>NC_141405.1:8657325-11057325 GCF_034619465.1 Leptosomus discolor
ATCGACGTAGAGCTGAAAGTTAGCTAACTACAGACGTAGAGCCCAACGCACGTCCCGACGTAGAGCACAACACACGTCCCGACGTAGAGCCCAGCGCACGTCCCGACGTATATCCCAAAGCATGTCCCGACGTAGAGCCCAACGCACGTCCCGACGTAGACCTGAAAGTAAGCTAAATCCCGACGTAGAGCCCAACGTACGTCCCGACGTAGAGCCCAACGCACGTCCCGACGTAGAGCTGAAAGTAAGCTAAATCCCGACGTAGAGCCCAACGCACGTCCTGACGTAGAGCCCAACGCACGTCCCGACGTAGAGCCCAACGCACGTCCCGACGTAGAGCCCAACGCACGTCCCGACGTAGAGCTGAAAGTTAGCTAACTACAGACGTAGAGACCAACGCACGTCCCGACGTAGAGCCCAACGCATGTCCCGACGTAGAGCCCAACGCACGTCCCGACGTAGAGCTGAAAGTAAGCTAAATCCCGACGTAGAGGCCAACGGACGTCCCGACGTAGAGCTGAAAGTAAGCTAAATCCCAACGTAGAGGCCAACACACGTACCGACGTAGAGGCTAACGCACGTCCCGACGTAGAGCTGAATGTAACTAAATCCCAACGTAGAGGCCAACGCACGTCCCGACGTAGAGGCCAACGCACGTCCCGACGTAGAGCTGAAAGTAAACTAAATCCCGACGTAGAGCCCAACGCACGTCCCGACGTAGAGCCCAACGCAAGTCCCGACGTAGCGCCCAACGCACGTCCCGACGTAGAGCTGAAAGTTAGCTAACTACAAACGTAGAGCCCAACGCACGTCCCGACGTAGAGCAGAAAGTTAGCTAACTACAGACATAGAGCCCAACGCACGTCCCGACGTAGATCCCAACGCACGTCCCGACGTAGAGCCCAACGCACGTCCCGACGTAGAGCTGAAATAAGCTAAATCCCGACGTAGAGCCCAACGCACGTCCCGACGTAGAGCCCAACGCACGTCCCGACATAGAGCCCAACGCACGTCCCGACGTAGAGCTGAAAGTTAGCTAACTACAGGCGTAGAGCCCAACGCACGTCCCGACGTAGAGCCAAACGCACGTCCCGACGTAGAGCCCAACACACGTCCCGACGTAGAGCTGAAAGTAAGCTAAATCCCGACGTAGAGCCCAACACATGTCCCGACGTAGAGCTCAAAGTAAGCTAAATCCCGACGTAGAGGCCAACGCACGTCCCGACGTAGAGGCCAACGCACGTCCCGACGTAGAGCTGAAAGTAAGCTAAATCCCGACGTAGAGCCCAACGCACGTCCCGACGTAGAGGCCAACGCACGTCCCGACGTAGAGCTGAAAGTAAGCTAAATCCCGACGTAGAGCCCAACGCACGTCCCGACGTAGAGCCCAACGCACATCCTGACGTAGAGCCCAACGCACGTCCCGACGTAGAGCCCAACGCACGTCCCGATGTAGAGCTGAAAGTAAGCTAAATCCCGACGTAGCGCCCAACGCACGTCCCGACGTAGAGGCCAACGCACGTCCCGACTTAGAGGCCAACGCACGTCCCGACGTAGAGGACAACGCACGTCCCGACGTAGCGCCCAACGCACGTCCCGACGTAGATCTGAAAGTAAGCTAAATCCCGACGTAGAGCCCAACGAACGTCCCGACGTAGAGCCCAACGCACGTCCCGACGTAGCGCCCAACGCACGTCCCGACGTAGAGCTGAAAGTTAGCTAACTACAGACGTAGAGCCCAACGCACGTCCCGACGTAGAGCTGAAATTAGCTAACTACAGACGTAGAGCCCAACGCACGTTCCGACGTAGAGCTGAAAGTTAGCTAACTACAGATGTAGAGCCCAACGCACGTCCCGACGTAGAGCCCAACGCACGTCCCGACGTAGAGCCAAACGCACGTCCCGACGTAGAGCCCAACGCACGTCCCGACGTAGAGCTGAAAGTAAGCTAAATCCCGACGTAGAGGCCAACGCACGTCCCAACATAGAGCTGAAAGTAAGCTAAATCCCGACGTAGAGCCGAACGCACGTCCCGACCTAGAGCCCAACGCACGTCCCGACATAGAGCCCAACGCACGTCCCGAGGTATAGCTGAAAGTAAGCTAAATCCCGACGTAGCGCCCAACGCACGTCCCGAAGTAGCGCCCAACGCACGTCCCGACGTAGAGCCCAACGCACGTCTCGACTTAGAGCTGAAGGTAAGCTAAATCCCGACGTAGAAGCCAACGCACGTCCCGACGTAGAGGCCAACGCACGTCCCGACGTAGAGGCCAACGCACGTCCCGACGTAGAGGCCAACGCACGTCCCGACGTAGAGCTGAAAGTAAGCTAAGTCCCGACGTAGAGCCCAACGCACGTCCCGACGTAGAGCCCAACGCACGTCCCGACGTAGCGCCCAACGCACGTCCCGACGTAGAGCTGAAAGTTAGCTAATTACAGACGTAGAGCCCAACGCATGTCCCGACGTAGAGCTGAAATTAGCTAACTACAGACGTAGAGCCCAACGCACGTCCCGACGTAGAGCTGAAAGTAAGCTAAATCCCGACGTAGAGGCCAACGCACGTCCCAACATAGAGCTGAAAGTAAGCTAAATCCCGACGTAGAGCCCAAAGCACGTCCCGACGTAGAGCCCAACGCACGTCCCGACGTAGAGCCCAACGCACGTCCCGACGTAGAGCTGAAAGTTAGCTAAATCCCGACGTAGAGCCCAACGCACGTCCCGACGTAGAGCCCAACGCACGTCCCGACGTAGAGCCCAACGCACGTCCCGACGTAGAGCTGAAAGTAAGCTAAATCCCGACGTAGAGCCCAACGCACGTCCCGACGTAGAGCTGTAAGTAAGCTAAATCCTGACGTAGAGGCCAACGCACGTCCCGACGTACAGGCCAAGGCACGTCCCGACGTAGAGCTGAAAGTAAGCTAAATCCCGACGTTAAGGCCAACGCACGTCCCGACGTAGAGGCCAACACACGTCCCGACGTAGAGCCCAACGCACGTCCCGACGTAGAGCCCAACGCACGTCCCGACGTAGAGCTGAAAGTTAGCTAAATCCCAACGTAGAGCCCAACGCACGTCCCGACGTAGAGCCCAACGCACGTTCCGACGTAGAGCTGAAAGTAAGCTAAATCCCGACGTAGAGCCCAACGCACGTCCCGACGTAGAGCTGTAAGTAAGCTAAATCCCGACGTAGAGGCCAACGCACGTCCCGACGTACAGGCCAAGGCACGTCCCGACGTAGAGCTGAAAGTAAGCTAAATCCCGACGTTAAGGCCAACGCACGTCCCGACGTAGAGGCCAACGCACGTCCCGACGTAGAGGCCAGCGCACGTCCCGACGTAGAGGCCAGCGCACGTCCCGACGTAGAGCCCAACGCACGTCCCGACGTAGAGCTTAAAGTAAGCTAAATCCCGACGTAGAGCCCAACGCACGTCCCGACGGAGATCCCAACGCACGTCCCGACGTAGAGCCCAACGCACGTCCCGATGTAGAGCTGAAAGTTAGCTAACTACAGACGTAGAGCCCAACGCACGTCCCGACGTAGAGCCCAAAGCACGTCCCGACGTAGAGCCCAGCGCACGTCCCGACGTATATCCCAAAGCATGTCCCGACGTAGAGCCCAACGCACGTCCCGACGTAGAGCCCAACGCACGTCCCGACGTAGAGCTGAAAGTTAGCTAAATCCCAACGAAGAGCCCAACGCACGTCCCGACGTAGAGCCCAACGCACGTCCCGACGTAGAGCTGAAAGTAAGCTAAATCCCGACGTAGAGCCCAACGCACGTCCCGACGTAGAGCTGTAAGTAAGCTAAATCCCGACGTAGAGGCCAACGCACGTCCCGACGTACAGGCCAAGGCACGTCCCGACGTAGAGCTGAAAGTAAGCTAAATCCCGACGTAGAGCCCAACGCACGTCCCGACGTAGAGCTGAAAGTAAGCTAAATCCCGACGTAGAGGCCAACGCACGTCCCGACGTAGAGGCCAACGCACGTCCCGACGTAGAGCTGAAAGTAAGCTAAATCCCGACGTAGAGCCCAACGCACGTCCCGACGTAGCGCCCAACGCACGTCCCGACGTAGCGCCCAACGCACGTCCCGACGTAGAGCTGAAAGTTAGCTAACTACAGACGTAGAGCCCAACGCACGTCCCGACGTAGAGCAGAAAGTTAGCTAACTACAGACGTAGAGCCCAAAGCACGTCCCGACGTAGAGCCCGACGTAGAGCCCAACGCACGTCCCGACGTAGAGCCCAACGCACGTCCCGACGTAGAGCCCAACGCACGTCCCGACGTAGCGCCCAACGCACGTCCCGACGTAGAGCTGAAAGTTAGCTAACTACAGACGTAGAGCCCAACGCACGTCCCGACGTAGAGCAGAAAGTTAGCTAACTACAGACGTAGAGCCCAAAGCACGTCCCGACGTAGAGCCCGACGTAGAGCCCAACGCACGTCCCGACGTAGAGCCCAACGCACGTCCCGACGTAGCGCCCAACGCACGTCCCGACGTAGAGCTGAAAGTTAAATCCCGACGTAGAGGCCAACGCAAGTCCCGACGTAGAGGCCAACAGACGTCCCGACGTAGAGCCCAACAGACGTCCCGACGTAGAGCCCAACAGACGTCCCGACTTAGAGGCCAACGCACGTCCCGACGTAGAGCTGAAAGTAAGCTAAATCCCGACATAGAGGCCAACGCACGTCCCGACGTAGAGGCCAACGCACGTCCCGACGTAGAGCTGAAAGTAAGCTAAATCCCGACGTAGAGGCCAACGCACGTCCCGACGTAGAGGCCAGCGCACGTCCCGACGTAGAGGCTAGCACACGTCCCGACGTAGAGGCCAGCGCACGTCCCGACGTAGCGCCCAATGCACGTCCCGACGTAGAGCTGAAAGTAAGCTAAATCCCGACGTAGAGGCCAACGCACGTCCCGACGTAGAGGCCAACACACGTCCCGACCTAGAGGCCAACGCACGTCCCGACGTAGAGCCCAACGCACGTCCCGACGTAGAGCCCAACGCACGTCCCGACGTAGCGCCAAACGCACGTCCCGACGTAGAGCTGAAATTTAGCTAACTACAGACGTAGAGCCCAACGCACGTCCCGACGTAGAGCCCAACGCACGTCCCGACGTAGCGCCCAACGCACGTCCCGACGTAGAGCTGAAAGTAAGTTAAATCCCGACGTAGAGGCCAACGCACGTCCCGACGTAGAGGCCAACACACGTCCCGACTTAGAGGCCAACGCACGTCCCGACTTAGAGGCCAACGCACGTCCCGACGTAGAGGCCAACGCACGTCCCGACGTAGAGCTGAAAGTAAGCTAAATCCCGACGTAGAGCCCAACGCACGTCCCGACGTAGAGCCCAACGCACGTCCCGACGTAGAGCCCAACGCACGTCCCGACGTAGAGCTGAAAGTTAGCTAACTACAGACGTAGAGCCCAACGCACGTCCCGACTTAGAGCCCAACGCACGTCCCGACGTAGAGCTAAAAGTAAGCTAAATCCCGACGTAGAGCCCAACACACGTCCCGACGTAGAGCTGAAAGTAAGCTAAATCCCGACGTAGAGGCCAACGCACGTCCCGACGTAGAGGCCAACGCACGTCCCGACGTAGAGCTGAAAGAAAGCTAAATCCCGACGTAGAGGCCAACGCACGTCCCGACGTAGAGGCCAACGCACGTCCCGACGTAGAGCTGAAAGTAAGCTAAATCCCGACGTAGAGCCCAACGCACGTCCCGACGTAGAGCCCAACGCACGTCCCGACGTAGAGCCCAACGCACGTCCCGACGTAGAGCCCAACGCACGTCCCGACGTAGAGCTGAAAGCAAGCTAAATCCCGACGTAGCGCCCAACGCACGTCCCGACGTAGAGGCCAACGCATGTCCCGACGTAGAGGCCAATGCACGTCCCGACGTAGAGCTGAAAGTAAGCTAAATCCCGACGTAGAGCCCAACGCACGTCCCGACGTAGAGCCCAACGCACGTCCTGACGTAGCGCCCAACGCACGTCCCGACGTAGAGCTGAAAGTTAGCTAACTACAGACATAGAGCCCAACGCACGTCCCGACGTAGAGCCCAACGCACGTCCCGACGTAGAGCCCAACGCACGTCCCGACGTAGAGCTGAAAGTAAGCTAAAACCCGACGTAGAGCCCAACGCACGTCCCGACGTAGAGCTGAAAGTAAGCTAAATCCCGACGTAGAGGCCAACGCACGTCCCGACGTAGAGGCCAACGCACGTCCCGACGTAGAGCTGAAAGTAAGCTAAATCCCGAAGTAGAGGCCAATGCACGTCCCGACGTAGAGGCCAACGCACGTCCCGACGTAGAGCTGAAAGTAAGCTAAATCCCGACGTAGAGCCCAACGCACGTCCCGACGTAGAGGCTAGCACACGTCCCGACGTAGAGGCCAGCGCACGTCCCGACGTAGCGCCCAATGCACGTCCCGACGTAGAGCTGAAAGTAAGCTAAATCCCGACGTAGAGGCCAACGCACGTCCCGACGTAGAGGCCAACACAAGTCCCGACCTAGAGGCCAAAGCACGTCCCGACGTAGAGCCCAACGCACGTCCCGACGTAGAGCCCAACGCACGTCCCGACGTAGCGCCAAACGCACGTCCCGACGTAGAGCTGTAAGTAAGCTAAATCCCGACGTAGAGCCCAACGCACGTCCCGACGTAGAGCCCAACGCACGTCCCGACGTAGAGCCCAACGCACGTCCCGACGTAGCGCCAAACGCACGTCCCGACGTAGAGCTGTAAGTAAGCTAAATCCCGACGTAGAGCCCAACACACGTCCCGACGTAGAGCTGAAAGTAAGCTAAATCCCGACGTAGAGGCCAACGCACGTCCCGACGTAGAGGCCAACGCACGTCCCGACGTAGAGCTGAAAGTAAGCTAAATCCCGACGTAGAGCCCAACGCACGTCCCGACGTAGAGCCCAACGCACGTCCCGACGTAGAGGACAACGCACGTCCCGACGTAGAGCCCAACGCACGTCCCGACGTAGCGCCCAATGCACGTCCCGACGTAGAGCTGAAAGTAAGCTAAATCCCGACGTAGAGGCCAACGCACGTCCCGACGTAGAGGCCAACACACGTCCCGACCTAGAGGCCAACGCACGTCCCGACGTAGAGCCCAACGCACGTCCCGACGTAGAGCCCAACGCACGTCCCGACGTAGCGCCAAACGCACGTCCCGACGTAGAGCTGAAATTTAGCTAACTACAGACGTAGAGCCCAACGCACGTCCCGACGTAGAGCCCAACGCACGTCCCGACGTAGCGCCCAACGCACGTCCCGACGTAGAGCTGAAAGTAAGTTAAATCCCGACGTAGAGGCCAACGCACGTCCCGACGTAGAGGCCAACACACGTCCCGACTTAGAGGCCAACGCACGTCCCGACTTAGAGGCCAACGCACGTCCCGACGTAGAGGCCAACGCACGTCCCGACGTAGAGCTGAAAGTAAGCTAAATCCCGACGTAGAGCCCAACGCACGTCCCGACGTAGAGCCCAACGCACGTCCCGACGTAGAGCCCAACGCACGTCCCGACGTAGAGCTGAAAGTTAGCTAACTACAGACGTAGAGCCCAACGCACGTCCCGACTTAGAGCCCAACGCACGTCCCGACGTAGAGCTAAAAGTAAGCTAAATCCCGACGTAGAGCCCAACACACGTCCCGACGTAGAGCTGAAAGTAAGCTAAATCCCGACGTAGAGGCCAACGCACGTCCCGACGTAGAGGCCAACGCACGTCCCGACGTAGAGCTGAAAGAAAGCTAAATCCCGACGTAGAGGCCAACGCACGTCCCGACGTAGAGGCCAACGCACGTCCCGACGTAGAGCTGAAAGTAAGCTAAATCCCGACGTAGAGCCCAACGCACGTCCCGACGTAGAGCCCAACGCACGTCCCGACGTAGAGCCCAACGCACGTCCCGACGTAGAGCCCAACGCACGTCCCGACGTAGAGCTGAAAGCAAGCTAAATCCCGACGTAGCGCCCAACGCACGTCCCGACGTAGAGGCCAACGCATGTCCCGACGTAGAGGCCAATGCACGTCCCGACGTAGAGCTGAAAGTAAGCTAAATCCCGACGTAGAGCCCAACGCACGTCCCGACGTAGAGCCCAACGCACGTCCTGACGTAGCGCCCAACGCACGTCCCGACGTAGAGCTGAAAGTTAGCTAACTACAGACATAGAGCCCAACGCACGTCCCGACGTAGAGCAGAAAGTTAGCTAACTACAGACATAGAGCCCAACGCACGTCCCGACGTAGAGCCCAACGCACGTCCCGACGTAGAGCCCAACGCACGTCCCGACGTAGAGCTGAAAGTAAGCTAAAACCCGACGTAGAGCCCAACGCACGTCCCGACGTAGAGCTGAAAGTAAGCTAAATCCCGACGTAGAGGCCAACGCACGTCCCGACGTAGAGGCCAACGCACGTCCCGACGTAGAGCTGAAAGTAAGCTAAATCCCGAAGTAGAGGCCAATGCACGTCCCGACGTAGAGGCCAACGCACGTCCCGACGTAGAGCTGAAAGTAAGCTAAATCCCGACGTAGAGCCCAACGCACGTCCCGACGTAGAGGCTAGCACACGTCCCGACGTAGAGGCCAGCGCACGTCCCGACGTAGCGCCCAATGCACGTCCCGACGTAGAGCTGAAAGTAAGCTAAATCCCGACGTAGAGGCCAACGCACGTCCCGACGTAGAGGCCAACACAAGTCCCGACCTAGAGGCCAAAGCACGTCCCGACGTAGAGCCCAACGCACGTCCCGACGTAGAGCCCAACGCACGTCCCGACGTAGCGCCAAACGCACGTCCCGACGTAGAGCTGTAAGTAAGCTAAATCCCGACGTAGAGCCCAACGCACGTCCCGACGTAGAGCCCAACGCACGTCCCGACGTAGAGCCCAACGCACGTCCCGACGTAGCGCCAAACGCACGTCCCGACGTAGAGCTGTAAGTAAGCTAAATCCCGACGTAGAGCCCAACACACGTCCCGACGTAGAGCTGAAAGTAAGCTAAATCCCGACGTAGAGGCCAACGCACGTCCCGACGTAGAGGCCAATGCACGTCCCGACGTAGAGCTGAAAGTAAGCTAAATCCCGACGTAGAGCCCAACGCACGTCCCGACGTAGAGCCCAACGCACGTCCCGACGTAGAGGACAACGCACGTCCCGACGTAGAGCCCAACGCACGTCCCGACGTAGAGCTGAAAGCAAGCTAAATCCCGACGTAGCGCCCAACGCACGTCCCGACGTAGCGCCCAACGCACGTCCCGACGTAGAGCTGAAAGTAAGCTAAATCCCGACGCAGAGGCCAACGCACGTCCCGACGTAGAGGCCAACGCACGTCCCGACGTAGAGGCCAATGCACGTCCCGACGTAGAGCTGAAAGTAAGCTAAATCCCGACGTAGAGCCCAACGCACGTCCCGACGTAGAGCCCAACGCACGTCCCGACGTAGCGCCCAACGCACGTCCCGACGTAGAGCTGAAAGTTAGCTAACTACAGACATAGAGCCCAACGCACGTCCCGACGTAGAGGAGAAAGTTAGCTAACTATAGACATAGAGCCCAACGCACGTCCCGACGTAGAGCCCAACGCACGTCCCGACGTAGAGCCCAACGCACGTCCCGACGTAGAGCTGAAAGTAAGCTAAAACCCGACGTAGAGCCCAACGCACGTCCCGACGTAGAGCTGAAAGTAAGCTAAATCCCGACGTAGAGGCCAACGCACGTCCCGACGTAGAGCCCAACGCACGTCCCGACGTAGAGCTGAAAGTAAGCTAAATCCCGATGTAGAGGCCAACGCACGTCCCGACGTAGAGGCCAACGCACGTCCCGACCTAGAGGACAACGCACGTCCCGACGTAGAGGCCAACGCACGTCCCGACGTAGAGCTGAAAGTAAGTTAAATCCCGACGTAGAGCCCAACGCACGTCCCGACGTAGAGCCCAACGCACGTCCCGACGTAGCGCCCAACGCACGTCCCGACGTAGAGCTGAAAGTAAGTTAAATCCCGACGTAGAGGCCAACGCACGTCCCGACTTAGAGGCCAACGCACGTCCCGACGTAGAGGCCAACGCACGTCCCGACGTAGAGGCCAACGCACGTTCCAACGTAGAGCTGAAAGTAAGCTAAATCCCGACGTAGAGCCCAACGCACGTCCCGACGCAGAGCCCAACGCACGTCCCGACGTAGAGCCCAACGCACGTCCCGACGTAGAGCTGAAAGTTAGGTAACTACAGACGTAGAGCCCAAAGCACGTCCCGACGTAGAGCCCAAAGCACGTCCCGACGTAGAGCTAAAAGTAAGCTAAATCCCGACGTAGAGCCCAACACACGTCCCGACGTAGAGCTGAAAGTAAGCTAAATCCCGACGTAGAGGCCAACGCACGTCCCGACGTAGAGGCCAACGCACGTCCCGACGTAGAGCTGAAAGTAAGCTAAATCCCGACGTAGAGGCCAACGCACGTCCCGACATAGAGGCCAACGCACGTCCCGACGTAGAGCTGAAAGTAAGCTAAATCCCGACGTAGAGCCCAACGCACGTCCCGACGTAGAGCCCAATGCACGTCCCGACGTAGAGCCCAATGCATGTCCTGACGTAGAGCTGAAAGTAAGCTAAATCGCGACGTAGCGCACAACGCACGTACCGACGTAGCGCCCAACGCACGTCCCGACGTAGCGCCCATGCACGTCCCGACGTAGAGCTGAAAGTAAGCTAAATCCCGACGCAGAGGCCAACGCACGTCCCGACGTAGAGGCCAACGCACGTCCCGACCTAGAGGCCAACGCACGTCCCGACGTAGAGCCCAACGCACGTCCCGACTTAGAGCTGAAAGTTAGCTAACTACAGACGAAGAGCCCAACGCGCGTCCCGACGTAGAGCTGAAAGTTAGCTAACTACAGACGTAGAGCCCAACGCGCGTCCCGAAATAGAGCCCAACGCGTGTCCCGACATAGAGCTCAACGCACGTCCCGACGTAGAGCCCAACGCACGTCCCGACGTAGAGCTGAAAGTAAGCTAAATCCCGACGTAGAGCCCAACGCACGTCCCGACGTAGAGCCCAACGCACGTCCCGACGTAGAGCCCAACGCACGTCCCGACGTAGCGCCCAACGCACGTCCCGACGTAGAGCAGAAACTTAGCTAACTACAGACGTAGAGCCCAACGCACGTCCCGACGTAGAGCCCGACGTAGAGCCCAACGCACGTCCCGACGTAGAGCCCAACGCACGTCCCGACGTAGCGCCCAACGCACGTCCCGACGTAGAGCTGAAAGTTAAATCCCGACGTAGAGGCCAACGCAAGTCCCGACGTAGAGGCCAACAGAAGTCCCGACGTAGAGCCCAACAGACGTCCCGACGTAGAGCCCAACAGACGTCCCGACTTAGAGGCCAACGCACGTCCCGACGTAGAGCTGAAAGTAAGCTAAATCCCGACGTAGAGGCCAACGCACGTCCCGACGTAGAGGCCAACGCACGTCCCGACGTAGAGCTGAAAGTAAGCTAAATCCCGACGTAGAGGCCAACGCACGTCCCGACGTAGAGGCCAGCGCACGTTCCGACGTAGAGGCCAGCACACGTCCCGACGTAGAGGCCAGCGCACGTCCCGACGTAGAGCGCAACGCACGTCCCGACGTAGAGCTTAATGAAAGCTAAATCCCGACGTAGAGCCCAACGCACGTCCCGACGTAGAGCCCAACGCACGTCCCGACGTAGAGCCCAACGCAAGTCCCGACGTAGAGCTGAAAGTAAGCTAAATCCCGACGTAGAGCCCAACGCACGTCCCGACGTAGCGCCCAACGCACGTCCCGACGTAGAGCTGAAAGTTAGCTAACTACAGACGTAGAGCACAACGCACGTCCCGACGTAGAGCTGAAAGTTAGCTAACTACAGACGAAGAGCCCAACGCGCGTCCCAACGTAGAGCTGAAAGTTAGCTAACTGCAGACGTAGAGCCCAACGCGCGTCCCGACATAGAGCCCAACGCGTGTCCCGACATAGAGCTCAACGCACGTCCCGACGTAGCGCCCAACGCACGTCCCGACGTAGAGCTGAAAGTAAGCTAAATCCCGACGTAGAGGCCAACGCACGTCCCGACGTAGAGGCCAACGCACGTCCCGAAGTAGAGGCCAACGCACGTCCCGACGTAGAGCTGAAATTAAGCTAAATCCCGACGTAGAGGCCAACGCACGTCCCGACGTAGAGGCCAACGCACGTCCCGACGTAGAGGACAACGCACATCCCGACGTAGAGGCCAACGCACGTCCCGACGTAGAGCTGAAAGTAAGCTAAATCCCGACGTAGCGCCCAACGCACATCCCGACGTAGAGCCCAACGCACGTCCCGACGTAGAGCCCAACGCACATCCCGACGTAGAGCTGAAAGTAAGCTAAATCCCGACGTAGAGGCCAACGCACGTCCCGACGTAGAGCCCAATGCACGTCCCGACGTAGAGCTGAAAGTAAGCTAAATCCCGAAGTAGAGCCCAACACACGTCCCGACGTAGAGCTGAAAGTAAGCTAAATCCCGACGTAGAGGCCAACGCACGTCCCGACGTAGAGGCCAACGCACGTCCCGACGTAGAGCTGAAAGTAAGCTAAATCCCGACGTAGAGCCCAACGCACGTCCCGAAGTAGAGGCCAACGAACGTCCCGACGTAGAGCTGAAAGTAAGCTAAATCCCGACGTAGAGCCCAACGCACGTCCCGACGTAGAGCCCAACGCACGTCCCGACGTAGAGCCCACCGCACGTCCCGACGTAGAGCCCAAGGCACGTCCCGACGTAGAGCTGAATGTAAGCTAAATCCCGACGTAGCGCCCAACGCACGTCCCGACGTAGCGCCCAACGCACGTCCCGACGTAGCGCCCAATGCACGTCCCGACGTAGAGCTGAAAGTAAGCTAAATCCCGACGTAGAGGCCAACGCACGTCCCGACCTAGAGGCCAACGCACGTCCCGACGTAGAGGCCAACGCACGTCCCGACGTAGAGCTGAAAGTAAGCTAAATCCCGACGTAGAGCCCAACGCACGTCCCGACGTAGAGCCCAACGCACGTCCCGACGTAGAGCCCAACGCACGTCCCGACGTAGAGCCCAACGCACGTCCCGACGTAGAGCTGAAAGTTAGCTAACTACAGACGTAGAGCCCAACGCACGTCCCGACGTATAGCCCAACGCACGTCCCGACGTAGAGCCCAACGCACGTCCCGACGTAGAGCTGAAAGTTAGCTAACTACAGACGTAGAGCCCAACGCACGTCCCGACGTAGCGCCCAACGCACGTCCCGACGTAGAGCTGAAAGTAAGTTAAATCCCGACGTAGAGGCCAACGCACGTCCCGACGTAGAGGCCAACGCACGTCCCGACTTAGAGGCCAACGCACGTCCCGACGTAGAGGCCAACGCACGTCCCGACGTATAGGCCAACGCACGTCCCGACGTAGAGCTGAAAGTAAGCTAAATCCCGACATATAGCCCAACGCACGTCCCGACGTAGAGCCCAACGCACGTCCCGACGTAGAGCTAAAAGTAAGCTAAATCCTGACGTAGAGCCCAACACATGTCCCGACGTAGAGCTGAAAGTAAGCTAAATCCTGACGTAGAGGCCAACGCACGTCCAGACGTAGAGGCCAACGCACGTCCCGACGTAGAGCTGAAAGTAAGCTAAATCCCGACGTAGAGGCCAACGCACGTCCCGACGTAGAGGCCAACGCACGTTCCGACGTAGAGCTGAAAGTAAGCTAAATCCCGACGTAGAGCCCAAGGCACGTCCCGACGTAGAGCCCAACGCACGTCCCGACGTAGAGCCCACCGCACGTCCCGACGTAGAGCTGAAAGCAAGCTAAATCCCGACGTAGCGCCCAACGCACGTCCCGACGTAGAGCTGAAAGTAAGCTAAATCCCGACGCAGAGGCCAACGCACGTCCCGACGTAGAGGCCAACGCACGTCCCGACCTAGAGGCCAACGCACGTCCCGACGTAGAGCCCAACGCACGTCCCGACGTAGAGCCCAACGCACGTCCCGACGTAACGCCCAACGCACGTCCCGACGTAGAGCTGAAAGTTAGCTAACTACAGACATAGAGCCCAACGCACGTCCCGACGTAGAGCAGAAAGTTAGCTAACTACAGACATAGAGCCCAACGCACGTCCCGACGTAGAGCCCAACGCACGTCCCGACGTAGAGCCCAACGCACGTCCCGACGTAGAGCTGAAAGTAAGCTAAAACCCGACGTAGAGCCCAACGCACGTCCCGACGTAGAGCTGAAAGTAAGCTATATCCCGACGTAGAGACAAACGCACGTCCCGACGTAGAGGCCAACGCACGTCCCTACGTAGAGCTGAAAGTAAGCTAAATCCCGACGTAGAGCCCAACGCACGTCCCGACGTAGCGCCCAACGCACGTCCCGACGTAGAGCTGAAAGTAAGCTAAATCCCGACGTAGACCCCAACGCACGTCCCGACGTAGAGCCCAACGCACGTCCCGACGTAGAGCTGAAAGTAAGCTAAATCCCGATGTAGAGGCCAACGCACGTCCCGACGTAGAGGCCAACGCAAGTCCCGACGTAGAGGACAACGCACGTCCCGACGTAGAGGCCAACACACGTCCCGACGTAGAGCTGAAAGTAAGTTAAATCCCGACCTAGAGCCCAACGCACGTCCCGACGTAGAGCCCAACGCAAGTCCCGACGTAGAGCTGAAAGTAAGCTAAATCCCGACGTAGAGCCCAACGCACGTCCCGACGTAGAGCCCAACGCACGTCCCGACGTAGAGCTGAAAGTAAGCTAAAACCCGACGTAGAGCCCAACGCACGTCCCGACGTAGAGCTGAAAGTAAGCTATATCCCGACGTAGAGACCAACGCACGTCCCGACGTAGAGGGCAACGCACGTCCCGACGTAGAGCTGAAAGTAAGCTAAATCCCGATGTAGAGCCCAACGCACCTCCCGACGTAGCGCCCAACGCACGTCCCAACGTAGAGCTGAAAGTAAGCTAAATCCCGACGTAGACCCCAACGCACGTCCCGACGTAGAGCCCAACGCACGTCCCGACGTAGAGCTGAAAGTAAGCTAAATCCCGATGTAGAGGCCAACGCACGTCCCGACGTAGAGGCCAACGCACGTCCCGACTTAGAGGCCAACGCACGTCCCGACGTAGAGGCCAACGCAAGTCCCGACGTAGAGCACAACGCACGTCCCGACGTAGAGCACAACGCACGTCCCGACGTAGAGGCCAACGCACGTCCCGACGTAGAGGTGAAAGTAAGTTAAATCCCGACCTAGAGCCCAACGCACGTCCCGACGTAGAGCCCAACGCACGTCCCGACGTAGCGCCCAACGCACGTCCCGACGTAGAGCTGAAAGTAACCTAAATCCCGACGTAGAGGCCAACGCACGTCCCAACGTAGAGCTGAAAGTAAGCTAAATCCCGACGTAGAGCCCAACGCACGTCCCGACGTAGAGCCCAACGCATGTCCCGACGTAGAGCTGAAAGTTAGCTAAATCCTGACGTAGAGCCCAACGCACGTCCCGACGTAGCGCCCAACGCACGTCCCGACGTAGCGCCCAATGCACGTCCCGACGTAGAGCTGAAAGTAAGCTAAATCCCGACGTAGAGGCCAACGCACGTCCCGACGTAGAGCTGAAAGTAAGCTAAATCCCGACGTAGAGCCCAAGGCACGTCCCGACGTAGAGCCCAACGCACGTCCCGACGTAGAGCCCACCGCACGTCCCGACGTAGAGCTGAAAGCAAGCTAAATCCCGACGTAGCGCCCAACGCACGTCCCGACGTAGCGCCCAACGGACGTCCCGACGTAGAGCTGAAAGTAAGCTAAATCCCGACGCAGAGGCCAACGCACGTCCCGACGTAGAGGCCAACGCACGTCCCGACCTAGAGGCCAACGCACGTCCCGACGTAGAGGCCAACGCACGTCCCGACGTAGAGCTGAAAGTTAGCTAACTACAGACGTAGAGCCCAACGCACGTCCCGACGTAGAGCCCAACGCACGTCCCGACGTAACGCCCAACGCACGTCCCGACGTAGAGCTGAAAGTTAGCTAACTACAGACATAGAGCCCAACGCACGTCCCGACGTAGAGCAGAAAGTTAGCTAACTACAGACATAGAGCCCAACGCACGTCCCGACGTAGAGCCCAACGCACGTCCCGACGTAGAGCCCAACGCACGTCCCGACGTAGAGCTGAAAGTAAGCTAAAACCCGACGTAGAGCCCAACGCACGTCCCGACGTAGAGGCCAACGCACGTCCCGACGTAGAGCTGAAAGTAAGCTAAATCCCGACGTAGAGCCCAACGCACGTCCCGACGTAGCGCCCAACGCACGTCCCGACGTAGAGCTGAAAGTAAGCTAAATCCCGACGTAGACCCCAACGCACGTCCCGACGTAGAGCCCAACGCACGTCCCGACGTAGAGCTGAAAGTAAGCTAAATCCCGATGTAGAGGCCAACGCACGTCCCGACGTAGAGGCCAACGCACGTCCCGACTTAGAGGCCAACGCACGTCCCGACGTAGAGGCCAACGCAAGTCCCGACGTAGAGGACAACGCACGTCCCGACGTAGAGGCCAACGCACGTCCCGACGTAGAGCTGAAAGTAAGTTAAATCCCGACCTAGAGCCCAACGCACGTCCCGAAGTAGAGCCCAACGCAAGTCCCGACGTAGAGCTGAAAGTAAGCTAAATCCCGACGTAGAGCCCAACGCACGTCCCGACGTAGAGCCCAACGCACATCACGACGTAGAGCTGAAAGTAAGCTAAAACCCGACGTAGAGCCCAACGCACGTCCCGACGTAGAGCTGAAAGTAAGCTATATCCCGACGTAGAGACCAACGCACGTCCCGACGTAGAGGCCAACGCACGTCCCGACGTAGAGCTGAAAGTAAGCTAAATCCCGACGTAGAGCCCAACGCACGTCCCGACGTAGCGCCCAACGCACGTCCCGACGTAGAGCTGAAAGTAAGCTAAATCCCGACGTAGACCCCAACGCACGTCCCGACGTAGAGCCCAACGCACGTCCCCACGTAGAGCTGAAAGTAAGCTAAATCCCGATGTAGAGGCCAACGCACGTCCCGACGTAGAGGCCAACGCACATCCCGACTTAGAGGCCAACGCACGTCCCGACGTAGAGGCCAACGCAAGTCCCGACGTAGAGCACAACGCACGTCCCGACGTAGAGGCCAACGCACGTCCCGACGTAGAGGTGAAAGTAAGTTAAATTCCGACCTAGAGCCCAACGCACGTCCCGACGTAGAGCCCAACGCACGTCCCGACGTAGCGCCCAACGCACGTCCCGACGTAGAGCTGAAAGTAAGCTAAATCCCGACGTAGAGGCCAACGCACGTCCCAACGTAGAGCTGAAAGTAAGCTAAATCCCGACGTAGAGCCCAACGCACGTCCCGACGTAGAGCCCAACGCATGTCCCGACGTAGAGCTGAAAGTTAGATAAATCCTAACGTAGAGCCCAACGCACGTCCCGACGTAGCGCCCAACGCACGTCCCGACGTAGCGCCCAATGCACGTCCCGACGTAGAGCTGAAAGTAAGCCCAATCCCGACGTAGAGGCCAACGCACGTCCCGACGTAGAGCTGAAAGTAAGCTAAATCCCGATGTAGAGGCCAACGCACGTCCCGACGTAGAGGCCAACGCACGTCCCGACGTAGAGGCCAACGCACGTCCCGACGTAGAGGCCAACGCAAGTCCCGACGTAGAGGACAACGCACGTCCCGACGTAGAGGCCAACGCACGTCCCGACGTAGAGCTGAAAGTAAGTTAAATCCCGACCTAGAGCCCAACGCACGTCCCGACGTAGAGCCCAACGCACGTCCCGACGTAGCGCCCAACGCACGTCCCGACGTAGAGCTGAAAGTAAGCTAAATCCCGACGTAGAGGCCAACGCATGCCCCAACGTAGAGCTGAAAGTAAGCTAAATCCCGACGTAGAGCCCAACGCACGTCCCGACGTAGAGCCCAACGCATGTCCCGACGTAGAGCTGAAAGTTAGCTAACTACAGACGTAGAGCCCAACGCACGTCCCGACGTAGAGCCCAACGCACGTCCCGACGTAGAGGCCAACGCACGTCCCGAAGTAGAGCTGAAAGTAAGCTAAATCCCGACGTAGAGGCCAACGCACGTCCCGACGTAGAGGCCAACGCTCGTCCCGACGTAGAGCTGAAAGTAAGCTAAATCCCGACGTAGAGCGCAACGCACATCCCGACGTAGAGCCCAACGCACGTCCCGACGTAGAGCCCACCGCACGTCCCGACGTAGAGCCCAATGCACGACCCGACGTAGAGCTGAAAGTAAGCTAAATCCCGACGTAGCGCCCAACGCACGTCCCGACGTAGAGCTGAAAGTAAGCTAAATCCCGACGCAGAGGCCAACGCACGTCCCGACGTAGAGGCCAACGCACGTCCCGACCTAGAGGCCAACGCACGTCCCGACCTAGAGGCCAACGCAAGTCCCGACGTAGAGGCCAACGCACGTCCCGACGTAGAGCTGAAAGTTAGCTAACTACAGACGTAGAGCCCAACGCACGTCCCGACGTAGAGCCCAACGCACGTCCCGACGTAGCGCCCAACGCACGTCCCGACGTAGAGCTGAAAGTTAGGTAACTACAGACATAGAGCCCAACGCACGTCCCGACCTAGAGCAGAAAGTTAGCTAACTACAGACATAGAGCCCAACGCACGTCCCGACGTAGAGCCCAACGCACGTCCCGACGTAGAGCCCAACGCACGTCCCGACGTAGAGCTGAAAGTAAGCTAAAACCCGACGTAGAGCCCAACGCACGTCCCGACGTAGAGCTGAAAGTAAGCTAAATCCCGACGTAGAGACCAACGCACGTCCCGACTTAGAGGCCAACGCACGTCCCGACGTAGAGCTGAAAGTAGCTAAATCCCGAAGTAGAGGCCAACGCACGTCCCGACGTAGAGCCCAACGCACGTCCCGACGTAGAGCTGAAAGTAAGCTAAATCCCGACGTAGAGCCCAACGCACGTCCCGACGTAGAGGCCAACGCACGTCCCGACGTAGAGCTGGAAGTAAGCTAAATCCCGACGTAGAGCCCAACGCACGTCCCGACGTAGAGCTGAAAGTAAGCTATATCCCGACGTAGAGACCAACGCACGTCCCGACGTAGAGGCCAACGCACGTCCCGACGTAGAGCTGAAAGTAAGCTAAATCCCGACGTAGAGCCCAACGCACGTCCCGACGTAGCGCCCAACGCACGTCCCGACGTAGAGCTGAAAGTAAGCTAAATCCCGACGTAGAGCCCAACGCACTTCCCGACGTAGAGCTGAAAGTAAGCTAAATCCCGATGTAGAGGCCAACGCACGTCCCGACGTAGAGGCCAACGCACATCCCGACTTAGAGGCCAACGCACGTCCCGACGTAGACTCCAACGCAAGTCCCGACGTAGAGGACAACGCACGTCCCGACGTAGAGGCCAACGCACGTCCCGACGTAGAGCTGAAAGTAAGTTAAATCCCGACCTAGAGCCCAACGCACGTCCCGAAGTAGAGCCCAACGCACGTCCCGACGTAGAGCTGAAACTTAGCTAACTACAGACGTAGAGCGCAACGCACGTCCCGACGTAGAGCCCAACGCACGTCCCGACGTAGAGCTGAAAGTAAGCTAAATCCCGACGTAGCGCCCAACGCAAGTCCCGACGTAGCGCCCAACGCACGTACCGACGTAGAGCTGAAAGTTAGCTAACTACAGACGTAGAGCCCAACGCACGTCCCGACGTAGAGCTGAAAGTTAGCTAACTACAGACGAATCGCCCAACGCGCGTCCAGACGTAGAGCTGAAAGTTAGCTAACTACAGACGTAGAGCCCAACGCGCGTCCCGACGTAGAGCCCAACGCGTGTCCCGACGTAGAGCCCAACGCACGTCCCGACGTAGAGCCCAACGCACGTCCCGACGTAGAGCCCACCGCACGTCCCGACGTAGAGCTGAAAGCAAGCTAAATCCCGACGTAGCGCCCAACGCACGTCCCGACGTAGCGCCCAACGTACGTCCCGACGTAGAGCTGAAAGTAAGCTAAATCCCGACGCAGAGGCCAACGCACGTCCCGACGTAGAGGCCAACGCACGTCCCGACCTAGAGGCCAACGCACGTCCCGACGTAGAGGCCAACGCACGTCCCGACGTAGAGCTGAAAGTTAGCTAACTACAGACGTAGAGCCCAACGCACGTCCCGACGTAGAGCCCAACGCACGTCCCGACGTAACGCCCAACGCACGTCCCGACGTAGAGCTGAAAGTTAGCTAACTACAGACATAGAGCCCAACGCACGTCCCGACGTAGAGCAGAAAGTTAGCTAACTACAGACATAGAGCCCAACGCACGTCCCGACGTAGAGCCCAACGCACGTCCCGACGTAGAGCCCAACGCACGTCCCGACGTAGAGCTGAAAGTAAGCTAAAACCCGACGTAGAGCCCAACGCACGTCCCGACGTAGAGGCCAACGCACGTCCAGACGTAGAGCTGAAAGTAAGCTAAATCCCGACGTAGAGCCCAACGCACGTCCCGACGTAGCGCCCAACGCACGTCCCGACGTAGAGCTGAAAGTAAGCTAAATCCCGACGTAGACCCCAACGCACGTCCCGACGTAGAGCCCAACGCACGTCCCGACGTAGAGCTGAAAGTAAGCTAAATCCCGATGTAGAGGCCAACGCACGTCCCGACGTAGAGGCCAACGCACGTCCCGACTTAGAGGCCAACGCACGTCCCGACGTAGAGGCCAACGCAAGTCCCGACGTAGAGGACAACGCACGTCCCGACGTAGAGGCCAACGCAAGTCCCGACGTAGAGCTGAAAGTAAGTTAAATCCCGACCTAGAGCCCAACGCACGTCCCGAAGTAGAGCCCAACGCAAGTCCCGACGTAGAGCTGAAAGTAAGCTAAATCCCGACGTAGAGCCCAACGCACGTCCCGACGTAGAGCCCAACGCACGTCACGACGTAGAGCTGAAAGTAAGCTAAAACCCGACGTAGAGCCCAACGCACGTCCCGACGTAGAGCTGAAAGTAAGCTATATCCCGACGTAGAGACCAACGCACGTCCCAACGTAGAGGCCAACACACGTCCCGACGTAGAGCTGAAAGTAAGCTAAATCCCGACGTAGAGCCCAACGCACGTCCCGACGTAGCGCCCAACGCACGTCCCGACGTAGAGCTGAAAGTAAGCTAAATCCCGACGTAGACCCCAACGCACGTCCCGACGTAGAGCCCAACGCACGTCCCGACGTAGAGCTGAAAGTAAGCTAAATCCCGATGTAGAGGCCAACGCACGTCCCGACGTAGAGGCCAACGCACGTCCCGACGTAGAGGCCAACGCAAGTCCCGACGTAGAGCACAACGCACGTCCCGACGTAGAGGCCAACGCACGTCCCGACGTAGAGGTGAAAGTAAGTTAAATCCCGACCTAGAGCCCAACGCACGTCCCGACGTAGAGCCCAACACACGTCCCGACGTAGCGCCCAACGCACGTCCCGACGTAGAGCTGAAAGTAAGCTAAATCCCGACGTAGAGGCCAACGCACGTCCCAACGTAGAGCTGAAAGTAAGCTAAATCCCGACGTAGAGCCCAACGCACGTCCCGACGTAGAGCCCAACGCATGTCCCTACGTAGAGCTGAAAGTTAGCTAAATCCTGACGTAGAGCCCAACGCACGTCCCGACGCAGCGCCCAACGCACGTCCCGACGTAGAGCTGAAAGTAAGCTAAATCCCGATGTAGAGGCCAACGCACGTCCCGACGTAGAGCCCAACGCACGTCCCGACGTAGAGGCCAACGCAAGTCCCGACGTAGAGCACAACGCACGTCCCGACGTAGAGGCCAACGCACGTCCCGACGTAGAGGTGAAAGTAAGTTAAATCCCGACCTAGAGCCCAACGCACGTCCCGACGTAGGGCCCAACGCACGTCCCGACGTAGAGCTGAAAGTAAGCTAAATCCCGACGTAGAGGCCAACGCACGTCCCAACGTAGAGCTGAAAGTAAGCTAAATCCCGACGTAGAGCCCAACGCACGTCCCGACGTAGAGCCCAACGCATGTCCCGACGTAGAGCTGAAAGTTAGCTAAATCCTGACGTAGAGCCCAACGCACGTCCCGACGTAGCGCCCAACGCACGTCCCGACGTAGCGCCCAATGCACGTCCCGACGTAGAGCCCAACGCACGTCCCGACGTAGAGCTGAAAGTAAGCTAAATCCCGACGTAGCGCCCAACGCAAGTCCCGACGTAGCGCCCAACGCACGTACCGACGTAGAGCTGAAAGTTAGCTAACTACAGACGTAGAGCCCAACGCACGTCCCGACGTAGAGCTGAAAGTTAGCTAACTACAGACGAATCGCCCAACGCGCGTCCAGACGTAGAGCTGAAAGTTAGCTAACTACAGACGTAGAGCCCAACGCGCGTCCCGACGTAGAGCCCAACGCGTGTCCCGACGTAGAGCCCAACGCACGTCCCGACGTAGAGCCCAACGCACGTCCCGACGTAGAGCCCACCGCACGTCCCGACGTAGAGCTGAAAGCAAGCTAAATCCCGACGTAGCGCCCAACGCACGTCCCGACGTAGCGCCCAACGGACGTCCCGACGTAGAGCTGAAAGTAAGCTAAATCCCGACGCAGAGGCCAACGCACGTCCCGACGTAGAGGCCAACGCACGTCCCGACCTAGAGGCCAAAGCACGTCCCGACGTAGAGGCCAACGCACGTCCCGACGTAGAGCTGAAAGTTAGCTAACTACAGACGTAGAGCCCAACGCACGTCCCGACGTAGAGCCCAACGCACGTCCCGACGTAACGCCCAACGCACGTCCCGACGTAGAGCTGAAAGTTAGCTAACTACAGACATAGAGCCCAACGCACGTCCCGACGTAGAGCAGAAAGTTAGCTAACTACAGACATAGAGCCCAACGCACGTCCCGACGTAGAGCCCAACGCACGTCCCGACGTAGAGCCCAACGCACGTCCCGACGTAGAGCTGAAAGTAAGCTAAAACCCGACGTAGAGCCCAACGCACGTCCCGACGTAGAGGCCAACGCACGTCCCGACGTAGAGCTGAAAGTAAGCTAAATCCCGACGTAGAGCCCAACGCACGTCCCGACGTAGCACCCAACGCACGTCCCGACGTAGAGCTGAAAGTAAGCTAAATCCCGACGTAGACCCCAACGCACGTCCCGACGTAGAGCCCAACGCACGTCCCGACGTAGAGCTGAAAGTAAGCTAAATCCCGATGTAGAGGCCAACGCACGTCCCGACGTAGAGGCCAACGCACGTCCCGACTTAGAGGCCAACGCACGTCCCGACGTAGAGGCCAACGCAAGTCCCGACGTAGAGGACAACGCACGTCCCGACGTAGAGGCCAACGCACGTCCCGACGTAGAGCTGAAAGTAAGTTAAATCCCGACCTAGAGCCCAACGCACGTCCCGAAGTAGAGCCCAACGCAAGTCCCGACGTAGAGCTGAAAGTAAGCTAAATCCCGACGTAGAGCCCAACGCACGTCCCGACGTAGCGCCCAATGCACGTCCCGACGTAGAGCTGAAAGTAAGCTAAATCCCGACGTAGAGGCCAACGCACGTCCCGACGTAGAGCTGAAAGTAAGCTAAATCCCGATGTAGAGGCCAACGCACGTCCCGACGTAGAGGCCAACGCACGTCCCGACTTAGAGGCCAACGCACGTCCCGACGTAGAGGCCAACGCAAGTCCCGACGTAGAGGACAACGCACGTCCCGACGTAGAGGCCAACGCACGTCCCGACGTAGAGCTGAAAGTAAGTTAAATCCCGACCTAGAGCCCAACGCACGTCCCGACGTAGAGCCCAACGCACGTCCCGACGTAGCGCCCAACGCACATCCCGACGTAGAGCTGAAAGTAAGCTAAATCCCGACGTAGAGGCCAACGCACGTCCCAACGTAGAGCTGAAAGTAAGCTAAATCCCGACGTAGAGCCCAACGCACGTCCCGACGTAGAGCCCAACGCATGTCCCGACGTAGAGCTGAAAGTTAGCTAAATCCTGACGTAGAGCCCAACGCACGTCCCGACGTAGAGCCCAACGCACGTCCCGACGTAGAGCCCAACGCACGTCCCGACGTAGAGCCCAACGCACGTCCCGACGTAGAGGCCAACGCACGTCCCGAAGTAGAGCTGAAAGTAAGCTAAATCCCGACGTAGAGGCCAACGCACGTCCCGACGTAGAGGCCAACGCTCGTCCCGACGTAGAGCTGAAAGTAAGCTAAATCCCGACGTAGAGCCCAACGCACATCCCGACGTAGAGCCCAACGCACGTCCCGACGTAGAGCCCACCGCACGTCCCGACGTAGAGCCCAATGCACGACCCGACGTAGAGCTGAAAATAAGCTAAATCCCGACGTAGCGCCCAACGCACGTCCCGACGTAGCGCCCAACGCACGTCCCGACGTAGAGCTGAAAGTAAGCTAAATCCCGACGCAGAGGCCAACGCACGTCCCGACGTAGAGGCCAACGCACGTCCCGACCTAGAGGCCAACGCACGTCCCAACCTAGAGGCCAACGCAAGTCCCGACGTAGAGGCCAACGCACGTCCCGACGTAGAGCTGAAAGTTAGCTAACTACAGACGTAGAGCCCAACGCACGTCCCGACGTAGAGCCCAACGCACGTCCCGACGTAGCGCCCAACGCACGTCCCGACGTAGAGCTGAAAGTTAGGTAACTACAGACATAGAGCCCAACGCACGTCCCGACCTAGAGCAGAAAGTTAGCTAACTACAGACATAGAGCCCAACGCACGTCCCGACGTAGAGCCCAACGCACGTCCCGACGTAGAGCCCAACGCACGTCCCGACGTAGAGCTGAAAGTAAGCTAAAACCCGACGTAGAGCCCAACGCACGTCCCGACGTAGAGCTGAAAGTAAGCTAAATCCCGACGTAGAGACCAACGCACGTCCCGACTTAGAGGCCAACGCACGTCCCGACGTAGAGCTGAAAGTAAGCTAAATCCCGAAGTAGAGGCCAACGCACGTCCCGATGTAGAGCCCAACGCACGTCCCGACGTAGAGCTGAAAGTAAGCTAAATCCCGACGTAGAGCCCAACGCACGTCCCGACGTAGAGCCCAACGCACGTCCCGACGTAGAGCTGAAAGTAAGCTAAAACCCGACGTAGAGCCCAACGCACGTCCCGACGTAGAGCTGAAAGTAAGCTATATCCCGACGTAGAGACCAACGCACGTCCCGACGTACAGGCCAACGCACGTCCCGACGTAGAGCTGAAAGTAAGCTAAATCCCGACGTAGAGCCCAACGCACGTCCCGACGTAGCGCCCAACGCACGTCCCGACGTAGAGCTGAAAGTAAGCTAAATCCCGACGTAGAGCCCAACGCACTTCCCGACGTAGAGCTGAAAGTAAGCTAAATCCCGATGTAGAGGCCAACGCACGTCCCGACGTAGAGGCCAACGCACGTCCCGACGTAGAGCTGAAAGTAAGCTAAATCCCGACGTAGAGGCCAACGCACGTCCCGACGTAGAGGCCAACGCACGTCCCGACGTAGAGCCCAACGCACGTCCCGACGTAGAGCCCAACGCACGTCCCGACGTAGAGCTGAAAGTAAGCTAAATCCCGACGTAGCGCCCAACGCACGTCCCGACGTAGCGCCCAACGCACGTCCCGACGTAGAGCTGAAAGTAAGCTAAATCCCGACGTAGAGGCTAACGCACGTCCCGACATAAAGGCCAAAGCACGTCCCGACGTAGAGGCCAACGCACGTCCCGACGTAGAGGCCAACGCACGTCCCGACGTAGAGCCCAACGCACGTCCCGACGTAGACCTGAAAGTAAGCTAAATCCCGACGTAGAGCCCAACGCACGTCCCGACGTAGAACCCAACGCACGTCCCGACGTAGCGCCATACGCACGTCCCGACGTAGAGCTGAAAGTTAGCTAACTACAGACGTAGAGCCCAACGCACGTCCTGATGTAGAGCCCAACGCACGTCCCGACGTAGAGCTGAAAGTAAGCTAAATCCCGTCGTAGAGCCCAACGCACGTCCCGACGTAGAGCCCAACGCACGTCCCGACGTAGAGCTGAATTTAGCTAAATCCCGACGTAGAGCCCAACGCACGTCCCGACGTAGAGCCCAACGCACGTCCCGACGTAGAGCCCAACGCACGTCCCGACGTAGAGCTGAAAGTAAGCTAAATCCCGACGTAGAGCCCAACGCACGTCCCGACGTAGAGCCCAACGCACGTCCCGACGTAGCGCCCAATGCACGTCCCGACGTAGAGCTGAAAGTAAGCTAAATCCCGACGTAGAGGCCAACGCACGTCCCGACGTAGAGCTGAAAGTAAGCTAAATCCCGATGTAGAGGCCAACGCACGTCCCGACGTAGAGGCCAACGCACGTCCCGACTTAGAGGCCAACGCACGTCCCGACGTAGAGGCCAACGCAAGTCCCGACGTAGAGGACAACGCACGTCCCGACGTAGAGGCCAACGCACGTCCCGACGTAGAGCTGAAAGTAAGTTAAATCCCGACCTAGAGCCCAACGCACGTCCCGACGTAGAGCCCAACGCACGTCCCGACGTAGCGCCCAACGCACATCCCGACGTAGAGCTGAAAGTAAGCTAAATCCCGACGTAGAGGCCAACGCACGTCCCAACGTAGAGCTGAAAGTAAGCTAAATCCCGACGTAGAGCCCAACGCACGTCCCGACGTAGAGCCCAACGCATGTCCCGACGTAGAGCTGAAAGTTAGCTAAATCCTGACGTAGAGCCCAACGCACGTCCCGACGTAGAGCCCAACGCACGTCCCGACGTAGAGCCCAACGCACGTCCCGACGTAGAGCCCAACGCACGTCCCGACGTAGAGGCCAACGCACGTCCCGAAGTAGAGCTGAAAGTAAGCTAAATCCCGACGTAGAGGCCAACGCACGTCCCGACGTAGAGGCCAACGCTCGTCCCGACGTAGAGCTGAAAGTAAGCTAAATCCCGACGTAGAGCCCAACGCACATCCCGACGTAGAGCCCAACGCACGTCCCGACGTAGAGCCCACCGCACGTCCCGACGTAGAGCCCAATGCACGACCCGACGTAGAGCTGAAAATAAGCTAAATCCCGACGTAGCGCCCAACGCACGTCCCGACGTAGCGCCCAACGCACGTCCCGACGTAGAGCTGAAAGTAAGCTAAATCCCGACGCAGAGGCCAACGCACGTCCCGACGTAGAGGCCAACGCACGTCCCGACCTAGAGGCCAACGCACGTCCCAACCTAGAGGCCAACGCAAGTCCCGACGTAGAGGCCAACGCACGTCCCGACGTAGAGCTGAAAGTTAGCTAACTACAGACGTAGAGCCCAACGCACGTCCCGACGTAGAGCCCAACGCACGTCCCGACGTAGCGCCCAACGCACGTCCCGACGTAGAGCTGAAAGTTAGGTAACTACAGACATAGAGCCCAACGCACGTCCCGACCTAGAGCAGAAAGTTAGCTAACTACAGACATAGAGCCCAACGCACGTCCCGACGTAGAGCCCAACGCACGTCCCGACGTAGAGCCCAACGCACGTCCCGACGTAGAGCTGAAAGTAAGCTAAAACCCGACGTAGAGCCCAACGCACGTCCCGACGTAGAGCTGAAAGTAAGCTAAATCCCGACGTAGAGACCAACGCACGTCCCGACTTAGAGGCCAACGCACGTCCCGACGTAGAGCTGAAAGTAAGCTAAATCCCGAAGTAGAGGCCAACGCACGTCCCGATGTAGAGCCCAACGCACGTCCCGACGTAGAGCTGAAAGTAAGCTAAATCCCGACGTAGAGCCCAACGCACGTCCCGACGTAGAGCCCAACGCACGTCCCGACGTAGAGCTGAAAGTAAGCTAAAACCCGACGTAGAGCCCAACGCACGTCCCGACGTAGAGCTGAAAGTAAGCTATATCCCGACGTAGAGACCAACGCACGTCCCGACGTACAGGCCAACGCACGTCCCGACGTAGAGCTGAAAGTAAGCTAAATCCCGACGTAGAGCCCAACGCACGTCCCGACGTAGCGCCCAACGCACGTCCCGACGTAGAGCTGAAAGTAAGCTAAATCCCGACGTAGAGCCCAACGCACTTCCCGACGTAGAGCTGAAAGTAAGCTAAATCCCGATGTAGAGGCCAACGCACGTCCCGACGTAGAGGCCAACGCACGTCCCGACTTAGAGGCCAACGCACGTCCCGACGTAGAGGCCAACGCACGTCCCGACGTAGAGCTGAAAGTAAGCTAAATCCCGACGTAGAGGCCAACGCACGTCCCGACGTAGAGGCCAACGCACGTCCCGACGTAGAGCCCAACGCACGTCCCGACGTAGAGCCCAACGCACGTCCCGACGTAGAGCTGAAAGTAAGCTAAATCCCGACGTAGCGCCCAACGCACGTCCCGACGTAGCGCCCAACGCACGTCCCGACGTAGAGCTGAAAGTAAGCTAAATCCCGACGTAGAGGCTAACGCACGTCCCGACATAAAGGCCAAAGCACGTCCCGACGTAGAGGCCAACGCACGTCCCGACGTAGAGGCCAACGCACGTCCCGACGTAGAGCCCAACGCACGTCCCGACGTAGACCTGAAAGTAAGCTAAATCCCGACGTAGAGCCCAACGCACGTCCCGACGTAGAACCCAACGCACGTCCCGACGTAGCGCCATACGCACGTCCCGACGTAGAGCTGAAAGTTAGCTAACTACAGACGTAGAGCCCAACGCACGTCCTGATGTAGAGCCCAACGCACGTCCCGACGTAGAGCTGAAAGTAAGCTAAATCCCGTCGTAGAGCCCAACGCACGTCCCGACGTAGAGCCCAACGCACGTCCCGACGTAGAGCTGAATTTAGCTAAATCCCGACGTAGAGCCCAACGCACGTCCCGACGTAGAGCCCAACGCACGTCCCGACGTAGAGCCCAACGCACGTCCCGACGTAGAGCTGAAAGTAAGCTAAATCCCGACGTAGAGCCCAACGCACGTCCCGACGTAGAGCCCAACGCACGTCCCGACGTAGAGCTGAAAGTTGGCTAACTACAGACGTAGAGCCCAACGCACGTCCCGACGTAGAGCCCAACGCACGTCCCGACGTAGAGCCCAACGCACGTCCCGACGTAGAGCTGAAAGTAAGCTAAATCCCGACGTAGAGGCCAACGCGCGTCCCGACGTAGAGGCCAACGCGCGTCCCGACGTAGAGCTGAAAGTAAGCTAAATCCCGACGTAGAGGCCAACGCACGTCCCGACGTAGAGGCCAA
Source organism: Leptosomus discolor (assembly GCF_034619465.1). Taxonomy (NCBI): domain Eukaryota; kingdom Metazoa; phylum Chordata; class Aves; order Leptosomiformes; family Leptosomidae; genus Leptosomus; species Leptosomus discolor. The sequence continues at coordinate 8,686,553 of NC_141405.1, forward strand.
CGCACGTCCCGCCGTAGAGGCCAACGTACGTCCCGACGTAGAGCCCAACGCACGTCCCGACGTAGAGCCCAACGCGCGTCCCGAAGTAGATGCCAACGCAGGTCCCGACGTAGAGTCCAAAGCACGTCCCGACGTAGAGCTGAAATTAAGCTAAATCCCGACGTAGAGCCCAACGCGCGTCCCAACGTAGAGCCCAACGCACGTCTCGACGTAGAGCCCAACGCACGTCCCGACGTAGCGCCCAACACACGTCCCGACGTAGAGCTGAAAGTTAGCTAACTACAGACGTAGAGCCCAACGCACATCCCGACGTAGAGCTGAAAGTTAGCTAACTACAGACGTAGAGCCCAACGCACGTCCCGACGTAGAGCTGAAAGTTAGCTAACTACAGACGTAGAGCCCAATGCACGTCCCGACGTAGAGCTCAAAGTTAGCTAACTACAGACGTAGAGCCCAACGCACGTCCCGACGTAGAGCCCAATGCACGTCCCGACGTAGAGCTGAAAGTAAGATAAATCCCGATGTAGAGGCCAACGCACGTCCCGACGTAGAGCTGAAAGTAAGCTAAATCCCGACGTAGAGCCCAACGCACGTCCCGACGTAGAGCCCAACGCACGTCCCGACGTAGAGCTGAAAGTAAGCTAAATCCCAACGTAGAGTCCAACGCACGTCCCGACGTAGAGCTGAAAGTAAGCTAAATCCCGACGTAGAGGCCATCGCACATCCCGACGTAGAGGCCAACGCACGTCCCGACGTAGAGCTGAAAGTAAGCTAAATCCCGACGTAGAGGCCAACGCACGTCCCGACGTAGAGGCCAACGCACGTCCTGCCGTAGAGCCCAACGTACGTCCCGACGTAGTGCCCAACGCACGTCCCGACGTAGAGCTGAAAGTTAGCTAACTACAGACGTAGAGACCAACGCACGTCCCGACGTAGAGCCCAACGCACGTCCCGACGTAGAGCCCAACGCGCGTCCCGACGTAGAGCCCAACGCGCGTCCCGACGTAGAGCTCAACGCGCGTCCCGATGTAGAGCTCAACGCGCGTCCCGACGTAGAGCTGAAAGTAACCTAAATCCCAACGTAGAGCCCAACGCACGTCCCGAAGTAGAGCCCAACACACGTCCCGAAGTAGAGCCCAACGCACGTCCCGACGTAGAGCCCAACGCACGTCCCAACGTAGAGCTGAAAGTTAGCTAAATACAGACGTAGAGCCCAACGCACGTCCCGACGTAGAGCTAAAACTTAGCTAACTACAGACGTAGAGCCCAACGCACGTACGACGCAGAGCTGAAAGTAAGCTAAATCCCAACGTAGAGCCCAACGCAAGTCCCGACGTAGAGCCCAACGCACGTCCCGACGTAGAGCCCAACGCACGTCCCGACGTAGAGCTAAAAGTAAGCTAAATCCCGACGTAGAGGCCAACGCACGTCCCGACGTAGAGCTGAAAGTATGGTAAATCCCGACGTAGAGCGCAACGCACGTCCCGACGTAGACCCAACGCACGTCCCGACGTAGAGCTGAAAGTTGGCTAACTACAGACGTAGAGCCCAACGCGCGTCCCGACGTAGAGCCCAACACGCGTCCCGACGTAGAGCCCAACGCGCGCCCCTACGTAGAGCCCAACGCACGTCCCGACGTAGTGCCCAACGCACATCCCGACGTGGAGCTGAAAGTAAGCTAAATCCCGACGTAGAGCCCAACGCACGTCCCGACGTAGAGCCCAGCGCACGTCCCGATGTAGAGCCCAACGCACGTCCCGACTTACCGCCCAACGCACGTCCCGACGTAGCGCGCAACGCACGTCCCGACGTAGAGCTGAAAGTTAGCTAACTACAGACGTAGAAACCAACGCACGTCCCGACGTAGAGCCCAACGCACGTCCCGACGTAGAGCTGAAAGTAAGCTAAATCCCGACGTAGAGCCCAACGCACGTCCCGACGTAGAGCCAACGCACGTCCCGACGTAGCGCCCAACGCACGTCCCGACGTAGAGCTGAAAGTTAGCTAAATACAGACGTAGAGCCCAACGCACGTCCGACGTAGAGCTAAAAGTTAGCTAACTACAGACGTAGAGCCCAACGCATGTCCCGACGTAGAGCCCAACGCACGTCCCGAGGTAGCGCCCAACGCACGTCCCGACGTAGAGCTGAAAGTTAGCTAACTACAGACGTAGAGCCCAACGCACGTCCCGACGTAGAACCCAACGCACGTCCCGACGTAGAGCCCAATGCACGTCCCGACGTAGAGCTGAAAGTAAGCTAAGTCCCGACGTAGAGGCCAACGCACGTCCCGACGTAGAGCTGAAAGTAAGCTAAATCCCAACGTAGAGCACAACGCACGTCCCGACGTAGAGCCCAACGCACGTCCCGACGTAGAGGCCAACGCACGTCCCGACGTAGAGCTGAAAGTAAGCTAAATCCCGACGTAGAGGCCAACGCACGTCCCGACGTAGAGCTGAAAGTAAGCTAAATCCCGCCGTAGAGCACAACGCACGTCCCGACGTAGAGCCCAACGCACGTCCCGACGTAGAGCTGAAAGTTGGCTAACTACAGACGTAGAGCCCAACGCGCGTCCCGACGTAGAGCCCAACACGCGTCCCGACGTAGAGCCCAACGCGCGTCCCGACGTAGAGCCCAACGCACGTCCCGACGTAGTGCCCAACGCCCGTCCCGACGTGGAGCTGAAAGTAAGCTAAATCCCGACGTAGAGCCCAACGCACGTCCCGACGTAGAGCCCAGCGCACGTCCCGACATAGAGCCCAACGCACGTCCCGACTTAGCGCCCAACGCACGTCCCGACGTAGCGCGCAACGCACGTCCCGACGTAGAGCTGAAAGTTAGCTAGCTACAGACGGAGAGCCCAACGCACGTCCCGACGTAGAGCCCAACGCACGTCCCGACGTAGAGCTGAAAGTTAGCTAAATACAGACGTAGAGCCCAACGCACGTCCCGACGTAGAGCTAAAAGTTAGCTAACTACAGACGTAGAGCCCAACGCACGTCCCGACGTAGAGCTGAAAGTTAGCTAACTACAGACGTAGAGCCCAACGCACGTCCCGACGTAGAGCCCAACGCACGTCCCGACGTAGAGCCCAATGCGCGTCCCGACGTGGAGCTGAAAGGAAGCTAAATCCCGAGGTAGCGCCCAACGCACGTCCCGACGTAGAGCTGAAAGTTAGCTAACTACAGACGTAGAGCCCAACGCACGTCCCGACGTAGATCCCAACGCACGTCCCGACGTAGAGCTCAACGCACGTCCCGACGTGGAGCTGAAAGTAAGCTAAATCCCGACGTAGAGCCCAACGCACGTCCCGACGTAGAGGCCAACGCACGTCCCGACGTAGAGCCCAACGCACGTCCCGACGTAGAGCCCAACGCGCGTCCCGACGTGGAGCTGAAAGTAAGCTAAATCCCGACGTAGAGGCCAACGCACGTCCCGACGTAGAGCCCAACGCACGTCCCGACGTAGAGCCAAACGCACGTCCCGACGTAGAGCCCAACGCACGTCCCGACGTAGAGCTGAAAGTTAGCTAACTACAGACGAAGAGCCCAACGCGCGTCCCGACGTAGAGCTGAAAGTTAGCTAACTACAGACGTACAGCCCAACGCGCGTCCCGACGTAGAGCCGAACGCACATCCCGACGTAGAGCCCAATGCACGTCCCGACGTAGAGCCCAACGCACGTCCCGACGTAGAGCCCAACGCACGTCCCGACGTAGAGCTGAAAGTAAGCTAAATCCCGACGTAGAGCCCAACGCACGTCCCAACGTAGAGCCGAACGCACGTCTCGACGTAGAGCCCAACGCACGTCCCGACGTAGCGCCCAACGCACGTCCCGACGTAGAGCTGAAAGTTAGCTAACTACAGATGTAGAGCCCAACGCAGGTCCTGACGTAGAGCTGAAAGTTAGCTAACTACATACGTAGAGCCCAATGCACGTCCCGACGTAGAGCTCAAAGTTAGCTAACTACAGACGTAGAGCCCAACACACGTCCAGACGTAGAGCCCAACGCACGTCCCGACGTAGAGCCCAACGTACGTCCCGACGTAGAGCTGAAAGTAAGCTAAATCCCGACGTAGAGGCCAACGCACGTCCCGACGTAGAGCTGAAAGTAAGCTAAAGCCCGACGTAGAGCCCAACGCACGTCCCGACGTAGAGCCCAACGCACGTCCCGACGTGGAACTGAAAGTAAGCTAAATCCCGACGTAGAGCCCAAGGCACGTCCCGACGTAGAGCCCAACGCACGTCCCGACGTATAGCCCAACGCACGTCCCGACGTAGAGCTGAAAGAAAGCTAAATCCCGACGTAGAGCCCAAGGGACGTCCCGACGTAGAGCCCAACGCACGTCCCGACGTAGAGCTGCAAGTTAGCTAACTACAGACGAAGAGCCCAACGCGCGTCCCGACGTAGAGCTGAAAAATAGCTAACTACAGACGTAGAGCCCAACGCGCGTCCCGACGTAGAGCCCAACGCGTGTCCCGACGTAGAGCCCAACGCACGTCCCGACGTAGAGGCCAACGCACGTCCCGACGTAGAGCTGAAAGTAAGCTAAATCCCGACGTAGAGGCCAACGCACGTCCCGACGTAGAGGCCAACGCACGTCCCGACGTAGCGCCCAACGCACGTCCCGACGTAGAGGCCAACGCAAGTCCCGACGTAGAGCTGAAGGTAAGCTAAATCCCGACGTAGAGCCAAACGCACGTCCCGACGTAGAGCCCAACGCACGTCCCGACGTAGAGCTGAAAGTTAGCTAACTACAGACGTAGAGCCCAACGCACGTCCCGACGTAGAGCAGAAAGTTAGCTAACTACGGACGTAGAGCCCAACGCACGTCCCGACGTAGAACCCAACGCACGTCCCGACGTAGAGCCCAATGCACGTCCCGACGTAGAGCTGAAAGTTAGCTAAATGCCGACGTAGAGGCCAACGCACGTCCCGACGTAGAGCTGAAAGTAAGCTAAATCCCGACGTAGAGCCCAACGCACGTCCCGACGTAGAGCTGAAAGTTAGCTAACTACAGACGTAGAGCCCAACGCGCGTCCCGACGTAGAGCCCAACACGCGTCCCGACGTAGAGCCGAACGCGCGTCCCGACGTAGATCCCAACGCACGTCCCGACGTAGTGCCCAACGCACGTCCCCACGTGGAACTGAAAGTAAGCTAAATCCCGACGTAGAGCCCAACGCACGTCCGGACATAGAGCCCAACGTACGTCCCGACGTAGAGCCCAGCGCACGTCCCGACGTAGTGCCCGACGCACGTCCCAACGTAGCGCCCAACGCACGTCCCGACGTAGAGCTGAAAGTTAGCTAACTACAGACGTAGAACCCAACGCACGTCCCGACGTAGAGCCCAACGCACGTCCCGACGTAGAGCCCAACGCACGTCCCGACTTAGAGCTGAAAGTTAGCTAACTACAGACGAAGAGCCCAACGCGCGTCCCGACGTAGAGCTGAAAGTTAGCTATCTACAGACGTAGAGCCCAACGCGCGTCCCGACGTAGAGCCCAACGCGTGTCCCGACGTAGAGCCCAACGCACGTCCCGACGTAGAGGCCAACGCACGTCCCGACGTAGAGCTGAAAGTAAGCTAAATCCCGACGTAGAGGCCAACGCACGTCCCGACATAGAGGCCAACGCACGTCCCGACGTAGCGCCCAACGCACGTCCCGACGTAGAGGCCAACGCACGTCCCGACGTAGAGCTGAAAGTAAGCTAAATCCCGACGTAGAGCCCAACGCACGTCCCGACGTAGAGCCCAACGCACGTCCCGACGTAGAGTTGAAAGTTAGCTAACTACAGACGTAGAGCCCAACGCACGTCCCGACGTAGAGCAGAAAGTTAGCTAACTACAGACGTAGAGCCCAACGCACGTCCCGACGTAGAACCCAACGCACGTCCCGACGTAGAGCCCAACGCACGTCCCGACGTAGAGCCCAACGCACGTCCCGACGTAGAGCTGAAAGTTAGCTAAATGCCGACGTAGAGGCCAACGCACGTCCCGACGTAGAGCTGAAAGTAAGCTAAATCCCGACGTAGAGGCCAACGCACGTCCCGACGTAGAGCCCAACGCACGTCCCGACGTAGAGCTGAAAGTTAGCTAACTACAGACGTAGAGCCCAACGCACGTCCCGACGTAGAACCCAACGCACGTCCCGACGTAGAGCCCAACGCACGTCCCGATGTAGAGCTGAAAGTTAGCTAAATGCCGACGTAGAAGCCAACGCACGTCCCGACGTAGAGCTGAAAGTAAGCTAAATCCCGACGTAGAGGCCAACGCACGTCCCGACGTAGAGCCCAACGCACGTCCCGACGTAGAGCTGAAAGTTAGCTAACTACAGACGTAGAGCCCAACGCGCGTCCCGACGTGGAGCTGAAAGTAAGCTAAATCCTGACGTAGAGGCCAACGCACGTCCCGACGTAGAGCCCAACGCACGTCCCGACGTAGAGCCAAACGCACGTCCCGACGTAGAGCCCAACGCACGTCCCGACGTAGAGCTGAAAGTTAGCTAACTACAGACGAAGAGCCCAACGCGCGTCCCGACGTAGAGCTGAAAGTTAGCTAACTACAGACGTACAGCCCAATGCACGTCCCGACGTAGAGCCCAACGCACGTCCCGACGTAGAGCCCAACGCACGTCCCGACGTAGAGCTGAAAGTAAGCTAAATCCCGACGTAGAGCCCAACGCACGTCCCCACGTAGAGCCCAACGCACGTCTCGACGTAGAGCCCAACGCACGTCCCGACGTAGCGCCCAACGCACGTCCCGACGTAGAGCTGAAAGTTAGCTAACTACAGATGTAGAGCCCAACGCACGTCCCGACGTAGAGCTGAAAGTTAGCTAACTACATACGTAGAGCCCAATGCACGTCCCGACGTAGAGCTCAAAGTTAGCTAACTACAGACGTAGAGCCCAACACACGTCCAGACGTAGAGCCCAACGCACGTCCCGACGTAGAGCCCAACGTACGTCCCGACGTAGAGCTGAAAATAAGCTAAATCCCGACGTAGAGGCCAACGCACGTCCCGACGTAGAGCTGAAAGTAAGCTAAAGCCCGACGTAGAGCCCAACGCACGTGCCGACGTAGAGCCCAACGCACGTCCCGACGTGGAACTGAAAGTAAGCTAAATCCCGACGTAGAGCCCAAGGCACGTCCCGACGTAGAGCCCAACGCACGTCCCGACGTAGAGCCCAACGCACGTCCCGACGTAGAGCTGAAAGAATGCTAAATCCCGACGTAGAGCCCAAGGCACGTCCCGACGTAGAGCCCAACGCACGTCCCGACGTAGAGCCCAACGCACGTCCCGACGTAGAGCTGAAAGTTAGCTAACTACAGACGAAGAGCCCAACGCGCGTCCCGACGTAGAGCTGAAAAATAGCTAACTACAGACGTAGAGCCCAACGCGCGTCCCGACGTAGAGCCCAACGCGTGTCCCGACGTAGAGCCCAACGCACGTCCCGACGTAGAGGCCAACGCACGTCCCGACGTAGAGCTGAAAGTAAGCTAAATCCCGACGTAGAGGCCAACGCACGTCCCGACGTAGAGGCCAACGCACGTCCCGACGTAGCGCCCAACGCACGTCCCGACGTAGAGGCCAACGCACGTCCCGACGTAGAGCTGAAAGTAAGCTAAATCCCGACGTAGAGCCCAACGCACGTCCCGACGTAGAGCCCAACGCACGTCCCGACGTAGAGCTGAAAGTTAGCTAACTACAGACGTAGAGCCCAACGCACGTCCCGACGTAGAGCAGAAAGTTAGCTAACTACAGACGTAGAGCCCAACGCACGTCCCGACGTAGAACCCAACGCACGTCCCGACGTAGAGCCCAACGCACGTCCCGACGTAGAGCCCAACGCACGTCCCGACGTAGAGCTGAAAGTTAGCTAAATGCCGACGTAGAGGCCAACGCACGTCCCGACGTAGAGTTGAAAGTAAGCTAAATCCCGACGTAGAGCCCAACGCACGTCCCGACGTAGAGCTGAAAGTTAGCTAACTACAGACTTAGAGCCCAACGCGCGTCCCGACGTAGAGCCCAACACGCGTCCCGACGTAGAGCCGAACGCGCGTCCCGACGTAGAGCCCAACGCACGTCCCGACGTAGTGCCCAACGCACGTCCCCACGTTGAACTGAAAGTAAGCTAAATCCCGACGTAGAGCCCAACGCGCGTCCCGACGTAGAGCTGAAAGTTAGCTATCTACAGACGTAGAGCCCAACGCGCGTCCCGACGTAGAGCCCAACGCGTGTCCCGACGTAGAGCCCAACGCACGTCCCGACGTAGAGCTGAAAGTAAGCTAAATCCCGACATAGAGGCCAACGCACGTCCCGACGTAGAGGCCAACGCACGTCCCGACGTAGCGCCCAACGCACGTCCCGACGTAGAGGCCAACGCACGTCCCGACGTAGAGCTGAAAGTAAGCTAAATCCCGACGTAGAGCCCAACGCACGTCCCGACGTAGAGCCCAACGCACGTCCCGAAATAGAGCTGAAAGTTAGCTAACTACAGACGTAGAGCCCAACGCACGTCCCGACGTAGAGCAGAAAGTTAGCTAACTACAGACGTAGAGCCCAACGCACGTCCCGACGTAGAACCCAACGCACGTCCCGACGTAGAGCCCAACGCACGTCCCGACGTAGAGCCCAACGCACGTCCTGACGTAGAGCTGAAAGTTAGCTAAATGCCGACGTAGAGGCCAACGCACGTCCCGACGTAGAGCTGAAAGTAAGCTAAATCCCGACGTAGAGGCCAACGCACGTCCCGACTTAGAGCCCAACGCACGTCCCGACGTAGAGGTGAAAGTTAGCTAACTACAGACGTAGAGCCCAACGCACGTCCCGACGTAGAACCCAACGCACGTCCCGACGTAGAGCCCAACGCACGTCCCGACGTAGAGCCCAACGCACGTCCCGACGTAGAGCTGAAAGTTAGCTAAATGCCGACGTAGAGGCCAACGCACGTCCCGACGTAGAGCTGAAAGTAAGCTAAATCCCGACGTAGAGGCCAACGCACGTCCCGACGTAGAGCCCAAAGCACGTCCCGACGTAGAGCTGAAAGTTAGCTAACTACAGACGTAGAGCCCAACGCGCGTCCCGACGTAGAGCTGAAAGTTAGCTAACTACAGACGTAGAGCCCAACGCGCGTCCCGACGTAGAGCCCAACACGCGTCCCGACGTAGAGCCGAACGCGGGTCCCGACGTAGAGCCCAACGCACGTCCCGACGTAGTGCCCAACACACGTCCCGACGTGGAACTGAAAGTAAGCTAAATCCCGACGTAGAGCCCAACGCACGTCCCGACGTAGAGCCCAACGTACGTCCCGACGTAGAGCCCAGCGCACGTCCCGACGTAGTGCCCGACGCACGTCCCGACGTAGCGCCCAACGCACGTCCCGACGTAGAGCTGAAAGTTAGCTAACTACAGACGTAGAACCCAACGCACGTCCCGACGTAGAGCCCAACGCACGTCCCGACGTAGAGCTGAAAGTAAGCTAAATCCCAACGAAGAGCCCAACGCACGTCCCGACGTAGAGCCCAACGCACGTCCCGACGTAGCGCCCAACGCACGTCCCGACGTAGAGCTGAAAGTTAGCTAACTACAGACGAACAGCCCAACGCACGTCCCGACGTAGAGCTGAAAGTTAGCTAACTACAGACGTAGAGCCCAACGCACGTCCCGACGTAGAGCCCAACGCATGTCCCGACGTAGAGCCCAACGCGCGTCCCGATGTATAGCCCAACGCGCGTCCCGACGTGGAGCTGAAAGTAAGCTAAATCCCGACGTAGAGAACAACGCACGTCCCGAAGTAGAGCCCAACGCACGTCCCGACGTATAGCCTAACGTACGTCCCGACGTAGAGCCCAACGCACGTCCCGACGTAGAGCTGAAAGTTAGCTAAATGCCGACGTAGAGGCCAACGCACGTCCCGACGTAGAGCTGAAAGTAAGCTAAATCCCGACGTAGAGGCCAACGCACGTCCCGACGTAGAGCCCAACGCACGTCCCGACGTAGAGCTGAAAGTTAGCTAACTACAGACGTAGAGCCCAACGCACGTCCCGACGTAGAACCCAACGCACGTCCCGACGTAGAGCCCAACGCACGTCCCGATGTAGAGCTGAAAGTTAGCTAAATGCCGACGTAGAAGCCAACGCACGTCCCGACGTAGAGCTGAAAGTAAGCTAAATCCCGACGTAGAGGCCAACGCACGTCCCGACGTAGAGCCCAACGCACGTCCCGACGTAGAGCTGAAAGTTAGCTAACTACAGACGTAGAGCCCAACGCGCGTCCCGACGTGGAGCTGAAAGTAAGCTAAATCCTGACGTAGAGGCCAACGCACGTCCCGACGTAGAGCCCAACGCACGTCCCGACGTAGAGCCAAACGCACGTCCCGACGTAGAGCCCAACGCACGTCCCGACGTAGAGCTGAAAGTTAGCTAACTACAGACGAAGAGACCAACGCGCGTCCCGACGTAGAGCTGAAAGTTAGCTAACTACAGACGTACAGCCCAATGCACGTCCCGACGTAGAGCCCAACGCACGTCCCGACGTAGAGCCCAACGCACGTCCCGACGTAGAGCTGAAAGTAAGCTAAATCCCGACGTAGAGCCCAACGCACGTCCCCACGTAGAGCCCAACGCACGTCTCGACGTAGAGCCCAACGCACGACCCGACGTAGCGCCCAACGCACGTCCCGACGTAGAGCTGAAAGTTAGCTAACTACAGATGTAGAGCCCAACGCACGTCCCGACGTAGAGCTGAAAGTTAGCTAACTACATACGTAGAGCCCAATGCACGTCCCGACGTAGAGCTCAAAGTTAGCTAACTACAGACGTAGAGCCCAACACACGTCCAGACGTAGAGCCCAACGCACGTCCCGACGTAGAGCCCAACGTACGTCCCGACGTAGAGCTGAAAATAAGCTAAATCCCGACGTAGAGGCCAACGCACGTCCCGACGTAGAGCTGAAAGTAAGCTAAAGCCCGACGTAGAGCCCAACGCACGTGCCGACGTAGAGCCCAACGCACGTCCCGACGTGGAACTGAAAGTAAGCTAAATCCCGACGTAGAGCCCAAGGCACGTCCCGACGTAGAGCCCAACGCACGTCCCGACGTAGAGCCCAACGCACGTCCCGACGTAGAGCTGAAAGAATGCTAAATCCCGACGTAGAGCCCAAGGCACGTCCCGACGTAGAGCCCAACGCACGTCCCGACGTAGAGCCCAACGCACGTCCCGACGTAGAGCTGAAAGTTAGCTAACTACAGACGAAGAGCCCAACGCGCGTCCCGACGTAGAGCTGAAAAATAGCTAACTACAGACGTAGAGCCCAACGCGCGTCCCGACGTAGAGCCCAACGCGTGTCCCGACGTAGAGCCCAACGCACGTCCCGACGTAGAGGCCAACGCACGTCCCGACGTAGAGCTGAAAGTAAGCTAAATCCCGACGTAGAGGCCAACGCACGTCCCGACGTAGAGGCCAACGCACGTCCCGACGTAGCGCCCAACGCACGTCCCGACGTAGAGGCCAACGCACGTCCCGACGTAGAGCTGAAAGTAAGCTAAATCCCGACGTAGAGCCCAACGCACGTCCCGACGGAGAGCCCAACGCACGTCCCGACGTAGAGCTGAAAGTTAGCTAACTACAGACGTAGAGCCCAACGCACGTCCCGACGTAGAGCAGAAAGTTAGCTAACTACAGACGTAGAGCCCAACGCACGTCCCGACGTAGAACCCAACGCACGTCCCGACGTAGAGCCCAACGCACGTCCCGACGTAGAGCCCAACGCACGTCCCGACGTAGAGCTGAAAGTTAGCTAAATGCCGACGTAGAGGCCAACGCACGTCCCGACGTAGAGCTGAAAGTAAGCTAAATCCCGACGTAGAGCCCAACGCACGTCCCGACGTAGAGCTGAAAGTTAGCTAACTACAGACTTAGAGACCAACGCGCGTCCCGACGTAGAGCCCAACACGCGTCCCGACGTAGAGCCGAACGCGCGTCCCGACGTAGAGCCCAACGCACGTCCCGACGTAGTGCCCAACGCACGTCCCCACGTTGAACTGAAAGTAAGCTAAATCCCGACGTAGAGCCCAACGCGCGTCCCGACGTAGAGCTGAAAGTTAGCTATCTACAGACGTAGAGCCCAACGCGCGTCCCGACGTAGAGCCCAACGCGTGTCCCGACGTAGAGCCCAACGCACGTCCCGACGTAGAGCTGAAAGTAAGCTAAATCCCGACATAGAGGCCAACGCACGTCCCGACGTAGAGGCCAACGCACGTCCCGACGTAGCGCCCAACGCACGTCCCGACGTAGAGGCCAACGCACGTCCCGACGTAGAGCTGAAAGTAAGCTAAATCCCGACGTAGAGCCCAACGCACGTCCCGACGTAGAGCCCAACGCACGTCCCGAAATAGAGCTGAAAGTTAGCTAACTACAGACGTAGAGCCCAACGCACGTCCCGACGTAGAGCAGAAAGTTAGCTAACTACAGACGTAGAGCCCAACGCACGTCCCGACGTAGAACCCAACGCACGTCCCGACGTAGAGCCCAACGCACGTCCCGACGTAGAGCCCAACGCACGTCCTGACGTAGAGCTGAAAGTTAGCTAAATGCCGACGTAGAGGCCAACGCACGTCCCGACGTAGAGCTGAAAGTAAGCTAAATCCCGACGTAGAGGCCAACGCACGTCCCGACTTAGAGCCCAACGCACGTCCCGACGTAGAGGTGAAAGTTAGCTAACTACAGACGTAGAGCCCAACGCACGTCCCGACGTAGAACCCAACGCACGTCCCGACGTAGAGCCCAACGCACGTCCCGACGTAGAGCCCAACGCACGTCCCGACGTAGAGCTGAAAGTTAGCTAAATGCCGACGTAGAGGCCAACGCACGTCCCGACGTAGAGCTGAAAGTAAGCTAAATCCCGACGTAGAGGCCAACGCACGTCCCGACGTAGAGCCCAAAGCACGTCCCGACGTAGAGCTGAAAGTTAGCTAACTACAGACGTAGAGCCCAACGCGCGTCCCGACGTAGAGCTAAAAGTTAGCTAACTACAGACGTAGAGCCCAACGCGCGTCCCGACGTAGAGCCCAACACGCGTCCCGACGTAGAGCCGAACGCGGGTCCCGACGTAGAGCCCAACGCACGTCCCGACGTAGTGCCCAACACACGTCCCGACGTGGAACTGAAAGTAAGCTAAATCCCGACGTAGAGCCCAACGCACGTCCCGACGTAGAGCCCAACGTACGTCCCGACGTAGAGCCCAGCGCACGTCCCGACGTAGTGCCCGACGCACGTCCCGACGTAGCGCCCAACGCACGTCCCGACGTAGAGCTGAAAGTTAGCTAACTACAGACGTAGAACCCAACGCACGTCCCGACGTAGAGCCCAACGCACGTCCCGACGTAGAGCTGAAAGTAAGCTAAATCCCAACGAAGAGCCCAACGCACGTCCCGACGTAGAGCCCAACGCACGTCCCGACGTAGCGCCCAACGCACGTCCCGACGTAGAGCTGAAAGTTAGCTAACTACAGACGAACAGCCCAACGCACGTCCCGACGTAGAGCTGAAAGTTAGCTAACTACAGACGTAGAGCCCAACGCACGTCCCGACGTAGAGCCCAACGCATGTCCCGACGTAGAGCCCAACGCGCGTCCCGATGTATAGCCCAACGCGCGTCCCGACGTGGAGCTGAAAGTAAGCTAAATCCCGACGTAGAGGCCAACGCACGTCCCGAAGTAGAGCCCAACGCACGTCCCGACGTATAGCCTAACGTACGTCCCGACGTAGAGCCCAACGCACGTCCCGACGTAGAGCTGAAAGTTAGCTAACTACAGACGTAGAGCCCAACGCACGTCCCGACGTAGAGCTGAAAGTAAGCTAAATCCCGACGTAGAGCCCAACGCACGTCCCGACGTAGAGCCCAACGCACGTCCCGATGTAGAGCTGAAGGTTAGCTAACTACAGACGTAGAGCCCAACGCACGTCCCGACGTAGAGCCCAACGCACGTCCCGACGTAGAGCTGGAAGTAAGCTAAATCCCAACGTAGAGCCCAACGCACGTCCCGACGTAGAGCCCAACGCACGTCCCGACGTAGAGCCCAACGCACGTCCCGAAGTAGAGCCCAACGCACGTCCCGACGTAGACCTGAAAGTAAGCTAAATCCCGACGTAGAGCCCAACGCACGTCCCGACGTAGAGCCCAACGCACGTCCCGACGTAGAGCCCAATGCACGTCCCGACGTAGAGCTGAAAGTAAGCTAAATCCCGACGTAGAGCCCAACGCACGTCCCGACGTAGAGCCCAACGCACGTCCCGACGTAGACCTGAAAGTAAGCTAAATCCCAACGTAGAGCCCAACGCACGTCCCGACGTAGACCCCAACGCACGTCCCGACGTAGAGCCCAATGCACGTCCCGACGTAGAGCTGAAAGTAAGCTAAATCCCGACGTAGAGCCCAACGCACGTCCCGACGTAGAGCCCAACGCACGTCCCGTCATAGAGCCCAAAGCACGTCCCGACGTAGAGCCCAACGCACGTCCCGACGTAGAGCTGAAAGTTAGCTAACTACAGACGAAGAGCCCAACGCGCGTCCCGACGTAGAGCTGAAAGTTAGCTAAATACAGACGTAGAGCCCAACGCGCGTCCCGACGTAGAGCACAACAGACGTCCCGACGTAGAGCCCAACAGACGTCCCGACGTAGCGCCCAACGCACGTCCCGACGTAGAGGCCAACGCACGTCCCGACGTAGAGCCTAACGCACGTCCCGATGTAGAGCTGAAAGTTAGCTAACTACAGACGTAGAGCCCAACGCACGTCCCGACGTAGAGCCCAACGCACGTCCCGACGTAGAGGTGGAAGTAAGCTAAATCCCAACGTAGAGCCCAACGCACGTCCCGACGTAGAGCCTAACGCACGTCCCGATGTAGAGCTGAAGGTTAGCTAACTACAGACGTAGAGCCCAACGCACGTCCCGACGTAGAGCCCAACGCACGTCCCGACGTAGAGCTGGAAGTAAGCTAAATCCCAACGTAGAGCCCAACGCACGTCCCGACGTAGAGCCCAACGCACGTCCCGAAGTAGAGCCCAACGCACGTCCCGACGTAGACCTGAAAGTAAGCTAAATCCCGACGTAGAGCCCAACGCACGTCCCGACGTAGAGCCCAACGCACGTCCCGACGTAGAGCCCAACGCACGTCCCGACGTAGAGCTGAAAGTAAGCTAAATCCCGACGTAGAGCCCAACGCACGTCCCGACGTAGAGCCCAACGCACGTCCCGACGTAGACCTGAAAGTAAGCTAAATCCCGACGTAGAGCCCAACGCACGTCCCGACGTAGACCCCAACGCACGTCCCGACGTAGAGCCCAATGCACGTCCCGACGTAGAGCTGAAAGTAAGCTAAATCCCGACGTAGAGCCCAACGCACGTCCCGACGTAGAGCCCAACGCACGTCCCGTCATACAGCCCAAAGCACGTCCCGACGTAGAGCCCAACGCACGTCCCGACGTAGAGCTGAAAGTTAGCTAACTACAGACGAAGAGCCCAACGCGCGTCCCGACGTAGAGCTGAAAGTTAGCTAACTACAGACGTAGAGCCCAACGCGCGTCCCGACGTAGAGCCCAAGAGACGTCCCTTCGTAGAGCCCAACAGACGTCCCGACGTAGCGCCCAACGCACGTCCCGACGTAGAGGCCAACGCACGTCCCGACGTAGAGCTGAAAGTAAGCTAAATCCCGACGTAGAGCCCAACGCACGTCCCGACGTAGAGCCCAACGCACGTCCCGACGTAGAGCTGAAAGTTAGCTAACTACAGACGTATAGCCCAACGCACGTCCCGACGTAGAGCAGAAAGTTAGCTAACTACAGACGTAGAGCCCAACGCACGTCCCGACGTAGAACCCAACGCACGTCCCGACGTAGAGCCCAACGCACGTCCCGACGTAGAGCCCAACGCAGGTCCCGACGTAGAGCTGAAAGTTAGCTAAATGCCGACTTAGAGGCCAACGCACGTCCCGACGTAGAGCTGAAAGTAAGCTAAATCCCGACGTAGAGGCCAACGCACGTCCCGACGTAGAGCCCAACGCACGTCCCGACGTAGAGCTGAAAGTAAGCTAAATCACGACGTAGAGCCCAACGCACGTCCCGACGTAGAGCTGAAAGTTAGCTAACTACAGACGTAGAGCCCAACGCGCGTCCCGACGTAGAGCTAAAAGTTAGCTAACTACAGACGTAGAGCCCAACGCGCGTCCCGACGTAGAGCCCAACACGCGTCCCGACGTAGAGCCCAACACGCGTCCCGACGTAGAGCCGAACGCGCGTCCCGACGTAGAGCCCAACGCACGTCCCGACGTAGTGCCCAACACACGTCCCGACGTGGAACTGAAAGTAAGCTAAATCCCGACGTAGAGCCCAACGCACGTCCCGACGTAGAGCCCAACGTACGTCCCGACGTAGAGCCCAGCGCACGTCCCGACGTAGTGCCCGACGCACGTCCCGACGTAGAGCTGAAAGTTAGCTAAATGCCGACGTAGAGGCCAACGCACGTCCCGACGTAGAGCTGAAAGTAAGCTAAATCCCGACGTAGAGCCCAACGCACGTCCCGACGTAGAGCTGAAAGTTAGCTAACTACAGACTTAGAGCCCAACGCGCGTCCCGACGTAGAGCCCAACACGCGTCCCGACGTAGAGCCGAACGCGCGTCCCGACGTAGAGCCCAACGCACGTCCCGACGTAGTGCCCAACGCACGTCCCCACGTTGAACTGAAAGTAAGCTAAATCCCGACGTAGAGCCCAACGCGCGTCCCGACGTAGAGCTGAAAGTTAGCTATCTACAGACGTAGAGCCCAACGCGCGTCCCGACGTAGAGCCCAACGCGTGTCCCGACGTAGAGCCCAACGCACGTCCCGACGTAGAGCTGAAAGTAAGCTAAATCCCGACATAGAGGCCAACGCACGTCCCGACGTAGAGGCCAACGCACGTCCCGACGTAGCGCCCAACGCACGTCCCGACGTAGAGGCCAACGCACGTCCCGACGTAGAGCTGAAAGTAAGCTAAATCCCGACGTAGAGCCCAACGCACGTCCCGACGTAGAGCCCAACGCACGTCCCGAAATAGAGCTGAAAGTTAGCTAACTACAGACGTAGAGCCCAACGCACGTCCCGACGTAGAGCAGAAAGTTAGCTAACTACAGACGTAGAGCCCAACGCACGTCCCGACGTAGAACCCAACGCACGTCCCGACGTAGAGCCCAACGCACGTCCCGACGTAGAGCCCAACGCACGTCCTGACGTAGAGCTGAAAGTTAGCTAAATGCCGACGTAGAGGCCAACGCACGTCCCGACGTAGAGCTGAAAGTAAGCTAAATCCCGACGTAGAGGCCAACGCACGTCCCGACTTAGAGCCCAACGCACGTCCCGACGTAGAGGTGAAAGTTAGCTAACTACAGACGTAGAGCCCAACGCACGTCCCGACGTAGAACCCAACGCACGTCCCGACGTAGAGCCCAACGCACGTCCCGACGTAGAGCCCAACGCACGTCCCGACGTAGAGCTGAAAGTTAGCTAAATGCCGACGTAGAGGCCAACGCACGTCCCGACGTAGAGCTGAAAGTAAGCTAAATCCCGACGTAGAGGCCAACGCACGTCCCGACGTAGAGCCCAAAGCACGTCCCGACGTAGAGCTGAAAGTTAGCTAACTACAGACGTAGAGCCCAACGCGCGTCCCGACGTAGAGCTAAAAGTTAGCTAACTACAGACGTAGAGCCCAACGCGCGTCCCGACGTAGAGCCCAACACGCGTCCCGACGTAGAGCCGAACGCGGGTCCCGACGTAGAGCCCAACGCACGTCCCGACGTAGTGCCCAACACACGTCCCGACGTGGAACTGAAAGTAAGCTAAATCCCGACGTAGAGCCCAACGCACGTCCCGACGTAGAGCCCAACATACGTCCCGACGTAGAGCCCAGCGCACGTCCCGACGTAGTGCCCGACGCACGTCCCGACGTAGCGCCCAACGCACGTCCCGACGTAGAGCTGAAAGTTAGCTAACTACAGACGTAGAACCCAACGCACGTCCCGACGTAGAGCCCAACGCACGTCCCGACGTAGAGCTGAAAGTAAGCTAAATCCCGACGAAGAGCCCAACGCACGTCCCGACGTAGAGCCCAACGCACGTCCCGACGTAGCGCCCAACGCACGTCCCGACGTAGAGCTGAAAGTTAGCTAACTACAGACGAACAGCCCAACGCACGTCCCGACGTAGAGCTGAAAGTTAGCTAACTACAGACGTAGAGCCCAACGCACGTCCCGACGTAGAGCCCAACGCATGTCCCGACGTAGAGCCCAACGCGCGTCCCGATGTATAGCCCAACGCGCGTCCCGACGTGGAGCTGAAAGTAAGCTAAATCCCGACGTAGAGGCCAACGCACGTCCCGAAGTAGAGCCCAACGCACGTCCCGACGTATAGCCTAACGTACGTCCCGACGTAGAGCCCAACGCACGTCCCGACGTAGAGCTGAAAGTTAGCTAACTACAGACGTAGAGCCCAACGCACGTCCCGACGTAGAGCTGAAAGTAAGCTAAATCCCGACGTAGAGCCCAACGCACGTCCCGACGTAGAGCCCAACGCACGTCCCGATGTAGAGCTGAAGGTTAGCTAACTACAGACGTAGAGCCCAACGCACGTCCCGACGTAGAGCCCAACGCACGTCCCGACGTAGAGCTGGAAGTAAGCTAAATCCCAACGTAGAGCCCAACGCACGTCCCGACGTAGAGCCCAACGCACGTCCCGACGTAGAGCCCAACGCACGTCCCGAAGTAGAGCCCAACGCACGTCCCGACGTAGACCTGAAAGTAAGCTAAATCCCGACGTAGAGCCCAACGCACGTCCCGACGTAGAGCCCAACGCACGTCCCGACGTAGAGCCCAATGCACGTCCCGACGTAGAGCTGAAAGTAAGCTAAATCCCGACGTAGAGCCCAACGCACGTCCCGACGTAGAGCCCAACGCACGTCCCGACGTAGACCTGAAAGTAAGCTAAATCCCAACGTAGAGCCCAACGCACGTCCCGACGTAGACCCCAACGCACGTCCCGACGTAGAGCCCAATGCACGTCCCGACGTAGAGCTGAAAGTAAGCTAAATCCCGACGTAGAGCCCAACGCACGTCCCGACGTAGAGCCCAACGCACGTCCCGTCATAGAGCCCAAAGCACGTCCCGACGTAGAGCCCAACGCACGTCCCGACGTAGAGCTGAAAGTTAGCTAACTACAGACGAAGAGCCCAACGCGCGTCCCGACGTAGAGCTGAAAGTTAGCTAAATACAGACGTAGAGCCCAACGCGCGTCCCGACGTAGAGCACAACAGACGTCCCGACGTAGAGCCCAACAGACGTCCCGACGTAGCGCCCAACGCACGTCCCGACGTAGAGGCCAACGCACGTCCCGACGTAGAGCCTAACGCACGTCCCGATGTAGAGCTGAAAGTTAGCTAACTACAGACGTAGAGCCCAACGCACGTCCCGACGTAGAGCCCAACGCACGTCCCGACGTAGAGGTGGAAGTAAGCTAAATCCCAACGTAGAGCCCAACGCACGTCCCGACGTAGAGCCTAACGCACGTCCCGATGTAGAGCTGAAGGTTAGCTAACTACAGACGTAGAGCCCAACGCACGTCCCGACGTAGAGCCCAACGCACGTCCCGACGTAGAGCTGGAAGTAAGCTAAATCCCAACGTAGAGCCCAACGCACGTCCCGACGTAGAGCCCAACGCACGTCCCGAAGTAGAGCCCAACGCACGTCCCGACGTAGACCTGAAAGTAAGCTAAATCCCGACGTAGAGCCCAACGCACGTCCCGACGTAGAGCCCAACGCACGTCCCGACGTAGAGCCCAACGCACGTCCCGACGTAGAGCTGAAAGTAAGCTAAATCCCGACGTAGAGCCCAACGCACGTCCCGACGTAGAGCCCAACGCACGTCCCGACGTAGACCTGAAAGTAAGCTAAATCCCGACGTAGAGCCCAACGCACGTCCCGACGTAGACCCCAACGCACGTCCCGACGTAGAGCCCAATGCACGTCCCGACGTAGAGCTGAAAGTAAGCTAAATCCCGACGTAGAGCCCAACGCACGTCCCGACGTAGAGCCCAACGCACGTCCCGTCATACAGCCCAAAGCACGTCCCGACGTAGAGCCCAACGCACGTCCCGACGTAGAGCTGAAAGTTAGCTAACTACAGACGAAGAGCCCAACGCGCGTCCCGACGTAGAGCTGAAAGTTAGCTAACTACAGACGTAGAG
Source organism: Leptosomus discolor (assembly GCF_034619465.1). Classification (NCBI taxonomy): domain Eukaryota; kingdom Metazoa; phylum Chordata; class Aves; order Leptosomiformes; family Leptosomidae; genus Leptosomus; species Leptosomus discolor. The sequence goes on from NC_141405.1 coordinate 8,706,826, forward strand.
CCCAACGCGCGTCCCGACGTAGAGCCCAAGAGACGTCCCTTCGTAGAGCCCAACAGACGTCCCGACGTAGCGCCCAACGCACGTCCCGACGTAGAGGCCAACGCACGTCCCGACGTAGAGCTGAAAGTAAGCTAAATCCCGACGTAGAGCCCAACGCACGTCCCGACGTAGAGCCCAACGCACGTCCCGACGTAGAGCTGAAAGTTAGCTAACTACAGACGTATAGCCCAACGCACGTCCCGACGTAGAGCAGAAAGTTAGCTAACTACAGACGTAGAGCCCAACGCACGTCCCGACGTAGAACCCAACGCACGTCCCGACGTAGAGCCCAACGCACGTCCCGACGTAGAGCCCAACGCAGGTCCCGACGTAGAGCTGAAAGTTAGCTAAATGCCGACTTAGAGGCCAACGCACGTCCCGACGTAGAGCTGAAAGTAAGCTAAATCCCGACGTAGAGGCCAACGCACGTCCCGACGTAGAGCCCAACGCACGTCCCGACGTAGAGCTGAAAGTAAGCTAAATCACGACGTAGAGCCCAACGCACGTCCCGACGTAGAGCTGAAAGTTAGCTAACTACAGACGTAGAGCCCAACGCGCGTCCCGACGTAGAGCTAAAAGTTAGCTAACTACAGACGTAGAGCCCAACGCGCGTCCCGACGTAGAGCCCAACACGCGTCCCGACGTAGAGCCCAACACGCGTCCCGACGTAGAGCCGAACGCGCGTCCCGACGTAGAGCCCAACGCACGTCCCGACGTAGTGCCCAACACACGTCCCGACGTGGAACTGAAAGTAAGCTAAATCCCGACGTAGAGCCCAACGCACGTCCCGACGTAGAGCCCAGCGCACGTCCCGACGTAGTGCCCGACGCACGTCCCGACGTAGAGCTGAAAGTTAGCTAAATGCCGACGTAGAGGCCAACGCACGTCCCGACGTAGAGCTGAAAGTAAGCTAAATCCCGACGTAGAGCCCAACGCACGTCCCGACGTAGAGCTGAAAGTTAGCTAACTACAGACTTAGAGCCCAACGCGCGTCCCGACGTAGAGCCCAACACGCGTCCCGACGTAGAGCCGAACGCGCGTCCCGACGTAGAGCCCAACGCACGTCCCGACGTAGTGCCCAACGCACGTCCCCACGTTGAACTGAAAGTAAGCTAAATCCCGACGTAGAGCCCAACGCGCGTCCCGACGTAGAGCTGAAAGTTAGCTATCTACAGACGTAGAGCCCAACGCGCGTCCCGACGTAGAGCCCAACGCGTGTCCCGACGTAGAGCCCAACGCACGTCCCGACGTAGAGCTGAAAGTAAGCTAAATCCCGACATAGAGGCCAACGCACGTCCCGACGTAGAGGCCAACGCACGTCCCGACGTAGCGCCCAACGCACGTCCCGACGTAGAGGCCAACGCACGTCCCGACGTAGAGCTGAAAGTAAGCTAAATCCCGACGTAGAGCCCAACGCACGTCCCGACGTAGAGCCCAACGCACGTCCCGAAATAGAGCTGAAAGTTAGCTAACTACAGACGTAGAGCCCAACGCACGTCCCGACGTAGAGCAGAAAGTTAGCTAACTACAGACGTAGAGCCCAACGCACGTCCCGACGTAGAACCCAACGCACGTCCCGACGTAGAGCCCAACGCACGTCCCGACGTAGAGCCCAACGCACGTCCTGACGTAGAGCTGAAAGTTAGCTAAATGCCGACGTAGAGGCCAACGCACGTCCCGACGTAGAGCTGAAAGTAAGCTAAATCCCGACGTAGAGGCCAACGCACGTCCCGACTTAGAGCCCAACGCACGTCCCGACGTAGAGGTGAAAGTTAGCTAACTACAGACGTAGAGCCCAACGCACGTCCCGACGTAGAACCCAACGCACGTCCCGACGTAGAGCCCAACGCACGTCCCGACGTAGAGCCCAACGCACGTCCCGACGTAGAGCTGAAAGTTAGCTAAATGCCGACGTAGAGGCCAACGCACGTCCCGACGTAGAGCTGAAAGTAAGCTAAATCCCGACGTAGAGGCCAACGCACGTCCCGACGTAGAGCCCAAAGCACGTCCCGACGTAGAGCTGAAAGTTAGCTAACTACAGACGTAGAGCCCAACGCGCGTCCCGACGTAGAGCTAAAAGTTAGCTAACTACAGACGTAGAGCCCAACGCGCGTCCCGACGTAGAGCCCAACACGCGTCCCGACGTAGAGCCGAACGCGGGTCCCGACGTAGAGCCCAACGCACGTCCCGACGTAGTGCCCAACACACGTCCCGACGTGGAACTGAAAGTAAGCTAAATCCCGACGTAGAGCCCAACGCACGTCCCGACGTAGAGCCCAACGTACGTCCCGACGTAGAGCCCAGCGCACGTCCCGACGTAGTGCCCGACGCACGTCCCGACGTAGCGCCCAACGCACGTCCCGACGTAGAGCTGAAAGTTAGCTAACTACAGACGTAGAACCCAACGCACGTCCCGACGTAGAGCCCAACGCACGTCCCGACGTAGAGCTGAAAGTAAGCTAAATCCCAACGAAGAGCCCAACGCACGTCCCGACGTAGAGCCCAACGCACGTCCCGACGTAGCGCCCAACGCACGTCCCGACGTAGAGCTGAAAGTTAGCTAACTACAGACGAACAGCCCAACGCACGTCCCGACGTAGAGCTGAAAGTTAGCTAACTACAGACGTAGAGCCCAACGCACGTCCCGACGTAGAGCCCAACGCATGTCCCGACGTAGAGCCCAACGCGCGTCCCGATGTATAGCCCAACGCGCGTCCCGACGTGGAGCTGAAAGTAAGCTAAATCCCGACGTAGAGGCCAACGCACGTCCCGAAGTAGAGCCCAACGCACGTCCCGACGTATAGCCTAACGTACGTCCCGACGTAGAGCCCAACGCACGTCCCGACGTAGAGCTGAAAGTTAGCTAAATGCCGACGTAGAGGCCAACGCACGTCCCGACGTAGAGCTGAAAGTAAGCTAAATCCCGACGTAGAGGCCAACGCACGTCCCGACGTAGAGCCCAACGCACGTCCCGACGTAGAGCTGAAAGTTAGCTAACTACAGACGTAGAGCCCAACGCACGTCCCGACGTAGAACCCAACGCACGTCCCGACGTAGAGCCCAACGCACGTCCCGATGTAGAGCTGAAAGTTAGCTAAATGCCGACGTAGAAGCCAACGCACGTCCCGACGTAGAGCTGAAAGTAAGCTAAATCCCGACGTAGAGGCCAACGCACGTCCCGACGTAGAGCCCAACGCACGTCCCGACGTAGAGCTGAAAGTTAGCTAACTACAGACGTAGAGCCCAACGCGCGTCCCGACGTGGAGCTGAAAGTAAGCTAAATCCTGACGTAGAGGCCAACGCACGTCCCGACGTAGAGCCCAACGCACGTCCCGACGTAGAGCCAAACGCACGTCCCGACGTAGAGCCCAACGCACGTCCCGACGTAGAGCTGAAAGTTAGCTAACTACAGACGAAGAGACCAACGCGCGTCCCGACGTAGAGCTGAAAGTTAGCTAACTACAGACGTACAGCCCAATGCACGTCCCGACGTAGAGCCCAACGCACGTCCCGACGTAGAGCCCAACGCACGTCCCGACGTAGAGCTGAAAGTAAGCTAAATCCCGACGTAGAGCCCAACGCACGTCCCCACGTAGAGCCCAACGCACGTCTCGACGTAGAGCCCAACGCACGACCCGACGTAGCGCCCAACGCACGTCCCGACGTAGAGCTGAAAGTTAGCTAACTACAGATGTAGAGCCCAACGCACGTCCCGACGTAGAGCTGAAAGTTAGCTAACTACATACGTAGAGCCCAATGCACGTCCCGACGTAGAGCTCAAAGTTAGCTAACTACAGACGTAGAGCCCAACACACGTCCAGACGTAGAGCCCAACGCACGTCCCGACGTAGAGCCCAACGTACGTCCCGACGTAGAGCTGAAAATAAGCTAAATCCCGACGTAGAGGCCAACGCACGTCCCGACGTAGAGCTGAAAGTAAGCTAAAGCCCGACGTAGAGCCCAACGCACGTGCCGACGTAGAGCCCAACGCACGTCCCGACGTGGAACTGAAAGTAAGCTAAATCCCGACGTAGAGCCCAAGGCACGTCCCGACGTAGAGCCCAACGCACGTCCCGACGTAGAGCCCAACGCACGTCCCGACGTAGAGCTGAAAGAATGCTAAATCCCGACGTAGAGCCCAAGGCACGTCCCGACGTAGAGCCCAACGCACGTCCCGACGTAGAGCCCAACGCACGTCCCGACGTAGAGCTGAAAGTTAGCTAACTACAGACGAAGAGCCCAACGCGCGTCCCGACGTAGAGCTGAAAAATAGCTAACTACAGACGTAGAGCCCAACGCGCGTCCCGACGTAGAGCCCAACGCGTGTCCCGACGTAGAGCCCAACGCACGTCCCGACGTAGAGGCCAACGCACGTCCCGACGTAGAGCTGAAAGTAAGCTAAATCCCGACGTAGAGGCCAACGCACGTCCCGACGTAGAGGCCAACGCACGTCCCGACGTAGCGCCCAACGCACGTCCCGACGTAGAGGCCAACGCACGTCCCGACGTAGAGCTGAAAGTAAGCTAAATCCCGACGTAGAGCCCAACGCACGTCCCGACGGAGAGCCCAACGCACGTCCCGACGTAGAGCTGAAAGTTAGCTAACTACAGACGTAGAGCCCAACGCACGTCCCGACGTAGAGCAGAAAGTTAGCTAACTACAGACGTAGAGCCCAACGCACGTCCCGACGTAGAACCCAACGCACGTCCCGACGTAGAGCCCAACGCACGTCCCGACGTAGAGCCCAACGCACGTCCCGACGTAGAGCTGAAAGTTAGCTAAATGCCGACGTAGAGGCCAACGCACGTCCCGACGTAGAGCTGAAAGTAAGCTAAATCCCGACGTAGAGCCCAACGCACGTCCCGACGTAGAGCTGAAAGTTAGCTAACTACAGACTTAGAGCCCAACGCGCGTCCCGACGTAGAGCCCAACACGCGTCCCGACGTAGAGCCGAACGCGCGTCCCGACGTAGAGCCCAACGCACGTCCCGACGTAGTGCCCAACGCACGTCCCCACGTTGAACTGAAAGTAAGCTAAATCCCGACGTAGAGCCCAACGCGCGTCCCGACGTAGAGCCCAACGCACGTCCCGAAATAGAGCTGAAAGTTAGCTAACTACAGACGTAGAGCCCAACGCACGTCCCGACGTAGAGCAGAAAGTTAGCTAACTACAGACGTAGAGCCCAACGCACGTCCCGACGTAGAACCCAACGCACGTCCCGACGTAGAGCCCAACGCACGTCCCGACGTAGAGCCCAACGCACGTCCTGACGTAGAGCTGAAAGTTAGCTAAATGCCGACGTAGAGGCCAACGCACGTCCCGACGTAGAGCTGAAAGTAAGCTAAATCCCGACGTAGAGGCCAACGCACGTCCCGACTTAGAGCCCAACGCACGTCCCGACGTAGAGGTGAAAGTTAGCTAACTACAGACGTAGAGCCCAACGCACGTCCCGACGTAGAACCCAACGCACGTCCCGACGTAGAGCCCAACGCACGTCCCGACGTAGAGCCCAACGCACGTCCCGACGTAGAGCTGAAAGTTAGCTAAATGCCGACGTAGAGGCCAACGCACGTCCCGACGTAGAGCTGAAAGTAAGCTAAATCCCGACGTAGAGGCCAACGCACGTCCCGACGTAGAGCCCAAAGCACGTCCCGACGTAGAGCTGAAAGTTAGCTAACTACAGACGTAGAGCCCAACGCGCGTCCCGACGTAGAGCTAAAAGTTAGCTAACTACAGACGTAGAGCCCAACGCGCGTCCCGACGTAGAGCCCAACACGCGTCCCGACGTAGAGCCGAACGCGGGTCCCGACGTAGAGCCCAACGCACGTCCCGACGTAGTGCCCAACACACGTCCCGACGTGGAACTGAAAGTAAGCTAAATCCCGACGTAGAGCCCAACGCACGTCCCGACGTAGAGCCCAACGTACGTCCCGACGTAGAGCCCAGCGCACGTCCCGACGTAGTGCCCGACGCACGTCCCGACGTAGCGCCCAACGCACGTCCCGACGTAGAGCTGAAAGTTAGCTAACTACAGACGTAGAACCCAACGCACGTCCCGACGTAGAGCCCAACGCACGTCCCGACGTAGAGCTGAAAGTAAGCTAAATCCCAACGAAGAGCCCAACGCACGTCCCGACGTAGAGCCCAACGCACGTCCCGACGTAGCGCCCAACGCACGTCCCGACGTAGAGCTGAAAGTTAGCTAACTACAGACGAACAGCCCAACGCACGTCCCGACGTAGAGCTGAAAGTTAGCTAACTACAGACGTAGAGCCCAACGCACGTCCCGACGTAGAGCCCAACGCATGTCCCGACGTAGAGCCCAACGCGCGTCCCGATGTATAGCCCAACGCGCGTCCCGACGTGGAGCTGAAAGTAAGCTAAATCCCGACGTAGAGGCCAACGCACGTCCCGAAGTAGAGCCCAACGCACGTCCCGACGTATAGCCTAACGTACGTCCCGACGTAGAGCCCAACGCACGTCCCGACGTAGAGCTGAAAGTTAGCTAAATGCCGACGTAGAGGCCAACGCACGTCCCGACGTAGAGCTGAAAGTAAGCTAAATCCCGACGTAGAGGCCAACGCACGTCCCGACGTAGAGCCCAACGCACGTCCCGACGTAGAGCTGAAAGTTAGCTAACTACAGACGTAGAGCCCAACGCACGTCCCGACGTAGAACCCAACGCACGTCCCGACGTAGAGCCCAACGCACGTCCCGATGTAGAGCTGAAAGTTAGCTAAATGCCGACGTAGAAGCCAACGCACGTCCCGACGTAGAGCTGAAAGTAAGCTAAATCCCGACGTAGAGGCCAACGCACGTCCCGACGTAGAGCCCAACGCACGTCCCGACGTAGAGCTGAAAGTTAGCTAACTACAGACGTAGAGCCCAACGCGCGTCCCGACGTGGAGCTGAAAGTAAGCTAAATCCTGACGTAGAGGCCAACGCACGTCCCGACGTAGAGCCCAACGCACGTCCCGACGTAGAGCCAAACGCACGTCCCGACGTAGAGCCCAACGCACGTCCCGACGTAGAGCTGAAAGTTAGCTAACTACAGACGAAGAGACCAACGCGCGTCCCGACGTAGAGCTGAAAGTTAGCTAACTACAGACGTACAGCCCAATGCACGTCCCGACGTAGAGCCCAACGCACGTCCCGACGTAGAGCCCAACGCACGTCCCGACGTAGACCTGAAAGTAAGCTAAATCCCGACGTAGAGCCCAACGCACGTCCCCACGTAGAGCCCAACGCACGTCTCGACGTAGAGCCCAACGCACGACCCGACGTAGCGCCCAACGCACGTCCCGACGTAGAGCTGAAAGTTAGCTAACTACAGATGTAGAGCCCAACGCACGTCCCGACGTAGAGCTGAAAGTTAGCTAACTACATACGTAGAGCCCAATGCACGTCCCGACGTAGAGCTCAAAGTTAGCTAACTACAGACGTAGAGCCCAACACACGTCCAGACGTAGAGCCCAACGCACGTCCCGACGTAGAGCCCAACGTACGTCCCGACGTAGAGCTGAAAATAAGCTAAATCCCGACGTAGAGGCCAACGCACGTCCCGACGTAGAGCTGAAAGTAAGCTAAAGCCCGACGTAGAGCCCAACGCACGTGCCGACGTAGAGCCCAACGCACGTCCCGACGTGGAACTGAAAGTAAGCTAAATCCCGACGTAGAGCCCAAGGCACGTCCCGACGTAGAGCCCAACGCACGTCCCGACGTAGAGCCCAACGCACGTCCCGACGTAGAGCTGAAAGAATGCTAAATCCCGACGTAGAGCCCAAGGCACGTCCCGACGTAGAGCCCAACGCACGTCCCGACGTAGAGCCCAACGCACGTCCCGACGTAGAGCTGAAAGTTAGCTAACTACAGACGAAGAGCCCAACGCGCGTCCCGACGTAGAGCTGAAAAATAGCTAACTACAGACGTAGAGCCCAACGCGCGTCCCGACGTAGAGCCCAACGCGTGTCCCGACGTAGAGCCCAACGCACGTCCCGACGTAGAGGCCAACGCACGTCCCGACGTAGAGCTGAAAGTAAGCTAAATCCCGACGTAGAGGCCAACGCACGTCCCGACGTAGAGGCCAACGCACGTCCCGACGTAGCGCCCAACGCACGTCCCGACGTAGAGGCCAACGCACGTCCCGACGTAGAGCTGAAAGTAAGCTAAATCCCGACGTAGAGCCCAACGCACGTCCCGACGGAGAGCCCAACGCACGTCCCGACGTAGAGCTGAAAGTTAGCTAACTACAGACGTAGAGCCCAACGCACGTCCCGACGTAGAGCAGAAAGTTAGCTAACTACAGACGTAGAGCCCAACGCACGTCCCGACGTAGAACCCAACGCACGTCCCGACGTAGAGCCCAACGCACGTCCCGACGTAGAGCCCAACGCACGTCCCGACGTAGAGCTGAAAGTTAGCTAAATGCCGACGTAGAGGCCAACGCACGTCCCGACGTAGAGCTGAAAGTAAGCTAAATCCCGACGTAGAGCCCAACGCACGTCCCGACGTAGAGCTGAAAGTTAGCTAACTACAGACTTAGAGCCCAACGCGCGTCCCGACGTAGAGCCCAACACGCGTCCCGACGTAGAGCCGAACGCGCGTCCCGACGTAGAGCCCAACGCACGTCCCGACGTAGTGCCCAACGCACGTCCCCACGTTGAACTGAAAGTAAGCTAAATCCCGACGTAGAGCCAAACGCGCGTCCCGACGTAGAGCTGAAAGTTAGCTATCTACAGACGTAGAGCCCAACGCGCGTCCCGACGTAGAGCCCAACGCGTGTCCCGACGTAGAGCCCAACGCACGTCCCGACGTAGAGCTGAAAGTAAGCTAAATCCCGACATAGAGGCCAACGCACGTCCCGACGTAGAGGCCAACGCACGTCCCGACGTAGCGCCCAACGCACGTCCCGACGTAGAGGCCAACGCACGTCCCGACGTAGAGCTGAAAGTAAGCTAAATCCCGACGTAGAGCCCAACGCACGTCCCGACGTAGAGCCCAACGCACGTCCCGAAATAGAGCTGAAAGTTAGCTAACTACAGACGTAGAGCCCAACGCACGTCCCGACGTAGAGCAGAAAGTTAGCTAACTACAGACGTAGAGCCCAACGCACGTCCCGACGTAGAACCCAACGCACGTCCCGACGTAGAGCCCAACGCACGTCCCGACGTAGAGCCCAACGCACGTCCTGACGTAGAGCTGAAAGTTAGCTAAATGCCGACGTAGAGGCCAACGCACGTCCCGACGTAGAGCTGAAAGTAAGCTAAATCCCGACGTAGAGGCCAACGCACGTCCCGACTTAGAGCCCAACGCACGTCCCGACGTAGAGGTGAAAGTTAGCTAACTACAGACGTAGAGCCCAACGCACGTCCCGACGTAGAACCCAACGCACGTCCCGACGTAGAGCCCAACGCACGTCCCGACGTAGAGCCCAACGCACGTCCCGACGTAGAGCTGAAAGTTAGCTAAATGCCGACGTAGAGGCCAACGCACGTCCCGACGTAGAGCTGAAAGTAAGCTAAATCCCGACGTAGAGGCCAACGCACGTCCCGACGTAGAGCCCAAAGCACGTCCCGACGTAGAGCTGAAAGTTAGCTAACTACAGACGTAGAGCCCAACGCGCGTCCCGACGTAGAGCTAAAAGTTAGCTAACTACAGACGTAGAGCCCAACGCGCGTCCCGACGTAGAGCCCAACACGCGTCCCGACGTAGAGCCGAACGCGGGTCCCGACGTAGAGCCCAACGCACGTCCCGACGTAGTGCCCAACACACGTCCCGACGTGGAACTGAAAGTAAGCTAAATCCCGACGTAGAGCCCAACGCACGTCCCGACGTAGAGCCCAACGTACGTCCCGACGTAGAGCCCAGCGCACGTCCCGACGTAGTGCCCGACGCACGTCCCGACGTAGCGCCCAACGCACGTCCCGACGTAGAGCTGAAAGTTAGCTAACTACAGACGTAGAACCCAACGCACGTCCCGACGTAGAGCCCAACGCACGTCCCGACGTAGAGCTGAAAGTAAGCTAAATCCCAACGAAGAGCCCAACGCACGTCCCGACGTAGAGCCCAACGCACGTCCCGACGTAGCGCCCAACGCACGTCCCGACGTAGAGCTGAAAGTTAGCTAACTACAGACGAACAGCCCAACGCACGTCCCGACGTAGAGCTGAAAGTTAGCTAACTACAGACGTAGAGCCCAACGCACGTCCCGACGTAGAGCCCAACGCATGTCCCGACGTAGAGCCCAACGCGCGTCCCGATGTATAGCCCAACGCGCGTCCCGACGTGGAGCTGAAAGTAAGCTAAATCCCGACGTAGAGGCCAACGCACGTCCCGAAGTAGAGCCCAACGCACGTCCCGACGTATAGCCTAACGTACGTCCCGACGTAGAGCCCAACGCACGTCCCGACGTAGAGCTGAAAGTTAGCTAACTACAGACGTAGAGCCCAACGCACGTCCCGACGTAGAGCTGAAAGTAAGCTAAATCCCGACGTAGAGCCCAACGCACGTCCCGACGTAGAGCCCAACGCACGTCCCGATGTAGAGCTGAAGGTTAGCTAACTACAGACGTAGAGCCCAACGCACGTCCCGACGTAGAGCCCAACGCACGTCCCGACGTAGAGCTGGAAGTAAGCTAAATCCCAACGTAGAGCCCAACGCACGTCCCGACGTAGAGCCCAACGCACGTCCCGACGTAGAGCCCAACGCACGTCCCGAAGTAGAGCCCAACGCACGTCCCGACGTAGACCTGAAAGTAAGCTAAATCCCGACGTAGAGCCCAACGCACGTCCCGACGTAGAGCCCAACGCACGTCCCGACGTAGAGCCCAATGCACGTCCCGACGTAGAGCTGAAAGTAAGCTAAATCCCGACGTAGAGCCCAACGCACGTCCCGACGTAGAGCCCAACGCACGTCCCGACGTAGACCTGAAAGTAAGCTAAATCCCAACGTAGAGCCCAACGCACGTCCCGACGTAGACCCCAACGCACGTCCCGACGTAGAGCCCAATGCACGTCCCGACGTAGAGCTGAAAGTAAGCTAAATCCCGACGTAGAGCCCAACGCACGTCCCGACGTAGAGCCCAACGCACGTCCCGTCATAGAGCCCAAAGCACGTCCCGACGTAGAGCCCAACGCACGTCCCGACGTAGAGCTGAAAGTTAGCTAACTACAGACGAAGAGCCCAACGCGCGTCCCGACGTAGAGCTGAAAGTTAGCTAAATACAGACGTAGAGCCCAACGCGCGTCCCGACGTAGAGCACAACAGACGTCCCGACGTAGAGCCCAACAGACGTCCCGACGTAGCGCCCAACGCACGTCCCGACGTAGAGGCCAACGCACGTCCCGACGTAGAGCCTAACGCACGTCCCGATGTAGAGCTGAAAGTTAGCTAACTACAGACGTAGAGCCCAACGCACGTCCCGACGTAGAGCCCAACGCACGTCCCGACGTAGAGGTGGAAGTAAGCTAAATCCCAACGTAGAGCCCAACGCACGTCCCGACGTAGAGCCTAACGCACGTCCCGATGTAGAGCTGAAGGTTAGCTAACTACAGACGTAGAGCCCAACGCACGTCCCGACGTAGAGCCCAACGCACGTCCCGACGTAGAGCTGGAAGTAAGCTAAATCCCAACGTAGAGCCCAACGCACGTCCCGACGTAGAGCCCAACGCACGTCCCGAAGTAGAGCCCAACGCACGTCCCGACGTAGACCTGAAAGTAAGCTAAATCCCGACGTAGAGCCCAACGCACGTCCCGACGTAGAGCCCAACGCACGTCCCGACGTAGAGCCCAACGCACGTCCCGACGTAGAGCTGAAAGTAAGCTAAATCCCGACGTAGAGCCCAACGCACGTCCCGACGTAGAGCCCAACGCACGTCCCGACGTAGACCTGAAAGTAAGCTAAATCCCGACGTAGAGCCCAACGCACGTCCCGACGTAGACCCCAACGCACGTCCCGACGTAGAGCCCAATGCACGTCCCGACGTAGAGCTGAAAGTAAGCTAAATCCCGACGTAGAGCCCAACGCACGTCCCGACGTAGAGCCCAACGCACGTCCCGTCATACAGCCCAAAGCACGTCCCGACGTAGAGCCCAACGCACGTCCCGACGTAGAGCTGAAAGTTAGCTAACTACAGACGAAGAGCCCAACGCGCGTCCCGACGTAGAGCTGAAAGTTAGCTAACTACAGACGTAGAGCCCAACGCGCGTCCCGACGTAGAGCCCAAGAGACGTCCCTTCGTAGAGCCCAACAGACGTCCCGACGTAGCGCCCAACGCACGTCCCGACGTAGAGGCCAACGCACGTCCCGACGTAGAGCTGAAAGTAAGCTAAATCCCGACGTAGAGCCCAACGCACGTCCCGACGTAGAGCCCAACGCACGTCCCGACGTAGAGCTGAAAGTTAGCTAACTACAGACGTATAGCCCAACGCACGTCCCGACGTAGAGCAGAAAGTTAGCTAACTACAGACGTAGAGCCCAACGCACGTCCCGACGTAGAACCCAACGCACGTCCCGACGTAGAGCCCAACGCACGTCCCGACGTAGAGCCCAACGCAGGTCCCGACGTAGAGCTGAAAGTTAGCTAAATGCCGACTTAGAGGCCAACGCACGTCCCGACGTAGAGCTGAAAGTAAGCTAAATCCCGACGTAGAGGCCAACGCACGTCCCGACGTAGAGCCCAACGCACGTCCCGACGTAGAGCTGAAAGTAAGCTAAATCACGACGTAGAGCCCAACGCACGTCCCGACGTAGAGCTGAAAGTTAGCTAACTACAGACGTAGAGCCCAACGCGCGTCCCGACGTAGAGCTAAAAGTTAGCTAACTACAGACGTAGAGCCCAACGCGCGTCCCGACGTAGAGCCCAACACGCGTCCCGACGTAGAGCCCAACACGCGTCCCGACGTAGAGCCGAACGCGCGTCCCGACGTAGAGCCCAACGCACGTCCCGACGTAGTGCCCAACACACGTCCCGACGTGGAACTGAAAGTAAGCTAAATCCCGACGTAGAGCCCAACGCACGTCCCGACGTAGAGCCCAACGTACGTCCCGACGTAGAGCCCAGCGCACGTCCCGACGTAGTGTCCGACGCACGTCCCGACGTAGCGCCCAACGCACGTCCCGACGTAGAGCTGAAAGTTAGCTAACTACAGACGTCGAACCCAACGCACGTCCCGACGTAGAGCCCAACGCACGTCCCGACGTAGAGCTGAAAGTAAGCTAAATCCCAACGTAGAGCCCAACGCACGTCCCGACGTAGAGCCCAACGCACGTCCCGACGTAGCGCCCAACGCACGTGTCGACGTAGAGCTGAAAGTTAGCTAACTACAGACGTGGAGCCCAACGCACGTCCCGACATAGAGCTGAAAGTTAGCTAACTACAGACGTACAGCCCAACGCACGTCCCGACGTAGAGCCCAACGCACGTCCCGACGTAGAGCCCAACGCGCGTCCCGACGTAGAGCCCAACGCGCGTCCCGACGTGCAGTTGAAAGTAAGCTAAATCCCGACGTAGAGGCCAACGCACGTCCCGAAGTAGAGCCCAACGCACGTCCCGACGTATAGCCTAACGTACGTCCCGACGTAGAGCCCAACGCACGTCCCGACGTAAGGCTGAAAGTTAGCTAACTACAGACGTAGAGCCCAACGCACGTCCCGACGTAGAGCTGAAAGTAAGCTAAATCCCGACGTAGAGCCCAACGCACGTCCCGATGTAGAGCCCAACGCACGTCCCGACGTAGAGCTGAAAGTTGGCTAACTACAGACGTAGAGCCCAACGCACGTCCCGACGTAGAGCCTAACGCACGTCCCGATGTAGAGCTGAAGGTTAGCTAACTACAGACGTAGAGCCCAACGCACGTCCCGACGTAGAGCCCAACGCACGTCCCGACGTAGAGCTGGAAGTAAGCTAAATCCCAACGTAGAGCCCAACGCACGTCCCGACGTAGAGCCCAACGCACGTCCCGAAGTAGAGCCCAACGCACGTCCCGACGTAGACCTGAAAGTAAGCTAAATCCCGACGTAGAGCCCAACGCACGTCCCGACGTAGAGCCCAACGCACGTCCCGACGTAGAGCCCAACGCACGTCCCGACGTAGAGCTGAAAGTAAGCTAAATCCCGACGTAGAGCCCAACGCACGTCCCGACGTAGAGCCCAACGCACGTCCCGACGTAGACCTGAAAGTAAGCTAAATCCCGACGTAGAGCCCAACGCACGTCCCAACGTAGACCTCAACGCACGTCCCGACGTAGAGCCCAATGCACGTCCCGACGTAGAGCTGAAAGTAAGCTAAATCCCGACGTAGAGCCCAACGCACGTCCCGACGTAGAGCCCAACGCACGTCCCGTCATAGAGCCCAAAGCACGTCCCGACGTAGAGCCAACGCACGTCCCGACGTAGAGCTGAAAGTTAGCTAACTACAGACGAAGAGCCCAACGCGCGTCCCGACGTAGAGCCCAACGCGTGTCCCTACGTAGAGCCCAACGCACGTCCCGACGTAGAGGCCAACGCACGTCCCGACGTAGAGCTGAAAGTAAGCTAAATCCCGACGTAGAGGCCAACGCACGTCCCGACGTAGAGCCCAACGCACGTCCCGACGTAGCGCCCAACGCACGTCCCGACGTAGAGGCCAACGCACGTCCCGACGTAGAGCTGAAAGTAAGCTAAATCCCGACGTAGAGCCCAACGCACGTCCCGACGTAGAGCCCAACACACGTCCCGACGTAGAGCCCAACGCACGTCCCGACGTAGAGCTGAAAGTAAGCTAAATGCCGACGTAGAGGACAACGCACGTCCCGACGTAGAGCTGAAAGTAAGCTAAATCCCGACGTAGAGCCCAACGCACGTCCCGACGTAGAGCCCAACGCACGTCCCGACGTAGAGCTGAAAGTAAGCTAAATCCCGACGTAGAGCCCAACGCACGTCCCGATGTAGAGCCCAACGCACGTCCCGACGTAGAGCCCAACGCACGTCCCGACGTAGAGCTGGAAGTAAGCTAAATCCCAACGTAGAGCCCAACGCACGTCCCGACGTAGAGCCCAACGCACGTCCCGACGTAGAGCCCAACGCACGTCCCGAAGTAGAGCCCAACGCACGTCCCGACGTAGACCTGAAAGTAAGCTAAATCCCGACGTAGAGCCCAACGCACGTCCCGACGTAGAGCCCAACGCACGTCCCGACGTAGAGCCCAACGCACGTCCCGACGTAGAGCTGAAAGTAAGCTAAATCCCGACGTAGAGCCCAACGCACGTCCCGACGTAGAGCCCAACGCACGTCCCGACGTAGACCTGAAAGTAAGCTAAATCCCGACGTAGAGCCCAACGCACGTCCCGACGTAGAGCCCAATGCACGTCCCGACGTAGAGCTGAAAGTAAGCTAAATCCCGACGTAGAGCCCAACGCACGTCCCGACGTAGAGCCCAACGCACGTCCCGTCATACAGCCCAAAGCACGTCCCGACGTAGAGCCAACGCACGTCCCGACGTAGAGCTGAAAGTTAGCTAACTACAGACGAAGAGCCCAACGCGCGTCCCGACGTAGAGCCCAACGCGTGTCCCTACGTAGAGCCCAACGCACGTCCCGACGTAGAGGCCAACGCACGTCCCGACGTAGAGCTGAAAGTAAGCTAAATCCCGACGTAGAGGCCAACGCACGTCCCGACGTAGAGCCCAACGCACGTCCCGACGTAGCGCCCAACGCACGTCCCGACGTAGAGGCCAACGCACGTCCCGACGTAGAGCTGAAAGTAAGCTAAATCCCGACGTAGAGCCCAACGCACGTCCCGACGTAGAGCCCAACACACGTCCCGACGTAGAGCCCAACGCACGTCCCGACGTAGAGCTGAAAGTAAGCTAAATGCCGACGTAGAGGACAACGCACGTCCCGACGTAGAGCTGAAAGTAAGCTAAATCCCGACGTAGAGCCCAACGCACGTCCCGACGTAGAGCCCAACGCACGTCCCGACGTAGAGCTGAAAGTAAGCTAAATCCCGACGTAGAGCCCAACGCACGTCCCGACGTAGAGCCCAACGCACGTCCCGACGTAGAATTGAAAGTAAGCTAAATCCCGACGTAGAGCCCAACGCACGTCCCGACGTAGACCCCAACGCACGTCGCGACGTAGAGCCCAATGCACGTCCCGACGTAGAGCTGAAAGTAAGTTAAATCCCGACGTAGAGCCCAACGCACGTCCCGACGTAGAGCCCAACGCACGTCCCGACGTAGAACTGAAAGTAAGCTAAATCCCGACGTAGAGCCCAACGCACGTCCCGACGTAGACCCCAACGCACGTCCCGACGTAGAGCCCAATGCACGTCCCGACGTAGAGTTGAAAGTAAGCTAAATCCCGACGTAGAGCCCAAAGCACGTCCCGACGTAGAGCCCAACGCACGTCCCGACGTAGAGCTGAAAGTTAGCTAACTACAGACGAAGAGCCCAACGCGCGTCCCGACGTAGAGCTGAAAGTTAGCTAACTACAGACGTAGAGCCCAACGCACGTCCCGACGTAGAGCCCAAGGCACATCCCGACGTAGAGCCCAACGCACGTTCCGACGTAGCGCCCAACGCACGTCTTGACGTAGAGCTGAAAGTTAGCTAACTACAGATGTAGAGCCCAACGCACGTCCCGACGTAGAGCTGAAAGTTAGCTAACTACAGACGTAGAGCCCAACGCACGTCCCGACATAGAGCTGAAAGTTAGCTAACTACAGACGTAGAGCCCAACGCACGTCCCGACGTAGAGCCCAACGCACGTCCCGACGTAGAGCCCAACGCACGTCCCGACGTAGAGCTGAAAGTAAGCTAAATCCCGACGTAGAGCCCAACGCACTCCCCGACGTAGAGCCCAACGCACGTCCTGACGTAGACCTGAAAGTAAGCTAAATCCCGACGTAGAGCCCAACGCACGTCCCGACGTAGACCCCGACGCACGTCCCGACGTAGAGCCCAATGCACGTCCCGACGTAGAGCTGAAAGTAAGTTAAATCCCGACGTAGAGCCCAACGCACGTCCCGACGTAGAGCCCAACGCACGTCCCGACGTAGAACTGAAAGTAAGCTAAATCGCGACGTAGAGCCCAACGCACGTCCCGACGTAGACCCCAACGCACGTCCCGACGTAGAGCCCAATGCACGTCCCGAAGTAGAGCTGAAAGTAAGCTAAATCCCGACGTAGAGCCCAAAGCACGTCCCGACGTAGAGCCCAACGCACGTCCCGACGTAGAGCTGAAAGTTAGCTAACTACAGACGTAGAGCCCAACGCGCGTCCCGACATAGAGCTGAAAGTTAGCTAACTACAGACGTAGAGCCCAACGCACGTCCCGACGTAGAGCCCAACGCACGTCCCGACGTAGAGCTGAAAGTAAGCTAAATCCCGACGTAGAGCCCAACGCACGACCCGACGTAGAGCCCAACGCACGTCCCGACGTAGAACTGAAAGTAAGCTAAATCCCGACGTAGAGCCCAACGCACGTCCCGACGTAGACCCCAACGCACGTCCCGACGTAGAGCCCAATGCACGTCCCGACGTAGAGCTGAAAGTAAGCTAAATCCCGACGTAGAGCCCAAAGCACGTCCCGACGTAGAGCCCAACGCACGTCCCGACGTAGAGCTGAAAGTTAGCTAACTACAGACGTAGAGCCCAACGCGCGTCCCGACATAGAGCTGAAAGTTAGCTAACTACAGACGTAGAGCCCAACGCACGTCCCGACGTAGAGCCCAACGCACGTCCCGACGTAGAGCTGAAAGTAAGCTAAATCCCGACGTAGAGCCCAACGCACGACCCGACGTAGAGCCCAACGCACGTCCCGACGTAGACCTGAAAGTAAGCTAAATCCCGACGTAGAGCCCAACGCACGTCCCGACGTAGATCCCAACGCACGTCCCGACGTAGATCCCAACGCACGTCCCGACGTAGAGCTTAAAGTAAGCTAAATCCCGACGTAGAGCCCAACGCACGTCCCGACGTATAGCCCAACGCACATCCCGACGTAGAGCCCAACGCACGTCCCGACGTAGAGCTGAAAGTTAGCAAACTACAGACGTAGAGCCCAACGCACGTCCCGACCTAGAACCCAACGCACGTCCCGACGTAGAGCCCAACGCACGTCCCGACGTAGATCCCAACGCACGTCCCGACGTAGAGCTGAAAGTAAGCTAAATCCCGACGTAGAGCCCAACGCACGTCCCGACGTAGAGCCCAACGCACGTCCCGACGTAGAGCTGAAAGTAAGCTAAATCCCGACGTAGACCCAACGCACGTCCCGACGTAGAGTCCAACGCACGTCCCGACGTAGAGCCCAACGCACGTCCCGACGTAGAGCTGAAAATTAGCTAACTACAAACGTAGAGCCCAACGCACGTCCCGACGTAGAGCCCAACGCACGTCCCGACGTAGAGCTGAAAGTTAGCTAACTACTGACGTAGAGCCCAACGCACGTCCCGACGTAGAGCCCAACGCACGTCCCGACGTAGAGCTGAAAGTAAGCTAAATCCCGTCGTAGAGCCCAACGCACGTCCCGACGTAGAGCTGAAAGTAAGCTAAATCCCGACGTAGAGGCCAACGCACGTCCCGACGTAGAGGCCAACGCACGTCCCGACGTAGAGCTGAAAGTAAGCTAAATCCCGACGTAGAGGCCAACGCACGTCCCGACGTAGAGGCCAACGCACGTCCCGACGTAGAGCTGAAAGTAAGCTAAATCCCGACGTAGAGCCCAACGCACGTCCCGACGTAGAGCCCAACGCACGTCCCGACGTAGAGCCCAACGCACATCCCGACATAGCGCCCAACGCACGTCCCGAAGTAGCGCCCAACGCACGTCCCGACGTATCGCCCAACGCACGTCCCGACGTAGCATCCAACGCACGTCCCGACGTAGAGCTGAAAGTAAGCTAAATCCCGACGAAGAGGCCAACGCACGTCCCGACGTAGAGGCCAACGCACGTCCCGACGTAGAGGCCAACGCACGTCCCGACGTAGAGCTGAAAGTAAGCTAAATCCCGACGTAGAGCGCGACGCACGTCCCGACGTAGAGCCCAACGCACATCCCGACGTAGAGCCCAACGCACGTTCCGACGTAGCGCCCAACGCACGTCTTGACGTAGAGCTGAAAGTTAGCTAACTACAGATGTAGAGCCCAACGCACGTCCCGACGTAGAGCTGAAAGTTAGCTAACTACAGACGTAGAGCCCAACGCGCGTCCCGACATAGAGCTGAAAGTTAGCTAACTACAGACGTAGAGCCCAACGCACGTCCCGACGTAGAGCCCAACGCACGTCCCGACGTAGAGCCCAACGCACGTCCCGACGTAGAGCTGAAAGTAAGCTAAATCCTGACGTAGAGCCCAACGCACGACCCGACGTAGAGCCCAACGCACGTCCCGACGTAGACCTGAAAGTAAGCTAAATCCCGACGTAGAGCCCAACGCACGTCCCGACGTAGATCCCAACGCACGTCCCGACGTAGAGCCCAACGCACGTCCCGACGTAGAGCTTAAAGTAAGCTAAATCCCGACGTAGAGCCCAACGCACGTCCCGACGTAGAGCCCAACGCACGTCCCGACGTAGAGCTTAAAGTAAGCTAAATCCCGACGTAGAGCCCAACGCACGTCCCGACGTAGAGCCCAACGCACGTCCCGACGTAGAGCTGAAAGTTAGCAAACTACAGACGTAGAGCCCAACGCACGTCCCGACCTAGAACCCAACGCACGTCCCGACGTAGAGGCCAACGCACGTCCCGACGTAGAGCCAAACGCACGTCCCGACGTAGAGCTGAAAGTAAGCTAAATGCCGACGTAGAGGCCAACGCACGTCCCGACGTAGAGCTGAAAGTAAGCTAAATCCCGACGTAGAGCCCAACGCACGTCCCGACGTAGAGCCCAACGCACGTCCCGACGTAGAGCTGAAAGTAAGCTAAATCCCGACGTAGAGCCCAACGCACGTCCCGACGTAGAGTCCAACGCACGTCCCGACGTAGAGCTGAAAGTTAGCTAACTACAGACGTAGAGCCCAACGCATGTCCCGACGTAGAGCCCAATGCACGTCCCGACGTAGAGCCCAACGCACGTCCCGACGTAGAGCTGAAAGTAAGCTAAATCCCGACGTAGAGCCCAACGGACGTCGCGACGTAGAGCTGAAAGTAAGCTAAATCCCGACGTAGAGGCCAACGCACGTCCCGACGTAGAGGCCAACGCACGTCCCGACGTAGAGCTGAAAGTAAGCTAAATCCCGACGTAGAGCCCAACGCACGTCCCGACGTAGAGCCCAACGCACGTCCCGACGTAGAGCCCAACGCACATCCCGACATAGAGCCCAACGCACGTCCCGACGTAGAGCTGAAAGTAAGCTAAATCCCGACGTAGAGGCCAACGCACGTCCCGACGTAGAGGCCAACGCACGTCCCGACGTAGAGCTGAAAGTAAGCTAAATCCCGACGTAGAGCCCAACGCACGTCCCGACGTAGAGCTGAAAGTTAGCTAACTACAGACGAAGAGCCCAACGCGCGTCCCGACATAGAGCTGAAAGTTAGCTAACTACAGACGTAGAGCCCAACGCACGTCCCGACGTAGAGCCCAACGCACGTCCCGACGTAGAGCTGAAAGTAAGCTAAATCCCGACGTAGAGCCCAACGCACGACCCGACGTAGAGCCCAACGCACGTCCCGACGTAGAACTGAAAGTAAGCTAAATCCCGACGTAGAGCCCAACGCACGTCCCGACGTAGACCCCAACGCACGTCCCGACGTAGAGCCCAATGCACGTCCCGACGTAGAGCTGAAAGTAAGCTAAATCCCGACGTAGAGCCCAAAGCACGTCCCGACGTAGAGCCCAACGCACGTCCCGACGTAGAGCTGAAAGTTAGCTAACTACAGACGTAGAGCCCAACGCGCGTCCCGACATAGAGCTGAAAGTTAGCTAACTACAGACGTAGAGCCCAACGCACGTCCCGACGTAGAGCCCAACGCACGTCCCGACGTAGAGCTGAAAGTAAGCTAAATCCCGACGTAGAGCCCAACGCACGACCCGACGTAGAGCCCAACGCACGTCCCGACGTAGACCTGAAAGTAAGCTAAATCCCGACGTAGAGCCCAACGCACGTCCCGACGTAGATCCCAACGCACGTCCCGACGTAGATCCCAACGCACGTCCCGACGTAGAGCTTAAAGTAAGCTAAATCCCGACGTAGAGCCCAACGCACGTCCCGACGTAGAGCCCAACGCACATCCCGACGTAGAGCCCAACGCACGTCCCGACGTAGAGCTGAAAGTTAGCAAACTACAGACGTAGAGCCCAACGCACGTCCCGACCTAGAACCCAACGCACGTCCCGACGTAGAGCCCAACGCACGTCCCGACGTAGATCCCAACGCACGTCCCGACGTAGAGCTGAAAGTAAGCTAAATCCCGACGTAGAGCCCAACGCACGTCCCGACGTAGAGCCCAACGCACGTCCCGACGTAGAGCTGAAAGTAAGCTAAATCCCGACGTAGAGCCCAACGCACGTCCCGACGTAGAGTCCAACGCACGTCCCGACGTAGAGCCCAACGCACGTCCCGACGTAGAGCTGAAAATTAGCTAACTACAAACGTAGAGCCCAACGCACGTCCCGACGTAGAGCCCAACGCACGTCCCGACGTAGAGCTGAAAGTTAGCTAACTACTGACGTAGAGCCCAACGCACGTCCCGACGTAGAGCCCAACGCACGTCCCGACGTAGAGCTGAAAGTAAGCTAAATCCCGACGTAGAGGCCAACGCACGTCCCGACGTAGAGGCCAACGCACGTCCCGACGTAGAGCTGAAAGTAAGCTAAATCCCGACGTAGAGGCCAACGCACGTCCCGACGTAGAGGCCAACGCACGTCCCGACGTAGAGCTGAAAGTAAGCTAAATCCCGACGTAGAGCCCAACGCACGTCCCGACGTAGAGCCCAACGCACGTCCCGACGTAGAGCCCAACGCACATCCCGACATAGCGCCCAACGCACGTCCCGAAGTAGCGCCCAACGCACGTCCCGACGTATCGCCCAACGCACGTCCCGACGTAGCATCCAACGCACGTCCCGACGTAGAGCTGAAAGTAAGCTAAATCCCGACGAAGAGGCCAACGCACGTCCCGACGTAGAGGCCAACGCACGTCCCGACGTAGAGGCCAACGCACGTCCCGACGTAGAGCTGAAAGTTAGCTAACTACAGACGTAGAGCCCAACGCGCGTCCCGACATAGAGCTGAAAGTTAGCTAACTACAGACGTAGAGCCCAACGCACGTCCCGACGTAGAGCCCAACGCACGTCCCGACGTAGAGCCCAACGCACGTCCCGACGTAGAGCTGAAAGTAAGCTAAATCCTGACGTAGAGCCCAACGCACGACCCGACGTAGAGCCCAACGCACGTCCCGACGTAGACCTGAAAGTAAGCTAAATCCCGACGTAGAGCCCAACGCACGTCCCGACGTAGATCCCAACGCACGTCCCGACGTAGAGCCCAACGCACGTCCCGACGTAGAGCTTAAAGTAAGCTAAATCCCGACGTAGAGCCCAACGCACGTCCCGACGTAGAGCCCAACGCACGTCCCGACGTAGAGCTTAAAGTAAGCTAAATCCCGACGTAGAGCCCAACGCACGTCCCGACGTAGAGCCCAACGCACGTCCCGACGTAGAGCTGAAAGTTAGCAAACTACAGACGTAGAGCCCAACGCACGTCCCGACCTAGAACCCAACGCACGTCCCGACGTAGAGGCCAACGCACGTCCCGACGTAGAGCCAAACGCACGTCCCGACGTAGAGCTGAAAGTAAGCTAAATGCCGACGTAGAGGCCAACGCACGTCCCGACGTAGAGCTGAAAGTAAGCTAAATCCCGACGTAGAGCCCAACGCACGTCCCGACGTAGAGCCCAACGCACGTCCCGACGTAGAGCTGAAAGTAAGCTAAATCCCGACGTAGAGCCCAACGCACGTCCCGACGTAGAGTCCAACGCACGTCCCGACGTAGAGCTGAAAGTTAGCTAACTACAGACGTAGAGCCCAACGCATGTCCCGACGTAGAGCCCAATGCACGTCCCGACGTAGAGCCCAACGCACGTCCCGACGTAGAGCTGAAAGTAAGCTAAATCCCGACGTAGAGCCCAACGGACGTCGCGACGTAGAGCTGAAAGTAAGCTAAATCCCGACGTAGAGGCCAACGCACGTCCCGACGTAGAGGCCAACGCACGTCCCGACGTAGAGCTGAAAGTAAGCTAAATCCCGACGTAGAGCCCAACGCACGTCCCGACGTAGAGCCCAACGCACGTCCCGACGTAGAGCCCAACGCACATCCCGACATAGAGCCCAACGCACGTCCCGACGTAGAGCTGAAAGTAAGCTAAATCCCGACGTAGAGGCCAACGCACGTCCCGACGTAGAGGCCAACGCACGTCCCGACGTAGAGGCCAACGCACGTCCCGACGTAGAGCTGAAAGTAAGCTAAATCCCGACGTAGAGCCCAACGCACGTCCCGACGTAGAGCTGAAAGTTAGCTAACTACAGACGAAGAGCCCAACGCGCGTCCCGACATAGAGCTGAAAGTTAGCTAACTACAGACGTAGAGCCCAACGCACGTCCCGACGTAGAGCCCAACGCACGTCCCGACGTAGAGCTGAAAGTAAGCTAAATCCCGACGTAGAGCCCAACGCACGACCCGACGTAGAGCCCAACGCACGTCCCGACGTAGAACTGAAAGTAAGCTAAATCCCGACGTAGAGCCCAACGCACGTCCCGACGTAGACCCCAACGCACGTCCCGACGTAGAGCCCAATGCACGTCCCGACGTAGAGCTGAAAGTAAGCTAAATCCCGACGTAGAGCCCAAAGCACGTCCCGACGTAGAGCCCAACGCACGTCCCGACGTAGAGCTGAAAGTTAGCTAACTACAGACGTAGAGCCCAACGCGCGTCCCGACATAGAGCTGAAAGTTAGCTAACTACAGACGTAGAGCCCAACGCACGTCCCGACGTAGAGCCCAACGCACGTCCCGACGTAGAGCTGAAAGTAAGCTAAATCCCGACGTAGAGCCCAACGCACGACCCGACGTAGAGCCCAACGCACGTCCCGACGTAGACCTGAAAGTAAGCTAAATCCCGACGTAGAGCCCAACGCACGTCCCGACGTAGATCCCAACGCACGTCCCGACGTAGATCCCAACGCACGTCCCGACGTAGAGCTTAAAGTAAGCTAAATCCCGACGTAGAGCCCAACGCACGTCCCGACGTAGAGCCCAACGCACATCCCGACGTAGAGCCCAACGCACGTCCCGACGTAGAGCTGAAAGTTAGCAAACTACAGACGTAGAGCCCAACGCACGTCCCGACCTAGAACCCAACGCACGTCCCGACGTAGAGCCCAACGCACGTCCCGACGTAGATCCCAACGCACGTCCCGACGTAGAGCTGAAAGTAAGCTAAATCCCGACGTAGAGCCCAACGCACGTCCCGACGTAGAGCCCAACGCACGTCCCGACGTAGAGCTGAAAGTAAGCTAAATCCCGACGTAGAGCCCAACGCACGTCCCGACGTAGAGCCCAACGCACGTCCCGACGTAGAGCCCAACGCACGTCCCGACGTAGAGCTGAAAATTAGCTAACTACAAACGTAGAGCCCAACGCACGTCCCGACGTAGAGCCCAACGCACGTCCCGACGTAGAGCTGAAAGTTAGCTAACTACTGACGTAGAGCCCAACGCACGTCCCGACGTAGAGCCCAACGCACGTCCCGACGTAGAGCTGAAAGTAAGCTAAATCCCGACGTAGAGGCCAACGCACGTCCCGACGTAGAGGCCAACGCACGTCCCGACGTAGAGCTGAAAGTAAGCTAAATCCCGACGTAGAGGCCAACGCACGTCCCGACGTAGAGGCCAACGCACGTCCCGACGTAGAGCTGAAAGTAAGCTAAATCCCGACGTAGAGCCCAACGCACGTCCCGACGTAGAGCCCAACGCACGTCCCGACGTAGAGCCCAACGCACATCCCGACATAGCGCCCAACGCACGTCCCGAAGTAGCGCCCAACGCACGTCCCGACGTATCGCCCAACGCACGTCCCGACGTAGCATCCAACGCACGTCCCGACGTAGAGCTGAAAGTAAGCTAAATCCCGACGAAGAGGCCAACGCACGTCCCGACGTAGAGGCCAACGCACGTCCCGACGTAGAGGCCAACGCACGTCCCGACGTAGAGCTGAAAGTAAGCTAAATCCCGACGTAGAGCGCGACGCACGTCCCGACGTAGAGCCCAACGCACATCCCGACGTAGAGCCCAACGCACGTTCCGACGTAGCGCCCAACGCACGTCTTGACGTAGAGCTGAAAGTTAGCTAACTACAGATGTAGAGCCCAACGCACGTCCCGACGTAGAGCTGAAAGTTAGCTAACTACAGACGTAGAGCCCAACGCGCGTCCCGACATAGAGCTGAAAGTTAGCTAACTACAGACGTAGAGCCCAACGCACGTCCCGACGTAGAGCCCAACGCACGTCCCGACGTAGAGCCCAACGCACGTCCCGACGTAGAGCTGAAAGTAAGCTAAATCCTGACGTAGAGCCCAACGCACGACCCGACGTAGAGCCCAACGCACGTCCCGACGTAGACCTGAAAGTAAGCTAAATCCCGACGTAGAGCCCAACGCACGTCCCGACGTAGTTCCCAACGCACGTCCCGACGTAGACCCCAACGCACGTCCCGACGTAGAGCTTAAAGTAAGCTAAATCCCGACGTAGAGCCCAACGCACGTCCCGACGTAGAGCCCAACGCACGTCCCGACGTAGAGCCCAACGCACGTCCCGACGTAGAGCTGAAAGTTAGCAAACTACAGACGTAGAGCGCAACGCACGTCCCGACCTAGAACCCAACGCACGTCCCGACGTAGAGGCCAACGCACGTCCCGACGTAGAGCCAAACGCACGTCCCGACGTAGAGCTGAAAGTAAGCTAAATGCCGACGTAGAGGCCAACGCACGTCCCGACGTAGAGCTGAAAGTAAGCTAAATCCCGACGTAGAGCCCAACGCACGTCCCGACGTAGAGCCCAACGCACGTCCCGACGTAGAGCTGAAAGTAAGCTAAATCCCGACGTAGAGCCCAACGCACGTCCCGACGTAGAGTCCAACGCACGTCCCGACGTAGAGCTGAAAGTTAGCTAACTACAGACGTAGAGCCCAACGCATGTCCCGACGTAGAGCCCAATGCACGTCCCGACGTAGAGCCCAACGCACGTCCCGACGTAGAGCTGAAAGTAAGCTAAATCCCGACGTAGAGCCCAACGGACGTCCCGACGTAGAGCTGAAAGTAAGCTAAATCCCGACGTAGAGGCCAACGCACGTCCCGACGTAGAGGCCAACGCACGTCCCGACGTAGAGCTGAAAGTAAGCTAAATCCCGACGTAGAGCCCAACGCACGTCCCGACGTAGAGCCCAACGCACGTCCCGACGTAGAGCCCAACGCACATCCCGACATAGAGCCCAACGCACGTCCCGACGTAGAGCTGAAAGTAAGCTAAATCCCGACGTAGAGGCCAACGCACGTCCCGACGTAGAGGCCAACGCACGTCCCGACGTAGAGGCCAACGCACGTCCCGACGTAGAGCTGAAAGTAAGCTAAATCCCGACGTAGAGCCCAACGCACGTCCCGACGTAGAGCTGAAAGTTAGCTAACTACAGACGAAGAGCCCAACGCGCGTCCCGACGTAGAGCTGAAAGTTAGCTAACTACAGACGTAGAGCCCAAAGCGCGTCCCGACGTAGAGCCCAACGCGTGTCCCGACGTAGAGCCCAACGCACGTCCCGACGTAGAGGCCAACGCATGTCCCGACGTAGAGCTGAAAGTAAGCTAAATCCCGACGTAGAGGCCAACGCACGTCCCGACGTAGAGGCCAACGCACGTCCCGACGTAGCGCCCAACGCACGTCCCGACGTAGAGGCCAACGCACGTCCCGACGTAGAGCCCAACGCACGTCCCGACGTAGAGCTGAAAGTAAGCTAAATCCCAACGTAGAGCCCAACGCACATCCCGACGTAGAGCCCAACGCACGTCCCGAAGTAGAGCCCAACGAACGTCCCGACGTAGACCTGAAAGTAAGCTAAAGCCCGACGTAGAGCCCAACGCACGTCCCGAAGTAGTGCCCAACGCACGTCCCGACGTAGAGCCCAACGCACGTCCCGACGTAGAGCTGAAAGTAAGCTAAATCCCGACGTAGAGCCCAACGCACGTCCCGACGTAGAGCCCAACGCACGTCCCGACGTAGAGCCCAACGCACGTCCCGACGTAGACCTGAAAGTAAGCTAAATCCCGACGTAGAGACCAACGCACGTCCCGACGTAGACCCCAACGCACGTCCCGACGTAGAGCCCAATGCACGTCCCGACGTAGAGCTGAAAGTAAGCTAAATCCCGACGTAGAGCCCAACGCACATCCCGACGTAGAGCCCAACGCACGTCCCGACGTAGAGCCCAAAGCACGTCCCGACGTAGAGCCCAAAGCACGTCCCGACGTAGAGCCCAACGCACGTCCCGACGTAGAGCTGAAAGTTAGCTAACTACAGACGAAGAGCCCAACGCGCGTCCCGACGTAGAGCTGAAAGTTAGCTAACTACAGACGTAGAGCCCAACGCGCGTCCCGACGTAGAGCCCAACGCGTGTCCCGACGTAGAGCCCAACGCATGTCCCGACGTAGAGGCCAACGCACGTCCCGACGTAGAGCTGAAAGTAAGCTAAATCCCGACGTAGAGGCCAACGCACGTCCCGACGTAGAGGCAAACGCACGTCCCGACGTAGCACTCAACGCACGTCCCGACGTAGAGGCCAACGCACGTCCCGACGTAGAGCTGAAAGTAAGCTAAATCCCGACGTAGAGCCCAACGCACGTCCCGACGTAGAGCCCAACGCACGTCCCGACGTACAGCCCAACGCACGTCCCGACGTAGAGCTGAAAGTTAGCTAACTACAGACGTAGAGCCCAACGCACGTCCCGACGAAGAACCCAACGCACGTCCCGACGTAGAGCCCAACGCACCTCCCGACGTAGAGCCCAACGCACGTCCCGACGTAGAGCCCAACGCACGTCCCGACGTAGAGCTGAAAGTAAGCTAAATGCCGACGTAGAACCCAACGCACGTCCCGACGTAGCGCCCAACGCACGTCCCGACGTAGCGCCCAACGCACGTCCCGACGTAGCGCCCAACGCACGTCCCGACGTAGAGCTGAAAGTAAGCTAAATCCCGACGTAGAGGCCAACGCACGTCCTGACGTAGAGGCCAACGCACGTCCCGACGTAGAGGCCAACGCACGTCCCGACGTAGAGCTGAAAAGTAAGCTAAATCCCGACGTAGAGCCCAACGCACGTCCCGACGTAGAGCCCAACGCACGTCCCGACGTAGAGCCCAACGCACGTCCCGACGTAGAGCTGAAAGTAAGCTAAATCCCGACGTAGAGGCCAACGCACGTCCCGACGTAGAGGCCAACGCACGTCCCGACGTAGAGCTGAAAGTAAGCTAAATCCCGACGTAGAGCCCAACGCACGTCCCGACGTAGAGCACAACGCACGTCCCGACGTAGAGCCCAACGCAAGTTCCGACGTAGCGCCCAACGCACGTCTTGACGTAGAGCTGAAATTTAGCTAACTACAGATGTAGAGCCCAACGCACGTCCCGACGTAGAGCTGAAAGTTAGCTAACTACAGACGTAGAGCCCAACGCACGTCCCGACATAGAGCTGAAAGTTAGCTAACTACAGACGTAGAGCCCAACGCACGTCCCGACGTAGAGCCCAACGCACGTCCCGACGTAGAGCTGAAAGTTAGCTAACTACAGACGTAGAGCCCAACGCACGTCCCGACATAGAGCTGAAAGTTAGCTAACTACAGACGTAGAGCCCAACGCACGTCCCGACGTAGACCTGAAGGTAAGCTAAATCCCGACCTAGAGCCCAACGCACGTCCCGACGTAGAGCCCAACGCACGTCCCGACGTAGAGCTGAAAGTTAGCTAACTACAGACGAAGAGCCCAACGCGCGTCCCGACGTAGAGCTGAAAGTTAGCTAACTACAGACGAAGAGCCCAACGCGCGTCCCGACGTAGAGCTGAAAGTTAGCTAACTACAGACGTAGAGCCCAACGCACGTCCCGACGTAGAGCTGAAATTAGCTAACTACAGACGTAGAGCCCAACGCACGTCCCGACGTAGAGCTGAAAGTTAGCTAACTACAGATGTAGAGCCCAACGCACGTCCCGACGTAGAGCCCAACGCACGTCCCGACGTAGAGCCCAACGCACGTCCCGACGTAGAGCTGAAAGTAAGCTAAATCCCGACGTAGAGCCCAACGCACGTCCCGACCTAGAGCCCAACGCACGTCCCGACGTAGCACCCAACGCACGTCTCGAAGTAGAGCTGAAAGTTAGCTAACTACAGACGTAGAGCCCAACGCACGTCCCGACGTAGAGCTGAAATTAGCTAACTACAGACGTAGAGCCCAACGCACGTCCCGACGTAGAGCTGAAAGTAAGCTAAATTCCGACGTAGAGGCCAACGCACGTCCCAACATAGAGCTGAAAGTAAGCTAAATCCCGACGTAGAGCCCAACGCACGTCCCGACGTAGAGCCCAACGCACGTCCCGACGTAGAGCCCAACGCACGTCCCGACGTAGAGCTGAAAGTTAGCTAAATCCCGACGTAGAGACCAACGCACGTCCCGACGTAGAGCCCAACGCACGTCCCGACGTAGAGCCCAACGCACGTCCTGACGTAGAGCTGAAAGTAAGCTAAATCCCGACTTAGAGCCCAACGCACGTCCCGACGTAGAGTTGTAAGTAAGCTAAATCCCGACGTAGAGGCCAACGCACGTCCCGACGTACAGGCCAAGGCACGTCCCGACGTAGAGCTGAAAGTAAGCTAAATCCCGACGTTAAGGCCAACGCACGTCCCGACGTAGAGGCCAGCGCACGTCCCGACGTAGAGGCTAGCGCACGTCCCGACGTAGAGGCCAGCGCACGTCCCGACGTAGAGCCCAACGCACGTCCCGACGTAGACCTAAAAGTAAGCTAAATCCCGACGTAGAGCCCAACGCAGGTCCCGACGTAGAGCCCAACGCACGTCCCGACGTAGAGCCCAACGCACGTCCCAACGTAGAGCCCACCGCACGTCCCGACATAGAGAGCCCAACGCACGTCCTGACGTAGAGCTGAAAGTAAGCTAAATCCCGACGTAGCGCCCAAGGCACGTCCCGAAGTAGCGCCCAACGCACGTCCCGACGTAGCGCCCAACGCACGTCCCGACGTAGAGCTGAAAGTAAGCTAAATCCCGACGTAGAGGCCAACGCACGTCCCGACGTAGAGCCCAACGCACGTCCCGACGTAGAGCTGAAAGTAAGCTAAATCCCGACGTAGAGCCCAACGCACGTCCCGACGTAGAGCCCAACGCACGTCCCGACGTAGCGCCAAACGCACGTCCCGACGTAGAGCTGAAAGTTAGCTAACTACAGACGTAGAGCCCAACGCACGTCCCGACGTAGAGCTGAAAGTTAGCTAACTACAGATGTAGAGCCCAACGCACGTCCCGACGTAGAGCCCAACGCACGTCCCAACGTAGAGCCCAATGAAAGTCCCAACATAGAGCCCCACGCACGTATCGACGTAGAGCTGAAAGTTAGCTAACTACAGACGTAGAGCCCAACGCACGTCCCGACGTAGAGCCCAACGCACGTCCCGACGTAGAGCCCAGCGCACGTCCCGACGTATATCCCAAAGCATGTCCCGACGTAGAGCCCAACGCACGTCCCGACGTAGACCTGAAAGTAAGCTAAATCCCGACGTAGAGCCCAACGTACGTCCCGACGTAGAGCCCAACGCACGTCCCGACGTAGAGCTGAAAGTTAGCTTACTACAGACGTAGAGCCCAACGCGCGTCCCGACGTAGAGCCCAACGCGTGTCCCGACGTAGAGCCCAACGCACGTCCCGACGTAGAGGCCAACGCACGTCCCGACGTAGAGCTGAAAGTAAGCTAAATCCCGACGTAGAGGCCAACGCACGTCCCGAAGTAGAGGCAAACGCACGTCCCGACGTAGCACCCAACGCACGTCCCGACGTAGAGGCCAACGCACGTCCCGACGTAGAGCTGAAAGTAAGCTAAATCCCGACGTAGAGCCCAAAGCACGTCCCGACGTAGAGCCCAACGCACGTCCCGACGTACAGCCCAACGCACGTCCCGACGTAGAGCTGAAAGTTAGCTAACTACAGATGTAGAGCCCAACGCACGTCCCGACGTAGAGCCCAACGCACGTCCCAACGTAGAGCCCAACGAAAGTCCCAACATAGAGCCCCACGCACGTATCGACGTAGAGCTGAAAGTTAGCTAACTACAGACGTAGAGCCCAACGCACGTCCCGACGTAGAGCCCAACGCACGTCCCGACGTAGAGCCCAGCGCACGTCCCGACGTAGAGCCCAAAGCATGTCCCGACGTAGAGCCCAACGCACGTCCCGACGTAGACCTGAAAGTAAGCTAAATCCCGACGTAGAGCCCAACGTACGTCCCGACGTAGAGCCCAACGCACGTCCCGACGTAGAGCTGAAAGTAAGCTAAATCCCGACGTAGAGCCCAACGCACGTCCCGACGTAGAGCCCAACGCACGTCCCGACGTAGAGCCCAACGCACGTCCCGACGTAGAGCTGAAAGTTAGCTAACTACACACGTAGAGCCCAACGCACGTCCCGACGTAGAGCTGAAAGTAAGCTAAATCCCGACGTAGAGCCCAACGCACGTCCCGACGTAGAGCCCAACGCACGTCCCGACGTAGAGCCCAACGCACGTCCCGACGTAGAGCCCAACGCACGTCCCGACGTAGAGCTGAAAGTTAGCTAACTACAGACGTAGAGCCCAACGCACGTCCCGACGTAGAGCTGAAATTAGCTAACTACAGACGTAGAGCCCAACGCACGTCCCGACGTAGAGCTGAAAGTAAGCTAAATTCCGACGTAGAGGCCAACGCACGTCCCAACATAGAGCTGAAAGTAAGCTAAATCCCGACGTAGAGCCCAACGCACGTCCCGACGTAGAGCCCAACGCAGGTCCCGACGTAGAGCCCAACGCACGTCCCGACGTAGAGCTGAAAGTTAGCTAAATCCCGACGTAGAGCCCAATGCACGTCCCGACGTAGAGCCCAACGCACGTCCCGACGTAGAGCCCAACGCACGTCCTGACGTAGAGCTGAAAGTAAGCTAAATCCCGACTTAGAGCCCAACGCACGTCCCGACGTAGAGTTGTAAGTAAGCTAAATCCCGACATAGCGGCCAACGCACGTCCCGACGTACAGGCCAAGGCACGTCCCGACGTAGAGCTGAAAGTAAGCTAAATCCCGACGTTAAGGCCAACGCACGTCCCGACGTAGAGGCCAGCGCACGTCCCGACGTAGAGGCTAGCGCACGTCCCGACGTAGAGGCCAGCGCACGTCCCGACGTAGAGCCCAACGCACGTCCCGACGTAGAGCTTAAAGTAAGCTAAATCCCGACGTAGAGCCCAACGCACGTCCCGACGTAGAGCCCAACGCACGTCCCGACGTAGAGCCCAACGCACGTCCCGACGTAGAGCTAAAAGTAAGCTAAAACCCGACGTAGAGGCCAACGCACGTCCCGACGTAGAGCTGAAAGTAAGCTAAATCCCGACGTAGAGGCCAACGCACGTCCCGACGTAGAGGCCAACGCACGTCCCAACGTAGATCTGAAAGTAAGCTAAATCCCGACGTAGAGCCCAACACACGTCCCGACGTAGAGCTGAAAGTAAGCTAAATGCCGACGTAGAGGCCAACGCACGTCCCAACGTAGAGGCCAACGCACGTCCCGACGTAGAGCTGAAAGTAAGCTAAATCCCGACGTAGAGCCCAACGCACGTCCCGACGTAGAGCCCAACGCACGTCCCGACGTAGACCTGAAAGTAAGCTAAATCCCGACGTAGAGCCCAACGCAGTTCCCGACGTAGAGCCCAACGCACGTCCCGACGTAGAGCCCAACGCACGTCCCAACGTAGAGCCCACCGCACGTCCCGACATAGAGAGCCCAACGCACGTCCTGACGTAGAGCTGAAAGTAAGCTAAATCCTGACGTAGCGCCCAAGGCACGTCCCGAAGTAGCGCCCAACGCACGTCCCGACGTAGCGCCCAACGCACGTCCCGACGTAGAGCTGAAAGTAAGCTAAATCCCGACGAAGAGGCCAACGCACGTCCCGACGTAGAGGCCAACGCACGTCCCGACGTAGAGCCCAACGCACGTCCCGACGTAGAGCTGAAAGTAAGCTAAATCCCGACGTAGAGCCCAACGCACGTCCCGACGTAGAGCCCAACGCACGTCCCGACGTAGCGCCAAACGCACGTCCCGACGTAGAGCTGAAAGTTAGCTAACTACAGACGTAGAGCCCAACGCACGTCCCGACGTAGAGCTGAAAGTTAGCTAACTACAGATGTAGAGCCCAACGCACGTCCCGACGTAGAGCCCAACGCACGTCCCAACGTAGAGCCCAACGAAAGTCCCAACATAGAGCCCCACGCACGTATCGACGTAGAGCTGAAAGTTAGCTAACTACAGATGTAGAGCGCAACGCACGTCCCGACGTAGAGCCCAACGCACGTCCCGACGTAGAGCCCAGCGCACGTCCCGACGTATATCCCAAAGCATGTCCCGACGTAGAGCCCAACGCACGTCCCGACGTAGACCTGAAAGTAAGCTAAATCCCGACGTAGAGCCCAACGCACGTCCCGACGTAGAGCCCAACGCACGTCCCGACGTAGAGCTGAAAGTTAGCTAACTACAGACGTAGAGCCCAACGCACGTCCCGACGTAGAGCTGAAAGTAAGCTAAATCCCGACGTAGAGGCCAACGGACGTCCCGACGTAGAGCTGAAAGTAAGCTAAATCCCAACGTAGAGGCCAACGCACGTCCCGACGTAGAGGCCAACGCACGTCCCGACGTACAGCTGAATGTAACTAAATCCCAACGTAGAGGCCAACGCACGTCCCGACGTAGAGGCCAACGCACGTCCCGACGTAGAGCTGAAAGTAAACTAAATCCCGACGTAGAGCCCAACGCACGTCCCGACGTAGAGCCCAACGCAAGTCCCGACGTAGCGCCCAACGCACGTCCCGACGTAGAGCTGAAAGTTAGCTAACTACAAACGTAGAGCCCAACGCACGTCCCGACGTAGAGCAGAAAGTTAGCTAACTACAGACATAGAGCCCAACGCACGTCCCGACGTAGAGCCCAACGCACGTCCCGACGTAGAGCCCAACGCACGTCCCAACGTAGAGCTGAAAGTAAGCTAAATCCCGACGTAGAGCCCAACGCACGTCCCGACGTAGAGCCCAACGCACGTCCCGACATAGAGCCCAACGCACGTCCCGACGTAGAGCTGAAAGTTAGCTAACTACAGACGTAGAGCCCAACGCACGTCCCGACGTAGAGCCCAACGCACGTCCCGACGTAGAGCCCAACGCACGTCCCGACGTAGAGCTGAAAGTAAGCTAAATCCCGACGTAGAGCCCAACACACGTCCAGACGTAGAGCTGAAAGTAAGCTAAATCCCGACGTAGAGGCCAACGCACGTCCCGACGTAGAGGCCAACGCACGTCCCGACGTAGAGCTGAAAGTACGCTAAATCCCGACGTAGAGCCCAACGCACGTCCCGACGTAGAGGTCAACGCACGTCCCGACGTAGAGGCCAACGCACGTCCCGACGTAGAGCTGAAAGTAAGCTAAATCCCGACGTAGAGCCCAACGCACGTCCCGACGTAGAGCCCAACGCACATCCCGACGTAGAGCCCAACGCACGTCCCGACGTAGAGCCCAACGCACGTCCCGATGTAGAGCTGAAAGTAAGCTAAATCCCGACGTAGCGCCCAACGCACGTCCCGAAGTAGCGCCGAACGCACGTCCCGATGTAGCGCCTAAAGCACGTCCCGACGTAGAGCTGAAAGTAAGCTAAATCCCGACGTAGAGGCCAACGCACGTCCCTACGTAGAGGCCAACGCACGTCCCGACTTAGAGGCCAAAGCACGTCCCGACGTAGAGGACAACGCACGTCCCGACGTAGCGCCCAACGCACGTCCCGACGTAGAGCTGAAAGTAAGCTAAATCCCGACGTAGAGCCCAACGCACGTCCCGACGTAGAGCCCAACGCACGTCCCGACGTAGCGCCCAACGCACGTCCCGACGTAGAGCTGAAAGTTAGCTAACTACAGACGTAGAGCCCAACGCACGTCCCGACGTAGAGCTGAAATTAGCTAACTACAGACGTAGAGCCCAACGCACGTTCCGACGTAGAGCTGAAAGTTAGCTAAGAACAGATGTAGAGCCCAACGCACGTCCCGACGTAGAGCCCAACGCACGTCCCGACGTAGAGCTGAAAGTAAGCTAAATCCCGACGTAGAGGCCAACGCACGTCCCAACATAGAGCTGAAAGTAAGCTAAATCCCGACGTAGAGCCCAACGCACGTCCCGACCTAGAGCCCAACGCACGTCCCGACATAGAGCCCAACGCACGTCCCGAGGTATAGCTGAAAGTAAGCTAAATCCCGACGTAGCGCCCAACGCACGTCCCGAAGTAGCGCCCAACGCACGTCCCGACGTAGCGCCCAACGCACGTCCCGACTTAGAGCTGAAAGTAAGCTAAATCCCGACGTAGAAGCCAACGCACGTCCCGACGTAGAGGCCAACGCACGTCCCGACGTAGAGGCCAACGCACGTCCCGACGTAGAGCCCAACTCACGTCCCGACATAGCGCCAAACGCACGTCCCGACGTAGAGCTGAAACTTAGCTAACTACAGACGTAGAGCCCAACGCACATCCCGACGTAGAGCTGAAAGTTAGCTAACTACAGATGTAGAGCCCAACGCACGTCCCGACGTAGCGCCCAACGCACGTCCCGACGTAGAGCCCAACGAAAGTCCCAACGTAGAGCCCAACGCACGTCCCGACGTAGAGCTGAAAATTACCTAACTACAGACGTAGAGCCCAACGCACGTCCCGACGTAGAGCCCAACGCACGTCCCGACTTAGAGCCCAGCGCACGTCCCGACGTATATCCCAAAGCATGTCCCGACGTAGAGCCCAACACACGTCACGACGTAGACCTGAAAGTAAGCTAAATCCCGAAGTAGAGCCCAACGCACGTCCCGACGTAGAGCCCAACGTACGTCCCGACGTAGAGCCCAACGCACGTCCCGACGTAGAGCCCAACGCACGTCCCGACGTAGAGCCCAACGCACGTCCCGAC
Organism: Leptosomus discolor; assembly: GCF_034619465.1. Classification (NCBI taxonomy): domain Eukaryota; kingdom Metazoa; phylum Chordata; class Aves; order Leptosomiformes; family Leptosomidae; genus Leptosomus; species Leptosomus discolor. The sequence continues at coordinate 8,743,114 of NC_141405.1, forward strand.
GTAGAGCTGAAAGTAAGCTAAATACCGACGTAGAGGCCAACGGACGTCCCGACGTAGAGCTGAAAGTAAGCTAAATCCCAACGTAGAGGCCAACGCACGTCCCGACGTAGAGGCCAACGCACATCCCGACGTAGAGCTGAAAGTAAGCTAAATCCCGACGTAGAGCCCAACGCACGTCCCGACGTAGAGGCCAACGCACGTCCCGACGTAGAGCTGAAATAAGCTAAATCCCGACGTAGAGCCCAATGCACGTCCCGACGTAGAGCCCAACGCACGTCCCGACGTAGAACCCAACGCACGTCCCGACATAGAGCCCAACGCACGTCCCGACGTAGAGCTGAGAGTAAGCTAAATCCCGACGTAGAGGCCAACGCACGTCCCGACGTAGAGGCCAACGCACGTCCCGACGTAGAGCCCAACGCACGTCCCGACGTAGAGCTGAAAGTAAGCTAAATCCCGACGTAGAGCCCAAAGCACGTCCCGACGTAGAGCCCAACGCACGTCCCGACGTAGAGCCCAACGCACGTCCCGACGTAGAGCCCAACGCACGTCCCGACGTAGCGCCCAACACACGTCCCGACGTAGAGCTGAAAGTTAGCTAACTACAGATGTAGAGCCCACACACGTCCCGACGTAGAGCTGAAAGTTAGCTAACTACAGATGTAGAGCCCAACGCACGTCCCGACGTAGAGCCCAACGCACGTCCCAACGTAGAGCCCACCGCACGTCCCGACATAGAGAGCCCAACGCACGTCCTGACGTAGAGCTGAAAGTAAGCTAAATCCTGACGTAGCGCCCAAGGCACGTCCCGAAGTAGCGCCCAACGCACGTCCCGACGTAGCGCCCAACGCACGTCCCGACGTAGAGCTGAAAGTAAGCTAAATCCCGACGAAGAGGCCAACGCACGTCCCGACGTAGAGGCCAACGCACGTCCCGACGTAGAGCCCAACGCACGTCCCGACGTAGAGCTGAAAGTAAGCTAAATCCCGACGTAGAGCCCAACGCACGTCCCGACGTAGAGCCCAACGCACGTCCCGACGTAGCGCCAAACGCACGTCCCGACGTAGAGCTGAAAGTTAGCTAACTACAGACGTAGAGCCCAACGCACGTCCCGACGTAGAGCTGAAAGTTAGCTAACTACAGATGTAGAGCCCAACGCACGTCCCGACGTAGAGCCCAACGCACGTCCCAACGTAGAGCCCAACGAAAGTCCCAACATAGAGCCCCACGCACGTATCGACGTAGAGCTGAAAGTTAGCTAACTACAGATGTAGAGCGCAACGCACGTCCCGACGTAGAGCCCAACGCACGTCCCGACGTAGAGCCCAGCGCACGTCCCGACGTATATCCCAAAGCATGTCCCGACGTAGAGCCCAACGCACGTCCCGACGTAGACCTGAAAGTAAGCTAAATCCCGACGTAGAGCCCAACGCACGTCCCGACGTAGAGCCCAACGCACGTCCCGACGTAGAGCTGAAAGTTAGCTAACTACAGACGTAGAGCCCAACGCACGTCCCGACGTAGAGCTGAAAGTAAGCTAAATCCCGACGTAGAGGCCAACGGACGTCCCGACGTAGAGCTGAAAGTAAGCTAAATCCCAACGTAGAGGCCAACGCACGTCCCGACGTAGAGGCCAACGCACGTCCCGACGTACAGCTGAATGTAACTAAATCCCAACGTAGAGGCCAACGCACGTCCCGACGTAGAGGCCAACGCACGTCCCGACGTAGAGCTGAAAGTAAACTAAATCCCGACGTAGAGCCCAACGCACGTCCCGACGTAGAGCCCAACGCAAGTCCCGACGTAGCGCCCAACGCACGTCCCGACGTAGAGCTGAAAGTTAGCTAACTACAAACGTAGAGCCCAACGCACGTCCCGACGTAGAGCAGAAAGTTAGCTAACTACAGACATAGAGCCCAACGCACGTCCCGACGTAGAGCCCAACGCACGTCCCGACGTAGAGCCCAACGCACGTCCCAACGTAGAGCTGAAAGTAAGCTAAATCCCGACGTAGAGCCCAACGCACGTCCCGACGTAGAGCCCAACGCACGTCCCGACATAGAGCCCAACGCACGTCCCGACGTAGAGCTGAAAGTTAGCTAACTACAGACGTAGAGCCCAACGCACGTCCCGACGTAGAGCCCAACGCACGTCCCGACGTAGAGCCCAACGCACGTCCCGACGTAGAGCTGAAAGTAAGCTAAATCCCGACGTAGAGCCCAACACACGTCCAGACGTAGAGCTGAAAGTAAGCTAAATCCCGACGTAGAGGCCAACGCACGTCCCGACGTAGAGGCCAACGCACGTCCCGACGTAGAGCTGAAAGTACGCTAAATCCCGACGTAGAGCCCAACGCACGTCCCGACGTAGAGGTCAACGCACGTCCCGACGTAGAGGCCAACGCACGTCCCGACGTAGAGCTGAAAGTAAGCTAAATCCCGACGTAGAGCCCAACGCACGTCCCGACGTAGAGCCCAACGCACATCCCGACGTAGAGCCCAACGCACGTCCCGACGTAGAGCCCAACGCACGTCCCGATGTAGAGCTGAAAGTAAGCTAAATCCCGACGTAGCGCCCAACGCACGTCCCGAAGTAGCGCCGAACGCACGTCCCGATGTAGCGCCTAAAGCACGTCCCGACGTAGAGCTGAAAGTAAGCTAAATCCCGACGTAGAGGCCAACGCACGTCCCTACGTAGAGGCCAACGCACGTCCCGACTTAGAGGCCAAAGCACGTCCCGACGTAGAGGACAACGCACGTCCCGACGTAGCGCCCAACGCACGTCCCGACGTAGAGCTGAAAGTAAGCTAAATCCCGACGTAGAGCCCAACGCACGTCCCGACGTAGAGCCCAACGCACGTCCCGACGTAGCGCCCAACGCACGTCCCGACGTAGAGCTGAAAGTTAGCTAACTACAGACGTAGAGCCCAACGCACGTCCCGACGTAGAGCTGAAATTAGCTAACTACAGACGTAGAGCCCAACGCACGTTCCGACGTAGAGCTGAAAGTTAGCTAAGAACAGATGTAGAGCCCAACGCACGTCCCGACGTAGAGCCCAACGCACGTCCCGACGTAGAGCTGAAAGTAAGCTAAATCCCGACGTAGAGGCCAACGCACGTCCCAACATAGAGCTGAAAGTAAGCTAAATCCCGACGTAGAGCCCAACGCACGTCCCGACCTAGAGCCCAACGCACGTCCCGACATAGAGCCCAACGCACGTCCCGAGGTATAGCTGAAAGTAAGCTAAATCCCGACGTAGCGCCCAACGCACGTCCCGAAGTAGCGCCCAACGCACGTCCCGACGTAGCGCCCAACGCACGTCCCGACTTAGAGCTGAAAGTAAGCTAAATCCCGACGTAGAAGCCAACGCACGTCCCGACGTAGAGGCCAACGCACGTCCCGACGTAGAGGCCAACGCACGTCCCGACGTAGAGCCCAACTCACGTCCCGACATAGCGCCAAACGCACGTCCCGACGTAGAGCTGAAACTTAGCTAACTACAGACGTAGAGCCCAACGCACATCCCGACGTAGAGCTGAAAGTTAGCTAACTACAGATGTAGAGCCCAACGCACGTCCCGACGTAGCGCCCAACGCACGTCCCGACGTAGAGCCCAACGAAAGTCCCAACGTAGAGCCCAACGCACGTCCCGACGTAGAGCTGAAAATTACCTAACTACAGACGTAGAGCCCAACGCACGTCCCGACGTAGAGCCCAACGCACGTCCCGACTTAGAGCCCAGCGCACGTCCCGACGTATATCCCAAAGCATGTCCCGACGTAGAGCCCAACACACGTCACGACGTAGACCTGAAAGTAAGCTAAATCCCGAAGTAGAGCCCAACGCACGTCCCGACGTAGAGCCCAACGTACGTCCCGACGTAGAGCCCAACGCACGTCCCGACGTAGAGCCCAACGCACGTCCCGACGTAGAGCCCAACGCACGTCCCGACGTAGAGCTGAAAGTAAGCTAAATACCGACGTAGAGGCCAACGGACGTCCCGACGTAGAGCTGAAAGTAAGCTAAATCCCAACGTAGAGGCCAACGCACGTCCCGACGTAGAGGCCAACGCACATCCCGACGTAGAGCTGAAAGTAAGCTAAATCCCGACGTAGAGCCCAACGCACGTCCCGACGTAGAGGCCAACGCACGTCCCGACGTAGAGCTGAAATAAGCTAAATCCCGACGTAGAGCCCAATGCACGTCCCGACGTAGAGCCCAACGCACGTCCCGACGTAGAACCCAACGCACGTCCCGACATAGAGCCCAACGCACGTCCCGACGTAGAGCTGAGAGTAAGCTAAATCCCGACGTAGAGGCCAACGCACGTCCCGACGTAGAGGCCAACGCACGTCCCGACGTAGAGCCCAACGCACGTCCCGACGTAGAGCTGAAAGTAAGCTAAATCCCGACGTAGAGCCCAAAGCACGTCCCGACGTAGAGCCCAACGCACGTCCCGACGTAGAGCCCAACGCACGTCCCGACGTAGAGCCCAACGCACGTCCCGACGTAGCGCCCAACACACGTCCCGACGTAGAGCTGAAAGTTAGCTAACTACAGATGTAGAGCCCACACACGTCCCGACGTAGAGCTGAAAGTTAGCTAACTACAGATGTAGAGCCCAACGCACGTCCCGACGTAGAGATGAAAGTTAGCTAACTACAGACGTAGAGCCAAACACACGTCCTGACGTAGAGCCCAATGCACGTCCCGACGTAGAGCCCAACGCACGTCCCGACGTAGAGCCCAACGCACGTCCCAACGTAGACCTGAAAGTAAGCTAAATCCCGACGTAGAGCCCAACGCACGTCCCGACGTAGAGCCCAACGCACGTCCCGACGTAGAGCTGAAAGTAAGCTAAATCCCGACGTAGAGGCCAACGCACGTCCCGACGTAGAGCCCAACGCACGTCCCGACGTAGAGCTGAAAGTTAGATAACTACAGACGTAGAGCCCAACGCACGTCCCGACGTAGAGCTGAAAGTAAGCTAAATCCCGACGTAGAGCCCAACGCACGTCCCGACGTAGAGCTGAAAGTAAGCTAAATCCCGACGTAGAGGCCAACGCACGTCCCGACGTAGAGGCCAACGCACGTCCCGACGTAGAGCTGAAAGTAAGCTAAATCCCGACGTAGAGGCCAAAGCACGTCCCGACGTAGAGGCCAGCGCACGTCCCGACGTAGAGGCCAGCACACGTCCCGAGGTAGAGGCCAGCGCACGTCCCGACGTAGAGCCCAACGCACGTCCCGACGTAGAGCTTAATGTAAGCTAAATCCCGACGTAGAGCCCAACGCACGTCCCGATGTAGAGCCCAACGCACGTCCCGACGTAGAGCCCAACGCACGTCCCGACGTAGAGCTGAAAGTAAGCTAAGTCCGACGTAGAGGCCAACGCACGTCCCGACGTAGAGGCCAGCGCACGTCCCGACGTAGAGGCCAGCACACGTCCCGACGTAGAGGCCAGCGCACGTCCCGACGTAGAGCCCAACGCACGTCCCGACGTAGAGCTTAATGTAAGCTAAATCCCGACGTAGAGCCCAACGCACGTCCCGATGTAGAGCCCAACGCACGTCCCGACGTAGCGCCCAACGCACGTCCCGACGTAGAGCTGAAAGTTAGCTAACTACAGACGAAGAGCCCAACGCGCGTCCCGACGTAGAGCTGAAAGTTAGCTAACTACAGACGTAGAGCCCAACGCACGTCCCGACGTTGCGCCCAACGCACGTCCCGACGTAGAGCCCAACGCACGTCCCGACGTAGAGCTGAAATTAAGCTAAATCCCGACGTAGAGCCCAACGCACGTCCCGACGTAGCGCCCAACGCACGTCCCGACGTAGAGCCCAACGCACGTCCCTACGTAGAGCCCAACGCACGTCCCGACGTAGATCTGAAAGTAAGCTAAATCCCGACGTAGCGCCCAACGCACGTCCCGAAGCAGCGCCCAACACACGTCCCGACGTAGCGCCCAACGCACGTCCCGACGTAGCGCCCAACGCACGTCCCAACGTACAGCTGAAAGTAAGCTAAATACCGACGTAGAGGCCAACGGACGTCCCGATGTAGAGCTGAAAGTAAGCTAAATCCCAACGTAGAGGCCAACGCACGTCCCGACGTAGAGGCCAACGCACATCCCGACGTAGAGCTGAAAGTAAGCTAAATCCCGACGTAGAGCCCAACGCACGTCCCGACGTAGAGGCCAACGCACGTCCCGACGTAGAGCTGAAAGTAAGCTAAATCCCGACGTAGAGCCCAATGCACGTCCCGACGTAGAGCTGAAAGTAAGCTAAATCCCGACGTAGAGGCCAACGGACGTCCCGACGTAGAGCTGAAAGTAAGCTAAATCCCAACGTAGAGGCCAACGCACGTCCCGACGTAGAGGCCAACGCACGTCCCGACGTAGAGCTGAAAGTAAGCTAAATCCCGACGTAGAGCCCAACGCACGTCCCGACGTAGAGCCCAACGCACGTCCCGACGTAGAGCCCAACGCACGTCCCGACGTAGAGCCCAACGCACGTCCCGACGTAGAGCTGAAAGTTAGCTAACTACAGACGTAGAGCCCAACGCATGTCCCGACGTAGAGCCCAACGCACGTCCCGACGTAGAGCCCAACGCACGTCCCGACGTAGAGCTGAAAGTAAGCTAAATCCCGACGTAGAGCCCAACGCACGTCCCGACGTAGAGCTGAAAGTAAGCTAAATCCCGACGTAGAGGCCAACGCACGTCCCGACGTAGAGGCCAACGCACGTCCCGACGTAGAGCTGAAAGTAAGCTAAATCCCGACGTAGAGGCCAAAGCACGTCCCGACGTAGAGGCCAGCGCACGTCCCGACGTAGAGGCCAGCACACGTCCCGAGGTAGAGGCCAGCGCACGTCCCGACGTAGAGCCCAACGCACGTCCCGACGTAGAGCTTAATGTAAGCTAAATCCCGACGTAGAGCCCAACGCACGTCCCGATGTAGAGCCCAACGCACGTCCCGACGTAGAGCCCAACGCACGTCCCGACGTAGAGCTGAAAGTAAGCTAAGTCCGACGTAGAGGCCAACGCACGTCCCGACGTAGAGGCCAGCGCACGTCCCGACGTAGAGGCCAGCACACGTCCCGACGTAGAGGCCAGCGCACGTCCCGACGTAGAGCCCAACGCACGTCCCGACGTAGAGCTTAATGTAAGCTAAATCCCGACGTAGAGCCCAACGCACGTCCCGATGTAGAGCCCAACGCACGTCCCGACGTAGCGCCCAACGCACGTCCCGACGTAGAGCTGAAAGTTAGCTAACTACAGACGAAGAGCCCAACGCGCGTCCCGACGTAGAGCTGAAAGTTAGCTAACTACAGACGTAGAGCCCAACGCACGTCCCGACGTTGCGCCCAACGCACGTCCCGACGTAGAGCCCAACGCACGTCCCGACGTAGAGCTGAAATTAAGCTAAATCCCGACGTAGAGCCCAACGCACGTCCCGACGTAGCGCCCAACGCACGTCCCGACGTAGAGCCCAACGCACGTCCCTACGTAGAGCCCAACGCACGTCCCGACGTAGATCTGAAAGTAAGCTAAATCCCGACGTAGCGCCCAACGCACGTCCCGAAGCAGCGCCCAACACACGTCCCGACGTAGCGCCCAACGCACGTCCCGACGTAGCGCCCAACGCACGTCCCAACGTAGAGCTGAAAGTAAGCTAAATCCCGACGTAGAGGCCAACGCACGTCCCGACGTAGAGGCCAACGCACGTCCCGACGTAGAGCCCAACTCACGTCCCGACATAGCGCCAAACGCACGTCCCGACGTAGAGCTGAAACTTAGCTAACTACAGACGTAGAGCCCAACGCACATCCCGACGTAGAGCTGAAAGTTAGCTAACTACAGATGTAGAGCCCAACGCACGTCCCGACGTAGCGCCCAACGCACGTCCCGACGTAGAGCCCAACGAAAGTCCCAACGTAGAGCCCAACGCACGTCCCGACGTAGAGCTGAAAGTTACCTAACTACAGACGTAGAGCCCAACGCACGTCCCGACGTAGAGCCCAACGCACGTCCCGACTTAGAGCCCAGCGCACGTCCCGACGTATATCCCAAAGCATGTCCCGACGTAGAGCCCAACACACGTCACGACGTAGACCTGAAAGTAAGCTAAATCCCGAAGTAGAGCCCAACGCACGTCGCGACGTAGAGCCCAACGTACGTCCCGACGTAGAGCCCAACGCACGTCCCGACGTAGAGCCCAACGCACGTCCCGACGTAGAGCCCAACGCACGTCCCGACGTAGAGCTGAAAGTAAGCTAAATACCGACGTAGAGGCCAACGGACGTCCCGACGTAGAGCTGAAAGTAAGCTAAATCCCAACGTAGAGGCCAACGCACGTCCCGACGTAGAGGCCAACGCACATCCCGACGTAGAGCTGAAAGTAAGCTAAATCCCGACGTAGAGCCCAACGCACGTCCCGACGTAGAGGCCAACGCACGTCCCGACGTAGAGCTGAAAGTAAGCTAAATCCCGACGTAGAGCCCAATGCACGTCCCGACGTAGAGCTGAAAGTAAGCTAAATCCCGACGTAGAGGCCAACGGACGTCCCGACGTAGAGCTGAAAGTAAGCTAAATCCCAACGTAGAGGCCAACGCACGTCCCGACGTAGAGGCCAACGCACGTCCCGACGTAGAGCTGAAAGTAAGCTAAATCCCGACGTAGAGCCCAACGCACGTCCCGACGTAGAGGCCAACGCACGTCCCGACGTAGAGCTGAAATAAGCTAAATCCCGACGTAGAGCCCAATGCACGTCCCGACGTAGAGCCCAACGCACGTCCCGACGTAGAGCCCAACGCACGTCCCGACATAGAGCCCAACGCACGTCCCGACGTAGAGCTGAGAGTAAGCTAAATCCCGACGTAGAGGCCAACGCACGTCCCGACGTAGAGGCCAACGCACGTCCCGACGTAGAGCCCAACGCACGTCCCGACGTAGAGCTGAAAGTAAGCTAAATCCCGACGTAGAGCCCAAAGCACGTCCCGACGTAGAGCCCAACGCACGTCCCGACGTAGAGCCCAACGCACGTCCCGACGTAGCGCCCAACACACGTCCCGACGTAGAGCTGAAAGTTAGCTAACTACAGATGTAGAGCCCACGCACGTCCCGACGTAGAGCTGAAAGTTAGCTAACTACAGACGTAGAGCCCAACGCACGTCCCGACGTAGAGCTGAAAGTTAGCTAACTACAAACGTAGAGCCAAACGCACGTCCTGACGTAGAGCCCAATGCACGTCCCGACGTAGAGCCCAACGCACGTCCCGACGTAGAGCCCAACGCACGTCCCAACGTAGACCTGAAAGTAAGCTAAATCCCGACGTAGAGCCCAACGCACGTCCCGACGTAGAGCCCAACGCACGTCCCGACGTAGAGCTGAAAGTAAGCTAAATCCCGACGTAGAGGCCAACGCACGTCCCGACGTAGAGCCCAACGCACGTCCCGACGTAGAGCTGAAAGTTAGATAACTACAGACGAAGAGCCCAACGTGCGTCCCGACGTAGAGCTGAAAGTTAGCTAACTACAGACGTAGAGCCCAACGCACGTCCCGACGTAGAGCTGAAAGTAAGCTAAATCCCGACGTAGAGGCCAACGCACGTCCCGAAGTAGAGGCCAACGCACGTCCCGACGTAGAGCTGAAAGTAAGCTAAATCCCGACGTAGAGCCCAAAGCACGTCCCGACGTAGAGGCCAACGCACGTCCCGACGTAGAGCCCAACGCACGTCCCGACGTAGAGCCCAACGCAAGTCCCGACGTAGCGCCCAACACACGTCCCGACGTAGAGCTGAAAGTTAGCTAACTACAGATGTAGAGCCCAACGCACGTCCCGACGTAGAGATGAAAGTAAGCTAAATCCCGACGTAGAGGCCAACGCACGTCCCAACGTAGAGCTGAAAGTAAGCTAAATCCCGACATAGAGCCCAATGCACGTCCCGACGTAGAGCCCAACGCATGTCCCGACGTAGAGCTGAAAGTTAGCTAAATCCTGATCTAGAGCCCAACGCACGTCCCGACGTAGAGCCCAACGCACGTCCCGACGTAGAGCCCAACGCACGTCCCGACGTAGAGCTGAAAGTTAGCTAACTACAGACGTAGAGCCCAACGCACGTCCCGACGTAGAGCCCAACGCACGTCCCGACGTAGAGCCCAACGCACGTCCCGACGTAGAGCTGAAAGTAAGCTAAATCCCGACGTAGAGCCCAACGCACGTCCCGACGTAGAGCTGAAAGTAAGCTAAATCCCGACGTAGAGGCCAACGCACGTCCCGACGTAGAGGCCAACGCACGTCCCGACGTAGAGCTGAAAGTAAGCTAAATCCCGACGTAGAGGCCAAAGCACGTCCCGACGTAGAGGCCAGCGCACGTCCCGACGTAGAGGCCAGCACACGTCCCGAGGTAGAGGCCAGCGCACGTCCCGACGTAGAGCCCAACGCACGTCCCGACGTAGAGCTTAATGTAAGCTAAATCCCGACGTAGAGCCCAACGCACGTCCCGATGTAGAGCCCAACGCACGTCCCGACGTAGAGCCCAACGCACGTCCCGACGTAGAGCTGAAAGTAAGCTAAGTCCGACGTAGAGGCCAACGCACGTCCCGACGTAGAGGCCAGCGCACGTCCCGACGTAGAGGCCAGCACACGTCCCGACGTAGAGGCCAGCGCACGTCCCGACGTAGAGCCCAACGCACGTCCCGACGTAGAGCTTAATGTAAGCTAAATCCCGACGTAGAGCCCAACGCACGTCCCGATGTAGAGCCCAACGCACGTCCCGACGTAGCGCCCAACGCACGTCCCGACGTAGAGCTGAAAGTTAGCTAACTACAGACGAAGAGCCCTACGCGCGTCCCGACGTAGAGCTGAAAGTTAGCTAACTACAGACGTAGAGCCCAACGCACGTCCCGACGTTGCGCCCAACGCACGTCCCGACGTAGAGCCCAACGCACGTCCCGACGTAGAGCTGAAATTAAGCTAAATCCCGACGTAGAGCCCAACGCACGTCCCGACGTAGCGCCCAACGCACGTCCCGACGTAGAGCCCAACGCACGTCCCTACGTAGAGCCCAACGCACGTCCCGACGTAGATCTGAAAGTAAGCTAAATCCCGACGTAGCGCCCAACGCACGTCCTGAAGCAGCGCCCAACACACGTCCCGACGTAGCGCCCAACGCACGTCCCGACATAGCGCCCAACGCACGTCCCAACGTAGAGCTGAAAGTAAGCTAAATCCCGACGTAGAGGCCAACGCACGTCCCGACGTAGAGGCCAACGCACGTCCCGACGTAGAGCCCAACTCACGTCCCGACATAGCGCCAAACGCACGTCCCGACGTAGAGCTGAAACTTAGCTAACTACAGACGTAGAGCCCAACGCACATCCCGACGTAGAGCTGAAAGTTAGCTAACTACAGATGTAGAGCCCAACGCACGTCCCGACGTAGCGCCCAACGCACGTCCCGACGTAGAGCCCAACGAAAGTCCCAACGTAGAGCCCAACGCACGTCCCGACGTAGAGCTGAAAGTTACCTAACTACAGACGTAGAGCCCAACGCACGTCCCGACGTAGAGCCCAACGCACGTCCCGACTTAGAGCCCAGCGCACGTCCCGACGTATATCCCAAAGCATGTCCCGACGTAGAGCCCAACACACGTCACGACGTAGACCTGAAAGTAAGCTAAATCCCGAAGTAGAGCCCAACGCACGTCCCGACGTAGAGCCCAACGTACGTCCCGACGTAGAGCCCAACGCACGTCCCGACGTAGAGCCCAACGCACGTCCCGACGTAGAGCCCAACGCACGTCCCGACGTAGAGCTGAAAGTAAGCTAAATACCGACGTAGAGGCCAACGGACGTCCCGACGTAGAGCTGAAAGTAAGCTAAATCCCAACGTAGAGGCCAACGCACGTCCCGACGTAGAGGCCAACGCACATCCCGACGTAGAGCTGAAAGTAAGCTAAATCCCGACGTAGAGCCCAACGCACGTCCCGACGTAGAGGCCAACGCACGTCCCGACGTAGAGCTGAAAGTAAGCTAAATCCCGACGTAGAGCCCAATGCACGTCCCGACGTAGAGCTGAAAGTAAGCTAAATCCCGACGTAGAGGCCAACGGACGTCCCGACGTAGAGCTGAAAGTAAGCTAAATCCCAACGTAGAGGCCAACGCACGTCCCGACGTAGAGGCCAACGCACGTCCCGATGTAGAGCTGAAAGTAAGCTAAATCCCGACGTAGAGCCCAACGCACGTCCCGACGTAGAGGCCAACGCACGTCCCGACGTAGAGCTGAAATAAGCTAAATCCCGACGTAGAGCCCAATGCACGTCCCGACGTAGAGCCCAACGCACGTCCCGACGTAGAGCCCAACGCACGTCCCGACATAGAGCCCAACGCACGTCCCGACGTAGCGCCCAACACACGTCCCGACGTAGAGCTGAAAGTTAGCTAACTACAGATGTAGAGCCCACGCACGTCCCGACGTAGAGCTGAAAGTTAGCTAACTACAGACGTAGAGCCCAACGCACGTCCCGACGTAGAGCTGAAAGTTAGCTAACTACAGACGTAGAGCCAAACGCACGTCCTGACGTAGAGCTCAATGCACGTCCCGACGTAGAGCCCAACGCACGTCCCGACGTAGAGCCCAACGCACGTCCCAACGTAGACCTGAAAGTAAGCTAAATCCCGACGTAGAGCCCAACGCACGTCCCGACGTAGAGCCCAACGCACGTCCCGACGTAGAGCTGAAAGTAAGCTAAATCCCGACGTAGAGGCCAACGCACGTCCCGACGTAGAGCCCAACGCACGTCCCGACGTAGAGCTGAAAGTTAGATAACTACAGACGAAGAGCCCAACGTGCGTCCCGACGTAGAGCTGAAAGTTAGCTAACTACAGACGTAGAGCCCAACGCACGTCCCGACGTAGAGCTGAAAGTAAGCTAAATCCCGACGTAGAGGCCAACGCACGTCCCGAAGTAGAGGCCAACGCACGTCCCGACGTAGAGCTGAAAGTAAGCTAAATCCCGACGTAGAGCCCAAAGCACGTCCCGACTTAGATCCCAACGCACGTCCCGACGTAGAGCCCAACGCACGTCCCGACGTAGAGCCCAACGCACGTCCCGACGTAGCGCCCAACACACGTCCCGACGTAGAGCTGAAAGTTAGCTAACTACAGATGTAGAGCCCAACGCACGTCCCGACGTAGAGATGAAAGTAAGCTAAATCCCGACGTAGAGGCCAACGCACGTCCCAACGTAGAGCTGAAAGTAAGCTAAATCCCGACATAGAGCCCAACGCACGTCCCGACGTAGAGCCCAACGCATGTCCCGACGTAGAGCTGAAAGTTAGCTAAATCCTGATCTAGAGCCCAACGCACGTCCCGACGTAGAGCCCAACGCACGTCCCGACGTAGAGCCCAACGCACGTCCCGACGTAGAGCTGAAAGTTAGCTAACTACAGACGTAGAGCCCAACGCACGTCCCGACGTAGAGCCCAACGCACGTCCCGACGTAGAGCCCAACGCACGTCCCGACGTAGAGCTGAAAGTAAGCTAAATCCCGACGTAGAGCCCAACGCACGTCCCGACGTAGAGCTGAAAGTAAGCTAAATCCCGACGTAGAGGCCAACGCACGTCCCGACGTAGAGGCCAACGCACGTCCCGACGTAGAGCTGAAAGTAAGCTAAATCCCGACGTAGAGGCCAAAGCACGTCCCGACGTAGAGGCCAGCGCACGTCCCGACGTAGAGGCCAGCACACATCCCGACGTAGAGGCCAGCGCACGTCCCGACGTAGAGCCCAACGCACGTCCCGACGTAGAGCTTAATGTAAGCTAAATCCCGACGTAGAGCCCAACGCACGTCCCGATGTAGAGCCCAACGCACGTCCCGACGTAGAGCCCAACGCACGTCCCGACGTAGAGCTGAAAGTAAGCTAAGTCCGACGTAGAGGCCAACGCACGTCCCGACGTAGAGGCCAGCGCACGTCCCGACGTAGAGGCCAGCACACGTCCCGACGTAGAGGCCAGCGCACGTCCCGACGTAGAGCCCAACGCACGTCCCGACGTAGAGCTTCATGTAAACTAAATCCCGACGTAGAGCCCAACGCACGTCCCGATGTAGAGCCCAACGCACGTCCCGACGTAGCGCCCAACGCACGTCCCGACGTAGAGCTGAAAGTTAGCTAACTACAGACGAAGAGCCCTACGCGCGTCCCGACGTAGAGCTGAAAGTTAGCTAACTACAGACGTAGAGCCCAACGCACGTCCCGACGTTGCGCCCAACGCACGTCCCGACGTAGAGCCCAACGCACGTCCCGACGTAGAGCTGAAATTAAGCTAAATCCCGACGTAGAGCCCAACGCACGTCCCGACGTAGCGCCCAACGCACGTCCCGACGTAGAGCCCAACGCACGTCCCTACGTAGAGCCCAACGCACGTCCCGACGTAGATCTGAAAGTAAGCTAAATCCCGACGTAGCGCCCAACGCACGTCCCGAAGCAGCGCCCAACACACGTCCCGACGTAGCGCCCAACGCACGTCCCGACGTAGCGCCCAACGCACGTCCCAACGTAGAGCTGAAAGTAAGCTAAATCCCGACGTAGAGGCCAACGCACGTCCCGACGTAGAGGCCAACGCACGTCCCGACGTAGAGCCCAACTCACGTCCCGACATAGCGCCAAACGCACGTCCCGACGTAGAGCTGAAACTTAGCTAACTACAGACGTAGAGCCCAACGCACATCCCGACGTAGAGCTGAAAGTTAGCTAACTACAGATGTAGAGCCCAACGCACGTCCCGACGTAGCGCCCAACGCACGTCCCGACGTAGAGCCCAACGAAAGTCCCAACGTAGAGCCCAACGCACGTCCCGACGTAGAGCTGAAAGTTACCTAACTACAGACGTAGAGCCCAACGCACGTCCCGACGTAGAGCCCAACGCACGTCCCGACTTAGAGCCCAGCGCACGTCCCGACGTATATCCCAAAGCATGTCCCGACGTAGAGCCCAACACACGTCACGACGTAGACCTGAAAGTAAGCTAAATCCCGAAGTAGAGCCCAACGCACGTCCCGACGTAGAGCCCAACGTACGTCCCGACGTAGAGCCCAACGCACGTCCCGACGTAGAGCCCAACGCACGTCCCGACGTAGAGCCCAACGCACGTCCCGACGTAGAGCTGAAAGTAAGCTAAATACCGACGTAGAGGCCAACGGACGTCCCGACGTAGAGCTGAAAGTAAGCTAAATCCCAACGTAGAGGCCAACGCACGTCCCGACGTAGAGGCCAACGCACATCCCGACGTAGAGCTGAAAGTAAGCTAAATCCCGACGTAGAGCCCAACGCACGTCCCGACGTAGAGGCCAACGCACGTCCCGACGTAGAGCTGAAAGTAAGCTAAATCCCGACGTAGAGCCCAATGCACGTCCCGACGTAGAGCTGAAAGTAAGCTAAATCCCGACGTAGAGGCCAACGGACGTCCCGACGTAGAGCTGAAAGTAAGCTAAATCCCAACGTACAGGCCAACGCACGTCCCGACGTAGAGGCCAACGCACGTCCCGACGTAGAGCTGAAAGTAAGCTAAATCCCGACGTAGAGCCCAACGCACGTCCCGACGTAGAGGCCAACGCACGTCCCGACGTAGAGCTGAAATAAGCTAAATCCCGACGTAGAGCCCAATGCACGTCCCGACGTAGAGCCCAACGCACGTCCCGACGTAGAGCCCAACGCACGTCCCGACATAGAGCCCAACGCACGTCCCGACGTAGAGCTGAGAGTAAGCTAAATCCCGACGTAGAGGCCAACACACGTCCCGACGTAGAGGCCAACGCACGTCCCGACGTAGAGCCCAACGCACGTCCCGACGTAGAGCTGAAAGTAAGCTAAATCCCGACGTAGAGCCCAAAGCACGTCCCGACGTAGAGCCCAACGCACGTCCCGACGTAGAGCCCAACGCACGTCCCGATGTAGAGGCCAACGCACGTCCCGACGTAGAGGCCAACGCACGTCCCGACGTAGAGGCCAACGCACGTCCCGACGTAGAGGACAACGCACGTCCCGACGTAGAGCTGAAAGTAAGTTAAATCCTGACGTAGAGCCCAACGCACGTCCCGACGTAGAGCCCAACGCACGTCCCGACGTAGCGCCCAACGCACGTCCCGACGTAGAGCTGAAAGTTAGCTAACTACAGACGTAGAGCCCAACGCACGTCCCGACGTAGAGCTGAAAGTTAGCTAACAACAGACGTAGAGCCCAACGCACGTCCCGACGTAGAGCTGAAAGTGAGCTAACTACAGACGTAGAGCCCAACGCACGTCCCGACGTAGAGCCCAACGCACGTCCCGACGTAGAGCCCAACGCACGTCCCGACGTAGAGCCCAACGCACGTCCCGACGTAGAGCTGAAAGTAAGCTAAATCCCGACTTAGAGGCCAACGCACGTCCCAACGTAGAGCTGAAAGTAAGCTAAATCCCGACGTAGAGCCCAACGCACGTCCCGACGTAGAGCCCAACGCACGTCCCGACGTAGAGCTGAAAGTAAGCTAAATCCCGACTTAGAGGCCAACGCACGTCCCAACGTAGAGCTGAAAGTAAGCTAAATCCCGACGTAGAGCCCAACGCACGTCCCGACGTAGAGCCCAACGCACGTCCCGACGTAGAGCTGAAAGTTAGCTAAATCCTTACGTAGAGCCCAACGCACGTCCCGACGTAGAGCCCAACGCACGTCCCGACGTAGAGCTTGAAGTTAGCTAACTACAGACGTAGAGCCCAACGCACGTCCCGACGTAGAGCCCAACGCACGTCCCGACGTAGAGCCCAACGCACGTCCCGACGTAGAGCTGAAAGTAAGCTAAATCCCGACGTAGAGCCCAACGCACGTCCCGACGTAGAGCTGAAAGTAAGCTAAATCCCGACGTAGAGGCCAACGCACGTCCCGACGTACAGGCCAACGCACGTCCCGACGTAGACCTGAAAGTAAGCTAAATCCCGACGTAGAGGCCAACGCACGTCCCGACGTAGAGGCCAGCGCACGTCCCGACGTAGAGGCCAGCACACGTCCCGACGTAGAGGCCAGCGCACGTCCCGACGTAGAGCCCAACGCACGTCCCGACGTAGAGCTTAATGTAAGCTAAATCCCGACGTAGAGCCCAAAGCACGTCCCGACGTAGCGCCCAACGCACGTCCCGACGTAGAGCTGAAAGTTAGCTAACTACAGACGTAGAGCCCAAAGCACGTCCCGACGTAGAGCACAACGCACGTCCCGACGTAGAGCCCAACGCACGTCCCGACGTAGAGCTGAAAGTAAGCTAAATCCCGACGTAGAGGCCAACGGACGTCCCGACGTAGAGCTGAAAGTAAGCTAAATCCCAACGTAGAGGCCAACGCACGTCCCGACGTAGAGGCCAACGCACGTCCCGACGTAGAGCTGAAAGTAAGCTAAATCCCGACGTAGAGCCCAACGCACGTCCCGACGTAGAGGCCAACGCACGTCCCGACGTAGAGCTGAAAGTTAGCTAACTACAGACATAGACCCCAACGCACGTCCCGACGTAGAGCAGAAAGTTAGCTAACTACAGACATAGAGCCCAACGCACGTCCCGACGTAGAGCCCAACGCACGTCCCGACGTAGAGCTGAAAGTTAGCTAACTACAGACGTAGAGCCCAAAGCACGTCCCGACGTAGAGCACAACGCATGTCCCGACGTAGAGCCCAACGCACGTCCCGACGTAGAGCTGAAAGTAAGCTAAATCCCGACGTAGAGGCCAACGGACGTCCCGACGTAGAGCTGAAAGTAAGCTAAATCCCAACGTAGAGGCCAACGCACGTCCCGACGTAGAGGCCAACGCACGTCCCGACGTAGAGCTGAAAGTAAGCTAAATCCCGACGTAGAGCACAACGCACGTCCCGACGTAGAGGCCAACGCACGTCCCGACGTAGAGCTGAAAATAAGCTAAATCCCGACGTAGAGCCCAATGCACGTCCCGACGTAGAGCCCAACGCACGTCCCGACGTAGACCTGAAAGTAAGCTAAATCCCGACGTAGCTCCCAACGCACGTCCCGACGTAGCGCCCAACGCACGTCCCGACGTAGAGCTGAAAGTAAGCTAAATCCCGACGTAGAGGCCAACGCACGTCCCGAAGTAGAGGCCAACGCACGTCCCGACGTAGAGCTGAAAGTAAGCTAAATCCCGACGTAGAGCCCAAAGCACGTCCCGACTTAGATCCCAACGCACGTCCCGACGTAGAGCCCAACGCACGTCCTGACGTAGAGCCCAACGCAAGTCCCGACGTAGCGCCCAACACACGTCCCGACGTAGAGCTGAAAGTTAGCTAACTACAGATGTAGAGCCCAACGCACGTCCCGACGTAGAGAAAAAGTAAGCTAAATCCCGACGTAGAGGCCAACGCACGTCCCGACGTAGAGCTGAAAGTAAGCTAAATCCCGACATAGAGCCCAACGCACGTCCCGACGTAGAGCCCAACGCATGTCCCGACGTAGAGCTGAAAGTTAGCTAAATCCTGATGTAGAGCCCAACGCACGTACCGACGTAGAGCCCAACGCACGTCCCGACGTAGAGCCCAACGCACGTCCCGACGTAGAGCTGAAAGTTAGCTAACTACAGACGTAGAGCCCAACGCACGTCCCGACGTAGAGCCCAACGCACGTCCCGACGTAGAGCCCAACGCACGTCCCGACGTAGAGCCCAACGCACGTCCCGACGTAGAGCTGAAAGTAAGCTAAATCCCGACGTAGAGCCCAACGCACGTCCCGACGTAGAGCTGAAAGTAAGCTAAATCCCGACGTAGAGGCCAACGCACGTCCCGACGTAGAGGCCAACGCACGTCCCGACGTAGAGCTGAAAGTAATCTAAATCCCGACGTAGAGGCCAAAGCACGTCCCGACGTAGAGGCCAGCGCACGTCCCGACGTAGAGGCCAGCACACGTCCCGAGGTAGAGGCCAGCGCACGTCCCGACGTAGAGCCCAACGCACGTCCCGACGTAGAGCTTAATGTAAGCTAAATCCCGACGTAGAGCCCAACGCACGTCCCGATGTAGAGCCCAACGCACGTCCCGACGTAGAGCCCAAAGCACGTCCCGACTTAGATCCCAACACACGTCCCGACGTAGAGCCCAACGCACGTCCCGACGTAGAGCCCAACGCAAGTCCCGACGTAGCGCCCAACACACGTCCCGACGTAGAGCTGAAAGTTAGCTAACTACAGATGTAGAGCCCAACGCACGTCCCGACGTAGAGATGAAAGTAAGCTAAATCCCGACGTAGAGGCCAACGCACGTCCCAACGTAGAGCTGAAAGTAAGCTAAATCCCGACATAGAGCCCAACGCACGTCCCGACGTAGAGCCCAACGCATGTCCCGACGTAGAGCTGAAAGTTAGCTAAATCCTGATCTAGAGCCCAACGCACGTCCCGACGTAGAGCCCAACGCACGTCCCGACGTAGAGCCCAACGCACGTCCCGACGTAGAGCTGAAAGTTAGCTAACTACAGACGTAGAGCCCAACGCACGTCCCGACGTAGAGCCCAACGCACGTCCCGACGTAGAGCCCAACGCACGTCCCGACGTAGAGCTGAAAGTAAGCTAAATCCCGACGTAGAGCCCAACGCACGTCCCGACGTAGAGCTGAAAGTAAGCTAAATCCCGACGTAGAGGCCAACGCACGTCCCGACGTAGAGGCCAACGCACGTCCCGACGTAGAGCTGAAAGTAAGCTAAATCCCGACGTAGAGGCCAAAGCACGTCCCGACGTAGAGGCCAGCACACGTCCCGACGTAGGGGCCAGCACACATCCCGACGTAGAGGCCAGCGCACGTCCCGACGTAGAGCCCAACGCACGTCCCGACGTAGAGCTTAATGTAAGCTAAATCCCGACGTAGAGCCCAACGCACGTCCCGATGTAGAGCCCAACGCACGTCCCGACGTAGAGCCCAACGCACGTCCCGACGTAGAGCTGAAAGTAAGCTAAGTCCGACGTAGAGGCCAACGCACGTCCCGACGTAGAGGCCAGCGCACGTCCCGACGTAGAGGCCAGCACACGTCCCGACGTAGAGGCCAGCGCACGTCCCGACGTAGAGCCCAACGCACGTCCCGACGTAGAGCTTCATGTAAGCTAAATCCCGACGTAGAGCCCAACGCACGTCCCGATGTAGAGCCCAACGCACGTCCCGACGTAGCGCCCAACGCACGTCCCGACGTAGAGCTGAAAGTTAGCTAACTACAGACGAAGAGCCCAACGCGCGTACCGACGTAGAGCTGAAAGTTAGCTAACTACAGACGTAGAGCCCAACGCACGTCCCGACGTTGCGCCCAACGCACGTCCCGACGTAGAGCCCAACGCACGTCCCGACGTAGAGCTGAAATTAAGCTAAATCCCGACGTAGAGCCCAACGCACGTCCCGACGTAGCGCCCAACGCACGTCCCTACGTAGAGCCCAACGCACGTCCCGACGTAGATCTGAAAGTAAGCTAAATCCCGACGTAGCGCCCAACGCACGTCCCGAAGCAGCGCCCAACACACGTCCCGACGTAGCGCCCAACGCACGTCCCGACGTAGCGCCCAACGCACGTCCCAACGTAGAGCTGAAAGTAAGCTAAATCCCGACGTAGAGGCCAACGCACGTCCCGACGTAGAGGCCAACGCACGTCCCGACGTAGAGCCCAACTCACGTCCCGACATAGCGCCAAACGCACGTCCCGACGTAGAGCTGAAACTTAGCTAACTACAGACGTAGAGCCCAACGCACATCCCGACGTAGAGCTGAAAGTTAGCTAACTACAGATGTAGAGCCCAACGCACGTCCCGACGTAGCGCCCAACGCACGTCCCGACGTAGAGCCCAACGAAAGTCCCAACGTAGAGCCCAACGCACGTCCCGACGTAGAGCTGAAAGTTACCTAACTACAGACGTAGAGCCCAACGCACGTCCCGACGTAGAGCCCAACGCACGTCCCGACTTAGAGCCCAGCGCACGTCCCGACGTATATCCCAAAGCATGTCCCGACGTAGAGCCCAACACACGTCACGACGTAGACCTGAAAGTAAGCTAAATCCCGAAGTAGAGCCCAACGCACGTCCCGACGTAGAGCCCAACGTACGTCCCGACGTAGAGCCCAACGCACGTCCCGACGTAGAGCCCAACGCACGTCCCGACGTAGAGCCCAACGCACGTCCCGACGTAGAGCTGAAAGTAAGCTAAATACCGACGTAGAGGCCAACGGACGTCCCGACGTAGAGCTGAAAGTAAGCTAAATCCCAACGTAGAGGCCAACGCACGTCCCGACGTAGAGGCCAACGCACATCCCGACGTAGAGCTGAAAGTAAGCTAAATCCCGACGTAGAGCCCAACGCACGTCCCGACGTAGAGGCCAACGCACGTCCCGACGTAGAGCTGAAAGTAAGCTAAATCCCGACGTAGAGCCCAATGCACGTCCCGACGTAGAGCTGAAAGTAAGCTAAATCCCGACGTAGAGGCCAACGGACGTCCCGACGTAGAGCTGAAAGTAAGCTAAATCCCAACGTAGAGGCCAACGCACGTCCCGACGTAGAGGCCAACGCACGTCCCGACGTAGAGCTGAAAGTAAGCTAAATCCCGACGTAGAGCCCAACGCACGTCCCGACGTAGAGGCCAACGCACGTCCCGACGTAGAGCTGAAATAAGCTAAATCCCGACGTAGAGCCCAATGCACGTCCCGACGTAGAGCCCAACGCACGTCCCGACGTAGAGCCCAACGCACGTCCCGACATAGAGCCCAACGCACGTCCCGACGTAGAGCTGAGAGTAAGCTAAATCCCGACGTAGAGGCCAACGCACGTCCCGACGTAGAGGCCAACGCACGTCCCGACGTAGAGCCCAACGCACGTCCCGACGTAGAGCTGAAAGTAAGCTAAATCCCGACGTAGAGCCCAAAGCACGTCCCGACGTAGAGCCCAACGCACGTCCCGACGTAGAGCCCAACGCACGTCCCGATGTAGAGGCCAACGCACGTCCCGACGTAGAGGCCAACGCACGTCCCGACGTAGAGGCCAACGCACGTCCCGACGTAGAGGACAACGCACGTCCCGACGTAGAGCTGAAAGTAAGTTAAATCCTGACGTAGAGCCCAACGCACGTCCCGACGTAGAGCCCAACGCACGTCCCGACGTAGCGCCCAACGCACGTCCCGACGTAGAGCTGAAAGTTAGCTAACTACAGACGTAGAGCCCAACGCACGTCCCGACGTAGAGCTGAAAGTTAGCTAACAACAGACGTAGAGCCCAACGCACGTCCCGACGTAGAGCTGAAAGTGAGCTAACTACAGACGTAGAGCCCAACGCACGTCCCGACGTAGAGCCCAACGCACGTCCCGACGTAGAGCCCAACGCACGTCCCGACGTAGAGCTGAAAGTAA
The DNA here is from genome assembly GCF_034619465.1 of Leptosomus discolor. NCBI lineage: Eukaryota > Metazoa > Chordata > Aves > Leptosomiformes > Leptosomidae > Leptosomus > Leptosomus discolor. The sequence goes on from NC_141405.1 coordinate 8,765,502, forward strand.
GCTAAATCCCGACTTAGAGGCCAACGCACGTCCCAACGTAGAGCTGAAAGTAAGCTAAATCCCGACGTAGAGCCCAACGCACGTCCCGACGTAGAGCCCAACGCACGTCCCGACGTAGAGCTGAAAGTAAGCTAAATCCCGACTTAGAGGCCAACGCACGTCCCAACGTAGAGCTGAAAGTAAGCTAAATCCCGACGTAGAGCCCAACGCACGTCCCCGACGTAGAGCCCAACGCACGTCCCGACGTAGAGCTGAAAGTTAGCTAAATCCTTACGTAGAGCCCAACGCACGTCCCGACGTAGAGCCCAACGCACGTCCCGACGTAGAGCTTGAAGTTAGCTAACTACAGACGTAGAGCCCAACGCACGTCCCGACGTAGAGCCCAACGCACGTCCCGACGTAGAGCCCAACGCACGTCCCGACGTAGAGCTGAAAGTAAGCTAAATCCCGACGTAGAGCCCAACGCACGTCCCGACGTAGAGCTGAAAGTAAGCTAAATCCCGACGTAGAGGCCAACGCACGTCCCGACGTACAGGCCAACGCACGTCCCGACGTAGAGCTGAAAGTAAGCTAAATCCCGACGTAGAGGCCAACGCACGTCCCGACGTAGAGGCCAGCGCACGTCCCGACGTAGAGGCCAGCACACGTCCCGACGTAGAGGCCAGCGCACGTCCCGACGTAGAGCCCAACGCACGTCCCGACGTAGAGCTTAATGTAAGCTAAATCCCGACGTAGAGCCCAAAGCACGTCCCGACGTAGCGCCCAACGCACGTCCCGACGTAGAGCTGAAAGTTAGCTAACTACAGACGTAGAGCCCAAAGCACGTCCCGACGTAGAGCACAACGCACATCCCGACGTAGAGCCCAACGCACGTCCCGACGTAGAGCTGAAAGTAAGCTAAATCCCGACGTAGAGGCCAACGGACGTCCCGACGTAGAGCTGAAAGTAAGCTAAATCCCAACGTAGAGGCCAACGCACGTCCCGACGTAGAGGCCAACGCACGTCCCGACGTAGAGCTAAAAGTAAGCTAAATCCCGACGTAGAGCCCAACGCACGTCCCGACGTAGAGGCCAACGCACGTCCCGACGTAGAGCTGAAAGTTAGCTAACTACAGACATAGAGCCCAACGCACGTCCCGACGTAGAGCAGAAAGTTAGCTAACTACAGACATAGAGCCCAACGCACGTCCCGACGTAGAGCCCAACGCACGTCCCGACGTAGAGCTGAAAGTTAGCTAACTACAGACGTAGAGCCCAAAGCACGTCCCGACGTAGAGCACAACGCATGCCCCGACGTAGAGCCCAACGCACGTCCCGACGTAGAGCTGAAAGTAAGCTAAATCCCGACGTAGAGGCCAACGGACGTCCCGACGTAGAGCTGAAAGTAAGCTAAATCCCAACGTAGAGGCCAACGCACGTCCCGACGTAGAGGCCAACGCACGTCCCGACGTAGAGCTGAAAGTAAGCTAAATCCCGACGTAGAGCACAACGCACGTCCCGACGTAGAGGCCAACGCACGTCCCGACGTAGAGCTGAAAATAAGCTAAATCCCGACGTAGAGCCCAATGCACGTCCCGACGTAGAGCCCAACGCACGTCCCGACGTAGACCTGAAAGTAAGCTAAATCCCGACGTAGCTCCCAACGCAAGTCCCGACGTAGCGCCCAACGCACGTCCCGACGTAGAGCTGAAAGTAAGCTAAATCCCGACGTAGAGGCCAACGCACGTCCCGAAGTAGAGGCCAACGCACGTCCCGACGTAGAGCTGAAAGTAAGCTAAATCCCGACGTAGAGCCCAAAGCACGTCCCGACTTAGATCCCAACGCACGTCCCGACGTAGAGCCCAACGCACGTCCTGACGTAGAGCCCAACGCAAGTCCCGACGTAGCGCCCAACACACGTCCCGACGTAGAGCTGAAAGTTAGCTAACTACAGATGTAGAGCCCAACGCACGTCCCGACGTAGAGAAAAAGTAAGCTAAATCCCGACGTAGAGGCCAACGCACGTCCCAACGTAGAGCTGAAAGTAAGCTAAATCCCGACATAGAGCCCAACGCACGTCCCGACGTAGAGCCCAACGCATGTCCCGACGTAGAGCTGAAAGTTAGCTAAATCCTGATGTAGAGCCCAACGCACGTCCCGACGTAGAGCCCAACGCACGTCCCGACGTAGAGCCCAACGCACGTCCCGACGTAGAGCTGAAAGTTAGCTAACTACAGACGTAGAGCCCAACGCACGTCCCGACGTAGAGGCCAACGCACGTCCCGACGTAGAGCCCAACGCACGTCCCGACGTAGAGCTGAAAGTAAGCTAAATCCCGACGTAGAGCCCAACGCACGTCCCGACGTAGAGCTGAAAGTAAGCTAAATCCCGACGTAGAGGCCAACGCACGTCCCGACGTAGAGGCCAACGCACGTCCCGACGTAGAGCTGAAAGTAATCTAAATCCCGAAGTAGAGGCCAAAGCACGTCCCGACGTAGAGGCCAGCGCACGTCCCGACGTAGAGGCCAGCACACGTCCCGAGGTAGAGGCCAGCGCACGTCCCGACGTAGAGCCCAACGCACGTCCCGACGTAGAGCTTAATGTAAGCTAAATCCCGACGTAGAGCCCAACGCACGTCCCGATGTAGAGCCCAACGCACGTCCCGACGTAGAGCCCAACGCACGTCCCGACGTAGAGCTGAAAGTAAGCTAAGTCCGACGTAGAGGCCAACGCACGTCCCCACGTAGAGGCCAGCGCACGTCCCGACGTAGAGGCCAGCACACGTCCCGACGTAGAGGCCAGCGCACGTCCCGACGTAGAGCCCAACGCACGTCCCGACGTAGAGCTTCATGTAAGCTAAATCCCGACGTAGAGCCCAACGCACGTCCCGATGTAGAGCCCAACGCACGTCCCGACGTAGCGCCCAACGCACGTCCCGACGTAGAGCTGAAAGTTAGCTAACTACAGACGAAGAGCCCAACGCGCGTACCGACGTAGAGCTGAAAGTTAGCTAACTACAGACGTAGAGCCCAACGCACGTCCCGACGTTGCGCCCAACGCACGTCCCGACGTAGAGCCCAACGCACGTCCCGACGTAGAGCTGAAATTAAGCTAAATCCCGACGTAGAGCCCAACGCACGTCCCGACGTAGCGCCCAACGCACGTCCCTACGTAGAGCCCAACGCACGTCCCGACGTAGATCTGAAAGTAAGCTAAATCCCGACGTAGCGCCCAACGCACGTCCCGAAGCAGCGCCCAACACACGTCCCGACGTAGCGCCCAACGCACGTCCCGACGTAGCGCCCAACGCACGTCCCAACGTAGAGCTGAAAGTAAGCTAAATCCCGACGTAGAGGCCAACGCACGTCCCGACGTAGAGGCCAACGCACGTCCCGACGTAGAGCCCAACTCACGTCCCGACATAGCGCCAAACGCACGTCCCGACGTAGAGCTGAAACTTAGCTAACTACAGACGTAGAGCCCAACGCACATCCCGACGTAGAGCTGAAAGTTAGCTAACTACAGATGTAGAGCCCAACGCACGTCCCGACGTAGCGCCCAACGCACGTCCCGACGTAGAGCCCAACGAAAGTCCCAACGTAGAGCCCAACGCACGTCCCGACGTAGAGCTGAAAGTTACCTAACTACAGACGTAGAGCCCAACGCACGTCCCGACGTAGAGCCCAACGCACGTCCCGACTTAGAGCCCAGCGCACGTCCCGACGTATATCCCAAAGCATGTCCCGACGTAGAGCCCAACACACGTCACGACGTAGACCTGAAAGTAAGCTAAATCCCGAAGTAGAGCCCAACGCACGTCCCGACGTAGAGCCCAACGTACGTCCCGACGTAGAGCCCAACGCACGTCCCGACGTAGAGCCCAACGCACGTCCCGACGTAGAGCCCAACGCACGTCCCGACGTAGAGCTGAAAGTAAGCTAAATACCGACGTAGAGGCCAACGGACGTCCCGACGTAGAGCTGAAAGTAAGCTAAATCCCAACGTAGAGGCCAACGCACGTCCCGACGTAGAGGCCAACGCACATCCCGACGTAGAGCTGAAAGTAAGCTAAATCCCGACGTAGAGCCCAACGCACGTCCCGACGTAGAGGCCAACGCACGTCCCGACGTAGAGCTGAAAGTAAGCTAAATCCCGACGTAGAGCCCAATGCACGTCCCGACGTAGAGCTGAAAGTAAGCTAAATCCCGACGTAGAGGCCAACGGACGTCCCGACGTAGAGCTGAAAGTAAGCTAAATCCCAACGTAGAGGCCAACGCACGTCCCGACGTAGAGGCCAACGCACGTCCCGACGTAGAGCTGAAAGTAAGCTAAATCCCGACGTAGAGCCCAACGCACGTCCCGACGTAGAGGCCAACGCACGTCCCGACGTAGAGCTGAAATAAGCTAAATCCCGACGTAGAGCCCAATGCACGTCCCGACGTAGAGCCCAACGCACGTCCCGACGTAGAGCCCAACGCACGTCCCGACATAGAGCCCAACGCACGTCCCGACGTAGAGCTGAGAGTAAGCTAAATCCCGACGTAGAGGCCAACGCACGTCCCGACGTAGAGGCCAACGCACGTCCCGACGTAGAGCCCAACGCACGTCCCGACGTAGAGCTGAAAGTAAGCTAAATCCCGACGTAGAGCCCAAAGCACGTCCCGACGTAGAGCCCAACGCACGTCCCGACGTAGAGCCCAACGCACGTCCCGATGTAGAGGCCAACGCACGTCCCGACGTAGAGGCCAACGCACGTCCCGACGTAGAGGCCAACGCACGTCCCGACGTAGAGGACAACGCACGTCCCGACGTAGAGCTGAAAGTAAGTTAAATCCTGACGTAGAGCCCAACGCACGTCCCGACGTAGAGCCCAACGCACGTCCCGACGTAGCGCCCAACGCACGTCCCGACGTAGAGCTGAAAGTTAGCTAACTACAGACGTAGAGCCCAACGCACGTCCCGACGTAGAGCTGAAAGTTAGCTAACAACAGACGTAGAGCCCAACGCACGTCCCGACGTAGAGCTGAAAGTGAGCTAACTACAGACGTAGAGCCCAACGCACGTCCCGACGTAGAGCCCAACGCACGTCCCGACGTAGAGCCCAACGCACGTCCCGACGTAGAGCTGAAAGTAAGCTAAATCCCGACTTAGAGGCCAACGCACGTCCCAACGTAGAGCTGAAAGTAAGCTAAATCCCGACGTAGAGCCCAACGCACGTCCCGACGTAGAGCCCAACGCACGTCCCGACGTAGAGCTGAAAGTAAGCTAAATCCCGACTTAGAGGCCAACGCACGTCCCAACGTAGAGCTGAAAGTAAGCTAAATCCCGACGTAGAGCCCAACGCACGTCCCCGACGTAGAGCCCAACGCACGTCCCGACGTAGAGCTGAAAGTTAGCTAAATCCTTACGTAGAGCCCAACGCACGTCCCGACGTAGAGCCCAACGCACGTCCCGACGTAGAGCTTGAAGTTAGCTAACTACAGACGTAGAGCCCAACGCACGTCCCGACGTAGAGCCCAACGCACGTCCCGACGTAGAGCCCAACGCACGTCCCGACGTAGAGCTGAAAGTAAGCTAAATCCCGACGTAGAGCCCAACGCACGTCCCGACGTAGAGCTGAAAGTAAGCTAAATCCCGACGTAGAGGCCAACGCACGTCCCGACGTACAGGCCAACGCACGTCCCGACGTAGAGCTGAAAGTAAGCTAAATCCCGACGTAGAGGCCAACGCACGTCCCGACGTAGAGGCCAGCGCACGTCCCGACGTAGAGGCCAGCACACGTCCCGACGTAGAGGCCAGCGCACGTCCCGACGTAGAGCCCAACGCACGTTCCGACGTAGAGCTTAATGTAAGCTAAATCCCGACGTAGAGCCCAAAGCACGTCCCGACGTAGCGCCCAACGCACGTCCCGACGTAGAGCTGAAAGTTAGCTAACTACAGACGTAGAGCCCAAAGCACGTCCCGACGTAGAGCACAACGCACATCCCGACGTAGAGCCCAACGCACGTCCCGACGTAGAGCTGAAAGTAAGCTAAATCCCGACGTAGAGGCCAACGGACGTCCCGACGTAGAGCTGAAAGTAAGCTAAATCCCAACGTAGAGGCCAACGCACGTCCCGACGTAGAGGCCAACGCACGTCCCGACGTAGAGCTAAAAGTAAGCTAAATCCCGACGTAGAGCCCAACGCACGTCCCGACGTAGAGGCCAACGCACGTCCCGACGTAGAGCTGAAAGTTAGCTAACTACAGACATAGAGCCCAACGCACGTCCCGACGTAGAGCAGAAAGTTAGCTAACTACAGACATAGAGCCCAACGCACGTCCCGACGTAGAGCCCAACGCACGTCCCGACGTAGAGCTGAAAGTTAGCTAACTACAGACGTAGAGCCCAAAGCACGTCCCGACGTAGAGCACAACGCATGTCCCGACGTAGAGCCCAACGCACGTCCCGACGTAGAGCTGAAAGTAAGCTAAATCCCGACGTAGAGGCCAACGGACGTCCCGACGTAGAGCTGAAAGTAAGCTAAATCCCAACGTAGAGGCCAACGCACGTCCCGACGTAGAGGCCAACGCACGTCCCGACGTAGAGCTGAAAGTAAGCTAAATCCCGACGTAGAGCACAACGCACGTCCCGACGTAGAGGCCAACGCACGTCCCGACGTAGAGCTGAAAATAAGCTAAATCCCGACGTAGAGCCCAATGCACGTCCCGACGTAGAGCCCAACGCACGTCCCGACGTAGACCTGAAAGTAAGCTAAATCCCGACGTAGCTCCCAACGCACGTCCCGACGTAGCGCCCAACGCACGTCCCGACGTAGAGCTGAAAGTAAGCTAAATCCCGACGTAGAGGCCAACGCACGTCCCGAAGTAGAGGCCAACGCACGTCCCGACGTAGAGCTGAAAGTAAGCTAAATCCCGACGTAGAGCCCAAAGCACGTCCCGACTTAGATCCCAACGCACGTCCCGACGTAGAGCCCAACGCACGTCCTGACGTAGAGCCCAACGCAAGTCCCGACGTAGCGCCCAACACACGTCCCGACGTAGAGCTGAAAGTTAGCTAACTACAGATGTAGAGCCCAACGCACGTCCCGACGTAGAGAAAAAGTAAGCTAAATCCCGACGTAGAGGCCAACGCACGTCCCAACGTAGAGCTGAAAGTAAGCTAAATCCCGACATAGAGCCCAACGCACGTCCCGACGTAGAGCCCAACGCATGTCCCGACGTAGAGCTGAAAGTTAGCTAAATCCTGATGTAGAGCCCAACGCACGTCCCGACGTAGAGCCCAACGCACGTCCCGACGTAGAGCCCAACGCACGTCCCGACGTAGAGCTGAAAGTTAGCTAACTACAGACGTAGAGCCCAACGCACGTCCCGACGTAGAGGCCAACGCACGTCCCGACGTAGAGCCCAACGCACGTCCCGACGTAGAGCTGAAAGTAAGCTAAATCCCGACGTAGAGCCCAACGCACGTCCCGACGTAGAGCTGAAAGTAAGCTAAATCCCGACGTAGAGGCCAACGCACGTCCCGACGTAGAGGCCAACGCACGTCCCGACGTAGAGCTGAAAGTAATCTAAATCCCGAAGTAGAGGCCAAAGCACGTCCCGACGTAGAGGCCAGCGCACGTCCCGACGTAGAGGCCAGCACACGTCCCGAGGTAGAGGCCAGCGCACGTCCCGACGTAGAGCCCAACGCACGTCCCGACGTAGAGCTTAATGTAAGCTAAATCCCGACGTAGAGCCCAACGCACGTCCCGATGTAGAGCCCAACGCACGTCCCGACGTAGAGCCCAACGCACGTCCCGACGTAGAGCTGAAAGTAAGCTAAGTCCGACGTAGAGGCCAACGCACGTCCCCACGTAGAGGCCAGCGCACGTCCCGACGTAGAGGCCAGCACACGTCCCGACGTAGAGGCCAGCGCACGTCCCGACGTAGAGCCCAACGCACGTCCCGACGTAGAGCTTAATGTAAGCTAAATCCCGACGTAGAGCCCAACGCACGTCCCGATGTAGAGCCCAACGCACGTCCCGACGTAGCGCCAAACGCACGTCCCGACGTAGAGCTGAAAGTTAGCTAACTACAGACAAAGAGCCCAACGCGCGTCCCGACGTAGAGCTGAAAGTTAGCTAACTACAGACGTAGAGCCCAACGCACGTCCCGACGTAGCGCCCAACGCACATCCCGACGTAGGTCCCAACGCACGTCCCGACGTAGAGCTGAAAGTAAGCTAAATCCCGACGTAGAGCCCAACGCACGTCCCGACGTAGCGCCCAACGCACGTCCCGACGTAGAGCCCAACGCACGTCCCTACGTAGAGCCCAACGCACGTCCCGACGTAGATCTGAAAGTAAGCTAAATCCCGACGTAGCGCCCAACGCACGTCCCGAAGCAGCGCCCAACACACGTCCCGACGTAGCGCCCAACGCACGTCCCGACGTAGCGCCCAACGCACGTCCCGACGTAGAGCTGAAAGTAAGCTAAATCCCGACGTAGAGGCCAACGCACGTCCCGACGTAGAGGCCAACGCACGTCCCGACGTAGAGCCCAACTCACGTCCCGACATAGCGCCAAACGCACGTCCCGACGTAGAGCTGAAACTTAGCTAACTACAGACGTAGAGGCCAACGCACGTCCCGACGTAGAGCTGAAAGTTACCTAACTACAGACGTAGAGCCCAACGCACGTCCCGACGTAGAGCCCAACGCACGTCCCGACTTAGAGCCCAGCGCACGTCCCGACTTATATCCCAAAGCATGTCCCGACGTAGAGCCCAACACACGTCACGACGTAGACCTGAAAGTAAGCTAAATCCCGACGTAGAGCCCAACGCACGTCCCGACGTAGAGCCCAACGTACGTCCCGACGTAGAGCCCAACGCACGTCCCGACGTAGAGCCCAACGCACGTCCCGACGTAGAGCCCAACGCACGTCCCGACGTAGAGCTGAAAGTAAGCTAAATACCGACGTAGAGGCCAACGGACGTCCCGACGTAGAGCTGAAAGTAAGCTAAATCCCAACGTAGAGGCCAACGCACGTCCCGACGTAGAGGCCAACGCACGTCCCGACGTAGATCTGAAAGTAAGCTAAATCCCGACGTAGAGCCCAACGCACGTCCCGACGTAGAGCTGAAAGCAAGCTAAATCCCGACGTAGAGCCCAATGCACGTCCCGACGTAGAGCTGAAAGTAAGCTAAATCCCGACGTAGAGGCCAACGGACGTCCCGATGTAGAGCTGAAAGTAAGCTAAATCCCAACGTAGAGGCCAACGCACGTCCCGACGTAGAGGCCAACGCACGTCCCGACGTAGAGCTGAAAGTAAGCTAAATCCCGACGTAGAGCCCAACGCACGTCCCGACGTAGAGGCCAACGCACGTCCCGACGTAGAGCTGAAATAAGCTAAATCCCGACGTAGAGCCCAATGCACGTCCCGACGTAGAGCCCAACGCACGTCCCGACGTAGAGCCCAACGCACGTCCCGACGTAGAGCCCAACGCACGTCCCGACATAGAGCCCAACGCACGTCCCGACGTAGAGCTGAGAGTAAGCTAAATCCCGACGTAGAGGCCAACGCACGTCGCGACGTAGAGGCCAACGCACGTCCCGACGTAGAGCCCAACGCACGTCCCGACGTAGAGCTGAAAGTAAGCTAAATCCCGAGGTAGAGCCCAAAGCACGTCCCGACGTAGAGCCCAACGCACGTCCCGACGTAGCGCCCAACACACGTCCCGACGTAGAGCTGAAAGTTAGCTAACTACAGATGTAGAGCCCACGCACGTCCCGACGTAGAGCTGAAAGTTAGCTAACTACAGACGTAGAGCCCAACGCACGTCCCGACGTAGAGCTGAAAGTTAGCTAACTACAGACGTAGAGCCAAACGCACGTCCTGACGTAGAGCCCAACGCACGTCCCGACGTAGAGCCCAACGCACGTCCCGACGTAGAGCCCAACGCACGTCCCGACGTAGAGCCCAACGCACGTCCCAACGTAGACCTGAAAGTAAGCTAAATCCCGACGTAGAGCCCAACGCACGTCCCGACGTAGAGCCCAACGCACGTCCCGACGTAGAGCTGAAAGTAAGCTAAATCCCGACGTAGAGGCCAACGCACGTCCCGACGTAGAGCCCAACGCACGTCCCGACGTAGAGCTGAAAGTTAGATAACTACAGACGAAGAGCCCAACGTGCGTCCCGACGTAGAGCTGAAAGTTAGCTAACTACAGACGTAGAGCCCAACGCACGTCCCGACGTAGAGCCCCACGCGTGTCCCGACGTAGAGCCCAACGCACGTCCCGACGTAGAGCCCAACGCACGTCCCGACGTAGAGCTGAAAGTAAGCTAAATCCCGACGTAGAGGCCAACGCACGTCCCGACGTAGATCCCAACGCACGTCCCGACGTAGCGCCCAACGCACGTCCCGACGTAGAGCTGAAAGTTAGCTAACTACAGACATAGAGCCCAACGCACGTCCCGACGTAGAGCAGAAAGTTAGCTAACTACAGACATAGAGCCCAACGCACGTCCCGACGTAGAGCCCAACGCACGTCCCGACGTAGAGCTGAAAGTAAGATAAAACCCGACGTAGAGCCCAACGCACGTCCCGACGTAGAGCTGAAAGTAAGCTAAATCCCGACGTAGAGGCCAACGCACGTCCCGACGTAGAGGCCAACGCACGTCCCGACGTAGAGCTGAAAGTAAGCTAAATCCCGAAGTAGAGGCCAACGCACGTCCCGACGTAGAGGCCAACGCACGTCCCGACGTAGAGCTGAAAGTAAGCTAAATCCCGACGTAGAGCCCAACGCACGTCCCGACGTAGCGCCCAACGCACGTCCCGACGTAGAGCTGAAAGTAAGCTAAATCCCGATGTAGAGGCCAACGCACGTCCCGACGTAGAGGCCAACGCACGTCCCGACGTAGAGGACAACGCACGTCCCGACGTAGAGGACAACGCACGTCCCGACGTAGAGCTGAAAGTAAGTTAAATCCTGACGTAGAGCCCAACGCACGTCCCGACGTAGAGCCCAACGCACGTCCCGACGTAGCGCCCAACGCACGTCCCGACGTAGAGCTGAAAGTTAGCTAACTACAGACATAGAGCCCAACGCACGTCCCGACGTAGAGCTGAAAGTTAGCTAACAACAGACGTAGAGCCCAACGCACGTCCCGACGTAGAGCTGAAAGTGAGCTAACTACAGACGTAGAGCCCAACGCACGTCCCGACGTAGAGCCCAACGCACGTCCCGACGTAGAGCCCAACGCACGTCCCGACGTAGAGCCCAACGCACGTCCCGACGTAGAGCTGAAAGTAAGCTAAATCCCGACTTACAGGCCAACGCACGTCCCAACGTAGAGCTGAAAGTAAGCTAAATCCCGACGTAGAGCCGAACGCACGTCCCGACGTAGAGCCCAACGCACGTCCCGACGTAGAGCTGAAAGTTAGCTAAATCCTTACGTAGAGCCCAACGCACGTCCCGACGTAGAGCCCAACGCACGTCCCGACGTAGAGCTTGAAGTTAGCTAACTACAGACGTAGAGCCCAACGCACGTCCCGACGTAGAGCCCAACGCACGTCCCGACGTAGAGCCCAACGCACGTCCCGACGTAGAGCTGAAAGTAAGCTAAATCCCGACGTAGAGCCCAAAGCACGTCCCGACGTAGAGCTGAAAGTAAGCTAAATCCCGACGTAGAGGCCAACGCACGTCCCGACGTACAGGCCAACGCACGTCCCGACGTAGAGCTGAAAGTAAGCTAAATCCCGACGTAGAGGCCAACGCACGTCCCGACGTAGAGGCCAGCGCACGTCCCGACGTAGAGGCCAGCACACGTCCCGACGTAGAGGCCAGCGCACGTCCCGACGTAGAGCCCAACGCACGTCCCGACGTAGAGCTTAATGTAAGCTAAATCCCGACGTAGAGCCCAAAGCACGTCCCGACGTAGCGCCCAACGCACGTCCCGACGTAGAGCTGAAAGTTAGCTAACTACAGACGTAGAGCCCAAAGCACGTCCCGACGTAGAGCACAACGCATGTCCCGACGTAGAGCCCAACGCACGTCCCGACGTAGAGCTGAAAGTAAGCTAAATCCCGACGTAGAGGCCAACGGACGTCCCGACGTAGAGCTGAAAGTAAGCTAAATCCCAACGTAGAGGCCAACGCACGTCCCGACGTAGAGGCCAACGCACGTCCCGACGTAGAGCTGAAAGTAAGCTAAATCCCGACGTAGAGGCCAACGCACGTCCCGACGTAGAGGCCAACGCACGTCCCGACGTAGAGCTGAAAATAAGCTAAATCCCGACGTAGAGCCCAATGCACGTCCCGACGTAGAGCCCAACGCACGTCCCGACGTAGAGCCCAACGCACGTCCCGACGTAGAGCCCAACGCACGTCCCGACGTAGAGCTGAAAGTAAGCTAAATCCCGACGTAACGCCCAACGCACGTCCCGAAGTAGCGCCCAACACACGTCCCGACGTAGCGCCCAACGCACGTCCCGACGTAGAGCTGAAAGTAAGCTAAATCCCGACGTAGAGGCCAACGCACGTCCCGACGTAGAGGCCAACGCACGTCCCGACGTAGAGCCCAACGCACGTCCCGACGTAAAGCTGAAAGTAAGCTAAATCCCGACGTAGAGCCCAAAGCACGTCCCGACTTAGAGCCCAACGCACGTCCCGACGTAGAGCCCAACGCACGTCCCGACGTAGAGCCCAACGCACGTCCCGACGTAGCGCCCAACACACGTCCCGACGTAGAGCTGAAAGTTAGCTAACTACAGATGTAGAGCCCAACGCACGTCCCGACGTAGAGCCCAACGCACGTCCCGACGTAGAGCTGAAAGTAAGCTAAAACCCGACGTAGAGCCCAACGCACGTCCCGACGTAGAGCTGAAAGTAAGCTAAATCCCGACGTAGAGACCAACGCATGTCCCGACATAGAGGCCAACGCACGTCCCGACGTAGGGCTGAAAGTAAGCTAAATCCCGAAGTAGAGGCCAACGCACGTCCCGACGTAGAGGCCAACGCACGTCCCGACGTAGAGCTGAAAGTAAGTTAAATCCCGACGTAGAGCCCAACGCACGTCCCGACGTAGAGCCCAACGCACGTCCCGACGTAGAGTCCAACGCACGTCCCGACGTAGCGCCCAACGCACGTCCCGACGTAGAGCTGAAAGTTAGCTAACAACAGACGTAGAGCCCAACGCACGTCCCGACGTAGAGCTGAAAGTTACCTAACTACAGACGTGGAGCCCAAAGCACGTCCCGACGTAGAGCCCAACGCACGTCCCGACGTAGAGCCCAACGCACGTCCCGACGTAGAGCTGAAAGTTAGCTAACTACAGACGTAGAGCCCAACGCACGTCCCGACGTAGAGGCCAACGCACGTCCCGACGTAGAGCTGAAAGTAAGCTAAATCCCGAAGTAGAGCCCAACACACGTCCCGACGTAGAGCTGAAAGTAAGCTAAATCCCGACGTAGAGGCCAACGCACGTCCCGACGTAGAGGCCAACGCACGTCCCGACGTAGAGCTGAAAGTAAGCTAAATCCCGACGTAGAGACCAACGCACGTCCCGACGTAGAGGCCAACGCACGTCCCGACGTAGAGCTGAAAGTAAGCTAAATCCCGACGTAGAGCCCAACGCACGTCCCGACGTAGAGCCCAACGCACGTCCCGACGTAGAGCCCAACGCACGTCCCGACGTAGAGCCCACCGCACGTCCCGACGTAGAGCCCAACGCACGTCCCGACGTAGAGCTGAAAGTAAGCTAAATCCCGACGTAGCGCCCACCGCACGTCCCGACGTAGAGCCCAACGCACGTCCCGACGTAGAGCTGAAAGTAAGCTAAATCCCGACGTAGCGCCCAACGCACGTCCCGACGTAGCGCCCAACGCACGTCCCGACGTAGAGCTGAAAGTAATCTAAATCCCGACGTAGAGGCCAACGCACGTCCCGACTTAGAGGCCAACGCACGTCCCGACCTAGAGGCCAACGCACGTCCCGACGTAGAGGCCAACGCACGTCCCGACGTAGAGCTGAAAGTAAGCTAAATCCCGACGTAGAGCCCAACGCACGTCCCGACGTAGAGGCCAACGCACGTCCCGACGTAGAGCCCAACGCACGTCCCGACGTAGCGCCAAACGCACGTCCCGACGTAGAGCTGAAAGTTAGCTAACTACAGACGTAGAGCCCAACGCACGTCCCGACGTAGAGCCCAACGCACGTCCCGACGTAGAGCTAAAAGTAAGCTAAATCCCGACGTAGAGCCCAACACACGTCCCGACGTAGAGCTGAAAGTAAGCTAAATCCCGACGTAGAGCCCAACGCACGTCCCGACGTAGAGGCCAACGCACGTCCCGACGTAGAGCTGAAAGTAAGCTAAATCCCGACGTAGAGCCCAACGCACGTCCCGACGTAGAGCCCAACGCACGTCCCGACGTAGAGCCCACCGCACGTCCCAACGTAGAGCCCAATGCACGTCCCGACGTAGAGCTGAAAGTAAGCTAAATCCCGACGCAGAGGCCAACGCACGTCCCGACGTAGAGGCCAACGCACGTCCCGACCTAGAGGCCAACGCACGTCCCGACGTAGAGGCCAACGCACGTCCCGACGTAGAGCTGAAAGTAAGCTAAATCCCGACGTAGAGCCCCACGCGCGTCCCGACGTAGAGCCCAACGCGTGTCCCGACGTAGAGCCCAACGCGCGTCCCGACGTAGAGCTAAAGTAAGCTAAATCCCGACGTAGAGGCCAACGCACGTCCCGACGTAGAGGCCAAGGCACGTCCCGACGTAGAGGCCAACGCACGTCCCGACGTAGAGCCCAACGCACGTCCCGACGTAGAGCCCAACGCACGTCCCGATGTAGCGCCCAACGCACGTCCGACGTAGAGCTGAAAGTTAGCTAACTACAGACGTAGATCCCAACGCACGTCCCGACGTAGAGCCCAACGCACGTCCCGACGTAGAGCCCAACGCACGTCCCGACGTAGAGCTGAAAGTAAGCTAAATCCCGACGTAGAGGCCAACGCACGTCCCGACGTAGAGCCCAACGCACGTCCCGACGTAGAGTACAACGCACGTCCCGACGTAGAGCCGAAAGTTAGCTAACTACAGACGTAGAGTCCAACGCACGTCCCGACGTAGAGCCGAAAGTTAGCTAACTACAGACGTAGAGCCCAACGCACGTCCCGACATAGAGCCCAACGCACGTCCTGACGTAGAGCCCAACGCACGTCCCGACATACAGCTGAAAGTAAGCTAAATCCCGACGTAGAGGCCAACGCACGTCCCGACGTAGAGCCCAACGCACGTCCCGACGTAGAGCTGAAAGTAAGCTAAATCCCGACGTAGCGCCCAACGCACGTCCCGACGTAGAGCTGAAAGTAAGCTAAATCCCGACGTAGAGGCCAACGCACGTACCGACGTAGAGCCCAACGCACGTCCCGACATAGAGCTGAAAGTAAGCTAAATCCCGACGTAGAGCCCAACGCACTTCCCGACGTAGCGCCCAACGCACGTCCCAACGTAGCGTCCAACGCACGTCCCGACGTAGCGCCCAACGCACGTCCTGACGTAGCGCCCAACGCACGTCCCGACGTAGAGCTGAAAGTTAGCTAACTACAGACGTAGAGCTCAACACACATCCCGACGTAGAGCTGAAAGTTAGCTAACTACAGACGTAGAGCCCAACGCACGTCCCGACGTAGAGCCCAACGCACGTGCCGACGTAGAGCTGAAAGTAAGCTAAATCCCGACGTAGAAGCCAACGCGCGTCCCGACGTAGAGCCCAACGCACGTCCCGACGTAGAGCCCAACGCACGTCCCGATGTAGAGCTGAAAGTTAGCTAACTACAGACGTAGAGCCCAACGCGCGTCCCGACGTAGAGCCCAACGCGCGTCCCGACGTAGAGCTGAAAGCTAAATCCCGACGTAAAGACCAACGCACGTCCCGACGTAGAGGCCAAGGCACGTCCCGACGTAGAGGCCAACGCACGTCCCGACGTAGAGCCCAACGCACGTCCCGACGTAGAGCACAACGCACGTCCCGATGTAGCGCCCAACGCACGTCCCGACGTAGAGCTGAAAGTTAGCTAACTACAGACGTAGAGCCCAACGCACGTCCCGACGTAGAGCCCAACGCACGTCCCGACGTAGAGCCCAACGCACGTCCCGACGTAGAGCTGAAAGTAAGCTAAATCCCGACGTAGAGCCCAACGCACGTCCCGACGTAGAGCCCAACGCACGTCCCGACGTAGAGTACAACGCACGTCCCGACGTAGAGCCGAAAGTTAGCTAACTACAGACGTAGAGTCCAACGCACGTCCCGACGTAGAGCCGAAAGTTAGCTAACTACAGACGTAGAGCCCAACGCACGTCCCGACGTAGAGCCCAACGCACGTCCCGACATAGAGCTGAAAGTAAGCTAAATCCCGACGTAGAGCCCAACGCACTTCCCGACGTAGAGCCCAACGCACGTCCCGACGTAGTGCCCAACGCACGTCCCGACGTAGCGCCCAACGCACGTCCCGACGTAGAGCTGAAAGTAAGCTAAATCCCGACGTAGCGCCCAACGCACGTCCCGACGTAGAGCCCAACGCGCGTCCCGACGTAGAGCTGAAAGTTAGCTAACTACAGACGTAGACCCCAACGCACGTCCCGACGTAGATCTGAAAGTTAGCTAACTACAGACGTAGAGCCCAACGCGCGTCCCGACGTAGAGCCCAACGCGCGTCCGGACGTAGAGCTGAAAGTTAGCTAACTACAGACGTAGAGCCCAACGCACGTCCCAACGTAGAGCTGAAAGTTAGCTAACTACAGACGTAGAGCCCAATGCACGTCCCGACGTAGAGCTGACAATTAGCTAACTACAGACGTAGAGCCCAACTCACGTCCCGACGTTGAGCTGAAAGTAAGCTAACTACAGAAGTAGAGCCCAACGCACGTCCCGACGTAGAGCCCAACGCACGTCCCGACGTAGAGCCCAACGCACGTCCCGACGTAGAGCTGAAAGTAAGCTAAATCCCGATGTAGCGCCCAACGCACGTCCCGACGTAGCGCCCAACGCACGTCCCGACGTAGAGCTGAAAGTTAGCTAACTACAGACGTAGAGCCCAACGCACGTCCCGACGTAGAGCCCAAGGCACGTCCCGACGTAGAGCCCAACGCACATCCCGACGTAGAGCCCAACGCACGTCCCGACGTAGAGCTGAAAGTAAGCTAAATCCCGACGTAGAGGCCAACGCACGTCCCGACGTAGAGCCCAACGCACGTCCCGACGTAGAGCTGAAAGTTGGCTAACTACAGACGTAGAGCCCAACGCACGTCCCGACGTAGAGCTGAAAGTTAGCTAACTACAGACGTAGAGCCCAACGCACGTCCCGACGTAGAGCCCAACGCACGTCCCGACGTAGAGCTGAAAGTAAGCTAAATCCCGACGTAGAGCCCAACGCACGTCCCGACGTAGCGCCCAACGCACGTCCCGACGTAGAGCTGAAAGTTAGCTAACTACAGAGGTAGAGCCCAACGCACGTCCCGACGTAGAGCTGAAAGTTAGATAACTACAGACGTAGAGCCCAACGCACGTCCCGACGTAGAGCCCAACACACGTCCCGACGTAGAGCTGAAAGTAAGCTAAATCCCGACGTAGAAGCCAACGCGCGTCCCGACGTAGAGCCCAACGCACGTCCCGACGTAGAGCCCAACGCGCGTCCAAACGTAGAGCTGAAAGTTAGCTAACTACAGACGTAGAGCCCAACGCACGTCCCGACGTAGAGCTGAAAGTTAGCTAACTACAGACGTAGAGCCCAACGCACGTCCCGACGTAGAGCCCAACGCACGTCCCGACGTAGAGGCCAACGCACGTCCCGATGTAGAGCTGAAAGTAAGCTAAATCCCGACGTAGAGGCCAACGCACGTCCCGACGTAGAGGCCAACGCACGTCCCGACGTAGAGCCCAACGCACGTCCCGACATAGAGCCCAACGCACGTCCCGACGTAGAGCTGAAAGTAAGCTAAATCCCGACGTAGAGGCCAACGCACGTCCTGACGTAGAGGCCAAAGCACGTCCCGACGTAGAGCTGAAAGTAAGCTAAATCCCGACGTAGAGGCCAACGCACGTCCAGACGTAGAGCTGAAAGTAAGCTAAATCCCGACGTAGAGGCCAACGCACGTCCCGACGTAGAGCTGAAAGTAAGCTAAATCCCGACGTAGAGGCCAACGCACGTCCCGACGTAGAGGCCAAAGCACGCCCCGACGTAGAGGCCAACGCACGTCCCGACGTAGAGCCCAACGCACGTCCCGACGTAGAGCTGAAAGTAAGCTAAATCCCGACGTAGAGCCCAACGCACGTACCGACGTAGAGCACAACGCACGTCCCGACGTAGAGCCCAACGCGCGTCCCGACGTAGAGCTGAAAGTTAGCTAACTACAGACGTAGACCCCAACGCGCGTCCCGACTTAGAGCTGAAAGTTAGCTAACTACAGACGTAGAGCCCAACGCGCGTCCCGACGTAGAGCCCAACGCGCGTCCCGACGTAGAGCCCAACGCGCGTCCCGACGTAGAGCTGAAAGT
The DNA here is from genome assembly GCF_034619465.1 of Leptosomus discolor. Lineage (NCBI taxonomy): Eukaryota > Metazoa > Chordata > Aves > Leptosomiformes > Leptosomidae > Leptosomus > Leptosomus discolor. The sequence goes on from NC_141405.1 coordinate 8,784,026, forward strand.
TAGCTAACTACAGACGTAGAGCCCAACGCGCGTCCCGACGTAGAGCTGAAAGTTAGCTAACTACAGACGTAGAGCCCAACGCACGTCCCAACGTAGAGCCCAACGCACGTCCCGACGTAGAGCCCAACGCACGTCCCGACGTAGAGCTGAAAGTAAGCTAAATCCCGACGTAGAGCCCAACGCACGTCCCGACGTAGAGCCCAACGCACGTCCCGACGTAGCGCCCAACGCACGTCCCGACGTAGAGCTGAAAGTTAGCTAACTACAGACGTAGAGCCCAACGCACGTCCCGACGTAGAGCTGAAAGTTAGATAACTACAGACGTAGAGCCCAACGCACGTCCCGACGTAGAGCCCAACGCACGTCCCGACGTAGAGCCCAACTCGCGTCCCGACGTAGAGCTGAAAGTTAGCTAACTACAGACGTAGAGCCCAACGCACGTCCCGACGTAGAGCTGAAAGTTAGCTAACTACAGACGTAGAGCCCAACGCACGTCCCGACGTAGAGGCCAACGCACGTCCCGACGTAGAGCTGAAAGTAAGCTAAATCCCGACGTAGAGGCCAACGCACGTCCCGACGTAGAGGCCAACGCACGTCCCGACGTAGAGCCCAACGCACGTCCCGACGTAGAGCCCAACGCACGTCCCAACGTAGCGCCCAACGCACGTCCCGACGTAGAGCTGCAAGTGAGCTAAATCCCGACGTAGAGGCAAACGCACGTACCGACGTAGAGGCCAACGCACGTCCCGACGTAGAGCTGAAAGTAAGCTAAATCCCGACGTAGAAGCCAACGCACGTCCCGACGTAGAGGCCAACGCACGTCCCGACGTAGAGGCCAACGCACGTCCCTACGTAGAGCTTAAAGTAAGCTAAATCCCGACGTAGAGCCCAACGCACGTCCCGACGTAGAGCCCAACGCACGTCCCGACGTAGAGCCCAACGCACGTCCCGACGTAGAGCTGAAAGTAAGCTAAATCCCGACGTAGAGCCCAACGCACGTCCCGACGTAGAGCCCAACGCACGTCCCGACGTAGAGCCCAACGCACGTCCCGACGTAGAGCCGAAAGTTAGCTAACTACAGACGTAGAGTCCAACGCACGTCCCGACGTAGAGCCGAAAGTTAGCTAACTACAGACGTAGAGCCCAACGCACGTCCCGACGTAGAGCCCAACGCACGTCCCGACGTAGAGCTGAAAGTAAGCTAAATCCCGACGTAGAGGCCAACGCACGTCCAGACGTAGAGCTCAAAGTAAGCTAAATCCCGACGTAGAGGCCAACGCACGTCCCGACGTAGAGCTGAAAGTAAGCTAAATCCCGACGTAGAGGCCAACGCACGTCGCGACGTAGAGGCCAAAGCACGCCCCGACGTAGAGGCCAACGCACGTCCCGACGTAGAGCCCAACGCACGTCCCGACGTAGAGCTGAAAGTAAGCTAAATCCCGACGTAGAGCCCAACGCACGTCCCGACGTAGAGCACAACGCACGTCCCGACGTAGAGCCCAACGCGCGTCCCGACGTAGAGCTGAAAGTTAGCTAACTACAGACGTAGAGCCCAACGCGCGTCCCGACTTAGAGCTGAAAGTTAGCTAACTACAGACGTAGAGCCCAACGCGCGTCCCGACGTAGAGCTGAAAGTTAGCTAACTACATACGTAGAGCCCAACGCGCGTCCCGACGTAGAGCTGAAAGTTAGCTAACTACAGACGTAGAGCCCAACGCGCGTCCCGACGTAGAGCCCAACGCACGTCCCGACGTAGAGCCCAACGCACGTCCCGACGTAGAGCTGAAAGTAAAATAAATCCCGACGTAGAAGCCAACGCGCGTCCCGACGTAGAGCCCAACGCACGTCCCGACGTAGAGCCCAACTCGCGTCCCGACGTAGAGCTGAAAGTTAGCTAACTACAGACGTAGAGCCCAACGCACGTCCCGACGTAGAGCTGAAAGTTAGCTAACTACAGACGTAGAGCCCAACGCACATCCCGACGTAGAGGCCAACGCACGTCCCGACGTAGAGCTGAAAGTAAGCTAAATCCCGACGTAGGGGCCAACGCACGTCCCGACGTAGAGGCCAACGCACGTCCCAACGTAGAGCCCAACGCACGTCCCGACGTAGAGCCCAACGCACGTCCCGACGTAGAGCCCAACGCACGTCCCGACGTAGAGCTGAAAGTTAGCTAACTACAGACGTAGAGCCCAACGCACGTCCCGACGTAGAGCCCAACGCACGTCCCGACGTAGAGCCCAACGCACATCCCGACATAGAGCCCAACGCACGTCCCGACGTAGAGCTGAAAGTAAGCTAAATCCCGACGTAGAGGCCAACGCACGTCCCGACGTAGAGGCCAAAGCACGTCCCGACGTAGAGCTGAAAGTAAGCTAAATCCCGACGTAGAGGCCAACGCACGTCCAGACGTAGAGCTGAAAGTAAGCTAAATCCCGACGTAGAGGCCAACGCACGTCCCGACGTAGAGCTGAAAGTAAGCTAAATCCCGACGTAGAGGCCAACGCACGTCCCGACGTAGAGCCCAACGCACGTCCCGACGTAGAGCTGAAAGTAAGCTAAATCCCGACGTAGAGCCCAACGCACGTCCCGACGTAGAGCACAACGCACGTCCCGACGTAGAGCTGTAAGTTAGCTAACTACAGACGTAGAGCCCAACGCACGTCCCGACGTAGAGCTGAAAGTTAGCTAACTACAGACGTAGAGCCCAACGCACGTCCCGACGTAGAGCCCAACGCACGTCCCGACGTAGAGCCCAACGCACATCCCGACGTAGCGCCCAACGCACGTCCCGACGTAGAGCTGAAAGTTAGCTAACTACAGACGTAGAGCCCAACACACGTCCCGACGTAGAGCTGAAAGTTAGCTAACTACAGACATAGAGCCCAACGCACGTCCCGACGTAGAGCCCAACGCACGTCCCGACGTAGAGCCCAACGCACGTCCCGACGTAGAGCTGAAAGTAAGCTAAATCCCGACGTAGAATCCAACGCGCGTCCCGACGTAGAAGCCAACGCGCGTCCCGACGTAGAGCCCAACGCACGTCCCGACGTACAGCCCAACGCGCGTCCCGACGTAGAGCTGAAAGTTAGCTAACTACAGACGTAGAGCCCAACGCGCGTCCCGACGTAGAGCCCAACGCGCGTCCCGACGTAGAGCCCAACGCGCGTCCCGACGTAGAGCTGAAAGTTAGCTAACTACAGACGTAGAGCCCAACGCACGTCCCGACGTAGAGCTGAAAGTTAGCTAACTACAGACGTAGAGCCCAACGCACGTCCCCACGTAGAGCTGAAAGTTAGCTAACTACAGACGTAGAGCCCAACTCACGTCCCGACGTAGAGCTGAAAGTTAGCTAACTACAGACCTAGAGCCAAACGCACGTCCCGACGTAGAGGCCAACGCACGTCCCGACGTAGAGGCCAACGCACGTCCCGACGTAGAGGCCAACGCACGTCCCGACGTAGAGCTGAAAGTAAGCTAAATCCCGACGTAGATGCCAACGCACGTCCCGACGTAGAGCCCAACGCACGTCCCGACGTAGAGCCCAACGCACGTACCGACGTAGAGCCCAACGCACGTCCCGACGTAGAGCTGAAAGTAAGCTAAATCCCGACGTGGAGCCCAACGCACGTCCCGACGTAGAGGCCAACGCACGTCCCGACGTAGAGCCCAACGCACGTCCCCACGTAGAGCCCAACGCACGTCCCGACGTAGAGCCCAACGCACGTCCCGACGTAGAGCTGAAAGTTAGCTAACTACAGACGTAGAGCCCAACGCACGTCCCGACGTAGAGCCCAACGCACGTCCCGACATAGAGCCCAACGCACGTCCCGACATAGAGCCCAACGCACGTCCCGACGTAGAGCTGAAAGTAAGCTAAATCCCGACGTAGAGGCAAACGCACGTACCGACGTAGAGGCCAACGCACGTCCCGACGTAGAGCTGAAAGTAAGCTAAATCCCGACGTAGAAGCCAACGCACGTCCCGACGTAGAGGCCAACGCACGTCCCGACGTAGAGGCCAACGCACGTCCCGACGTAGAGGCCAACGCACGTCCCTACGTAGAGCTTAAAGTAAGCTAAATCCCGACGTAGAGCCCAACGCACGTCCCGACGTAGAGCCCAACGCACGTCCCGACGTAGAGCCCAACGCACGTCCCGACGTAGAGCTGAAAGTAAGCTAAATCCCGACGTAGAGCCCAACGCACGTCCCGACGTAGAGCCCAACGCACGTCCCGACGTAGAGCCCAACGCACGTCCCGACGTAGAGCCGAAAGTTAGCTAACTACAGACGTAGAGTCCAACGCACGTCCCGACGTAGAGCCGAAAGTTAGCTAACTACAGACGTAGAGCCCAACGCACGTCCCGACGTAGAGCCCAACGCACGTCCCGACGTAGAGCCCAACGCACGTCCCGACGTAGAGCCCAATGCACGTCCCGACATAGAGCTGAAAGTAAGCTAAATCCCGACGTAGAGCCCAACGCACTTCCCGACGTAGAGCCCAACGCACGTCCCGACGTAGCGCCCAACGCACGTCCCGACGTAGCGCCCAACGCACGTCCCGACGTAGAGCTGAAAGTAAGCTAAATCCCGACGTAGCGCCCAACGCACGTCCCGACGTAGAGCCCAACGCGCGTCCCGACGTAGAGCTGAATGTTAGCTAACTACAGACGTAGAGCCCAACGCACGTCCCGACGTAGATCTGAAAGTTAGCTAACTACAGACGTAGAGCCCAACGCGCGTCCCGACGTAGAGCCCAACGCGCGTCCGGACGTAGAGCTGAAAGTTAGCTAACTACAGACGTAGAGCCCAACGCACGTCCCGACGTAGAGCTGAAAGTTAGCTAACTACAGACGTAGAGCCCAACGCACGTCCCGACGTAGAGGCCAACGCACGTCCCGACGTAGAGCCCAACGCACGTCCCGACGTAGAGGCCAACGCACGTCCCGACGTAGAGGCCAACGCACGTCCCGACGTAGAGCCCAAAGCACGACCCGACGTAGAGCTGAAAGTAAGCTAAATCCCGACGTAGAGCCCAACGTACGTCCCAACGTAGAGCCCAACGCACGTCCCGACGTAGAGCCCAACGCACGTCTTGACGTAGAGCCCAACGCACGTCCCGACGTAGCGCCCAACGCACGTCCCGACGTAGAGCTGAAAGTTATCTAACTACAGACGTAGAGCCCAACGCACGTCCCGACGTAGAGCTGAAAGTTAGCTAACTACAGACGTAGAGCCCAATGCACGTACCGACGTAGAGCTGAAAGTTAGCTAACTACAGACGTAGAGCTCAACAGACGTCCCGACGTAGATCCCAACGCACGTCCCGACGTAGAGCCCAACGCACGTCCCGACGAAGAGCTGAAAGTAAGCTAAATCCCGAGGTAGAGGCCAACGCACGTCCCGACGTAGAGCAGAAAGTAAGCTAAATCCCGACGTAGAGCCCAACGCACGTCCCGACGTAGAGCCCAACGCACGTCCCGACGTAGAGCCCAACGCACGTCCCGATGTAGAGCTGAAGGTTAGCTAACTACAGACGTAGAGCCCAACGCACGTCCCGACGTAGAGCCCAACGCACGTCCCGACGTAGCGCCCAACGCACGTCCCGACGTAGAGCCCAACGCACGTCCCGACGTAGAGCTGAAAGTCAGCTAAATCCCAACGTAGATCCCAACGCACGTCCCGACGTAGAGCTGAAAGTAAGCTAAATCCCGACGTAGAGGCAAACGCACGTACCGACGTAGAGGCCAACGCACGTCCCGACGTAGAGCTGAAAGTAAGCTAAATCCCGACGTAGAAGCCAACGCACGTCCCGACGTAGAAGCCAACGCACGTCCCGACGTAGAGGCCAACGCACGTCCCGACGTAGAGGCCAACGCACGTCCCTACGTAGAGCTTAAAGTAAGCTAAATCCCGACGTAGAGCCAAACGCACGTCCCGACGTAGAGCCCAACGCACGTCCCGACGTAGAGCTGAAAGTAAGCTAAATCCCGATGTAGCGCCCAACGCACGTCCCGACGTAGCGCCCAACGCACGTCCCGACGTAGAGCTGAAAGTTAGGTAACTACAGACATAGAGCCCAACGCACGTCCCGACGTAGAGCCCAAGGCACGTCCCGACGTAGAGCTGAAAGTAAGCTAAATCCCGACGTAGAAGCCAACGCGCGTCCCGACGTAGAGCCCAACGCACGTCCCGACGTAGAGCCCAACGCGCGTCCAAACGTAGAGCTGAAAGTTAGCTAACTACAGACGTAGAGCCCAACGCACGTCCCGACGTAGAGCTGAAAGTTAGCTAACTACAGACGTAGAGCCCAACGCATGTCCCGATGTAGAGCCCAACGCACGTCCCGACGTAGAGGCCAACGCACGTCCCGATGTAGAGCTGAAAATAAGCTAAATCCCGACGTAGAGGCCAACGCACGTCCCGACGTAGAGGCCAACGCACGTCCCGACGTAGAGGCCAACGCACGTCCCGACGTAGAGCCCAACGCACGTCCCGACGTAGAGCTGAAAGTAAGCTAAATCCCGACGTAGAGCCCAACGCACGTCCCGACGTAGAGCCCAACGCACGTCCCGACGTAGAGCCCAACGCGCGTCCCGACGTAGAGCCCAACGCGCGTCCCGACGTAGAGCCCAACGCGCGTCCCGACGTAGAGCCCAACGCGCGTCCCGACGTAGAGCTGAAAGTTACCTAACTACAGACGTAGAGCCCAACGTGCGTCCCGACGTAGAGCTGAAAGTTAGCTAACTACAGACGTAGAGCCCAACGCACGTCCCGACGTAGAGCCCAACGCACGTCCCGACGTAGAGCCCAACGCACGTCCCGACGTAGAGCTGAAAGTAAGCTAAATCCCGACGTAGAGCCCAACGCACGTCCCGACGTAGAGCCCAACGCACGTCCCGACGTAGCGCCCAACGCACGTCCCGACGTAGAGCTGAAAGTTAGCTAACTACAGACGTAGAGCCCAACGCACGTCCCGACGTAGAGCTGAAAGTTAGCTAACTACAGACGTAGAGCCCAACGCACATCCCGACGTAGAGCCCAACGCACGTCCCGACGTAGAGCTGAAAGTAAGCTAAATCCCGACGTAGGGGCCAATGCACGTCCCGACGTAGAGGCCAACGCACGTCCCGACGTAGAGCCCAACGCACGTCCCGACGTAGAGCCCAACGCACGTCCCGACGTAGAGCCCAACGCACGTCCCGACGTAGAGCTGAAAGTTAGCTAACTACAGACGTAGAGCCCAACGCACGTCCCGACGTAGAGCCCAACGCACGTCCCGACATAGAGCCCAACGCACGTCCCGACGTAGAGCTGAAAGTAAGCTAAATCCCGACGTAGAGGCCAACGCACGTCCCGACGTAGAGGCCAAAGCACGTCCCGACGTAGAGCTGAAAGTAAGCTAAATCCCGACGTAGAGGCCAACGCACGTCCAGACGTAGAGCTGAAAGTAAGCTAAATCCCGACGTAGAGGCCAACGCACGTCCCGACGTAGAGCTGAAAGTAAGCTAAATCCCGACGTAGAGGCCAACGCACGTCCCGACGTAGAGCCCAACGCACGTCCCGACGTAGAGCTGAAAGTAAGCTAAATCCCGACGTAGAGCCCAACGCACGTCCCGACGTAGAGCACAACGCACGTCCCGACGTAGAGCTGAAAGTTAGCTAACTACAGACGTAGAGCCCAACGCACGTCCCGACGTAGAGCTGAAAGTTAGCTAACTACAGACGTAGAGCCCAACGCACGTCCCGACGTAGAGCCCAACGCACGTCCCGACGTAGAGCCCAATGCACGTCCCGACGTAGAGCCCAACGCACGTCCCGACGTAGAGCTGAAAGTAAGCTAAATCTCGACGTAGAGCCCAACGCACGTCCCGACGTAGAGCTGAAAGTAAGCTAAATCCCGACGTAGAGCCCAACGCACGTCCCGACGTAGAGCACAACGCAAGTCCCGACGTAGAGCTGAAAGTTAGCTAACTACAGACGTAGAGCCCAACGCACGTCCCGACGTAGAGCTGAAAGTTAGCTAACTACAGAAGTAGAGCCCAACGCACGTCCCGACGTAGAGCCCAACGCACGCCCCGACGTAGAGCCCAACGCACGTCCCGACGTAGCGCCCAACGCACGTCCCGACGTAGAGCTGAAAGTTAGCTAACTACAGACGTAGAGCCCAACACACGTCCCGACGTAGAGCTGAAAGTTAGCTAACTACAGACATAGAGCCCAACGCACGTCCCGACGTAGAGCCCAACGCACGTCCCGACGTAGAGCCCAACGCACGTCCCGACGTAGAGCTGAAAGTAAGCTAAATCCCGACGTAGAAGCCAACGCGCGTCCCGACGTAGAAGCCAACGCGCGTCCCGACGTAGAGCCCAACGCACGTCCCGACGTAGAGCCCAACGCACGTCCCGACGTAGAGCTGAAAGTTAGCTAACTACAGACGTAGAGCCCAACGCGCGTCCCGACGTAGAGCTAAAAGTTAGCTAACTACAGACGTAGAGCCCAACGCGCGTCCCGACGTAGAGCCCAACGCGCGTCCCGACGTAGAGCCCAACGCGCGTCCCGACGTAGAGCCCAACGCGCGTCCCGACGTAGAGCTGAAAGTTAGCTAACTACAGACGTAGAGCCCAACGCGCGTCCCGACGTAGAGCTGAAAGTTAGCTAACTACAGACGTAGAGCCCAACGCACGTCCCCACGTAGAGCTGAAAGTTAGCTAACTACAGACGTAGAGCCCAACTCACGTCCCGACGTAGAGCTGAAAGTTAGCTAACTACAGACCTAGAGCCAAACGCATGTCCCGACGTAGAGGCCAACGCACGTCCCGACGTAGAGGCCAACGCACGTCCCGACGTAGAGGCCAACGCACGTCCCGACGTAGAGGCCAACGCACGTCCCGACATAGAGCCCAACGCACGTACCGACGTAGAGCCCAACGCACGTCCCGACGTAGAGCTGAAAGTAAGCTAAATCCCGACGTGGAGCCCAACGCACGTCCCGACGTAGAGGCCAACGCACGTCCCGACGTAGAGCCCAACGCACGTCCCCACGTAGAGCCCAACGCACGTCCCGACGTAGAGCCCAACGCACGTCCCGACGTAGAGCTGAAAGTTAGCTAACTACAGACGTAGAGCCCAACGCACGTCCCGACGTAGAGCCCAACGCACGTCCCGACATAGAGCCCAACGCACGTCCCGACATAGAGCCCAACGCACGTCCCGACGTAGAGCTGAAAGTAAGCTAAATCCCGACGTAGAGGCCAACGCACGTCCCGACGTAGAGCTGAAAGTAAGCTAAATCCCGACGTAGAGGCCAACGCACGTCCCGACGTAGAGTTGAAAGTAAGCTAAATCCCGACGTAGAGGCCAACGCACGTCCCGACGTAGAGGCCAACGCACGTCCCGACGTAGAGCCCAACGCACGTCCCGACGTAGAGCTGAAAGTAAGCTAAATCCAGACGTAGAGCCCAACGCACGGCCCGACGTAGATCCCAACGCACGTCCCGAAGTAGAGCTGAAAGTTGGCTAACTACAGACGTAGAGCCCAACGCACGTCCCGACGTAGAGCCCAACGCACGTCCCGACGTAGAGCCCAACGCACGTCCCGACGTAGAGCCCAACGCACGTCCCGACGTAGAGCTGAAAGTAAGCTAAATCCCAACGTAGAGCCCAACGCACTTCCCGACGTAGAGCTGAAAGTAAGCTAAATCCCGACGTAGAGGCCAACGCACGTCCCGACGTAGAGGCCAACGCGCGTCCCGACGTAGAGCTGAAAGTAAGCTAAATCCCGACGTAGAGGCCAACGCACGTCCCGACGTAGAGGCCAACGCACGTCCCGACGTAGAGGCCAACGCACGTCCCGACGTAGAGCTGAAAGTAAGCTAAATCCCGACGTAGAGGCCAACGCACGTCCCTACGTAGAGCTGAAAGTAACCTAAATCCCGACGTAGAGCCCAACGCACGTCCCGACGTAGAGCCCAACGCACGTCCCGACGTAGAGCCCAACGCACGTCCCGACGTAGAGCCCAACGCACGTCCCGACGTAGAGCTGAAAGTAAGCTAAATCCCAACGTAGAGCCCAACGCACTTCCCGACGTAGAGCTGAAAGTAAGCTAAATCCCGACGTAGAGGCCAACGCACGTCCCGACGTAGAGGCCAACGCGCGTCCCGACGTAGAGCTGAAAGTAAGCTAAATCCCGACGTAGAGGCCAACGCACGTCCCGACGTAGAGGCCAACGCACGTCCCGACGTAGAGGCCAACGCACGTCCCGACGTAGAGCTGAAAGTAAGCTAAATCCCGACGTAGAGGCCAACGCACGTCCCGACGTAGAGCTGAAAGTAACCTAAATCCCGACGTAGAGCCCAACGCACGTCCCGACGTAGAGCCCAACGCACGTCCCGACGTAGAGCCCAACGCACGTCCCGACGTAGAGCTGAAAGTTGGCTAACTACAGACCTAGAGCCAAACGCACGTCCCGACGTAGAGGCCAACGCACGTCCCGACGTAGAGGCCAACGCACGTCCCGACGTAGAGCTGAAAGTAAGCTAAATCCCGACGTAGAGGCCAACGCACGTCCCGACGTAGAGCCCAACGCACGTCCCGACGTAGAGCCCAACGCACGTACCGACGTAGAGCCCAACGCAAGTCCCGACGTAGAGCTTAAAGTAAGCTAAATCCCGACGTGGAGCCCAACGCACGTCCCGACGTAGAGGCCAACGCACGTCCCGACGTAGAGCCCAACGCACGTCCCCACGTAGAGCCCAACGCACGTCCCCACGTAGAGCCCAACGCACGTCCCCACGTAGAGCCCAACGCACGTCCCGACGTAGAGCTGAAAGTTAGCTAACTACAGACGTAGAGCCCAACGCACGTCCCGACGTAGAGCCCAACGCACGTCCCAACGTAGAGCCCAACGCACGTCCCGACGTAGAGCTGAAAGTAAGCTAAATCCCGACGTAGAGGCCAACGCACGTCCCGACGTAGAGGCCAACGCACGTCCCGACGTAGAGCCCAACGCACGTCCCGACGTAGAGTTGAAAGTAAGCTAAATCCCGACGTAGATGCCAACGCACGTCCCGACGTAGAGCTGAAAGTAAGCTAAATCCCGACGTAGAGGCCAACGCACGTCCCGACGTAGAGTTGAAAGTAAGCTAAATCGCGACGTAGAGGCCAACGCACGTCCCGACGTAGAGGCCAAAGCACGCCCCGACGTAGAGGCCAACGCACGTCCCGACGTAGTGCCCAACGCACGTCCCGACGTAGAGGCCAACGCACGTCCCGACGTAGTGCCCAACGCACGTCCCGACGTAGAGCTGAAAGTAAGCTAAATCCAGACGTAGAGCCCAACACACGGCCCGACGTAGATCCCAACGCACGTCCCGACGTAGAGCTGAAAGTTGGCTAACTACAGACGTAGAGCCCAACGCACGTCCCGACGTAGAGCCCAACGCACGTCCCGACGTAGAGCCCAATGCGCGTCCCGACGTAGAGCCCAACGTGCGTCCCGACGTAGAGCCCAATGCGCGTCCCGACGTAGAGCTGAAAGTAAGCTAAATCCAGACGTAGAGCCCAACACACGTCCGGACGTAGAGCTGAAAGTTAGCTAACTACAGACGTAGAGCCCAACGCACGTCCCGACGTAGAGCCCAACGCACCTCCCGACGTAGAGCCCAACGCACGTCCCGACGTAGAGCTGAAAATATGCTAAATCCCGACGTAGAGCCCAACGCACGTCCCGACGTAGAGCCCAACGCACGTCCCGACGTAGCGCCCAACGCACGTCCCGACGTAGAGCTGGAAGTTAGCTAACTACAGACGTAGAGGCCAACGCACGTCCCGACGTAGAGCTGAAAGTTAGCTAACTACAGACGTAGAGCCCAACGCACGTCCCGACGTAGAGCCCAACGCACGTCCCGACGTAGAGCCCAATGCACGTCCCGACGTAGAGCTGAAAGTTAGCTAACTACAGACGTAGAGCCCAACACACGTCCCGACGTAGAGCCCAACGCACGTCCCGACGTAGAGCCCAACGCACGTCCCGACGTAGAGATGAAAGTAAGCTAAATCCCGACGTAGAGGCCAACGCACGTCCCGACGTAGAGCTGAAAGTAAGCTAAATCCCGACGTAGAGGCCAACGCACGTCCCAACGTAGAGCTGAAAGTAAGCTAAATCCCGACGTAGAGCCCAACGCACGTCCCGACGTAGAGCCCAACGCGCGTCCCGACGTGGAGCCCAACTCGCGTCCCGACGTGGAGCCCAACGCACGTCCCGACGTAGAGCTGAAAGTTGGCTAACTACAGACGTAGAGCCCAACGCACGTCCCGACGTAGAGCCCAACGCACGTCCCGACGTAGAGCCCAACGCACGTCCCGACGTAGAGCCCAACGCACGTCCCGACGTAGAGCTGAAGGTTATCTAACTAGAGACGTAGAGCCCAACGCACGTCCCGACGTAGAGCCCAACGCACGTCCCGACGTAGAGCCCAACGCACGTCCCGACGTAGAGCTGAAAGTAAGCTAAATCCCAACGTAGAGCACAACGCACGTCCTGACGTAGAGCTGAAAGTAAGCTAAATCCCGACGTAGAGGCCAACGGACGTCCCGACGTAGAGGCCAACGCACGTCCCGACGTAGTACTGAAAGTAAGCTAAATCCCGACGTAGAGGCCAACGCACGTCCCGACGTAGAGGCCAACGCACGTCCCGACGTAGAGCTGAAAGTAAGCTAAATCCCGACGTAGAGGCCAACGCACGTCCCGATGTAGAGGCCAACGCACGTCCTGACGTAGAGGCCAACGCACGTCCCGACGTAGTGCCCAACGCACATCCCGACGTAGCGCCCAACGCACGTCCCGACGTAGAGCTGAAAGTTAGCTAACTACAGACTTAGAGCCCAACGCGCGTCCCGACTTAGAGCTGAAAGTTAGCTAACTACAGACGTAGAGCCCAACGCGCGTCCCGACGTAGAGCTGAAAGTTAGCTAACTACAGACGTAGAGCCCAACGCACGTCCCGACGTAGAGCCCAACGCACGTCCCGACGTAGAGCCCAACGCACGTCCCGACGTAGAGCTGAAAGTAAGCTAAATCCCGACGTAGAGCCCAACGCACGTCCCGACGTAGAGCACAACGCACGTCCCGACGTAGCGCCCAACGCACGTCCCGACGTAGAGCTGAAAGTTAGCTAACTACAGACGTAGAGCCCAACGCGCGTCCCAACTTAGAGCTGAAAGTTAGCTAACTACAGACGTAGAGCCCAACGCGCGTCCCGACGTAGAGCTGAAAGTTAGCTAACTACAGACGTAGAGCCCAACGCACGTCCCGACGTAGAGCCCAACGCACGTCCCGACGTAGAGCTGAAAGTAAGCTAAATCCCGACGTAGAGCCCAACGCACGTCCCGACGTAGAGCCCAACGCACGTCCCGACGTAGCGCCCAACGCACGTCCCGACGTAGAGCTGAAAGTTAGCTAACTACAGACGTAGAGCCCAACGCACGTCCCGACGTAGAGCTGAAAGTTAGCTAACTACAGACGTAGAGCCCAACGCACGTCCCGACGTAGAGCCCAACGCACGTCCCGACGTAGAGCCCAACGCACGTCCCGACGTAGAGCTGAAAGTAAAATAAATCCCGAAGTAGAAGCCAACGCGCGTCCCGACGTAGAGCCCAACGCACGTCCCGACGTAGAGCCCAACTCGCGTCCCGACGTAGAGCTGAAAGTTAGCTAACTACAGACGTAGAGCCCAACGCACGTCCCGACGTAGAGCTGAAAGTTAGCTAACTACAGACGTAGAGCCCAACGCACATCCCGACGTAGAGGCCAACGCACGTCCCGACGTAGAGCTGAAAGTAAGCTAAATCCCGACGTAGGGGCCAACGCACGTCCCGACGTAGAGGCCAACGCACGTCCCGACGTAGAGCCCAACGCACGTCCCGACGTAGAGCCCAACGCACGTCCCGACGTAGAGCCCAACGCACGTCCCGACGTAGAGCTGAAAGTTAGCTAACTACAGACGTAGAGCCCAACGCACGTCCCGACGTAGAGCCCAACGCACGTCCCGACATAGAGCCCAACGCACGTCCCGACGTAGAGCTGAAAGTAAGCTAAATCCCGACGTAGAGGCCAACGCACGTCCCGACGTAGAGGCCAACGCACGTCCCGACGTAGAGCTGAAAGTAAGCTAAATCCCGACGTAGAGGCCAACGCACGTCCAGACGTAGAGCTGAAAGTAAGCTAAATCCCGACGTAGAGGCCAACGCACGTCCAGACGTAGAGCTGAAAGTAAGCTAAATCCCGACGTAGAGCCCAACGCACGTCCCGACGTAGAGCCCAACGCGCGTCCCGACGTGGAGCCCAACTCGCGTCCCGACGTGGAGCCCAACGCACGTCCCGACGTAGAGCTGAAAGTTGGCTAACTACAGACGTAGAGCCCAACGCACGTCCCGACGTAGAGCCCAACGCACGTCCCGACGTAGAGCCCAACGCACGTCCCGACGTAGAGCCCAACGCACGTCCCGACGTAGAGCCCAACGCACGTCCCGACGTAGAGCTGAAGGTTATCTAACTAGAGACGTAGAGCCCAACGCACGTCCCGACGTAGAGCCCAACGCACGTCCCGACGTAGAGCTGAAAGTAAGCTAAATCCCAACGTAGAGCACAACGCACGTCCTGACGTAGAGCTGAAAGTAAGCTAAATCCCGACGTAGAGGCCAACGGACGTCCCGACGTAGAGGCCAACGCACGTCCCGACGTAGTACTGAAAGTAAGCTAAATCCCGACGTAGAGGCCAACGCACGTCCCGACGTAGAGGCCAACGCACGTCCCGACGTAGAGGCCAACGCACGTCCCGACGTAGAGCTGAAAGTAAGCTAAATCCCGACGTAGAAGCCAACGTACGTCCCGACGTAGAGGCCAACGCACGTCCTGACGTAGAGGCCAACGCACGTCCCGACGTAGTGCCCAACGCACGTCCCGACGTAGCGCCCAACGCACGTCCCGACGTAGAGCTGAAAGTTAGCTATATACAGACGTAGAGCCCAACGCACGTCCCGACGTAGAGCCCAACGCACGTCCCGACGTAGAGCTGAAAATAAGCTAAATCCCAACGTAGAGCCCAACGCACGTCCCGACGTAGAGCCCAACGCACGTCCCGACGTAGCGCCCAACGCACGTCCCGACGTAGAGCTGAAAGTTAGCTAACTACAGACGTAGAGCCCAACGCACGTCCCGACGTAGAGCCCAACGCACGTCCCGACGTAGAGCTGAAAGTTAGCTAACTACAGACGTAGAGCCCAACGCACGTCCCGACGTAGAGCCCAAGGCACGTCCCGACATAGAGCCCAACGCACGTCCCGACATAGAGCTGAAAGTAAGCTAAATCCCGACGTAGAGGCCAACGCACGTCCCGACGTAGAGGCCAACGCACGTCCCGACGTAGAGCTGAAAGTAAGCTAAATCCCGACGTACAGGCCAACGCACGTCCCGTCGTAGAGCTGAAAGTAAGCTAAATCCCGACGTAGAGGCCAACGCACGTCCCGACATAGAGTTGAAAGTAAGCTAAATCCCGACGTAGAGGCCAACGCACGTCCCGACGTAGAGGCCAACGCACGTCCCGACGTAGAGCCCAACGCACGTCCCGACGTAGAGCTGAAAGTTGGCTAACTACAGACGTAGAGCCCAACGCACGTCCCGACGTAGGGCCCAACGCACGTCCCGACGTAGAGCCCAACGCACGTCCCGACGTAGAGCCCAACGCACGTCCCGACGTAGAGCCCAACGCACGTCCCGACGTAGAGCTGAAAGTAAGCTAAATCCCAACGTAGAGCCCAACGCACTTCCCGACGTAGAGCTGAAAGTAAGCTAAATCCCGACGTATAGGCCAACGCACGTCCCGACGTAGAGGCCAACGCGCGTCCCGACGTAGAGCTGAAAGTAATCTAAATCCCGACGTAGAGGCCAACGCACGTCCGACGTAGAGGCCAACGCACGTCCCGACGTAGAGCCCAACGCACGTCCCGACGTAGAGCTGAAAGTAAGCTAAATCCCGACGTAGAGCCCAACGCACGTCCCGACGTAGAGCCCAACGCACGTCCCGATGTAGAGCCCAACGCACGTCCCGATGTAGAGCCCAACGCACGTCCCGACGTAGAGCTGAAAGTAAGCTAAATCCCAACGTAGAGCCCAACGCACTTCCCGACGTAGAGCTGAAAGAAAGCTAAATCCCGACGTAGAGGCCAACGCACGTCCCGACATAGAGGCCAACGCGCATCCCGACGTAGAGCTGAAAGTAAGCTAAATCCCGACGTAGAGGCCAACGCACGTCCCGACGTAGAGGCCAACGCACGTCCCGACGTAGATGCCAACGCACGTCCCGACGTAGAGCTGAAAGTAAGCTAAATCCCGACGTAGAGGCCAACGCACGTCCCGACGTAGAGCTGAAAGTAACCTAAATCCCGACGTAGAGCCCAACGCACGTCCCGACGTAGAGCCCAACGCACGTCCCGACGTAGAGCCCAACGCACGTCCCGACGTAGAGCTGAAAGTAAGGTAAATCCCGACGTAGAGCCCAACGCACGTCCCGACGTAGAGCCCAACGCACGTCCCGACGTAGAGCCCAACGCACGTCCCGACGTAGAGCCCAACGCACGTCCAAACGTAGAGCTGAAAGTAAGCTACATCCCGACGTAGAGCCCAACGCACGTCCCGACGTAGAGCCCAACGCACGTCCCGACGTAGAGCTGAAAGTTAGCTAACTACAGACGTAGAGCCCAACGCACGTCCCGACGTAGAGCTGAAAGTTAGCTAACTACAGACGTAGAGCCCAACGCACGTCCCGACGTAGAGCCCAACGCACGTCCCGACGTAGCGCCCAACGCACGTCCCGACGTAGAGATGAAAGTTAGCTAACTACAGACGTAGAGCCCAACGCAAGTCCCGACGTAGAGCCCAACGCACGTCCCGACGTAGAGCCCAACGCACGTCCCGACGTAGAGCCCAACGCACGTCCCGACGTAGAGCCCAACGCACGTCCCGACGTAGAGCTGAAAGTAAGCTAAATCCCGACGTAGAGCCCAACGCACGTCCCGACGTAGAGCCCAACGCACGTCCCGACGTAGAGCCCAACGCACGTCCCGACGTAGAGCTGAAAGTAAGCTAAATCCCGACGTAGCGCCCAACGCACGTCCCAACGTAGCGCCCAACGCACGTCCCAACGTAGCGCCCAACGCACGTCCCGACGTAGAGCCCAACGCACGTCCCGACGTAGAGCTGAATGTTAGCTAACTACAGACGTAGAGCCCAACGCACGTCCCGACATAGAGCCCAACGCACGTCCCGACGTAGAGCTGAAAGTAAGCTAAATCCCGACGTAGCGCCCAACGCACGTCCCAACGTAGCGCCCAACGCACGTCCCAACGTAGCGCCCAACGCACGTCCCGACGTAGAGCTGAAAGTTAGCTAACTACAGACGTAGAGCCCAACGCACGTCCCGACGTAGAGCCCAACGCACGTCCCGACGTAGAGCCCAACGCACGTCCCGACGTAGAGACCAACGCGCGTCCCGACGTAGAGCCCAACACACGTCCCGAAGTAGAGCTCAAAGTAAGCTAAATCCCGACGTAGAGCCCAACGCACGTCCCGACGTAGAGCCCAACGCACGTCCCGACGTAGAGCCCAACGCACGTCCCGACGTAGAGCTGAAAGTTACCTAACTACAGACGTAGAGCCCAACGCACGTCCCGACGTAGAGCTGAATGTTAGCTAACTACAGACGTAGAGCACAACGCACGTCCCGACATAGAGCCCAACGCACGTCCCGACGTAGAGCTGAAAGTAAGCTAAATCCCGACGTAGAAGCCAACGCACGTCCCGACGTAGAGCCCAACGCACGTCCCGACGTAGAGCCCAACGCACGTCCCGACGTAGCGCCCAACGCACGTCCCGACGTAGCGCCCAACGCACGTCCCGACGTAGAGCTGAAAGTAAGCTAAATCCCGACGTAGAAGCCAACGCACGTCCCAACGTAGAGCCCAACGCACGTCCCGACGTAGAGCCCAACGCACGTCCCGACGTAGCGCCCAACGCACGTCCCGACGTAGAGCTGAAAGTTAGCTAACTACAGACGTAGAGCCCAACGCGCTTCCCGACGTAGAGCTGAAAGTTAGCTAACTACAGACGTAGAGCCCAACGCGCGTCCCGACGTAGAGCTGAAAGTTAGCTAACTACAGACGTAGAGCCCAACGCACGTCCCGACGTAGAGCCCAACGCACGTCCCGACGTAGAGCCCAACGCACGTCCCGACGTAGAGCCCAACGCACGTCCCGACGTAGAACCCAACGCACGTCCCGACGTAGAGCTGAAAGTAAGCTAAATCCCGACGTAGAGGCCAACGCACGTCCCGACGTAGAGCCCAACGCACGTCCCGACGTAGAGCTGAAAGTAAGCTAAATCCCGACGTAGAGGCCAACGCACGTCCCGACGTAGAGCCCAACGCACGTCCCGACGTAGAGCTGAAAGTAAGCTAAATCCCGACGTAGAGCCCAACGCACGTCCCGACGTAGAGCTGAAAGTAAGCTAAATCCCGACGTAGAGCCCAACGCACGTCCCGACGTAGAGGCAAAAGCACGTCCCGACGTAGAGTCCAACGCACGTCCCGACGTAGCGCCCAACGCACGTCCCGACGTAGAGCTGAAAGTAAGCTAAATCCCGACGTAGAGCCCAACGCACGTCCCGACTTAGAGCCCAACGCACGTCCCGACGTAGAGCCCAACGCACGTCCCGACGTAGAGCTGAAAGTTACCTAACTACAGACGTAGAGCCCAACGCACGTCCCGACGTAGATCCCAACGCACGTCCCGACGTAGATCCCAACGCACGTCCCGACGTAGATCCCAACGCACGTCCCGATGTAGAGCTGAAAGTTAGCTAACTACAGACGTAGAGCCCAACGCACGTCCCGACGTAGAGCCCAACGCACGTCCCGACGTAGAGCCCAACGCACGTCCCGACGTAGAGCCCAACGCACGTCCCGACGTAGAGCCCAACGCACGTCCCGACGTAGAGCTGAAAGTAAGCTAAATCCCGACGTAGAGCCCAAAGCACGTCCCGACGTAGAGCCCAACGCACGTCCCGACGTAGAGCCCAACGCACGTCCCGACGTAGAGCCCAACGCACGTCCCGAAGTAGAGCTGAAAGTAAGCTAAATCCCGACGTAGAGCCCAACGCACGTCCCGACGTAGAGCCCAACGCACGTCCCGACGTAGAGCCCAACGCACGTCCCGACGTAGAGCTGAAAGTTAGCTAACTACAGACGTAGAGCCCAACGCACGTCCCGACGTAGAGCTGAATGTTAGCTAACTACAGACGTAGAGCCCAACGCACGTCCCGACATAGAGCCCAACGCACGTCCCGACGTAGAGCTGAAAGTAAGCTAAATCCCGACGTAGAAGCCAACGCACGTCCCGACGTAGAGTCCAACGCACGTCCCGACGTAGAGCCCAACGCACGTCCCGACGTAGCGCCCAACGCACGTCCCGACGTAGCGCCCAACGCACGTCCCGACGTAGAGCTGAAAGTAAGCTAAATCCCGACGTAGAAGCCAACGCACGTCCCGACGTAGAGCCCAACGCACGTCCCGACGTAGAGCCCAACGCACGTCCCGACGTAGCGCCCAACGCACGTCCCGACGTAGAGCCCAACGCACGTCCCGACGTAGCGCCCAACGCACGTCCCGACGTAGAGCTGAAAGTTAGCTAACTACAGACGTAGAGCCAAACGCACGTCCCGACGTAGAGCTGAAAGTTAGCTAACTACAGACGCAGAGTCCAACGCGCGTCCCGACGTAGAGGCCAACGCGCGTCCCGACGTAGAGGCCAACGCGCGTCCCGAAGTAGAGGCCAACGCGCGTCCCGACGTAGAGGCCAACGCGCGTCCCGACGTGGAGCTGAAAGTAAGCTAAATCCCGACGTAGAGGCCAACGCACGTCCCGACGTAGAGCTGAAAGTTAGCTAACTACAGACGTAGAGCCCAACGCACGTCCCGACGTAGAGCCCAACGCACGTCCCGACGTAGAGCCCAACGCACGTCCCGACGTAGAGCTGAAAGTAAGCTAAATCCCGACGTAGAGCCCAACGCACGTCCCGATGTAGAGCTGAAGGTTAGCTAACTACAGACGTAGAGCCCAACGCACGTCCCGATGTAGAGCTGAAGGTTAGCTAACTACAGACGTAGAGCCCAACGCACGTCCCGACGTAGAGCCCAACGCACGTCCCCACGTAGAGCCCAACGCACGTCCCCACGTAGAGCCCAACGCACGTCCCGACGTAGAGCCCAACGCGCGTCCCGACGTAGAGCCCAACGCGCGTCCCGACGTAGAGCCCAACGCACGTCCCGACGTAGAGCCCAACGCGCGTCCCGACGTAGAGCTGAAAGTTAGCTAACTACAGACGTAGAGCCCAACGCACGTCCCGACGTAGAGCTGAAAGTTAGCTAACTACAGACGTAGAGCCCAACGCACGTCCCGACGTAGAACCCAACGCACGTCCCGACGTAGAGCCCAACGCACGTCCCGACGTAGAGCTGAAAGTAAGCTAAATCCCGACGTAGAGCCCAACGCACGTCCCGACGTAGAGCCCAACGCACGTCCCGACGTAGAGCCCAACGCACGTCCCGACGTAGAGGCCAACGCACGTCCCGACGTAGAGCTGAAAGTTAGCTAACTAAAGACGTAGAGCCCAACGCACGTCCCGACGTAGAGCTGAAAGTTAGCTAACTACAGACGTAGAGCCCAACGCACGTCCCGACGTAGAGCCCAACGCACGTCCCGACGTAGAGCCCAACGCACGTCCCGACGTAGAGCCCAACGCACGTCCCAACGTAGAGCTGAAAGTAAGCTAAATCCCGACGTAGAAGCCAACGCGCGTCCCGACGTAGAGCCCAACGCGCGTCCCGACGTAGAGCCCAACGCACGTCCCGACGTAGAGCCCAACGCGCGTCCCGACGTAGAGCTGAAAGTTAGCTAACTACAGACGTAGAGCCCAACGCGCTTCCCGACGTAGAGCTGAAAGTTAGCTAACTACAGACGTAGAGCCCAACGCGCGTCCCGACGTAGAGCTGAAAGTTAGCTAACTACAGACGTAGAGCCCAACGCGCGTCCCGACGTAGAGCTGAAAGTTAGCTAACTACAGACGTAGAGCCCAACTCACGTCCCGACGTAGAGCTGAAATTAGCTAACTACAGACGTAGAGGCCAACGCACGTCCCGACGTAGAGGCCAACGCACGTCCCGACGTAGAGCCCAACTCACGTCCCTACGTAGAGCTGAAAGTTAGCTAACTACAGACGTAGAGCCCAACGCACGTCCCGACGTAGAGCCCAACGCACGTCCCGACGTAGAGCCCAACGCACGTCCCGACGTAGAACCCAACGCACGTCCCGACGTAGAGCTGAAAGTAAGCTAAATCCCGACGTAGAGGCCAACGCACATCCCGACGTAGAGCCCAACGCACGTCCCGACGTAGAGCTGAAAGTAAGCTAAATCCCGACGTAGAGGCCAACGCACGTCCCGACGTAGAGCCCAACGCACGTCCCGACATTGCGCCCAACGCACGTCCCGACGTAGAGCTGAATGTTAGCTAACTACAGACGTAGAGCCCAACGCACGTCCCGACGTAGAGCTGAAAGTTAGCTAACTACAGACGTAGAGCCCAACGCACGTCCCGACGTAGAGCCCAACGCACGTCCCGACGTAGAGCCCAACGCACGTCCCGACGTAGAGCTCAACGCACGTCCCGACGTAGAGCTGAAAGTTAGCTAACTACAGACGAAGAGCCCAACCCGCGTCCCGACGTAGAGCTGAAAGTTAGCTAACTACAGACGAAGAGCCCAACGCGCGTCCCGACGTAGAGGCCAACGCACGTCCCGACGTAGCGCCCAACGCACGTCCCGACGTAGCGCCCAACGCACGTCCCGACGTAGAGCTGAAAGTAAGCTAAATCCCGACGTAGAGCCCAACGCACGTCCCGACGTAGAGCTGAAAGTTAGCTAACTACAGACGTAGAGCCCAACGTTCGTCCCGACGTAGAGCCCAACGCACGTCCCGACGTAGAGCTGAAAGTAAGCTAAATCCCGACGTAGAGCCCAACGCACGTCCCGACGTAGAGCTGAAAGTAAGCTAAATCCCGACGTAGAGCCCAACGTTCGTCCCGACGTAGAGGCCAAAGCACGTCCCGACGTAGAGGCCAACGCACGTCCCGACGTAGCGCCCAACGCACGTCCCGACGTAGCGCCCAACGCACGTCCCGACGTAGAGCTGAAAGTAAGCTAAATCCCGACGTAGAGCCCAACGCACGTCCCGACTTAGAGCCCAACGCACGTCCCGACGTAGAGCCCAACGCACGTCCCGACGTAGAGCCCAACGCACGTCCCGACGTAGAGCTGAAAGTTAGCTAACTACAGACGTAGAGCCCAACGCACGTCCCGACGTAGATCCCAACGCACGTCCCGACGTAGAGCCCAACGCACGTCACGAACATAGATCCCAACGCACGTCCCGATGTAGAGCTGAAAGTTAGCTAACTACAGACGTAGAGCCCAACGCACGTCCCGACGAAGAGCCCAACGCACGTCCCGACGTAGAGCCCAACGCACGTCCCGACGTAGAGCCCAACGCACGTCCCGACGTAGAGCTGAAAGTAAGCTAAATCCCGACGTAGAGCCCAAAGCACGTCCCGACGTAGAGCCCAACGCACGTCCCGACGTAGAGCCCAACGCACGTCCCGACGTAGAGCTGAAAGTTAGCTAACTACAGACGTAGAGCCCAACGCACGTCCCGACGTAGAGCTGAAAGTTAGCTAACTACAGACGTAGAGCCCAACGCACGTCCCGACGTAGAGCCCAACGCACGTCCCGACGTAGAGCCCAACGCACGTCCCGACGTAGAGCTGAAAGTAAGCTAAATCCCGACGTAGAGCCCAACGCACTTCCCGACGTAGAGCTGAAGGTTAGCTAACTACAGACGTAGAGCCCAACGCACGTCCCGACGTAGAGCTGAAGGTTAGCTAACTACAGACGTAGAGCTGAAGGTTAGCTAACTACAGACGTAGAGCCCAACGCACGTCCCAACGTAGAGCCCAACGCACGTCCCGACGTAGAGCCCAACGCACGTCCCGACGTAGAGCCCAACGCACGTCCCGACGTAGAGCTGAAAGTAAGCTAAATCCCGACGTAGCGCCCAACGCACGTCCCGACGTAGAGCTGAAAGTTAGCTAACTACAGACGTAGAGCCCAACGCACGTCCCGACGTAGAGCTGAAAGTTAGCTAACTACAGACGTAGAGCCCAACGCACGTCCCGACGTAGAGCTTAAAGTAAGCTAAATCCCGACGTAGAGCCCAACGCACGTCCCGACGTAGAGCCCAACGCACGTCCCGACGTAGAGCCCAACGCACGTCCCGACGTAGAGCCCAACGCACGTCCCGACGTAGAGCTGAAAGTAAGCTAAATCCCGACGTAGAGCCCAACGCACGTCCCGACGTAGAGCCCAACGCACGTCCCGACGTAGAGCTGAAAGTTAGCTAACTACAGACGTAGAGCCCAACTCACGTCCCGACGTAGAGCTGAAATTAGCTAACTACAGACGTAGAGGCCAACGCACGTCCCGACGTAGAGGCCAACGCACGTCCCGACGTAGAGGCCAACGCACGTCCCGACGTAGAGGCCAACGCACGTCCCGACGTAGAGATGAAAGTAAGCTAAATCCCGACGTAGAGGTCAACGCACGTCCCGACGTAGAGGCCAACGTACGTCCCGACGTAGAGCACAACGTACGTCCCGACGTAGAGCACAACGCACGTCCCGACGTAGAGCCCAACGCACGTCCCGACGTAGAGCTGAAAGTTAGCTAACTACAGACGTAGAGCCCAACGCACGTCCCGACGTAGAGCCCAACGCACGTCCCGACGTAGAGCCCAACGCACGTCCCGACGTAGAGCCCAACGCACGTCCCGACGTAGAGCCCAAGGCACGTCCCGACGTACAGCTGAAAGTAAGCTAAATCCCGACATAGAGGCCAACGCACGTCCCGACGTAGAGCCCAACGCACGTCCCGACGTAGAGCTGAAAGTAAGCTAAATCCCGACGTAGAGCCCAACGCACGTCCCGACGTAGAGCCCAACGCACGTCCCGACGTAGAGCTGAAAGTAAGCTAAACCCCGACGTAGAGCCCAACGCACGTCCCGACGTAGAGCTGAAAGTAAGCTAAATCCCGACGTAGAGCCCAACGCACGTCCCGACGTAGAGGCCAAAGCACGTCCCGACATAGAGGCCAACGCACGTCCCGACGTAGCGCCCAACGCACGTCCCGACGTAGAGCTGAAAGTAAGCTAAATCCCGACGTAGAGCCCAACGCACGTCCCGACTTAGAGCCCAACGCACGTCCCGACGTAGAGCCCAACGCACGTCCCGACGTAGAGCCCAACGCACGTCCCGACGTAGAGCTGAAAGTTAGCTAACTACAGACGTAGAGCCCAACGCACGTCCCGACGTAGATCCCAACGCACGTCCCGACGTAGATCCCAACGCACGTCCCGATGTAGAGCTGAAAGTTAGCTAACTACAGACGTAGAGCCCAACGCACGTCCCGACGTAGAGCCCAACGCACGTCCCGACGTAGAGCCCAACGCACGTCCCGACGTAGAGCCCAACGCACGTCCCGACGTAGCGCCGAAAGTTAGCTAACTACAGACGTAGCGCCCAACGCACGTCCCGACGTAGAGCTGAAAGTTAGCTAACTACAGACGTAGAGCCCAACGCACGTCCCGACGTAGCGCCCAACGCACGTCCCGACGTAGCGCCCAACGCACGTCCCGACGTAGAGCTGAAAGTAAGCTAAATCCCGACGTAGAAGCCAACGCACGTCCCGACGTAGAGCCCAACGCACGTCCCGACGTAGAGCCCAACGCACGTCCCGACGTAGAGCCGAAAGTTAGCTAACTACAGACGTAGAGCCCAACGCGCGTCCCGACGTAGAGCTGAAAGTTAGCTAACGACAGACGTAGAGCCCAACGCGCGTCCCGACGTAGAGCCCAACGCGCGTCCCGACGTAGAGCCCAACGCGCGTCCCGACGTAGAGCCCAACGCACGTCCCGACGTGGAGCTGAAAGTAAGCTAAATCCCGACGTAGAGGCCAACGCACGTCCCGACGTAGAACTGAAAGTTAGCTAACTACAGACGTAGAGCCCAACGCACGTCCCGACGTAGAGCCCAACGCACGTCCCGACGTAGAGCCCAACGCACGTCCCGACGTAGAGCCCAAAGCACGTCCCAACATAGAGCTGAAAGTAAGCTAAATCCCGACGTAGAGCCCTACGCACGTCCCGACGTAGAGCCCAACGCACGTCCCGACGTAGAGCCCAACGCACGTCCCGACGTAGAGCTGAAGGTTAGCTAACTACACGTAGAGCCCAACGCACGTCCCGACGTAGAGCCCAACGCACGTCCCGACGTAGAGCCCAACGCACGTCCCGACGTAGAGCTGAAAGTAAGCTAAATCCCGACGTAGCGCCCAACGCACGTCCCGACGTAGCGCCCAACGCACGTCCCGACGTAGAGCTGAAAGTTAGCTAACTACAGACGTAGAGCCCAACGCACGTCCCGACGTAGAGCTGAAAGTAAGCTAAACCCCGACGTAGAGCCCAAATCACGTCCCGACGTAGAGCCCAACGCACGTCCCGACGTAGAGCCCAACGCACGTCCCGACGTAGAGCTGAAAGTAAGCTAAATCCCGACGTAGAGCCCAACGCACGTCCCGACGTAGAGCCCAACGCACGTCCCGACGTAGAGCCCAACGCACGTCCCGACGTAGAGCCCAACGCACGTCCCGACGTAGAGCCCAACGCACGTCCCGACGTAGAGCCCAACGCATGTCCCGACGTAGAGCTGAAAGTTAGCTAACTACAGACGTAGAGCCCAACGCACGTCCCAACGTAGAGCTGAAAGTTAGCTAACTACAGACATAGAGCCCAACGCACGTCCCGACGTACAACCCAACGCACGTCCCGACGTAGAGCCCAACGCACGTCCCGACGTAGAGCCCAACGCACGTCCCGACGTAGAGCCCAACGCACGTCCCGACGTAGCGCCCAACGCACGTCCCGACGTAGAGCTGAAAGTTAGCTAACTAAAGACGTAGAGCCCAATGCACGTCCCGACGTAGAGCTGAAAGTTAGCTAACTACAGACGTAGAGCCCAACGCACGTCCCGACGTAGAGCACAACGCACGTCCCAAAGTAGAGCTGAAAGTAAGCTAAATCCCGACGTAGAAGCCAACGCGCGTCCCGACGTAGAGCCCAACGCACGTCCCGACGTAGAGCCCAACGCGCGTCCCGACGTAGAGCCCAACGCGCGTCCCGACGTAGAGCTGAAAGTTAGCTAACTACAGACGTAGAGCCCAACGCGCGTCCCGACGTAGAGCTGAAAGTTAGCTAACTACAGACGTAGAGCCCAACGCGCGTCCCGACGTAGAGCCCAACGCGCGTCCGACGTAGAGCCCAACGCGCGTCCGACGTAGAGCCCAACGCACGTCCCGACCTAGAGCTGAAATTAGCTAACTACAGACGTAGAGCCCAACGGACGTCCCGACGTTGAGGCCAACGCACGTCCCGACGTAGAGGCCAACGCACGTCCCGACGTAGAGGCCAACGCACGTCCCGACGTAGAGGCCAACGCACGTCCCGACGTAGAGGCCAACGCACGTCCCGACGTAGAGCTGAAAGTAAGCTAAATCCCGACGTAGAGGCCAACGCACGTCCCGACGTAGAGGCCAACGCACGTGCCGACGTAGAGCCCAACGCACGTGCCGACGTAGAGCCCAACGCACGTCCCGACGTAGAGCCCAACGCACGTCCCGACGTAGAGCCCAACGCACGTCCCGACGTAGAGCTGAAAGTAAGCTAAATCCCGACGTAGAGCCCAACGCACGTCCCGACGTAGAGGCCAACGCACGTCCCGACGTAGAGCCCAACGCACGTCCCGACGTAGAGCCCAACGCACGTCCCGACGTAGAGCTGAAAGTAAGCTAAACCCCGACGTAGAGCCCAACGCACGTCCCGACGTAGAGCCCAACGCACGTCCCGACGTAGAGCCCAACGCACGTCCCGACGTAGAGCCCAACGCACGTCCCGACGTAGAGCTGAAAGTAAGCTAAATCCCGACGTAGAGCCCAACGCACGTCCCGACGTAGAGCTGAAGGTTAGCTAACTACAGACGTAGAGCCCAACGCACGTCCCGATGTAGAGCTGAAGGTTAGCTAACTACAGACGTAGAGCCCAACGCACGTCCCGACGTAGAGCACAACGCACGTCCCGACGTAGAGCCCAACGCACGTCCCGACGTAGAGCCCAACGCACGTCCCGACGTAGAGCTGAAAGTAAGCTAAATCCCGACGTAGCGCCCAACGCACGTCCCGACGTAGCGCCCAACGCACGTCCCGACGTAGAGCTGAAAGTTAGCTAACTACAGACGTAGAGCCCAACGCACGTCCCGACGTAGAGCTTAAAGTAAGCTAAATCCCGACGTAGAGCCCAACGCACGTCCCGACGTAGAGCCCAACGCACGTCCCGACGTAGAGCCCAACGCACGTCCCGACGTAGAGCCCAACGCACGTCCCGAAGTAGAGCCCAACGCACGTCCCGACGTAGAGCTGAAAGTAAGATAAATCCCGACGTAGAGCCCAACGCACGTCCCGACGTAGAGCCCAACGCACGTCCCGACGTAGAGCCCAACGCACGTCCCGACGTATAGCAGAAAGTTAGCTAACTACAGACGTAGAGCCCAACGGACGTCCCGACGTAGAGCTGAAAGTTAGCTAACTACAGACGTAGAGCCCAACGCACGTCCCGACGTAGAACCCAACGCACGTCCCGACGTAGAGCTGAAAGTAAGCTAAATCCCGACGTAGCGCCCAACGCACGTCCCGACGTAGCGCCCAACGCACGTCCCGACGTAGAGCTGAAAGTTAGCTAACTACAGACGTAGAGCCCAACGCACGTCCCGACGTAGAGCTGAAAGTAAGCTAAATCCCGACGTAGAGCCCAACGCACGTCCCGACGTAGAGCCCAACGCACGTCCCGACGTAGAGCCCAACGCACGTCCCGACGTAGAGCCCAACGCACGTCCCGACGTAGAGCTGAAAGTAAGCTAAATCCCGACGTAGAACCCAACGCACGTCCCGATGTAGAGCTGAAGGTTAGCTAACTACAGACGTAGAGCCCAACGCACGTCCCGATGTAGAGCTGAAGGTTAGCTAACTACAGACGTAGAGCCCAACGCACGTCCCGACGTAGAGCCCAACGCACGTCCCGACGTAGAGCCCAACGCACGTCCCGACGTAGAGCCCAACGCACGTCCCGACGTAGAGCTGAAAGTAAGCTAAATCCCGACGTAGCGCCCAACGCACGTCCCGACGTAGCCCCCAACGCACGTCCCGACGTAGAGCTGAAAGTTAGCTAACTACAGACGTAGAGCCCAACGCACGTCCCGACGTAGAGCTTAAAGTAAGCTAAATCCCGACGTAGAGCCCAACGCACGTCCCGACGTAGAGCCCAACGCACGTCCCGACGTAGAGCCCAACACACGTCCCGAAGTAGAGCCCAACGCACGTCCCGACGTAGAGCTGAAAGTAAGCTAAATCCCGACGTAGAGCCCAACGCACGTCCCGACGTAGAGCCCAACGCACGTCCCGACGTAGAGCCCAACGCACGTCCCGACGTAGAGCCCAACGCACGTCCCACGTAGAGCCCAACGCACGTCCCGACGTAGAGCTGAAAGTTAGCTAACTACAGACGTAGAGCCCAACGCACGTCCCGACGTAGAGCTGAAAGTTAGCTAACTACAGACGTAGAGCCCAACGGACGTCCCGACGTAGAGCTGAAAGTTAGCTAACTACAGACGTAGAGCCCAACGCACGTCCCGACGTAGAACCCAACGCACGTCCCGACGTAGAGCTGAAAGTAAGCTAAATCCCGACGTAGCGCCCAACGCACGTCCCGACGTAGCGCCCAACGCACGTCCCGACGTAGAGCTGAAAGTTAGCTAACTACAGACGTAGAGCCCAACGCACGTCCCGACGTAGAGCTTAAAGTAAGCTAAATCCCGACGTAGAGCCCAACGCACGTCCCTACGTAGAGCCCAACGCACGTCCCGACGTAGATCCCAACGCACGTCCCGACGTAGAGACCAACGCACGTCCCGACGTAGAGCCCAACGCACGTCCCGACGTAGAGCTGAAAGTAAGCTAAATCCCGACGTAGAGCCCAACGCACGTCCCGACGTAGAGCCCAACGCACGTCCCGACGTAGAGCCCAACGCACGTCCCAACGTAGAGCCCAACGCACGTCCCGACGTAGAGCCCAACGCACGTCCCGACGTAGAGCTGAAAGTTAGCTAACTACAGACGTAGAGCCCAACGCACGTCCCGACGTAGAGCTGAAAGTTAGCTAACTACAGACGTAGAGCCCAACGCACGTCCCGACGTAGAACCCAACGCACGTCCCGACGTAGAGCCCAACGCACGTCCCGACGTAGAGACCAACGCACGTCCCGACGTAGAGCCCAACGCACGTCCCGACGTAGAGCTGAAAGTAAGCTAAATCCCGACGTAGAGCCCAACGCACGTCCCGACGTAGAGCCCAACGCACGTCCCGACGTAGAGCCCAACGCACGTCCCGACGTAGAGCCCAACGCACGTCCCAACGTAGAGCCCAACGCACGTCCCGACGTAGAGCTGAAAGTTAGCTAACTACAGACGTAGAGCCCAACGCACGTCCCGACGTAGAGCTGAAAGTTAGCTAACTACAGACGTAGAGCCCAACGCACGTCCCGACGTAGAGCTGAAAGTTAGCTAACTACAGACGTAGAGCCCAACGCACGTCCCGACGTAGAACCCAACGCACGTCCCGACGTAGAGCCCAACGCACGTCCCGACGTAGAGCTGAAAGTAAGCTAAATCCCGACGTAGAGCCCAACGCACGTCCCGACGTAGCGCCCAACGCACGTCCCGACGTAGAGCTGAAAGTTAGCTAACTAAAGACGTAGAGCCCAACGCACGTCCCGACGTAGAGCTGAAAGTTAGCTAACTACAGACGTAGAGCCCAACGCACGTCCCGACGTAGAGCCCAACGCACGTCCCGACGTAGAGCCCAACGCACGTCCCGACGTAGAGCCCAACGCACGTCCCGACGTAGAGCTGAAATTAAGCTAAATCCCGACGTAGAAGCCAACGCGCGTCCCGACGTAGAGCCCAACGCACGTCCCGACGTAGAGCCCAACGCGCGTCCCGACGTAGAGCTGAAAGTTAGCTAACTACAGACGTAGAGCCCAACGCGCTTCCCGACGTAGAGCTGAAAGTTAGCTAACTACAGACGTAGAGCCCAACGCGCGTCCCGACGTAGAGCTGAAAGTTAGCTAACTACAGACGTAGAGCCCAACGCGCGTCCCGACGTAGAGCCCAACGCGCGTCCCGACGTAGAGCTGAAAGTTAGCTAACTACAGACGTAGAGCCCAACTCACGTCCCGACGTAGAGCTGAAATTAGCTAACTACAGACGTAGAGGCCAACGCACGTCCCGACGTAGAGGCCAACGCACGTCCCGACGTAGAGGCCAACGCACGTCCCGACGTAGAGCTGAAAGTAAGCTAAATCCCGACGTAGAGGCCAACGTACGTCCCGACGTAGAGGCCAACGTACGTCCCGACGTAGAGCACAACGTACGTCCCGACGTAGAGCACAACGTACGTCCCGACGTAGAGCACAACGTACGTCCCGACGTAGAGCACAACGTACGTCCCGACGTAGAGCACAACGTACGTCCCGACGTAGAGCACAACGCACGTCCCGACGTAGAGCCCAACGCACGTCCCGACGTAGCGCCCAACGCACGTCCCGACGTAGCGCCCAACGCACGTCCCGACGTAGAGCCCAACGCACGTCCCGACGTAGAGCCCATCGCACGTCCCGACCTAGAGCCCAATGCACGTCCCGACGTACAGCTGAAAGTAAGCTAAATCCCGACGTAGAGGCCAACGCACGTCCCGACGTAGAGCTGAAAGTTAGCTAACTACAGACATAGAGCCCAACGCACGTCCCGACGTAGCGCCCAACGCACGTCCCGACGTAGCGCCCAACGCACGTCCCGACGTAGCGCCCAACGCACGTCCCGACGTACAGCTGAAAGTAAGCTAAATCCCGACGTAGAGGCCAACGCACGTCCCGACGTAGAGCCCAACGCACGTCCCGACGTAGAGCTGAAAGTAAGCTAAATCCCGACGTAGAGCCCAACGCACGTCCCGACGTAGAGGCCAAAGCACGTCCCGACGTAGAGGCCAACGCACGTCCCGACGTAGCGCCCAACGCACGTCCCGACGTAGCGCCCAACGCACGTCCCGACGTAGAGCTGAAAGTAAGCTAAATCCCGACGTAGAGCCCAACGCACGTCCCGACGTAGAGCTGAAAGTTAGCTAACTACAGACGTAGAGCCCAACGCTCGTCCCGACGTAGAGCCCAACGCACGTCCCGACGTAGAGCCCAACGCACGTCCCGACGTAGAGCCCAACGCACGTCCCGACGTAGAGCTGAATGTTAGCTAACTACAGACGTAGAGCCCAACGCACGTCCCGACGTAGAGCCCAACGCACGTCCCGACGTACAGCCCAACGCACGTCCCGACGTAGAGCTGAAAGTAAGCTAAATGCCGACGTAGAGCCCAAAGCACGTCCCGACGTAGAGCCCAACGCACGTCCCGACGTAGAGCTGAAAGTAAGCTAAATCCCGACGTAGAGCCCAAAGCACGTCCCGACGTAGAGCCCAACGCACGTCCCGACGTAGAGCCCAACGCACGTCCCGACGTAGAGCTGAAAGTTAGCTAACTACAGACGTAGAGCCCAACGCACGTCCCGACGTAGAGCCCAACGCACGTCCCGACGTAGAGCCCAACGCACGTCCCGACGTAGAGCCCAACGCACGTCCCGACGTAGCGCCCAACGCACGTCCCGACGTAGAGCTGAAAGTTAGCTAACTACAGACGTAGCGCACAACGCACGTCCCGACGTAGAGCTGAAAGTTAGCTAACTACAGACGTAGCGCCCAACGCACGTCCCGACGTAGCGCCCAACGCACGTCCCGACGTAGCGCCCAACGCACGTCCCGACGTAGAGCTGAAAGTAAGCTAAATCCCGACGTAGAAGCCAACGCACGTCCCGACGTAGAGCCCAACGCACGTCCCGACGTAGAGCCCAACGCACGTCCCGACGTAGAGCTGAAAGTTAGCTAACTACAGACGTATAGCCCAACGCGCGTCCCGACGTAGAGCCCAACGCGCGTCCCGACGTAGAGCCCAACGCGCATCCCGACGTAGAGCCCAACGCGCATCCCGACGTAGAGCCCAACGCGCGTCCCGACGTAGAGCTGAAAGTAAGCTAAATCCCGACGTAGAGGCCAACGCACGTCCCGACGTAGAACTGAAAGTTAGCTAACTACAGACGTAGAGCCCAACGCACGTCCCGACGTAGAGCCCAACGCACGTCCCGACGTAGAGCCCAAAGCATGTCCCAACATAGAGCTGAAAGTAAGCTAAATCCCGACGTAGAGCCCAACGCACGTCCCGACGTAGAGCCCAACGCACGTCCCGACGTAGAGCCCAACGCAGGTCCCGACGTAGAGCCCAACGCACGTCCCGACGTAGAGCCCAACGCACGTCCCGACGTAGAGCTGAAAGTTAGCTAACTACAGACGTAGAGCCCAACGCACGTCCCGACGTAGAACCCAACGCACGTCCCGACGTAGAGCCCAACGCACGTCCCGACGTAGAGCCCAACGCACGTCCCGACGTAGAGCTGAAAGTAAGCTAAATCCCGACGTAGAGCCCAACGCACGTCCCGACGTAGAGCACAACGCACGTCCCGACGTAGCGCCCAACGCACGTCCCGACGTAGAGCTGAAAGTTAGCTAACTACAGACGTAGAGCCCAACGCACGTCCCGACGTAGAGCCCAACGCACGTCCCGACGTAGAGCACAACGCACGTCCCAAAGTAGAGCTGAAAGTAAGCTAAATCCCGACGTAGAAGCCAACGCGCGTCCCGACGTAGAGCCCAACGCACGTCCCGACGTAGAGCCCAACGCACGTCCCGACGTAGAGCTGAAAGTTAGCTAACTACAGACGTAGAGCCCAACGCGCGTCCCGACGTAGAGCTGAAAGTTAGCTAACTACAGACGTAGAGCCCAACGCGCGTCCCGACGTAGAGCTGAAAGTTAGCTAACTACAGACGTAGAGCCCAACGCGCGTCCCGACGTAGAGCCCAACGCGCGTCCGACGTAGAGCCCAACGCGCGTCCCGACCTAGAGCTGAAATCAGCTAACTACAGACGTAGAGGCCAACGCACGTCCCGACGTAGAGGCCAACGCACGTCCCGACGTAGAGGCCAACGCACGTCCCGACGTAGAGCTGAAAGTTAGCTAAATCCCGACGTAGAGCTGAAAGTAAGCTAAATCCCGACGTAGAGCTGAAAGTAAGCTAAATCCCGACGTAGAGGCCAACGCACGTCCCGACGTAGCGCCCAACGCACGTCCCGACGTAGAGCTGAAAGTTAGCTAACTACAGACGTAGAGCCCAACGCACGTCCCGACGTAGAGCTTAAAGTAAGCTAAATCCCGACGTAGAGCCCAACGCACGTCCCGACGTAGAGCCCAACGCACGTCCCGACGTAGAGCCCAACGCACGTCCCGAAGTAGAGCCCAACGCACGTCCCGACGTAGAGCTGAAAGTAAGCTAAATCCCGACGTAGAGCCCAACGCACGTCCCGACGTAGAGCCCAACGCATGTCCCGACGTAGAGCCCAACGCACGTCCCGACGTAGAGCCCAACGCACGTCCCGACGTAGAGCCCAACGCACGTCCCGACGTAGAGCCCAACGCACGTCCCGACGTAGAGCTGAAAGTTAGCTAACTACAGACGTAGAGCCCAACGCACGTCCCGACGTAGAGCTGAAAGTTAGCTAACTACAGACGTAGAGCCCAACGGACGTCCCGACGTAGAGCTGAAAGTTAGCTAACTACAGACGTAGAGCCCAACGGACGTCCCGACGTAGAGCTGAAAGTTAGCTAACTACAGACGTAGAGCCCAACGCACGTCCCGACGTAGAACCCAACGCACGTCCCGACGTAGAGCTGAAAGTAAGCTAAATCCCGACGTAGCGCCCAACGCACGTCCCGACGTAGCGCCCAACGCACGTCCCGACGTAGAGCTGAAAGTTAGCTAACTACAGACGTAGAGCCCAACGCACGTCCCGACGTAGAGCTTAAAGTAAGCTAAATCCCGACGTAGAGCCCAACGCACGTCCCGACGTAGAGCCCAACGCACGTCCCGACGTAGATCCCAACGCACGTCCCGACGTAGAGACCAACGCACGTCCCGACGTAGAGCCCAACGCACGTCCCGACGTAGAGCTGAAAGTAAGCTAAATCCCGACGTAGAGCCCAACGCACGTCCCGACGTAGAGCCCAACGCACGTCCCGACGTAGAGCCCAACGCACGTCCCGACGTAGAGCTTAAAGTAAGCTAAATCCCGACGTAGAGCCCAACGCACGTCCCTACGTAGAGCCCAACGCACGTCCCGACGTAGATCCCAACGCACGTCCCGACGTAGAGACCAACGCACGTCCCGACGTAGAGCTGAAAGTAAGCTAAATCCCGACGTAGAGCCCAACGCACGTCCCGACGTAGAGCCCAACGCACGTCCCGACGTAGAGCCCAACGCACGTCCCGACGTAGAGCCCAACGCACGTCCCAACGTAGAGCCCAACGCACGTCCCAACGTAGAGCCCAACGCACGTCCCGACGTAGAGCTGAAAGTTAGCTAACTACAGACGTAGAGCCCAACGCACGTCCCGACGTAGAGCTGAAAGTTAGCTAACTACAGACGTAGAGCCCAACGCACGTCCCGACGTAGAGCTGAAAGTTAGCTAACTACAGACGTAGAGCCCAACGCACGTCCCGACGTAGAGCTGAAAGTTAGCTAACTACAGACGTAGAGCCCAACGCACGTCCCGACGTAGAACCCAACGCACGTCCCGACGTAGAGCCCAACGCACGTCCCGACGTAGAGCTGAAAGTAAGCTAAATCCCGACGTAGAGCCCAACGCACGTCCCGACGTAGCGCCCAACGCACGTCCCGACGTAGAGCTGAAACTTAGCTAACTAAAGACGTAGAGCCCAACGCACGTCCCGACGTAGAGCTGAAAGTTAGCTAACTACAGACGTAGAGCCCAACGCACGTCCCGACGTAGAGCCCAACGCACGTCCCGACGTAGAGCCCAACGCACGTCCCGACGTAGAGCCCAACGCACGTCCCGACGTAGAGCCCAACGCACGTCCCGACGTAGAGCCCAACGCACGTCCCGACGTAGAGCTGAAATTAAGCTAAATCCTGACGTAGAAGCCAACGCGCGTCCCGACGTAGAGCCCAACGCACGTCCCGACGTAGAGCCCAACGCGCGTCCCGACGTAGAGCTGAAAGTTAGCTAACTACAGACGTAGAGCCCAACGCGCTTCCCGACGTAGAGCTGAAAGTTAGCTAACTACAGACGTAGAGCCCAACGCGCGTCCCGACGTAGAGCTGAAAGTTAGCTAACTACAGACGTAGAGCCCAACGCGCGTCCCGACGTAGAGCCCAACGCGCGTCCCGACGTAGAGCTGAAAGTTAGCTAACTACAGACGTAGAGCCCAACTCACGTCCCGACGTAGAGCTGAAATTAGCTAACTACAGACGTAGAGGCCAACGCACGTCCCGACGTAGAGGCCAACGCACGTCCCGACGTAGAGGCCAACGCACGTCCCGACGTAGAGCTGAAAGTAAGCTAAATCCCGACGTAGAGGCCAACGTACGTCCCGACGTAGAGGCCAACGTACGTCCCGACGTAGAGGCCAACGTACGTCCCGACGTAGAGCACAACGTACGTCCCGACGTAGAGCACAACGTACGTCCCGACGTAGAGCCTAACGTACGTCCCGACGTAGAGCACAACGTACGTCCCGACGTAGAGCACAACGTACGTCCCGACGTAGAGCACAACGCACGTCCCGACGTAGAGCCCAACGCACGTCCCGACGTAGAGCTGAAAGTTAGCTAACTACAGACATAGAGCCCAACGCACGTCCCGACGTAGCGCCCAACGCACGTCCCGACGTAGCGCCCAACGCACGTCCCGACGTAGAGCCCAACGCACGTCCCGACGTAGAGCCCAACGCACGTCCCGACGTAGAGCCCAACGCACGTCCCGACGTACAGCTGAAAGTAAGCTAAATCCCGACGTAGAGGCCAACGCACGTCCCGACGTAGAGCTGAAAGTTAGCTAACTACAGACATAGAGCCCAACGCACGTCCCGACGTAGCGCCCAACGCACGTCCCGACGTAGCGCCCAACGCACGTCCCGACGTAGCGCCCAACGCACGTCCCGACGTACAGCTGAAAGTAAGCTAAATCCCGACGTAGAGGCCAACGCACGTCCCGACGTAGAGCCCAACGCACGTCCCGACGTAGAGGCCAACGCACGTCCCGACGTAGCGCCCAACGCACGTCCCGACGTAGCGCCCAACGCACGTCCCGACGTAGAGCTGAAAGTAAGCTAAATCCCGACGTAGAGCCCAACGCACGTCCCGACGTAGAGCTGAAAGTTAGCTAACTACAGACGTAGAGCCCAACGCTCGTCCCGACGTAGAGCCCAACGCACGTCCCGACGTAGAGCCCAACGCACGTCCCGACGTAGAGCCCAACGCACGTCCCGACGTAGAGCTGAAAGTTAGCTAACTACAGACGTAGAGCCCAACGCACGTCCCGACGTAGAGCCCAACGCACGTCCCGACGTAGAGCCCAACGCACGTCCCGACGTAGAGCCCAACGCACGTCCCGACGTACAGCCCAACGCACGTCCCGACGTAGAGCTGAAAGTAAGCTAAATCCCGACGTAGAGCCCAAAGCACGTCCCGACGTAGAGCCCAACGCACGTCCCGACGTAGAGCTGAAAGTAAGCTAAATCCCGACGTAGAGCCCAAAGCACGTCCCGACGTAGAGCCCAACGCACGTCCCGACGTAGAGCCCAACGCACGTCCCGACGTAGAGCCCAACGCACGTCCCGACGTAGAGCTGAAAGTTAGCTAACTACAGACGTAGAGCCCAACGCACGTCCCGACGTAGAGCCCAACGCACGTCCCGACGTAGAGCCCAACGCACGTCCCGACGTAGCGCCCAACGCACGTCCCGACGTAGAGCTGAAAGTTAGCTAA
The DNA here is from genome assembly GCF_034619465.1 of Leptosomus discolor. Taxonomy (NCBI): domain Eukaryota; kingdom Metazoa; phylum Chordata; class Aves; order Leptosomiformes; family Leptosomidae; genus Leptosomus; species Leptosomus discolor. The sequence goes on from NC_141405.1 coordinate 8,821,345, forward strand.
CTACAGACGTAGCGCACAACGCACGTCCCGACGTAGAGCTGAAAGTTAGCTAACTACAGACGTAGCGCCCAACGCACGTCCCGACGTAGCGCCCAACGCACGTCCCGACGTAGCGCCCAACGCACGTCCCGACGTAGAGCTGAAAGTAAGCTAAATCCCGACGTAGAAGCCAACGCACGTCCCGACGTAGAGCCCAACGCACGTCCCGACGTAGAGCCCAACGCACGTCCCGACGTAGAGCTGAAAGTTAGCTAACTACAGACGTATAGCCCAACGCGCGTCCCGACGTAGAGCCCAACGCGCGTCCCGACGTAGAGCCCAACGCGCATCCCGACGTAGAGCCCAACGCGCATCCCGACGTAGAGCCCAACGCGCGTCCCGACGTAGAGCTGAAAGTAAGCTAAATCCCGACGTAGAGGCCAACGCACGTCCCGACGTAGAACTGAAAGTTAGCTAACTACAGACGTAGAGCCCAACGCACGTCCCGACGTAGAGCCCAACGCACGTCCCGACGTAGAGCCCAAAGCATGTCCCAACATAGAGCTGAAAGTAAGCTAAATCCCGACGTAGAGCCCAACGCACGTCCCGACGTAGAGCCCAACGCACGTCCCGACGTAGAGCCCAACGCACGTCCCGACGTAGAGCCCAACGCACGTCCCGACGTAGAGCCCAACGCACGTCCCGACGTAGAGCTGAAAGTTACCTAACTACAGACGTAGAGCCCAACGCACGTCCCGACGTAGAACCCAACGCACGTCCCGACGTAGAGCCCAACGCACGTCCCGACGTAGAGCCCAACGCACGTCCCGACGTAGAGCCCAACGCACGTCCCGACGTAGAGCTGAAAGTAAGCTAAATCCCGACGTAGAGCCCAACGCACGTCCCGACGTAGAGCCCAACGCACGTCCCGACGTAGCGCCCAACGCACGTCCCGACGTAGAGCTGAAAGTTAGCTAACTACAGACGTAGAGCCCAACGCACGTCCCGACGTAGAGCACAACGCACGTCCCAAAGTAGAGCTGAAAGTAAGCTAAATCCCGACGTAGAAGCCAACGCGCGTCCCGACGTAGAGCCCAACGCACGTCCCGACGTAGAGCCCAACGCACGTCCCGACGTAGAGCTGAAAGTTAGCTAACTACAGACGTAGAGCCCAACGCGCGTCCCGACGTAGAGCTGAAAGTTAGCTAACTACAGACGTAGAGCCCAACGCGCGTCCCGACGTAGAGCTGAAAGTTAGCTAACTACAGACGTAGAGCCCAACGCGCGTCCCGACGTAGAGCCCAACGCGCGTCCGACGTAGAGCCCAACGCGCGTCCCGACCTAGAGCTGAAATCAGCTAACTACAGACGTAGAGCCCAACGCACGTCCCGACGTAGAGGCCAACGCACGTCCCGACGTAGAGCCCAACGCACGTCCCGACGTAGAGCCCAACGCACGTCCCGACGTAGAGCCCAACGCACGTCCCGACGTAGAGGCCAACGCACGTCCCGACGTAGAGCTGAAAGTTAGCTAAATCCCGACGTAGAGCTGAAAGTAAGCTAAATCCCGACGTAGAGCTGAAAGTAAGCTAAATCCCGACGTAGAGGCCAACGCACGTCCCGACGTAGAGGCCAACGCACGTCCCGACGTAGAGGCCAACGCACGTCCCGACGTAGAGGCCAACGCACGTCCCGACTTAGAGCCCAACGCACGTCCCGACGTAGAGCTGAAAGTTAGCTAACTACAGACGTAGAGCCCAACGCACGTCCCGACGTAGAGCCCAACGCACGTCCCGACGTAGAGCCCAACGCACGTCCCGACGTAGAGCTGAAAGTAAGCTAAATCCCGACGTAGAGCCCAACGCACGTCCCGACGTAGAGGCCAACGCACTTTCCGACGTAGAGGCCAACGCACATTCCGACGTAGAGCCCAACGCACGTCCCGACGTAGAGCCCAACGCACGTCCCGACGTAGAGCTGAAAGTTAGCTAACTACAGACGTAGAGCCCAACGCACGTCCCGACGTAGAGCTGAAAGTAAGCTAACTACAGACGTAGAGCCCAACGCACGTCCCGACGTAGAGCCCAACGCACGTCCCGACGTAGCGCCCAACGCACGTCCCGACGTAGAGATGAAAGTTAGCTAACTACAGACGTAGAGCCCAACGCATGTCCCGACGTAGAGCCCAACGCACGTCCCGACGTAGAGCCCAACGCACGTCCCGACGTAGAGCCCAACGCACGTCCAAACGTAGAGCTCAAAGTAAGCTAAATCCCGACGTAGAGCCCAACGCACGTCCCGACGTAGAGCTGAAAGTAAGCTAACTACAGACGTAGAGCCCAACGCACGTCCGGACGTAGAGCTGAAAGTTAGCTAACTACAGACGTAGAGCCCAACGCACGTCCCGACGTAGAGCCCAACGCACCTCCCGACGTAGAGCCCAACGCACCTCCCGACGTAGAGCCCAACGCACCTCCCGACGTAGAGCTGAAAGTATGCTAAATCCCGACGTAGAGCCCAACGCACGTCCCGACGTAGAGCCCAACGCACGTCCCGACGTAGAGCCCAACGCACGTCCCGACGTAGCGCCCAACGCACGTCCCGACGTAGAGCTTAAAGTTAGCTAACTACAGACGTAGAGGCCAACGCACGTCCCGACGTAGAGCTGAAAGTTAGCTAACTACAGACGTAGAGCCCAACGCACGTCCCGACGTAGAGCCCAACGCACGTCCCGACGTAGAGCCCAATGCACGTCCCGACGTAGAGCTGAAAGTTAGCTAACTACAGACGTAGAGCCCAACACACGTCCCGACGTAGAGCCCAACGCACGTCCCGACGTAGAGCCCAACGCACGTCCCGACGTAGAGATGAAAGTAAGCTAAATGCCGACGTAGAGGCCAACGCACGTCCCGACGTAGAGCTGAAAGTAAGCTAAATCCCGACGTAGAGGCCAACGCACGTCCCATCGTAGAGCTGAAAGTAAGTAAAATCCCGACGTAGAGCCCAACGCACGTCCCGACGTAGAGCCCAACCCGCGTCCCGACGTGGAGCCCAACGCGCATCCCGACGTGGAGCCCAACGCGCGTCCCGACGTGGAGCTGAAAGTTGGCTAACTACAGACGTAGAGCCCAACGCACGTCCCGACGTAGAGCCCAACGCACGTCCCGACGTAGAGCCCAACGCACGTCCCGACGTAGAGCCCAACGCACGTCCCGACGTAGAGCTGAAGGTTATCTAACTAGAGACGTAGAGCCCAACGCACGTCCCGACGTAGAGCCCAACGCACGTCCCGACGTAGAGCCCAACGCACGTCCCGACGTAGAGCTGAAAGTAAGCTAAATCCCCACGTAGAGCACAACGCACGTCCCGACGTAGAGCTGAAAGTAAGCTAAATCCCGACGTAGAGGCCAACGGACGTCCCGACGTAGAGGCCAACGCACGTCCCGACGTAGTACTGAAAGTAAGCTAAATCCCGACGTAGAGGCCAACGCACGTCCCGACGTAGAGGCCAACGCACGTCCCGAAGTAGAGCTGAAAGTAAGCTAAATCCCGACGTAGAGGCCAACGCACGTCCCGACGTAGAGGCCAACGCACGTCCCGACGTAGAGGCCAACGCACGTCCCGACGTAGTGCCCAACGCACGTCCCGACGTAGCGCCCAACGCACGTCCCGACGTAGAGCCCAACGCACGTCCCGACGTAGGGCCCAACGCACGTCCCGACGTAGAGCTGAAAGTTAGCTAACTACAGACGTAGAGCCCAACGCACGTCCCGACGTAGAACCCAACGCACGTCCCGACGTAGAGCCCAACGCACGTCCCGATGTAGAGCCCAACGCACGTCCCGACGTAGAGCTGAAAGTAAGCTAAATCCCGACGTAGAGCCCAACGCACGTCCCGACGTAGAGCCCAACGCACGTCCCGACGTAGCGCCCAACGCACGTCCCGACGTAGAGCTGAAAGTTAGCTAACTAAAGACGTAGAGCCCAACGCACGTCCCGACGTAGAGCTGAAAGTTAGCTAACTACAGACGTAGAGCCCAACGCACGTCCCGACGTAGAGCCCAACGCACGTCCCGACGTAGAGCACAACGCACGTCCCAAAGTAGAGCTGAAAGTTAGCTAACTACAGACGTAGAGCCCAACGCGCGTCCCGACGTAGAGCCCAACGCGCGTCCGAAGTAGAGACCAACGCGCGTCCCGACCTAGAGCTGAAATCAGCTAACTACAGACGTAGAGCCCAACGCACGTCCCGACGTAGAGGCCAACGCACGTCCCGACGTAGAGGCCAACGCACGTCCCGACGTAGAGCTGAAAGTTAGCTAAATCCCGACGTAGAGCTGAAAGTAAGCTAAATCCCGACGTAGAGCTGAAAGTAAGCTAAATCCCGACGTAGAGGCCAACGCACGTCCCGACGTAGAGGCCAACGCACGTCCCGACGTAGAGCCCAACGCACGTCCCGACGTAGAGCCCAACGCACGTCCCGACGTAGAGCCCAACGCACGTCCCGACGTAGAGCCCAACGCACGTCCCGACGTAGAGCTGAAAGTTAGCTAACTACAGACGTAGAGCCCAACGCACGTCCCGACGTAGAGCCCAACGCACGTCCCGACGTAGAGCCCAACGCACGTCCCGACGTAGAGCCCAACGCACGTCCCGACGTAGAGCCCAACGCACGTCCCGACGTAGAGCCCAACGCACGTCCCGACGTAGAGCCCAACGCACGTCCCGACGTAGAGCTGAAAGTAAGCTAAATCCCGACGTAGAGCCCAACGCACGTCCCGACGTAGAGGCCAACGCACGTCCCGACGTAGAGGCCAACGCACGTCCCGACGTAGAGCCCAACGCACGTCCCGACGTAGAGCTGAAAGTTAGCTAACTACAGACGTAGAGCCCAACGCACGTCCCGACGTAGAGCTGAAAGTAAGCTAACTACAGACGTAGAGCCCAACGCACGTCCCGACGTAGAGCCCAACGCACGTCCCGACGTAGCGCCCAACGCACGTCCCGACGTAGAGATGAAAGTTAGCTAACTACAGACGTAGAGCCCAACGCACGTCCCGACGTAGAGCCCAACGCACGTCCCGACGTAGAGCCCAACGCACGTCCCGACGTAGAGCCCAACGCACGTCCCGACGTAGAGCCCAACGCACGTCCAAACGTAGAGCTGAAAATAAGCTTAATCCCGACGTAAAGCTCAACGCACGTCCCGACGTAGAGCCCAACGCACGTCCCGACGTAGAGCCCAACGCACGTCCCGACGTAGAGCTGAAAGTTAGCTAACTACAGACGTAGAGCCCAACACACGTCCGGACGTAGAGCTGAAAGTTAGCTAACTACAGACGTAGAGCGCAACGCACGTCCCGACGTAGAGCCCAACGCACCTCCCGACGTAGAGCCCAACGCACGTCCCGACGTAGAGCTGAAAGTATGCTAAATCCCGACGTAGAGCCCAACGCACGTCCCGACGTAGAGCCCAACGCACGTCCCGACGTAGCGCCCAACGCACGTCCCGACGTAGAGCTGAAAGTTAGCTAACTACAGACGTAGAGGCCAACGCACGTCCCGACGTAGAGCTGAAAGTTAGCTAACTACAGACGTAGAGCCCAACGGACGTCCCGACGTAGAGGCCAACGCACGTCCCGACGTAGAGGCCAACGCACGTCCCGACGTAGAGATGAAAGTAAGCTAAATCCCGACGTAGAGCCCAACGCACGTCCTGACGTGGAGCCCAACGCGCGTCCCGACGTGGAGCCCAACGCGCGTCCCGACGTGGAGCCCAACGCGCGTCCCGACGTGGAGCCCAACGCGCGTCCCGACGTGGAGCCCAACGCGCGTCCCGACGTAGAGCTGAAAGTTGGCTAACTACAGACGTAGAGCCCAACGCACGTCCCGACGTAGAGCCCAACGCACGTCCCGACGTAGAGCCCAACGCACGTCCCGACGTAGAGCCCAACGCACGTCCCGACGTAGAGCTGAAGGTTATCTAACTAGAGACGTAGAGCCCAACGCACGTCCCTTCGTAGAGCCCAACGCACGTCCCGACGTAGAGCTGAAAGTAAGCTAAATCCCAACGTAGAGCACAACGCACGTCCCGACGTAGAGCTGAAAGTAAGCTAAATCCCGACGTAGAGGCCAACGGACGTCCCGACGTAGAGGCCAACGCACGTCCCGACGTAGTACTGAAAGTAAGCTAAATCCCGACGTAGAGGCCAACGCACGTCCCGACGTAGAGGCCAACGCACGTCCCGACGTAGAGCTGAAAGTAAGCTAAATCACGACGTAGAGGCCAACGCACGTCCCGACGTAGAGGCCAACGCACGTCCCGACGTAGAGGCCAACGCACGTCCCGACGTAGAGGCCAACGCACGTCCCGACGTAGTGCCCAACGCACGTCCCGACGTAGCGCCCAACGCACGTCGCGACGTAGAGCTGAAAGTTAGCTATATACAGACGTAGAGCCCAACGCACGTCCCGACGTAGAGCCCAACGCGCGTCCCGACGTAGAGCTGAAAATAAGCTAAATCCCAACGTAGAGCCCAACGCACGTCCCGACGTAGAGCCTAAAGCACGTCCCGACGTAGCGCCCAACGCACGTCCCGACGTAGAGCTGAAAGTTAGATAACTACAGACGTAGGGCCCAACGCACGTCCCGACGTAGAGCTGAAAGTTAGCTAACTACAGACGTAGAGCCCAACGCACGTCCCGACGTAGAGCCCAACGCACGTCCCGACATAGAGCCCAACGCACGTCCCGACATAGAGCCCAACGCACGTCCCGACGTAGAGCTGAAAGTAAGCTAAATCCCGACGTAGAGGCCAACGCACGTCCCGACGTAGAGGCCAACGCACGTCCCGACGTAGAGCTGAAAGTAAGCTAAATCCCGACGTAGAGCCCAACGCACGTCCCGACGTAGAGCTGAAAGTAAGCTAAATCCCGACGTAGAGCCCAACGCACGTCCCGACGTAGAGCTGAAAGTAAGCTAAATCCCGACGTAGAGGCCAACGCACGTCCCGACATAGAGTTGAAAATAAGCTAAATCCCGACGTAGAGGCCAACGCACGTCCCGACGTAGAGGCCAACGCACGTCCCGACGTAGAGCCCAACGCACGTCCCGACGTAAAGCTGAAAGTAAGCTAAATCCAGACGTAGAGCCCAACGCACGGCCCGACGTAGATCCCAACGCACGTCCCGACGTAGAGTTGAAAGTTGGCTAACTACAGACGTAGAGCCCAACGCACGTCCCGACGTAGGGCCCAACGCACGTCCCGACGTAGGGCCCAACGCACGTCCCGACGTAGAGCCCAACGCACGTCCCGACGTAGAGCCCAACGCACGTCCCGACGTAGAGCCCAACGCACGTCCCGACGTAGAGCTGAAAGTAAGCTAAATCCCAACGTAGAGCCCAACGCTCTTCCCGACGTAGAGCTGAAAGCAAGCTAAATCCCGACGTAGAGGCCAACGCACGTCCCGACGTAGAGGCCAACGCGCGTCCCGACGTAGAGCTGAAAGTAATCTAAATCCCGACGTAGAGGCCAACGCACGTCCGACGTAGAGGCCAACGCACGTCCCGACGTAGAGCCCAACGCACGTCCCGACGTAGAGCTGAAAGTAAGCTAAATCCCGACGTAGAGCCCAACGCACGTCCCGACGTAGAGCCCAACGCACGTCCCGACGTAGAGCCCAACGCACGTCCCGACGTAGAGCCCAACGCACGTCCCGATGTAGAGCCCAACGCACGTCCCGACGTAGAGCTGAAAGTAAGCTAAATCCCAACGTAGAGCCCAACGCACTTCCCGACGTAGAGCTGAAAGAAAGCTAAATCCCGACGTAGAGGCCAACGCACGTCCCGACATAGAGGCCAACGCGCATCCCGACGTAGAGCTGAAAGTAAGCTAAATCCCGACGTAGAGGCCAACGCACGTCCCGACGTAGAGGCCAACGCACGTCCCGACGTAGATGCCAACGCACGTCCCGACGTAGAGCTGAAAGTAAGCTAAATCCCGACGTAGAGGCCAACGCACGTCCCGACGTAGAGCTGAAAGTAACCTAAATCCCGACGTAGAGCCCAACGCACGTCCCGACGTAGAGCCCAACGCACGTCCCGACGTAGAGCCCAACGCACGTCCCGACGTAGAGCCCAACGCACGTCCCGACGTAGAGCTGAAAGTTGGCTAACTACAGACCTAGAGCCAAACGCACGTCCCGACGTAGAGGCCAACGCACGTCCCGACGTAGAGGCCAACGCACGTCCCGACGTAGAGCTGAAAGTAAGCTAAATCCCGAAGTAGAGGCCAACGCACGTCCCGACGTAGAGCCCAACGCACGTCCCGACGTAGAGCCCAACGCACGTACCGACGTAGAGCCCAATGCACGTCCCGACGTAGAGCTTAAAGTAAGCTAAATCCCGACGTGGAGCCCAACGCACGTCCCGACGTAGAGCCCAACGCACGTCCCCACGTAGAGCCCAACGCACGTCCCCACGTAGAGCCCAACGCACGTCCCCACGTAGAGCCCAACGCACGTCCCGACGTAGAGCTGAAAGTTAGCTAACTACAGACGTAGAGCCCAACGCACGTCCCGACGTAGAGCCCAACGCACGTCCCGACATAGAGCCCAACGCACATCCCGACATAGAGGCCAACGCACGTCCCGACGTAGAGCTGAAAGTAAGCTAAATCCCGACGTAGAGGCCAACGCACGTCCCGACGTAGAGGCCAACGCACGTCCCGACGTAGAGCTGAAAGTAAGCTAAATCCCGACGTAGAGGCCAACGCACGTCCCGACGTAGAGCTGAAAGTAAGCTAAATCCCGACGTAGAGGCCAACGCACGTCCCGACGTAGAGCTGAAAGTAAGCTAAATCCCGACGTAGAGGCCAACGCACGTCCCGACGTAGAGTTGAAAGTAAGCTAAATCCCGACGTAGAGGCCAACGCACGTCCCGACGTAGAGTTGAAAGTAAGCTAAATGGCGACGTAGAGGCCAACGCACGTCCCGACGTAGAGGCCAAAGCACGCCCCGACGTAGAGGCCAACGCACGTCCCGACGTAGAGCCCAACGCACGTCCCGACGTAGAGCCCAACGCACGTCCCGACGTAGAGCCCAACGCACGTCCCGACGTAGAGCCCAACGCACGTCCCGACGTAGAGCTGAAAGTAAGCTAAATCCAGACGTAGAGCCCAACACACGGCCCGACGTAGATCCCAACGCACGTCCCGACGTAGAGCTGAAAGTTGGCTAACTACAGACGTAGAGCCCAACGCACGTCCCGACGTAGAGCCCAACGCACGTCCCGACGTAGAGCCCAACGCACGTCCCGACGTAGAGCCCAACGCACGTCCCGACGTAGAGCCCAACGCACGTCCCGACGTAGAGCCCAACGCACGTCCCGACGTAGAGCTGAAAGTAAGCTAAATCCCGACGTAGAGGCCAACGCACGTCCCGACGTAGAGCTGAAAGTAATCTAAATCCCGACGTAGAGGCCAACGCACGTCCGACGTAGAGGCCAACGCACGTCCCGACGTAGAGGCCAACGCACGTCCTTACGTAGAGCCCAACGCACGTCCCGACGTAGAGCTGAAAGTAAGCTAAATCCCGACGTAGAGGCCAACGCACGTCCCGACGTAGAGCTGAAAGTAACCTAAATCCCGACGTAGAGCCCAACGCACGTCCCGACGTAGAGCCCAACGCACGTCCCGACGTAGAGCCCAACGCACGTCCCGACGTAGAGCCCAACGCACGTCCCGACGTAGAGCCCAACGCACGTCCCGACGTAGAGCTGAAAGTAAGCTAAATCACAACGTAGAGCCCAACGCACTTCCCGACGTAGAGCTGAAAGTAAGCTAAATCCCGACGTAGAGGCCAACGCATGTCCCGACGTAGAGGCCAACGCGCGTCCCGACGTAGAGCTGAAAGTAAGCTAAATCCCGACGTAGAGGCCAACGCACGTCCCGACGTAGAGGCCAACGCACGTCCCGACGTAGAGCTTAAAGTAAGCTAAATCCCGACGTAGAGCCCAACGCACGTCCCGACGTAGAGCCCAACGCACGTCCCGACGTAGAGCCCAACGCACGTCCCGACGTAGAGCCCAACGCACGTCCCGACGTAGAGCTCCAAGTAAGCTAAATCCCGACGTAGCGCCCAACGCACGTCCCGACGTAGAGCTAAAAATTAGCTAACTACAGACGTAGAGCCCAACGCGCGTCCCGACGTAGAGCCCAACGCATGTCCCGACGTAGAGCTGAAAGTTAGCTAACTACAGACGTAGAGCCCAACGCACGTCCCGACGTAGAGCTGAAAGTTAGCTAACTACAGACGTAGAGCCCAACGCGCGTCCCGACGTAGAGCTGAAAGTTAGCTGACTACAGACGTAGAGCCCAATGCGCGTCCCGACGTAGAGCCCAACGCGCGTCCCGACGTAGACCCCAACGCGCGTCCCGACGTGGAGCTGAAAGTAAGCTAAATCCCGACATAGAGGCCAACGCACGTCCCGACGTAGAGCTGATAGTTAGCTAACTACAGACGTAGAGCCCAACGCGCGTCCCGACGTAGAGCCCAACGCGCGTCCCGACGTAGAGCCCAACGCGCGTCCCGACGTGGAGCTGAAAGTAAGCTAAATCCCGACGTAGAGGCCAACGCACGTCCCGACGTAGAGGCCAACGCACGTCCCGACGTAGAGGCCAACGCACGTCCCGACGTAGAGGCCAACGCACATCCCGACGTAGAGCTGAAAGTAAGCTAAATCCCAACGTAGAGCCCAACGCACGGCCCGACGTAGAGCCCAACGCACATGCCGACGTAGCGCCCAACGCACGTCCCGACGTAGAGCTGAAAGTTAGCTAACTATAGACGTAGAGCCTAACGCACGTCCCGACGTACAGCCCAACGCGCGACCCGACGTAGAGCCCAACGCGCGTCCCGACGTAGAGCCCAACGCGCGTCCCGACGTGGAGCTGAAAGTAAGCTAAATCCCAACGTAGAGCCCAACGCGCGTCCCGACGTGGAGCTGAAAGTAAGCTAAATCCCAACGTAGAGCCCAACGCGCGTCCCGACGTGGAGCTGAAAGTAAGCTAAACCCCAACGTAGAGCCCAACGCGCGTCCCGACGTAGAGCCCAACGCACGTCCCGACGTAGCGCCCAACGCACGTCCCGACGTAGCGCCCAACGCACGTCCCGACGTAGAGCCCAATGCACGTCCCGACGTACAGCTGAAAGTAAGCTAAATCCCGACGTAGAGGCCAACGCACGTCCCGACGTAGAGCTGAAAGTTAGCTAACTACAGATATAGCGCCCAACGCACGTCCCGACGTAGCGCCCAACGCACGTCCCGACGTAGCGCCCAACGCACGTCCCGACGTACAGCTGAAAGTAAGCTAAATCCCGACGTAGAGGCCAACGCACGTCCCGACGTAGAGCCCAACGCACGTCCCGACGTAGAGCTGAAAGTAAGCTAAATCCCGACGTAGAGCCCAACGCACGTCCCGACGTAGAGGCCAAAGCACGTCCCGACGTAGAGGCCAACGCACGTCCCGACGTAGCGCCCAACGCACGTCCCGACGTAGCGCCCAACGCACGTCCCGACGTAGCGCCCAACGCACGTCCCGACGTAGCGCCCAACGCACGTCCCGACGTAGAGCTGAAAGTAAGCTAAATCCCGACGTAGAGCCCAACGCACGTCCCGACGTAGAGCTGAAAGTTAGCTAACTACAGACGTAGAGCCCAACGCTCGTCCCGACGTAGAGCCCAACGCACGTCCCGACGTAGAGCCCAACGCACGTCCCGACGTAGAGCCCAACGCACGTCCCGACGTAGAGCCCAACGCACGTCCCGACGTAGAGCTGAAAGTTAGCTAACTACAGACGAAGAGCCCAACGCACGTCCCGACGTAGAGCCCAACGCACGTCCCGACGTAGAGCCCAACGCACGTCCCGACGTAGAGCTGAAAGTAAGCTAAATCGCGACGTAGAGCCCAAAGCACGTCCCGACGTAGAGCCCAACGCACGTCCCGACGTAGAGCTGAAAGTAAGCTAAATCCCGACGTAGAGCCCAAAGCACGTCCCGACGTAGAGCCCAACGCACGTCCCGACGTAGAGCTGAAAGTAAGCTAAATCCCGACGTAGAGCCCAACGCACGTCCCGACGTAGAGCCCAACGCACGTCCCGACGTAGAGCTGAAAGTTAGCTAACTAGAGACGTAGAGCCCAACGCACGTCCCGACGTAGAGCCCAACGCACGTCCCGACGTAGAGCCCAACGCACGTCCCGACGTAGCGCCCAACGCACGTCCCGACGTAGCGCCCAACGCACGTCCCGACGTAGAGCTGAAAGTTAGCTAACTACAGACGTAGCGCCCAACGCACGTCCCGACGTAGAGCTGAAAGTTAGCTAACTACAGACGTAGAGCCCAACGCACGTCCCGACGTAGCGCCCAACGCACGTCCCGACGTAGCGCCCAACGCACGTCCCGACGTAGAGCCCAACGCACGTCCCGACGTAGAGCTGAAAGTAAGCTAAATCCCGACGTAGAAGCCAACGCACGGCCCGACGTAGAGCCCAACTCACGTCCCGACGTAGAGCCCAACGCACGTCCCGACGTAGAGCCCAACGCACGTCCCGACGTAGAGCTGAAAGTTAGCTAACTACAGACGTAGAGCCCAACGCACGTCCCGACGTAGAGCTGAAAGTTAGCTAACTACAGACGGAGAGCCCAACGCGCGTCCCGACGTAGAGCCCAACGCGCGTCCCGACGTAGAGCCCAACGCGCGTCCCGACGTAGAGCCCAACGCGCGTCCCGACGTAGAGCTGAAAGTAAGCTAAATCCCGACGTAGAGGCCAACGCGCGTCCCGACGTAGAACTGAAAGTTAGCTAACTACAGACGTAGAGCCCAACGCACGTCCCGACGTAGAGCCCAACGCACGTCCCGACGTAGAGCCCAACGCACGTCCCGACGTAGAGCCCAACGCACGTCCCGACGTAGAGCCCAACGCACGTCCCGACGTAGAGCCCAAAGCACGTCCCAACATAGAGCTGAAAGTAAGCTAAATCCCGACGTAGAGCCCAACGCACGTCCCGACGTAGAGCCCAACGCACGTCCCGACGTAGAGCCCAACGCACGTCCCGACGTAGACCTGAAGGTTAGCTAACTACAGACGTAGAGCCCAACGCACGTCCCGACGTAGAGCCCAACGCACGTCCCGACGTAGAGCCCAACGCACGTCCCGACGTAGAGCCCAACGCACGTCCCGACGTAGAGCCCAACGCACGTCCCGACGTAGAGCCCAACGCACGTCCCGACGTAGAGCTGAAAGTTACCTAACTACAGACGTAGAGCCCAACGCACGTCCCGACGTAGAGCCCAACGCACGTCCCGACGTAGAGCCCAACGCACGTCCCGACGTAGAGCCCAACGCACGTCCCGACGTAGAGCCCAACGCACGTCCCGACGTAGAGCTGAAAGTAAGCTAAATCCCGACGTAGAGCCCAACGCACGTCCCGACGTAGAGCCCAACGCACGTCCCGACGTAGAGCCCAACGCACGTCCCGACGTAGCGCCCAACGCACGTCCCGACGTAGCGCCCAACGCACGTCCCGACGTAGAGCTGAAAGTTAGCTAACTAAAGACGTAGAGCCCAACGCACGTCCCGACGTAGAGCTGAAAGTTAGCTAACTAAAGACGTAGAGCCCAACGCACGTCCCGACGTAGAGCTGAAAGTTAGCTAACTACAGACGTAGAGCCCAACGCACGTCCCGACGTAGAGCCCAACGCACGTCCCGACGTAGAGCCCAACGCACGTCCCGACGTAGAGCCCAACGCACGTCCCAAAGTAGAGCTGAAAGTAAGCTAAATCCCGACGTAGAAGCCAACGCGCGTCCCGACGTAGACCCCAACGCACGTCCCGACGTAGAGCCCAACGCACGTCCCGACGTAGAGCTGAAAGTTAGCTAACTACAGACGTAGAGCCCAACGCGCGTCCCGACGTAGAGCTGAAAGTTAGCTAACTACAGACGTAGAGCCCAACGCGCGTCCGACGTAGAGCCCAACGCGTGTCCCGACCTAGAGCTGAAATCAGCTAACTACAGACGTAGAGGCCAACGCACGTCCCGACGTAGAGGCCAACGCACGTCCCGACGTAGAGGCCAACGCACGTCCCGACGTAGAGCTGAAAGTTAGCTAAATCCCGACGTAGAGCTGAAAGTAAGCTAAATCCCGACGTAGAGCTGAAAGTAAGCTAAATCCCGACGTAGAGCTGAAAGTAAGCTAAATCCCGACGTAGAGCTGAAAGTAAGCTAAATCCCGACGTAGAGCTGAAAGTAAGCTAAATCCCGACGTAGAGCTGAAAGTAAGCTAAATCCCGACGTAGAGGCCAACGCACGTCCCGACGTAGAGCCCAACGCACGTCCCGACGTAGAGCCCAACGCACGTCCCGACGTAGAGCCCAACGCACGTCCCGACGTAGAGCCCAACGCACGTCCCGACGTAGAGCCCAACGCACGTCCCGACGTAGAGCCCAACGCACGTCCCGACGTAGAGCTGAAAGTAAGCTAAATCCCGACGTAGAGCCCAACGCACGTCCCGACGTAGAGGCCAACGCACGTCCCGACGTAGAGGCCAACGCACGTCCCGACGTAGAGCCCAACGCACGTCCCGACGTAGAGCCCAACGCACGTCCCGACGTAGAGCTGAAAGTAAGCTAAATCCCGACGTAGAGCCCAACGCACGTCCCGACGTAGAGGCCAACGCACGTCCCGACGTAGAGCCCAACGCACGTCCCGACGTAGAGCCCAACGCACGTCCCGACGTAGAGCTGAAAGTAAGCTAAACCCCGACGTAGAGCCCAACGCACGTCCCGACTTAGAGCCCAACGCACGTCCCGACGTAGAGCTGAAAGTTAGCTAACTACAGACGTAGAGCCCAACGCACGTCCCGACGTAGATCCCAACGCACGTCCCGACGTAGAGCTGAAAGTTAGCTAACTACAGACGTAGAGCCCAACGCACGTCCCGACGTAGAGCCCAAGGCACGTCCCGACATAGCGCCCAACGCACGTCCCGACGTAGAGCTGAAAGTAAGCTAAATCCCGACGTAGAGCCCAACGCACGTCCCGACGTAGAGCCCAACGCACGTCCCGACGTAGAGCCCAACGCACGTCCCGACGTAGAGCCCAACGCACGTCCCGACGTAGAGCCCAACGCACGTCCCGACGTAGAGCCCAACGCACGTCCCGACGTAGAACTGAAAGTTAGCTAACTACAGACGTAGAGCCCAACGCACGTCCCGACGTAGAGCCCAACGCACGTCCCGACGTAGAGCCCAACGCACGTCCCGACGTAGAGCCCAACGCACGTCCCGACGTAGAGCCCAACGCACGTCCCGACGTAGAGCCCAACGCACGTCCCGACGTAGCGCCCAACGCACGTCCCGACGTAGAGCTGAAAGTTAGCTAACTACAGACGTAGCGCCCAACGCACGTCCCGACGTAGAGCTGAAAGTTAGCTAACTACAGACGTAGCGCCCAACGCACGTCCCGACGTAGAGCTGAAAGTTAGCTAACTACAGACGTAGCGCCCAACGCACGTCCCGACGTAGAGCTGAAAGTTAGCTAACTACAGACCTAGAGCCCAACGCACGTCCCGACGCAGAGCTGAAAGTAAGCTAAATCCCGACGCAGAGCTGAAAGTAAGCTAAATCCCGACGCAGAGCTGAAAGTAAGCTAAATCCCGACGCAGAGCTGAAAGTAAGCTAAATCCCGACGCAGAGCTGAAAGTAAGCTAAATCCCGACGCAGAGCTGAAAGTAAGCTAAATCCCGACGCAGAGCTGAAAGTAAGCTAAATCCCGACGCAGAGCTGAAAGTAAGCTAAATCCCGACGCAGAGCTGAAAGTAAGCTAAATCCCGACGCAGAGCTGAAAGTAAGCTAAATCCCGACGCAGAGCCCAACGCGCGTCCCGACGCAGAGCCCAACGCGCGTCCCGACGCAGAGCCCAACGCGCGTCCCGACGCAGAGCCCAACGCGCGTCCCGACGCAGAGCCCAACGCGCGTCCCGACGCAGAGCTCAAAGTAAGCTAAATCCCGACGCAGAGCTCAAAGTAAGCTAAATCCCAACGTAGAGCCCAACGCACGTCCCGACGCAGAGCCCAACGCACGTCCCGACGCAGAGCCCAACGCACGTCCCGACGCAGAGCCCAACGCACGTCCCGACGCAGAGCCCAACGCACGTCCCGACGCAGAGCCCAACGCACGTCCCGACGCAGAGCCCAACGCACGTCCCGACGCAGAGCCCAACGCACGTCCCGACGCAGAGCCCAACGCACGTCCCGACGCAGAGCCCAACGCACGTCCCGACGCAGAGCCCAACGCACGTCCCGACGCAGAGCCCAACGCACGTCCCGACGCAGAGCTCAAAGTAAGCTAAATCCCGACGCAGAGCTCAAAGTAAGCTAAATCCCGACGCAGAGCCCAACGCACGTCCCGACGCAGAGCCCAACGCACGTCCCGACGCAGAGCCCAACGCACGTCCCGACGCAGAGCCCAACGCACGTCCCGACGCAGAGCCCAACGCACGTCCCGACGCAGAGCCCAACGCACGTCCCGACGCAGAGCCCAACGCACGTCCCGACGCAGAGCCCAACGCACGTCCCGACGCAGAGCCCAACGCACGTCCCGACGCAGAGCCCAACGCACGTCCCGACGCAGAGCTGAAAGTAAGCTAAATCCCGACGTAGAGCTGAAAGTAAGCTAACTACAGACGCAGAGCCCAACGCACGTCCCGACGCAGAGCCCAAAGTAAGCTAAATCCCGACGTAGAGCTGAAAGTAAGCTAACTACAGACGCAGAGCCCAACGCACGTCCCGACGCAGAGCCCAAAGTAAGCTAAATCCCGACGTAGAGCTGAAAGTAAGCTAACTACAGACGCAGAGCCCAACGCACGTCCCGACGCAGAGCCCAACGCACGTCCCGACGCAGAGCCCAACGCACGTCCCGACGCAGAGCCCAACGCACGTCCCGACGCAGAGCCCAACGCACGTCCCGACGCAGAGCCCAACGCACGTCCCGACGCAGAGCCCAACGCACGTCCCGACGCAGAGCCCAACGCACGTCCCGACGCAGAGCCCAACGCACGTCCCGACGCAGAGCCCAACGCACGTCCCGACGCAGAGCTGAAAGTAAGCTAAGTCCCGACGCAGAGCTGAAAGTAAGCTAAGTCCCGACGCAGAGCTGAAAGTAAGCTAAGTCCCGACGCAGAGCTGAAAGTAAGCTAAGTCCCGACGCAGAGCTGAAAGTAAGCTAAATCCCGACGCAGAGATGAAAGTAAGCTAAATCCCGACGCAGAGCCCAACGCACGTCCCGACGCAGAGCCCAACGCACGTGCCGACGCAGAGCCCAACGCACGTCCCAACGCAGAGCTGAAAGTAAGCTAAATCCCGACGCAGAGGCCAACGCACGTCCCGACGCAGAGCTGAAAGTAAGCTAAATCCCGACGCAGAGGCCAACGCACGTCCCGACGCAGAGCTGAAAGTAAGCTAAATCCCGACGCAGAGGCCAACGCACGTCCCGACGCAGAGCTGAAAGTAAGCTAAATCCCGACGCAGAGGCCAACGCACGTCCCGACGCAGAGCTGAAAGTAAGCTAAATCCCGACGCAGAGCCCAACGCACGTCCCGACGCAGAGCCCAACGCACGTCCCGACGCAGAGCCCAACGCACGTCCCGACGCAGAGCCCAACGCACGTCCCGACGCAGAGCCCAACGCACGTCCCGACGCAGAGCCCAACGCACGTCCCGACGCAGAGCCCAACGCACGTCCCGACGCAGAGCTGAAAGTAAGCTAAATCCCGACGCAGAGCCCAACGCACGTCCCGACGCAGAGCCCAACGCACGTCCCGACGCAGAGCCCAACGCACGTCCCGACGCAGAGCCCAACGCACGTCCCGACGCAGAGCTGAAAGTAAGCTAAATCCCGACGTAGAGCCCAACAGACGTCCCGACGTAGAGCCCAACAGACGTCCCGACGTAGAGCCCAACAGACGTCCCGACGTAGAGCCCAACAGACGTCCCGACGTAGAGCCCAACAGACGTCCCGACGTAGAGCTGAAAGCAAGCTAAACCAGATGTAGAGCCCAACAGACGTCCCGACTTAGAGGCGAAAGCAAGCTCAAGCCAGACTTCCCGACCTACAACCCAACAAACGTCCCGACGTTGATCCCAACAGACGTCCCGACGTAGAGCCCAACAGACGTCCCGACGTAGAGCTGAAAGCAAGCTAAACCAGATGTAGAGCCCAACAGACGTCCCGACTTAGAGGCGAAAGCAAGCTCAAGCCAGACTTCCCGACCTACAACCCAACAAACGTCCCGACGTTGATCCCAACAGACGTCCCGACGCAGAGCCCAACACATGTCCAGTTGTAGAACTCAACATACGTCCCGACGTAGAGCCGAAAGCGAGCTCAAGCCAGACATATCGAAGTAGAGCCCGAGAGACGTTCCGACGTAGAGCCAAAAGTGAGCTACAGCCGGACGTAGAGCCCGAGAGACGTCCCGACGTAGAGCCAAAAGTGAGCTACAGCCGGACGTAGAGCCCGAGAGACGTCCCGACGTAGAGCCAAAAGTGAGCTACAGCCGGACGTAGAGCCCGAGAGACGTCCCGACGTAGAGCCAAAAGTGAGCTACAGCCGGACGTAGAGCCCGAGAGACGTCCCGACGTAGAGCCAAAAGTGAGCTACAGCCGGACGTAGAGCCCGAGAGACGTCCCGACGTAGAGCCAAAAGTGAGCTACAGCCGGACGTAGAGCCCGAGAGACGTCCCGACGTAGAGCCCGAGAGACGTCCCGACGTAGAGCCAAAAGTGAGCTACAGCCGGACGTAGAGCCCGAGAGACGTCCCGACGTAGAGCCCGAGAGACGTCCCGACGTAGAGCCCGAGAGACGTCCCGACGTAGAGCCCGAGAGACGTCCCGACGTAGAGCCCGAGAGACGTCCCGACGTAGAGCCCGAGAGACGTCCCGACGTAGAGCCCGAGAGACGTCCCGACGTAGAGCCCGAGAGACGTCCCGACGTAGAGCCCGAGAGACGTCCCGACGTAGAGCCCGAGAGACGTCCCGACGTAGAGCCCGAGAGACGTCCCGACGTAGAGCCCGAGAGACGTCCCGACGTAGAGCCCGAGAGACGTCCCGACGTAGAGCCCGAGAGACGTCCCGACGTAGAGCCCGAGAGACGTCCCGACGTAGAGCCCGAGAGACGTCCCGACGTAGAGCCCGAGAGACGTCCCGACGTAGAGCCCGAGAGACGTCCCGACGTAGAGCCCGAGAGACGTCCCGACGTAGAGCCCGAGAGACGTCCCGACGTAGAGCCCGAGAGACGTCCCGACGTAGAGCCCGAGAGACGTCCCGACGTAGAGCCCGAGAGACGTCCCGACGTAGAGCCCGAGAGACGTCCCGACGTAGAGCCCGAGAGACGTCCCGACGTAGAGCCCGAGAGACGTCCCGACGTAGAGCCCGAGAGACGTCCCGACGTAGAGCCCGAGAGACGTCCCGACGTAGAGCCCGAGAGACGTCCCGACGTAGAGCCCGAGAGACGTCCCGACGTAGAGCCGCAAGACGGAGGGATGGGGGGGCATAGACAGGTGCAGACGTGGTGCGCATCCTAACGGCTGCTCGATAGTCTCACCTTCAAGTCCTAGGAAGGGAAATGCGGTCACAAACACTCCTCACAAAAAACAAGTTGCCATCCTGCAGGAAGTTCAGAATTCCGGGAAAAACCAGTGCACCTAGAACAAAACAGCACCAAAACTATCAGTTAAAAAAAAGGCTGTGTGTTTTAAAACCCTCCTGTCACCCCTGAACACCCCGTAGGAAACTGCCGACGTAAAAAAAAAAAAAAAAAAAAAAAAAAAAAAAACCCACACCCAAAACCCAAGCTGCATCCCAGGGCACTCTCTCCTGTGGATGCCGCTGGACCCTGCCCAGTCCCACAGCTCTCGCCTTGCCCAGAAGGAGCTCCCTGGGCAGAGCCCGGGGCTCATCTACTCCAGGGCCCCCCGCACCGAACCGTCACTTGGGCATCCTGGAGGACTGCGGGCCCATAGAGCGCAAGTTCGGAGGACTGAGGGGCACTTCCGGCATCATGGAGGACCGCGGGGAAGCGGCGGGAGCCTGCCGGAGCCCCGGAGGAGCCGGTGAGTCCCCCGCGAAACGAGTGCCGACGGCGGCCGCGGTGGCGGCGCCGCTGTCTCGGGGCCGCATCCGCGTCGTTTCTCTCCGGAGCTGCGGCCGGTGCTTGGAGGGGGGCGGGGGGGGGGGGGTATGGCGCCGCCATCTTCTGAAGGCTGAGGCTGCCCGCGGTGGGGATGGGGCCGCGCGGCCAGGAGGGGACAGGCCGCCGCCCCGCCGTGCAGAGCTGCGTTCCTTGCGTGTTTCGGCAGGAATCGCTGTTGAATCCGTCTCGCTCTCGAATCCGTCTCGCTCTCCACGGCTTCCGGGCAGTTTCTCCGCCCGCCCTGCCGGTCCGCGGTTAGGCCGGCGCGGAGCACCGGTGACGGGACCTGCGGGCGTGCGGGCATGCGTGAGGGGCTCTTGCGAGAAGAGCCTCGCAATAAGCAGGCTCAGCTCCGGGGCGGCACTAGTAAATGGCGTGGTCCTCGGGCGCCGTTAATTCGTGCCACGCGTTTGAGCTGGAATTTGAGAGAATAGTCTGTTATTTAAATGGCCCGATTGAAGAGTTGACTGGTACAAAAAGCCGCTGAACGAACGGCTCACAGCCAGCGAGCGCTCCGTGTACCGCTGCTGAAGGGAGCAGGAGCAAAGCGCAGGCACCCGACTGACACAAGAGGAAAAGGTTCATTACCGTTGGAAATCACGGTTTCGGATTGTGAATTAGGACTCAAATTAGGGGTACGTTCACGACGACCGTTACCCTAAACTGCTCCCAATTGGTATTCTATTTCTGCTTCCCAAGGAGAAAATTTTCATCTGATGGTGCTGCGGGGGTATCTTTAATGCATCAGTTTAAGATGGCTAGTATTGTTAAACGGGCATTCATGATGCCCAGTTAGCGTTCGATCTGTTTCTAAAATGAAATCTAAGTTTTTGTTCGTCGGATTTAATTGGCGTCGGTTTTTTCTTTTAGCTCTACTTGGAAGGAATTGGTACCCGTCCCCTCCTCCCCCCCCCAACGGCTATGTTTAAATTTTGGCAGTCGTGACTCCCTGTTGGTTTTCTAATTTTCCTTTTATTTTAAATCTAAATCTTTTAGCGTTATGTTAGTTCACCACCGCCCGGGAATTCTTTTAGTACCTACGTTTAAACGGAGCCGTTATTGAACGATTCCTTTTTTTATTTCTCTTTATCTAAAAATCTAAAGCTTCGATTACTCTTTTGGTTCTAAGCAGGAGTCACTGTTGCCTCCCAGCTTGCTTACAGCGGTGTGATCGTTTAAGCGTTAGAGCCTCCCAATTAGTTTCCAGTTCAATTGGTTTAGCAGTGGTTATGTTTAAATGGAGCTGTTAACGACTCCCAATTAGTTTTCTGTCTTTATCACTTCAAGAGGGTCTCTAAACTATTCATTTTTTGAATTGCAGTACGGACCGGGAATCATTACTGCCTGGTTCATTAAGTAACATCTGCCACTAAATTTAGTCATTACTCAACCCTAGGTAATATTTCTTCTCTTTAGGCGCGCTCTAATATTTTGTGACTTTACCACGAAGTGGATTAACTAGGACGCGTGATTTTTTTCTTTTCCTGTTAGAGTTGTTTCGCTACAGCTATTACTTCCAGTTAGTGCTCTGTTGTTGATATTCTGCTGCTTGCCCTTTGATTACATCAATGGGGAGTAAGTACTGTCTGCAAAGCGGGAAGCAATAGCTAGAGCGGACGACGGGCAGTATTTGCTCCCAAAGACTATTCTGGTTACTGTGACGGACATTTTTATTTTAAACGTTTTGACGTAAACGAGCGGTAAAAATTAAACTAATAGAAACTGACCACTTTGGAATTCCCCAGGAAAAACCACCGGAGCGCCTCGACGCGACCGGAGCCAGGACGCCTGCCGCGGTCCACTTGGGACGCTCGACGGTTTTGCACTCCGTCTCCAAAGCTTGAAGCTCCGCGGAGCGCAACCTCCCCGAGCGGCGACTCGGCCTGTAGCCACCGCCCGCTCTTCTCTCCGGCTCCGCCACCCGTTTTTCCAGAGCAGCCCAAAATCCCGGGGAAGCGAACCCGCGCACAGCAGATACGCCGCGACACCAAACCTCCGGCTGTCCAGCTGCGCCGCCCCCGACCGTCGCTGCTGCGCCAACGGGAGCCTCCGGCCGACGCAGTGCCGAGCGCCCGCGACCCCGTCGGCCGCCGGCTCTGCCAGCGGCGCGGTCCGGCGAAATCCGCGACGCTGCCGAGTCTGCGGCGAGTCCGGGGCGTGTTTTTTTAGCGAAGGAAAAGGCCATTGCAAGTCTCAAGTCCGACCTGCAAGGAAAAAGAAAGCCCGCGTAACAAGGCTAGACCCGTTCCTGTCTGTTGCAGAACTTGTACCAGCGCTACATTCTGGACGGGACCGAATGACAAAGCCGAATGACAGCCTGCAAGAATCCTCCTCTCAGAGCTCTCTGGTTGCAAAGGGAATATTGTAGATCACCAGCAGTTGTAAGACACTGAGACTCCTACTTTTCTCCATCTGCCTCCCTCAACAGAAATAAGTCCCAAAGGACAGAAAACCCCAGGATCGGGTTGAAATCAAACGGAACCCAAACCAAAAACCAAAACCAAGGAAAAACCGTCGGGGAAAAGAACCCCAAAGCATCAGGAACTGTACCAAGCACCTTAAGTAACACTGAAGCGACTCGAACCAAAACAAGTGACAAAGCACCTCAGGAGAGGTGCCAGGAAAGACAAATGAGTCCACACAGAGCAACGCCCGTGTCCTTCTGAGAGGACTAGGCAGGTGAGAGAAGGCCCTTTGAAGGCCTGTGGTTCTGAGAAGGCCGCTTGTCACGCAGATTGATTCTGGTGCCTGGATGGGAAATGGAGGGGACTGAGGGGCGCACGAAGGGGAGGGAGGAACTCGGACAGCTTACGGAGATGCCTGCGGTGCAAAGCCAGGCTGCAGGATGGCTCGGCGTCGGTGCCATCGACCCCCCCCAAAAGATGCTGTGACCCCACTTGGGGACGACAACCTCTGGCCCCGGCGCCCCCGGGGCCGGGCAGAGGCAGCAGCGCTGGGCGTAGCTGGTGGCAGGGGGCCCGACGGGGGGGAACGCGTCCTGGCAGGGCCTGGCCAGGCCCAGGAGCACATCTGGTCCTCGCTGAGGGGCTGGAGCCGATGGGGGCCTGAGGAGTACAGGGGTGGCCTGGTGTCCCCGGCCGCAGCTCTTCCCTGCCGCAGCCGCCTGCGCTCCTGTCCGCGCCCGAAGCCCCATGCCCGCAGAGGCAGCTGGGTCTGGAGCTGCCAGCGCCAGCAGCCCCAGAGCAGAATGAGCTCCCTGAGCAGAGGCCGAGGCTCATATACCCCAGGCCCCGCCCCCGGGCAAGTGGTGGGGATGGGACACAAGGGGGGGCGGTGCCGGTGAGGGGGGGGGGGTGGGCAGCAAGGCACGCCAACGGGAGGGTGGGGCATGGGGCAAAAAAGTCACGCCCGGGGGGGGGGCGGTGCTGGGGTGGGGTGCAGAATAACAAAGGCAAACCCGGGAAGGGGAAGGGGGTGGGGGCCGGGCAGGGCACGGCCACTGTCGGCGAGGCCATGGGGGGGGCGGTGCTGGGGCGAGGTGCAAAGCAGCAAGGCACTCCCACAGGGGGAGCGGTGCCGGGGCGGGGCGCGGGGAAGCAGGGCACGCCCACGGGGGGGCGGTGACGGGGCGGGGCGCGGAAAAGCAAGGCACACCCACCGGGGGGGGGATCAGTGCCGGGGCGGGGGGAAGCAGGGCACGCCCACGGGGGGGGCGGTGCCGGGGCAGAAAAGGCACACCGGGGGGGGGTCGGGGGGGGGGGCAAGCAGGGCACGCCTACAGTGGCCAGTGCCGAAGAACAGCAGCAAGGCACGCTCACGGCGGGGGGGAGGCGCCGGGTGGATTTGGGGCCAGGCACACCCACCCTTAGCAAGGCCACCGAGTTGGGGGTGGCATGGGAAAAACCCCACCTGAAGGCGGAGACAGGGGTACGGGGGGGCATAGACAGGTGCAGACGTGGTGCGCATCCTCACGGCTGCTCGATAGTCTCACCTTCAAGTCCTAGGAAGGGAAATGCGGTCACAAACACTCCTCACAAAAAACAAGTTGCCATCCTGCAGGAAGTTCAGAATTCCGGGAAAATCCAGTGCACCTAGAACAAAACAGCACCAAAACTATCAGTTAAAAAAAAGGCTGTGTGTTTTAAAACCCTCCTGTCACCCCTGAACACCCCCTAGGAAACTGCTGACATAAAAACAAGAAAAAAAAAAAGCCCAAGCTTCATCCCAGGGCACTTTCTACTGTGGGTGCTGCTGGACCCTGCCTAGTCCCAGAGTTCTTGCCTCGCACGTAAGAAGGAGCTTCCTGGGAGAGTTCAGGGCTCATCTACCCCAGGCCCCAACCACCACCCTTCCCAAAATCATAGGCAACTGGGTAAACTGAGACACGGAGAGAGGGGACCTAGAAATGCCAGTTTCACAAGCAATGAGGAAGAATGAAATCAGAGCTGGTGGGGTGCCAGAAAGGAAACGACATAGAAAGGAAAGGTAGAAGGTGACACTTTACAGGGCAATGCTAGCAAAAGAGCAAAAAGCTTTGGGGAACTAGACAGCCTGAAAGGCAGACAGAGGCAGGGACAGGCAAGGAGGCAGGCAGAGATCCAGAGAACCGGGGCAGGGATGGCCCTGGACACACACGAGGGGACACGTGGCTCCTGGTGACAACGGCAGACCTTCACTGCCCCGAGGCTTTTCTCTCTGTCTCTGCCCCTTCCTCCTCCACAGTGCCAGCTGCCTGACCTTAGGAGCAGGCGGTGGGTGACTCAATGCACTTCTCTCACGAGGTTTCCTGGACATGCAGCAGCTCACACGTGTGCAGCCAACAGAGGCGCCAAGGTCCTGGTGCTGTGTTATGGTGGCATTCTCTGTTGTGGATGGGTGGGAGGGATCCTTCCTTGCCACAGGGACCAGCTGGAGACAGTTGCCTGTGGAAGCCCCTTGGTTTGACTCCTCAGCCAGCTCCTGCAGGCAGGCATGCCCAGGCAGCCCCCTTCATAGCCCAAAGTAGGGCCAGCCCCATCATTAGCCTCAGTGGCCACACCTGCCCCAGCTGGAGCCCATCAGGAACAGGGGCCTGGGCAAAGCCCCACAGCACATGGTCCCCTCCCTGGCACCTGCCCACAGCCACGAGCTCTGCACCCAGGGGCTTGAATACCATCCAGGGGCACAGAGGAGGCAGGAAAAGTTTACTCACCTCTGCCCAGAACAAATCCTGGCACTTAGCTGGCTACAAGGCTCGGTGTGCAAACACAGCAAACGCAGCAGGAGAGAAGGGAAAAAGCAGGAGGAAGGTAGAGAAGAGGTGGGGGACAGGCAGCCAGTAAACGGGATGCTGCAAACAGGAGAGGGACAGGGAGCAGGACAGTAGCATAGAGAGAGGAGTACTGGGACACTGAGCAAAAAACCCAGGGAGAGATGGAGGAATACATAAGAGCGAGGAGGAGCAGGAGAGAGAGGCCAAAGGGACCAGCAGGACCACAAAGCAGGGACAAGACAAGGGACAGCGGAATATTGTAAAGCAATAGGGGAAAAGAAACAGAGGCAAGAACTAACACATAGGGTCAGGAAGACAAAAAGAGGGAGCCTTACAAAGACAATGTAAAAAGTGACACCATTTCCACCCACTCTTGATTTCCACATTTTCCCTGACTTCGCACCCCATCTCAGCCTCCACTTTCTTCCAGCCCTGCCTCTCCCCCTGGCTTGAGGGGAAGCCCCAGTGCAATCAGGAAGGTGTTAGGCTGTCCATCAGGCTCCCACAGCAAAGGGGCCAGGACAGAAAGCCATTGCTGGCCCTCCCCATCTCTGGGCAGCCCTTTCCCAGGCAGCAGAAGGAGCGGCAGGCAGGGCAGCAGAGGTGGACCGGGACACACACAGGAGAACGTGTGACTCACCCCAGCTCCTGGCACCAGCTCAGATCTTCAGCACCCCAACACTTTTCTCTCAACTCCCCTCCACTGCCAGGCTGGCCAGCGGCTCACACACACAGCCGATGCAGGCACCAAGCTGCCAGCAACGTGTGCTGGTGGTCTGCTCCATCATGGACAGCTCAGGGGGATCCTTCCTTACCACAGGGACCAGCCATTCCATTCTGGAGGTACCTCCAGCTACCTCCTCAGCCAGTTCCCCTTTATCAGCTCCCTCAGGCAGCCCCTTTATAGCCCACAGGAGGGCCGGCCCTGTTATTAGCCCCACTGGCCACACCTGGAGCCCATCAGGAACAGGGGCCACAGGCAAGAACAAGCACCCAGGGACAAGGAGCTCTGAAGAGGGAGATGTAGGAAGAAAATGTAAAAAGCGATACTGCTTTTCCACTCTCCCACCCACCCCTGCCCTTGGGAAAGCCTGATGGAAACCATGAGACTTCAGGGTGTCCCTGCTGGGTGCCCCTCATTCCCCCTGATATCTACTGGTGATGGCATTTTGGGCCCAAGGAAGTGCCAGAGCGAAGTTTGGAATGCAAACAGTTTGTTTAAAACAGTTTGCATCTGGAGCAGCACTTCTTGTAGCGGTGGGGGCAAGGCAGGTGCATGGAGCAGGGACAAGGGGGGGGGACACACAAAACATGGTAATGGGAGGCAGGTGCAAGGCACACCCATGGTGGGGGGGCGGGGGGGGGGGGGAGGAAGGCAGGTGCACAGGGGGAGGATAGGGTGTGAGCTATGCACACCCATAAAGTGGGTACAAAAATCTGTCAGGGATAACCTGATTGAGGAAGATGAAGTTGACCTTGACAGCATTCCAGTATACCCTTGAAAAGACAGAAGAAGTGGATGAAGAATGTTGTAAACAAGTTTGAGGAAGTTATAAGAGATTGAGCAAGAAGAGACTGAGCAAGTAATACCACAGAGCAGAAACTTGGCAAGAGAACAGTAGGTACAGTGAGAAATACAGTAGGAGCTCCAGCCAATCATTATGTGAATGGAGGTGAATGGACAAAGCTATTGAGCGAATCATTTTAGCAGCCTTAGTGCATGAACAGGTGGACAGATAAGAAAGGTTATAAAAGGGTACGCTTTTTCTGCTGCACCATCTCAGCCATCTTGGTTTTTGCAACTTAATAAAGACTGCCTTCTTACATATACTCTTGTCGTTGTCCATCCCTACCATGAAAAAAAGCAGGCAAGGCAGGCCCATGGGAGGCAGGGACATGACAAGTAGGGCCAGGCACACACACGGGAGTCAAGGCCACAAAGATCGGGGTGGCATGGGAAAAACCCCACCTGAAGGCAGAGACAGGGGTATGGGGGGGCATAGACAGGTGCAGATGTGGTGCACATCCTCATGCTACTCGATAATCTCACCTTCAGTCCTAGGAAAGGAAATGGGATCACAAACCCTTGTCACAAAAAACAAGTTGCCATCCTGCAGGAAGTTCAGAATTCCAGGAAAATCCAGTGCACCTATGTCTTGGTTTGAAAGACAGGTGTCTGTGGAGGAAGGCAGGAGCCTCCCTTGAAATGGAAAGTGCAACCCCCTTCCCTCCAAATTATTATAATTTTGAAATTAACGGGCGTTCAGGCAAAGATATGGGGAATAGGAATAACAGTTCTTTACTAATATATATATATATATAAATATATATATATATATATATATAACACAAGGCAGGGAAAAAACAAACAACCCACTGGTTTACACTGACAGAGTCAGGAATACAACCTGACACCCTGTTAGGGTGGCAGTAGCAGTCCGATAAGATGCTGGCTGCAGTCCTCCTGAAGCGATGGATGTAGTTCTGTGGAAGCAGCAATCAGGTAAAAGAGTCTGGTCTTCCTCCGAAGGTCCAGTGGTAGGTAGGTAGCTCTTGTCCTCTGGAACTCCAGTGGGGGGAAAAGCTCCTCTGGGAATCCACTGGAAGAAGGCTGCTAGGGTGTTCAAAATCTCTGTTTTTATTTGGCATGGACTGCTTGGCTCCTTCCCCCCCGCCCCCCCCCCCCCCCCCCCCCCCCCGGGCGGAGCATCTCACAATGGGATGGGGAGTCGTGAGGCAGTTCCTTGATGGGCCATTAACAGGAGATAGTCCAGGAGCGAGTTATCGATGAGTCAGGCGATAAGGCATTGTTGTGCCCAGTAACAGGAGATAGTCCGGGGGGGGGGGGGGAGGCAGAGAGCACCGCCCCACCTGGTCTCAACAGCTCCTGAAGATGGTAATAGAATATTTTTTTCTTTTGGCACATTTTGCACTGTAACCCAGGACAACCTAGAACAAAACCACAGCAAAACTGTCAGTTAAAAAAGCTGTGTGTTTTAGAACCCTCTCATCACCCCTTAACACTCCGTATGAAACTGCTGACAAATAATAAAAAAAAAAAGCCCAAGCTGCATCCCAGGGCTCTCTCTACTGTGGGTGCTGCTGGAGCTTGCCCAATCCCACAGCTCTCACCTCGCACAGAAGGAGCTCCCTGGGCAGAGCCCGGGACTCATCTACCCCAGGCCCCGCCCACTGCCTTTCCAAACATCCCCAGGGGAAGGGGCCGCCGCGGGGCACAAAGGTGAGAGCGTCCGGTGCGTAGCCCACTCACTGTAGGCGGTAGCAGGAGAGAGCGCGGCAGCGCGCACCCGGAGCTGCAGTACCGTCTTTTGGTCACAGGGTGGCAGCAGGGTGCGCGGCAGCGCCGCCGGGGCTGCATAACCGCTTTTTGGTCATAGGGTGGCAGCAGGGAGCGCGGAAAGCTCCGCTGGGCCTGCAGTACCGACTTTCGGTCACAGGGTGGCAGCAGGGAGCGCGGCAGCGCCTTCGGGTCTGCAGTACTGCTTTTCGGTCACAGGGTGGCAGCAGGGAGCGCGGCAGCGCCTTCGGGGCTGCAGTACTGCTTTTTGGTCACAGGGTGGCAGCAGAGAGCGCCACAAATCGGTGTCACCGCACACGCGCGTGTA
This sequence comes from Leptosomus discolor, assembly GCF_034619465.1. Taxonomy (NCBI): domain Eukaryota; kingdom Metazoa; phylum Chordata; class Aves; order Leptosomiformes; family Leptosomidae; genus Leptosomus; species Leptosomus discolor. The sequence continues at coordinate 8,850,406 of NC_141405.1, forward strand.
CCACGCCCCAGTACCCAACCCTAGTCAAATCGTGGTAGCAGAGCGCGCCGCGGGCGGCCGCCAGCGCGCATGCGCGTACCCCGGCCTGCAGTACCGCACACCCCCCACGCGCAGGCAGCACAAAGCGCCGTTTCACGCAGCACCCCCGTGCGGTCACAGCGGCGCAGCAGCACCTGCGTCTTTCTCTGACACTGGGGGTACAGGGGGACCCGGAGAGGGGTGGGGGATGACCGACACCAACGGCTCTCCCCGGCATAACCCACAGACGAGCACTCACCTGCCACAGCCCACGAGACAGAATCCATGCTCGATGCCTGCCCCCCGCCAGATCATCGACGCCGGCTGCCGCACAGCAGAAGGGTGGCAGGGCGTCTGCCAAAGGACGGTGCCATGGCTCTTGCTCGCACTCGGCTCTGCCACGTTCCCCGTCTCGGACCACGCCCGGACGGGCTCCCCAGAGCAACAACTGCCCCTTTCCCCACCGGACAGCCGTGGCAGAAAGCTTGGACAGAGACAGAGCTGGCCCCGCGGGGCGAGAGTGCTGAGCCACCGGCAGGCAAACCTGGGGGGGGGGGGCGAGCTGCTGCGCAGCACCGGACACTCACAGCAAGACATCGGGAAACAAAAGGCCCCAGCCATAGTTCAGCACATTAGAAGAACAACACAGAAGCAAGGAGAGGAATTCAATAGAACGAGGGACAGGAGAGCAGTCGAACTGAAGGAGACCAGCCCGAAATACAGACACATCCTCTACAAACCAGAGTGATTTGAATACTTAACACTCCATAGAAAGACAAACAGATACGATTTCCAACCCCTTCTTAGCAGAAAAGCAACTGCTCTTGCTCATGTTTGATGCCCTTCCTTAGAGCGCTGCTGCAGAACAAGGCTGTACACCCCCATCTAGATCTATGCTTACACCTGTCTTCAAAATACACAGTTGTTAATTGACTCTGCTCCTGCCCCACCTTGTTCTATCATGTCACATGATTAGAAACCAAGTACTTCAGAGCGCTCTGTCAAAACACAGGGAAGAAACTCAGTAACATGCAGCTGCCTCTGGCTTGGAAAGAGTTAGAGAAACCCCTGACCGCTTAAGTACACCTCATACATTACATGCTGTACTGATTCGGCAGCGAGTTTAAACCGCGTTAGTCATTCTGCCAATTATACAATTTTAACTTTCTCTAGAGTTTCATATATGACAGGAAAAGATCAGTGAAATAATAGATCCCCCACATGGTTTTACTCATTAAAAAGAAAAAAAAAAAAAAGAAATTCAAATCCCCAGGGCTGCAACAGGTAAGGCCACCGAACAGGACTGGCAGATGCACTAAGGCTTCTGGCTGTACCAAAGCACGCAGAGGAACATTTTTTAATCGTATCTCGACCGTTGCAACCAAGAATGTAAAGACCAGTGACGCCATCCACTTTTGGAACACTTGCTGTGCTTCAGTCTTTGGAAACAAATTGACTTTGCTGTTGTTTTGTTTTTCAAAAGAGGGCAAAAAGTCTCACTGCTCATGACTTCTACAGCCAAGCACACAGAGTCCGACAGGCAGTTCGTACAACGCAATTTCTTTGAAGGAGAAAGATTTCCATTCCAGGAAAATCCCTTTTCCAACTGAAATCAAAGTTACGCACTGCAGGACAACGGTCCCTGGTCCCTCAGCTTCGCTTCCAGAGGGCTGGGGATCCGCGTCCATCCTCAGCAGAAACCACATCAACTAACCTGATTACTCCTGCAGTTGCCACGTTCCTCCTCATCGCCTACAGAAAAAAAAAAAAAAAACCACACACACCGCTGACAGTGGTAGCTGTCACACGGGTCACCACAGACCTCCTCGAAACACCCTCCTCCTCAAAAGGAACGTGGTCTTCCGCTCAACTGCTCCGCACCGATTCCCGTGTTGGACGCTGCAGCTGTCATCGCTTGCGGCCCCCCTAAGGTAGCAACAGACAGAGAAATACCGTCACGCTTGGGAGAAATCACCAGCCCCACGCTCCTCCTTGCTGCTCCTTAGCTCACCACCTCAAAAGCTCACCCAACTCCAAAGGCAGCTGCGTAACACCTGCACAAACGCACAGAAACGCTTGACCGAGCTGCCGCAGGATGCTCCGCTCTTGGACGCCGGCCCGGCTGACAACCGCCTCGCCTCCTCAGGCCGCTGGTCGGCGCGCAGCTTCGCCCCTCCGAGGCTACGTGCGTGACCTGCGAAAGCCAAAACAAAAGGCACGTGCTGAGATACCGCCCGAAACCACAGCCTGCCCGTGCCCATTCCCCTCTCCTCCTCCTCTACCTCGGCCGCCCACCCACCCTACCTCTGCCAGCTGCCGCGTTGAGGCTCCGGTACCACCTGTAAAACACAACCCATAAGGGATGCTTATAAACTTCACAAACGACACAACGCCTGAAAAGTAACTTCTCTGCTGCAGCCCACCAGTCCCAGCTCACCTCGCCCCAGCCACCCGCAGTGCCGATACCCTGCTTCGCTCGCTACTTCGTGCCTTTGGAATACAACAAACCTACCAAGACCTGTCAGCTGCTCACACAGCCATCGGCCGCATCTGCCCGCTGACACTGCGTGCCAACCCACCTTCTTATGGCCGCTCCCCCGCCCCTCCTCTAACCCTTTGGTGCACGGCTCGTCTCACTGCATCTGAAAACGGCATCGAACGAGTCACCCGGCTGCGGAGCAACAGCTTAACGGTTCCGGAGATCTCCTTTCCATGTAGGAATACCCTCTAGACTCCAACAACAGCCAGCCAGCCATCACAGAAAACCAAAGCCAAAGCAACACCTGGCCCTACGCGTACGACCCTTAGCACCTTCCACCCCGGAAGTCAAATGCCACGGCCCCTGACGAAAAGATACGGCCGCGGCCGCAACCGCAACGGTGGACGCGCGAGAAGCCGGGCCCCAAGACCCAACATCCACAGGACGCGGAGAAGTCGTCGTCCCAGAAGAGGGCTCCGTGAGAACAGACCGCTCGACAGCGGATACCCCAGCGCATCCTGGACCACTCGTCACCTTCTCGGACACGAGACGTGCTGGACAGATCTGTGTGTGGAGCTTCTCGCGCGAGACGGGGAGCGCTCGGTCGGCGGTACCCCGGTGAGTCGAGGAGCACGAGACCCTCGGTGCGGCTACCGATGCGCCCGCCTACCGCAAAAGAATAAACCTCCGGAGCATCGAGACCTCATTAATGTGCAGTATAGCGCACACGGAACAAGCACCACCGACCGCCTCCTTACCACTGAACCCCTCAAGGAATCACAGCGGCGGTCAGCTGACGGAAAAACCACGGCGGCTGAAAGATCTAACACAGGCACCTTACAACCACAGAAACCGGTGCTAAACACACAACAGGTGAAAAACTACACGGAAACGTAACCGCTGTGACCGGCACTACGACACGTCTCATCAGGCGCGTCATGAAAAAGTCAGAAACGGAGTAATGGGAAGGCTCGCGTGCCCGGGCCTACGACAGAAGACAGACCCTGGCTGGAGACTGTTACCAGCGCAAAGAACGCAGACCCTCTTCTCTGAGAAGTTCTGGGGAAGATGCCTTCTCGAGAAACTCTCAAGCTCCGTATACAGGCGAGTACAAGATGCTCACCCTAACCCTCGCTGGACAATTTCACCATCAGTCCTATTAAGAGAGAAAAAAGAGCATAGATCAAGACATCAGCAACTTACACAGCACACAGTAAAAACGGTGGGGAAAAAAAACAAGGTTCCATCTCCCATAGTCAGGAATTCCAAAAAAATGCAATGCATCTAAAATTTAAAAAAAAAAAATGGCAGGCTATTAAACCATTTTGCCACCCCCAAACCCTCAGCGGAAAACCGCCAGCCTGAAACAACAAAAACAACTGCATAAAAGGGTACTTCCTACTATGCCTACAGCCGAACCTCGGCCGGTCTCGAAACTCTTCCCTCACACCGACGCCTCCGCTTCTTGCCGTGAGCAAACCCCCGACGCCCGCGCAGCCCAGCCGGCTCCAAGAGCTGCCGCCAGCGACCAGACCAGCGGAGCGCCCGCACCGCAGCAGCCCCGGAGCAGAACGGGCTCCCTGTGCAGAGGCCAGGGCTCGTACACCCGGGGCCCTGCTCACCACCCTTCCTGCAATCCCCTGGGAAAGGGGCTGGGGCGACCCCCAGCAGACACAAGGGCGGCCGGAGGAGCAGCGGGGAGTTTCCTCACCTGCCTCCGTGTCACGGGGTACAAAGCACTGAGCAAAGACAGCGACCCGTACCGCAAAGGCCGACACCTGCTCTTCTACTGCAGGTATCTGCGGCACCAGCAACGTGACCGGGCAGGGAATTAAACTAACGGAACCGCTTTAACTGGGAGAATAAGGACACAAACCTGAGCCAGGTGCAGTCAGCAACATCCCCGGGGAGGAACCAGCAACCAAGTCCTCAGCGCTGCCCCTGGGAGACACAAAGAACGGCCAACTGTTGTCCACAGCGACGGCCACCCCTTTCCCCAGGCAGGAACCCCTCCTTCTGCAGGAGCTCCTGGAGACGCCCCCTCCTGCCCCAGACCATTGCCAACGGCACCCGTGCTTATGGGGCAATAAAGCACGTTCGCGGGTCAGCTTGCTGCTGCGAGGGCAGGGTCTGGGGTGGTCAGGGGCTACGGGACAGGTGCTGGAGCTGTGGGCAGCTGCATGGGGCGCGCAGGCTGGAGCACTTTTCCAGGGGGTGGGAAGGCCTCCAGGTGCCCGGAGGCAGCCATCTGCCCCTCTTCCTCCTTCCTCTCCACCAGCTCACAAAACCCCTGGGAGCTGCCCTGACGGGGCCCGACGTCTGCTGTCGGCACTCTCGGGCAGGCGTGCCCTAGCAGCACCATCCCCTGGGGCTGCGGCCCCATGACACAGAGCGGCCATCGCCATCAGCCTCGCTGGCTCCCTCCGGGGCTCCTCCGGCACCAGCCCGCAGCTGCAGCCATGGCCCCTTACCCCCGCTGTGTACCTGCTCCCCTGGACTCTCTGACCGCTGCTCAGCAAGTACAAAGGAGACAGAGCGAGGGTTTATTTGCAAACCCATCTAAGTGCGAGGAACACGCCTGCTCTGGGGCTCAGAGCCCGTCCACTCACCCTTCCCTGGGACCGCTCGGCAGTCCACGCTGGGGCAGCAGGTACGGAGAACGAAAACACAGCCATGGGGAGCTGGGCAGAGGAACAGAAAGAGAAAAATAAGGTGAGGGAGAGGAACTGAGGAGCAGAGAAAGAGAGGTACCGGGAAAAGAACAGAGAGGGGGAGACACAGATAAAGAAAGGACACAGAGTCCTGGTCTGTGGAAGGAAAACGGGGTCAGGGAGCCAGGCGGGTGAAAAGAGCACGCCCACCAGCCCTGTGCCCAGGGGGCAGCAGCGGCCTTTCCTCACGGGGAAGTGGCAGCGGGCACGGCGGCCCCATCCCACAGGCCCTGCAGCATCGCGCGGCCGTTACCGGCGGCGCCCGCCGGCAGGACAGCCTGCTGCTCGCCGGATGCAGCGCTGAGCATGGTGCCCGAGCCGGACGCCCGCAGGCAGCCATGCGGCCCTGGCAACGAGCCCACAGCTCGTGCGGCGGCTGTGGCGAGGGCTGGGCCGTGCCGCAGGAGCGGGGGGCCATCACTCGACCCCCGCAGCGCAGCACCTCCTCCCCTGGGCTCCCTCACAGCCCCTCGCCTGCTGTGAAGGGACTGCAAACGCAGCTGGGAGGGCAAAGGAGACTGCGAACGTTTCTTCAGTCACGCAGGTAGCGGATGCAGCGAGAGCGCCTGAGGCAGGGAACAGGATGGCGAGAGAAAGACAGGGACAGGGAGCCCGACAGGTGGAGAAAGAAGCAGCAGGGAGAGAAGAAGAGAGGCAGCAGATAGAGGGAGAAGGGAGCAGGGCAGAGACTGACAAAGGAGGACGGAGACGCAGGACAAAACTGGGACAGGCAGCACGACAGAGAGGAAGGAAAGAAGAACAGGGGCAGGAAGCTGGACCGAGACACATGGAGAAAGACAACAAAGAACAGGGCAGAGAGGGAGGATGAAACAACAGGGACAGGGAGCCAAGACAGCCAACGATGGAGGGAAGGGGCGGGGGTGGGGGGAACAACAACACGGTACAAACCACAGAGCTACACGCTACAGGTGGAAGAATTAAAAAATAGAGCCGGGGAGCCAGGAAAAAAAAAAAAAAAGCTGGAGAGCAAAAAGTATAGCGATTCATACAAAAAGGGAGGGAATATTAAAATAGCGTCATCAGGGAGCCAGAGAAAGCGAGACGGAGAAAGGACAAAAGCAACAGGCTACAGGGCAGAGAGGGAGGAACTCATGAGCAGCAACAGAGCTCCGGCCAGAGAGAGACAGAAAAAAGTACAAGACTGCAGGGGCTGCAGGGCAGAGAAGGAAGAATTGACCAACAGGGACAGGGGACCAGACAGAGCGTGATCGAGAACAGAAAAAAACAGCAGCGGGCTACAGGGAAGAGGAATTCAAGAGCAGGGACTGGGAGCTGGACAAAGAGACAGAAAAAAAAAAAACAAACCACGAAACAGTGATGGGCTATGAGACAAATAAGGAGGAAAGAAAAAACAGCAGCAGGGAGCCAGACAGAAGAGACTGAGAAACACAGACAAATAGCCTGGGGCTATGGGACAGAGAATGTGGAATGAAAAGGCAGAGAGAGGGAGCCAGACAGAGAGCAGGGGGAAAATCCAGACAGGCTACGGAGGGGCAGAAGAAGGAATTAAAATCTGGGGACAGAGAGCTGAACAGAGAGGGATGGCGACAGCAGGGAATAGCAGCGGGTGCAGGAGTAAGAGGGAGAAAATAATCGATAGGGACAGGGAGCTGGATACAGAGGGTCAGAGAAAGGTGAAAATAGGGGTAGGGTAGAGGGCAGAGAGTAAGAATTAAAAAATGGGGGCACTGAGACACAGAGATGGAGAAAAGAAAAAAGCAACAGGCTACACAGCAAAGGAGGAGGAATTAAAAAACACGGACAGGAAGTGCGAAAGTGAGAAGGGGCTGGGGGGGGGGGGGTGGGCCGGGGACTCCAGGACACACGACTCCTGACAGGCAACAGGACAGAGAGGGAGGAATTAAAAGGGAGGGACTGGGAGCTGGGAGAGGGGGAGAAAGAAAAAGAATCACGGCACACTACAGGGCTGAGAAGGAAGAAACTGAACAACAGGGACAGGGAAACGGCCAAAGAGAGCCCAACGAAAGAAAATGTGCCGATGGGCTACAGGACAGAGAGGGAGGAGTGAAACAACAGGGAGCCAGAGCCAGGCACAGAGAGATCGAGACAGAAAAAACAGCCAGGAGCAACGAGGCGGGGCAGGGGTGGGGGGAAGCTGCGAGGATCTGGAGCCAGACAGAGCAACAGCAAAAGAAAATGACAGCGACAAGCTCCAGGGAGGAGCGGGAGGAATGAAAAGACAGAGATGAGGGGCCGGACCCAGTGTGACACACGCAGGAAGCACAGCAACAGCTGGAGGGCAGAAAGGGAAGAATTAAAACACAGGTACAGGGCGCCAGAGGTGGAGTGGGGAGACAGATAAAGGGGGAGAGGGCAGACAGAAAGACAGGCTACAGGGAGAAGCAGGAGGAATTAAAGAAATGGGATCCACAGCCGGACAGAGAGAAGGAGAAAGCAGCACAATCACCACAGGCTACAGGGCCCAGAAGGAAGAAACTGAAAAACAGGGAAGCGGGAGCCGTCCAGAGAGAGATATGAAGAAAGGGAAGATAGCGGGGAGCCGCCACACGGCAGCAAGGGAAGGATTAAAAAGATGGGGCAGGGAGACGGACAGGGAGCGATGGAGAAAGAAACAAAGCCCCTTGATGGGCTACAGGACAGAGAGGGAGCAACTGAAGACTCGGGGAAAAGGAGCAGGACAGAGAACGGAAAACCAGTGACGGGCCACAGGGCAGAGGGAGGAACCACATATGTGGGGAGAGGCAACTGGCCAGAGAGAGATGAGGACAGACAGATAACAGCAGTGGGCTACAGGGCTGAGAGAGAGAAACTGAAAAACGGGGACCGAGAGCCGGGAACAGGAGACACGCAGAAACACCAAATCGCAACAGGCCACAGGACAGAGAGGGAAGAAATAAACATCTGGGACCAGGAGCAACCTACAGAGAGACGTCGGGAAACGGAAGTTTCAAGAACAATGCATACGAGGCAGAGAGGAAGGCATTTTTAGAAGTGGGTCAAGACAGGGACAGGGAGCCCAACAGAGACAGAGAGAACAAGAAAGCAACAACGGGCTGCGAGACAGACAGGGAGGAATTGAAAAATCCCAGCAGGGAGAGACGGCAAAAGGAATGAAATCGCAACACGAACTTCGAAAGCGACAGGCTGCAGGGCAGAGAGGGAGGAATTTTAAAAAATCCGGATCTTGTGCTGGACCAAGAGAGACCGAGCAAATAAAAATGGTGAGGCCTAAAAGGGCACACAGGAAGGAATTAAACAACAGGGACAGAGAGCCAGACAGAGAAAAGTCCTGACAGGCTTCCAGAGAGAGAGGGGAATTTAAAATTAGAGACCAGGAGCTGGACAGAGAGAGACTGAGACAGGGGAGGGAGGGAAAAAAAAAAAAAAAAAAAAAAGACGGGGGCGGGCAAGGGGGAAATCACAGCACCATGTGAAAGACAGGGGGCCAGGGGAGGGGGATAGGGAGGGCCTGGGACACACAAGTGGGGCGATGGGGCCCCGAGGGCCCAGGACTCACCGCATCCCTTGTTCTCAGTGCTGCCAGGAGAATTTGCCCGTTCAGACGCTTCCTTCTCTTCCTCTCCTCCCTTCCTCTTCTGCAGCTCCGGTCACATGGTGGTTCTCCACCTAAAAGATTACATGGCTGTCTCAACTCTTGCGAGACAAGGCTTCCTAGACATGTAGCCTCGCTCGTTCATGCGTCACACGGCCGTACCACGCCGTGGGTTACGCACATGGACTCTCCGCTTGCCTGCGGTGGGAGGCAGCTGCCGGCCGGCCGGCCTCTGATTCCTTCTTCTTTACCTTTCTCTGGCCTCTCCAGCTTCAGCCGCAGCAGCTCCTGTCCACTGCCCACAGCCAGCAAGCGCTCCGCCCGCCCCTTTTTGCCCCCACGCCGCGACGAGAGCGAGGTCAGGCAGAGACAACCCAGGCAAGACCGAGGCGGGTGCAGACAACAGCATCCTCAGGGGAGGAAGGGACACCTGTGCCCTCAGTGCAGCCTCTGGGAGACAAGGAGAATCAGTGACCATTATGATCGTAGATCATCCCCGGCCAAATCGCCTCCTTCCACAGCAGCTTCTGGAGATGCCACTTTTTCCCTGCACTGCAGCTAATGGCATCCACGTTAAGGCAGAATCAAGTGCATCCGAGGGCCAGCTTGCTGCCATCACAACAGGATGACCTGGGGAGACAGGCTGCAGGGGAGGTGCTGGAGCTGGAGGCAGCTGCGCGGGGCCAGCGGGGCCGGGGAAGGCTCAAGGGGAGCTCTGGCGAGTTGGGAAGGCACCCGGCGCCTGGAGGGGCGTCCGCCTCCTTCCCCTCTTCCCTCCCACCAGCTCCCGGGAGCTCCCCGGGGCTGCCCGCCGCAGCACGGGCCTTGAGGCTTCCCGTCCCGCCACCCCCGGCGGCCAGCGGCCAGCAGAGACTCCCGCACCAGCCGAAGGAGCTCGCTCGCCTCACCGCCGGCCTCGCCCCTCACCCGCCGCCATGCTGCTCTCGCGCACCGCGCATGCGCGAGCCGCCGCCGGCGCGCCGGAAGGTCCACGCCCGGCGCGCGACCGCCGCGCTGCGGGACCGCGCTTTGGCCGCGCGGCAGCAGCGCCCGCCGGGCGGCGCGTGCCCGGGGCGGCCCCGACGCTGCAGCCCCGCGCGTTGCGCGCCGAGCGCCCGCCGGCCCCGCGCCCCTGGGGCGGGAGGACACGCCCCCGGCGGGGCGGGAGCGGGGAAGGGGCGGGTCTGAGCTTGGGCTGGGGGCGAGGGGCAAGTCGGCGGGTGCAGGCGGCACCCGAGGGGCGGTGGGAGGGCGGTGCCGAGCATGGTGGGGCGGAGGGGGCACAAGGTCGGAGGGCAGGGGGTTCGGGGGCACGTCCCGCAAAAACCTCGCATGGGGCAACATCTCCATGGGAATCACTTGGGGGGGGGGGGGGGACGGACGGGACGGGACGACACGACGGACGACAGGGATGGGGGGGGCGGGGGCGGGCAGAACAGCGGGGAGGAGACCCTCTGGGCCCCGGACTCTCCCCACCGGACAGCCCCGGCTGCAGCACCCGCAGGTCCCCGCTGGAGACAGAGCCAGGAGCCTCCGGCCGCAGGGCTGGCGCCGCCGGGCGAGCACGCTGAACGGCCGGCAGGCAAACCTGGGCAGGGGGAGCTGCCGAGCAGCACCAGACACAACACGGCAGCTCAAGAACAAAAATCCCAAGTTATGTCTCAGCATATGAGAAAAGTAACACAGGAGAAAGCAGAAGAATTCAGTGAGAATGAGGGATAGGATAGCAGTTGAGCTAAAGGAGGTCAGCTCAAACTACAACACATCTGTTCAAAGCCAGAGCCATCGGTACGCTTAAAAAAAAATTAAAAAAAAAAAAAATCAATACTAAGACTCATCAATACAATTTTGAAAGCATTCTCAGCATAAAAGCAAACACCCTTGATAGTGCTGGAAAACGTCTCGTCCCTTTCTCACAGCACCCCTGGGGGGAGATACACACACACCCCCCCCCCCCCGCCCGTGAGACCGCATGAAGACCTCGTACCATCCTCGGACTCACCACAACAGCTACAGCCCTTGCGCCACCGCCGCTGCTGCTGCACGTCTCGCTTGCTCAGTCAATAAATCTGCAGAGTGAAGTGTAAAACTCTAAATAAACATAACAAAGTCATGTTTAAAACGTTCTTTAAAGAAAGAACAAATCTCAGTCGTTCACTTTATACCGAAAAAGCACGTGGATGTTCATGTACATCCAACAAAAACGCTTACACTACCAAAGTATTTGATTTGATGTTTGCGTTAACTGCACTCACCCAGCTGCAAGCAGATACCATTAAATCACCTGTCTCCAAAATACACCGTTCCCATCCGACTGGGGGGTTTCTTGTGCATTACACCATTAGGAGGGACATCTGGGCAGCTGCACCGCCCAGGAGAGATGCCACCAAATGGCCAGGGAAATGCACCACCGAAAGCCAGACAGAAATAAAGTACTTTGGAGTGCTCCCTCCAAATATGGGGAAAACCACCCATAACATTCAGCAGCCTCTCTTTTTAAACACATAGAAGAAATACCGAATTGCTTAAACACCCTCTTCAATCGTACCCTGAAGCTCGCGGGCGGTTACAGTTTAAACAAGGCAAGTTCATTTGTATATTACACAACATGAACTGTTTGGGGTTTTTTCCTATCAGAAATGAAACTTATAAAAAATTAGTAAGATAAGAGATCCCCATACTATTTTACTTTGGGGGACACACACACACACGACACACACACGGACGGGACGATGACGGACAGGGATGACGACACAATGCAGAAATCAACTACCCAGTTCTGCAATGCTTAAGGCTACCAAACAGGACTGGAAGATTTGCCAGAGAGAGGTGGGGGGAAAAAACCCACCAAACAAGCAAAAAAACCCCAAACAACAAAACAAAACAACACAACACAAAAAAAACCCCAACCCACGACCTTGATTGCTCTTAGTACAGATGTCAGTATCTCAGTCAGGTTTTCACGTACCCCTATGAGATATTTTAAACACTTAAGGACTGAAAAAGGAGAAAGCTTTTATCTGGAACACAGTCCATTTCTTCAGAACATCCAAACTCTGACACACAGTTTCTTTCCCCTTTCAGCACCACACGATTCTCACAGAATCGTTTCTCAGCAAGCACACAAAACAGAAAGCTACGCACGCTCTCAGGAAGAGCAAATAAACGGAGGGGAGTACACTTCACACAGGCACAACGTGCTCCAGAACAGATCTTATTTTGAGTGTTTCTGCTGAAGCACTTCCTATCAAAACTAGAGAAGGAGAGCTGGCACGTTCTTCACGTTCACTTTAAAGTCCGTACTACAAGTACCTGGGGAAAAATGCAGACGCACGGGGCAGATGTACCTTGTCCTTGCAGGCCACTCGGGATCCTCTGGGCCAGTCTTGTACCTCCAGGGCAGAAGAAAGGGTCACCATGGTGAAATGATGCCAGTTGATAGTCTGCTGAGAGAGGAAAAAAAAAAAAAACAAGCCACCTTTTAGCACAAAGCGGGCTAGGAATCAAAAGCTTCCTATTTCGGCGAAGGTTTGCAATGACTACAACCGAGTGGAGGAAAAAGCATTTTGCATCATCTTTGGTACAGCTGTTGAGACAGGCCACTAGAGATTTTGGTTTTCATAGAAAACTGGGTGCTTTCTGCCTTTTTTTTTTTTTTTCTTTTTTTTCCTCCTTCTGACTCATTGGCAGCTTCAGTCTCACCAGAACTCCCTTCCTTAGATCGACACAGATAACTACGCACCTTTTCTCAAGCCTACACAGAGCCAGGGTTTCCTCACCCTAGACATCCCAAATCGAATACTATCCTTAAAATGTACAGCGACCCACCTGTCCTTGTCAACCGCCTCCTTGCAGAAACTGCCCCTTCACAGCTCGTCCCCGTCTCGGCGGATTGTCCTGCTGGAGGATGAAGTGCAGAAGATGCGTATCCCCACAGCATTTGTCTGTGAGGGTACATGTTCAGAAATACTCCGAATCTGTAAGACAGACAGGTGTAATTTCTGTGATTTCAATCATCAGAACTCAATTGTGAGGAAACAAACTAACGTTTAAATGAAGGGTCTGTACGCTACAGTCCTAGGAGAGGGGCAGGGGGGAGAAAGGCATTACAAATTGGAAAAAAAAAAAAGGGCATGATTCGGAGCTCCCAATCATGACGGAGCGGTGGGGACAGTAACAAAAGCAAAGACAAACAGCAGCAACGTTAAGTGAAATCCAGCTTTAATTCTGATCACGTCTTTAAGAGACTCCCCAAGTCTATACCTCAGTCCTACGAAGGACTAGTTCTTTTTTTTGAAGGACAAGCTTTTTTTTTTTTAACACATAAAAGTCCCAGACTGAGGGCTCCACGGAATAGCATGTGGACTGAACCACAGGACAAGCAGTCATCAACACTCTAATGAAAAAACCAAATCGACTATAAACCAAGTTTAAACATCACTGTCCATCCTGTGTCTTTGGTTACATTTCTACCGGCATCTAGGTGCTCAAGAGTTCACTGTCCTCACACCACAGGTTACTGACAATGTACTCGGGCATCTAAAAATAAAAAGCCATCTCCACCCCACCCATAAAATCAGGGTGAACCACGAGAAGAGAAACTCTCAAGGCGGCAACAGGCAGCTCTGCACTTACCACGGAGGAAAGTCTGTTCCTCGGCCCGGAAAAAAAAACCACTCTCGACTCCCAAGAGACCTCCCGGGGAACGAACCGTGCTCCATTAACGGCGTTTTGTCCCCAGCTTCTCTGCCCCGGGCTTGGGTGGGGAGGGGCGGCGGGGCCCTTCCACTCGCCCTGGCCCCTCCGCGCTCCCCCAGCCCCACGTGGGCCATCGCCCAAGCACCGACCGCATCCGCCCGCGCGGGATCTCCCTCGTGGGACGCGGAACGCGACGCCGGGAAGAGGCGGCGGAACAGGAACCTCTTGGTCAGGTCGCCCGGCCAGCGGCGAGAAGACCGAGCAAGGTTCTGCCCGAGGGGCCGGGCAGGGCCCCCTGGAGCCCCAGCCGGCCCCTTTCCGTCCCCTTTGCCCGGCACCGAGCAGGCCCCGCCGCCCCGCCCCAGACACCGGCGAGCACCGCCCGGCCCGCTCCGGCGCACCGGCAGGGCAGCCCGGCAGCGCCGCGCCCCGGGACCGCCGCTCCCGCCGTGTCGCGAGAGGCGCCTGCCCGGCTTCCGGCCCTGCGGGGACATCGCCCTCCCCACCCTCCCCCCCACGGCGCGGCTCCCCCCCGCTCCTTCCCACACGGCGCGGCTCCGCCCGCAGCCCCCCCCCGCTCCGCGCCTCCGACACGGGCCCCGCCGGCCTGGCCGCCCGCCTCACGGCTTTCCCCGGGACCCACCGGTCGATCGCCCGCTCCCCACTCACCCGCTCCCCCGGCGGAGCCCGAGCCAGAAGAGCCCCAGCCGCAGCCCCAGCCCCGCAACGTTCGGTGACCGCGCCGCTCCTGCCGCGACTCGCACTGCCGGGCGGTGCACCGGAGAGTGCAGGAAGCCACGCGCCCCGGAGGGGCGGGGAGAGAGGCGGAAGTGACGCTTCCGGCGGCGCGACAGGATGCAGGAACACGCGCCCACCAGGACGGGGGGATGCGGCAAAGCGCGCCCCCTGCCGGGCGGGGGGAGCATGGAAGACACACCCCTGGGCGGGCGGGAGCACCGCTGGGCAGCGCCAAAGCACGCGCACCAGGGGCGGGAGAAGGGAGCGGGACGGCACCTCCGGGCCGCCGCCGACCAGGAGACCCCGCGCACCCGCCGAAAGGGATGACTCGCTCGCCTCACCGGTGGCCTCGGCCCTCCCCCGGCGCGCCGCCGTGCTGCTGCCGGGCACGCGTTTGCCCGGCACGCGCTTGCCCCGCCCACCACCGACGCGCCGGAGGGGCCGGAGCCGGCGCGCGAACGGGCAGAGGGCGAGGGGCAGAACGGCAGCGCCGGCCCCGCGCCCGCGGAGCGGCAGCGGGGCTGCCTTACCGGGAGGCAGCAGACGGCGCCAGGCAGCCCCCGCGGTCTCGCATGGCCGCTGCGGGCGAACGGCAGCGTGGAAACAGCGAGCGACACCGCGCATGCGCGGGTCGGGGCTGCAGTACCTGCCCTTGGCCGCATGGTGGCAGCAGAGCGCCGCAAAGCGAACTGAAACGCGCAGAAAGCCCATTTAAGAAGCGCGGGCTCTGAGGAAATCCGGGGGCGATGGACAGAAAAGGCAGCGAACGTGCCCCTCCAGCCCGTGTCCGGGGCTACACGGCAACAGCTGCCCTGTCCCCCGATGACCCCTCACTAGCCAGGGAGGGGCGTCGAGAAAAGGGGAGGAGACCTGCGGGTCGAAGTGAAATCGGGTTTAACGAGACAGCACCACTACCAACAGA
This sequence comes from Leptosomus discolor, assembly GCF_034619465.1. Taxonomy (NCBI): domain Eukaryota; kingdom Metazoa; phylum Chordata; class Aves; order Leptosomiformes; family Leptosomidae; genus Leptosomus; species Leptosomus discolor. The sequence goes on from NC_141405.1 coordinate 8,865,528, forward strand.
GGCATGCAAAGTTACACTGGGCCAAATGAACGTGCAGCAGCCACGATCGACAGGAGAGGGGTCCTCGGGAGCAAGGAGAAGCAGGGAAAGGAGAGAGCCCTGCAGGAGCCCCGCGGGAGATCCCCTTCCTCAGCAAACCTTCCCGCTTTATACTGAGCATGACACAATGGTCCGGGCTACACCTGTAGCTGACTCAAACTGCTAACAGCCTGCTGAGCATTGCTGGGCTGTGATTCTGGACCAGCCAAACCGTGACAGTGAAACACAGACAAGCAAGTCTGTAGACAGAAACTTTTAAAAGTGATGGGGATTAAGGAAATAAGGGAAAAAAATAAAAATAGTAATGGAGAAGTAGAAAGAAAAATCTATAAAGCAAAGGCAATGAAGAAAAAGAAAAAGTTAAAACTTAAGATATCAAAAAGCAAAGAGTAGATGTAGAAAATACAGTGTAAGCAATAGGGATTAGGGAAATAAAGGGGAAAGATATAAAAATACAGAAAGTGACAGCCAACAAAAATGGAGACAGAGAAAGAAAAATTTAAAAGGATGGTGGTAAGGAAAGATAAGGCATAATTAAAAAATAAAGACAGGATGTGGGATAAAAGTAGATAGAAATCTTTAAGAGCAACAGGGTACAAGAAACAGAAATAATTTAAAAATAGGGTCGGGGAGGTGGATAGAAGAAAATTGAGGAAGAATTTTTTTTTTTTTTTAAGTGAGAGCATACAGGACAGAGAGAGGAATTAAAAAAGGAGGGACAGGGTGCCAGAGGGAGGGAAAATGAGAAAGAGAAATTGCAATGCAGTGAGGCACAAGAAACACGGGAAAGCATTAAGAAATTGGGAGAGGGAGCCAGAAAATGGGACACCATGAACAAGAGAGGGATGGAGAGGGGGACAAGGGTGTAGAGAGGAGAGCTGAGAGATTGCACCAGAAAATAGGGACTGAGAGACAAATGGGAGAGATGGGGAGTGAGGCAGAAGGGACTGACGAGACAGAGGCAAAACAAGGGCCAGGGACAAATTCTAAAGCAACAGGGGAAAAGAAACATAGGCAAGAAATTAAAAATAGAAACAGGGAGCCAAATAGAAACACATGTAGAACAAATATTTCAAAAAGCGATGGAGTACGGGAAACACAGGCAAGAAATAACACATGGGGGCAGGGTGACAGATGGAAGAAGCAAAACTGAAGAAGTGGTTGGGTAGAGGACACAGAGGGAAGAATTAAGAACTAGAGACAGGGAGATGGACAGAGGGAAAAGCAGAAAGAATATTTTAAATGTGAAAGGGTACAAGAATTAAAAGAATAGGTATATGGACCTGCGTAAAGGGATGCAGGCAAAAATGTGAAAAACAACAGGAGACGAGAAACATAGGCAAGAAATTAAAATTAGGTCAGGGAGGGGGAGAGCAAGAGAGAGGTTGCAAGAAAATTTAAAAAGCGACTGGGTTCAAGAGACTTAAGTGAGAAGTTAAAAGACAGGAACGGAGAGGTAGAAACTTTCAAAAGCGATGGGGTACAAGAAACATGCAAGAAGGAAAAAACAGGAACAGAGAGCCCAGTAGAAGCAAACTGCCATGGGTTGACCTTGGCTGGCTGTTGAGTGCCCACCAAGGTGCTCCATCACTTCCTTTCCTCAACCAGAGGAAGAAAATACAACAAAAGCGCCAGTGGAAACCCACCACACTTCCCACAATCAACAGGGACCTGGATAAATGGAGGCAGGGAGAGAGGGAGACCTAGAAATGCCCTTTTCACAAGCAAAAGAAACTTTACAGCAAACTCAAGTCACATCCACTTCCTGTCACCCCAGTTTTGGCAGGAGAGCATAAAGCGCCTTTAATCCTCAGTAGTCCCAGAGTTTCAGTAGCTTGCCCAATGATTGCTGGAAAGTCAGTGTCATAGGGAAGACCAGAGCCCCATTGCTAGTCCCTGCTCTGACTGGTCTGCTAACATGAATGAAAAGAGACTCAAGCAACTAAAACAGTTCATAAAATAAAACCAACTTAGAAAGATGTCCAAAGAGGAACAAATCTGAAGTAAGGAAAATCCGACAGTGAAGCACTTATCATATGCAGCTGTAGTGCACAGTTGATTTTAAGGACTCCAGAATTAGGACTGCAGTGTGCTGTGTTGATCAGCATGCGACACACTGGCAAGGAGGCAGGCAGAGATCCAGAGAACCGGGGCAGGGATGGCCCTGGACACACACGAGGGGACACGTGGCTCCTGGTGCCAACGGCAGACCTTCACCGCCCCGAGGCTTTTCTCTCTGTCTCTGCCCCTTCCTCCTCCACAGTGCCAGCTGCCTGACCTTAGGAGCAGGCGGTGGGTGACTCAATGCACTTCTCTCACGAGGTTTCCTGGACATGCAGCAGCTCACACGTGTGCAGCCAACAGAGGCGCCAAGGTCCTGGTGCTGTGTTATGGTGGCATTCTCTGTTGTGGATGGGTGGGAGGGATCCTTCCTTGCCACAGGGACCAGCTGGAGACAGTTGCCTGTGGAAGCCCCTTGGTTTGACTCCTCAGCCAGCTCCTGCAGGCAGGCATGCCCAGGCAGCCCCCTTCATAGCCCAAAGTAGGGCCAGCCCCATCATTAGCCTCAGTGGCCACACCTGCCCCAGCTGGAGCCCATCAGGAACAGGGGCCTGGGCAAAGCCCCACAGCACATGGTCCCCTCCCTGGCACCTGCCCACAGCCACGAGCTCTGCACCCAGGGGCTTGAATACCATCCAGGGGCACAGAGGAGGCAGGAAAAGTTTACTCACCTCTGCCCAGAACAAATCCTGGCACTTAGCTGGCTACAAGGCTCGGTGTGCAAACACAGCAAACGCAGCAGGAGAGAAGGGAAAAAGCAGGAGGAAGGTAGAGAAGAGGTGGGGGACAGGCAGCCAGTAAACGGGATGCTGCAAACAGGAGAGGGACAGGGAGCAGGACAGTAGCATAGAGAGAGGAGTACTGGGACACTGAGCAAAAAACCCAGGGAGAGATGGAGGAATACATAAGAGCGAGGAGGAGCAGGAGAGAGAGGCCAAAGGGACCAGCAGGACCACAAAGCAGGGACAAGACAAGGGACAGCGGAATATTGTAAAGCAATAGGGGAAAAGAAACAGAGGCAAGAACTAACACATAGGGTCAGGAAGACAAAAAGAGGGAGCCTTACAAAGACAATGTAAAAAGTGACACCATTTCCACCCACTCTTGATTTCCACATTTTCCCTGACTTCGCACCCCATCTCAGCCTCCACTTTCTTCCAGCCCTGCCTCTCCCCCTGGCTTGAGGGGAAGCCCCAGTGCAATCAGGAAGGTGTTAGGCTGTCCATCAGGCTCCCACAGCAAAGGGGCCAGGACAGAAAGCCATTGCTGGCCCTCCCCATCTCTGGGCAGCCCTTTCCCAGGCAGCAGAAGGAGCGGCAGGCAGGGCAGCAGAGGTGGACCGGGACACACACAGGAGAACGTGTGACTCACCCCAGCTCCTGGCACCAGCTCAGATCTTCAGCACCCCAACACTTTTCTCTCAACTCCCCTCCACTGCCAGGCTGGCCAGCGGCTCACACACACAGCCGATGCAGGCACCAAGCTGCCAGCAACGTGTGCTGGTGGTCTGCTCCATCATGGACAGCTCAGGGGGATCCTTCCTTACCACAGGGACCAGCCATTCCATTCTGGAGGTACCTCCAGCTACCTCCTCAGCCAGTTCCCCTTTATCAGCTCCCTCAGGCAGCCCCTTTATAGCCCACAGGAGGGCCGGCCCTGTTATTAGCCCCACTGGCCACACCTGGAGCCCATCAGGAACAGGGGCCACAGGCAAGAACAAGCACCCAGGGACAAGGAGCTCTGAAGAGGGAGATGTAGGAAGAAAATGTAAAAAGCGATACTGCTTTTCCACTCTCCCACCCACCCCTGCCCTTGGGAAAGCCTGATGGAAACCATGAGACTTCAGGGTGTCCCTGCTGGGTGCCCCTCATTCCCCCTGATATCTACTGGTGATGGCATTTTGGGCCCAAGGAAGTGCCAGAGCGAAGTTTGGAATGCAAACAGTTTGTTTAAAACAGTTTGCATCTGGAGCAGCACTTCTTGTAGCGGTGGGGGCAAGGCAGGTGCATGGAGCAGGGACAAGGGGGGGGGACACACAAAACATGGTAATGGGAGGCAGGTGCAAGGCACACCCATGGTGGGGGGGCGGGGGGGGGGGGAGGAAGGCAGGTGCACAGGGGGAGGATAGGGTGTGAGCTATGCACACCCATAAAGTGGGTACAAAAATCTGTCAGGGATAACCTGATTGAGGAAGATGAAGTTGACCTTGACAGCATTCCAGTATACCCTTGAAAAGACAGAAGAAGTGGATGAAGAATGTTGTAAACAAGTTTGAGGAAGTTATAAGAGATTGAGCAAGAAGAGACTGAGCAAGTAATACCACAGAGCAGAAACTTGGCAAGAGAACAGTAGGTACAGTGAGAAATACAGTAGGAGCTCCAGCCAATCATTATGTGAATGGAGGTGAATGGACAAAGCTATTGAGCGAATCATTTTAGCAGCCTTAGTGCATGAACAGGTGGACAGATAAGAAAGGTTATAAAAGGGTACGCTTTTTCTGCTGCACCATCTCAGCCATCTTGGTTTTTGCAACTTAATAAAGACTGCCTTCTTACATATACTCTTGTCGTTGTCCATCCCTACCATGAAAAAAAGCAGGCAAGGCAGGCCCATGGGAGGCAGGGACATGACAAGTAGGGCCAGGCACACACACGGGAGTCAAGGCCACAAAGATCGGGGTGGCATGGGAAAAACCCCACCTGAAGGCAGAGACAGGGGTATGGGGGGGCATAGACAGGTGCAGATGTGGTGCACATCCTCATGCTACTCGATAATCTCACCTTCAGTCCTAGGAAAGGAAATGGGATCACAAACCCTTGTCACAAAAAACAAGTTGCCATCCTGCAGGAAGTTCAGAATTCCAGGAAAATCCAGTGCACCTATGTCTTGGTTTGAAAGACAGGTGTCTGTGGAGGAAGGCAGGAGCCTCCCTTGAAATGGAAAGTGCAACCCCCTTCCCTCCAAATTATTATAATTTTGAAATTAACGGGCGTTCAGGCAAAGATATGGGGAATAGGAATAACAGTTCTTTACTAATATATATATATATATAAATATATATATATATATATATATAACACAAGGCAGGGAAAAAACAAACAACCCACTGGTTTACACTGACAGAGTCAGGAATACAACCTGACACCCTGTTAGGGTGGCAGTAGCAGTCCGATAAGATGCTGGCTGCAGTCCTCCTGAAGCGATGGATGTAGTTCTGTGGAAGCAGCAATCAGGTAAAAGAGTCTGGTCTTCCTCCGAAGGTCCAGTGGTAGGTAGGTAGCTCTTGTCCTCTGGAACTCCAGTGGGGGGAAAAGCTCCTCTGGGAATCCACTGGAAGAAGGCTGCTAGGGTGTTCAAAATCTCTGTTTTTATTTGGCATGGACTGCTTGGCTCCTTCCCCCCCGCCCCCCCCCCCCCCCCCCCCCCCCCCCCCGGGCGGAGCATCTCACAATGGGATGGGGAGTCGTGAGGCAGTTCCTTGATGGGCCATTAACAGGAGATAGTCCAGGAGCGAGTTATCGATGAGTCAGGCGATAAGGCATTGTTGTGCCCAGTAACAGGAGATAGTCCGGGGGGGGGGGGGGAGGCAGAGAGCACCGCCCCACCTGGTCTCAACAGCTCCTGAAGATGGTAATAGAATATTTTTTTCTTTTGGCACATTTTGCACTGTAACCCAGGACAACCTAGAACAAAACCACAGCAAAACTGTCAGTTAAAAAAGCTGTGTGTTTTAGAACCCTCTCATCACCCCTTAACACTCCGTATGAAACTGCTGACAAATAATAAAAAAAAAAAGCCCAAGCTGCATCCCAGGGCTCTCTCTACTGTGGGTGCTGCTGGAGCTTGCCCAATCCCACAGCTCTCACCTCGCACAGAAGGAGCTCCCTGGGCAGAGCCCGGGACTCATCTACCCCAGGCCCCGCCCACTGCCTTTCCAAACATCCCCAGGGGAAGGGGCCGCCGCGGGGCACAAAGGTGAGAGCGTCCGGTGCGTAGCCCACTCACTGTAGGCGGTAGCAGGAGAGAGCGCGGCAGCGCGCACCCGGAGCTGCAGTACCGTCTTTTGGTCACAGGGTGGCAGCAGGGTGCGCGGCAGCGCCGCCGGGGCTGCATAACCGCTTTTTGGTCATAGGGTGGCAGCAGGGAGCGCGGAAAGCTCCGCTGGGCCTGCAGTACCGACTTTCGGTCACAGGGTGGCAGCAGGGAGCGCGGCAGCGCCTTCGGGTCTGCAGTACTGCTTTTCGGTCACAGGGTGGCAGCAGGGAGCGCGGCAGCGCCTTCGGGGCTGCAGTACTGCTTTTTGGTCACAGGGTGGCAGCAGAGAGCGCCACAAATCGGTGTCACCGCACACGCGCGTGTACCACGCCCCAGTACCCAACCCTAGTCAAATCGTGGTAGCAGAGCGCGCCGCGGGCGGCCGCCAGCGCGCATGCGCGTACCCCGGCCTGCAGTACCGCACACCCCCCACGCGCAGGCAGCACAAAGCGCCGTTTCACGCAGCACCCCCGTGCGGTCACAGCGGCGCAGCAGCACCTGCGTCTTTCTCTGACACTGGGGGTACAGGGGGACCCGGAGAGGGGTGGGGGATGACCGACACCAACGGCTCTCCCCGGCATAACCCACAGACGAGCACTCACCTGCCACAGCCCACGAGACAGAATCCATGCTCGATGCCTGCCCCCCGCCAGATCATCGACGCCGGCTGCCGCACAGCAGAGGGGTGGCAGGGCGTCTGCCAAAGGACGGTGCCATGGCTCTTGCTCGCACTCGGCTCTGCCACGTTCCCCGTCTCGGACCACGCCCGGACGGGCTCCCCAGAGCAACAACTGCCCCTTTCCCCACCGGACAGCCGTGGCAGAAAGCTTGGACAGAGACAGAGCTGGCCCCGCGGGGCGAGAGTGCTGAGCCACCGGCAGGCAAACCTGGGGGGGGGGGGCGAGCTGCTGCGCAGCACCGGACACTCACAGCAAGACATCGGGAAACAAAAGGCCCCAGCCATAGTTCAGCACATTAGAAGAACAACACAGAAGCAAGGAGAGGAATTCAATAGAACGAGGGACAGGAGAGCAGTCGAACTGAAGGAGACCAGCCCGAAATACAGACACATCCTCTACAAACCAGAGTGATTTGAATACTTAACACTCCATAGAAAGACAAACAGATACGATTTCCAACCCCTTCTTAGCAGAAAAGCAACTGCTCTTGCTCATGTTTGATGCCCTTCCTTAGAGCGCTGCTGCAGAACAAGGCTGTACACCCCCATCTAGATTGCTTACACCTGTCTTCAAAATACACAGTTGTTAATTGACTCTGCTCCTGCCCCACCTTGTTCTATCATGTCACATGATTAGAAACCAAGTACTTCAGAGCGCTCTGTCAAAACACAGGGAAGAAACTCAGTAACATGCAGCTGCCTCTGGCTTGGAAAGAGTTAGAGAAACCCCTGACCGCTTAAGTACACCTCATACATTACATGCTGTACTGATTCGGCAGCGAGTTTAAACCGCGTTAGTCATTCTGCCAATTATACAATTTTAACTTTCTCTAGAGTTTCATATATGACAGGAAAAGATCAGTGAAATAATAGATCCCCCACATGGTTTTACTCATTAAAAAGAAAAAAAAAAAAAAGAAATTCAAATCCCCAGGGCTGCAACAGGTAAGGCCACCGAACAGGACTGGCAGATGCACTAAGGCTTCTGGCTGTACCAAAGCACGCAGAGGAACATTTTTTAATCGTATCTCGACCGTTGCAACCAAGAATGTAAAGACCAGCGACGCCATCCACTTTTGGAACACTTGCTGTGCTTCAGTCTTTGGAAACAAATTGACTTTGCTGTTGTTTTGTTTTTCAAAAGAGGGCAAAAAGTCTCACTGCTCATGACTTCTACAGCCAAGCACACAGAGTCCGACAGGCAGTTCGTACAACGCAATTTCTTTGAAGGAGAAAGATTTCCATTCCAGGAAAATCCCTTTTCCAACTGAAATCAAAGTTACGCACTGCAGGACAACGGTCCCTGGTCCCTCAGCTTCGCTTCCAGAGGGCTGGGGATCCGCGTCCATCCTCAGCAGAAACCACATCAACTAACCTGATTACTCCTGCAGTTGCCACGTTCCTCCTCATCGCCTACAGAAAAAAAAAAAAAAAACCACACACACCGCTGACAGTGGTAGCTGTCACACGGGTCACCACAGACCTCCTCGAAACACCCTCCTCCTCAAAAGGAACGTGGTCTTCCGCTCAACTGCTCCGCACCGATTCCCGTGTTGGACGCTGCAGCTGTCATCGCTTGCGGCCCCCCTAAGGTAGCAACAGACAGAGAAATACCGTCACGCTTGGGAGAAATCACCAGCCCCACGCTCCTCCTTGCTGCTCCTTAGCTCACCACCTCAAAAGCTCACCCAACTCCAAAGGCAGCTGCGTAACACCTGCACAAACGCACAGAAACGCTTGACCGAGCTGCCGCAGGATGCTCCGCTCTCGGACGCCGGCCCGGCTGACAACCGCCTCGCCTCCTCAGGCCGCTGGTCGGCGCGCAGCTTCGCCCCTCCGAGGCTACGTGCGTGACCTGCGAAAGCCAAAACAAAAGGCACGTGCTGAGATACCGCCCGAAACCACAGCCTGCCCGTGCCCATTCCCCTCTCCTCCTCCTCTACCTCGGCCGCCCACCCACCCTACCTCTGCCAGCTGCCGCGTTGAGGCTCCGGTACCACCTGTAAAACACAACCCATAAGGGATGCTTATAAACTTCACAAACGACACAACGCCTGAAAAGTAACTTCTCTGCTGCAGCCCACCAGTCCCAGCTCACCTCGCCCCAGCCACCCGCAGTGCCGATACCCTGCTTCGCTCGCTACTTCGTGCCTTTGGAATACAACAAACCTACCAAGACCTGTCAGCTGCTCACACAGCCATCGGCCGCATCTGCCCGCTGACACTGCGTGCCAACCCACCTTCTTATGGCCGCTCCCCCGCCCCTCCTCTAACCCTTTGGTGCACGGCTCGTCTCACTGCATCTGAAAACGGCATCGAACGAGTCACCCGGCTGCGGAGCAACAGCTTAACGGTTCCGGAGATCTCCTTTCCATGTAGGAATACCCTCTAGACTCCAACAACAGCCAGCCAGCCATCACAGAAAACCAAAGCCAAAGCAACACCTGGCCCTACGCGTACGACCCTTAGCACCTTCCACCCCGGAAGTCAAATGCCACGGCCCCTGACGAAAAGATACGGCCGCGGCCGCAACCGCAACGGTGGACGCGCGAGAAGCCGGGCCCCAAGACCCAACATCCACAGGACGCGGAGAAGTCGTCGTCCCAGAAGAGGGCTCCGTGAGAACAGACCGCTCGACAGCGGATACCCCAGCGCATCCTGGACCACTCGTCACCTTCTCGGACACGAGACGTGCTGGACAGATCTGTGTGTGGAGCTTCTCGCGCGAGACGGGGAGCGCTCGGTCGGCGGTACCCCGGTGAGTCGAGGAGCACGAGACCCTCGGTGCGGCTACCGATGCGCCCGCCTACCGCAAAAGAATAAACCTCCGGAGCATCGAGACCTCATTAATGTGCAGTATAGCGCACACGGAACAAGCACCACCGACCGCCTCCTTACCACTGAACCCCTCAAGGAATCACAGCGGCGGTCAGCTGACGGAAAAACCACGGCGGCTGAAAGATCTAACACAGGCACCTTACAACCACAGAAACCGGTGCTAAACACACAACAGGTGAAAAACTACACGGAAACGTAACTGCTGTGACCGGCACTACGACACGTCTCATCAGGCGCGTCATGAAAAAGTCAGAAACGGAGTAATGGGAAGGCTCGCGTGCCCGGGCCTACGACAGAAGACAGACCCTGGCTGGAGACTGTTACCAGCGCAAAGAACGCAGACCCTCTTCTCTGAGAAGTTCTGGGGAAGATGCCTTCTCGAGAAACTCTCAAGCTCCGTATACAGGCGAGTACAAGATGCTCACCCTAACCCTCGCTGGACAATTTCACCATCAGTCCTATTAAGAGAGAAAAAAGAGCATAGATCAAGACATCAGCAACTTACACAGCACACAGTAAAAACGGTGGGGAAAAAAAACAAGGTTCCATCTCCCATAGTCAGGAATTCCAAAAAAATGCAATGCATCTAAAATTTAAAAAAAAAAAATGGCAGGCTATTAAACCATTTTGCCACCCCCAAACCCTCAGCGGAAAACCGCCAGCCTGAAACAACAAAAACAACTGCATAAAAGGGTACTTCCTACTATGCCTACAGCCGAACCTCGGCCGGTCTCGAAACTCTTCCCTCACACCGACGCCTCCGCTTCTTGCCGTGAGCAAACCCCCGACGCCCGCGCAGCCCAGCCGGCTCCAAGAGCTGCCGCCAGCGACCAGACCAGCGGAGCGCCCGCACCGCAGCAGCCCCGGAGCAGAACGGGCTCCCTGTGCAGAGGCCAGGGCTCGTACACCCGGGGCCCTGCTCACCACCCTTCCTGCAATCCCCTGGGAAAGGGGCTGGGGCGACCCCCAGCAGACACAAGGGCGGCCGGAGGAGCAGCGGGGAGTTTCCTCACCTGCCTCCGTGTCACGGGGTACAAAGCACTGAGCAAAGACAGCGACCCGTACCGCAAAGGCCGACACCTGCTCTTCTACTGCAGGTATCTGCGGCACCAGCAACGTGACCGGGCAGGGAATTAAACTAACGGAACCGCTTTAACTGGGAGAATAAGGACACAAACCTGAGCCAGGTGCAGTCAGCAACATCCCCGGGGAGGAACCAGCAACCAAGTCCTCAGCGCTGCCCCTGGGAGACACAAAGAACGGCCAACTGTTGTCCACAGCGACGGCCACCCCTTTCCCCAGGCAGGAACCCCTCCTTCTGCAGGAGCTCCTGGAGACGCCCCCTCCTGCCCCAGACCATTGCCAACGGCACCCGTGCTTATGGGGCAATAAAGCACGTTCGCGGGTCAGCTTGCTGCTGCGAGGGCAGGGTCTGGGGTGGTCAGGGGCTACGGGACAGGTGCTGGAGCTGTGGGCAGCTGCATGGGGCGCGCAGGCTGGAGCACTTTTCCAGGGGGTGGGAAGGCCTCCAGGTGCCCGGAGGCAGCCATCTGCCCCTCTTCCTCCTTCCTCTCCACCAGCTCACAAAACCCCTGGGAGCTGCCCTGACGGGGCCCGACGTCTGCTGTCGGCACTCTCGGGCAGGCGTGCCCTAGCAGCACCATCCCCTGGGGCTGCGGCCCCATGACACAGAGCGGCCATCGCCATCAGCCTCGCTGGCTCCCTCCGGGGCTCCTCCGGCACCAGCCCGCAGCTGCAGCCATGGCCCCTTACCCCCGCTGTGTACCTGCTCCCCTGGACTCTCTGACCGCTGCTCAGCAAGTACAAAGGAGACAGAGCGAGGGTTTATTTGCAAACCCATCTAAGTGCGAGGAACACGCCTGCTCTGGGGCTCAGAGCCCGTCCACTCACCCTTCCCTGGGACCGCTCGGCAGTCCACGCTGGGGCAGCAGGTACGGAGAACGAAAACACAGCCATGGGGAGCTGGGCAGAGGAACAGAAAGAGAAAAATAAGGTGAGGGAGAGGAACTGAGGAGCAGAGAAAGAGAGGTACCGGGAAAAGAACAGAGAGGGGGAGACACAGATAAAGAAAGGACACAGAGTCCTGGTCTGTGGAAGGAAAACGGGGTCAGGGAGCCAGGCGGGTGAAAAGAGCACGCCCACCAGCCCTGTGCCCAGGGGGCAGCAGCGGCCTTTCCTCACGGGGAAGTGGCAGCGGGCACGGCGGCCCCATCCCACAGGCCCTGCAGCATCGCGCGGCCGTTACCGGCGGCGCCCGCCGGCAGGACAGCCTGCTGCTCGCCGGATGCAGCGCTGAGCATGGTGCCCGAGCCGGACGCCCGCAGGCAGCCATGCGGCCCTGGCAACGAGCCCACAGCTCGTGCGGCGGCTGTGGCGAGGGCTGGGCCGTGCCGCAGGAGCGGGGGGCCATCACTCGACCCCCGCAGCGCAGCACCTCCTCCCCTGGGCTCCCTCACAGCCCCTCGCCTGCTGTGAAGGGACTGCAAACGCAGCTGGGAGGGCAAAGGAGACTGCGAACGTTTCTTCAGTCACGCAGGTAGCGGATGCAGCGAGAGCGCCTGAGGCAGGGAACAGGATGGCGAGAGAAAGACAGGGACAGGGAGCCCGACAGGTGGAGAAAGAAGCAGCAGGGAGAGAAGAAGAGAGGCAGCAGATAGAGGGAGAAGGGAGCAGGGCAGAGACTGACAAAGGAGGACGGAGACGCAGGACAAAACTGGGACAGGCAGCACGACAGAGAGGAAGGAAAGAAGAACAGGGGCAGGAAGCTGGACCGAGACACATGGAGAAAGACAACAAAGAACAGGGCAGAGAGGGAGGATGAAACAACAGGGACAGGGAGCCAAGACAGCCAACGATGGAGGGAAGGGGCGGGGGTGGGGGGAACAACAACACGGTACAAACCACAGAGCTACACGCTACAGGTGGAAGAATTAAAAAATAGAGCCGGGGAGCCAGGAAAAAAAAAAAAAAAAGCTGGAGAGCAAAAAGTATAGCGATTCATACAAAAAGGGAGGGAATATTAAAATAGCGTCATCAGGGAGCCAGAGAAAGCGAGACGGAGAAAGGACAAAAGCAACAGGCTACAGGGCAGAGAGGGAGGAACTCATGAGCAGCAACAGAGCTCCGGCCAGAGAGAGACAGAAAAAAGTACAAGACTGCAGGGGCTGCAGGGCAGAGAAGGAAGAATTGACCAACAGGGACAGGGGACCAGACAGAGCGTGATCGAGAACAGAAAAAAACAGCAGCGGGCTACAGGGAAGAGGAATTCAAGAGCAGGGACTGGGAGCTGGACAAAGAGACAGAAAAAAAAAAAACAAACCACGAAACAGTGATGGGCTATGAGACAAATAAGGAGGAAAGAAAAAACAGCAGCAGGGAGCCAGACAGAAGAGACTGAGAAACACAGACAAATAGCCTGGGGCTATGGGACAGAGAATGTGGAATGAAAAGGCAGAGAGAGGGAGCCAGACAGAGAGCAGGGGGAAAATCCAGACAGGCTACGGAGGGGCAGAAGAAGGAATTAAAATCTGGGGACAGAGAGCTGAACAGAGAGGGATGGCGACAGCAGGGAATAGCAGCGGGTGCAGGAGTAAGAGGGAGAAAATAATCGATAGGGACAGGGAGCTGGATACAGAGGGTCAGAGAAAGGTGAAAATAGGGGTAGGGTAGAGGGCAGAGAGTAAGAATTAAAAAATGGGGGCACTGAGACACAGAGATGGAGAAAAGAAAAAAGCAACAGGCTACACAGCAAAGGAGGAGGAATTAAAAAACACGGACAGGAAGTGCGAAAGTGAGAAGGGGCTGGGGGGGGGGGGGGTGGGCCGGGGACTCCAGGACACACGACTCCTGACAGGCAACAGGACAGAGAGGGAGGAATTAAAAGGGAGGGACTGGGAGCTGGGAGAGGGGGAGAAAGAAAAAGAATCACGGCACACTACAGGGCTGAGAAGGAAGAAACTGAACAACAGGGACAGGGAAACGGCCAAAGAGAGCCCAACGAAAGAAAATGTGCCGATGGGCTACAGGACAGAGAGGGAGGAGTGAAACAACAGGGAGCCAGAGCCAGGCACAGAGAGATCGAGACAGAAAAAACAGCCAGGAGCAACGAGGCGGGGCAGGGGTGGGGGGAAGCTGCGAGGATCTGGAGCCAGACAGAGCAACAGCAAAAGAAAATGACAGCGACAAGCTCCAGGGAGGAGCGGGAGGAATGAAAAGACAGAGATGAGGGGCCGGACCCAGTGTGACACACGCAGGAAGCACAGCAACAGCTGGAGGGCAGAAAGGGAAGAATTAAAACACAGGTACAGGGCGCCAGAGGTGGAGTGGGGAGACAGATAAAGGGGGAGAGGGCAGACAGAAAGACAGGCTACAGGGAGAAGCAGGAGGAATTAAAGAAATGGGATCCACAGCCGGACAGAGAGAAGGAGAAAGCAGCACAATCACCACAGGCTACAGGGCCCAGAAGGAAGAAACTGAAAAACAGGGAAGCGGGAGCCGTCCAGAGAGAGATATGAAGAAAGGGAAGATAGCGGGGAGCCGCCACACGGCAGCAAGGGAAGGATTAAAAAGATGGGGCAGGGAGACGGACAGGGAGCGATGGAGAAAGAAACAAAGCCCCTTGATGGGCTACAGGACAGAGAGGGAGCAACTGAAGACTCGGGGAAAAGGAGCAGGACAGAGAACGGAAAACCAGTGACGGGCCACAGGGCAGAGGGAGGAACCACATATGTGGGGAGAGGCAACTGGCCAGAGAGAGATGAGGACAGACAGATAACAGCAGTGGGCTACAGGGCTGAGAGAGAGAAACTGAAAAACGGGGACCGAGAGCCGGGAACAGGAGACACGCAGAAACACCAAATCGCAACAGGCCACAGGACAGAGAGGGAAGAAATAAACATCTGGGACCAGGAGCAACCTACAGAGAGACGTCGGGAAACGGAAGTTTCAAGAACAATGCATACGAGGCAGAGAGGAAGGCATTTTTAGAAGTGGGTCAAGACAGGGACAGGGAGCCCAACAGAGACAGAGAGAACAAGAAAGCAACAACGGGCTGCGAGACAGACAGGGAGGAATTGAAAAATCCCAGCAGGGAGAGACGGCAAAAGGAATGAAATCGCAACACGAACTTCGAAAGCGACAGGCTGCAGGGCAGAGAGGGAGGAATTTTAAAAAATCCGGATCTTGTGCTGGACCAAGAGAGACCGAGCAAATAAAAATGGTGAGGCCTAAAAGGGCACACAGGAAGGAATTAAACAACAGGGACAGAGAGCCAGACAGAGAAAAGTCCTGACAGGCTTCCAGAGAGAGAGGGGAATTTAAAATTAGAGACCAGGAGCTGGACAGAGAGAGACTGAGACAGGGGAGGGAGGGAAAAAAAAAAAAAAAAAAAAAAGACGGGGGCGGGCAAGGGGGAAATCACAGCACCATGTGAAAGACAGGGGGCCAGGGGAGGGGGATAGGGAGGGCCTGGGACACACAAGTGGGGCGATGGGGCCCCGAGGGCCCAGGACTCACCGCATCCCTTGTTCTCAGTGCTGCCAGGAGAATTTGCCCGTTCAGACGCTTCCTTCTCTTCCTCTCCTCCCTTCCTCTTCTGCAGCTCCGGTCACATGGTGGTTCTCCACCTAAAAGATTACATGGCTGTCTCAACTCTTGCGAGACAAGGCTTCCTAGACATGTAGCCTCGCTCGTTCATGCGTCACACGGCCGTACCACGCCGTGGGTTACGCACATGGACTCTCCGCTTGCCTGCGGTGGGAGGCAGCTGCCGGCCGGCCGGCCTCTGATTCCTTCTTCTTTACCTTTCTCTGGCCTCTCCAGCTTCAGCCGCAGCAGCTCCTGTCCACTGCCCACAGCCAGCAAGCGCTCCGCCCGCCCCTTTTTGCCCCCACGCCGCGACGAGAGCGAGGTCAGGCAGAGACAACCCAGGCAAGACCGAGGCGGGTGCAGACAACAGCATCCTCAGGGGAGGAAGGGACACCTGTGCCCTCAGTGCAGCCTCTGGGAGACAAGGAGAATCAGTGACCATTATGATCGTAGATCATCCCCGGCCAAATCGCCTCCTTCCACAGCAGCTTCTGGAGATGCCACTTTTTCCCTGCACTGCAGCTAATGGCATCCACGTTAAGGCAGAATCAAGTGCATCCGAGGGCCAGCTTGCTGCCATCACAACAGGATGACCTGGGGAGACAGGCTGCAGGGGAGGTGCTGGAGCTGGAGGCAGCTGCGCGGGGCCAGCGGGGCCGGGGAAGGCTCAAGGGGAGCTCTGGCGAGTTGGGAAGGCACCCGGCGCCTGGAGGGGCGTCCGCCTCCTTCCCCTCTTCCCTCCCACCAGCTCCCGGGAGCTCCCCGGGGCTGCCCGCCGCAGCACGGGCCTTGAGGCTTCCCGTCCCGCCACCCCCGGCGGCCAGCGGCCAGCAGAGACTCCCGCACCAGCCGAAGGAGCTCGCTCGCCTCACCGCCGGCCTCGCCCCTCACCCGCCGCCATGCTGCTCTCGCGCACCGCGCATGCGCGAGCCGCCGCCGGCGCGCCGGAAGGTCCACGCCCGGCGCGCGACCGCCGCGCTGCGGGACCGCGCTTTGGCCGCGCGGCAGCAGCGCCCGCCGGGCGGCGCGTGCCCGGGGCGGCCCCGACGCTGCAGCCCCGCGCGTTGCGCGCCGAGCGCCCGCCGGCCCCGCGCCCCTGGGGCGGGAGGACACGCCCCCGGCGGGGCGGGAGCGGGGAAGGGGCGGGTCTGAGCTTGGGCTGGGGGCGAGGGGCAAGTCGGCGGGTGCAGGCGGCACCCGAGGGGCGGTGGGAGGGCGGTGCCGAGCATGGTGGGGCGGAGGGGGCACAAGGTCGGAGGGCAGGGGGTTCGGGGGCACGTCCCGCAAAAACCTCGCATGGGGCAACATCTCCATGGGAATCACTTGGGGGGGGGGGGGGGGGACGGACGGGACGGGACGACACGACGGACGACAGGGATGGGGGGGGCGGGGGCGGGCAGAACAGCGGGGAGGAGACCCTCTGGGCCCCGGACTCTCCCCACCGGACAGCCCCGGCTGCAGCACCCGCAGGTCCCCGCTGGAGACAGAGCCAGGAGCCTCCGGCCGCAGGGCTGGCGCCGCCGGGCGAGCACGCTGAACGGCCGGCAGGCAAACCTGGGCAGGGGGAGCTGCCGAGCAGCACCAGACACAACACGGCAGCTCAAGAACAAAAATCCCAAGTTATGTCTCAGCATATGAGAAAAGTAACACAGGAGAAAGCAGAAGAATTCAGTGAGAATGAGGGATAGGATAGCAGTTGAGCTAAAGGAGGTCAGCTCAAACTACAACACATCTGTTCAAAGCCAGAGCCATCGGTACGCTTAAAAAAAAATTTAAAAAAAAAAAATCAATACTAAGACTCATCAATACAATTTTGAAAGCATTCTCAGCATAAAAGCAAACACCCTTGATAGTGCTGGAAAACGTCTCGTCCCTTTCTCACAGCACCCCTGGGGGGAGATACACACCCCCCCCCCCCCCCCCCGCCCGTGAGACCGCATGAAGACCTCGTACCATCCTCGGACTCACCACAACAGCTACAGCCCTTGCGCCACCGCCGCTGCTGCTGCACGTCTCGCTTGCTCAGTCAATAAATCTGCAGAGTGAAGTGTAAAACTCTAAATAAACATAACAAAGTCATGTTTAAAACGTTCTTTAAAGAAAGAACAAATCTCAGTCGTTCACTTTATACCGAAAAAGCACGTGGATGTTCATGTACATCCAACAAAAACGCTTACACTACCAAAGTATTTGATTTGATGTTTGCGTTAACTGCACTCACCCAGCTGCAAGCAGATACCATTAAATCACCTGTCTCCAAAATACACCGTTCCCATCCGACTGGGGGGTTTCTTGTGCATTACACCATTAGGAGGGACATCTGGGCAGCTGCACCGCCCAGGAGAGATGCCACCAAATGGCCAGGGAAATGCACCACCGAAAGCCAGACAGAAATAAAGTACTTTGGAGTGCTCCCTCCAAATATGGGGAAAACCACCCATAACATTCAGCAGCCTCTCTTTTTAAACACATAGAAGAAATACCGAATTGCTTAAACACCCTCTTCAATCGTACCCTGAAGCTCGCGGGCGGTTACAGTTTAAACAAGGCAAGTTCATTTGTATATTACACAACATGAACTGTTTGGGGTTTTTTCCTATCAGAAATGAAACTTATAAAAAATTAGTAAGATAAGAGATCCCCATACTATTTTACTTTGGGGGACACACACACACACGACACACACACGGACGGGACGATGACGGACAGGGATGACGACACAATGCAGAAATCAACTACCCAGTTCTGCAATGCTTAAGGCTACCAAACAGGACTGGAAGATTTGCCAGAGAGAGGTGGGGGGAAAAAACCCACCAAACAAGCAAAAAAACCCCAAACAACAAAACAAAACAACACAACACAAAAAAAACCCCAACCCACGACCTTGATTGCTCTTAGTACAGATGTCAGTATCTCAGTCAGGTTTTCACGTACCCCTATGAGATATTTTAAACACTTAAGGACTGAAAAAGGAGAAAGCTTTTATCTGGAACACAGTCCATTTCTTCAGAACATCCAAACTCTGACACACAGTTTCTTTCCCCTTTCAGCACCACACGATTCTCACAGAATCGTTTCTCAGCAAGCACACAAAACAGAAAGCTACGCACGCTCTCAGGAAGAGCAAATAAACGGAGGGGAGTACACTTCACACAGGCACAACGTGCTCCAGAACAGATCTTATTTTGAGTGTTTCTGCTGAAGCACTTCCTATCAAAACTAGAGAAGGAGAGCTGGCACGTTCTTCACGTTCACTTTAAAGTCCGTACTACAAGTACCTGGGGAAAAATGCAGACGCACGGGGCAGATGTACCTTGTCCTTGCAGGCCACTCGGGATCCTCTGGGCCAGTCTTGTACCTCCAGGGCAGAAGAAAGGGTCACCATGGTGAAATGATGCCAGTTGATAGTCTGCTGAGAGAGGAAAAAAAAAAAAAACAAGCCACCTTTTAGCACAAAGCGGGCTAGGAATCAAAAGCTTCCTATTTCGGCGAAGGTTTGCAATGACTACAACCGAGTGGAGGAAAAAGCATTTTGCATCATCTTTGGTACAGCTGTTGAGACAGGCCACTAGAGATTTTGGTTTTCATAGAAAACTGGGTGCTTTCTGCCTTTTTTTTTTTTTTTCTTTTTTTTCCTCCTTCTGACTCATTGGCAGCTTCAGTCTCACCAGAACTCCCTTCCTTAGATCGACACAGATAACTACGCACCTTTTCTCAAGCCTACACAGAGCCAGGGTTTCCTCACCCTAGACATCCCAAATCGAATACTATCCTTAAAATGTACAGCGACCCACCTGTCCTTGTCAACCGCCTCCTTGCAGAAACTGCCCCTTCACAGCTCGTCCCCGTCTCGGCGGATTGTCCTGCTGGAGGATGAAGTGCAGAAGATGCGTATCCCCACAGCATTTGTCTGTGAGGGTACATGTTCAGAAATACTCCGAATCTGTAAGACAGACAGGTGTAATTTCTGTGATTTCAATCATCAGAACTCAATTGTGAGGAAACAAACTAACGTTTAAATGAAGGGTCTGTACGCTACAGTCCTAGGAGAGGGGCAGGGGGGAGAAAGGCATTACAAATTGGAAAAAAAAAAAAGGGCATGATTCGGAGCTCCCAATCATGACGGAGCGGTGGGGACAGTAACAAAAGCAAAGACAAACAGCAGCAACGTTAAGTGAAATCCAGCTTTAATTCTGATCACGTCTTTAAGAGACTCCCCAAGTCTATACCTCAGTCCTACGAAGGACTAGTTCTTTTTTTTGAAGGACAAGCTTTTTTTTTTTTAACACATAAAAGTCCCAGACTGAGGGCTCCACGGAATAGCATGTGGACTGAACCACAGGACAAGCAGTCATCAACACTCTAATGAAAAAACCAAATCGACTATAAACCAAGTTTAAACATCACTGTCCATCCTGTGTCTTTGGTTACATTTCTACCGGCATCTAGGTGCTCAAGAGTTCACTGTCCTCACACCACAGGTTACTGACAATGTACTCGGGCATCTAAAAATAAAAAGCCATCTCCACCCCACCCATAAAATCAGGGTGAACCACGAGAAGAGAAACTCTCAAGGCGGCAACAGGCAGCTCTGCACTTACCACGGAGGAAAGTCTGTTCCTCGGCCCGGAAAAAAAAACCACTCTCGACTCCCAAGAGACCTCCCGGGGAACGAACCGTGCTCCATTAACGGCGTTTTGTCCCCAGCTTCTCTGCCCCGGGCTTGGGTGGGGAGGGGCGGCGGGGCCCTTCCACTCGCCCTGGCCCCTCCGCGCTCCCCCAGCCCCACGTGGGCCATCGCCCAAGCACCGACCGCATCCGCCCGCGCGGGATCTCCCTCGTGGGACGCGGAACGCGACGCCGGGAAGAGGCGGCGGAACAGGAACCTCTTGGTCAGGTCGCCCGGCCAGCGGCGAGAAGACCGAGCAAGGTTCTGCCCGAGGGGCCGGGCAGGGCCCCCTGGAGCCCCAGCCGGCCCCTTTCCGTCCCCTTTGCCCGGCACCGAGCAGGCCCCGCCGCCCCGCCCCAGACACCGGCGAGCACCGCCCGGCCCGCTCCGGCGCACCGGCAGGGCAGCCCGGCAGCGCCGCGCCCCGGGACCGCCGCTCCCGCCGTGTCGCGAGAGGCGCCTGCCCGGCTTCCGGCCCTGCGGGGACATCGCCCTCCCCACCCTCCCCCCCACGGCGCGGCTCCCCCCCGCTCCGCGCCTCCGACACGGGCCCCGCCGGCCTGGCCGCCCGCCTCACGGCTTTCCCCGGGACCCACCGGTCGATCGCCCGCTCCCCACTCACCCGCTCCCCCGGCGGAGCCCGAGCCAGAAGAGCCCCAGCCGCAGCCCCAGCCCCGCAACGTTCGGTGACCGCGCCGCTCCTGCCGCGACTCGCACTGCCGGGCGGTGCACCGGAGAGTGCAGGAAGCCACGCGCCCCGGAGGGGCGGGGAGAGAGGCGGAAGTGACGCTTCCGGCGGCGCGACAGGATGCAGGAACACGCGCCCACCAGGACGGGGGGATGCGGCAAAGCGCGCCCCCTGCCGGGCGGGGGGAGCATGGAAGACACACCCCTGGGCGGGCGGGAGCACCGCTGGGCAGCGCCAAAGCACGCGCACCAGGGGCGGGAGAAGGGAGCGGGACGGCACCTCCGGGCCGCCGCCGACCAGGAGACCCCGCGCACCCGCCGAAAGGGATGACTCGCTCGCCTCACCGGTGGCCTCGGCCCTCCCCCGGCGCGCCGCCGTGCTGCTGCCGGGCACGCGTTTGCCCGGCACGCGCTTGCCCCGCCCACCACCGACGCGCCGGAGGGGCCGGAGCCGGCGCGCGAACGGGCAGAGGGCGAGGGGCAGAACGGCAGCGCCGGCCCCGCGCCCGCGGAGCGGCAGCGGGGCTGCCTTACCGGGAGGCAGCAGACGGCGCCAGGCAGCCCCCGCGGTCTCGCATGGCCGCTGCGGGCGAACGGCAGCGTGGAAACAGCGAGCGACACCGCGCATGCGCGGGTCGGGGCTGCAGTACCTGCCCTTGGCCGCATGGTGGCAGCAGAGCGCCGCAAAGCGAACTGAAACGCGCAGAAAGCCCATTTAAGAAGCGCGGGCTCTGAGGAAATCCGGGGGCGATGGACAGAAAAGGCAGCGAACGTGCCCCTCCAGCCCGTGTCCGGGGCTACACGGCAACAGCTGCCCTGTCCCCCGATGACCCCTCACTAGCCAGGGAGGGGCGTCGAGAAAAGGGGAGGAGACCTGCGGGTCGAAGTGAAATCGGGTTTAACGAGACAGCACCACTACCAACAGAGGCATGCAAAGTTACACTGGGCCAAATGAACGTGCAGCAGCCACGATCGACAGGAGAGGGGTCCTCGGGAGCAAGGAGAAGCAGGGAAAGGAGAGAGCCCTGCAGGAGCCCCGCGGGAGATCCCCTTCCTCAGCAAACCTTCCCGCTTTATACTGAGCATGACACAATGGTCCGGGCTACACCTGTAGCTGACTCAAACTGCTAACAGCCTGCTGAGCATTGCTGGGCTGTGATTCTGGACCAGCCAAACCGTGACAGTGAAACACAGACAAGCAAGTCTGTAGACAGAAACTTTTAAAAGTGATGGGGATTAAGGAAATAAGGGAAAAAAATAAAAATAGTAATGGAGAAGTAGAAAGAAAAATCTATAAAGCAAAGGCAATGAAGAAAAAGAAAAAGTTAAAACTTAAGATATCAAAAAGCAAAGAGTAGATGTAGAAAATACAGTGTAAGCAATAGGGATTAGGGAAATAAAGGGGAAAGATATAAAAATACAGAAAGTGACAGCCAACAAAAATGGAGACAGAGAAAGAAAAATTTAAAAGGATGGTGGTAAGGAAAGATAAGGCATAATTAAAAAATAAAGACAGGATGTGGGATAAAAGTAGATAGAAATCTTTAAGAGCAACAGGGTACAAGAAACAGAAATAATTTAAAAATAGGGTCGGGGAGGTGGATAGAAGAAAATTGAGGAAGAATTTTTTTTTTTTTTTAAGTGAGAGCATACAGGACAGAGAGAGGAATTAAAAAAGGAGGGACAGGGTGCCAGAGGGAGGGAAAATGAGAAAGAGAAATTGCAATGCAGTGAGGCACAAGAAACACGGGAAAGCATTAAGAAATTGGGAGAGGGAGCCAGAAAATGGGACACCATGAACAAGAGAGGGATGGAGAGGGGGACAAGGGTGTAGAGAGGAGAGCTGAGAGATTGCACCAGAAAATAGGGACTGAGAGACAAATGGGAGAGATGGGGAGTGAGGCAGAAGGGACTGACGAGACAGAGGCAAAACAAGGGCCAGGGACAAATTCTAAAGCAACAGGGGAAAAGAAACATAGGCAAGAAATTAAAAATAGAAACAGGGAGCCAAATAGAAACACATGTAGAACAAATATTTCAAAAAGCGATGGAGTACGGGAAACACAGGCAAGAAATAACACATGGGGGCAGGGTGACAGATGGAAGAAGCAAAACTGAAGAAGTGGTTGGGTAGAGGACACAGAGGGAAGAATTAAGAACTAGAGACAGGGAGATGGACAGAGGGAAAAGCAGAAAGAATATTTTAAATGTGAAAGGGTACAAGAATTAAAAGAATAGGTATATGGACCTGCGTAAAGGGATGCAGGCAAAAATGTGAAAAACAACAGGAGACGAGAAACATAGGCAAGAAATTAAAATTAGGTCAGGGAGGGGGAGAGCAAGAGAGAGGTTGCAAGAAAATTTAAAAAGCGACTGGGTTCAAGAGACTTAAGTGAGAAGTTAAAAGACAGGAACGGAGAGGTAGAAACTTTCAAAAGCGATGGGGTACAAGAAACATGCAAGAAGGAAAAAACAGGAACAGAGAGCCCAGTAGAAGCAAACTGCCATGGGTTGACCTTGGCTGGCTGTTGAGTGCCCACCAAGGTGCTCCATCACTTCCTTTCCTCAACCAGAGGAAGAAAATACAACAAAAGCGCCAGTGGAAACCCACCACACTTCCCACAATCAACAGGGACCTGGATAAATGGAGGCAGGGAGAGAGGGAGACCTAGAAATGCCCTTTTCACAAGCAAAAGAAACTTTACAGCAAACTCAAGTCACATCCACTTCCTGTCACCCCAGTTTTGGCAGGAGAGCATAAAGCGCCTTTAATCCTCAGTAGTCCCAGAGTTTCAGTAGCTTGCCCAATGATTGCTGGAAAGTCAGTGTCATAGGGAAGACCAGAGCCCCATTGCTAGTCCCTGCTCTGACTGGTCTGCTAACATGAATGAAAAGAGACTCAAGCAACTAAAACAGTTCATAAAATAAAACCAACTTAGAAAGATGTCCAAAGAGGAACAAATCTGAAGTAAGGAAAATCCGACAGTGAAGCACTTATCATATGCAGCTGTAGTGCACAGTTGATTTTAAGGACTCCAGAATTAGGACTGCAGTGTGCTGTGTTGATCAGCATGCGACACACTGGCAAGGAGGCAGGCAGAGATCCAGAGAACCGGGGCAGGGATGGCCCTGGACACACACGAGGGGACACGTGGCTCCTGGTGCCAACGGCAGACCTTCACCGCCCCGAGGCTTTTCTCTCTGTCTCTGCCCCTTCCTCCTCCACAGTGCCAGCTGCCTGACCTTAGGAGCAGGCGGTGGGTGACTCAATGCACTTCTCTCACGAGGTTTCCTGGACATGCAGCAGCTCACACGTGTGCAGCCAACAGAGGCGCCAAGGTCCTGGTGCTGTGTTATGGTGGCATTCTCTGTTGTGGATGGGTGGGAGGGATCCTTCCTTGCCACAGGGACCAGCTGGAGACAGTTGCCTGTGGAAGCCCCTTGGTTTGACTCCTCAGCCAGCTCCTGCAGGCAGGCATGCCCAGGCAGCCCCCTTCATAGCCCAAAGTAGGGCCAGCCCCATCATTAGCCTCAGTGGCCACACCTGCCCCAGCTGGAGCCCATCAGGAACAGGGGCCTGGGCAAAGCCCCACAGCACATGGTCCCCTCCCTGGCACCTGCCCACAGCCACGAGCTCTGCACCCAGGGGCTTGAATACCATCCAGGGGCACAGAGGAGGCAGGAAAAGTTTACTCACCTCTGCCCAGAACAAATCCTGGCACTTAGCTGGCTACAAGGCTCGGTGTGCAAACACAGCAAACGCAGCAGGAGAGAAGGGAAAAAGCAGGAGGAAGGTAGAGAAGAGGTGGGGGACAGGCAGCCAGTAAACGGGATGCTGCAAACAGGAGAGGGACAGGGAGCAGGACAGTAGCATAGAGAGAGGAGTACTGGGACACTGAGCAAAAAACCCAGGGAGAGATGGAGGAATACATAAGAGCGAGGAGGAGCAGGAGAGAGAGGCCAAAGGGACCAGCAGGACCACAAAGCAGGGACAAGACAAGGGACAGCGGAATATTGTAAAGCAATAGGGGAAAAGAAACAGAGGCAAGAACTAACACATAGGGTCAGGAAGACAAAAAGAGGGAGCCTTACAAAGACAATGTAAAAAGTGACACCATTTCCACCCACTCTTGATTTCCACATTTTCCCTGACTTCGCACCCCATCTCAGCCTCCACTTTCTTCCAGCCCTGCCTCTCCCCCTGGCTTGAGGGGAAGCCCCAGTGCAATCAGGAAGGTGTTAGGCTGTCCATCAGGCTCCCACAGCAAAGGGGCCAGGACAGAAAGCCATTGCTGGCCCTCCCCATCTCTGGGCAGCCCTTTCCCAGGCAGCAGAAGGAGCGGCAGGCAGGGCAGCAGAGGTGGACCGGGACACACACAGGAGAACGTGTGACTCACCCCAGCTCCTGGCACCAGCTCAGATCTTCAGCACCCCAACACTTTTCTCTCAACTCCCCTCCACTGCCAGGCTGGCCAGCGGCTCACACACACAGCCGATGCAGGCACCAAGCTGCCAGCAACGTGTGCTGGTGGTCTGCTCCATCATGGACAGCTCAGGGGGATCCTTCCTTACCACAGGGACCAGCCATTCCATTCTGGAGGTACCTCCAGCTACCTCCTCAGCCAGTTCCCCTTTATCAGCTCCCTCAGGCAGCCCCTTTATAGCCCACAGGAGGGCCGGCCCTGTTATTAGCCCCACTGGCCACACCTGGAGCCCATCAGGAACAGGGGCCACAGGCAAGAACAAGCACCCAGGGACAAGGAGCTCTGAAGAGGGAGATGTAGGAAGAAAATGTAAAAAGCGATACTGCTTTTCCACTCTCCCACCCACCCCTGCCCTTGGGAAAGCCTGATGGAAACCATGAGACTTCAGGGTGTCCCTGCTGGGTGCCCCTCATTCCCCCTGATATCTACTGGTGATGGCATTTTGGGCCCAAGGAAGTGCCAGAGCGAAGTTTGGAATGCAAACAGTTTGTTTAAAACAGTTTGCATCTGGAGCAGCACTTCTTGTAGCGGTGGGGGCAAGGCAGGTGCATGGAGCAGGGACAAGGGGGGGGGACACACAAAACATGGTAATGGGAGGCAGGTGCAAGGCACACCCATGGTGGGGGGGCGGGGGGGGGGGGAGGAAGGCAGGTGCACAGGGGGAGGATAGGGTGTGAGCTATGCACACCCATAAAGTGGGTACAAAAATCTGTCAGGGATAACCTGATTGAGGAAGATGAAGTTGACCTTGACAGCATTCCAGTATACCCTTGAAAAGACAGAAGAAGTGGATGAAGAATGTTGTAAACAAGTTTGAGGAAGTTATAAGAGATTGAGCAAGAAGAGACTGAGCAAGTAATACCACAGAGCAGAAACTTGGCAAGAGAACAGTAGGTACAGTGAGAAATACAGTAGGAGCTCCAGCCAATCATTATGTGAATGGAGGTGAATGGACAAAGCTATTGAGCGAATCATTTTAGCAGCCTTAGTGCATGAACAGGTGGACAGATAAGAAAGGTTATAAAAGGGTACGCTTTTTCTGCTGCACCATCTCAGCCATCTTGGTTTTTGCAACTTAATAAAGACTGCCTTCTTACATATACTCTTGTCGTTGTCCATCCCTACCATGAAAAAAAGCAGGCAAGGCAGGCCCATGGGAGGCAGGGACATGACAAGTAGGGCCAGGCACACACACGGGAGTCAAGGCCACAAAGATCGGGGTGGCATGGGAAAAACCCCACCTGAAGGCAGAGACAGGGGTATGGGGGGGCATAGACAGGTGCAGATGTGGTGCACATCCTCATGCTACTCGATAATCTCACCTTCAGTCCTAGGAAAGGAAATGGGATCACAAACCCTTGTCACAAAAAACAAGTTGCCATCCTGCAGGAAGTTCAGAATTCCAGGAAAATCCAGTGCACCTATGTCTTGGTTTGAAAGACAGGTGTCTGTGGAGGAAGGCAGGAGCCTCCCTTGAAATGGAAAGTGCAACCCCCTTCCCTCCAAATTATTATAATTTTGAAATTAACGGGCGTTCAGGCAAAGATATGGGGAATAGGAATAACAGTTCTTTACTAATATATATATATATATAAATATATATATATATATATATAACACAAGGCAGGGAAAAAACAAACAACCCACTGGTTTACACTGACAGAGTCAGGAATACAACCTGACACCCTGTTAGGGTGGCAGTAGCAGTCCGATAAGATGCTGGCTGCAGTCCTCCTGAAGCGATGGATGTAGTTCTGTGGAAGCAGCAATCAGGTAAAAGAGTCTGGTCTTCCTCCGAAGGTCCAGTGGTAGGTAGGTAGCTCTTGTCCTCTGGAACTCCAGTGGGGGGAAAAGCTCCTCTGGGAATCCACTGGAAGAAGGCTGCTAGGGTGTTCAAAATCTCTGTTTTTATTTGGCATGGACTGCTTGGCTCCTTCCCCCCCGCCCCCCCCCCCCCCCCCCCCCCCCCCCCCGGGCGGAGCATCTCACAATGGGATGGGGAGTCGTGAGGCAGTTCCTTGATGGGCCATTAACAGGAGATAGTCCAGGAGCGAGTTATCGATGAGTCAGGCGATAAGGCATTGTTGTGCCCAGTAACAGGAGATAGTCCGGGGGGGGGGGGGAGGCAGAGAGCACCGCCCCACCTGGTCTCAACAGCTCCTGAAGATGGTAATAGAATATTTTTTTCTTTTGGCACATTTTGCACTGTAACCCAGGACAACCTAGAACAAAACCACAGCAAAACTGTCAGTTAAAAAAGCTGTGTGTTTTAGAACCCTCTCATCACCCCTTAACACTCCGTATGAAACTGCTGACAAATAATAAAAAAAAAAAGCCCAAGCTGCATCCCAGGGCTCTCTCTACTGTGGGTGCTGCTGGAGCTTGCCCAATCCCACAGCTCTCACCTCGCACAGAAGGAGCTCCCTGGGCAGAGCCCGGGACTCATCTACCCCAGGCCCCGCCCACTGCCTTTCCAAACATCCCCAGGGGAAGGGGCCGCCGCGGGGCACAAAGGTGAGAGCGTCCGGTGCGTAGCCCACTCACTGTAGGCGGTAGCAGGAGAGAGCGCGGCAGCGCGCACCCGGAGCTGCAGTACCGTCTTTTGGTCACAGGGTGGCAGCAGGGTGCGCGGCAGCGCCGCCGGGGCTGCATAACCGCTTTTTGGTCATAGGGTGGCAGCAGGGAGCGCGGAAAGCTCCGCTGGGCCTGCAGTACCGACTTTCGGTCACAGGGTGGCAGCAGGGAGCGCGGCAGCGCCTTCGGGTCTGCAGTACTGCTTTTCGGTCACAGGGTGGCAGCAGGGAGCGCGGCAGCGCCTTCGGGGCTGCAGTACTGCTTTTTGGTCACAGGGTGGCAGCAGAGAGCGCCACAAATCGGTGTCACCGCACACGCGCGTGTACCACGCCCCAGTACCCAACCCTAGTCAAATCGTGGTAGCAGAGCGCGCCGCGGGCGGCCGCCAGCGCGCATGCGCGTACCCCGGCCTGCAGTACCGCACACCCCCCACGCGCAGGCAGCACAAAGCGCCGTTTCACGCAGCACCCCCGTGCGGTCACAGCGGCGCAGCAGCACCTGCGTCTTTCTCTGACACTGGGGGTACAGGGGGACCCGGAGAGGGGTGGGGGATGACCGACACCAACGGCTCTCCCCGGCATAACCCACAGACGAGCACTCACCTGCCACAGCCCACGAGACAGAATCCATGCTCGATGCCTGCCCCCCGCCAGATCATCGACGCCGGCTGCCGCACAGCAGAGGGGTGGCAGGGCGTCTGCCAAAGGACGGTGCCATGGCTCTTGCTCGCACTCGGCTCTGCCACGTTCCCCGTCTCGGACCACGCCCGGACGGGCTCCCCAGAGCAACAACTGCCCCTTTCCCCACCGGACAGCCGTGGCAGAAAGCTTGGACAGAGACAGAGCTGGCCCCGCGGGGCGAGAGTGCTGAGCCACCGGCAGGCAAACCTGGGGGGGGGGGGCGAGCTGCTGCGCAGCACCGGACACTCACAGCAAGACATCGGGAAACAAAAGGCCCCAGCCATAGTTCAGCACATTAGAAGAACAACACAGAAGCAAGGAGAGGAATTCAATAGAACGAGGGACAGGAGAGCAGTCGAACTGAAGGAGACCAGCCCGAAATACAGACACATCCTCTACAAACCAGAGTGATTTGAATACTTAACACTCCATAGAAAGACAAACAGATACGATTTCCAACCCCTTCTTAGCAGAAAAGCAACTGCTCTTGCTCATGTTTGATGCCCTTCCTTAGAGCGCTGCTGCAGAACAAGGCTGTACACCCCCATCTAGATCTATGCTTACACCTGTCTTCAAAATACACAGTTGTTAATTGACTCTGCTCCTGCCCCACCTTGTTCTATCATGTCACATGATTAGAAACCAAGTACTTCAGAGCGCTCTGTCAAAACACAGGGAAGAAACTCAGTAACATGCAGCTGCCTCTGGCTTGGAAAGAGTTAGAGAAACCCCTGACCGCTTAAGTACACCTCATACATTACATGCTGTACTGATTCGGCAGCGAGTTTAAACCGCGTTAGTCATTCTGCCAATTATACAATTTTAACTTTCTCTAGAGTTTCATATATGACAGGAAAAGATCAGTGAAATAATAGATCCCCCACATGGTTTTACTCATTAAAAAGAAAAAAAAAAAAAAGAAATTCAAATCCCCAGGGCTGCAACAGGTAAGGCCACCGAACAGGACTGGCAGATGCACTAAGGCTTCTGGCTGTACCAAAGCACGCAGAGGAACATTTTTTAATCGTATCTCGACCGTTGCAACCAAGAATGTAAAGACCAGCGACGCCATCCACTTTTGGAACACTTGCTGTGCTTCAGTCTTTGGAAACAAATTGACTTTGCTGTTGTTTTGTTTTTCAAAAGAGGGCAAAAAGTCTCACTGCTCATGACTTCTACAGCCAAGCACACAGAGTCCGACAGGCAGTTCGTACAACGCAATTTCTTTGAAGGAGAAAGATTTCCATTCCAGGAAAATCCCTTTTCCAACTGAAATCAAAGTTACGCACTGCAGGACAACGGTCCCTGGTCCCTCAGCTTCGCTTCCAGAGGGCTGGGGATCCGCGTCCATCCTCAGCAGAAACCACATCAACTAACCTGATTACTCCTGCAGTTGCCACGTTCCTCCTCATCGCCTACAGAAAAAAAAAAAAAAAACCACACACACCGCTGACAGTGGTAGCTGTCACACGGGTCACCACAGACCTCCTCGAAACACCCTCCTCCTCAAAAGGAACGTGGTCTTCCGCTCAACTGCTCCGCACCGATTCCCGTGTTGGACGCTGCAGCTGTCATCGCTTGCGGCCCCCCTAAGGTAGCAACAGACAGAGAAATACCGTCACGCTTGGGAGAAATCACCAGCCCCACGCTCCTCCTTGCTGCTCCTTAGCTCACCACCTCAAAAGCTCACCCAACTCCAAAGGCAGCTGCGTAACACCTGCACAAACGCACAGAAACGCTTGACCGAGCTGCCGCAGGATGCTCCGCTCTCGGACGCCGGCCCGGCTGACAACCGCCTCGCCTCCTCAGGCCGCTGGTCGGCGCGCAGCTTCGCCCCTCCGAGGCTACGTGCGTGACCTGCGAAAGCCAAAACAAAAGGCACGTGCTGAGATACCGCCCGAAACCACAGCCTGCCCGTGCCCATTCCCCTCTCCTCCTCCTCTACCTCGGCCGCCCACCCACCCTACCTCTGCCAGCTGCCGCGTTGAGGCTCCGGTACCACCTGTAAAACACAACCCATAAGGGATGCTTATAAACTTCACAAACGACACAACGCCTGAAAAGTAACTTCTCTGCTGCAGCCCACCAGTCCCAGCTCACCTCGCCCCAGCCACCCGCAGTGCCGATACCCTGCTTCGCTCGCTACTTCGTGCCTTTGGAATACAACAAACCTACCAAGACCTGTCAGCTGCTCACACAGCCATCGGCCGCATCTGCCCGCTGACACTGCGTGCCAACCCACCTTCTTATGGCCGCTCCCCCGCCCCTCCTCTAACCCTTTGGTGCACGGCTCGTCTCACTGCATCTGAAAACGGCATCGAACGAGTCACCCGGCTGCGGAGCAACAGCTTAACGGTTCCGGAGATCTCCTTTCCATGTAGGAATACCCTCTAGACTCCAACAACAGCCAGCCAGCCATCACAGAAAACCAAAGCCAAAGCAACACCTGGCCCTACGCGTACGACCCTTAGCACCTTCCACCCCGGAAGTCAAATGCCACGGCCCCTGACGAAAAGATACGGCCGCGGCCGCAACCGCAACGGTGGACGCGCGAGAAGCCGGGCCCCAAGACCCAACATCCACAGGACGCGGAGAAGTCGTCGTCCCAGAAGAGGGCTCCGTGAGAACAGACCGCTCGACAGCGGATACCCCAGCGCATCCTGGACCACTCGTCACCTTCTCGGACACGAGACGTGCTGGACAGATCTGTGTGTGGAGCTTCTCGCGCGAGACGGGGAGCGCTCGGTCGGCGGTACCCCGGTGAGTCGAGGAGCACGAGACCCTCGGTGCGGCTACCGATGCGCCCGCCTACCGCAAAAGAATAAACCTCCGGAGCATCGAGACCTCATTAATGTGCAGTATAGCGCACACGGAACAAGCACCACCGACCGCCTCCTTACCACTGAACCCCTCAAGGAATCACAGCGGCGGTCAGCTGACGGAAAAACCACGGCGGCTGAAAGATCTAACACAGGCACCTTACAACCACAGAAACCGGTGCTAAACACACAACAGGTGAAAAACTACACGGAAACGTAACTGCTGTGACCGGCACTACGACACGTCTCATCAGGCGCGTCATGAAAAAGTCAGAAACGGAGTAATGGGAAGGCTCGCGTGCCCGGGCCTACGACAGAAGACAGACCCTGGCTGGAGACTGTTACCAGCGCAAAGAACGCAGACCCTCTTCTCTGAGAAGTTCTGGGGAAGATGCCTTCTCGAGAAACTCTCAAGCTCCGTATACAGGCGAGTACAAGATGCTCACCCTAACCCTCGCTGGACAATTTCACCATCAGTCCTATTAAGAGAGAAAAAAGAGCATAGATCAAGACATCAGCAACTTACACAGCACACAGTAAAAACGGTGGGGAAAAAAAACAAGGTTCCATCTCCCATAGTCAGGAATTCCAAAAAAATGCAATGCATCTAAAATTTAAAAAAAAAAAATGGCAGGCTATTAAACCATTTTGCCACCCCCAAACCCTCAGCGGAAAACCGCCAGCCTGAAACAACAAAAACAACTGCATAAAAGGGTACTTCCTACTATGCCTACAGCCGAACCTCGGCCGGTCTCGAAACTCTTCCCTCACACCGACGCCTCCGCTTCTTGCCGTGAGCAAACCCCCGACGCCCGCGCAGCCCAGCCGGCTCCAAGAGCTGCCGCCAGCGACCAGACCAGCGGAGCGCCCGCACCGCAGCAGCCCCGGAGCAGAACGGGCTCCCTGTGCAGAGGCCAGGGCTCGTACACCCGGGGCCCTGCTCACCACCCTTCCTGCAATCCCCTGGGAAAGGGGCTGGGGCGACCCCCAGCAGACACAAGGGCGGCCGGAGGAGCAGCGGGGAGTTTCCTCACCTGCCTCCGTGTCACGGGGTACAAAGCACTGAGCAAAGACAGCGACCCGTACCGCAAAGGCCGACACCTGCTCTTCTACTGCAGGTATCTGCGGCACCAGCAACGTGACCGGGCAGGGAATTAAACTAACGGAACCGCTTTAACTGGGAGAATAAGGACACAAACCTGAGCCAGGTGCAGTCAGCAACATCCCCGGGGAGGAACCAGCAACCAAGTCCTCAGCGCTGCCCCTGGGAGACACAAAGAACGGCCAACTGTTGTCCACAGCGACGGCCACCCCTTTCCCCAGGCAGGAACCCCTCCTTCTGCAGGAGCTCCTGGAGACGCCCCCTCCTGCCCCAGACCATTGCCAACGGCACCCGTGCTTATGGGGCAATAAAGCACGTTCGCGGGTCAGCTTGCTGCTGCGAGGGCAGGGTCTGGGGTGGTCAGGGGCTACGGGACAGGTGCTGGAGCTGTGGGCAGCTGCATGGGGCGCGCAGGCTGGAGCACTTTTCCAGGGGGTGGGAAG
The DNA here is from genome assembly GCF_034619465.1 of Leptosomus discolor. Lineage (NCBI taxonomy): Eukaryota > Metazoa > Chordata > Aves > Leptosomiformes > Leptosomidae > Leptosomus > Leptosomus discolor. The sequence continues at coordinate 8,898,245 of NC_141405.1, forward strand.
GCCTCCAGGTGCCCGGAGGCAGCCATCTGCCCCTCTTCCTCCTTCCTCTCCACCAGCTCACAAAACCCCTGGGAGCTGCCCTGACGGGGCCCGACGTCTGCTGTCGGCACTCTCGGGCAGGCGTGCCCTAGCAGCACCATCCCCTGGGGCTGCGGCCCCATGACACAGAGCGGCCATCGCCATCAGCCTCGCTGGCTCCCTCCGGGGCTCCTCCGGCACCAGCCCGCAGCTGCAGCCATGGCCCCTTACCCCCGCTGTGTACCTGCTCCCCTGGACTCTCTGACCGCTGCTCAGCAAGTACAAAGGAGACAGAGCGAGGGTTTATTTGCAAACCCATCTAAGTGCGAGGAACACGCCTGCTCTGGGGCTCAGAGCCCGTCCACTCACCCTTCCCTGGGACCGCTCGGCAGTCCACGCTGGGGCAGCAGGTACGGAGAACGAAAACACAGCCATGGGGAGCTGGGCAGAGGAACAGAAAGAGAAAAATAAGGTGAGGGAGAGGAACTGAGGAGCAGAGAAAGAGAGGTACCGGGAAAAGAACAGAGAGGGGGAGACACAGATAAAGAAAGGACACAGAGTCCTGGTCTGTGGAAGGAAAACGGGGTCAGGGAGCCAGGCGGGTGAAAAGAGCACGCCCACCAGCCCTGTGCCCAGGGGGCAGCAGCGGCCTTTCCTCACGGGGAAGTGGCAGCGGGCACGGCGGCCCCATCCCACAGGCCCTGCAGCATCGCGCGGCCGTTACCGGCGGCGCCCGCCGGCAGGACAGCCTGCTGCTCGCCGGATGCAGCGCTGAGCATGGTGCCCGAGCCGGACGCCCGCAGGCAGCCATGCGGCCCTGGCAACGAGCCCACAGCTCGTGCGGCGGCTGTGGCGAGGGCTGGGCCGTGCCGCAGGAGCGGGGGGCCATCACTCGACCCCCGCAGCGCAGCACCTCCTCCCCTGGGCTCCCTCACAGCCCCTCGCCTGCTGTGAAGGGACTGCAAACGCAGCTGGGAGGGCAAAGGAGACTGCGAACGTTTCTTCAGTCACGCAGGTAGCGGATGCAGCGAGAGCGCCTGAGGCAGGGAACAGGATGGCGAGAGAAAGACAGGGACAGGGAGCCCGACAGGTGGAGAAAGAAGCAGCAGGGAGAGAAGAAGAGAGGCAGCAGATAGAGGGAGAAGGGAGCAGGGCAGAGACTGACAAAGGAGGACGGAGACGCAGGACAAAACTGGGACAGGCAGCACGACAGAGAGGAAGGAAAGAAGAACAGGGGCAGGAAGCTGGACCGAGACACATGGAGAAAGACAACAAAGAACAGGGCAGAGAGGGAGGATGAAACAACAGGGACAGGGAGCCAAGACAGCCAACGATGGAGGGAAGGGGCGGGGGTGGGGGGAACAACAACACGGTACAAACCACAGAGCTACACGCTACAGGTGGAAGAATTAAAAAATAGAGCCGGGGAGCCAGGAAAAAAAAAAAAAAAAGCTGGAGAGCAAAAAGTATAGCGATTCATACAAAAAGGGAGGGAATATTAAAATAGCGTCATCAGGGAGCCAGAGAAAGCGAGACGGAGAAAGGACAAAAGCAACAGGCTACAGGGCAGAGAGGGAGGAACTCATGAGCAGCAACAGAGCTCCGGCCAGAGAGAGACAGAAAAAAGTACAAGACTGCAGGGGCTGCAGGGCAGAGAAGGAAGAATTGACCAACAGGGACAGGGGACCAGACAGAGCGTGATCGAGAACAGAAAAAAACAGCAGCGGGCTACAGGGAAGAGGAATTCAAGAGCAGGGACTGGGAGCTGGACAAAGAGACAGAAAAAAAAAAAACAAACCACGAAACAGTGATGGGCTATGAGACAAATAAGGAGGAAAGAAAAAACAGCAGCAGGGAGCCAGACAGAAGAGACTGAGAAACACAGACAAATAGCCTGGGGCTATGGGACAGAGAATGTGGAATGAAAAGGCAGAGAGAGGGAGCCAGACAGAGAGCAGGGGGAAAATCCAGACAGGCTACGGAGGGGCAGAAGAAGGAATTAAAATCTGGGGACAGAGAGCTGAACAGAGAGGGATGGCGACAGCAGGGAATAGCAGCGGGTGCAGGAGTAAGAGGGAGAAAATAATCGATAGGGACAGGGAGCTGGATACAGAGGGTCAGAGAAAGGTGAAAATAGGGGTAGGGTAGAGGGCAGAGAGTAAGAATTAAAAAATGGGGGCACTGAGACACAGAGATGGAGAAAAGAAAAAAGCAACAGGCTACACAGCAAAGGAGGAGGAATTAAAAAACACGGACAGGAAGTGCGAAAGTGAGAAGGGGCTGGGGGGGGGGGGGTGGGCCGGGGACTCCAGGACACACGACTCCTGACAGGCAACAGGACAGAGAGGGAGGAATTAAAAGGGAGGGACTGGGAGCTGGGAGAGGGGGAGAAAGAAAAAGAATCACGGCACACTACAGGGCTGAGAAGGAAGAAACTGAACAACAGGGACAGGGAAACGGCCAAAGAGAGCCCAACGAAAGAAAATGTGCCGATGGGCTACAGGACAGAGAGGGAGGAGTGAAACAACAGGGAGCCAGAGCCAGGCACAGAGAGATCGAGACAGAAAAAACAGCCAGGAGCAACGAGGCGGGGCAGGGGTGGGGGGAAGCTGCGAGGATCTGGAGCCAGACAGAGCAACAGCAAAAGAAAATGACAGCGACAAGCTCCAGGGAGGAGCGGGAGGAATGAAAAGACAGAGATGAGGGGCCGGACCCAGTGTGACACACGCAGGAAGCACAGCAACAGCTGGAGGGCAGAAAGGGAAGAATTAAAACACAGGTACAGGGCGCCAGAGGTGGAGTGGGGAGACAGATAAAGGGGGAGAGGGCAGACAGAAAGACAGGCTACAGGGAGAAGCAGGAGGAATTAAAGAAATGGGATCCACAGCCGGACAGAGAGAAGGAGAAAGCAGCACAATCACCACAGGCTACAGGGCCCAGAAGGAAGAAACTGAAAAACAGGGAAGCGGGAGCCGTCCAGAGAGAGATATGAAGAAAGGGAAGATAGCGGGGAGCCGCCACACGGCAGCAAGGGAAGGATTAAAAAGATGGGGCAGGGAGACGGACAGGGAGCGATGGAGAAAGAAACAAAGCCCCTTGATGGGCTACAGGACAGAGAGGGAGCAACTGAAGACTCGGGGAAAAGGAGCAGGACAGAGAACGGAAAACCAGTGACGGGCCACAGGGCAGAGGGAGGAACCACATATGTGGGGAGAGGCAACTGGCCAGAGAGAGATGAGGACAGACAGATAACAGCAGTGGGCTACAGGGCTGAGAGAGAGAAACTGAAAAACGGGGACCGAGAGCCGGGAACAGGAGACACGCAGAAACACCAAATCGCAACAGGCCACAGGACAGAGAGGGAAGAAATAAACATCTGGGACCAGGAGCAACCTACAGAGAGACGTCGGGAAACGGAAGTTTCAAGAACAATGCATACGAGGCAGAGAGGAAGGCATTTTTAGAAGTGGGTCAAGACAGGGACAGGGAGCCCAACAGAGACAGAGAGAACAAGAAAGCAACAACGGGCTGCGAGACAGACAGGGAGGAATTGAAAAATCCCAGCAGGGAGAGACGGCAAAAGGAATGAAATCGCAACACGAACTTCGAAAGCGACAGGCTGCAGGGCAGAGAGGGAGGAATTTTAAAAAATCCGGATCTTGTGCTGGACCAAGAGAGACCGAGCAAATAAAAATGGTGAGGCCTAAAAGGGCACACAGGAAGGAATTAAACAACAGGGACAGAGAGCCAGACAGAGAAAAGTCCTGACAGGCTTCCAGAGAGAGAGGGGAATTTAAAATTAGAGACCAGGAGCTGGACAGAGAGAGACTGAGACAGGGGAGGGAGGGAAAAAAAAAAAAAAAAAAAAAAAGACGGGGGCGGGCAAGGGGGAAATCACAGCACCATGTGAAAGACAGGGGGCCAGGGGAGGGGGATAGGGAGGGCCTGGGACACACAAGTGGGGCGATGGGGCCCCGAGGGCCCAGGACTCACCGCATCCCTTGTTCTCAGTGCTGCCAGGAGAATTTGCCCGTTCAGACGCTTCCTTCTCTTCCTCTCCTCCCTTCCTCTTCTGCAGCTCCGGTCACATGGTGGTTCTCCACCTAAAAGATTACATGGCTGTCTCAACTCTTGCGAGACAAGGCTTCCTAGACATGTAGCCTCGCTCGTTCATGCGTCACACGGCCGTACCACGCCGTGGGTTACGCACATGGACTCTCCGCTTGCCTGCGGTGGGAGGCAGCTGCCGGCCGGCCGGCCTCTGATTCCTTCTTCTTTACCTTTCTCTGGCCTCTCCAGCTTCAGCCGCAGCAGCTCCTGTCCACTGCCCACAGCCAGCAAGCGCTCCGCCCGCCCCTTTTTGCCCCCACGCCGCGACGAGAGCGAGGTCAGGCAGAGACAACCCAGGCAAGACCGAGGCGGGTGCAGACAACAGCATCCTCAGGGGAGGAAGGGACACCTGTGCCCTCAGTGCAGCCTCTGGGAGACAAGGAGAATCAGTGACCATTATGATCGTAGATCATCCCCGGCCAAATCGCCTCCTTCCACAGCAGCTTCTGGAGATGCCACTTTTTCCCTGCACTGCAGCTAATGGCATCCACGTTAAGGCAGAATCAAGTGCATCCGAGGGCCAGCTTGCTGCCATCACAACAGGATGACCTGGGGAGACAGGCTGCAGGGGAGGTGCTGGAGCTGGAGGCAGCTGCGCGGGGCCAGCGGGGCCGGGGAAGGCTCAAGGGGAGCTCTGGCGAGTTGGGAAGGCACCCGGCGCCTGGAGGGGCGTCCGCCTCCTTCCCCTCTTCCCTCCCACCAGCTCCCGGGAGCTCCCCGGGGCTGCCCGCCGCAGCACGGGCCTTGAGGCTTCCCGTCCCGCCACCCCCGGCGGCCAGCGGCCAGCAGAGACTCCCGCACCAGCCGAAGGAGCTCGCTCGCCTCACCGCCGGCCTCGCCCCTCACCCGCCGCCATGCTGCTCTCGCGCACCGCGCATGCGCGAGCCGCCGCCGGCGCGCCGGAAGGTCCACGCCCGGCGCGCGACCGCCGCGCTGCGGGACCGCGCTTTGGCCGCGCGGCAGCAGCGCCCGCCGGGCGGCGCGTGCCCGGGGCGGCCCCGACGCTGCAGCCCCGCGCGTTGCGCGCCGAGCGCCCGCCGGCCCCGCGCCCCTGGGGCGGGAGGACACGCCCCCGGCGGGGCGGGAGCGGGGAAGGGGCGGGTCTGAGCTTGGGCTGGGGGCGAGGGGCAAGTCGGCGGGTGCAGGCGGCACCCGAGGGGCGGTGGGAGGGCGGTGCCGAGCATGGTGGGGCGGAGGGGGCACAAGGTCGGAGGGCAGGGGGTTCGGGGGCACGTCCCGCAAAAACCTCGCATGGGGCAACATCTCCATGGGAATCACTTGGGGGGGGGGGGGGGGGACGGACGGGACGGGACGACACGACGGACGACAGGGATGGGGGGGGCGGGGGCGGGCAGAACAGCGGGGAGGAGACCCTCTGGGCCCCGGACTCTCCCCACCGGACAGCCCCGGCTGCAGCACCCGCAGGTCCCCGCTCGAGACAGAGCCAGGAGCCTCCGGCCGCAGGGCTGGCGCCGCCGGGCGAGCACGCTGAACGGCCGGCAGGCAAACCTGGGCAGGGGGAGCTGCCGAGCAGCACCAGACACAACACGGCAGCTCAAGAACAAAAATCCCAAGTTATGTCTCAGCATATGAGAAAAGTAACACAGGAGAAAGCAGAAGAATTCAGTGAGAATGAGGGATAGGATAGCAGTTGAGCTAAAGGAGGTCAGCTCAAACTACAACACATCTGTTCAAAGCCAGAGCCATCGGTACGCTTAAAAAAAATTTAAAAAAAAAAAATCAATACTAAGACTCATCAATACAATTTTGAAAGCATTCTCAGCATAAAAGCAAACACCCTTGATAGTGCTGGAAAACGTCTCGTCCCTTTCTCACAGCACCCCTGGGGGGAGATACACACACCCCCCCCCCCCCCCGCCCGTGAGACCGCATGAAGACCTCGTACCATCCTCGGACTCACCACAACAGCTACAGCCCTTGCGCCACCGCCGCTGCTGCTGCACGTCTCGCTTGCTCAGTCAATAAATCTGCAGAGTGAAGTGTAAAACTCTAAATAAACATAACAAAGTCATGTTTAAAACGTTCTTTAAAGAAAGAACAAATCTCAGTCGTTCACTTTATACCGAAAAAGCACGTGGATGTTCATGTACATCCAACAAAAACGCTTACACTACCAAAGTATTTGATTTGATGTTTGCGTTAACTGCACTCACCCAGCTGCAAGCAGATACCATTAAATCACCTGTCTCCAAAATACACCGTTCCCATCCGACTGGGGGGTTTCTTGTGCATTACACCATTAGGAGGGACATCTGGGCAGCTGCACCGCCCAGGAGAGATGCCACCAAATGGCCAGGGAAATGCACCACCGAAAGCCAGACAGAAATAAAGTACTTTGGAGTGCTCCCTCCAAATATGGGGAAAACCACCCATAACATTCAGCAGCCTCTCTTTTTAAACACATAGAAGAAATACCGAATTGCTTAAACACCCTCTTCAATCGTACCCTGAAGCTCGCGGGCGGTTACAGTTTAAACAAGGCAAGTTCATTTGTATATTACACAACATGAACTGTTTGGGGTTTTTTCCTATCAGAAATGAAACTTATAAAAAATTAGTAAGATAAGAGATCCCCATACTATTTTACTTTGGGGGACACACACACACACGACACACACACGGACGGGACGATGACGGACAGGGATGACGACACAATGCAGAAATCAACTACCCAGTTCTGCAATGCTTAAGGCTACCAAACAGGACTGGAAGATTTGCCAGAGAGAGGTGGGGGGAAAAAACCCACCAAACAAGCAAAAAAACCCCAAACAACAAAACAAAACAACACAACACAAAAAAAACCCCAACCCACGACCTTGATTGCTCTTAGTACAGATGTCAGTATCTCAGTCAGGTTTTCACGTACCCCTATGAGATATTTTAAACACTTAAGGACTGAAAAAGGAGAAAGCTTTTATCTGGAACACAGTCCATTTCTTCAGAACATCCAAACTCTGACACACAGTTTCTTTCCCCTTTCAGCACCACACGATTCTCACAGAATCGTTTCTCAGCAAGCACACAAAACAGAAAGCTACGCACGCTCTCAGGAAGAGCAAATAAACGGAGGGGAGTACACTTCACACAGGCACAACGTGCTCCAGAACAGATCTTATTTTGAGTGTTTCTGCTGAAGCACTTCCTATCAAAACTAGAGAAGGAGAGCTGGCACGTTCTTCACGTTCACTTTAAAGTCCGTACTACAAGTACCTGGGGAAAAATGCAGACGCACGGGGCAGATGTACCTTGTCCTTGCAGGCCACTCGGGATCCTCTGGGCCAGTCTTGTACCTCCAGGGCAGAAGAAAGGGTCACCATGGTGAAATGATGCCAGTTGATAGTCTGCTGAGAGAGGAAAAAAAAAAAAAACAAGCCACCTTTTAGCACAAAGCGGGCTAGGAATCAAAAGCTTCCTATTTCGGCGAAGGTTTGCAATGACTACAACCGAGTGGAGGAAAAAGCATTTTGCATCATCTTTGGTACAGCTGTTGAGACAGGCCACTAGAGATTTTGGTTTTCATAGAAAACTGGGTGCTTTCTGCCTTTTTTTTTTTTTTTCTTTTTTTTCCTCCTTCTGACTCATTGGCAGCTTCAGTCTCACCAGAACTCCCTTCCTTAGATCGACACAGATAACTACGCACCTTTTCTCAAGCCTACACAGAGCCAGGGTTTCCTCACCCTAGACATCCCAAATCGAATACTATCCTTAAAATGTACAGCGACCCACCTGTCCTTGTCAACCGCCTCCTTGCAGAAACTGCCCCTTCACAGCTCGTCCCCGTCTCGGCGGATTGTCCTGCTGGAGGATGAAGTGCAGAAGATGCGTATCCCCACAGCATTTGTCTGTGAGGGTACATGTTCAGAAATACTCCGAATCTGTAAGACAGACAGGTGTAATTTCTGTGATTTCAATCATCAGAACTCAATTGTGAGGAAACAAACTAACGTTTAAATGAAGGGTCTGTACGCTACAGTCCTAGGAGAGGGGCAGGGGGGAGAAAGGCATTACAAATTGGAAAAAAAAAAAAGGGCATGATTCGGAGCTCCCAATCATGACGGAGCGGTGGGGACAGTAACAAAAGCAAAGACAAACAGCAGCAACGTTAAGTGAAATCCAGCTTTAATTCTGATCACGTCTTTAAGAGACTCCCCAAGTCTATACCTCAGTCCTACGAAGGACTAGTTCTTTTTTTTGAAGGACAAGCTTTTTTTTTTTTAACACATAAAAGTCCCAGACTGAGGGCTCCACGGAATAGCATGTGGACTGAACCACAGGACAAGCAGTCATCAACACTCTAATGAAAAAACCAAATCGACTATAAACCAAGTTTAAACATCACTGTCCATCCTGTGTCTTTGGTTACATTTCTACCGGCATCTAGGTGCTCAAGAGTTCACTGTCCTCACACCACAGGTTACTGACAATGTACTCGGGCATCTAAAAATAAAAAGCCATCTCCACCCCACCCATAAAATCAGGGTGAACCACGAGAAGAGAAACTCTCAAGGCGGCAACAGGCAGCTCTGCACTTACCACGGAGGAAAGTCTGTTCCTCGGCCCGGAAAAAAAAACCACTCTCGACTCCCAAGAGACCTCCCGGGGAACGAACCGTGCTCCATTAACGGCGTTTTGTCCCCAGCTTCTCTGCCCCGGGCTTGGGTGGGGAGGGGCGGCGGGGCCCTTCCACTCGCCCTGGCCCCTCCGCGCTCCCCCAGCCCCACGTGGGCCATCGCCCAAGCACCGACCGCATCCGCCCGCGCGGGATCTCCCTCGTGGGACGCGGAACGCGACGCCGGGAAGAGGCGGCGGAACAGGAACCTCTTGGTCAGGTCGCCCGGCCAGCGGCGAGAAGACCGAGCAAGGTTCTGCCCGAGGGGCCGGGCAGGGCCCCCTGGAGCCCCAGCCGGCCCCTTTCCGTCCCCTTTGCCCGGCACCGAGCAGGCCCCGCCGCCCCGCCCCAGACACCGGCGAGCACCGCCCGGCCCGCTCCGGCGCACCGGCAGGGCAGCCCGGCAGCGCCGCGCCCCGGGACCGCCGCTCCCGCCGTGTCGCGAGAGGCGCCTGCCCGGCTTCCGGCCCTGCGGGGACATCGCCCTCCCCACCCTCCCCCCCACGGCGCGGCTCCCCCCCGCTCCTTCCCACACGGCGCGGCTCCGCCCGCAGCCCCCCCCCGCTCCGCGCCTCCGACACGGGCCCCGCCGGCCTGGCCGCCCGCCTCACGGCTTTCCCCGGGACCCACCGGTCGATCGCCCGCTCCCCACTCACCCGCTCCCCCGGCGGAGCCCGAGCCAGAAGAGCCCCAGCCGCAGCCCCAGCCCCGCAACGTTCGGTGACCGCGCCGCTCCTGCCGCGACTCGCACTGCCGGGCGGTGCACCGGAGAGTGCAGGAAGCCACGCGCCCCGGAGGGGCGGGGAGAGAGGCGGAAGTGACGCTTCCGGCGGCGCGACAGGATGCAGGAACACGCGCCCACCAGGACGGGGGGATGCGGCAAAGCGCGCCCCCTGCCGGGCGGGGGGAGCATGGAAGACACACCCCTGGGCGGGCGGGAGCACCGCTGGGCAGCGCCAAAGCACGCGCACCAGGGGCGGGAGAAGGGAGCGGGACGGCACCTCCGGGCCGCCGCCGACCAGGAGACCCCGCGCACCCGCCGAAAGGGATGACTCGCTCGCCTCACCGGTGGCCTCGGCCCTCCCCCGGCGCGCCGCCGTGCTGCTGCCGGGCACGCGTTTGCCCGGCACGCGCTTGCCCCGCCCACCACCGACGCGCCGGAGGGGCCGGAGCCGGCGCGCGAACGGGCAGAGGGCGAGGGGCAGAACGGCAGCGCCGGCCCCGCGCCCGCGGAGCGGCAGCGGGGCTGCCTTACCGGGAGGCAGCAGACGGCGCCAGGCAGCCCCCGCGGTCTCGCATGGCCGCTGCGGGCGAACGGCAGCGTGGAAACAGCGAGCGACACCGCGCATGCGCGGGTCGGGGCTGCAGTACCTGCCCTTGGCCGCATGGTGGCAGCAGAGCGCCGCAAAGCGAACTGAAACGCGCAGAAAGCCCATTTAAGAAGCGCGGGCTCTGAGGAAATCCGGGGGCGATGGACAGAAAAGGCAGCGAACGTGCCCCTCCAGCCCGTGTCCGGGGCTACACGGCAACAGCTGCCCTGTCCCCCGATGACCCCTCACTAGCCAGGGAGGGGCGTCGAGAAAAGGGGAGGAGACCTGCGGGTCGAAGTGAAATCGGGTTTAACGAGACAGCACCACTACCAACAGAGGCATGCAAAGTTACACTGGGCCAAATGAACGTGCAGCAGCCACGATCGACAGGAGAGGGGTCCTCGGGAGCAAGGAGAAGCAGGGAAAGGAGAGAGCCCTGCAGGAGCCCCGCGGGAGATCCCCTTCCTCAGCAAACCTTCCCGCTTTATACTGAGCATGACACAATGGTCCGGGCTACACCTGTAGCTGACTCAAACTGCTAACAGCCTGCTGAGCATTGCTGGGCTGTGATTCTGGACCAGCCAAACCGTGACAGTGAAACACAGACAAGCAAGTCTGTAGACAGAAACTTTTAAAAGTGATGGGGATTAAGGAAATAAGGGAAAAAAATAAAAATAGTAATGGAGAAGTAGAAAGAAAAATCTATAAAGCAAAGGCACTGAAGAAAAAGAAAAAGTTAAAACTTAAGATATCAAAAAGCAAAGAGTAGATGTAGAAAATACAGTGTAAGCAATAGGGATTAGGGAAATAAAGGGGAAAGATATAAAAATACAGAAAGTGACAGCCAACAAAAATGGAGACAGAGAAAGAAAAATTTAAAAGGATGGTGGTAAGGAAAGATAAGGCATAATTAAAAAATAAAGACAGGATGTGGGATAAAAGTAGATAGAAATCTTTAAGAGCAACAGGGTACAAGAAACAGAAATAATTTAAAAATAGGGTCGGGGAGGTGGATAGAAGAAAATTGAGGAAGAATTTTTTTTTTTTTTTAAGTGAGAGCATACAGGACAGAGAGAGGAATTAAAAAAGGAGGGACAGGGTGCCAGAGGGAGGGAAAATGAGAAAGAGAAATTGCAATGCAGTGAGGCACAAGAAACACGGGAAAGCATTAAGAAATTGGGAGAGGGAGCCAGAAAATGGGACACCATGAACAAGAGAGGGATGGAGAGGGGGACAAGGGTGTAGAGAGGAGAGCTGAGAGATTGCACCAGAAAATAGGGACTGAGAGACAAATGGGAGAGATGGGGAGTGAGGCAGAAGGGACTGACGAGACAGAGGCAAAACAAGGGCCAGGGACAAATTCTAAAGCAACAGGGGAAAAGAAACATAGGCAAGAAATTAAAAATAGAAACAGGGAGCCAAATAGAAACACATGTAGAACAAATATTTCAAAAAGCGATGGAGTACGGGAAACACAGGCAAGAAATAACACATGGGGGCAGGGTGACAGATGGAAGAAGCAAAACTGAAGAAGTGGTTGGGTAGAGGACACAGAGGGAAGAATTAAGAACTAGAGACAGGGAGATGGACAGAGGGAAAAGCAGAAAGAATATTTTAAATGTGAAAGGGTACAAGAATTAAAAGAATAGGTATATGGACCTGCGTAAAGGGATGCAGGCAAAAATGTGAAAAACAACAGGAGACGAGAAACATAGGCAAGAAATTAAAATTAGGTCAGGGAGGGGGAGAGCAAGAGAGAGGTTGCAAGAAAATTTAAAAAGCGACTGGGTTCAAGAGACTTAAGTGAGAAGTTAAAAGACAGGAACGGAGAGGTAGAAACTTTCAAAAGCGATGGGGTACAAGAAACATGCAAGAAGGAAAAAACAGGAACAGAGAGCCCAGTAGAAGCAAACTGCCATGGGTTGACCTTGGCTGGCTGTTGAGTGCCCACCAAGGTGCTCCATCACTTCCTTTCCTCAACCAGAGGAAGAAAATACAACAAAAGCGCCAGTGGAAACCCACCACACTTCCCACAATCAACAGGGACCTGGATAAATGGAGGCAGGGAGAGAGGGAGACCTAGAAATGCCCTTTTCACAAGCAAAAGAAACTTTACAGCAAACTGAAGTCACATCCACTTCCTGTCACCCCAGTTTTGGCAGGAGAGCATAAAGCGCCTTTAATCCTCAGTAGTCCCAGAGTTTCAGTAGCTTGCCCAATGATTGCTGGAAAGTCAGTGTCATAGGGAAGACCAGAGCCCCATTGCTAGTCCCTGCTCTGACTGGTCTGCTAACATGAATGAAAAGAGACTCAAGCAACTAAAACAGTTCATAAAATAAAACCAACTTAGAAAGATGTCCAAAGAGGAACAAATCTGAAGTAAGGAAAATCCGACAGTGAAGCACTTATCATATGCAGCTGTAGTGCACAGTTGATTTTAAGGACTCCAGAATTAGGACTGCAGTGTGCTGTGTTGATCAGCATGCGACACACTGGCAAGGAGGCAGGCAGAGATCCAGAGAACCGGGGCAGGGATGGCCCTGGACACACACGAGGGGACACGTGGCTCCTGGTGACAACGGCAGACCTTCACCGCCCCGAGGCTTTTCTCTCTGTCTCTGCCCCTTCCTCCTCCACAGTGCCAGCTGCCTGACCTTAGGAGCAGGCGGTGGGTGACTCAATGCACTTCTCTCACGAGGTTTCCTGGACATGCAGCAGCTCACACGTGTGCAGCCAACAGAGGCGCCAAGGTCCTGGTGCTGTGTTATGGTGGCATTCTCTGTTGTGGATGGGTGGGAGGGATCCTTCCTTGCCACAGGGACCAGCTGGAGACAGTTGCCTGTGGAAGCCCCTTGGTTTGACTCCTCAGCCAGCTCCTGCAGGCAGGCATGCCCAGGCAGCCCCCTTCATAGCCCAAAGTAGGGCCAGCCCCATCATTAGCCTCAGTGGCCACACCTGCCCCAGCTGGAGCCCATCAGGAACAGGGGCCTGGGCAAAGCCCCACAGCACATGGTCCCCTCCCTGGCACCTGCCCACAGCCACGAGCTCTGCACCCAGGGGCTTGAATACCATCCAGGGGCACAGAGGAGGCAGGAAAAGTTTACTCACCTCTGCCCAGAACAAATCCTGGCACTTAGCTGGCTACAAGGCTCGGTGTGCAAACACAGCAAACGCAGCAGGAGAGAAGGGAAAAAGCAGGAGGAAGGTAGAGAAGAGGTGGGGGACAGGCAGCCAGTAAACGGGATGCTGCAAACAGGAGAGGGACAGGGAGCAGGACAGTAGCATAGAGAGAGGAGTACTGGGACACTGAGCAAAAAACCCAGGGAGAGATGGAGGAATACATAAGAGCGAGGAGGAGCAGGAGAGAGAGGCCAAAGGGACCAGCAGGACCACAAAGCAGGGACAAGACAAGGGACAGCGGAATATTGTAAAGCAATAGGGGAAAAGAAACAGAGGCAAGAACTAACACATAGGGTCAGGAAGACAAAAAGAGGGAGCCTTACAAAGACAATGTAAAAAGTGACACCATTTCCACCCACTCTTGATTTCCACATTTTCCCTGACTTCGCACCCCATCTCAGCCTCCACTTTCTTCCAGCCCTGCCTCTCCCCCTGGCTTGAGGGGAAGCCCCAGTGCAATCAGGAAGGTGTTAGGCTGTCCATCAGGCTCCCACAGCAAAGGGGCCAGGACAGAAAGCCATTGCTGGCCCTCCCCATCTCTGGGCAGCCCTTTCCCAGGCAGCAGAAGGAGCGGCAGGCAGGGCAGCAGAGGTGGACCGGGACACACACAGGAGAACGTGTGACTCACCCCAGCTCCTGGCACCAGCTCAGATCTTCAGCACCCCAACACTTTTCTCTCAACTCCCCTCCACTGCCAGGCTGGCCAGCGGCTCACACACACAGCCGATGCAGGCACCAAGCTGCCAGCAACGTGTGCTGGTGGTCTGCTCCATCATGGACAGCTCAGGGGGATCCTTCCTTACCACAGGGACCAGCCATTCCATTCTGGAGGTACCTCCAGCTACCTCCTCAGCCAGTTCCCCTTTATCAGCTCCCTCAGGCAGCCCCTTTATAGCCCACAGGAGGGCCGGCCCTGTTATTAGCCCCACTGGCCACACCTGGAGCCCATCAGGAACAGGGGCCACAGGCAAGAACAAGCACCCAGGGACAAGGAGCTCTGAAGAGGGAGATGTAGGAAGAAAATGTAAAAAGCGATACTGCTTTTCCACTCTCCCACCCACCCCTGCCCTTGGGAAAGCCTGATGGAAACCATGAGACTTCAGGGTGTCCCTGCTGGGTGCCCCTCATTCCCCCTGATATCTACTGGTGATGGCATTTTGGGCCCAAGGAAGTGCCAGAGCGAAGTTTGGAATGCAAACAGTTTGTTTAAAACAGTTTGCATCTGGAGCAGCACTTCTTGTAGCGGTGGGGGCAAGGCAGGTGCATGGAGCAGGGACAAGGGGGGGGGACACACAAAACATGGTAATGGGAGGCAGGTGCAAGGCACACCCATGGTGGGGGGGCGGGGGGGGGGGGAGGAAGGCAGGTGCACAGGGGGAGGATAGGGTGTGAGCTATGCACACCCATAAAGTGGGTACAAAAATCTGTCAGGGATAACCTGATTGAGGAAGATGAAGTTGACCTTGACAGCATTCCAGTATACCCTTGAAAAGACAGAAGAAGTGGATGAAGAATGTTGTAAACAAGTTTGAGGAAGTTATAAGAGATTGAGCAAGAAGAGACTGAGCAAGTAATACCACAGAGCAGAAACTTGGCAAGAGAACAGTAGGTACAGTGAGAAATACAGTAGGAGCTCCAGCCAATCATTATGTGAATGGAGGTGAATGGACAAAGCTATTGAGCGAATCATTTTAGCAGCCTTAGTGCATGAACAGGTGGACAGATAAGAAAGGTTATAAAAGGGTACGCTTTTTCTGCTGCACCATCTCAGCCATCTTGGTTTTTGCAACTTAATAAAGACTGCCTTCTTACATATACTCTTGTCGTTGTCCATCCCTACCATGAAAAAAAGCAGGCAAGGCAGGCCCATGGGAGGCAGGGACATGACAAGTAGGGCCAGGCACACACACGGGAGTCAAGGCCACAAAGATCGGGGTGGCATGGGAAAAACCCCACCTGAAGGCAGAGACAGGGGTATGGGGGGGCATAGACAGGTGCAGATGTGGTGCACATCCTCATGCTACTCGATAATCTCACCTTCAGTCCTAGGAAAGGAAATGGGATCACAAACCCTTGTCACAAAAAACAAGTTGCCATCCTGCAGGAAGTTCAGAATTCCAGGAAAATCCAGTGCACCTATGTCTTGGTTTGAAAGACAGGTGTCTGTGGAGGAAGGCAGGAGCCTCCCTTGAAATGGAAAGTGCAACCCCCTTCCCTCCAAATTATTATAATTTTGAAATTAACGGGCGTTCAGGCAAAGATATGGGGAATAGGAATAACAGTTCTTTACTAATATATATATATATATAAATATATATATATATATATATAACACAAGGCAGGGAAAAAACAAACAACCCACTGGTTTACACTGACAGAGTCAGGAATACAACCTGACACCCTGTTAGGGTGGCAGTAGCAGTCCGATAAGATGCTGGCTGCAGTCCTCCTGAAGCGATGGATGTAGTTCTGTGGAAGCAGCAATCAGGTAAAAGAGTCTGGTCTTCCTCCGAAGGTCCAGTGGTAGGTAGGTAGCTCTTGTCCTCTGGAACTCCAGTGGGGGGAAAAGCTCCTCTGGGAATCCACTGGAAGAAGGCTGCTAGGGTGTTCAAAATCTCTGTTTTTATTTGGCATGGACTGCTTGGCTCCTTCCCCCCCGCCCCCCCCCCCCCCCCCCCCCCCCCCCCCCGGGCGGAGCATCTCACAATGGGATGGGGAGTCGTGAGGCAGTTCCTTGATGGGCCATTAACAGGAGATAGTCCAGGAGCGAGTTATCGATGAGTCAGGCGATAAGGCATTGTTGTGCCCAGTAACAGGAGATAGTCCGGGGGGGGGGGGGGAGGCAGAGAGCACCGCCCCACCTGGTCTCAACAGCTCCTGAAGATGGTAATAGAATATTTTTTTCTTTTGGCACATTTTGCACTGTAACCCAGGACAACCTAGAACAAAACCACAGCAAAACTGTCAGTTAAAAAAGCTGTGTGTTTTAGAACCCTCTCATCACCCCTTAACACTCCGTATGAAACTGCTGACAAATAATAAAAAAAAAAAGCCCAAGCTGCATCCCAGGGCTCTCTCTACTGTGGGTGCTGCTGGAGCTTGCCCAATCCCACAGCTCTCACCTCGCACAGAAGGAGCTCCCTGGGCAGAGCCCGGGACTCATCTACCCCAGGCCCCGCCCACTGCCTTTCCAAACATCCCCAGGGGAAGGGGCCGCCGCGGGGCACAAAGGTGAGAGCGTCCGGTGCGTAGCCCACTCACTGTAGGCGGTAGCAGGAGAGAGCGCGGCAGCGCGCACCCGGAGCTGCAGTACCGTCTTTTGGTCACAGGGTGGCAGCAGGGTGCGCGGCAGCGCCGCCGGGGCTGCATAACCGCTTTTTGGTCATAGGGTGGCAGCAGGGAGCGCGGAAAGCTCCGCTGGGCCTGCAGTACCGACTTTCGGTCACAGGGTGGCAGCAGGGAGCGCGGCAGCGCCTTCGGGTCTGCAGTACTGCTTTTCGGTCACAGGGTGGCAGCAGGGAGCGCGGCAGCGCCTTCGGGGCTGCAGTACTGCTTTTTGGTCACAGGGTGGCAGCAGAGAGCGCCACAAATCGGTGTCACCGCACACGCGCGTGTACCACGCCCCAGTACCCAACCCTAGTCAAATCGTGGTAGCAGAGCGCGCCGCGGGCGGCCGCCAGCGCGCATGCGCGTACCCCGGCCTGCAGTACCGCACACCCCCCACGCGCAGGCAGCACAAAGCGCCGTTTCACGCAGCACCCCCGTGCGGTCACAGCGGCGCAGCAGCACCTGCGTCTTTCTCTGACACTGGGGGTACAGGGGGACCCGGAGAGGGGTGGGGGATGACCGACACCAACGGCTCTCCCCGGCATAACCCACAGACGAGCACTCACCTGCCACAGCCCACGAGACAGAATCCATGCTCGATGCCTGCCCCCCGCCAGATCATCGACGCCGGCTGCCGCACAGCAGAGGGGTGGCAGGGCGTCTGCCAAAGGACGGTGCCATGGCTCTTGCTCGCACTCGGCTCTGCCACGTTCCCCGTCTCGGACCACGCCCGGACGGGCTCCCCAGAGCAACAACTGCCCCTTTCCCCACCGGACAGCCGTGGCAGAAAGCTTGGACAGAGACAGAGCTGGCCCCGCGGGGCGAGAGTGCTGAGCCACCGGCAGGCAAACCTGGGGGGGGGGGGCGAGCTGCTGCGCAGCACCGGACACTCACAGCAAGACATCGGGAAACAAAAGGCCCCAGCCATAGTTCAGCACATTAGAAGAACAACACAGAAGCAAGGAGAGGAATTCAATAGAACGAGGGACAGGAGAGCAGTCGAACTGAAGGAGACCAGCCCGAAATACAGACACATCCTCTACAAACCAGAGTGATTTGAATACTTAACACTCCATAGAAAGACAAACAGATACGATTTCCAACCCCTTCTTAGCAGAAAAGCAACTGCTCTTGCTCATGTTTGATGCCCTTCCTTAGAGCGCTGCTGCAGAACAAGGCTGTACACCCCCATCTAGATCTATGCTTACACCTGTCTTCAAAATACACAGTTGTTAATTGACTCTGCTCCTGCCCCACCTTGTTCTATCATGTCACATGATTAGAAACCAAGTACTTCAGAGCGCTCTGTCAAAACACAGGGAAGAAACTCAGTAACATGCAGCTGCCTCTGGCTTGGAAAGAGTTAGAGAAACCCCTGACCGCTTAAGTACACCTCATACATTACATGCTGTACTGATTCGGCAGCGAGTTTAAACCGCGTTAGTCATTCTGCCAATTATACAATTTTAACTTTCTCTAGAGTTTCATATATGACAGGAAAAGATCAGTGAAATAATAGATCCCCCACATGGTTTTACTCATTAAAAAGAAAAAAAAAAAAAAGAAATTCAAATCCCCAGGGCTGCAACAGGTAAGGCCACCGAACAGGACTGGCAGATGCACTAAGGCTTCTGGCTGTACCAAAGCACGCAGAGGAACATTTTTTAATCGTATCTCGACCGTTGCAACCAAGAATGTAAAGACCAGTGACGCCATCCACTTTTGGAACACTTGCTGTGCTTCAGTCTTTGGAAACAAATTGACTTTGCTGTTGTTTTGTTTTTCAAAAGAGGGCAAAAAGTCTCACTGCTCATGACTTCTACAGCCAAGCACACAGAGTCCGACAGGCAGTTCGTACAACGCAATTTCTTTGAAGGAGAAAGATTTCCATTCCAGGAAAATCCCTTTTCCAACTGAAATCAAAGTTACGCACTGCAGGACAACGGTCCCTGGTCCCTCAGCTTCGCTTCCAGAGGGCTGGGGATCCGCGTCCATCCTCAGCAGAAACCACATCAACTAACCTGATTACTCCTGCAGTTGCCACGTTCCTCCTCATCGCCTACAGAAAAAAAAAAAAAAAACCACACACACCGCTGACAGTGGTAGCTGTCACACGGGTCACCACAGACCTCCTCGAAACACCCTCCTCCTCAAAAGGAACGTGGTCTTCCGCTCAACTGCTCCGCACCGATTCCCGTGTTGGACGCTGCAGCTGTCATCGCTTGCGGCCCCCCTAAGGTAGCAACAGACAGAGAAATACCGTCACGCTTGGGAGAAATCACCAGCCCCACGCTCCTCCTTGCTGCTCCTTAGCTCACCACCTCAAAAGCTCACCCAACTCCAAAGGCAGCTGCGTAACACCTGCACAAACGCACAGAAACGCTTGACCGAGCTGCCGCAGGATGCTCCGCTCTTGGACGCCGGCCCGGCTGACAACCGCCTCGCCTCCTCAGGCCGCTGGTCGGCGCGCAGCTTCGCCCCTCCGAGGCTACGTGCGTGACCTGCGAAAGCCAAAACAAAAGGCACGTGCTGAGATACCGCCCGAAACCACAGCCTGCCCGTGCCCATTCCCCTCTCCTCCTCCTCTACCTCGGCCGCCCACCCACCCTACCTCTGCCAGCTGCCGCGTTGAGGCTCCGGTACCACCTGTAAAACACAACCCATAAGGGATGCTTATAAACTTCACAAACGACACAACGCCTGAAAAGTAACTTCTCTGCTGCAGCCCACCAGTCCCAGCTCACCTCGCCCCAGCCACCCGCAGTGCCGATACCCTGCTTCGCTCGCTACTTCGTGCCTTTGGAATACAACAAACCTACCAAGACCTGTCAGCTGCTCACACAGCCATCGGCCGCATCTGCCCGCTGACACTGCGTGCCAACCCACCTTCTTATGGCCGCTCCCCCGCCCCTCCTCTAACCCTTTGGTGCACGGCTCGTCTCACTGCATCTGAAAACGGCATCGAACGAGTCACCCGGCTGCGGAGCAACAGCTTAACGGTTCCGGAGATCTCCTTTCCATGTAGGAATACCCTCTAGACTCCAACAACAGCCAGCCAGCCATCACAGAAAACCAAAGCCAAAGCAACACCTGGCCCTACGCGTACGACCCTTAGCACCTTCCACCCCGGAAGTCAAATGCCACGGCCCCTGACGAAAAGATACGGCCGCGGCCGCAACCGCAACGGTGGACGCGCGAGAAGCCGGGCCCCAAGACCCAACATCCACAGGACGCGGAGAAGTCGTCGTCCCAGAAGAGGGCTCCGTGAGAACAGACCGCTCGACAGCGGATACCCCAGCGCATCCTGGACCACTCGTCACCTTCTCGGACACGAGACGTGCTGGACAGATCTGTGTGTGGAGCTTCTCGCGCGAGACGGGGAGCGCTCGGTCGGCGGTACCCCGGTGAGTCGAGGAGCACGAGACCCTCGGTGCGGCTACCGATGCGCCCGCCTACCGCAAAAGAATAAACCTCCGGAGCATCGAGACCTCATTAATGTGCAGTATAGCGCACACGGAACAAGCACCACCGACCGCCTCCTTACCACTGAACCCCTCAAGGAATCACAGCGGCGGTCAGCTGACGGAAAAACCACGGCGGCTGAAAGATCTAACACAGGCACCTTACAACCACAGAAACCGGTGCTAAACACACAACAGGTGAAAAACTACACGGAAACGTAACTGCTGTGACCGGCACTACGACACGTCTCATCAGGCGCGTCATGAAAAAGTCAGAAACGGAGTAATGGGAAGGCTCGCGTGCCCGGGCCTACGACAGAAGACAGACCCTGGCTGGAGACTGTTACCAGCGCAAAGAACGCAGACCCTCTTCTCTGAGAAGTTCTGGGGAAGATGCCTTCTCGAGAAACTCTCAAGCTCCGTATACAGGCGAGTACAAGATGCTCACCCTAACCCTCGCTGGACAATTTCACCATCAGTCCTATTAAGAGAGAAAAAAGAGCATAGATCAAGACATCAGCAACTTACACAGCACACAGTAAAAACGGTGGGGAAAAAAAACAAGGTTCCATCTCCCATAGTCAGGAATTCCAAAAAAATGCAATGCATCTAAAATTTAAAAAAAAAAAATGGCAGGCTATTAAACCATTTTGCCACCCCCAAACCCTCAGCGGAAAACCGCCAGCCTGAAACAACAAAAACAACTGCATAAAAGGGTACTTCCTACTATGCCTACAGCCGAACCTCGGCCGGTCTCGAAACTCTTCCCTCACACCGACGCCTCCGCTTCTTGCCGTGAGCAAACCCCCGACGCCCGCGCAGCCCAGCCGGCTCCAAGAGCTGCCGCCAGCGACCAGACCAGCGGAGCGCCCGCACCGCAGCAGCCCCGGAGCAGAACGGGCTCCCTGTGCAGAGGCCAGGGCTCGTACACCCGGGGCCCTGCTCACCACCCTTCCTGCAATCCCCTGGGAAAGGGGCTGGGGCGACCCCCAGCAGACACAAGGGCGGCCGGAGGAGCAGCGGGGAGTTTCCTCACCTGCCTCCGTGTCACGGGGTACAAAGCACTGAGCAAAGACAGCGACCCGTACCGCAAAGGCCGACACCTGCTCTTCTACTGCAGGTATCTGCGGCACCAGCAACGTGACCGGGCAGGGAATTAAACTAACGGAACCGCTTTAACTGGGAGAATAAGGACACAAACCTGAGCCAGGTGCAGTCAGCAACATCCCCGGGGAGGAACCAGCAACCAAGTCCTCAGCGCTGCCCCTGGGAGACACAAAGAACGGCCAACTGTTGTCCACAGCGACGGCCACCCCTTTCCCCAGGCAGGAACCCCTCCTTCTGCAGGAGCTCCTGGAGACGCCCCCTCCTGCCCCAGACCATTGCCAACGGCACCCGTGCTTATGGGGCAATAAAGCACGTTCGCGGGTCAGCTTGCTGCTGCGAGGGCAGGGTCTGGGGTGGTCAGGGGCTACGGGACAGGTGCTGGAGCTGTGGGCAGCTGCATGGGGCGCGCAGGCTGGAGCACTTTTCCAGGGGGTGGGAAGGCCTCCAGGTGCCCGGAGGCAGCCATCTGCCCCTCTTCCTCCTTCCTCTCCACCAGCTCACAAAACCCCTGGGAGCTGCCCTGACGGGGCCCGACGTCTGCTGTCGGCACTCTCGGGCAGGCGTGCCCTAGCAGCACCATCCCCTGGGGCTGCGGCCCCATGACACAGAGCGGCCATCGCCATCAGCCTCGCTGGCTCCCTCCGGGGCTCCTCCGGCACCAGCCCGCAGCTGCAGCCATGGCCCCTTACCCCCGCTGTGTACCTGCTCCCCTGGACTCTCTGACCGCTGCTCAGCAAGTACAAAGGAGACAGAGCGAGGGTTTATTTGCAAACCCATCTAAGTGCGAGGAACACGCCTGCTCTGGGGCTCAGAGCCCGTCCACTCACCCTTCCCTGGGACCGCTCGGCAGTCCACGCTGGGGCAGCAGGTACGGAGAACGAAAACACAGCCATGGGGAGCTGGGCAGAGGAACAGAAAGAGAAAAATAAGGTGAGGGAGAGGAACTGAGGAGCAGAGAAAGAGAGGTACCGGGAAAAGAACAGAGAGGGGGAGACACAGATAAAGAAAGGACACAGAGTCCTGGTCTGTGGAAGGAAAACGGGGTCAGGGAGCCAGGCGGGTGAAAAGAGCACGCCCACCAGCCCTGTGCCCAGGGGGCAGCAGCGGCCTTTCCTCACGGGGAAGTGGCAGCGGGCACGGCGGCCCCATCCCACAGGCCCTGCAGCATCGCGCGGCCGTTACCGGCGGCGCCCGCCGGCAGGACAGCCTGCTGCTCGCCGGATGCAGCGCTGAGCATGGTGCCCGAGCCGGACGCCCGCAGGCAGCCATGCGGCCCTGGCAACGAGCCCACAGCTCGTGCGGCGGCTGTGGCGAGGGCTGGGCCGTGCCGCAGGAGCGGGGGGCCATCACTCGACCCCCGCAGCGCAGCACCTCCTCCCCTGGGCTCCCTCACAGCCCCTCGCCTGCTGTGAAGGGACTGCAAACGCAGCTGGGAGGGCAAAGGAGACTGCGAACGTTTCTTCAGTCACGCAGGTAGCGGATGCAGCGAGAGCGCCTGAGGCAGGGAACAGGATGGCGAGAGAAAGACAGGGACAGGGAGCCCGACAGGTGGAGAAAGAAGCAGCAGGGAGAGAAGAAGAGAGGCAGCAGATAGAGGGAGAAGGGAGCAGGGCAGAGACTGACAAAGGAGGACGGAGACGCAGGACAAAACTGGGACAGGCAGCACGACAGAGAGGAAGGAAAGAAGAACAGGGGCAGGAAGCTGGACCGAGACACATGGAGAAAGACAACAAAGAACAGGGCAGAGAGGGAGGATGAAACAACAGGGACAGGGAGCCAAGACAGCCAACGATGGAGGGAAGGGGCGGGGGTGGGGGGAACAACAACACGGTACAAACCACAGAGCTACACGCTACAGGTGGAAGAATTAAAAAATAGAGCCGGGGAGCCAGGAAAAAAAAAAAAAAAAGCTGGAGAGCAAAAAGTATAGCGATTCATACAAAAAGGGAGGGAATATTAAAATAGCGTCATCAGGGAGCCAGAGAAAGCGAGACGGAGAAAGGACAAAAGCAACAGGCTACAGGGCAGAGAGGGAGGAACTCATGAGCAGCAACAGAGCTCCGGCCAGAGAGAGACAGAAAAAAGTACAAGACTGCAGGGGCTGCAGGGCAGAGAAGGAAGAATTGACCAACAGGGACAGGGGACCAGACAGAGCGTGATCGAGAACAGAAAAAAACAGCAGCGGGCTACAGGGAAGAGGAATTCAAGAGCAGGGACTGGGAGCTGGACAAAGAGACAGAAAAAAAAAAAACAAACCACGAAACAGTGATGGGCTATGAGACAAATAAGGAGGAAAGAAAAAACAGCAGCAGGGAGCCAGACAGAAGAGACTGAGAAACACAGACAAATAGCCTGGGGCTATGGGACAGAGAATGTGGAATGAAAAGGCAGAGAGAGGGAGCCAGACAGAGAGCAGGGGGAAAATCCAGACAGGCTACGGAGGGGCAGAAGAAGGAATTAAAATCTGGGGACAGAGAGCTGAACAGAGAGGGATGGCGACAGCAGGGAATAGCAGCGGGTGCAGGAGTAAGAGGGAGAAAATAATCGATAGGGACAGGGAGCTGGATACAGAGGGTCAGAGAAAGGTGAAAATAGGGGTAGGGTAGAGGGCAGAGAGTAAGAATTAAAAAATGGGGGCACTGAGACACAGAGATGGAGAAAAGAAAAAAGCAACAGGCTACACAGCAAAGGAGGAGGAATTAAAAAACACGGACAGGAAGTGCGAAAGTGAGAAGGGGCTGGGGGGGGGGGGGTGGGCCGGGGACTCCAGGACACACGACTCCTGACAGGCAACAGGACAGAGAGGGAGGAATTAAAAGGGAGGGACTGGGAGCTGGGAGAGGGGGAGAAAGAAAAAGAATCACGGCACACTACAGGGCTGAGAAGGAAGAAACTGAACAACAGGGACAGGGAAACGGCCAAAGAGAGCCCAACGAAAGAAAATGTGCCGATGGGCTACAGGACAGAGAGGGAGGAGTGAAACAACAGGGAGCCAGAGCCAGGCACAGAGAGATCGAGACAGAAAAAACAGCCAGGAGCAACGAGGCGGGGCAGGGGTGGGGGGAAGCTGCGAGGATCTGGAGCCAGACAGAGCAACAGCAAAAGAAAATGACAGCGACAAGCTCCAGGGAGGAGCGGGAGGAATGAAAAGACAGAGATGAGGGGCCGGACCCAGTGTGACACACGCAGGAAGCACAGCAACAGCTGGAGGGCAGAAAGGGAAGAATTAAAACACAGGTACAGGGCGCCAGAGGTGGAGTGGGGAGACAGATAAAGGGGGAGAGGGCAGACAGAAAGACAGGCTACAGGGAGAAGCAGGAGGAATTAAAGAAATGGGATCCACAGCCGGACAGAGAGAAGGAGAAAGCAGCACAATCACCACAGGCTACAGGGCCCAGAAGGAAGAAACTGAAAAACAGGGAAGCGGGAGCCGTCCAGAGAGAGATATGAAGAAAGGGAAGATAGCGGGGAGCCGCCACACGGCAGCAAGGGAAGGATTAAGAAGATGGGGCAGGGAGCCGGACAGGGAGCGATGGAGAAAGAAACAAAGCCCCTTGATGGGCTACAGGACAGAGAGGGAGCAACTGAAGACTCGGGGAAAAGGAGCAGGACAGAGAACGGAAAACCAGTGACGGGCCACAGGGCAGAGGGAGGAACCACATATGTGGGGAGAGGCAACTGGCCAGAGAGAGATGAGGACAGACAGATAACAGCAGTGGGCTACAGGGCTGAGAGAGAGAAACTGAAAAACGGGGACCGAGAGCCGGGAACAGGAGACACGCAGAAACACCAAATCGCAACAGGCCACAGGACAGAGAGGGAAGAAATAAACATCTGGGACCAGGAGCAACCTACAGAGAGACGTCGGGAAACGGAAGTTTCAAGAACAATGCATACGAGGCAGAGAGGAAGGCATTTTTAGAAGTGGGTCAAGACAGGGACAGGGAGCCCAACAGAGACAGAGAGAACAAGAAAGCAACAACGGGCTGCGAGACAGACAGGGAGGAATTGAAAAATCCCAGCAGGGAGAGACGGCAAAAGGAATGAAATCGCAACACGAACTTCGAAAGCGACAGGCTGCAGGGCAGAGAGGGAGGAATTTTAAAAAATCCGGATCTTGTGCTGGACCAAGAGAGACCGAGCAAATAAAAATGGTGAGGCCTAAAAGGGCACACAGGAAGGAATTAAACAACAGGGACAGAGAGCCAGACAGAGAAAAGTCCTGACAGGCTTCCAGAGAGAGAGGGGAATTTAAAATTAGAGACCAGGAGCTGGACAGAGAGAGACTGAGACAGGGGAGGGAGGGAAAAAAAAAAAAAAAAAAAAAAGACGGGGGCGGGCAAGGGGGAAATCACAGCACCATGTGAAAGACAGGGGGCCAGGGGAGGGGGATAGGGAGGGCCTGGGACACACAAGTGGGGCGATGGGGCCCCGAGGGCCCAGGACTCACCGCATCCCTTGTTCTCAGTGCTGCCAGGAGAATTTGCCCGTTCAGACGCTTCCTTCTCTTCCTCTCCTCCCTTCCTCTTCTGCAGCTCCGGTCACATGGTGGTTCTCCACCTAAAAGATTACATGGCTGTCTCAACTCTTGCGAGACAAGGCTTCCTAGACATGTAGCCTCGCTCGTTCATGCGTCACACGGCCGTACCACGCCGTGGGTTACGCACATGGACTCTCCGCTTGCCTGCGGTGGGAGGCAGCTGCCGGCCGGCCGGCCTCTGATTCCTTCTTCTTTACCTTTCTCTGGCCTCTCCAGCTTCAGCCGCAGCAGCTCCTGTCCACTGCCCACAGCCAGCAAGCGCTCCGCCCGCCCCTTTTTGCCCCCACGCCGCGACGAGAGCGAGGTCAGGCAGAGACAACCCAGGCAAGACCGAGGCGGGTGCAGACAACAGCATCCTCAGGGGAGGAAGGGACACCTGTGCCCTCAGTGCAGCCTCTGGGAGACAAGGAGAATCAGTGACCATTATGATCGTAGATCATCCCCGGCCAAATCGCCTCCTTCCACAGCAGCTTCTGGAGATGCCACTTTTTCCCTGCACTGCAGCTAATGGCATCCACGTTAAGGCAGAATCAAGTGCATCCGAGGGCCAGCTTGCTGCCATCACAACAGGATGACCTGGGGAGACAGGCTGCAGGGGAGGTGCTGGAGCTGGAGGCAGCTGCGCGGGGCCAGCGGGGCCGGGGAAGGCTCAAGGGGAGCTCTGGCGAGTTGGGAAGGCACCCGGCGCCTGGAGGGGCGTCCGCCTCCTTCCCCTCTTCCCTCCCACCAGCTCCCGGGAGCTCCCCGGGGCTGCCCGCCGCAGCACGGGCCTTGAGGCTTCCCGTCCCGCCACCCCCGGCGGCCAGCGGCCAGCAGAGACTCCCGCACCAGCCGAAGGAGCTCGCTCGCCTCACCGCCGGCCTCGCCCCTCACCCGCCGCCATGCTGCTCTCGCGCACCGCGCATGCGCGAGCCGCCGCCGGCGCGCCGGAAGGTCCACGCCCGGCGCGCGACCGCCGCGCTGCGGGACCGCGCTTTGGCCGCGCGGCAGCAGCGCCCGCCGGGCGGCGCGTGCCCGGGGCGGCCCCGACGCTGCAGCCCCGCGCGTTGCGCGCCGAGCGCCCGCCGGCCCCGCGCCCCTGGGGCGGGAGGACACGCCCCCGGCGGGGCGGGAGCGGGGAAGGGGCGGGTCTGAGCTTGGGCTGGGGGCGAGGGGCAAGTCGGCGGGTGCAGGCGGCACCCGAGGGGCGGTGGGAGGGCGGTGCCGAGCATGGTGGGGCGGAGGGGGCACAAGGTCGGAGGGCAGGGGGTTCGGGGGCACGTCCCGCAAAAACCTCGCATGGGGCAACATCTCCATGGGAATCACTTGGGGGGGGGGGGGGGGGACGGACGGGACGGGACGACACGACGGACGACAGGGATGGGGGGGGCGGGGGCGGGCAGAACAGCGGGGAGGAGACCCTCTGGGCCCCGGACTCTCCCCACCGGACAGCCCCGGCTGCAGCACCCGCAGGTCCCCGCTGGAGACAGAGCCAGGAGCCTCCGGCCGCAGGGCTGGCGCCGCCGGGCGAGCACGCTGAACGGCCGGCAGGCAAACCTGGGCAGGGGGAGCTGCCGAGCAGCACCAGACACAACACGGCAGCTCAAGAACAAAAATCCCAAGTTATGTCTCAGCATATGAGAAAAGTAACACAGGAGAAAGCAGAAGAATTCAGTGAGAATGAGGGATAGGATAGCAGTTGAGCTAAAGGAGGTCAGCTCAAACTACAACACATCTGTTCAAAGCCAGAGCCATCGGTACGCTTAAAAAAAAATTAAAAAAAAAAAAATCAATACTAAGACTCATCAATACAATTTTGAAAGCATTCTCAGCATAAAAGCAAACACCCTTGATAGTGCTGGAAAACGTCTCGTCCCTTTCTCACAGCACCCCTGGGGGGAGATACACACACCCCCCCCCCCCCCCCGCCCGTGAGACCGCATGAAGACCTCGTACCATCCTCGGACTCACCACAACAGCTACAGCCCTTGCGCCACCGCCGCTGCTGCTGCACGTCTCGCTTGCTCAGTCAATAAATCTGCAGAGTGAAGTGTAAAACTCTAAATAAACATAACAAAGTCATGTTTAAAACGTTCTTTAAAGAAAGAACAAATCTCAGTCGTTCACTTTATACCGAAAAAGCACGTGGATGTTCATGTACATCCAACAAAAACGCTTACACTACCAAAGTATTTGATTTGATGTTTGCGTTAACTGCACTCACCCAGCTGCAAGCAGATACCATTAAATCACCTGTCTCCAAAATACACCGTTCCCATCCGACTGGGGGGTTTCTTGTGCATTACACCATTAGGAGGGACATCTGGGCAGCTGCACCGCCCAGGAGAGATGCCACCAAATGGCCAGGGAAATGCACCACCGAAAGCCAGACAGAAATAAAGTACTTTGGAGTGCTCCCTCCAAATATGGGGAAAACCACCCATAACATTCAGCAGCCTCTCTTTTTAAACACATAGAAGAAATACCGAATTGCTTAAACACCCTCTTCAATCGTACCCTGAAGCTCGCGGGCGGTTACAGTTTAAACAAGGCAAGTTCATTTGTATATTACACAACATGAACTGTTTGGGGTTTTTTCCTATCAGAAATGAAACTTATAAAAAATTAGTAAGATAAGAGATCCCCATACTATTTTACTTTGGGGGACACACACACACACGACACACACACGGACGGGACGATGACGGACAGGGATGACGACACAATGCAGAAATCAACTACCCAGTTCTGCAATGCTTAAGGCTACCAAACAGGACTGGAAGATTTGCCAGAGAGAGGTGGGGGGAAAAAACCCACCAAACAAGCAAAAAAACCCCAAACAACAAAACAAAACAACACAACACAAAAAAAAACCCAACCCACGACCTTGATTGCTCTTAGTACAGATGTCAGTATCTCAGTCAGGTTTTCACGTACCCCTATGAGATATTTTAAACACTTAAGGACTGAAAAAGGAGAAAGCTTTTATCTGGAACACAGTCCATTTCTTCAGAACATCCAAACTCTGACACACAGTTTCTTTCCCCTTTCAGCACCACACGATTCTCACAGAATCGTTTCTCAGCAAGCACACAAAACAGAAAGCTACGCACGCTCTCAGGAAGAGCAAATAAACGGAGGGGAGTACACTTCACACAGGCACAACGTGCTCCAGAACAGATCTTATTTTGAGTGTTTCTGCTGAAGCACTTCCTATCAAAACTAGAGAAGGAGAGCTGGCACGTTCTTCACGTTCACTTTAAAGTCCGTACTACAAGTACCTGGGGAAAAATGCAGACGCACGGGGCAGATGTACCTTGTCCTTGCAGGCCACTCGGGATCCTCTGGGCCAGTCTTGTACCTCCAGGGCAGAAGAAAGGGTCACCATGGTGAAATGATGCCAGTTGATAGTCTGCTGAGAGAGGAAAAAAAAAAAAAACAAGCCACCTTTTAGCACAAAGCGGGCTAGGAATCAAAAGCTTCCTATTTCGGCGAAGGTTTGCAATGACTACAACCGAGTGGAGGAAAAAGCATTTTGCATCATCTTTGGTACAGCTGTTGAGACAGGCCACTAGAGATTTTGGTTTTCATAGAAAACTGGGTGCTTTCTGCCTTTTTTTTTTTTTTTCTTTTTTTTCCTCCTTCTGACTCATTGGCAGCTTCAGTCTCACCAGAACTCCCTTCCTTAGATCGACACAGATAACTACGCACCTTTTCTCAAGCCTACACAGAGCCAGGGTTTCCTCACCCTAGACATCCCAAATCGAATACTATCCTTAAAATGTACAGCGACCCACCTGTCCTTGTCAACCGCCTCCTTGCAGAAACTGCCCCTTCACAGCTCGTCCCCGTCTCGGCGGATTGTCCTGCTGGAGGATGAAGTGCAGAAGATGCGTATCCCCACAGCATTTGTCTGTGAGGGTACATGTTCAGAAATACTCCGAATCTGTAAGACAGACAGGTGTAATTTCTGTGATTTCAATCATCAGAACTCAATTGTGAGGAAACAAACTAACGTTTAAATGAAGGGTCTGTACGCTACAGTCCTAGGAGAGGGGCAGGGGGGAGAAAGGCATTACAAATTGGAAAAAAAAAAAAGGGCATGATTCGGAGCTCCCAATCATGACGGAGCGGTGGGGACAGTAACAAAAGCAAAGACAAACAGCAGCAACGTTAAGTGAAATCCAGCTTTAATTCTGATCACGTCTTTAAGAGACTCCCCAAGTCTATACCTCAGTCCTACGAAGGACTAGTTCTTTTTTTTGAAGGACAAGCTTTTTTTTTTTTAACACATAAAAGTCCCAGACTGAGGGCTCCACGGAATAGCATGTGGACTGAACCACAGGACAAGCAGTCATCAACACTCTAATGAAAAAACCAAATCGACTATAAACCAAGTTTAAACATCACTGTCCATCCTGTGTCTTTGGTTACATTTCTACTGGCATCTAGGTGCTCAAGAGTTCACTGTCCTCACACCACAGGTTACTGACAATGTACTCGGGCATCTAAAAATAAAAAGCCATCTCCACCCCACCCATAAAATCAGGGTGAACCACGAGAAGAGAAACTCTCAAGGCGGCAACAGGCAGCTCTGCACTTACCACGGAGGAAAGTCTGTTCCTCGGCCCGGAAAAAAAAACCACTCTCGACTCCCAAGAGACCTCCCGGGGAACGAACCGTGCTCCATTAACGGCGTTTTGTCCCCAGCTTCTCTGCCCCGGGCTTGGGTGGGGAGGGGCGGCGGGGCCCTTCCACTCGCCCTGGCCCCTCCGCGCTCCCCCAGCCCCACGTGGGCCATCGCCCAAGCACCGACCGCATCCGCCCGCGCGGGATCTCCCTCGTGGGACGCGGAACGCGACGCCGGGAAGAGGCGGCGGAACAGGAACCTCTTGGTCAGGTCGCCCGGCCAGCGGCGAGAAGACCGAGCAAGGTTCTGCCCGAGGGGCCGGGCAGGGCCCCCTGGAGCCCCAGCCGGCCCCTTTCCGTCCCCTTTGCCCGGCACCGAGCAGGCCCCGCCGCCCCGCCCCAGACACCGGCGAGCACCGCCCGGCCCGCTCCGGCGCACCGGCAGGGCAGCCCGGCAGCGCCGCGCCCCGGGACCGCCGCTCCCGCCGTGTCGCGAGAGGCGCCTGCCCGGCTTCCGGCCCTGCGGGGACATCGCCCTCCCCACCCTCCCCCCCACGGCGCGGCTCCCCCCCGCTCCGCGCCTCCGACACGGGCCCCGCCGGCCTGGCCGCCCGCCTCACGGCTTTCCCCGGGACCCACCGGTCGATCGCCCGCTCCCCACTCACCCGCTCCCCCGGCGGAGCCCGAGCCAGAAGAGCCCCAGCCGCAGCCCCAGCCCCGCAACGTTCGGTGACCGCGCCGCTCCTGCCGCGACTCGCACTGCCGGGCGGTGCACCGGAGAGTGCAGGAAGCCACGCGCCCCGGAGGGGCGGGGAGAGAGGCGGAAGTGACGCTTCCGGCGGCGCGACAGGATGCAGGAACACGCGCCCACCAGGACGGGGGGATGCGGCAAAGCGCGCCCCCTGCCGGGCGGGGGGAGCATGGAAGACACACCCCTGGGCGGGCGGGAGCACCGCTGGGCAGCGCCAAAGCACGCGCACCAGGGGCGGGAGAAGGGAGCGGGACGGCACCTCCGGGCCGCCGCCGACCAGGAGACCCCGCGCACCCGCCGAAAGGGATGACTCGCTCGCCTCACCGGTGGCC
The DNA here is from genome assembly GCF_034619465.1 of Leptosomus discolor. Lineage (NCBI taxonomy): Eukaryota > Metazoa > Chordata > Aves > Leptosomiformes > Leptosomidae > Leptosomus > Leptosomus discolor. Next base: position 8,929,619 of record NC_141405.1, read on the forward strand.
TCGGCCCTCCCCCGGCGCGCCGCCGTGCTGCTGCCGGGCACGCGTTTGCCCGGCACGCGCTTGCCCCGCCCACCACCGACGCGCCGGAGGGGCCGGAGCCGGCGCGCGAACGGGCAGAGGGCGAGGGGCAGAACGGCAGCGCCGGCCCCGCGCCCGCGGAGCGGCAGCGGGGCTGCCTTACCGGGAGGCAGCAGACGGCGCCAGGCAGCCCCCGCGGTCTCGCATGGCCGCTGCGGGCGAACGGCAGCGTGGAAACAGCGAGCGACACCGCGCATGCGCGGGTCGGGGCTGCAGTACCTGCCCTTGGCCGCATGGTGGCAGCAGAGCGCCGCAAAGCGAACTGAAACGCGCAGAAAGCCCATTTAAGAAGCGCGGGCTCTGAGGAAATCCGGGGGCGATGGACAGAAAAGGCAGCGAACGTGCCCCTCCAGCCCGTGTCCGGGGCTACACGGCAACAGCTGCCCTGTCCCCCGATGACCCCTCACTAGCCAGGGAGGGGCGTCGAGAAAAGGGGAGGAGACCTGCGGGTCGAAGTGAAATCGGGTTTAACGAGACAGCACCACTACCAACAGAGGCATGCAAAGTTACACTGGGCCAAATGAACGTGCAGCAGCCACGATCGACAGGAGAGGGGTCCTCGGGAGCAAGGAGAAGCAGGGAAAGGAGAGAGCCCTGCAGGAGCCCCGCGGGAGATCCCCTTCCTCAGCAAACCTTCCCGCTTTATACTGAGCATGACACAATGGTCCGGGCTACACCTGTAGCTGACTCAAACTGCTAACAGCCTGCTGAGCATTGCTGGGCTGTGATTCTGGACCAGCCAAACCGTGACAGTGAAACACAGACAAGCAAGTCTGTAGACAGAAACTTTTAAAAGTGATGGGGATTAAGGAAATAAGGGAAAAAAATAAAAATAGTAATGGAGAAGTAGAAAGAAAAATCTATAAAGCAAAGGCAATGAAGAAAAAGAAAAAGTTAAAACTTAAGATATCAAAAAGCAAAGAGTAGATGTAGAAAATACAGTGTAAGCAATAGGGATTAGGGAAATAAAGGGGAAAGATATAAAAATACAGAAAGTGACAGCCAACAAAAATGGAGACAGAGAAAGAAAAATTTAAAAGGATGGTGGTAAGGAAAGATAAGGCATAATTAAAAAATAAAGACAGGATGTGGGATAAAAGTAGATAGAAATCTTTAAGAGCAACAGGGTACAAGAAACAGAAATAATTTAAAAATAGGGTCGGGGAGGTGGATAGAAGAAAATTGAGGAAGAATTTTTTTTTTTTTTTAAGTGAGAGCATACAGGACAGAGAGAGGAATTAAAAAAGGAGGGACAGGGTGCCAGAGGGAGGGAAAATGAGAAAGAGAAATTGCAATGCAGTGAGGCACAAGAAACACGGGAAAGCATTAAGAAATTGGGAGAGGGAGCCAGAAAATGGGACACCATGAACAAGAGAGGGATGGAGAGGGGGACAAGGGTGTAGAGAGGAGAGCTGAGAGATTGCACCAGAAAATAGGGACTGAGAGACAAATGGGAGAGATGGGGAGTGAGGCAGAAGGGACTGACGAGACAGAGGCAAAACAAGGGCCAGGGACAAATTCTAAAGCAACAGGGGAAAAGAAACATAGGCAAGAAATTAAAAATAGAAACAGGGAGCCAAATAGAAACACATGTAGAACAAATATTTCAAAAAGCGATGGAGTACGGGAAACACAGGCAAGAAATAACACATGGGGGCAGGGTGACAGATGGAAGAAGCAAAACTGAAGAAGTGGTTGGGTAGAGGACACAGAGGGAAGAATTAAGAACTAGAGACAGGGAGATGGACAGAGGGAAAAGCAGAAAGAATATTTTAAATGTGAAAGGGTACAAGAATTAAAAGAATAGGTATATGGACCTGCGTAAAGGGATGCAGGCAAAAATGTGAAAAACAACAGGAGACGAGAAACATAGGCAAGAAATTAAAATTAGGTCAGGGAGGGGGAGAGCAAGAGAGAGGTTGCAAGAAAATTTAAAAAGCGACTGGGTTCAAGAGACTTAAGTGAGAAGTTAAAAGACAGGAACGGAGAGGTAGAAACTTTCAAAAGCGATGGGGTACAAGAAACATGCAAGAAGGAAAAAACAGGAACAGAGAGCCCAGTAGAAGCAAACTGCCATGGGTTGACCTTGGCTGGCTGTTGAGTGCCCACCAAGGTGCTCCATCACTTCCTTTCCTCAACCAGAGGAAGAAAATACAACAAAAGCGCCAGTGGAAACCCACCACACTTCCCACAATCAACAGGGACCTGGATAAATGGAGGCAGGGAGAGAGGGAGACCTAGAAATGCCCTTTTCACAAGCAAAAGAAACTTTACAGCAAACTGAAGTCACATCCACTTCCTGTCACCCCAGTTTTGGCAGGAGAGCATAAAGCGCCTTTAATCCTCAGTAGTCCCAGAGTTTCAGTAGCTTGCCCAATGATTGCTGGAAAGTCAGTGTCATAGGGAAGACCAGAGCCCCATTGCTAGTCCCTGCTCTGACTGGTCTGCTAACATGAATGAAAAGAGACTCAAGCAACTAAAACAGTTCATAAAATAAAACCAACTTAGAAAGATGTCCAAAGAGGAACAAATCTGAAGTAAGGAAAATCCGACAGTGAAGCACTTATCATATGCAGCTGTAGTGCACAGTTGATTTTAAGGACTCCAGAATTAGGACTGCAGTGTGCTGTGTTGATCAGCATGCGACACACTGGCAAGGAGGCAGGCAGAGATCCAGAGAACCGGGGCAGGGATGGCCCTGGACACACACGAGGGGACACGTGGCTCCTGGTGCCAACGGCAGACCTTCACCGCCCCGAGGCTTTTCTCTCTGTCTCTGCCCCTTCCTCCTCCACAGTGCCAGCTGCCTGACCTTAGGAGCAGGCGGTGGGTGACTCAATGCACTTCTCTCACGAGGTTTCCTGGACATGCAGCAGCTCACACGTGTGCAGCCAACAGAGGCGCCAAGGTCCTGGTGCTGTGTTATGGTGGCATTCTCTGTTGTGGATGGGTGGGAGGGATCCTTCCTTGCCACAGGGACCAGCTGGAGACAGTTGCCTGTGGAAGCCCCTTGGTTTGACTCCTCAGCCAGCTCCTGCAGGCAGGCATGCCCAGGCAGCCCCCTTCATAGCCCAAAGTAGGGCCAGCCCCATCATTAGCCTCAGTGGCCACACCTGCCCCAGCTGGAGCCCATCAGGAACAGGGGCCTGGGCAAAGCCCCACAGCACATGGTCCCCTCCCCGGCACCTGCCCACAGCCACGAGCTCTGCACCCAGGGGCTTGAATACCATCCAGGGGCACAGAGGAGGCAGGAAAAGTTTACTCACCTCTGCCCAGAACAAATCCTGGCACTTAGCTGGCTACAAGGCTCGGTGTGCAAACACAGCAAACGCAGCAGGAGAGAAGGGAAAAAGCAGGAGGAAGGTAGAGAAGAGGTGGGGGACAGGCAGCCAGTAAACGGGATGCTGCAAACAGGAGAGGGACAGGGAGCAGGACAGTAGCATAGAGAGAGGAGTACTGGGACACTGAGCAAAAAACCCAGGGAGAGATGGAGGAATACATAAGAGCGAGGAGGAGCAGGAGAGAGAGGCCAAAGGGACCAGCAGGACCACAAAGCAGGGACAAGACAAGGGACAGCGGAATATTGTAAAGCAATAGGGGAAAAGAAACAGAGGCAAGAACTAACACATAGGGTCAGGAAGACAAAAAGAGGGAGCCTTACAAAGACAATGTAAAAAGTGACACCATTTCCACCCACTCTTGATTTCCACATTTTCCCTGACTTCGCACCCCATCTCAGCCTCCACTTTCTTCCAGCCCTGCCTCTCCCCCTGGCTTGAGGGGAAGCCCCAGTGCAATCAGGAAGGTGTTAGGCTGTCCATCAGGCTCCCACAGCAAAGGGGCCAGGACAGAAAGCCATTGCTGGCCCTCCCCATCTCTGGGCAGCCCTTTCCCAGGCAGCAGAAGGAGCGGCAGGCAGGGCAGCAGAGGTGGACCGGGACACACACAGGAGAACGTGTGACTCACCCCAGCTCCTGGCACCAGCTCAGATCTTCAGCACCCCAACACTTTTCTCTCAACTCCCCTCCACTGCCAGGCTGGCCAGCGGCTCACACACACAGCCGATGCAGGCACCAAGCTGCCAGCAACGTGTGCTGGTGGTCTGCTCCATCATGGACAGCTCAGGGGGATCCTTCCTTACCACAGGGACCAGCCATTCCATTCTGGAGGTACCTCCAGCTACCTCCTCAGCCAGTTCCCCTTTATCAGCTCCCTCAGGCAGCCCCTTTATAGCCCACAGGAGGGCCGGCCCTGTTATTAGCCCCACTGGCCACACCTGGAGCCCATCAGGAACAGGGGCCACAGGCAAGAACAAGCACCCAGGGACAAGGAGCTCTGAAGAGGGAGATGTAGGAAGAAAATGTAAAAAGCGATACTGCTTTTCCACTCTCCCACCCACCCCTGCCCTTGGGAAAGCCTGATGGAAACCATGAGACTTCAGGGTGTCCCTGCTGGGTGCCCCTCATTCCCCCTGATATCTACTGGTGATGGCATTTTGGGCCCAAGGAAGTGCCAGAGCGAAGTTTGGAATGCAAACAGTTTGTTTAAAACAGTTTGCATCTGGAGCAGCACTTCTTGTAGCGGTGGGGGCAAGGCAGGTGCATGGAGCAGGGACAAGGGGGGGGGACACACAAAACATGGTAATGGGAGGCAGGTGCAAGGCACACCCATGGTGGGGGGGCGGGGGGGGGGGAGGAAGGCAGGTGCACAGGGGGAGGATAGGGTGTGAGCTATGCACACCCATAAAGTGGGTACAAAAATCTGTCAGGGATAACCTGATTGAGGAAGATGAAGTTGACCTTGACAGCATTCCAGTATACCCTTGAAAAGACAGAAGAAGTGGATGAAGAATGTTGTAAACAAGTTTGAGGAAGTTATAAGAGATTGAGCAAGAAGAGACTGAGCAAGTAATACCACAGAGCAGAAACTTGGCAAGAGAACAGTAGGTACAGTGAGAAATACAGTAGGAGCTCCAGCCAATCATTATGTGAATGGAGGTGAATGGACAAAGCTATTGAGCGAATCATTTTAGCAGCCTTAGTGCATGAACAGGTGGACAGATAAGAAAGGTTATAAAAGGGTACGCTTTTTCTGCTGCACCATCTCAGCCATCTTGGTTTTTGCAACTTAATAAAGACTGCCTTCTTACATATACTCTTGTCGTTGTCCATCCCTACCATGAAAAAAAGCAGGCAAGGCAGGCCCATGGGAGGCAGGGACATGACAAGTAGGGCCAGGCACACACACGGGAGTCAAGGCCACAAAGATCGGGGTGGCATGGGAAAAACCCCACCTGAAGGCAGAGACAGGGGTATGGGGGGGCATAGACAGGTGCAGATGTGGTGCACATCCTCATGCTACTCGATAATCTCACCTTCAGTCCTAGGAAAGGAAATGGGATCACAAACCCTTGTCACAAAAAACAAGTTGCCATCCTGCAGGAAGTTCAGAATTCCAGGAAAATCCAGTGCACCTATGTCTTGGTTTGAAAGACAGGTGTCTGTGGAGGAAGGCAGGAGCCTCCCTTGAAATGGAAAGTGCAACCCCCTTCCCTCCAAATTATAATTTTGAAATTAACGGGCGTTCAGGCAAAGATATGGGGAATAGGAATAACAGTTCTTTACTAATATATATATATATATAAATATATATATATATATATATATAACACAAGGCAGGGAAAAAACAAACAACCCACTGGTTTACACTGACAGAGTCAGGAATACAACCTGACACCCTGTTAGGGTGGCAGTAGCAGTCCGATAAGATGCTGGCTGCAGTCCTCCTGAAGCGATGGATGTAGTTCTGTGGAAGCAGCAATCAGGTAAAAGAGTCTGGTCTTCCTCCGAAGGTCCAGTGGTAGGTAGGTAGCTCTTGTCCTCTGGAACTCCAGTGGGGGGAAAAGCTCCTCTGGGAATCCACTGGAAGAAGGCTGCTAGGGTGTTCAAAATCTCTGTTTTTATTTGGCATGGACTGCTTGGCTCCTTCCCCCCCGCCCCCCCCCCCCCCCCCCCCCCCCCCCCCGGGCGGAGCATCTCACAATGGGATGGGGAGTCGTGAGGCAGTTCCTTGATGGGCCATTAACAGGAGATAGTCCAGGAGCGAGTTATCGATGAGTCAGGCGATAAGGCATTGTTGTGCCCAGTAACAGGAGATAGTCCGGGGGGGGGGGGGAGGCAGAGAGCACCGCCCCACCTGGTCTCAACAGCTCCTGAAGATGGTAATAGAATATTTTTTTCTTTTGGCACATTTTGCACTGTAACCCAGGACAACCTAGAACAAAACCACAGCAAAACTGTCAGTTAAAAAAGCTGTGTGTTTTAGAACCCTCTCATCACCCCTTAACACTCCGTATGAAACTGCTGACAAATAATAAAAAAAAAAAGCCCAAGCTGCATCCCAGGGCTCTCTCTACTGTGGGTGCTGCTGGAGCTTGCCCAATCCCACAGCTCTCACCTCGCACAGAAGGAGCTCCCTGGGCAGAGCCCGGGACTCATCTACCCCAGGCCCCGCCCACTGCCTTTCCAAACATCCCCAGGGGAAGGGGCCGCCGCGGGGCACAAAGGTGAGAGCGTCCGGTGCGTAGCCCACTCACTGTAGGCGGTAGCAGGAGAGAGCGCGGCAGCGCGCACCCGGAGCTGCAGTACCGTCTTTTGGTCACAGGGTGGCAGCAGGGTGCGCGGCAGCGCCGCCGGGGCTGCATAACCGCTTTTTGGTCATAGGGTGGCAGCAGGGAGCGCGGAAAGCTCCGCTGGGCCTGCAGTACCGACTTTCGGTCACAGGGTGGCAGCAGGGAGCGCGGCAGCGCCTTCGGGTCTGCAGTACTGCTTTTCGGTCACAGGGTGGCAGCAGGGAGCGCGGCAGCGCCTTCGGGGCTGCAGTACTGCTTTTTGGTCACAGGGTGGCAGCAGAGAGCGCCACAAATCGGTGTCACCGCACACGCGCGTGTACCACGCCCCAGTACCCAACCCTAGTCAAATCGTGGTAGCAGAGCGCGCCGCGGGCGGCCGCCAGCGCGCATGCGCGTACCCCGGCCTGCAGTACCGCACACCCCCCACGCGCAGGCAGCACAAAGCGCCGTTTCACGCAGCACCCCCGTGCGGTCACAGCGGCGCAGCAGCACCTGCGTCTTTCTCTGACACTGGGGGTACAGGGGGACCCGGAGAGGGGTGGGGGATGACCGACACCAACGGCTCTCCCCGGCATAACCCACAGACGAGCACTCACCTGCCACAGCCCACGAGACAGAATCCATGCTCGATGCCTGCCCCCCGCCAGATCATCGACGCCGGCTGCCGCACAGCAGAGGGGTGGCAGGGCGTCTGCCAAAGGACGGTGCCATGGCTCTTGCTCGCACTCGGCTCTGCCACGTTCCCCGTCTCGGACCACGCCCGGACGGGCTCCCCAGAGCAACAACTGCCCCTTTCCCCACCGGACAGCCGTGGCAGAAAGCTTGGACAGAGACAGAGCTGGCCCCGCGGGGCGAGAGTGCTGAGCCACCGGCAGGCAAACCTGGGGGGGGGGGGCGAGCTGCTGCGCAGCACCGGACACTCACAGCAAGACATCGGGAAACAAAAGGCCCCAGCCATAGTTCAGCACATTAGAAGAACAACACAGAAGCAAGGAGAGGAATTCAATAGAACGAGGGACAGGAGAGCAGTCGAACTGAAGGAGACCAGCCCGAAATACAGACACATCCTCTACAAACCAGAGTGATTTGAATACTTAACACTCCATAGAAAGACAAACAGATACGATTTCCAACCCCTTCTTAGCAGAAAAGCAACTGCTCTTGCTCATGTTTGATGCCCTTCCTTAGAGCGCTGCTGCAGAACAAGGCTGTACACCCCCATCTAGATCTATGCTTACACCTGTCTTCAAAATACACAGTTGTTAATTGACTCTGCTCCTGCCCCACCTTGTTCTATCATGTCACATGATTAGAAACCAAGTACTTCAGAGCGCTCTGTCAAAACACAGGGAAGAAACTCAGTAACATGCAGCTGCCTCTGGCTTGGAAAGAGTTAGAGAAACCCCTGACCGCTTAAGTACACCTCATACATTACATGCTGTACTGATTCGGCAGCGAGTTTAAACCGCGTTAGTCATTCTGCCAATTATACAATTTTAACTTTCTCTAGAGTTTCATATATGACAGGAAAAGATCAGTGAAATAATAGATCCCCCACATGGTTTTACTCATTAAAAAGAAAAAAAAAAAAAAGAAATTCAAATCCCCAGGGCTGCAACAGGTAAGGCCACCGAACAGGACTGGCAGATGCACTAAGGCTTCTGGCTGTACCAAAGCACGCAGAGGAACATTTTTTAATCGTATCTCGACCGTTGCAACCAAGAATGTAAAGACCAGTGACGCCATCCACTTTTGGAACACTTGCTGTGCTTCAGTCTTTGGAAACAAATTGACTTTGCTGTTGTTTTGTTTTTCAAAAGAGGGCAAAAAGTCTCACTGCTCATGACTTCTACAGCCAAGCACACAGAGTCCGACAGGCAGTTCGTACAACGCAATTTCTTTGAAGGAGAAAGATTTCCATTCCAGGAAAATCCCTTTTCCAACTGAAATCAAAGTTACGCACTGCAGGACAACGGTCCCTGGTCCCTCAGCTTCGCTTCCAGAGGGCTGGGGATCCGCGTCCATCCTCAGCAGAAACCACATCAACTAACCTGATTACTCCTGCAGTTGCCACGTTCCTCCTCATCGCCTACAGAAAAAAAAAAAAAAAACCACACACACCGCTGACAGTGGTAGCTGTCACACGGGTCACCACAGACCTCCTCGAAACACCCTCCTCCTCAAAAGGAACGTGGTCTTCCGCTCAACTGCTCCGCACCGATTCCCGTGTTGGACGCTGCAGCTGTCATCGCTTGCGGCCCCCCTAAGGTAGCAACAGACAGAGAAATACCGTCACGCTTGGGAGAAATCACCAGCCCCACGCTCCTCCTTGCTGCTCCTTAGCTCACCACCTCAAAAGCTCACCCAACTCCAAAGGCAGCTGCGTAACACCTGCACAAACGCACAGAAACGCTTGACCGAGCTGCCGCAGGATGCTCCGCTCTCGGACGCCGGCCCGGCTGACAACCGCCTCGCCTCCTCAGGCCGCTGGTCGGCGCGCAGCTTCGCCCCTCCGAGGCTACGTGCGTGACCTGCGAAAGCCAAAACAAAAGGCACGTGCTGAGATACCGCCCGAAACCACAGCCTGCCCGTGCCCATTCCCCTCTCCTCCTCCTCTACCTCGGCCGCCCACCCACCCTACCTCTGCCAGCTGCCGCGTTGAGGCTCCGGTACCACCTGTAAAACACAACCCATAAGGGATGCTTATAAACTTCACAAACGACACAACGCCTGAAAAGTAACTTCTCTGCTGCAGCCCACCAGTCCCAGCTCACCTCGCCCCAGCCACCCGCAGTGCCGATACCCTGCTTCGCTCGCTACTTCGTGCCTTTGGAATACAACAAACCTACCAAGACCTGTCAGCTGCTCACACAGCCATCGGCCGCATCTGCCCGCTGACACTGCGTGCCAACCCACCTTCTTATGGCCGCTCCCCCGCCCCTCCTCTAACCCTTTGGTGCACGGCTCGTCTCACTGCATCTGAAAACGGCATCGAACGAGTCACCCGGCTGCGGAGCAACAGCTTAACGGTTCCGGAGATCTCCTTTCCATGTAGGAATACCCTCTAGACTCCAACAACAGCCAGCCAGCCATCACAGAAAACCAAAGCCAAAGCAACACCTGGCCCTACGCGTACGACCCTTAGCACCTTCCACCCCGGAAGTCAAATGCCACGGCCCCTGACGAAAAGATACGGCCGCGGCCGCAACCGCAACGGTGGACGCGCGAGAAGCCGGGCCCCAAGACCCAACATCCACAGGACGCGGAGAAGTCGTCGTCCCAGAAGAGGGCTCCGTGAGAACAGACCGCTCGACAGCGGATACCCCAGCGCATCCTGGACCACTCGTCACCTTCTCGGACACGAGACGTGCTGGACAGATCTGTGTGTGGAGCTTCTCGCGCGAGACGGGGAGCGCTCGGTCGGCGGTACCCCGGTGAGTCGAGGAGCACGAGACCCTCGGTGCGGCTACCGATGCGCCCGCCTACCGCAAAAGAATAAACCTCCGGAGCATCGAGACCTCATTAATGTGCAGTATAGCGCACACGGAACAAGCACCACCGACCGCCTCCTTACCACTGAACCCCTCAAGGAATCACAGCGGCGGTCAGCTGACGGAAAAACCACGGCGGCTGAAAGATCTAACACAGGCACCTTACAACCACAGAAACCGGTGCTAAACACACAACAGGTGAAAAACTACACGGAAACGTAACCGCTGTGACCGGCACTACGACACGTCTCATCAGGCGCGTCATGAAAAAGTCAGAAACGGAGTAATGGGAAGGCTCGCGTGCCCGGGCCTACGACAGAAGACAGACCCTGGCTGGAGACTGTTACCAGCGCAAAGAACGCAGACCCTCTTCTCTGAGAAGTTCTGGGGAAGATGCCTTCTCGAGAAACTCTCAAGCTCCGTATACAGGCGAGTACAAGATGCTCACCCTAACCCTCGCTGGACAATTTCACCATCAGTCCTATTAAGAGAGAAAAAAGAGCATAGATCAAGACATCAGCAACTTACACAGCACACAGTAAAAACGGTGGGGAAAAAAAACAAGGTTCCATCTCCCATAGTCAGGAATTCCAAAAAAATGCAATGCATCTAAAATTTAAAAAAAAAAAATGGCAGGCTATTAAACCATTTTGCCACCCCCAAACCCTCAGCGGAAAACCGCCAGCCTGAAACAACAAAAACAACTGCATAAAAGGGTACTTCCTACTATGCCTACAGCCGAACCTCGGCCGGTCTCGAAACTCTTCCCTCACACCGACGCCTCCGCTTCTTGCCGTGAGCAAACCCCCGACGCCCGCGCAGCCCAGCCGGCTCCAAGAGCTGCCGCCAGCGACCAGACCAGCGGAGCGCCCGCACCGCAGCAGCCCCGGAGCAGAACGGGCTCCCTGTGCAGAGGCCAGGGCTCGTACACCCGGGGCCCTGCTCACCACCCTTCCTGCAATCCCCTGGGAAAGGGGCTGGGGCGACCCCCAGCAGACACAAGGGCGGCCGGAGGAGCAGCGGGGAGTTTCCTCACCTGCCTCCGTGTCACGGGGTACAAAGCACTGAGCAAAGACAGCGACCCGTACCGCAAAGGCCGACACCTGCTCTTCTACTGCAGGTATCTGCGGCACCAGCAACGTGACCGGGCAGGGAATTAAACTAACGGAACCGCTTTAACTGGGAGAATAAGGACACAAACCTGAGCCAGGTGCAGTCAGCAACATCCCCGGGGAGGAACCAGCAACCAAGTCCTCAGCGCTGCCCCTGGGAGACACAAAGAACGGCCAACTGTTGTCCACAGCGACGGCCACCCCTTTCCCCAGGCAGGAACCCCTCCTTCTGCAGGAGCTCCTGGAGACGCCCCCTCCTGCCCCAGACCATCGCCAACGGCACCCGTGCTTATGGGGCAATAAAGCACGTTCGCGGGTCAGCTTGCTGCTGCGAGGGCAGGGTCTGGGGTGGTCAGGGGCTACGGGACAGGTGCTGGAGCTGTGGGCAGCTGCATGGGGCGCGCAGGCTGGAGCACTTTTCCAGGGGGTGGGAAGGCCTCCAGGTGCCCGGAGGCAGCCATCTGCCCCTCTTCCTCCTTCCTCTCCACCAGCTCACAAAACCCCTGGGAGCTGCCCTGACGGGGCCCGACGTCTGCTGTCGGCACTCTCGGGCAGGCGTGCCCTAGCAGCACCATCCCCTGGGGCTGCGGCCCCATGACACAGAGCGGCCATCGCCATCAGCCTCGCTGGCTCCCTCCGGGGCTCCTCCGGCACCAGCCCGCAGCTGCAGCCATGGCCCCTTACCCCCGCTGTGTACCTGCTCCCCTGGACTCTCTGACCGCTGCTCAGCAAGTACAAAGGAGACAGAGCGAGGGTTTATTTGCAAACCCATCTAAGTGCGAGGAACACGCCTGCTCTGGGGCTCAGAGCCCGTCCACTCACCCTTCCCTGGGACCGCTCGGCAGTCCACGCTGGGGCAGCAGGTACGGAGAACGAAAACACAGCCATGGGGAGCTGGGCAGAGGAACAGAAAGAGAAAAATAAGGTGAGGGAGAGGAACTGAGGAGCAGAGAAAGAGAGGTACCGGGAAAAGAACAGAGAGGGGGAGACACAGATAAAGAAAGGACACAGAGTCCTGGTCTGTGGAAGGAAAACGGGGTCAGGGAGCCAGGCGGGTGAAAAGAGCACGCCCACCAGCCCTGTGCCCAGGGGGCAGCAGCGGCCTTTCCTCACGGGGAAGTGGCAGCGGGCACGGCGGCCCCATCCCACAGGCCCTGCAGCATCGCGCGGCCGTTACCGGCGGCGCCCGCCGGCAGGACAGCCTGCTGCTCGCCGGATGCAGCGCTGAGCATGGTGCCCGAGCCGGACGCCCGCAGGCAGCCATGCGGCCCTGGCAACGAGCCCACAGCTCGTGCGGCGGCTGTGGCGAGGGCTGGGCCGTGCCGCAGGAGCGGGGGGCCATCACTCGACCCCCGCAGCGCAGCACCTCCTCCCCTGGGCTCCCTCACAGCCCCTCGCCTGCTGTGAAGGGACTGCAAACGCAGCTGGGAGGGCAAAGGAGACTGCGAACGTTTCTTCAGTCACGCAGGTAGCGGATGCAGCGAGAGCGCCTGAGGCAGGGAACAGGATGGCGAGAGAAAGACAGGGACAGGGAGCCCGACAGGTGGAGAAAGAAGCAGCAGGGAGAGAAGAAGAGAGGCAGCAGATAGAGGGAGAAGGGAGCAGGGCAGAGACTGACAAAGGAGGACGGAGACGCAGGACAAAACTGGGACAGGCAGCACGACAGAGAGGAAGGAAAGAAGAACAGGGGCAGGAAGCTGGACCGAGACACATGGAGAAAGACAACAAAGAACAGGGCAGAGAGGGAGGATGAAACAACAGGGACAGGGAGCCAAGACAGCCAACGATGGAGGGAAGGGGCGGGGGTGGGGGGAACAACAACACGGTACAAACCACAGAGCTACACGCTACAGGTGGAAGAATTAAAAAATAGAGCCGGGGAGCCAGGAAAAAAAAAAAAAAAAGCTGGAGAGCAAAAAGTATAGCGATTCATACAAAAAGGGAGGGAATATTAAAATAGCGTCATCAGGGAGCCAGAGAAAGCGAGACGGAGAAAGGACAAAAGCAACAGGCTACAGGGCAGAGAGGGAGGAACTCATGAGCAGCAACAGAGCTCCGGCCAGAGAGAGACAGAAAAAAGTACAAGACTGCAGGGGCTGCAGGGCAGAGAAGGAAGAATTGACCAACAGGGACAGGGGACCAGACAGAGCGTGATCGAGAACAGAAAAAAACAGCAGCGGGCTACAGGGAAGAGGAATTCAAGAGCAGGGACTGGGAGCTGGACAAAGAGACAGAAAAAAAAAAAACAAACCACGAAACAGTGATGGGCTATGAGACAAATAAGGAGGAAAGAAAAAACAGCAGCAGGGAGCCAGACAGAAGAGACTGAGAAACACAGACAAATAGCCTGGGGCTATGGGACAGAGAATGTGGAATGAAAAGGCAGAGAGAGGGAGCCAGACAGAGAGCAGGGGGAAAATCCAGACAGGCTACGGAGGGGCAGAAGAAGGAATTAAAATCTGGGGACAGAGAGCTGAACAGAGAGGGATGGCGACAGCAGGGAATAGCAGCGGGTGCAGGAGTAAGAGGGAGAAAATAATCGATAGGGACAGGGAGCTGGATACAGAGGGTCAGAGAAAGGTGAAAATAGGGGTAGGGTAGAGGGCAGAGAGTAAGAATTAAAAAATGGGGGCACTGAGACACAGAGATGGAGAAAAGAAAAAAGCAACAGGCTACACAGCAAAGGAGGAGGAATTAAAAAACACGGACAGGAAGTGCGAAAGTGAGAAGGGGCTGGGGGGGGGGGGGTGGGCCGGGGACTCCAGGACACACGACTCCTGACAGGCAACAGGACAGAGAGGGAGGAATTAAAAGGGAGGGACTGGGAGCTGGGAGAGGGGGAGAAAGAAAAAGAATCACGGCACACTACAGGGCTGAGAAGGAAGAAACTGAACAACAGGGACAGGGAAACGGCCAAAGAGAGCCCAACGAAAGAAAATGTGCCGATGGGCTACAGGACAGAGAGGGAGGAGTGAAACAACAGGGAGCCAGAGCCAGGCACAGAGAGATCGAGACAGAAAAAACAGCCAGGAGCAACGAGGCGGGGCAGGGGTGGGGGGAAGCTGCGAGGATCTGGAGCCAGACAGAGCAACAGCAAAAGAAAATGACAGCGACAAGCTCCAGGGAGGAGCGGGAGGAATGAAAAGACAGAGATGAGGGGCCGGACCCAGTGTGACACACGCAGGAAGCACAGCAACAGCTGGAGGGCAGAAAGGGAAGAATTAAAACACAGGTACAGGGCGCCAGAGGTGGAGTGGGGAGACAGATAAAGGGGGAGAGGGCAGACAGAAAGACAGGCTACAGGGAGAAGCAGGAGGAATTAAAGAAATGGGATCCACAGCCGGACAGAGAGAAGGAGAAAGCAGCACAATCACCACAGGCTACAGGGCCCAGAAGGAAGAAACTGAAAAACAGGGAAGCGGGAGCCGTCCAGAGAGAGATATGAAGAAAGGGAAGATAGCGGGGAGCCGCCACACGGCAGCAAGGGAAGGATTAAGAAGATGGGGCAGGGAGCCGGACAGGGAGCGATGGAGAAAGAAACAAAGCCCCTTGATGGGCTACAGGACAGAGAGGGAGCAACTGAAGACTCGGGGAAAAGGAGCAGGACAGAGAACGGAAAACCAGTGACGGGCCACAGGGCAGAGGGAGGAACCACATATGTGGGGAGAGGCAACTGGCCAGAGAGAGATGAGGACAGACAGATAACAGCAGTGGGCTACAGGGCTGAGAGAGAGAAACTGAAAAACGGGGACCGAGAGCCGGGAACAGGAGACACGCAGAAACACCAAATCGCAACAGGCCACAGGACAGAGAGGGAAGAAATAAACATCTGGGACCAGGAGCAACCTACAGAGAGACGTCGGGAAACGGAAGTTTCAAGAACAATGCATACGAGGCAGAGAGGAAGGCATTTTTAGAAGTGGGTCAAGACAGGGACAGGGAGCCCAACAGAGACAGAGAGAACAAGAAAGCAACAACGGGCTGCGAGACAGACAGGGAGGAATTGAAAAATCCCAGCAGGGAGAGACGGCAAAAGGAATGAAATCGCAACACGAACTTCGAAAGCGACAGGCTGCAGGGCAGAGAGGGAGGAATTTTAAAAAATCCGGATCTTGTGCTGGACCAAGAGAGACCGAGCAAATAAAAATGGTGAGGCCTAAAAGGGCACACAGGAAGGAATTAAACAACAGGGACAGAGAGCCAGACAGAGAAAAGTCCTGACAGGCTTCCAGAGAGAGAGGGGAATTTAAAATTAGAGACCAGGAGCTGGACAGAGAGAGACTGAGACAGGGGAGGGAGGGAAAAAAAAAAAAAAAAAAAAAAGACGGGGGCGGGCAAGGGGGAAATCACAGCACCATGTGAAAGACAGGGGGCCAGGGGAGGGGGATAGGGAGGGCCTGGGACACACAAGTGGGGCGATGGGGCCCCGAGGGCCCAGGACTCACCGCATCCCTTGTTCTCAGTGCTGCCAGGAGAATTTGCCCGTTCAGACGCTTCCTTCTCTTCCTCTCCTCCCTTCCTCTTCTGCAGCTCCGGTCACATGGTGGTTCTCCACCTAAAAGATTACATGGCTGTCTCAACTCTTGCGAGACAAGGCTTCCTAGACATGTAGCCTCGCTCGTTCATGCGTCACACGGCCGTACCACGCCGTGGGTTACGCACATGGACTCTCCGCTTGCCTGCGGTGGGAGGCAGCTGCCGGCCGGCCGGCCTCTGATTCCTTCTTCTTTACCTTTCTCTGGCCTCTCCAGCTTCAGCCGCAGCAGCTCCTGTCCACTGCCCACAGCCAGCAAGCGCTCCGCCCGCCCCTTTTTGCCCCCACGCCGCGACGAGAGCGAGGTCAGGCAGAGACAACCCAGGCAAGACCGAGGCGGGTGCAGACAACAGCATCCTCAGGGGAGGAAGGGACACCTGTGCCCTCAGTGCAGCCTCTGGGAGACAAGGAGAATCAGTGACCATTATGATCGTAGATCATCCCCGGCCAAATCGCCTCCTTCCACAGCAGCTTCTGGAGATGCCACTTTTTCCCTGCACTGCAGCTAATGGCATCCACGTTAAGGCAGAATCAAGTGCATCCGAGGGCCAGCTTGCTGCCATCACAACAGGATGACCTGGGGAGACAGGCTGCAGGGGAGGTGCTGGAGCTGGAGGCAGCTGCGCGGGGCCAGCGGGGCCGGGGAAGGCTCAAGGGGAGCTCTGGCGAGTTGGGAAGGCACCCGGCGCCTGGAGGGGCGTCCGCCTCCTTCCCCTCTTCCCTCCCACCAGCTCCCGGGAGCTCCCCGGGGCTGCCCGCCGCAGCACGGGCCTTGAGGCTTCCCGTCCCGCCACCCCCGGCGGCCAGCGGCCAGCAGAGACTCCCGCACCAGCCGAAGGAGCTCGCTCGCCTCACCGCCGGCCTCGCCCCTCACCCGCCGCCATGCTGCTCTCGCGCACCGCGCATGCGCGAGCCGCCGCCGGCGCGCCGGAAGGTCCACGCCCGGCGCGCGACCGCCGCGCTGCGGGACCGCGCTTTGGCCGCGCGGCAGCAGCGCCCGCCGGGCGGCGCGTGCCCGGGGCGGCCCCGACGCTGCAGCCCCGCGCGTTGCGCGCCGAGCGCCCGCCGGCCCCGCGCCCCTGGGGCGGGAGGACACGCCCCCGGCGGGGCGGGAGCGGGGAAGGGGCGGGTCTGAGCTTGGGCTGGGGGCGAGGGGCAAGTCGGCGGGTGCAGGCGGCACCCGAGGGGCGGTGGGAGGGCGGTGCCGAGCATGGTGGGGCGGAGGGGGCACAAGGTCGGAGGGCAGGGGGTTCGGGGGCACGTCCCGCAAAAACCTCGCATGGGGCAACATCTCCATGGGAATCACTTGGGGGGGGGGGGGGGGGACGGACGGGACGGGACGACACGACGGACGACAGGGATGGGGGGGGCGGGGGCGGGCAGAACAGCGGGGAGGAGACCCTCTGGGCCCCGGACTCTCCCCACCGGACAGCCCCGGCTGCAGCACCCGCAGGTCCCCGCTGGAGACAGAGCCAGGAGCCTCCGGCCGCAGGGCTGGCGCCGCCGGGCGAGCACGCTGAACGGCCGGCAGGCAAACCTGGGCAGGGGGAGCTGCCGAGCAGCACCAGACACAACACGGCAGCTCAAGAACAAAAATCCCAAGTTATGTCTCAGCATATGAGAAAAGTAACACAGGAGAAAGCAGAAGAATTCAGTGAGAATGAGGGATAGGATAGCAGTTGAGCTAAAGGAGGTCAGCTCAAACTACAACACATCTGTTCAAAGCCAGAGCCATCGGTACGCTTAAAAAAAAATTAAAAAAAAAAAAATCAATACTAAGACTCATCAATACAATTTTGAAAGCATTCTCAGCATAAAAGCAAACACCCTTGATAGTGCTGGAAAACGTCTCGTCCCTTTCTCACAGCACCCCTGGGGGGAGATACACACACCCCCCCCCCCCCCCGCCCGTGAGACCGCATGAAGACCTCGTACCATCCTCGGACTCACCACAACAGCTACAGCCCTTGCGCCACCGCCGCTGCTGCTGCACGTCTCGCTTGCTCAGTCAATAAATCTGCAGAGTGAAGTGTAAAACTCTAAATAAACATAACAAAGTCATGTTTAAAACGTTCTTTAAAGAAAGAACAAATCTCAGTCGTTCACTTTATACCGAAAAAGCACGTGGATGTTCATGTACATCCAACAAAAACGCTTACACTACCAAAGTATTTGATTTGATGTTTGCGTTAACTGCACTCACCCAGCTGCAAGCAGATACCATTAAATCACCTGTCTCCAAAATACACCGTTCCCATCCGACTGGGGGGTTTCTTGTGCATTACACCATTAGGAGGGACATCTGGGCAGCTGCACCGCCCAGGAGAGATGCCACCAAATGGCCAGGGAAATGCACCACCGAAAGCCAGACAGAAATAAAGTACTTTGGAGTGCTCCCTCCAAATATGGGGAAAACCACCCATAACATTCAGCAGCCTCTCTTTTTAAACACATAGAAGAAATACCGAATTGCTTAAACACCCTCTTCAATCGTACCCTGAAGCTCGCGGGCGGTTACAGTTTAAACAAGGCAAGTTCATTTGTATATTACACAACATGAACTGTTTGGGGTTTTTTCCTATCAGAAATGAAACTTATAAAAAATTAGTAAGATAAGAGATCCCCATACTATTTTACTTTGGGGGACACACACACACACGACACACACACGGACGGGACGATGACGGACAGGGATGACGACACAATGCAGAAATCAACTACCCAGTTCTGCAATGCTTAAGGCTACCAAACAGGACTGGAAGATTTGCCAGAGAGAGGTGGGGGGAAAAAACCCACCAAACAAGCAAAAAAACCCCAAACAACAAAACAAAACAACACAACACAAAAAAAACCCCAACCCACGACCTTGATTGCTCTTAGTACAGATGTCAGTATCTCAGTCAGGTTTTCACGTACCCCTATGAGATATTTTAAACACTTAAGGACTGAAAAAGGAGAAAGCTTTTATCTGGAACACAGTCCATTTCTTCAGAACATCCAAACTCTGACACACAGTTTCTTTCCCCTTTCAGCACCACACGATTCTCACAGAATCGTTTCTCAGCAAGCACACAAAACAGAAAGCTACGCACGCTCTCAGGAAGAGCAAATAAACGGAGGGGAGTACACTTCACACAGGCACAACGTGCTCCAGAACAGATCTTATTTTGAGTGTTTCTGCTGAAGCACTTCCTATCAAAACTAGAGAAGGAGAGCTGGCACGTTCTTCACGTTCACTTTAAAGTCCGTACTACAAGTACCTGGGGAAAAATGCAGACGCACGGGGCAGATGTACCTTGTCCTTGCAGGCCACTCGGGATCCTCTGGGCCAGTCTTGTACCTCCAGGGCAGAAGAAAGGGTCACCATGGTGAAATGATGCCAGTTGATAGTCTGCTGAGAGAGGAAAAAAAAAAAAAACAAGCCACCTTTTAGCACAAAGCGGGCTAGGAATCAAAAGCTTCCTATTTCGGCGAAGGTTTGCAATGACTACAACCGAGTGGAGGAAAAAGCATTTTGCATCATCTTTGGTACAGCTGTTGAGACAGGCCACTAGAGATTTTGGTTTTCATAGAAAACTGGGTGCTTTCTGCCTTTTTTTTTTTTTTTCTTTTTTTTCCTCCTTCTGACTCATTGGCAGCTTCAGTCTCACCAGAACTCCCTTCCTTAGATCGACACAGATAACTACGCACCTTTTCTCAAGCCTACACAGAGCCAGGGTTTCCTCACCCTAGACATCCCAAATCGAATACTATCCTTAAAATGTACAGCGACCCACCTGTCCTTGTCAACCGCCTCCTTGCAGAAACTGCCCCTTCACAGCTCGTCCCCGTCTCGGCGGATTGTCCTGCTGGAGGATGAAGTGCAGAAGATGCGTATCCCCACAGCATTTGTCTGTGAGGGTACATGTTCAGAAATACTCCGAATCTGTAAGACAGACAGGTGTAATTTCTGTGATTTCAATCATCAGAACTCAATTGTGAGGAAACAAACTAACGTTTAAATGAAGGGTCTGTACGCTACAGTCCTAGGAGAGGGGCAGGGGGGAGAAAGGCATTACAAATTGGAAAAAAAAAAAAGGGCATGATTCGGAGCTCCCAATCATGACGGAGCGGTGGGGACAGTAACAAAAGCAAAGACAAACAGCAGCAACGTTAAGTGAAATCCAGCTTTAATTCTGATCACGTCTTTAAGAGACTCCCCAAGTCTATACCTCAGTCCTACGAAGGACTAGTTCTTTTTTTTGAAGGACAAGCTTTTTTTTTTTTAACACATAAAAGTCCCAGACTGAGGGCTCCACGGAATAGCATGTGGACTGAACCACAGGACAAGCAGTCATCAACACTCTAATGAAAAAACCAAATCGACTATAAACCAAGTTTAAACATCACTGTCCATCCTGTGTCTTTGGTTACATTTCTACCGGCATCTAGGTGCTCAAGAGTTCACTGTCCTCACACCACAGGTTACTGACAATGTACTCGGGCATCTAAAAATAAAAAGCCATCTCCACCCCACCCATAAAATCAGGGTGAACCACGAGAAGAGAAACTCTCAAGGCGGCAACAGGCAGCTCTGCACTTACCACGGAGGAAAGTCTGTTCCTCGGCCCGGAAAAAAAAACCACTCTCGACTCCCAAGAGACCTCCCGGGGAACGAACCGTGCTCCATTAACGGCGTTTTGTCTCCAGCTTCTCTGCCCCGGGCTTGGGTGGGGAGGGGCGGCGGGGCCCTTCCACTCGCCCTGGCCCCTCCGCGCTCCCCCAGCCCCACGTGGGCCATCGCCCAAGCACCGACCGCATCCGCCCGCGCGGGATCTCCCTCGTGGGACGCGGAACGCGACGCCGGGAAGAGGCGGCGGAACAGGAACCTCTTGGTCAGGTCGCCCGGCCAGCGGCGAGAAGACCGAGCAAGGTTCTGCCCGAGGGGCCGGGCAGGGCCCCCTGGAGCCCCAGCCGGCCCCTTTCCGTCCCCTTTGCCCGGCACCGAGCAGGCCCCGCCGCCCCGCCCCAGACACCGGCGAGCACCGCCCGGCCCGCTCCGGCGCACCGGCAGGGCAGCCCGGCAGCGCCGCGCCCCGGGACCGCCGCTCCCGCCGTGTCGCGAGAGGCGCCTGCCCGGCTTCCGGCCCTGCGGGGACATCGCCCTCCCCACCCTCCCCCCCACGGCGCGGCTCCCCCCCGCTCCTTCCCACACGGCGCGGCTCCGCCCGCAGCCCCCCCCCGCTCCGCGCCTCCGACACGGGCCCCGCCGGCCTGGCCGCCCGCCTCACGGCTTTCCCCGGGACCCACCGGTCGATCGCCCGCTCCCCACTCACCCGCTCCCCCGGCGGAGCCCGAGCCAGAAGAGCCCCAGCCGCAGCCCCAGCCCCGCAACGTTCGGTGACCGCGCCGCTCCTGCCGCGACTCGCACTGCCGGGCGGTGCACCGGAGAGTGCAGGAAGCCACGCGCCCCGGAGGGGCGGGGAGAGAGGCGGAAGTGACGCTTCCGGCGGCGCGACAGGATGCAGGAACACGCGCCCACCAGGACGGGGGGATGCGGCAAAGCGCGCCCCCTGCCGGGCGGGGGGAGCATGGAAGACACACCCCTGGGCGGGCGGGAGCACCGCTGGGCAGCGCCAAAGCACGCGCACCAGGGGCGGGAGAAGGGAGCGGGACGGCACCTCCGGGCCGCCGCCGACCAGGAGACCCCGCGCACCCGCCGAAAGGGATGACTCGCTCGCCTCACCGGTGGCCTCGGCCCTCCCCCGGCGCGCCGCCGTGCTGCTGCCGGGCACGCGTTTGCCCGGCACGCGCTTGCCCCGCCCACCACCGACGCGCCGGAGGGGCCGGAGCCGGCGCGCGAACGGGCAGAGGGCGAGGGGCAGAACGGCAGCGCCGGCCCCGCGCCCGCGGAGCGGCAGCGGGGCTGCCTTACCGGGAGGCAGCAGACGGCGCCAGGCAGCCCCCGCGGTCTCGCATGGCCGCTGCGGGCGAACGGCAGCGTGGAAACAGCGAGCGACACCGCGCATGCGCGGGTCGGGGCTGCAGTACCTGCCCTTGGCCGCATGGTGGCAGCAGAGCGCCGCAAAGCGAACTGAAACGCGCAGAAAGCCCATTTAAGAAGCGCGGGCTCTGAGGAAATCCGGGGGCGATGGACAGAAAAGGCAGCGAACGTGCCCCTCCAGCCCGTGTCCGGGGCTACACGGCAACAGCTGCCCTGTCCCCCGATGACCCCTCACTAGCCAGGGAGGGGCGTCGAGAAAAGGGGAGGAGACCTGCGGGTCGAAGTGAAATCGGGTTTAACGAGACAGCACCACTACCAACAGAGGCATGCAAAGTTACACTGGGCCAAATGAACGTGCAGCAGCCACGATCGACAGGAGAGGGGTCCTCGGGAGCAAGGAGAAGCAGGGAAAGGAGAGAGCCCTGCAGGAGCCCCGCGGGAGATCCCCTTCCTCAGCAAACCTTCCCGCTTTATACTGAGCATGACACAATGGTCCGGGCTACACCTGTAGCTGACTCAAACTGCTAACAGCCTGCTGAGCATTGCTGGGCTGTGATTCTGGACCAGCCAAACCGTGACAGTGAAACACAGACAAGCAAGTCTGTAGACAGAAACTTTTAAAAGTGATGGGGATTAAGGAAATAAGGGAAAAAAATAAAAATAGTAATGGAGAAGTAGAAAGAAAAATCTATAAAGCAAAGGCACTGAAGAAAAAGAAAAAGTTAAAACTTAAGATATCAAAAAGCAAAGAGTAGATGTAGAAAATACAGTGTAAGCAATAGGGATTAGGGAAATAAAGGGGAAAGATATAAAAATACAGAAAGTGACAGCCAACAAAAATGGAGACAGAGAAAGAAAAATTTAAAAGGATGGTGGTAAGGAAAGATAAGGCATAATTAAAAAATAAAGACAGGATGTGGGATAAAAGTAGATAGAAATCTTTAAGAGCAACAGGGTACAAGAAACAGAAATAATTTAAAAATAGGGTCGGGGAGGTGGATAGAAGAAAATTGAGGAAGAATTTTTTTTTTTTTTTAAGTGAGAGCATACAGGACAGAGAGAGGAATTAAAAAAGGAGGGACAGGGTGCCAGAGGGAGGGAAAATGAGAAAGAGAAATTGCAATGCAGTGAGGCACAAGAAACACGGGAAAGCATTAAGAAATTGGGAGAGGGAGCCAGAAAATGGGACACCATGAACAAGAGAGGGATGGAGAGGGGGACAAGGGTGTAGAGAGGAGAGCTGAGAGATTGCACCAGAAAATAGGGACTGAGAGACAAATGGGAGAGATGGGGAGTGAGGCAGAAGGGACTGACGAGACAGAGGCAAAACAAGGGCCAGGGACAAATTCTAAAGCAACAGGGGAAAAGAAACATAGGCAAGAAATTAAAAATAGAAACAGGGAGCCAAATAGAAACACATGTAGAACAAATATTTCAAAAAGCGATGGAGTACGGGAAACACAGGCAAGAAATAACACATGGGGGCAGGGTGACAGATGGAAGAAGCAAAACTGAAGAAGTGGTTGGGTAGAGGACACAGAGGGAAGAATTAAGAACTAGAGACAGGGAGATGGACAGAGGGAAAAGCAGAAAGAATATTTTAAATGTGAAAGGGTACAAGAATTAAAAGAATAGGTATATGGACCTGCGTAAAGGGATGCAGGCAAAAATGTGAAAAACAACAGGAGACGAGAAACATAGGCAAGAAATTAAAATTAGGTCAGGGAGGGGGAGAGCAAGAGAGAGGTTGCAAGAAAATTTAAAAAGCGACTGGGTTCAAGAGACTTAAGTGAGAAGTTAAAAGACAGGAACGGAGAGGTAGAAACTTTCAAAAGCGATGGGGTACAAGAAACATGCAAGAAGGAAAAAACAGGAACAGAGAGCCCAGTAGAAGCAAACTGCCATGGGTTGACCTTGGCTGGCTGTTGAGTGCCCACCAAGGTGCTCCATCACTTCCTTTCCTCAACCAGAGGAAGAAAATACAACAAAAGCGCCAGTGGAAACCCACCACACTTCCCACAATCAACAGGGACCTGGATAAATGGAGGCAGGGAGAGAGGGAGACCTAGAAATGCCCTTTTCACAAGCAAAAGAAACTTTACAGCAAACTGAAGTCACATCCACTTCCTGTCACCCCAGTTTTGGCAGGAGAGCATAAAGCGCCTTTAATCCTCAGTAGTCCCAGAGTTTCAGTAGCTTGCCCAATGATTGCTGGAAAGTCAGTGTCATAGGGAAGACCAGAGCCCCATTGCTAGTCCCTGCTCTGACTGGTCTGCTAACATGAATGAAAAGAGACTCAAGCAACTAAAACAGTTCATAAAATAAAACCAACTTAGAAAGATGTCCAAAGAGGAACAAATCTGAAGTAAGGAAAATCCGACAGTGAAGCACTTATCATATGCAGCTGTAGTGCACAGTTGATTTTAAGGACTCCAGAATTAGGACTGCAGTGTGCTGTGTTGATCAGCATGCGACACACTGGCAAATCACATTGAGTGCACTAGAAATCTTTTTGCATGTGCACTTGCCTTTTGGTAATAATCATATTTCACACAATAAGTGCAAAGCCTTTGGTCTTTTGCACGTGCATTGATGTGGCTTGTGCTTGCTTTGGTACTGCACGCCTGTTTCTTGTGTCATGCTGAAGTACAGCAAAACACTCGAGTATCTTTTTTAAGAACAAAGCCAATCAGATGCAAATTTGGACACAGGCATATGCATCTTTTTGAGTCAGAGTTAAGCAGACGTGTATGCTTTTCAGTGATGCAGTTATTCCCTCTGCTTTGCCTGATGCCATGAAGCTGCCTGCTTAATCCAGCGCTTTTATAAACTGTATTTTTCAGCTCCACTTTGACACCACCAGTCATTATAATCTGTTTTAAACATGTATGCTGATTAATCCAAGGTGTCTTGTTTGCAGCAACCTAGAACTTTGAATCTTATTCTCTAACTTAATCTCCTCATTAATTTTGAGGCTTAATTTTGGAATACAAATGACAGTGAGCAGGAGTGAGCCATGGAAGATGCCAGGCACTGCTTGCTGGCATAGGAAATGGTCTCCCAGTGGAAGCCTTGAGCCATCTTGCAGGTTGCTGCTTAGACTCTGGTAGCCTGGTACCTGTCAGAGGAAGGGGAAAGAAGCACATCCTAACAGCTGGACATGTATCCTGGTGGTCTGTCATAGTCATCAAGATTCCAAGCCTAAACCTGGGAATGTGCCGAGAGCTGATGGGTTAAGCTGGTGGTTAGGATGGCATGCTGCCTTATGAATGGTGCCAGTGTTACAAGTACTTCTTTTATTATAGGAGTACTGAGAGTTCCCAGTTATGCTGGATGCTGCCCAGTAATTCATGGGGTAAAAAATAGTCCACGACCAAAACAGCTGACCACGATATTCAGCAAGACAGTCAATGGAAGGTGCTTTACTTGAGGGGATGTTATTAGCTGTATTCTGCATATAGGTGAACTGAGGTAGAGGAGGGATGAAAATTACTAGTGCAGGGAGGATGTCTCTGACAGAATGGTTGAAGCGATTCAGGCTACAGCATGAAGCAGTTATGCCTGTAGTTTTTGAAGTGTCTGGCCTGGCATAAAAAAATAGGAAAACTGCTGTCTTGAAAATGAATCCGAAAGAAACATTTCCCATCCTTAATCCATTACACCTCTACATCCAGTCTGTACACTGCATTTTGGACTCCTTTGGAACCAAATCTTGCGGGTGGTTGTTGTTAGTATGAAAGGATACTTTCTGTAATAAATTCCAAGACTGCTTCTTGCTGGAAAAGCCTGATGTGGCATCCTGTACACCACTGGCAAATCTCCTACTGACTTGGCCAGCAGGATCTCACCTGAGCCATTTTTACAAAGCACAGCATCTGGCATTGAGCAGAAGCTGGTTGATTGTTTTATTTTTTTAGCTAGTTTCCCAGTCCACTCTGGAAAAAGACCAGCCTATCAGAATCGGCAGAGGACAAGGGTATGTTAGGATGGGGCTTGGCAGAGAAAAAATGGGCAAAACATGCTGCCATGTGACCTACTTCTTGCCAGGAAAATTGATTCTCTCCCTTCCCAGAGCTCTCCCAGCTGGGATGCCAGGGAGAGGAATAGCAATGGTTTTGGCATATAAATTGCAGTGAGCACTAGGATAAGCTGAGGAAGGACTGGCATCATTTGAAGCGTGCACGTTTGTCAGAGGAATAGAAACCATAATGTTCCTCCATCGCAGATCCAATGCATCCTTGCTACAAAATTGGCTGGCTCATGAACAAACTGCCCCCGACAGCCGTAACCTCTTACTTGTCAGTACGAAATGCACACGCATGCCGCCATTCAGTTTAAACCTTAGAGAAATCTTTTGCTAAGGGCCGATTGCCAGAAGGGACAGAATTTGTGACATACTTGCTCTGGACTGAAACTCTTAAACAGTAAACACTCGTGCAGTAAACCTTTCTATGGGAGTCTTCTCTAAAAGAAGGCATTTTGCAGGTAATTGGGAAATGGAGAGTCAGCAAGAGGATGAGCAAATACCTGCTGCAAAAAAAAGCCTGCCACATTTTTCCTCTAAAAATTCCAAGTGTTCCCACGTGCTTGCCACCTGGCTGTCTGTGAAGGTCATCTGTTTGCAGGAAGACAACAGACTCTGTGGGAATCAGGTATGTGTTGGCTCCTCTCTGAGCTTCCCTATTTGCCAGTCCTTGTCAGACTACCATTTGCTGAGGTGAAATGTCAGTATCTGCAAAATTCAGTCATTAATGTTGCAGAAGTAGGAGCCCTGAACTGAGTCCTCTTTGAGGTCAGACACTGTGCTTCTGCTCTGCCCCAGCAATGGCAGGAAACCAATGACTCAATACTCTCAGGAGTTTCCTCACCAGAGGGAAGCAACACAGACTGACCTGTCAGTCTGTGCACAAAAAACAGAGACAGCTTTACTTTCAGCTTTTAGCTAGAGATAGTGCTTTCTTGCCAAGCGGAAAAGGTACAGTATGAGAAGTGGTTACACATCTGCAGGCAACACTAAATTTATTCTCACAGCCCAGTTTAAGAGTAAGTGGAGTGTAGATGGGATAGACCCAGGCATACTGAAACTCCAGGTGCTCATACAACACCACAAATCACACATATCCATTCTTCCTACTGCGTGCTCTTCAGTCCTTCATTTCAGCTTCTATTCTCACTTCTTTGCTCCTTAGTTGCTTTCAGTACAGAGACCCTGAGGATCCTGCTTTATTCTCACTCCTCTTTTGGCAGTGGCAGAAGAGAGCGGTAGTGGAGAGATATAGTCTTAGTCTCGTCACGAGCAGAATTTTGGCTGGCAGGAGTACGGAGGTTGCCAGTACCAGAACTGTCCAGCATCTTTCACAGCAAGCCCTTTAGACTCTTTTGATGGCAGAGAACAAGGCCTTCGATTACTTTACAGAATTTAAGGTATGTTTTTCAAGCTGTTGAGGAGAGAAGGGGGAAGGGAGAGGCAGACTTGACCTGGGAAGCAATGTACCATAGGAGATAAATGGCCCTGCTCCAGCCAGATAAAGCGCACAAGTAACTATGTGAGAAGAAAAGATAGAAAGAGACATGGAAATCATATGTGGCTGGGGCTGGTGACAGCATTGTTCTCTGACACCTTGCTGAAAGCAGCATTCCCACAGGGAAAACATTTTCCACCCCAGTGGGTACCTATGAGAGAATACAGCAGTTGTGTCTCACTGCCTTTCTGGAAGGAAAGCATCTCTTCTTAGATTTTTTTTTTTCCCTGTCAAAGCAGAGACAGCTTCCCTGCTGGCATTGATCCCTGCTGCCCTATTGGTTTATGAAGCTTTGCCAGCGTGAGAAGAGCTATGTCTGCCATTGGAAGTTACTGCGCAATAAGGTATGATACAAATTTGCTGTGCACTAATTAATCAGCATGCTTTGTGAAGAGTGAGACTGAGGAACTGATTCCATTCAAGGGTAGTCTTACTGCATGCCAAGAACCAGACTAGCCACACACTGCTGCCCAGTGAGAGTGGTCTTCTTCCTTTCCAGTCGCCACTCTCAGTGCCACTCTCAGTGCTACCAGTTCTTTCCTGCTCTGTCCGTTGCTGACTGAGCTTACTAGCCCAGAAGAGGGCAAATCCATTTCTTTTTTGCTTGGACTGGTTTTCTGTTGGGTTGAATGATTGAATTGCCTCATGAAGTGTTCTGATGAACCCAGAAATGGCATGACACAAACAGTGGGAGTGAGGATGGTAACAGGAGACTTGGCTTTCCGTCTTGGCCACAGTGTACCATTAGATTAGATCAACCATATCATCTCTCTTAACCCCATGAGTGTCTGTATAAGGAACAGGTGTAGCATATGCCGTATGCTGCACATTCATGACCTCCCTCACTCTGAATGAACTTCCTTTTAGATGGGAGTTCCTTCCTTCGAGAAGGGTGTGCTTTTCTGGTCAAATTGCAGAAGAGGATCTTTTTTTGATTACTCCTAGGTGCATTCACATTAAATTTCCGTCTTTTTCATTGTCTCCTCTGTGTTGTCGTGTACTTCAAAGGGGATGGAGGAGAAAGGCTGCTATATTGTGTCTGTTCTTCAAAGGGATAAGATCCATTATCCTTTTCTCACTTGTGTTGGCAACCAGCCAGAGTCTTAGTCTCCTGAAAACACGGGCACTGTATGCGAGTTTTATGCTGGTCCCTAAAGGCCAAGGGAGTGTGTCCTTTAGAAGACTGCTCTTAACAAATCCGTAAGCAGAGGAGTCTGACTTTGTGGACAGTAATAGGGGCATCAGCAGAGGTAAAGCTCTATCAGTAAATGATACTATAACCCAGGAGAACTTTCCAGTTGCTCCAGAGTTTCTCAAGGCCTTGAACCTTAACATGCACTTTGCCAGTTTGAGCCCTAAAAGAGAAGGAAAAAAAAACTGGCCAGTTTTACGCCGGAACAGGAGAAGCGAGTTGCCTTGTGTGTGATGGCAGTAACCAATGAGGAAATGATCAGTATGTATCTTTTCACTGAAGAAAGAGGTTTTGCAGTCTTAGAGTATGGCTTTCCAAGTTGTCCCTGTCTTGCAGACCCATCTTTCCACCTCACATGGTCTCTCTTTCTCTTGCCTGAGAGCATTGCTCTAAGTTCCTCCTTAATTCAAAGGCATTTTGATGACCAAAAAGGACACGGAAGATGTATATGGGCAAGGAGCACTTGGAATCCTTGAATCAATGTATTGTGTCTCATTGTTTTCATTACTGTCTCAATTTTGCTTTTCCAATTGGGAAGGAAGAGACAGAATGGAAAGGTAAAAATAAAATGTGTGTTGGGAAAGGGAGCTGTTGATCCCATGGGTTACTCAGAGTGCACAGCTTTGCCCTAAACCTCATTGTTATCTGGGCCGCAGGCCAAATGTTTGGCTGAAAAAAATATGCATAGTTCCAAAACACTGTGTTAATTTATGTCCTCTATTACAATACCACTGAGTAAGAGCATAATTCTTTTTAGTAAACATCTGATAGCATGATAAATACAGTCATCTTTTCAGAGAAGCTACCCTAGCTCCGGCCGTGGTATTTATCAGAGCAAGCAAGAACAGCCAAACAATTTTGCATGTCTGGTTTTCTTCTTGAGCCTGTCTCCTCTTTAGGTCAAATCACATCTTACCCAGGAAGGTTTGGATGGATACCAAAAAATAACTCCTAATTTACCTTATGTAATGTCATTACCAAAATTCAGCATTTCTTAAAAACTGAAAGATGGAATCCAGGTTATGCTGTCTTTAGGTGTCTTTCCGCTCTTATACTTGCAATGCATTTAATCTCTCGAGCCTTACAGGCCTTTAGATGCAGCTGTCCAGGTGAAAAACAAGGGCAGTGACCCACGAGTTTTATAAAAACATGAAGGTAGAAGTTCTTAGTATGACAGTCCTCCGCTTCTTTCCTTCCCTTCAAAATATTTCAGAAGGGCAGAAACTATATTTGGCTTAAATTTTACTGAGGAGCTGCCTCCAAGTCCTATTTTCAAGCAATGAACGGATGTCCCTTCTTCACACAGGGTTGAAGTATAACGGTAGAATATCTCTCCTAGGTAGCAGAAAGACTGCTTTTTCTGCAGTCGAGTTTGCCAGATTGTTGCAGGTGACTGAAGAAAAGCTGGAGGTGATATCCCCTACCACTGAAACAGAAGAATCCTGAAGGGGACATCTGTCCACCACGTTTGATACCTACATGCTGATTCTCTTCTCATTCAGCTTTATACAGCCACAATTCCACTGAGCACATCGAATTAGTCTAGATTTACACCACAGATAAACAGAACCTGGATCAGATCTTTGGAACTAGACTGTTAACAGGCATAAGAACCCATGACTTTAAATCCTCTATATTACTGTGCTAAGCCTGTTTACCCTCTAGTTCAGTAGTCACAGTGAACGCAGTTGTAGTTTATGTCCTTAACAATTATGTTAGGAGGAGGAGGCAGCAAGATCTATGCTTCATCTCAGGACCAGCTTGCAGTAACCTGAGTAAATGGGAGTCATTAGAGTTACTCCAGTTTTAATTACAGTGGTGCACCTGCACAGAGAACGTGGCCCATGCTGGAAGGAACAAACTAGCTTTGCTCAAATCCTTTTGCAACTAAAGGGAAGAACCACGAGAAAATCACAGGCAATTGCTGTATGCAGCATTGCCACAGACTTCTTAGGGGGAGCTCCATGGAGGTATGCTAGCATCTGTGTGCGTAGAGCCCCTTTGAGAAAAGGCAGGCAGCTCAAGCATTTCTGGGTCCTATCCTATGAGAAGCCATGCGTCAGACTGTGTAACAGGGCCATGCATGTGTATGCCAATGCCTTGCAGCAGGGAACAGTCAATGGCTGCATCCAGAGACAGGATGCCTTTCAGTTGGGCTCCTTCAAATTAAAGACCTACTTAAACGGCACGCCTTCTCTGGCTACTCCTCAGCACAGATGCAGTTAGGCCGGTGTCCCTTCAACTACACTGGCCTTTGGGCAACAATGCTGAGCACATAACTCACTACAGGCCATCACTCCTCTCTCCTCGGTTGGCCTGGGCTGTAACTGTAGAAAGTAAACATCTTCCAGATGTTTACACCAAGTGAACATTTAGATCAGATCCAAAGTGTTAAAAAATTCCCTCAGTGATTTTGGAGTGAGACCCTCATTCAATGTAGCCGGTCCTTTGCGGCTTTACCACTTCATGTATATTTAAGAAGTGACCCATTAAATCTCCAAAGAAAGCACCCCCAATATATTCTTGTTCTGTCACCATTTGCCATTGAAATATATCTTTCAGCATACTCTTTAAATGCATTCTGGCAAAATGATACTATAGTTACGCGCGTATTTTTAACACCACAGTGCTATTAAAATACCATGAAAAGCAGTTTACTATGCAGTGGACGTAATCCGTGAACACTCAAGACTAAAAGAAAACTTTTTCTTTCCCAAATCTGAAGCTCAAATGCGCATGTTAAAGGGAACCTCTGGATCATTCAGAACTTGCCAACTAATATTAGCTTATATTTATTTTTGGTGCATTTTATGCCAGTGATTGAGTAATCACCTGTTTTATCACGTTCCATATATGCTAGCAAATAATTCGAAACAATGTAAAGCCAAATGCTTGGATATAAATTTGCTTACTGTGTTTACAGGAGTGGGTTCAATTGTTTGGATGAAGTTTAATTTGGATGATCTTGTGGCCTGTTTGATGTGCCAAATTTTCACTCTCAAACCACAGGGAAAACAATTTAGACCTTAGCACTAGAAATTGAACTATTGTACTCTAGTATTTTTGTACTAGAGCACTGGGTTGGTGTCAGAGATTTGAACCACTGGGAAAAAAAAATTATGGCAATGGATCAGTGCAGATCTGCCAGAACAGCTACACAGGTTTTTACAAAAACACACACACACATATATAAAACCATTGGCATTGAGCTTTAGTGTGAAGTAAAGCTTGGAACATTTAATGGGTTACGTAATACGGTGTTATTTCCTGTCCCCATCAAATAAGACAGACTTCTTTCTTTGCTTTTCCTTTTACCATCTTATCAGGAATCTTAATAGACTTGCGGAAGCGTTTCTATTCTCTGCTTAGAAATGCAAATACAATGAACTTCCCTGGGCAATGCTGGAAAAATGATCATGCAACTGTTGTATACCCTAGCTGTTCTACTGGGCGCAGATCGGTTTTCAAAAGGATTGTTAATACTTGCACGAGTCACTCATAATGCTCTAATCCATAGTTCCTGTCCAGGACCAGGGAAGGCAGTGGACTTACAGAGAAGGCAAAATGGGCATCTTGTAGCCTGTTGTACATTATCACTCCTGGTGGGGCACTAGATGGAAAGAACTCAAACTTGTTTATGGGAGCCTGTGGTGAGCATGTTGGACTGGCATTTATCTAAAGAAAAACTCAAGACTCCTCTATACATAAATTGAGCATATTTTGTTCTGGACTGAAACATTTTTGTTCTTTTCTTAGTTTGGTGCCTGGCCATACCATTTTTCAATGACAGTTTTCCAAGCAGAACCTTGCCTTAAGAGGGCTAAACTAGCTATTTGAGAGAGGGGCTATGGAATGTAGTATGTTCCATGGATGCTGGTTTGCTTGTAGGGTAGATTAGATACTGTAGAAATGCCATAAGGCCCTTACAAGAAACATGTGATACTGCTACACAAATTGTTCAAACTATCACATTACTGTAGGCTGTTGTATTTGGACCATTGCTAACAGAATATTGACAGGGTTATCATAAGTCAGGTTTTCCTGGGTGTTTCCTCTTATCCTGCCAGGAGATTTTGCCAAATGAGGTTTTGAGGATTTTGTAGTTCTTGTCTAGGTTTCCCACATGCCAAATATCTTCAGTCAGGCTATCCTTCCTCTGGAAACCCTGGATGTAACCACTTATTCATCCTCCCCATGACATCCAGCCAAGCCGTGTTACCAGCTAATTTAGCTGGAACTTTGTGTTCTTTAAGGTTCTAAATCATGTCTGAAGGCATGCTAACTGGGACCTCTTTCTTGCTGAAAAAGAGCACCAGATACTGAGACAGAAAGAGGGAAGGACAGCTGAACATCAAATGCCTAGTGTGCCTTGGGCATCAAAACCTCTCAGGTAAAATTAAGCTCTGAGAATCTGTGTGTCATCTTTCCATCTTTGAATCATATCATTTGGTTTGGGTTTCACTTATGGTATTTACTTACAATACTATCTGTTTTGAGAGGCTTTTGAAGACTAATGTATTCCCATGCTTTGTCCAGCTGCAAGAGCTCAAAAGCAGGAGATTTCAAACAGGAACAGAAAGGGGGGTGTGGTTTTAGAGTACTGAAGTATGAAGCCAATTCCTCATCTGTGGCAGTGCAGACAGACAGAGAGAGTGAAAGTTGCACTTAAATTTGCTGCGAGGTTAGGAAGTATCTGAATTGTTTGTATCCTAACTTGTACTGTAAATTGTTCTAAATGCATGAATGAGAGGCAGTTTTAAATATACTAGGCTTTTATGATTATCCTGTGGTTGCTGAGTCTGGAAACAACAAAAGAATTTGATTTTCTTTGCTCTGATAGATCCTGCTGAGAGTGGGTTGAAACTTTTCTTTCGAAACACTTTTTGTCAGAAAACTGAACTTTCAACTAAATTAATATTCTGTGAAAAAATATAAGCTTTCCTTAGTAATTAAAAATATTATAAAAATGGAAATCTTTACCATAGGAGGAGGAATATTTTCCAAAGATTTACAGTATTAGTAGCATTAGCTGATAGCTGTGAGCTGTGAACTTTAATATTCACATATACACACACATATATATTATTATGAGGTAGGGTTGTATATGTTAAGAAATTACCTATGAGCAAGTGGTATTGACTTCCGTTACTTTTGCTGTAGGGTTTTACACATCCTGACTTAAACACTCTGCAACCTGGAGATGGGGTTAAAAGTCAAGGCAGAATGTCTCCAGCTTTCTCTGCTCATTCTAGATTTACAGGCTCAGCTATTAAGAGAACGATTGTTGACCACTGTTAAATGATGACTCTTTTTTGTAAGAAAGCACTCATTATCTTGTAAGACATTGGCATTTTTCTACAGCAGTGTTTCAATGCTGTAAAATAGATCCCACAAAAGAGCTCGAGGTAAGAGAAGGGGAGAGCAAGGAAAAGCAAGGATTACAGTGGTACTGGAAAAAAGGAAGGGATAAGTTGGTATGTAAAGTTATCGGTAGCTTAGATAAACGGGTTATTACATACAAATACACACACATACCCATGTCCACAGAGGAGCGTAAGCTTGTACATACAAAAATTATCAAATGCAAAAAGCTTTAAATGACAGTGTGCATCTTTGTCCTGCTTCACTGCTGGAGGGTTCTGACACAGACCTGCAGGGTTTATCTCTGTAGTGTTCTGGCAAACATCCAGGAGTCTAGGCATGCTTGTAAACATGTGTGTAAGTCAATGAGTTTTGCCTGTGAATGCAGTGTTCCTGACAGAAAGAGGCAATGATTCTGTAACATGGTAAATCCTGTATGGTACCAAAAAGCGCTGAACGTAAAGTGCTGAACACATATAGACTAACTGATGGTGTAAATTTGCTTAAAATATATTCCAGATTTCCTTTTCCTATGAGGCTTTATGCACGAGGTACTGCCTGGCACTGCACTAGGCAATAAAGAATAACCCATTGTGACTCTGGCTAATTTGACAGAAATGTGTATCTCATCCTCTGTGCACACACACTGGATCTGCTGAGTGCTTTGGCAGCTTAGTATTAATGCCCATCAAATTGCAGCCCACAGGGGGAAACTCTTCAGCATATGGGTGAGCATGGTGGGTGTGGGTCCAAGTTTGTATGCGTGAAGGGACACGTCAGCCTTCAACTTGCATGTCTAAAGGTGCATGCGTGTGCATTTCTGTCTCCGTTCTGCCAGAATCACTCTCCTCTCCCTTTGCCTCAGCGCTCCCCCCGGAAAAGATAAGCTGTGCTTGCTTTGGCATTGTCACGTAAGCAACCCTAGAAACAGCAAACACTCACCTCTCCTCTCCTCACTCTCTCTTTCCCGTTCCTCCCTGACACCCATCTCCGACTCCTTCCTCTCCCTTCCCCGCACTGGCGCGGCGACCCGCTTCAGGCCGTCCCCCTCCCGCGGCCCCGCCCACAGCCCACCGCGCCCGGCCCTCTCAGCCCCGGGCAGCTGTGAGCAAGCCCGTGCCACCGCCCCTACTCCCGCCCTCTTACGCCGTTGCCTCCTGAAATTACACCTCCTCCGCAGAAGGAGCACAGGCGCTCCGCTCTCGCGCATGCGCCGTCTGTGCCCCCCCCCCCCCCCCCCCCTTCGCACCGAGAGCGCGGGCCGTGGTCCGCCGGCAATGGGGGCCGGCCAGCGCGGGGGCCGGGCTTAGAGCCGCCGGGTGGCAGAGGGCGCCCGCCGCGAGGGGGAGAGACGGCGGCGGGAGGGGAGGCGGCCGGGCGTCCGCCGCTAGCGGCTCCTGAGCCGCCCGACGGGCCGCGCCGCGCAGCCTGCGGCCCGCGGAGGCCGCGGCCGGCGAGATGGAGGATGCGCACAGCCGGGAGGCGCAGACTGTCTGCGAGGCCCTGGGCCGCTACGAGGACACGCTGCGGGGCACAGTCCGGGAGATCCACGGCGACATCCAGGTGTTCAAGCAAGGGGTGGGCCGGCAGGTAGAGGAGGTGCTGCGCCTCGCCAGCCCCCTGGCGCGCTCCGTCTCCGAGCTGCAGCAGGAGAACCGGCGCCTGCGGGCGCAGCTGGAGCGCCTGTCCCGGCAGGTGGAGGCCCTCGGCCGGTCGGCGGGGCTGCCGCAAGAGTGGGCGGATGAGGCGGCGGGGAGCTCTTCGGCGCAGAGTTCGCCCGGCGGCAGGTTCTCCAGCCATGCCAAGCTAACGGTCACTGGCCGGAGCCACGTAAGTGCTGGCCGCGGCCAGGGAGGCGGCGGGAGGGAGGGCCGAGAGGGAGCGTGAGCGGGTGTTTCGCGGGTGTTGCCAGGCGCTGCGCTGGCATGGGGGAGCGTTTAGGGACACGGGGCTCGTTTTTTGCAGTGCAGGGTCAACGGGCTTTTGGGAGGTGCTGTGATAAATGGTCTTGGCCCTGATACCGCCTGGAGCTGTTCCTGATTGTAGCACTGCTTGGTCAAACAGGGATCTTGGTTAGAGTGGTAGCAACCTATCAGTTCAGTGTGGTTAGAAGTAAGAAGAGAAGCGGCAGCTGTCTCAGCTATCAACATACATATGTATGCGAATATCTGTGTATCCTTTCTGGACTCGATTCAGGGGGATCTGTGTGCCAGCAATGCTGTTTGGCAGCTGGCAAGCTCACAAAGGAGAACAGCTCAGCATATAGCAGGGAGTAACATGTTTTCCTAAGACAGTGATTTAATATCCTGCAGTGAGACTGTTTTGTTGCACAACCACTGACCTGCACTGCTGCAGCTCATCCCCGAGAGGTGGGCCTCATGCAAGTTGTCATGGTTTCCATGACCTAAACTACCACAAACACGCACGTTCCCCCCAGCCTTGTTACTCAGTATATGGAAACCCTAGTTAGTGGAAAGCTCATCTGGAACCGAGATGTTTTGTGTAATACTTTTTCTATGTGTCCAGCTCTATGGAAAGAATTGGGAGCTCCTGTACAATCCTTGACACCAGGAGGTGGCAGCCAGGCAGTACACATGATTTAGTCGCATAAAACTGCAGTACTGGAGACTTGCTTTTCACAGATGATGGCCTATTTCATGTAATCTTCAGTAAGCCATGTGTTAGGGTGTCTTTAAGACTGTTGGAGCATGAAAAGCTGGTCTGTAGTCTGTCGAGGCTTTGGAGCTGGAAAAGAAAAGCTTGAAAATGAAATTCAGTCACTTAAATTGGTGGGAGCGAACAGAGTCTGTATTGTATTCCAACCCTTTTCATTCCTGCTGATTCAAGAATGGGGGCATAGGGCTTCCTACAGCTGGGCGAGTGAAAAGGTAAAGCTGCTGCTTGATGCATTGTTCCAACATAGTGGTGGCAACTGCTGCCTTTTCCCCCACGTGACAAAGGTGTTCAGTACACATGCAGCTTTCAGATCCGTTGCTTTTTGTTTCATGGAGCCATCCACGCTTGTTTGTATTGCAAGGAGCAGAAGTGAGCCAAGTGACATGGAAGGGACAAGGGGGTGTGGTCCCTCACACCATCTCACCTGTTCCATCACCACTGCCTACATTGTAGTGTGTACTTCACGTTCTGTGAAAAGTCTTGCATTGAGGTTATGGCAATATCTAGCTTCAGGTATTGGTCTGTGCTAAAGCACAGAGTGTGCTTTTGTTTGAATTGGAGCCTTCCCGCTTTGCTTTAAGGGTTCAGGGAAGATCATTTGAGTAATGGTAGTTCTTCAGTGCCCTTGCAACAATTTTCCCTGGACAGTTGCACAACTTCCCAAGTTAGCATAGCTGACCGAGAAGGAATTTCAGTACTGAGAACTACGGGAGACGCAGCTAGATCTACACACACCAAATACATGCAGTGAAAACATGATTTTGTGGGTAAGGCTCTGAGGTGGCTGTGCTCAAATGGCTAAAGAGCAAGCCTTGGTCTAGTCACCCAGATTCTCTATAATGAAGAAAGTGTTCCCTCAGTTGCTTGTGATTTCTGGTTATGTGACCAAAGCACTTGAAACAGGGTACCGTATGTGTATGTTTTCAGATAAACGAGTACCTGTGATAAAATTAGTGACACTTACTAGCCTTAGTAAATACTTCTATAAGTATGAGATATGAGGAACCAATAATACTGACCTGGAAATAGCAGCGAATCAAGATATGCTATTTTGCTCTTAAAAAGATTTATTGGTTGAGTTCTTTTTTTACTGTGTGGTCAATGCAGTGTTTACCCCAACAAAACGCTGGGTTCTGTTGCTTTCAACTTTTCTAGCAAAATACTTGGGGTAAGAGTTAAGACTGTCTTGCAGATTGGATACTGGAGAGTCCGACATCTTCAGTGTTTGAACCATTATTTTCTAATATTGCTAGATTATTTTTCAAGGTAATTTGATTGAAAAAAGTAAAGCCAGGGAGTTCCAAACATAGCTCAGAAGTAAGGACACAAAGCTTTTAATTCTGATCTTCAGTCAGTCTCTGCTCTGCTGTCCTTGAATCTGGTATACCACAGTTTAAGTGCTGATTTAGATGTAATTTTAAATGGCTATTAGCCACTGTGATTTGCAGGTGAACCTTTCTGATATTTTGATACCGAACTTTAATTTGGCACTCTAACCAAGCCAGAATCTGACAGCTGCTTCTGCAAAGGTGGAAAATAGGGTGTTCAAAGAATTAACT
Organism: Leptosomus discolor; assembly: GCF_034619465.1. NCBI lineage: Eukaryota > Metazoa > Chordata > Aves > Leptosomiformes > Leptosomidae > Leptosomus > Leptosomus discolor. The sequence continues at coordinate 8,967,758 of NC_141405.1, forward strand.
TTAAAGTAGGATCCTGGAGCCATAGCTGCACTACTGAGGATTTATCCCTCACTGAGCAGTTTGTTGCTGTTTGTCATCCTTTGCAGTCACTGAGGTCTCTCTCCTACCTGCCTGTGATTATTAGAAAGGAAGATTTTGACCTTTTTTGTTGGTCAGATCTTGCATTTTGTCAGGAGCTTTATCACTTATGATCTTTCCGTGGTGTTTGTGGTTGAGCAAACAGGAAAGACTAAAAATACCGTAAGGGTGTTCTATTTTTATGCTGTCAGAAGAGTTTCTGTACAATGTGGACAGTCTGCTGGACAGACTGCTGCAGAGAACCTGCCCGCAGTGGTCAGGACAGCAGAGAGATGAGTAGTAGGTTATGACCACATGGGAAGATCTAAACAAATATTACTCGTTGGTGTCTCTCTGTGGTGACCTGATGGCACCCAACAGTCAGCCTTGGAGTAACTGCATGAGACATAATGACCTAGGGTATACAGGCAGGGAGATTAACTGTTCCAGCAATCACCTGGCGTTGTATACTATGATTCTAAACCATCTCGACTCTTCAACTTCCTATAATAAAGGAAATCTGGTAGTTCCATTTCCTTCTTATTGTTCTCTTGCACTTCCTGCAAGTGTCCTTTTGGAAGGGTGGCATTCATTCCAAGCTTGCCTTCATACTTATCTGGATTATTTTTTGTTGTGTGGTTTGTTTTGTTTTAATTCAGTGTGACGTAGCTGTGGGCACCTGCTGAAACTGCCAAGGTAGAATTGTTCCCTGCTGTCCACTTTTATCCAGTGTTGCTTCAAAAAAGGTTCTGTGAAAACTGCTTCTACTGTTGTTTTTCAGTGATTACTTCATCTGCAAAAGCTTTCCTAATAAGCTCGTGGTGTTCAAGGCTTTTTCTTCAAGCTGCAGGGTCAGTTACAGATAGAGAATTCTGGTGTTTTCTGAGGGACAATGGCTTTCTAATAGAAGAATTAAGGGGTAAGTGTGGTGCAGTTCTTGCTGGTGTCTAGGAGCCTTGTTTGCATTTCCTCAGACATTTCATCATTCCCCATTTCTGATGCATCAGTGATCTCTTTCTATGAAAGGAACAGCGTCAAATCTTGCCTTGCAGAAGTCAGTGGTGCTTTTGCTGTTCACCGAAGTGAAGCATCAGTTTCATCCAGTATGTAACAAGAGAGGGAGGTACTTCTCACAGATAAACAGCATTTCTAGATCCAATTATTTTTATTGTAACCCTTTTGATAATTGGTGCTTTTATGAAAGGCTTTGGATGACTGATGCCTCATTTGAGAGAGAGTAATCTCATTTTTCTGTCATTCTTCCACAATTTGACCTTGTTGCAGGCAAAAGCTTGACGAGATAACACATGTGCACTTCAGAGTCTCAGAGAGGAAATAAAAATTGTTTTTCTTTCTGATCTCATGATCTGGTGCTTACTCTTTTCTGAATGTGTGTGATTTTCATTACTGGGTTATGATATTTGCCAGTTTGATAGCAGCTTCCCGTTGTGGATCCCCAAGGTCCAACATCTTTGCAGTGAAGGAGGAATTCTGGCAGCCCTGTGACTATGGAAAGTATTATCACCCTACATGACATGGAGACTTCTGAGCTACTGAGAGATTAGTTCTAAGAGTAAGCCTGAGTAAGACATGCAAAACATTAGCGTTAACTTTCTTTTCTTTAACCAGTTCCTCATCATGTTGTTGTAACCTGAGTTGTACAAATGGGTGCTTCTCATTATTAAGCACGGATATAGGTATCTGTGTCCCCCGATGTTTACAATCTGTGTAGCCAGCATTGACAGAGGAAGTAGTGTTACACACTTGTCAGAATGCTGCCCTCTCCAAACAAAGTGGATTTTGAAGTACTTTAGCCTGACACCACTAAATGCATGGTAGAATCTGATCACAGATCCTCCCAGTGTTTCATCAGCACATGGGGCTTCCCTGTCCTCGAGCGTGGAATCAAGTTTCTTCCTGAGCATTGTTAGCCAAAACGTAATCAGGTTTGCATAAAATAAATTGATGCGGCACCTGTTACTGCGTTAAGAAACCAGTTCAGTGTGTAGGATGCTACATGATCTTTGGAATGACCACCTCATTTGACTGTTTTGCTCACCCCCAAAGCTTGTAAAGTAGGTTCGTGTTTATAGTCTATATCAGCATTTGACATATTCAGGTCATAATGGCTGACATGAATGGATAAACAATTCTATATACCACAGGTACGTTCTAGGGAGCTGCATTAGCTGTGCTTTACATTTCAGTTCTAGATATGGACAATAATTGTTGACTGGGATCTCAGTTCCATTAAATACAGCATTAAAAGTTCTGAACCCCTGATTCTGCGTGGTTTGTATAATTAATATTTTGTGTGCTTTTCTTAGGTTAATCCTGGCAGCTAGTCATAACTGAATTTATTAGTGCATAGTGCCTCCTTCTTGACAAGTATAAAAGTTTTAAAATAATTTTATTATCTCAAATTAAAAGATCTGCATATAAGGACACAAATCCAGTTTAGCAGCAGTAAGTCAGACTGTGTGGAATGGAAGCATTCTTTGTGGGGTAGCAGATGGTATAAAAATGAAAAATATTTTTGATTATTGGAGAGACAAATGTTATTTTAAAGAAGCTGTTCTTCTGGTGATCTGTTGTGAAAGAAGTTTGGAGACTAGCTTTGCAAAAGAACTTGTCACTCCTTTTGGGCCTAAGCTGAGTAACTATCTAAAGAGTGCGGCTTTGTTGGATGTGACTTCTTCTGATAACCTGTCTGTAATGAGGCCGCCAAATGCAAGAGGTCCCACAAAAATCAGTGGAGCCTAGATACCTGAATTGTAATGCTTCCGCTTGTAAGAAAGTTTTAGATATTGGGAAAGAGTGAGAATTATGAGGGTTCCCAATTCCCCAATCTAGTTTATGTTCCTTTCTTTTTAAATAAGAAAGATAGAGGAAAGTTAAAATGAAGGAAAAGTTCTCCTTGTTCAGATTGATACACTAAACTTCCTTACGGGTTTGATTTGTAGCACTTGCAGTGTGTCTTAAGGCAGGCTAACCTAGTTGTGGAATGGACATTCTAACTCCCAGCTGTCTTAGGTGCACCTGCAGCCTTCATTGGGCACCAGTGGAAATTTGTCAGTCTTATTAACCAACATTGTGCTAGAACATGGTGTTGTGCGTCTTTGCTTGTTTGAGTGGTGGTTGCTTTTAAAAAATAATAAATTTTTTTAAAAAAAAGCAGCCTCTTGTGCATTTTCATGGTAAACAGACTAAGGAATGTCTTGGCTCATCGTATAACATCTGCACTCTTATCTAGCAGAGCACATAAGTGCCTATATAACCCCAGGAAGATCATTGAAAACTTGGCAAGAGAATTAAATGAAAGCTCCTGGCTGAGAAACCTTTAAAAGTCGTCTTTTCTGAGAGTACATCTTCCACATTTTTGGAAAGTCTCCAGTCCTTTTCTGGAGAATTTTGTATTGTTTGGTTTGAAAATCATATTCAGGTGATGCTATCTCTTTTCGTCACCTAGCATGAAAAAAATTGACCTGAGAATCTGAATTTTTTTGGTTAAAAAAATAGTGTAAACCCCAATATAATAAAATACACCATCCAAGCTGAGCCTTAAAGACAGTTCATGGTATCTCAATGTCTTCCTGCCATTCCTTTCTGTGTTTTATTGTAATTCTTCTTTGTAAGATGCTTCCTTACAAGGCAGTAGGTCCTCATCTTGAAGTCAGATTAATGGAGTTTTACCACACTTTAATGGTTTCTCCAAATTACGCTGTAGTCTTGAAAAGCCTGGATACCTATTGTGATCTGAGAATGTAGGGCCCAACCTTAAGGAGGGAGATATTTCTCAACTTCAGTAGTGTAGGCGTTTACCTCAAATTCTGCTCTGTACACCTGTGTTCTGTTGGAATCAGTTGAAAGTTGACACTTAAATACCTAGGAGGATCAGAATCTAAGCCCACAACTGAATAGTCTATGACAAAATTGTGTTTAGGCTACCTTACTGTAATCTAATACTAGTTAACAAATTCTGAGCAAGATCTCAGACTGTAGTTACCAGGAGTTGACTGGGATTGGACTACTTGAGGTAGTAAAAGTTCTAGTATCTCAAGTAACAGATATTAAAACAGTCTGTGAACTCTGCAGCATCTGACAAGATTGAATGCTTTTAAAAAATCTCAAAGGTGGTTAATGTTGTTATCTGGTGTTCTTAATTAAGTTTGGATGAGTGTAAACAGATGCATGGTAAACAGCAGACAAGTTCCAAGAAACTCTTTCTGTTGATTTATCTTGAATTGATCATAGGGTTTCTGTGTCTTACATGAGATGTAGTTTTACACCCTATAAATAAATTATTCTAATAATTTGTGATGAAGCTATGGAATAAATAAGTAAAATCAAACCATTGGTTTGCCTCATATTTCCTGTGTATGGAAAAGCAGAGACAAATTAAGTTATTACATGCATACGCCCTGCCTCTTTCCTTTCCTGTTATGTTCTGTTGTTTCTGTACTTACCTGCAGTGTAAAAATCTTCTTCAGTATCTATCTTCAGTCTTTCTGTCTGTCTTTAAAAACAAAACAACCCAGAACTTGTTTCGATTGAGTTTATGAGAATTTTGAATTACGTTTATAATGGCACGGTAGAATTTTTTTTTATTCATCATTTTTTTGGCCAATCTAGTAGTTAGATACTTGTCTGGAATCAATTAAAACTTTTTCTTGAACTTTGTGTTGAGGAATTTCACTCTACTGCTTCTATATGCTGCTTCTTGGAAGCTACACTTTTTTAATTGATGTAATTGTGTGTCTGTGAAGCAGTTTCTACTTTCTCTAGTTCCTGCTAAATCGCAGAGTCCTTGTGACTTTTTTTGCATGTGCGCACACACACACAAAAAAAAAAGCCAAAAAAATTCTTGGCTGATTTTTCTGGAATTATGTTGGCAAACATTATGGGGAAAATTGGTGCTTTTCCCAGGAAAAAACTACCCTTACAGAAGTTGCAGATTATAATGTAGCGGTAAAGTTCTAGGGTCATACTTGCTTTATGTAATGCTGTTACAATATGTTATCAGAATGTTTTTGGTTTTGTTTTTCTGTAGCAAACAGGAAAAAAAAACCTGCAGAGCATTAAGGGTTTATGCAATCTCAATCAATCTCCCCACTATTCCGTGGAGTCTCCTGATTATCACCTTCACAGTGGATGGTGATACCTTTATCTAACAGAAGTGGAAGACCCTCCCTAGGTGCATGGGGTCTGTGAGGACAAGTATGTAAATATTGATGCAAGTCCTGCGTTGCCAGTGCTCGGTTTGCAGTTTTGGCTCTTGGGGTTAGATAACTGTTCCCACCTTGTGTTGTGGTCACTAACACAAGGAAGACCTGTTCTTGGCAGGTATTTCTCGATAGTCTTCTAAATCTTGCTGCTGTTTAAAATTTAGCTGTTGTGTCTATTGTCTGTTCTGACAGAGTGTAGACCTGGAGGACCACCACAAACCTGAGTTTAGAAGAGTTTTTAGTTCTTCAATCATTGAAAATGGGCGTCAGTCTTCATCAGGTAGGAACAGAGCATGAAATGACGTAGCACTCCTTGTAAAATACCTGATCCTGGCATTCACAGAGCAGCTCTCACGTGTTGGAAGCATTGGAATCTGCTATGGTTTCAGCATGGATATTGTGCTGTGGCACTAATGCCATTTAAGTTTATTTCCTACTTAGGAGTTTAACTTTTAAATTTTACGTTTATTGTTAAGCTTGCACTATAGTGTTTCATAAATTAGAAACTATTACTGTCACATTATCTTGGAGCACTAGTGATAATAAGGCCTGCTATTCTGGATGCCATTGTAGCCCTGCATCCCCAAACATTTTGCAGATTACCTGTGTGCTTCCATCCTCCTTCAGTGGAGGAAGGACTTACTCTCTCCATTTTAGAGAAAACTGAGGAAGCGTTTCATAAAACCATGAGAAGAGCAAGAATGCTGGCTTCTAACCCATGGCAGGAGATTGGGGGTGGGGGCTGCACAGAGGAAGAGGCGTAGCTTACCGAATGCAGATGATAGCGGATTAATGATCTGAAGAAGTTGTTCTTGCTGAGATTCGTGTAGGACAGGTATGATCGCTGCAAGGATCACTTACACTAGAGTTGTTTCTGCCGCGTGCTGTAAATGGTATAATGCCCCACAGGGAGAACTAGGTGGAATAATCCGAACAAAATAGAATATTGAAAAATAAAGTTGTTGCATGGAAATTGGTTTGTTAGTAACTTTGTTACAAATCTTCAAATAAACTTACTTCCTCTCTCCTTTTTCTTTTTATTCGCTAGGTCAGGCAAAAGTCTCCCGTGAACTGACCTCTTTTCAGATGTCAGACTCTTCCCCTGAAGCCCATGCCCCTGCAGTGACCTTGCAGATGCCCCATCTTCCTGTTACTGCAGTAACCAGGATATCGGAGAAGTTTTCAGGAGAGACCATCAGTTCAACAGGAACAACTAATGCATCTGCTGGCCTGCTGGAACAGAGCAAGAGCAAAAATGGAATGGCAGTGAAAACTTCCAACCAGTCAGGTAAAAGAGACAAAAGTAACTTGTTTGCTGAAGCTGTGTCCCGTTTCTTTACTTCAAGAAACTGGTGCTACGGGGTTTGTCCTGTGGTAATTATGAAACCTCCCTTCTACGGCTCCATATCCCATGGTGGGACACTGATTTAGAATATTCTGGGTCTTAGGTGGAGCTTCAGGCTATGATGTCACATCTGCTGAGAATTTTTGCTGCCTAGTATAGTTGAGTGCATAGTGCAGCCTAACTTCTAGCACAGTTACTGTATCTCTTCAATATGTCCAGCTATTTTAATAAACTATGCAGGAGTTTTTAGTGCTTTGAGACCTGAGGCCCCTTGAGAGGCTAGACAGATATTTGTCAAACGGATTCAACAGTCATTTGGGGGGAGGACTGACTGACAGCAGACTGACACGTATACACAAGTCAGAATGATTGCAGAATCTTATTTATATCTAAATTGAGTTTAAAAAAACCCCTTATTTCATTCCTATTGAAGTCATTCATCTTTGAGCTGTATTTCATATACATTTAGTGATAGCGATGCTTACAGATCAGACTATATATAGAGATCAGAAATTAGAGAGAGACCAGATGCAATTGCCAGCAAGAGATAGAGATTATTTGCAGATTATTCTTTCAACTTTCATCTTAAAGCTAAGAATGTAGCAAAGCCTTCCTTTGTCTTTTTTTCTGCTCTTTCAGTGAAGACCTGGAATTCAAGTACAGTGAGAACATCTGTGGGTTCACCTGCCACTGGAGGTGAGTGTTCCTATCCGCATGTCCTTATGCAACATAAATTGAGAGGGATTCCGTGCTCAATGTCTGGGGGATTCAGATCTGAGCATGTAGTTCCAATTGGTAGGTACATGGTAATATTAAAATTGCTAACAAGACTGCATGCAGATTCAGTTTCCCAGGTATCACAGAAACTTGTTCTGCTGTATCAGATTCTCAATCAGTTCAAAAAGCAAGGGGTAGTTATCCTTGTCTGCACAGTGGTGTACATGTGTACTGTTAGGCAATCTCTGCAGTAGAAACAATAGATGCCAGAAAAGTGTGGCAGAACAGACAGCTTGAGCAGTGAGTATTTCAGCTAACCAAGTGAAAACTGTGACTGAATGCAAGGTAATGGCAGTTGGAAAGTGGTGCGCCCACCCTATGGATGTTGAAGCAAATTCCTTTGAGCAGAATAGCAGTAAGTAGTCTCCTTCATATATGAATGTGTCAAAGGATTAAATGCCTTAAGGACTTCTGATTTCAGTCAAAATCGATGGGTTGAGCTCTATGCAAAAGTACTTCTGATTGATGTCACCAAGCTGTTACTGTCTATACAGTGTACTGGTATTTCACAGTGGTCTCAAGTGTCAGTTTAGTGAAGATGTAGCTCATCCAGAGTAGGGATCACACTCTTTCTCAGCTTAAAACCACTGAGATTTGTACATATATCTGGCAGTTGTTTGTGGTCCCAAATTTGTGACATCCGTATGCTGGCATTTACCAGGGTGTTTTATGTGAGAAGTCTAGTTGATCTGGATCCCTTCTATAAGTTCAGGACAGTTATGAGGTTGGATTGTTTCTAATATGCCAGTCTTTCTTCTTTGTTTATAGAAGAAGCCTTCAATAAATGAGTTGCTGGCTTTTGCAACAAGTTTTGGTTTTAGTGTGTTAAAACTGGGCAAGCCACTCCGTTGCGTTTAGAGGGTATAGCTGGAGTCCAGAGCTCAGCTCTTAAAAGGCAAAGTACTAAAGGTAGAACCTCAGGGGTAGGGGGAGGAAGATGCAAAGCTAGTTTTAAGCTACCTTTGCAACCTTTGGAATCTGTTCTACTTTACAAACTAAAATGTTTCCTGGTGGAAATCGGGTCATTTAAATTATGCTGTCAGTCATAGCAGACTTCCCAGACTCCTTATGTCTGCCAGAATGATTGTTGCAAGCTGAGCTCTATCACCACTTCTTCCTTTCACTGAAATGTCCATGACAGCGTGCCCTCGTCTGAGGTCTGCACAAGGGCCTGGAATGATCCAGCCTTCTCAATGCAGTTTTATCAAAGGCATCCTCTCACAGCCCTTTCTAGTATGTTTACACCATCCTCGCTGCAGTGCAGCAATTTTGCAGAGGGATTGAACCCCTGGAGAAAATCCCTGCCCAGCTTGTTAGCTCATGCTGGAAATTAGACAGAGACCTGCAGCTTTTCAGTGTGGTGAGTAAAAATCAGTTGTAGCTATCAGGAAATAGTTTGAAAATGTATGAGAAAAGGAGATAAAAGAAGTTTCTGCCCTGATATATCTTGTTTTTCCTGCTGTTGTACAGAGAACACCACTTCTGTCACTGAGTCTGTCTCGACTGTGAGCTATGGGATGAGTAGTGGAACCAAAACTGGTGAAAGGTACACTTTTTCTTGACATTTTGTTAGGCTGTTGTGGTCAGTATGGTCTCAAGAGACAGGTGTTCTAATGGCTTGGAGAACAGGTGAGTCCCAGATGCTGTGGTTTAAGCCCATTAAAGGTTGTGAGCTTTCCTCAGGGCTAAGTGGAACAGAGATGGGAAGGGATAAATATCTTTTGTAGAGCAGTTTAAAGCAGATCTAATTGTGGATTTCAGCGTGGTTACAGCGTTAGTCAGTAAAACTCTCAGTGCCAGCAGTGGATTTTTGTTAGGAGGAGCAAGTTGTCAGGCCCTTTGAAAACACTTGTAAAAATACTCAGCTGTGTGAAATTTGTAGTTTGGGCTTATTTTTGTAGGCCCAACATATGACTGCCATCAAATATCCTTTGTTTGTCTAGCCTAGAGTTTGGTTGGTAGATAAATGCCTTGCTGAGGACAGAAGACTGTTACGCATTCTTGATTAACTCAAAGATGCAGTTGCTTAGTATAGGATTACATGGTATCACAATTATTACTGGCATATCCAGGCATCCTCAGCATGCAAAATATCCATCAAGAAAAATAGGAGGGCAGCCAATTTAAATCTCTTAACTTGGGCTTGCATCTGCCCTGAAAATTATCCCAAATTTGCCATTATGTTTCTTCTGATTTAGTTCTAACATCAGCATTTTGATATTTGAGTCATGATATACTGAGCACCTTAGAGAACTTGCTGTCAGATTTGACCTCCAGCTGTACCAGAAATTAATGTGTGACAGTGGTGTCATTGCTCTTTGCCTCAGTTTCCCCAGCTCTGTCATGGGGAACATTTCCAAATGCTATGTGTGGCTTACTTCATTAATGCTGATTAAGTGGTTTATGGCTCAAATAAACACAAATTAGAAGATAATTCTGTATTTCTGGATCAAATTACCAGTTTGCGGTCAGTGAAGCAACACTGACATGAGCTCAAAATTATGCATACTAGAAGTAAAAATTTCAAAGGTACTTCATCGAATCATTGAATGGTTTGGGTTGGAAGGGACCTCAAAGATCATCTAGTTTCAACACCCCTGCCATGGCAGGGACACCTCCCACTAGACCAGGTTGCTCAAGGCTTCATCCAGCCTGGCCTTGAACACTTCCAGAGATGGAGCATACACAGCTTCTTTAGGCAACCTGTTGCAGTGTCTCACCACTTCAGGGTGAAGAACTTCTTCCTTGTATATAGTCTAAACCTGCCTTCTCCCAGCTTCCAACCATTACCCCTCGTCCTGTCACTGCAGGCCCTGGCACAAAGTCCCTCCTCGGCCTTCTTGTAGGCCCCCTTCAGGTACTGGAAGGCCACTAAGAGGTCTTCCCAGAGCCTTCTCTTTTCCAGGCTGAACAAGCCCAACTGTCTCAGCCTGTCCTCATAGGAAAGGTGTTCCAACCCTCTGACCATCTCGGTAGCCCTCCTCTGGACTCGCTCCAACAGCTCCATATCTGTTTTGTGTTGGGGGCTCCAGAGCTGGATGCAGTATCCCAGGTGGGGTCTCACGAGGGCAATGCTGCCTGAATTACTCTTCAAGTTACATTTTTTAAAATGTGACTTACCCTCCAGGAACCCCACAGTTGTAAATTAAAGGGATTCAGAGCTCCTGTGTGGCCATGTCTTTTTTTTTTTTTTTAATTATTATTATTTTTCTTTTCTGTTTTTTTCTTAAAAGTGTTTAAGTGTTGTTCTACTTAGTGCTTTGTCACAAAGCATTTGTGACTTGGCCAGCTGTGTCTCATTTGTAAAAGTACCTTAGACTCTTCTATACTTAAGTGCTGTTGTTTGTCAATAAAACTCTGACTTTTACTTAAATTGCTTTTGACTCATTCAGGTACTCTTGAGGTTGTGGGAGGTTTCGAGTAGGCAACAGTTGGACTTTTATGCTGATTCCTGGCACTGCAGAGAGTTATTTTTTTTCTTTAACCACATACTTTTCATGTTTTGTTTCTCCAGTGCCACTGGCAGCTGCTGTGATGTGACCCCCAGCTCTCGCTCGTCTCCTCCCACTGTACATCGCCGAGTTGAAAGGAGGAGAGAACTGGTGCGGTCTCAGACACTCCCACGGACTACAGGAACACAGGCCAGGAAAGCGCTTTTTGAGAAATTTGAACAGGATGGTGGAAAGTATGTCACACACCTTGTCTCCAGAATGGGTTGGCTAATGGGAAACTAATTTGTCAATTATTACCAGCAGAGGACAGCTGGGTGGGAGGACTCTCTCAGTGTAGGATTTTGAGCTAAGAGACAATATGTGGTCATGTGTGGATAGCTTCACTGACTTCCCAGGCTGAGCCCTGGAAATTCACCGCTACAGATTCCTCTGGCTTTGGAGTTCTTCAGCTGAAGAAGCAGGTATGTTTTATCAGGAAAGAGTGCTGTGAAAGCTGCCTTCTCCGTTATTATAAAAGACTGGGAATATAGCGACTTTCTGTTGCCACTTATTAAGGAACAAAAGCATGGACTATTCCTTATGCACAGCGATGGGGGTATGATTTAAATAGAAGAGGGCTTGGAATACTGGCTTTAGTGAAATGAAAATGAGTTTTTCTTGGAGGACCAGCAAGTTGAAGTTTCAGCAACGTGTTTCTCAAAGATCACCTGGACAGGTGCTGACTTGGGCAAGGTTGCATAGATGTTGCTGACAAATAAGTTTAAGTTTTTCTAGAATTTAATTTAATCTCATCTCTGTTAATTTTCCAGAGGAAAAGGAGAATCCAGAGCTAAGCTGAAGAGGTCGCAGAGTTTTGGGGTTGCCAGCGCTAGCAGCATTAAACAAATTCTGTTAGATATATATATATATATATATATAGGATACAAGGTGAAGACGTGTTAGCATTTTCAGTGTGCTTTTTTTGGGAGAATTTTCCAAAAAAATATACTCAAAGTGAATGTAAAACATGCTAGACAATGAGCTAACTTCCTCAAGATCATCAAGTTCTGTGTGGGTAACACAAACATCATGGTTTGTATGGGCAGCACTTCAAGACAGTCAGTGATTGCATGAATGAGATTCTGTATGTCTGTCAAAGCAATGCATTAGTGTTTGTCTGAAAGCCTACATTTTTGTGCTTATGGATGTAGACTTCAGTATAAGCTCACATTTTTTTTTCTTAGTTTCAGGCTATTATTTTTGCATTCTTATTATATAGGGCAAGATCTGAATAACATTTTGCCAGTACAAGGAGACTATGGCCCTTTTTCTACACAGCAGACCAAAATACTCTCTACTGGTATTAGACAAGGGAATTTGTAGTAAATGGTTGAGGTTGAATCCCATGGTGTTAATGACCTAATTTCTATGAGGTAACATCAGTGTAGCTAAAAGAATTCAGCAGTTGAGACTTTTGTAATTTTACCTGGCCTTAAACTGCAGGTGCCAAAGCAATTTCCAGGAGAAAGAAAATAGTACAGGCTTTTTTTCTGTAATATGTTTCACAACATTATTTTAAAATGTTCATTATTAGTGCTAAACTCTAAATTATAGTATTCACAAGCAGAACTAATGAAAATTACTGTTAGTTGCTTACCAGAAAAGCTGGGGCTTGAATTTTATATGACGGAAAAGCAGTGTGAGACAAAAGCCCGAGTACGTTTCTTTTGAATGTGGTGGTAGAAAGTAACAATAAGCGTTTGTTCCAAGAATCTGATTTTGCAGTAGGCGTTAATTCTTCCTATATTTCTACTGATCTGTGTAAACAGGCATTGAATTGGGCCTTACTGAAAAGCAAAGCAAGCAAACATAGTCCTTATCTAGTGTTATTCACAGCCACAAAATGAACCATTCTTCCATTATAAATACCTCACAGGGATAAGCGGTGTCCTTGGTTTCTGCAGATACTGGTGCTTTGGGCCTGCTCCAGAGCTCACTGACATCGACAAGATTCTTCCCAGTATTTTCTTCCTGGGCTTTGGATCAGGGTCCTTGACTGTATGTCTGCTTTGCATCTGGTCATTTCAGGCAAAAAGGCTTTAATTGCTGAGTGTGCTGTTTTGTTTTTTTTTTCCTCAGAATACAAATAATATAATGGATCTACAAAGAGGGGAAGAGAAACATAAAACCTATGCTCTGTTGCTTTGGTTAGTGGGATAGAAGGATAGAAAACTGCAGTGAGCAAAATCAGCTCTTCCCTCTTCCCCCATGCTGCATTAACATGCATATTTTTTTCATCATGACAGCACATTGATCTCCAAAACTTCTCCTCAAGCTGGAATGACGGGATGGCATTCTGTGCTCTTGTGCATTCTTTCTTTCCTGAAGCTTTTGATTATAATAAGCTTGACCCAGCTAATCGCAAGCAGGACTTTGAGCTGGCCTTCACCATGGCTGAGTGAGTATCACATTAGATCTCTGTGAAGTACTTCCAGTTCAAGTCTAATGTGGCTGGGCAGCAGTAAAAAGTTTAATCATTCTTCTTGTAGATCCTGTATCACCAGCTTACACGTGTCATGCCAAAAAAAAGATAATAAAGCTCTGCATAGAGAAGGCATAGAACAGGTGACTCGGCAGTCTAAAATCAGAGGTGGTTTTATGAGGCACAGGATAGTTCATGGAGTCCTGGGTTCAGGTCATTCATCGTCTTCAGGCAGTACTTGAATTCTGCTTTCTCACCTCTGTGATTCTCACTAGTCTTAGCACTGACACTTGAGAAATCGGCCTCATGAGTTATACTTGGACAGAAGAGGAAAAAATGCTACTTCTTTCTGGGTTTTGTTTTGTTTTTTTAATTATTTTATTCAAGTAATGAATGATTCTTAATGATTTTGCCAATATTAATTGTTAAAAAAGACGTTTGAGTTCATAGAGCACAAGGCATCCAATGTTTACTAACCAACAGTCCATAGAAACCGGATATACAACTGGTATTTTCTTAGCCAATCCCACCTGCTTGATACCAAATTTCAACTTGAGGCATGTTAATATATCCATCCAGTCTCTCTGGAAAAACTGTGACGCCCTGAACGGCAGGGAGCAAGTAGATTAACTTTTGGAATTGGGTTTTGTGGCAGGGTTCACATCTCTCTCCGTTTCTTTGGTTAAACAAGAATAAAGGTTAAATTCAGTGTAAGTAGAGTTAGATCAAGGCTGAGAGCTGCTCAACCTGGTAACTGCATTTTTGTAAAACAGAGCTAATACCCTCAGTCACACTGACCTGATCCTTTCTGATGCAGTATACCAGGCAATTAAATGGTAACTTGTTTATTAAATTCATCATGAGTGTGAACTTGTCAGCTAGAAATAGTAACTTTCTGAACCCAGTATCAACATGATTCTTACTTACTGTTTTATTTGACTTGTGTAACAGTAAACACTCCATGTGGTATGCAGCTGGGTTTGGTACACTTTCCAAATACTAACAGGATGTGGGAATACATGGCTAGTTTCCTGCAGCTTCTCATACAGCTTCAAACATTGGTACCACCACACTGAAGCTCTGGGGTTCATTCAGAGTGTTTTTTTTCTTTTTTTTAAGTAATAACTTACAGAACTGGATTTGCCATTTGCCATTCCAAAGAAAAGCTTTGAAAATTCTTAGCGTAATGTTGGCTCTCCTTATTACAGCCCCTAGCAAAGGAATTCATTTGGGAATTACAAGGTGTTAATACACACATATCTATACGTATATATAAAAAAATTTTGTTGCTTGTCAGTGAGTTGAAAGAGATTCTATGACACTTTTAGGTGGTTGATCTCTAAAGGAAAACTATCCAAACTCTCAAAGGAAAGTTGCAGTGTTTTTCTATCTCAGTAAGTATAGGGGAGAACAAAAGACAGCATGCGCACAAGAGTAAGAAACATTAGGTAAGAGTATCTACAGAAATTACTACTTCATAGGTGTGATTGCCTTTAAACTAACTGTTCTCTTCTAGTGCCAGAAAAGGCTTTTCTCTGTTATTGCTGTTCACCTCAGTATGAGCTCTGCTGATCAAATTGCTTCCTGCTCTTGTGATTTTTCATCTTGGGCCTCAGCAGATCTGTTCCTTTCTGTTGGGCCAGATCTCAGTCAGGCTTCTGCTCTCCAACCTGATCATCTGAGACTGTTGTCCAAGTCACACACACCTTGAAGATATGGAGTGGTGGAGAAGAAACAGCCCACAGCCACGTGGGCCTTCATTGGCACATATCATCTCTTCTCATGTTTTGCCATTCTTTTGGAGCTTCCTGTGTAATAACCAGAAAAACTCGTGATTTGCGAACTCGCATGACCTTGCTTACTGAGACTTGGACAGGGGAATGTGAGATTGGGCTACATGCTACAGATATCAGGGATGTGAATGGGAGTCAGTAGATGAAAAAAACCCAATGACCTACAGGGCTTTGGATCAGATCCCAGTATAGAGGAAGGAGGAGAAAGAATAGGAATATTCCATGGTCACAAAAATAATCTCCAACCTGAGCCTGACCATTTCATTGTGAAATGAAATCTTGCTGCTAAACCTCAGGATTTCTCTAATGCCTCAGTGATGCTCAGCGTGATCAGAGCGGCAAATGAGTCTTGGAAGTAGTTACAGGCCTTAGATTTAACTCTTGATTCACTGTGTCTGTTTTATTATTGCTACAGGAAAATGGCTCACTGCGATCGTCTGATAGAAGTGGATGACATGATGGTGATGGGTCATAAGCCGGATCCCATGCGTGTCTTCACCTATGTCCAGTCTTTATACAATCATCTGCGACGCTTTGAATAAAATCATTGACACCTCTCCAGCCAGAAGGGTCAAGTACAGTGTGCTAGTGGGAAGAGTGACATTTTGCAAATGGAACGCAGTGTTATTTCTTGCTTTTTACTGTCCCTTTGCTTACATTCAACTGCATGGCTGGCTGACTGAAGTGTTGCTGAGCAGCACCCGAAGTGTTGATCACATCAGCATGTCAGTAAGACAGAAATATGTTTGGAAAAAAAGACAAAAACATAGGGAAAGGTAAACGCTGTCATTTTGGTGCTAGTAGTAGGTTGGACTTTTAATATTACTGTGTTTAAAGGTCCCAGGAACCTAATTTGCTGCTCGTATATCTGTTAGGCTGGGGACACAGTTTTATGCAGTGACAGGCAACTCTGCTATGAAGGTGTTCCCTCTTAAAATGCAGGTAAAACTCCAGAAGGTAGCACCTTCAATTCCACTTGTCCATTGAACATAGCACAAAAGAAATGGCATATGAACAAGGAAATTTCCATTTCACAAATAATAACCTGAAGTACTCAACCACTAGGGCAATACTGCCTCTCCTCCAACTCTGCACCCCACTCTACCGTATATGCACACACACACATGCCTCAAACAGGCATTGTTCTGTTCTTTTAAAGCAGAAAGAGAACACAGGCTCTTAATGTGCAGACTGGGGGGACAGATAACTACCATGTTACATAACATTGTTCATCTGTAATGATTAAATCTGAAGTGATTTGCTTAGAGGCTTGCTAAAGCCTCTACTGGCAGTACTGGATTAATTTCTTGATCACAAAGGATAGCAACAGGTGGGGCTGTTCTGTGTATGACATTGTGTGTTTGCACGATTGAAGATTACAGGAAAGGGGGGCAGCTAGCAAGGTACAAAATCGTTTTAACAGTTGCATAGAAGCAAGACTGTAGCATGCTTTCATCCAGACTCTGGGTGACAGCAACTCTCCAGTGTGGACAGGAATGAAGCCTTTATGATTTGCTGGGTCCTCATGCTGACACTGAGGTGGACAGGCAATATGCTAAAAAAAAGTATGGAAGATGGGGTTTTGAAATGCTTTGGACTAGCTTCTGTTTTCAGTTAAATTAGCATTAAACCCACAGTACAGTGGGATTATTCCAGATTTACTGGACAAAAATGTCATGTGTCACCCTTTCTGGTTTTCTCTTGGATAAATCAACAGAGCTTTGTTTTCACATTGAAAGTTAAAAACAAAACCACTAAAAAAGCATACTTGAAAAAAAAAAAAGCCTATTAAAATTATTTCTTTCCTAAGAACAGGCTCATAGAAAGTAAAAAAAAAAAAAAAAAAAGCCCCAAGCCCTCTGCTCACTCTAGAGAATGTTTTTTAACCTGCATTTGTGCTTTTTGTAGCTATTTATAAAGATTACTTTGGTTCTGTATTCATGACCATTTATAATAAAATATGTCAAATGCTCTTCAGATTTACTGCTTCTCCTTAGAGTGAAGTGACAAATAACAAAGTAAAATCAGTGAAAAGAACCCAGAGCTTTTGCTTAGAAGATTTTTGTTCTAGTCGTGATGCTGTGTGCTCTGAATTCAGTTTTAAAACCTATAGATGTTCAGTGGCATTTGGAATAGGATTTTAGTTCAGCCACCCTTTCTAGTGAAGTTTACTTAAGAAACCATGAATGAAGCAACCACTTTGTTAGCAGTCTCAGAAAAACAAATGAACGAACACCGAAAGTGTACAAAGGTGAAGTATAAGTTAACTGCTGAAGGTCTGGATCATGAAGTTCTGTTTGAAGTGGAGCTAGGCTGTTGCTATGACACTATGGAAACAGTTTGAAAGACTTTTAAATATACATCTTAATATAAGTAGCCAAAAGATACTTGGTCAAACTAGCAGGATCCTTGATATTGCTAATCTCACAGCTTTAATGCAAGTGGACAGAGGTTGGGTGGATTGTTCATATTTGTCATATGACTGCCATTGTATTCAGTTTTTGACTTTGTCTTGAATGACCATAATTCTGAGTAGTAAATGCGTGCCTGTTGCTCTACCAAATGCTCTGTAAGGATAAACACACTGTACTTGTGTTTTGGAGAAGCGATTAGAGTAAGCATGATGAGAAATCTGTCCACAACTGGCACACACGATACACATATTTACATTCTCAGAGCAGAATACCTCTCATTGACTAGCAGAGCGAAGTTCCATCCTAACTACAAGAAGAGGGACAATATGGCTTTATATTCACATTCCTTCACAGTCCCAGGTCATGGATGATATTCCTGTGTGATGTGAGTGCTAAAGACAGAGGTAAGTGCTTGGCCAGTTTAGGCCTAGTAGCAAATAATTATGTAAAAGAAGTTGTAGACTGCAAGATTACTGCCAAGTCACCAGAGGGGGGTTTACATCTTTTCTAATTTAGCTTGTTTTCACAGCTACCCAGAAGCTATTTGTACAGGTTTTCTAAAGTCTTCCCACTTCAGAGAGGTGAAGGTAAAGATAAGTGGTACTTGCCAGCAAACTGATTGCAGGGGAATGGAAGACTGTAAGCTGATTTCAGCTTCTGGTGGTTTGCGTGTAAGCAGATGAGGGAGATGGTGCTATGACACAATTTTAGAAAAAAAAAACAAAACTACAGCTTTGTGCATTAAGAGAATATGAATAACCTTGACTATTAGATTGTATGATTAAATTAAAGTATGTAATCTATGCCCCCTGCTGGTTTTTTTAGTATTTTTAATTTTAAAAAAAGCGCAGAGTTTGTGTATATATGATAGAAAATGTGTTAGCATGAGTGAGAACAATATATTAAGTTGCCATAGTGTGTATTTTACACAGATGGACTGTTGCCAGCTTTTCCAGTGTTTCTGCACTGTGTCTAAAATTCAGTACTGTCAAAGGTGGTTTACTGGCAACTTGATCCTACTTGTAAAGGCTAGATTAATTTGTTCTGTGCAAGATTTTCCAAATAATCTCAGCAGAGACATCACCTAGTTTTTAAAATTATGTTTGCATATAGCTTCCCACAGCAGGGAAGTCCTCCTCCTTGAAAGTACAGTAATTGGGTGGATGACTTTCATCGCTTCTCCCTTTGTGTGACATTTCCAATAAAGCGTTTAATCTAAACATATGCTCAAACCAGTGCAAACTCTTGGATACACGTCATTAGGTATAAAATCAGCCTACATGGTTCAACATGTGTCACTAACTTAAACCTGGCCTGGCTTACACAGATAGTTTTAAAGTGTCCAGAACAAAAATTGGCATTGCTTTAGGTAAGGTGCGCCTAAAAGGCACTTTTGGTTATGCTAAAATAGCTCTATGTCTAGATAAAGCCTCAGTGGAGTTAGTAATGCAGAATCAGAAGAGTTTGGGCTGGAAGGGACCTTTAAAGACCATCTAGCCCAACAACCCCCACCAGGAGCAGGGACATCTTTAGCTGGATCAGGCTGCTCAGAGCCCCGTCTGCCTTGGCCTTGAATGTTCCCAGGACTGGGGCATCAACCACCTCTCCGGGCAGCCTGTGCCAGTGTCTCACCACCCTCACCCTAAATTTTCTTCCCACTATCTGGTCTAAACCTACCCTCTTTCAGTTTGCAACCCTTACCCCTTGTCCTATCACCACCCTCCCCGATCAGGAGTCCCTCCCCACCTTTCCTGCAGGCCCCCTTTAAGCACTGGGAGGCCGCTATAAGGTCTACCCCGGCGCCTTCTCCAGGCTGAACAACCCCAACCCTCTCAGCCTGTCCTCAGAGGGGAGTATTCTGGGCACTAGTGGAACACCAGAATTCAGACCTCTTACGTTAGCCTGCTTTGCAATTTCAGCAACATTGAAAGCAAGCAGTTGATGCTGCAGCATCAGCTCAGCCTAGAGACTTTCCCCACTTCGATGCTGCCACAGCAGTTTGGGTGACAGTCTAATCCTCTGAAGACTGAGACTATCTGTGTTATTTTGAAGGCATCTAATAAGGAACACGGCAACATATTTAATTTAGATCTAGTCTCGTGAATGCTGGTTATTTAGACTCGTCCACAGAAAACCTATTTTTCCACACTGAAGACTTGAGCCACTTTATAAATAACGAACCCGGTTTCTATATCCAGACACAAATTGCCAAGGTGAAGACCTGCTCCTTTGCAAAAATCCTTTGTAAAAGCGCCAGTACGGGCTGTGGGAGGTTAGCCGTATTTCGGCAGCGCCGAGGCCGGCGGTCGCTCACCAGCACTTCCCGCCGAGGAGGTGTCGCTTTCCCGCCCCTGTGCCCGCTGCCCGCGTGTAGGTCGCAGCGCGAAGTGTCTCCCAGCGCCGCGCTCGGCCCTGCCCGCGGGCCCGCCCCCGCCGCGCGCGCCGGCCTGTGGCCGTTGGCGGGAAGCGCGGCTGCGGGGACAGCGGTTGGCTGCAAGCAGGTGGGGCCAGGGGCAGAGGAGGGAGCTGGGGGGGCGGGGGAAGGTGAGGGGCGGGGAGGGGCGGGAGGGGGAGCTGAGGGGGCAGGGGGCGGGAGCTGGGCGGGCTGTTGCAGGCGTTGTGCTGCCCGCGAGGGACCTGGGCCGGCGCGGCGCGCGGCGGAGCCCCGTCTGCCGCGGGATCGTTTTCTCCCTTATAAACCGCTAGAGGTTCTCAGGAATTAACAAGCCTATTTGTTTTCATTCTTTTCCAACCTGTCCTCACTGCTAAGTTGGTTTTACCTGTGTTATTTGAAGAGTAGCGCACTGTTGTCAGCCTCGGAAGTCTACAATGATTTAACCCCTGAAAACCACCTAAGGTAAAAATAAAAATTTCTTATGTCATATAGTTCATATTGAAGGATCAGTTGTAAGTTTCGTATTAACAGATTAAAAGGAAATAACCTTTTTATGGTAAGTTAACCATGAGGAACAGATTCAGGGTGGGTAACTACAAATTAAATACTTTATGATGGTGTTGCTCACAAGTTGGGTCAGGACAGCACCAGATACTGGGTTTTCAGAATGAAACTGCATGGAGTCCCATGGGTCTCACAACAATGTCTTGGAGGACCGTCATTCAGGGATTCCTCACCTTTCAAAGTGTCATGGATTAGGGTTGGGCTGGCCACAAACGAATGGCAGATGCTCTTTATTACGTGACTGAGCACATTTTCAGAAACCTAACACATTAATTGTTCTCAACCACCATTCAGCTATCTCAGCATTTCAGTTTATTAGAAACCATTTTGTCATCGCTCTTTAATTTGGTCAGATTTCTAAAAGCCTTGGAATGTTACTGAGAGTACAGATAATAAAATGTTGTGGAACATGACTAATATGCAGCCTGATAACTTATTCTGTGACTTGCACTGGTCAAAGTAAACAAAGTTCAAACTAGTTTTTGAGTTCAGATCTACCTAAGTCATTGGAAAACTTTCAGTTGTTATGGAAATGGCTCCAGTTCCTGCTCCAGCTGTTCGTGTGACAAAAATTACTGCTTTCAACTAGCTCTTTTTAGCATGTTATGTTAAGAAGCTGTTAAAAAGTACTCATTAGAGGGGAAAAACAAAAAAAGTACATCTAGTCCAAAGGGGGCCAGAATGTAGAAATCAAGGGCCAGCCCACAGGAGCATTGCTCTCTTGTACAAATAGTTGCAGACTTCATGTGTGCAGTACCATATAAATGGATTTACAGGTCTGCCCCAGTAGTGGTCTATGTAATTGATACTAATCAGTGTTCAGCCTAGTCATAGTTTTGCTTTGCCTCATGAATTGGGAGCATGCTGAGTGTCTGTGATCACAGCTTTCCATCCTCCTGCGTCAGTTAGCATGAATCATTCACTTTCCTTGCTTGCCTTGCGCCCCATTCTTTGCTGCTTCTCGAGTCTCTAGGTCCTTCTCTGAGGCTAATGGCATCAGTAATGTCAACCCTGTTTTCTGAAGCTTGTATTTTTCTTTGTCTAACTCTGAAATAGCTGCATTTTTCTTTAAGACGGTGTTTCTTCATCTGCAACCCCTTTTTTGTTCCTCTGGAGTACATGCAGATTTCTTTTTGCACAGCAGCTGGCATGACAGGCACTGTAGTTACCAGTTTTAATGATCACTGACAGAATTTAGGTACCGTTTGAAATTAAAGATCATCATTAACAGCTTTCTAGCTTTCACCGTGCTGTATTTGCAGCAATTGCAGTTGCTTCCCACTTTTCTGTCTTGGATCAGCTGAAGTTCTTTTGACCAATGCTACTTGCTGCTTTATCACGTTGATAGCTCTTTGAAGCTTGTTGGGAACTCTGAGCAACCCTGCTCTGATCTAAACTGGTAGGAGGGGGCACAACTGTACCATCTGGCGTGCTACTCTTTTTGTCTCCCTCATTTCTTCTGCCTGGCTCCTAATCTCTTTTGTCCCAGGAAAGCTTATAGTTGCCACAAAGGTGGAGCATACTGCCAAGGATATTTTATGGCTGACATTTTGGATAGCTAGGTGTACTTAACACACCTTTCATTTGCTTTCGCTATCTTTACGCATTTCTGCAATAAATCGATCAAAAATTACTGCCCGAAGCTGTGGGAACTATCTCAATTAATGTACAAAGAATACGTTTTTCTTTCCAGGCAGATCTTAACCGGGAACGGCTGGAAGGAAGCGCCGTGGCTGCGCGGGCGTGCTGCCTGCCGCCGGTGCTGCGGCAGGAGGCTGCTGGAGGCGGCGCTGCCCTTCCCGCCGCAGCTGGTCTGCGTTCCCGTGGCAGCCGGTCTGTTGGCCTTCCGCGCTGTTCTGGGCCCCTTCCGGAACACTTCGTCACACATTTAGAAAGAAATGATGTGCTGCTGCTGTGGAGATTGAAGCTGGGACACGGCTGGGAGCAACGCCCCTCCCTGAAGGGGAACGGAGGACGTGGCCATTAGCCAGAGTTAGGCCTTGGGAGCAGCATCAGCGAGAGGTGTGTGAGGGAGAAGGGGGATGGTTTTAAGGGTACCTGTGCTGGAGTGTGGACAGAGCTGTGTGTTGCTGAGGACCAGCTGTGTGCATTTGGGGTGAGGATTTGTCTCAGAAGACTGCATGAGCGTAGTGTGAGAATAGGAAAATTGACAACCAAACTGCTGTGACTTTGCACATATTTTGGGCATTGGTTTCACCCTACATTAAACCATTATCCCGAATGTGCTTTGTTCTTTGTTCTGCTTCAGTCCTTCCTAGGCTTTTCCATTTCCTCATTTACCTGCTGTATTTCCTCCTTCAGTTTTTCAGGTGCTGTTTTCTCTCTCTTTTTTAATTTTCTAATGACCATTATATTTCTTTTTTACAACCTAGAGTTCATCCACCTCTCCAGCCATATTTTTAAAAGGTGTTTACTTCTCCAACCTATGGGAGAATATTTATATTTCATATTTGTTCACTTCTCATTTTTCTGTGACTGTCCATTTAGTAATTCCATCCTTCCTCACGGGTCTCCTTTTCTTTCTCATCTCCCTCCTATTGCAGACAACCCATCTTTTCCTCTCAGTTCCACTTTCAAGCCTCTTACCCTCTCTCCTCCTAGCTTCCATTCCCAAATTCTTCTGTTTCTTCCTTCTCCCACTTCAAACTCTCTCCCTTGCACCTTAGCAAATTCTTGGGAAGCCTTGAACGAGAAGTCTTTTCATACCAGTGTCATTTTGCAGGTAAAAGGGGCAAGAATTTTTCTCACCCTTATGGACCTGTCTTCTCCCCTTCTTGCTTCTGCAGACAAATACAATACTATTCCCATTTTTAGGTTTCACATTCCAAGAACTGACCCGCATTATATCCAGAAACTTTCCAAAAAACAATGGCCAGACTGTTGCAAGCTGTAGAGACGTCGGAACATCTGTTGGGCTTTACGTTGGGACGTCTCTTGGGCTCTACGTCTGGTTTTAGCTCATTTGCGGCTATACGTCCGGACGTCTTCTGAGCTCTACGTCGGGACGTGTGTTGGTCTCTACGTCGGAACGTACGTTGGTTTCTACGTCTGGCTTGAGGTTAATTTCGGCTCTACGTCGGAACGTCTCTCGGGCTATACGTCGGGACGTGTGTTGGGCTCTACGTCGGAACGTACGTTGGTTTCTACGTCTGGCTTGAGGTTAATTTCGGCTCTACGTCGGAACGTCTCTCGGGCTATACGTCGGGACGTGTGTTGGGCTCTACGTCTGGCTGTAGCTCACTTTCTGCTCTGCGTCGAAACATCTGTTGGTCTCTACGTCGGGACGTCTGTTGGTCTCTACTTCGATATGTCTGGCTTGAGCTCGCTTTCGGCTCTACGTCGTAACGTCTGTTGGGCTCTACGTCGGGACATCTGTTGGGCTCTACGTCGGGACGTCTGTTCGGCTCTAAGTCAGGACGTATTTAGAGATCTAAGTCGGGACGTCTCTTGGGCTGTACGTCTGGCTTGAGCTCACTTTCAGCTCTATGTCGGGACGTCTGTTGGGCTCTACGTCGGGATGTACGTTGGCTTCTACATCTGGCTTGAGGTTAATTTCGGCTCTACGTCGGGACGTCTGTTGGGCTCTACGTCGGGACGTGTGTTGGGCTCTAGGTCGGGAAGTCGCTTGCGCTCTACGTCGGGATGTCTTTTGGGCTCTACATCTGGCTGTAGCTCACTTTCGTCTCTACGTTGGAACGTCTGTTGGGCTCTACGTCGGGACGTATGTTGGGCTCTACAACGGGACATGTATTGGACTCTACGTCGGGACGTCTGTTGGGCTCTACGTCGGGACGTCTCTTGTGCTCTACATCTGGCTTGAGCTCGCTTTCTGCTCTACGTTGGGATGTCTGTTGGTCTCAACGTCAGAACGTCTCTCGGGCTATACGTCGGGACGTGTGTTGGGTTCTACTTTAAGAAGTCTGGCTTGAGCTCGCATTCGGCTCCACGTCGGGACGTCTGTTGGTCTCAACGTCGGAACGTCTCTCGGGCTATACGTCGGGACGTGTGTTGGGTTCTACTTTAAGAAGTCTGGCTTGAGCTCGCATTCGGATCCACATCGGGACGTCTGTTGGGCTCTACGTCGGGACGTCTGTTGGGCTCTAAGTCGGGACGTGTCTTGGGCTCTAGTTTGGGAAGTGTGTCTTTAGCTCGCTTTCGGACCTACGTGCGGATGTCTCTTGGGCTCTACGTTTGGCTTTAGCTCATTTGCGGCTATATTTCCGGACGTCTTTTGAGCTCTACAACTGGACGTGTGTTGGGCCCTACGTCGGAATGTACGTTGGTGTCTACGTCTGGCTTGAGGTTAATTTCGGCTCTACGTCGGAACGTCTGTTGGGCTCTACGTCGGGACGTCTCTCGGGCTCTACGTCGGGATGTCTTTTCCGCTCTACGTCTGGCTGTAGCTCACTTTCGGCTCTACGTCGGAACGACACTTGGGCTCTGCGTCTGGAGGTCTGTTGAGCTCTACGTCCGGACGTCTCTTGGGCTCTATGTTTGGCTTTTGCTCACTTTCAGCTCTACGTCAGAACATCTGTTGGGCTCTACATCGGGACGTCTCTTGGGCTCTACGTCTGGCTTTAGTTCATTTGCGGCTATACGTCGGGACATCTTCTGAGCTCTATGTCGGGACGTCTGCTGGGCGCTGCGTCGGAACGTACGTATTTTCTACATCTGGCTTGAGGTTAATTTCAGCTCTACGTCGGAATGTCTCTCGGGCTGTACATCGGGACGTGTGTTGGGCTCTAAGTCTGGCTGTAGCTCACTTTCTGCTCTACATCGAAACATCTGTTGGGCTCTACATCGGGACGTCGCTTGAGCTCTACGTCGGGACGTCTTTTGGGCTCTACGTCTGGCTGTAGCTCACTTTCGTCTCTACGTTGGAACGTCTGTTGGGCTCTACGTCGGGACATCTGTTGGGCTCTAAGTCGGGACGTCTCTTGGGCTCTACATCTGGCTTGAGCTCGCTTTCGCCTCTACGTCGGGACATCTGTTGGGCTCTACTTCGGGACGTATGTTGGGCTCTACTTCGGGACGTATGTTGGGCTCTACAACGGGACATGTGTTGGGCTCTACGTCAGGACATCTGTTGGGCTCTAAGTCGGTACATATCTTGGGCTCTACTTCTGGCTTGAGCTCGCTTTCTGCTCTACGTTGGGATGTCTCTTGGTCTAAACGTCTGGACGTCTGTTGGGCTCTACGTAGGGACATGTATTGGGTTCTACTTTAAGAAGTCTGGCTTGAGCTTGTTTTCGGATCTACGTCGGGACGTCTGTTGGGCTGTACGTCCGGACGTCTCTTGGCCTCTACGTTTGGCTTTTGCTCACTTTCAGCTCTACATCGGAACATCTGTTGGGCTCTACGTTGGGACGTCTCTTGGGCTCTACGTCGGGACGTCTCTTAGGCTCTACGTCGGGATGTCTGGCTTGAGCTTGCTTTCAGCTCTACTTCGGAACATCTGTTGTGCTTTACTTCGGGACTTCTGTTCGGCTCTACGTCGGGACGTCTGTTGGGCTCTAAGTCTGCTGTTGTCAACAGACATCCCGACTTAGAGCCCAACAGACGTCCCGACGTAGAGCCCAACAGACGTCCCGACGTAGAGCCGAACAGATGTCCAAACGTAGAGCCCAACACACGTCCCTACGTAGAGCTGAAAGTAAGCTAAATCCTGATGTAGAGCCCAACAGACGTCCCAACACACAGCCCAACAGACGTCCCGACGTAGACCCAACCGACGTCCCGACGCAGAGATGAAAGTAAGGTAAACGCTGATGTAGAGCCCAACAGACGTCCCGACATACAGCCCAACAGACGTCCCGACGCAGACCCAACCGACGTCCCGACGCAGAGATGAAAGTAAGGTAAACGCTGATGTAGAGCCCAACAGAGGTCCCGACGTAGAGCCCAACAGACGTCCCGACGAAGAGCCCAACCGACGCCCCGACGTAGAGCTGAAAGTAAGCTAAACCCTGATGTAGAGCCCAACACACGTTCCGACGTAGAGCCCAACACACGTTCCGACGTAGAGCCCAACCGACGTCCCGCCGTAGAGCTCAACCGACGTCCCGACGTAGAGCTGAAAGTAAGCTAAATCCTGATGTAGAGCCCAACAGACGTCCCGAGGTAGAGCCCAACACACGTCCCGACGTAGAGCCCAACACACGTCCCGACGTAGAGCCCAACAGACGTCCCGACGTAGAGCCCAACAGACGTCGTGACGTAGAGCCCAACACACGTCCCGACATACAGCTGAAAGTAAGCTAAATCCTGATGTAGAGCCCAACATATGTCCCGTCGTAGAGCCCAACAGACGTCCCGACGTACAGCCCAACAGACATCCCGACGTAGAGCCCAACAGGCGTCCCGACGTAGAGCCCAACCGACGTCCAGACGAAGAGCCCAACCGACGTCCCGACGTAGAGCTGAAAGTAAACTAAACCCTGATGTAGAGCCCAACACACGTCCCGACGTACAGCCCAACAGAGGTTCCGACGTAGAGCCCAACACACGTCCCGACGTAGAGCCCAACAGACGTCCCGACGTAGAGCCCAACAGACGTCCCGACGTAGAGCCCAACACGCGTCCCGACGTAGAGCCCAAACGACGTCCCGACGTAGACCCCAACCGACATCCCGAAGTAGAGCCCAACCGACGTCCCGACGTAGAGATGAAAGTAAGCTAAACCCCGATGTAGAGCCCAACAGATGTCTTGACGTAGAGCCCAACACACGTCCCGACGTAGAGCTCAACATACGTCCCGACGTAGAGCTGAAAGTAATCTAAATCCTGATGTAGAGCCCAACGCACGTCCCGACGTAGAGCTGAAAGTAAGCTAAATCCCGACGTAGAGCCCAACGCACGTCCCGACGTAGAGGCCAACGCACGTCCCGACGTAGAGCTGAAAGTAAGCTAAATCCCGACGTAGAGGCCAAGGCACGTCCCGACGTAGAGGCCAACGCACGTCCCGACGTAGAGCTGAAAGTAAGCTAAATCCCGACGTAGAGCCCAACGCACGTCCCGACGTAGAGCCCAACGTACGTCCCGACGTAGAGCCCAACGCACATCCCGACATAGAGCCCAACACACATCCCTACGTAGAGCTGAAAGTAAGCTAAATTCCGACGTAGCGCCCAACGCACGTCCCGAAGTAGCGCCCAACGCACGTGCCGACGTAGCGCCCAACGCACGTCCCGACGTAGAGCTGAAAGTAAGCTAAATCCCGACGTAGAGGCCAACGCACGTCCCGACGTAGAGGCCAACGCACGTCCCGACGTAGAGCTGAAAGTAAGCTAAATCCCGACGTAGAGCCCAACGCACGTCCCGACGTAGAGGCCAACGCACGTCCCGACGTAGAGCTGAAAGTAAGCTAAATCCCGACGTAGAGCCCAACGCACGTCCCGACGTAGAGCCCAACGCACGTCCCGACGTACAGCCCAACGCACGTCCCGACGTAGAGCTGAAAGTTAGCTAACTACAGACGTAGAGCCCAACGCACGTCCCGACGTAGCGCAGAAAGTTAGCTAACTACAGACGTAGAGCCCAACGCACGTCCCGACGTAGAACCCAACGCACGTCCCGACGTAGAGCCCAACGCACCTCCCGACGTAGAGCCCAACGCACGTCCCGACGTAGAGCCCAACGCACGTCCCGACGTAGAGCTGAAAGTAAGCTAAATGCCGACGTAGAGGCCAATGCACGTCCCGACGTAGAGCTGAAAGTAAGCTAAATCCCGACGTAGAGCCCAACGCACGTCCCGACGTAGAGCCCAACGCACGTCCCGACGTAGAGCTGAAAATTAGCTAACTACAGACGTAGAGCCCAACGCACGTCCCGACGTAGAGCCCAACGCACGTCCCGACGTAGAGCTGAAAGTTAGCTAACTACAGACGTAGAGCCCAACGCACGTCCCGACGTAGAGCCCAACGCACGTCCCGACGTAGAGGCCAACGCACGTCCCGACATAGAGCTGAAAGTAAGCTAAATCCCGACGTAGAGCCCAACGCACGTCCCGACGTAGATCTGAAAGTAAGCTAAATCCCGACGTAGAGGCCAACGCACGTCCCGACGTAGAGGCCAACGCACGTCCCGACGTAGAGCTGAAAGTAAGCTAAATCCCGACGTAGAGGCCAAGGCACGTCCCGACGTAGAGGCCAACGCACGTCCCGACGTAGAGCTGAAAGTAAGCTAAATCCCGACGTAGAGCCCAACGCACGTCCCGACGTAGAGCCCAACGTACGTCCCGACGTAGAGCCCAACGCACATCCCGACATAGAGCCCAACACACATCCCGACGTAGAGCTGAAAGTAAGCTAAATTCCGACGTAGCGCCCAACGCACGTCCCGAAGTAGCGCCCAACGCACGTGCCGACGTAGCGCCCAACGCACGTCCTGACGTAGAGCTGAAAGTAAGCTAAATCCCGACGTAGAGGCCAACGCACGTCCCGACGTAGAGGCGAACGCACGTCCCGACGTAGAGCTGAAAGTAAGCTAAATCCCGACGTAGAGCCCAACGCACGTCCCGACGTAGAGCCCAACGCACGTCCCGATGTAGAGCCCAACGCACGTCCCGACGTAGAGCCCAACGCACGTCCCGACGTAGACCTGAAAAGTAAGCTAAATCCCGACGTAGAGCCCAACGCACGTCCCGACGTAGAGCCCAACGCACGTCCCGACGTAGAGCCCAACGCACGTCCCGACGTAGAGCTGAAAGTAAGCTAAATCCCGACGTAGAGCCCAACGCACGTCCCGACGTAGAGCCCAACGCACGTCCCGACGTAGAGCCCAACGCAGGTCCCGACGTAGAGCCCAACGCACGTCCCGACGTAGAGCTGAAAGTTAGCTAACTACAGACGTAGAGCCCAACGCACGTCCCGACGTAGAGCAGAAATTTAGCTAACTACAGACGTAGAGCCCAACGCACGTCCCGACGTAGAACCCAACGCACGTCCCGACGTAGAGCCCAACGCACGTCCCGACGTAGAGCTGAAAGTAAGCTAAATGCCGACGTAGAGGCCAACGCACGTCCCGACGTAGAGCTGAAAGTAAGCTAAATCCCGACGTAGAGCCCAACGCACGTCCCGACGTAGAGCCCAACGCACGTCCCGACGTAGAGCTGAAAGTAAGCTAAATCCAAACGTAGAGCCAACGCACGTCCCGACGTAGAGCCCAACGCACGTCCCGACGTAGAGCCCAACGCACATCCCGACATAGAGCCCAACGCACATCCCGACGTAGAGCTGTAAGTAAGCTAAATTCCAACGTAGCGCCCAACGCACGTCCCGAAATAGCGCCCAACGCACGTCCCGACGTAGCGCCCAACGCACGTCCCGACGTAGCATCCAACGCACGTCCCGACGTAGAGCTGAAAGTAAGTTAAATCCCGACGTAGAGGCCAACGCACGTCCTGACGTAGAGGCCAACGCACGTCCCGACGTAGAGGCCAACGCACGTCCCGACGTAGAGCAGAAAAGTAAGCTAAATCCCGACGTAGAGCCCAACGCACGTCCCGACGTAGAGCCCAACGCACGTCCCGACGTAGAACCCAACGCACGTCCCGACGTAGAGCTGAAAGTAAGCTAAATCCCGACGTAGAGCCCAACGCACGTCCCGACGTAGAGCCCAACGCACGTCCCGACGTAGAGCCCAACGCACGTCCCGACGTAGAGCTTAAAGTAAGCTAAATCCCGACGTAGAGCCCAACGCACGTCCCGACGTAGAGCCCAACGCACGTCCCGAAGTAGAGCTGAAAGTAAGCTAAATCCCGACGTAGAGCCCAACGGACGTCCCGACGTAGAGCTGAAAGTAAGCTAAATCCCGACGTAGAGGCCAACGCACGTCCCGACGTAGAGGCCAACGCACGTCCCGACGTAGAGCTGAAAGTAAGCTAAATCCCGACGTAGAGCCCAACACACGTCCCGACGTAGAGCCCAACGCACATCCCGACATAGAGCCCAACGCACGTCCCGACGTAGAGCTGAAAGTTAGCTAACTACAGACGTAGAGCCCAACGCACGTCCCGACATAGACCTGAAAGTTAGCTAACTCCAGACGTAGAGCCCAACACACGTTCCGACGTAGAGCCCAACGCACGTCCCGACGTAGAGCCCAACGCACGTCCCGACGTAGACCTGAAGGTAAGATAAATCCCGACCTAGAGCCCAACGCACGTCCCGACGTAGAGCTCAACGCACGTCCCGACGTAGAGCTGAAAGTTAGCTAACTACAGACGAAGAGCCCAACGCGCGTCCCGACGTAGAGCTGAAAGTTAGCTAACTACAGACGAAGAGCCCAACGCGCGTCCCGACGTAGACCTGAAAGTTAGCTAACTACAGACGTAGAGCCCAACGCGCGTCCCGACGTAGAGCCCAACGCGTGTCCCGACGTAGAGCCCAACGCACGTCCCGACGTAGAGCCCAACGCACGTCCCAACGTAGAGCTGAAGGTAAGCTAAATCCCGACGTAGAAGCCAAAGCACATCCCGACGTAGAGGCCAACGCACGTCCCGACGTAGAGCCCAACGCACGTCCCGACGTAGAGGCCAACGCACGTCCCGACGTAGAGCTGAAAGTAAACTAAATCCCGACGTAGAGCCCAACGCACGTCCCGACGTAGAGCCCAACGCACGTCCCGACGTAGCGCCCAACGCACGTCCCGACGTGGAGCTGAAAGTTAGCTAACTACAAACGTAGAGCCCAACGCACGTCCCGACGTAGAGCAGAAAGTTAGCTAACTACAGACGTAGAGCCCAACGCACATCCCGACGTAGAGCCCAACGCACGTCCCGTAGTAGAGCCCAACGCACGTCCCGACGTAGAGCTGAAAGTAAGCTAAATCCCGACGTAGAGCCCAACGCACGTCCCGACGTAGAGCTGAAAGTTAGCTAACTACAGACGTAGAGCCCAACGCACGTCCCGACGTAGAGTCCAACGCACGTCCCTACGTAGAGCCCAACGCACGTCCCGACGTAGAGCTGAAAGTAAGCTAAATCCCGACGTAGAGCCCAACACACGTCCCGACGTAGAGCTGAAAGTAAGCTAAATCGCGACGTAGAGGCCAACGCACGTCCCGACGTAGAGCTGAAAGTAACCTAAATCCCGACGTAGAGGCCAACGCACGTCCCGACGTAGAGGCCAACGCACGTCCCGACGTAGAGCTGAAAGTAAGCTAAATCCCGACGTAGAGCCCAACGCACGTCCCGACGTAGAGCCCAACGCACGTCCCGACGTAGAGCCCAACGCACGTCCCGACGTAGAGCTGAAAGTAAGCAAAATCCCGACGTAGCGCCCAACGCACGTCCCGAAGCAACGCCCAACGCACGTCCCGACGTAGCGCCCAACGCACGTCCTGACGTAGAGCTGAAAGTAAGCTAAATCCCGACGTAGAGCCCAACGCACGTCCCGACGTAGAGCCCAACGCACGTCCCGACGTAGAGCTGAAAGTAAGCTAAATCCCGAAGTAGAGCCCAACGCACGTCCCGACGTAGAGCCCAACGCACGTCTTGACGTAGAGCTGAAAGTTAGCTAACTACAGATGTAGAGCCCAACGCACGTCCCGACGTAGAGCTGAAAGTTAGCTAACTACAGACGAATAGCCCAACGCGCGTCCCGACGTAGAGCTGAAAGTTAGCTAACTACAGACGTAGAGCCCAACGCACATCCCGACATAGAGCTGAAAGTTAGCTAACTACAGACGTAGAGCCCAACGCACGTCCCGACGTAGAGCCCAACGCACGTCCCGACGTAGAGCCCAACGCACGTCCCGACGTAGACCTGAAGGTAAGCTAAATCCCGACCTAGAGGCCAACGCACGTCCCGACGTAGAGCCCAACGCACGTCCCGACGTAGACCTGAAGGTAAGCTAAATCCCGACCTAGAGCCCAACGCACGTCCCGACGTAGAGCCCAACGTACGTCCCGACGTATAGCCCAACGCACGTCCCGACGTAGAGCTGAAAGTTAGCTAACTACAGACGAAGAGCCCAACGCGCGTCCCGACGTACAGCTGAAAGTTAGCTAACTACAGACGAAGAGCCCAACGCGCGTCCCGACGTAGAGCTCAAAGTTAGCTAACTACAGACGTAGAGCCCAACGCGCGTCCCGACGTAGAGCCCAACGCGTGTCCCGACGTAGAGACCAACGCACGTCCCGACGTAGAGCCCAACGCACGTCCCGACGTAGAGCTGAAGGTAAGCTAAATCCCGACGTACAAGCCAACGTACGTCCCGACGTAGAGGCCAACGCACGTCCCGACGTAGAGCCCAACGCACGTCCCGACGTAGAGGCCAACGCACGTCCCGACGTAGAGCTGAAAGTAAACTAAATCCCGACGTAGAGCCCAACGCACGTCCCGACGTAGAGCCCAACGCACGTCCCGACGGAGAGCCCAGCGCACGTCCCGACGTAGCGCCCAACGCACGTCCCGACGTAGAGCTGAAAGTTAGCTAACTAGAAACGTAGAGCCCAACGCACGTCCTGACGTAGAGCAGAAAGTTAGCTAACTACAGACGTAGAGCCCAACGCACGTCCCGACGTAGAGCCCAACGCACGTCCCGACGTAGAGCTGAAAGTAAGCTAAATCCCGACGTAGAGCCCAACACACGTCCCGACGTAGAGCCCAATGCACGTCCCGACATAGAGCCCAACGCACGTCCCGACGTAGAGCTGAAAGTTAGCTAACTACAGACGTAGAGCCCAACGCACGTCCCGACGTAGAGCCCAACGCACGTCCCGACGTAGAGCTGAAAGTAAGCTAAATCCCGACGTAGAGCCCAACACACGTCCCGACGTAGAGCTGAAAGTAAGCTAAATCCCGACGTAGAGGCCAACGCACGTCCCGACGTAGAGGCCAACGCACGTCCCGACGTAGAGCCCAACGCACGTCCCGACGTAGAGGCCAACGCACGTCCCGACGTAGAGCTGAAAGTAAACTTAATCCCGACGTAGAGCCCAACGCACGTCCCGACGTAGAGCCCAACGCACGTCCCGACGGAGAGCCCAGCGCACGTCCCGACGTAGCGCCCAACGCACGTCCCGACGTAGAGCTGAAAGTTAGCTAACTACAAACGTAGAGCCCAACGCACGTCCTGACGTAGAGCAGAAAGTTAGCTAACTACAGACGTAGAGCCCAACGCACGTCCCGACGTAGAGCCCAACGCACGTCCCGACGTAGAGCTGAAAGTAAGCTAAATCCCGACGTAGAGACCAACGTACGTCCCGACGTAGAGCCCAACGCACGTCCCGACGTAGAGCTGAAAGTAAGCTAAATCCCGACGTAGAGCCCAACGCACGTCCCGATGTAGAGCCCAACGCACGTCCCGACGTAGAGCCCAACGCACGTCCCGACGTAGAGCTGAAAGTTAGCTAACTACAGACGTAGAGACCAACGCACGTCCCGACGTAGAGCCCAACGCACGTCCCGACGTAGAGCCCAAAGCACGTCCCGACGTAGAGCTGAAAGTAAGCTAAATCCCGACGTAGAGGCCAACGGACGTCCCGACGTAGAGCTTAAAGTAAGCTAAATCCCAACGTAGAGGCCAACGCACGTCCCGACGTAGAGGCCAACGCACGTCCCGACGTAGAGCTGAATGTAACTAAATCCCAACGTAGAGGCCAACGCACGTCCCGACGTAGAGGCCAACGCACGTCCCGACGTAGAGCTGAAAGTAAGCTAAATCCCGACGTAGAGCCCAACGCACGTCCCGACGTAGAGCCCAACGCAAGTCCCGACGTAGCGCCCAACGCACGTCCCGACGTAGAGCTGAAAGTTCGCTAAATACAAACGTAGAGCCCAACGCACGTCCCGACGTAGAGCAGAAAGTTAGCTAACTACAGACAAGAGCCCAACGCACGTCCCGACGTAGAGCCCAACGCACGTCCCGACGTAGAGCCCAACGCACGTCCCGACGTAGAGCTGAAAGTAAGCTAAATCCCGACGTAGAGCCCAACGCACGTCCCGACGTAGAGCCCAACGCACGTCCCGACATAGAGCCCAACGCACGTCCCGACGTAGAGCTGAAAGTTAGCTAACTACAGACGTAGGGCCCAACGCACGTCCCGACGTAGAGCCCAACGCACGTCCCGACGTAGAGCTGAAAGTAAGCTAAATCCCGACGTAGAGCCCAACGCACGTCCCGACGTAGAGGCCAACGCACGTCCCGACGTAGAGCTGAAAGTAAGCTAAATCCCGACGTAGAGCCCAACGCACGTCCTGACGTAGAGCCCAACGCACATCCCGACGTAGAGCCCAACGCACGTCCCGACGTAGAGCCCAACGCACGTCCCGATGTAGAGCTGAAAGTAAGCTAAATCCCGACGTAGCGCCCAACGCACGTCCCGAAGTAGCGCCCAACGCACGTCCCGACGTAGCGCCCAACGCACGTCCCGACTTAGAGCTGAAAGTAAGCTAAATCCCGACGTAGAAGCCAACGCACGTCCCGACGTAGAGGCCAACGCACGTCCCGACGTAGAGGACAACGCACGTCCCGACGTAGAGGCCAATGCACGTCCCGACGTAGAGCTGAAAGTAAGCTAAATCCCGACGTAGAGCCCAACGCACGTCCCGACGTAGAGCACAACGCACGACCCGACGTAGCGCCCAACGCACATCCCGACGTAGAGCTGAAAGTTAGCTAATTACAGACGTAGAGCCCAACGCACGTCCCGACGTAGAGCTGAAAGTAAGCTAAATCCCGACGTAGAGGCCAACGCACGTCCCAACATAGAGCTGAAAGTAAGCTAAATCCCGACGTAGAGCCCAACGCACGTCCCGACGTAGAGCCCAACGCACGTCCCGACGTAGAGCCCAACGCACGTCCCGACGTAGAGCTGAAAGTTAGCTAAATCCCGACGTAGAGCCCAACGCACGTCCCGACGTAGAGCCCAACGCACGTCCCGACGTAGAGCCCAACGCACGTCCCGACGTAGAGCTGAAAGTAAGCTAAATCCCGACGTAGAGCCCAACGCACGTCCCGACGTAGAGCTGTAAGTAAGCTAAATCCCGACGTAGAGGCCAAAGCACGTCCCGACGTACAGGCCAAGGCACGTCCCGACGTAGAGCTGAAAGTAAGCTAAATCCCGACGTTAAGGCCAACGCACGTCCCGACGTAGAGGCCAACGCACGTCCCGACGTAGAGCCCAACGCACGTCCCGACGTAGAGCCCAACGCACGTCCCGACGTAGAGCTGAAAGTTAGCTAAATCCCGACGTAGAACCCAACGCACGTCCCGACGTAGAGCCCAACGCACGTCCCGACGTAGAGCCCAACGCACGTCCCGACGTAGAGCTAAAAGTAAGCTAAATCCCGACGTAGAGCCCAACACACGTCCCGACGTAGAGCTGAAAGTAAGCTAAATCCCGACGTAGAGGCCAACGCACGTCCCGACGTAGAGGCCAACGCACGTCCCGACGTAGAGCTGAAAGTAAGCTAAATACCGACGTAGAGGCCAACGCACGTCCCGACGTAGAGGCCAACGCACGTCCCGACGTAGAGCTGAAAGTAAGCTAAATCCCGACGTAGAGCCCAACGCACGTCCCGACGTAGAGCCCAACGCACGTCCCGACGTAGAGCCCAACACACGTCCCGACGTAGAGCTGAAAGTTAGCTAACTACAGACGTAGAAGCCAACGCACGTCCCGACGTAGAGCCCAACGCACGTCCCGACGTAGAGGTGAAAGTAAGCTAAATCCCGACGTAGAGCCCAACACACGTCCCGACGTAGAGCTGAAAGTAAGCTAAATCCCGACGTGGAGGCCAACGCACGTCCCGACGTAGAGGCCAACGCACGTCCCGACGTAGAGCTGAAAGTAAGCTAAATCCCGACGTAGAGGCCAACGCACGTCCCGACGTAGAGGCCAACGCATTTCCCGACGTAGACCTGAAAGTAAGCTAAATCCCGACGTAGAGCCCAACGCACGTCCCGACGTAGAGCCCAGCGCACGTCCCGACGTAGAGCCCAACGCACGTCCCAACGTAGAGCCCACCGTTCGTCCCGACATAGAGAGGCCAACGCACGTCCCGACGTAGAGCTGAAAGTAAGCTAAATCCCGACGTAGCGCCCAAGGCACGTCCCGAAGTAACGCCCAACGCACGTCCCGACGTAGAGCCCAACGCACGTCCCGACGTAGCGCCAAACGCACGTCCCGACGTAGAGCTGAACGTTAGCTAACTACAGACGTAGAGCCCAACGCACGTCCCGATGTAGAGCTGAAAGTTAGCTAACTACAGACGTAGAGCCCAACGCACGTCCCGACGTAGAGCCCAACGAACGTCCCGACGTAGAGCCCAACGCACGTCCAAACGTAGAGCCCAACGAAAGTCCCAACGTAGAGCCCAACGCACGTCCCGACGTAGAGCTGAAAGTTAGCTAACTACAGAGGTAGAGCCCAACGCACGTCCCGACGTAGAGCCCAAAGCACGTCCCGACGTAGAGCCCAGCGCACGTCCCGACGTATATCCCAAAGCATGTCCCGACGTAGAGCCCAACGCACGTCCCGACGTAGACCTGAAAGTAAGCTAAATCCCGACGTAGAGCCCAACGCACGTCCCGACGTAGAGCCCAACGCACGTCCCGACGTAGAGCTGAAAGCAAGCTAAATCCCGACGTAGAGCCCAACGCACGTCCCGACGTAGAGCCCAACGCACGTCCCGACGTAGAGCCCAACGCACGTCCCGACGTTGAGCTGAAAGTTAGCTAACTACAGACGTAGAGACCAACGCACGTCCCGACGTAGAGCCCAACGCATGTCCCGACGTAGAGCCCAACGCACGTCCCGACGTAGAGCTGAAAGTAAGCTAAATCCCGACGTAGAGGCCAACGGACGTCCCGACGTAGAGCTGAAAGTAAGCTAAATCCCAACGTAGAGGCCAACGCACGTCCCGACGTAGAGGCCAACGCACGTCCCGACGTAGAGCTGAAAGTTAGCTAACTACAGACGTAGGGACCAATGCACGTCCCGACGTAGAGCCCAACGCATGTCCCGACGTAGAGCCCAACGCACGTCCCGACGTAGAGCTGAAAGTAAGCTAAATCCCGACGTAGAGGCCAACGCACGTCCCGACGTATAGGCCAACGCACGTCCCGACGTAGAGCTGAATGTAACTAAATCCCAACGTAGAGGCCAACGCACGTCCCGACGTAGAGGCCAACGCACGTCCCGACGTAGAGCTGAAAGTAAACTAAATCCCGACGTAGAGCCCAACGCACGTCCCGAAGTAGAGCCCAACGCAAGTCCCGACGTAGCGCCCAACGCACGTCCCGACGTAGAGCTGAAAGTTAGCTAACTACAAACGTAGAGCCCAACGCACATCCCGACGTAGAGCAGAAAGTTAGCTAACTACAGACGTAGAGCCCAACGCACGTCCCGACGTAGAGCCCAACGCACGTCCCGACGTAGAGCCCAACGCACGTCCCGACGTAGAGCTGAAAGTAAGCTAAATCCCGACGTAGAGCCCAACGCACGTCCCGACGTAGAGCCCAACGCACGTCCCGACATAGAGCCCAACGCACGTCCCGACGTAGAGCTGAAAGTTAGCTAACTACAGACGTAGGGCCCAACGCACGTCCCGACGTAGAGCCCAACGCACGTCCCGACGTAGAGCCCAACGCACGTCCCGACGTAGAGCTGAAAGTAAGCTAAATCCCGACGTAGAGCCCAACGCACGTCCCGACGTAGAGCTGAAAGTAAGCTAAATCCCGACGTAGAGGCCAACGCACGTCCCGATGTAGAGGCCAACGCACGTCCCGACGTAGAGCTGAAAGTAAGCTAAATCCCGACGTAGAGCCCAACGCACGTCCCGACGTAGAGGCCAACGCACGTCCCGACGTAGAGCTGAAAGTAAGCTAAATCCCGACGTAGAGCCCAACGCACGTCCTGACGTAGAGCCCAACGCACATCCCGACGTAGAGCCCAACGCACGTCCCGACGTAGAGCCCAACGCACGTCCCGATGTAGAGCTGAAAGTAAGCTAAATCCCGACGTAGCGCCCAACGCACGTCCCGAAGTAGCGCCCAACGCACGTCCCGATGTAGCGCCCAACGCACGTCCCGACGTAGAGCTGAAAGTAAGCTAAATCCCGACGTAGAGGCCAACGCACGTCCCGACGTAGAGGCCAACGCACGTCCCGACTTAGAGGCCAACGCACGTCCCGACGTAGAGGACAACGCACGTCCCGACGTAGCGCCCAACGCACGTCCCACGTAGAGCTGAAAGTAAGCTAAATCCCGACGTAGAGCCCAACGCACGTCCCGACGTAGAGCCCAACGCACGTCCCGACGTAGCGCCCAACGCACGTCCCGACGTAGAGCTGAAAGTTAGCTAACTACAGACGTAGAGCCCAACGCACGTCCCGACGTAGAGCTGAAATTAGCTAACTACAGACGTAGAGCCCAACGCACGTCCCGACGTAGAGCTGAAAGTTAGCTAACTACAGATGTAGAGCCCAACGCACGTCCCGACGTAGAGCCCAACGTACGTCCCGATGTAGAGCCCAACGTACGTCCCGACGTAGAGCCCAACGCACGTCCCGACGTAGAGCTGAAAGTAAGCTAAATCCCGACGTAGAGGCCAACGCACGTCCCAACATAGAGCTGAAAGTAAGCTAAA
This sequence comes from Leptosomus discolor, assembly GCF_034619465.1. Classification (NCBI taxonomy): domain Eukaryota; kingdom Metazoa; phylum Chordata; class Aves; order Leptosomiformes; family Leptosomidae; genus Leptosomus; species Leptosomus discolor. The sequence goes on from NC_141405.1 coordinate 9,006,857, forward strand.
TCCCGACGTAGAGCCCAACGCACGTCCCGACCTAGAGCCCAACGCACGTCCCGACATAGAGCCCAACGCACGTCCCGAGGTATAGCTTAAAGTAAGTTAAATCCCGACGTAGCGCCCAACGCACGTCCCGAAGTAGACCCCACGCACGTCCCGACGTAGCTCCCAACGCACGTCCCGACTTAGAGCTGAAAGTAAGCTAAATCCCGACGTAGAAGCCAACGCACGTCCCGACGTAGAGGCCAACGCACGTCCCGACGTAGAGGACAACGCACGTCCCGACGTAGAGGCCAACGCACGTCCCGACGTAGAGCTGAAAGTAAGCTAAATCCCGACGTAGAGCCCAACGCACGTCCCGACGTAGAGCCCAACGCACGTCCCGACGTAGCGCCCAACGCACATCCCGACGTAGAGCTGAAAGTTAGCTAATTACAGATGTAGAGCCCAACGCACGTCCCGACGTAGAGCTGAAATTAGCTAACTACAGACGTAGAGCCCAATGCACGTCCCGACGTAGAGCTGAAAGTAAGCTAAATCCCGACGTAGAGCCCAACGCACGTCCCGACGTAGAGCCCAACGCACGTCCCGACGTAGAGCCCAACGCACGTCCCGACGTAGAGCTGAAAGTTAGCTAAATCCCGACGTAGAGCCCAACGCACGTCCCGACGTAGAGCCCAACGCACGTCCCGACGTAGAGCCCAACGCACGTCCCGACGTAGAGCTGAAAGTAAGCTAAATCCCGACGTAGAGCCCAACGCACGTCCCGACGTAGAGCTGAAAGTAAGCTAAATCCCGACGTAGAGGCCAGCGCACGTCCCGACGTAGAGGCCAGCGCACGTCCCGACGTAGAGGCCAGCGCACGTCCCGACGTAGTGCCCAACGCACGTCCCGACGTAGAGCTTAAAGTAAGCTAAATCCCGACATAGAGCCCAACGCACGTCCCGACGTAGAGGCCAACGCACGTCCCGACGTAGAGCTAAAAGTAAGCTAAATCCCGACGTAGAGCCCAACACACGTCCCGACGTAGAGCTGAAAGTAAGCTAAATCCCGTCGTAGAGGCCAACGCACGTCCCGACGTAGAGGCCAACGCACGTCCCGACGTAGAGCTGAAAGTAAGCTAAATACCGACGTAGAGGCCAACGCACGTCCCGACGTAGAGGCCAACGCACGTCCCGACGTAGAGCTGAAAGTAAGCTAAATCCCGACGTAGAGCCCAACGCACGTCCCGACGTAGAGCCCAACGCACGTCCCGACGTAGAGCCCAACACACCTCCCGACGTAGAGCTGAAAGTTAGCTAACTACAGACGTAGAGGCCAACGCACGTCCCGACGTAGAGCCCAACGCACTTCCCGACCTAGAGCAGAAAGTAAGCTAAATCCCGACGTAGAGCCCAACACACGTCCCGACGTAGAGCTGAAAGTAAGCTAAATCCCGACGTAGAGGCCAACGCACGTCCCGACGTAGAGGCCAACGCACGTCCCGACGTAGAGCTGAAAGTAAGCTAAATCCCGACGTAGAGCCCAACGCACGTCCCGACGTAGAGCTGAAAGTAAGCTAAATCCCGACGTAGAGGCCAACGCACGTCCCGACGTAGAGCCCAACGCACGTCCCAACGTAGAGCCCACCGCACGTCCCGACATAGAGAGGCCAACGCACGTCCCGACGTAGAGCTGAAAGTAAGCTAAATCCCGACGTAGCGCCCAAGGCACGTCCCGAAGTAACGCCCAACGCACGTCCCGACGTAGAGCCCAACGCACGTCCCGACGTAGCGCCAAACGCACGTCCCGACGTAGAGCTGAACGTTAGCTAACTACAGACGTAGAGCCCAACGCACGTCCCGACGTAGAGCTGAAAGTTAGCTAACTACAGACGTAGAGCGCAACGCACGTCCCGACGTAGAGCCCAACGCACGTCCCGACGTAGAGCCCAACGCACGTCCCAACGTAGAGCCCAACGAAAGTCCCAACGTAGAGCCCAACGCACGTCCCGACGTAGAGCTGAAAGTTAGCTAACTACAGACGTAGAGACCAACGCACGTCCCGACGTAGAGCCCAACACACGTCCCGACGTAGAGCCCAGCGCACGTCCCGACGTATATCCCAAAGCATGTCCCGACGTAGAGCCCAACGCACGTCCCGACGTAGACCTGAAAGTAAGCTAAATCCCGACGTAGAGCCCAACGCACGTCCCGACGTAGAGCCCAACGCACGTCCCGACGTAGAGCTGAAAGTAAGCTAAATCCCGACTTAGAGCCCAACGCACGTCCCGACGTAGAGCTGTAAGTAAGCTAAATCCCGACGTAGAGGCCAACGCACGTCCCGACGTACAGGCCAAGGCACGTCCCGACGTAGAGCTGAAAGTAAGCTAAATCCCGACGTTAAGGCCAACGCACTTCCCGACGTAGAGGCCAGCGCACGTCCCGACGTAGAGTCCAGCGCACGTCCCGACGTAGAGCCCAACGCACGTCCCGACGTAGAGCCCAACGCACGTCCCGACGTTGAGCTGAAAGTTAGCTAACTACAGACGTAGAGACCAACGCACGTCCCGACGTAGAGCCCAACGCATGTCCCGACGTAGAGCCCAACGCACGTCCCGACGTAGAGCTGAAAGTAAGCTAAATCCCGACGTAGAGGCCAACGGACTTCCCGACGTAGAGCTGAAAGTAAGCTAAATCCCAACGTAGAGGCCAACGCACGTCCCGACGTAGAGGCCAACGCACGTCCCGACGTAGCGCTGTAAGTTAGCTAACTATAGACGAAGAGCCCAACGCACGTCCCGACGTAGAGCCCAACGCATGTCCCGACGTAGAGCCCAACGCACGTCCCGACGTAGAGCTGAAAGTAAGCTAAATCCCGACGTAGAGGCCAACGCACGTCCCGACGTAGAGCCCAACGCACGTCCCGACGTAGAGCTGAAAGCAAGCTAAATCCCGACGTAGAGCCCAACGCACGTCCCGACGTAGAGCCCAACGCACGTCCCGACGTAGAGCCCAACGCACGTCCCGACGTAGAGCCCAACGCACGTCCCGACGTAGAGCTGAAAGTTAGCTAACTACAGACGTAGAGACCAATGCACGTCCCGACGTAGAGCCCAACGCATGTCCCGACGTAGAGCCCAACGCACGTCCCGACGTAGAGCTGAAATTAATCTAAATCCCGACGTAGAGGCCAACGGACGTCCCGACGTAGAGCTGAAAGTAAGCTAAATCCCAACGTAGAGGCCAACGCACGTCCCGACGTAGAGCCCAACGCATGTCCCGACGTAGAGCCCAACGCACGTCCCGACGTAGAGCTGAAAGTAAGCTAAATCCCGACGTAGAGGCCAACGCACGTCCCGACGTAGAGGCCAACGCACGTCCCGACGTAGAGCTGAAAGTAAGCTAAATCCCGACGTAGAGCCCAACGCACGTCCCGACGTAGAGCCCAACGCACGTCCTGACATAGAGCCCAACGCACGTCCCGACGTAGAGCTGAAAGTAAGCTAAATCCCGACGTAGCGCCCAACACACGTCCCGACGTAGCGCCCAACGAACGTCCCGACGTAGCGCCCAACGCACGTCCCGACGTAGAGCTGAAAGTAAGTTAAAACCCGACGTAGAGGCCAACGCACGTCCCGACGTAGAGCCCAACGCACGTCCCGACGTAGAGCCCAACGCACGTCCCGACGTAGAGCTGAAAGTTAGCTAACTACAGACGTAGAGCCCAACGCACGTCCCGACGTAGAGCCCAACGCACGTACCGACGTAGAGCCCAACGCACGTCCCGACGTAGAGCTGAAAGTAAGCTAAATCCCGACGTAGAGCCCAACGCACGTCCCGACGTAGAGCTGAAAGTAAGCTAAATCCCGACGTAGAGGCCAACGCACGTCCCAACGTAGAGCTGAAAGTAAGCAAAATCCCGACGTAGAGCCCAACGCACGTCCCGACGTAGAGCCCAACGCATGTCCCGACGTAGAGCTGAAAGTTAGCTAAATCCTGACGTAGAGCCCAACGCACGTCCCGACGTAGAGCCCAACGCACGTCCCGACGTAGAGCCCAACGCACGTCCCGACGTAGAGCTTGAAGTTAGCTAACTACAGACGTAGAGCCCAACGCACGTCCCGACGTAGAGCCCAACGCACGTCCCGACTTAGAGCCCAATGCACGTCCCGACGTAGAGCTGAAAGTAAGCTAAATCCCGACGTAGAGCCCAACGCACGTCCCGACGTAGAGCTGAAAGTAAGCTAAATCCCGACGTAAAGGCCAACGCACGTCCCGACGTAGAGCTGAAAGTAAGCTAAATCCCGACGTAGAGGCCAACGCACGTCCCGACGTAGAGGCCAGCGCACGTCCCGACGTAGAGGCCAGCACACGTCCCGACATAGAGGCCAGCGCACGTCCCGACGTAGAGCCCAACGCACGTCCCGACGTAGAGCTTAATGTAAGCTAAATCCCGACGTAGAGCCCAACGCACGTCCCGACGTAGAGCCCAACGCACGTCCCGACGTAGAGCCCAACGCACGTCCCGACGTAGAGCTGAAAGTAAGCTAAATCCCGACGTAGCGCCCAACGCACGTCCCGACGTAGCGCCCAACGCACGTCCCGACGTAGAGCTGAAAGTTAGCTAACTACAGACGTAGAGCCCAACGCATGTCCCGACGTAGAGCTGAAAGTTAGCTAACTACAGACGAAGAGCCCAACGCGCGTCCCGACGTAGAGCTGAAAGTTAGCTAACTACATACGAAGAGCCCAACGCACGTCCCGACGTAGAGGCCAACGCACGTCCCGACGTAGAGCTGAAAGTAAGCTAAATCCCGACGTAGAGCCCAACGCACGTCCCGACGTAGAGCCCAACGCATGTCCCGACGTAGAGCCCACCGCACGTCCCGACGTAGAGCTCAATGCACGTCCCGACGTAGAGCTGAAAGTAAGCTAAATCCCGACGCAGAGGCCAACGCACGTCCCGACGTAGAGGCCAACGCACGTCCCGACCTAGAGGCCAACGCACGTCCCGACGTAGAGCTGAAAGTAAGCTAAATCCCGACGTAGAGCCCAACGCACGTCCCGACGTAGAGCCCAACGCACGTCCCGACGTAGAGCCCAACGCACGTCCCGACGTAGAGCTGAAAGTAAGCAAAATCCCGACGTAGCGCCCAACGCACGTCCCGAAGCAACGCCCAACGCACGTCCCGACGTAGCGCCCAACGCACGTCCTGACGTAGAGCTGAAAGTAAGCTAAATCCCGACGTAGAGCCCAACGCACGTCCCGACGTAGAGCCCAACGCACGTCCCGACGTAGAGCTGAAAGTAAGCTAAATCCCGAAGTAGAGCCCAACGCACGTCCCGACGTAGAGCCCAACGCACGTCTTGACGTAGAGCTGAAAGTTAGCTAACTACAGATGTAGAGCCCAACGCACGTCCCGACGTAGAGCTGAAAGTTAGCTAACTACAGACGAATAGCCCAACGCGCGTCCCGACGTAGAGCTGAAAGTTAGCTAACTACAGACGTAGAGCCCAACGCACATCCCGACATAGAGCTGAAAGTTAGCTAACTACAGACGTAGAGCCCAACGCACGTCCCGACGTAGAGCCCAACGCACGTCCCGACGTAGAGCCCAACGCACGTCCCGACGTAGACCTGAAGGTAAGCTAAATCCCGACCTAGAGGCCAACGCACGTCCCGACGTAGAGCCCAACGCACGTCCCGACGTAGACCTGAAGGTAAGCTAAATCCCGACCTAGAGCCCAACGCACGTCCCGACGTAGAGCCCAACGTACGTCCCGACGTATAGCTGAAAGTTAGCTAACTACAGACGTAGAGCCCAACGCACGTTCCGACGTAGAGCCCAACGCACGTCCCGACGTAGAGGCCAACGCACGTCCCGACGTAGCGCCCAACGCACGTCCCGACGTAGAGCTGAAAGTAAGCTAAATCCCGACGTAGAGGCCAACGCACGTCCCGACGTAGAGGCCAATGCACGTCCCGACTTAGAGGCCAACGCACGTTCCGACGTAGAGCTGAAAGTTAGCTAACTACAGACGTAGAGCCCAACGCACGTTCCGACGTAGAGCCCAACGCACGTCCCGACGTAGAGGCCAACGCACGTCCCGACGTAGCGCCCAACGCACGTCCCGACGTAGAGCTGAAAGTAAGCTAAATCCCGACGTAGAGGCCAACGCACGTCCCGACGTAGAGGCCAATGCACGTCCCGACTTAGAGGCCAACGCACGTTCCGACGTAGAGGACAACGCACGTCCCGACGTACAGGCCAACGCACGTCCCGACGTAGAGCTGAAAGTAAGCTAAATCCCGACGTAGAGTTCAACGCACGTCCCGACGTAGAGCCCAACGCACGTCCCGACGTAGAGCCCAACGCACGTCCCGACGTAGAGCTGAAACTTAGCTAACTACAGACGTAGAGCCCAACGCAAGTCCCGACGTAGAGCCCAACGCACGTCCCTACGTAGAGCTGAAAGTAAGCTAAATCCCGAAGTAGAGCCCAACACACGTCCCGACGTAGAGCTGAAAGTAAGCTAAATCCCGACGTAGAGGCCAACGCACGTCCCGACGTAGAGCCCAACGCACGTCCCGACGTAGAGCTGAAAGTAAGCTAAATCCCGACGTAGAGCCCAACGCACGTCCCGACGTAGAGGCCAACGCACGTCCCGACGTAGAGCTGAAAGTAAGCTAAATCCCGACGTAGAGCCCAACGCACGTCCCGACGTAGAGCCCACCGCACGTCCCGACGTAGAGCCCACCGCACGTCCCGACGTAGAGCCCACCGCACGTCCCGACGTAGAGCTGAAAGTAAGCTAAATCCCGACGTAGCGCCCAACGCACGTCCCGACATAGCGCCCAACGCACGTCCCGACGTAGAGCTGAAAGTAAGCTAAATCCCGACGTAGAGGCCAACGCACGTCCCGACGTAGAGGCCAACGCACGTCCCGACGTAGAGGCCAACGCACGTCCCGACGTAGAGCTGAAAGTAAGCTAAATCCCGACGTAGAGCCCAACGCACGTCCCGACGTAGCGCCCAACGCACGTCCCGACGTAGAGCTGAAAGTAAGCTAAATCCCGACGTAGAGGCCAACGGACGTCCCGACGTAGAGCTGAAAGTAAGCTAAATCCCAAAGTAGAGGCCAACGCACGTCCAGACGTAGAGGCCAACGCACGTCCCGACGTAGAGCTGAAAGTAAGCTAAATCCCGACGTAGAGCCCAACGCACGTCCCGACGTAGAGCCCAACGCACGTCCCGACGTAGAGCTGAAAGTTAGCTAACTACAGAAGAAGAGCCCAACGTGCGTCCCGACGTAGAGCTGAAAGTTAGCTAACTACAGACGTAGAGCCCAACGCGCGCCCCGACGTAGAGCTGAAAGTGAGCTAACTACAGACGTAGAGCCCAACGCACGTCCCGACGTAGAGCCCAACGCACGTCCCGACGTAGAGCTGAAAGTAAGCTAAATCCCGACGTAGAGGCCAACGCACGTCCCGACGTAGAGGCCAGCACACGTCCCGACGTAGAGGCCAGCGCACGTCCCGACGTAGAGCCCAACGCACGTCCCGACGTAGAGCTTAATGTAAGCTAAATCCCGACGTAGAGCCCAACGCACGTCCCGACGTAGAGCCCAACGCACGTCCCGACGTAGAGCCCAATGCACGTCCCGACATAAAGCTGACAGTAAGCTAAATCCCGACGTAGCGCCCAACGCACGTCCCGACGTAGCGCCCAACGCACGTCCCGACGTAGAGCTGAAAGTTAGCTAACTACAGACGTAGAGCCCAACGCACGTCCCGACGTAGAGCCCAACGAAAGTCCCAACGTAGAGCCCAACGCACGTCCCGACGTAGAGCTGAAAGTTAGCTAACTACAGACGTAGAGCCCAACGCACGTCCCGACGTAGAGCCCAACGCACGTCCCGACTTAGAGCCCAGCGCACATCCCGACGTATATCCCAAAGCATGTCCCGACGTAGAGCCCAAAGCACGTCACGACGTAGACCTGAAAGTAAGCTAAATCCCGACGTAGAGCCCAACGCACGTCCCGACGTAGAGCCCAACGTACGTCCCGACGTAGAGCCCAACGCACGTCCCGACGTAGAGCCCAACGCACGTCCCGACGTAGAGCTGAAAGTTAGCTAACTACAGACGTAGAGCCCAAAGCACGTCCCGACGTAGAGCACAACGCATGTCCCGACGTAGAGCCCAACGCACGTCCCGACGTAGAGCTGAAAGTAAGCTAAATCCCGACGTAGAGGCCAACGGACGTCCCGACGTAGAGCTGAAAGTAAGCTAAATCCCAACGTAGAGGCCAACGTACGTCCCGACGTAGAGGCCAACGCACGTCCCGACGTAGAGCTGAAAGTAAGCTAAATCCCGACGTAGAGCCCAACGCACGTCCCGACGTAGAGTCCAACGCACGTCCCGACGTAGAGCTGAAAATAAGCTAAATCCCGACGTAGAGCCCAATGCACGTCCCGACGTAGAGCCCAACGCACGTCCCGACGTAGAGCGCAACGCACGTCCCGACATAGAGCCCAACGCACGTCCCGACGTAGAGCTGGAAGTAAGCTAAATCCCGACGTAGCGGCCAACGCACGTCCCGAAGTAGCGCCCAACGCACGTCCCGACATAGCGCCCAACGCACGTCCCGACGTAGAGCTGAAAGTAAGCTAAATCCCGACGTAGAGGCCAACGCACGTCCCGGCGTAGAGGCCAACGCACGTCCCGACGTAGAGCTGAAAGTATGCTAAATCCCGACGTAGAGCCCAAAGCACATCCCAACTTAGAGCCCAACGCACGTCCCGACGTAGAGCCCAACGCACGTCCCGACGTAGAGCCCAACGCACGTCCCGACGTAGCGCCCAACACACGTCCCGACGTAGAGCTGAAAGTTAGCTAACTACAGATGTAGAGCCCAACGCACGTCCCGACGTAGAGCTGAAAGTTAGCTAACTACAGACGTAGAGCCCAACGCACGTCCCGACGTAGAGCAGAAAGTTAGCTAACTACAGACGTAGAGCCAAACGCTCGTCCCGACGTAGAGCCCAACGCACGTCCCGACGTAGAGCTGAAAGTAAGCTAAAACCCGACGTAGAGCCCAACGCACGTCCCGACGTAGAGCTGAAAGTAAGCTAAATCCCGACGTAGAGGCCAACGCACGTCCCGACGTAGAGGCCAACGCACGTCCCGACGTAGAGCTGAAAGTAAGCTAAATCCCGAAGTAGAGGCCAACGCACGTCCCGACGTAGAGGCCAACGCACGTCCCGACGTAGAGCTGAAAGTAAGCTAAATCCCGACGTAGAGCCCAACGCACGTCCCGACGTAGAGCCCAACGCACATCCCGACGTAGAGCTGAAAGAAAGCTAAATTCCGATGTAGAGGCCAACGCACGTCCCGACGTAGAGGCCAACGCACGTCCCGACTTAGAGGCCAACGCACGTCCCGACGTAGAGGACAACGCACGTCCCGACGTAGAGGCCAACGCACGTCCCGACGTACAGCTGAAAGTAAGTTAAATCCCGACGTAGAGCCCAACGCACGTCCCGACGTAGAGCCCAACGCACGTCCCGACGTAGAGCCCAACGCACGTCCCGACGTAGCGCCCAACGCACGTCCCGACGTAGAGCTGAAAGTTAGCTAACTACAGACGTAGAGCCCAACGCACGTCCCGACGTAGAGCTGAAAGTTAGCTAACAACAGACGTAGAGCCCAACGCACGTCCCGACGTGGAGCTGAAAGTTAGCTAACTACAGACGTAGAGCCCAACGCACGTCCCGACGTAGAGCCCAACGCACGTCCCGACGTAGAGCTGAAAGTAAGCTAAATCCCGACGTAGAGGCCAACGCACGTCCCAACGTAGAGCTGAAAGTAAGCTAAATCCCGACGTAGAGCCCAACGCACGTCCCGACGTAGAGCCCAACGCACGTCCTGACGTAGAGCTTGAAGTTAGCTAACTACAGACGTAGAGCCCAACGCACGTCCCGACGTAGAGCTTAACGCACGTCCCGACGTAGAGCCCAACGCACGTCCCGACGTAGAGCTGAAAGTAAGCTAAATCCCGACGTAGAGCCCAACGCACGTCCCGACGTAGAGCTGAAAGTAAGCTAAATCCCGACGTAGAGGCCAACGCACGTCCCGACGTAGAGGCCAACGCACGTCCCGACGTAGAGCCCAACGCACGTCCCGACGTAGAGCTGAAAGTAAGCTAAATCCCGATGTAGAGCCCAAAGCACGTCCCGACTTAGAGCCCAACGCACGTCCCGACGTAGAGCCCAACGCACGTCCCGACGTAGAGCCCAACGCACGTCCCGACGTAGCGCCCAACACACGTCCCGACGTAGAGCTGAAAGTTAGCTAACTACAGATGTAGAGCCCAACGCACGTCCCGACGTAGAGCTGAAAGTTAGCTAACTACAGACGTAGAGCCCAACGCACGTCCCGACGTAGAGCTGAAAGTTAGCTAACTACAGACGTAGAGCCAAACGCACGTCCCGACGTAGAGCCCAACGCACGTCCCGACGTAGAGCTGAAAGTAAGCTAAAACCCGACGTAGAGCCCAACGCACGTCCCGACGTAGAGCTGAAAGTAAGCTAAATCCCGACGTAGAGGCCAACGCACGTCCCGACGTAGAGCTGAAAGTAAGCTAAATCCCGACGTAGCGCCCAACGCACGTCCCGACATAGCGCCCAACGCACGTCCCGACGTAGAGCTGAAAGTAAGCTAAATCCCGACGTAGAGGCCAACGCACGTCCCGACGTAGAGGCCAACGCACGTCCCGACGTAGAGGCCAACGCACGTCCCGACGTAGAGCTGAAAGTAAGCTAAATCCCGACGTAGAGGCCAACGCACGTCCCGACGTAGAGGCCAACTTACGTCCTGACGTAGAGCTGAAAGTAAGCTAAATCCCGAAGTAGAGGCCAACGCATGTCCCGATGTAGAGGCCAACGCACGTCCCGACGTAGAGCTGAAAGTAAGCTAAATCCCGACGTAGAGCCCAACGCACGTCCCGACGTAGCGCCCAACGCACGTCCCGACGTAGAGCTGAAAGTAAGCTAAATCCCGACGTAGAGGCCAACGCACGTCCCGACGTAGAGGCCAACACACGTCCGGACGTAGAGCCCAACGCACGTCCCGACATAGCGCCAAACGCACGTCCCGACGTAGAGCTGGAACTTAGCTAACTACAGACGTAGAGCCCAACGCACGTCCCGACGTAGAGCTGAAAGTTAGCTAACTACAGATGTAGAGCCCAACGCACGTCCCGACGTAGAGCCCAACGCACGTCCTGATGTAGAGCCCAACGAAAGTCCCAACGTAGAGCCCAACGCACGTCCCGACGTAGAGCTGAAAGTTAGCTAACTACAGACGTAGAGCCCAACGCACGTCCCGACGTAGAGCCCAACGCACGTCCCGACTTAGAGCCCAGCGCACGTCCCGACGTATATCCCAAAGCATGTCCCGACGTAGAGCCCAACGCACGTCACGACGTAGACCTGAAAGTAAGCTAAATCCCGACGTAGAGCCCAACGCACGTCCCGACGTAGAGCCCAACGCACGTCCCGACGTAGAGCCCAACGCACGTCCCGACGTAGAGCTGAAAGTTAGCTAACTACAGACGTAGAGCCCAAAGCACGTCCCGACGTAGAGCACAACGCATGTCCCGACGTAGAGCCCAACGCACGTCCCGACGTAGAGCTGAAAGTAAGCTAAATCCCGACGTAGAGGCCAACGCACGTCCCGACGTAGAGGCCAACGCACGTCCCGACGTAGAGCTGAAAGTAAGCTAAATCCCGACGTAGAGCCCAATGCACGTCCCGACGTAGAGCTGAAAGTAAGCTAAATCTCGACGTAGAGGCCAACGGACGTCCCGACGTAGAGCTGAAAGTAAGCTAAATCCCAACGTAGAGGCCAACGCACGTCCCGACATAGAGGGCAACGCACGTCCCGACGTAGAGCTGAAAGTAAGCTAAATCCCGAAGTAGAGGCCAACGCACGTCCCGACGTAGAGGCCAACGCACGTCCCGACGTAGAGCTGAAAGTAAGCTAAATCCCGACGTAGAGCCCAATGCACGTCCCGACGTAGAGCCCAACGCACGTCCCGACGTAGAGCGCAACGCACGTCCCGACATAGAGCCCAACGCACGTCCCGACGTAGAGCTTAATGTAAGCTAAATCCCGACGTAGCGCCCAACGCACGTCCCGACGTAGAGCTGAAAGTAAGCTAAATCCCGACGTAGAGGCCAACGCACGTCCCGACGTAGAGGCCAACGCACGTCCCGACGTAGAGCCCAACGCACGTCCCGACGTACAGCTGAAAGTAAGCTAAATCCCGACGTAGAGCCCAAAGCACGTCCCGACGTAGAGCCCAACGCACGTCCCGACGTAGAGCCTAACGCACGTCCCGACGTAGAGCCCAACGCATGTCCCGACGTAGCGCCCAACACACGTCCCGACGTAGAGCTGAAAGTTAGCTAACTACAGATGTAGAGCGCAACGCACGTCCCGACGTAGAGCTGAAAGTTAGCTAACTACAGACGTAGAGCCGAACGCACGTCCCGACGTAGAGCTGAAAGTTAGCTAACTACAGACGTAGAGCCCAACGCACGTCCCGACGTAGAGCCCAACGCACGTCCCGACGTAGAGCCCAACGCACGACCCGACGTAGAGCCCAACGCACGTCCCAACGTAGACCTGAATGTAAGCTAAATCCCGACGTAGAGCCCAACGCACGTCCCGACGTAGAGCCCAACGCACGTCCCGACGTAGAGCTGAAAGTAAGCTAAATCCCGACGTAGAGCCCAACGCACGTCCCGACGTAGAGCCCAACGCACGTCCCGACGTAGAGCTGAAAGTAAGCTAAATCCCGACGTAGAGGCCAACGGACGTCCCGACGTAGAGCTGAAAGTAAGCTAAATCCCAAAGTAGAGGCCAACGCACGTCCAGACGTAGAGGCCAACGCACGTCCCGACGTAGAGCTGAAAGTAAGCTAAATCCCGACGTAGAGCCCAACGCACGTCCCGACGTAGAGCCCAACGCACGTCCCGACGTAGAGCTGAAAGTTAGCTAACTACAGAAGAAGAGCCCAACGTGCGTCCCGACGTAGAGCTGAAAGTTAGCTAACTACAGACGTAGAGCCCAACGCGCGCCCCGACGTAGAGCTGAAAGTGAGCTAACTACAGACGTAGAGCCCAACGCACGTCCCGACGTAGAGCCCAACGCACGTCCCGACGTAGAGCTGAAAGTAAGCTAAATCCCGACGTAGAGGCCAACGCACGTCCCGACGTAGAGGCCAGCACACGTCCCGACGTAGAGGCCAGCGCACGTCCCGACGTAGAGCCCAACGCACGTCCCGACGTAGAGCTTAATGTAAGCTAAATCCCGACGTAGAGCCCAACGCACGTCCCGACGTAGAGCCCAACGCACGTCCCGACGTAGAGCCCAATGCACGTCCTGACATAAAGCTGAAAGTAAGCTAAATCCCGACGTAGCGCCCAACGCACGTCCCGACGTAGCGCCCAACGCACGTCCCGACGTAGAGCTGAAAGTTAGCTAACTACAGACGTAGAGCCCAACGCACGTCCCGACGTAGAGCCCAACGAAAGTCCCAACGTAGAGCCCAACGCACGTCCCGACGTAGAGCTGAAAGTTAGCTAACTACAGACGTAGAGCCCAACGCACGTCCCGACGTAGAGCCCAACGCACGTCCCGACTTAGAGCCCAGCGCACGTCCCGACGTATATCCCAAAGCATGTCCCGACGTAGAGCCCAAAGCACGTCACGACGTAGACCTGAAAGTAAGCTAAATCCCGACGTAGAGCCCAACGCACGTCCCGACGTAGAGCCCAACGTACGTCCCGACGTAGAGCCCAACGCACGTCCCGACGTAGAGCCCAACGCACGTCCCGACGTAGAGCTGAAAGTTAGCTAACTACAGACGTAGAGCCCAAAGCAGGTCCCGACGTAGAGCACAACGCATGTCCCGACGTAGAGCCCAACGCACGTCCCGACGTAGAGCTGAAAGTAAGCTAAATCCCGACGTAGAGGCCAACGGACGTCCCGACGTAGAGCTGAAAGTAAGCTAAATCCCAACGTAGAGGCCAACGCACGTCCCGACGTAGAGGCCAACGCACGTCCCGACGTAGAGCTGAAAGTAAGCTAAATCCCGACGTAGAGCCCAACGCACGTCCCGACGTAGAGTCCAACGCACGTCCCGACGTAGAGCTGAAAATAAGCTAAATCCCGACGTAGAGCCCAATGCACGTCCCGACGTAGAGCCCAACGCACGTCCCGACGTAGAGCGCAACGCACGTCCCGACATAGAGCCCAACGCACGTCCCGACGTAGAGCTGGAAGTAAGCTAAATCCCGACGTAGCGCCCAACGCACGTCCCGAAGTAGCGCCCAACGCACGTCCCGACATAGCGCCCAACGCACGTCCCGACGTAGAGCTGAAAGTAAGCTAAATCCCGACATAGAGGCCAACGCACGTCCCGACGTAGAGGCCAACGCACGTCCCGACGTAGAGCCCAACGCACGTCCCGACGTAGAGCTGAAAGTATGCTAAATCCCGACGTAGAGCCCAAAGCACGTCCCAACTTAGAGCCCAACGCACGTCCCGACGTAGAGCCCAACGCACGTCCCGACGTAGAGCCCAACGCACGTCCCGACGTAGCGCCCAACACACGTCCCGACGTAGAGCTGAAAGTTAGCTAACTACAGATGTAGAGCCCAACGCACGTCCCGACGTAGAGCTGAAAGTTAGCTAACTACAGACGTAGAGCCCAACGCACGTCCCGACGTAGAGCTGAAAGTTAGCTAACTACAGACGTAGAGCCAAACGCACGTCCCGACGTAGAGCCCAACGCACGTCCCGACGTAGAGCTGAAAGTAAGCTAAAACCCGACGTAGAGCCCAACGCACGTCCCGACGTAGAGCTGAAAGTAAGCTAAATCCCGACGTAGAGGCCAACGCACGTCCCGACGTAGAGGCCAACGCACGTCCCGACGTAGAGCTGAAAGTAAGCTAAATCCCGACGTAGAGCCCAACGCACGTCCCGACGTAGAGCCCAACGCACATCCCGACGTAGAGCTGAAAGAAAGCTAAATTCCGATGTAGAGGCCAACGCACGTCCCGACGTAGAGGCCAACGCACGTCCCGACTTAGAGGCCAACGCACGTCCCGACGTAGAGGACAACGCACGTCCCGACGTAGAGGCCAACGCACGTCCCGACGTAGAGCTGAAAGTAAGTTAAATCCCGACGTAGAGCCCAACGCACGTCCCGACGTAGAGCCCAACGCACGTCCCGACGTAGCGCCCAACGCACGTCCCGACGTAGCGCCCAACGCACGTCCCGATGTAGAGCTGAAAGTTAGCTAACTACAGACGTAGAGCCCAACGCACGTCCCGACGTAGAGCTGAAAGTTAGCTAACAACAGACGTAGAGCCCAACGCACGTCCCGACGTAGAGCTGAAAGTTAGCTAACTACAGACGTAGAGCCCAACGCACGTCCCGACGTAGAGCCCAACGCACGTCCCGACGTAGAGCCCAACGCACGTCCCGACGTAGAGCTGAAAGTAAGCTAAATCCCGACGTAGAGGCCAACGCACGTCCCAACGTAGAGCTGAAAGTAAGCTAAATCCCGACGTAGAGCCCAACGCACGTCCCGACGTAGAGCCCAACGCACGTCCCGACGTAGAGCTTGAAGTTAGCTAACTACAGACGTAGAGCCCAACGCACGTCCCGACGTAGAGCCCAACGCACGTCCCGACGTAGAGCCCAACGCACGTCCCGACGTAGAGCTGAAAGTAAGCTAAATCCCGACGTAGAGCCCAACGCACGTCCCGATGTAGAGCTGAAAGTAAGCTAAATCCCGACGTAGAGGCCAACGCACGTCCCGACGTAGAGGCCAACGCACGTCCCGACGTAGAGGCCAACGCACGTCCCGACGTAGAGCTGAAAGTAAGCTAAATCCCGATGTAGAGCCCAAAGCACGTCCCGACGTAGAGCCCAACGCACGTCCCGACGTAGAGCCCAACGCACGTCCCGACGTAGCGCCCAACACACGTCCCGACGTAGAGCTGAATGTTAGCTAACTACAGATGTAGAGCCCAACGCACGTCCCGACGTAGAGCTGAAAGTTAGCTAACTACAGACGTAGAGCCCAACGCACGTCCCGACGTAGAGCTGAAAGTTAGCTAAGTACAGACGTAGAGCCAAACGCACGTCCCGACGTAGAGCCCAACGCACGTCCCGACGTAGAGCTGAAAGTAAGCTAAAACCCGACGTAGAGCCCAACGCACGTCCCGACGTAGAGCTGAAAGTAAGCTAAATCCCGACGTAGAGGCCAACGCACGTCCCGACGTAGAGGCCAACGCACGTCCCGACGTAGAGCTGAAAGTAAGCTAAATCCCGAAGTAGAGGCCAACGCACGTCCCAACGTAGAGGCCAACGCACGTCCCGACGTAGAGCTGAAAGTAAGCTAAAACCCGACGTAGAGCCCAACGCACGTCCCGACGTAGAGCCCAACGCACATCCCGACGTAGAGCTGAAAGAAAGCTAAATTCCGATGTAGAGGCCAACGCACGTCCCGACGTCGAGGCCAACGCACGTCCCGACGTAGAGGACAACGCACGTCCCGACGTAGAGCCCAACGCACGTCCCGACGTAGAGCCCAACGCACGTCCCGACGTAGAGCCCAACGCACGTCCCGACGTAGCGCCCAACGCACGTCCCGACTTAGAGCTGAAAGTTAGCTAACTACAGACGTAGAGCCCAACGCACGTCCCGACGTAGAGCTGAAAGTTAGCTAACAACAGACGTAGAGCCCAACGCACGTCCCGACGTAGAGCTGAAAGTTAGCTAACTACAGACGTAGAGCCCAACGCACGTCCAGACGTAGAGCCCAACGCACGTCCCGACGTAGAGCTGAAAGTAAGCTAAATCCCGACGTAGAGGCCAACGCACGTCCCAACGTAGAGCTGAAAGTAAGCTAAATCCCGACGTAGAGCCCAACGCACGTCCCGACGTAGAGCCCAACGCATGTCCCGACGTAGAGCTGAAAGTTAGCTAAATCCTGACGTAGAGCCCAACGCACGTCCCGACGTAGAGCCCAACGCACGTCCCGACGTAGAGCTTGAAGTTAGCTAACTACAGACGTAGAGCCCAACGCACGTCCCGACGTAGAGCCCAACGCACGTCCCGACGTAGAGCCCAACGCACGTCCCGACGTAGAGCTGAAAGTAAGCTAAATCCCGACGTAGAGCCCAACGCACGTCCCGATGTAGAGCTGAAAGTAAGCTAAATCCCGACGTAGAGGCCAACGCACGTCCCGACGTAGAGGCCAACGCACGTCCCGACGAGGAGCCCAACGCACGTCCCGACGTAGAGCTGAAAGTAAGCTAAATCCCGACGTAGAGCCCAAAGCACGTCCCGACTTAGAGCCCAACGCACGTCCCGACGTAGAGCCCAACGCACGTCCCGACGTAGCGCCCAACACACGTCCCGACGTAGAGCTGAAAGTTAGCTAACTACAGATGTAGAGCCCAACGCACGTCCCGACGTAGAGCTGAAAGTTAGCTAACTACAGACGTAGAGCCCAACGCACGTCCCGACGT
Source organism: Leptosomus discolor (assembly GCF_034619465.1). Classification (NCBI taxonomy): domain Eukaryota; kingdom Metazoa; phylum Chordata; class Aves; order Leptosomiformes; family Leptosomidae; genus Leptosomus; species Leptosomus discolor. The sequence continues at coordinate 9,024,446 of NC_141405.1, forward strand.
AGAGCTGAAAGTTAGCTAACTACAGACGTAGAGCCAAACGCACGTCCCGACGTAGAGCCCAACGCACGTCCCGACGTAGAGCTGAAAGTAAGCTAAAACCCGACGTAGAGCCCAACTCACGTCCCGACGTAGAGCTGAAATTAAGCTAAATCCCGACGTAGAGGCCAACGCACGTCCCGACGTAGAGGCCAACGTACGTCCCGACGTAGAGCCCAACGCACGTCCCGACGTAGAGCCCAACGCACGTCCCGACGTAGAGCTGAAAGTTAGCTAACTACAGACGTAGAGCCCAAAGCACGTCCCGACGTAGAGCACAACGCATGTCCCGACGTAGAGCCCAACGCACGTCCCGACGTAGAGCTGAAAGTAAGCTAAATCCCGACGTAGAGGCCAACGGACGTCCCGACGTAGAGCTCAAAGTAAGCTAAATCCCAACGTAGAGGCCAACGCACGTCCCGACGTAGAGGCCAACGCACGTCCCGACGTAGAGCTGAAAGTAAGCTAAATCCCGACGTAGAGCCCAACGCACGTCCCGACGTAGAGTCCACACCACGTCCCAACGTAGAGCTGAAAATAAGCTAAATCCCGACGTAGAGCCCAATGCACGTCCCGACGTAGAGCCCAACGCACGTCCCGACGTAGAGCGCAACGCACGTCCCGTCATAGAGCCCAACGCACGTCCCGACGTAGAGCTGGAAGTAAGCTAAATCCCGACGTAGCGCCCAACGCACGTCCCGAAGTAGCGCCCAACGCACGTCCCGACATAGCGCCCAACGCACGTCCCGACGTAGAGCTGAAAGTAAGCTAAATCCCGACGTAGAGGCCAACGCACGTCCCGATGTAGAGGCCAACGCACGTCCCGACGTAGAGCCCAACGCACGTCCCGACGTAGAGCTGAAAGTATGCTAAATCCCGACGTAGAGCCCAACGCACGTCCCAACTTAGAGCCCAACGCACGTCCCGACGTAGAGCCCAACGCAAGTCCCGACGTAGCGCCCAACACACGTCCCGACGTAGAGCTGAAAGTTAGCTAACTACAGATGTAGAGCCCAACGTACGTCCCGACGTAGAGCTGAAAGTTAGCTAACTACAGACGTAGAGCCCAACGCACGTCCCGACGTAGAGCTGTAAGTTAGCTAACTACAGACGTAGAGCCAAACGCACGTCCCGACGTAGAGCCCAACGCACGTCCCGACGTAGAGCTGAAAGTAAGCTAAAACCCGACGTAGAGCCCAACGCACGTCCCGACGTAGAGGCCAACGCACGTCCCGACGTAGAGCTGAAAGTAAGCTAAATCCCGAAGTAGAGGCCAACGCACGTCCCGACGTAGAGGCCAACGCACGTCCCGACGTAGAGCTGAAAGTAAGCTAAATCCCGACGTAGAGCCCAACGCACGTCCCGACGTAGAGCCCAACGCACATCCCGACGTAGAGCTGAAAGAAAGCTAAATTCCGATGTAGAGGCCAACGCACGTCCCGACGTAGAGGCCAACGCACGTCCCGACTTAGAGGCCAACGCACGTCCCGACGTAGAGGACAACGCACGTCCCGACGTAGAGGCCAACGCACGTCCCGACGTAGAGCTGAAAGTAAGCTAAATCCCGACGTAGAGCCCAACGCACGTCCCGACGTAGAGCTGAAAGTAAGCTAAATCCCGACGTAGAGGCCAACGCACGTCCCGACGTAGAGGCCAACGCACGTCCCGACGTAGAGCCCAACGCACGTCCCGACGTAGAGCTGAAAGTAAGCTAAATCCCGATGTAGAGCCCAAAGCACGTCCCGACTTAGAGCCCAACGCACGTCCCGACGTAGAGCCCAACGCACGTCCCGACGTAGAGCCCAACGCACGTCCCGACGTAGCGCCCAACACACGTCCCGACGTAGAGCTGAATGTTAGCTAACTACAGATGTAGAGCCCAACGCACGTCCCGACGTAGAGCTGAAAGTTAGCTAACTACAGACGTAGAGCCCAACGCACGTCCCGACGTAGAGCTGAAAGTTAGCTAACTACAGACGTAGAGCCAAACGCACGTCCCGACGTAGAGCCCAACGCACGTCCCGACGTAGAGCTGAAAGTAAGCTAAAACCCGACGTAGAGCCCAACGCACGTCCCGACGTAGAGCTGAAAGTAAGCTAAATCCCGACGTAGAGGCCAACGCACGTCCCGACGTAGAGCTGAAAGTAAGCTAAATCCCGACGTAGCGCCCAACGCACGTCCCGACATAGCGCCCAACGCACGTCCCGACGTAGAGCTGAAAGTAAGCTAAATCCCGACGTAGAGGCCAACGCACGTCCCGACGTAGAGGCCAACGCACGTCCCGACGTAGAGGCCAACACACGTCCCGACGTAGAGCTGAAAGTAAGCTAAATCCCGACGTAGAGGCCAACGCACGTCCCGACGTAGAGGCCAACTTACGTCCTGACGTAGAGCTGAAAGTAAGCTAAATCCCGAAGTAGAGGCCAACGCACGTCCCGACGTAGAGGCCAACGCACGTCCCGACGTAGAGCTGAAAGTAAGCTAAATCCCGACGTAGAGCCCAACGCACGTCCCGACGTAGCGCCCAACGCACGTCCCGACGTAGAGCTGAAATTAAGCTAAATCCCGACGTAGAGGCCAACGCACGTCCCGACGTAGACGCCAACACACGTCCGGACGTAGAGCCCAACGCACGTCCCGACATAGCGCCAAACGCACGTCCCGACGTAGAGCTGGAACTTAGCTAACTACAGACGTAGAGCCCAACGCACGTCCCGACGTAGAGCTGAAAGTTAGCTAACTACAGATGTAGAGCCCAACGCACGTCCCGACGTAGAGCCCAACGCACGTCCTGATGTAGAGCCCAACGAAAGTCCCAACGTAGAGCCCAACGCACGTCCCGACGTAGAGCTGAAAGTTAGCTAACTACAGACGTAGAGCCCAACGCACGTCCCGACGTAGAGCCCAACGCACGTCCCGACTTAGAGCCCAGCGCACGTCCCGACGTATATCCCAAAGCATGTCCCGACGTAGAGCCCAACGCACGTCACGACGTAGACCTGAAAGTAAGCTAAATCCCGACGTAGAGCCCAACGCACGTCCCGACGTAGAGCCCAACGCACGTCCCGACGTAGAGCCCAACGCACGTCCCGACGTAGAGCTGAAAGTTAGCTAACTACAGACGTAGAGCCCAAAGCACGTCCCGACGTAGAGCACAACGCATGTCCCGACGTAGAGCCCAACGCACGTCCCGACGTAGAGCTGAAAGTAAGCTAAATCCCGACGTAGAGGCCAACGCACGTCCCGACGTAGAGGCCAACGCACGTCCCGACGTAGAGCTGAAAGTAAGCTAAATCCCGACGTAGAGCCCAATGCACGTCCCGACGTAGAGCTGAAAGTAAGCTAAATCCCGACGTAGAGGCCAACGGACGTCCCGACGTAGAGCTGAAAGTAAGCTAAATCCCAACGTAGAGGCCAACGCACGTCCCGACGTAGAGGGCAACGCACGTCCCGACGTAGAGCTGAAAGTAAGCTAAATCCCGAAGTAGAGGCCAACGCACGTCCCGACGTAGAGGCCAACGCACGTCCCGACGTAGAGCTGAAAGTAAGCTAAATCCCGACGTAGAGCCCAATGCACGTCCCGACGTAGAGCCCAACGCACGTCCCGACGTAGAGCGCAACGCACGTCCCGACATAGAGCCCAACGCACGTCCCGACGTAGAGCTTAATGTAAGCTAAATCCCGACGTAGCGCCCAACGCACGTCCCGACGTAGAGCTGAAAGTAAGCTAAATCCCGACGTAGAGGCCAACGCACGTCCCGACGTAGAGGCCAACGCACGTCCCGACGTAGAGCCCAACGCACGTCCCGACGTACAGCTGAAAGTAAGCTAAATCCCGACGTAGAGCCCAAAGCACGTCCCGACGTAGAGCCCAACGCACGTCCCGACGTAGAGCCTAACGCACGTCCCGACGTAGAGCCCAACGCACGTCCCGACGTAGCGCCCAACACACGTCCCGACGTAGAGCTGAAAGTTAGCTAACTACAGATGTAGAGCGCAACGCACGTCCCGACGTAGAGCTGAAAGTTAGCTAACTACAGACGTAGAGCCGAACGCACGTCCCGACGTAGAGCTGAAAGTTAGCTAACTACAGACGTAGAGCCCAACGCACGTCCCGACGTAGAGCCCAACGCACGTCCCGACGTAGAGCCCAACGCACGACCCGACGTAGAGCCCAACGCACGTCCCAACGTAGACCTGAATGTAAGCTAAATCCCGACGTAGAGCCCAACGCACGTCCCGACGTAGAGCCCAACGCACGTCCCGACGTAGAGCTGAAAGTAAGCTAAATCCCGACGTAGAGCCCAACGCACGTCCCGACGTAGAGCCCAACGCACGTCCCGACGTAGAGCTGAAAGTAAGCTAAATCCCGACGTAGAGGCCAACGGACGTCCCGACGTAGAGCTGAAAGTAAGCTAAATCCCAACGTAGAGGCCAACGCACGTCCAGACGTAGAGGCCAACGCACGACCCGACGTAGAGCCCAACGCACGTCCCAACGTAGACCTGAATGTAAGCTAAATCCCGACGTAGAGCCCAACGCACGTCCCGACGTAGAGCCCAACGCACGTCCCGACGTAGAGATGAAAGTTAGCTAACTACAGAAGAAGAGCCCAACGTGCGTCTCGACGTAGAGCTGAAAGTTAGCTAACTACAGACGTAGAGCCCAACGCGCGCCCCGATGTAGAGCTGAAAGTGAGCTAACTACAGACGTAGAGCCCAACGCACGTCCCGACGTAGAGCCCAACGCACGTCCCGACGTAGAGCTGAAAGTAAGCTAAATCCCGACGTAGAGGCCAACGCACGTCCCGACGTAGAGGCCAGCACACGTCCCGACGTAGAGGCCAGCGCACGTCCCGACGTAGAGCCCAACGCTCGTCCCGACGTAGAGCTTAATGTAAGCTAAATCCCGACGTAGAGCCCAACGCACGTCCCGACGTAGAGCCCAACGCACGTCCCGACGTAGAGCCCAATGCACGTCCCGACATAAAGCTGAAAGTAAGCTAAATCCCGACGTAGCGCCCAACGCACGTCCCGACGTAGCGCCCAACGCACGTCCCGACGTAGAGCTGAAAGTTAGCTAACTACAGACGTAGAGCCCAACGCACGTCCCGACGTAGAGCCCAACGAAAGTCCCAACGTAGAGCCCAACGCACGTCCCGACGTAGAGCTGAAAGTTAGCTAACTACAGACCTAGAGCCCAACGCACGTCCCGACGTAGAGCCCAACGCACGTCCCGACTTAGAGCCCAGCGCACGTCCCGACGTATATCCCAAAGCATGTCCCGACGTAGAGCCCAAAGCACGTCACGACGTAGACCTGAAAGTAAGCTAAATCCCGACGTAGAGCCCAACGCACGTCCCGACGTAGAGCCCAACGTACGTCCCGACGTAGAGCCCAACGCACGTCCCGACGTAGAGCCCAACGCACGTCCCGACGTAGAGCTGAAAGTTAGCTAACTACAGACGTAGAGCCCAAAGCACGTCCCGACGTAGAGCACAACGCATGTCCCGACGTAGAGCCCAACGCACGTCCCGACGTAGAGCTGAAAGTAAGCTAAATCCCGACGTAGAGGCCAACGGACGTCCCGACGTAGAGCTGAAAGTAAGCTAAATCCCAACGTAGAGGCCAACGCACGTCCCGACGTAGAGGCCAACGCACGTCCCGACGTAGAGCTGAAAGTAAGCTAAATCCCGACGTAGAGCCCAACGCACGTCCCGACGTAGAGTCCAACGCACGTCCCGACGTAGAGCTGAAAATAAGCTAAATCCCGACGTAGAGCCCAATGCACGTCCCGACGTAGAGCCCAACGCACGTCCCGACGTAGAGCCCAACGCACGTCCCGACGTAGAGCGAAACGCACGTCCCGACATAGAGCCCAACGTACGTCCCGACGTAGAGCTGGAAGTAAGCTAAATCCCGACGTAGCGCCCAACGCACGTCCCGAAGTAGCGCCCAACGCACGTCCCGACATAGCGCCCAACGCACGTCCCGACGTAGAGCTGAAAGTAAGCTAAATCCCGACGTAGAGGCCAACGCACGTCCCGACGTAGAGGCCAACGCACGTCCCGACGTAGAGCCCAACGCACGTCCCGACGTAGAGCTGAAAGTATGCTAAATCCCGACGTAGAGCCCAAAGCACGTCCCAACTTAGAGCCCAACGCACGTCCCGACGTAGAGCCCAACGCACGTCCCGACGTAGAGCCCAACGCACGTCCCGACGTAGCGCCCAACACACGTCCCGACGTAGAGCTGAAAGTTAGCTAACTACAGATGTAGAGCCCAACGCACGTCCCGACGTAGAGCTGAAAGTTAGCTAACTACAGACGTAGAGACCAACGCACGTCCCGACGTAGAGCTGAAAGTTAGCTAACTACAGACGTAGAGCCAAACGCACGTCCCGACGTAGAGCCCAACGCACGTCCCGAAGTAGAGCTGAAAGTAAGCTAAAACCCGACGTAGAGCCCAACGCACGTCCCGACGTAGAGCTGAAAGTAAGCTAAATCCCGACGTAGAGGCCAACGCACGTCCCGACGTAGAGGCCAACGCACGTCCCGACGTAGAGCTGAAAGTAAGCTAAATCCCGAAGTAGAGGCCAACGCACGTCCCGATGTAGAGGCCAACGCACGTCCCGACGTAGAGCTGAAAGTAAGCTAAATCCCGACGTAGAGCCCAACGCACGTCCCGACGTAGAGCCCAACGCACATCCCGACGTAGAGCTGAAAGAAAGCTAAATTCCGATGTAGAGGCCAACGCACGTCCCGACGTAGAGGCCAACGCACGTCCCGACTTAGAGGCCAACGCACGTCCCGACGTAGAGGACAACGCACGTCCCGACGTAGAGGCCAACGCACGTCCCGACGTAGAGCTGAAAGTAAGTTAAATCCCGACGTAGAGTCCAACGCACGTCCCGACGTAGAGCCCAACGCACGTCCCGACGTAGAGCCCAACGCACGTCCCGACGTAGCGCCCAACGCACGTCCCGACGTAGAGCTGAAAGTTAGCTAACTACAGACGTAGAGCCCAACGCACGTCCCGACGTAGAGCTGAAAGTTAGCTAACAACAGACGTAGAGCCCAACGCACGTCCCGACGTAGAGCTGAAAGTTAGCTAACTACAGACGTAGAGCCCAACGCACGTCCCGACGTAGAGCCCAACGCACGTCCCGACGTAGAGCCCAACGCACGTCCCGACGTAGAGCTGAAAGTAAGCTAAATCCCGACGTAGAGGCCAACGCACGTCCCAACGTAGAGCTGAAAGTAAGCTAAATCCCGACGTAGAGCCCAACGCACGTCCCGACGTAGAGCCCAACGCACGTCCCGACGTAGAGCCCAACGCACGTCCCGACGTAGAGCTTGAAGTTAGCTAACTACAGACGTAGAGCCCAACGCACGTCCCGACGTAGAGCCCAACGCACGTCCCGACGTAGAGCCCAACGCACGTCCCGACGTAGAGCTGAAAGTAAGCTAAATCCCGACGTAGAGCCCAACGCACGTCCCGACGTAGAGCTGAAAGTAAGCTAAATCCCGACGTAGAGGCCAACGCTCGTCCCGACGTAGAGGCCAACGCACGTCCCGACGTAGAGCCCAACGCACGTCCCGACGTAGAGCTGAAAGTAAGCTAAATCCCGATGTAGAGCCCAAAGCACGTCCCGACTTAGAGCCCAACGCACGTCCCGACGTAGAGCCCAACGCACGTCCCGACGTAGCGCCCAACACACGTCCCGACGTAGAGCTGAAAGTTAGCTAACTACAGATGTAGAGCCCAATGCACGTCCCGACGTAGAGCTGAAAGTTAGCTAACTACAGACGTAGAGCCCAACGCACGTCCCGACGTAGAGCTGAAAGTTATCTAACTACAGACGTAGAGCCAAACGCACGTCCCGACGTAGAGCCCAACGCACGTCCCGACGTAGAGCTGAAAGTAAGCTAAAACCCGACGTAGAGCCCAACGCACGTCCCGACGTAGAGCTGAAAGTAAGCTAAATCCCGACGTAGAGGCCAACGCACGTCCCGACGTAGAGGCCAACGCACGTCCCGACGTAGAGCTGAAAGTAAGCTAAATCCCGAAGTAGAGGCCAACGCACGTCCCGACGTAGAGGCCAACGCACGTCCCGACGTAGAGCTGAAAGTAAGCTAAATCCCGACGTAGAGCCCAACGCACGTCCCGACGTAGAGCCCAACGCACATCCCGACGTAGAGCTGAAAGAAAGCTAAATTCTGATGTAGAGGCCAACGCACGTCCCGACGTAGAGGCCAACGCACGTCCCGACGTAGAGGACAACGCATGTCCCGACGTAGAGGCCAACGCACGTCCCGACGTAGAGCTGAAAGTAAGTTAAATCCCGACGTAGAGCCCAACGCACGTCCCGACGTAGAGCCCAACGCACGTCCCGACGTAGAGCCCAACGCACGTCCCGACGTAGCGCCCAACGCACGTCCCGACTTAGAGCTGAAAGTTAGCTAACTACAGACGTAGAGCCCAACGCACGTCCCGACGTAGAGCTGGAACTTAGCTAACAACAGACGTAGAGCCCAACGCACGTCCCGACGTAGAGCTGAAAGTTAGCTAACTACAGACATAGAGCCCAACGCACGTCCCGACGTAGAGCCCAACGCACGTCCCGACGTAGAGCCCAACGCACGTCCCGACGTAGAGCTGAAAGTAAGCTAAATCCCGACGTAGAGGCCAACGCACGTCCCAACGTAGAGCTGAAAGTAAGCTAAATCCCGACGTAGAGCCCAACGCACGTCCCGACGTAGAGCCCAACGCATGTCCCGACGTAGAGCTGAAAGTTAGCTAAATCCTGACGTAGAGCCCAACGCACGTCCCGACGTAGAGCCCAACGCACGTCCCGACGTAGAGCTTGAAGTTAGCTAACTACAGACGTAGAGCCCAACGCACGTCCCGACGTAGAGCCCAACGCACGTCCCGACGTAGAGCCCAACGCACGTCCCGACGTAGAGCTGAAAGTAAGCTAAATCCCGACGTAGAGCCCAACGCACGTCCCGACGTAGAGCTGAAAGTAAGCTAAATCCCGACGTAGAGGCCAACGCACGTCCCGACGTAGAGGCCAACGCACGTCCCGACGAGGAGCCCAACGCACGTCCCGACGTAGAGCTGAAAGTAAGCTAAATCCCGACGTAGAGCCCAAAGCACGTTCCGACTTAGAGCCCAACGCACGTCCCGACGTAGAGCCCAACGCACGTCCCGACGTAGCGCCCAACACACGTCCCGACGTAGAGCTAAAAGTTAGCTAACTACAGATGTAGAGCCCAACGCACGTCCCGACGTAGAGCTGAAAGTTAGCTAACTACAGACGTAGAGCCCAACGTACGTCCCGACGTAGAGCTGAAAGTTAGCTAACTACAGACGTAGAGCCAAACGCACGTCCCGACGTAGAGCCCAACGCACGTCCCGACGTAGAGCTGAAAGTAAGCTAAAACCCGACGTAGAGCCCAACGCACGTCCCGACGTAGAGCTGAAAGTAAGCTAAATCCCGACGTAGAGGCCAACGCACGTCCCGACGTAGAGGCCAACGCACGTCCCGACGTAGATCTGAAAGTAAGCTAAATCCCGAAGTAGAGGCCAACGCACGTCCCGACGTAGAGGCCAACGCACGTCCCGACGTAGAGCTGAAAGTAAGCTAAATCCCGACGTAGAGCCCAACGCACGTCCCGACGTAGAGCCCAACGCACATCCCGACGTAGAGCTGAAAGAAAGCTAAATTCCGATGTAGAGGCCAACGCACGTCCCGACGTAGAGGCCAACGCACGTCCCGACGTAGAGGCCAACGCACGTCCCGACGTAGAGCTGAAAGTAAGTTAAATCCCGACGTAGAGCCCAACGCACGTCCCGACGTATAGCCCAACGCACGTCCCGACGTAGAGCCCAACGCACGTCCCGACGTAGCGCCCAACGCACGTCCCGACGTAGAGCTGAAAGTTAGCTAACTACAGACGTAGAGCCCAACGCACGTCCCGACGTAGAGCTGAAAGTTAGCTAACAACAGACGTAGAGCCCAACGCACGTCCCGACGTAGAGCTGAAAGTTAGCTAACTACAGACGTAGAGCCCAACGCACGTCCCGACGTAGAGCCCAACGCACGTCCCGACGTAGAGCCCAACGCACGTCCCGACGTAGAGCTGAAAGTAAGCTAAATCCCGACGTAGAGGCCAACGCACGTCCCAACGTAGAGCTGAAAGTAAGCTAAATCCCAACGTAGAGCCCAACGCACGTCCCGACGTAGAGCCCAACGCATGTCCCGACGTAGAGCTGAAAGTTAGCTAAATCCTGACGTAGAGCCCAACGCACGTCCCGACGTAGAGCCCAACGCACGTCCCGACGTAGAGCTTGAAGTTAGCTAACTACAGACGTAGAGCCCAACGCACGTCCCGACGTAGAGCCCAACGCACGTCCCGACGTAGAGCCCAACGCACGTCCCGACGTAGAGCTGAAACTAAGCTAAATCCCGACGTAGAGCCCAACGCACGTCCCGACGTAGAGCTGAAAGTAAGCTAAATCCCGACGTAGAGGCCAACGCACGTCCCGACGTAGAGGCCAACGCACGTCCCGACGTAGAGCCCAACGCACGTCCCGACGTAGAGCTGAAAGTAAGATAAATCCCGACGTAGAGCCCAAAGCACGTCCCGACTTAGAGCCCAACGCACGTCCCGACGTAGAGCCCAACGCACGTCCCGACGTAGAGCCCAACGCACGTCCCGACGTAGCGCCCAACACACGTCCTGACGTAGAGCTGAAAGTTAGCTAACTACAGATGTAGAGCCCAACGCACGTCCCGACGTAGAGCTGAAAGTTAGCTAACTACAGACGTAGAGCCCAACGCATGTCCCGACGTAGAGCTGAAAGTTAGCTAACTACAGACGTAGAGCCAAACGCACGTCCCGACGTAGAGCCCAACGCACGTCCCGACGTAGAGCTGAAAGTAAGCTAAAACCCGACGTAGAGCCCAACGCACGTCCCGACGTAGAGCTGAAAGTAAGCTAAATCCCGACGTAGAGGCCAACGCACGTCCCGACGTAGAGGCCAACGCACGTCCCGACGTAGAGCTGAAAGTAAGCTAAATCCCGAAGTAGAGGCCAACGCACGTCCCGACGTAGAGGCCAACGCACGTCCCGACGTAGAGCTGAAAGTAAGCTAAATCCCGACGTAGAGCCCAACGCACGTCCCGACGTAGAGCCCAACGCACATCCCGACGTAGAGCTGAAAGAAAGCTAAATTCCGATGTAGAGTCCAACGCACGTCCCGACGTAGAGGCCAACGCACGTCCCGACTTAGAGGCCAACGCACGTTCCAAAGAAGAGGCCAACGCACGTCCCGACTTAGAGGCCAACGCACGTCCCGACTTAGAGGCCAACGCACGTCCCGACGTAGAGCTGAAAGTAAGCTAAATCCCGACGTAGAGCCCAACGCACGTCCCGACGTAGAGCCCAACGCACGTCCCGACGTAGAGCTGAAAGTTAGCTAACTACAGACGTAGAGCCCAACGCACGTCCCGACGTAGAGCCCAACGCACGTCCCGACGTAGAGCTAAAAGTAAGCTAAATCCCGATGTAGAGCCCAACACACGTCCCGACGTAGAGCTGAAAGTAAGCTAAATCCCGACGTAGAGGCCAACGCACGTCCCGACGTAGAGCCCAACGCACGTCCCGACGTAGAGCTGAAAGTAAGCTAAATCCCGATGTAGAGGCCAACGCACGTCCCGACGTAGAGCCCAACGCACGTCCCGACGTAGAGCCCAACGCACGTCCCGACGTAGAGGCCAACGCACGTCCCGACGTAGAGCTGAAAGTCAGCTAAATCCTGACATAGAGCCCAACGCACGTCCCGACGTAGAGCCCAACGCACGTCCCTACGTAGAGCTGAAAGTAAGCTAAATCCCGATGTAGAGGCCAACGCACGTCCCGACGTAGAGGCCAACGCACGTCCCGACTTAGAGGCCAATGCACGTCCCGACGTAGAGGCCAACCCACGTCCCGACGTAGAGCCCAACGCATGTCCCGACGTAGAGCCCAACGCACGTCCCGACGTAGAGCTGAAAGTTAGCTAACTACAGACGTAGAGCCCAACGAACGTCCCGACGTAGAGCCCAACGCACGTCCCGACGTAGAGCTAAAAGTAAGCTAAATCCCGACGTAGAGCCCAACACACGTCCCGACGTAGAGCTGAAAGTAAGCTAAATCCCGACGTAGAGGCCAACGCATGTCCCGATGTAGAGGCCAACGCACGTCCCGACGTAGAGGCCAACGCACGTCCCGACGTAGAGGCCAACGCACGTCCCGACGTAGAGCTGAAAGTAAACTAAATCCCGACGTAGAGGCCAACGCACGTCCCGACGTAGAGGCCAACGCACGTCCCGACGTAGAGCTGAAAGTAAGCTAAATCCCGACGTAGAACCCAACGCACGTCCCGACGTAGAGCCCAACGCACGTCCCGACGTAGAGCCCACCGCACGTACCGACGTAGAGCCCAATGCACGTCCCGACGTAGAGCCCAACGCACGTCCCGACGTAGAGCCACCGCACGTCCCGACGTAGAGCCCAATGCACGTCCCGACGTAGAGCTGAAAGTAAGCTAAATCCCGACGTAGCGCCCAACGCACGTCCCGACGTAGAGGCCAACGCACGTCCCGACGTAGAGCTGAAAGTAAGCTAAATCCCGACGTAGAGGCCAACGCACGTCCCGACATAGAGGCCAACGCACGTCCCGACGTAGAGCTGAAAGTAAGCTAAATCCCGATGTAGAGCCCAACGCACGTCCCGACGTAGAGCCCACCGCACGTCCCGACGTAGAGCCCAATGCACGTCCCGACGTAGAGCTGAAAGTAAGCTAAATCCCGACGTAGCGCCCAACGCACGTCCCGACGTAGCGCCCAACGCACGTCCCGACGTAGAGCTGAAAGTAAGCTAAATCCCGACGCAGAGGCCAACGCACGTCCCGACGTAGAGGCCAACGCACGTCCCGACGTAGAGCTGAAAGTTAGCTAACTACAGACGTAGAGCCCAACGCACGTCCCGACGTAGAGCCCAACGCACGTCCCGACGTAGCGCCCAACGCACGTCCCGACGTAGAGCTGAAAGTTAGCTAACTACAGACATAGAGCCCAACGCACGTCCCGACGTAGAGCAGAAAGTTAGCTAACTACAGACATAGAGCCCAACGCACGTCCCGACGTAGAGCCCAACGCACGTCCCGACGTAGAGCCCAACGCACGTCCCGACGTAGAGCTGAAAGTAAGCTAAAACCCGACGTAGAGCCCAACGCACGTCCCGACGTAGAGCTGAAAGTAAGCTAAATCCCGACGTAGAGACCAACGCACGTCCCGACATAGAGGCCAACGCTCGTCCCGACGTAGAGCTGAAAGTAAGCTAAATCCCGAAGTAGAGGCCAACGCACGTCCCTACGTAGAGGCCAACGCACGTCCCGACGTAGAGCTGAAAGTAAGCTAAATCCCGACGTAGAGCCCAACGCACGTCCCGACGTAGAGCCCAACGCACGTCCCGACGTAGAGCTGAAAGTAAGCTAAATCCCGATGTAGAGGCCAACGGACGTCCCGACGTAGAGGCCAACGCACGTCCCGACTTAGAGGCCAACGCACGTCCCGACGTAGAGGACAACGCACGTCCCGACGTAGAGGCCAACGCACGTCCCGACGTAGCGCCCAACGCACGTCCCGACGTAGAGCTGAAAGTTAGATAACTACAGACGTAGAGCCCAACGCACGTCCCGACGTAGAGGCCAACGCACGTCCCGACGAAGAGCCCAGCGCACGTCCCGATGTAGAGCCCAACGCACGTCCCGACGTAGAGGCCAACGCACGTCCCGACATAGAGCCCAAAGCACGTCCCGACGTAGAGCTGAAAGTAAGCTAAATCCCGACGTGGAGCCCAACGCACGTCCCAACGTTGAGCCCAACGCACGTCCCGACGTAGAGCCCAACGCACGTCCCGACGTAGCGCCCAACGCACGTCCCGACGTAGAGCTGAAAGTTAGCTAACTACAGACGTAGAGCCCAACGCACATCCCGACGTAGAGCTGAAAGTAAGCTAAATCCCGACGTAGAGGCCAACGCACGTCCAGATGTAGAGCTGAAAGTAAGCTAAATCCCGACTTAGAGCCCAACGCACGTCCCGACGTAGAGGCCAACGCACGTCCCGACGTAAAGCCCAACGCACGTCCAGACGTAGAGCTAAAAGTAAGCTAAATCCTGACGTAGAGGCCAACGCAAGTCCCAACGTAGAGCTGAAAGTAATCTAAATCCCGACGTAGAGCCCAACGCACGTCGCGACGTAGAGCCCAACGCACGTCGCGACGTAGAGCCCAACGCACGTCCCGACGTAGAGCTGAACGTTGGCCAACTACAGACGTAGAGCCCAACGCACGTCCCGACGTAGAGCCCAACGCACGTCCCGACGAAGAGCTGAAAGTTAGCTAACTACAGACGTAGAGCCCAACGCACGTCCCGATGAAGAGCCCAACGCACGTCCCGACGTAGAGCTGAAAGTAAGCTAAATCCCGACGTAGAGCCCAACGCACGTCCCGACGTAGAGCCCAACGCACGTCCCGACGTAGCGCCCAACGCACGTCCCGACGTAGAGCTGAAAGTAAGTTAAATCCCGACGTAGAGGCCAACGCACGTCCCGACGTAGAGGCCAACACACGTCCCGACTTAGAGACCAACGCACGTCCCGACTTAGAGGCCAACGCACGTCCCGACGTAGAGGCCAACGCACGTCCCGACGTAGAGCTGAAAGTAAGCTAAATCCCGACGTAGAGCCCAACGCACGTCCCGACGTAGAGCCCAACGCACGTCCCGACGTAGAGCTGAAAGTTAGCTAACTACAGACGTAGAGCCCAACGCACGTCCCGACGTAGAGCCCAACGCACGTCCCGACGTAGAGCTAAAAGTAAGCTAAATCCCGACGTAGAGCCCAACACACGTCCCGACGTAGAGCTGAAAGTAAGCTAAATCCCGACGTAGAGGCCAACGCACGTCCCGACGTAGAGGCCAACGCACGTCCCGACGTAGAGCTGAAAGTAAGCTAAATCCCGACGTAGATACCAACGCACGTCCCGACATAGAGGCCAACGCACGTCCCGACGTAGAGCTGAAAGTAAGCTAAATCCCGACGTAGAGCCCAACGCACGTCCCGACGTAGAGCCCAACGCACGTCCCGACGTAGAGCCCAACGCACGTCCCGACGTAGAGCTGAAAGTAAGCTAAATCCCGACGTAGAGCCCAACGCACGTCCCGACGTAGCGCCCAACGCACGTCCCGACGTAGAGCTGAAAGTAAGCTAAATCCCGACGCAGAGGCCAACGCACGTCCCGACGTAGAGGCCAACGCACGTCCCGACGTAGAGCTGAAAGTTAGCTAACTACAGACGTAGAGCCCAACGCACGTCCCGACGTAGAGCCCAACGCACGTCCCGACGTAGCGCCCAACGCACGTCCCGACGTAGAGCTGAAAGTTAGCTAACTACAGACATAGAGCCCAACGCACGTCCCGACGTAGAGCAGAAAGTTAGCTAACTACAGACATAGAGCCCAACGCACGTCCCGACGTAGAGCCCAACGCACGTCCCGACGTAGAGCCCAACGCACGTCCCGACGTAGAGCTGAAAGTAAGCTAAAACCCGACGTAGAGCCCAACGCACGTCCCGACGTAGAGCTGAAAGTAAGCTAAATCCCGACGTAGAGAACAACGCACGTCCCGACATAGAGGCCAACGCACGTCCCGACGTAGTGCTGAAAGTAAGCTAAATCCCGACGTAGAGCCCAACGCACGTCCCGACGTAGAGGCCAACGCACGTCCCGACGTAGAGCTGAAAGTAAGCTAAATCCTGATGTAGAGGCCAACGGACGTCCCGACGTAGAGGCCAACGCACGTCCCGACTTAGAGGCCAACGCACATCCCGACGTAGAGGACAACGCACGTCCCGACGTAGAGGCCAACGCACGTCCCGACGTAGAGCTGAACGTTGGCCAACTACAGACGTAGAGCCCAACGCACGTCCCGACGTAGAGCCCAACGCACGTCCCGACGAAGAGCTGAAAGTTAGCTAACTACAGACGTAGAGCCCAACGCACGTCCCGATGAAGAGCCCAACGCACGTCCCGACGTAGAGCTGAAAGTAAGCTAAATCCCGACGTAGAGCCCAACGCACGTCCCGACGTAGAGCCCAACGCACGTCCCGACGTAGCGCCCAACGCACGTCCCGACGTAGAGCTGAAAGTAAGTTAAATCCCGACGTAGAGGCCAACGCACGTCCCGACGTAGAGGCCAACACACGTCCCGACTTAGAGACCAACGCACGTCCCGACTTAGAGGCCAACGCACGTCCCGACGTAGAGGCCAACGCACGTCCCGACGTAGAGCTGAAAGTAAGCTAAATCCCGACGTAGAGCCCAACGCACGTCCCGACGTAGAGCCCAACGCACGTCCCGACGTAGAGCTGAAAGTTAGCTAACTACAGACGTAGAGCCCAACGCACGTCCCGACGTAGAGCCCAACGCACGTCCCGACGTAGAGCTAAAAGTAAGCTAAATCCCGACGTAGAGCCCAACACACGTCCCGACGTAGAGCTGAAAGTAAGCTAAATCCCGACGTAGAGGCCAACGCACGTCCCGACGTAGAGGCCAACGCACGTCCCGACGTAGAGCTGAAAGTAAGCTAAATCCCGACGTAGATACCAACGCACGTCCCGACATAGAGGCCAACGCACGTCCCGACGTAGAGATGAAAGTAAGGTAAATCCCGACGTAGAGCCCAACGCACGTCGCGACGTAGATCCCAACGCACGTCGCGACGTAGAGCCCAACGCACGTCCCGACGTAGAGCTGAACGTTGGCCAACTACAGACGTAGAGCCCAACGCACGTCCCGACGTAGAGCCCAACGCACGTCCCGACGAAGAGCTGAAAGTTAGCTAACTACAGACGTAGAGCCCAACGCACGTCCCGACGAAGAGCCCAACGCACGTCCCGACGTAGAGCTGAAAGTAAGCTAAATCCCGACGTAGAGCCCAACGCACGTCCCGACGTAGAGCCCAACGCACGTCCCGACGTAGCGCCCAACGCACGTCCCGACGTAGAGCTGAAAGTTAGCTAACTACAGACATAGAGCCCAACGCACGTCCCGACGTAGAGCAGAAAGTTAGCTAACTACAGACATAGAGCCCAACGCACGTCCCGACGTAGAGCCCAAAGCACGTCCCGACGTAGAGCCCAACGCACGTCCCGACGTAGAGCTGAAAGTAAGCTAAAACCCGACGTAGAGCCCAACGCACGTCCTGACGTAGAGCTGAAAGTAAGCTAAATCCCGACGTAGAGGCCAACGCACGTCCCGACGTAGAGGCCAACGCACGTCCCGACGTAGAGCTGAAAGTAAGCTAAATCCCGAAGTAGAGGCCAACGCACGTCCCGACGTAGAGGCCAACGCACGTCCCGACGTAGAGCTGAAAGTAAGCTAAATCCCGACGTAGAGCCCAACGCACGTCCCGACGTAGAGCCCCACGCACGTCCCGACGTAGAGCTGAAAGTAAGCTAAATCCCGATGTAGAGGCCAACGCATGTCCCGACGTAGAGGCCAACGCACGTCCCGACTTAGAGGCCAACGCAGGTCCCGACGTAGAGGCCAACGCACGTCCCGACGTAGAGGACAACGCACGTCCCGACGTAGAGGCCAACGCACGTCCCGACATAGAGCTGAAAGTAAGTTAAATCCCGACGTAGAACCCAACGCACGTCCCGACGTAGCGCCCAACGCACGTCCCGACGTAGAGCTGAAAGTAAGTTAAATCCCGACGTAGAGGCCAACGCACGTCCCGACTTAGAGGCCAACGCACGTCCCGACGTAGAGGCCAACGCACGTCCCGACGTAGAGGCCAACGCACGTCCCGACGTAGAGCTGAAAGTAAGCTAAATCCCGACGTAGAGCCCAACGCACGTCCCGACGTAGAGCCCAACGCACGTCCCGACGTAGAGCTGAAAGTTAGCTAACTACAGACGTAGAGCCCAACGCACGTCCCGACGTAGAGCCCAACGCACGTCCCGACGTAGAGCTAAAAGTAAGCTAAATCCCGACGTAGAGCCCAACACACGTCCCGACGTAGAGCTGAAAGTAAGCTAAATCCCGACGTAGAGGCCAACGCACGTCCCGACGTAGAGGCCAACGCACGTCCCGACGTAGAGCTGAAAGTAAGCTAAATCCCGACGTAGAGGCCAACGCACGTCCCGACATAGAAGCCAACGCACGTCCCGACGTAGAGCTGAAAGTAAGCTAAATCCCGACGTAGAGCCCAACGCACGTCCCGACGTAGAGCCCACCGCACGTCCCGACGTAGAGCCCAATGCACGTCCCGACGTAGAGCTGAAAGTAAGCTAAATCCCGACGTAGCGCCCAACGCACGTCCCGACGTAGAGCCCAACGCACGTCCCGACGTAGAGCTGAAAGTAAGCTAAATCCCGACGCAGAGGCCAACGCAAGTCCCGACGTAGAGGCCAACGCACGTCCCGACCTAGAGGCCAACGCACGTCCCGACGTAGAGGCCAACGCACGTCCCGACGTAGAGCTGAAAGTTAGCTAACTACAGACGTAGAGCCCAACGCACGTCCCGACGTAGAGCCCAACGCACGTCCCGACGTAGCGCCCAACGCACGTCCCGACGTAGAGCTGAAAGTTAGCTAACTACAGACATAGAGCCCAACGCACGTCCCGACGTGGAGCAGAAAGTTAGCTAACTACAGACATAGAGCCCAACGCACGTCCCGACGTAGAGCCCAACGCACGTCCCGACGTAGAGCTGAAAGTAAGCTAAAACCCGACGTAGAGCCCAACGCACGTCCCGACGTAGAGCTGAAAGTAAGCTAAATCCCGACGTAGAGACCAACGCACGTCCCGACGTAGAGCCCAACGCACGTCCCGACGTAGAGCCCAACGCGCGTCCCGACGTAGAGCCCAACGCGTGTCCCGACGTGGAGCTGAAAGTAAGCTAAATCCCGACGTAGAGGCCAACGCACGTCCCGACGTAGAGCCCAACGCACGTCCCGATGTAGAGCCCAACGCACGTCCCGACATAGAGGCCAACGCACGTCCCGACGTAGAGCCCAAAGCACGTCTCGACGTAGAGCTGAAAGTAAGCTAAATCCCGACGTGGAGCCCAACGCACGTCCCAACGTAGAGCCCAACGCACGTCCCGACGTAGAGCCCAACGCACGTCCCGACGTAGCGCCCAACGCACGTCCCGACGTAGAGCTGAAAGTTAGCTAACTACAGACGTAGAGCCCAACGCACGTCCCGACGTAGAGCTGAAAGTAAGCTAAATCCCGACGTAGAGGCCAACGCAAGTCCCGACGTAGAGGCCAACGCACGTCCCGACGTAGAGCTGAAAGTAAGCTAAATCCCGATGTAGAGGCCAACGCACGTCCCGACGTAGAGGCCAACGCACGTCCCGACTTAGAGGCCAACGCACGTCCCGACGTAGAGGACAACGCACGTCCCGACGTAGAGGCCAACACACGTCCCGACGTAGAGCCCAACGCACGTCCCGACGTAGAGCTGAAAGTAAGCTAAATCCCAACATAGAGCCCAACGAACGTCCCGACGTAGAGCCCAACGCACGTCCCGACGTAGGGCCCAACGCACGTCCCGACGTAGAGCTGAAAGTTAGATAACTACAGACGTAGAGCCCAACGCACGTCCCGACGTAGAGCCCAACGCACGTCCCGACGTAGAGCCCAACGCGCGTCCCGACGTAGAGCCCAACGCGTGTCCCGACGTGGAGCTGAAAGTAAGCTAAATCCCGACGTAGAGGCCAACGCACGTCCCGACGTAGAGCCCAACGCACGTCCCGATGTAGAGCCCAACGCACGTCCCGACATAGAGGCCAACGCACGTCCCGACGTAGAGCCCAAAGCACGTCTCGACGTAGAGCTGAAAGTAAGCTAAATCCCGACGTGGAGCCCAACGCACGTCCCAACGTAGAGCCCAACGCACGTCCCGACGTAGAGCCCAACGCACGTCCCGACGTAGCGCCCAACGCACGTCCCGACGTAGAGCTGAAAGTTAGCTAACTACAGACGTAGAACCCAACGCACGTCCCGACGTAGAGCTGAAAGTAAGCTAAATCCCGACGTAGAGGCCAACGCACGTCCCGACGTAGAGCCCAACGCACGTCCAGACGTAGAGCTAAAAGTAAGCTAAATCCTGACGTAGAGGCCAACGCAAGTCCCGACGTAGAGCTGAAAGTAAGCTAAATCCCGACGTAGAGCCCAACGCACGTCCCGACGTAGAGCCCAACGCACGTCGCGACGTAGAGCCCAACGCACGTCCCGACGTAGAGCTGAACGTTGGCCAACTACAGACGTAGAGCCCAACGCACGTCCCGAAGTAGAGCCCAACGGACGTCCCGACGAAGAGCTGAAAGTTAGCTAACTACAGACGTAGAGCCCAACGCACGTCCCGACGAAGAGCCCAACGCACGTCCCGACGTAGAGCTGAAAGTAAGCTAAATCCCGACGTAGAGCCCAACGCACGTCCCGACGTAGAGCTGAAAGGTAGCTAACTACAGACGTAGAGCCCAACGCACGTCCCGACGTAGAGCTGAAAGTTACCTAACTACAGACGTAGAGCCCAAAGCACGTCCCGAAGTAGAGCCCAACGCACGTCCTGACGTAGAGCCCAACGCACGTCCCGACGTAGAGCCAAACGCACGTCCCAACGTAGAGCTGAAAGTAAGCTAAATCCCGACGTAGAGCCCAACGCACGTCCCGACGTAGAGCCCAACGCATGTCCCGACGTAGATCTGAAAGTTAGCTAAATCCTGACGTAGAGCCCAACGCACGTCCCGACGTAGAGCCCAACGCACGTCCCGACGTAGAGCCCAACGCACGTCCCGACGTAGAGCTGAAAGTTAGCTAACTACAGACGTAGAGCCCAACGCACGTCCCGACGTAGAGCTGAAAGTAAGCTAAATCCCAACGTAGAGGCCAACGCACGTCCCGACGTAGAGCCCAACGCAGGTCCCGACGTAAAGCCCAACGCGCGTCCCAACGTAGAGCCCAACGCGCGTCCCGACGTAGAGCCGAACGCGCGTCCCGACGTAGAGCTGAAAGTTAGCTAACTACAGACGTAGAGCCCAACGCGTGTCCCGACGTAGAGCTAAAAGTTAGCTAACTACAGACGTAGAGCCCAACGCGCGTCCCGATGTAGAGCCCAACACGCGTCCCGACGTAGAGCTGAAAGTAAGCTAAATCCCAACGTAGAGCCCAACGAACGTCCCGACGTAGAGGCCAACGCACGTCCCGACGTAGCGCCCAACGCACGTCCCGACGTAGCGCCCAGCGCACGGCCCGACGTAGAGCTGAAAGTTAGCTAACTACAGACGTAGAGCCCAACGCACGTCCCGACGTAGAGCCCAACGCACGTCCCGACGTAGAGCCCAACGCGCGTCCCGACGTAGAGCCCAACGCGCGTCCCGACGTGGAGCTGAAAGTAAGCTAAATCCCGACGTAGAGGCCAACGCACGTCCCGACGTAGAGCCCAACGCACGTCCCGATGTAGAGCCCAACGCACGTCCCGACGTAGAGCCCAACGCACGTCCCGACGTAGAGGCCAACGCACGTCCCGACGTAGAGCCCAAAGCACGTCCCGAAGTAGAGCTGAAAGTAAGCTAAATCCCGACGTGGAGCCCAACGCACGTCCCAACGTAGAGCCCAACGCACGTCCCGACGTAGAGCCCAACGCACGTCCCGACGTAGCGCCCAACGCACGTCCCGACGTAGAGCTGAAAGTTAGCTAACTACAGACGTAGAGCCCAACGCACGTCCCGATGTAGAGCTGAAAGTAAGCTAAATCCCGACGTAGAGGCCAACGCACGTCCAGATGTAGAGCTGAAAGTAAGCTAAATCCCGACTTAGAGCCCAACGCACGTCCCGACGTAGAGCCCAACGCACGTCCCGACGTAGAGCCCAACGCACGTCCCGACGTAGAGCTGAAAGTAAGCTAAATCCCAACGTAGAGCCCAACGAACGTCCCGACGTAGAGCCCAACGCACGTCCCGACGTAGCGCCCAACGCACGGCCCGACGTAGAGCTGAAAGTTAGATAACTACAGACGTAGAGCCCAACGCACGTCCCGACGTAGAGCCCAACGCACGTCCCGACGTAGAGCCCAACGCGCGTCCCGACGTAGAGCCCAACGCGCGTCCCGACGTGGAGCTGAAAGTAAGCTAAATCCCGACGTAGCGGCCAACGCACGTCCCGACGTAGAGCCCAACGCACGTCCCGATGTAGAGACCAACGCACGTCCCGACGTAGAGGCCAACGCACGTCCCGACGTAGAGCCCAAAGCACGTCCCGACGTAGAGCTGAAAGTAAGCTAAAACCCGACGTAGAGCCCAAACGCACGTCCCGACGTAGAGTCCAACGCACGTCCCGACGTAGAGCCCAACGAACGTCCCGACGTGGAGCTCAAAGTAAGCTAAATCCCGACGTAGAGGCCAACGCACGTCCCGACCTAGAGCCCAACGCACGTCCCGACGTAGAGCCCAACGCACGTTCCGACGTAGAGCCCAAAGCACGTCCCGACGTAGAGCTGAAAGTAAGCTAAATCCCGACGTGGAGCCCAACGCACGTCCCAACGTAGAGCCCAACGCACGTCCCGACGTAGAGCTGAACGTTGGCCAACTACAGACGTAGAGCCCAACGCACGTCCCGACGTAGAGCCCAACGCACGTCCCGACGAAGAGCTGAAAGTTAGCTAACTACAGACGTAGAGCCCAACGCACGTCCCGACGAAGAGCCCAACGCACGTCCCGACGTAGATCTGAAAGTAAGCTAAATCCCGACGTAGCGGCCAACGCACGTCCCGACGTAGAGCTGAAAGTTAGCTAACTACAGACGTAGAGCCCAACGCACGTCCCGACGTAGAGCTGAAAGTTACCTAACTACAGACGTAGAGCCCAAAGCACGTCCCGACGTAGAGCCCAACGCACGTCCCGACGTAGCGCCCAACGCACGTCCCGACGTAGAGCTGAAAGTTAGCTAACTACAGACGTAGAGCCAAACGCACGTCCCGACGTAGAGCTGAAAGTAAGCTAAATCCCGACGTAGAGGCCAACGCACGTCCCAACGTAGAGCTGAAAGTAAGCTAAATCCCGACGTAGAGCCCAACGCATGTCCCGACGTAGAGCCCAACGCATGTCCCGACGTAGATCTGAAAGTTAGCTAAATCCTGACGTACAGCCCAACGCACGTCCCGACGTAGAGCCCAACGCACGTCCCGACGTAGAGCCCAACGCGCGTCCCGACGTAGAGCCCAACGCACGTCCCGACGTAGAGCCCAACGCACGTCCCGACGTAGAGCTGAAAGTAAGCTAAATCCCGACGTAGAGCCCAACGCACGTCCCGACGTAGAGCTGAAAGTAAGATAAATCCCGACGTAGAGGCCAACGCACGTCCCGACGTAGAGGCCAGCGCACGTCCCGACGTAGAGGCCAGCGCACGTCCCGACGTAGAGGCCAGCGCACGTCCCGACGTAGAGCCCAACGCACGTCCCGACGTAGAGCTTAATGTAAGCTAAATCCCGACGTAGAGCCCAACGCACGTCCCGACGTAGAGCCCAACGCACGTCCCGACGTAGAGCCCAACGCACGTCCCGAATAGAGCCCAACGCACGTCCCGACGTAGAGCTGAAAGTAAGCTAAATCCCGACGTAGAGCCCAACGCACGTCCCGACGTAGCGCCCAACGCACGTCCCGACGTAGAGCTAAAATTTAGCCAACTACAGACGTAGAGCCCAACGCACGTCCCGACGTAGAGCTGAAAGTTAGCTAACTACAGACGAAGAGCCCAACGCGCGTCCCGACGTAGAGCTGAAAGTTAGCTAACTACAGACGTAGAGCCCAACGCGCGTCCCGACGTAGAGCCCAACGCGTGTCCCGACGTAGAGCTCAACGCAAGTCCCGACGTAGAGCCCAACGCACGTCCCGACGTAGAGCTGAAAGTAAGCTAAATCCCGACGTAGAGGCCAACGCACGTCCCGACGTAGAGGCCAACGCACGTCCCGAAGTAGAGGCCAACGCACGTCCCAACGTAGAGCTGAAATTAAGCTAAATCCCGACATAGAGCCCAACGCACGTCCCGACGTAGAGCCCAACGCACGTCCCGACGTAGAGCTAAAAGTAAGCTAAATCCCGACGTAGAGCCCAACACACGTCCCGACGTAGCGCCCAACGCACGTCCCGACGTAGAGCCCAACGCACGTCCCGACGTAGAGGCCAACGCACGTCCCGACTTAGAGGCCAACGCACGTCCCGACTTAGAGGCCAACGCACGTCCTGACGTAGAGGCCAACGCACGTCCCGACGTAGAGCTGAAAGTAAGCTAAATCCCGACGTTGAGCCCAACGCACGTCCCGACGTAGAGCCCAACGCACGTCCCGACGTAGAGCCCAACGCACGTCCCGACGTAGAGCTGAAAGTTAGCTAACTACAGACGTAGAGCCCAACGCACGTCCCGACGTAGAGCCCAACGCACGTCCCGACGTAGAGCTAAAAGTAAGCTAAATCCCGACGTAGAGCCCAACACACGTCCCGACGTAGAGCTGAAAGTAAGCTAAATCCCGACGTAGAGGCCAACGCACGTCCCGACGTAGAGGCCAACGCACGTCCCGACGTAGAGCTGAAAGTAAGCTAAATCCCGACGTAGAGGCCAACGCACGTCCCGACGTAGAGGCCAACGCACGTCCCGACGTAGAGCTGAAAGTAAGCTAAATCCCGACGTAGAGCCCAACGCACGTCCCGACGTAGAGCCCAACGCACGTCCCGACGTAGAGCCCAACGCACGTCCCGACGTAGAGCCCACCGCACGTCCCGACGTAGAGCTGAAAGCAAGCTAAATCCCGACGTAGCGCCCAACGCACGTCCCGACGTAGAGCTGAAAGTAAGCTAAATCCCGACGCAGAGGCCAAAACACGTCCCGACGTAGAGGCCAACGCACGTCCCGACCTAGAGGCCAACGCACGTCCCGACGTAGAGGCCTACGCACGTCCCGACGTAGAGCTGAAAGTAAGCTAAATCCCAACGTAGAGCCCAACGCACGTCCCGACGTAGAGCCCAACGCACGTCCCGACGTAGCGCCCAACGCACGTCCCGACGTAGAGCTGAAAGTTAGCTAACTACAGACATAGAGCCCAACGCACGTCCCGACGTAGAGCAGAAAGTTAGCTAACTACAGACATAGAGCCCAACGCACGTCCCGACGTAGAGCCCAACGCACGTCCCGACGTAGAGCCCAACACACGTCCCGACGTAGAGCTGAAAGTAAGCTAAAACCCGACGTAGAGCCCAACGCACGTCCCGACGTAGAGCTGAAAGTAAGCTAAATCCCGACGTAGAGGCCAACGCACGTCCCGACGTAGAGGCCAACGCACGTCCCGACGTAGAGCTGAAAGTAAGCTAAATCCCGAAGTAGAGGCCAACGCACGTCCCGACGTAGAGGCCAACGCACGTCCCGACGTAGAGCTGAAAGTAAGCTAAATCCCGACGTAGAGCCCAACGCACGTCCCGACGTAGAGCCCAACGCACGTCCCGACGTAGAGGCCAACGCACGTCCCGACTTAGAGGCCAACGCACGTCCCGACGTAGAGCCAAACGCACATCCCGACGTAGAGCTGAATGTAAGCTAAATCCCGACGTAGAGGCCAACGCACGTCCCAACGTAGAGCTGAAAGTAAGCTAAATCCTGACGTAGAGCCCAACGCACGTCCCGACGTAGAGCCCAACGCATGTCCCGACGTAGAGCTGAAAGTTAGCTAAATCCTGACGTAGAGCCCAACGCACGTCCCGACGTAGAACCCAACGCACGTCCCGACGTAGAGCCCAACGCACGTCCCGACGTAGAGCTGAAAGTTAGCTAACTACAGACGTAGAGCCCAACGCACGTCCCGACGTAGAGCCCAACGCACGTCCCGACGTAGAGCTGAAAGTAAGCTAAATCCCGACGTAGAGCCCAACGCACGTCCCGACGTAGAGGCCAGCGCACGTCCCGACGTAGAGGCCAGCACACGTCCCGATGTAGAGGCCAGCGCACGTCCCGACGTAGAGCCCAACGCACGTCCCGACGTAGAGCTTAACGTAAGCTAAATCCCGACGTAGAGCCCAACGCACGTCCCGACGTAGAGCCCAACGCACGTCCCGACGTAGAGCTGAAAGTAAGCTAAATCCCGACGTAGAGCCCAACGCACGTCCCGACATAGCGCCCAACGCACGTCCCGACGTAAGAGCTGAAAGTTAGCTAACTACAGACGAAGAGCCCAACGCGCGTCCCGACGTAGAGCCCAACGCACGTCCCGACGTAGAGCTCAACGCACGTCCCGACGTAGAGCCCAACGCACGTCCCGACGTAGAGCTGAAAGTAAGCTAAATCCCGACGTAGAGGCCAACGCACGTCCCGACGTAGAGGCCAACGCACGTCCCGAAGTAGAGCCCAACGCACGTCCCGACGTAGCGCCCAACGCACGTCCCGACGTAGAGCTGAAAGTTAGCTAACTACAGACGTAGAGCCCAACGCACGTCCCGACGTAGAGCAGAAAGTTAGCTAACTACAGACGTAGAGCCCAACGGACGTCCCGACGTAGAGCCCGACGTAGAGCCCAACGCACGTCCCGACGTAGAGCCCAACGCACGTCCCGACATAGCGCCCAACGCACGTCCCGAAGTAGAGCTGAAAGTTAAATCCCGACGTAGAGGCCAACGCACGTCCCGACGTAGAGGCCAACAGACGTCCCGATGTAGAGCCCAACAGACGTCCCGACGTAGAGCCCAACAGACGTCCCGACTTAGAGGCCAACGCACGTCCCGACGTAGAGCTGAAAGTAAGCTAAATCCCGACGTAGAGGCCAACGCACGTCCCGACGTAGAGGCCAACGCACGTCCCGACGTAGAGCTGAAAGTAAGCTAAATCCCGACGTAGAGCCCAACGCACGTCTTGACGTAGAGCCCAACGCACGTCCCGACGTAGCGCCCAACGCACGTCCCGACGTAGAGCTGAAAGTAAGTTAAATCCCGACGTAGAGGCCAACGCACGTCCCGACTTAGAGGCCAACGCACGTCCCGACTTAGAGGCCAACGCACGTCCCGACGTAGAGGCCAACGCACGTCCCGACGTAGAGCTCAAAGTAAGCTAAATCCCGACGTAGAGCCCAACGCACGTCCCGACGTAGAGCCTAACGCACGTCCCGACGTAGAGCCCAACGCACGTCCCGACGTAGAGCTAAAAGTAAGCTAAATCCCGACGTAGAGCCCAACACACGTCCCGACGTAGAGCTGAAAGTAAGCTAAATCCCGACGTAGAGGCCGACGCACGTCCCGACGTAGAGGCCAACGCACGTCCCGACGTAGAGCTGAAAGTAAGCTAAATCCCGACGTAGAGCCCAACGCACGTCCCGACGTAGAGCCCAACGCACGTCCTGACGTAGAGCCCACCGCACGTCCCGACGTAGAGCCCAATGCACGTCCCGACGTAGAGCTGAAAATAAGCTAAATCCCGACGTAGCGCCCAACGCACGTCCCGACGTAGCGCCCAACGCACGTCCCGACGTAGAGCTGAAAGTAAGCTAAATCCCGACGCAGAGGCCAACGCACGTCCCGACGTAGAGGCCAACGCACGTCCCGACCTAGAGGCCAACGCACATCCCGACGTAGAGGCCAACGCATGTCCCGACGTAGAGCTGAAAGTTAGCTAACTTCAGACGTAGAGCCCAACGCACGTCCCGACGTAGAGCCCAACGCACGTCCCGACGTAGCGCCCAACGCACGTCCCGACGTAGAGCTGAAAGTTAGCTAACTACAGACATAGAGCCCAACGCACGTCCCGACGTAGAGCAGAAAGTTAGCTAACTACAGACATAGAGCCCAACGCACGTCCCGACGTAGAGCCCAACGCACGTCCCGACTTAGAGCTGAAAGTAAGCTAAAACCCGACGTAGAGCCCAACGCGCGTCCCGACGTAGAGCTGAAAGTAAGCTAAATCCCGACGTAGAGAGCAACGCACGTCCCGACGTAGAGGCCAACGCACGTCCCGACGTAGAGCTGAAAGTAAGCTAAATCCCGAAGTAGAGGCCAATGCACGTCCCGACGTAGAGACCAACGCACGTCCCGACGTAGAGCTGAAAGTAAGCTAAATCCCGACGTAGAGCCCAACGCACGTCCCGACGTAGAGCTGAAAGTAAGCTAAAACCCGACGTAGAGCCCAACGCGCGTCCCGACGTAGAGCTGAAAGTAAGCTAAATCCCGACGTAGAGAGCAACGCACGTCCCGACGTAGAGGCCAACGCACGTCCCGACGTAGAGCTGAAAGTAAGCTAAATCCCGAAGTAGAGGCCAATGCACGTCCCGACGTAGAGACCAACGCACGTCCCGACGTAG
This sequence comes from Leptosomus discolor, assembly GCF_034619465.1. Taxonomy (NCBI): domain Eukaryota; kingdom Metazoa; phylum Chordata; class Aves; order Leptosomiformes; family Leptosomidae; genus Leptosomus; species Leptosomus discolor. The sequence goes on from NC_141405.1 coordinate 9,052,927, forward strand.
AGCTGAAAGTAAGCTAAATCCCGACGTAGAGCCCAACGCACGTCCCGACGTAGAGCCCAACGCACGTCCCGACGTAGAGCTGAAAGTAAGCTAAATCCCGATGTAGAGGCCAACGCACGTCCCGACGTAGAGGCCAACGCACGTCCCGACTTAGAGGCCAACGCACGTCCCGACGTAGAGCCAAACGCACGTCCCGACGTAGAGCTGAAAGTAAGCTAAATCCCGACGTAGAGGCCAACGCACGTCCCAACGTAGAGCTGAAAGTAAGCTAAATCCCGACGTAGAGCCCAACGCACGTCCCGACGTAGAGCCCAACGCACGTTCCGACATAGAGCCCAACGCACGTCCCGACGTAGAGCTGAAAGTTAGCTAACTACAGACGTAGAGCCCAACGCACGTCCCGACGTAGAGCCCAACGCACGTCCCGACGTAGAGCTGAAAGTAAGCTAAATCCCGACGTAGAGGCCAACGCACGTCCCGACGTAGAGGCCAGCGCACGTCCCGACGTAGAGGCCAGCGCACGTCCCGACGTAGAGGCCAGCGCACGTCCCGACGTAGAGGCCAGCGCACGTCCCGACGTAGAGCCCAACGCACGTCCCGACGTAGAGCTTAACGTAAGCTAAATCCCGACGTAGAGCCCAACGCACGTCCCGACGTAGAGCCCAACGCACGTCCCGACGTAGAGCTGAAAGTAAGCTAAATCCCGACGTAGAGCCCAACGCACGTCCGGACATAGCGCCCAACGCACGTCCCGACGTAGAGCTGAAAGTTAGCTAACTACAGACGAAGAGCCCAACGCGCGTCCCGACGTAGAGCTGAAAGTTAGCTAACTAGAGACGTAGAGACCAACGCGCGTCCCGACGTAGAGCCCAACGCGTGTCCCGACGTAGAGCTCAACGCACGTCCCGACGTAGAGCCCAACGCACGTCCCGACGTAGAGCTGAAAGTAAGCTAAATCCCGACGTAGAGGCCAACGCACGTCCCGAAGTAGAGGCCAACGCACGTCCCGAAGTAGAGGCCAACGCACGTCCCGACGTAGAGCTGAAATTAAGCTAAATCCCGACGTAGAGCCCAACGCACGTCCCGACGTAGAGCCCAACGCACGTCCCGACGTAGCGCCCAACGCACATCCCTACGTAGCGCCCAACGCACGTCCCGACGTAGAGCTGAAAGTTAGCTAACTACAGACGTAGACCCCAACGCACGTCCCGACGTAGAGCAGAAAGTTAGCTAACTACAGACGTAGAGCCCAACGCACGTCCCGACGTAGAGCCCGACGTCGAGCCCAACGCACGTCCCGACGTAGAGCCCAACGCACGTCCCGACGTAGCGCCCAACGCACGTCCCGACGTAGAGCTGAATGTTAAATCCCGACGTAGAGGTCAACGCAAGTCCCGACGTAGAGGCCAACAGACGTCCCGACGTAGAGCCCAACAGACGTCCCGACGTAGAGCCCAACAGACGTCCCGACGTAGAGCCCAACGCACGTCCCGACGTAGAGCCCAACGCACGTCCCGACGTAGAGCTGAAAGTAAGCTAAATCCCGACGTAGAGCCCAACGCACGTCCCGACGTAGCGCCCAACGCACGTCCCGACGTAGAGCTAAAAGTTAGCTAACTACAGACGTCGAGCCCAACGCACGTCCCGACGTAGAGCTGAAAGTTAGCTAACTACAGACGTAGAGCCCAACGCGCGTCCCGACGTAGAGCCCAACGCGTGTCCCGACGTAGAGCTCAACGCACGTCCCGACGTAGAGCCCAACGCACGTCCCGACGTAGAGCTGAAAGTAAGCTAAATCCCGACGTAGAGGCCAACGCACGTCCCGACGTAGAGGCGAACGCACGTCCCGAAGTAGAGGCCAACGCACGTCCCGACGTAGAGCTGAAATTAAGCTAAATCCCGACGTAGAGCCCAACGCACGTCCCGACGTAGAGCCCAACGCACGTCCCGACGTAGCGCCCAACGCACGTCCCGACGTAGAGCTGAAAGTTAGCTAACTACAGACGTAGAGCCCAACGCACGTCCCGACGTAGAGCAGAAAGTTAGCTAACTACAGACGTAGAGCCCAACGCACGTCCCGACGTAGAGCCCGACGTAGAGCCCAACGCACGTCCCGACGTAGAGCCCAACGCACGTCCCGACGTAGCGCCCAACGCACGTCCCGACGTAGAGCTGAAAGTTAAATCCCGACGTAGAGGCCAACGCACGTCCCGACGTAGAGGCCAACAGACGTCCCGACGTAGAGCCCAACAGACGTCCCGACGTAGAGCCCAACAGACGTCCCGACTTAGAGGCCAACGCACGTCCCGACGTAGAGCTGAAAGTAAGCTAAATCCCGAGGTAGAGGCCAACGCACGTCCCGACGTAGAGGCCAACGCACGTCCCGACGTAGAGCTGAAAGTAAGCTAAATCCCGACGTAGAGGCCAACGCACGTCCCGACGTAGAGGCCAGCGCACGTCCCGACGTAGAGGCCAGCACACGTCCCGACGTAGAGGCCAGCACACGTCCCGACGTAGAGCTTAATGTAAGCTAAATCCCGACGTAGAGCCCAACGCACGTCCCGACGTAGAGCCCAACGCACGTCCCGACGTAGAGCTGAAAGTAAGCTAAATCCCGACGTAGAGCCCAACGCACGTCCCGACGTAGCGCCCAACGCACGTCCCGACGTAGAGCTGAAAGTTAGCTAACTACAGACGTAGAGCCCAACGCGCGTCCCGACGTAGAGCTGAAAGTTAGCTAACTACAGACTTAGAGCCCAACGCGCGTCCCGACATAGAGCCCAACGCGTGTCCCGACATAGAGCTCAACGCACGTCCCGACGTAGAGCCCAACGCACGTCCCGACGTAGAGCTGAAAGTAAGCTAAATCCCGACGTAGAGGCCAACGCACGTCCCGAAGTAGAGGCCAACGCACGTCCCGACGTAGAGCTGAAATTAAGCTAAATCCCGACGTAGAGCCCAACGCACGTCCCGACGTAGCGCCCAACGCACGTCCCGACGTAGAGCTGAAAGTTAGCTAACTACAGACGTAGAGCCCAACGCACGTCCCGACGTAGAGCAGAAAGTTAGCTAACTACAGACGTAGAGCCCAACGCACGTCCCGACGTAGAGCCCGACGTCGAGCCCAACGCACGTCCCGACGTAGAGCCCAACGCACGTCCCGACGTAGAGCTGAAATTAAGCTAAATCCCGACGTCGAGCCCAACGCACGTCCCGACGTAGAGGCCAACGCACGTCCCGACGTAGAGCTGAAAGTAAGGTAAATCCCGACGTAGAGCGCAACGCACGTCCCGACGTAGAGCCCAACGCACGTCCCGACGTAGAGCTGAAAGTTGGCTAACTACAGACGTAGAGCCCAACGCGCGTCCCGACGTAGAGCCCAACACGCGTCCCGATGTAGAGCCCAACGCGCGTCCCGACGTAGAGCCCAACGCACGTCCCGACGTAGCGCCCAACGCACGTCCCGACGTAGAGCTGAAAGTTAGCTAACTACAGACGTAGAGCCCAACGCACGTCCCGACGTAGAGCAGAAAGTTAGCTAACTACAGACTTAGAGCCCAACGCACGTCCCGACGTAGAGCCCGACGTCGAGCCCAACGCACGTCCCGACGTAGAGCCCAACGCACGTCCTGACGTAGCGCCCAACGCACGTCCCGACGTAGAGCTGAAAGTTAAATCCCGACGTAGAGGCCAACGCAAGTCCCGACGTAGAGGCCAACAGACGTCCCGACGTAGAGCCCAACAGAAGTCCCGACGTAGAGCCCAACAGACGTCCCGACGTAGAGCTGAAAGTAAGCTAAATCCCGACGTAGAGGCCAACGCACGTCCCGACGTAGAGGCCAACGCACGTCCCGACGTAGAGCTGAAAGTAAGCTAAATCCCGACGTAGAGGCCAACGCACGTCCCGACGTAGAGGCCAGCGCACGTCCCGACGTAGAGGCCAGCACACGTCCCGACGTAGAGGCCAGCGCACGTCCCGACGTAGAGCCCAACACACGTCCCGACGTAGAGCTTAATGTAAGCTAAATCCCGACGTAGAGCCCAACGCACGTCCCGACGTAGAGCTTAATGTAAGCTAAATCCCGACGTAGAGCCCAACGCAAGTCCCGACGTAGAGCCCAACGCACGTCCCGACGTAGAGCCCAACGCACGTCCCGACGTAGAGCTGAAAGTAAGCTAAATCCCGACGTAGAGCCCAACGCACGTCCCGACGTAGCGCCCAACGCACGTCTTGACGTAGAGCTGAAAGTTAGCTAACTACAGATGTAGAGCCCAACGCATGTCCCGACGTAGAGCTGAAAGTTAGCTAACTACAGACGTAGAGCACAACGCACGTCCCGACGTAGAGCTGAAAGTTAGCTAACTACAGACGAAGAGCCCAACGCGCGTCCCGACGTAGAGCTGAAAGTTAGCTAACTGCAGACGTAGAGCCCAACGCGCGTCCCGACATAGAGCCCAACGCGTGTCCCGACATAGAGCTCAACGCACGTCCCGACGTAGCGCCCAACGCACGTCCCGACGTAGAGCTGAAAGTAAGCTAAATCCCGACGTAGAGGCCAACGCACGTCCAGACGTAGAGGCCAACGCACGTCCCGAAAGAGTTCAACGCACGTCCCGACGTAGAGCTGAAATTAAGCTAAATCCCGACGTAGAGGCCAACGCACGTCCCGACTTAGAGGCCAACGCACGTCCCGACGTAGAGGACAACGCACATCCCGACGTAGAGGCCAACGCACGTCCCGACGTAGAGCTGAAAGTAAGCTAAATCCCGACGTAGAGCCCAACGCACGTCCCGACGTAGAGCTGAAAGTTAGCTAACTACAGACGTAGAGCCCAACGCACGTCCCGACGTAGACCCCAACGCACGTCCCCACGTAGAGCAGAAAGTAAGCTAAATCCCGAAGTAGAGCCCAACACAAGTCCCGACGTAGAGCTGAAAGTAAGCTAAATCCCGACGTAGAGGCCAACGCACGTCCCGACGTAGAGGCCAACGCACGTCCCGACGTAGAGGCCAACGCACGTCCCGACGTAGAGCTGAAAGTAAGCTAAATCCCGACGTAGAGCCCAACGCACGTCCCGACGTAGAGGCCAACGCACGTCCCGACGTAGAGCTGAAAGTAAGCTAAATCCCGACGTAGAGCCCAACGCACGTCCCGACGTAGAGCCCAACGCACGTCCCGACGTAGAGCCCACCGCACGTCCCGACGTAGAGCCCAAGGCACGTCCCGACGTAGAGCTGAAAGTAAGCTAAATCCCGACGTAGCGCCCAATGCACGTCCCGACGTAGCGCCCAATGCACGTCCCGACGTAGAGCTGAAAGTAAGTTAAATCCCGACGTAGAGGCCAACGCACGTCCCGACGTAGAGGCCAACGCACGTCCCGACCTATAGGCCAACGCACGTCCCGACGTAGAGGCCAACGGACGTCCCGACGTAGAGCTGAAAGTAAGCTAAATCCCGACGTAGAGCCCAACGCACGTCCCGACGTAGAGCCCAATGCACGTCCCGACGTAGAGCCCAACGCACGTCCCGACGTAGAGGCCAACGCACGTCCCGACGTAGAGCTGAAAGTAAGCTAAATCCCGACGTAGAGCCCACCGCACGTCCCGACGTAGAGCCCAATGCACGTCCCGACGTAGAGCTAAAAGTAAGCTAAATCCCGACGTAGAGCCCAACACACGTCCCGACGTAGAGCTGAAAGTAAGCTAAATCCCGACGTAGAGGCCAACGCACGTCCCGACGTAGAGGCCAACGCACGTCCCGACGTAGAGCTGAAAGTAAGCTAAATCCCGACGTAGAGGCCAACGCACGTCCCGACGTAGAGGCCAACGCACGTCCCGACGTAGAGCTGAAAGTAAGCTAAATCCCGACGTAGAGCCCAACGCATGTCCCGACGTAGAGCCCAACGCACGTCCCGACGTAGAGCCCACCGCACGTCCCGACGTAGAGCTGAAAGCAAGCTAAATCCCGACGTAGCGGCCAACGCACGTCCCGACGTAGCGCCCAACGCACGTCCCGACGTAGAGCTGAAAGTAAGCTAAATCCCGACGCAGAGGCCAACGCACGTCCCGACGTGGAGGCCAACGCACGTACCGACCTAGAGGCCAACGCACGTCCCGACGTAGAGCCCAACGCACGTTCCGATGTAGAGCTGAAAGTAAGTTAAATCCCGACGTAGAGCCCAACGTACGTCCCGACGTAGAGCCCAACGCACGTCCCGACGTAGCGCCCAACGCACGTCCCGACGTAGAGCTGAAAGTAAGTTAAATATCGACGTAGAGGCCAACGCACGTCCCGACTTAGAGGCCAACGCACGTCCCGACGTAGAGACCAACGCACGTCCCGACGTAGAGCTGAAAGTAAGCTAAATCCCGACGTAGAGCCCAACGCACGTCCCGACGTAGAGCCCAACGCACGTCCCGACGTAGAGCTGAAAGTTAGCTAACTACAGACGTAGAGCCCAACGCACGTCCCGACGTAGAGCCCAACGCACGTCCCGACGTAGAGCTAAAAGTAAGCTAAATCCCGACGTAGAGCCCAACACAAGTCCCGACGTAGAGGTGAAAGTAAGCTAAATCCCGACGTAGAGGCCAACGCACGTCCCGACGTAGAGCTGAAAGTAAGCTAAATCCCGACGTAGAGGCCAACGCACGTCTCGACGTAGAGGCCAACGCACGTCCCGACGTAGAGCTGAAAGTAAGCTAAATCCCGACGTAGAGCCCACCGCACGTCCTGACGTAGAGCCCAATGCACGTCCCGACGTAGAGCTGAAAGTAAGCTAAATCCCGACGTAGCGCCCAACGCACGTTCCGACGTAGCGCCCAACGCACGTCCCGACGTAGAGCTGAAAGTAAGCTAAATCCCGACGCAGAGGCCAACGCACGTCCCGACCTAGAGGCCAAAGCACGTCCCGACGTAGAGGCCAACGCACGTCCCGACGTAGAGCTGAAAGTTAGCTAACTACAGACGTAGAGCCCAACGCACGTTTCGACGTAGCGCCCAACGCACGTCCCGACGTAGCGCCCAACGCACGTCCCGACGTAGAGCTGAAAGTTAGCTAACTACAGACATAGAGCCCAACGCACGTCCCGACGTAGAGCAGAAAGTTAGCTAACTGCAGACATAGAGCCCAACGCACGTCCTGACGTAGAGCCCAACGCACGTCCCGACGTAGAGCCCAATGCACGTCCCGACGTAGAGCTGAAAGTAAGCTAAAACCCGACGTAGAGCCCAACGCACGTCCCGACGTAGAGCTGAAAGTAAGCTATATCCCGACGTAGAGACCAACGCACGTCCCGACGTAGAGGCCAACGCACGTCCCGACGTAGAGCTGAAAGTAAGCTAAATCCCGAAGTAGAGGCCAACGCACGTCCCGACGTAGAGGCCAACGCACGTCCTGACGTAGAGCTGAAAGTAAGCTAAATCCCGACGTAGAGCCCAACGCACGTCCCGACGTAGAGCCCAACGCACGTCCCGACGTAGAGCTGAACGTTAGCTAACTACAGACGTAGAGCCCAACGCACGTCCCGACGTAGAGCTGAAAGTTAGCTAACTACAGACGAAGAGCCCAACGCGCATCCCGACGTAGAGCTGAAAGTTAGCTAACTACAGACGTAGAGCCCAACGCGCGTCCCGACGTAGAGCCCAACGCGTGTCCCGACGTAGAGCTCAACGCACGTACCGACGTAGAGCCCAACGCACGTCCCGACGTAGAGCTGAAAGTAAGCTAAATCCCGACGTAGAGGCCAACGCACGTCCCGACGTAGAGGCCAACGCACGTCCCGAAGTAGAGGCCAACGCACGTCCCGACATAGAGCTGAAATTAAGCTAAATCCCGACGTAGAGCCCAACGCACGTCCCGACGTAGAGCCCAACGCACGTCCCGACGTAGAGCCCAACGCACGTCCCGACGTAGCGCCCAACGCACGTCCCGACGTAGAGCTGAAAGTTAGCTAACTACAGACGTAGAGCCCAACGCACGTCCCGACGTAGAGCAGAAAGTTAGCTAACTACAGACGTAGAGCCCAACGCACGTCCCGACGTAGAGCCCGACGTAGAGCCCAACGCACGTCCCGACGTAGAGCCCAACGCACGTCCCGACGTAGCGCCCAACGCACGTCCCGACGTAGAGCTGAAAGTTAAATCCCGACGTAGAGGCCAACGCACGTCCCGACGTAGAGCCCAACAGACGTCCCGACGTAGAGCCCAACAGACGTCCCGACTTAGAGGCCAACGCACGTCCCGACGTAGAGCTGAAAGTCAGCTAAATCCCGACGTAGAGGCCAACGCACGTCCCGACGTAGAGGCCAGCGCACGTCCCGACGTAGAGGCCAGCACACGTCCCGACGTAGAGGCCAGCGCACGTCCCGACGTAGAGCTTAATGTAAGCTAAATCCCGACGTAGAGCCCAACGCACGTCCCGATGTAGAGCCCAACGCACGTCCCGACGTAGAGCCTAACGCACGTCCCGACGTAGCGCCCAACGCACGTCCCGACGTAGAGCTGAAAGTTAGCTAACTACAGACGTAGAGCCCAACGCACGTCCCGACGTAGAGCTGAAAGTAAGCTAAATCCCGACGTAGAGCCCAACGCACGTCCCGACGTAGAGCCCAACGCACGTCCCGACGTAGAGCCCAACGCACGTCCCGACGTAGCGCCCAACGCACGTCCCGACGTAGAGCTGAAAGTAAGTTAAATCCCGACGTAGAGGCCAACGCACGTCCCGACGTAGAGGCCAACGCACGTCCCGACGTAGAGCTGAAAGTAAGCTAAATCCCGAAGTAGAGGCCAACGCACGTCCCGACGTAGAGGCCAACGCACGTCCCGACGTAGAGCCCAATGCACGTCCCGACGTAGAGCTGAAAGTAAGCTAAATCCCGACGTAGAGCCCAACGCACGTCCCGACGTAGAGCCCAACGCACGTCCCGACGTAGAGCCCAACGCACGTCCCGACGTAGCGCCAAACGCACGTCCCGACGTAGAGCTGAAAGTTAGCTAACTACAGACGTAGAACCCAACGCACGTCCTGACGTAGAGCCCAACGCACGTCCCGACGTAGAGCCCAACGCACGTCCCAACGTAGAGCCCAACGCACGTCCCGACGTAGAGCTGAAAGTAAGCTAAATCCCGACGTAGAGCCCAACGCACGTCCCGACGTAGAGCCCAACGCACTTCCCGACGTAGACCTGAAAGTTAGCTAAATCCGGACTTAGAGCCCAACGCACGTCCCGACGTAGAGCTGAAAGTAAGCTAAATCCCGACGTAGAGGCCAACGCACGTCCCGACGTACAGGCCAAAGCACGTCCCGACGTAGAGCTGAAAGTAAGCTAAATCCCGACGTAGAGCCCAACGCACGTCCCGACGTATAGGCCAGCGCACGTCCCGACGTAGAGCTGAAAGTCAGCTAAATCCCGACGTAGAGGCCAACGCACGTCCCGACGTAGAGGCCAGCGCACGTCCCGACGTAGAGGCCAGCACACGTCCCGACGTAGAGGCCTGCGCACGTCCCGACGTAGAGCTTAATGTAAGCTAAATCCCGACGTAGAGCCCAACGCACGTCCCGATGTAGAGCCCAACGCACGTCCCGACGTAGAGCCTAACGCACGTCCCGACGTAGCGCCCAACGCACGTCCCGACGTAGAGCTGGAAGTTAGCTAACTACAGACGTAGAGCCCAACGCACGTCCCGACGTAGAGCTGAAAGTAAGCTAAATCCCGACGTAGAGCCCAACGCACGTCCCGACGTAGAGCCCAACGCACGTCCCGACGTAGAGCCCAACGCACGTCCCGACGTAGCGCCCAACGCACGTCCCGACGTAGAGCTGAAAGTAAGTTAAATCCCGACGTAGAGGCCAACGCACGTCCCGACGTAGAGGCCAACGCACGTCCCGACGTAGAGCTGAAAGTAAGCTAAATCCCGAAGTAGAGGCCAACGCACGTCCCGACGTAGAGGCCAACGCACGTCCCGACGTAGAGCTGAAAGTAAGCTAAATCCCAACGTAGAGCCCAACGCACGTCCCGACGTAGAGCCCAACGCACGTCCCGACGTAGAGCTGAAAGTAAGCTAAATCCCGATGTAGAGGCCAACGCACGTCCCGACGTAGAGGCCAACGCACGTCCCGACTTAGAGGCCAACGCACGTCTCGACTTAGAGGCCAACGCACGTCCCGACGTAGAGGCCAACGCACGTCCCGACGTAGAGCTGAAAGTAAGTTAAATCCCGACGTAGAGCCCAACGCACGTCCCGACGTAGAGCCCAACGCACGTCCCGATGTAGAGCCCAACGCACGTCCCAACGTAGCGCCCAACGCACGTCCAGACGTAGAGCTGAAAGTTAGCTAACTACAGACGTAGAGCCCAACGCACGTCCCGACGTAGAGCTGAAAGTAAGCTAAATCCCGACGTAGAGGCCAACGCATGTCCCAACGTAGAGCTGAAAGTAAGCTAAATCCCGACGTAGAGCCCAACGCACGTCCCGACGTAGAGCCCAACGCATGTCCCGACGTAGAGCTGAAAGTTAGCTAAATCCTGACGTAGAGCCCAACGCACGTCCCGACGTAGAGCCCAACGCACGTCCCGACGTAGAGCCCAAAGCACGTCCCGACGTAGAGCTGAAAGTAAGCTAAATCCCGACGTAGAGGCCAACGCACGTCCCGACGTAGAGGCCAGCGCACGTCCCGACGTAGAGGCCAGCGCACGTCCCGACGTAGAGGCCAGCACACGTCCCGACGTAGAGCCCAACGCACGTCCCGACGTAGAGCTTAATGTAAGCTAAATCCCGACGTAGAGCCCAACACACGTCCTGACGTAGAGCCCAACGCACGTCCCGACGTAGAGCCCAACGCACGTCCCGACGTAGAGGCCAAAGCACGTCCCGACGTAGAGGACAACGCACGTCCCGACGTAGAGCCCAACGGACGTCCCGACGTAGAGCTGAAAGTAAGCTAAATCCCGACGTAGAGCCCAACGCACGTCCCGACGTAGAGCCCAACGCACATCCCGACGTAGAGCCCAACGCACGTCCCGACGTAGCGCCAAACGCACGTCCCGACGTAGAGCTGAAAGTTAGCTAACTACAGACGTAGAGCCCAACGCACGTCCCGACGTAGAGCCCAACGCACGTCCCGACGTAGAACCCAACGCACGTCCCGACGTAGAGCTGAAAGTAAGCTAAATCCCGACGTAGAGCCCAACGCACGTCCCGACGTAGAGCCCAACGCACGTCCCGACGTAGAGCTGGAACTTAGCTAACTACAGACGTAGAGCCCAACGCACGTCCCGACGTAGAGCCCAACGCACGTCCCGACGTAGAGCTGAAAGTAAGCTAAATCCCAACGTAGAGCCCAACGCACGTCCCGACGTAGAGCTGAAAGTAAGCTAAATCCCGAAGTAGAGGCCAACGAACGTCCCGACGTACAGGCCAACGCACGTCCCGACGTAGAGCTGAAAGAAAGCTAAATCCCGACGTAGAGGCCAACGCACGTCCCGACGTAGAGGCCAGCGCACGTCCCGAATTAGAGGCCAGCGCACGTCCCGAGTTAGAGCCCAACGCACGTCCCGACGTAGAGCCCAACGCACGTCCCGACGTAGAGCCCAACGCACGTCCCGACGTAGAGCTGAAATTAAGCTAAATCCCGACGTAGCGCCCAACGCACGTCCCGACGTAGCGCCCAACGCACGTACCGACGTAGATCTGAAAGTTAGCTAACTACAGACGTAGAGCCCAACGCACGTCCCGACGTAGAGCTGAAAGTTAGCTAACTACAGACGAATTGCCAACGAGCGTCCAGACGTAGAGCTGAAAGTTACCTAAGTACAGACGTAGAGCCCAACGCGCGTCCCGACGTAGAGCCCAACGCGTGTCCCGAAGTAGAGCCCAACGCACGTCCCGACGTAGAGCCCAACGCACGTCCCGACGTAGAGCTGAAAGTAAGCTAAATCCCGACGTAGAGGCCAACGCACGTCCCGACGTAGAGCCCAACGCACGTCCCGACGTAGAGCTGAAAGTAAGCTAAATCCCGACGTAGAGCCCAACGCACGTCCCGACGTAGAGCCCAACGCACGTCCCGACGTAGCGCCCAACGCACGTCCCGACGTAGAGCTGAAAGTTAGCTAACTACAGACATAGAGCCCAACGCACGTCCCGACGTAGAGCCCAACGCACGTCCCGACGTAGAGCTGAAAGTAAGCTAAAACCCGACGTAGAGCCCAACGCACGTCCCGACGTAGAGCTGAAAGTAAGCTAAATCCCGACGTAGAGCCCAACGCACGTCCCGTCGTAGAGCCCAACGCACGTCCCGACGTAGAGCTGAAAGTAAGCTAAATCCCGAAGTAGAGCCCAACGCACGTCCCGACGTAGAGCTGAAAGTAAGCTAAATCCCGATGTAGAGGCCAACGCACGTCCCGACGTAGAGGCCAACGAACGTCCCGACTTAGAGGCCAACGCACGTCCCGACGTAGAGGCCAACGCACGTCCCGACGTAGAGGACAACGCACGTCCCGACGTAGAGGCCAACGCACGTCCCGACGTAGAGCTGAAAGTAAGTTAAATCCCGACGTAGAGCCCAACGCACGTCCCGACGTAGAGCCCAACTCACGTCCGGACGTAGCGCCCAACGCACGTCCCGACGTAGAGCTGAAAGTAAGTTAAATCCCGACGTAGAGGCCAACGCACGTCCCGACGTAGAGGCCAACGCACGTCCCGACGTAGAGCTGAAAGTAAGCTAAATCCCGACGTAGAGCCCAACGCACGTCCCGACGTAGAGCCCAACGCACGTCCCGACGTAGAGCCCAACGCACGTCCCGACGTAGAGCTGATAGTTAGCTAACTACAGACGTAGAGCCCAACGCACGTCCCGACGTAGAGCCCAACGGACGTCCCGACGTAGAGCTAAAAGTAAGCTAAATCCCGACGTAGAGCCCAACACAAGTCCCGACGTAGAGCTGAAAGTAAGCTAAATCCCGACGTAGAGGCCAACGCACGTCCCGACCTAGAGGCCAACGCACGTCCCGACCTAGAGGCCAACGCACGTCCCTATGTAGAGGCCAACGCACGTCCCGACGTAGAGCTGAAAGTTAGCTAACTACAGACGTAGAGCCCAACGCACGTCCCGACGTAGAGCCCAACGCACGTCCCGACGTAGCGCCCAACGCACGTCCCGACGTAGAGCTGAAAGTTAGCTAACTACAGACATAGAGCCCAACGCACGTCCCGACGTAGAGCAGAAAGTTAGCTAACTACAGACATAGAGCCCAACGCACGTCCCGACGTAGAGCCCAACGCACGTCCCGACGTAGAGCTGAAAGTAGGCTAAAACCCGACGTAGAGCCCAACGCACGTCCCGACGTAGAGCTGAAAGTAAGCTAAATCCCGACGTAGAGCCCACCGCACGTCCCGACGTAGAGCCCAATGCACGTCCCGACGTAGAGCTGAAAGTAAGCTAAATCCCGACGTATCGCCCAACGCACGTCCCGACGTAGCGCCCAACGCACGTCCCGACGTAGAGCTGAAAGTAAGCTAAATCCCGACGCAGAGGCCAACGCAGGTCCCGACGTAGAGGCCAACGCACGTCCCGACCTAGAGGCCAACGCACGTCCCGACGTAGAGGCCAACGCACGTCCCGACGTAGAGCTGAAAGTTAGCTAACTACAGACGTAGAGCCCAACGCACGTCCCGACGTAGAGCCCAACGCACGTCCCGACGTAGCGCCTAACGTACGTCCCGACGTAGAGCTGAAAGTTAGATAACTACAGACATAGAGCCCAACGCACGTCCCGACGTAGAGCAGAAAGTTAGCTAACTACAGACATAGAGCCCAACGCACGTCCCGACGTAGAGCCCAACGCACGTCCCGACGTAGAGCCCAACGCACGTCCCGACGTAGAGCTGAAAGTAAGCTAAAACCCGACGTAGAGCCCAACGCACGTCCCGACGTAGAGCTGAAAGTAAGCTATATCCCGACGTAGAGACCAACGCACGTCCCGACGTAGAGGCCAACGCACGTCCCGACGTAGAGCTGAAAGTAAGCTAAATCCCGATGTAGAGGCCAACGCACGTCCCGACGTAGAGGCCAACGCACGTCCCGACTTAGAGGCCAACGCACGTCCCGACGTAGAGGCCAACGCAAGTCCCGACGTAGAGGACAACGCACGTCCCGACGTAGAGGCCAACGCACGTCCCGACGTAGAGCTGAAAGTAAGTTAAATCCCGACGTAGAGCCCAACGTACGTCCCGACGTAGAGCCCAACGCACGTCCCGATGTAGCGCCCAACGCACGTCCCGACGTAGAGCTGAAAGTAAGTTAAATCCCGACGTAGAGGCCAACGCACGTCCCGACTTAGAGGCCAACGCACGTCCCGACGTAGAGACCAACGCACGTCCCGACGTAGAGCTGAAAGTTAGCTAACTACAGACGTAGAGCCCAACGCACGTCCCGACGTAGAGCCCAACGCACGTCCCGACGTAGAGCTAAAAGTATGCTAAATCCCGACGTAGAGCCCAACACAAGTCCCGACGTAGAGGTGAAAGTAAGCTAAATCCCGACGTAGAGGCCAACGCACGTCCCGACGTAGAGGCCAACGCACGTCCCGACGTAGAGCTGAAAGTAAGCTAAATCCCGACGTAGAGGCCAACGCACGTCTCGACGTAGAGGCCAACGCACGTCCCGACGTAGAGCTGAAAGTAAGCTAAATCCCGACGTAGAGGCCAACGCACGTCCCGACGTAGAGGCCAGCGCACGTCCCGACGTAGAGGCCAGCGCACGTCCCGACGTAGAGGCCAGCACACGTCCCGACGTAGAGCCCAACGCACGTCCCGACGTAGAGCTTAATGTAAGCTAAATCCCGACGTAGAGCCCAACACACGTCCTGACGTAGAGCCCAACGCACGTCCCGACGTAGAGCCCAACGCACGTCCCGACGTAGAGGCCAAAGCACGTCCCGACGTAGAGGACAACGCACGTCCCGACGTAGAGCCCAACGCACGTCCCGACGTAGAGCTGAAAGTAAGCTAAATCCCGACGTAGAGCCCAACGCACGTCCCGACGTAGAGCCCAACGCACATCCCGACGTAGAGCCCAACGCACGTCCCGACGTAGCGCCAAACGCACGTCCCGACGTAGAGCTGAAAGTTAGCTAACTACAGACGTAGAGCCCAACGCACGTCCCGACGTAGAGCCCAACGCACGTCCCGACGTAGAGCCCAACGCACGTCCCGACGTAGAGCTGAAAGTAAGCTAAATCCCGACGTAGAGCCCAACGCACGTCCCGACGTAGAGCCCAACGCACGTCCCGACGTAGAGCTGAAACTTAGCTAACTACAGACGTAGAGCCCAACGCACGTCCCGACGTAGAGCCCAACGCACGTCCCGACGTAGAGCTGAAAGTAAGCTAAATCCCAACGTAGAGCCCAACGCACGTCCCGACGTAGAGCTGAAAGTAAGCTAAATCCCGAAGTAGAGGCCAACGAACGTCCCGACGTACAGGCCAACGCACGTCCCGACGTAGAGCTGAAAGAAAGCTAAATCCCGACGTAGAGGCCAACGCACGTCCCGACGTAGAGGCCAGCGCACGTCCCGAATTAGAGGCCAGCGCACGTCCCGAGTTAGAGCCCAACGCACGTCCCGACGTAGAGCCCAACGCACGTCCCGACGTAGAGCCCAACGCACGTCCCGACGTAGAGCTGAAATTAAGCTAAATCCCGACGTAGCGCCCAACGCACGTCCCGACGTAGCGCCCAACGCACGTACCGACGTAGATCTGAAAGTTAGCTAACTACAGACGTAGAGCCCAACGCACGTCCCGACGTAGAGCTGAAAGTTAGCTAACTACAGACGAATTGCCCAACGAGCGTCCAGACGTAGAGCTGAAAGTTACCTAAGTACAGACGTAGAGCCCAACGCGCGTCCCGACGTAGAGCCCAACGCGTGTCCCGAAGTAGAGCCCAACGCACGTCCCGACGTAGAGCCCAACGCACGTCCCGACGTAGAGCTGAAAGTAAGCTAAATCCCGACGTAGAGGCCAACGCACGTCCCGACGTAGAGCCCAACGCACGTCCCGACGTAGAGCTGAAAGTAAGCTAAATCCCGACGTAGAGCCCAACGCACGTCCCGACGTAGAGCCCAACGCACGTCCCGACGTAGCGCCCAACGCACGTCCCGACGTAGAGCTGAAAGTTAGCTAACTACAGACATAGAGCCCAACGCACGTCCCGACGTAGAGCCCAACGCACGTCCCGACGTAGAGCTGAAAGTAAGCTAAAACCCGACGTAGAGCCCAACGCACGTCCCGACGTAGAGCTGAAAGTAAGCTAAATCCCGACGTAGAGCCCAACGCACGTCCCGACGTAGAGCTGAAAGTAAGCTAAATCCCGAAGTAGAGCCCAACGCACGTCCCGACGTAGAGCTGAAAGTAAGCTAAATCCCGATGTAGAGGCCAACGCACGTCCCGACGTAGAGGCCAACGAACGTCCCGACTTAGAGGCCAACGCACGTCCCGACGTAGAGGCCAACGCACGTCCCGACGTAGAGGACAACGCACGTCCCGACGTAGAGGCCAACGCACGTCCCGACGTAGAGCTGAAAGTAAGTTAAATCCCGACGTAGAGCCCAACGCACGTCCCGACGTAGAGCCCAACGCACGTCCCGACGTAGTGCCCAACGCACGTCCCGACGTAGAGCTGAAAGTAAGTTAAATCCCGACGTAGAGGCCAACGCACGTCCCGACGTAGAGGCCAACGCACGTCCCGACGTAGAGCTGAAAGTAAGCTAAATCCCGACGTAGAGCCCAACGCACGTCCCGACGTAGAGCCCAACGCACGTCCCGACGTAGAGCCCAACGCACGTCCCAACGTAGAGCTGATAGTTAGCTAACTACAGACGTAGAGCCCAACGCACGTCCCGACGTAGAGCCCAACGGACGTCCCGACGTAGAGCTAAAAGTAAGCTAAATCCCGACGTAGAGCCCAACACAAGTCCCGACGTAGAGCTGAAAGTAAGCTAAATCCCGACGTAGAGGCCAACGCACGTCCCGACCTAGAGGCCAACGCACGTCCCTATGTAGAGGCCAACGCACGTCCCGACGTAGAGCTGAAAGTTAGCTAACTACAGACGTAGAGCCCAACGCACGTCCCGACGTAGAGCCCAACGCACGTCCCGACGTAGCGCCCAACGCACGTCCCGACGTAGAGCTGAAAGTTAGCTAACTACAGACATAGAGCCCAACGCACGTCCCGACGTAGAGCAGAAAGTTAGCTAACTACAGACATAGAGCCCAACGCACGTCCCGACGTAGAGCCCAACGCACGTCCCGACGTAGAGCCCAACGCACGTCCCGACGTAGAGCTGAAAGTAGGCTAAAACCCGACGTAGAGCCCAACGCACGTCCCGACGTAGAGCTGAAAGTAAGCTAAATCCCGACGTAGAGCCCACCGCACGTCCCGACGTAGAGCCCAATGCACGTCCCGACGTAGAGCTGAAAGTAAGCTAAATCCCGACGTATCGCCCAACGCACGTCCCGACGTAGCGCCCAACGCACGTCCCGACGTAGAGCTGAAAGTAAGCTAAATCCCGACGCAGAGGCCAACGCAGGTCCCGACGTAGAGGCCAACGCACGTCCCGACCTAGAGGCCAACGCACGTCCCGACGTAGAGGCCAACGCACGTCCCGACGTAGAGCTGAAAGTTAGCTAACTACAGACGTAGAGCCCAACGCACGTCCCGACGTAGAGCCCAACGCACGTCCCGACGTAGCGCCTAACGTACGTCCCGACGTAGAGCTGAAAGTTAGATAACTACAGACATAGAGCCCAACGCACGTCCCGACGTAGAGCAGAAAGTTAGCTAACTACAGACATAGAGCCCAACGCACGTCCCGACGTAGAGCCCAACGCACGTCCCGACGTAGAGCCCAACGCACGTCCCGACGTAGAGCTGAAAGTAAGCTAAAACCCGACGTAGAGCCCAACGCACGTCCCGACGTAGAGCTGAAAGTAAGCTATATCCCGACGTAGAGACCAACGCACGTCCCGACGTAGAGGCCAACGCACGTCCCGACGTAGAGCTGAAAGTAAGCTAAATCCCGATGTAGAGGCCAACGCACGTCCCGACGTAGAGGCCAACGCACGTCCCGACTTAGAGGCCAACGCACGTCCCGACGTAGAGGCCAACGCAAGTCCCGACGTAGAGGACAACGCACGTCCCGACGTAGAGGCCAACGCACGTCCCGACGTAGAGCTGAAAGTAAGTTAAATCCCGACGTAGAGCCCAACGTACGTCCCGACGTAGAGCCCAACGCACGTCCCGACGTAGCGCCCAACGCACGTCCCGACGTAGAGCTGAAAGTAAGTTAAATCCCGACGTAGAGGCCAACGCACGTCCCGACTTAGAGGCCAACGCACGTCCCGACGTAGAGACCAACGCACGTCCCGACGTAGAGCTGAAAGTTAGCAAACTACAGACGTAGAGCCCAACGCACGTCCCGACGTAGAGCCCAACGCACGTCCCGACGTAGAGCTAAAAGTAAGCTAAATCCCGACGTAGAGCCCAACACAAGTCCCGACGTAGAGGTGAAAGTAAGCTAAATCCCGACGTAGAGGCCAACGCACGTCCCGACGTAGAGGCCAACGCACGTCCCGACGTAGAGCTGAAAGTAAGCTAAATCCCGACGTAGAGGCCAACGCACGTCTCGACGTAGAGGCCAACGCACGTCCCGACGTAGAGCTGAAAGTAAGCTAAATCCCGACGTAGAGCCCACCGCACGTCCTGACGTAGCGCCCAACGCACGTCCCGACGTAGCGCCCAACGCACGTCCCGACGTAGAGCTGAAAGTTAGCTAACTACAGACATAGAGCCCAACGCACGTCCCGACGTAGAGGAGAAAGTTAGCTAACTGCAGACATAGAGCCCAACGCACGTCCTGACGTAGAGCCCAACGCACGTCCCGACGTAGAGCCCAATGCACGTCCCGACGTAGAGCTGAAAGTAAGCTAAAACCCGACGTAGAGCCCAACGCACGTCCCGACGTAGAGCTGAAAGTAAGCTATATCCCGACGTAGAGACCAACGCACGTCCCGACGTAGAGGCCAACGCACGTCCCGACGTAGAGCTGAAAGTAAGCTAAATCCCGAAGTAGAGGCCAACGCACGTCCCGACGTAGAGGCCAACGCACGTCCCGACGTAGAGCTGAAAGTAAGCTAAATCCCGACGTAGAGCCCAACGCACGTCCCGACGTAGAGCCCAACGCACGTCCCGACGTAGAGCTGAACGTTAGCTAACTACAGACGTAGAGCCCAACGCACGTCCCGACGTAGAGCTGAAAGTTAGCTAACTACAGACGAAGAGCCCAACGCGCATCCCGACGTAGAGCTGAAAGTTAGCTAACTACAGACGTAGAGCCCAACGCGCGTCCCGACGTAGAGCCCAACGCGTGTCCCGACGTAGAGCTCAACGCACGTACCGACGTAGAGCCCAACGCACGTCCCGACGTAGAGCTGAAATTAAGCTAAATCCCGACGTAGAGCCCAACGCACGTCCCGACGTAGAGCCCAACGCACGTCCCGACGTAGAGCCCAACGCACGTCCCGACGTAGCGCCCAACGCACGTCCCGACGTAGAGCTGAAAGTTAGCTAACTACAGACGTAGAGCCCAACGCACGTCCCGACGTAGAGCAGAAAGTTAGCTAACTACAGACGTAGAGCCCAACGCACGTCCCGACGTAGAGCCCAACGCACGTCCCGACGTAGAGCCCAACGCACGTCCCGACGTAGCGCCCAACGCACGTCCCGACGTAGAGCTGAAAGTTAAATCCCGACGTAGAGGCCAACGCACGTCCCGACGTAGAGCCCAACGCACGTCCCGAAGTAGCGCCCAACGCACGTCCCGACGTAGAGCTGAAAGTTAAATCCCGACGTAGAGGCCAACGCACGTCCCGACGTAGAGGCCAACAGACGTCCCGACGTAGAGCCCAACAGACGTCCCGACGTAGAGCCCAGCAGACGTCCCGACTTAGAGGCCAACGCACGTCCCGACGTAGAGCTGAAAGTCAGCTAAATCCCGACGTAGAGGCCAACGCACGTCCCGACGTAGAGGCCAGCGCACGTCCCGACGTAGAGGCCAGCACACGTCCCGACGTAGAGGCCAGCGCACGTCCCGACGTAGAGCTTAATGTAAGCTAAATCCCGACGTAGAGCCCAACGCACGTCCCGATGTAGAGCCCAACGCACGTCCCGACGTAGAGCCTAACGCACGTCCCGACGTAGCGCCCAACGCACGTCCCGACGTAGAGCTGAAAGTTAGCTAACTACAGACGTAGAGCCCAACGCACGTCCCGACGTAGAGCTGAAAGTAAGCTAAATCCCGACGTAGAGCCCAACGCACGTCCCGATGTAGAGCCCAACGCACGTCCCGACGTAGAGCCCAACGCACGTCCCGATGTAGCGCCCAACGCACGTCCCGACGTAGAGCTGAAAGTAAGTTAAATCCCGACGTAGAGGCCAACGCACGTCCCGACGTAGAGGCCAACGCACGTCCCGACGTAGAGCTGAAAGTAAGCTAAATCCCGAAGTAGAGGCCAACGCACGTCCCGACGTAGAGGCCAACGCACGTCCCGACGTAGAGCTGAAAGTAAGCTAAATCCCAACGTAGAGCCCAACGCACGTCCCGACGTAGAGCCCAACGCACGTCCCGACGTAGAGCTGAAAGTAAGCTAAATCCCGATGTAGAGGCCAACGCACGTCCCGACGTAGAGGCCAACGCACGTCCCGACTTAGAGGCCAACGCACGTCTCGACTTAGAGGCCAACGCACGTCCCGACGTAGAGGCCAACGCACGTCCTGACGTAGAGCTGAAAGTAAGTTAAATCCCGACGTAGAGCCCAACGCACGTCCCGACGTAGAGCCCAACGCACGTCCCGATGTAGAGCCCAACGCACGTCCCAACGTAGCGCCCAACGCACGTCCAGACGTAGAGCTGAAAGTTAGCTAACTACAGACGTAGAGCCCAACGCACGTCCCGACGTAGAGCTGAAAGTAAGCTAAATCCCGACGTAGAGGCCAACGCATGTCCCAACGTAGAGCTGAAAGTAAGCTAAATCCCGACGTAGAGCCCAACGCACGTCCCGACGTAGAGCCCAACGCATGTCCCGACGTAGAGCTGAAAGTTAGCTAAATCCTGACGTAGAGCCCAACGCACGTCCCGACGTAGAGCCCAACGCACGTCCCGACGTAGAGCCCAAAGCACGTCCCGACGTAGAGCTGAAAGTAAGCTAAATCCCGACGTAGAGCCCAACGCACCTCCCGACGTAGAGCTGAAAGTAAGCTAAATCCCGACGTAGAGGCCAACGCACGTCCCGACGTAGAGGCCAGCGCACGTCCCGACGTAGAGGCCAGCGCACGTCCCGACGTAGAGGCCAGCACACGTCCCGACGTAGAGCCCAACGCACGTCCCGACGTAGAGCTTAATGTAAGCTAAATCCCGACGTAGAGCCCAACACACGTCCTGACGTAGAGCCCAACGCACGTCCCGACGTAGAGCCCAACGCACGTCCCGACGTAGAGGCCAAAGCACGTCCCGACGTAGAGCCCAACGCACGTCCCGACGTAGAGCTGAAAGTAAGCTAAATCCCGACGTAGAGCCCAACGCACGTCCCGACGTAGAGCCCAACGCACATCCCGACGTAGAGCCCAACGCACGTCCCGACGTAGCGCCAAACGCACGTCCCGACGTAGAGCTGAAAGTTAGCTAACTACAGACGTAGAGCCCAACGCACGTCCCGACGTAGAGCCCAACGCACGTCCCGACGTAGAGCCCAACGCACGTCCCGACGTAGAGCTGAAAGTTAGCTAAATCCCGATGTAGAGGCCAACGCACGTCCCGACGTAGAGGCCAACGCACGTCCCGACTTAGAGGCCAACGCACGTCTCGACTTAGAGGCCAACGCACGTCCCGACGTAGAGGCCAACGCACGTCCCGACGTAGAGCTGAAAGTAAGTTAAATCCCGACGTAGAGCCCAACGCACGTCCCGACGTAGAGCCCAACGCACGTCCCGATGTAGAGCCCAACGCACGTCCCAACGTAGCGCCCAACGCACGTCCAGACGTAGAGCTGAAAGTTAGCTAACTACAGACGTAGAGCCCAACGCACGTCCCGACGTAGAGCTGAAAGTAAGCTAAATCCCGACGTAGAGGCCAACGCATGTCCCAACGTAGAGCTGAAAGTAAGCTAAATCCCGACGTAGAGCCCAACGCACGTCCCGACGTAGAGCCCAACGCATGTCCCGACGTAGAGCTGAAAGTTAGCTAAATCCTGACGTAGAGCCCAACGCACGTCCCGACGTAGAGCCCAACGCACGTCCCGACGTAGAGCCCAAAGCACGTCCCGACGTAGAGCTGAAAGTAAGCTAAATCCCGACGTAGAGGCCAACGCACGTCCCGACGTAGAGGCCAGCGCACGTCCCGACGTAGAGGCCAGCGCACGTCCCGACGTAGAGGCCAGCACACGTCCCGACGTAGAGCCCAACGCACGTCCCGACGTAGAGCTTAATGTAAGCTAAATCCCGACGTAGAGCCCAACACACGTCCTGACGTAGAGCCCAACGCACGTCCCGACGTAGAGCCCAACGCACGTCCCGACGTAGAGGCCAAAGCACGTCCCGACGTAGAGGACAACGCACGTCCCGACGTAGAGCCCAACGGACGTCCCGACGTAGAGCTGAAAGTAAGCTAAATCCCGACGTAGAGCCCAACGCACGTCCCGACGTAGAGCCCAACGCACATCCCGACGTAGAGCCCAACGCACGTCCCGACGTAGCGCCAAACGCACGTCCCGACGTAGAGCTGAAAGTTAGCTAACTACAGACGTAGAGCCCAACGCACGTCCCGACGTAGAGCCCAACGCACGTCCCGACGTAGAGCCCAACGCACGTCCCGACGTAGAGCTGAAAGTAAGCTAAATCCCGACGTAGAGCCCAACGCACGTCCCGACGTAGAGCCCAACGCACGTCCCGACGTAGAGCTGGAACTTAGCTAACTACAGACGTAGAGCCCAACGCACGTCCCGACGTAGAGCCCAACGCACGTCCCGACGTAGAGCTGAAAGTAAGCTAAATCCCAACGTAGAGCCCAACGCACGTCCCGACGTAGAGCTGAAAGTAAGCTAAATCCCGAAGTAGAGGCCAACGAACGTCCCGACGTACAGGCCAACGCACGTCCCGACGTAGAGCTGAAAGAAAGCTAAATCCCGACGTAGAGGCCAACGCACGTCCCGACGTAGAGGCCAGCGCACGTCCCGAATTAGAGGCCAGCGCACGTCCCGAGTTAGAGCCCAACGCACGTCCCGACGTAGAGCCCAACGCACGTCCCGACGTAGAGCCCAACGCACGTCCCGACGTAGAGCTGAAATTAAGCTAAATCCCGACGTAGCGCCCAACGCACGTCCCGACGTAGCGCCCAACGCACGTACCGACGTAGATCTGAAAGTTAGCTAACTACAGACGTAGAGCCCAACGCACGTCCCGACGTAGAGCTGAAAGTTAGCTAACTACAGACGAATTGCCCAACGAGCGTCCAGACGTAGAGCTGAAAGTTACCTAAGTACAGACGTAGAGCCCAACGCGCGTCCCGACGTAGAGCCCAACGCGTGTCCCGAAGTAGAGCCCAACGCACGTCCCGACGTAGAGCCCAACGCACGTCCCGACGTAGAGCTGAAAGTAAGCTAAATCCCGACGTAGAGGCCAACGCACGTCCCGACGTAGAGCCCAACGCACGTCCCGACGTAGAGCTGAAAGTAAGCTAAATCCCGACGTAGAGCCCAACGCACGTCCCGACGTAGAGCCCAACGCACGTCCCGACGTAGCGCCCAACGCACGTCCCGACGTAGAGCTGAAAGTTAGCTAACTACAGACATAGAGCCCAACGCACGTCCCGACGTAGAGCCCAACGCACGTCCCGACGTAGAGCTGAAAGTAAGCTAAAACCCGACGTAGAGCCCAACGCACGTCCCGACGTAGAGCTGAAAGTAAGCTAAATCCCGACGTAGAGCCCAACGCACGTCCCGTCGTAGAGCCCAACGCACGTCCCGACGTAGAGCTGAAAGTAAGCTAAATCCCGAAGTAGAGCCCAACGCACGTCCCGACGTAGAGCTGAAAGTAAGCTAAATCCCGATGTAGAGGCCAACGCACGTCCCGACGTAGAGGCCAACGAACGTCCCGACTTAGAGGCCAACGCACGTCCCGACGTAGAGGCCAACGCACGTCCCGACGTAGAGGACAACGCACGTCCCGACGTAGAGGCCAACGCACGTCCCGACGTAGAGCTGAAAGTAAGTTAAATCCCGACGTAGAGCCCAACGCACGTCCCGACGTAGAGCCCAACTCACGTCCGGACGTAGCGCCCAACGCACGTCCCGACGTAGAGCTGAAAGTAAGTTAAATCCCGACGTAGAGGCCAACGCACGTCCCGACGTAGAGGCCAACGCACGTCCCGACGTAGAGCTGAAAGTAAGCTAAATCCCGACGTAGAGCCCAACGCACGTCCCGACGTAGAGCCCAACGCACGTCCCGACGTAGAGCCCAACGCACGTCCCGACGTAGAGCTGATAGTTAGCTAACTACAGACGTAGAGCCCAACGCACGTCCCGACGTAGAGCCCAACGGACGTCCCGACGTAGAGCTAAAAGTAAGCTAAATCCCGACGTAGAGCCCAACACAAGTCCCGACGTAGAGCTGAAAGTAAGCTAAATCCCGACGTAGAGGCCAACGCACGTCCCGACCTAGAGGCCAACGCACGTCCCGACCTAGAGGCCAACGCACGTCCCTATGTAGAGGCCAACGCACGTCCCGACGTAGAGCTGAAAGTTAGCTAACTACAGACGTAGAGCCCAACGCACGTCCCGACGTAGAGCCCAACGCACGTCCCGACGTAGCGCCCAACGCACGTCCCGACGTAGAGCTGAAAGTTAGCTAACTACAGACATAGAGCCCAACGCACGTCCCGACGTAGAGCAGAAAGTTAGCTAACTACAGACATAGAGCCCAACGCACGTCCCGACGTAGAGCCCAACGCACGTCCCGACGTAGAGCCCAACGCACGTCCCGACGTAGAGCTGAAAGTAGGCTAAAACCCGACGTAGAGCCCAACGCACGTCCCGACGTAGAGCTGAAAGTAAGCTAAATCCCGACGTAGAGCCCACCGCACGTCCCGACGTAGAGCCCAATGCACGTCCCGACGTAGAGCTGAAAGTAAGCTAAATCCCGACGTATCGCCCAACGCACGTCCCGACGTAGCGCCCAACGCACGTCCCGACGTAGAGCTGAAAGTAAGCTAAATCCCGACGCAGAGGCCAACGCAGGTCCCGACGTAGAGGCCAACGCACGTCCCGACCTAGAGGCCAACGCACGTCCCGACGTAGAGGCCAACGCACGTCCCGACGTAGAGCTGAAAGTTAGCTAACTACAGACGTAGAGCCCAACGCACGTCCCGACGTAGAGCCCAACGCACGTCCCGACGTAGCGCCTAACGTACGTCCCGACGTAGAGCTGAAAGTTAGATAACTACAGACATAGAGCCCAACGCACGTCCCGACGTAGAGCAGAAAGTTAGCTAACTACAGACATAGAGCCCAACGCACGTCCCGACGTAGAGCCCAACGCACGTCCCGACGTAGAGCCCAACGCACGTCCCGACGTAGAGCTGAAAGTAAGCTAAAACCCGACGTAGAGCCCAACGCACGTCCCGACGTAGAGCTGAAAGTAAGCTATATCCCGACGTAGAGACCAACGCACGTCCCGACGTAGAGGCCAACGCACGTCCCGACGTAGAGCTGAAAGTAAGCTAAATCCCGATGTAGAGGCCAACGCACGTCCCGACGTAGAGGCCAACGCACGTCCCGACTTAGAGGCCAACGCACGTCCCGACGTAGAGGCCAACGCAAGTCCCGACGTAGAGGACAACGCACGTCCCGACGTAGAGGCCAACGCACGTCCCGACGTAGAGCTGAAAGTAAGTTAAATCCCGACGTAGAGCCCAACGTACGTCCCGACGTAGAGCCCAACGCACGTCCCGACGTAGCGCCCAACGCACGTCCCGACGTAGAGCTGAAAGTAAGTTAAATCCCGACGTAGAGGCCAACGCACGTCCCGACTTAGAGGCCAACGCACGTCCCGACGTAGAGACCAACGCACGTCCCGACGTAGAGCTGAAAGTTAGCTAACTACAGACGTAGAGCCCAACGCACGTCCCGACGTAGAGCCCAACGCACGTCCCGACGTAGAGCTAAAAGTATGCTAAATCCCGACGTAGAGCCCAACACAAGTCCCGACGTAGAGGTGAAAGTAAGCTAAATCCCGACGTAGAGGCCAACGCACGTCCCGACGTAGAGGCCAACGCACGTCCCGACGTAGAGCTGAAAGTAAGCTAAATCCCGACGTAGAGGCCAACGCACGTCTCGACGTAGAGGCCAACGCACGTCCCGACGTAGAGCTGAAAGTAAGCTAAATCCCGACGTAGAGGCCAACGCACGTCCCGACGTAGAGGCCAGCGCACGTCCCGACGTAGAGGCCAGCGCACGTCCCGACGTAGAGGCCAGCACACGTCCCGACGTAGAGCCCAACGCACGTCCCGACGTAGAGCTTAATGTAAGCTAAATCCCGACGTAGAGCCCAACACACGTCCTGACGTAGAGCCCAACGCACGTCCCGACGTAGAGCCCAACGCACGTCCCGACGTAGAGGCCAAAGCACGTCCCGACGTAGAGGACAACGCACGTCCCGACGTAGAGCCCAACGCACGTCCCGACGTAGAGCTGAAAGTAAGCTAAATCCCGACGTAGAGCCCAACGCACGTCCCGACGTAGAGCCCAACGCACATCCCGACGTAGAGCCCAACGCACGTCCCGACGTAGCGCCAAACGCACGTCCCGACGTAGAGCTGAAAGTTAGCTAACTACAGACGTAGAGCCCAACGCACGTCCCGACGTAGAGCCCAACGCACGTCCCGACGTAGAGCCCAACGCACGTCCCGACGTAGAGCTGAAAGTAAGCTAAATCCCGACGTAGAGCCCAACGCACGTCCCGACGTAGAGCCCAACGCACGTCCCGACGTAGAGCTGAAACTTAGCTAACTACAGACGTAGAGCCCAACGCACGTCCCGACGTAGAGCCCAACGCACGTCCCGACGTAGAGCTGAAAGTAAGCTAAATCCCAACGTAGAGCCCAACGCACGTCCCGACGTAGAGCTGAAAGTAAGCTAAATCCCGAAGTAGAGGCCAACGAACGTCCCGACGTACAGGCCAACGCACGTCCCGACGTAGAGCTGAAAGAAAGCTAAATCCCGACGTAGAGGCCAACGCACGTCCCGACGTAGAGGCCAGCGCACGTCCCGAATTAGAGGCCAGCGCACGTCCCGAGTTAGAGCCCAACGCACGTCCCGACGTAGAGCCCAACGCACGTCCCGACGTAGAGCCCAACGCACGTCCCGACGTAGAGCTGAAATTAAGCTAAATCCCGACGTAGCGCCCAACGCACGTCCCGACGTAGCGCCCAACGCACGTACCGACGTAGATCTGAAAGTTAGCTAACTACAGACGTAGAGCCCAACGCACGTCCCGACGTAGAGCTGAAAGTTAGCTAACTACAGACGAATTGCCCAACGAGCGTCCAGACGTAGAGCTGAAAGTTACCTAAGTACAGACGTAGAGCCCAACGCGCGTCCCGACGTAGAGCCCAACGCGTGTCCCGAAGTAGAGCCCAACGCACGTCCCGACGTAGAGCCCAACGCACGTCCCGACGTAGAGCTGAAAGTAAGCTAAATCCCGACGTAGAGGCCAACGCACGTCCCGACGTAGAGCCCAACGCACGTCCCGACGTAGAGCTGAAAGTAAGCTAAATCCCGACGTAGAGCCCAACGCACGTCCCGACGTAGAGCCCAACGCACGTCCCGACGTAGCGCCCAACGCACGTCCCGACGTAGAGCTGAAAGTTAGCTAACTACAGACATAGAGCCCAACGCACGTCCCGACGTAGAGCCCAACGCACGTCCCGACGTAGAGCTGAAAGTAAGCTAAAACCCGACGTAGAGCCCAACGCACGTCCCGACGTAGAGCTGAAAGTAAGCTAAATCCCGACGTAGAGCCCAACGCACGTCCCGACGTAGAGCTGAAAGTAAGCTAAATCCCGAAGTAGAGCCCAACGCACGTCCCGACGTAGAGCTGAAAGTAAGCTAAATCCCGATGTAGAGGCCAACGCACGTCCCGACGTAGAGGCCAACGAACGTCCCGACTTAGAGGCCAACGCACGTCCCGACGTAGAGGCCAACGCACGTCCCGACGTAGAGGACAACGCACGTCCCGACGTAGAGGCCAACGCACGTCCCGACGTAGAGCTGAAAGTAAGTTAAATCCCGACGTAGAGCCCAACGCACGTCCCGACGTAGAGCCCAACGCACGTCCCGACGTAGCGCCCAACGCACGTCCCGACGTAGAGCTGAAAGTAAGTTAAATCCCGACGTAGAGGCCAACGCACGTCCCGACGTAGAGGCCAACGCACGTCCCGACGTAGAGCTGAAAGTAAGCTAAATCCCGACGTAGAGCCCAACGCACGTCCCGACGTAGAGCCCAACGCACGTCCCGACGTAGAGCCCAACGCACGTCCCAACGTAGAGCTGATAGTTAGCTAACTACAGACGTAGAGCCCAACGCACGTCCCGACGTAGAGCCCAACGGACGTCCCGACGTAGAGCTAAAAGTAAGCTAAATCCCGACGTAGAGCCCAACACAAGTCCCGACGTAGAGCTGAAAGTAAGCTAAATCCCGACGTAGAGGCCAACGCACGTCCCGACCTAGAGGCCAACGCACGTCCCTATGTAGAGGCCAACGCACGTCCCGACGTAGAGCTGAAAGTTAGCTAACTACAGACGTAGAGCCCAACGCACGTCCCGACGTAGAGCCCAACGCACGTCCCGACGTAGCGCCCAACGCACGTCCCGACGTAGAGCTGAAAGTTAGCTAACTACAGACATAGAGCCCAACGCACGTCCCGACGTAGAGCAGAAAGTTAGCTAACTACAGACATAGAGCCCAACGCACGTCCCGACGTAGAGCCCAACGCACGTCCCGACGTAGAGCCCAACGCACGTCCCGACGTAGAGCTGAAAGTAGGCTAAAACCCGACGTAGAGCCCAACGCACGTCCCGACGTAGAGCTGAAAGTAAGCTAAATCCCGACGTAGAGCCCACCGCACGTCCCGACGTAGAGCCCAATGCACGTCCCGACGTAGAGCTGAAAGTAAGCTAAATCCCGACGTATCGCCCAACGCACGTCCCGACGTAGCGCCCAACGCACGTCCCGACGTAGAGCTGAAAGTAAGCTAAATCCCGACGCAGAGGCCAACGCAGGTCCCGACGTAGAGGCCAACGCACGTCCCGACCTAGAGGCCAACGCACGTCCCGACGTAGAGGCCAACGCACGTCCCGACGTAGAGCTGAAAGTTAGCTAACTACAGACGTAGAGCCCAACGCACGTCCCGACGTAGAGCCCAACGCACGTCCCGACGTAGCGCCTAACGTACGTCCCGACGTAGAGCTGAAAGTTAGATAACTACAGACATAGAGCCCAACGCACGTCCCGACGTAGAGCAGAAAGTTAGCTAACTACAGACATAGAGCCCAACGCACGTCCCGACGTAGAGCCCAACGCACGTCCCGACGTAGAGCCCAACGCACGTCCCGACGTAGAGCTGAAAGTAAGCTAAAACCCGACGTAGAGCCCAACGCACGTCCCGACGTAGAGCTGAAAGTAAGCTATATCCCGACGTAGAGACCAACGCACGTCCCGACGTAGAGGCCAACGCACGTCCCGACGTAGAGCTGAAAGTAAGCTAAATCCCGATGTAGAGGCCAACGCACGTCCCGACGTAGAGGCCAACGCACGTCCCGACTTAGAGGCCAACGCACGTCCCGACGTAGAGGCCAACGCAAGTCCCGACGTAGAGGACAACGCACGTCCCGACGTAGAGGCCAACGCACGTCCCGACGTAGAGCTGAAAGTAAGTTAAATCCCGACGTAGAGCCCAACGTACGTCCCGACGTAGAGCCCAACGCACGTCCCGACGTAGCGCCCAACGCACGTCCCGACGTAGAGCTGAAAGTAAGTTAAATCCCGACGTAGAGGCCAACGCACGTCCCGACTTAGAGGCCAACGCACGTCCCGACGTAGAGACCAACGCACGTCCCGACGTAGAGCTGAAAGTTAGCTAACTACAGACGTAGAGCCCAACGCACGTCCCGACGTAGAGCCCAACGCACGTCCCGACGTAGAGCTAAAAGTAAGCTAAATCCCGACGTAGAGCCCAACACAAGTCCCGACGTAGAGGTGAAAGTAAGCTAAATCCCGACGTAGAGGCCAACGCACGTCCCGACGTAGAGGCCAACGCACGTCCCGACGTAGAGCTGAAAGTAAGCTAAATCCCGACGTAGAGGCCAACGCACGTCTCGACGTAGAGGCCAACGCACGTCCCGACGTAGAGCTGAAAGTAAGCTAAATCCCGACGTAGAGCCCACCGCACGTCCTGACGTAGCGCCCAACGCACGTCCCGACGTAGCGCCCAACGCACGTCCCGACGTAGAGCTGAAAGTTAGCTAACTACAGACATAGAGCCCAACGCACGTCCCGACGTAGAGGAGAAAGTTAGCTAACTGCAGACATAGAGCCCAACGCACGTCCTGACGTAGAGCCCAACGCACGTCCCGACGTAGAGCCCAATGCACGTCCCGACGTAGAGCTGAAAGTAAGCTAAAACCCGACGTAGAGCCCAACGCACGTCCCGACGTAGAGCTGAAAGTAAGCTATATCCCGACGTAGAGACCAACGCACGTCCCGACGTAGAGGCCAACGCACGTCCCGACGTAGAGCTGAAAGTAAGCTAAATCCCGAAGTAGAGGCCAACGCACGTCCCGACGTAGAGGCCAACGCACGTCCCGACGTAGAGCTGAAAGTAAGCTAAATCCCGACGTAGAGCCCAACGCGTGTCCCGACGTAGAGCTCAACGCACGTACCGACGTAGAGCCCAACGCACGTCCCGACGTAGAGCTGAAATTAAGCTAAATCCCGACGTAGAGCCCAACGCACGTCCCGACGTAGAGCCCAACGCACGTCCCGACGTAGAGCCCAACGCACGTCCCGACGTAGCGCCCAACGCACGTCCCGACGTAGAGCTGAAAGTTAGCTAACTACAGACGTAGAGCCCAACGCACGTCCCGACGTAGAGCAGAAAGTTAGCTAACTACAGACGTAGAGCCCAACGCACGTCCCGACGTAGAGCCCAACGCACGTCCCGACGTAGAGCCCAACGCACGTCCCGACGTAGCGCCCAACGCACGTCCCGACGTAGAGCTGAAAGTTAAATCCCGACGTAGAGGCCAACGCACGTCCCGACGTAGAGCCCAACGCACGTCCCGACGTAGCGCCCAACGCACGTCCCGACGTAGAGCTGAAAGTTAAATCCCGACGTAGAGGCCAACGCACGTCCCGACGTAGAGGCCAACAGACGTCCCGACGTAGAGCCCAACAGACGTCCCGACGTAGAGCCCAGCAGACGTCCCGACTTAGAGGCCAACGCACGTCCCGACGTAGAGCTGAAAGTCAGCTAAATCCCGACGTAGAGGCCAACGCACGTCCCGACGTAGAGGCCAGCGCACGTCCCGACGTAGAGGCCAGCACACGTCCCGACGTAGAGGCCAGCGCACGTCCCGACGTAGAGCTTAATGTAAGCTAAATCCCGACGTAGAGCCCAACGCACGTCCCGATGTAGAGCCCAACGCACGTCCCGACGTAGAGCCTAACGCACGTCCCGACGTAGCGCCCAACGCACGTCCCGACGTAGAGCTGAAAGTTAGCTAACTACAGACGTAGAGCCCAACGCACGTCCCGACGTAGAGCTGAAAGTAAGCTAAATCCCGACGTAGAGCCCAACGCACGTCCCGATGTAGAGCCCAACGCACGTCCCGACGTAGAGCCCAACGCACGTCCCGACGTAGCGCCCAACGCACGTCCCGACGTAGAGCTGAAAGTAAGTTAAATCCCGACGTAGAGGCCAACGCACGTCCCGACGTAGAGGCCAACGCACGTCCCGACGTAGAGCTGAAAGTAAGCTAAATCCCGAAGTAGAGGCCAACGCACGTCCCGACGTAGAGGCCAACGCACGTCCCGACGTAGAGCTGAAAGTAAGCTAAATCCCAACGTAGAGCCCAACGCACGTCCCGACGTAGAGCCCAACGCACGTCCCGACGTAGAGCTGAAAGTAAGCTAAATCCCGATGTAGAGGCCAACGCACGTCCCGACGTAGAGGCCAACGCACGTCCCGACTTAGAGGCCAACGCACGTCTCGACTTAGAGGCCAACGCACGTCCCGACGTAGAGGCCAACGCACGTCCTGACGTAGAGCTGAAAGTAAGTTAAATCCCGACGTAGAGCCCAACGCACGTCCCGACGTAGAGCCCAACGCACGTCCCGATGTAGAGCCCAACGCACGTCCCAACGTAGCGCCCAACGCACGTCCAGACGTAGAGCTGAAAGTTAGCTAACTACAGACGTAGAGCCCAACGCACGTCCCGACGTAGAGCTGAAAGTAAGCTAAATCCCGACGTAGAGGCCAACGCATGTCCCAACGTAGAGCTGAAAGTAAGCTAAATCCCGACGTAGAGCCCAACGCACGTCCCGACGTAGAGCCCAACGCATGTCCCGACGTAGAGCTGAAAGTTAGCTAAATCCTGACGTAGAGCCCAACGCACGTCCCGACGTAGAGCCCAACGCACGTCCCGACGTAGAGCCCAAAGCACGTCCCGACGTAGAGCTGAAAGTAAGCTAAATCCCGACGTAGAGCCCAACGCACCTCCCGACGTAGAGCTGAAAGTAAGCTAAATCCCGACGTAGAGGCCAACGCACGTCCCGACGTAGAGGCCAGCGCACGTCCCGACGTAGAGGCCAGCGCACGTCCCGACGTAGAGGCCAGCACACGTCCCGACGTAGAGCCCAACGCACGTCCCGACGTAGAGCTTAATGTAAGCTAAATCCCGACGTAGAGCCCAACACACGTCCTGACGTAGAGCCCAACGCACGTCCCGACGTAGAGCCCAACGCACGTCCCGACGTAGAGGCCAAAGCACGTCCCGACGTAGAGGACAACGCACGTCCCGACGTAGAGCCCAACGCACGTCCCGACGTAGAGCTGAAAGTAAGCTAAATCCCGACGTAGAGCCCAACGCACGTCCCGACGTAGAGCCCAACGCACATCCCGACGTAGAGCCCAACGCACGTCCCGACGTAGCGCCAAACGCACGTCCCGACGTAGAGCTGAAAGTTAGCTAACTACAGACGTAGAGCCCAACGCACGTCCCGACGTAGAGCCCAACGCACGTCCCGACGTAGAGCCCAACGCACGTCCCGACGTAGAGCTGAAAGTAAGTTAAATCCCGACGTAGAGCCCAACGCACGTCCCGACGTAGAGCCCAACGGACGTCCCGACGTAGAGCTGAAACTTAGCTAACTACAGACGTAGAGCCCAACGCACGTCCCGACGTAGAGCCCAACGCACGTCCCGACGTAGAGCTGAAAGTAAGCTAAATCCCAACGTAGAGCCCAACGCACGTCCCGACGTAGAGCTGAAAGTAAGCTAAATCCCGAAGTAGAGGCCAACGAACGTCCCGACGTACAGGCCAACGCACGTCCCGACGTAGAGCTGAAAGAAAGCTAAATCCCGACGTAGAGGCCAACGCACGTCCCGACGTAGAGGCCAGCGCACGTCCCGAATTAGAGGCCAGCGCACGTCCCGAGTTAGAGCCCAACGCACGTCCCGACGTAGAGCCCAACGCACGTCCCGACGTAGAGCCCAACGCACGTCCCGACGTAGAGCTGAAAGTTAGCTAACTACAGACGTAGAGCCCAACGCACGTCCCGACGTAGAGCTGAAAGTTAGCTAACTACAGACGAATTGCCCAACGAGCGTCCAGACGTAGAGCTGAAAGTTACCTAAGTACAGACGTAGAGCCCAACGCGCGTCCCGACGTAGAGCCCAACGCGTGTCCCGAAGTAGAGCCCAACGCACGTCCCGACGTAGAGCCCAACGCACGTCCCGACGTAGAGCTGAAAGTAAGGTAAATCCCGACGTAGAGGCCAACGCACGTCCCGACGTAGAGGCCAACGCACGTCCCGACGTAGAGCTGAAAGTAAGCTAAATCCCGACGTAGAGCCCAACGCACGTCCCGACGTAGAGGCCAACGCACGTCCCGACGTAGAGGCCAACGCACGTCCCGACGTAGAGGACAACGCACGTCCCGACGTAGAGCTGAAAGTTAGCTAACTACAGACGTAGAGCCCAACGCACGTCCCGACGTAGAGCCCAACGCACGTCCCGACGTAGAGCTGAAAGTAAGCTAAATCCCGACGTAGAGCCCAACGCACGTCCCGACGTAGAGGTCAACACACGTCCCGACGTAGAGGCCAACGCACGTCCCGACGTAGAGGCCAACGCACGTCCCGACGTAGAGCTGAAAGTCAGCTAAATCCCGACGTAGAGGCCAACGCACGTCCCGACGTAGAGGCCAGCGCACGTCCCGACGTAGAGGCCAGCACACGTCCCGACGTAGAGGCCTGCGCACGTCCCGACGTAGAGCTTAATGTAAGCTAAATCCCGACGTAGAGCCCAACGCACGTCCCGATGTAGAGCCCAACGCACGTCCCGACGTAGAGCCTAACGCACGTCCCGACGTAGCGCCCAACGCACGTCCCGACGTAGAGCTGAAAGTTAGCTAACGACAGACGTAGAGCCCAACGCACGTCCCGACGTAGAGCTGAAAGTAAGCTAAATCCCGACGTAGAGCCCAACGCACGTCCCGACGTAGAGCCCAACGCACGTCCCGACGTAGAGCCCAACGCACGTCCCGACGTAGCGCCCAACGCACGTCCCGACGTAGAGCTGAAAGTAAGTTAAATCCCGACGTAGAGGCCAACGCACGTCCCGACGTAGAGGCCAACGCACGTCCCGACGTAGAGCTGAAAGTAAGCTAAATCCCGAAGTAGAGGCCAACGCACGTCCCGACGTAGAGGCCAACGCACGTCCCGACGTAGAGCTGAAAGTAAGCTAAATCCCAACGTAGAGCCCAACGCACGTCCCGACGTAGAGCCCAACGCACGTCCCGACGTAGAGCTGGAAGTAAGCTAAATCCCGATGTAGAGGCCAACGCACGTCCCGACGTAGAGGCCAACGCACGTCCCGACTTAGAGGCCAACGCACGTCTCGACTTAGAGGCCAACGCACGTCCCGACGTAGAGGCCAACGCACGTCCCGACGTAGAGCTGAAAGTAAGTTAAATCCCGACGTAGAGCCCAACGCACGTCCCGACGTAGAGCCCAACGCACGTCCCGATGTAGAGCCCAACGCACGTCCCAACGTAGCGCCCAACGCACGTCCAGACGTAGAGCTGAAAGTTAGCTAACTACAGACGTAGAGCCCAACGCACGTCCCGACGTAGAGCTGAAAGTTAGCTAAATCCCGACGTAGAGGCCAACGCATGTCCCAACGTAGAGCTGAAAGTAAGCTAAATCCCGACGTAGAGCCCAACGCACGTCCCGACGTAGAGCCCAACGCATGTCCCGACGTAGAGCTGAAAGTTAGCTAAATCCTGACGTAGAGCCCAACGCACGTCCCGACGTAGAGCCCAACGCACGTCCCGACGTAGAGCCCAAAGCACGTCCCGACGTAGAGCTGAAAGTAAGCTAAATCCCGACGTAGAGGCCAACGCACGTCCCGACGTAGAGGCCAGCGCACGTCCCGACGTAGAGGCCAGCGCACGTCCCGACGTAGAGGCCAGCACACGTCCCGACGTAGAGCCCAACGCACGTCCCGACGTAGAGCTTAATGTAAGCTAAATCCCGACGTAGAGCCCAACACACGTCCTGACGTAGAGCCCAACGCACGTCCCGACGTAGAGCCCAACGCACGTCCCGACGTAGAGGCCAAAGCACGTCCCGACGTAGAGCTGAAAGTTAGCTAACTACAGACGTAGAACCCAACGCACGTCCTGACGTAGAGCCCAACGCACGTCCCGACGTAGAGCCCAACGCACGTCCCAACGTAGAGCCCAACGCACGTCCCGACGTAGAGCTGAAAGTAAGCTAAATCCCGACGTAGAGCCCAACGCACGTCCCGACGTAGAGCCCAACGCACTTCCCGACGTAGACCTGAAAGTTAGCTAAATCCCGACGTAGAGCCCAACGCACGTCCCGACGTAGAGCTGAAAGTAAGCTAAATCCCGACGTAGAGGCCAACGCACGTCCCGACGTACAGGCCAAAGCACGTCCCGACGTAGAGCTGAAAGTAAGCTAAATCCCGACGTAGAGCCCAACGCACGTCCCGACGTAGAGGCCAGCGCACGTCCCGACGTAGAGGCCAGCGCACGTCCTGACGTAGAGCCCAACGCACGTCCCGACGTAGAGCTTAATGTAAGCTAAATCCCGACGTAGAGCCCAACGCACGTCCTGACGTAGAGCCCAACGCACGTCCCGACGTAGAGCCCAACGCACGTCCCGACGTAGAGCTGAAAGTAAGCTAAATCCCGACGTAGCGCCCAACGCACGTCCCGACGTAGCGCCCAACGCACGTCCCGACGTAGAGCTGAAAGTTAGCTAACTACAGACGTAGAGCCAAACGCACGTCCCGACGTAGAGCTGAAAGTTAGCTAACTACAGACGAACTGCCCAACGCGCGTCCAGACGTAGAGCTGAAAGTTAGCTAACTACAGACATAGAGCCCAACGCGCGTCCCGACGTAGAGCCCAAGGCGTGTCCCGACGTAGAGCCCAACGCACGTCCCGACGTAGAGCCCAACGCACGTCCCGACGTAGAGCTGAAAGTAAGCTAAATCCCGACGTAGAGGCCAACGCACGTCCCGACGTAGAGTCCAACGCACGTCCCGACGTAGAGGCCAACGCACGTCCCGACGTAAAGGACAACGCACGTCCCGACGTAGAGCTGAAAGTTAGCTAACTACAGACGTAGAGCCCAACGCACGTCCCGACGTAGAGCCCAACGCACGTCCCGACGTAGAGCTGAAATTAAGCTAAATCCCAACGTAGAGCCCAACGCACATCCCGACGTAGAGCCCAACGCACGTCCCGACGTAGAGCCCAACGCACGTCCCGACGTAGAGGCCAACGCACGTCCCGACGTAGAGGCCAACGCACGTCCCGACGTAGAGCTGAAAGTAAGCTAAATCCCGACGTAGAGCCCAACGCACGTCCCGACGTAGAGCCTACCGCACGTCCCGACGTAGAGCCCACCGCACGTCCCGACGTAGAGCTGAAAGTAAGCTAAATCCCGACGTAGCGCCCAACGCACGTCCCGACGTAGCGCCCAACGCACGTCCCGACGTAGAGCTGAAAGTAAGCTAAATCCCGACGTAGAGGCCAACGCACGTCCCGACGTAGAGCCCAATGCACGTCCCGACGTAGAGGCCAACGCACGTCCCGACGTAGAGCCCAACGCACGTCCCGACGTAGAGCTGAAAGTAAGCTAAATCCCGACGTAGAGCCCAACGCACGTCCCGACGTAGAGGCCAACGCACGTCCCGACGTAGAGCCGAATGTTAGCTAACTACAGACGTAGAGCCCAACGCACTTCCCGACGTAGACCTGAAAGTTAGCTAAATCCCGACGTAGAGCCCAACGCACGTCCCGACGTAGAGCTGAAAGTAAGCTAAATCCCGACGTAGAGGCCAACGCACGTCCCGACGTACAGGCCAAAGCACGTCCCGACGTAGAGCTGAAAGTAAGCTAAATCCCGACGTAGAGCCCAACGCACGTCCCGACGTAGAGGCCAGCGCACGTCCCGACGTAGAGGCCAGCGCACGTCCTGACGTAGAGCCCAACGCACGTCCCGACGTAGAGCTTAATGTAAGCTAAATCCCGACGTAGAGCCCAACGCACGTCCTGACGTAGAGCCCAACGCACGTCCCGACGTAGAGCCCAACGCACGTCCCGACGTAGAGCTGAAAGTAAGCTAAATCCCGACGTAGCGCCCAACGCACGTCCCGACGTAGCGCCCAACGCACGTCCCGACGTAGAGCTGAAAGTTAGCTAACTACAGACGTAGAGCCAAACGCACGTCCCGACGTAGAGCTGAAAGTTAGCTAACTACAGACGAACTGCCCAACGCGCGTCCAGACGTAGAGCTGAAAGTTAGCTAACTACAGACATAGAGCCCAACGCGCGTCCCGACGTAGAGCCCAAGGCGTGTCCCGACGTAGAGCCCAACGCACGTCCCGACGTAGAGCCCAACGCACGTCCCGACGTAGAGCTGAAAGTAAGCTAAATCCCGACGTAGAGGCCAACGCACGTCCCGACGTAGAGTCCAACGCACGTCCCGACGTAGAGGCCAACGCACGTCCCGACGTAAAGGACAACGCACGTCCCGACGTAGAGCTGAAAGTTAGCTAACTACAGACGTAGAGCCCAACGCACGTCCCGACGTAGAGCCCAACGCACGTCCCGACGTAGAGCTGAAATTAAGCTAAATCCCAACGTAGAGCCCAACGCACATCCCGACGTAGAGCCCAACGCACGTCCCGACGTAGAGCCCAACGCACGTCCCGACGTAGAGGCCAACGCACGTCCCGACGTAGAGGCCAACGCACGTCCCGACGTAGAGCTGAAAGTAAGCTAAATCCCGACGTAGAGCCCAACGCACGTCCCGACGTAGAGCCTACCGCACGTCCCGACGTAGAGCCCACCGCACGTCCCGACGTAGAGCTGAAAGTAAGCTAAATCCCGACGTAGCGCCCAACGCACGTCCCGACGTAGCGCCCAACGCACGTCCCGACGTAGAGCTGAAAGTAAGCTAAATCCCGACGTAGAGGCCAACGCACGTCCCGACGTAGAGCCCAATGCACGTCCCGACGTAGAGGCCAACGCACGTCCCGACGTAGAGCCCAACGCACGTCCCGACGTAGAGCTGAAAGTAAGCTAAATCCCGACGTAGAGCCCAACGCACGTCCCGACGTAGAGGCCAACGCACGTCCCGACGTAGAGCCCAACGCACGTCTCGACGTAGAGCTGAAAGTAAGCTAAATCCCGACGTAGAGGCCAACGCACGTCCCGACGTAGAGCCCAACGCACATCCCGACATAGAGCCCAACGCACGTCCCGACGTAGAGCCCAACGCACGTCCCGACGTAGAGCTGAAAGTAAGCTAAATGCCGACGTAGAGGCCAACGCACGTCCCGAAGTAGAGCTGAAAGGAAGCTAAATCCCGACGTAGAGCCCAACGCACGTCCCGACGTAGAGCTGAAAGTTAGCTAACTACAGACGTAGAGCCCAACGCACGTCCCGACGTAGAACCCTACGCACGTCCCGACGTAGAGCCGAACGCACGTCCCGACGTAGAGCCCAACGCACGTCCCGACGTAGAGCCCAACGCACGTCCCGACGTAGAGCTGAAAGTAAGATAAATGCCGACGTAGAGGCCAACGCACGTCCCGACGTAGAGCTGAAAGTAAGCTAAATCCCGACGTAGACCCCAACGCACGTCCCGACGTAGAGCCCAACGCACGTCCCGACGTAGAGCCCAACGCACATCCCGACGTAGAGCTGAAAGGTAGCTAACTACAGACGTAGAGTCCAACGCGCGTCCCGACGTAGAGCCCAACGCACGTCCCGACGTAGAGCCCAACACACGTCCCGACGTAGAGCTGAAAGTTAGCTAACTACAGACGTAGAGGCCAACGCACGTCCCGACGTAGAGCTGAAAGTAAGCTAAATCCCGACGTAGAGCCCAACGCACGTCCCGACGTAGAGCCCAACGCACGTCCCGACATAGAGCCCAACGCACGTCGAGACGTAGAGCTGAAAGTATGATAAATCCCGACGTACCGCCCAACGCACGTCCCGAAGTAGCGCCCAACGCACGTCCCGACGTAGCGCCCAACGCACGTCCCGACGTAGAGCCCAACGCACGTCCCGACGTAGAGCTGAAAGTAAGCTAAATCCCGACGTAGAGGCCAACGCACGTCCCGACGAAGAGGCCAACGCACGTCCCGACGTAGAGGCCAACGCACGTCCCGACGTAGAGCTGAAAGTAAGCTAAATCCCGACGTAGAGCCCAACGCACGTCCCGACGTAGAGCCCAACGCACGTCCCGACGTAGAGCCCAACGCACGTTCCGACGTAGCGCCCAACGCACGTCCGGACGTAGAGCTGAAAGTTAGCTAACTACAGATGTAGAGCCCAACGCACCTCCCGACGTAGAGCTGAAAGTTAGCTAACTACAGACGTAGAGCCCAACGCACATCCCAACGTAGAGTTGAAAGTTAGCTAACTACAGACGTAGAGCCCAACGCACGTCCCGACGTAGAGCTGAAAGTTAGCTAACTACAGACGTAGAGCCCAACGCGCGTCCCGACGTAGAGCAGAAAGTTAGCTAACTACAGACGTAGAGCCCAACGCACGTCCCGACGTAGAACCCAACGCACGTCCCGACGTAGAGCCCAACGCACATCCCGACGTAGAGCCCAACGCACATCCCGACGTAGAGCCCAACGCACGTCCCGACGTAGAGCTGAAAGTAAGCTAAATGCCGACGTAGAGGCCAACGCACGTCCCGACGTAGAGCTGAAAGGAAGCTAAATCCCGACGTAGAGCCCAACGCATGTCCCGACGTAGAGCTTAACTCACGTCCCGTCGTAGAGCCCAAGGCACGTCCCGACGTAGAGCTGAAAGTTAGCTAACTACAGACGTAGAGCCCAACGCACGTCCCGACGTAGAGCCCAACGCACGTCCCGACGTAGAGCCCAACGCACGTCCCGACGTAGAGCCCAACGCACGTCCCGACGTAGAGCTGAAAGTTAGCTAACTACAGACGTAGAGCCCAACGCACGTCCCGACGTAGAACCCTACACACGTCCCGACGTAGAGCCCAACGCACGTCCCGACGTAGAGCCCAACGCACGTCCCGACGTAGAGCTGAAAGTAAGCTAAATGCCGACGTAGAGGCCAACGCACGTCCCGACGTAGAGCCCAACGCACGTCCCGACGTAGAGCCCAACGCACGTCCCGACGTAGAGCTGAAAGGTAGCTAACTACAGACGTAGAGCCCAACGCGCGTCCCGACGTAGAGCCCAACGCACGTCCCGACGTAGAGCCCAACACACGTCCCGACGTAGAGCTGAAAGTTAGCTAACTAGAGACGTAGAGCCCAACGCACATCCCAACGTAGAGTTGAAAGTTAGCTAACTACAGACGTAGAGCCCAACGCACGTCCCGACGTAGAGCTGAAAGTTAGCTAACTACAGACGTAGAGCCCAACGCGCGTCCCGACGTAGAGCAGAAAGTTAGCTAACTACAGACGTAGAGCCCAACGCACGTCCCGACGTAGAACCCAACGCACGTCCCGACGTAGAGCCCAACGCACATCCCGACGTAGAGCCCAACGCACGTCCCGACGTAGAGCCCAACGCACGTCCCGACGTAGAGCTGAAAGTAAGCTAAATGCCGACGTAGAGGCCAACGCACGACCCGACGTAGAGCTGAAAGGAAGCTAAATCCCGACGTAGAGCCCAACGCACGTCCCGACGTAGAGCTTAACTCACGTCCCGACGTAGAGCCCAACGCACGTCCAGACGTAGAGCTGAAAGTTAGCTAACTACAGACGTAGAGCCCAACGCACGTCCCGACGTAGAGCCCAACGCACGTCCCGACGTAGAGCCCAACGCACGTCCCGACGTAGAGCCCAACGCACGTCCCGACGTAGAGCCGAATGTTAGCTAACTACAGACGTAGAACCCTACGCACGTCCCGACGTAGAGCCCAACGCACGTCCCGACGTAGAGCCCAACGCACGTCCCGACGTAGAGCTGAAAGTAAGCTAAATGCCGACGTAGAGGCCAACGCACGTCCCGACGTAGAGCTGAAAGGTAGCTAACTACAGACGTAGAGTCCAACGCGCGTCCCGACGTAGAGCCCAACGCACGTCCCGACGTAGAGCCCAACACACGTCCCGACGTAGAGCTGAAAGTTAGCTAACTACAGACGTAGAGCCCAACGCACGTCCCGACGTAGAGCCCAACGCACGTTCCGACGTAGAGCCCAACGCACGTCCCGACGTAGAGCTGAAAGTAAAATAAATCCCGACGTAGAGCCCAACGCACGTCCCGACGTAGAGCTGAAAGTAAGCTAAATCCCGACGTAGAGGCCAACGCACGTCCCGATGTAGAGGCCAACGCACGTCCCGACGTAGAGCTGAAAGTAAGCTAAATCCCGACGTAGAGGCCAACGCACGTCCCGACGTAGAGGCCAACGCACGTCCCGACATACAGCCCAACGCACGTCCAGACGTAGAGCTGAAAGTATGATAAATCCCGACGTAGCGCCCAACGCACGTCCCGAAGTAGCGCCCAACGCACGTCCCGACGTAGCGCTCAACGCACGTCCCGACGTAGAGCCCAACGCACGTCCCGACGTAGAGCTGAAAGTAAGCTAAATCCCGACGTAGAGGCCAACGCACGTCCCGACGAAGAGGCCAACGCACGTCCCGACGTAGAGGCCAACGCACGTCCCGACGTAGAGCTGAAAGTAAGCTAAATCCCGACGTAGAGCCCAACGCACGTCCCGACGTAGAGCCCAACGCACGTCCCGACGTAGAGCCCAACGCACGTTCCGACGTAGCGCCCAACGCACGTCCCGACGTAGAGCTGAAAGTTAGCTAACTACAGATGTAGAGCCCAACGCACGTCCCGACGTAGAGCTGAAAGTTAGCTAACTACAGACGTAGAGCCCAACGCACATCCCAACGTATAGTTGAAAGTTAGCTAACTACAGACGTAGAGCCCAACGCACGTCCCGACGTAGAGCTGAAAGTTAGCTAACTACAGACGTAGAGCCCAACGCGCGTCCCGACGTAGAGCAGAAAGTTAGCTAACTACAGACGTAGAGCCCAACGCACGTCCCGACGTAGAACCCAACGCACGTCCCGACGTAGAGGCCAACGCACATCCCGACGTAGAGCCCAACGCACGTCCCGACGTAGAGCCCAACGCACGTCCCGACGTAGAGCTGAAAGTAAGCTAAATGCCGACGTAGAGGCCAACGCACGTCCCGACGTAGAGCTGAAAGGAAGCTAAATCCCGACGTAGAGCCCAACGCACGTCCCGACGTAGAGCTTAACTCACGTCCCGACGTAGAGCCCAACGCACGTCCCGACGTAGAGCTGAAAGTTAGCTAACTACAGACGTAGAGCCCAACGCACGTCCCGACGTAGAACCCTACGCACGTCCCGACGTAGAGCCCAACGCACGTCCCGACGTAGAGCCCAACGCACGTCCCGACGTAGAGCTGAAAGTAAGCTAAATGCCGACGTAGAGGCCAACGCACGTCCCGACGTAGAGCTGAAAGGTAGCTAACTACAGACGTAGAGCCCAACGCGCGTCCCGACGTAGAGCCCAACGCACGTCCCGACGTAGAGCCCAACACACGTCCCGACGTAGAGCTGAAAGTTAGCTAACTACAGACGTAGAGCCCAACGCACATCCCAACGTAGAGTTGAAAGTTAGCTAACTACAGACGTAGAGCCCAACGCACGTCACGACGTATAGCTGAAAGTTAGCTAACTACAGACGTAGAGCCCAACGCGCGTCCCGACGTAGAGCAGAAAGTTAGCTAACTACAGACGTAGAGCCCAACGCACGTCCCGACGTAGAACCCAACGCACGTCCCGACGTAGAGCCCAACGCACATCCCGACGTAGAGCCCAACGCACGTCCCGACGTAGAGCCCAATGCACGTCCCGACGTAGAGCTGAAAGTAAGCTAAATGCCGACGTAGAGGCCAACGCACGTCCCGACGTAGAGCTGAAAGGAAGCTAAATCCCGACGTAGAGCCCAACGCACGTCCCGACGTAGAGCTTAACTCACGTCCCGACGTAGAGCCCAACGCACGTCCCGACGTAGAGCTGAAAGTTAGCTAACTACAGACATAGAGCCCAACGCACGTCCCGACGTAGAGCCCAACGCACGTCCCGACGTAGAGCCCAACGCACGTCCCGACGTAGAGCCCAACGCACGTCCCTACGTAG
Organism: Leptosomus discolor; assembly: GCF_034619465.1. Classification (NCBI taxonomy): domain Eukaryota; kingdom Metazoa; phylum Chordata; class Aves; order Leptosomiformes; family Leptosomidae; genus Leptosomus; species Leptosomus discolor. Next base: position 9,097,026 of record NC_141405.1, read on the forward strand.
AGCTGAAAGTTAGCTAACTACAGACGTAGAGCCCAACGCACGTCCCGACGTAGAACCCTACGCACGTCCCGACGTAGAGCCCAACGCACGTCCCGACGTAGAGCTGAAAGTAAGCTAAATGCCGACGTAGAGGCCAACGCACGTCCCGACGTAGAGCTGAAAGTAAGCTAAATCCCGACATAGAGCCCAACGCACGTCCCGACGTAGAGCCCAACGCACGTTCCGACGTAGAGCCCAACGCACGTCCCGACGTAGAGCTGAAAGGTAGCTAACTACAGACGTAGAGCCCAACACGCGTCCCGACGTAGAGCCCAACGCACGTCCCGACGTAGAGCCCAACACACGTCCCGACGTGGAGCTGAAATTTAGCTAACTACAGACGTAGAGCCCAACGCACGTCCCGACGTAGAGCCCAACGCACGTTCCGACGTAGAGCCCAATGCACGTCCCGACGTAGAGCTGAAAGTAAAATAAATCCCGACGTAGAGCCCAATGCACGTCCCGATGTAGAGGTGAAAGTAAGCTAAATCCCGACGTAGAGCCCAACGCACGTCCCGACGTAGAGCTGAAAGTAAGCTAAATCCCGACGTAGACGCCAACGCACGTCCCGATGTAGAGGCCAACGCACGTCCCGACGTAGAGCTGAAAGTAAGCTAAATCCCGACGTAGAGGCCAACGCACGTCCCGACGTAGAGGCCAACGCACGTCCCGATGTAGAGCTGAAAGTAAGCTAAATCCCGACGTAGAGCCCAACGCACGTCCCGACGTAGAGCCCAACGCACGTCCCGACATAGAGCCCAACGCACGTCCAGACGTAGAGCTGAAAGTATGATAAATCCCGACGTAGCGCCCAACGCACGTCCCGAAGTAGCGCCCAACGCACGTCCCGACGTAGCGCCCAACGCACGTCCCGACGTAGAGCTCAACGCACGTCCCGACGTAGAGCTGAAAGTAAGCTAAATCCCGACGTAGAGGCCAACGCACGTCCCGACGAAGAGGCCAATGCACGTCCCGACGTAGAGGCCAACGCACGTCCCGACGTAGAGCTGAAAGTAAGCTAAATCCCGACGTAGAGCCCAACGCACGTCCCGACGTAGAGCCCAACGCACGTTCCGACGTAGCGCCCAACGCACGTCCCGACGTAGAGCTGAAAGTTAGCTAACTACAGATGTAGAGCCCAACGCACGTCCCGACGTAGAGCTGAAAGTTAGCTAACTACAGATGTAGAGCCCAACGCACATCCCAACGTAGAGTTGAAAGTTAGCTAACTACAGACGTAGAGCCCAACGCACGTCCCGACGTAGAGCCCAACGCACGTCCCGACGTAGAGCCCAACGGACGTCCCGACGTAGAGCTGAAAGTTAGCTAACTACAGACGAAGAGCCCAACGCGCGTCCCGACGTAGAGCTGAAAGTTAGCTAACTACAGATGTAGAGCCCAATGCGCGTCCCGACGTAGAGCCCAACGCACGTTCCGACGTAGAGCTCAACGCACGTCCCGACGTAGAGCTGAAAGTAAAATAAATCCCGACGTAGAGGCCAACGCACGTCCCGACGTAGAGCTGAAAGTAAGCTAAATCCCGACGTAGAGGCCAACGCACGTCCCGATGTAGAGGCCAACGCACGTCCCGACGTAGAGCTGAAAGTAATCTAAATCCCGACGTAGAGGCCAACGCACATCCCGACGTAGAGGCCAACGCACGTCCCGACGTAGAGCTGAAAGTAAGCTAAATCCCGACGTAGAGCCCAACGCACGTCCCGACGTAGAGCCCAACGCACGTCCCGACATAGAGCCCAACGCACGTCCAGACGTAGAGCTGAAAGTATGATAAATCCCGACGTAGCGCCCAACGCACGTCCCGAAGTAGCGCCCAACGCACGTCCCGACGTAGAGCCCAACGCACGTCCCGACGTAGAGCTGAAAGTAAGCTAAATCCCGACGTACAGGCCAACGCACGTCCCGACGAAGAGGCCAACGCACGTCCCGACGTAGAGGCCAACGCACGTCCCGACGTAGAGCTGAAAGTAAGCTAAATCCCGACGTAGAGCCCAACGCACGTCCCGACGTAGAGCCCAACGCACGTCCCGACGTAGAGCCCAACGCACGTTCCGACGTAGCGCCCAACGCACGTCCCGACGTAGAGCTGAAAGTTAGCTAACTACAGATGTAGAGCCCAACGCACGTCCCGACGTAGAGCTGAAAGTTAGCTAACTACAGACGTAGAGCCCAACGCACATCCCAACGTAGAGTTGAACGTTAGCTAACTACAGACGTAGAGCCCAACGCACGTCCCGACGTAGAGCTGAAAGTTAGCTAACTACAGACGTAGAGCCCAACGCGCGTCCCGACGTAGAGCAGAAAGTTAGCTAACTACAGACGTAGAGCCCAACGCACGTCCCGACGTAGAGCCCAACGCACGTTCCGACGTAGAGCCCAATGCACGTCCCGACGTAGAGCTGAAAGTAAAATAAATCCCGACGTAGAGCCCAATGCACGTCCCGACGTAGAGCTGAAAGTAAGCTAAATCCCGACGTAGAGGCCAACGCACGTCCCGACGTAGAGGCCAACGCACGTCCCGACGTAGAGCTGAAAGTAAGCTAAATCCCGACGTAGAGGCCAACGCACGTCCCGACGTAGAGGCCAACGCACGTCCCGACGTAGAGCTGAAAGTAAGCTAAATCCCGACGTAGAGCCCAACGCACGTCCCGACGTAGAGCCCAACGCACGTCCCGACATAGAGCCCAACGCACGTCCAGACGTAGAGCTGAAAGTATGATAAATCCCGACGTAGCGCCCAACGCACGTCCCGAAGTAGCGCCCAACGCACGTCCCGACGTAGCGCCCAACGCACGTCCCGACGTAGAGCCCAACGCACGTCCCGACGTAGAGCTGAAAGTAAGCTAAATCCCGACGTAGAGGCCAACGCACGTCCCGACGAAGAGGCCAACGCACGTCCCGACGTAGAGGCCAACGCACGTCCCGACGTAGAGCTGAAAGTAAGCTAAATCCCGACGTAGAGCCCAACGCACGTCCCGACGTAGAGCCCAACGCACGTCCCGACGTAGAGCCCAACGCACGTTCCGACGTAGCGCCCAACGCACGTCCCGACGTAGAGCTGAAAGTTAGCTAACTACAGATGTAGAGCCCAACGCACGTCCCGACGTAGAGCTGAAAGTTAGCTAACTACAGACGTAGAGCCCAACGCACATCCCAACGTAGAGTTGAAAGTTAGCTAACTACAGACGTAGAGCCCAACGCACGTCCCGACGTAGGGCCCAACGCACGTCGCGACGTAGACCTGAAAGTAAGCTAAATCCCGACGTAGAGCCCAACGCACGTCCCGACGTAGAACCCAACGCACGTCCCGACGTAGAGCCCAACGCACGTCCCGACGTAGAGCCCAACGGACGTCCCGACGTAGAGCTGAAAGTTAGCTAACTACAGACGAAGAGCCCAACGCGCGTCCCGACGTAGAGCTGAAAGTTAGCTAACTACAGACGTAGAACCCAACGCGCGTCCCTACGTAGAGCCCAACGCACGTCCCGACGTAGAGCCCAACGCACGTTCCGACGTAGAGCCCAACGCACGTCCCGACGTAGAGCTGAAAGTAAAATAAATCCCGACGTAGAGCCCAACGCACGTCCCGACGTAGAGCTGAAAGTAAGCTAAATCCCGACGTAGAGGCCAACGCACGTCCCGATGTAGAGGCCAACGCACGTCCCGACGTAGAGCTGAAAGTAAGCTAAATCCCGACGTAGAGGCCAACGCACGTCCCGACGTAGAGGCCAACGCACGTCCCGACATACAGCCCAACGCACGTCCAGACGTAGAGCTGAAAGTATGATAAATCCCGACGTAGCGCCCAACGCACGTCCCGAAGTAGCGCCCAACGCACGTCCCGACGTAGCGCTCAACGCACGTCCCGACGTAGAGCCCAACGCACGTCCCGACGTAGAGCTGAAAGTAAGCTAAATCCCGACGTAGAGGCCAACGCACGTCCCGACGAAGAGGCCAACGCACGTCCCGACGTAGAGGCCAACGCACGTCCCGACGTAGAGCTGAAAGTAAGCTAAATCCCGACGTAGAGCCCAACGCACGTCCCGACGTAGAGCCCAACGCACGTCCCGACGTAGAGCCCAACGCACGTTCCGACGTAGCGCCCAACGCACGTCCCGACGTAGAGCTGAAAGTTAGCTAACTACAGATGTAGAGCCCAACGCACGTCCCGACGTAGAGCTGAAAGTTAGCTAACTACAGACGTAGAGCCCAACGCACATCCCAACGTATAGTTGAAAGTTAGCTAACTACAGACGTAGAGCCCAACGCACGTCCCGACGTAGAGCTGAAAGTTAGCTAACTACAGACGTAGAGCCCAACGCGCGTCCCGACGTAGAGCAGAAAGTTAGCTAACTACAGACGTAGAGCCCAACGCACGTCCCGACATAGAGCCCAACGCACGTCCAGACGTAGAGCTGAAAGTATGATAAATCCCGACGTAGCGCCCAACGCACGTCCCGAAGTAGCGCCCAACGCACGTCCCGACGTAGAGCCCAACGCACGTCCCGACGTAGAGCTGAAAGTAAGCTAAATCCCGACGTACAGGCCAACGCACGTCCCGACGAAGAGGCCAACGCACGTCCCGACGTAGAGGCCAACGCACGTCCCGACGTAGAGCTGAAAGTAAGCTAAATCCCGACGTAGAGCCCAACGCACGTCCCGACGTAGAGCCCAACGCACGTCCCGACGTAGAGCCCAACGCACGTTCCGACGTAGCGCCCAACGCACGTCCCGACGTAGAGCTGAAAGTTAGCTAACTACAGATGTAGAGCCCAACGCACGTCCCGACGTAGAGCTGAAAGTTAGCTAACTACAGACGTAGAGCCCAACGCACATCCCAACGTAGAGTTGAACGTTAGCTAACTACAGACGTAGAGCCCAACGCACGTCCCGACGTAGAGCTGAAAGTTAGCTAACTACAGACGTAGAGCCCAACGCGCGTCCCGACGTAGAGCAGAAAGTTAGCTAACTACAGACGTAGAGCCCAACGCACGTCCCGACGTAGAGCCCAACGCACGTTCCGACGTAGAGCCCAATGCACGTCCCGACGTAGAGCTGAAAGTAAAATAAATCCCGACGTAGAGCCCAATGCACGTCCCGACGTAGAGCTGAAAGTAAGCTAAATCCCGACGTAGAGGCCAACGCACGTCCCGACGTAGAGGCCAACGCACGTCCCGACGTAGAGCTGAAAGTAAGCTAAATCCCGACGTAGAGGCCAACGCACGTCCCGACGTAGAGGCCAACGCACGTCCCGACGTAGAGCTGAAAGTAAGCTAAATCCCGACGTAGAGCCCAACGCACGTCCCGACGTAGAGCCCAACGCACGTCCCGACATAGAGCCCAACGCACGTCCAGACGTAGAGCTGAAAGTATGATAAATCCCGACGTAGCGCCCAACGCACGTCCCGAAGTAGCGCCCAACGCACGTCCCGACGTAGCGCCCAACGCACGTCCCGACGTAGAGCCCAACGCACGTCCCGACGTAGAGCTGAAAGTAAGCTAAATCCCGACGTAGAGGCCAACGCACGTCCCGACGAAGAGGCCAACGCACGTCCCGACGTAGAGGCCAACGCACGTCCCGACGTAGAGCTGAAAGTAAGATAAATCCCGACGTAGAGCCCAACGCACGTCCCGACGTAGAGCCCAACGCACGTCCCGACGTAGAGCCCAACGCACGTTCCGACGTAGCGCCCAACGCACGTCCCGACGTAGAGCTGAAAGTTAGCTAACTACAGATGTAGAGCCCAACGCACGTCCCGACGTAGAGCTGAAAGTTAGCTAACTACAGACGTAGAGCCCAACGCACATCCCAACGTAGAGTTGAAAGTTAGCTAACTACAGACGTAGAGCCCAACGCACGTCCCGACGTAGGGCCCAACGCACGTCGCGACGTAGACCTGAAAGTAAGCTAAATCCCGACGTAGAGCCCAACGCACGTCCCGACGTAGAACCCAACGCACGTCCCGACGTAGAGCCCAACGCACGTCCCGACGTAGAGCCCAACGGACGTCCCGACGTAGAGCTGAAAGTTAGCTAACTACAGACGAAGAGCCCAACGCGCGTCCCGACGTAGAGCTGAAAGTTAGCTAACTACAGACGTAGAACCCAACGCGCGTCCCTACGTAGAGCCCAACGCACGTCCCGACGTAGAGCCCAACGCACGTTCCGACGTAGAGCCCAACGCACGTCCCGACGTAGAGCTGAAAGTAAAATAAATCCCGACGTAGAGCCCAACGCACGTCCCGACGTAGAGCTGAAAGTAAGCTAAATCCCGACGTAGAGGCCAACGCACGTCCCGATGTAGAGGCCAACGCACGTCCCGACGTAGAGCTGAAAGTAAGCTAAATCCCGACGTAGAGGCCAACGCACGTCCCGACGTAGAGGCCAACGCACGTCCCGACATACAGCCCAACGCACGTCCAGACGTAGAGCTGAAAGTATGATAAATCCCGACGTAGCGCCCAACGCACGTCCCGAAGTAGCGCCCAACGCACGTCCCGACGTAGCGCTCAACGCACGTCCCGACGTAGAGCCCAACGCACGTCCCGACGTAGAGCTGAAAGTAAGCTAAATCCCGACGTAGAGGCCAACGCACGTCCCGACGAAGAGGCCAACGCACGTCCCGACGTAGAGGCCAACGCACGTCCCGACGTAGAGCTGAAAGTAAGCTAAATCCCGACGTAGAGCCCAACGCACGTCCCGACGTAGAGCCCAACGCACGTCCCGACGTAGAGCCCAACGCACGTTCCGACGTAGCGCCCAACGCACGTCCCGACGTAGAGCTGAAAGTTAGCTAACTACAGATGTAGAGCCCAACGCACGTCCCGACGTAGAGCTGAAAGTTAGCTAACTACAGACGTAGAGCCCAACGCACATCCCAACGTATAGTTGAAAGTTAGCTAACTACAGACGTAGAGCCCAACGCACGTCCCGACGTAGAGCTGAAAGTTAGCTAACTACAGACGTAGAGCCCAACGCGCGTCCCGACGTAGAGCAGAAAGTTAGCTAACTACAGACGTAGAGCCCAACGCACGTCCCGACGTAGAACCCAACGCACGTCCCGACGTAGAGGCCAACGCACATCCCGACGTAGAGCCCAACGCACGTCCCGACGTAGAGCCCAACGCACGTCCCGACGTAGAGCTGAAAGTAAGCTAAATGCCGACGTAGAGGCCAACGCACGTCCCGACGTAGAGCTGAAAGGAAGCTAAATCCCGACGTAGAGCCCAACGCACGTCCCGACGTAGAGCTTAACTCACGTCCCGACGTAGAGCCCAACGCACGTCCCGACGTAGAGCTGAAAGTTAGCTAACTACAGACGTAGAGCCCAACGCACGTCCCGACGTAGAACCCTACGCACGTCCCGACGTAGAGCCCAACGCACGTCCCGACGTAGAGCCCAACGCACGTCCCGACGTAGAGCTGAAAGTAAGCTAAATGCCGACGTAGAGGCCAACGCACGTCCCGACGTAGAGCTGAAAGGTAGCTAACTACAGACGTAGAGCCCAACGCGCGTCCCGACGTAGAGCCCAACGCACGTCCCGACGTAGAGCCCAACACACGTCCCGACGTAGAGCTGAAAGTTAGCTAACTACAGACGTAGAGCCCAACGCACATCCCAACGTAGAGTTGAAAGTTAGCTAACTACAGACGTAGAGCCCAACGCACGTCACGACGTATAGCTGAAAGTTAGCTAACTACAGACGTAGAGCCCAACGCGCGTCCCGACGTAGAGCAGAAAGTTAGCTAACTACAGACGTAGAGCCCAACGCACGTCCCGACGTAGAACCCAACGCACGTCCCGACGTAGAGCCCAACGCACATCCCGACGTAGAGCCCAACGCACGTCCCGACGTAGAGCCCAATGCACGTCCCGACGTAGAGCTGAAAGTAAGCTAAATGCCGACGTAGAGGCCAACGCACGTCCCGACGTAGAGCTGAAAGGAAGCTAAATCCCGACGTAGAGCCCAACGCACGTCCCGACGTAGAGCTTAACTCACGTCCCGACGTAGAGCCCAACGCACGTCCCGACGTAGAGCTGAAAGTTAGCTAACTACAGACATAGAGCCCAACGCACGTCCCGACGTAGAGCCCAACGCACGTCCCGACGTAGAGCCCAACGCACGTCCCGACGTAGAGCCCAACGCACGTCCCTACGTAGAGCTGAAAGTTAGCTAACTACAGACGTAGAGCCCAACGCACGTCCCGACGTAGAACCCTACGCACGTCCCGACGTAGAGCCCAACGCACGTCCCGACGTAGAGCTGAAAGTAAGCTAAATGCCGACGTAGAGGCCAACGCACGTCCCGACGTAGAGCTGAAAGTAAGCTAAATCCCGACATAGAGCCCAACGCACGTCCCGACGTAGAGCCCAACGCACGTTCCGACGTAGAGCCCAACGCACGTCCCGACGTAGAGCTGAAAGGTAGCTAACTACAGACGTAGAGCCCAACACGCGTCCCGACGTAGAGCCCAACGCACGTCCCGACGTAGAGCCCAACACACGTCCCGACGTGGAGCTGAAATTTAGCTAACTACAGACGTAGAGCCCAATGCACGTCCCGACGTAGAGCTGAAAGTAAAATAAATCCCGACGTAGAGCCCAATGCACGTCCCGATGTAGAGGTGAAAGTAAGCTAAATCCCGACGTAGAGCCCAACGCACGTCCCGACGTAGAGCTGAAAGTAAGCTAAATCCCGACGTAGACGCCAACGCACGTCCCGATGTAGAGGCCAACGCACGTCCCGACGTAGAGCTGAAAGTAAGCTAAATCCCGACGTAGAGGCCAACGCACGTCCCGACGTAGAGGCCAACGCACGTCCCGATGTAGAGCTGAAAGTAAGCTAAATCCCGACGTAGAGCCCAACGCACGTCCCGACGTAGAGCCCAACGCACGTCCCGACATAGAGCCCAACGCACGTCCAGACGTAGAGCTGAAAGTATGATAAATCCCGACGTAGCGCCCAACGCACGTCCCGAAGTAGCGCCCAACGCACGTCCCGACGTAGCGCCCAACGCACGTCCCGACGTAGAGCTCAACGCACGTCCCGACGTAGAGCTGAAAGTAAGCTAAATCCCGACGTAGAGGCCAACGCACGTCCCGACGAAGAGGCCAATGCACGTCCCGACGTAGAGGCCAACGCACGTCCCGACGTAGAGCTGAAAGTAAGCTAAATCCCGACGTAGAGCCCAACGCACGTCCCGACGTAGAGCCCAACGCACGTTCCGACGTAGCGCCCAACGCACGTCCCGACGTAGAGCTGAAAGTTAGCTAACTACAGATGTAGAGCCCAACGCACGTCCCGACGTAGAGCTGAAAGTTAGCTAACTACAGATGTAGAGCCCAACGCACATCCCAACGTAGAGTTGAAAGTTAGCTAACTACAGACGTAGAGCCCAACGCACGTCCCGACGTAGAGCCCAACGCACGTCCCGACGTAGAGCCCAACGGACGTCCCGACGTAGAGCTGAAAGTTAGCTAACTACAGACGAAGAGCCCAACGCGCGTCCCGACGTAGAGCTGAAAGTTAGCTAACTACAGATGTAGAGCCCAATGCGCGTCCCGACGTAGAGCCCAACGCACGTTCCGACGTAGAGCCCAACGCACGTCCCGACGTAGAGCTGAAAGTAAAATAAATCCCGACGTAGAGGCCAACGCACGTCCCGACGTAGAGCTGAAAGTAAGCTAAATCCCGACGTAGAGGCCAACGCACGTCCCGATGTAGAGGCCAACGCACGTCCCGACGTAGAGCTGAAAGTAATCTAAATCCCGACGTAGAGGCCAACGCACATCCCGACGTAGAGGCCAACGCACGTCCCGACGTAGAGCTGAAAGTAAGCTAAATCCCGACGTAGAGCCCAACGCACGTCCCGACGTAGAGCCCAACGCACGTCCCGACATAGAGCCCAACGCACGTCCAGACGTAGAGCTGAAAGTATGATAAATCCCGACGTAGCGCCCAACGCACGTCCCGAAGTAGCGCCCAACGCACGTCCCGACGTAGAGCCCAACGCACGTCCCGACGTAGAGCTGAAAGTAAGCTAAATCCCGACGTACAGGCCAACGCACGTCCCGACGAAGAGGCCAACGCACGTCCCGACGTAGAGGCCAACGCACGTCCCGACGTAGAGCTGAAAGTAAGCTAAATCCCGACGTAGAGCCCAACGCACGTCCCGACGTAGAGCCCAACGCACGTCCCGACGTAGAGCCCAACGCACGTTCCGACGTAGCGCCCAACGCACGTCCCGACGTAGAGCTGAAAGTTAGCTAACTACAGATGTAGAGCCCAACGCACGTCCCGACGTAGAGCTGAAAGTTAGCTAACTACAGACGTAGAGCCCAACGCACATCCCAACGTAGAGTTGAACGTTAGCTAACTACAGACGTAGAGCCCAACGCACGTCCCGACGTAGAGCTGAAAGTTAGCTAACTACAGACGTAGAGCCCAACGCGCGTCCCGACGTAGAGCAGAAAGTTAGCTAACTACAGACGTAGAGCCCAACGCACGTCCCGACGTAGAGCCCAACGCACGTTCCGACGTAGAGCCCAATGCACGTCCCGACGTAGAGCTGAAAGTAAAATAAATCCCGACGTAGAGCCCAATGCACGTCCCGACGTAGAGCTGAAAGTAAGCTAAATCCCGACGTAGAGCCCAACGCACGTCCCGACGTAGAGGCCAACACACGTCCCGACGTAGAGCTGAAAGTAAGCTAAATCCCGACGTAGAGGCCAACGCACGTCCCGACGTAGAGGCCAACGCACGTCCCGACGTAGAGCTGAAAGTAAGCTAAATCCCGACGTAGAGCCCAACGCACGTCCCGACGTAGAGCCCAACGCACGTCCCGACATAGAGCCCAACGCACGTCCAGACGTAGAGCTGAAAGTATGATAAATCCCGACGTAGCGCCCAACGCACGTCCCGAAGTAGCGCCCAACGCACGTCCCGACGTAGCGCCCAACGCACGTCCCGACGTAGAGCCCAACGCACGTCCCGACGTAGAGCTGAAAGTAAGCTAAATCCCGACGTAGAGGCCAACGCACGTCCCGACGAAGAGGCCAACGCACGTCCCGACGTAGAGGCCAACGCACGTCCCGACGTAGAGCTGAAAGTAAGATAAATCCCGACGTAGAGCCCAACGCACGTCCCGACGTAGAGCCCAACGCACGTCCCGACGTAGAGCCCAACGCACGTTCCGACGTAGCGCCCAACGCACGTCCCGACGTAGAGCTGAAAGTTAGCTAACTACAGATGTAGAGCCCAACGCACGTCCCGACGTAGAGCTGAAAGTTAGCTAACTACAGACGTAGAGCCCAACGCACATCCCAACGTAGAGTTGAAAGTTAGCTAACTACAGACGTAGAGCCCAACGCACGTCCCGACGTAGGGCCCAACGCACGTCGCGACGTAGACCTGAAAGTAAGCTAAATCCCGACGTAGAGCCCAACGCACGTCCCGACGTAGAACCCAACGCACGTCCCGACGTAGAGCCCAACGCACGTCCCGACGTAGAGCCCAACGGACGTCCCGACGTAGAGCTGAAAGTTAGCTAACTACAGACGAAGAGCCCAACGCGCGTCCCGACGTAGAGCTGAAAGTTAGCTAACTACAGACGTAGAACCCAACGCGCGTCCCTACGTAGAGCCCAACGCACGTCCCGACGTAGAGCCCAAAAGCACGTCACAACGTAGAGCTGGAAGTAAGCTAAATCCCGACGTAGAGCCCAACGCACGTCCCGACGTAGAGCCCAACGCACGTCCCGATGTAGAGGCCAACGCAAGTCCCGACGTAGAGGCCAACGCACGTCTCGACGTAGAGCTGAAAGTAAGCTAAATCCCGACGTAGAGCCCAACGCACGTCCCGACGTAGAGCCCAACGCACGTCCCGACGTAGCGCCCAACGCACGTCCCGACGTAGAGCTGAAAGTTACCTAACTACAGACGTAGAGCCCAACGCACTTCCCGACGTAGAGCAGAAAGTTAGCTAACTACAGACGTAGAGCCCAACGCACGTCCCGACGTAGAGCCCAACGCACGTCCCGACGTAGAGCCCAACGCACGTCCCGACGTAGAGCTGAAAGTAAGCTAAATTCCGACGTAGAGCCCAACGCACGTCCCGACGTAGAGCCCAAGGCACGTCCCGACATAGCGCCCAACGCACGTCCCGACGTAGAGCTGAAAGTTAGCTAACTACAGACGTAGAGCCCAACGCACGTCCCGACGTAGAGCACAAAGTTAGCTAACTACAGACGTAGAGCCCAACGCACGTCCCGACGTAGAGCCCAACGCGCGTCCCGACGTAGAGCCCAACGCACGTCCCGACGTAGAGCTGAAAGTTAGCTAACTACAGACGTAGAGCCCAACGCACGTCCCGACGTAGAGCACAACGCACGTCCCGACGTAGAGCTGAAAGTTAGCTAACTACAGACGTAGAGCCCAAGGCACGTCCCGACGTAGAGCCCAACGCACGTCCCGACGTAGAGCCCAACGTACGTCCCGACGTAGAGCTGAAAGTAAGCTAAATCCCGACGTAGAGCCCAACGCACGTCCCGACGTAGAGCTGAAAGTAAGCTAAATCCCGACGTAGAGGCCAACGCACGTCCCGACGTAGAGGTCAACGCACGTCCCGACGTAGAGCTGAAAGTAAGCTAAATCCCGAAGTAGAGCCCAACGCACGTCCCGACGTAGAGCCGAACGCACGTCCCGACCTAGAGCCCAACGCACGTCCCGACGTAGAGCTGAAAGTAAGCTAAATCCCGACGTAGCGCCCAACGCAAATCCCGACGTAGAGCCCAACGCGTGTCCCGACGTAGAGCCCAACGCACGTCCCGACGTAGCGCCCAATGCACGTCCCGACGTAGAGCTGAAAGTAAGCTAAATCCCGACGTAGAGGCCAACGCACGTCCCGACGTAGAGGCCAACGCACGTCCCGACGTAGAGGCCAACGCACGTCCCGACGTAGAGCTGAAAGTAAGCTAAATCCCGACGTAGAGCCCAACGCACGTCCCGACGTAGAGCCCAACGCACGTCCCGACGTAGAGCCCAACGCACGTTCCGACGTAGCGCCGAACGCACGTCGCGACATAGAGCTGAAAGTTAGCTAAATACAGATGTAGAGCCCAACGCACGTCCCGACGTAGAGCTGAAAGTTAGCTAACTACAGACGTAGAGCCCAACGCACATCCCAACGTAGAGTTGAAAGTTAGCTAACTACAGACTTAGAGCCCAACGCACGTCCCGACGTAGAGCCCAACGCACGTCGCGACGTAGAGCTGAAAGTAAGCCAAATCCCGACGTAGAGCCCAACGCACGTCCCGACGTAGAACCCAACGCACGTCCCGACGTAGAGCCCAACGCACGTCCCGACGTAGAGCCCAACGGACGTCCCGACGTAGAGCTGAAAGTTAGCTAACTACAGACGAAGAGCCCAACGCGCGTCCCGACGTAGAGCTGAAAGTTAGCTAACTACAGACGTAGAACCCAACGCGCGTCCCGACGTAGAGCCCAACGCACGTCCCGATGTAGAGCCCAACGCACGTCCCGACGTAGAGCTGAAAGTTAGCTAACTACAGACGTAGAGCCCAACGCACGTCCCGACGTAGAGCACAACGCACGTCCCGACGTAGAGCTGAAAGTTAGCTAACTACAGACGTAGAGCCCAAGGCACGTCCCGACGTAGAGCCCAACGCACGTCCCGACGTAGAGCCCAACGCACGTCCCGACGTAGAGCTGAAAGTAAGCTAAATCCCGACGTAGAGCCCAACGCACGTCCCGACGTAGAGCTGAAAGTAAGCTAAATCCCGACGTAGAGGCCAACGCACGTCCCGACGTAGAGGCCAACGCACGTCCCGACGTAGAGCTGAAAGTAAGCTAAATCCCGAAGTAGAGCCCAACGCACGTCCCGACGTAGAGCCGAACGCACGTCCCGACCTAGAGCCCAACGCACGTCCCGACGTAGAGCTGAAAGTAAGCTAAATCCCGACGTAGCGCCCAACGCAAATCCCGACGTAGAGCCCAACGCGTGTCCCGACGTAGAGCCCAACGCACGTCCCGACGTAGCGCCCAATGCACGTTTCGACATAGAGCTGAAAGTAAGCTAAATCCAGACGTAGAGGCCAACGCACGTCCCGACGTAGAGGCCAACGCACGTCCCGACGTAGAGGCCAACGCACGTCCCGACGTAGAGCTGAAAGTAAGCTAAATCCCGACGTAGAGCCCAACGCACGTCCCGACGTAGAGCCCAGCGCGCGTCCCGACGTAGCGCCCAACGCACGTCCCGACGTAGAGCTGAAAGTTAGCTAACTACAGACTTAGAGCCCAACGCACATCCCGACGTAGAGCAGAAAGTTAGCTAACTACAGACGCAGAGACCAACGCACGTCTCAACGTAGAGCCCAACGCACGTCCCGACGTAGAGCCCAACGCACGTCCCGACGTAGAGCTGAAAGTAAGCTAAATCCCGAAGTAGAGCCCAACGCACGTCCCGACGTAGAGCCCAACGCACGTCCCGACATAGAGCCCAATGCACGTCCCGACGTAGAGCTGAAAGTTAGCTAACTACAGACGTAGAGCCCAACGCACGTCCCGACGTAGAGCCCAACGCACGTCCCGACGTAGAGCCCAACGCACGTCCCGACGTAGAGCTGAAAGTAAGCTAAATCCCGACGTAGAGCCCAACGCACGTCCCGACGTAGAGCCCAATGCACGTCCCGACGTAGAGACCAACGCACGTCCCGACGTAGAGCTGAAAGTAAGCTAAATCCCGACGTAGAGCCCAACGCACGTCCCGACGTAGAGCCCAACGCACGTCCCGACGTAGCGCCCAACGCACGTCCCGACGTAGAGCTGAAAGTTAGCTAACTACAGTCGTAGAGCCCAACGCACGTCCCGACGTAGAGCTGAAAGTTAGCTAACTACAGACGTAGAGCCCAACGCACGTCCCGACGTAGAGCTGAAAGTTAGCTAACTACAGACGTAGAGCCCAAAGCACGTCCCGACGTAGAGCCCAACGCAAGTCCCGACGTAGCGCCCAACGCACGTCCCGACGTATATCCCAACGCACGTCCCGACGTAGAGCCCAACGCACGTCCCGACGTAGACCTGTAAGTAAGCTAAATCCCGACGTAGAGCCCAATGCACGTCCCGACGTAGAGCTGAAAGTAAGCTAAATCCCGACGTAGAGCCCAACGCACGTCCCGACGTAGAGCTGAAAGTAAGCTAAATCCCGACGTAGACGCCAACGCACGTCCCGATGTAGAGGCCAACGGACGTCCCGACGTAGAGCTGAAAGTAAGCTAAATCCCGACGTAGAGGCCAACGCACGTCCCGACGTAGAGGCCAACGCACGTCCCGACGTAGAGCTGAAAGTAAGCTAAATCCCGACGTAGAGCCCAACGCACGTCCCGACGTAGAGCCCAACGCATGTCCCGACATAGAGCCCAACGCACGTTCCGACGTAGCGCCCAACGCACGTCCCGACGTAGAGCTGAAAGTTAGCTAACTACAGATGTAGAGCCCAACGCACGTCCCGACGTAGAGCTGAAAGTTAGCTAACTACAGACGTAGAGCCCAACGCACATCCCAACGTAGAGTTGAAAGTTAGCTAACTACAGACGTAGAGCCCAACGCACGTCCCGACGTAGAGCCCAACGCACGTCGGGACGTAGACCTGAAAGTAAGCTAAATCCCGACGTAGAGCCCAACGCACGTCCCGACGTAGAACCCAACGCACGTCCCGACGTAGAGCCCAACGCGCGTCCCGACGTAGAGCCCAACGCACGTCCCGACGTAGAGCCCAAAGCACGTCCCAACGTAGAGCTGAAAGTAAGCTAAATCCCGACGTAGAGCCCAACGCACGTCCCGACGTAGAGCCCAACGCACGTCCCGATGTATAGGCCAACGCAAGTCCCGACGTAGAGGCCAACGCACGTCTCGACGTAGAGCTGAAAGTAAGCTAAATCCCGACGTAGAGCCCAACGCACGTCCCGACGTAGAGCCCAACGCACGTCCCGACGTAGCGCCCAACGCACGTCCCGACGTATATCCCAACGCACATCCCGACGTAGAGCCCAACGCACGTCCCGACGTAGACCTGTAAGTAAGCTAAATCCCGACGTAGAGCCCAAAGCACGTCCCGACGTAGAGCCCAACGCACGTCCCGACGTAGAGCCCAACGCACGTCCCGACGTAGAGCTGAAAGTAAGCTAAATCCCGACGTAGAGCCCAACGCACGTCCCGACGTAGAGCCCAACGCACGTCCTGACGTAGAGCTGAAAGTTAGCTAACTACAGACGAAGAGCCCAACGCACGTCCCGACGTAGAGCTGAAAGTTAGCTAACTACAGACGTAGAGCCCAACGCGCGTCCCGACGTAGAGCCCAACGCGTGTCCCGACGTAGAGCTGAAAGTAAGCTAAATCCCGACGTAGAGGCCAACGCACGTCCTGACGTAGAGCTGAAAGGAAGCTAAATCCCGACGTAGAGCCCAACGCACGTCCCGACGTAGAGCCCAACTCACGTCCCGACGTAGAGCCCAACGCACGTCCCGACGTAGTGCTGAAAGTTTGCTAACTACAGACGTAGAGCCCAACGCACGTCCCGACGTAGAGCACAACGCACGTCCCGACGTAGAGCTGAAAGTTAGCTAACTACAGACGTAGAGCCCAAGGCACGTCCCGACGTAGAGCCCAACGCACGTCCCGACGTAGAGCCCAACGCACGTCCCGACGTAGAGCTGAAAGTAAGCTAAATCCCGACGTAGAGCCCAACGCACGTCCCGACGTAGAGCTGAAAGTAAGCTAAATCCCGACGTAGAGGCCAACGCACGTCCCGACGTAGAGGCCAACGCACGTCCCGACGTAGAGCTGAAAGTAAGCTAAATCCCGACGTAGAGCCCAACGCACGTCCCGACGTAGAGCCGAACGCACGTCCCGACCTAGAGCCCAACGCACGTCCCGACGTAGAGCTGAAAGTAAGCTAAATCCCGACGTAGCGCCCAACGCAAATCCCGACGTAGAGCCCAACGCGTGTCCCGACGTAGAGCCCAACGCACGTCCCGACGTAGCGCCCAATGCACGTCCCGACGTAGAGCTGAAAGTAAGCTAAATCCCGACGTAGAGGCCAACGCACGTCCCGACGTAGAGGCCAACGCACGTCCCGACGTAGAGCTGAAAGTAAGCTAAATCCCGACGTAGAGCCCAACGCACGTCCCGACGTAGAGCCCAACGCGCGTCCCGACGTAGCGCCCAACGGACGTCCCGACGTAGAGCTGAAAGTTAGCTAACTACAGACTTAGAGCCCAACGCACATCCCGACGTAGAGCAGAAAGTTAGCTAACTACAGACGCAGAGCCCAACGCACGTCTCAACGTAGAGCCCAACGCACGTCCCGACGTAGAGCCCAACGCACGTCCCGACGTAGAGCCCAACGCACGTCCCGACATAGAGCCCAATGCACGTCCCGACGTAGAGCTGAAAGTTAGCTAACTACAGACGTAGAGCCCAACGCACGTCCCGACGTAGAGCCCAACGTACGTCCCGACGTAGACCTGTAAGTAAGCTAAATCCCGACGTAGAGCCCAAAGCACGTCCCGACGTAGAGCCCAACGCACGTCCCGACATAGAGCCCAACGCACGTCCCGACGTAGAGCCCAACGCACGTCCTGACGTAGAGCTGAAAGTTAGCTAACTACAGACGAAGAGCCCAACGCACGTCCCGACGTAGAGCTGAAAGTTAGCTAACTACAGACGTAGAGCCCAACGCGCGTCCCGACGTAGAGCCCAACGCGTGTCCCGACGTAGAGCTCAACGCACGTCCCGACGTAGAGCCCAACGCACGTCCCGAAGTAGAGCTGAAAGTAAGCTAAATCCCGACGTAGAGGCCAACGCACGTCCCGACGTAGAGGCCAACGGACGTCCCGATGTAGAGGCCAACGCACGTCCCGACGTAGAGGCCAACGCACGTCTCGACGTAGAGCTGAAAGTAAGCTAAATCCCGACGTAGAGCCCAACGCACGTCCCGACGTAGAGCAGAAAGTTAGCTAACTACAGACGTAGAGCCCAACGCACGTCCCGACGTAGAGCCCAACGCACGTCCCGACGTAGTGCCCAACGCACGTCCCGACGTAGAGCTGAAAGTAAGCTAACTACAGACGTAGAGCCCAACGCAGGTCCCGACGTAGAGCCCAACGCACGTCCCGACATAGCGCCCAACGCACGTCCCGACGTAGAGCTGAAAGTTAGCTAACTACAGACGTAGAGCCCAACGCACGTCCCGACGTAGAGCAGAAAGTTAACTAACTACAGACGTAGAGCCCAACGCACGTCCCGACGTAGAACCCAACGCACGTCCCAACGTAGAGCCCAACGCACGTCCCGACGTAGAGCCCAACGCACTTCCCGACGTAGAGCCCAACGCACGTCCCGACGTAGAGCTGAAAGTAAGCTAAATGCCGTCTTAGAGGCCAACGCACGTCCCGACGTAGAGCTGAAAGAAAGCTAAATCCCGACGTAGAGCACAACGCACGTCCCGACGTAGAGCCCAACGCACGTCCCGACGTAGAACCCAACACACGTCCCGACGTAGAGCTGCAAGTTAGCTAACTACAGACGTAGAGCCCAACGCACGTCCCGACGTAGAGCCCAACGCACGTCCCGACGTAGAGCCCAACGCACGTCCCGACGTAGAGCTGAAAGTAAGCTAAATCCCGACGTAGAGCCCAACGCACGTCCCGACGTAGAGCTGAAAGTAAGCTAAATCCTGACGTAGAGGCAAACGCACGTCCCGACGTAGAGATTAATGTAAGCTAAATCCCGACGTAGAGCCCAACGCACGTCCCGACGTAGAGCCCAACGCACGTCCCGACGTAGCGCCCAACGCAAATCCCGACGTAGAGCCCAACGCGTGTCCCGACGTAGAGCCCAACGCAAGTCCCGACGTAGCGCCCAATGCATGTCCCGACGTAGAGCAGAAAGTTAGCTAACTACAGACGCAGAGCCCAACGCACGTCTCAACGTAGAGCCCAACGCACGTCCCGACGTAGAGCCCAACGCACGTCCCGACGTAGAGCTGAAAGTAAGCTAAATCCCGAAGTAGAGCCCAACGCACGTCCCGACGTAGAGCCCAACGCACGTCCCAACATAGAGCCCAATGCACGTCCCGACGTAGAGCTGAAAGTTAGCTAACTACAGACGTAGAGCCCAACGCACGTCCCGACGTAGAGCCCAACGCACGTCCCGACGTACAGCCCAACGCACGTCCCGATGTAGAGGCCAACGGACGTCCCGACGTAGAGGCCAACGCACGTCTCGATGTAGAGCTGAAAGTAAGCTAAATCCCGACGTAGAGCCCAACGCACGTCCCGACGTAGAGCCCAACGCACGTCCCGACGTAGAGCCCAACGCACGTCCCGACGTAGCGCCCAACGCACGTACCGACGTAGAGCTGAAAGTTACCTAACTACAGACGTAGAGCCCAACTCACGTCCCGACGTAGAGCAGAAAGTTAGCTAACTACAGACGTAGAGCCCAACGCACGTCCCGACGTAGAGCCCAACGCACGTCCCGACGTAGAGCCCATCGCACGTCCCGACGTAGAGCTGAAAGTAAGCTAAATCCCGACGTAGAGCCCAACGCACGTCCCGACGTAGAGCCCAAGGCACGTCCTGACATAGCGCCCAACGCACGTCCCGACGTATAGCTGAAATTTAGCTAACTACAGACGTAGAGCCCAACGCACGTCCCGACGTAGAGCACAAAGTTAGCTAACTACAGACGTAGAGCCCAACGCACGTCCCGACGTAGAGCCCAACGCACGTCCCGACGTAGAGCTGAAAGTAAGCTAAATCCCGACGTAGAGCCCAACGCACATCCCGACGTAGAGCTGAAATTAAGCTAAATCCCGACGTAGAGGCCAACGCACGTCCCGACGTAGAGCTGAAAGGAAGCTAAATCCCGACGTAGAGCCCAACGCACGTCCCGACGTAGAGCCGAACGCACATCCCGACCTAGAGCCCAACGCACGTCCCGACGTAGAGCTGAAAGTAAGCTAAATCCCGACGTAGCGCCCAACGCAAATCCCGACGTAGCGCCCAATGCACGTCCCGACGTAGAGCTGAAAGTAAGCTAAATCCCGACGTAGAGGCCAACGCACGTCCCGACGTAGAGGCCAACGCACGTCCCGACGTAGAGGCCAACGCACGTCCCGACGTAGAGCTGAAAGTAAGCTAAATCCCGACGTAGAGCCCAACGCACGTCCCGACGTAGAGCCCAACGCACGTCCCGACGTAGCGCCCAACGCACGTCCCGACGTAGAGCTGAAAGTTAGCTAACTACAGACTTAGAGCCCAACGCACATCCCGACGTAGAGCAGAAAGTTAGCTAACTACAGACGCAGAGCCCAACGCACGTCTCAACGTAGAGCCCAACGCACGTCCCGACGTAGAGCCCAACGCACGTCCCGACGTAGAGCTGAAAGTAAGCTAAATCCCGAAGTAGAGCCCAACGCACGTCCCGACGTAGAGCCCAACGCACGTCCCGACATAGAGCCCAATGCACGTCCCGACGTAGAGCTGAAAGTTAGCTAACTACAGACGTAGAGCCCAACGCACGTCCCGACGTAGAGCCCAACGCACGTCCCGACGTACAGCCCAACGCACGTCCCAACGTAGAGCTGAAAGTAAGCTAAATCCCGACGTAGTGCCCAACGCACTTCCCGACGTAGAGCCCAACGCACGTCCCGACGTAGAGCCCAACGCACGTCCCAACGTAGAGACCAACGCACGTCCCGACGTAGAGCTGAAAGTAAGCTAAATCCCGACGTAGAGCCCAACGCACGTCCCGACGTAGCGCCCAACGCACGTCCCGACGTAGAGCTGAAAGTTAGCTAACTACAGATGTAGAGCCCAACGCACGTCCCGACGTAGAGCTGAAAGTTAGCTAACTACAGAAGTAGAGCCCAACGCACGTCCCGACGTAGAGCTGAAAGTTAGCTAACTACAGACGTAGAGCCCAACGCACGTCCCGACGTAGAGCCCAACGCACGTCCCGACGTAGCGCCCAACGCACGTCCCGACGTATATCCCAACGCACGTCCCGACGTAGAGCCCAAAGCACGGCCCGACGTAGAGCCCAACACACGTCCCGACGTAGAGCCCAACGCACGTCCCGACGTAGAGCTGAAAGTAAGCTAAATCCCGACGTAGAGCCCAACGCACGTCCCGACGTAGAGCCCAACGCACGTCCTGACGTAGAGCTGAAAGTTAGCTAACTACAGACGAAGAGCCCAACGCACGTCCCGACGTAGAGCTGAAAGTTAGCTAACTACAGACGTAGAGCCCAACGCGCGTCCCGACGTAGAGCCCAACGCGTGTCCCGACGTAGAGCTCAACGCACGTCCCGACGTAGAGCCAACGCACGTCCCGAAGTAGAGCTGAAAGTAAGCTAAATCCCGACGTAGAGGCCAACGCACGTCCCGACGTAGAGGCCAACGGACGTCCCGTTGAAGAGGCCAACGCACGTCCCGACGTAGAGGCCAACGCACGTCTCGACGTAGATCTGAAAGTAAGCTAAATCCCGACGTAGAGCCCAACGCACGTCCCGACGTAGAGCAGAAAGTTAGCTAACTACAGACGTAGAGCCCAACGCACGTCCCGACGTAGTGCCCAACGCACGTCCCGACGTAGAGCTGAAAGTAAGCTAAATCCCGACGTAGAGCCCAACGCAGGTCCCGACGTAGAGCCCAACGCAGGTCCCGACATAGCGCCCAACGCACGTCCCGACGTAGAGCTGAAAGTTAGCTAACTACAGACGTAGAGCCCAACGCACGTCCCGACGTAGAGCAGAAAGTTAACTAACTACAGACGTAGAGCCCAACGCACGTCCCGACGTAGAACCCAACGCACGTCCCGACGTAGAGCCCAACGCACGTCCCGACGTAGAGCCCAACGCACTTCCCGACGTAGAGCCCAACGCACATCCCGACGTAGAGCTGAAAGTAAGCTAAATGCCGTCTTAGAGGCCAACGCACGTCCCGACGTAGAGCTTAAATAAAGCTAAATCCCAACGTAGAGCACAACGCACGTCCCGACGTAGAGCCCAACGCACGTCCCGACGTAGAGCCCAACACACGTCCCGACGTAGAGCTGAAAGTTAGCTAACTACAGACGTAGAGCCCAAGGCACGTCCCGACGTAGAGCCCAACGCACGTCCCGACGTAGAGCCCAACGCACGTCCCGACGTAGAGCTGAAAGTAAGCTAAATCCCGACGTAGAGCCCAACGCACGTCCCGACGTAGAGCTGAAAGTAAGCTAAATCCCGACGTAGAGGCCAACGCACGTCCCGACGTAGAGGCCAACGCATGTCCCGACGTAGAGCTGAAAGTAAGTTAAATCCCGACGTAGAGGCCAACGCACGTCCCGACGTAGAGTCCAACGCACGTCCCGACGTAGAGCTGAAAGTAAGCTAAATCCCGACGTAGAGCCCAACGCACGTCCCGACGTATAGCCCAACGCACGTCCCGACGTAGAGCCAAACGCGCGTCCCGACGTAGAGCCCAACGCACGTCCCGACGTGGAGCTGAAAGTAAGCTAAATCCCGACGTAGAGGCCAACGCACGTCCCGATGTAGAGCCCAAGGCACGTCCCGACGTAGAGCCCAACGCACGTCCCGACGTAGAGCTGAAAGTAAGCTAAATCCCGACGTAGAGCCCAATGCACGTCCCGACGTAGAGCCCAACGCGCATCCCGACGTAGAGCCCAACGCGCGTCCCGACGTAGAGCTGAAAGTTAGCTAACTACAGACGTAGATCCCAACGCGCGTCCCGACGTAGAGCTGAAAGTTAGCTAACTACAGACGTAGAGCCCAACGCGCGTCCCGACGTAGAGCTAAAAGTTAGCTAACTACAGACGTAGAGCCCAACGCGCGTCCCGACGTAGAGCCCAACACGCGTCCCGACGTAGAGCCCAACGCACGTCCCGACGTAGAGCCCAACGCACGTCCCGACGTAGAGCCCAACGCACGTCCCGACGTAGAGCTGAAAGTAAGCTAAATCCCGACGTAGAGCCCAACGCACGTCCCGACGTAGAGGCCAACGCACGTCCCGACGTAGAGCTGAAAGTAAGCTAAATCCCGACGTAGAGCCCAACGCACGTCCCGACGTAGAGCCCAACGCACGTCCCGACGTAGCGCCCAACGCACGTCCCGACGTAGAGCTGAAAGTTAGCTAAGTAGAGACTTAGAGCCCAACGCACATCCCGACGTAGAGCAGAAAGTTAGCTAACTACAGACGCAGAGCCCAACGCACGTCTCAACGTAGAGCCCAACGCACGTCCCGACGTAGAGCCCAACGCACGTCCCGACGTAGAGCTGAAAGTAAGCTAAATCCCGAAGTAGAGCCCAACGCACGTCCCGACGTAGAGCCCAACGCACGTCCCGACATAGAGCCCAATGCACGTCCCGACGTAGAGCTGAAAGTTAGCTAACTACAGACGTAGAGCCCAACGCACGTCCCGACGTAGAGCCCAACGCACGTCCCGACGTACAGCCCAACGCACGTCCCAACGTAGAGCTGAAAGTAAGCTAAATGCCGACGTAGAGCCCAACGCACGTCCCGACGTAGAGCCCAACGCACGTCCCGACGTAGCGCCCAACGCACGTCCCGACGTATATCCCAACGCACGTCCCGACGTAGAGCCCAACGCACGTCCCGACGTAGACCTGTAAGTAAGCTAAATCCCGACGTAGAGCCCAAAGCACGTCCTGACGTAGAGCCCAACGCACGTCCCGACGTAGAGCCCAACGCACGTCCCGACGTAGAGCTGAAAGTAAGCTAAATCCCGACGTAGAGCCGAACGCACGTCCCGACGTAGAGCCCAACGCACGTCCTGACGTAGAGCTGAAAGTTAGCTAACTACAGACGAAGAGCCCAACGCACGTCCCGACGTAGAGCTGAAAGTTAGCTAACTACAGACGTAGAGCCCAACGCGGGTCCCGACGTAGAGCCCAACGCGTGTCCCGACGTAGAGCTCAACGCACGTCCCGACGTAGAGCCCAACGCACGTCCCGAAGTAGAGCTGAAAGTAAGCTAAATCCCGACGTAGAGGCCAACGCACGTCCCGACGTAGAGGCCAACGGACGTCCCGATGTAGAGGCCAACGCACGTCCCGACGTAGAGGCCAACGCACGTCTCGACGTAGAGCTGAAAGTAAGCTAAATCCCGACGTAGACCCCAACGCACGTCCCGACGTAGAGCAGAAATATAGCTATCTACAGACGTAGAGCCCAACGCACGTCCCGACGTAGAGCCCAACGCACGTCCCGACGTAGTGCCCAACGCACGTCCCGACGTAGAGCTGAAAGTAAGCTAAATCCCGACGTAGAGCCCAACGCAGGTCCCGACGTAGAGCCCAACGCACGTCCCGACATAGCGCCCAACGCACGTCCCGACGTAGAGCTGAAAGTTAGCTAACTACAGATGTAGAGCCCAACGCACGTCCCGACGTAGAGCTGAAAATTAGCTAACTACAGACGTAGAGCCCAACGCACGTCCCGACGTAGAACCCAACGCACGTCCCGACGTAGAGCCCAACGCACGTCCCGACGTAGAGCCCAACGCACTTCCCGACGTAGAGCCCAACGCACGTCCCGACGTAGAGCTGAAAGTAAGCTAAATGCCGTCTTAGAGGCCAACGCACGTCCCGACGTAGAGCTGAAATAAAGCTAAATCCCAACGTAGAGCACAACGCACGTCCCGACGTAGAGCCCAACACACGTCCCGATGTAGAGCCCAACACACGTCCCGACGAAGAGCTGAAAGTTAGCTAACTACAGACGTAGAGCCCAACGCACGTCCCGACGTAGAGCCCAACGCACGTCCCGACGTAGAGCCCAACGCACGTCCCGACGTAGAGCTGAAAGTAAGCTAAATCCCGACGTAGAGCCCAACGCACGTCCCGACGTAGAGCTGAAAGTAAGCTAAATCCCGACGTAGAGGCCAACGCACGTCCCGACGTAGAGCCCAACGCATGTCCCGACGTAGAGCTGAAAGTAAGGTAAATCCCGACGTAGAGGCCAACGCACGTCCCGACGTAGAGGCCAACGCACGTCCCGACGTAGAGCTGAAAGTAAGCTAAATCCCGACGTAGAGCCCAACGCACGTCCCGACGTATAGCCCAACGCACGTCCCGACGTAGAGCCAAACGCGCGTCCCGACGTAGAGGCCAACGCACGTCCCGATGTAGAGCCTAACGCACGTCCCGACGTAGAGCCCAACGCACGTCCCGACGTAGAGCTGAAAGTAAGCTAAATCCCGACGTAGAGCCCAACGCACGTCCCGACGTAGAGCTGAAAGTTATCTAACTACAGACGTAGAGCCCAACGCACGTCCCGACGTAGAGCCCAACGCACGTCCCGACGTGGAACTGAAAGTAAGCTAAATCCCGACGTAGAGCCCAAGGCACGTCCCAACGTAGAGCCCAACGCACGTCCCGACGTAGAGCCCAACGCACGTCCCGACGTAGAGCTGAAAGTAAGCTAAATCCTGACGTAGAGCCCAAGGCACGTCCCGACGTAGAGCCCAACGCACGTCCCGACGTAGAGCCTAACGCACGTCCCGACGTAGAGCCCAACGCACGTCCCGACGTAGAGCTGAAAGTTAGCTAACTACAGACGAAGAGCCCAACGCGCGTCCCGACGTAGAGCTGAAAGTTAGCTAACTACAGACGTAGAGCCCAACGCGCATCCCGACGTAGAGCCCAACGCGTGTCCCGACGTAGAGCCCAACGCACGTCCCGACGTAGAGGCCAACGCACGTCCCGACGTAGAGCTGAAAGTAAGCTAAATCCCGACGTAGAGGCCAACGCACGTCCCGACGTAGAGGCCAACGCACGTCCCGACGTAGCGCCCAACGCACGTCCCGACGTAGAGGCCAACGCACGTCCCGACGTAGAGCTGAAAGTAAGCTAAATCCCGACGTAGAGCCCAACGCACGTCACGACGTAGAGCCCAACGCACGTCCCGACGTAGAGCTGAAAGTTAGCTAACTACAGACGTAGAGCCCAACGCACATCCCGACGTAGAGCAGAAAGTTAGCTAACTACAGACGTAGAGCCCAACGCACGTCCCGACGTAGAACCCAACGCACGTCCCGACGTAGAGCCCAACGCACGTCCCGACGTAGAGCCCAACGCACGTCCCGACGTAGAGCTGAATGTTAGCTAAATGCCGACGTAGAGGCCAACGCACGTCCCGACGTAGAGCTGAAAGTAAGCTAAATCCCGACGTAGAGCCCAACGCACGTCCCGACGTAGAGCCCAACGCACGTCCCGACGTAGAGCTGAAAGTAAGCTAAATCCCGACGTAGAGCCCAACGCACGTCCCGACGTAGAGCTGAAAGTTAGCTAACTACAGACGTAGAGCCCAACGCGCGTCCCGACGTAGAGCCGAACACGCGTCCCGACGTAGAGCCGAACGCGCGTCCCGACGTAGAGCCCAACGCACGTCCCGACGTAGTGCCCAACGCTCGTCCCGACGTGGAACTGAAAGTAAGCTAAATCCCGACGTAGAGCCCAACGAACGTCCCGACGTAGAGCCCAACGTACGTCCCGACGTAGAGCCCAGCGCACGTCCCGACGTAGTGCCCGACGCACGTCCCGACGTAGCGCCCAACGCACGCCCCGACGTAGAGCTGAAAGTTAGCTAACTACAGACGTAGAACCCAACGCACGTCCCGACGTAGATCCCAACGCACGTCCCGACGTAGAGCCCAACGCACGTCCCGACGTAGAGCTGAAAGTTAGCTAACTACAGACGAAGAGCCCAACGCGCGTCCCGACGTAGAGCTGAAAGTTAGCTAACTACAGACTTAGAGCCCAACGCGCGTCCCGACGTAGAGCTGAAAGTAAGCTAAATCCCGACGTAGAGGCCAACGCACGTCCCGACGTAGAGGCCAACGCACGTCCCGACGTAGCGCCCAACGCACGTCCCGACCTAGAGGCCAACGCACGTCCCGACGTAGAGCTGAAAGTAAGCTAAATCCCGACGTAGAGCCAAACGCACGTCCCGACGTAGAGCCCAACGCACGTCCCGACGTAGAGCAGAAAGTTAGCTAACTGCAGACGTAGAGCCCAACGCACGTCCCGACGTAGAACCCAACGCACGTCCCGACGTAGAGCCCAACGCACGTCCCGACGTAGAGCCCAACGCACGTCCCGACGTAGAGCTGAAAGTAAGCTAAATCCCGACGTAGAGCCCAACGCACGTCCCGACGTAGAGCCCAACGCACGTCCCGACGTAGAGCTGAAAGTTAGCTAACTACAGACGTAGAGCCCAACGCACGTCCCGACGTAGAACCCAACGCACGTCCCGACGTAGAGCCCAACGCACGTCCCGACGTAGAGCCCAACGCACGTCCCGACGTAGAGCTGAAAGTAAGCTAAATCCCGACGTAGAGGCCAACGCACGTCCCGACGTAGAGGCCAACGCACGTCCCGACGTAGAGCTGAAAGTAAGCTAAATCCCGACGTAGAGCCCAACGCACGTCCCGACGTAGAGCCCAACGCACGTCCCGACGTAGAGCCCAACGCACATCCCGACATAGAGCCCAACGCACGTCCCGACGTAGAGCTGAAAGTAAGCTAAATCCCGACATAGCGCCCAACACATGTCCCGAAGTAGCGCCCAACACACGTCCCGAGGTAGCGCCCAACGCACGTCCCGACGTAGCGTCCAACGCACATCCCGACGTAGAGCTGAAAGTAAGCTAAATCCCGACGTAGAGGCCAACGCACGTCCCGACGTAGAGGCCAACGCACGTCCCGACGTAGAGCTGAAATAAAGCTAAATCCCAACGTAGAGCACAACGCACGTCCCGACGTAGAGCCCAACGCACGTCCCGACGTAGAGCCCAACACACGTCCCGACGAAGAGCTGAAAGTTAGCTAACTACAGACGTAGAGCCCAACGCACGTCCCGACGTAGAGCCCAAGGCACGTCCCGACGTAGAGCTGAAAGTAAGCTAAATCCCGACGTAGAGCCCAACGCACGTCCCGACGTAGAGCTGAAAGTAAGCTAAATCCCGACGTAGAGGCCAACGCACGTCCCGACGTAGAGGCCAACGCATGTCCCGACGTAGAGCTGAAAGTAAGGAAAATCCCGACGTAGAGGCCAACGCACGTCCCGACGTAGAGGCCAACGCACGTCCCGACGTAGAGCTGAAAGTAAGCTAAATCCCGACGTAGAGCCCAACGCACGTCTCGACGTATAGCCCAACGCACGTCCCGACGTAGAGCCAAACGCGCGTCCCGACGTAGAGGCCAACGCACGTCCCGATGTAGAGCCCAACGCACGTCCCGACGTAGAGCCCAACGCACGTCCCGACGTAGAGCTGAAAGTAAGCTAAATCCCGACGTAGAGCCCAACGCACGTCCCGACGTAGAGCTGAAAGTTATCTAACTACAGACGTAGAGCCCAACGGACGTCCCGACGTAGAGCCCAACGCACGTCCCGACGTAGAGCTGAAAGTAAGCTAAATCCCGACGTAGAGGCCAACGCATGTCCCGACGTAGACCTGAAAGTAAGCTAAAGCCCGACGTAGAGCCCAACGCACGTCCCGACGTAGAGCCCAACGCACGTCCCGACGTGGAACTGTAAGTAAGCTAAATCCCGACGTAGAGCCCAAGGCACGTCCCAACGTAGAGCCCAACGCACGTCCCGACGTAGAGCTGAAAGAAAGCTAAATCCCGACGTAGAGCCCAAGGCACGTCCCGACGTAGAGCCCAACGCACGTCCCGACGTAGAGCCTAACGCACGTCCCGACGTAGAGCCCAACGCACGTCCCGACGTAGAGCTGAAAGTTAGCTTACTACAGACGAAGAGCCCAACGCGCGTCCCGACGTAGAGCTGAAAGTTAGCTAACTACAGACGTAGAGCCCAACGCGCATCCCGACGTAGAGCCCAACGCGTGTCCCGACGTAGAGCCCAACGCACGTCCCGACGTAGAGGCCAACGCACGTCACGACGTAGAGCTGAAAGTAAGCTAAATCCCGACGTAGAGGCCAACGCACGTCCCGACGTAGAGGCCAACGCACGTCCCGACGTAGCGCCCAACGCACGTCCCGACGTAGAGGCCAACGCACGTCCCGACGTAGAGCTGAAAGTAAGCTAAATCCCGACGTAGAGCCCAACGCACGTCCCGACGTAGAGCCCAACGCACGTCCCGACGTAGAGCTGAACGTTAGCTAACTACAGACGTAGAGCCCAACGCACATCCCGACGTAGAGCAGAAAGTTAGCTAACTACAGACGTAGAGCCCAACGCACGTCCCGACGTAGAACCCAACGCACGTCCCGACGTAGAGCCCAACGCACGTCCCGACGTAGAGCCCAACGCACGTCCCGACGTAGAGCTGAAAGTTAGCTAAATGCCGACGTAGAGGCCAACGCACGTCCCGACGTAGAGCTGAAAGTAAGCTAAATCCCGACGTAGAGCCCAACGCACGTCCCGACGTAGAGCCCAACGCACGTCCCGACGTAGAGCTGAAAGTAAGCTAAATCCCGACGTAGAGCCCAACGCACGTCCCGACGTAGAGCTGAAAGTTAGCTAACTACAGACGTAGAGCCCAACGCGCGTCCCGACGTAGAGCCCAACACGCGTCCCGACGTAGAGCCGAACGCGCGTCCCGACGTAGAGCCCAACGCACGTCCCGACGTAGTGCCCAACGCACGTCCCGACGTGGAACTGAAAGTAAGCTAAATCCCGACGTAGAGCCCAACGAACGTCCCGACGTAGAGCCCAACGTACGTCCCGACGTAGAGCCCAGCGCACGTCCCGACGTAGTGCCCAACGCACGTCCCGACGTAGCGCCCAACGCACGCCCCGACGTAGAGCTGAAAGTTAGCTAACTACAGACGTAGAACCCAACGCACGTCCCGACGTAGATCCCAACGCACGTCCCGACGTAGAGCCCAACGCACGTCCCGACGTAGAGCTGAAAGTTAGCTAACTACAGACGAAGAGCCCAACGCGCGTCCCGACGTAGAGCTGAAAGTTAGCTAACTACAGACGTAGAGCCCAACGCGCGTCCCGACGTAGAGCCCAACGCGTGTCCCGACGTAGAGCCCAACGCACGTCCCGACGTAGAGGCCAACGCACGTCCCGACGTAGAGCTGAAAGTAAGCTAAATCCCGACGTAGAGGCCAACGCACGTCCCGACGTAGAGGCCAACGCACGTCCCGACGTAGCGCCCAACGCACGTCCCGACGTAGAGGCCAACGCACGTCCCGACGTAGAGCTGAAAGTAAGCTAAATCCCGACGTAGAGCCCAACGCACGTCCCGACGTAGAGCCCAACGCACGTCCCGACGTAGAGCAGAAAGTTAGCTAACTACAGACGTAGAGCCCAACGCACGTCCCGACGTAGAACCCAACGCACGTCCCGACGTAGAGCCCAACGCACGTCCCGACGTAGAGCCCAACGCACGTCCCGACGTAGAGCTGAAAGTAAGCTAAATCCCGACGTAGAGCCCAACGGACGTCCCGACGTAGAGCTGAAAGTAAGCTAAATCCCGACGTAGAGGCCAACGCACGTCCCGACGTAGAGGCCAACGCACGTCCCGACGTAGAGGTGAAAGTAAGCTAAATCCCGACGTAGAGGCCAACGCACGTCCCGACGTAGAGGCCAACGCACGTCCCGACGTAGAGCTGAAAGTATGCTAAATCCCGACGTAGAGCCCAACGCACGTCCCGACGTAGAGCCCAACGCACGTCCTGACGTAGAGCCCAACGCACATCCCGACATAGAGCCCAACACACATCCCGACGTAGAGCTGAAAGTAAGCTAAATTCCGACGTAGCGCCCAACGCACGTCCCGAAGTAGCGCCCAACGCACGTGGCGACGTAGAGCCCAACGCACGTCCCGACGTAGAGCCCAAAGCACGTCCCGACGTAGAGCCCAACGCACGTCCCGACGTAGAGCTGAAAGTTAGCTAACTACAGACGAAGAGCCCAACGCGAGTCCCGACGTAGAGCTGAAAGTTAGCTAACTACAGACGTAGAGCCCAACCCGCGTCCCGACGTAGAGCCCAACGCGTGTCCCGACGTAGAGCCCAACGCACGTCCCGACGTAGAGGCCAACGCACGTCCCGACGTAGAGCTGAAAGTAAGCTAAATCCCGACGTAGAGGCCAACGCACGTCCCGACGTAGAGGCCAACGCACGTCCCGACGTAGCACCCAACGCACGTCCCGACGTAGAGGCCAACGCACGTCCCGACGTAGAGCTGAAAGTAAGCTAAATCCCGACGTAGAGCCCAACGCACGTCCCGACGTAGAGCCCAACGCACGTCCCGACGTACAGCCCAACGCACGTCCCGACGTAG
This sequence comes from Leptosomus discolor, assembly GCF_034619465.1. Taxonomy (NCBI): domain Eukaryota; kingdom Metazoa; phylum Chordata; class Aves; order Leptosomiformes; family Leptosomidae; genus Leptosomus; species Leptosomus discolor. The sequence continues at coordinate 9,128,446 of NC_141405.1, forward strand.
AGCTGAAAGTTAGCTAACTACAGACGTAGAGCGCAACGCACGTCCCGACGTAGCGCAGAAAGTTAGCTAACTACAGACGTAGAGCCCAACGCACGTCCCGACGTAGAACCCAACGCACGTCCCGACGTAGAGCCCAACGCACCTCCCGACGTAGAGCCCAACGCACGTCCCGACGTAGAGCCCAACGCACGTCCCGACGTAGAGCTGAAAGTAAGCTAAATGCCGACGTAGAGGCCAATGCACGTCCCGACGTAGAGCTGAAAGTAAGCTAAATCCCGACGTAGAGCCCAACGCACGTCCCGACGTAGAGCCCAACGCACGTCCCGACGTAGAGCCCAACGCACGTCCCGACGTAGAGCTGAAAATTAGCTAACTACAGACGTAGAGCCCAACGCACGTCCCGACGTAGAGCCCAACGCACGTCCCGACGTAGAGCTGAAAGTTAGCTAACTACAGACGTAGAGCCCAACGCACGTCCCGACGTAGAGGCCAACGCACGTCCCGACGTAGAGCTGAAAGTAAGCTAAATCCCGACGTAGAGGCCAACGCACGTCCCGACGTAGAGCTGAAAGTAAGCTAAATCCCGACGTAGAGACCAACGCACGTCCCGACGTAGAGCCCAACGCACGTCCCGACGTAGAGCTGAAAGTAAGCTAAATCCCGACGTAGAGGCCAACGCACGTCCCGACGTAGAGGCCAACGCACGTCCCGACGTAGAGCTGAAAGTAAGCTAAATCCCGACGTAGAGCCCAACGCACGTCCCGACGTAGAGCCCAACGCACGTCCCGACGTAGAGCCCAACGCACATCCCGACATAGAGCCCAACACACATCCCGACGTAGAGCTGAAAGTAAGCTAAATTCCGACGTAGCGCCCAACGCACGTCCCGAAGTAGCGCCCAACGCACGTGCCGACGTAGCGCCCAACGCACGTCCCGACGTAGAGCTGAAAGTAAGCTAAATCCCGACGTAGAGGCCAACGCACGTCCCGACGTAGAGGCCAACGCACGTCCCGACGTAGAGCCCAACGCACGTCCCGACGTAGACCTGAAAAGTAAGCTAAATCCCGACGTAGAGCCCAACGCACGTCCCGACGTAGAGCCCAACGCACGTCCCGACGTAGAGCCCAACGCACGTCCCGACGTAGACCTGAAAGTAAGCTAAATCTTGACGTAGAGCCCAACGCACGTCCCGACGTAGAGCTTAAAGTAAGCTAAATCCCGACGTAGAGCCCAACGCACGTCCCGACGTAGAGCCCAACGCACGTCCCGACGTAGAGCCCAACGCACGTCCCGACGTAGAGCCCAACGCACGTCCCGACGTAGAGCTGAAAATTAGCTAACTACAGACGTAGAGGCCAACGCACGTCCCGACGTAGAGCAGAAAGTTAGCTAACTACAGACGTAGAGCCCAACGCACGTCCCGACGTAGAACCCAACGCACGTCCCGACGTAGAGCCCAACGCACGTCCCGATGTAGAGCTGAAAGTAAGCAAAATGCCGACGTAGAGCACAACGTACGTCCCGACGTAGAGCCCAACGCACATCCCGACATAGAGCCCAACGCACATCCCGACGTAGAGCTGAAATTAAGCTAAATTCCAACGTAACGCCCAACGCACGTCCCGAAATAGCGCCCAACGCACGTCCCGACGTAGCGCCCAACGCACGTCCCGACGTAGCATCCAACGCACGTCCCGACGTAGAGCTGAAAGTAAGCTAAATCCCGACGTAGAGGCCAACGCACGTCCTGACGTAGAGGCCAACGCACGTCCCGACGTAGAGGCCAACGCACGTCCCGACGTAGAGCTGAAAAGTAAGCTAAATCCCGACGTAGAGCCCAACGCACGTCCCGACGTAGAGCCCAACGCACGTCCCGACGTAGAGCCCAACGCACGTCCCGACGTAGAGCTGAAAGTAAGCTAAATCCCGACGTATAGCTAAATCCCGACGTAGAGCCCAACGCACGTCCCGACGTAGACCCCAACGCACGTCCCGACGTAGAGCCCAACGCACGTCCCGACGTAGAGCTTAAAGTAAGCTAAATCCCGACGTATAGCCCAACGCACGTCCCGACGTAGAGCCCAACGCACGTCCCGACGTAGAGCTGAAAGTAAGCTAAATCCCGACGTAGAGCCCAACGCACGTCCCGACGTAGAGCTGAAAGTAAGCTAAATCCCGACGTAGAGGCCAACGCACGTCCCGACGTAGAGGCCAACGCACGTCCCGACGTAGAGGTGAAAGTAAGCTAAATCCCGACGTAGAGGCCAACGCACGTCCCGACGTAGAAGCCAACGCACGTCCCGACGTAGAGCTGAAAGTAAGCTAAATCCCAACGTAGAGCCCAACACACGTCCCGACGTAGAGCCCAACGCACATCCCGACATAGAGCCCAACGCACGTCCCGACGTAGAGCCCAACGCACGTCCCGACGTAGAGGCCAACGCACGTCCCGACGTATAGCTGAAAGTAAGCTAAATCCCGACGTAGAGCCCAACGCACGTCCCGACGTAGAGCCCAACGCACGTCCCGACATAGAGCCCAACGCACGTCCCGATGTAGAGCTGAAAGTTAGCTAACTACAGACGTAGAGCCCAACGCACGTCCCGACGTAGAGCCTAACGCACGTCCCTACGTAGAGCCCAACGCACGTCCCGACGTAGAGCTGAAAGTAAGCTAAATCCCGACGTAGAGCCCAACACACGTCCCGACGTAGAGCTGAAAGTAAGCTAAATCGCGACGTAGAGGCCAAGGCACGTCACGACGTAGAGCTGAAAGTAACCTAATCCCGACGTAGAGGCCAACGCACGTCCCGACGTAGAGGCGAACGCACGTCCCGACGTAGAGCTGAAAGTAAGCTAAATCCCGACGTAGAGCCCAACGCACATCCCGACGTAGAGCCTAACGCACGTCCCAACGTAGAGCCCAACGCACGTCCCGACGTAGAGCTGAAAGTAAGCAAAATCCCAACGTAGCGCCCAACGCACTTCCCGAAGCAACGCCCAACGCACGTCCCGACGTAGCGCCCAACGCACGTCCCGACGTAGAGCTGAAAGTAAGCTAAATCCCGACGTAGAGCCCAACGCACGTCCCGACGAAGAGCCCAACGCACGTCCCGACGTAGAGCTGAAAGTAAGCTAAATCCCGACGTAGAGCCCAACGCACGTCCCGACGTAGAGCCCAACGCACGTCTTGACGTAGAGCTGAAAGTTAGCTAACTACAGATGTAGAGCCCAACGCACTTCCCGACGTAGAGCTGAAAGTTAGCTAACTACAGACGTAGAGCCCAACGCACGTCCCGACATAGAGCTGAAAGTTAGCTAACTACAGACGTAGAGCCCAACGCACGTCCCGACGTAGAGCCCAACGCGTGTCCCGACGTAGAGCCCAACGCACGTCCCGACGTTGAGCCCAACGCACGTCCCAACGTAGAGCTGAAGGTAAGCTAAATCCCGACGTAGAAGCCAACGCACATCCCGACGTAGAGGCCAACGCACGTCCCGACGTAGAGCCTAACGCACGTCCCGACGTAGAGGCCAACGCACGTCCCGACGTAGAGCTGAAAGTAAACTAAATCCCGACGTAGAGCCCAACGCACGTCCCGACGTAGAGCCCAACGCACGTCCCGACGTAGCGCCCAACGCACGTCCCGACGTGGAGCTGAAAGTTAGCTAACTACAAACGTAGAGCCCAACGCACGTCCCGACGTAGAGCAGAAAGTTAGCTAACTACAGACGTAGAGCCCAACGCACGTCCCGACGTAGAGCCCAACGCACGTCCCGACGTAGAGCTGAAAGTAAGCTAAATCCCGACGTAGAGCCCAACGCACGTCCCGACGTAGAGCCCAACGCACGTCCCGACATAAGCCCAACGCACGTCCCGACGTAGAGCTGAAAGTTAGCTAACTACAGACGTAGAGCCCAACGCACGTCCCGACGTAGAGCCCAACGCACGTCCCGACGTAGAGCCCAACGCACGTCCCGACGTAGAGCTGAAAGTAAGCTAAATCCCGACGTAGAGCCCAACACACGTCCCGACGTAGAGCTGAAAGTAAGCTAAATCGCGACGTAGAGGCCAACGCACGTCCCGACGTAGAGCTGAAAGTAAGCTAAATCCCGACGTAGAGGCCAACGCACGTCCCGACGTAGAGGCCAACGCACGTCCCGACGTAGAGCTGAAAGTAAGCTAAATCCCGACGTAGAGCCCAACGCACGTCCCGACGTAGAGCCCAACGCACGTCCCAACGTAGAGCCCAACGCACGTCCCGACGTAGAGCTGAAAGTAAGCAAAATCCCGACGTAGCGCCCAACGCACGTCCCGACGTAGAGCCCAACGCACGTCCCGACGTAGAGCCCAACGCACGTCCCGACGTAGAGCTGAAAGTAAGCTAAATCCCGACGTAGAGCCCAACGCACGTCCCGACGTAGAGCCCAACGCACGTCCCGACGTAGAGCTGAAAGTTAGCTAAATCCCGACGTAGAGCCCAACGCACGTCCCGACGTAGAGCCCAACGCACGTCTTGACGTAGAGCTGAAAGTTAGCTAACTACAGATGTAAGCCCAACGCACGTCCCGACGTAGAGCTGAAAGTTAGCTAACTACAGACGTAGAGCCCAACCCACGTACAACATAGAGCTGAAAGTTAGCTAACTACAGACGTAGAGCCCAACGCACGTCCCGACGTAGAGCCCAACGCACGTCCCGACGTAGAGCTGAAAGTTAGCTAACTACAGACGTAGAGCCCAACGCACATCCCGACATAGAGCTGAAAGTTAGCTAACTACAGACGTAGAGCCCAACGCACGTCCCGACGTAGACCTGAAGGTAAGCTAAATCCCGACCTAGAGCCCAACGCACGTCCCGACGTAGAGCCCAACGCACGTCCCGACGTAGAGCTGAAAGTTAGCTAACTACAGACGAAGAGCCCAACGCGCGTCCCGACGTAGAGCTCAAAGTTAGCTAACTACAGACGTAGAGCCCAACGCGCGTCCCGACGTAGAGCCCAACGCGTGTCCCGACGTAGAGACCAACGCACGTCCCGACGTAGAGCGCAATGCACGTCCCGACGTAGAGCTGAAGGTAAGCTAAATCCCGACGTACAATCCAACGCACGTCCCGACGTAGAGGCCAACGCACGTCCCGACGTAGAGCCCAAAGCACGTCCCGACGTAGAGGCCAACGCACGTCCCGACGTAGAGCTGAAAGTAAACTAAATCCCGACGTAGAGCCCAACGCACGTCCCGATGTAGAGCCCAACGCACGTCCCGACGGAGAGCCCAACGCACGTCCCGACGTAGCGCCCAACGCACATCCCGACGTAGAGCTGAAAGTTAGCTAACTACAAACGTAGAGGCCAACGCACGTCCCGACGTAGAGCAGAAAGTTAGCTAACTACAGACGTAGAGCCCAACGCACGTCCCGACGTAGAGCCCAACGCACGTCCCGACGTAGAGCTGAAAGTAAGCTAAATCCCGACGTAGAGGCCAACGCACGTCCCGACGTAGAGCCCAACGCACGTCCCGACATAGAGCCCAACGCACGTCCCGACGTAGAGCTGAAAGTTAGCTAACTACAGACGTAGAGCCCAACGCACGTCCCGACGTAGAGCCCAACGCACGTCCCGACGTAGAGCTGAAAGTAAGCTAAATCCCGACGTAGAGCCCAACACACGTTGCGACGTAGAGCTGAAAGTAAGCTAAATCCCGACATAGAGGCCAACGCACGTCCCGACGTAGAGGCCAACGCACGTACCGACGTAGAGCTGAAAGTAAGCTAAATCCCGAAGTAGAGGCCAACGCACGTCCCGACGTAGAGGCCAACGCACGTCCCGACGTAGAGCTGAAAGTAAGCTAAATCCCGACGTAGACCCAACGCACGTCCCGACGTAGAGCCCAACGCACATCCCAACGTAGCGCCCAACGCACGTCCCGACGTAGAGCTGAAAGTAAGCTAAATCCCGACGTAGCGCCCAACGCACGTCCCGAAGCAACGCCCAACGCACGTCCCGACGTAGCGCCCAACGCACGTCCCGACGTAGAGCTGAAAGTAAGCTAAATCCCGACGTAGAGGCCAACGCACGTCCCGACGTAGAGGCCAACGCACGTCCCGACGTAGCGCCCAACGCACGTCCCGACGTAGAGCTGAAAGTTAGCTAACTACAGACGTAGAGCCCAACGCACGTCCCGACGTAGAGCTGAAATTAGCTAACTACAGACGTAGAGCCCAACGCACGTCCCGACGTAGAGCTGAAAGTTAGCTAACTACAGATGTAGAGCCCAACGCACGTCCCGACGTAGAGCTGAAAGTAAGCTAAATCCCGACGTAGAGGCCAACGCACGTCCCGACGTAGAGGCCAACGCACGTCCCGACGTAGAGCTGAAAGTAAGCTAAATCCCGACGTAGAGCCCAACGCACGTCCCGACGTAGAGCCCAACGCACGTCCTGACGTAGAGCCCAACGCACATCCCGACATAGAGCCCAACACACATCCCGACGTAGAGCTGAAAGTAAGCTAAATTCCGACGTAGCGCCCAACGCACGTCCCGAAGTAGCGCCCAACGCACGTGGCGACGTAGAGCCCAACGCACGTCCCGACGTAGAGCTGAAAGTTAGCTAACTACAGACGAAGAGCCCAACGCGAGTCCCGACGTAGAGCTGAAAGTTAGCTAACTACAGACGTAGAGCCCAACCCGCGTCCCGACGTAGAGCCCAACGCGTGTCCCGACGTAGAGCCCAACGCACGTCCCGACGTAGAGGCCAACGCACGTCCCGACGTAGAGCTGAAAGTAAGCTAAATCCCGACGTAGAGGCCAACGCACGTCCCGACGTAGAGGCCAACGCACGTCCCGACGTAGCACCCAACGCACGTCCCGACGTAGAGGTCAACGCACGTCCCGACGTAGAGCTGAAAGTAAGCTAAATCCCGACGTAGAGCCCAACGCACGTCCCGACGTAGAGCCCAACGCACGTCCCGACGTACAGCCCAACGCACGTCCCGACGTAGAGCTGAAAGTTAGCTAACTACAGACGTAGAGCCCAACGCACGTCCCGACGTAGCGCAGAAAGTTAGCTAACTACAGACGTAGAGCCCAACGCATGTCCCGACGTAGAACCCAACGCACGTCCCGACGTAGAGCCCAACGCACGTCCCGACGTAGAGCCCAACGCACGTCCCGACGTAGAGCCCAACGCACGTCCCGACGTAGAGCTGAAAGTAAGCTAAATGCCGACGTAGAGGCCAATGCACGTCCCGACGTAGAGCTGAAAGTAAGCTAAATCCCGACGTAGAGCCCAACGCACGTCCCGACGTAGAGTCCAACGCACGTCCCGACGTAGAGCCCAACGCACGTCCCGACGTAGTGCTGAAAATTAGCTAACTACAGACGTAGAGCCCAACGCACGTCCCGACGTAGAGCCCAACGCACGTCCCGACGTAGAGCTGAAAGTTAGCTAACTACAGACGTAGAGCCCAACGCACGTCCCGACGTAGAGCCCAACGCACGTCCCGACGTAGAGGCCAACGCACGTCCCGACGTAGAGCTGAAAGTAAGCTAAATCCCGACGTAGAGGCCAACGCACGTCCCGACGTAGAGCTGAAAGTAAGCTAAATCCCGACGTAGAGACCAACGCACGTCCCGACGTAGAGCCCAACGCACATCCCGACATAGAGCCCAACACACATCCCGACGTAGAGCTGAAAGTAAGCTAAATACCGACGTAGCGCCCAACGCACGTCCCGACGTAGAGCTGAAAGTAAGCTAAATCCCGACGTAGAGGCCAACGCACGTCCCGACGTAGAGGCCAACGCACGTCCCGACGTAGAGCCCAACGCACGTCCCGACGTAGAGCCCAACGCACGTCCCGACGTAGACCTGAAAAGTAAGCTAAATCCCGACGTAGAGCCCAACGCACGTCCCGACGTAGAGCCCAACGCACGTCCCGACGTAGAGCCCAACGCACGTCCCGACGTAGACCTGAAAGTAAGCTAAATCCCGACGTAGAGCCCAACGCACGTCCCGACGTAGAGCTTAAAGTAAGCTAAATCCCGACGTAGAGCCCAACGCACGTCCCAACGTAGAGCCCAACGCACGTCCCGACGTAGAGCCCAACGCACGTCCCGACGTAGAGCCCAACGCACGTCCCGACGTAGAGCTGAAAGTTAGCTAACTACAGACGTAGAGGCCAACGCACGTCCCGACGTAGAGCAGAAAGTTAGCTAACTACAGACGTAGAGCCCAACGCACGTCCCGACGTAGAACCCAACGCACGTCCCGACGTAGAGCCCAACGCACGTCCCGACGTAGAGCTGAAAGTAAGCTAAATCCCGACGTAGAGCCCAACGCACGTCCCGACGTAGAGCCCAACGCACGTCCTGACGTAGAGCCCAACGCACATCCCGACGTAGAGCTGAAATTAAGCTAAATTCCAACGTAGCGCCCAACGCACGTCCCGAAATAGCGCCCAACGCACGTCCCGACGTAGCGCCCAACGCACGTCCCGACGTAGCATCCAACGCACGTCCCGACGTAGAGCTGAAAGTAAGCTAAATCCCGACGTAGAGGCCAACGCACGTCCTGACGTAGAGGCCAACGCACGTCCCGACGTAGAGGCCAACGCACGTCCCGACGTAGAGCTGAAAAGTAAGCTAAATCCCGACGTAGAGCCCAACGCACGTCCCGACGTAGAGCCCAACGCACGTCCCGACGTAGAGCTGAAAGTAAGCTAAATCCCGACGTAGAGCTAAATCCCGACGTAGAGCCCAACGCACGTCCCATCGTAGACCCCAACGCACGTCCCGACGTAGAGCCCAACGCACGTCCCGACGTAGAGCTTAAAGTAAGCTAAATCCCGACGTATAGCCCAACGCACGTCCCGACGTAGAGCCCAACGCACGTCCCGACGTAGAGCTGAAAGTAAGCTAAATCCCGACGTAGAGCCCAACGGACGTCCCGACGTAGAGCTGAAAGTAAGCTAAATCCCGACGTAGAGGCCAACGCACGTCCCGACGTAGAGGCCAACGCACGTCCCTACGTAGAGGTGAAAGTAAGCTAAATCCCGACGTAGAGGCCAACGCACGTCCCGACGTAGAAGCCAACGCACGTCCCGACGTAGAGCTGAAAGTAAGCTAAATCCCAACGTAGAGCCCAACACACGTCCCGACGTAGAGCCCAACGCACATCCCGACATAGAGCCCAACGCACGTCCCGACGTAGAGCTGAAAGTAAGCTAAATCCCGACATAGCGCCCAACACATGTCCCGAAGTAGCGCCCAACGCACGTCCCGACGTAGCGCCCAACGCACGTCCCGACGTAGCGTCCAACGCACGTCCCGACGTAGAGCTGAAAGTAAGCTAAATCCCGACGTAGAGCCCAACGCACGTCCCGACGTAGAGCCCAACGCACGTCCCGACGTAGAGCTGAAAGTAAGCTAAATCCCGACGTAGAGCCCAACGCACGTCCCGACGTAGAGCTGAAAGTAAGCTAAATCCCGACGTAGAGCCCAACGCACGTCCCGACGTAGAGCACAACGCACGTCCCGACGTAGAGCCCAACGCAAGTTCCGACGTAGCGCCCAACGCACGTCTTGACGTAGAGCTGAAAGTTAGCTAACTACAGATGTAGAGCCCAACGCACGTCCCGACGTAGAGCTGAAAGTTAGCTAACTACAGACGTAGAGCCCAACGCACGTCCCGACGTAGAGCCCAACGCACGTCCCGACGTAGAGCCCAACGCACGTCCCGACGTAGAGCTGAAAGTAAGCTAAATCCCGACGTAGAGCCCAACGCACGTCCCGACGTAGAGCCCAACGCACGTCCCGACATAGAGCCCAACGCACGTCCCGATGTAGAGCTGAAAGTTAGCTAACTACAGACGTAGAGCCCAACGCACGTCCCGACGTAGAGCCCAACGCACGTCCCTACGTAGAGCCCAACGCACGTCCCGACGTAGAGCCCAACACACGTCCCGACGTAGAGTTGAAAGTAAGCTAAATCGCGACGTAGAGGCCAACGCACGTCACGACGTAGAGCTGAAAGTAACCTAATCCCGACGTAGAGGCCAACGCACGTCCCGACGTAGAGGCCAACGCACGTCCCGACGTAGAGCTGAAAGTAAGCTAAATCCCGACGTAGAGCCCAACGCACATCCCGACGTAGAGCCCAACGCACGTCCCAACGTAGAGCCCAACGCACGTCCCGACGTAGAGCTGAAAGTAAGCAAAATCCCAACGTAGCGCCCAACGCACTTCCCGAAGCAACGCCCAACGCACGTCCCGACGTAGCGCCCAACGCACGTCCCGACGTAGAGCTGAAAGTAAGCTAAATCCCGACGTAGAGCCCAACGCACGTCCCGACGTAGAGCCCAACGCACGTCCCGACGTAGAGCTGAAAGTAAGCTAAATCCCGACGTAGAGCCCAACGCACGTCCCGACGTAGAGCCCAACGCACGTCCCGACATAGAGCCCAACGCACGTCCCGACGTAGAGCTGAAAGTTAGCTAACTACAGACGTAGAGCCCAACGCACGTCCCGACGTAGAGCCCAACGCACGTCCCTACGTAGAGCCCAACGCACGTCCCGACGTAGAGCCCAACACACGTCCCGACGTAGAGTTGAAAGTAAGCTAAATCGCGACGTAGAGGCCAACGCACGTCACGACGTAGAGCTGAAAGTAACCTAATCCCGACGTAGAGGCCAACGCACGTCCCGACGTAGAGGCCAACGCACGTCCCGACGTAGAGCTGAAAGTAAGCTAAATCCCGACGTAGAGCCCAACGCACATCCCGACGTAGAGCCCAACGCACGTCCCAACGTAGAGCCCAACGCACGTCCCGACGTAGAGCTGAAAGTAAGCAAAAACCCAACGTAGCGCCCAACGCACTTCCCGAAGCAACGCCCAACGCACGTCCCGACGTAGCGCCCAACGCACGTCCCGACGTAGAGCTGAAAGTAAGCTAAATCCCGACGTAGAGCCCAACGCACGTCCCGACGTAGAGCCCAACGCACGTCCCGACGTAGAGCTGAAAGTAAGCTAAATCCCGACGTAGAGCCCAACGCACGTCCCGACGTAGAGCTGAAAGTAAGCTAAATCGCGACGTAGAGGCCAACGCACGTCCCGACGTAGAGCTGAAAGTAAGCTAAATCCCGACGTAGAGGCCAACGCACGTCCCGACGTAGAGGCCAACGCACGTCCCGACGTAGAGCTGAAAGTAAGCTAAATCCCGACGTAGAGCCCAACGCACGTCCCGACGTAGAGCCCAACGCACGTCCCAACGTAGAGCCCAACGCACGTCCCGACGTAGAGCTGAAAGTAAGCAAAATCCCGACGTAGCGCCCAACGCACGTCCCGACGTAGAGCCCAACGCACGTCCCGACGTAGAGCCCAACGCACGTCCCGACGTAGAGCTGAAAGTAAGCTAAATCCCGACGTAGAGCCCAACGCACGTCCCGACGTAGAGCCCAACGCACGTCCCGACGTAGAGCTGAAAGTTAGCTAAATCCCGACGTAGAGCCCAACGCACGTCCCGACGTAGAGCCCAACGCACGTCTTGACGTAGAGCTGAAAGTTAGCTAACTACAGATGTAAGCCCAACGCACGTCCCGACGTAGAGCTGAAAGTTAGCTAACTACAGACGTAGAGCCCAACCCACGTACAACATAGAGCTGAAAGTTAGCTAACTACAGACGTAGAGCCCAACGCACGTCCCGACGTAGAGCCCAACGCACGTCCCGACGTAGAGCTGAAAGTTAGCTAACTACAGACGTAGAGCCCAACGCACATCCCGACATAGAGCTGAAAGTTAGCTAACTACAGACGTAGAGCCCAACGCACGTCCCGACGTAGACCTGAAGGTAAGCTAAATCCCGACCTAGAGCCCAACGCACGTCCCGACGTAGAGCCCAACGCACGTCCCGACGTAGAGCTGAAAGTTAGCTAACTACAGACGAAGAGCCCAACGCGCGTCCCGACGTAGAGCTCAAAGTTAGCTAACTACAGACGTAGAGCCCAACGCGCGTCCCGACGTAGAGCCCAACGCGTGTCCCGACGTAGAGACCAACGCACGTCCCGACGTAGAGCGCAATGCACGTCCCGACGTAGAGCTGAAGGTAAGCTAAATCCCGACGTACAATCCAACGCACGTCCCGACGTAGAGGCCAACGCACGTCCCGACGTAGAGCCCAACGCACGTCCCGACGTAGAGGCCAACGCACGTCCCGACGTAGAGCTGAAAGTAAACTAAATCCCGACGTAGAGCCCAACGCACGTCCCGATGTAGAGCCCAACGCACGTCCCGACGGAGAGCCCAACGCACGTCCCGACGTAGCGCCCAACGCACATCCCGACGTAGAGCTGAAAGTTAGCTAACTACAAACGTAGAGGCCAACGCACGTCCCGACGTAGAGCAGAAAGTTAGCTAACTACAGACGTAGAGCCCAACGCACGTCCCGACGTAGAGCCCAACGCACGTCCCGACGTAGAGCTGAAAGTAAGCTAAATCCCGACGTAGAGGCCAACGCACGTCCCGACGTAGAGCCCAACGCACGTCCCGACATAGAGCCCAACGCACGTCCCGACGTAGAGCTGAAAGTTAGCTAACTACAGACGTAGAGCCCAACGCACGTCCCGACGTAGAGCCCAACGCACGTCCCGACGTAGAGCTGAAAGTAAGCTAAATCCCGACGTAGAGCCCAACACACGTTGCGACGTAGAGCTGAAAGTAAGCTAAATCCCGACATAGAGGCCAACGCACGTCCCGACGTAGAGGCCAACGCACGTACCGACGTAGAGCTGAAAGTAAGCTAAATCCCGAAGTAGAGGCCAACGCACGTCCCGACGTAGAGGCCAACGCACGTCCCGACGTAGAGCTGAAAGTAAGCTAAATCCCGACGTAGACCCAACGCACGTCCCGACGTAGAGCCCAACGCACATCCCAACGTAGCGCCCAACGCACGTCCCGACGTAGAGCTGAAAGTAAGCTAAATCCCGACGTAGCGCCCAACGCACGTCCCGAAGCAACGCCCAACGCACGTCCCGACGTAGCGCCCAACGCACGTCCCGACGTAGAGCTGAAAGTAAGCTAAATCCCGACGTAGAAGCCAACGCACATCCCGACGTAGAGGCCAACGCACGTCCCGACGTAGCGCCCAACGCACGTCCCGACGTAGAGCTGAAAGTTAGCTAACTACAGGCGTAGAGCCCAACGCACGTCCCGACGTAGAGCTGAAATTAGCTAACTACAGACGTAGAGCCCAACGCACGTCCCGACGTAGAGCTGAAAGTTAGCTAACTACAGATGTAGAGCCCAACGCACGTCCCGACGTAGAGCTGAAAGTAAGCTAAATCCCGACGTAGAGGCCAACGCACGTCCCGACGTAGAGGCCAACGCACGTCCCGACGTAGAGCTGAAAGTAAGCTAAATCCCGACGTAGAGCCCAACGCACGTCCCGACGTAGAGCCCAACGCACGTCCTGACGTAGAGCCCAACGCACATCCCGACATAGAGCCCAACACACATCCCGACGTAGAGCTGAAAGTAAGCTAAATTCCGACGTAGCGCCCAACGCACGTCCCGAAGTAGCGCCCAACGCACGTGGCGACGTAGAGCCCAACGCACGTCCCGACGTAGAGCTGAAAGTTAGCTAACTACAGACGAAGAGCCCAACGCGAGTCCCGACGTAGAGCTGAAAGTTAGCTAACTACAGACGTAGAGCCCAACCCGCGTCCCGACGTAGAGCCCAACGCGTGTCCCGACGTAGAGCCCAACGCACGTCCCGACGTAGAGGCCAACGCACGTCCCGACGTAGAGCTGAAAGTAAGCTAAATCCCGACGTAGAGGCCAACGCACGTCCCGACGTAGAGGCCAACGCACGTCCCGACGTAGGACCCAACGCACGTCCCGACGTAGAGGCCAACGCACGTCCCGACGTAGAGCTGAAAGTAAGCTAAATCCCGACGTAGAGCCCAACGCACGTCCCGACGTAGAGCCCAACGCACGTCCCGACGTACAGCCCAACGCACGTCCCGACGTAGAGCTGAAAGTTAGCTAACTACAGACGTAGAGCCCAACGCACGTCCCGACGTAGCGCAGAAAGTTAGCTAACTACAGACGTAGAGCCCAACGCACGTCCCGACGTAGAACCCAACGCACGTCCCGACGTAGAGCCCAACGCACCTCCCGACGTAGAGCCCAACGCACGTCCCGACGTAGAGCCCAACGCACGTCCCGACGTAGAGCTGAAAGTAAGCTAAATGCCGACGTAGAGGCCAATGCACGTCCCGACGTAGAGCTGAAAGTAAGCTAAATCCCGACGTAGAGCCCAACGCACGTCCCGACGTAGAGCGCAACGCACGTCCCGACGTAGAGCCCAACGCACGTCCCGACGTAGAGCTGAAAATTAGCTAACTACAGACGTAGAGCCCAAAGCACGTCCCGACGTAGAGCCCAACGCACGTCCCGACGTAGAGCTGAAAGTTAGCTAACTACAGACGTAGAGCCCAACGCACGTCCCGACGTAGAGCCCAACGCACGTCCCGACGTAGAGGCCAACGCACGTCCCGACGTAGAGCTGAAAGTAAGCTAAATCCCGACGTAGAGGCCAACGCACGTCCCGACGTAGAGCTGAAAGTAAGCTAAATCCCGACGTAGAGACCAACGCACGTCCCGACGTAGAGCCCAACGCACGTCCCGACGTAGAGCTGAAAGTAAGCTAAATCCCGACGTAGAGGCCAACGCACGTCCCGACGTAGAGGCCAACGCACGTCCCGACGTAGAGCTGAAAGTAAGCTAAATCCCGACGTAGAGCCCAACGCACGTCCCGACGTAGAGCCCAACGCACGTCCCGACGTAGAGCCCAACGCACATCCCGACATAGAGCCCAACACACATCCCGACGTAGAGCTGAAAGTAAGCTAAATTCCGACGTAGCGCCCAACGCACGTCCCGAAGTAGCGCCCAACGCACGTGCCGACGTAGCGCCCAACGCACGTCCCGACGTAGAGCTGAAAGTAAGCTAAATCCCGACGTAGAGGCCAACGCACGTCCCGACGTAGAGGCCAACGCACGTCCCGACGTAGAGCCCAACGCACGTCCCGACGTAGAGCCCAACGCACGTCCCGACGTAGACCTGAAAAGTAAGCTAAATCCCGACGTAGAGCCCAACGCACGTCCCGACGTAGAGCCCAACGCACGTCCCGACGTAGAGCCCAACGCACGTCCCGACGTAGACCTGAAAGTAAGCTAAATCCCGACGTAGAGCCCAACGCACGTCCCGACGTAGAGCTTAAAGTAAGCTAAATACCGACGTAGAGCCCAACGCACGTCCCAACGTAGAGCCCAACGCACGTCCCGACGTAGAGCCCAACGTACGTCCCGACGTAGAGCCCAACGCACGTCCCGACGTAGAGCTGAAAGTTAGCTAACTACAGACGTAGAGGCCAACGCACGTCCCGACGTAGAGCAGAAAGTTAGCTAACTACAGACGTAGAGCCCAACGCACGTCCCGACGTAGAACCCAACGCACGTCCCGACGTAGAGCCCAACGCACGTCCCGACGTAGAGCTGAAAGTAAGCAAAATGCCGACGTAGAGCCCAACGTACGTCCCGACGTAGAGCCCAACGCACATCCCGACATAGATCCCAACGCACATCCCGACGTAGAGCTGAAATTAAGCTAAATTCCAACGTAGCGCCCAACGCACGTCCCGAAATAGCGCCCAACGCACGTCCCGACGTAGCGCCCAACGCACGTCCCGACGTAGCATCCAACGCACGTCCCGACGTAGAGCTGAAAGTAAGCTAAATCCCGACGTAGAGGCCAACGCACGTCCTGACGTAGAGGCCAACGCACGTCCCGACGTAGAGGCCAACGCACGTCCCGACGTAGAGCTGAAAAGTAAGCTAAATCCCGACGTAGAGCCCAACGCACGTCCCGACATAGAGCCCAACGCACGTCCCGACGTAGAGCTGAAAGTAAGCTAAATCCCGACGTAGAGCTAAATCCCGACGTAGAGCCCAACGCACGTCCCATCGTAGACCCCAACGCACGTCCCGACGTAGAGCCCAACGCACGTCCCGACGTAGAGCTTAAAGTAAGCTAAATCCCGACGTATAGCCCAACGCACGTCCCGACGTAGAGCCCAACGCACGTCCCGACGTAGAGCTGAAAGTAAGCTAAATCCCGACGTAGAGCCCAACGGACGTCCCGACGTAGAGCTGAAAGTAAGCTAAATCCCGACGTAGAGGCCAATGCACGTCCCGACGTAGAGGCCAACGCACGTCCCTACGTAGAGGTGAAAGTAAGCTAAATCCCGACGTAGAGGCCAACGCACGTCCCGACGTAGAAGCCAACGCACGTCCCGACGTAGAGCTGAAAGTAAGCTAAATCCCAACGTAGAGCCCAACACACGTCCCGACGTAGAGCCCAACGCACATCCCGACATAGAGCCCAACGCACGTCCCAACGTAGAGCTGAAAGTAAGCTAAATCCCGACATAGCGCCCAACACATGTCCCGAAGTAGCGCCCAACGCACGTCCCGACATAGCTCCCAACGCACGTCCCGACGTAGCGTCCAACGCACGTCCCGACGTAGAGCTGAAAGTAAGCTAAATCCCGACGTAGAGCCCAACGCACGTCCCGACGTAGAGGCCAACGCACGTCCCGACGTAGAGCTGAAAGTAAGCTAAATCCCGACGTAGAGCCCAACGCACGTCCCGACGTAGAGCACAACGCACGTCCCGACGTAGAGCCCAACGCAAGTTCCGACGTAGCGCCCAACGCACGTCTTGACGTAGAGCTGAAAGTTAGCTAACTACAGATGTAGAGCCCAACGCACGTCCCGACGTAGAGCTGAAAGTTAGCTAACTACAGACGTAGAGCCCAACGCACGTCCCGACGTAGAGCCCAACGCACGTCCCGACGTAGAGCGCAACGCACGTCCCGACGTAGAGCTGAAAGTAAGCTAAATCCCGACGTAGAGCCCAACGCACGTCCCGACGTAGAGCCCAACGCACGTCCCGACATAGAGCCCAACGCACGTCCCGATGTAGAGCTGAAAGTTAGCTAACTACAGACGTAGAGCCCAACGCACGTCCCGACGTAGAGCCCAACGCACGTCCCTACGTAGAGCCCAACGCACGTCCCGACGTAGAGCCCAACACACGTCCCGACGTAGAGTTGAAAGTAAGCTAAATCGCGACGTAGAGGCCAACGCACGTCACGACGTAGAGCTGAAAGTAACCTAATCCCGACGTAGAGGCCAACGCACGTCCCGACGTAGAGGCCAACGCACGTCCCGACGTAGAGCTGAAAGTAAGCTAAATCCCGACGTAGAGCCCAACGCACATCCCGACGTAGAGCCCAACGCACGTCCCAACGTAGAGCCCAACGCACGTCCCGACGTAGAGCTGAAAGTAAGCAAAATCCCAACGTAGCGCCCAACGCACTTCCCGAAGCAACGCCCAACGCACGTCCCGACGTAGCGCCCAACGCACGTCCCGACGTAGAGCTGAAAGTAAGCTAAATCCCGACGTAGAGCCCAACGCACGTCCCGACGTAGAGCCCAACGCACGTCCCGACGTAGAGCTGAAAGTAAGCTAAATCCCGACGTAGAGCCCAACGCACGTCCCGACGTAGAGCCCAACGCACGTCTTGACGTAGAGCTGAAAGTTAGCTAACTACAGATGTAGAGCCCAACGCACCTCCCGACGTAGAGCCCAACGCACGTCCCGACGTAGAGCCCAACGCACGTCCCGACGTAGAGCTGAAAGTAAGCTAAATGCCGACGTAGAGGCCAATGCACGTCCCGACGTAGAGCTGAAAGTAAGCTAAATCCCGACGTAGAGCCCAACGCACGTCCCGACGTAGAGCCCAACGCACGTCCCGACGTAGAGCCCAACGCACGTCCCGACGTAGAGCTGAAAATTAGCTAACTACAGACGTAGAGCCCAAAGCACGTCCCGACGTAGAGCCCAACGCACGTCCCGACGTAGAGCTGAAAGTTAGCTAACTACAGACGTAGAGCCCAACGCACGTCCCGACGTAGAGCCCAACGCACGTCCCGACGTAGAGGCCAACGCACGTCCCGACGTAGAGCTGAAAGTAAGCTAAATCCCGACGTAGAGGCCAACGCACGTCCCGACGTAGAGCTGAAAGTAAGCTAAATCCCGACGTAGAGACCAACGCACGTCCCGACGTAGAGCCCAACGCACGTCCCGACGTAGAGCTGAAAGTAAGCTAAATCCCGACGTAGAGGCCAACGCACGTCCCGACGTAGAGGCCAACGCACGTCCCGACGTAGAGCTGAAAGTAAGCTAAATCCCGACGTAGAGCCCAACGCACGTCCCGACGTAGAGCCCAACGCACGTCCCGACGTAGAGCCCAACGCACATCCCGACATAGAGCCCAACACACATCCCGACGTAGAGCTGAAAGTAAGCTAAATTCCGACGTAGCGCCCAACGCACGTCCCGAAGTAGCGCCCAACGCACGTGCCGACGTAGCGCCCAACGCACGTCCCGACGTAGAGCTGAAAGTAAGCTAAATCCCGACGTAGAGGCCAACGCACGTCCCGACGTAGAGGCCAACGCACGTCCCGACGTAGAGCCCAACGCACGTCCCGACGTAGAGCCCAACGCACGTCCCGACGTAGACCTGAAAAGTAAGCTAAATCCCGACGTAGAGCCCAACGCACGTCCCGACGTAGAGCCCAACGCACGTCCCGACGTAGAGCCCAACGCACGTCCCGACGTAGACCTGAAAGTAAGCTAAATCCCGACGTAGAGCCCAACGCACGTCCCGACGTAGAGCTTAAAGTAAGCTAAATACCGACGTAGAGCCCAACGCACGTCCCAACGTAGAGCCCAACGCACGTCCCGACGTAGAGCCCAACGTACGTCCCGACGTAGAGCCCAACGCACGTCCCGACGTAGAGCTGAAAGTTAGCTAACTACAGACGTAGAGGCCAACGCACGTCCCGACGTAGAGCAGAAAGTTAGCTAACTACAGACGTAGAGCCCAACGCACGTCCCGACGTAGAACCCAACGCACGTCCCGACGTAGAGCCCAACGCACGTCCCGACGTAGAGCTGAAAGTAAGCAAAATGCCGACGTAGAGCCCAACGTACGTCCCGACGTAGAGCCCAACGCACATCCCGACATAGATCCCAACGCACATCCCGACGTAGAGCTGAAATTAAGCTAAATTCCAACGTAGCGCCCAACGCACGTCCCGAAATAGCGCCCAACGCACGTCCCGACGTAGCGCCCAACGCACGTCCCGACGTAGCATCCAACGCACGTCCCGACGTAGAGCTGAAAGTAAGCTAAATCCCGACGTAGAGGCCAACGCACGTCCTGACGTAGAGGCCAACGCACGTCCCGACGTAGAGGCCAACGCACGTCCCGACGTAGAGCTGAAAAGTAAGCTAAATCCCGACGTAGAGCCCAACGCACGTCCCGACATAGAGCCCAACGCACGTCCCGACGTAGAGCTGAAAGTAAGCTAAATCCCGACGTAGAGCTAAATCCCGACGTAGAGCCCAACGCACGTCCCATCGTAGACCCCAACGCACGTCCCGACGTAGAGCCCAACGCACGTCCCGACGTAGAGCTTAAAGTAAGCTAAATCCCGACGTATAGCCCAACGCACGTCCCGACGTAGAGCCCAACGCACGTCCCGACGTAGAGCTGAAAGTAAGCTAAATCCCGACGTAGAGCCCAACGGACGTCCCGACGTAGAGCTGAAAGTAAGCTAAATCCCGACGTAGAGGCCAATGCACGTCCCGACGTAGCGTCCAACGCACGTCCCGACGTAGAGCTGAAAGTAAGCTAAATCCCGACATAGCGCCCAACACATGTCCCGAAGTAGCGCCCAACGCACGCCCCGACATAGCTCCCAACGCACGTCCCGACGTAGCGTCCAACGCACGTCCCGACGTAGAGCTGAAAGTAAGCTAAATCCCGACGTAGAGCCCAACGCACGTCCCGACGTAGAGGCCAACGCACGTCCCGACGTAGAGCTGAAAGTAAGCTAAATCCCGACGTAGAGCCCAACGCACGTCCCGACGTAGAGCACAACGCACGTCCCGACGTAGAGCCCAACGCAAGTTCCGACGTAGCGCCCAACGCACGTCTTGACGTAGAGCTGAAAGTTAGCTAACTACAGATGTAGAGCCCAACGCACGTCCCGACGTAGAGCTGAAAGTTAGCTAACTACAGACGTAGAGCCCAACGCACGTCCCGACGTAGAGCCCAACGCACGTCCCGACGTAGAGCCCAACGCACGTCCCGACGTAGAGCTGAAAGTAAGCTAAATCCCGACGTAGAGCCCAACGCACGTCCCGACGTAGAGCCCAACGCACGTCCCGACATAGAGCCCAACGCACGTCCCGATGTAGAGCTGAAAGTTAGCTAACTACAGACGTAGAGCCCAACGCACGTCCCGACGTAGAGCCCAACGCACGTCCCTACGTAGAGCCCAACGCACGTCCCGACGTAGAGCCCAACACACGTCCCGACGTAGAGTTGAAAGTAAGCTAAATCGCGACGTAGAGGCCAACGCACGTCACGACGTAGAGCTGAAAGTAACCTAATCCCGACGTAGAGGCCAACGCACGTCCCGACGTAGAGGCCAACGCACGTCCCGACGTAGAGCTGAAAGTAAGCTAAATCCCGACGTAGAGCCCAACGCACATCCCGACGTAGAGCCCAACGCACGTCCCAACGTAGAGCCCAACGCACGTCCCGACGTAGAGCTGAAAGTAAGCAAAATCCCAACGTAGCGCCCAACGCACTTCCCGAAGCAACGCCCAACGCACGTCCCGACGTAGCGCCCAACGCACGTCCCGACGTAGAGCTGAAAGTAAGCTAAATCCCGACGTAGAGCCCAACGCACGTCCCGACGTAGAGCCCAACGCACGTCCCGACGTAGAGCTGAAAGTAAGCTAAATCCCGACGTAGAGCCCAACGCACGTCCCGACGTAGAGCCCAACGCACGTCTTGACGTAGAGCTGAAAGTTAGCTAACTACAGATGTAGAGCCCAACGCACGTCCCGACGTAGAGCTGAAAGTTAGCTAACTACAGACGTAGAGCCCAACGCACGTCCCGACATAGAGCTGAAAGTTAGCTAACTACAGACGTAGAGCCCAACGCACGTCCCGACGTAGAGCCCAACGCGTGTCCCGACGTAGAGCCCAACGCACGTCCCGACGTAGAGCCCAACGCACGTCCCAACGTAGAGCTGAAGGTAAGCTAAATCCCGACGTAGAAGCCAACGCACATCCCGACGTAGAGCTGAAAGTAAGCTAAATCCCGACGTAGAGGCCAATGCACGTCCCAACATAGAGCTGAAAGTAAGCTAAATCCTGACGTAGAGCCCAACGCACGTCCCGACGTAGAGCCCAACGCACGTCCCGACGTAGAGCCCAACGCACGTCCCGACGTAGAGCTAAAAGTAAGCTAAATCCCGACGTAGAGGCCAACGCACGTCCCGACGTAGAGGCCAACGCACGTCCCAACGTAGAGCTGAAAGTAAGCTAAATACCGACGTAGAGGCCAACGCACGTCCCGACGTAGAGGCCAACGCACGTCCCGACGTAGAGCTGAAAGTAAGCTAAATCCCGACGTAGAGCCCAACGCACGTCCCGACGTAGAGCCCAACGCACGTCCCGACGTAAAGCCCAACACACGTCCCAACGTAGAGCTGAAAGTAAGCTAAATCCCGACGTAGAGCCCAACACACGTCCCGACGTAGAGCTGAAAGTAAGCTAAATCCCGACGTAGAGCCCAACGCACGTCCCGACGTAGAGCCCAACGCACGTCCCGACGTAGAGCTGAAAGTAAGCTAAATCCCGACGTAGAGCCCAACACACGTCCCGACGTAGAGCTGAAAGTAAGCTAAATCCCGACGTAGAGGCCAACGCACGTCCCGACGTAGAGGCCAACGCACGTCCCGACGTAGAGCCCAACGCACGTCCCGACGTAGAGCTGAAAGTAAGCTAAATCCCGACGTAGAGCCCAACGCACGTCCCGACGTAGAGCCCAACGCACGTCCTGACGTAGCGCCAAACACACGTCCCGACGTAGAGCTGAAAGTTAGCTAACTACAGACGTAGAGCCCAACGCACGTCCCGACGTAGAGCTGAAAGTTAGCTAACTACAGACGTAGAGCCCAACGCACGTCCCGATTTAGAGCCCAACGCACGTCCCAACGTAGAGCCCAACGAAAGTCCCAACATAGAGCCCAACGCACGTATCGACGTAGAGCTGAAAGTTAGCTAACTACAGACGTAGAGCCCAACGCACGTCCCGACGTAGAGCCCAACGCACGTCCCGACGTAGAGCCCAGCGCACGTCCCGACGTATATCCCAAAGCATGTCCCGACGTAGAGCCCAACGCACGTCCCGACGTAGACCTGAAAGTAAGCTAAATCCCGACGTAGAGCCCAACGTAAGTCCCGACGTAGAGTCCAACGCACGTCCCGACGTAGAGCTGAAAGTAAGCTAAATCCCGACGTAGAGCCCAATGCACGTCCCGACGTAGAGCCCAACGCACGTCCCGACGTAGAGCCCAACGCACGTCCCGACGTAGAGCTGAAAGTTAGCTAACTACAGACGTAGAGACCAACGCACGTCCCGACGTAGAGCCCAACGCCTGTCCCGACGTAGAGCCCAACGCACGTCCCGACGTAGAGCTGAAAGTAAGCTAAATCCCGACGTAGAGGCCAACGGACGTCCCGACGTAGAGCTGAATGTAAGCTAAATCCCAACGTAGAGGCCAACGCACGTCCCGACGTAGAGGCCAACGCACGTCCCGACGTAGAGCTGAATGTAACTAAATCCCAACGTAGAGGCCAACGCACGTCCCGACGTAGAGGCCAACGCACGTCCCGACGTAGAGCTGAAAGTAAACTAAATCCCGACGTAGAGCCCAACGCACGTCCCGACGTAGAGCCCAACGCAAGTCCCGACGTAGAGCTGAAAGTTAGCTAACTACAAACGTAGATACCAACGCACGTCCCGACGTAGAGCAGAAAGTTAGCTAACTACAGACGTAGAGCCCAACGCACGTCCCGACGTAGAGCCCAACGCACGTCCCGACGTAGAGCTGGAAGTAAGCTAAATCCCGACGTATAGCCCAACGCACGTCCCGACGTAGAGCCCAACGCACGTCCCGACGTAGAGCCCAACGCACGTCCCGACGTAGAGCTGAAAGTTAGCTAACTACAGACGTAGAGACCAACGCACGTCCCGACGTAGAGCCCAACGCATGTCTCGACGTAGAGCCCAACGCACGTCCCGACGTAGAGCTGAAAGTAAGCTAAATCCCGACGTAGAGGCCAACGCACGTCCCGACGTAGAGCCCAACGCACGTCCCGACGTAGAGCTGAAAGTAAGCTAAATCCCGACGTAGAGCCCAACACACGTCCCGACGTAGAGCTGAAAGTAAGCTAAATCCCGACGTAGAGGCCAACGCACGTCCCGACGTAGAGGCCAACGCACGTCCCGACGTAGAGCTGAAAGTAAGCTAAATCCCGACGTAGAGCCCAACGCACGTCCCGACGTAGAGCCCAACGCACGTCCCGACGTAGACCTGAAAGTAAGCTAAATCCCGACGTAGAGCCCAACGCAATTCCCGACGTAGAGCCCAACACACGTCCCGACGTAGAGCCCAACGCAGGTCCCAACGTAGAGCCCACCGCACGTCCCGACATAGAGAGCCCAACGCACGTCCCGACGTAGAGCTGAAAGTAAGCTAAATCCCGACGTAGCGCCCAAGGCACGTCCCGAAGTAGCGCCCAACGCACGTCCCAACGTAGCGCCCAACGCACGTGCCGACGTAGAGCTGAAAGTAAGCTAAATCCCGACGTAGAGGCCAACGCACGTCCCGACGTAGAGGCCAACGCACGTCCCGACGTAGAGCCCAACGCACGTCCCGACGTAGAGCTGAAAGTAAGCTAAATCCCGACGTAGAGCCCAACGCACGTCCCGACGTAGAGCCCAACGCACGTCCCGACGTAGCGCCAAACACACGTCCCGACGTAGAGCTGAAAGTTAGCTAACTACAGACGTAGAGCCCAACGCACGTCCCGACGTAGAGCTGAAAGTTAGCTAACTACAGACGTAGAGCCCAACGCACGTCCCGACGTAGAGCCCAACGCACGTCCCAACGTAGAGCCCAACGAAAGTCCCAACATAGAGCCCAACGCACGTATCGACGTAGAGCTGAAAGTTAGCTAACTACAGACGTAGAGCCCAACGCACGTCCCGACGTAGAGCCCAACGCACGTCCCGAAGTAGAGCCCAGCGCACGTCCCGACGTATATCCCAAAGCATGTCCCGACGTAGAGCCCAACGCACGTCCCGACGTAGACCTGAAAGTAAGCTAAATCCCGACGTAGAGCCCAACGTAAGTCCCGACGTAGAGCCCAACGCACGTCCCGACGTAGAGCTGAAAGTAAGCTAAATCCCGACGTAGAGCCCAACGCACGTCCCGACGTAGAGCCCAACGCACGTCCCGACGTAGAGCCCAACGCACGTCCCGACGTAGAGCTGAAAGTTAGCTAACTACAGACGTAGAGACCAACGCACGTCCCGACGTAGAGCCCAACGCATGTCCCGACGTAGAGCCCAACGGACGTCCCGACGTAGAGCTGAAAGTAAGCTAAATCCCAACGTAGAGGCCAACGCACGTCCCGACGTAGAGGCCAACGCACGTCCCGACGTAGAGCTGAATGTAACTAAATCCCAACGTAGAGGCTAACGCACGTCCCGACGTAGAGGCCAACGCACGTCCCGACGTAGAGCTGAAAGTAAACTAAATCCCGATGTAGAGCCCAACGCACGTTCCGACGTAGAGCCCAACGCAAGTCCCGACGTAGCGCCCAACGCACGTCCCAACGTAGAGCTGAAAGTTAGCTAACTACAAACGTAGATACCAACGCACGTCCCGACGTAGAGCAGAAAGTTAGCTAACTACAGACGTAGAGCCCAACGCACGTCCCGACGTAGAGCCCAACGCACGTCCCGACGTAGAGCTGAAAGTAAGCTAAATCCCGACGTAGCGCCCAAGGCACGTCCCGAAGTAGCGCCCAACGCACGTCCCAACGTAGCGCCCAACGCACGTGCCGACGTAGAGCTGAAAGTAAGCTAAATCCCGACGTAGAGGCCAACGCACGTCCCGACGTAGAGGCCAACGCACGTCCCGACGTAGAGCCCAACGCACGTCCCGACGTAGAGCTGAAAGTAAGCTAAATCCCGACGTAGAGCCCAACGCACGTCCCGACGTAGAGCCCAACGCACGTCCCGACGTAGCGCCAAACACACGTCCCGACGTAGAGCTGAAAGTTAGCTAACTACAGACGTAGAGCCCAACGCACGTCCCGACGTAGAGCTGAAAGTTAGCTAACTACAGACGTAGAGCCCAACGCACGTCCCGACGTAGAGCCCAACGCACGTCCCAACGTAGAGCCCAACGAAAGTCCCAACATAGAGCCCAACGCACGTATCGACGTAGAGCTGAAAGTTAGCTAACTACAGACGTAGAGCCCAACGCACGTCCCGACGTAGAGCCCAACGCACGTCCCGAAGTAGAGCCCAGCGCACGTCCCGACGTATATCCCAAAGCATGTCCCGACGTAGAGCCCAACGCACGTCCCGACGTAGACCTGAAAGTAAGCTAAATCCCGACGTAGAGCCCAACGTAAGTCCCGACGTAGAGCCCAACGCACGTCCCGACGTAGAGCTGAAAGTAAGCTAAATCCCGACGTAGAGCCCAACGCACGTCCCGACGTAGAGCCCAACGCACGTCCCGACGTAGAGCCCAACGCACGTCCCGACGTAGAGCTGAAAGTTAGCTAACTACAGACGTAGAGACCAACGCACGTCCCGACGTAGAGCCCAACGCATGTCCCGACGTAGAGCCCAACGGACGTCCCGACGTAGAGCTGAAAGTAAGCTAAATCCCAACGTAGAGGCCAACGCACGTCCCGACGTAGAGGCCAACGCACGTCCCGACGTAGAGCTGAATGTAACTAAATCCCAACGTAGAGGCTAACGCACGTCCCGACGTAGAGGCCAACGCACGTCCCGACGTAGAGCTGAAAGTAAACTAAATCCCGACGTAGAGCCCAACGCACGTTCCGACGTAGAGCCCAACGCAAGTCCCGACGTAGCGCCCAACGCACGTCCCGACGTAGAGCTGAAAGTTAGCTAACTACAAACGTAGATACCAACGCACGTCCCGACGTAGAGCAGAAAGTTAGCTAACTACAGACGTAGAGCCCAACGCACGTCCCGACGTAGAGCCCAACGCACGTCCCAACGTAGAGCTGAAAGTAAGCTAAATCCCGACGTAGAGCCCAACGCACGTCCCGACGTAGAGCCCAACGCACGTCCCGACATAGAGCCCAACGCACGTCCCGACGTAGAGCTGAAAGTTAGCTAACTACAGACGTAGGGCCCAACGCACGTCCCGACGTAGAGCCCAACGCACGTCCCGACGTAGAGCCCAACGCACGTCCCGACGTAGAGCTGAAAGTAAGCTAAATCCCGACGTAGAGGCCAACGCACGTCCCGACGTAGAGGCCAACGCACGTCCCGACGTAGAGCTGAAAGTAAGCTAAATCCCGACGTAGAGCCCAACGCACGTCCCGACGTAGAGGCCAACGCACGTCCCGACGTAGAGCTGAAAGTAAGCTAAATCCCGACGTAGAGCCCAACGCACGTCCCGACGTAGAGCCCAACGCACATCCCGACGTAGAGCCCAACGCACGTCCCGACGTAGAGCCCAACGCACTTCCCGACGTAGAGCTGAAAGTTAGCTAACTACAAACTTAGAGCCCAACGCACGTCCCGACGTAGAGCAGAAAGTTAGCTAACTACAGACGTAGAGCCCAACGCACGTCCCGACGTAGAGCCCAACGCACGTCCCGACGTAGAGCCCAACGCACGTCCCGACGTAGAGCTGAAAGTAAGCTAAATCCCGACGTAGAGCCCAACGCACGTCCCGACGTAGAGCCCAACGCACGTCCCGACATAGAGCCCAACGCACGTCCCGACGTAGAGCTGAAAGTTAGCTAACTACAGACGTAGGGCCCAACGCACGTCCCGACGTAGAGCCCAACGCACGTCCCGACGTAGAGCTGAAAGTAAGCTAAATCCCGACGTAGAGCCCAACACACGTCCCGACGTAGAGCTGAAAGTAAGCTAAATCCCGACGTAGAGGCCAACGCACGTCCCGACGTAGAGGCCAACGCACGTCCCGACGTAGAGCTGAAAGTAAGCTAAATCCCGACGTAGAGCCCAACGCACGTCCCGACGTAGAGGCCAACGCACGTCCCGACGTAGAGCTGAAAGTAAGCTAAATCCCGACGTAGAGCCCAACGCACGTCCCGACGTAGAGGCCAACGCACGTCCCAACGTAGAGCTGAAAGTAAGCTAAATCCCGACGTAGAGCCCAACGCACGTCCCGACGTAGAGCCCAACGCACGTCCCGACGTAGAGCCCAACGCAAGTCCCGATGTAGAGCTGAAAGTAAGCTAAATCCCGACGTAGCGCCCAACGCACGTCCCGAAGTAGCGCCCAACGCACGTCCCGATGTAGCGCCCAACGCACGTCCCGACGTAGAGCTGAAAGTAAGCTAAATCCCGACGTAGAGGCCAACGCACGTCCCGACGTAGAGGCCAACGCACGTCCCGACTTAGAGGCCAACGCACGTCCCGACGTAGAGGACAACGCACGTCCCGACGTAGCGCCCAACGCACGTCCCGACGTAGAGCTGAAAGTAAGCTAAATCCCGACGTAGAGCCCAACGCACGTCCCGACGTAGAGCCCAACGCACGTCCCGACGTAGCGCCCAACGCACGTCCCGACGTAGAGCTGAAAGTTAGCTAACTACAGACGTAGAGCCCAACGCACGTCCCGACGTAGAGCTGAAATTAGCTAACTACAGACGTAGAGCCCAACGCACGTCCCGACGTAGAGCTGAAAGTTAGCTAACTACAGATGTAGAGCCCAACGCACGTCCCGACGTAGAGCCCAACGCACGTCCCGACGTAGAGCCCAACGCACGTCCCGACGTAGAGCCCAATGCACGTCCCGACGTAGAGCTGAAAGTAAGCTAAATCCCGACGTAGAGGCCAACGCACGTCCCAACATAGAGCTGAAAGTAAGCTAAATCCCGACGTAGAGCCCAACGCACGTCCCGACCTAGAGCCCAACGCACGTCCCGACATAGAGCCCAACGCACGTCCCGAGGTATAGCTGAAAGTAAGCTAAATCCCGACGTAGCGCCCAACGCACGTCCCGAAGTAGCGCCCAACGCACGTCCCGACGTAGCGCCCAACGCACGTCCCGACTTAGAGCTGAAAGTAAGCTAAATCCCGAAGTAGAAGCCAACGCACGTCCCGACGTAGAGGCCAACGCACGTCCCGACGTAGAGGTCAACGCACGTCCCGACGTAGAGGCCAACGCACGTCCCGACGTAGAGCTGAACGTAAGCTAAATCCCGACGTAGAGCCCAACGCACGTCCCGACGTAGAGCCCAACACACGTCCCGACGTAGCGCCCAATGCACGTCCCGACGTAGAGCTGAAAGTTAGCTAATTACAGACGTAGAGCCCAACGCACGTCCCGACGTAGAGCTGAAATTAGCTAACTACAGACGTAGAGCCCAACGCACGTCCCGACGTAGAGCTGAAAGTAAGCTAAATCCCGACGTAGAGGCCAACGCACGTCCCGACGTACAGGCCAAGGCACGTCCCGACGTAGAGCTGAAAGTAAGCTAAATCCCGACGTTAAGGCCAACGCACGTCCCGACGTAGAGGCCAACTCACGTCCCGACGTAGAGCCCAACGCACGTCCCGACGTAGAGCCCAACGCACGTCCCGACGTAGAGCTGAAAGTTAGCTACATCCCGACGTAGAGCCCAACGCACGTCCCGACGTAGAGCCCAACGCACGTCCCGACGTAGAGGCCAACGCACGTCCCGACGTAGAGCTGAAAGTAAGCTAAATCCCGACGTAGAGCCCAACGCACGTCCCGACGTAGAGCTGTAAGTAAGCTAAATCCCGACGTAGAGGCCAACGCACGTCCCGACGTAGAGGCCAACTTACGTCCTGACGTAGAGCTGAAAGTAAGCTAAATCCCGAAGTAGAGGCCAACGCACGTCCCGACGTAGAGGCCAACGCACGTCCCGACGTAGAGCTGAAAGTAAGCTAAATCCTGACGTAGAGCCCAACGCACGTCCCGACGTAGTGCCCAACGCACGTCCCGACGTAGAGCTGAAAGTAAGCTAAATCCTGATGTAGAGGCCAACGCACGTCCCGACGTAGAGGCCAACGCACGTCCCGACTTAGAGGCCAACGCACGTCCCGACATAGAGCTGAAAGTAAGTTAAATCCCAACGTAGAGCCCAACGCACGTCCCGACGTAGAGCCCAACGCACGTCCCGACATAGCGCCAAACGCACGTCCCAACGTAGAGCTGAAACTTAGCTAACTACAGACGTAGAGCCCAACGCACGTCTCGACGTAGAGCTGAAAGTTAGCTAACTACAGATGTAGAGCCCAACGCACGTCCCGACGTAGAGCCCAACGAAAGTCCCAACGTAGAGCCCAACGCACGTCCCGACGTAGAGCTGAAAGTTAGCTAACTACAGACGTAGAGCCCAACGCACGTCCCGACGTAGAGCCCAACGCACGTCCCGACTTAGAGCCCAGCGCACGTCCCGACGTATATCCCAAAGCATGTCCCGACGTAGAGCCCAACGCACGTCACGACGTAGACCTGAAAGTAAGCTAAATCCCGACGTAGAGCCCAACGCACGTCCCGACGTAGAGCCCAACGTACGTCCCGACGTAGAGCCCAACGCACGTCCCGACGTAGAGCCCAACGCACGTCCCGACGTAGAGCCCAACGCACGTCCCGACGTAGAGCTGAAAGTTAGCTAACTACAGACGTAGAGCCCAAAGCACGTCCCGACGTAGAGCACAACGCATGTCCCGACGTAGAGCCCAACGCACGTCCCGACGTAGAGCTGAAAGTAAGCTAAATCCCAACGTAGAGGCCAACGCACGTCCCGACGTAGAGGCCAACGCACGTCCCGACGTAGAGCTGAAAGTAAGCTAAATCCCGACGTAGAGCCCAACGCACGTCCCGACGTAGAGGCCAACGCACGTCCCGACGTAGAGCTGAAAGTAAGCTAAATCCCGACGTAGAGCCCAATGCACGTCCCGACGTAGAGCTGAAAGTAAGCTAAATCCCGACGTAGAGGCCAACGGACGTCCCGACGTAGAGCTGAAAGTAAGCTAAATCCCAACGTAGAGGCCAACGCACGTCCCGACGTAGAGGCCAACGCACGTCCCGACGTAGAGCTGAAAGTAAGCTAAATCCCGACGTAGAGCCCAACGCACGTCCCGACGTAGAGGCCAACGCACGTCCCGACGTAGAGCTGAAAGTAAGCTAAATCCCGACGTAGAGCGCAACGCACGTCCCGACATAGAGCCCAACGCACGTCCCGACGTAGAGCTGAAAGTAAGCTAAATCCCGACGTAGCGCCCAACGCACGTCCCGAAGTAGCGCCCAACGCATGTCCCGACGTAGAGCCCACCGCACGTCCCGACGTAGAGCTCAATGCACGTCCCGATGTAGAGCTGAAAGTAAGCTAAATCCCGACGTAGCGCCCAACGCACGTCCCGACGTAGCGCCCAACGCACGTCCCGACGTAGAGCTGAAAGTAAGCTAAATCCCGACGCAGAGGCCAACGCACGTCCCGACGTAGAGGCCAACGCACGTCCCGACCTAGAGGCCAACGCATGTCCCGACATAGAGGCCAACGCACGTCCCGACGTAGAGCTGAAAGTAAGCTAAATCCCGACGTAGAGCCCAACGCACGTCCCGACGTAGAGCCCAACGCACGTCCCGACATAGAGCCCAACGCACGTCCTGACGTAGAGCTGAAAGTAAGCTAAATCCCGACGTAGCGCCCAACGCACGTCCCGAAGTAGCGCCCAACACACGTCCCGACGTAGCGGCCAACGCACGTCCCGACGTAGAGCTGAAAGTTAGCTAACTACAGATGTAGAGCCCAACGCACATCCCGACGTAGAGCCCAACGCACGTCCCGACGTAGAGCATAACGCACGTCCCGACGTAGAGCTGAAAGTAAGCTAAATCCCGACGTAGAGCCCAACGCACGTCCCGACGTAGAGCCCAACGCACGTCCCGACGTAGAGCTGAAAGTTAGCTAACTACAGACGTAGAGCCAAACGCACGTCCCGACGTAGAGCCCAACGCACGTCCCGACGTAGAGCCCAACGCACGTCCCAACGTAGACCTGAAAGTAAGCTAAATCCCGACGTAGAGCCCAACGCACGTCCCGACGTAGAGCCCAACGCACGTCCCGACGTAGAGCTGAAAGTAAGCTAAATCCCGACGTAGAGCCCAACGCACGTCCCGACGTAGAGCCCAACGCACGTCCCGACGTAGAGCTGAAAGTTAGCTAACTACAGACGAAGAGCCCAACGCGCGTCCCGACGTAGAGCTGAAAGTTAGCTAACTACAGACGTAGAGCCCAACGCGCGCCCCGACGTAGAGCCCCACGCGTGTCCCGACGTAGAGCCCAACGCACGTCCCGACGTAGAGCCCAACGCACGTCCCGACGTAGAGCTGAAAGTAAGCTAAATACCGACGTAGAGGCCAACGCACGTCCCGACGTAGAGGCCAACGCACGTGGCGACGTAGAGCCCAAAGCACGTCCCGACGTAGAGGCCAACGCACGTCCCGACGTAGAGGCCAACGCACGTCCCGACGTAGAGCTGAAAGTAAGCTAAATCCCGACGTAGAGCCCAACGCACGTCCCGACGTAGAGCTCAACGCATGTCCCGACGTAGAGCTGAAAGTAAGCTAAAACACGACGTAGAGCCCAACGCACGTCCCGACGTAGAGCTGAAAGTAAGCTAAATCCCGACGTAGAGGCCAACGCACGTCCCGACGTAGAGGCCAACTTACGTCCTGACGTAGAGCTGAAAGTAAGCTAAATCCCGAAGTAGAGGCCAACGCACGTCCCGACGTAGAGGCCAACGCACGTCCCGACGTAGAGCTGAAAGTAAGCTAAATCCCGACGTAGAGCCCAACGCACGTCCCGACGTAGAGCCCAACGCACGTCCCGACGTAGAGCTGAAAGTAAGCTAAATCCTGATGTAGAGGCCAACGCACGTCCCGACGTAGAGGCCAACGCACGTCCCGACTTAGAGGCCAACGCACGTCCCGACGTAGAGGACAACGCACGTCCCGACGTAGAGGCCAACGCACGTCCCGACGTAGAGCCCAAAGCACGTCCCGACGTAGAGCCCAACGCACGTCCCGACGTAGCGCTCAGCGCACGTCCCGACGTAGAGCTGAAAGTAAGCTAAATCCCGACGTAGAGGCCAACGCACGTCCCGACGTAGAGGCCAACGCACGTCCCGACGTAGAGCCCAACGCACGTCCCGACATAGCGCCAAACGCACGTCCCGACGTAGAGCTGAAACTTAGCTAACTACAGACGTAGAGCCCAACGCACGTCCCGACGTAGAGCTGAAAGTTAGCTAACTACAGATGTAGAGCCCAACGCACGTCCCGACGTAGAGCCCAACGCACGTCCCGACGTAGAGGCCAACGCACGTCCCGACGTAGAGCTGAAAGTAAGCTAAATCCCGACGTAGAGCCCAATGCACGTCCCGACGTAGAGCTGAAAGTAAGCTAAATCCCGACGTAGAGGCCAACGGACGTCCCGACGTAGAGCTGAAAGTAAGCTAAATCCCAACGTAGAGGCCAACGCACGTCCCGACGTAGAGGCCAACGCACGTCCCGACGTAGAGCTGAAAGTAAGCTAAATCCCGACGTAGAGCCCAACGCACGTCCCGACGTAGAGGCCAACGCATGTCCCGACGTAGAGCTGAAAGTAAGCTAAATCCCGACGTAGAGCCCAATGCACGTCCAAACGTAGAGCCCAACGCACGTCCCGACGTAGAGCGCAACGCACGTCCCGACATAGAGCCCAACGCACGTCCCGACGTAGAGCTGAAAAAAGCTAAATCCCGACGTAGCGCCCAACGCACGTCCCGAAGTAGCGCCCAACACACGTCCCGACGTAGCGCCCAACGCACGTCCCGACGTAGAGCTGAAAGTAAGCTAAATCCCGACGTAGAGGCCAACGCACGTCCCGACGTAGAGGCCAACGCACGTCCCGACGTAGAGCCCAACGCACGTCCCGACGTAGAGCCCAACGCACGTCCCGACGTAGAGCCCAACGCACGTCCCGACTTAGAGCCCAGCTCACGTCCCGACGTATATCCCAAAGCATGTCCCGACGTAGAGCCCAACGCACGTCACGACGTAGACCTGAAAGTAAGTTAAATCCCGACGTAGAGCCCAACGCACGTCCCGACGTAGAGCCCAACGTACGTCCCGACGTAGAGCCCAAAGCACGTCCCGACGTAGAGGCCAACGCACGTCCCGACGTAGAGGCCAACGCACGTCCCGACGTAGAGCTGAAAGTAAGCTAAATCCCGACGTAGAGCCCAACGCACGTCCCGATGTAGAGCCCAACGCATGTCCCGACGTAGCGCCCAACGCACGTCCCGACGTAGAGCTGAAAGTTAGCTAACTACAGACATAGAGCCCAACGCACGTCCCGACGTAGAGCAGAAAGTTAGCTAACTACAGACATAGAGCCCAACGCACGTCCCGACGTAGAGCCCAACGCACGTCCCGACGTAGAGCCCAACGCACGTCCCGACGTAGAGCTGAAAGTAAGCTAAAACCCGACGTAGAGCCCAACGCACGTCCCGACGTAGAGCTGAAAGTAAGCTAAATCCCGACGTAGAGGCCAACGCACGTCCCGACGTAGAGGCCAACTTACGTCCTGACGTAGAGCTGAAAGTAAGCTAAATCCCGAAGTAGAGGCCAACGCACGTCCCGACGTAGAGGCCAACGCACGTCCCGACGTAGAGCTGAAAGTAAGCTAAATCCCGACGTAGAGCCCAACGCACGTCCCGACGTAGAGCCCAACGCACGTCCCGACGTAGAGCTGAAAGTAAGCTAAATCCCGACGTAGAGCCCAACGCACGTCCCGACGTAGAGGCCAACGCACGTCCCGACTTAGAGGCCAACGCACGTCCCGACGTAGAGGACAACGCACGTCCCGACGTAGAGGCCAACGCACGTCCTGACGTAGAGCTGAAAGTAAGTTAAATCCCAACGTAGAGCTCAACGCACGTCCCGACGTAGAGCCCAACGCACGTCCCGACGTAGAGCCCAACGCACGTCCCGACGTAGCGCTCAGCGCACGTCCCGACGTAGAGCTGAAAGTAAGCTAAATCCCGACGTAGAGGCCAACGCACGTCCCGACGTAGAGGCCAACGCACGTCCCGACGTAGAGCCCAACGCACGTCCCGACATAGCGCCAAACGCACGTCCCGACGTAGAGCTGAAACTTAGCTAACTACAGACGTAGAGCCCAACGCACGTCCCGACGTAGAGCTGAAAGTTAGCTAACTACAGATGTAGAGCCCAACGCACGTCCCGACGTAGAGCCCAACGCACGTCCCGATGTAGAGCCCAACGAAAGTCCCAACGTAGAGCCCAACGCACGTCCCGACGTAGAGCTGAAAGTTAGCTAACTACAGACGTAGAGCCCAACGCACGTCCCGACGTAGAGCCCAACGCACGTCCCGACTTAGAGCCCAGCGCACGTCCCGACGTATATCCCAAAGCATGTCCCGACGTAGAGCCCAACGCACGTCACGACGTAGACCTGAAAGTAAGCTAAATCCCGACGTAGAGCCCAACGCACGTCCCGACGTAGAGCCCAACGTACGTCCCGACGTAGAGCCCAACGCACGTCCCGACGTAGAGCCCAACGCACGTCCCGACGTAGAGCCCAACGCACGTCCCGACGTAGAGCTGAAAGTTAGCTAACTACAGACGTAGAGCCCAAAGCACGTCCCGACGTAGAGCACAACGCATGTCCCGACGTAGAGCCCAACGCACGTCCCGACGTAGAGCTGAAAGTAAGCTAAATCCCGACGTAGAGGCCAACGGACGTCCCGACGTAGAGCTGAAAGTAAGCTAAATCCCAACGTAGAGGCCAACGCACGTCCCGACGTAGAGGCCAACGCACGTCCCGACGTAGAGCTGAAAGTAAGCTAAATCCCGACGTAGAGCCCAACGCACGTCCCGACGTAGAGCTGAAAGTAAGCTAAATCCCGACGTAGAGCCCAATGCACGTCCCGACGTAGAGCTGAAAGTAAGCTAAATCCCGACGTAGAGGCCAACGGACGTCCCGACGTAGAGCTGAAAGTAAGCTAAATCCCAACGTAGAGGCCAACGCACGTCCCGACGTAGAGGCCAACGCACGTCCCGACGTAGAGCTGAAAGTAAGCTAAATCCCGACGTAGAGCCCAACGCACGTCCCGACGTAGAGGCCAACGCACGTCCCGACGTAGAGCTGAAAGTAAGCTAAATCCCGACGTAGAGCCCAATGCACGTCCCGACGTAGAGCCCAACGCACGTCCCGACGTAGCGCCCAACGCACGTCCCGACGTAGAGCTGAAACTAAGCTAAATCCCGACGTAGAGGCCAACGCACGTCCCGACGTAGAGGCCAACGCACGTCCCGAAGTAGAGCCCAACGCACGTCCCGACGTAGAGCTGAAAGTAAGCTAAATCCCGACGTAGAGGCCAACGCACGTCCCGACGTAGAGCCCAAAGCACGTCCCGACGTGTAGCCCAACGCACGTCCCGACGTAGAGCCCAACGCACGTCCCGACGTAGAGCCCAACGCACGTCCCGACGTAGAGCCCAACGCACGTACCGACGTAGCGCCCAACACACGTCCCGACGTAGAGCTGAAAGTTAGCTAACTACAGACGTAGAGCCAAACGCACGTCCCGACGTAGAGCCCAACGCACGTCCCGACGTAGAGCCCAACGCACGTCCCGACGTAGAGCCCAACGCACGTCCCGACGTAGACCTGAAAGTAAGCTAAATCCCGACGTAGAGCCCAACGCACGTCCCGACGTAGAGCCCAACGCACGTCCCGACGTAGAGCTGAAAGTAAGCTAAATCCCGACGTAGAGCCCAACGCACGTCCCGACGTAGAGCCCAACGCACGTCCCGACGTAGAGCTGAAAGTAAGCTAAATCCCGACGTAGAGCCCAACGCACGTCCCGACGTAGAGGCCAACGCACGTCCCGACTTAGAGGCCAACGCACGTCCCGACGTAGAGGACAACGCACGTCCCGACGTAGAGGCCAACGCACGTCCTGACGTAGAGCTGAAAGTAAGTTAAATCCCAACGTAGAGCTCAACGCACGTCCCGACGTAGAGCCCAACGCACGTCCCGACGTAGAGCCCAACGCACGTCCCGACGTAGCGCTCAGCGCACGTCCCGACGTAGAGCTGAAAGTAAGCTAAATCCCGACGTAGAGGCCAACGCACGTCCCGACGTAGAGGCCAACGCACGTCCCGACGTAGAGCCCAACGCACGTCCCGACATAGCGCCAAACGCACGTCCCGACGTAGAGCTGAAACTTAGCTAACTACAGACGTAGAGCCCAACGCACGTCCCGACGTAGAGCTGAAAGTTAGCTAACTACAGATGTAGAGCCCAACGCACGTCCCGACGTAGAGCCCAACGCACGTCCCGATGTAGAGCCCAACGAAAGTCCCAACGTAGATCCCAACGCACGTCCCGACGTAGAGCTGAAAGTTAGCTAACTACAGACGTAGAGCCCAACGCACGTCCCGACGTAGAGCCCAACGCACGTCCCGACTTAGAGCCCAGCGCACGTCCCGACGTATATCCCAAAGCATGTCCCGACGTAGAGCCCAACGCACGTCACGACGTAGACCTGAAAGTAAGCTAAATCCCGACGTAGAGCCCAACGCACGTCCCGACGTAGAGCCCAACGTACGTCCCGACGTAGAGCCCAACGCACGTCCCGACGTAGAGCCCAACGCACGTCCCGACGTAGAGCCCAACGCACGTCCCGACGTAGAGCTGAAAGTTAGCTAACTACAGACGTAGAGCCCAAAGCACGTCCCGACGTAGAGCACAACGCATGTCCCGACGTAGAGCCCAACGCACGTCCCGACGTAGAGCTGAAAGTAAGCTAAATCCCGACGTAGAGGCCAACGGACGTCCCGACGTAGAGCTGAAAGTAAGCTAAATCCCAACGTAGAGGCCAACGCACGTCCCGACGTAGAGGCCAACGCACGTCCCGACGTAGAGCTGAAAGTAAGCTAAATCCCGACGTAGAGCCCAACGCACGTCCCGACGTACAGCTGAAAGTAAGCTAAATCCCGACGTAGAGCCCAATGCACGTCCCGACGTAGAGCTGAAAGTAAGCTAAATCCCGACGTAGAGGCCAACGGACGTCCCGACGTAGAGCTGAAAGTAAGCTAAATCCCAACGTAGAGGCCAACGCACGTCCCGACGTAGAGGCCAACGCACGTCCCGACGTAGAGCTGAAAGTAAGCTAAATCCCGACGTAGAGCCCAACGCACGTCCCGACGTAGAGGCCAACGCACGTCCCGACGTAGAGCTGAAAGTAAGCTAAATCCCGACGTAGAGCCCAATGCACGTCCCGACGTAGAGCCCAACGCACGTCCCGACGTAGCGCCCAACGCACGTCCCGACGTAGAGCTGAAACTAAGCTAAATCCCGACGTAGAGGCCAACGCACGTCCCGACGTAGAGGCCAACGCACGTCCCGAAGTAGAGCCCAACGCACGTCCCGACGTAGAGCTGAAAGTAAGCTAAATCCCGACGTAGAGGCCAACGCACGTCCCGACGTAGAGCCCAAAGCACGTCCCGACGTGTAGCCCAACGCACGTCCCGACGTAGAGCCCAACGCACGTCCCGACGTAGAGCCCAACGCACGTCCCGACGTAGAGCCCAACGCACGTACCGACGTAGCGCCCAACACACGTCCCGACGTAGAGCTGAAAGTTAGCTAACTACAGATGTAGAGACCAACGCACGTCCCGACGTAGAGCTGAAAGTTAGCTAACTACAGACGTAGAGCCCAACGCACGTCCCGACGTAGAGCTGAAAGTTAGCTAACTACAGACGTAGAGCCAAACGCACGTCCCGACGTAGAGCCCAACGCACGTCCCGACGTAGAGCCCAACGCACGTCCCGACGTAGAGCCCAACGCACGTCCCAACGTAGACCTGAAAGTAAGCTAAATCCCGACGTAGAGCCCAACGCACGTCCCGACGTAGAGCCCAACGCACGTCCCGACGTAGAGCTGAAAGTAAGCTAAATCCCGACGTAGAGCCCAACGCACGTCCCGACGTAGAGCCCAACGCACGTCCCGACGTAGAGCTGAAAGTAAGCTAAATCCCGACGTAGAGGCCAACGGACGTCCCGACGTAGAGCTGAAAGTAAGCTAAATCCCAACGTAGAGGCCAACGCACGTCCCGACGTAGAGGCCAACGCACGTCCCGACGTAGAGCTGAAAGTAAGCTAAATCCCGACGTAGAGCCCAACGCACGTCCCGACGTAGAGCCCAACGCACGTCCCGACGTAGAGCTGAAAGTTAGCTAACTACAGACGAAGAGCCCAACGTGCGTCCCGACGTAGAGCTGAAAGTTAGCTAACTACAGACGTAGAGCCCAACGCGCGCCCCGACGTAGAGCTGAAAGTGAGCTAACTACAGACGTAGAGCCCAACGCACGTCCCGACGTAGAGCCCAACGCACGTCCCGACGTAGAGCCCAACGCACGTCCCGACGTAGAGCTGAAAGTAAGCTAAATCCCGACGTAGAGCCCAATGCACGTCCCGACGTAGAGCTGAAAGTAAGCTAAATCCCGACGTAGAGGCCAACGGACGTCCTGACGTAGAGCTGAAAGTAAGCTAAATCCCAACGTAGAGGCCAACGCACGTCCCGACGTAGAGGCCAACGCACGTCCCGACGTAGAGCTGAAAGTAAGCTAAATCCCGACGTAGAGCCCAATGCACGTCCAAACGTAGAGCCCAACGCACGTCCCGACGTAGAGCGCAACGCACGTCCCGACATAGAGCCCAACGCACGTCCCGACGTAGAGCTGAAAAAAGCTAAATCCCGACGTAGCGCCCAACGCACGTCCCGAAGTAGCGCCCAACACACGTCCCGACGTAGCGCCCAACGCACGTCCCGACGTAGAGCTGAAAGTAAGCTAAATCCCGACGTAGAGGCCAACGCACGTCCCGACGTAGAGGCCAACGCACGTCCCGACGTAGAGCCCAACGCACGTCCCGACGTAGAGCCCAACGCACGTCCCGACTTAGAGCCCAGCTCACGTCCCGACGTATATCCCAAAGCATGTCCCGACGTAGAGCCCAACGCACGTCACGACGTAGACCTGAAAGTAAGTTAAATCCCGACGTAGAGCCCAACGCACGTCCCGACGTAGAGCCCAACGTACGTCCCGACGTAGAGCCCAAAGCACGTCCCGACGTAGAGGCCAACGCACGTCCCGACGTAGAGGCCAACGCACGTCCCGACGTAGAGCTGAAAGTAAGCTAAATCCCGACGTAGAGCCCAACGCACGTCCCGACGTAGAGCCCAACGCATGTCCCGACGTAGCGCCCAACGCACGTCCCGACGTAGAGCTGAAAGTTAGCTAACTACAGACATAGAGCCCAACGCACGTCCCGACGTAGAGCAGAAAGTTAGCTAACTACAGACATAGAGCCCAACGCACGTCCCGACGTAGAGCCCAACGCACGTCCCGACGTAGAGCCCAACGCACGTCCCGACGTAGAGCTGAAAGTAAGCTAAAACCCGACGTAGAGCCCAACGCACGTCCCGACGTAGAGCTGAAAGTAAGCTAAATCCCGACGTAGAGGCCAACGCACGTCCCGACGTAGAGGCCAACTTACGTCCTGACGTAGAGCTGAAAGTAAGCTAAATCCCGAAGTAGAGGCCAACGCACGTCCCGACGTAGAGGCCAACGCACGTCCCGACGTAGAGCTGAAAGTAAGCTAAATCCCGACGTAGAGCCCAACGCACGTCCCGACGTAGAGCCCAACGCACGTCCCGACGTAGAGCTGAAAGTAAGCTAAATCCCGACGTAGAGCCCAACGCACGTCCCGACGTAGAGGCCAACGCACGTCCCGACTTAGAGGCCAACGCACGTCCCGACGTAGAGGACAACGCACGTCCCGACGTAGAGGCCAACGCACGTCCCGACGTAAAGCTGAAAGTAAGTTAAATCCCAAAGTAGAGCCCAACGCACGTCCCGACGTAGAGCCCAACGCACGTCCCGACGTAGAGCCCAACACACGTCCCGACGTAGCGCTCAGCGCACGTCCCGACGTAGAGCTGAAAGTAAGCTAAATCCCGACGTAGAGGCCAACGCACGTCCCGACGTAGAGGCCAACGCACGTCCCGACGTAGAGCCCAACGCACGTCCCGACATAGCGCCAAACGCACGTCCCGACGTAGAGCTGAAACTTAGCTAACTACAGACGTAGAGCCCAACGCACGTCCCGACGTAGAGCTGAAAGTTAGCTAACTACAGATGTAGAGCCCAACGCACGTCCCGACGTAGAGCCCAACGCACGTCCCGATGTAGAGCCCAACGAAAGTCCCAACGTAGAGTCCAACGCACGTCCCGACGTAGAGCTGAAAGTTAGCTAACTACAGACGTAGAGCCCAACGCACGTCCCGACGTAGAGCCCAACGCACGTCCCGACTTAGAGCCCAGCGCACGTCCCGACGTATATCCCAAAGCATGTCCCGACGTAGAGCCCAACGCACGTCACGACGTAGACCTGAAAGTAAGCTAAATCCCGACGTAGAGCCCAACGCACGTCCCGACGTAGAGACCAACGTACGTCCCGACGTAGAGCCCAACGCACGTCCCGACGTAGAGCCCAACGCACGTCCCGACGTAGAGCCCAACGCACGTCCCGACGTAGAGCTGAAAGTTAGCTAACTACAGACGTAGAGCCCAAAGCACGTCCCGACGTAGAGCACAACGCATGTCCCGACGTAGAGCCCAACGCACGTCCCGACGTAGAGCTGAAAGTAAGCTAAATCCCGACCTAGAGGCCAACGGACGTCCCGACGTAGAGCTGAAAGTAAGCTAAATCCCAACGTAGAGGCCAACGCACGTCCCGACGTAGAGGCCAACGCACGTCCCGACGTAGAGCTGAAAGTAAGCTAAATCCCGACGTAGAGCCCAACGCACGTCCCGACGTAGAGCTGAAAGTAAGCTAAATCCCGACGTAGAGCGCAATGCACGTCCCGACGTAGAGCTGAAAGTAAGCTAAATCCCGACGTAGAGGCCAACGGACGTCCCGACGTAGAGCTGAAAGTAAGCTAAATCCCAACGTAGAGGCCAACGCACGTCCCGACGTAGAGGCCAACGCACGTCCCGACGTAGAGCTGAAAGTAAGCTAAATCCCGACGTAGAGCCCAACGCACGTCCCGACGTAGAGGCCAACGCACGTCCCGACGTAGAGCTGAAAGTAAGCTAAATCCCGACGTAGAGCCCAATGCACGTCCCGACGTAGAGCCCAACGCACGTCCCGACGTAGCGCCCAACGCACGTCCCGACGTAGAGCTGAAAGTAAGCTAAATCCCGACGTAGAGGCCAACGCACGTCCCGACGTAGAGGCCAACGCACGTCCCGAAGTAGAGCCCAACGCACGTCCCGACGTAGAGCTGAAAGTAAGCTAAATCCCGACGTAGAGGCCAACGCACGTCCCGACGTAGAGCCCAAAGCACGTCCCGACGTGTAGCCCAACGCACGTCCCGACGTAGAGCCCAACGCACGTCCCGACGTAGAGCCCAACGCACGTCCCGACGTAGAGCCCAACGCACGTACCGACGTAGCGCCCAACACACGTCCCGACGTAGAGCTGAAAGTTAGCTAACTACAGATGTAGAGACCAACGCACGTCCCGACGTAGAGCTGAAAGTTAGCTAACTACAGACGTAGAGCCCAACGCACGTCCCGACGTAGAGCTGAAAGTTAGCTAACTACAGACGTAGAGCCAAACGCACGTCCCGACGTAGAGCCCAACGCACGTCCCGACGTAGAGCCCAACGCACGTCCCGACGTAGAGCCCAACGCACGTCCCGACGTAGAGCTGAAAGTAAGCTAAATCCCGACGTAGAGCCCAACGCACGTCCCGACGTAGAGCCCAACGCACGTCCCGACGTAGAGCTGAAAGTAAGCTAAATCCCGACGTAGAGGCCAACGGACGTCCCGACGTAGAGCTGAAAGTAAGCTAAATCCCAACGTAGAGGCCAACGCACGTCCCGACGTAGAGGCCAACGCACGTCCCGACGTAGAGCTGAAAGTAAGCTAAATCCCGACGTAGAGCCCAACGCACGTCCCGACGTAGAGCCCAACGCACGTCCCGACGTAGAGCTGAAAGTTAGCTAACTACAGACGAAGAGCCCAACGTGCGTCCCGACGTAGAGCTGAAAGTTAGCTAACTACAGACGTAGAGCCCAACGCGCGCCCCGACGTAGAGCTGAAAGTGAGCTAACTACAGACGTAGAGCCCAACGCACGTCCCGACGTAGAGGCCAGCGCACGTCCCGACGTAGAGGCCAGCACACGTCCCGACGTAGAGGCCAGCGCACGTCCCGACGTAGAGCCCAACGCACGTCCCGACGTAGAGCTGAAAGTAAGCTAAATCCCGACGTAGAGGCCAACGCACGTCCCGACGTAGAGGCCAGCGCACGTCCCGACGTAGAGGCCAGCACACGTCCCGACGTAGAGGCCAGCGCACGTCCCGACGTAGAGCCCAACGCACGTCCCGACGTACAGCTTAATGTAAGCTAAATCCCGACGTAGAGCCCAACGCAGGTCCCGACGTAGCGCCCAACGCACGTCCCGACGTAGAGCTGAAAGTTAGCTAACTACAGACGTAGAGCCCAACGCACGTCCCGACGTAGAGCCCAACGAAAGTCCCAACGTAGAGCCCAAAGCACGTCCCGACGTAGAGCTGAAAGTTAGCTAACTACAGACGTAGAGCCCAACGCACGTCCCGACGTAGAGCCCAACGCACGTCCCGACTTAGAGCCCAGCTCACGTCCCGACGTATATCCCAAAGCATGTCCCGACGTAGAGCCCAACGCACGTCACGACGTAGACCTGAAAGTAAGTTAAATCCCGACGTAGAGCCCAACGCACGTCCCGACGTAGAGCCCAACGTACGTCCCGACGTAGAGCCCAACGCACGTCCCGACGTAGAGCCCAACGCACGTCCCGACGTAGAGCCCAACGCACGTCCCGACGTAGAGCTGAAAGTAAGCTAAATCCCGACGTAGAGGCCAACGGACGTCCCGACGTAGAGTTGAAAGTAAGCTAAATCCCAACGTAGAGGCCAACGCACGTCCCGACGTAGAGGCCAACGCACGTCCCGACGTAGAGGCCAACGCACGTCCCGACGTAGAGCTGAAAGTAAGCTAAATCCCGACGTAGAGCCCAACGCACGTCCCGACGTAGAGGCCAACGCACGTCCCGACGTAGAGCTGAAAGTAAGCTAAATCCCGACGTAGAGCCCAATGCACGTCCCGA
Source organism: Leptosomus discolor (assembly GCF_034619465.1). Classification (NCBI taxonomy): domain Eukaryota; kingdom Metazoa; phylum Chordata; class Aves; order Leptosomiformes; family Leptosomidae; genus Leptosomus; species Leptosomus discolor. Next base: position 9,172,006 of record NC_141405.1, read on the forward strand.
CGTAGAGCTGAAAGTAAGCTAAATCCCGACGTAGAGGCCAACGGACGTCCCGACGTAGAGCTGAAAGTAAGCTAAATCCCAACGTAGAGGCAAACGCACGTCCCGACGTAGAGGCCAACGCACGTCCCAACGTAGAGCTGAAAGTAAGCTAAATCCCGACGTAGAGCCCAACGCACGTCCCGACGTAGAGGCCAACGCACGTCACGACGTAGAGCTGAAAGTAAGCTAAATCCCGACGTAGAACCCAATGCACGTCCCGACGTAGAGCCCAACGCACGTCCCGACGTAGAGCGCAATGCACGTCCCGACATAGAGCCCAACGCACGTCCCGACGTAGAGCTGAAAGTAAGCTAAATCCCGACGTAGCGCCCAACGCACGTCTCGAAGTAGCGCCCAACACATGTCCCGACGTAGAGCCCACCGCACGTCCCGACGTAGAGCTCAATGCACGTCCCGATGTAGAGCTGAAAGTAAGCTAAATCCCGACGTAGCGCCCAACGCACGTCCCGACGTAGCGCCCAACGCACGTCCCGACGTAGAGCTGAAAGTAAGCTAAATCCCGACGCAGAGGCCAACGCACGTCCCGACGTAGAGGCCAACGCACGTCCCGACCTAGAGGCCAACGCATGTCCCGACATAGAGGCCAACGCACGTCCCGACGTAGAGCTGAAAGTAAGCTAAATCCTGACGTAGAGCCCAACGCACGTCCCGACGTAGAGCCCAACGCACGTCCCGACATAGAGCCCAACGCACGTCCCGACGTAGAGCTGAAAGTAAGCTAAATCCCGACGTAGCGCCCAACGCACGTCCCGAAGTAGCGCCCAACACACGTCCCGACGTAGCGGCCAACGCACGTCCCGACGTAGAGCTGAAAGTTAGCTAACTACAGATGTAGAGCCCAACGCACATCCCGACGTAGAGCCCAACGCACGTCCCGACGTAGAGCATAACGCACGTCCCGACGTAGAGCTGAAAGTAAGCTAAATCCCGACGTAGAGCCCAAAGCACGTCCCGACGTAGAGCCCAACACACGTCCCGGCGTAGAGCCCAACGCACGTCCCGACGTAGCGCCCAACGCACGTCCCGACGTAGAGCTGAAAGTTAGCTAACTACAGATGTAGAGCCCAACGCACGTCCCGACGTAGAGCTGAAAGTTAGCTAACTACAGACGCAGAGCCCAACGCACGTCCCGACGTAGAGCTGAAAGTTAGCTAACTACAGACGTAGAGCCAAACGCACGTCCCGACGTAGAGCCCAACGCACGTCCCGACGTAGAGCCCAACGCACGTCCCGACGTAGAGCTGAAAGTTAGCTAACTACAGACGAAGAGCCCAACGCGCGTCCCGACGTAGAGCTGAAAGTTAGCTAACTACAGACGTAGAGCCCAACGCGCGCCCCGACGTAGAGCCCCACGCGTGTCCCGACGTAGAGCCCAACGCACGTCCCGACGTAGAGCCCAACGCACGTCCCGACGTAGAGCCCAACGCACGTCCCGACGTAGAGCTGAAAGTAAGCTAAATACCGACGTAGAGGCCAACGCACGTCCCGACGTAGAGGCCAATGCACGTGGCGACGTAGAGCCCAAAGCACGTCCCGACGTAGAGGCCAACGCACGTCCCGACGTAGAGGCCAACGCACGTCCCGACGTAGAGCTGAAAGTAAGCTAAATCCCGACGTAGAGCCCAACGCACGTCCCGACGTAGAGCCCAACGCATGTCCCGACGTAGAGCTGAAAGTAAGCTAAAACACGACGTAGAGCCCAACGCACGTCCCGACGTAGAGCTGAAAGTAAGCTAAATCCCGACGTAGAGGCCAACGCACGTCCCGACGTAGAGGCCAACTTATGTCCTGACGTAGAGCTGAAAGTAAGCTAAATCCCGAAGTAGAGGCCAACGCACGTCCCGACGTAGAGGCCAACGCACGTCCCGACGTAGAGCTGAAAGTAAGCTAAATCCCGACGTAGAGCCCAACACACGTCCCGACGTAGAGCCCAACGCACGTCCCGACGTAGAGCTGAAAGTAAGCTAAATCCTGATGTAGAGGCCAACGCACGTCCCGACGTAGAGGCCAACGCACGTCCCGACGTAGAGGCCAACGCACGTCCCGACGTAGAGGACAACGCACGTCCCGACGTAGAGGCCAACGCACGTCCCGACGTAGAGCTGAAAGTAAGTTAAATCCCAACGTAGAGCCCAACGCACGTCCCGACGTAGAGCCCAACGCACGTCCCGACGTAGAGCCCAACGCACGTCCCGACGTAGCGCTCAGCGCACGTCCCGACGTAGAGCTGAAAGTAAGCTAAATCCCGACGTAGAGGCCAACGCAAGTCCCGACGTAGAGGCCAACGCACGTCCCGACGTAGAGCCCAACGCACGTCCCGACATAGCGCCAAACGCACGTCCCGACGTAGAGCTGAAACTTAGCTAACTACAGACGTAGAGCCCAACGCACGTCCCGACGTAGAGCTGAAAGTTAGCTAACTACAGATGTAGAGCCCAACGCACGTCCCGACGTAGAGCCCAACGCACGTCCCGATGTAGAGCCCAACGAAAGTCCCAACGTAGAGCCCAACGCACGTCCCGACGTAGAGCTGAAAGTTAGCTAACTACAGACGTAGAGCCCAACGCACGTCCCGACGTAGAGCCCAACGCACGTCCCGACTTAGAGCCCAGCGCACGTCCCGACGTATATCCCAAAGCATGTCCCGACGTAGAGCCCAACGCACGTCACGACGTAGACCTGAAAGTAAGCTAAATCCCGACGTAGAGCCCAACGCACGTCCCGACGTAGAGCCCAACGTACGTCCCGACGTAGAGCCCAACGCACGTCCCGACGTAGAGCCCAACGCACGTCCCGACGTAGAGCCCAACGCACGTCCCGACGTAGAGCTGAAAGTTAGCTAACTACAGACGTAGAGCCCAAAGCACGTCCCGACGTAGAGCACAACGCATGTCCCGACGTAGAGCCCAACGCACGTCCCGACGTAGAGCTGAAAGTAAGCTAAATCCCGACGTAGAGGCCAACGGACGTCCCGACGTAGAGCTGAAAGTAAGCTAAATCCCAACGTAGAGGCCAACGCGCGTCCCGACGTAGAGGCCAACGCACGTCCCGACGTAGAGGCCAACGCACGTCCCGACGTAGAGCTGAAAGTAAGCTAAATCCCGACGTAGAGCCCAACGCACGTCCCGACGTAGAGGCCAACGCACGTCCCGACGTAGAGCTGAAAGTAAGCTAAATCCCGACGTAGAGCCCAATGCACGTCCCGACGTAGAGCTGAAAGTAAGCTAAATCCCGACGTAGAGGCCAACGGACGTCCCGACGTAGAGCTGAAAGTAAGCTAAATCCCAACGTAGAGGCCAACGCACGTCCCGACGTAGAGGCCAACGCACGTCCCGACGTAGAGCTGAAAGTAAGCTAAATCCCGACGTAGAGCCCAACGCACGTCCCGACGTAGAGGCCAACGCACGTCCCGACGTAGAGCTGAAAGTAAGCTAAATCCCGACGTAGAGCCCAATGCACGTCCCCACGTAGAGCCCAACGCACGTCCCGACGTAGAGCGCAACGCACGTCCCGACATAGAGCCCAACGCACGTCCCGACGTAGAGCTGAAAGTAAGCTAAATCCCGACGTAGCGCCCAACGCACGTCCCGAAGTAGCGCCCAACACACGTCCCGACGTAGCGCCCAACGCACGTCCCGACGTAGAGCTGAAAGTAAGCTAAATCCCGACGTAGAGGCCAACGCACGTCCCGACGTAGAGGCCAGCGCACGTCCCGACGTAGAGCCCAACGCACGTCCCGACGTAGAGCTGAAAGTAAGCTAAATCCCGACGTAGAGGCCAACGCACGTCCCGACGTAGAGGCCAGCGCACGTCCCGACGTAGAGGAAAGCACACGTCCCGACGTAGAGGAAAGCACACGTCCCGACGTAGAGGCCAGCGCACGTCCCGACGTAGAGCCCAACGCACGTCCCGACGTAGAGCTTAATGTAAGCTAAATCCCGACGTAGAGCCCAACACACGTCCCGACGTAGAGCCCAATGCACGTCCCGACATAAAGCTGAAAGTAAGCTAAATCCCGACGTAGCGCCCAACGCACGTCCCGACGTAGCGCCCAATGCACGTCCCGACGTAGAGCTGAAAGTTAGCTAACTACAGACGTAGAGCCCAACGCACGTCCCGACGTAGAGCCCAACGAAAGTCCCAACGTAGAGCCCAACGCACGTCCCGACGTAGAGCTGAAAGTTAGCTAACTACAGACGTAGAGCCCAACGCACGTCCCGACGTAGAGCCCAACGCACGTCCCGACTTAGAGCCCAGCTCACGTCCCGACGTATATCCCAAAGCATGTCCCGACGTAGAGCCCAACGCACGTCACGACGTAGACCTGAAAGTAAGTTAAATCCCGACGTAGAGCCCAACGCACGTCCCGACGTAGAGCCCAACGTACGTCCCGACGTAGAGCCCAAAGCACGTCCCGACGTAGAGGCCAACGCACGTCCCGACGTAGAGGCCAACGCACGTCCCGACGTAGAGCTGAAAGTAAGCTAAATCCCGACGTAGAGCCCAACGCACGTCCCGACGTAGAGCCCAACGCATGTCCCGACGTAGCGCCCAACGCACGTCCCGACGTAGAGCTGAAAGTTAGCTAACTACAGACATAGAGCCCAACGCACGTCCCGACGTAGAGCAGAAAGTTAGCTAACTACAGACATAGAGCCCAACGCACGTCCCGACGTAGAGCCCAACGCACGTCCCGACGTAGAGCCCAACGCACGTCCCGACGTAGAGCTGAAAGTAAGCTAAAACCCGACGTAGAGCCCAACGCACGTCCCGACGTAGAGCTGAAAGTAAGCTAAATCCCGACGTAGAGGCCAACGCACGTCCCGACGTAGAGGCCAACTTACGTCCTGACGTAGAGCTGAAAGTAAGCTAAATCCCGAAGTAGAGGCCAACGCACGTCCCGACGTAGAGGCCAACGCACGTCCCGACGTAGAGCTGAAAGTAAGCTAAATCCCGACGTAGAGCCCAACGCACGTCCCGACGTAGAGCCCAACGCACGTCCCGACGTAGAGCTGAAAGTAAGCTAAATCCCGACGTAGAGCCCAACGCACGTCCCGACGTAGAGGCCAACGCACGTCCCGACTTAGAGGCCAACGCACGTCCCGACGTAGAGGACAACGCACGTCCCGACGTAGAGGCCAACGCACGTCCCGACGTAGAGCTGAAAGTAAGTTAAATCCCAACGTAGAGCCCAACGCACGTCCCGACGTAGAGCCCAACGCACGTCCCGACGTAGAGCCCAACGCACGTCCCGACGTAGCGCTCAGCGCACGTCCCGACGTAGAGCTGAATGTAAGCTAAATCCCGACGTAGAGGCCAACGCACGTCCCGACGTAGAGGCCAACGCACGTCCCGACATAGCGCCAAACGCACGTCCCGACGTAGAGCTGAAACTTAGCTAACTACAGACGTAGAGCCCAACGCACGTCCCGACGTAGAGCTGAAAGTTAGCTAACTACAGATGTAGAGCCCAACGCACGTCCCGACGTAGAGCCCAACGCACGTCCCGATGTAGAGCCCAACGAAAGTCCCAACGTAGAGCCCAACGCACGTCCCGACGTAGAGCTGAAAGTTAGCTAACTACAGACGTAGAGCCCAACGCACGTCCCGACGTAGAGCTGAAAGTTAGCTAACTACAGACGTAGAGCCCAACGCACGTCCCGACGTAGAGCCCAACGCACGTCCCGACGTAGAGCCCAACGCACGTCCCGACGTAGAGCTGAAAGTAAGCTAAATCCCGACGTAGAGGCCAACGCACGTCCCGAGGTAGAGGCCAACGCACGTCCCGACGTAGAGCCCAAAGCACGTCCCGACTTAGAGGCCAACGCACGTCCCGACGTAGAGCTGAAAGTAAGCTAAATCCCGATGTAGAGGCCAACGCACGTCCCGACGTAGAGGCCAACGCACGTCCCGACTTAGAGGCCAACGCTCGTCCCGACGTAGAGGCCAACGCACGTCCCGACGTAGAGGCCAACGCACGTCCCGACGTAGAGCTGAAAGTAAGTTAAATCCCGACGTAGAGCCCAACGCACGTCCCGACGTAGAGCCCAACGCACGTCCCGACGTAGAGCTTAATGTAAGCTAAATCCCGACGTAGAGCCCAACGCACGTCCCGACGTAGAGCCCAACGCACGTCTAGACGTAGAGCCCAATGCACGTCCCGACGTAAAGCTGAAAGTAAGCTAAATCCCGACGTAGCGCCCAACGCACGTCCCGACGTAGCGCCCAACGCACGTCCCGACGTAGAGCTGAAAGTTAGCTAACTACAGACGTAGAGCCCAACGCACGTCCCGACGTAGAGCTGAAAGTTAGCTAACTACAGACGAAGAGCCCAACGCGCGTCCCGACGTAGAGCTGAAAGTTAGCTAACTACAGACGTAGAGCCCAACGCGCGTCCCGACGTATAGCCCACCGCGTGTCCCGACGTAGAGCTCAACGCACGTCCCGACGGAGAGGCCAACGCACGTCCCGACGTAGAGGCCAACGCACGTCCCGACGTAGAGCTGAAAGTAAGCTAAATCCCGACGTAGAGCCCAACGCACGTCCCGACGTAGAGCCCAACGCGCGTCCCGACGTAGCGCCCAACGCACGTCCCGACGTAGAGCTGAAAGTTAGCTAACTACAGACGTAGAGCCCAACGCACGTCCCGACGTAGAGCAGAAAGTTAGCTAACTACAGACGTAGAGCCCAACGCACGTCCCGACGTAGAGCCCAACGCACGTCCCGACGTAGAGCCCAACGCACGTCCCGACGTAGCGCCCAACGCACGTCCCGACGTAGAGGCCAACGCACGTCCCGACGTAGAGCCCAACGCACGTCCCGACTTAGAGGCCAACGCACGTCCCGACGTAGAGGACAACGCACATCCCGACGTAGAGGCCAACGCACGTCGCGACGTAGAGCTGAAATTAAGCTAAATCCCGACGTAGAGCCCAACGCACGTCCCGACGTAGAGCCCAACGCACGTCCCGACGTAGAGCCCAACGCACGTCCCGACGTAGAGCTGAAAGTTAGCTAACTACAGACGTAGAGCCCAACGCACGTCCCGACATAGAGCCCAACGCACGTCCCGACGTAGAGCTGAAAGTAAGCTAAATCCCGAAGTAGAGCCCAACACACGTCCCGACGTAGAGGCGAACGCACGTCCCGACGTAAAGCTGAAAGTAAGCTAAATCCCGACGTAGAGCCCAACGCACGTCCCGACGTAGAGGCCAACGCACGTCCCGACGTAGAGCTGAAAGTAAGCTAAATCCCGACGTAGAGCCCAACGCACGTCCCGACGTAGAGCCCAACGCACGTCCCGACGTAGAGCCCAACGCACGTCCCGACGTAGAGCCCACCGCACGTCCCGACGTAGAGCCCAACGCACGTCCCGACGTAGAGCTGAAAGTAAGCTAAATCCCGACGTAGCGCCCAACGCACGTCCCGACGTAGTTCCCAACGCACGTCCCGACGTAGAGGCCAACGCACGTCCCGACGTAGAGGCCAACGCACGTCCCGACGTAGAGCTGAAAGTAAGCTAAATCCCGATGTAGAGCCCAACGCACATCCCGACGTAGAGCCCAACGCACGTCCCGACGTAGAGCCCAACGCACGTCCCGACGTAGCGCCCAACGCACGTCCCGACGTAGAGCTGAAAGTAAGTTAAATCCCGACGTAGAGGCCAACGCACGTCCCGACATAGAGCTGAAAGTAAGCTAAATCCCGACGTAGAGCCCAACGCACGTCCCGACGTAGAGCCCAACGCACGTCCCGACGTAGAGCCCAACGCACGTCCCGACGTAGAGCTGAAAGTTAGCTAACTACAGACGTAGAGCCCAACGCACGTCCCGACGTAGAGCCCAACGCACGTCACGACGTAGAGCTGAAAGTAAGCTAAATCCCGACGTAGAGGCCAACGGACGTCCCAACGTAGAGGCCAACGCACGTCCCGACCTAGAGGCCAACGCACGTCCCGACGTAGAGGCCAACGCACGTCCCGACGTAGAGCTGAAAGTAAACTAAATCCCGACGTATAGGCCAACGCACGTCCCGACGTAGCGGCCAACGCACGTCCCGACGTAGAGCTGAAAGTAAGCTAAATCCCGACGTAGAGCCCAACGCACGTCCCGACGTAGAGCCCAACGCACGTCCCGACGTAGAGCCCACCGCACGTCCCGACGTAGAGCCCAATGCACGTCCCGACGTAGAGCCCAACGCACGTCCCGACGTAGAGCCACCGCACGTCCCGACGTAGAGCCCAATGCACGTCCCGACGTAGAGCTCAAAGTAAGCTGAATCCCGACGTAGCGCCCAACGCACGTCCCGACGTAGAGCTGAAAGTAAGCTAAATCCCGACGCAGAGGCCAACGCACGTCCCGACGTAGAGGCCAACGCACGTCCCGACCTAGAGGCCAACGCACGTCCCGACGTAGAGCTGAAAGTAAGCTAAATCCCGATGTAGAGCCCAACGCACGTCCCGACGTAGAGCCCAACGCACGTCCCGACGTAGAGCCCAACGCACGTCCCGACGTAGCGCCCAACGCACGTCCCGACGTAGAGCTGAAAGTAAGTTAAATCCCGACGTAGAGGCCAACGCACGTCCCGACGTAGAGGCCAACGCACATCCCGACTTAGAGGCCAACGCACGTCCCGACGTAGAGCTGAAAGTAAGCTAAATCCCGACGTAGAGCCCAACGCACGTCCCGACGTAGAGCCCAACGCACGTCCCGACGTAGAGCCCAACGCACGTCCCGACCTAGAGCTGAAAGTTAGCTAACTACAGACGTAGAGCCCAACGCACGTCCCGACGTAGAGCCCAACGCACGTCACGACGTAGAGCTGAAAGTAAGCTAAATCCCGACGTAGAGGCCAACGGACGTCCCGACGTAAAGGCCAACGCACGTCCCGACCTAGAGGCCAATGCACGTCCCGACGTAGAGGCCAACGCACGTCCCGACGTAGAGCTGAAAGTAAACTAAATCCCGACGTAGAGGCCAACGCACGTCCCGACGTAGAGGCCAACGCACGTCCCGACGTAGAGCTGAAAGTAAGCTAAATCCCGACGTAGAGCCCAACGCACGTCCCGACATAGAGCCCAACGCACGTCCCGACGTAGAGCCCAACGCACGTCCCGACGTAGAGCCCAATGCACATCCCGACGTAGAGCCCAACGCACGTCCCGACGTAGAGCCCAACGCACGTCCCGACGTAGAGCTGAAAGTTAGCTAACTACAGACGTAGAGCCCAACGCACGTCCCGACGTAGAGCCCAACGCACGTCACGACGTAGAGCTGAAAGTAAGCTAAATCCCGACGTAGAGGCCAACGGACGTCCCAACATAGAGGCCAACGCACGTCCCGACCTAGAGGCCAACGCACGTCCCGACGTAGAGGTCAACGCACGTCCCGACGTAGAGCTGAAAGTAAACTAAATCCCGACGTAGAGGCCAACGCACGTCCCGACGTAGCGGCCAACGCACGTCCCGACGAAGAGCTGAAAGTAAGCTAAATCCCGACGTAGAGCCCAACGCACGTCCCGACGTAGAGCCCAACGCACGTCCCGACGTAGAGCCCACCGCACGTCCCGACGTAGAGCCCAATGCACGTCCCGACGTAGAGCCCAACGCACGTCCCGACGTAGAGCCACCGCACGTCCCGACGTAGAGCCCAATGCACGTCCCGACGTAGAGCTGAAAGTAAGCTAAATCCCGACGTAGCGCCCAACGCACGTCCCGACGTAGAGCTGAAAGTAAGCTAAATCCCGACGCAGAGGCCAACGCACGTCCCGACGTAGAGGCCAACGCACGTCCCGACCTAGAGGCCAACGCACGTCCCGACGTAGAGCTGAAAGTAAGCTAAATCCCGATGTAGAGCCCAACGCACGTCCCGACGTAGAGCCCAACGCACGTCCCGACGTAGAGCCCAACGCACGTCCCGACGTAGCGCCCAACGCACGTCCCGACGTAGAGCTGAAAGTAAGTTAAATCCCGACGTAGAGGCCAACGCACGTCCCGACGTAGAGGCCAACGCACGTCCCGACTTAGAGGCCAACGCACGTCCCGACGTAGAGCTGAAAGTAAGCTAAATCCCGACGTAGAGCCCAACGCACGTCCCGACGTAGAGCCCAACGCACGTCCCGACGTAGAGCCCAACGCACGTCCCGACGTAGAGCTGAAAGTTAGCTAACTACAGACGTAGAGCCCAACGCACGTCCCGACGTAGAGCCCAATGCACGTCCCGACGTAGAGCCCAACGCACGTCCCGACGTAGAGCCCAACGCACGTCCCGACGTAGAGCCCAATGCACGTCCCGACGTAGAGCTCAAAGTAAGCTGAATCCCGACGTAGCGCCCAACGCACGTCCCGACGTAGAGCTGAAAGTAAGCTAAATCCCGACGCAGAGGCCAACGCACGTCCCGACGTAGAGGCCAACGCACGTCCCGACCTAGAGGCCAACGCACGTCCCGACGTAGAGCTGAAAGTAAGCTAAATCCCGATGTAGAGCCCAACGCACGTCCCGACGTAGAGCCCAACGCACGTCCCGACGTAGAGCCCAACGCACGTCCCGACGTAGCGCCCAACGCACGTCCCGACGTAGAGCTGAAAGTAAGTTAAATCCCGACGTAGAGGCCAACGCACGTCCCGACGTAGAGGCCAACGCACGTCCCGACTTAGAGGCCAACGCACGTCCCGACGTAGAGCTGAAAGTAAGCTAAATCCCGACGTAGAGCCCAACGCACGTCCCGACGTAGAGCCCAACGCACGTCCCGACGTAGAGCCCAACGCACGTCCCGACGTAGAGCTGAAAGTTAGCTAACTACAGACGTAGAGCCCTACGCACGTCCCGACGTAGAGCCCAACGCACGTCACGACGTAGAGCTGAAAGTAAGCTAAATCCCGACGTAGAGGCCAACGGACGTCCCGACGTAAAGGCCAACGCACGTCCCGACCTAGAGGCCAATGCACGTCCCGACGTAGAGGCCAACGCACGTCCCGACGTAGAGCTGAAAGTAAACTAAATCCCGACGTAGAGGCCAACGCACGTCCCGACGTAGAGGCCAACGCACGTCCCGACGTAGAGCTGAAAGTAAGCTAAATCCCGACGTAGAGCCCAACGCACGTCCCGACGTAGAGCCCAACGCACGTCCCGACGTAGAGCCCAACGCACGTCCCGACGTAGAGCCCACCGCACGTCCCGACGTAGAGCCCAACGCACGTCCCGACGTAGAGCCCAATGCACATCCCGACGTAGAGCCCAACGCACGTCCCGACGTAGAGCCCAACGCACGTCCCGACGTAGAGCTGAAAGTTAGCTAACTACAGACGTAGAGCCCAACGCACGTCCCGACGTAGAGCCCAACGCACGTCACGACGTAGAGCTGAAAGTAAGCTAAATCCCGACGTAGAGGCCAACGGACGTCCCAACATAGAGGCCAACGCACGTCCCGACCTAGAGGCCAACGCACGTCCCGACGTAGAGGTCAACGCACGTCCCGACGTAGAGCTGAAAGTAAACTAAATCCCGACGTAGAGGCCAACGCACGTCCCGACGTAGCGGCCAACGCACGTCCCGACGAAGAGCTGAAAGTAAGCTAAATCCCGACGTAGAGCCCAACGCACGTCCCGACGTAGAGCCCAACGCACGTCCCGACGTAGAGCCCACCGCACGTCCCGACGTAGAGCCCAATGCACGTCCCGACGTAGAGCCCAACGCACGTCCCGACGTAGAGCCACCGCACGTCCCGACGTAGAGCCCAATGCACGTCCCGACGTAGAGCTGAAAGTAAGCTAAATCCCGACGTAGCGCCCAACGCACGTCCCGACGTAGAGCTGAAAGTAAGCTAAATCCCGACGCAGAGGCCAACGCACGTCCCGACGTAGAGGCCAACGCACGTCCCGACCTAGAGGCCAACGCACGTCCCGACGTAGAGCTGAAAGTAAGCTAAATCCCGATGTAGAGCCCAACGCACGTCCCGACGTAGAGCCCAACGCACGTCCCGACGTAGAGCCCAACGCACGTCCCGACGTAGCGCCCAACGCACGTCCCGACGTAGAGCTGAAAGTAAGTTAAATCCCGACGTAGAGGCCAACGCACGTCCCGACGTAGAGGCCAACGCACGTCCCGACTTAGAGGCCAACGCACGTCCCGACTTAGAGGCCAACGCACGTCCCGACGTAGAGCTGAAAGTAAGCTAAATCCCGACGTAGAGCCCAACGCACGTCCCGACGTAGAGCCCAACGCACGTCCCGACGTAGAGCCCAACGCACGTCCCGACGTAGAGCTGAAAGTTAGCTAACTACAGACGTAGAGCCCAACGCACGTCCCGACGTAGAGCCCAACGCACGTCACGACGTAGAGCTGAAAGTAAGCTAAATCCCGACGTAGAGGCCAACGGACGTCCCGACGTAAAGGCCAACGCACGTCCCGACCTAGAGGCCAATGCACGTCCCGACGTAGAGGCCAACGCACGTCCCGACGTAGAGCTGAAAGTAAACTAAATCCCGACGTAGAGGCCAACGCACGTCCCGACGTAGAGGCCAACGCACGTCCCGACGTAGAGCTGAAAGTAAGCTAAATCCCGACGTAGAGCCCAACGCACGTCCCGACGTAGAGCCCACCGCACGTCCCGACGTAGAGCCCAATGCACATCCCGACGTAGAGCCCAACGCACGTCCCGACGTAGAGCCACCGCACGTCCCGACGTAGAGCCCAATGCACGTCCCGACGTAGAGCTGAAAGTAAGCTAAATCCCGACGTAGCGCCCAACGCACGTCCCGACGTAGCGCCCAACGCACGTCCCGACGTAGATCTGAAAGTAAGCTAAATCCCGACGCAGAGGCCAACGCACGTCCCGACGTAGAGGCCAACGCACGTCCCGACCTAGAGGCCAACACACGTCCCGACGTAGAGGCCAACGCACGTCCCGACGTAGAGCTGAAAGTAAGCTAAATCCCGACGTAGAGCCCAACGCACGTCCCGACGTAGAGCCCAACGAACGTCCCGACGTAGCGCCCAACGCACGTCCCGACGTAGAGCTGAAAGTTAGCTAACTACAGACATAGAGCCCAACGCACGTCCCGAGGTAGAGCAGAAAGTTAGCTAACTACAGACATAGAGCCCAACGCACGTCCCGACGTAGAGCCCAACGCACGTCCCGATGTAGAGCCCAACGCACGTCCCGACGTAGAGATGAAAGTAAGCTAAAACCCGACGTAGAGCCCAACGCACGTCCCGACGTAGAGCTGAAAGTAAGCTAAATCCCGACGTAGAGGTCAACGCACGTCCCGACGTAGAGATCAACGCACGTCCCGACGTAGAGGTGAAAGTAAGCTAAATCCCGAAGTAGACGCCAACACACGTCCCGACGTAGAGGCCAACGCACGTCCCGACGTAGAGCTGGAAGTAAGCTAAATCCCGACGTAGAGCCCAACGCACGTCCCGACGTAGAGCCCAACGCACGTCCCGACGTAGAGCTGAAAGTAAGCTAAATCCCGATGTAGAGGCCAACGCACGTCCCGACGTAGAGGCCAACGCACGTCCCGACGTAGAGGCCAACGCACGTCCCGACGTAGAGGCCAACGCACGTCCCGACGTAGAGCTGAAAGTAAGTTAAATCCCGACGTAGAGCCCAACGCACGTCCCGACGTAGAGCCCAACGCACGTCCCGACGTAGAGCTTAATGTAAGCTAAATCCCGACGTAGAGCCCAACGCACGTCCCGACGTAGAGCCCAACGCACGTCCCGACGTAGAGCCCAATGCACGTCCCGACGTAAAGCTGAAAGTAAGCTAAATCCCGACGTAGCGCCCAACGCACGTCCCGACGTAGCGCCCAACGCACGTCCCGACGTAGAGCTGAAAGTTAGCTAACTACAGACGTAGAGCCCAACGCACGTCCCGACGTAGAGCTGAAAGTTAGCTAACTACAGACGAAGAGCCCAACGCGCGTCCCGACGTAGAGATGAAAGTTAGCTAACTACAGACGTAGAGCCCAACGCGCGTCCCGACGTATAGCCCACCGCGTGTCCCGACGTAGAGCTCAACGCACGTCCCGACGTAGAGCCCAACGCACGTCCCGACGTAGAGCTGAAAGTAAGCTAAATCCCGACGTAGAGCCCAACGCACGTCCCGACGTAGAGCCCAACGCGCGTCCCGACGTAGCGCCCAACGCACGTCCCGACGTAGCGCCCAACGCACGTCCCGACGTAGAGCTGAAAGTTAGCTAACTACAGACGTAGAGCCCAACGCACGTCCCGACGTAGAGCAGAAAGTTAGCTAACTACAGACGTAGAGCCCAACGCACGTCCCGACGTAGAGCCCAACGCACGTCCCGACGTAGAGCCCAACGCACGTCCCGACGTAGCGCCCAACGCACGTCCCGACGTACAGGCCAACGCACGTCCCGACGTAGAGCCCAACGCACGTCCCGACTTAGAGGCCAACGCACGTCCCGACGTAGAGGACAACGCACATCCCGACGTAGAGGCCAACGCACGTCCCGACGTAGAGCTGAAATTAAGCTAAATCCCGACGTAGAGCCCAACGCACGTCCCGACGTAGAGCCCAACGCACGTCCCGACGTAGAGCCCAACGCACGTCCCGACGTAGAGCTGAAAGTTAGCTAACTACAGACGTAGAGCCCAACGCACGTCCCGACATAGAGCCCAACGCACGTCCCGACGTAGAGCTGAAAGTAAGCTAAATCCCGAAGTAGAGCCCAACACACGTCCCGACGTAGAGGCGAACGCACGTCCCGACGTAGAGCTGAAAGTAAGCTAAATCCCGACGTAGAGCCCAACGCACGTCCCGACGTAGAGCCCAACGCACGTCCCGACGTAGAGCTGAAAGTAAGCTAAATCCCGACGTAGAGCCCAACGCACGTCCCGACGTAGAGCTCAACGCACGTCCCGACGTAGAGCCCAACGCACGTCCCGACGTAGAGCCCACCGCACGTCCCGACGTAGAGCCCAACGCACGTCCCGACGTAGAGCTGAAAGTAAGCTAAATCCCGACGTAGCGTCCAACGCACGTCCCGACGTAGTTACCAACGCACGTCCCGACGTAGAGCTGAAAGTAATCTAAATCCCGACGTAGAGGCCAACGCACGTCCCGACGTAGAGGCCAACGCACGTCCCGACCTAGAGGCCAACGCACGTCCCGACATAGAGGCCAACGCACGTCCCGACGTAGAGCTGAAAGTAAGCTAAATCCCGATGTAGAGCCCAACGCACGTCCCGACGTAGAGCCCAACGCACGTCCCGACGTAGAGCCCAACGCATGTCCCGACGTAGTGCCCAACGCACGTCCCGACGTAGAGCTGAAAGTAAGTTAAATCCCGACGTAGAGGCCAACGCACGTCCCGACGTAGAGGCCAACGCACGTCCCGACTTAGAGGCCAACGCACGTCCCGACTTAGAGGCCAACGCACGTCCCGACGTAGAGCTGAAAGTAAGCTAAATCCCGACGTAGAGCCCAACGCACGTCCCGACGTAGAGCCCAACGCACGTCCCGACGTAGAGCCCAACGCACGTCCCGACGTAGAGCTGAAAGTTAGCTAACTACAGACGTAGAGCCCAACGCACGTCCCGACGTAGAGCCCAACGCACGTCCCGACGTAGAGCTGAAAGTAAGCTAAATCCCGACGTAGAGGCCAACGGACGTCCCAACGTAGAGGCCAACGCACGTCCCGACCTAGAGGCCAACGCACGTCCCGACGTAGAGGCCAACGCACGTCCCGACGTAGAGCTGAAAGTAAACTAAATCCCGACGTAGAGGCCAACGCACGTCCCGACGTAGCGGCCAACGCACGTCCCGACGTAGAGCTGAAAGTAAGCTAAGTCCCGACGTAGAGCCCAACGCACGTCCCGACGTAGAGCCCAACGCACGTCCCGACGTAGAGCCCACCGCACGTCCCGACGTAGAGCCCAATGCACGTCCCGACGTAGAGCCCAACGCACGTCCCGACGTAGAGCCACCGCACGTCCCGACGTAGAGCCCAATGCACGTCCCGACGTAGAGCTGAAAGTAAGCTAAATCCCGACGTAGCGCCCAACGCACGTCCCGACGTAGAGCTGAAAGTAAGCTAAATCCCGACGCAGAGGCCAACGCACGTCCCGACGTAGAGGCCAACGCACGTCCCGACCTAGAGGCCAACGCACGTCCCGACGTAGAGGCCAACGCACGTCCCGACGTAGAGCTGAAAGTAAGCTAAATCCCGACGTAGAGCCCAACGCACGTCCCGACGTAGAGCTGAAAGTAAGCTAAATCCCGACGTAGAGGCCAACGCACGTCCCGACGTAGAGACCAACGCACGTCCCGACGTAGAGCTGAAAGTAAGCTAAATCCCGAAGTAGACGCCAACACACGTCCCGACGTAGAGGCCAACGCACGTCCCGACGTAGAGCTGAAAGTAAGCTAAATCCCGACGTAGAGCCCAACGTACGTCCCGACGTAGAGCCCAACGCACGTCCCGACGTAGAGCCCAACGCACGTCCCGACGTAGCGCCCAACGCACGTCCCGACGTAGAGCTCAAAGTAAGTTAAATCCCGACGTAGAGGCCAACGCACGTCCCGACGTAGAGGCCAACGCACGTCCCGACTTAGAGGCCAACGCACGTCCCGACGTAGAGCCCAACGCACGTCCCGATGTAGAGCTGAAAGTTAGCTAACTACAGACGTAGAGCCCAACGCACGTCCCGACGTAGAGCCCAACGCACGTCACGACGTAGAGCTGAAAGTAAGCTAAATCCCGACGTAGAGGCCAACGGACGTCCCAACGTAGAGGCCAATGCACGTCCCGACCTAGAGCTGAAAGTAAGCTAAATCCCGACGTAGAGCCCAACGCACGTCCCGACGTAGAGCCCAACGCACGTCCCGACGTAGAGCCCAACGCACGTCCCGACGTAGAGCTGAAAGTTAGCTAACTACAGACGTAGAGCCCAACGCAGGTCCCGACGTAGAGCCCAACGCACGTCACGACGTAGAGCTGAAAGTAAGCTAAATCCCGACGTAGAGGCCAACGGACGTCCCAACGTAGAGGCCAACGCACGTCCCGACCTAGAGGCCAACGCACGTCCCGA
Organism: Leptosomus discolor; assembly: GCF_034619465.1. Classification (NCBI taxonomy): domain Eukaryota; kingdom Metazoa; phylum Chordata; class Aves; order Leptosomiformes; family Leptosomidae; genus Leptosomus; species Leptosomus discolor. Next base: position 9,189,123 of record NC_141405.1, read on the forward strand.
CGTAGAGGCCAACGCACGTCCCGACGTAGAGCTGAAAGTAAACTAAATCCCGACGTAGAGGCCAACGCACGTCCCGACGTAGCGGCCAACGCACGTCCCGACGTAGAGCTGAAAGTAAGCTAAGTCCCGACGTAGAGCCCAACGCACGTCCCGACGTAGAGCCCAACGCACGTCCCGACGTAGAGCCCACCGCACGTCCCGACGTAGAGCCCACCGCACGTCCCGACGTAGAGCCCAACGCACGTCCCGACGTAGAGCCACCGCACGTCCCGACGTAGAGCCCAATGCACGTCCCGACGTAGAGCTGAAAGTAAGCTAAATCCCGACGTAGCGCCCAACGCACGTCCCGACGTAGAGCTGAAAGTAAGCTAAATCCCGACGCAGAGGCCAACGCACGTCCCGACGTAGAGGCCAACGCACGTCCCGACCTAGAGGCCAACGCACGTCCCGACGTAGAGGCCAACGCACGTCCCGACGTAGAGCTGAAAGTAAGCTAAATCCCGACGTAGAGGCCAACGCACGTCCCGACGTAGAGACCAACGCACGTCCCGACGTAGAGCTGAAAGTAAGCTAAATCCCGAAGTAGACGCCAACACACGTCCCGACGTAGAGGCCAACGCACGTCCCGACGTAGAGCTGAAAGTAAGCTAAATCCCGACGTAGAGCCCAACGTACGTCCCGACGTAGAGCCCAACACACGTCCCGACGTAGAGCTGAAAGTAAGCTAAATCCCGATGTAGAGGCCAACGCACGTCCCGACGTAGAGGCAAACGCACGTCCCGACTTAGAGGCCAACGCACGTCCCGACGTAGAGGCCAACGCACGTCCCGACGTAGAGGCCAACGCACGTCCCGACGTAGAGCTGAAAGTAAGTTAAATCCCGACGTAGAGCCCAACGCACGTCCCGACGTAGCGCCCAACGCACGTCCCGACGTAAAGCTGAAAGTTAGCTAACTACAGACGTAGAGCCCAACGCACGTCCCGACGTAGAGCTGAAAGTTAGCTAACTACAGACGAAGAGCCCAACGCGCGTCCCGACGTAGAGCTGAAAGTTAGCTAACTACAGACGTAGAGCCCAACGCGCGTCCCGACGTATAGCCCACCGCGTGTCCCGACGTAGAGCTCAACGCACGTCCCGACGTAGAGCCCAACGCACGTCCCGACGAAGAGCTGAAAGTAAGCTAAATCCCGACGTAGAGGCCAACGCACGTCCCGACGCAGAGGCCAACGCACGTCCCGAAGTAGAGGCCAACGCACGTCCCGACGTAGAGCTGAAAGTAAGCTAAATCGCGACGTAGAGCCCAACGCACGTCCCGACGTAGAGCCCAACGCGCGTCCCGACGTAGCGCCCAACGCACGTCCCGACGTAGAGCTGAAAGTTAGCTAACTACAGACGTAGAGCCCAACGCACGTCCCGACGTAGAGCAGAAAGTTAGCTAACTACAGACGTAGAGCCCAACGCACGTCCCGACGTAGAGGCCAACGCACGTCCCCACGTAGAGCCCAACGCACGTCCCGACGTAGCGCCCAACGCACGTCCCGACGTAGAGGCCAACGCACGTCCCGACGTAGAGGCCAACGCACGTCCCGACTTAGCGGCCAACGCACGTCCCGACGTAGAGGACAACGCACATCCCGACGTAGAGCTGAAAATAAGCTAAATCCCGACGTAGAGCCCAACGCACGTCCCGACGTAGAGGCCAACGCACGTCCCGACGTAGAGCTGAAAGTAAGCTAAATCCCGACGTAGAGCCCAACGCACGTCCCGACGTAGAGCCAAACGCACGTCCCGACGTAGAGCCCAACGCACGTCCCGACGTAGAGCCCACCGCACGTCCCGACGTAGAGCCCAACGCACGTCCCGACGTAGAGCTGAAAGTAAGCTAAATCCCGACGTAGCGCCCAACGCACGTCCCGACGTAGCGCCCAACGCACGTCCCGACGTAGAGCTGAAAGTAATCTAAATCCCGACGTAGAGGCCAACGCACGTCCCGACGTAGAGGCCAACGCACGTCCCGACCTAGAGGCCAACGCACGTCCCGACGTAGAGGCCAACGCACGTCCCGACGTAGAGCTGAAAGTAAGCTAAATCCCGACGTAGAGCCCAACGCGTGTCCCGAAGTAGAGGTCAACGCACGTCCCGACGTAGAGCCCAACGCACGTCCCGACGTAGACCTGAAAGTAAGCTAAATCCCGACGTAGAGCCCAACGCACGTCCCGACGTAGAGGGCAACGCACGTCCCGACGTAGAGGGCAACGCACGTCCCGAAGTAGAGGCCAACGCACGTCCCGATGTAGAGCTGAAATTAAGCTAAATCCCGACGTAGAGCCCAACGCACGTCCCGACGTAGAGCCCAACGCACGTCCCGACGTAGCGCCCAACGCACGTCCCGACGTAGAGCTGAAAGTTAGCTAACTACAGACGTAGAGCCCAACGCACGTCCCGACGTAGAGCAGAAAGTTAGCTAACTACAGACGTAGAGCCCAACGCACGTCCCGACGTAGAGCCCGACGTAGAGCCCAACGCACGTCCCGACGTAGAGCCCAACGCACGTCCCGACGTAGCGCCCAACGCACGTCCCGACGTAGAGCTGAAAGTTAAATCCCGACGTAGAGGCCAACGCAAGTCCCGACGTAGAGGCCAACGCACGTCCCGACGTAGAGCCCAACAGACGTCCCGACGTAGAGCCCAACAGACGTCCCGACGTAGAGGCCAACGCACGTCCCGACGTAGAGCTGAAAGTAAGCTAAATCCCGACGTAGAGGCCAACGCACGTCCCGACGTAGAGGCCAACGCACGTCCCGACGTAGAGCTGAAAGTAAGCTAAATCCCGACGTAGAGGCCAACGCACGTCCCGACGTAGAGGCCAGCGCACGTCCCAACGTAGAGGCTAGCACACGTCCCGACGTAGAGGCCAGCGCACGTCCCGACGTAGCGCCCAATGCACGTCCCGACGTAGAGCTGAAAGTAAGCTAAATCCCGACGTAGAGGCCAACGCACGTCCCGACGTAGAGGCCAACACACGTCCCGACCTAGAGGCCAATGCACGTCCCGACGTAGAGCCCAACGCACGTCCCGACGTAGAGCCCAACGCACGTCCCGACGTAGAGCCCAACGCACGTCCCGACGTAGAGCTGAAAGTAAGTTAAATCCCGACGTAGAGGCCAACGCACGTCCCGACGTAGAGGCCAACGCACGTCCCGACGTAGAGCTGAAAGTAAGCTAAATCCCGACGTAGAGGCCAACGCACGTCCCGACGTAGAGGCCAGCGCACGTCCCGACGTAGAGGCTAGCACACGTCCCGACGTAGAGGCCAGCGCACGTACCGACGTAGCGCCCAATGCACGTCCCGACGTAGAGCTGAAAGTAAGCTAAATCCCGACGTAGAGGCCAACGCACGTCCCGACGTAGAGGCCAACACACGTCCCGACCTAGAGGCCAAAGCACGTCCCGACGTAGAGCCCAACGCACGTCCCGACGTAGAGCTTAAAGTTAGCTAACTACAGACGTAGAGCCCAACGCACGTCCCGACGTAGAGCCCAACGCACGTCCCGACGTAGCGCCCAACGCACGTCCCGACGTAGAGCTGAAAGTTAGCTAACTACAGACATAGAGCCCAACGCACGTCCCGACGTGGAGCAGAAAGTTAGCTAAGTACAGACTTAGAGCCCAACGCACGTCCCGACGTAGAGCCCAACGCACGTCCCGACGTAGAGCCCAACGCACGTCCCGACGTAGAGCTGAAAGTAAGCTAAAACCCGACGTAGAGCCCAACGCACGTCCCGACGTAGAGCTGAAAGTAAGCTAAATCCCGACGTAGAGACGAACGCACGTCTCGACGTAGAGGCCAACGCACGTCCCGACGTAGAACTGAAAGTAAGCTAAATCCCGAAGTAGAGGCCAACGCACGTCCCTACGTAGAGGCCAACGCACGTCCCGACGTAGAGCTGAAAGTAAGCTAAATCCCGACGTAGAGCCCAACGCACGTCCCGATGTAGAGCCCAACGCACGTCCCGACGTAGAGCTGAAAGTAAGCTAAATCCCGATGTAGAGGCCAACGCACGTCCCGACGTAGAGGCCAACGCACGTCCCGACGTAGAGGCCAACGCACGTCCCGACGTAGAGGCCAACGCACGTCCCGACGTAGAGCTGAAAGTAAGCTAAATCCCAACGTAGAGCCCAACGCACGTCCCGACGTAGAGGCCAACGCACGTCCCGACGTAGAGCTGAAAGTAAGCTAAATCCCGACGTAGAGGCCAACGCACGTCCCGACGTAGAGCCCGACGTAGAGCCCAACGCACGTCCCGACGTAGAGCCCAACGCACGTCCCGACGTAGCGCCCAACGCACGTCCCGACGTAGAGCTGAAAGTTAAATCCCGACGTAGAGGCCAACGCAAGTCCCGACGTAGAGGCCAACGCACGTCCCGACGTAGAGCCCAACAGACGTCCCGACGTAGAGCCCAACAGACGTCCCGACGTAGAGGCCAACGCACGTCCCGACGTAGAGCTGAAAGTAAGCTAAATCCCGACGTAGAGGCCAACGCACGTCCCGACGTAGAGGCCAACGCACGTCCCGACGTAGAGCTGAAAGTAAGCTAAATCCCGACGTAGAGGCCAACGCACGTCCCGACGTAGAGGCCAGCGCACGTCCCGACGTAGAGGCTAGCACACGTCCCGACGTAGAGGCCAGCGCACGTCCCGACGTAGCGCCCAATGCACGTCCCGACGTAGAGCTGAAAGTAAGCTAAATCCCGACGTAGAGGCCAACGCACGTCCCGACGTAGAGGCCAACACACGTCCCGACCTAGAGGCCAATGCACGTCCCGACGTAGAGCCCAACGCACGTCCCGACGTAGAGCCCAACGCACGTCCCGACGTAGAGCCCAACGCACGTCCCGACGTAGAGCTGAATGTAAGTTAAATCCCGACGTAGAGGCCAACGCACGTCCCGACGTAGAGGCCAACGCACGTCCCGACGTAGAGCTGAAAGTAAGCTAAATCCCGACGTAGAGGCCAACGCACGTCCCGACGTAGAGGCCAGCGCACGTCCCGACGTAGAGGCTAGCACACGTCCCGACGTAGAGGCCAGCGCACGTACCGACGTAGCGCCCAATGCACGTCCCGACGTAGAGCTGAAAGTAAGCTAAATCCCGACGTAGAGGCCAACGCACGTCCCGACGTAGAGGCCAACACACGTCCCGACCTAGAGGCCAAAGCACGTCCCGACGTAGAGCCCAACGCACGTCCCGACGTAGCGCCAAACGCACGTCCCGACGTAGAGCTTAAAGTTAGCTAACTACAGACGTAGAGCCCAACGCACGTCCCGACGTAGAGCCCAACGCACGTCCCGACGTAGCGCCCAACGCACGTCCCGACGTAGAGCTGAAAGTTAGCTAACTACAGACATAGAGCCCAACGCACGTCCCGACGTGGAGCAGAAAGTTAGCTAAGTACAGACTTAGAGCCCAACGCACGTCCCGACGTACAGCCCAACGCACGTCCCGACGTAGAGCTGAAAGTAAGCTAAAACCCGACGTAGAGCCCAACGCACGTCCCGACGTAGAGCTGAAAGTAAGCTAAATCCCGACGTAGAGACGAACGCACGTCTCGACGTAGAGGCCAACGCACGTCCCGACGTAGAACTGAAAGTAAGCTAAATCCCGAAGTAGAGGCCAACGCACGTCCCTACGTAGAGGCCAACGCACGTCCCGACGTAGAGCTGAAAGTAAGCTAAATCCCGACGTAGAGCCCAACGCACGTCCCGATGTAGAGCCCAACGCACGTCCCGACGTAGAGCTGAAAGTAAGCTAAATCCCGATGTAGAGGCCAACGCACGTCCCGACGTAGAGGCCAACGCACGTCCCGACGTAGAGGCCAACGCACGTCCCGACGTAGAGGCCAACGCACGTCCCGACGTAGAGCCCAACGCACGTCCCGACGTAGAGCTGAAAGTAAGCTAAATCCCAACGTAGAGCCCAACGAACGTCCCGACGTAGAGCCCAACGCACGTCCCGACGTAGCGCCCAACGCACGTCCCGACGTAGAGCTGAAAGTTAGATAACTACAGACGTAGAGCCCCACGCACGTCCCGACGTAGAGCCCAACGCACGTCCCGACGTAGAGCCCAACGCGCGTCCCGACGTAGAGCCCAACGCGCGTCCCGACGTAGAGCTGAAAGTAAGCTAAATCCCGACGTAGAGGCCAATGCACGTCCCGACGTAGAGCCCAACGCACGTCCCGATGTAGAGCCCAACGCACGTCCCGACGTAGAGGCCAACGCACGTCCCGACGTAGAGCTGAAAGTAAGCTAAATCCCGACGTGGAGCCCAACGCACGTCCCAACGTAGAGCCCAACGCACGTCCCGACGTAGAGCCCAACGCACGTCCCGACGTAGCGCCCAACGCACGTCCCGACGTAGAGCTGAAAGTTAGCTAACTACAGACTTAGAGCCCAACGCACGTCCCGACGTAGAGCTGAAAGTAAGCTAAATCCCGACGTAGAGGCCAACGCACGTCCAGATGTAGAGGTGAAAGTAAGCTAAATCCCGACTTATAGCCCAACGCACGTCCCGACGTAGAGGCCAACGCACGTCCCGACGTAGAGCCCAACGCACGTCCAGACGTAGAGCTAAAAGTAAGCTAAATCCTGACGTAGAGGCCAACGCAAGTCCCGACGTAGAGCTGAAAGTAAGCTAAATCCCGACGTAGAGCCCAACGCACGTCCCAACGTAGAGCCCAACGCACGTCGCGACGTAGAGCCCAACGCACGTCCCGACGTAGAGCTGAACGTTGGCCAACTACAGACGTAGAGCCCAACGCACGTGCCGAAGTAGAGCCCAACGCACGTCCCGACTAAGAGCTGAAAGTTAGCTAACTACAGACGTAGAGCCCAACGCACATCCCGACGAAGAGCCCAACGCACGTCCCGACGTAGAGCTGAAAGTAAGCTAAATCCCGACGTAGAGCCCAACGCACGTCCCGACGTAGAGCTGAAAGTTACCTAACTACAGACGTAGAGCCCAAAGCACGTCCCGACGTAGAGCCCAACGCACGTCCCGACGTAGAGCCCAACGCACGTCCCGACGTAGAGCCAAACGCACGTCCCGACGTAGAGCTGAAAGTAAGCTAAATCCCGACGTAGAGGCCAACGCACGTCCCAGCGTAGAGCTGAAAGTAAGCTAAATCCCGACGTAGAGCCCAACGCACGTCCCGACGTAGAGCCCAACGCATGTCCCGACGTAGATCTGAAAGTTAGCTAAATCCTGACGTAGAGCCCAACGCACGTCCCGACGTAGAGCCCAACGCACGTCCCGACGTAGAGCCCAACGCACGTCCCGACGTAGAGCTGAAAGTTAGCTAACTACAGACGTAGAGCCCAACGCACGTCCCGACGTAGAGCCCAACGCACGTCCCGACGTAGAGCCCAACGCACGTCCCGACGTAGAGCTGAAAGTAAGCTAAATCCCGACGTAGAGCCCAACGCACGTCCCGACGTAGAGCTGAAAGTAAGCTAAATCCCGACGTAGAGGCCAACGCACGTCCCGACGTAGAGCCCAACGCAGGTCCCGACGTAAAGCCAAACGCGCGTCCCAACGTAGAGCCCAATGCGCGTCTTGACGTAGAGCCGAACGCGCGTCCCGACGTAGAGCTGAAAGTTAGCTAGCTACAGACGTACAGCCCAACGCGCGTCCCGACGTAGAGCTAAAAGTTAGCTAACTACAGACGTAGAGCCCAACGCGCGTCCCGACGTAGAGCCCAACACGCGTCCCGACGTAGAGCTGAAAGTAAGCTAAATCCCAACGTAGAGCCCAACGAACGTCCCGACGTAGAGCCCAACGCACGTCCCGACGTAGCGCCCAACGCACGTCCCGACGTAGCGCCCAACGCACGGCCCGACGTAGAGGTGAAAGTTAGCTAACTACAGACGTAGAGCCCAACGCACGTCCCGACGTAGAGCCCAACGCGCGTCCCGACGTAGAGCCCAACGCGCGTCCCGACGTAGAGCCCAACGCGCGTCCCGACGTGGAGCTGAAAGTAAGCTAAATCCCGACGTAGAGGCCAACGCACGTCCCGACGTAGAGCCCAACGCACGTCCCGACGTAGAGCTGAAAGTTACCTAACTACAGACGTAGAGCCCAAAGCACGTCCCGACGTAGAGCCCAACGCACGTCCCGACGTAGCGCCCAACGCACGTCCCGACGTAGAGCTGAAAGTTAGCTAACTACAGACGTAGAGCCCAACGCACGTTCCGACGTAGAGCCCAACGCACGTCCCGACGTAGAGCCCAACGCGCGTCCCGACGTAGAGCCGAACGCGCGTCCCGACGTAGAGCCCAACGCGCGTCCCGACGTGGAGCTGAAAGTAAGCTAAATCCCGACGTAGAGGCCAACGCACGTCCCGACGTAGAGCCCAACGCACGTCCCGACGTAGAGCTGAAAGTTACCTAACTACAGACGTAGAGCCCAACGCACGTCCCGACGTAGCACCCAACGCACGTCCCGACGTAGCGCCCAACGCACGTCCCGACGTAGAGCTGAAAGTTAGCTAACTACAGACGTAGAGCCCAACGCACGTCCCGACGTAGAGCCCAACGCACGTCCCGACGTAGAGCCCAACGCGCGTCCCGACGTAGAGCCCAACGCACGTCCCGACGTAGAGCTGAAAGTAAGCTAAATCCCGACGTAGCGCCCAACGCACGTCCCGACGTAGCGCCCAACGCACGTCCCGACGTAGAGCTGAAAGTAATCTAAATCCCGACGTAGAGGCCAACGCACGTCCCGACGTAGAGGCCAACGCACGTCCCGACCTAGAGGCCAACGCAAGTCCCGACCTAGAGGCCAACGCACGTCCCGACGTAGAGGCCAACGCACGTCCCGACGTAGAGCTGAAAGTAAGCTAAATCCGGATGTAGAGCCCAACGCACGTCCCGACGTAGAGCCCAAAGCACGTCCCGACGTAGAGACCAACGCACGTCCCGACGTAGCGCCCAACGCACGTCCCGACGTAGAGCTGAAAGTAAGTTAAATCCCGACGTAGAGGCCAACGCACGTCCCGACGTAGAACCCAACGCACGTCCCGACGTAGAGCTGAAAGTTAGCTAACTACAGACGTAGAGCCCAACGCACGTCCCGACGTAGAGCCCAACGCACGTCACGACGTAGAGCTGAAAGTAAGCTAAATCCCGACGTAGAGGCCAACGGACGTCCCGACGTAAAGGCCAACGCACGTCCCGACCTAGAGGCCAACGCACGTCCCGACGTAGAGGCCAACGCACGTCCCGACGTAGAGCTGAAAGTAAACTAAATCCCGACGTAGAGGCCAACGCACGTCCCGACGTAGCGGCCAACGCACGTCCCGACGTAGAGCTGAAAGTAAGCTAAATCCCGACGTAGAGCCCAACGCACGTCCCGACGTAGAGCCCAACGCACGTCCCGACGTAGAGCCCACCGCACGTCCCGACGTAGAGCCCAATGCACGTCCCGACCTAGAGCCCAACGCACGTCCCGACGTAGAGCCACCGCACGTCCCGACGTAGAGCCCAATGCACGTCCCGACGTAGAGCTGAAAGTAAGCTAAATCCCGACGTAGCGCCCAACGCACGTCCCGACGTAGAGCTGAAAGTAAGCTAAATCCCGACGCAGAGGCCAACGCACGTCCCGACGTAGAGGCCAACGCACGTCCCGACCTAGAGGCCAACGCACGTCCCGACGTAGAGCTGAAAGTAAGCTAAATCCCGATGTAGAGCCCAACGCACGTCCCGACGTAGAGCCCAACGCACGTCCCGACGTAGAGCCCAACGCACGTCCCGACGTAGCGCCCAACGCACGTCCCGACGTAGAGCTGAAAGTAAGTTAAATCCCGACCTAGAGGCCAACGCACGTCCCGACGTAGAGGCCAACGCACGTCCCGACTTAGAGGCCAACGCACGTCCCGACGTAGAGCTGAAAGTAAGCTAAATCCCGACGTAGAGCCCAACGCACGTCCCGACGTAGAGCCCAACGCACGTCCCGACGTAGAGCCCAACGCACGTCCCGACGTAGAGCAGAAAGTTAGCTAACTACAGACGTAGAGCCCAACGCACGTCCCGACTTAGAGGCCAACGCACGTCCCGACGTAGAGCTGAAAGTAAGCTAAATCCCGACGTAGAGGCCAATGGACGTCCCGACGTAAAGGCCAACGCACGTCCCGACCTAGAGGCCAATGCACGTCCCGACGTAGAGGCCAACGCACGTCCTGACGTAGAGCTGAAAGTAAACTAAATCCCGACGTAGAGGCCAACGCACGTCCCGACGTAGAGGCCAACGCACGTCCCGACGTAGAGCTGAAAGTAAGCTAAATCCCGACGTAGAGCCCAACGCACGTCCCGACGTAGAGCCCACCGCACGTCCCGACGTAGAGCCCAATGCACATCCCGACGTAGAGCCCAACGCACGTCCCGACGTAGAGCCACCGCACGTCCCGACGTAGAGCCCAATGCACGTCCCGACGTAGAGCTGAAAGTAAGCTAAATCCCGACGTAGCGCCCAACGCACGTCCCGACGTAGCGCCCAACGCACGTCCCGACGTAGATCTGAAAGTAAGCTAAATCCCGACGCAGAGGCCAACGCACGTCCCGAAGTAGAGGCCAACGCACGTCCCGACGTAGAGGCCAACACACGTCCCGACGTAGAGGCCAACGCACGTCCCGACGTAGAGCTGAAAGTAAGCTAAATCCCGACGTAGAGCCCAACGCACGTCCCGACGTAGAGCCCAACGAACGTCCCGACGTAGCGCCCAACGCACGTCCCGACGTAGAGCTGAAAGTTAGCTAACTACAGACATAGAGCCCAACGCACGTCCCGAGGTAGAGCAGAAAGTTAGCTAACTACAGACATAGAGCCCAACGCACGTCCCGACGTAGAGCCCAACGCACGTCCCGATGTAGAGCCCAACGCACGTCCCGACGTAGAGATGAAAGTAAGCTAAAACCCGACGTAGAGCCCAACGCACGTCCCGACGTAGAGCTGAAAGTAAGCTAAATCCCGACGTAGAGCTCAACGCACGTCCCGACGTAGAGATCAACGCACGTCCCGACGTAGAGCTGAAAGTAAGCTAAATCCCGAAGTAGACGCCAACACACGTCCCGACGTAGAGGCCAACGCACGTCCCGACGTAGAGCTGGAAGTAAGCTAAATCCCGACGTAGAGCCCAACGCACGTCCCGACGTAGAGCCCAACTCACGTCCCGACGTAGAGCTGAAAGTAAGCTAAATCCCGATGTAGAGGCCAACGCACGTCCCGACGTAGAGGCCAACGCACGTCCCGACTTAGAGGCCAACGCACGTCCCGACGTAGAGGCCAACGCACGTCCCGACGTAGAGGCCAACGCACGTCCCGACGTAGAGCTGAAAGTAAGTTAAATCCCGACGTAGAGCCCAACGCACGTCCCGACGTAGAGCCCAACGCACGTCCCGACGTAGAGCTTAATGTAAGCTAAATCCCGACGTAGAGCCCAACGCACGTCCCGAAGTAGAGCCCAACGCACGTCCCGACGTAGAGCCCAATGCACGTCCCGACGTAAAGCTGAAAGTAAGCTAAATCCCGACGTAGCGCCCAACGCACGTCCCGACGTAGCGCCCAACGCACGTCCCGACGTAGAGCTGAAAGTTAGCTAACTACAGACGTAGAGCCCAACGCACGTCCCGACGTAGAGCTGAAAGTTAGCTAACTACAGACGAAGAGCCCAACGCGCGTCCCGACGTAGAGATGAAAGTTAGCTAACTACAGACGTAGAGCCCAACGCGCGTCCCGACTTATAGCCCACCGCGTGTCCCGACGTAGAGCTCAACGCACGTCCCGACGTAGAGCCCAACGCACGTCCCGACGTAGAGCTGAAAGTAAGCTAAATCCCGACGTAGAGGCCAACGCACGTCCCGACGTAGAGGCCAACGCACGTCCCGAAGTAGAGGCCAACGCACGTCCCGACGTAGAGCTGAAAGTAAGCTAAATCCCGACGTAGAGCCCAACGCACGTCCCGACGTAGAGCCCAACGCGCGTCCCGACGTAGCGCCCAACGCACGTCCCGACGTAGAGCTGAAAGTTAGCTAACTACAGACGTAGAGCCCAACGCACGTCCCGACGTAGCGGAGAAAGTTAGCTAACTACAGACGTAGAGCCCAACGCACGTCCCGACGTAGAGCCCAACGCACGTCCCGACGTAGAGCCCAACGCACGTCCCGACGTAGAGCCCAACGCACGTCCCGACTTAGAGGCCAACGCACGTCCCGACGTAGAGGACAACGCACATCCCGACGTAGAGGCCAACGCACGTCCCGACGTAGAGCTGAAATTAAGCTAAATCCCGACGTATAGCCCAACGCACGTCCCGACGTAGAGCCCAACGCACGTCCCGACGTAGAGCCCAACGCACGTCCCGACGTAGAGCTGAAAGTTAGCTAACTACAGACGTAGAGCCCAACGCACGTCCCGACATAGAGCCCAACGCACGTCCCGACGTAGAGCTGAAAGTAAGCTAAATCCCGAAGTAGAGCCCAACACACGTCCCGACGTAGAGGCGAACGCACGTCCCGACGTAGAGCTGAAAGTAAGCTAAATCCCGACGTAGAGCCCAACGCACGTCCCGACGTAGAGCCCAACGCACGTCCCGACGTAGAGCTGAAAGTAAGCTAAATCCCGACGTAGAGCCCAACGCACGTCCCGACGTAGAGCCCAACGCACGTCCCGACGTAGAGCCCAACGCACGTCCCGACGTAGAGCCCACCGCACGTCCCGACGTAGAGCCCAACGCACGTCCCGACGTAGAGCTGAAAGTAAGCTAAATCCCGACGTAGCGTCCAACGCACGTCCCGACGTAGTTACCAACGCACGTCCCGACGTAGAGCTGAAAGTAATCTAAATCCCGACGTAGAGGCCAACGCACGTCCCGACGTAGAGGCCAACGCACGTCCCGACCTAGAGGCCAACGCACGTCCCGACGTAGAGGCCAACGCACGTCCCGACGTAGAGCTGAAAGTAAGCTAAATCCCGATGTAGAGCCCAACGCACGTCCCGACGTAGAGCCCAACGCACGTCCCGACGTAGAGCCCAACGCACGTCCCGACGTAGAGCCCAACGCATGTCCCGACGTAGTGCCCAACGCACGTCCCGACGTAGAGCTGAAAGTAAGTTAAATCCCGACGTAGAGGCCAACGCACGTCCCGACGTAGAGGCCAACGCACGTCCCGACTTAGAGGCCAACGCACGTCCCGACTTAGAGGCCAACGCACGTCCCGACGTAGAGCTGAAAGTAAGCTAAATCCCGACGTAGAGCCCAACGCACGTCCCGACGTAGAGCCCAACGCACGTCCCGACATAGAGCCCAACGCACGTCCCGACGTAGAGCTGAAAGTTAGCTAACTACAGACGTAGAGCCCAACGCACGTCCCGACGTAGAGCCCAACGCACGTCACGACGTAGAGCTGAAAGTAAGCTAAATCCCGACGTAGAGGCCAACGGACGTCCCAACGTAGAGGCCAACGCACGTCCCGACCTAGAGGCCAACGCACGTCCCGACGTAGAGGCCAACGCACGTCCCGACGTAGAGCTGAAAGTAAACTAAATCCCGACGTAGAGGCCAACGCACGTCCCGACGTAGCGGCCAACGCACGTCCCGACGTAGAGCTGAAAGTAAGCTAAGTCCCGACGTAGAGCCCAACGCACGTCCCGACGTAGAGCCCAACGCACGTCCCGACGTAGAGCCCACCGCACGTCCCGACGTAGAGCCCAATGCACGTCCCGATGTAGAGCCCAACGCACGTCCCGACGTAGAGCCACCGCACGTCCCGACGTAGAGCCCAATGCACGTCCCGACGTAGAGCTGAAAGTAAGCTAAATCCCGACGTAGCGCCCAACGCACGTCCCGACGTAGAGCTGAAAGTAAGCTAAATCCCGACGCAGAGGCCAACGCACGTCCCGACGTAGAGGCCAACGCACGTCCCGACCTAGAGGCCAACGCACGTCCCGACGTAGAGGCCAACGCACGTCCCGACGTAGAGCTGAAAGTAAGCTAAATCCCGACGTAGAGCCCAACGCACGTCCCGACGTAGAGCTGAAAGTAAGCTAAATCCCGACGTAGAGGCCAACGCACGTCCCGACGTAGAGACCAACGCACGTCCCGACGTAGAGCTGAAAGTAAGCTAAATCCCGAAGTAGACGCCAACACACGTCCCGACGTAGAGGCCAACGCACGTCCCGACGTAGAGCTGAAAGTAAGCTAAATCCCGACGTAGAGCCCAACGTACGTCCCGACGTAGAGCCCAACGCACGTCCCGACGTAGAGCCCAACGCACGTCCCGACGTAGCGCCCAACGCACGTCCCGACGTAGAGCTGAAAGTAAGTTAAATCCCGACGTAGAGGCCAACGCACGTCCCGACGTAGAGGCCAACGCACGTCCCGACTTAGAGGCCAACGCACGTCCCGACGTAGAGCCCAACGCACGTCCCGACGTAGAGCTGAAAGTTAGCTAACTACAGACGTAGAGCCCAACGCACGTCCCGACGTAGAGCCCAACGCACGTCCCGACGTAGAGCTGAAAGTTAGCTAACTACAGACGTAGAGCCCAACGCAGGTCCCGACGTAGAGCCCAACGCACGTCACGACGTACAGCTGAAAGTAAGCTAAATCCCGACGTAGAGGCCAACGGACGTCCCAACGTAGAGGCCAACGCACGTCCCGACCTAGAGGCCAACGCACGTCCCGACGTAGAGGCCAACGCACGTCCCGACGTAGAGCTGAAAGTAAACTAAATCCCGACGTAGAGGCCAACGCACGTCCCGACGTAGCGGCCAACGCACGTCCCGACGTAGAGCTGAAAGTAAGCTAAGTCCCGACGTAGAGCCCAACGCACGTCCCGACGTAGAGCCCAACGCACGTCCCGACGTAGAGCCCACCGCACGTCCCGACGTAGAGCCCAATGCACGTCCCGACGTAGAGCCCAACGCACGTCCCGACGTAGAGCCACCGCACGTCCCGACGTAGAGCCCAATGCACGTCCCGACGTAGAGCTGAAAGTAAGCTAAATCCCGACGTAGCGCCCAACGCACGTCCCGACGTAGAGCTGAAAGTAAGCTAAATCCCGACGCAGAGGCCAACGCACGTCCCGACGTAGAGGCCAACGCACGTCCCGACCTAGAGGCCAACGCACGTCCCGACGTAGAGGCCAACGCACGTCCCGACGTAGAGCTGAAAGTAAGCTAAATCCCGACGTAGAGCCCAACGCACGTCCCGACGTAGAGCTGAAAGTAAGCTAAATCCCGACGTAGAGGCCAACGCACGTCCCGACGTAGAGACCAACGCACGTCCCGACGTAGAGCTGAAAGTAAGCTAAATCCCGAAGTAGACGCCAACACACGTCCCGACGTAGAGGCCAACGCACGTCCCGACGTAGAGCTGAAAGTAAGCTAAATCCCGACGTAGAGCCCAACGTACGTCCCGACGTAGAGCCCAACGCACGTCCCGACGTAGAGCTGAAAGTAAGCTAAATCCCGATGTAGAGGCCAACGCACGTCCCGACGTAGAGGCCAACGCACGTCCCGACGTAGAGGCCAACGCACGTCCTGACTTAGAGGCCAACGCACGTCCCGACGTAGAGGCCAACGCACGTCCCGACGTAGAGGCCAACGCACGTCCCGACGTAGAGGCCAACGCACGTCCCGACGTAGAGCTGAATGTAAGTTAAATCCCGACGTAGAGCCCAACGCACGTCCCGACGTAGAGCCCAACGCACGTCCCGACGTAGAGCTTAATGTAAGCTAAATCCCGACGTAGAGCCCAACGCACGTCCCGACGTAGAGCCCAACGCACGTCCCGACGTAGAGCCCAACGCACGTCCCGACGTAAAGCTGAAAGTAAGCTAAATCCCGACGTAGCGCCCAACGCACGTCCCGACGTAGCGCCCAACGCACGTCCCGACGTAAAGCTGAAAGTTAGCTAACTACAGACGTAGAGCCCAACGCACGTCCCGACGTAGAGCTGAAAGTTAGCTAACTACAGACGAAGAGCCCAACGCGCGTCCCGACGTAGAGCTGAAAGTTAGCTAACTACAGACGTAGAGCCCAACGCGCGTCCCGACGTATAGCCCACCGCGTGTCCCGACGTAGAGCTCAACGCACGTCCCGACGTAGAGCCCAACGCACGTCCCGACGAAGAGCTGAAAGTAAGCTAAATCCCGACGTAGAGGCCAACGCACGTCCCGACGCAGAGGCCAACGCACGTCCCGAAGTAGAGGCCAACGCACGTCCCGACGTAGAGCTGAAAGTAAGCTAAATCCCGACGTAGAGCCCAACGCACGTCCCGACGTAGAGCCCAACGCGCGTCCCGACGTAGCGCCCAACGCACGTCCCGACGTAGAGCTGAAAGTTAGCTAACTACAGACGTAGAGCCCAACGCACGTCCCGACGTAGAGCTGAAAGTAAGCTAAATCCCGACGTAGCGCCCAACGCACGTCCCGACGTAGCGCCCAACGCACGTCCCGACGTAAAGCTGAAAGTTAGCTAACTACAGACGTAGAGCCCAACGCACGTCCCGACGTAGAGCTGAAAGTTAGCTAACTACAGACGAAGAGCCCAACGCGCGTCCCGACGTAGAGCTGAAAGTTAGCTAACTACAGACGTAGAGCCCAACGCGCGTCCCGACGTATAGCCCACCGCGTGTCCCGACGTAGAGCTCAACGCACGTCCCGACGTAGAGCCCAACGCACGTCCCGACGAAGAGCTGAAAGTAAGCTAAATCCCGACGTAGAGGCCAACGCACGTCCCGACGCAGAGGCCAACGCACGTCCCGAAGTAGAGGCCAACGCACGTCCCGACGTAGAGCTGAAAGTAAGCTAAATCCCGACGTAGAGCCCAACGCACGTCCCGACGTAGAGCCCAACGCGCGTCCCGACGTAGCGCCCAACGCACGTCCCGACGTAGAGCTGAAAGTTAGCTAACTACAGACGTAGAGCCCAACGCACGTCCCGACGTAGAGCAGAAAGTTAGCTAACTACAGACGTAGAGCCCAACGCACGTCCCGACGTAGAGGCCAACGCACGTCCCGACGTAGAGCCCAACGCACGTCCCGACGTAGCGCCCAACGCACGTCCCGACGTAGAGGCCAACGCACGTCCCGACGTAGAGGCCAACGCACGTCCCGACTTAGAGGCCAACGCACGTCCCGACGTAGAGGACAACGCACATCCCGACGTAGAGGCCAACGCACGTCCCGACGTAGACCTGAAAGTAAGCTAAATCCCGACGTAGAGCCCAACGCACGTCCCGACGTAGAGCCCAACGCACGTCCCGACGTAGAGCCCAACGCACGCCCCGAATTAGAGCTGAAAGTTAGCTAACTACAGACGTAGAGGCCAACGCACGTCCCGACGTAGAGGCCAACGCACGTCCCGACGTAGAGCTGAAAATAAGCTAAATCCCGACGTAGAGCCCAACGCACGTCCCGACGTAGAGGCCAACGCACGTCCCGACGTAGAGCTGAAAGTAAGCTAAATCCCGACGTAGAGCCCAACGCACGTCCCGACGTAGAGCCAAACGCACGTCCCGACGTAGAGCCCAACGCACGTCCCGACGTAGAGCCCACCGCACGTCCCGACGTAGAGCCCAACGCACGTCCCGACGTAGAGCTGAAAGTAAGCTAAATCCCGACGTAGCGCCCAACGCAAGTCCCGACGTAGCGCCCAACGCACGTCCCGACGTAGAGCTGAAAGTAATCTAAATCCCGACGTAGAGGCCAACGCACGTCCCGACGTAGAGGCCAACGCACGTCCCGACCTAGAGGCCAACGCACGTCCCGACGTAGAGCTGAAAGTAAGCTAAATCCCGACGTAGAGCCCAACGCGTGTCCCGAAGTAGAGCTCAACGCACGTCCCGACGTAGAGCCCAACGCACGTCCCGACGTAGACCTGAAAGTAAGCTAAATCCCGACGTAGAGCCCAACGCACGTCCCGACGTAGAGGGCAACGCACGTCCCGAAGTAGAGGCCAACGCACGTCCCGATATAGAGCTGAAATTAAGCTAAATCCCGACGTAGAGCCCAACGCACGTCCCGACGTAGAGCCCAACGCACGTCCTGACGTAGAGCCCAACGCACGTCCCGACGTAGCGCCCAACGCACGTCCCGACGTAGAGCTGAAAGTTAGCTAACTACAGACGTAGAGCCCAACGCACGTCCCGACGTAGAGCAGAAAGTTAGCTAACTACAGACGTAGAGCCCAACGCACGTCCCGACGTAGAGCCCGACGTAGAGCCCAACGCACGTCCCGACGTAGAGCCCAACGCACGTCCCGACGTAGCGCCCAACGCACGTCCCGACGTAGAGCTGAAAGTTAAATCCCGACGTAGAGGCCAACGCAAGTCCCGACGTAGAGGCCAACGCACGTCCCGACGTAGAGCCCAACAGACGTCCCGACGTAGGGCCCAACAGACGTCCCGACGTAGAGGCCAACGCACGTCCCGACGTAGAGCTGAAAGTAAGCTAAATCCCGACGTAGAGGCCAACGCACGTCCCGACGTAGAGGCCAACGCACGTCCCGACGTAGAGCTGAAAGTAAGCTAAATCCCGACGTAGAGGCCAACGCACGTCCCGACGTAGAGGCCATCGCACGTCCCGACGTAGAGGCTAGCACACGTCCCGACGTAGAGGCCAGCGCACGTCCCGACGTAGCGCCCAATGCACGTCCCGACGTAGAGCTGAAAGTAAGCTAAATCCCGACGTAGAGGCCAACGCACGTCCCGACGTAGAGGCCAACACACGTCCCGACCTAGAGGCCAATGCACGTCCCGACGTAGAGCCCAACGTACGTCCCGACGTAGAGCCCAACGCACGTCCCGACGTAGAGCCCAACGCACGTCCCGACGTAGAGCTGAAAGTAAGTTAAATCCCGACGTAGAGGCCAACGCACGTCCCGACGTAGAGCCCAACGCACGTCCCGACGTAGAGCTGAAAGTAAGCTAAAACCCGACGTAGAGCCCAACGCACGTCCCGACGTAGAGCTGAAAGTAAGCTAAATCCCGTTGTAGAGACGAACGCACGTCTCGACGTAGAGGCCAACGCACGTCCCGACGTAGAACTGAAAGTAAGCTAAATCCCGAAGTAGAGGCCAACGCACGTCCCTACGTAGAGGCCAACGCACGTCCCGACGTAGAGCTGAAAGTAAGCTAAATCCCGACGTAGAGCCCAACGCACGTCCCGATGTAGAGCCCAACGCACGTCCCGACGTAGAGCTGAAAGTAAGCTAAATCCCGATGTAGAGGCCAACGCACGTCCCGACGTAGAGGCCAACGCACGTCCCGACGTAGAGGCCAACGCACGTCCCGACGTAGAGGCCAACGCACGTCCCGACGTAGAGCCCAACGCACGTCCCGACGTAGAGCTGAAAGTAAGCTAAATCCCAACGTAGAGCCCAACGCACGTCCCGACGTAGAGGCCAACGCACGTCCCGACGTAGAGCTGAAAGTAAGCTAAATCCCGACGTAGAGGCCAACGCACGTCCCGACGTAGAGCCCGACGTATAGCCCAACGCACGTCCCGACGTAGAGCCCAACGCACGTCCCGACGTAGCGCCCAACGCACGTCCCGACGTAGAGCTGAAAGTTAAATCCCGACGTAGAGGCCAACGCAAGTCCCGACGTAGAGGCCAACGCACGTCCCGACGTAGAGGCCAACGCACGTCCCGACGTAGAGCTGAAAGTAAGCTAAATCCCGACGTAGAGGCCAACGCACGTCCCGACGTAGAGGCCAACGCACGTCCCGACGTAGAGCTGAAAGTAAGCTAAATCCCGACGTAGAGGCCAACGCACGTCCCGACGTAGAGGCCAGCGCACGTCCCGACGTAGAGTCTAGCACACGTCCCGACGTAGAGGCCAGCGCACGTCCCGACGTAGCGCCCAATGCACGTCCCGACGTAGAGCTGAAAGTAAGCTAAATCCCGACGTAGAGGCCAACGCACGTCCCGACGTAGAGGCCAACACACGTCCCGACCTAGAGGCCAATGCACGTCCCGACGTAGAGCCCAACGCACGTCCCGACGTAGAGCCCAACGCACGTCCCGACGTAGAGCCCAACGCACGTCCCGACGTAGAGCTGAATGTAAGTTAAATCCCGACGTAGAGGCCAACGCACGTCCCGACGTAGAGGCCAACGCACGTCCCGACGTAGAGCTGAAAGTAAGCTAAATCCCGACGTAGAGGCCAACGCACGTCCCGACGTAGAGGCCAGCGCACGTCCCGACGTAGAGGCTAGCACACGTCCCGACGTAGAGGCCAGCGCACGTACCGACGTAGCGCCCAATGCACGTCCCGACGTAGAGCTGAAAGTAAGCTAAATCCCGACGTAGAGGCCAACGCACGTCCCGACGTAGAGGCCAACACACGTCCCGACCTAGAGGCCAAAGCACGTCCCGACGTAGATCCCAACGCACGTCCCGACGTAGCGCCAAACGCACGTCCCGACGTAGCGCCAAACGCACGTCCCGACGTAGAGCTTAAAGTTAGCTAACTACAGACGTAGAGCCCAACGCACGTCCCGACGTAGAGCCCAACGCACGTCCCGACGTAGCGCCCAACGCACGTCCCGACGTAGAGCTGAAAGTTAGCTAACTACAGACATAGAGCCCAACGCACGTCCCGACGTGGAGCAGAAAGTTAGCTAAGTACAGACTTAGAGCCCAACGCACGTCCCGACGTAGAGCCCAACGCACGTCCCGACGTAGAGCCCAACGCACGTCCCGACGTAGAGCTGAAAGTAAGCTAAAACCCGACGTAGAGCCCAACGCACGTCCCGACGTAGAGCTGAAAGTAAGCTAAATCCCGACGTAGAGACGAACGCACGTCTCGACGTAGAGGCCAACGCACGTCCCGACGTAGAACTGAAAGTAAGCTAAATCCCGAAGTAGAGGCCAACGCACGTCCCTACGTAGAGGCCAACGCACGTCCCGACGTAGAGCTGAAAGTAAGCTAAATCCCGACGTAGAGCCCAACGCACGTCCCGATGTAGAGCCCAACGCACGTCCCGACGTAGAGCTGAAAGTAAGCTAAATCCCGATGTAGAGGCCAACGCACGTCCCGACGTAGAGGCCAACGCACGTCCCGACGTAGAGCCCAACGCACGTCCCGACGTAGAGCCCAACGCGCGTTCCGACGTAGAGCCCAACGCGCGTCCCGACGTGGAGCTGAAAGTAAGCTAAATCCCGACGTAGAGGCCAACGCACGTCCCGACGTAGAGCCCAACGCACGTCCCGATGTAGAGCCCAACGCACGTCCCGACGTAGAGGCCAACGCACGTCCCGACGTAGAGCTGAAAGTAAGCTAAATCCCGACGTGGAGCCCAACGCACGTCCCAACGTAGAGCCCAACGCACGTCCCGACGTAGAGCCCAACGCACGTCCCGACGTAGCGCCCAACGCACGTCCCGACGTAGAGCTGAAAGTTAGCTAACTACAGACGTAGAGCCCAACGCACGTCCCGACGTAGAGCTGAAAGTAAGCTAAATCCCGACGTAGAGGCCAACGCACGTCCAGATGTAGAGGTGAAAGTAAGCTAAATCCCGACTTATAGCCCAACGCACGTCCCGACGTAGAGGCCAACGCACGTCCCGACGTAGAGTCAACGCACGTCCAGACGTAGAGCTAAAAGTAAGCTAAATCCTGACGTAGAGGCCAACGCAAGTCCCGACGTAGAGCTGAAAGTAAGCTAAATCCCGACGTAGAGCCCAACGCACGTCCCAACGTAGACCCCAACGCACGTCGCGACGTAGAGCCCAACGCACGTCCCGACGTAGAGCTGAACGTTGGCCAACTACAGACGTAGAGCCCAACGCACGTGCCGAAGTAGAGCCCAACGCACGTCCCGACTAAGAGCTGAAAGTTAGCTAACTACAGACGTAGAGCCCAACGCACATCCCGACGAAGAGCCCAACGCACGTCCCGACGTAGAGCTGAAAGTAAGCTAAATCCCGACGTAGAGCCCAACGCACGTCCCGACGTAGAGCTGAAAGTTACCTAACTACAGACGTAGAGCCCAAAGCACGTCCCGACGTAGAGCCCAACGCACGTCCCGACGTAGAGCCCAACGCACGTCCCGACGTAGAGCCAAACGCACGTCCCGACGTAGAGCTGAAAGTAAGCTAAATCCCGACGTAGAGGCCAACGCACGTCCCAGCGTAGAGCTGAAAGTAAGCTAAATCCCGACGTAGAGCCCAACGCACGTCCCGACGTAGAGCCCAACGCATGTCCCGACGTAGATCTGAAAGTTAGCTAAATCCTGACGTAGAGCCCAACGCACGTCCCTACGTAGAGCCCAACGCACGTCCCGACGTAGAGCCCAACGCACGTCCCGACGTAGAGCTGAAAGTTAGCTAACTACAGACGTAGAGCCCAACGCACGTCCCGACGTAGAGCCCAACGCACGTCCCGACGTAGAGCCCAACGCACGTCCCGACGTAGAGCTGAAAGTAAGCTAAATCCCGACGTAGAGCCCAACGCACGTCCCGACGTAGAGCTGAAAGTAAGCTAAATCCCGACGTAGAGGCCAACGCACGTCCCGACGTAGAGCCCAACGCAGGTCCCGACGTAAAGCCAAACGCGCGTCCCAACGTAGAGCCCAATGCGCGTCCCGACGTAGAGCCGAACGCGCGTCCCGACGTAGAGCTGAAAGTTAGCTAACTACAGACGTAGAGCCCAACGCGCGTCCGGACGTAGAGCTAAAAGTTAGCTAACTACAGACGTAGAGCCCAACGCGCGTCCCGACGTAGAGCCCAACACGCGTCCCGACGTAGAGCTGAAAGTAAGCTAAATCCCAACGTAGAGCCCAATGAACGTCCCGACGTAGAGCCCAACGCACGTCCCGACGTAGCGCCCAACGCACGTCCCGACGTAGCGCCCAACGCACGGCCCGACGTAGAGGTGAAAGTTAGCTAACTACAGACGTAGAGCCCAACGCACGTCCCGACGTAGAGCCCACCGCACGTCCCGACGTAGAGCCCAACGCGCGTCCCGACGTAGAGCCCAACGCGCGTCCCGACGTGGAGCTGAAAGTAAGCTAAATCCCGACGTAGAGGCCAACGCACGTCCCGACGTAGAGCCCAACGCACGTCCCGACGTAGAGCTGAAAGTTACCTAACTACAGACGTAGAGCCCAAAGCACGTCCCGACGTAGAGCCCAACGCACGTCCCGACGTAGCGCCCAACGCACGTCCCGACGTAGAGCTGAAAGTTAGCTAACTACAGACGTAGAGCCCAACGCACGTCCCGACGTAGAGCCCAACGCGCGTCCCGACGTAGAGCCCAACGCGCGTCCCGACGTAGAGCCCAACGCGCGTCCCGACGTAGAGCCCAACGCGCGTCCCGACGTGGAGCTGAAAGTAAGCTAAATCCCGACGTAGAGGCCAACGCACGTCCCGACGTAGAGCCCAACGCACGTCCCGACGTAGAGCTGAAAGTTAGCTAACTACAGACGTAGAGCCCAACGCACGTCCCGACGTAGAGCCCAACGCACGTCCCGACGTAGAGCCCAACGCGCGTCCCGACGTAGAGCCCAACGCGCGTCCCGACGTAGAGCCCAACGCACGTCCCGACGTAGAGCTGAAAGTAAGCTAAATCCCGACGTAGCGCCCAACGCACGTCCCGACGTAGCGCCCAACGCACGTCCCGACGTAGAGCTGAAAGTAATCTAAATCCCGACGTAGAGGCCAACGCACGTCCCGACGTAGAGGCCAACGCACGTCCCGACCTAGAGGCCAACGCACGTCCCGACGTAGAGCTGAAAGTAAGCTAAATCCGGATGTAGAGCCCAACGCACGTCCCGACGTAGAGACCAACGCACGTCCCGACGTAGAGACCAACGCACGTCCCGACGTAGCGCCCAACGCACGTCCCGACGTAGAGCTGAAAGTAAGTTAAATCCCGACGTAGAGGCCAACGCACGTCCCGACGTAGAGGCCAACGCACGTCCCGACTTAGAGGCCAACGCACGTCCCGACGTAGAGCTGAAAGTAAGCTAAATCCCGACGTAGAGCCCAACGCACGTCCCGACGTAGAGCCCAACGCACGTCCCGACGTAGAGCCCAACGCACGTCCCGACGTAGAGCTGAAAGTTAGCTAACTACAGACGTAGAGCCCAACGCACGTCCCGACGTAGAGCCCAACGCACGTCACGACGTAGAGCTGAAAGTAAGCTAAATCCCGACGTAGAGGCCAACGGACGTCCCGACGTAAAGGCCAACGCACGTCCCGACCTAGAGGCCAACGCACGTCCCGACGTAGAGGCCAACGCACGTCCCGACGTAGAGCTGAAAGTAAACTAAATCCCGACGTAGAGGCCAACGCACGTCCCGACGTAGAGGCCAACGCACGTCCCGACGTAGAGCTGAAAGTAAGCTAAATCCCGACGTAGAGCCCAACGCACGTCCCGACGTAGAGCCCAACGCACGTCCCGACGTAGAGCCCACCGCACGTCCCGACGTAGAGCCCAATGCACGTCTCGACGTAGAGCCCAACGCACGTCCCGACGTAGAACCACCGCACGTCCCGACGTAGAGCCCAATGCACGTCCCGACGTAGAGCTGAAAGTAAGCTAAATCCCGACGTAGCGCCCAACGCACGTCCCGACGTAGCGCCCAACGCACGTCCCGACGTAGAGCTGAAAGTAAGCTAAATCCCAACGCAGAGGCCAACGCACGTCCCGACGTAGAGGCCAACGCACGTCCTGACCTAGAGGCCAACACACGTCCCGACGTAGAGGCCAACGCACGTCCCGACGTAGAGCTGAAAGTAAGCTAAATCCCGACGTAGAGCCCAACGCACGTCCCGACGTAGAGACCAACGAACGTCCCGACGTAGCGCCCAACGCACGTCCCGACGTAGAGCTGAAAGTTAGCTAACTACAGACGAAGAGCCCAACGCGCGTCCCGACGTAGAGATGAAAGTTAGCTAACTACAGACGTAGAGCCCAACGCGCGTCCCGACGTATAGCCCACCGCGTGTCCCGACGTAGAGCTCAACGCACGTCCCGACGTAGAGCCCAACGCACGTCCCGACGTAGAGCTGAAAGTAAGCTAAATCCCGACGTAGAGGCCAACGCACGTCCCGACGTAGAGGCCAACGCACGTCCCGAAGTAGAGGCCAACGCACGTCCCGACGTAGAGCTGAAAGTAAGCTAAATCCCGACGTAGAGCCCAACGCACGTCCCGACGTAGAGCCCAACGCGCGTCCCGACGTAGCGCCCAACGCACGTCCCGACGTAGAGCTGAAAGTTAGCTAACTACAGACGTAGAGCCCAACGCACGTCCCGACGTAGAGCAGAAAGTTAGCTAACTACAGACGTAGAGCCCAACGCACGTCCCGACGTAGAGCCCAACGCACGTCCCGACGTAGAGCCCAACGCACGTCCCGACGTAGCGCCCAACGCACGTCCCGACGTACAGGCCAACGCACGTCCCGACGTAGAGCCCAACGCACGTCCCGACTTAGAGGCCAACGCACGTCCCGACGTAGAGGACAACGCACATCCCGACGTAGAGGCCAACGCACGTCCCGACGTAGAGCTGAAATTAAGCTAAATCCCGACGTAGAGCCCAACGCACGTCCCGACGTAGAGCCCAACGCACGTCCCGACGTAGAGCCCAACGCACGTCCCGACGTAGAGCTGAAAGTTAGCTAACTACAGACGTAGAGCCCAACGCACGTCCCGACATAGAGCCCAACGCACGTCCCGACGTAGAGCTGAAAGTAAGCTAAATCCCGAAGTAGAGCCCAACACACGTCCCGACGTAGAGGCGAACGCACGTCCCGACGTAGAGCTGAAAGTAAGCTAAATCCCGACGTAGAGCCCAACGCACGTCCCGACGTAGAGCCCAACGCACGTCCCGACGTAGAGCTGAAAGTAAGCTAAATCCCGACGTAGAGCCCAACGCACGTCCCGACGTAGAGCCCAACGCACGTCCCGACGTAGAGCCCAACGCACGTCCCGACGTAGAGCCCACCGCACGTCCCGACGTAGAGCCCAACGCACGTCCCGACGTAGAGCTGAAAGTAAGCTAAATCCCGACGTAGCGTCCAACGCACGTCCCGACGTAGTTCCCAACGCACGTCCCGACGTAGAGCTGAAAGTAATCTAAATCCCGACGTAGAGGCCAATGCACGTCCCGACGTAGAGGCCAACGCACGTCCCGACCTAGAGGCCAACGCACGTCCCGACGTAGAGCCCAACGCACGTCCCGACGTAGAGCCCAACGCATGTCCCGACGTAGTGCCCAACGCACGTCCCGACGTAGAGCTGAAAGTAAGTTAAATCCCGACGTAGAGGCCAACGCACGTCCCGACGTAGAGGCCAACGCACGTCCCGACTTAGAGGCCAACGCACGTCCCGACTTAGAGGCCAACGCACGTCCCGACGTAGAGCTGAAAGTAAGCTAAATCCCGACGTAGAGCCCAACGCACGTCCCGACGTAGAGCCCAACGCACGTCCCGACGTAGAGCCCAACGCACGTCCCGACGTAGAGCCCAACGCACGTCACGACGTAGAGCTGAAAGTAAGCTAAATCCCGACGTAGAGGCCAACGGACGTCCCAACGTAGAGGCCAACGCACGTCCCGACCTAGAGGCCAACGCACGTCCCGACGTAGAGGCCAACGCACGTCCCGACGTAGAGCTGAAAGTAAACTAAATCCCGACGTAGAGGCCAACGCACGTCCCGACGTAGCGGCCAACGCACGTCCCGACGTAGAGCTGAAAGTAAGCTAAGTCCCGACGTAGAGCCCAACGCACGTCCCGACGTAGAGCCCAACGCACGTCCCGACGTAGAGCCCACCGCACGTCCCGACGTAGAGCCCAATGCACGTCCTGACGTAGAGCCCAACGCACGTCCCGACGTAGAGCCACCGCACGTCCCGACGTAGAGCCCAATGCACGTCCCGACGTAGAGCTGAAAGTAAGCTAAATCCCGACGTAGCGCCCAACGCACGTCCCGACGTAGAGCTGAAAGTAAGCTAAATCCCGATGCAGAGGCCAACGCACGTCCCGACGTAGAGGCCAACGCACGTCCCGACCTAGAGGCCAACGCACGTCCCGACGTAGAGGCCAACGCACGTCCCGACGTAGAGCTGAAAGTAAGCTAAATCCCGACGTAGAGCCCAACGCACGTCCCGACGTAGAGCTGAAAGTAAGCTAAATCCCGACGTAGAGGCCAACGCACGTCCCGACGTAGAGACCAACGCACGTCCCGACGTAGAGCTTAAAGTAAGCTAAATCCCGAAGTAGACGCCAACACACGTCCCGACGTAGAGGCCAACGCACGTCCCGACGTAGAGCTGAAAGTAAGCTAAATCCCGACGTAGAGCCCAACGTACGTCCCGACGTAGAGCCCAACGCACGTCCCGACGTAGAGCTGAAAGTAAGCTAAATCCCGATGTAGAGGCCAACGCACGTCCCGACGTAGAGGCCAACGCACGTCCTGACTTAGAGGCCAACGCACGTCCCGACGTAGAGGCCAACGCACGTCCCGACGTAGAGGCCAACGCACGTCCCGACGTAGAGGCCAACGCACGTCCCGACGTAGAGCTGAAAGTAAGTTAAATCCCGACGTAGAGCCCAACGCACGTCCCGACGTAGAGCCCAACGCACGTCCCGACGTAGAGCTTAATGTAAGCTAAATCCCGACGTAGAGCCCAACGCACGTCCCGACGTAGAGCCCAACGCACGTCCCGACGTAGAGCCCAACGCACGTCCCGACGTAAAGCTGAAAGTAAGCTAAATCCCGACGTAGCGCCCAACGCACGTCCCGACGTAGCGCCCAACGCACGTCCCGACGTAAAGCTGAAAGTTAGCTAACTACAGACGTAGAGCCCAACGCACGTCCCGACGAAGAGCCCAACGCACGTCCCGACGTAGAGCTGAAAGTAAGCTAAATCCCGACGTAGAGGCCAACGCACGTCCCGACGTAGAGCTGAAAGTTAGCTAACTACAGACGTAGAGCCCAACGCACGTCCCGACGTAGAGCTGAAAGTTACCTAACTACAGACGTAGAGCCCAAAGCACGTCCCGACGTAGAGCCCAACGCACGTCCCGACGTAGAGCCCAACGCACGTCCCGACGTAGAGCCCAACGCACGTCCCGACGTAGAGCCAAACGCACGTCCCGACGTAGAGCTGAAAGTAAGCTAAATCCCGACGTAGAGGCCAACGCACGTCCCAACGTAGAGCTGAAAGTAAGCTAAATCCCGACGTAGAGCCCAATGCACGTCCCGACGTAGAGCCCAACGCATGTCCCGACGTAGATCTGGAAGTTAGCTAAATCCTGACGTAGAGCCCAACGGAAGTCCCGACGTAGAGCCCAACGCACGTCCCGACGTAGAGCCCAACGCACGTCCCGAATAGAGCTGAAAGTTAGCTAACTACAGACGTAGAGCCCAACGCACGTCCCGACGTAGAGCTGAAAGTTAGCTAACTACAGACGAAGAGCCCAACGCGCGTCCCGACGTAGAGCTGAAAGTTAGCTAACTACAGACGTAGAGCCCAACGCGCGTCCCGACGTAGAGCCCAACGCGTGTCCCGACGTAGAGCTCAACGCACGTCCCGACGTAGAGCCCAACGCACGTCCCGACGTAGAGCTGAAAGTAAGCTAAATCCCGACGTAGAGGCCAACGCACGTCCCGACGTAGAGGCCAACGCACGTCCCGACGTAGAGCTTAAAGTAAGCTAAATCCCGACGTAGAGGCCAACGCACGTCCCGACGTAGCGCCCAACGCACGTCCCGACGTAGAGCTGAAAGTTAGCTAACTACAGACGTAGAGCCCAACGCACATCCCGACGTAGAGCCCGACGTAGAGCCCAACGCACGTCCCGACGTAGAGCCCAACGCACGTCCCGACGTAGAGCCCAACAGACGTCCCGACGTAGAGCCCAACAGACGTCCCGACTTAGAGGCCAACGCACGTCCCGACGTAGAGCTGAAAGTAAGCTAAATCCCGACGTAGAGGCCAACGCACGTCCCGAAGTAGAGGCCAACGCACGTCCCGACGTACAACTGAAAGTAAGCTAAATCCCGACGTAGAGCCCAACGCACGTCCCGACGTAGAGCCCAACGCACGTCCCGACGTAGAGCCCAACGCACGTCCCGACGTAGAGCCCACCGCACGTCCCGACGTAGAGCTGAAAGCAAGCTAAATCCCGACGTAGCGCCCAACGCACGTCCCGACGTAGCGCCCAACGCACGTCCCGACGTAGAGCTGAAAGTAAGCTAAATCCCGACGTAGAGCCCAACGCACGTCCCGACGTAGATCCCAACGCACGTCCCGACGTAGAGCCCAACGCACGTCCCGACGTAGCGCCCAACGCACGTCCCGACGTAGAGCCCAACGCACGTCCCGACGTAGAGGCCAACGCACGTCCCGACTTAGAGGCCAACGCACGTCCCGACGTAGAGGCCAACGCACGTCCCGACGTAGAGCTGAAAGTAAGCTAAATCCCGACGTAGAGCCCAACGCACGTCCCGACGTAGAGCCCAACGCACGTCCCGACGTAGAGCCCAACGCACGTCCCGACGTAGAGCTGAAAGTTAGCTAACTAAAGACGTAGAGCCCAACGCACGTCCTGACGTAGAGCCCAACGCACGTCCCGACGTAGAGCTAAAACTAAGCTAAATCCCGACGTAGAGCCCAACACACGTCCCGACGTAGAGCTGAAAGTAAAATAAATCCCGACGTAGAGGCCAACGCACGTCCCGACGTAGAGGCCAACGCACGTCCCGACGTAGAGCTGAAAGTAAGCTAAATCCCGACGTAGAGGCCAACGCACGTCCCGACGTAGAGGCCAACGCACGTCCTGACGTAGAGCTGAAAGTAAGCTAAATCCCGACGTAGAGCCCAACGCACGTCCCGACGTAGAGCCCAACGCACGTCCCGACGTAGAGCCCAACGCACGTCCCGACGTAGAGCCCACCGCACGTCCCGACGTAGAGCTGAAAGCAAGCTAAATCCCGACGTATCGCCCAACGCACGTCCCGACGTAGCGCCCAACGCACGTCCCGACGTAGAGCTGAAAGTAAGCTAAATCCCGACGCAGAGGCCAACGCACGTCCCGACGTAGAGGCCAACGCAAGTCCCGACCTAGAGGCCAACGCACGTCCCGACGTAGAGGCCAACGCACGTCCCGACGTAGAGCTGAAAGTAAGCTAAATCCCGACGTAGAGCCCAACGCACGTCCCGACGTAGAGCCCAACGCACGTCCCGACGTAGCGCCCAACGCACGTCCCGACGTAGAGCTGAAAGTTAGCTAACTACAGACATAGAGCCCAACGCACGTCCCGACGTAGAGCAGAAAGTTAGCTAACTACAGACATAGAGCCCAACGCACGTCCCGACGTAGAGCCCAACGCACGTCCCGACGTAGAGCCCAACGCACGTCCCGACGTAGAGCTGAAAGTAAGCTAAAACCCGACGTCGAGCCCAACGCACGTCCCGACGTAGAGCTGAAAGTAAGCTAAATCCCGACGTAGAGGCCAACGCACGTCCCGACGTAGAGGCCAACGCACGTCCCGACGTAGAGCTGAAAGTAAGCTAAATCCCGATGTAGAGGCCAACGCATGTCCCGACGTAGAGGCCAACGCACGTCCCGACTTAGAGGCCAACGCAAGTCCCGACGTAGAGCTGAAAGTAAGTTAAATCCCGACGTAGAGCCCAACGCACGTCCCGACGTAGAGCCCAATGCACGTCCCGACGTAGCGCCCAACGCACGTCCCGACTTAGAGCTGACAGTAAGTTAAATCCCGACGTAGAGGCCAACGCACGTCCCGACTTAGAGGCCAACGCACGTCCCGACTTAGAGGCCAACGCACGTCCCGACTTAGAGGCCAACGCACGTCCCGACGTAGAGCTGAAAGTAAGCTAAATCCCGACGTAGAGCCCAACGCACGTCCCGACGTAGAGCCCAACGCACGTCCCGACGTAGAGCCCAACGCACGTCCCGACGTAGAGCTGAAAGTTAGCTAACTACAGACGTAGAGGCCAACGCACGTCCCGACGTAGAGCCCAACGCACGTCCCGACGTAGAGCTAAAAGTAAGCTAAATCCGATGTAGAGCCCAACACACGTCCCGACGTTGAGCTGAAAGTAAGCTAAATCCCGACGTAGAGGCCGACGCACGTCCCGACGTAGAGGCCAACGCACGTCCCGACGTAGAGCTGAAAGTAAGCTAAATCCCGAAGTAGAGGCCAACGCACGTCCCGATGTAGAGGCCAACGCACGTCCCGACGTAGAGCTGAAAGTAAGCTAAATCCCGAAGTAGAGCCCAACGCACGTCCCGACGTAGAGCCCAACGCACGTCCCGACGTAGAGCCCACCGCACGTCCCGACGTAGAGCCCAATGCACGTCCCGACGTAGAGCTGAAAGTAAGCTAAATCCCGACGTAGCGCCCAACGCACTTCCCTACGTAGCGCCCAACGCACGTCCCGACGTAGAGCTGAAAGTAAGCTAAATCCCGACGCAGAGGCCAACGCACGTCCCGACGTAGAGGCCAACGCGCGTCCCGACCTAGAGGCCAACGCACGTCCCGACGTAGAGGCCAACGCACGTCCCGACGTAGAGCTGAAAGTTAGCTAACTACAGACGTAGAGCCCAACGCACGTCCCGACGTAGCGCCCAACGCACGTCCCGACGTAGAGCTGAAAGTTAGCTAACTACAGACATAGAGCCCAACGCACGTCCCGACGTAGAGCCCAACGCACGTCCCGACGTAGAGCCCAACGCACGTCCCGACGTAGAGCTGAAAGTAAGCTAAAACCCGACGTAGAGCCCAACGCACGTCCCGACGTAGAGCTGAAAGTAAGCTAAATCCCGACGTAGAGCCCAACGCACGTCCCGACGTAGAGGCCAACGCACGTCCCGACGTAGAGCTGAACTAAGCTAAATCCCGAAGTAGAGGCCAACGCACGTCCCGACGTAGAGACCAACACACGTCCCGACGTAGAGCTGAAAGTAAGCTAAATCCCGACGTAGAGCCCAACGCACGTCCCGACGTAGAGCCCAACGCACGTCCCGACGTAGAGCTGAAAGTAAGCTAAATCCCGATGTAGAGGCCAACGCACGTCCCGAGGTAGAGCCTAACGCACGTCCCGACTTAGAGGCCAACGCACGTCCCGACGTAGAGGACAACGCACGTCCCGACGTAGAGGCCAACGCACGTCCCGACGTAGAGCTGAAAGTAAGTTAAATCCCGACGTAGAGCCCAACGCACGTCCCGACGTAGCGCCCAACGCACGTCCCGACGTAGAGCTGAAAGTTAGCTAACTACAGACGTAGAGCCCAACGCACGTCCCGACCTAGAGCTGAAAGTTACCTAACTACAGACGTAGAGCCCAAAGCACGTCACGACGTAGAGCCCAACGCACGTCCCGACGTAGAGCCCAACGCACGTCCCGACGTAGCGCCCAACGCACGTCCCGACGTAGCGCCCAACGCACGTCCCGACGTAGAGCTGAAAGTATGTTAAATCCCGACGTAGACGCCAACGCACGTCCCGACGTAGAGGCCAACACACGTCCCGACTTAGAGGCCAACGCACGTCCCGACTTAGAGGCCAACGCACGTCCCGACGTAGAGGCCAACGCACGTCCCGACGTAGAGCTGAAAGTAAGCTAAATCCCGACGTAGAGCCCAACGCACGTCCCGACGTAGAGCCCAACGCACGTCCCGACGTAGAGCTGAAAGTTAGCTAACTACAGACGTAGAGCCCAACGCACGTCCCGACGTAGAGCCCAACGCACGTCCCGACGTAGAGCTAAAAGTAAGCTAAATCCCGACGTAGAGCCCAACACACGTCCCGACGTAGAGCTGAAAGTAAGCTAAATTCCGACGTAGAGGCCAACGCACGTCCCGACGTAGAGGCCAACGCACGTCCCGACGTAGAGCTGAAAGTAAGCTAAATCCCGACGTAGAGTCCAACGCACGTCCCGACGTAGAGGCCAACGCACGTACCGACGTAGAGCTGAAAGTAAGCTAAATCCCGACGTAGAGCCCAACGGACGTCCCGACGTAGAGCCCAACGCACGTCCCGACGTAGAGCCCAACGCACGTCCCGACGTAGAGCCCACCGCACGTCCCGACGTAGAGCTGAAAGCAAGCTAAATCCCGACGTAGCGCCCAACGCACGTCCCGACGTAGCGCCCAACGCACGTCCCGACGTAGAGCTGAAAGTAAGCTAAATCCCGATGTAGAGGCCAACGCATGTCCCGACGTAGAGGCCAACGCACGTCCCGACTTAGAGGCCAACGCACGTCCCGACCTAGAGGCCAACGCACGTCCCGACGTAGAGGCCAACGCACGTCCCGACGTAGAGCTGAAAGTAAGCTAAATCCCGACGTAGAGCCCAACGCACGTCCCGACGTAGAGCCCAACGCACGTCCCGACGTAGCGCCCAACGCACGTCCCGACGTAGAGCTGAAAGTTAGCTAACTACAGACATAGAGCCCAACGCACGTCCCGACATAGAGCCCAACGCACGTCCCGACGTAGAGCTGAAAGTTAGCTAACTACAGACGTAGAGCCCAACGCACGTCCCGACGTAGAGCCCAACGCACGTCCCGACGTAGAGCTAAAAGTAAGCTAAATCCGATGTAGAGCCCAACACACGTCCCGACGTTGAGCTGAAAGTAAGCTAAATCCCGACGTAGAGGCCAACGCACGTCCCGACGTAGAGCTGAAAGTAAGCTAAATCCCGAAGTAGAGGCCAACGCACGTCCCGATGTAGAGGCCAACGCACGTCCCGACGTAGAGCTGAAAGTAAGCTAAATCCCGACGCAGAGGCCAACGCACGTCCCGACGTAGAGGCCAACGCGCGTCCCGACCTAGAGGCCAACGCACGTCCCGACGTAGAGGCCAACGCACGTCCCGACGTAGAGCTGAAAGTTAGCTAACTACAGACGTAGAGCCCAACGCACGTCCCGACGTAGCGCCCAACGCACGTCCCGACGTAGAGCTGAAAGTTAGCTAACTACAGACATAGAGCCCAACGCACGTCCCGACGTAGAGCAGAAAGTTAGCTAACTACAGACATAGAGCCCAACGCACGTCCCGACGTAGAGCCCAACGCACGTCCCGACGTAGAGCTGAAAGTAAGCTAAAACCCGACGTAGAGCCCAACGCACGTCCCGACGTAGAGCTGAAAGTAAGCTAAATCCCGACGTAGAGCCCAACGCACGTCCCGACGTAGAGGCCAACGCACGTCCCGACTTAGAGCTGAACTAAGCTAAATCCCGAAGTAGAGGCCAACGCACGTCCCGACGTAGAGACCAACACACGTCCCGACGTAGAGCTGAAAGTAAGCTAAATCCCGACGTAGAGCCCAACGCACGTCCCGACGTAGAGCCCAACGCACGTCCCGACGTAGAGCTGAAAGTAAGCTAAATCCCGATGTAGAGGCCAACGCACGTCCCGACGTAGAGCCTAACGCACGTCCCGACTTAGAGGCCAACGCACGTCCCGACGTAGAGGCCAACGCACGTCCCGACGTAGAGGCCAACGCACGTCCCGACGTAGAGCTGAAAGTAAGTTAAATCCCGACGTAGAGCCCAACGCACGTCCCGACGTAGAGCCCAACGCACGTCCCGACGTAGAGCCCAACGCACGTCCCGACGTAGAGCCCAACGCACGTCCCGACGTAGCGCCCAACGCACGTCCCGACGTAGAGCTGAAAGTTAGCTAACTACAGACGTAGAGCCCAACGCACGTCCCGACCTAGAGCTGAAAGTTACCTAACTACAGACGTAGAGCCCAAAGCACGTCCCGACGTAGAGCCCAACGCACGTCCCGACGTAGAGCCCAACGCACGTCCCGACGTAGCGCCCAACGCACGTCCCGACGTAGAGCTGAAAGTATGTTAAATCCCGACGTAGAGGCCAACGCACGTCCCGACGTAGAGGCCAACACACGTCCCGACTTAGAGGCCAACGCACGTCCCGACGTAGAGGCCAATGCACGTCCCGACGTAGAGCTGAAAGTAAGCTAAATCCCGACGTAGAGCCCAACGCACGTCCCGACGTAGAGCCCAACGCACGTCCCGAAGTAGAGCGCAACGCACGTCCCGACGTAGAGCTGAAAGTAAGCTAAATCCCGACGTAGAGCCCAACGCACGTCCCGACGTAGAGCTGAAAGTTAGCTAACTACAGACGTAGAGCCCAACGCACGTCCCGACGTAGAGCTGAAAGTTACCTAACTACAGACGTAGAGCCCAAAGCACGTCCCGACGTAGAGCCCAACGCACGTCTCGACGTAGAGCCCAACGCACGTCCCGACGTAGAGCCCAACGCACGTCCCGACGTAGAGCTGAAAGTAAGCTAAATCCCGACGTAGAGGCCAACGCACGTCCCAGCGTAGAGCTGAAAGTAAGCTAAATCCCGACGTAGAGCCCAACGCACGTCCCGACGTAGAGCCCAACGCATGTCCCGACGTAGATCTGAAAGTTAGCTAAATCCTGACGTAGAGCCCAACGCACGTCCCGACGTAGAGCCCAACGCACGTCCCGACGTAGAGCTGAAAGTTAGCTAACTACAGACGTAGAGCCCAACGCACGTCCCGACGTAGAGCCCAACGCACGTCCCGACGTAGAGCCCAACGCACGTCCCGACGTAGAGCTGAAAGTAAGCTAAAACCCGACGTAGAGCCCAACGCACGTCCCGACGTAGAGCTGAAAGTAAGCTAAATCCCGACGTGGAGCCCAACGCACGTCCCAACGTAGAGCCCAACGCACGTCCCGACGTAGAGCCCAACGCACGTCCCGACGTAGCGCCCAACGCACGTCCCGACGTAGAGCTGAAAGTTAGCTAACTACAGACGTAGAGCCCAACGCACGTCCCGACGTAGAGCTGAAAGTAAGCTAAATCCCGACGTAGAGGCCAACGCACGTCCAGATGTAGAGCTGAAAGTAAGCTAAATCCCGACTTAGAGCCCAACGCACGTCCCGACGTAGAGGCCAACGCACGTCCCGACGTAGAGCCCAACGCACGTCCCGACGTAGAGCTGAAAGTAAGCTAAATCCCAACGTAGAGCCCAACGAACGTCCCGACGTAGAGCCCAACGCACGTCCCGACGTAGCGCCCAACGCACGTCCTGACGTAGAGCTGAAAGTTAGATAACTACAGACGTAGAGCCCAACGCACGTCCCGACGTAGAGCCCAACGCACGTCCCGACGTGGAGCTGAAAGTAAGCTAAATCCCGACGTAGAGGCCAACGCACGTCCCGACGTGGAGCTGAAAGTAAGCTAAATCCCGACGTAGAGGCCAACGCACGTCCCGACGTAGAGCCCAACGCACGTCCCGATGTAGAGCCCAACGCACGTCCCGACGTAGAGGCCAACGCAAGTCCCGACGTAGAGCCCAAAGCACGTCCCGACGTAGAGCTGAAAGTAAGCTAAAACCCGACGTAGAGCCCAACGCACGTCCCGACGTAGAGCTGAAAGTAAGCTAAATCCCGACGTGGAGCCCAACGCACGTCCCAACGTAGAGCCCAACGCACGTCCCGACGTAGAGCCCAACGCACGTCCCGACGTAGCGCCCAACGCACGTCCCGACGTAGAGCTGAAAGTTAGCTAACTACAGACGTAGAGCCCAACGCACGTCCCGACGTAGAGCTGAAAGTAAGCTAAATCCCGACGTAGAGGCCAACGCACGTCCAGATGTAGAGCTGAAAGTAAGCTAAATCCCGACTTAGAGCCCAACGCACGTCCCGACGTAGAGGCCAACGCACGTCCCGACGTAGAGCCCAACGCACGTCCCGACGTAGAGCTGAAAGTAAGCTAAATCCCAACGTAGAGCCCAACGAACGTCCCGACGTAGAGCCCAACGCACGTCCCGACGTAGCGCCCAACGCACGTCCTGACGTAGAGCTGAAAGTTAGATAACTACAGACGTAGAGCCCAACGCACGTCCCGACGTAGAGCCCAACGCACGTCCCGACGTGGAGCTGAAAGTAAGCTAAATCCCGACGTAGAGGCCAACGCACGTCCCGACGTGGAGCTGAAAGTAAGCTAAATCCCGACGTAGAGGCCAACGCACGTCCCGACGTAGAGCCCAACGCACGTCCCGATGTAGAGCCCAACGCACGTCCCGACGTAGAGGCCAACGCAAGTCCCGACGTAGAGCCCAAAGCACGTCCCGACGTAGAGCTGAAAGTAAGCTAAATCCCGACGTGGAGCCCAACGCACGTCCCAACGTAGAGCCCAACGCACGTCCCGACGTAGAGCCCAACGCACGTCCCGACGTAGCGCCCAACGCACGTCCCGACGTAGAGCTGAAAGTTAGCTAACTACAGACGTAGAGCCCAACGCACGTCCCGACGTAGAGCTGAAAGTAAGCTAAATCCCGACGTAGAGGCCAACGCACGTCCAGATGTAGAGCTGAAAGTAAGCTAAATCCCGACTTAGAGCCCAACGCACGTCCCGACGTAGAGCCCAACGCACGTCCCGACGTAGAGCCCAACGCACGTCCCGACGTAGAGCTGAAAGTAAGCTAAATCCCAACGTAGAGCCCAACGAACGTCCCGACGTAGAGCCCAACGCACGTCCCGACGTAGCGCCCAAAGCACGTCCCGACGTAGAGCTGAAAGTTAGATAACTACAGACGTAGAGCCCAACGCACGTCCCGACGTAGAGCCCAACGCACGTCCCGACGTAGAGCCCAACGCGCGTCCCGACGTGGAGCTGAAAGTAAGCTAAATCCCGACGTAGAGGCCAACGCACGTCCCGACGTAGAGCCCAACGCACGTCCCAATGTAGAGCCCAACGCACGTCCCGACGTAGAGGCCAACGCACGTCCCGACGTAGAGCCCAAAGCACGTCCCGACGTAGAGCTGAAAGTAAGCTAAAACCCGACGTAGAGCCCAACGCACGTCCCGACGTAGAGTCCAACGCACGTCCCGACGTAGAGCCCAACGAACGTCCCGACGTGGAGCTCAAAGTAAGCTAAATCCCGACGTAGAGGCCAACGCACGTCCCGACCTAGAGCCCAACGCACGTCCCGACGTAGAGCCCAACGCACGTCCCGACGTAGAGCCCAAAGCACGTCCCGACGTAGAGCTGAAAGTAAGCTAAATCCCGACGTGGAGCCCAACGCACGTCCCAACGTAGAGCTGAAAGTTAGCTAACTACAGACGTAGAGCCCAACGCAGGTCCGAACGTAGAGCTGAAAGTTACCTAACTACAGACGTAGAGCCCAAAGCACGTCCCGACGTAGAGCCCAACGCACTTCCCGACGTAGAGCCCAACGCACGTCCCGACGTAGAGCCAAACGCACGTCCCGACGTAGAGCTGAAAGTAAGCTAAATCCCGACGTAGAGGCCAACGCACGTCCCAACGTAGAGCTGAAAGTAAGCTAAATCCCGACGTAGAGCCCAACGCACGTCCCGACGTAGAGCCCAACGCATGTCCCGACGTAGATCTGAAAGTTAGCTAAATCCTGACGTAGAGCCTAACGCACGTCCCGACGTAGAGCCCAACGCACGTCCCGACGTAGAGCCCAACGCACGTCCCGACGTAGAGCTGAAAGTTAGCTAACTACAGACGTAGAGCCCAACGCACGTCCCGACGTAGAGCCCAACGCACGTCCCGACGTAGAGGACAACGCACGTCCCGACGTAGAGCTGAAAGTAAGCTAAATCCCGACGTAGAGCCGATCGCGCGTCCCGACGTAGAGCTGAAAGTTAGCTAACTACAGACGTAGAGCCCAACGCGCGTCCCGACGTAGAGCTAAAAGTTACCTAACTACAGACGTAGAGCCCAACGCACGTCCCGACGTAGAGCCCAACGCACGTCCCGACGTAGAGCTGAAAGTTACCTAACTACAGACGTAGAGCCCAAAGCACGTCCCGACGTAGAGCCCAACGCACATCCCGACGTAGAGCCCAACGAACGTCCCGACGTAGAGCCCAACGCACGTCCCGACGTAGCGCCCAACGCACGTCCCGACGTAGCGCCCAACGCACGTCCCGACGTAGAGCTGAAAGTTACCTAACTACAGACGTAGAGCCCAACGCACGTCCCGACGTAGAGCCCAACGCACGTCCCGACGTAGAGCCCAACGCGCGTCCCGACGTAGAGCCCAACGCGCGTCCCGACGTAGAGCCCAACGCGCGTCCCGACGTAGAGCCCAACGCGCGTCCCGACGTGGAGCTGAAAGTAAGCTAAATCCCGACGTAGAGGCCAACGCACGTCCCGATGTAGAGCCCAACGCACGTCCCGACGTAGAGCTGAAAGTAAGCTAAATCCCGACGTAGAGGACAACGCACGTCCCGACGTAGAGCTGAAAGTAAGCTAAATCCCGACGTAGAGGCCAACGCACGTCCCGACGTAGAGCCCAACGCACGTCCCGACGTAGAGCTGAAAGTAAGCTAAATCCCAACGTAGAGCCCAACGAACGTCCCGACGTAGAGCCCAACGCACGTCCCGACGTAGCGCCCAACGCACGTCCCGACGTAGAGCTGAAAGTTAGATAACTACAGACGTAGAGCCCAACGCACGTCCCGACGTAGAGCCCAACGCACGTCCCGACGTAGAGCCCAACGCGCGTCCCGACGTAGAGCCCAACGCGAGTCCCGACGTGGAGCTGAAAGTAAGCTAAATCCCGACGTAGAGGCCAACGCACGTCCCGACGTAGAACCCAACGCACGTCCAGATGTAGAGCCCAACGCACGTCCCGACGTAGAGCCCAAAGCACGTCCCGACGTAGAGCTGAAAGTAAGCTAAATCCCGACGTGGAGCCCAACGCACGTCCCAACGTAGAGCCCAACGCACGTCCCGACGTAGAGCCCAACGCACGTCCCGACGTAGAGCCCAACGCACGTCCCGACGTAGCGCCCAACGCACGTCCCGACGTAGCGCCCAACGCACGTCCCGACGTAGAGCTGAAAGTTAGCTAACTACAGACGTAGAGCCCAACGCACGTCCCGACGTAGAGCTGAAAGCAAGCTAAATCCCGACGTAGAGGCCAACGCACGTCCAGATGTAGAGCTGAAAGTAAGCTAAATCCCGACTTAGAGCCCAACGCACGTCCCGACGTAGAGGCCAACGCACGTCCCGACGTAGAGCCCAACGCACGTCCCGACGTAGAGCCCAACGCACGTCCCGACGTAGAGCTGAAAGTTACCTAACTACAGACGTAGAGCCCAAAGCACGTCCCGACGTAGAGCCCAACGCACATCCCGACGTAGAGCCCAACGAACGTCCCGACGTAGAGCCCAACGCACGTCCCGACGTAGCGCCCAACGCACGTCCCGACGTAGCGCCCAACGCACGTCCCGACGTAGAGCTGAAAGTTAGCTAACTACAGACGTAGAGCCCAACGCACGTCCCGACGTAGAGCCCAACGCGCGTCCCGACGTAGAGCCCAACGCGCGTCCCGACGTAGAGCCCAACGCGCGTCCCGACGTAGAGCCCAACGCGCGTCCCGACGTGGAGCTGAAAGTAAGCTAAATCCCGACGTAGAGGCCAACGCACGTCCCGACGTAGAGCCCAACGCACGTCCCGACGTAGAGCCCAACGCACGTCCCGACGTAGAGCCCAATGCACGTCCCGACGTAGAGGCCAACGCACGTCCCGACGTAGAGCCCAAAGCACGTCCCGACGTAGAGCTGAAAGTAAGCTAAATCCCGACGTGGAGCCCAATGCACGTCCCAACGTAGAGCCCAACGCACGTCCCGACGTAGAGCCCAACGCACGTCCCGACGTAGAGCCCAACGCACGTCCCGACGTAGAGCTGAAAGTTAGCTAACTACAGACGTAGAGCCCAACGCACGTCCCGACGTAGAGCTGAATGTAAGCTAAATCCCGACGTAGAGGCCAACGCACGTCCCGACGTAGAGCTGAAAGTAAGCTAAATCCCGACGTAGAGGCCAACGCACGTCCCGACGTAGAGCCAAACGCACGTCCCGACGTAGAGCTGAAAGTAAGCTAAATCCCGACGTAGAGGCCAACGCACGTCCCAACGTAGAGCTGAAAGTAAGCTAAATCCCGACGTAGAGCCCAACGCACGTCCCGACGTAGATCCCAACGCATGTCCCGACGTAGATCTGAAAGTTAGCTAAATCCTGACGTAGAGCCTAACGCACGTCCCGACGTAGAGCCCAACGCACGTCCCGACGTAGAGCCCAACGCACGTCCCGACGTAGAGCCCAACGCACGTCCCGACGTAGAGCTGAAAGTTAGCTAACTACAGACGTAGAGCCCAACGCACGTCCCGACGTAGAGCCCAACGCACGTCCCGACGTAGAGGACAACGCACGTCCCGACGTAGAGCTGAAAGTAAGCTAAATCCCGACGTAGAGCCCAACGCACGTCCCGACGTAGAGCTGAAAGTAAGCTAAATCCCGACGTAGAGGCCAACGCACGTCCCGACGTAGAGCCGATCGCGCGTCCCGACGTAGAGCTGAATGTTAGCTAACTACAGACGTAGAGCCCAACGCGCGTCCCGACGTAGAGCTAAAAGTTACCTAACTACAGACGTAGAGCCCAACGCACGTCCCGACGTAGAGCCCAACGCACGTCCCGACGTAGAGCTGAAAGTTACCTAACTACAGACGTAGAGCCCAAAGCACGTCCCGACGTAGAGCCCAACGCACATCGCGACGTAGAGCCCAACGAACGTCCCGACGTAGAGCCCAACGCACGTCCCGACGTAGCGCCCAACGCACGTCCCGACGTAGCGCCCAACGCACGTCCCGACGTAGAGCTGAAAGTTAGCTAACTACAGACGTAGAGCCCAACGCACGTCCCGACGTAGAGCCCAACGCACGTCCCGACGTAGAGCCCAACGCGCGTCCCGACGTAGAGCCCAACGCGCGTCCCGACGTAGAGCCCAACGCGCGTCCCCACGTGGCGCTGAAAGTAAGCTAAATCCCGACGTAGAGGCCAACGCACGTCCCGACGTAGAGCCCAACGCACGTCCCGATGTAGAGCCCAACGCACGTCCCGACGTAGAGCCCAATGCACGTCCCGACGTAGAGGCCAACGCACGTCCCGACGTAGAGCCCAAAGCACGTCCCGACGTAGAGCTGAAAGTAAGCTAAATCCCGACGTGGAGCCC
The DNA here is from genome assembly GCF_034619465.1 of Leptosomus discolor. Taxonomy (NCBI): domain Eukaryota; kingdom Metazoa; phylum Chordata; class Aves; order Leptosomiformes; family Leptosomidae; genus Leptosomus; species Leptosomus discolor. The sequence continues at coordinate 9,231,212 of NC_141405.1, forward strand.
AACGCACGTCCCAACGTAGAGCCCAACGCACGTCCCGACGTAGAGCCCAACGCACGTCCCGACGTAGCGCCCAACGCACGTCCCGACGTAGAGCTGAAAGTTAGCTAACTACAGACGTAGAGCCCAACGCACGTCCCGACGTAGAGCTGAAAGTAAGCTAAATCCCGACGTAGAGGACAACGCACGTCCCGACGTAGAGCTGAAAGTAAGCTAAATCCCGACGTAGAGGCCAACGCACGTCCCGACGTAGAGCCCAACGCACGTCCCGACGTAGAGCTGAAAGTAAGCTAAATCCCAACGTAGAGCCCAACGAACGTCCCGACGTAGAGCCCAACGCACGTCCCGACGTAGCGCCCAACGCACGTCCCGACGTAGAGCTGAAAGTTAGATAACTACAGACGTAGAGCCCAATGCACGTCCCGACGTAGAGCCCAACGCACGTCCCGACGTAGAGCCCAACGCGCGTCCCGACGTAGAGCCCAACGCGAGTCCCGACGTGGAGCTGAAAGTAAGCTAAATCCCGACGTAGAGGCCAACGCACGTCCCGACGTAGAACCCAACGCACGTCCAGATGTAGAGCCCAACGCACGTCCCGACGTAGAGGGCAACGCACGTCCCGACGTAGAGCCCAAAGCACGTCCCGACGTAGAGCTGAAAGTAAGCTAAATCCCGACGTGGAGCCCAACGCACGTCCCAACGTAGAGCCCAACGCACGTCCCGACGTAGAGCCCAACGCACGTCCCGACGTAGCGCCCAACGCACGTCCCGACGTAGAGCTGAAAGTTAGCTAACTACAGACGTAGAGCCCAACGCACGTCCCGACGTAGAGCTGAAAGCAAGCTAAATCCCGACGTAGAGGCCAACGCACGTCCAGATGTAGAGCTGAAAGTAAGCTAAATCCCGACTTAGAGCCCAACGCACGTCCCGACGTAGAGGCCAACGCACGTCCCGACGTAGAGCCCAACGCACGTCCCGACGTAGAGCACAACGCACGTCCCGACGTAGAGCTGAAAGTTACCTAACTACAGACGTAGAGCCCAACGCACGTCCCGACGTAGAGCCCAACGAACGTCCCGACGTAGAGCCCAACGCACGTCCCGACGTAGCGCCCAACGCACGTCCCGACGTAGCGCCCAACGCACGTCCCGACGTAGAGGTGAAAGTTAGCTAACTACAGACGTAGAGCCCAACGCACGTCCCGACGTAGAGCCCAACGCACGTCCCGACGTAGAGCCCAACGCACGTCCCGACGTAGAGCCCAACGCGCGTCCCGACGTAGAGCCCAACGCACGTCCCGACGTAGCGCCCAACGCACGTCCCGACGTAGAGGTGAAAGTTAGCTAACTACAGACGTAGAGCCCAACGCACGTCCCGACGTAGAGCCCAACGCGCGTCCCGACGTAGAGCCCAACGCGCGTCCCGACGTAGAGCCCAACGCGCGTCCCGACGGAGAGCCCAACGCGCGTCCCGACGTGGAGCTGAAAGTAAGCTAAATCCCGACGTAGAGGCCAACGCACGTCCCGACGTAGAGCCCAACGCACGTCCCGATGTAGAGCCCAACGCACGTCCCGACGTAGAGCCCAATGCACGTCCCGACGTAGAGGCCAACGCACGTCCCGACGTAGAGCCCAAAGCACGTCCCGACGTAGAGCTGAAAGTAAGCTAAATCCCGACGTGGAGCCCAACGCACGTCCCAACGTAGAGCCCAACGCACGTCCCGACGTAGAGCCCAACGCACGTCCCGACGTAGCGCCCAACGCACGTCCCGACGTAGAGCTGAAAGTTAGCTAACTACAGACGTAGAGCCCAACGCACGTCCCGACGTAGAGCTGAAAGTAAGCTAAATCCCGACGTAGAGGCCAACGCACGTCCCGACGTAGAGCTGAAAGTAAGCTAAATCCCGACGTAGAGGCCAACGCACGTCCCGACGTAGAGCCCAACGCACGTCCCGACGTAGAGCTGAAAGTAAGCTAAATCCCAACGTAGAGCCCAACGAACGTCCCGACGTAGAGCCCAACGCACGTCCCGACGTAGCGCCCAACGCAAGTCCCGACGTAGAGCTGAAAGTTAGCTAACTACAGACGTAGAGCCCAACGCACGTCCCGACGTAGAGCTGAAAGTAAGCTAAATCCCGACGTAGAGGCCAACGCACGTCCCGACGTAGAGCTGAAAGTAAGCTAAATCCCGACGTAGAGGCCAACGCACGTCCCGACGTAGAGCCCAACGCACGTCCCGACGTAGAGCTGAAAGTAAGCTAAATCCCAACGTAGAGCCCAACGAACGTCCCGACGTAGAGCCCAACGCACGTCCCGACGTAGAGCTGAAAGTTAGATAACTACAGACGTAGAGCCCAACGCACGTCCCGACGTAGAGCCCAACGCACGTCCCGACGTAGAGCCCAACGCGCGTCCCGACGTAGAGCCCAACGCGCGTCCCGACGTAGAGCCCAACGCGCGTCCCGACGTGGAGCTGAAAGTAAGCTAAATCCTGACGTAGAGGCCAACGCACGTCCCGACGTAGAACCCAACGCACGTCCAGATGTAGAGCCCAACGCACGTCCCGACGTAGAGGCCAACGCACGTCCCGACGTAGAGCCCAAAGCACGTCCCGACGTAGAGCTGAAAGTAAGCTAAATCCCGACGTGGAGCCCAACGCACGTCCCAACGTAGAGCCCAACGCACGTCCCGACGTAGAGCCCAACGCACGTCCCGACGTAGCGCCCAACGCACGTCCCGACGTAGAGCTGAAAGTTAGCTAACTACAGACGTAGAGCCCAACGCACGTCCCGACGTAGAGCTGAAAGCAAGCTAAATCCCGACGTAGAGGCCAACGCACGTCCAGATGTAGAGCTGAAAGTAAGCTAAATCCCGACTTAGAGCCCAACGCACGTCCCGACGTAGAGGCCAACGCACGTCCCGACGTAGAGCCCAACGCACGTCCAGACGTAGAGCTAAAAGTAAGCTAAATCCTGACGTAGAGGCCAACGCAAGTCCCGACGTAGAGCTGAAAGTAAGCTAAATCCCGACGTAGAGCCCAACGCACGTCCCGACGTAGAGCCCAACGCACGTCGCGACGTAGAGCCCAACGCACGTCCCGACGTAGAGCTGAACGTTGGCCAACTACAGACGTAGAGCCCAACGCACGTCCCGACGTAGAGCCCAACGCACGTCCCGACGAAGAGCTGAAAGTTAGCTAACTACAGACGTAGAGCCCAACGCACGTCCCGACGAAGAGCCCAACGCATGTCCCGACGTAGAGCTGAAAGTTAGCTAACTACAGACGTAGAGCCCAACGCACGTCCCGACGTAGAGCTGAAAGTAAGCTAAATCCCGACGTAGAGGCCAACGCACGTCCAGATGTAGAGCTGAAAGTAAGCTAAATCCCGACTTAGAGCCCAACGCACGTCCCGACGTAGAGGCCAACGCACGTCCCGACGTAGAGCCCAACGCACGTCCAGACGTAGAGCTAAAAGTAAGCTAAATCCTGACGTAGAGGCCAACGCAAGTCCCGACGTAGAGCTGAAAGTAAGCTAAATCCCGACGTAGAGCCCAACGCACGTCCCGACGTAGAGCCCAACGCACGTCGCGACGTAGAGCCCAACGCACGTCCCGACGTAGAGCTGAACGTTGGCCAACTACAGACGTAGAGCCCAACGCGCGTCCCGACGTAGAGCCCAACGCGCGTCCCGACGTAGAGCCCAACGCGCGTCCCGACGTAGAGCCCAACGCGCGTCCCGACGTAGAGCCCAACGCGCGTCCCGACGTGGAGCTGAAAGTAAGCTAAATCCCGACGTAGAGGCCAACGCACGTCCCGACGTAGAGCCCAACGCACGTCCCGATGTAGAGCACAACGCACGTCCCGACGTAGAGCCCAACGCACGTCCCGACGTAGAGGCCAACGCACGTCCCGACGTAGAGCCCAAAGCACGTCCCGACGTAGAGCTGAAAGTAAGCTAAATCCCGACGTGGAGCCCAACGCACGTCCCAACGTAGAGCCCAACGCACGTCCCGACGTAGAGCCCAACGCACGTCCCGACGTAGCGCCCAACGCACGTCCCGACGTAGAGCTGAAAGTTAGCTAACTACAGACGTAGAGCCCAACGCACGTCCCGACGTAGAGCTGAAAGTAAGCTAAATCCCGACGTAGAGGCCAACGCACGTCCCGACGTAGAGCTGAAAGTAAGCTAAATCCCGACGTAGAGGCCAACGCACGTCCCGACGTAGAGCCCAACGCACGTCCCGACGTAGAGCTGAAAGTAAGCTAAATCCCAACGTAGAGCCCAACGAACGTCCCGACGTAGAGCCCAACGCACGTCCCGACGTAGAGCCCAACGCACGTCCCGACGTAGCGCCCAACGCACGTCCCGACGTAGAGCTGAAAGTTAGATAACTACAGACGTAGAGCCCAACGCACGTCCCGACGTAGAGCCCAACGCACGTCCCGACGTAGAGCCCAACGCGCGTCCCGACGTGGAGCTGAAAGTAAGCTAAATCCCGACGTAGAGGCCAACGCACGTCCCGACGTAGAACCCAACGCACGTCCAGATGTAGAGCCCAACGCACGTCCCGACGTAGAGCCCAACGCACGTCCCGACGTAGAGCCCAACGCACGTCCCGACGTAGAGCTGAAAGTAAGCTAAATCCCAACGTAGAGCCCAACGAACGTCCCGACGTAGAGCCCAACGCACGTCCCGACGTAGCGCCCAACGCACGTCCCGACGTAGAGCTGAAAGTTAGCTAACTACAGACGTAGAGCCCAACGCACGTCCCGACGTAGAGCTGAAAGCAAGCTAAATCCTGACGTAGAGGCCAACGCAAGTCCCGACGTAGAGCTGAAAGTAAGCTAAATCCCGACTTAGAGCCCAACGCACGTCCCGACGTAGAGGCCAACGCACGTCCCGACGTAGAGCCCAACGCACGTCCAGACGTAGAGCTAAAAGTAAGCTAAATCCTGACGTAGAGGCCAACGCAAGTCCCGACGTAGAGCTGAAAGTAAGCTAAATCCCGACGTAGAGCCCAACGCACGTCCCGACGTAGAGCCCAACGCACGTCGCGACGTAGAGCCCAACGCACGTCCCGACGTAGAGCTGAACGTTGGCCAACTACAGACGTAGAGCCCAACGCGCGTCCCGACGTAGAGCCCAACGCGCGTCCCGACGAGGAGCTGAAAGTTAGCTAACTACAGACGTAGAGCCCAACGCACGTCCCGACGAAGAGCCCAACGCACGTCCCGACGTAGAGCTGAAAGTAAGCTAAATCCCGACGTAGAGCCCAACGCACGTCCCGACGTAGAGCTGAAAGTTAGCTAACTACAGACGTAGAGCCCAACGCACGTCCCGACGTAGAGCTGAAAGTTACCTAACTACAGACGTAGAGCCCAAAGCACGTCCCGACGTAGAGCCCAACGCACGTCCCGACGTAGAGCCCAACGCACGTCCCGACGTAGAGCCAAACGCACGTCCCGACGTAGAGCTGAAAGTAAGCTAAATCCCGACGTAGAGGCCAACGCACGTCCCAACGTAGAGCTGAAAGTAAGCTAAATCCCGACGTAGAGCCCAACGCACGTCCCGACGTAGAGCCCAACGCATGTCCCGACGTAGATCTGAAAGTTAGCTAAATCCTGACGTAGAGCCCAACGCGCGTCTCGACGTAGAGCCCAACGCGCGTCCCGACGTAGAGCCCAACGCGCGTCCCGACGTGGAGCTGAAAGTAAGCTAAATCCCGACGTAGAGGCCAACGCACGTCCCGACGTAGAGCCCAACGCACGTCCCGATGTAGAGCCCAACGCACGTCCCGACGTAGAGCCCAACGCACGTCCCGACGTAGAGGCCAACGCACGTCCCGACGTAGAGCCCAACGCACGTCCCGATGTAGAGCCCAACGCACGTCCCGACGTAGAGCCCAATGCACGTCCCGACGTAGAGGCCAACGCACGTCCCGACGTAGAGCCCAAAGCACGTCCCGACGTAGAGCTGAAAGTAAGCTAAATCCCGACGTGGAGCCCAACGCACGTCCCAACGTAGAGCCCAACGCACGTCCCGACGTAGAGCCCAACGCACGTCCCGACGTAGCGCCCAACGCACGTCCCGACGTAGAGCTGAAAGTTAGCTAACTACAGACGTAGAGCCCAACGCACGTCCCGACGTAGAGCTGAAAGTAAGCTAAATCCCGACGTAGAGGCCAACGCACGTCCCGACGTAGAGCCCAACGCACGTCCCGACGTAGAGCTGAAAGTAAGCTAAATCCCAACGTAGAGCCCAACGAACGTCCCGACGTAGAGCCCAACGCACGTCCCGACGTAGCGCCCAACGCACGTCCCGACGTAGAGCTGAAAGTTAGATAACTACAGACGTAGAGCCCAACGCACGTCCCGACGTAGAGCCCAACGCACGTCCCGACGTAGAGCCCAACGCGCGTCCCGACTTAGAGCCCAACGCGCGTCCCGACGTACAGCCCAACGCGCGTCCCGACGTGGAGCTGAAAGTAAGCTAAATCCCGACGTAGAGGCCAACGCACGTCCCGACGTAAAGCCCAATGCACGTCCCGATGTAGAGCCCAACGCACGTCCCGACGTAGAGGCCAACGCACGTCCCGACGTAGAGCCCAAAGCACGTCCCGACGTAGAGCTGAAAGTAAGCTAAATCCCGACGTGGAGCCCAACGCACGTCGCAACGTAGAGCCCAACGCACGTCCCGACGTAGAGCCCAACGCACGTCCCGACGTAGAGCCCAACGCACGTCCCGACGTAGCGCCCAACGCACGTCCCGACGTAGAGCTGAAAGTTAGCTAACTACAGACGTAGAGCCCAACGCACGTCCCGACGTAGAGCTGAAAGTAAGCTAAATCCCGACGTAGAGGCCAACGCACGTCCCGACGTAGAGCTGAAAGTAAGCTAAATCCCGACGTAGAGGCCAACGCACGTCCCGACGTAGAGCCCAACGCACGTCCCGACGTAGCGCCCAACGCACGTCCCGACGTAGAGCTGAAAGTTAGATAACTACAGACGTAGAGCCCAACGCACGTCCCGACGTAGAGCCCAACGCACGTCCCGACGTAGAGCCCAACGCGCGTCCCGACATAGCGCCCAACGCGCGTCCCGACGTGGAGCTGAAAGTAAGCTAAATCCCGACGTAGAGGCCAACGCACGTCCCGACGTAGAACCCAACGCACGTCCAGATGTAGAGCCCAACGCACGTCCTGACGTAGAGGCCAACGCACGTCCCGACGTAGAGCCCAAAGCACGTCCCGACGTAGAGCTGAAAGTAAGCTAAATCCCGACGTGGAGCCCAACGCACGTCCCGACGTAGAGCCCAACGCACGTCCCGACGTAGAGCCCAACGCACGTCCCGACGTAGCGCCCAACGCACGTCCCGACGTAGAGCTGAAAGTTAGCTAACTACAGACGTAGAGCCCAACGCACGTGCCGACGTAGAGCTGAAAGCAAGCTAAATCCCGACGTAGAGGCCAACGCACGTCCAGATGTAGAGCTGAAAGTAAGCTAAATCCCGACTTAGAGCCCAACGCACGTCCCGACGTAGAGGCCAACGAACGTCCCGACGTAGAGCCCAACGCACGTCCAGACGTAGAGCTAAAAGTAAGCTAAATCCTGACGTAGAGGCCAACGCAAGTCCCGACGTAGAGCTGAAAGTAAGCTAAATCCCGACGTAGAGCCCAACGCACGTCCCGACGTAGAGCTGAAAGTTAGCTAACTACAGACGTAGAGCCCAACGCACGTCCCGACGTAGAGCTGAAAGTTACCTAACTACAGACGTAGAGCCCAAAGCACGTCCCGACGTAGAGCCCAACGCACGTCCCGACGTAGAGCCCAACGCACGTCCCGACGTAGAGCCCAACGCACGTCCCGACGTAGAGCTGAAAGTAAGCTAAATCCCGACGTAGAGGCCAACGCACGTCCCAACGTAGAGCTGAAAGTAAGCTAAATCCCGAAGTAGAGCCCAACGCACGTCCGAACGTAGAGCCCAACGCACGTCCCGACGTAGAGCCCAACGCACGTCCCGACGTAGAGCCCACCGCACGTCCCGACGTAGAGCTGAAAGCAAGCTAAATCCCGACGTAGCGCCCAACGCACGTCCCGACGTAGCGCCCAACGCACGTCCCGACGTAGAGCTGAAAGTAAGCTAAATCCCGACGTAGAGCCCAACGCACGTCCCGACGTAGAGCCCAACGCACGTCCCGAAGTAGAGGCCAACGCACGTCCCGACGTAGAGCTGAAATTAAGCTAAATCCCGACGTAGAGCCCAACGCACGTCCCGACGTAGAGCCCAACGCACGTCCCGACGTAGAGCCCAACGCACGTCCCGACGTAGCGCCCAACGCACGTCCCGACGTAGAGCTGAAAGTTAGCTAACTACAGACGTAGAGCCCAACGCACATCCCGACGTTGAGCAGAAAGTTAGCTAACTACAGACGTAGAGCCCAACGCACGTCCCGACGTAGAGCCCGACGGAGAGCCCAACGCACGTCCCGACGTAGAGCCCAACGCACGTCCCGACGTAGCGCCCAACGCACGTCCCGACGTAGAGCTGAAAGTTAAATCCCGACGTAGAGGCCAACGCACGTCCCGACGTAGAGGCCAACAGACGTCCCGACGTAGAGCCCAACAGACGTCCCGACGTAGAGCCCAACAGACGTCCCGACTTAGAGGCCAACGCACGTCCCGACGTAGAGCTGAAAGTAAGCTAAATCCCGACGTAGAGGCCAACGCACGTCCCGACGTAGAGGCCAACGCACGTCCCGACGTAGAACTGAAAGTAAGCTAAATCCCGACATAGAGCCCAACGCACGTCCCGACGTAGAGCCCAACGCACGTCCCGACGTAGAGCCCAACGCACGTCCCGACGTAGAGCCCACCGCACGTCCCGACGTAGAGCTGAAAGCAAGCTAAATCCCGACGTAGCGCCCAACGCACGTCCCGACGTAGCGCCCAACGCACGTCCCGACGTAGAGCTGAAAGTAAGCTAAATCCCGACGTAGAGCCCAACGCACGTCCCGACGTAGAGCCCAACGCACGTCCCGACGTAGAGCCCAACGCACGTCCCGACGTAGCGCCCAACGCACGTCCCGACGTAGAGCCCAACGCACGTCCCGACGTAGAGGCCAACGCACGTCCCGACTTAGAGGCCAACGCACGTCCCGACTTAGAGGCCAACGCACGTCCCGACTTAGAGGCCAACGCACGTCCCGACTTAGAGGCCAACGCACGTCCCGACGTAGAGCTGAAAGTAAGCTAAATCCCGACGTAGAGCCCAACACACGTCCCGACGTAGAGCTGAAAGTAAGCTAAATCCCGACGTAGAGGCCAACGCACGTCCCGACGTAGAGGCCAACGCACATCCCGACGTAGAGCTGAAAGTAAGCTAAATCCCGACGTAGAGGCCAACGCACGTCCCGACGTAGAGGCCAACGCACGTCCCGACGTAGAGCTGAAAGTAAGCTAAATCCCGACGTAGAGCCCAACGCACGTCCCGACGTAGAGCCCAACGCACGTCCCGACGTAGAGCTGAAAGTAAGCTAAATCCCGACGCAGAGGACAACGCACGTCCCGACGTAGGGGCCAACGCACGTCCCGACGTAGAGGCCAACGCACGTCCCGACGTAGAGGCCAACGCACGTCCCGACGTAGAGCCCAATGCACGTCCCGACGTAGCGCCCAACGCACGTCCCGACGTAGAGCTGAAAGTTAGCTAACTGCAGACATAGAGCCCAACGCACGTCCCGACGTAGAGCAGAAAGTTAGCTAACTACAGACATAGAGCCCAACGCACGTCCCGACGTAGAGCCCAACGCACGTCCCGACGTAGAGCTGAAAGTAAGCTAAAACCCGACGTAGAGCCCAACGCACGTCCCGACGTAGAGCTGAAAGTAAGCTAAATCCCGACGTAGAGGCCAACGCACGTCCCGACGTAGAGGCCAACGCACGTCCCGACGTAGAGCTGAAAGTAAGCTAAATCCCGAAGTAGAGGCCAACGCACGTCCCGACGTAGAGGCCAACGCACGTCCCGACGTAGAGCTGAAAGTAAGCTAAATCCCGAAGTAGAGGCCAACGCACGTCCCGACGTAGAGGCCAACGCACGTCCCGACGTAGAGCTGAAAGTAAGCTAAATCCCGACGTAGAGCCCAACGTACGTCCCGACGTAGAGCCCAACGCACGTCCCGACGTAGAGTTGAAAGTAAGCTAAATCCCGATGTAGAGGCCAACGCACGTCCCGACGTAGAGCCCAACGCACGTCCCGACTTAGAGGACAACGCACGTCCCGACGTAGAGGCCAACGCACGTCCCGACGTAGAGCTGAAAGTAAGTTAAATCCCGACGTAGAGCCCAACGCACGTCCCGACGTAGAGCCCAACGCACGTCCCGACGTAGCGCCCAACGCACGTCCCGACGTAGAGCTGAAAGTAAGTTAAATCCCGACGTAGCGCCCAACGCACGTCCCGACGTAGAGCTGAAAGTAAGCTAAATCCCGACGCAGAGGCCAACGCACGTCCCGACGCAGAGGCCAACGCACGTCCCGACGTAGAGGCCAACGCACGTCCCGACGTAGAGGCCAACGCACGTCCCGACGTTGAGGCCAACGCACGTCCCGACGTAGAGCTGAAAGTTAGCTAACTACAGACGTAGAGCCCAACGCACGTCCCGACGTAGCGCCCAACGCACGTCCCGACGTAGAGCTGAAAGTTAGCTAACTACAGACATAGAGCCCAACGCACGTCCCGAGTAGAGCAGAAAGTTAGCTAACTACAGACATAGAGCCCAACGCACGTCCCGACGTAGAGCCCAACGCACGTCCCGACGTAGAGCCCAACGCACGTCCCGACGTAGAGCTGAAAGTAAGCTAAAACCCGACGTAGAGCCCAACGCACGTCCCGACGTAGAGCTGAAAGTAAGCTAAATCCCGACGTAGAGCCCAACGCACGTCCCGACGTAGAGGCCAACGCACGTCCCGACGTAGAGCTGAAAGTAAGCTAAATCCCGAAGTAGAGGCCAACGCACGTCCCGACGTAGAGACCAACGCACGTCCCGACGTACAGCTGAAAGTAAGCTAAATCCCGACGTAGAGCCCAACGCACGTCCCGACGTAGAGCCCAACGCACGTCCCGACGTAGAGCTGAAAGTAAGCTAAATCCCGATGTAGAGGCCAACGCACGTCCCGACGTAGAGGCCAACGCACGTCCCGACTTATAGGCCAACGCACGTCCCGACGTAGAGGACAACGCACGTCCCGACGTAGAGGCCAACGCACGTCCCGACGTAGAGCTGAAAGTAAGTTAAATCCCGACGTAGAGCCCAACGCACGTCCCGACGTAGAGCCCAACGCACGTCCCGACGTAGAGCCCAACGCACGTCCCGACGTAGAGCCCAACGCACGTCCCGACGTAGCGCCCAACGCACGTCCCGACGTAGAGCTGAAAGTTAGCTAACTACAGACGTAGAGCCCAACGCACGTCCCGACCTAGAGCTGAAAGTTACCTAACTACAGACGTAGAGCCCAAAGCACGTCCCGACGTAGAGCCCAACGCACGTCCCGACGTAGAGCCCAACGCACGTCCCGACGTAGAGCCCAACGCACGTCCCGACGTAGAGCCAAACGCACGTCCCGACGTAGAGCTGAAAGTAAGCTAAATCCCGACGTAGAGGCCAACGCACGTCCCAACGTAGAGCTGAAAGTATGCTAAATCCCGACGTAGAGCCCAACGCATGTCCCGACGTAGAGCTGAAAGTTAGCTAAATCCTGACGTAGAGCCCAACGCACGTCCCGACCTAGAGCTGAAAGTTACCTAACTACAGACGTAGAGCCCAAAGCACGTCCCGACGTAGAGCCCAACGTACGTCCCGACGTAGAGCCCAACGCACGTCCCGACGTAGAGCCAAACGCACGTCCCGACGTAGAGCTGAAAGTAAGCTAAATCCCGACGTAGAGGCCAACGCACGTCCCAAAGTAGAGCTGAAAGTATGCTAAATCCCGACGTAGAGCCCAACGCATGTCCCGACGTAGAGCTGAAAGTTAGCTAAATCCTGACGTAGAGCCCAACGCACGTCCCGACGTAGAGCCCAACGCACGTCCCGACGTAGAGCCCAACGCACGTCCCGACGTAGAGCCCAACGCACGTCCCGACGTAGAGCTGAAAGTTAGCTAACTACAGACGTAGAGCCCAACGCACGTCCCGACGTAGAGCCCAACGCACGTCCCGACGTAGAGCCCAACGCACGTCCCGACGTAGAGCTGAAAGTAAGCTAAATCCCGACGTAGAGCCCAACACACGTCCCGACGTAGAGCTGAAAGTAAGCTAAATCCCGACGTAGAGCCCAACGCACGTCCCGACGTAGAGCTGAAAGTAAGCTAAATCCCGATGTAGAGGGCAACGCACGTCCCGACGTAGAGGCCAACGCACGTCCCGACTTAGAGGCCAACGCACGTCCCGACTTAGAGGCCAACGCACGTCTCGACGTAGCGCTGAAAGTAAGCTAAATCCCGACGTAGAGCCCAACGCACGTCCCGACGTAGAGGCCAACGCACGTCCCGACGTAGAGCTGAAAGTAAGCTAAATCCCGACGTAGAGGCCAACGCACGTCCCGACGTAGAGGCCAGCGCACGTCCCGACGTAGAGGCCAGCACACTTCCCGACGTAGAGGCCAGCGCACGTCCCGACGTAGAGCTTAATGTAAGCTAAATCCCGATGTAGAGCCCAACGCACGTCCCGACGTAGAGCCCAACGCACGTCCCGACGTAGAGCTGAAAGTAAGCTAAATCCCGACGTAGAGCCCAACGCACGTCCCGACGTAGCGCCCAACGCACGTCCCGACGTAGAGCTGAAAGTTAGCTAACTACAGACGTAGAGCCCAACGCGCGTCTCGACGTAGAGCCCAACGCACGTCCCGATGTAGAGCTGAAGGTTAGCTAACTACAGACGTAGAGCCCAACGCGCGTCCCGACGTAGAGCCCAACGCACGTCCCGACGTAGAGCCCAACGCACGTCCCGACGTAGAGCCCAACGCACGTCCCGACGTAGAGCTGAAAGTAAGCTAAATCCCGACGTAGAGGCCAACGCACGTCCCGACGTAGAGGCCAACGCACGTCCCGAAGTAGAGGCCAACGCACGTCCCGACGTAGAGCTGAAATTAAGCTAAATCCCGACGTAGAGCCCAACGCACGTCCCGACGTAGAGCCCAACGCACGTCCCGACGTAGAGCCCAACGCACGTCCCGACGTAGCGCCCAACGCACGTCCCGACGTAGAGCTGAAAGTTAGCTAACTACAGACGTAGAGCCCAACGCACGTCCCGACGTAGAGCAGAAAGTTAGCTAACTACAGACGTAGAGCCCAACGCACGTCCCGACGTAGAGCCCGACGTAGAGCCCAACGCACGTCCCGACGTAGAGCCCAACGCACGTCCCGACATAGCGCCCAACGCACGTCCCGACGTAGAGCTGAAAGTTAAATCCCGACGTAGAGGCCAACGCACGTCCCGACGTAGAGGCCAAGAGACGTCCCGACGTAGAGCCCAACAGACGTCCCGACGTAGAGCCCAACAGACGTCCCGACTTAGAGGCCAACGCACGTCCCGACGTAGAGCTGAAAGTAAGCTAAATCCCGACGTAGAGGCCAACGCACGTCCCGACGTAGAGGCCAACGCACGTCCCGACGTAGAGCTGAAAGTAAGCTAAATCCCGACGTAGAGGCCAACGCACGTCCCGACGTAGAGGCCAGCGCACGTCCCGACGTAGAGGCCAGCGCACGTCCCGACGTAGAGGCCAGCACACTTCCCGACGTAGAGGCCAGCGCACGTCCCGACGTAGAGCTTAATGTAAGCTAAATCCCGACGTAGAGCCCAACGCACGTCCCGACGTAGAGCCCAACGCACGTCCCGACGTAGAGCTGAAAGTAAGCTAAATCCCGACGTAGAGCCCAACGCACGTCCCGACGTAGCGCCCAACGCACGTCCCGACGTAGAGCTGAAAGTTAGCTAACTACAGACGTAGAGCCCAACGCACGTCCCGACGTAGAGCTGAAAGTTAGCTAACTACAGACGAAGAGCCCAACGCGCGTCCCGACGTAGAGCTGAAAGTTAGCTAACTACAGACGTAGAGCCCAACGCGCGTCCCGACATAGAGCCCAACGCGTGTCCCGACATAGAGCTCAACGCATGTCCCGACGTAGAGCCCAACGCACGTCCTGACGTAGAGCTGAAAGTAAGCTAAATCCCGACGTAGAGGCCAACGCACGTCCCGACGTAGAGCTGAAAGTAAGCTAAATCCCGACGTAGAGGCCAACGCACGTCCCGACGTAGAGGCCAACGCACGTCCCGAAGTAGAGGCCAACGCACGTCCCGACGTAGAGCTGAAATTAAGCTAAATCCCGACGTAGAGCCCAACGCACGTCCCGACGTAGAGCCCAACGCACGTCCCGACGTAGAGCCCAACGCACGTCCCGACGTAGCGCCCAACGCACGTCCCGACGTAGAGCTGAAAGTTAGCTAACTACAGACGTAGAGCCCAACGCACGTCCCGACGTAGAGCCCGACGTAGAGCCCAACGCATGTCCCGACGTAGAGCCCAACGCACGTCCCGACGTAGCGCCCAACGCACGTCCCGACGCAGAGCTGAAAGTTAAATCCCGACGTAGAGGCCAACGCACGTCCCGACGTAAAGGCCAACAGACGTCCCGACGTAGAGCCCAACAGACGTCCCGACGTAGAGCCCAACAGACGTCCCGACTTAGAGGCCAACGCACGTCCCGACGTAGAGCTGAAAGTAAGCTAAATCCCGACGTAGAGGCCAACGCACGTCCCGACGTAGAGGCCAGCGCATGTCCCGACGTAGAGGCCAGCACACGTCCCGACGTAGAGGCCAGCGCACGTCCCGACGTAGAGCTTAATGTAAGCTAAATCCCGACGTAGAGCCCAACGCACGTCCCGACGTAGAGCCCAACGCACGTCCCGACGTAGAGCTGAAAGTAAGATAAAACCCGACGTAGAGCCCAACGCACGTCCCGACGTAGCGCCCAACGCACGTCCCGACGTAGAGCCCAACGCACGTCCCGACGTAGAGCTGAAAGTTAGCTAACTACAGACGTAGAGCCCAACGCGCGTCCCGACGTAGAGCTGAAAGTTAGCTAACTACAGACGTAGAGCCCAACGCGCGTCCCGACGTAGAGCTGAAAGTTAGCTAACTACAGACGTAGAGCCCAACGCGCGTCCCGACATAGAGCCCAACGAGTGTCCCGACATAGAGCTCAACGCACGTCCCGACGTAGAGCCCAACACACGTCCCGACGTAGAGCTGAAAGTAAGCTAAATCCCGACGTAGAGGCCAACGCACGTCCCGAAGTAGAGGCCAACGCACCTCCCGAAGTAGAGGCCAACGCACGTCCCAACGTAGAGCTGAAATTAAGCTAAATCCCCACGTAGAGCCCAACGCACGTCCCGACGTAGAGCCCAACGCACGTCCCGACGTAGAGCCCAACGCACGTCCCGACGTAGAGCCCAACGCACGTCCCGACGTAGAGGCCAACGCACGTCCCGACGTAGAGCTGAAAGTAAGCTAAATCCCGACGTAGAGCCCAACGCACGTCCCGAAGTAGAGCCCAACGCACGTCCCGACGTAGCGCCCAACGCACGTCCCGACGTAGAGCTGAAAGTTAAATCCCGACGTAGAGGCCAACGCAAGTCCCGACGTAGAGGCCAACAGACGTCCCGACGTAGAGCCCAACAGACGTCCCGACTTAGAGGCCAACGCACGTCCCGACGTAGAGCTGAAAGTAAGCTAAATCCCGACGTAGAGGCCAACGCACGTCCCGACGTAGAGGCCAGCGCATGTCCCGACGTAGAGGCCAGCACACGTCCCGACGTAGAGGCCAGCACACGTCCCGACGTAGAGCTTAATGTAAGCTAAATCCCGACGTAGAGCCCAACGCACGTCCCGACGTAGAGCCCAACGCACGTCCCGACGTAGAGCTGAAAGTAAGATAAAACCCGACGTAGAGCCCAACGCACGTCCCGACGTAGCGCCCAACGCACGTCCCGACGTAGAGCTGAAAGTTAGCTAACTACAGACGTAGAGCCCAACGCGCGTCCCGACGTAGAGCTGAAAGTTAGCTAACTACAGACGTAGAGCCCAACGCGCGTCCCGACATAGAGCCCAACGCGTGTCCCGACATAGAGCTCAACGCACGTCCCGACGTAGAGCCCAACACACGTCCCGACGTAGAGCTGAAAGTAAGCTAAATCCCGACGTAGAGGCCAACGCACGTCCCGAAGTAGAGGCCAACGCACCTCCCGAAGTAGAGGCCAACGCACGTCCCAACGTAGAGCTGAAATTAAGCTAAATCCCCACGTAGAGCCCAACGCACGTCCCGACGTAGAGCCCAACGCACGTCCCGACGTAGAGCCCAACGCACGTCCCGACATAGAGCCCAACGCACGTCCCGACGTAGAGCTGAAAGTTAACTAACTACAGACGTAGAGCCCAACGTGCGTCCCGACGTAGAGCAGAAAGTTAGCTAACTACAGACGTAGAGCCCAACGCACGTCCCGACGTAGAGCCCGACGTAGAGCCCAACGCACGTCCCGACGTAGAGCCCAACGCACGTCCCGACGTAGCGCCCAACGCACGTCCCGACGTAGAGCTGAAAGTTAAATCCCAACGTAGAGGCCAACGCAAGTCCCGACGTAGAGGCCAACAGACGTCCCGACGTAGAGCCCAACAGACGTCCCGACTTAGAGGCCAACGCACGTCCCGACGTAGAGCTGAAAGTAAGCTAAATCCCGACGTAGAGGCCAACGCACGTCCCGACGTACAGGCCAACGCACGTCCCGACGTAGAGAAGCGCACGTCCCGACGTAGAGGCCAGCACACGTCCCGACGTAGAGGCCAGCGCACGTCCCGACGTAGAGCCCAACGCACGTCCCGACGTAGAGCTTAATGTAAGCTAAATCCCGACGTAGAGCCCAACGCACGTCCCGACGTAGAGCTTAATGTAAGCTAAATCCCGACGTAGAGCCCAACGCACGTCCCGACGTAGAGCCCAACGCACGTCCCGACGTAGAGCCCAACGCACGTCCCGACGTAGAGCCCAACGCACGTCCCGACGTAGAGCTGAAAGTAAGCTAAATCCCGACGTAGAGCCCAACGCACGTCCCGACGTAGCGCCCAACGCACGTCCCGACGTAGAGCTGAAAGTTAGCTAACTACAGACGTAGAGCACAACGCGCGTCCCGACGTAGAGCTGAAAGTTAGCTAACTGCAGACGTAGAGCCCAACGCGCGTCCCGACATAGAGCCCAACGCGTGTCCCGACATAGAGCTCAACGCACGTCCCGACGTAGCGCCCAACGCACGTCCCGACGTAGAGCTGAAAGTAAGCTAAAACCCGAGGTAGAGGCCAACGCACGTCCCGACGTAGAGGCCAACGCACGTCCCGAAGTAGAGGTCAACGCACGTCCCGACGTAGAGCTGAAATTAAGCTAAATCCCGACGTAGAGGCCAACGCACGTCCCGACTTAGAGGCCAACGCACGTCCCGACGTAGAGGCCAACGCACGTCCCGACGTAGAGGCCAACGCACGTCCCGACGTAGAGCTGAAAGTAAGCTAAATCCCGACGTAGAGCCCAACGCACGTCCCGACGTAGAGCCCAACGCACGTCCCGACGTAGAGCCCAACGCACGTCCCGACGTAGAGCTGAAAGTTAGCTAACTACAGACGTAGAGCCCAACGCACGTCCCGACGTAGAGGCCAACGCACGTCCCGACGTAGAGGCCAACGCACGTCCCGACGTAGAGCCCAACGCACGTCCCGACGTAGAGCTGAAAGTAAGCTAAATCCCGACGTAGAGGCCAACGCACGTCCCGACGTAGAGGCCAACGCACGTCCCGAAGTAGAGGCCAACGCACGTCCCGACGTAGAGCTGAAATTAAGCTAAATCCCGACGTAGAGCCCAACGCACGTCCCGACGTAGAGCCCAACGCACGTCCCGACGTAGAGCCCAACGCACGTCCCGACGTAGAGCCCAACGCACGTCCCGACGTAGCGCCCAACGCACGTCCCGACGTAGAGCTGAAAGTTAGCTAACTACAGACGTAGAGCCCAACGCACGTCCCGACGTAGAGCTGAAAGTTAGCTAACTACAGACGTAGAGCCCAACGCACGTCCCGACGTAGAGCCCGACGTAGAGCCCAACGCACGTCCCGACGTAGAGCCCAACGCACGTCCCGACATAGCGCCCAACGCACGTCCCGACGTAGAGCTGAAAGTTAAATCCCGACGTAGAGGCCAACGCACGTCCCGACGTAGAGGCCAAGAGACGTCCCGACGTAGAGCCCAACAGACGTCCCGACGTAGAGCCCAACAGACGTCCCGACTTAGAGGCCAACGCACGTCCCGACGTAGAGCTGAAAGTAAGCTAAATCCCGACGTAGAGGCCAACGCACGTCCCGACGTAGAGGCCAACGCACGTCCCGACGTAGAGCTGAAAGTAAGCTAAATCCCGACGTAGAGGCCAACGCACGTCCCGACGTAGAGGCCAGCGCACGTCCCGACGTAGAGGCCAGCACACTTCCCGACGTAGAGGCCAGCGCACGTCCCGACGTAGAGCTTAATGTAAGCTAAATCCCGACGTAGAGCCCAACGCACGTCCCGACGTAGAGCCCAACGCACGTCCCGACGTAGAGCTGAAAGTAAGCTAAATCCCGACGTAGAGCCCAACGCACGTCCCGACGTAGCGCCCAACGCACGTCCCGACGTAGAGCTGAAAGTTAGCTAACTACAGACGTAGAGCCCAACGCACGTCCCGACGTAGAGCTGAAAGTTAGCTAACTACAGACGAAGAGCCCAACGCGCGTCCCGACGTAGAGCTGAAAGTTAGCTAACTACAGACGTAGAGCCCAACGCGCGTCCCGACATAGAGCCCAACGCGTGTCCCGACATAGAGCTCAACGGATGTCCCGACGTAGAGCCCAACGCACGTCCTGACGTAGAGCTGAAAGTAAGCTAAATCCCGACGTAGAGGCCAACGCACGTCCCGACGTAGAGCTGAAAGTAAGCTAAATCCCGACGTAGAGGCCAACGCACGTCCCGACGTAGAGGCCAACGCACGTCCCGAAGTAGAGGCCAACGCACGTCCCGACGTAGAGCTGAAATTAAGCTAAATCCCGACGTAGAGCCCAACGCACGTCCCGACGTAGAGCCCAACGCACGTCCCGACGTAGAGCCCAACGCACGTCCCGACGTAGCGCCCAACGCACGTCCCGACGTAGAGCTGAAAGTTAGCTAACTACAGACGTAGAGCCCAACGCACGTCCCGACGTAGAGCAGAAAGTTAGCTAACTACAGACGTAGAGCCCAACGCACGTCCCGACGTAGAGCCCGACGTAGAGCCCAACGCATGTCCCGACGTAGAGCCCAACGCACGTCCCGACGTAGCGCCCAACGCACGTCCCGACGCAGAGCTGAAAGTTAAATCCCGACGTAGAGGCCAACGCACGTCCCGACGTAAAGGCCAACAGACGTCCCGACGTAGAGCCCAACAGACGTCCCGACGTAGAGCCCAACAGACGTCCCGACTTAGAGGCCAACGCACGTCCCGACGTAGAGCTGAAAGTAAGCTAAATCCCGACGTAGAGGCCAACGCACGTCCCGACGTAGAGGCCAGCGCATGTCCCGACGTAGAGGCCAGCACACGTCCCGACGTAGAGGCCAGCGCACGTCCCGACGTAGAGCTTAATGTAAGCTAAATCCCGACGTAGAGCCCAACGCACGTCCCGACGTAGAGCCCAACGCACGTCCCGACGTAGAGCTGAAAGTAAGATAAAACCCGACGTAGAGCCCAACGCACGTCCCGACGTAGCGCCCAACGCACGTCCCGACGTAGAGCCCAACGCACGTCCCGACGTAGAGCTGAAAGTTAGCTAACTACAGACGTAGAGCCCAACGCGCGTCCCGACGTAGAGCTGAAAGTTAGCTAACTACAGACGTAGAGCCCAACGCGCGTCCCGACGTAGAGCTGAAAGTTAGCTAACTACAGACGTAGAGCCCAACGCGCGTCCCGACATAGAGCCCAACGCGTGTCCCGACATAGAGCTCAACGCACGTCCCGACGTAGAGCCCAACACACGTCCCGACGTAGAGCTGAAAGTAAGCTAAATCCCGACGTAGAGGCCAACGCACGTCCCGAAGTAGAGGCCAACGCACCTCCCGAAGTAGAGGCCAACGCACGTCCCAACGTAGAGCTGAAATTAAGCTAAATCCCCACGTAGAGCCCAACGCACGTCCCGACGTAGAGCCCAACGCACGTCCCGACGTAGCGCCCAACGCACGTCCCGACGTAGAGCTGAAAGTTAAATCCCGACGTAGAGGCCAACGCAAGTCCCGACGTAGAGGCCAACAGACGTCCCGACGTAGAGCCCAACAGACGTCCCGACTTAGAGGCCAACGCACGTCCCGACGTAGAGCTGAAAGTAAGCTAAATCCCGACGTAGAGGCCAACGCACGTCCCGACGTAGAGGCCAGCGCATGTCCCGACGTAGAGGCCAGCACACGTCCCGACGTAGAGGCCAGCACACGTCCTGACGTAGAGCTTAATGTAAGCTAAATCCCGACGTAGAGCCCAACGCACGTCCCGACATAGAGCCCAACGCACGTCCCGACGTAGAGCTGAAAGTAAGATAAAACCCGACGTAGAGCCCAACGCACGTCCCGACGTAGCGCCCAACGCACGTCCCGACGTAGAGCTGAAAGTTAGCTAACTACAGACGTAGAGCCCAACGCGCGTCCCGACGTAGAGCTGAAAGTTAGCTAACTACAGACGTAGAGCCCAACGCGCGTCCCGACATAGAGCCCAACGCGTGTCCCGACATAGAGCTCAACGCACGTCCCGACGTAGAGCCCAACACACGTCCCGACGTAGAGCTGAAAGTAAGCTAAATCCCGACGTAGAGGCCAACGCACGTCCCGAAGTAGAGGCCAACGCACCTCCCGAAGTAGAGGCCAACGCACGTCCCAACGTAGAGCTGAAATTAAGCTAAATCCCCACGTAGAGCCCAACGCACGTCCCGACGTAGAGCCCAACGCACGTCCCGACGTAGAGCCCAACGCACGTCCCGACATAGAGCCCAACGCACGTCCCGACGTAGAGCTGAAAGTTAGCTAACTACAGACGTAGAGCCCAACGTACGTCCCGACGTAGAGCAGAAAGTTAGCTAACTACAGACGTAGAGCCCAACGCACGTCCCGACGTAGAGCCCGACGTAGAGCCCAACGCACGTCCCGACGTAGAGCCCAACGCACGTCCCGACGTAGCGCCCAACGCACGTCCCGACGTAGAGCTGAATGTTAAATCCCAACGTAGAGGCCAACGCAAGTCCCGACGTAGAGGCCAACAGACGTCCCGACGTAGAGCCCAACAGACGTCCCGACTTAGAGGCCAACGCACGTCCCGACGTAGAGCTGAAAGTAAGCTAAATCCCGACGTAGAGGCCAACGCACGTCCCGACGTACAGGCCAACGCACGTCCCGACGTAGAGAAGCGCACGTCCCGACG
Organism: Leptosomus discolor; assembly: GCF_034619465.1. Taxonomy (NCBI): domain Eukaryota; kingdom Metazoa; phylum Chordata; class Aves; order Leptosomiformes; family Leptosomidae; genus Leptosomus; species Leptosomus discolor. The sequence continues at coordinate 9,252,762 of NC_141405.1, forward strand.
TAGAGGCCAGCACACGTCCCGACGTAGAGGCCAGCGCACGTCCCGACGTAGAGCCCAACGCACGTCCCGACGTAGAGCTTAATGTAAGCTAAATCCCGACGTAGAGCCCAACGCACGTCCCGACGTAGAGCTTAATGTAAGCTAAATCCCGACGTAGAGCCCAACGCACGTCCCGACGTAGAGCCCAACGCACGTCCCGACGTAGAGCCCAACGCACGTCCCGACGTAGAGCTGAAAGTAAGCTAAATCCCGACGTAGAGCCCAACGCACGTCCCGACGTAGCGCCCAACGCACGTCCCGACGTAGAGCTGAAAGTTAGCTAACTACAGACGTAGAGCACAACGCGCGTCCCGACGTAGAGCTGAAAGTTAGCTAACTGCAGACGTAGAGCCCAACGCGCGTCCCGACGTAGAGCCCAACGCACGTCCCGACGTAGAGCCCAACGCACGTCCCGACGTAGAGCTGAAAGTAAGCTAAATCCCGACGTAGAGCCCAACGCACGTCCCGACGTAGCGCCCAACGCACGTCCCGACGTAGAGCTGAAAGTTAGCTAACTACAGACGTAGAGCCCAACGCGCGTCCCGACGTAGAGCTGAAAGTTAGCTAACTACAGACGAAGAGCCCAACGCGCGTCCCGACGTAGAGCTGAAAGTTAGCTAACTACAGACGTAGAGCCCAACGCGCGTCCCGACATAGAGCCCAACGCGTGTCCCGACATAGAGCTCAACGGATGTCCCGACGTAGAGCCCAACGCACGTCCTGACGTAGAGCTGAAAGTAAGCTAAATCCCGACGTAGAGGCCAACGCACGTCCCGACGTAGAGCTGAAAGTAAGCTAAATCCCGACGTAGAGGCCAACGCACGTCCCGACGTAGAGGCCAACGCACGTCCCGAAGTAGAGGCCAACGCACGTCCCGACGTAGAGCTGAAATTAAGCTAAATCCCGACGTAGAGCCCAACGCACGTCCCGACGTAGAGCCCAACGCACGTCCCGACGTAGAGCCCAACGCACGTCCCGACGTAGCGCCCAACGCACGTCCCGACGTAGAGCTGAAAGTTAGCTAACTACAGACGTAGAGCCCAACGCACGTCCCGACGTAGAGCAGAAAGTTAGCTAACTACAGACGTAGAGCCCAACGCACGTCCCGACGTAGAGCCCGACGTAGAGCCCAACGCATGTCCCGACGTAGAGCCCAACGCACGTCCCGACGTAGCGCCCAACGCACGTCCCGACGCAGAGCTGAAAGTTAAATCCCGACGTAGAGGCCAACGCACGTCCCGACGTAAAGGCCAACAGACGTCCCGACGTAGAGCCCAACAGACGTCCCGACGTAGAGCCCAACAGACGTCCCGACTTAGAGGCCAACGCACGTCCCGACGTAGAGCTGAAAGTAAGCTAAATCCCGACGTAGAGGCCAACGCACGTCCCGACGTAGAGGCCAGCGCATGTCCCGACGTAGAGGCCAGCACACGTCCCGACGTAGAGGCCAGCGCACGTCCCGACGTAGAGCTTAATGTAAGCTAAATCCCGACGTAGAGCCCAACGCACGTCCCGACGTAGAGCCCAACGCACGTCCCGACGTAGAGCTGAAAGTAAGATAAAACCCGACGTAGAGCCCAACGCACGTCCCGACGTAGCGCCCAACGCACGTCCCGACGTAGAGCCCAACGCACGTCCCGACGTAGAGCTGAAAGTTAGCTAACTACAGACTTAGAGCCCAACGCGCGTCCCGACGTAGAGCTGAAAGTTAGCTAACTACAGACGTAGAGCCCAACGCGCGTCCCGACGTAGAGCTGAAAGTTAGCTAACTACAGACGTAGAGCCCAACGCGCGTCCCGACATAGAGCCCAACGCGTGTCCCGACATAGAGCTCAACGCACGTCCCGACGTAGAGCCCAACACACGTCCCGACGTAGAGCTGAAAGTAAGCTAAATCCCGACGTAGAGGCCAACGCACGTCCCGAAGTAGAGGCCAACGCACCTCCCGAAGTAGAGGCCAACGCACGTCCCAACGTAGAGCTGAAATTAAGCTAAATCCCCACGTAGAGCCCAACGCACGTCCCGACGTAGAGCCCAACGCACGTCCCGACGTAGAGCCCAACGCACGTCCCGACGTAGAGCCCAACGCACGTCCCGACGTAGAGGCCAACGCACGTCCCGACGTAGAGCTGAAAGTAAGCTAAATCCCGACGTAGAGCCCAACGCACGTCCCGAAGTAGAGCCCAACGCACGTCCCGACGTAGCGCCCAACGCACGTCCCGACGTAGAGCTGAAAGTTAAATCCCGACGTAGAGGCCAACGCAAGTCCCGACGTAGAGGCCAACAGACGTCCCGACGTAGAGCCCAACAGACGTCCCGACTTAGAGGCCAACGCACGTCCCGACGTAGAGCTGAAAGTAAGCTAAATCCCGACGTAGAGGCCAACGCACGTCCCGACGTAGAGGCCAGCGCATGTCCCGACGTAGAGGCCAGCACACGTCCCGACGTAGAGGCCAGCACACGTCCTGACGTAGAGCTTAATGTAAGCTAAATCCCGACGTAGAGCCCAACGCACGTCCCGACGTAGAGCCCAACGCACGTCCCGACGTAGAGCTGAAAGTAAGATAAAACCCGACGTAGAGCCCAACGCACGTCCCGACGTAGCGCCCAACGCACGTCCCGACGTAGAGCTGAAAGTTAGCTAACTACAGACGTAGAGCCCAACGCGCGTCCCGACGTAGAGCTGAAAGTTAGCTAACTACAGACGTAGAGCCCAACGCGCGTCCCGACATAGAGCCCAACGCGTGTCCCGACATAGAGCTCAACGCACGTCCCGACGTAGAGCCCAACACACGTCCCGACGTAGAGCTGAAAGTAAGCTAAATCCCGACGTAGAGGCCAACGCACGTCCCGAAGTAGAGGCCAACGCACCTCCCGAAGTAGAGGCCAACGCACGTCCCAACGTAGAGCTGAAATTAAGCTAAATCCCCACGTAGAGCCCAACGCACGTCCCGACGTAGAGCCCAACGCACGTCCCGACGTAGAGCCCAACGCACGTCCCGACATAGAGCCCAACGCACGTCCCGACGTAGAGCTGAAAGTTAGCTAACTACAGACGTAGAGCCCAACGTACGTCCCGACGTAGAGCAGAAAGTTAGCTAACTACAGACGTAGAGCCCAACGCACGTCCCGACGTAGAGCCCGACGTAGAGCCCAACGCACGTCCCGACGTAGAGCCCAACGCACGTCCCGACGTAGCGCCCAACGCACGTCCCGACGTAGAGCTGAAAGTTAAATCCCAACGTAGAGGCCAACGCAAGTCCCGACGTAGAGGCCAACAGACGTCCCGACGTAGAGCCCAACAGACGTCCCGACTTAGAGGCCAACGCACGTCCCGACGTAGAGCTGAAAGTAAGCTAAATCCCGACGTAGAGGCCAACGCACGTCCCGACGTACAGGCCAACGCACGTCCCGACGTAGAGAAGCGCACGTCCCGACGTAGAGGCCAGCACACGTCCCGACGTAGAGGCCAGCGCACGTCCCGACGTAGAGCCCAACGCACGTCCCGACGTAGAGCTTAATGTAAGCTAAATCCCGACGTAGAGCCCAACGCACGTCCCGACGTAGAGCTTAATGTAAGCTAAATCCCGACGTAGAGCCCAACGCACGTCCCGACGTAGAGCCCAACGCACGTCCCGACGTAGAGCCCAACGCACGTCCCGACGTAGAGCTGAAAGTAAGCTAAATCCCGACGTAGAGCCCAACGCACGTCCCGACGTAGCGCCCAACGCACGTCCCGACGTAGAGCTGAAAGTTAGCTAACTACAGACGTAGAGCACAACGCGCGTCCCGACGTAGAGCTGAAAGTTAGCTAACTGCAGACGTAGAGCCCAACGCGCGTCCCGACGTAGAGCCCAACGCACGTCCCGACGTAGAGCCCAACGCACGTCCCGACGTAGAGCCCAACGCACGTCCCGACGTAGAGCTGAAAGTTAGCTAACTACAGACGTAGAGCCCAACGCACGTCCCGACGTAGAGCCCAACGCACGTCCCGACGTAGAGCCCAACGCACGTCCCGACGTAGAGCTGAAAGAAAGTTAAATCCCGACGTAGAGGCCAACGCACGTCCCGACGTAGAGCTGAAAGTTAGCTAACTACAGACGTAGAGCCCAACGCACGTCCCGATGTAGAGCCCAACGCACGTCCCGACGTAGAGCTAAAAGTAAGCTAAATCCCGACGTAGAGCCCAACACACGTCCCGACGTAGAGCTGAAAGTAAGCTAAATCCCGACGTAGAGGCCAACGCACGTCCCGACGTAGAGGCCAACGCACGTCCCGACGTAGAGCTGAAAGTAAGCTAAATCCCGACGTAGAGGCCAACGCACGTCCCGACGTAGAGGCCAACGCACGTCCCGACGTAGAGCTGAAAGTAAGCTAAATCCCGACGTAGAGCCCAACGCACGTCCCGACGTAGAGCCCAACGCACGTCCCGACGTAGAGCCCACCGCACGTCCCGACGTAGAGCTGAAAGCAAGCTAAATCCCGACGTAGCGCCCAACGCACGTCCCGACGTAGAGCTGAAAGTAAGCTAAATCCCGACGCAGAGGCCAACGCACGTCCCGACGTAGAGGCCAACGCACGTACCGACCTAGAGGCCAACGCACGTCCCGACGTAGAGCCCAACGCACGTCCCGACGTAGAGCTGAAAGTAAGCTAAATCCCGACGTAGAGCCCAACGCACGTCCCGACGTAGAGCCCAACGCACGTCCCGACGTAGCGCCCAACGCACGTCCCGACGTAGAGCAGAAAGTTAGGTAACTACAGACATAGAGCCCAACGCACGTCCCGACGTAGAGCCCAACGCACGTCCCGACGTAGAGCCCAACGCACGTCCCGACGTAGAGCTGAAAGTAAGCTAAAACCCGACGTAGAGCCCAACGCACGTCCCGACGTAGAGCTGAAAGTAAGCTAAATCCCGAAGTAGAGGCCAACGCACGTCCCGACGTAGAGGCCAACGCACGTCCCGACGTAGAGCTGAAAGTAAGCTAAATCCCGACGTAGAGCCCAACGCACGTCCCGACGTAGAGCCCAACGCACGTCCCAACGTAGAGCTGAAAGTAAGCTAAATCCCGATGTAGAGGCCAACGCACGTCCCGACGTAGAGGCCAACGCACGTCCCGACTTAGAGGCCAACGGACGTCCCGACGTAGAGGCCAACGCAAGTCCCTACGTAGAGGACAATGCACGTCCCGACGTAGAGGCCAACGCACGTCCCGACGTAGAGCTGAAAGTAAGTTAAATCCCGACGTAGAGCACAACGCACGTCCCGACGTAGAGCCCAACGCACGTCCCGACGTAGCGCCCAACGCACGTCCCGACGTAGAGCTGAAAGTAAGTTAAATCCCGACGTAGAAGCCAACGCACGTCCCGACTTAGAGGCCAACGCCCGTCCCGACTTAGAGGCCAACGCACGTCCCGACGTAGAGGCCAACGCACGTCCCGACGTAGAGCTGAAAGTAAGCTAAATCCCGACGTAGAGCCCAACGCACGTCCCGACGTAGAGCCCAACGCACGTCCCGACGTAGAGCCCAACGCACGTCCCGACGTAGAGCTGAAAGTTAGCTAACTACAGACGTAGAGCCCAACGCACGTCCCGACGTAGAGCCCAACGCACGTCCCGACGTAGAGCTAAAAGTAATCTAAATCCCGACGTAGAGGCCAACGCACGTCCCGACGTAGAGCTGAAAGTAAGCTAAATCCCGACGTAGAGCCCAACGCACGTCTCGACGTAGAGGCTAACGCACGTCCTGACGTAGAGCTGAAAGTAAGCTAAATCCCGACGTAGAGCCCACCGCACGTCCCGACGTAGAGCCCAATGCACGTCCCGACGTAGAGCTGAAAGTAAGCTAAATCCCGACGTAGCGCCCAACGCACGTCCCGACGTAGCGCCCAACGCACGTCCCGACGTAGAGCTGAAAGTAAGCTAAATCCCGACGCAGAGGCCAACGCACGTCCCGACGTAGAGGCCAACGCACGTCCCGACCTAGAGGCCAACGCACGTCCCGACCTAGAGGCCAACGCACGTCCCGACCTAGAGGCCAACGCACGTCCCGACGTAGAGCTGAATGTTAGCTAACTACAGACGTAGAGCCCAACGCACATCCCGACGTAGAGCCCAACGCACCTCCCGACGTAGCGCCCAACGCACGTCCCGACGTAGCGCCCAACGCACGTCCCGACGTAGAGCTGAAAGTTAGCTAACTACAGACATAGAGCCCAACGCACGTCCCGACGTAGAGCAGAAAGTTAGCTAACTACAGACATAGAGCCCAACGCACGTCCCGACGTAGAGCCCAACGCACGTCCCGACGTAGAGCTGAAAGTAAGCTAAAACCCGACGTAGAGCCCAACGCACGTCCCGACGTAGAGCTGAAAGTAAGCTATATCCCGACGTAGAGACCAACGCACGTCCCGACGTAGAGGCCAACGCACGTCCCGACGTAGAGCTGAAAGTAAGCTAAATCCCGAAGTAGAGGCCAACGCAAGTCCCGACGTAGAGCTGAAAGTAAGCTAAATCCCGACGTAGAGCCCACCGCACGTCCCGACGTAGAGCCCAATGCATGTCCCGATGTAGAGCTGAAAGTAAGCTAAATCCCGACGTAGCGCCCAACGCACGTCCCGACGTAGAGCTGAAAGTTAGCTAACTACAGACATAGAGCCCAACGCACGTCCCGACGTAGAGCAGAAAGTTAGCTAACTACAGACATAGAGCCCAACGCACGTCCCGACGTAGAGCGCAACGCACGTCCCGACGTAGAGCCCAACGCACGTCCCGACGTAGAGCTGAAAGTAAGCTAAAACCCGACGTAGAGCCCAACGCACGTCCCGACGTAGAGCTGAAAGTAAGCTATATCCCGACGTAGAGACCAACGCACGTCCCGACGTAGAGGCCAACGCACGTCCCGACGTAGAGCTGAAAGTAAGCTAAATCCCGAAGTAGAGGCCAACGCACGTCCTGACGTAGAGGCCAACGCACGTCCCGACGGAGAGCTGAAAGTAAGCTAAATCCCGACGTAGAGCCCAACGCACGTCCCGACGTAGAGCCCAACGCACGTCCCGACGTAGAGCTGAAAGTAAGCTAAATCCCGATGTAGAGGCCAACGCACGTCCCGACGTAGAGGCCAACGCACGTCCCGACGTAGAGGCAAACGCAAGTCCCGACGTAGAGGACAACGCACGTCCCGACGTAGAGGCCAACGCACGTCCCGACGTAGAGCTGAAAGTAAGTTAAATCCCGACGTAGAGCCCAACGCACGTCCCGACGTAGAGCCCAACGCACGTCCCGACGTAGAGCCCAACGCACGTCCCGACGTAACGCCCAACGCACGTCCCGACGTAGAGCTGAAAGTAAGCTAAATCCCGACGTAGAGCCCAACGCACGTCCCGACTTAGAGGCCAACGCACGTCCCGACTTAGAGGCCAACGCACGTCCCGACGTAGAGGCCAACGCACGTCCCGACGTAGAGCTGAAAGCAAGCTAAATCCCGACGTAGAGCCCAACGCACGTCCCGACGTAGAGCCCAACGCACGTCCCGACGTAGAGCCCAACGCACGTCCCGACGTAGAGCTGAAAGTTAGCTAACTACAGACGTAGAGCCCAACGCACGTCCCGACGTAGAGCCCAACGCACGTCCCGACGTAGAGCTAAAAGTAAGCTAAATCCCGACGTAGAGCCCAACACAATTCCCGACGTAGAGCTGAAAGTAAGCTAAATCCCGACGTAGAGGCCAACGCACGTCCCGACGTAGAGGCCAACGCACGTCCCGACGTAGAGCTGAAAGTAAGCTAAATCCCGACGTAGAGCCCACCGCACGTCCTGACGTAGAGCCCAATGCACGTCCTGACGTAGAGCTGAAAGTAAGCTAAATCCCGACGTAGCGCCCAACGCACGTCCCGACGTAGCGCCCAACGCACGTCCCGACGTAGAGCTGAAAGTAAGCTAAATCCCGACGCAGAGGCCAACGCACGTCCCGACGTAGAGGCCAACGCACGTCCCGACCTAGAGGCCAACGCACGTCCCGACGTAGAGGCCAACGCACGTCCCGACGTAGAGGCCAACGCACGTCCCGACGTAGAGTTGAAAGTTAGCTAACTACAGACGTAGAGCCCAACGCACGTCCCGACGTAGTGCCCAACGCACGTCCCGACGTAGCGCCCAACGCACGTCCCGACGTAGAGCTGAAAGTTAGCTAACTACAGACATAGAGCCCAACGCACGTCCCGACCTAGAGCAGAAAGTTAGCTAACTACAGACATAGAGCCCAACACACGTCCCGACGTAGAGCCCAACGCACGTCCCGACGTAGAGCCCAATGCACGTCCCGACGTAGAGCTGAAAGTAAGCTAAAACCCGACGTAGAGCCCAACGCACGTCCCGACGTAGAGCTGAAAGTAAGCTATATCCCGACGTAGAGACCAACGCACGTCCCGACGTAGAGGCCAACGCACGTCCCGACGTAGAGCTGAAAGTAAGCTAAATCCCGAAGTAGAGGCCAACGCACGTCCCGACGTAGAGGCCAACGCACGTCCCATCGTAGAGCTGAAAGTAATCTAAATCCCGACGTAGAGCCCAATGCACGTCCCGACGTAGAGCCCAACGCACGTCCCGACTTAGAGCTGAAAGTAAGCTAAATCCCGATGTAGAGGCCAACGCACGTCCCGACTTAGAGGCCAACGCACGTCTCGACTTAGAGGCCAACGCACGTCCCGACGTAGAGGACAACGCACGTCCCGACGTAGAGCCCAAGGCACATCCCGACGTAGAGCTGAAAGTAAGCTAAATCCCGACGTAGAGGCCAACGCACGTCCCAACGTAGAGCTGAAAGTAAGCTAAATCCCGACGTAGAGCCCAACGCACGTCCCGACGTAGAGCCCAACGCATGTCCCGACGTAGAGCTGAAAGTTAGCTAAATCCTGACGTAGAGCCCAACGCACGTCCCGACGTAGAGCCCAACGCACGTCCCGACGTAGAGCCCAACGCACGTCCCGACGTAGAGCCCAACGCACGTCCCGACGTAGAGCTGAAAGTTAGCTAACTACAGACGTAGAGCCCAACGCACGTCCCGACGTAGAGCCCAACGCACGTCCCGACGTAGAGCCCAACGCACGTCCCGACGTAGAGCCCAACGCACGTCCTGACGTAGAGCTGGAAGTAAGCTAAATCCCGACGTAGAGCCCAACGCACGTCCCGACGTAGAGCTGAAAGTAAGCTAAATCCCGACGTAGAGGCCAACGCACATCCCGACGTAGAGGCCAGCGCACGTCCCGACGTAGAGGCCAGCGCACGTCCCGACGTAGAGGCCAGCACACGTCCCGACGTAGAGCCCAACGCACGTCCCGACGTAGAGCTTAATGTAAGCTAAATCCCGACGTAGAGCCCAACGCACGTCCCGACGTAGAGCCCAACGCACGTCCCGACGTACAGCTGAAAGTAAGCTAAATCCCGACGTAGAGCCCAACGCACGTCCCGACGTAGCGCCCAACGCACGTCCCGACGTAGAGCTAAAAGTTAGCTAACTACAGACGTAGAGCCCAACGCACGTCCCGACGTAGAGCTGAAAGTTAGCTAACTACAGACGAAGAGCACAACGCGCATCCCGACGTAGAGCTGAAAGTTAGCTAACTACAGACGTAGAGCCCCACGCGCGTCCCGACGTAGAGCCCAACGCGCGTCCCGACGTAGAGCTCAACGCACGTCCCGACGTAGAGCCCAACGCACGTCCCGACGTAGAGCTGAAAGTAAGCTAAATCCCGACGTAGAGGCCAACGCACGTCCCGACGTAGAGCCCAACGCACGTCCCGACGTAGAGCCCAACGCACGTCCCGACGTAGAGCCCAACGCACGTCCCGACGTAGAGCCCAACGCACGTCCCGACGTAGCGCCCAACGCACGTCCCGACATAGACCTGAAAGTTAGCTAACTACAGACGTAGAGCCCAACGCACGTCCCGACGTAGAGCAGAAAGTTAGCTAACTACAGACGTAGAGCCCAACGCACGTCCCGACGTAGAGCCCGACGTAGAGCCCAACGCACGTCCCGACGTAGAGCCCAACGCACGTCCCGACGTAGCGCCCAACGCACGTCCCGACGTAGAGCTGAAAGTTAAATCCCGACGTAGAGGCCAACGCACGTCCCGACGTAGAGGCCAACAGACGTCCCGACGTAGAGCCCAACAGACGTCCCGACGTAGAGCCCAACAGACGTCCCGACTTAGAGGCCAACGCACGTCCCGACGTAGAGCTGAAAGTCAGCTAAATCCCGACGTAGAGGCCAACGCACGTCCCGACGTAGAGGCCAGCGCACGTCCCGACGTAGAGGCCAGCACACGTCCCGACGTAGAGGCCAGCACACGTCCCGACGTAGAGGCCAGCGCACGTCCCGACGTAGAGCTTAATGTAAGCTAAATCCCGACGTAGAGCCCAACGCACGTCCCGATGTAGAGCCCAACGCACGTCCCGACGTAGCGCCCAACGCACGTCCCGACGTAGAGCTGAAAGTTAGCTAACTACAGACGTAGAGCCCAACGCACGTCCCGACGTAGAGCTGAAAGTAAGGTAAATCCCGACGTAGAGCCCAACGCACGTCCCGACGTAGAGCCCAACGCACGTCCCGACGTAGAGCCCAACGCACGTCCCGACGTAGCGCCCAACGCACGTCCCGACGTAGAGCTGAAAGTAAGTTAAATCCCGACGTAGAGGCCAACGCAGGTCCCGACGTAGAGGCCAACGCACGTCCCGACGTAGAGCTGAAAGTAAGCTAAATCCCGAAGTAGAGGCCAACGCACGTCCCGACGTAGAGGCCAACGCACGTCCCGACGTAGAGCTGAAAGTAAGCTAAATCCCGACGTAGAGCCCAACGCACGTCCCGACGTAGAGCCCAACGCACGTCCCGACGTAGAGCCCAACGCACGTCCCGACGTAGAGCCAAACGCACGTCCCGACGTAGAGCTGAAAGTAAGCTAAATCCCGACGTAGCGCCCAACGCACGTCCCGACGTAGAGCTGAAAGTTAGCTAACTACAGACATAGAGCCCAACGCACGTCCCGACCTAGAGCAGAAAGTTAGCTAACTACAGACATAGAGCCCAACACACGTCCCGACGTAGAGCCCAACGCACGTCCCGACGTAGAGCCCAATGCACGTCCCGACGTAGAGCTGAAAGTAAGCTAAAACCCGACGTAGAGCCCAACGCACGTCCCGACGTAGAGCTGAAAGTAAGCTATATCCCGACGTAGAGACCAAAGCACGTCCCGACGTAGAGGCCAACGCACGTCCCGACGTAGAGCTGAAAGTAAGCTAAATCCCGAAGTAGAGGCCAACGCACGTCCCGACGTAGAGGCCAACGCACGTCCCATCGTAGAGCTGAAAGTAATCTAAATCCCGACGTAGAGCCCAATGCACGTCCCGACGTAGAGCCCAACGCACGTCCCGACGTAGAGCTGAAAGTAAGCTAAATCCCGATGTAGAGGCCAACGCACGTCCCGACTTAGAGGCCAACGCACGTCTCGACTTAGAGGCCAACGCACGTCCCGACGTAGAGGACAACGCACGTCCCGACGTAGAGCCCAACGCACGTCCCGACGTAGAGCTGAAAGTAAGCTAAATCCCGACGTAGAGGCCAACGCACGTCCCAACGTAGACCTGAAAGTAAGCTAAATCCCGACGTAGAGCCCAACGCACGTCCCGACGTAGAGCCCAACGCACGTCCCGACGTAGAGCCCAACGCATGTCCCGACGTAGAGCTGAAAGTTAGCTAAATCCTGACGTAGAGCCCAACGCACGTCCCGACGTAGAGCCCAACGCACGTCCCGACGTAGAGCCCAACGCACGTCCCGACGTAGAGCTGAAAGTTAGCTAACTACAGACGTAGAGCCCAACGCACGTCCCGACGTAGAGCCCAACGCACGTCCCGACGTAGAGCCCAACGCACGTCCCGACGTAGAGCTGAAAGTAAGCTAAATCCCGACGTAGAGCGCAACGCACGTCCCGACGTAGAGCTGAAAGTAAGCTAAATCCCGACGTAGAGGCCAACGCACGTCCCGACGTAGAGGCCAGCGCACGTCCCGACGTAGAGGCCAGCGCACGTCCCGACGTAGAGGCCAGCGCACGTCCCGACGTAGAGGCCAGCGCACGTCCCGACGTAGAGGCCAGCGCACGTCCCGACGTAGAGGCCAGCGCACGTCCCGACGTAGAGGCCAGCACACGTCCCGACGTAGAGCCCAACGCACGTCCCGACGTAGAGCTTAATGTAAGCTAAATCCCGACGTAGAGCCCAACGCACGTCCCGACGTAGAGCCCAACGCACGTCCCGACGTAGAGCTGAAAGTAAGCTAAATCCCGACGTAGAGCCCAACGCACGTCCCGACGTAGAGCTGAAAGTTAGCTAACTACAGACGAAGAGCCCAACGCGCGTCCCGACGTAGAGCCCAACGCGCGTCCCGACGTAGAGCTCAACGCACGTCCCGACTTAGAGCCCAACGCACGTCCCGACGTAGAGCTGAAAGTAAGCTAAATCCCGACGTAGAGGCCAACGCACGTCCCGACGTAGAGGCCAACGCACGTCCCGACGTAGAGGCCAACGCACGTCCCGACGTAGAGGCCAACGCACGTCCCGACGTAGAGCCCAACGCACGTCCCGACGTAGCGCCCAACGCACGTCCCGACATAGAGCTGAAAGTTAGCTAACTACAGACGTAGAGCCCAACGCACGTCCCGACGTAGAGCAGAAAGTTAGCTAACTACAGACGTAGAGCCCAACGCACGTCCCGACGTAGAGCCCGACGTAGAGCCCAACGCACGTCCCGACGTAGAGCCCAACGCACGTCCCGACGTAGAGCCCAACGCACGTCCCGACGTAGAGCTGAAAGTTAATTCCCGACGTAGAGGCCAACGCACGTCCCGACGTAGAGGCCAACAGACGTCCCGACGTAGAGCCCAACAGACGTCCCGACGTAGAGCCCAACAGACGTCCCGACTTAGAGGCCAACGCACGTCCCGACGTAGAGCTGAAAGTCAGCTAAATCCCGACGTAGAGGCCAACGCACGTCCCGACGTAGAGGCCAGCGCACGTCCCGACGTAGAGGCCAGCGCACGTCCCGACGTAGAGCTTAATGTAAGCTAAATCCCGACGTAGAGCCCAACGCACGTCCCGATGTAGAGCCCAACGCACGTCCCGACGTAGAGCCCAACGCACGTCCCGACGTAGCGCCCAACGCACGTCCCGACGTAGAGCTGAAAGTTAGCTAACTACAGACGTAGAGCCCAACGCACGTCCCGACGTAGAGCTGAAAGTAAGGTAAATCCCGACGTAGAGCCCAACGCACGTCCCGACGTAGAGCCCAACGTACGTCCCGACGTAGAGCCCAACGCACGTCCCGACGTAGAGCCCAACGCACGTCCCGACGTAGCGCCCAACGCACGTCCCGACGTAGAGCTGAAAGTAAGTTAAATCCCGACGTAGAGGCCAACGCACGTCCCGACGTAGAGGCCAACGCACGTCCCGACGTAGAGGCCAACGCACGTCCCGACGTAGAGCTGAAAGTAAGCTAAATCCCGAAGTAGAGGCCAACGCACGTCCCGACGTAGAGGCCAACGCACGTCCCGACGTAGAGGCCAACGCACGTCCCGACGTAGAGCTGAAAGTAAGCTAAATCCCGACGTAGAGCCCAACGCACGTCCCGACGTAGAGCCCAACGCACGTCCCGACGTAGAGCCCAACGCACGTCCCGACGTAGAGCCCAACGCACGTCCCGACGTAGAGCCCAACGCACGTCCCGACGTAGAGCTGAAAGTAAGCTAAATCCCGACGTAGCGCCCAACGCACGTCCCGACGTAGCGCCCAACGCACGTACCGACGTAGAGCTGAAAGTTAGCTAACTACAGACGTAGAGCCCAACGCACGTCCCGACGTAGAGCTGAAAGTTAGCTAACTACAGACGAATTGCCCAACGAGCGTCCAGACGTAGAGCTGAAAGTTAGCTAACTACAGACGTAGAGCCCAACGCGCGTCCCGACGTAGAGCCCAACGCGTGTCCCGACTTAGAGCCCAACGCACGTCCCGACGTAGAGCCCAACGCACGTCCCGACGTAGAGCTGAAAGTAAGCTAAATCCCGACGTAGAGGCCAACGCACGTCCCGACGTAGAGCCCAACGCACGTCCCGACGTAGAGGCCAACGCACGTCCCGACGTAGAGCTGAAAGTAAGCTAAATCCCGACGTAGAGCCCAACGCACGTCCCGACCTAGAGGCCAACGCACGTCCCGACGTAGAGGCCAACGCACGTCCCGACGTAGAGCAGAAAGTTAGCTAACTACAGACGTAGAGCCCAACGCACGTCCCGACGTAGAGCCCGACGTAGAGCCCAACGCACGTCCCGACGTAGAGCCCAACGCACGTCCCGACGTAGAGCCCAACGCACGTCCCGACGTAGAGCTGAAAGTTAATTCCCGACGTAGAGGCCAACGCACGTCCCGACGTAGAGGCCAACAGACGTCCCGACGTAGAGCCCAACAGACGTCCCGACGTAGAGCCCAACAGACGTCCCGACTTAGAGGCCAACGCACGTCCCGACGTAGAGCTGAAAGTCAGCTAAATCCCGACGTAGAGGCCAACGCACGTCCCGACGTAGAGGCCAGCGCACGTCCCGACGTAGAGGCCAGCGCACGTCCCGACGTAGAGCTTAATGTAAGCTAAATCCCGACGTAGAGCCCAACGCACGTCCCGATGTAGAGCCCAACGCACGTCCCGACGTAGAGCCCAACGCACGTCCCGACGTAGCGCCCAACGCACGTCCCGACGTAGAGCTGAAAGTTAGCTAACTACAGACGTAGAGCCCAACGCACGTCCCGACGTAGAGCTGAAAGTAAGGTAAATCCCGACGTAGAGCCCAACGCACGTCCCGACGTAGAGCCCAACGTACGTCCCGACGTAGAGCCCAACGCACGTCCCGACGTAGAGCCCAACGCACGTCCCGACGTAGCGCCCAACGCACGTCCCGACGTAGAGCTGAAAGTAAGTTAAATCCCGACGTAGAGGCCAACGCACGTCCCGACGTAGAGGCCAACGCACGTCCCGACGTAGAGGCCAACGCACGTCCCGACGTAGAGCTGAAAGTAAGCTAAATCCCGAAGTAGAGGCCAACGCACGTCCCGACGTAGAGGCCAACGCACGTCCCGACGTAGAGGCCAACGCACGTCCCGACGTAGAGCTGAAAGTAAGCTAAATCCCGACGTAGAGCCCAACGCACGTCCCGACGTAGAGCCCAACGCACGTCCCGACGTAGAGCCCAACGCACGTCCCGACGTAGAGCCCAACGCACGTCCCGACGTAGAGCCCAACGCACGTCCCGACGTAGAGCTGAAAGTAAGCTAAATCCCGACGTAGCGCCCAACGCACGTCCCGACGTAGCGCCCAACGCACGTACCGACGTAGAGCTGAAAGTTAGCTAACTACAGACGTAGAGCCCAACGCACGTCCCGACGTAGAGCTGAAAGTTAGCTAACTACAGACGAATTGCCCAACGAGCGTCCAGACGTAGAGCTGAAAGTTAGCTAACTACAGACGTAGAGCCCAACGCGCGTCCCGACGTAGAGCCCAACGCGTGTCCCGACTTAGAGCCCAACGCACGTCCCGACGTAGAGCCCAACGCACGTCCCGACGTAGAGCTGAAAGTAAGCTAAATCCCGACGTAGAGGCCAACGCACGTCCCGACGTAGAGCCCAACGCACGTCCCGACGTAGAGGCCAACGCACGTCCCGACGTAGAGCTGAAAGTAAGCTAAATCCCGACGTAGAGCCCAACGCACGTCCCGACCTAGAGGCCAACGCACGTCCCGACGTAGAGGCCAACGCACGTCCCGACGTAGAGCTGAAAGTTAGCTAACTACAGACGTAGAGCCCAACGCACGTCCCGACGTAGAGGCCAACGCACGTCCCGACGTAGAGCTGAAAGTAAGCTAAATCCCGACGTAGAGCCCAACGCACGTCCCGACGTAGAGGCCAACGCACGTCCCGACGTAGAGGCCAACGCACGTCCCGACGTAGAGGCCAACGCACGTCCCGACGTAGAGCTGAAAGTTAGCTAACTACAGACGTAGAGCCCAACGCACGTCCCGACGTAGAGCCCAACGCACGTCCCGACGTAGAGCTAAAAGTAAGCTAAATCCCGACGTAGAGCCCAACACAATTCCCGACGTAGAGCTGAAAGTAAGCTAAATCCCGACGTAGAGGCCAACGCACGTCCCGACGTAGAGGCCAACGCACGTCCCGACGTAGAGCTGAAAGTAAGCTAAATCCCGACGTAGAGCCCACCGCACGTCCTGACGTAGAGCCCAATGCACGTCCTGACGTAGAGCTGAAAGTAAGCTAAATCCCGACGTAGCGCCCAACGCACGTCCCGACGTAGCGCCCAACGCACGTCCCGACGTAGAGCTGAAAGTAAGCTAAATCCCGACGCAGAGGCCAACGCACGTCCCGACGTAGAGGCCAACGCACGTCCCGACCTAGAGGCCAACGCACGTCCCGACGTAGAGGCCAACGCACGTCCCGACGTAGAGGCCAACGCACGTCCCGACGTAGAGTTGAAAGTTAGCTAACTACAGACGTAGAGCCCAACGCACGTCCCGACGTAGTGCCCAACGCACGTCCCGACGTAGCGCCCAACGCACGTCCCGACGTAGAGCTGAAAGTTAGCTAACTACAGACATAGAGCCCAACGCACGTCCCGACCTAGAGCAGAAAGTTAGCTAACTACAGACATAGAGCCCAACACACGTCCCGACGTAGAGCCCAACGCACGTCCCGACGTAGAGCCCAATGCACGTCCCGACGTAGAGCTGAAAGTAAGCTAAAACCCGACGTAGAGCCCAACGCACGTCCCGACGTAGAGCTGAAAGTAAGCTATATCCCGACGTAGAGACCAACGCACGTCCCGACGTAGAGGCCAACGCACGTCCCGACGTAGAGCTGAAAGTAAGCTAAATCCCGAAGTAGAGGCCAACGCACGTCCCGACGTAGAGGCCAACGCACGTCCCATCGTAGAGCTGAAAGTAATCTAAATCCCGACGTAGAGCCCAATGCACGTCCCGACGTAGAGCCCAACGCACGTCCCGACTTAGAGCTGAAAGTAAGCTAAATCCCGATGTAGAGGCCAACGCACGTCCCGACTTAGAGGCCAACGCACGTCTCGACTTAGAGGCCAACGCACGTCCCGACGTAGAGGACAACGCACGTCCCGACGTAGAGCCCAAGGCACATCCCGACGTAGAGCTGAAAGTAAGCTAAATCCCGACGTAGAGGCCAACGCACGTCCCAACGTAGAGCTGAAAGTAAGCTAAATCCCGACGTAGAGCCCAACGCACGTCCCGACGTAGAGCCCAACGCATGTCCCGACGTAGAGCTGAAAGTTAGCTAAATCCTGACGTAGAGCCCAACGCACGTCCCGACGTAGAGCCCAACGCACGTCCCGACGTAGAGCCCAACGCACGTCCCGACGTAGAGCCCAACGCACGTCCCGACGTAGAGCTGAAAGTTAGCTAACTACAGACGTAGAGCCCAACGCACGTCCCGACGTAGAGCCCAACGCACGTCCCGACGTAGAGCCCAACGCACGTCCTGACGTAGAGCTGGAAGTAAGCTAAATCCCGACGTAGAGCCCAACGCACGTCCCGACGTAGAGCTGAAAGTAAGCTAAATCCCGACGTAGAGGCCAACGCACATCCCGACGTAGAGGCCAGCGCACGTCCCGACGTAGAGGCCAGCGCACGTCCCGACGTAGAGGCCAGCGCACGTCCCGACGTAGAGCCCAACGCACGTCCCGACGTAGAGCTTAATGTAAGCTAAATCCCGACGTAGAGCCCAACGCACGTCCCGACGTAGAGCCCAACGCACGTCCCGACGTAGAGCCCAACGCACGTCCCGACGTACAGCTGAAAGTAAGCTAAATCCCGACGTAGAGCCCAACGCACGTCCCGACGTAGCGCCCAACGCACGTCCCGACGTAGAGCTAAAAGTTAGCTAACTACAGACGTAGAGCCCAACGCACGTCCCGACGTAGAGCTGAAAGTTAGCTAACTACAGACGAAGAGCACAACGCGCATCCCGACGTAGAGCTGAAAGTTAGCTAACTACAGACGTAGAGCCCCACGCGCGTCCCGACGTAGAGCCCAACGCACGTCCCGACGTAGCGCCCAACGCACGTCCCGACATAGACCTGAAAGTTAGCTAACTACAGACGTAGAGCCCAACGCACGTCCCGACGTAGAGCAGAAAGTTAGCTAACTACAGACGTAGAGCCCAACGCACGTCCCGACGTAGAGCCCGACGTAGAGCCCAACGCACGTCCCGACGTAGAGCCCAACGCACGTCCCGACGTAGCGCCCAACGCACGTCCCGACGTAGAGCTGAAAGTTAAATCCCGACGTAGAGGCCAACGCACGTCCCGACGTAGAGGCCAACAGACGTCCCGACGTAGAGCCCAACAGACGTCCCGACGTAGAGCCCAACAGACGTCCCGACTTAGAGGCCAACGCACGTCCCGACGTAGAGCTGAAAGTCAGCTAAATCCCGACGTAGAGGCCAACGCACGTCCCGACGTAGAGGCCAGCGAACGTCCCGACGTAGAGGCCAGCACACGTCCCGACGTAGAGGCCAGCGCACGTCCCGACGTAGAGCTTAATGTAAGCTAAATCCCGACGTAGAGCCCAACGCACGTCCCGATGTAGAGCCCAACGCACGTCCCGACGTAGCGCCCAACGCACGTCCCGACGTAGAGCTGAAAGTTAGCTAACTACAGACGTAGAGCCCAACGCACGTCCCGACGTAGAGCTGAAAGTAAGGTAAATCCCGACGTAGAGCCCAACGCACGTCCCGACGTAGAGCCCAACGCACGTCCCGACGTAGAGCCCAACGCACGTCCCGACGTAGCGCCCAACGCACGTCCCGACGTAGAGCTGAAAGTAAGTTAAATCCCGACGTAGAGGCCAACGCAGGTCCCGACGTAGAGGCCAACGCACGTCCCGACGTAGAGCTGAAAGTAAGCTAAATCCCGAAGTAGAGGCCAACGCACGTCCCGACGTAGAGGCCAACGCACGTCCCGACGTAGAGCTGAAAGTAAGCTAAATCCCGACGTAGAGCCCAACGCACGTCCCGACGTAGAGCCCAACGCACGTCCCGACGTAGAGCCCAACGCACGTCCCGACGTAGAGCCAAACGCACGTCCCGACGTAGAGCTGAAAGTAAGCTAAATCCCGACGTAGCGCCCAACGCACGTCCCGACGTAGAGCTGAAAGTTAGCTAACTACAGACATAGAGCCCAACGCACGTCCCGACCTAGAGCAGAAAGTTAGCTAACTACAGACATAGAGCCCAACACACGTCCCGACGTAGAGCCCAACGCACGTCCCGACGTAGAGCCCAATGCACGTCCCGACGTAGAGCTGAAAGTAAGCTAAAACCCGACGTAGAGCCCAACGCACGTCCCGACGTAGAGCTGAAAGTAAGCTATATCCCGACGTAGAGACCAACGCACGTCCCGACGTAGAGGCCAACGCACGTCCCGACGTAGAGCTGAAAGTAAGCTAAATCCCGAAGTAGAGGCCAACGCACGTCCCGACGTAGAGGCCAACGCACGTCCCATCGTAGAGCTGAAAGTAATCTAAATCCCGACGTAGAGCCCAATGCACGTCCCGACGTAGAGCCCAACGCACGTCCCGACGTAGAGCTGAAAGTAAGCTAAATCCCGATGTAGAGGCCAACGCACGTCCCGACGTAGAGGCCAACGCACGTCCCGACGTAGAGCCCAACGCACGTCCCGACGTAGAGCCCAACGCACGTCCCGACGTAGAGCTGAAAGTAAGCTAAATCCCGACGTAGAGGCCAACGCACGTCCCAACGTAGACCTGAAAGTAAGCTAAATCCCGACGTAGAGCCCAACGCACGTCCCGACGTAGAGCCCAACGCACGTCCCGACGTAGAGCCCA
This sequence comes from Leptosomus discolor, assembly GCF_034619465.1. Taxonomy (NCBI): domain Eukaryota; kingdom Metazoa; phylum Chordata; class Aves; order Leptosomiformes; family Leptosomidae; genus Leptosomus; species Leptosomus discolor. The sequence goes on from NC_141405.1 coordinate 9,272,776, forward strand.
ACGCATGTCCCGATGTAGAGCTGAAAGTTAGCTAAATCCTGACGTAGAGCCCAACGCACGTCCCGACGTAGAGCCCAACGCACGTCCCGACGTAGAGCCCAACGCACGTCCCGACGTAGAGCTGAAAGTTAGCTAACTACAGACGTAGAGCCCAACGCACGTCCCGACGTAGAGCCCAACGCACGTCCCGACGTAGAGCCCAACGCACGTCCCGACGTAGAGCTGAAAGTAAGCTAAATCCCGACGTAGAGCGCAACGCACGTCCCGACGTAGAGCTGAAAGTAAGCTAAATCCCGACGTAGAGGCCAACGCACGTCCCGACGTAGAGGCCAGCGCACGTCCCGACGTAGAGGCCAGCGCACGTCCCGACGTAGAGGCCAGCGCACGTCCCGACGTAGAGGCCAGCGCACGTCCCGACGTAGAGGCCAGCGCACGTCCCGACGTAGAGGCCAGCACACGTCCCGACGTAGAGCCCAACGCACGTCCCGACGTAGAGCTTAATGTAAGCTAAATCCCGACGTAGAGCCCAACGCACGTCCCGACGTAGAGCCCAACGCACGTCCCGACGTAGAGCTGAAAGTAAGCTAAATCCCGACGTAGAGCCCAACGCACGTCCCGACGTAGAGCTGAAAGTTAGCTAACTACAGACGAAGAGCCCAACGCGCGTCCCGACGTAGAGCCCAACGCGCGTCCCGACGTAGAGCTCAACGCACGTCCCGACTTAGAGCCCAACGCACGTCCCGACGTAGAGCTGAAAGTAAGCTAAATCCCGACGTAGAGGCCAACGCACGTCCCGACGTAGAGGCCAACGCACGTCCCGACGTAGAGGCCAACGCACGTCCCGACGTAGAGGCCAACGCACGTCCCGACGTAGAGCCCAACGCACGTCCCGACGTAGCGCCCAACGCACGTCCCGACATAGAGCTGAAAGTTAGCTAACTACAGACGTAGAGCCCAACGCACGTCCCGACGTAGAGCAGAAAGTTAGCTAACTACAGACGTAGAGCCCAACGCACGTCCCGACGTAGAGCCCGACGTAGAGCCCAACGCACGTCCCGACGTAGAGCCCAACGCACGTCCCGACGTAGAGCCCAACGCACGTCCCGACGTAGAGCTGAAAGTTAATTCCCGACGTAGAGGCCAACGCACGTCCCGACGTAGAGGCCAACAGACGTCCCGACGTAGAGCCCAACAGACGTCCCGACGTAGAGCCCAACAGACGTCCCGACTTAGAGGCCAACGCACGTCCCGACGTAGAGCTGAAAGTCAGCTAAATCCCGACGTAGAGGCCAACGCACGTCCCGACGTAGAGGCCAGCGCACGTCCCGACGTAGAGGCCAGCGCACGTCCCGACGTAGAGCTTAATGTAAGCTAAATCCCGACGTAGAGCCCAACGCACGTCCCGATGTAGAGCCCAACGCACGTCCCGACGTAGAGCCCAACGCACGTCCCGACGTAGCGCCCAACGCACGTCCCGACGTAGAGCTGAAAGTTAGCTAACTACAGACGTAGAGCCCAACGCACGTCCCGACGTAGAGCTGAAAGTAAGGTAAATCCCGACGTAGAGCCCAACGCACGTCCCGACGTAGAGCCCAACGTACGTCCCGACGTAGAGCCCAACGCACGTCCCGACGTAGAGCCCAACGCACGTCCCGACGTAGCGCCCAACGCACGTCCCGACGTAGAGCTGAAAGTAAGTTAAATCCCGACGTAGAGGCCAACGCACGTCCCGACGTAGAGGCCAACGCACGTCCCGACGTAGAGGCCAACGCACGTCCCGACGTAGAGCTGAAAGTAAGCTAAATCCCGAAGTAGAGGCCAACGCACGTCCCGACGTAGAGGCCAACGCACGTCCCGACGTAGAGGCCAACGCACGTCCCGACGTAGAGCTGAAAGTAAGCTAAATCCCGACGTAGAGCCCAACGCACGTCCCGACGTAGAGCCCAACGCACGTCCCGACGTAGAGCCCAACGCACGTCCCGACGTAGAGCCCAACGCACGTCCCGACGTAGAGCCCAACGCACGTCCCGACGTAGAGCTGAAAGTAAGCTAAATCCCGACGTAGCGCCCAACGCACGTCCCGACGTAGCGCCCAACGCACGTACCGACGTAGAGCTGAAAGTTAGCTAACTACAGACGTAGAGCCCAACGCACGTCCCGACGTAGAGCTGAAAGTTAGCTAACTACAGACGAATTGCCCAACGAGCGTCCAGACGTAGAGCTGAAAGTTAGCTAACTACAGACGTAGAGCCCAACGCGCGTCCCGACGTAGAGCCCAACGCGTGTCCCGACTTAGAGCCCAACGCACGTCCCGACTTAGAGCCCAACGCACGTCCCGACTTAGAGCTGAAAGTAAGCTAAATCCCGACGTAGAGGCCAACGCACGTCCCGACGTAGAGCCCAACGCACGTCCCGACGTAGAGGCCAACGCACGTCCCGACGTAGAGCTGAAAGTAAGCTAAATCCCGACGTAGAGCCCAACGCACGTCCCGACCTAGAGGCCAACGCACGTCCCGACCTAGAGGCCAACGCACGTCCCGACGTAGAGGCCAACGCACGTCCCGACGTAGAGGCCAACGCACGTCCCGACGTAGAGCTGAAAGTTAGCTAACTACAGACGTAGAGCCCAACGCACGTCCCGACGTAGAGGCCAACGCACGTCCCGACGTAGAGCTGAAAGTAAGCTAAATCCCGACGTAGAGCCCAACGCACGTCCCGACGTAGAGGCCAACGCACGTCCCGACGTAGAGGCCAACGCACGTCCCGACGTAGAGGCCAACGCACGTCCCGACGTAGAGGCCAACGCACGTCCCGACGTAGAGGCCAACGCACGTCCCGACGTAGAGGCCAACGCACGTCCCGACGTAGAGGCCAACGCACGTCCCGACGTAGAGCTGAAAGTAAGCTAAATCCCGACGTAGAGCCCAACGCACGTCCCGACGTAGAACCCAGCGCACGTCCCGACGTACAGCCCACCGCACGTCCCGACGTAGAGCCCAACGCACGTCCAGACGTAGAGCTGAAAGTAAGCTAAATCCCGACGTAGCGCCCAAAGCACGTCCCGACGTAGCGCCCAACGCACGTCCCGACGTAGCGCCCAACGCACGTCCCGATGTAGAGCTGAAAGTAAGCTAAATCCCGACGTAGAGGCCAACGCACGTCCCGACGTAGAGGCCAAAGCACGTCCCGACGTAGAGGCCAAAGCACGTCCCGACGTAGAGGCCAACGCACGTCCCGACGTAGTGGCCAAAGCACGTCCCGACGTAGAGGCCAACGCACGTCCCGACGTAGAGGCCAACGCACGTCCCGACGTAGAGCCCAATGCACGTCCCGACGTAGAGCTGAAAGTAAGCTAAATCCCGACGTAGAGCCCAACGCACGTCCCGACGTAGAGCCCAACGCACGTCCCGACGTAGAGCTGAAAGTAAGCTAAATCCCGAAGTAGAGGCCAACGCACGTCCCGACGTAGAGGCCAACGCACGTCCCATCGTAGAGCTGAAAGTAATCTAAATCCCGACGTAGAGCCCAATGCACGTCCCGACGTAGAGCCCAACGCACGTCCCGACGTAGAGCTGAAAGTAAGCTAAATCCCGATGTAGAGGCCAACGCACGTCCCGACTTAGAGGCCAACGCACGTCTCGACTTAGAGGCCAACGCACGTCCCGACGTAGAGGACAACGCACGTCCCGACGTAGAGCCCAACGCACGTCCCGACGTAGAGCTGAAAGTAAGCTAAATCCCGACGTAGAGCCCAACGCACGTCCCGACGTAGACCTGAAAGTAAGCTAAATCCCGACGTAGAGCCCAACGCACGTCCCGACGTAGAGCCCAACGCATGTCCCGACGTAGAGCTGAAAGTTAGCTAAATCCTGACGTAGAGCCCAACGCACGTCCCGACGTAGAGCCCAACGCACGTCCCGACGTAGAGCCCAACGCACGTCCCGACGTAGAGCCCAACGCACGTCCCGACGTAGAGCCCAACGCACGTCCCGACGTAGAGCCCAACGCACGTCCCGACGTAGAGCTGAAAGTTAGCTAACTACAGACGTAGAGCCCAACGCACGTCCCGACGTAGAGCCCAACGCACGTCCCGACGTAGAGCCCAACGCACGTCCCGACGTAGAGCTGAAAGTAAGCTAAATCCCGACGTAGAGCCCAACGCACGTCCCGACGTAGAGCTGAAAGTAAGCTAAATCCCGACGTAGAGGCCAACGCACGTCCCGACGTAGAGGCCAGCGCACGTCCCGACGTAGAGGCCAGCGCACGTCCCGACGTAGAGGCCAGCGCACGTCCCGACGTAGAGGCCAGCACACGTCCCGACGTAGAGCCCAACGCACGTCCCGACGTAGAGCTTAATGTAAGCTAAATCCCGACGTAGAGCCCAACGCACGTCCCGACGTAGAGCCCAACGCACGTCCCGACGTAGAGCTGAAAGTAAGCTAAATCCCGACGTAGAGCCCAACGCACGTCCCGACGTAGCGCCCAACGCACGTCCCGACGTAGAGCTAAAAGTTAGCTAACTACAGACGTAGAGCCCAACGCACGTCCCGACGTAGAGCTGAAAGTTAGCTAACTACAGACGAAGAGCCCAACGCGCATCCCGACGTAGAGCTGAAAGTTAGCTAACTACAGACGTAGAGCCCAACGCGCGTCCCGACGTAGAGCCCAACGCGTGTCCCGACGTAGAGCTCAACGCACGTCCCGACTTAGAGCCCAACGCACGTCCCGACGTAGAGCTGAAAGTAAGCTAAATCCCGACGTAGAGGCCAACGCACGTCCCGACGTAGAGGCCAACGCACGTCCCGACGTAGAGCCCAACGCACGTCCCGACGTAGAGCCCAACGCACGTCCCGACGTAGCGCCCAACGCACGTCCCGACGTAGAGCTGAAAGTTAGCTAACTACAGACGTAGAGCCCAACGCACGTCCCGACGTAGAGCAGAAAGTTAGCTAACTACAGACGTAGAGCCCAACGCACGTCCCGACGTAGAGCCCGACGTAGAGCCCAACGCACGTCCCGACGTAGAGCCCAACGCACGTCCCGACGTAGCGCCCAACGCACGTCCCGACGTAGAGCTGAAAGTTAATTCCCGACGTAGAGGCCAACGCACGTCCCGACGTAGAGGCCAACAGACGTCCCGACGTAGAGCCCAACAGACGTCCCGACGTAGAGCCCAACAGACGTCCCGACTTAGAGGCCAACGCACGTCCCGACGTAGAGCTGAAAGTCAGCTAAATCCCGACGTAGAGGCCAACGCACGTCCCGACGTAGAGGCCAGCGCACGTCCCGACGTAGAGGCCAGCGCACGTCCCGACGTAGAGGCCAGCGCACGTCCCGACGTAGAGCTTAATGTAAGCTAAATCCCGACGTAGAGCCCAACGCACGTCCCGATGTAGAGCCCAACGCACGTCCCGACGTAGAGCCCAACGCACGTCCCGACGTAGCGCCCAACGCACGTCCCGACGTAGAGCTGAAAGTTAGCTAACTACAGACGTAGAGCCCAACGCACGTCCCGACGTAGAGCTGAAAGTAAGGTAAATCCCGACGTAGAGCCCAACGCACGTCCCGACGTAGAGCCCAACGTACGTCCCGACGTAGAGCCCAACGCACGTCCCGACGTAGCGCCCAACGCACGTCCCGACGTAGCGCCCAACGCACGTCCCGACGTAGAGCTGAAAGTAAGTTAAATCCCGACGTAGAGGCCAACGCACGTCCCGATGTAGAGGCCAACGCACGTCCCGACGTAGAGCTGAAAGTAAGCTAAATCCCGAAGTAGAGGCCAACGCACGTCCCGACGTAGAGGCCAACGCACGTCCCGACGTAGAGCTGAAAGTAAGCTAAATCCCGAAGTAGAGGCCAACGCACGTCCCGACGTAGAGGCCAACGCACGTCCCGACGTAGAGCTGAAAGTAAGCTAAATCCCGACGTAGAGCCCAACGCACGTCCCGACGTAGAGCCCAACGCACGTCCCGACGTAGAGCCCAACGCACGTCCCGACGTAGAGCCCAACGCACGTCCCGACGTAGAGCCCAACGCACGTCCCGACGTAGAGCTGAAAGTAAGCTAAATCCCGACGTAGCGCCCAACGCACGTCCCGACGTAGCGCCCAACGCACGTACCGACGTAGAGCTGAAAGTTAGCTAACTACAGACGTAGAGCCCAACGCACGTCCCGACGTAGAGCTGAAAGTTAGCTAACTACAGACGAATTGCCCAACGAGCGTCCAGACGTAGAGCTGAAAGTTAGCTAACTACAGACGTAGAGCCCAACGCGCGTCCCGACGTAGAGCCCAACGCGTGTCCCGACTTAGAGCCCAACGCACGTCCCGACGTAGAGCCCAACGCACGTCCCGACGTAGAGCTGAAAGTAAGCTAAATCCCGACGTAGAGGCCAACGCACGTCCCGACGTAGAGCCCAACGCACGTCCCGACGTAGAGGCCAACGCACGTCCCGACGTAGAGCTGAAAGTAAGCTAAATCCCGACGTAGAGCCCAACGCACGTCCCGACGTAGAGGCCAACGCACGTCCCGACGTAGAGGCCAACGCACGTCCCGACGTAGAGGCCAACGCACGTCCCGACGTAGAGCTGAAAGTTAGCTAACTACAGACGTAGAGCCCAACGCACGTCCCGACGTAGAGGCCAACGCACGTCCCGACGTAGAGCTGAAAGTAAGCTAAATCCCGACGTAGAGGCCAACGCACGTCCCGACGTAGAGCCCAACGCACGTCCCGACGTAGAGGCCAACGCACGTCCCGACGTAGAGGCCAACGCACGTCCCGACGTAGAGGCCAACGCACGTCCCGACGTAGAGGCCAACGCACGTCCCGACGTAGAGGCCAACGCACGTCCCGACGTAGAGGCCAAAGCACGTCCCGACGTAGAGCTGAAAGTAAGCTAAATCCCGACGTAGAGCCCAACGCACGTCCCGACGTAGAACCCAGCGCACGTCCCGACGTACAGCCCACCGCACGTCCCGACGTAGAGCCCAACGCACGTCCCGACGTAGAGCTGAAAGTAAGCTAAATCCCGACGTAGCGCCCAAAGCACGTCCCGACGTAGCGCCCAACGCACGTCCCGACGTAGCGCCCAACGCACGTCCCGATGTAGAGCTGAAAGTAAGCTAAATCCCGACGTAGAGGCCAACGCACGTCCCGACGTAGAGGCCAAAGCACGTCCCGACGTAGAGGCCAAAGCACGTCCCGACGTAGAGGCCAAAGCACGTCCCGACGTAGAGGCCAAAGCACGTCCCGACGTAGAGGCCAACGCACGTCCCGACGTAGTGGCCAAAGCACGTCCCAACGTAGAGGCCAACGCACGTCCCGACGTAGAGGCCAACGCACGTCCCGACGTAGAGCCCAATGCACGTCCCGACGTAGAGCTGAAAGTAAGCTAAATCCCGACGTAGAGCCCAACGCACGTCCCGACGTAGAGCCCAACGCACGTCCCGACGTAGAGCCCAACGCACGTCCCGACGTAGAGCCCAACGCACGTCCCAACGTAGAGCCCAACGCACGTCCCGACGTAGAGCTGAAAGTAAGCTAAATCCCGACGTAGAGCCCAACGCACGTCCCGACGTAGAGCCCAACGCACGTCCCGACGTAGACCTGAAAGTTAGCTAAATCCCGACGTAGAGCCCAACGCACGTCCCGACGTAGAGCTGAAAGTAAGCTAAATCCCGACGTAGAGGCCAACGCACGTCCCGACGTACAGGCCAACGCACGTCCCGACGTAGAGCTGAAAGTAAGCTAAATCCCGACGTAGAGCCCAACGCACGTCCCGACGTAGAGGCCAGCGCACGTCCCGACGTAGAGGCCAGCGCACGTCCCGACGTAGAGCCCAACGCACGTCCCGACGTAGAGCTTAATGTAAGCTAAATCCCGACGTAGAGCCCAACGCACGTGCTGACGTAGAGCCCAACGCACGTCCTGACGTAGAGCCCAACGCACGTCCCGACGTAGAGCTGAAAGTAAGCTAAATCCCGACGTAGCGCCCAACGCACGTCCCGACGTAGCGCCCAACGCACGTACCGACGTAGAGCTGAAAGTTAGCTAACTACAGACGAACTGCCCAACGCGTGTCCAGACGTAGAGCTGAAAGTTAGCTAACTACAGACGTAGAGCCCAACGCGCGTCCCGACGTAGAGCCCAACGCGTGTCCCGACGTAGAGCCCAACGCACGTCTCGACGTAGAGCCCAACGCACGTCCCGACGTAGAGCTGAAAGTAAGCTAAATCCCGACGTAGAGGCCAACGCACGTCCCGATGTAGAGTCCAACGCACGTCCCGACGTAGAGGCCAACGCACGTCCCGACGTAGCGCCCAACGCACGTCCCGACGTAGAGCTGAAAGTTAGCTAACTACAGACGTAGAGCCCAACGCACGTCCCGACGTAGAGCCCAACGCACGTCCCGACGTAGAGCTGAAAGTAAGCTGAATGCCGACGTAGAGCCCAACGCACGTCCCGACGTAGAGCCCAACGCACGTCCCGACGTAGAGCCCAACGCACGTCCCGACGTAGAGCCCAACGCACGTCCCGACGTAGAGCCCAACGCACGTCCCGACGTAGAGCCCAACGCACGTCCCGACGTAGAGCTGAAAGTAAGCTAAATCCCGACGTAGAGCCCACCGCACGTCCCGACGTAGAGCCCACCGCACGTCCCGACGTAGAGCCCACCGCACGTCCCGACGTAGAGCTGAAAGTAAGCTAAATCCCGACGTAGCGCCCAACGCACGTCCCGACGTAGCGCCCAACGCACGTCCCGACGTAGAGCTGAAAGTAAGCTAAATCCCGACGTAGAGGCCAACGCACGTCCCGACGTAGAGCCCAACGCACGTCCCGACGTAGAGCTGAAAGTAAGCTAAATCCCGACGTAGAGGCCAACGCACGTCCCGACGTAGAGCTGAAAGTAAGCTAAATCCCGACGTAGAGCCCAACGCACGTCCCGACGTAGAGCCCAACGCACGTCCCGACGTAGAGCCCAACGCACGTCCCGACGTAGAGCTGAAAGTTAGCTAACTACAGACGTAGAGCCCAACGCACGTCCCGACGTAGAGCCCAACGCACGTCCCGACGTAGAGCCCAACGCACGTCCCGACGTGGAGCTGAAAGTAAGCTAAATCCCGACGTAGAGCCCAACGCACGTCCCGACGTAGAGCCCAACGCACGTCCCGACGTAGAGCTAAAACTTAGCTAACTACAGACGTAGAGCCCAACGCACGTCCCGACGTAGAGCCCAACGCACGTCCCGACGTAGAGCTGAAAGTAAGCTAAATCCCAACGTAGAGCCCAACGCACGTCCCGACGTAGAGCTGAAAGTAAGCTAAATCCCGAAGTAGAGGCCAACGCACGTCCCGACGTACAGGCCACCGCACGTCCCGACGTAGAGCTGAAAGTAAGCTAAACCCCGACGTAGAGGCCAACGGACGTCCCGACGTAGAGGCCAGCGCACGTCCCGAGTTAGAGCCCAACGCACGTCCCGACGTAGAGCTTAATGTAAGCTAAATCCCGACGTAGAGCCCAACGCACGTCCCGACGTAGAGCCGAACGCACGTCCCGACGTAGAGCTGAAAGTAAGCTAAATCCCGACGTAGAGCCCAACGCACGTCCCGACGTAGAGCCCAACGCACGTCCCGACGTAGAGCCCACCGCACGTCCCGACGTAGAGCCCAACGCACGTCCCGACGTAGAGCTGAAAGTAAGCTAAATCCCGACGTAGCGCCCAATGCACGTCCCGACGTAGCGCCCAACGCACGTCCCGACATAACGCCCAACGCACGTCCCGACGTAGAGCTGAAAGTAAGCTAAATCCCGACGTAGAGGCCAACGCACGTCCCGACGTAGAGGCCAACGCACGTCCCGACCTAGAGGCCAACGCACGTCCCGACCTAGAGGCCAACGCACGTCCCGACCTAGAGGCCAACGCACGTCCCGACGTAGAGCCCAACGCACGTCCCGACCTAGAGGCCAACGCACGTCCCGACCTAGAGGCCAACGCACGTCCCGACCTAGAGGCCAACGCACGTCCCGACGTAGAGCTGAAAGATAGGTAACTACAGACGAAGAGCCCAACGCGCGTCCCGACGTAGAGCTGAAAGTAACCTAAATCGCGACGTAGCGCCCAACGCACGTCCCGACGTAGCGCCCAACGCACGTCCCGACGTAGCGCCCAACGCACGTCCCGACGTAGCGCCCAACGCACGTCCCGACGTAGCGCCCAACGCACGTCCCGACGTAGAGCTGAAAGTAAGCTAAATCCCGACGTAGAGCCCAACGCACGTCCCGACGTAGAGCCCAACGCACGTCCCGACGTAGAGCCCAACGCACGTCCCGACGTAGAGCCCAACGCACGTCCCGACGTAGAGCCCAACGCACGTCCCGACGTAGAGCGGAAAGTAAGCTAAATCCCGACGTAGAGCCCAACGCACGTCCCGACGTAGAGCGGAAAGTAAGCTAAATCCCGACGTAGAGCCCAACGCACGTCCCGACGTAGAGCGGAAAGTAAGCTAAATCCCGACGTAGAGCCCAACGCACGTCCCGACGTAGAGCGGAAAGTAAGCTAAATCCCGACGTAGAGCGGAAAGTAAGCTAAATCCCGACGTAGAGCGGAAAGTAAGCTAAATCCCGACGTAGAGCGGAAAGTAAGCTAAATCCCGACGTAGAGCGGAAAGTAAGCTAAATCCCGACGTAGAGCGGAAAGTAAGCTAAATCCCGACGTAGAGCCCAACGCACGTCCCGACGTAGAGCCCAACGCACGTCCCGACGTAGAGCTGAAAGTAAGCTAAATCCCGACGTAGACCTGAAAGTAAGCTAAATCCCGACGTAGACCTGAAAGTAAGCTAACTACAGACGCAGAGCCCAACGCACGTCCCGACGCAGAGCCCAACGCACGTCCCCACGTAGAGCCCAACGCACGTCCCCACGTAGAGCCCAACGCACGTCCCCACGTAGAGCCCAACGCACGTCCCCACGTAGAGCCCAACGCACGTCCCCACGTAGAGCCCAACGCACGTCCCCACGTAGAGCCCAACGCACGTCCCGACGTAGAGCCCAACGCACGTCCCGACGTAGAGCCCAACGCACGTCCCGACGTAGAGCCCAACGCACGTCCCGACGTAGAGCTGAAAGTAAGCTAAATCCCGACGTAGAGCCCAACGCACGTCCCGACGTAGAGCTGAAAGTAAGCTAAATCCCGACGTAGAGCCCAACGCACGTCCCGACGTAGAGCGGAAAGTAAGCTAAATCCCGACGTAGAGCCCAACGCACGTCCCGACGTAGAGCGGAAAGTAAGCTAAATCCCGACGTAGAGCCCAACGCACGTCCCGACGTAGAGCGGAAAGTAAGCTAAATCCCGACGTAGAGCGGAAAGTAAGCTAAATCCCGACGTAGAGCGGAAAGTAAGCTAAATCCCGACGTAGAGCGGAAAGTAAGCTAAATCCCGACGTAGAGCGGAAAGTAAGCTAAATCCCGACGTAGAGCGGAAAGTAAGCTAAATCCCGACGTAGAGCCCAACGCACGTCCCGACGTAGAGCCCAACGCACGTCCCCACGTAGAGCCCAACGCACGTCCCGACGTAGAGCCCAACGCACGTCCCGACGTAGAGCCCAACGCACGTCCCGACGTAGAGCCCAACGCACGTCCCGACGTAGAGCTGAAAGTAAGCTAAATCCCGACGTAGAGCCCAACGCACGTCCCGACGTAGAGCTGAAAGTAAGCTAAATCCCGACGTAGAGCCCAACGCACGTCCCGACGTAGAGCGGAAAGTAAGCTAAATCCCGACGTAGAGCCCAACGCACGTCCCGACGTAGAGCGGAAAGTAAGCTAAATCCCGACGTAGAGCCCAACGCACGTCCCGACGTAGAGCGGAAAGTAAGCTAAATCCCGACGTAGAGCGGAAAGTAAGCTAAATCCCGACGTAGAGCGGAAAGTAAGCTAAATCCCGACGTAGAGCGGAAAGTAAGCTAAATCCCGACGTAGAGCGGAAAGTAAGCTAAATCCCGACGTAGAGCCCAACGCACGTCCCGACGTAGAGCCCAACGCACGTCCCGACGTAGAGCTGAAAGTAAGCTAAATCCCGACGTAGACCTGAAAGTAAGCTAAATCCCGACGTAGAGCTGAAAGTAAGCTAAATCCCGACGTAGAGCTGAAAGTAAGCTAACTACAGACGCAGAGCCCAACGCACGTCCCGACGCAGAGCCCAACGCACGTCCCGACGCAGAGCCCAACGCACGTCCCGACGCAGAGCCCAACGCACGTCCCGACGCAGAGCCCAACGCACGTCCCGACGCAGAGCCCAACGCACGTCCCGACGCAGAGCCCAACGCACGTCCCGACGCAGAGCCCAACGCACGTCCCGACGCAGAGCCCAACGCACGTCCCGACGCAGAGCCCAACGCACGTCCCGACGCAGAGCCCAACGCACGTCCCGACGCAGAGCCCAACGCACGTCCCGACGCAGAGCCCAACGCACGTCCCGACGCAGAGCCCAACGCACGTCCCGACGTAGAGCTGAAAGTAAGCTAAATCCCGACGTAGAGGCCAACGCACGTCCCGACGTAGAGGCCAACGCACGTCCCGACGTAGAGGCCAACGCACGTCCCGACGTAGCGGCCAACGCACGTCCCGACGTAGCGCCCAACGCACGTCCCGACGTAGCGCCCAACGCACGTCCCGACGTAGAGCTGAAAGTTAGCTAACTAAAGACGTAGAGCCCAACGCACGTCCCGACGTAGAGCTGAAAGTTAGCTAACTAAAGACGTAGAGCCCAACGCACGTCCCGACGTAGAGCCCAACGCACGTCCCGACGTAGAGCCCAACGCACGTCCCCACGTAGAGCCCAACGCACGTCCCCACGTAGAGCCCAACGCACGTCCCCACGTAGAGCCCAACGCACGTCCCCACGTAGAGCCCAACGCACGTCCCCACGTAGAGCCCAACGCACGTCCCCACGTAGAGCCCAACGCACGTCCCCACGTAGAGCTAAAAGTAATCTAAATCCCGACGTAGAGCCCAACGCACGTCCCGACGTAGAGCCCAACGCACGTCCCGACGTAGAGCCCAACGCACGTCCCGACGTAGAGCCCAACGCACGTCCCGACGTAGAGCCCAACGCACGTCCCGACGTAGAGCCCAACGCACGTCCCGACGTAGAGCCCAACGCACGTCCCGACGTAGAGCCCAACGCACGTCCCGACGTAGAGCCCAACGCACGTCCCGACGTAGAGCCCAACGCACGTCCCGACGTAGAGCGGAAAGTAAGCTAAATCCCGACGTAGAGCCCAACGCACGTCCCGACGTAGAGCCCAACGCACGTCCCCACGTAGAGCCCAACGCACGTCCCCACGTAGAGCTAAAAGTAATCTAAATCCCGACGTAGAGCCCAACGCACGTCCCGACGTAGAGCCCAACGCACGTCCCGACGTAGAGCCCAACGCACGTCCCGACGTAGAGCCCAACGCACGTCCCGACGTAGAGCCCAACGCACGTCCCGACGTAGAGCCCAACGCACGTCCCCACGTAGAGCCCAACGCACGTCCCCACGTAGAGCCCAACGCACGTCCCCACGTAGAGCCCAACGCACGTCCCCACGTAGAGCTAAAAGTAATCTAAATCCCGACGTAGAGCCCAACGCACGTCCCGACGTAGAGCCCAACGCACGTCCCGACGTAGAGCCCAACGCACGTCCCGACGTAGAGCCCAACGCACGTCCCGACGTAGAGCCCAACGCACGTCCCGACGTAGAGCCCAACGCACGTCCCGACGTAGAGCCCAACGCACGTCCCGACGTAGAGCCCAACGCACGTCCCGACGTAGAGCGGAAAGTAAGCTAAATCCCGACGTAGAGCCCAACGCACGTCCCGACGTAGAGCCCAACGCACGTCCCCACGTAGAGCCCAACGCACGTCCCCACGTAGAGCTAAAAGTAATCTAAATCCCGACGTAGAGCCCAACGCACGTCCCGACGTAGAGCCCAACGCACGTCCCGACGTAGAGCCCAACGCACGTCCCGACGTAGAGCCCAACGCACGTCCCGACGTAGAGCCCAACGCACGTCCCGACGTAGAGCGGAAAGTAAGCTAAATCCCGACGTAGAGCCCAACGCACGTCCCGACGTAGAGCGGAAAGTAAGCTAAATCCCGACGTAGAGCCCAACGCACGTCCCGACGTAGAGCGGAAAGTAAGCTAAATCCCGACGTAGAGCCCAACGCACGTCCCGACGTAGAGCGGAAAGTAAGCTAAATCCCGACGTAGAGCCCAACGCACGTCCCGACGTAGAGCGGAAAGTAAGCTAAATCCCGACGTAGAGCCCAACGCACGTCCCGACGTAGAGCGGAAAGTAAGCTAAATCCCGACGTAGAGCCCAACGCACGTCCCGACGTAGAGCGGAAAGTAAGCTAAATCCCGACGTAGAGCCCAACGCACGTCCCGACGTAGAGCGGAAAGTAAGCTAAATCCCGACGTAGAGCCCAACGCACGTCCCGACGTAGAGCGGAAAGTAAGCTAAATCCCGACGTAGAGCCCAACGCACGTCCCGACGTAGAGCGGAAAGTAAGCTAAATCCCGACGTAGAGCCCAACGCACGTCCCGACGTAGAGCGGAAAGTAAGCTAAATCCCGACGTAGAGCCCAACGCACGTCCCGACGTAGAGCGGAAAGTAAGCTAAATCCCGACGTAGAGCGGAAAGTAAGCTAAATCCCGACGTAGAGCGGAAAGTAAGCTAAATCCCGACGTAGAGCGGAAAGTAAGCTAAATCCCGACGTAGAGCGGAAAGTAAGCTAAATCCCGACGTAGAGCGGAAAGTAAGCTAAATCCCGACGTAGAGCGGAAAGTAAGCTAAATCCCGACGTAGAGCGGAAAGTAAGCTAAATCCCGACGTAGAGCGGAAAGTAAGCTAAATCCCGACGTAGAGCGGAAAGTAAGCTAAATCCCGACGTAGAGCGGAAAGTAAGCTAAATCCCGACGTAGAGCGGAAAGTAAGCTAAATCCCGACGTAGAGCGGAAAGTAAGCTAAATCCCGACGTAGAGCGGAAAGTAAGCTAAATCCCGACGTAGAGCGGAAAGTAAGCTAAATCCCGACGTAGAGCGGAAAGTAAGCTAAATCCCGACGTAGAGCGGAAAGTAAGCTAAATCCCGACGTAGAGCGGAAAGTAAGCTAAATCCCGACGTAGAGCCCAACGCACGTCCCGACGTAGAGCCCAACGCACGTCCCGACGTAGAGCTGAAAGTAAGCTAAATCCCGACGTAGACCTGAAAGTAAGCTAAATCCCGACGTAGAGCTGAAAGTAAGCTAAATCCCGACGTAGAGCTGAAAGTAAGCTAAATCCCGACGTAGAGCTGAAAGTAAGCTAACTACAGACGCAGAGCCCAACGCACGTCCCGACGCAGAGCCCAACGCACGTCCCGACGCAGAGCCCAACGCACGTCCCGACGCAGAGCCCAACGCACGTCCCGACGCAGAGCCCAACGCACGTCCCGACGCAGAGCCCAACGCACGTCCCGACGCAGAGCCCAACGCACGTCCCGACGCAGAGCCCAACGCACGTCCCGACGCAGGGCCCAACGCACGTCCCGACGCAGGGCCCAACGCACGTCCCGACGCAGGGCCCAACGCACGTCCCGACGCAGAGCCCAACGCACGTCCCGACGCAGGGCCCAACGCACGTCCCGACGCAGAGCGGAAAGTAAGCTAAATCCCGACGCAGAGCCCAACGCACGTCCCGACGCAGAGCCCAACGCACGTCCCGACGCAGAGCCCAACGCACGTCCCGACGCAGAGCCCAACGCACGTCCCGACGCAGAGCCCAACGCACGTCCCGACGCAGAGCCCAACGCACGTCCCGACGCAGAGCCCAACGCACGTCCCGACGCAGAGCCCAACGCACGTCCCGACGCAGAGCGGAAAGTAAGCTAAATCCCGACGTAGAGCCCAACGCACGTCCCGACGTAGAGCGGAAAGTAAGCTAAATCCCGACGTAGAGCGGAAAGTAAGCTAAATCCCGACGTAGAGCGGAAAGTAAGCTAAATCCCGACGTAGAGCTGAAAGTAAGCTAAATCCCGACGTAGAGCGGAAAGTAAGCTAAATCCCGACGTAGAGCTGAAAGTAAGCTAAATCCCGACGTAGAGCTGAAAGTAAGCTAAATCCCGACGTAGAGCTGAAAGTTAGCTAAATCCCGACGTAGAGCTGAAAGTTAGCTAAATCCCGACGCAGAGCCCAACGCACGTCCCGACGCAGAGCCCAACGCACGTCCCGACGCAGAGCCCAACGCACGTCCCGACGCAGAGCCCAACGCACGTCCCGACGCAGAGCCCAACGCACGTCCCGACGCAGAGCCCAACGCACGTCCCGACGCAGAGCTGAAAGTAAGCTAAATCCCGACGCAGAGCTGAAAGTAAGCTAACTACAGACGCAGAGCCCAACGCACGTCCCGACGCAGAGCCCAACGCACGTCCCCACGTAGAGCCCAACGCACGTCCCCACGTAGAGCCCAACGCACGTCCCCACGTAGAGCCCAACGCACGTCCCCACGTAGAGCTAAAAGTAATCTAAATCCCGACGTAGAGCCCAACACACGTCCCGACGTAGAGCCCAACGCACGTCCCGACGTAGAGCCCAACGCACGTCCCGACGTAGAGCCCAACGCACGTCCCGACGTAGAGCCCAACGCACGTCCCGACGTAGAGCCCAACGCACGTCCCGACGTAGAGCCCAACGCACGTCCCGACGTAGAGCCCAACGCACGTCCCGACGTAGAGCCCAACGCACGTCCCGACGTAGAGCCCAACGCACGTCCCGACGTAGAGCCCAACGCACGTCCCGACGTAGAGCCCAACGCACGTCCCGACGTAGAGCCCAACGCACGTCCCGACGTAGAGCCCAACGCACGTCCCGACGTAGAGCCCAACGCACGTCCCGACGTAGAGCCCAACGCACGTCCCGACGTAGAGCCCAACGCACGTCCCGACGTAGAGCCCAACGCACGTCCCGACGTAGAGCTGAAAGTAAGCTAAATCCCGACGTAGAGCCCAACGCACGTCCCGACGTAGAGCTGAAAGTAAGCTAAATCCCGACGTAGAGCCCAACGCACGTCCCGACGTAGAGCCCACCGCACGTCCCGACGCAGAGCCCAACGCACGTCCCGACGCAGAGCCCAACGCACGTCCCGACGCAGAGCCCAACGCACGTCCCGACGCAGAGCCCAACGCACGTCCCGACGCAGAGCCCAACGCACGTCCCGACGCAGAGCTGAAAGTAAGCTAAATCCCGACGTAGAGGCCAACGCACGTCCCGACGTAGAGGCCAATGCACGTCCCGACGTAGAGGCCAACGCACGTCCCGACGTAGCGGCCAACGCACGTCCCGACGTAGCGCCCAACGCACGTCCCGACGTAGCGCCCAACGCACGTCCCGACGTAGAGCTGAAAGTTAGCTAACTAAAGACGTAGAGCCCAACGCACGTCCCGACGTAGAGCTGAAAGTTAGCTAACTAAAGACGTAGAGCCCAACGCACGTCCCGACGTAGAGCCCAACGCACGTCCCGACGTAGAGCCCAACGCACGTCCCCACGTAGAGCCCAACGCACGTCCCCACGTAGAGCCCAACGCACGTCCCCACGTAGAGCCCAACGCACGTCCCCACGTAGAGCCCAACGCACGTCCCCACGTAGAGCCCAACGCACGTCCCCACGTAGAGCCCAACGCACGTCCCCACGTAGAGCTAAAAGTAATCTAAATCCCGACGTAGAGCCCAACGCACGTCCCGACGTAGAGCCCAACGCACGTCCCGACGTAGAGCCCAACGCACGTCCCGACGTAGAGCCCAACGCACGTCCCGACGTAGAGCCCAACGCACGTCCCGACGTAGAGCCCAACGCACGTCCCGACGTAGAGCCCAACGCACGTCCCGACGTAGAGCCCAACGCACGTCCCGACGTAGAGCCCAACGCACGTCCCGACGTAGAGCGGAAAGTAAGCTAAATCCCGACGTAGAGCCCAACGCACGTCCCGACGTAGAGCCCAACGCACGTCCCCACGTAGAGCCCAACGCACGTCCCCACGTAGAGCTAAAAGTAATCTAAATCCCGACGTAGAGCCCAACGCACGTCCCGACGTAGAGCCCAACGCACGTCCCGACGTAGAGCCCAACGCACGTCCCGACGTAGAGCGGAAAGTAAGCTAAATCCCGACGTAGAGCCCAACGCACGTCCCGACGTAGAGCGGAAAGTAAGCTAAATCCCGACGTAGAGCCCAACGCACGTCCCGACGTAGAGCGGAAAGTAAGCTAAATCCCGACGTAGAGCCCAACGCACGTCCCGACGTAGAGCGGAAAGTAAGCTAAATCCCGACGTAGAGCCCAACGCACGTCCCGACGTAGAGCGGAAAGTAAGCTAAATCCCGACGTAGAGCCCAACGCACGTCCCGACGTAGAGCGGAAAGTAAGCTAAATCCCGACGTAGAGCCCAACGCACGTCCCGACGTAGAGCGGAAAGTAAGCTAAATCCCGACGTAGAGCCCAACGCACGTCCCGACGTAGAGCGGAAAGTAAGCTAAATCCCGACGTAGAGCCCAACGCACGTCCCGACGTAGAGCGGAAAGTAAGCTAAATCCCGACGTAGAGCCCAACGCACGTCCCGACGTAGAGCGGAAAGTAAGCTAAATCCCGACGTAGAGCCCAACGCACGTCCCGACGTAGAGCGGAAAGTAAGCTAAATCCCGACGTAGAGCCCAACGCACGTCCCGACGTAGAGCGGAAAGTAAGCTAAATCCCGACGTAGAGCCCAACGCACGTCCCGACGTAGAGCGGAAAGTAAGCTAAATCCCGACGTAGAGCGGAAAGTAAGCTAAATCCCGACGTAGAGCGGAAAGTAAGCTAAATCCCGACGTAGAGCGGAAAGTAAGCTAAATCCCGACGTAGAGCGGAAAGTAAGCTAAATCCCGACGTAGAGCGGAAAGTAAGCTAAATCCCGACGTAGAGCGGAAAGTAAGCTAAATCCCGACGTAGAGCGGAAAGTAAGCTAAATCCCGACGTAGAGCGGAAAGTAAGCTAAATCCCGACGTAGAGCGGAAAGTAAGCTAAATCCCGACGTAGAGCGGAAAGTAAGCTAAATCCCGACGTAGAGCGGAAAGTAAGCTAAATCCCGACGTAGAGCGGAAAGTAAGCTAAATCCCGACGTAGAGCGGAAAGTAAGCTAAATCCCGACGTAGAGCGGAAAGTAAGCTAAATCCCGACGTAGAGCGGAAAGTAAGCTAAATCCCGACGTAGAGCGGAAAGTAAGCTAAATCCCGACGTAGAGCGGAAAGTAAGCTAAATCCCGACGTAGAGCGGAAAGTAAGCTAAATCCCGACGTAGAGCCCAACGCACGTCCCGACGTAGAGCCCAACGCACGTCCCGACGTAGAGCTGAAAGTAAGCTAAATCCCGACGTAGACCTGAAAGTAAGCTAAATCCCGACGTAGAGCTGAAAGTAAGCTAAATCCCGACGTAGAGCTGAAAGTAAGCTAAATCCCGACGTAGAGCTGAAAGTAAGCTAACTACAGACGCAGAGCCCAACGCACGTCCCGACGCAGAGCCCAACGCACGTCCCGACGCAGAGCCCAACGCACGTCCCGACGCAGAGCCCAACGCACGTCCCGACGCAGAGCCCAACGCACGTCCCGACGCAGAGCCCAACGCACGTCCCGACGCAGAGCCCAACGCACGTCCCGACGCAGGGCCCAACGCACGTCCCGACGCAGGGCCCAACGCACGTCCCGACGCAGGGCCCAACGCACGTCCCGACGCAGGGCCCAACGCACGTCCCGACGCAGAGCCCAACGCACGTCCCGACGCAGAGCCCAACGCACGTCCCGACGCAGAGCGGAAAGTAAGCTAAATCCCGACGCAGAGCCCAACGCACGTCCCGACGCAGAGCCCAACGCACGTCCCGACGCAGAGCCCAACGCACGTCCCGACGCAGAGCCCAACGCACGTCCCGACGCAGAGCCCAACGCACGTCCCGACGCAGAGCCCAACGCACGTCCCGACGCAGAGCCCAACGCACGTCCCGACGCAGAGCCCAACGCACGTCCCGACGCAGAGCGGAAAGTAAGCTAAATCCCGACGTAGAGCCCAACGCACGTCCCGACGTAGAGCGGAAAGTAAGCTAAATCCCGACGTAGAGCGGAAAGTAAGCTAAATCCCGACGTAGAGCGGAAAGTAAGCTAAATCCCGACGTAGAGCTGAAAGTAAGCTAAATCCCGACGTAGAGCGGAAAGTAAGCTAAATCCCGACGTAGAGCTGAAAGTAAGCTAAATCCCGACGTAGAGCTGAAAGTAAGCTAAATCCCGACGTAGAGCGGAAAGTTAGCTAAATCCCGACGTAGAGCTGAAAGTTAGCTAAATCCCGACGCAGAGCCCAACGCACGTCCCGACGCAGAGCCCAACGCACGTCCCGACGCAGAGCCCAACGCACGTCCCGACGCAGAGCCCAACGCACGTCCCGACGCAGAGCCCAACGCACGTCCCGACGCAGAGCCCAACGCACGTCCCGACGCAGAGCCCAACGCACGTCCCGACGCAGAGCTGAAAGTAAGCTAAATCCCGACGCAGAGCTGAAAGTAAGCTAACTACAGACGCAGAGCCCAACGCACGTCCCGACGCAGAGCCCAACGCACGTCCCCACGTAGAGCCCAACGCACGTCCCCACGTAGAGCCCAACGCACGTCCCCACGTAGAGCCCAACGCACGTCCCCACGTAGAGCTAAAAGTAATCTAAATCCCGACGTAGAGCCCAACGCACGTCCCGACGTAGAGCCCAACGCACGTCCCGACGTAGAGCCCAACGCACGTCCCGACGTAGAGCCCAACGCACGTCCCGACGTAGAGCCCAACGCACGTCCCGACGTAGAGCCCAACGCACGTCCCGACGTAGAGCCCAACGCACGTCCCGACGTAGAGCCCAACGCACGTCCCGACGTAGAGCCCAACGCACGTCCCGACGTAGAGCCCAACGCACGTCCCGACGTAGAGCCCAACGCACGTCCCGACGTAGAGCTGAAAGTAAGCTAAATCCCGACGTAGAGCCCAACGCACGTCCCGACGTAGAGCTGAAAGTAAGCTAAATCCCGACGTAGAGCCCAACGCACGTCCCGACGTAGAGCGGAAAGTAAGCTAAATCCCGACGTAGAGCCCAACGCACGTCCCGACGTAGAGCGGAAAGTAAGCTAAATCCCGACGTAGAGCGGAAAGTAAGCTAAATCCCGACGTAGAGCGGAAAGTAAGCTAAATCCCGACGTAGAGCGGAAAGTAAGCTAAATCCCGACGTAGAGCGGAAAGTAAGCTAAATCCCGACGTAGAGCGGAAAGTAAGCTAAATCCCGACGTAGAGCCCAACGCACGTCCCGACGTAGAGCCCAACGCACGTCCCGACGTAGAGCCCAACGCACGTCCCGACGTAGAGCCCAACGCACGTCCCGACGTAGAGCTGAAAGTAAGCTAAATCCCGACGTAGACCTGAAAGTAAGCTAAATCCCGACGTAGAGCTGAAAGTAAGCTAACTCCCGACGTAGAGCTGAAAGTAAGCTAACTACAGACGCAGAGCCCAACGCACGTCCCGACGCAGAGCCCAACGCACGTCCCGACGCAGAGCCCAACGCACGTCCCGACGCAGAGCCCAACGCACGTCCCGACGCAGAGCCCAACGCACGTCCCGACGCAGAGCCCAACGCACGTCCCGACGCAGAGCCCAACGCACGTCCCGACGCAGAGCCCAACGCACGTCCCGACGCAGAGCCCAACGCACGTCCCGACGCAGAGCCCAACGCACGTCCCGACGCAGGGCCCAACGCACGTCCCGACGCAGGGCCCAACGCACGTCCCGACGCAGGGCCCAACGCACGTCCCGACGCAGGGCCCAACGCACGTCCCGACGCAGGGCCCAACGCACGTCCCGACGCAGGGCCCAACGCACGTCCCGACGCAGAGCCCAACGCACGTCCCGACGCAGAGCGGAAAGTAAGCTAAATCCCGACGTAGAGCCCAACGCACGTCCCGACGCAGAGCCCAACGCACGTCCCGACGCAGAGCCCAACGCACGTCCCGACGCAGAGCCCAACGCACGTCCCGACGCAGAGCCCAACGCACGTCCCGACGCAGAGCCCAACGCACGTCCCGACGCAGAGCGGAAAGTAAGCTAAATCCCGACGTAGAGCCCAACGCACGTCCCGACGTAGAGCGGAAAGTAAGCTAAATCCCGACGTAGAGCGGAAAGTAAGCTAAATCCCGACGTAGAGCGGAAAGTAAGCTAAATCCCGACGTAGAGCTGAAAGTAAGCTAAATCCCGACGTAGAGCTGAAAGTAAGCTAAATCCCGACGTAGAGCTGAAAGTAAGCTAAATCCCGACGTAGAGCTGAAAGTTAGCTAAATCCCGACGTAGAGCTGAAAGTTAGCTAAATCCCGACGCAGAGCCCAACGCACGTCCCGACGCAGAGCCCAACGCACGTCCCGACGCAGAGCCCAACGCACGTCCCGACGCAGAGCCCAACGCACGTCCCGACGCAGAGCCCAACGCACGTCCCGACGCAGAGCCCAACGCACGTCCCGACGCAGAGCCCAACGCACGTCCCGACGCAGAGCCCAACGCACGTCCCGACGCAGAGCTGAAAGTAAGCTAAATCCCGACGCAGAGCTGAAAGTAAGCTAACTACAGACGCAGAGCCCAACGCACGTCCCGACGCAGAGCCCAACGCACGTCCCCACGTAGAGCCCAACGCACGTCCCCACGTAGAGCCCAACGCACGTCCCCACGTAGAGCCCAACGCACGTCCCCACGTAGAGCTAAAAGTAATCTAAATCCCGACGTAGAGCCCAACGCACGTCCCGACGTAGAGCCCAACGCACGTCCCGACGTAGAGCCCAACGCACGTCCCGACGTAGAGCCCAACGCACGTCCCGACGTAGAGCCCAACGCACGTCCCGACGTAGAGCCCAACGCACGTCCCGACGTAGAGCCCAACGCACGTCCCGACGTAGAGCCCAACGCACGTCCCGACGTAGAGCTGAAAGTAAGCTAAATCCCGACGTAGAGCCCAACGCACGTCCCGACGTAGAGCTGAAAGTAAGCTAAATCCCGACGTAGAGCCCAACGCACGTCCCGACGTAGAGCGGAAAGTAAGCTAAATCCCGACGTAGAGCCCAACGCACGTCCCGACGTAGAGCGGAAAGTAAGCTAAATCCCGACGTAGAGCCCAACGCACGTCCCGACGTAGAGCGGAAAGTAAGCTAAATCCCGACGTAGAGCGGAAAGTAAGCTAAATCCCGACGTAGAGCGGAAAGTAAGCTAAATCCCGACGTAGAGCGGAAAGTAAGCTAAATCCCGACGTAGAGCGGAAAGTAAGCTAAATCCCGACGTAGAGCGGAAAGTAAGCTAAATCCCGACGTAGAGCGGAAAGTAAGCTAAATCCCGACGTAGAGCCCAACGCACGTCCCGACGTAGAGCCCAACGCACGTCCCGACGTAGAGCTGAAAGTAAGCTAAATCCCGACGTAGACCTGAAAGTAAGCTAAATCCCGACGTAGAGCTGAAAGTAAGCTAACTACAGACGCAGAGCCCAACGCACGTCCCGACGCAGAGCCCAACGCACGTCCCGACGCAGAGCCCAACGCACGTCCCGACGCAGAGCCCAACGCACGTCCCGACGCAGAGCCCAACGCACGTCCCGACGCAGAGCCCAACGCACGTCCCGACGCAGAGCCCAACGCACGTCCCGACGTAGAGCTGAAAGTAAGCTAAATCCCGACGTAGAGGCCAACGCACGTCCCGACGTAGCGGCCAACGCACGTCCCGACGTAGCGGCCAACGCACGTCCCGACGTAGCGGCCAACGCACGTCCCGACGTAGCGGCCAACGCACGTCCCGACGTAGCGGCCAACGCACGTCCCGACGTAGAGCTGAAAGTTAGCTAACTAAAGACGTAGAGCCCAACGCACGTCCCGACGTAGAGCTGAAAGTTAGCTAACTAAAGACGTAGAGCCCAACGCACGTCCCGACGTAGAGCCCAACGCACGTCCCGACGTAGAGCCCAACGCACGTCCCCACGTAGAGCCCAACGCACGTCCCCACGTAGAGCCCAACGCACGTCCCCACGTAGAGCCCAACGCACGTCCCGACGTAGAGCTGAAAGTAAGCTAAATCCCGACGTAGAGCCCAACGCACGTCCCGACGTAGAGCGGAAAGTAAGCTAAATCCCGACGTAGAGCCCAACGCACGTCCCGACGTAGAGCGGAAAGTAAGCTAAATCCCGACGTAGAGCCCAACGCACGTCCCGACGTAGAGCGGAAAGTAAGCTAAATCCCGACGTAGAGCCCAACGCACGTCCCGACGTAGAGCGGAAAGTAAGCTAAATCCCGACGTAGAGCCCAACGCACGTCCCGACGTAGAGCCCAACGCACGTCCCGACGTAGAGCTGAAAGTAAGCTAAATCCCGACGTAGAGCCCAACGCACGTCCCGACGTAGAGCGGAAAGTAAGCTAAATCCCGACGTAGAGCCCAACGCACGTCCCGACGTAGAGCGGAAAGTAAGCTAAATCCCGACGTAGAGCGGAAAGTAAGCTAAATCCCGACGTAGAGCGGAAAGTAAGCTAAATCCCGACGTAGAGCGGAAAGTAAGCTAAATCCCGACGTAGAGCGGAAAGTAAGCTAAATCCCGACGTAGAGCGGAAAGTAAGCTAAATCCCGACGTAGAGCGGAAAGTAAGCTAAATCCCGACGTAGAGCCCAACGCACGTCCCGACGTAGAGCCCAACGCACGTCCCGACGTAGAGCCCAACGCACGTCCCGACGTAGAGCCCAACGCACGTCCCGACGTAGAGCTGAAAGTAAGCTAAATCCCGACGTAGAGCTGAAAGTAAGCTAAATCCCGACGTAGAGCTGAAAGTAAGCTAACTACAGACGCAGAGCCCAACGCACGTCCCGACGCAGAGCCCAACGCACGTCCCGACGCAGAGCCCAACGCACGTCCCGACGCAGAGCCCAACGCACGTCCCGACGCAGAGCCCAACGCACGTCCCGACGCAGAGCCCAACGCACGTCCCGACGCAGAGCCCAACGCACGTCCCGACGCAGAGCCCAACGCACGTCCCGACGCAGAGCCCAACGCACGTCCCGACGCAGAGCCCAACGCACGTCCCGACGCAGAGCCCAACGCACGTCCCGACGCAGAGCCCAACGCACGTCCCGACGCAGAGCCCAACGCACGTCCCGACGCAGAGCCCAACGCACGTCCCGACGCAGAGCGGAAAGTAAGCTAAATCCCGACGCAGAGCCCAACGCACGTCCCGACGCAGAGCCCAACGCACGTCCCGACGCAGAGCCCAACGCACGTCCCGACGCAGAGCCCAACGCACGTCCCGACGCAGAGCGGAAAGTAAGCTAAATCCCGACGTAGAGCCCAACGCACGTCCCGACGTAGAGCGGAAAGTAAGCTAAATCCCGACGCAGAGCGGAAAGTAAGCTAAATCCCGACGCAGAGCGGAAAGTAAGCTAAATCCCGACGCAGAGCGGAAAGTAAGCTAAATCCCGACGCAGAGCGGAAAGTAAGCTAAATCCCGACGCAGAGCGGAAAGTAAGCTAAATCCCGACGCAGAGCGGAAAGTAAGCTAAATCCCGACGCAGAGCGGAAAGTAAGCTAAATCCCGACGCAGAGCGGAAAGTTAGCTAAATCCCGACGCAGAGCGGAAAGTTAGCTAAATCCCGACGCAGAGCGGAAAGTAAGCTAAATCCCGACGCAGAGCTGAAAGTTAGCTAAATCCCGACGCAGAGCTGAAAGTTAGCTAAATCCCGACGCAGAGCTGAAAGTTAGCTAAATCCCGACGCAGAGCTGAAAGTTAGCTAAATCCCGACGCAGAGCTGAAAGTTAGCTAAATCCCGACGCAGAGCTGAAAGTTAGCTAAATCCCGACGTAGAGCTGAAAGTTAGCTAAATCCCGACGCAGAGCCCAACGCACGTCCCGACGCAGAGCCCAACGCACGTCCCGACGCAGAGCCCAACGCACGTCCCGACGCAGAGCTGAAAGTAAGCTAAATCCCGACGCAGAGCTGAAAGTAAGCTAAATCCCGACGCAGAGCTGAAAGTAAGCTAAATCCCGACGCAGAGCTGAAAGTAAGCTAAATCCCGACGCAGAGCTGAAAGTAAGCTAAATCCCGACGCAGAGCCCAACGCACGTCCCGACGCAGAGCCCAACGCACGTCCCGACGCAGAGCCCAACGCACGTCCCGACGCAGAGCCCAACGCACGTCCCGACGCAGAGCCCAACGCACGTCCCGACGCAGAGCTGAAAGTAAGCTAAATCCCGACGCAGAGCCCAACGCACGTCCCGACGCAGAGCCCAACGCACGTCCCGACGCAGAGCCGAAAGTAAGCTAAATCCCGACGCAGAGCCGAAAGTAAGCTAAATCCCGACGCAGAGCCGAAAGTAAGCTAAATCCCGACGCAGAGCCGAAAGTAAGCTAAATCCCGACGCAGAGCCGAAAGTAAGCTAAATCCCGACGCAGAGCCGAAAGTAAGCTAAATCCCGACGCAGAGCCGAAAGTAAGCTAAATCCCGACGCAGAGCCGAAAGTAAGCTAAATCCCGAGGCAGAGCCGAAAGTAAGCTAAATCCCGACGCAGAGCCGAAAGTAAGCTAAATCCCGACGCAGAGCCGAAAGTAAGCTAAATCCCGACGCAGAGCCGAAAGTAAGCTAAATCCCGACGCAGAGCCGAAAGTAAGCTAAATCCCGACGCAGAGCCGAAAGTAAGCTAAATCCCGACGCAGAGCCGAAAGTAAGCTAAATCCCGACGCAGAGCCGAAAGTAAGCTAAATCCCGACGTAGAGCCCAACGCACGTCCCGACGTAGAGCCCAACGCACGTCCCGACGTAGAGCCCAACGCACGTCCCGACGTAGAGCCCAACGCACGTCCCGACGTAGAGCTGAAAGTAAGCTAAATCCCGACGTAGAGCTGAAAGTAAGCTAAATCCCGACGTAGAGCTGAAAGTAAGCTAAATCCCGACGTAGAGCTGAAAGTAAGCTAAATCCCGACGTAGAGCTGAAAGTAAGCTAAATCCCGACGTAGAGCTGAAAGTAAGCTAAATCCCGACGTAGAGCTGAAAGTAAGCTAAATCCCGACGTAGAGCTGAAAGTAAGCTAAATCCCGACGTAGAGCTGAAAGTAAGCTAAATCCCGACGTAGAGCTGAAAGTAAGCTAAATCCCGACGTAGAGCTGAAAGTAAGCTAAATCCCGACGCAGAGCCCAACGCACGTCCCGACGCAGAGCCCAACGCACGTCCCGACGCAGAGCCCAACGCACGTCCCGACGCAGAGCCCAACGCACGTCCCGACGCAGAGCCCAACGCACGTCCCGACGCAGAGCTGAAAGTAAGCTAAATCCCGACGCAGAGCTGAAAGTAAGCTAAATCCCGACGCAGAGCTGAAAGTAAGCTAAATCCCGACGCAGAGCTGAAAGTAAGCTAAATCCCGACGCAGAGCTGAAAGTAAGCTAAATCCCGACGCAGAGCTGAAAGTAAGCTAAATCCCGACGCAGAGCTGAAAGTAAGCTAAATCCCGACGCAGAGCCCAACGCACGTCCCGACGCAGAGCCCAACGCACGTCCCGACGCAGAGCCCAACGCACGTCCCGACGCAGAGCCCAACGCACGTCCCGACGCAGAGCCCAACGCACGTCCCGACGCAGAGCTGAAAGTAAGCTAAATCCCGACGCAGAGCCCAACGCACGTCCCGACGCAGAGCCCAACGCACGTCCCGACGCAGAGCCCAACGCACGTCCCGACGCAGAGCCGAAAGTAAGCTAAATCCCGAGGCAGAGCCGAAAGTAAGCTAAATCCCGACGCAGAGCCGAAAGTAAGCTAAATCCCGACGCAGAGCCGAAAGTAAGCTAAATCCCGAGGCAGAGCCGAAAGTAAGCTAAATCCCGACGCAGAGCCGAAAGTAAGCTAAATCCCGACGCAGAGCCGAAAGTAAGCTAAATCCCGACGCAGAGCCGAAAGTAAGCTAAATCCCGACGCAGAGCCGAAAGTAAGCTAAATCCCGACGCAGAGCCGAAAGTAAGCTAAATCCCGACGCAGAGCCGAAAGTAAGCTAAATCCCGACGCAGAGCCGAAAGTAAGCTAAATCCCGACGCAGAGCCGAAAGTAAGCTAAATCCCGACGCAGAGCCGAAAGTAAGCTAAATCCCGACGTAGAGCCCAACGCACGTCCCGACGTAGAGCCCAACGCACGTCCCGACGTAGAGCTGAAAGTAAGCTAAATCCCGACGTAGAGCTGAAAGTAAGCTAAATCCCGACGTAGAGCTGAAAGTAAGCTAAATCCCGACGTAGAGCTGAAAGTAAGCTAAATCCCGACGTAGAGCTGAAAGTAAGCTAAATCCCGACGTAGAGCTGAAAGTAAGCTAAATCCCGACGTAGAGCTGAAAGTAAGCTAAATCCCGACGTAGAGCTGAAAGTAAGCTAAATCCCGACGTAGAGCTGAAAGTAAGCTAAATCCCGACGCAGAGCCCAACGCACGTCCCGACGCAGAGCCCAACGCACGTCCCGACGCAGAGCCCAACGCACGTCCCGACGCAGAGCCCAACGCACGTCCCGACGCAGAGCCCAAGGCACGTCCCGACGCAGAGCCCAACGCACGTCCCGACGCAGAGCCCAACGCACGTCCCGACGCAGAGCTGAAAGTAAGCTAAATCCCGACGTAGAGCTGAAAGTAAGCTAAATCCCGACGTAGAGCTGAAAGTAAGCTAAATCCCGACGCAGAGCCCAACGCACGTCCCGACGCAGAGCCCAACGCACGTCCCGACGCAGAGCCCAACGCACGTCCCGACGCAGAGCCCAACG
Source organism: Leptosomus discolor (assembly GCF_034619465.1). Classification (NCBI taxonomy): domain Eukaryota; kingdom Metazoa; phylum Chordata; class Aves; order Leptosomiformes; family Leptosomidae; genus Leptosomus; species Leptosomus discolor. The sequence goes on from NC_141405.1 coordinate 9,301,621, forward strand.
CACGTCCCGACGCAGAGCCCAACGCACGTCCCGACGCAGAGCCCAACGCACGTCCCGACGCAGAGCCCAACGCACGTCCCGACGCAGAGCCCAACGCACGTCCCGACGCAGAGCTGAAAGTAAGCTAAATCCCGACGCAGAGCCCAACGCACGTCCCGACGCAGAGCCCAACGCACGTCCCGACGCAGAGCCCAACGCACGTCCCGACGCAGAGCCCAACGCACGTCCCGACGCAGAGCCCAACGCACGTCCCGACGCAGAGCCGAAAGTAAGCTAAATCCCGACGCAGAGCCGAAAGTAAGCTAAATCCCGACGCAGAGCCGAAAGTAAGCTAAATCCCGACGCAGAGCCGAAAGTAAGCTAAATCCCGACGCAGAGCCGAAAGTAAGCTAAATCCCGACGCAGAGCCGAAAGTAAGCTAAATCCCGACGCAGAGCCGAAAGTAAGCTAAATCCCGACGCAGAGCCCAACGCACGTCCCGACGCAGAGCCCAAAGTAAGCTAAATCCCGACGCAGAGCCCAAAGTAAGCTAAATCCCGACGCAGAGCCCAAAGTAAGCTAAATCCCGACGCAGAGCCGAAAGTAAGCTAAATCCCGACGCAGAGCCGAAAGTAAGCTAAATCCCGACGCAGAGCCGAAAGTAAGCTAAATCCCGACGCAGAGCCGAAAGTAAGCTAAATCCCGACGCAGAGCCGAAAGTAAGCTAAATCCCGACGCAGAGCCGAAAGTAAGCTAAATCCCGACGCAGAGCCCAACGCACGTCCCGACGCAGAGCCCAACGCACGTCCCGACGCAGAGCCCAACGCACGTCCCGACGCAGAGCCCAACGCACGTCCCGACGCAGAGCCCAACGCACGTCCCGACGCAGAGCCCAACGCACGTCCCGACGCAGAGCCCAACGCACGTCCCGACGCAGAGCCCAACGCACGTCCCGACGCAGAGCCCAACGCACGTCCCGACGCAGAGCCCAACGCACGTCCCGACGTAGAGCTGAAAGTAAGCTAAATCCCGACGCAGAGCCCAACGCACGTCCCGACGCAGAGCCCAACGCACGTCCCGACGCAGAGCCCAACGCACGTCCCGACGCAGAGCCCAACGCACGTCCCGACGCAGAGCCCAACGCACGTCCCGACGCAGAGCCCAACGCACGTCCCGACGCAGAGCCCAACGCACGTCCCGACGCAGAGCCCAACGCACGTCCCGACGCAGAGCCCAACGCACGTCCCGACGCAGAGCCCAACGCACGTCCCGACGCAGAGCCCAACGCACGTCCCGACGTAGAGCTGAAAGTAAGCTAAATCCCGACGCAGAGCCCAACGCACGTCCCGACGCAGAGCCCAACGCACGTCCCGACGCAGAGCCCAACGCACGTCCCGACGCAGAGCCCAACGCACGTCCCGACGCAGAGCCCAACGCACGTCCCGACGCAGAGCCCAACGCACGTCCCGACGCAGAGCCCAACGCACGTCCCGACGCAGAGCTGAAAGTAAGCTAAATCCCGACGCAGAGCTGAAAGTAAGCTAAATCCCGACGCAGAGCTGAAAGTAAGCTAAATCCCGACGCAGAGCTGAAAGTAAGCTAAATCCCGACGCAGAGCTGAAAGTAAGCTAAATCCCGACGCAGAGCTGAAAGTAAGCTAAATCCCGACGCAGAGCTGAAAGTAAGCTAAATCCCGACGCAGAGCTGAAAGTAAGCTAAATCCCGACGCAGAGCTGAAAGTAAGCTAAATCCCGACGCAGAGCTGAAAGTAAGCTAAATCCCGACGCAGAGCTGAAAGTAAGCTAAATCCCGACGCAGAGCTGAAAGTAAGCTAAATCCCGACGCAGAGCCCAACGCACGTCCCGACGCAGAGCCCAACGCACGTCCCGACGCAGAGCCCAACGCACGTCCCGACGCAGAGCTGAAAGTAAGCTAAATCCCGACGCAGAGCTGAAAGTAAGCTAAATCCCGACGCAGAGCTGAAAGTAAGCTAAATCCCGACGCAGAGCTGAAAGTAAGCTAAATCCCGACGCAGAGCTGAAAGTAAGCTAAATCCCGACGCAGAGCTGAAAGTAAGCTAAATCCCGACGCAGAGCTGAAAGTAAGCTAAATCCCGACGCAGAGCTGAAAGTAAGCTAAATCCCGACGCAGAGCTGAAAGTAAGCTAAATCCCGACGCAGAGCCCAACGCACGTCCCGACGCAGAGCCCAACGCACGTCCCGACGCAGAGCCCAACGCACGTCCCGACGCAGAGCTGAAAGTAAGCTAAATCGCGACGCAGAGCTGAAAGTAAGCTAAATCGCGACGCAGAGCTGAAAGTAAGCTAAATCGCGACGCAGAGCTGAAAGTAAGCTAAATCCCGACGCAGAGCTGAAAGTAAGCTAAATCCCGACGCAGAGCTGAAAGTAAGCTAAATCCCGACGCAGAGCTGAAAGTAAGCTAAATCCCGACGCAGAGCTGAAAGTAAGCTAAATCCCGACGCAGAGCTGAAAGTAAGCTAAATCCCGACGCAGAGCTGAAAGTAAGCTAAATCCCGACGCAGAGCTGAAACTAAGCTAAATCCCGACGCAGAGCTGAAACTAAGCTAAATCCCGACGCAGAGCTGAAAGTAAGCTAAATCCCGACGCAGAGCTGAAAGTAAGCTAAATCCCGACGCAGAGCTGAAAGTAAGCTAAATCCCGACGCAGAGCTGAAAGTAAGCTAAATCCCGACGCAGAGCTGAAAGTAAGCTAAATCCCGACGCAGAGCTGAAAGTAAGCTAAATCCCGACGCAGAGCTGAAAGTAAGCTAAATCCCGACGCAGAGCCCAACGCACGTCCCGACGCAGAGCCCAACGCACGTCCCGACGCAGAGCCCAACGCACGTCCCGACGCAGAGCCCAACGCACGTCCCGACGCAGAGCCCAACGCACGTCCCGACGCAGAGCCCAACGCACGTCCCGACGCAGAGCCCAACGCACGTCCCGACGCAGAGCCCAACGCACGTCCCGACGCAGAGCCCAACGCACGTCCCGACGTAGAGCTGAAAGTACGCTAAATCCCGACGCAGAGCTGAAAGTAAGCTAAATCCCGACGCAGAGCTGAAAGTAAGCTAAATCCCGACGCAGAGCTGAAAGTAAGCTAAATCCCGACGCAGAGCTGAAAGTAAGCTAAATCCCGACGCAGAGCCCAACGCACGTCCCGACGCAGAGCTGAAAGTAAGCCAAATCCCGACGCAGAGCTGAAAGTAAGCCAAATCCCGACGCAGAGCTGAAAGTAAGCCAAATCCCGACGCAGAGCTGAAAGTAAGCCAAATCCCGACGCAGAGCTGAAAGTAAGCCAAATCCCGACGCAGAGCTGAAAGTAAGCCAAATCCCGACGCAGAGCTGAAAGTAAGCCAAATCCCGACGCAGAGCTGAAAGTAAGCCAAATCCCGACGCAGAGCTGAAAGTAAGCCAAATCCCGACGCAGAGCTGAAAGTAAGCCAAATCCCGACGCAGAGCTGAAAGTAAGCCAAATCCCGACGCAGAGCTGAAAGTAAGCCAAATCCCGACGCAGAGCTGAAAGTAAGCCAAATCCCGACGCAGAGCTGAAAGTAAGCCAAATCCCGACGCAGAGCTGAAAGTAAGCCAAATCCCGACGCAGAGCTGAAAGTAAGCCAAATCCCGACGCAGAGCTGAAAGTAAGCCAAATCCCGACGCAGAGCTGAAAGTAAGCCAAATCCCGACGCAGAGCTGAAAGTAAGCCAAATCCCGACGCAGAGCTGAAAGTAAGCCAAATCCCGACGCAGAGCTGAAAGTAAGCCAAATCCCGACGCAGAGCTGAAAGTAAGCCAAATCCCGACGCAGAGCCCAACGCACGTCCCGACGCAGAGCCCAACGCACGTCCCGACGCAGAGCCCAACGCACGTCCCGACGTAGAGCTGAAAGTAAGCTAAATCCCGACGTAGAGCTAAATCCCGACGTAGAGCTGAAAGTAAGCTAAATCCCGACGTAGAGCTGAAAGTAAGCTAAATCCCGACGTAGAGCTGAAAGTAAGCTAAATCCCGACGTAGAGCTGAAAGTAAGCTAAATCCCGACGTAGAGCTGAAAGTAAGCTAAATCCCGACGTAGAGCTGAAAGTAAGCTAAATCCCGACGTAGAGCCCAACGCACGTCCCGACGTAGAGCCCAACGCACGTCCCGACGTAGAGCCCAACGCACGTCCCGACGTAGAGCCCAACGCACGTCCCGACGTAGAGCCCAACGCACGTCCCGACGTAGAGCCCAACGCACGTCCCGACGTAGGGCTGAAAGTTATCTAACTACAGACGTAGAGCCCAACGCACGTCCCGACGTAGAGCTGAAACTAAGCTAAATCCCGACGCAGAGCCCAACGCACGTCCCGACGCAGAGCCCAACGCACGTCCCGACGCAGAGCCCAACGCACGTCCCGACGCAGAGCCCAACGCACGTCCCGACGCAGAGCTGAAACTAAGCTAAATCCCGACGCAGAGCTGAAACTAAGCTAAATCCCGACGCAGAGCTGAAACTAAGCTAAATCCCGACGCAGAGCTGAAACTAAGCTAAATCCCGACGCAGAGCTGAAACTAAGCTAAATCCCGACGCAGAGCTGAAAGTAAGCTAAATCCCGACGCAGAGCTGAAAGTAAGCTAAATCCCGACGCAGAGCTGAAAGTAAGCTAAATCCCGACGCAGAGCTGAAAGTAAGCTAAATCCCGACGCAGAGCTGAAAGTAAGCTAAATCCCGACGCAGAGCTGAAAGTAAGCTAAATCCCGACGCAGAGCTGAAAGTAAGCTAAATCCCGACGCAGAGCTGAAAGTAAGCTAAATCCCGACGCAGAGCTGAAAGTAAGCTAAATCCCGACGCAGAGCTGAAAGTAAGCTAAATCCCGACGCAGAGCTGAAAGTAAGCTAAATCCCGACGCAGAGCTGAAAGTAAGCTAAATCCCGACGCAGAGCTGAAAGTAAGCTAAATCCCGACGCAGAGCTGAAAGTAAGCTAAATCCCGACGCAGAGCTGAAAGTAAGCTAAATCCCGACGCAGAGCCCAACGCACGTCCCGACGCAGAGCCCAACGCACGTCCCGACGCAGAGCCCAACGCACGTCCCGACGTAGAGCTGAAAGTAAGCTAAATCCCGACGTAGAGCTGAAAGTAAGCTAAATCCCGACGTAGAGCTGAAAGGAAGCTAAATCCCGACGTAGAGCTGAAAGGAAGCTAAATCCCGACGTAGAGCTGAAAGGAAGCTAAATCCCGACGTAGAGCTGAAAGGAAGCTAAATCCCGACGTAGAGCTGAAAGGAAGCTAAATCCCGACGTAGAGCTGAAAGTAAGCTAAATCCCGACGTAGAGCTGAAAGTAAGCTAAATCCCGACGTAGAGCCCAACGCACGTCCCGACGTAGAGCCCAACGCACGTCCCGACGTAGAGCCCAACGCACGTCCCGACGTAGAGCCCAACGCACGTCCCGACGTAGGGCTGAAAGTTATCTAACTACAGACGTAGAGCCCAACGCACGTCCCGACGCAGAGCCCAACGCACGTCCCGACGTAGAGCTGAAACTAAGCTAAATCCCGACGCAGAGGCCAACGCACGTCCCGACGTAGAGCTGAAAGTAAGCTAAATCCCGACGCAGAGGCCAACGCACGTCCCGACGCAGAGCCCAACGCACGTCCCGACGCAGAGCCCAACGCACGTCCCGACGCAGAGCCCAACGCACGTCCCGACGCAGAGCCCAACGCACGTCCCGACGCAGAGCTGAAAGTAAGCTAACTACAGACGCAGAGCCCAACGCACGTCCCGACGCAGAGCCCAACGCACGTCCCGACGCAGAGCCCAACGCACGTCCCGACGCAGAGCCCAACGCACGTCCCGACGCAGAGCCCAACGCACGTCCCGACGCAGAGCCCAACGCACGTCCCGACGCAGAGCCCAACGCACGTCCCGACGCAGAGCTGAAAGTAAGCTAACTACAGACGCAGAGCCCAACGCACGTCCCGACGCAGAGCCCAACGCACGTCCCGACGCAGAGCCCAACGCACGTCCCGACGCAGAGCCCAACGCACGTCCCGACGCAGAGCCCAACGCACGTCCCGACGCAGAGCCCAACGCACGTCCCGACGCAGAGCCCAACGCACGTCCCGACGCAGAGCCCAACGCACGTCCCGACGCAGAGCCCAACGCACGTCCCGACGCAGAGCCCAACGCACGTCCCGACGCAGAGCCCAACGCACGTCCCGACGCAGAGCCCAACGCACGTCCCGACGTAGAGCTGAAACTAAGCTAAATCCCGACGCAGAGCCCAACGCACGTCCCGACGCAGAGCCCAACGCACGTCCCGACGCAGAGCCCAACGCACGTCCCGACGCAGAGCCCAACGCACGTCCCGACGCAGAGCCCAACGCACGTCCCGACGCAGAGCCCAACGCACGTCCCGACGCAGAGCCCAACGCACGTCCCGACGCAGAGCCCAACGCACGTCCCGACGCAGAGCCCAACGCACGTCCCGACGTAGAGCTGAAAGTAAGCTAACTAAAGACGCAGAGCCCAACGCACGTCCCGACGCAGAGCCCAACGCACGTCCCGACGCAGAGCCCAACGCACGTCCCGACGCAGAGCCCAACGCACGTCCCGACGCAGAGCCCAACGCACGTCCCGACGCAGAGCCCAACGCACGTCCCGACGTAGAGCTGAAAGTAAGCTAACTACAGACGCAGAGCCCAACGCACGTCCCGACGCAGAGCCCAACGCACGTCCCGACGCAGAGCCCAACGCACGTCCCGACGCAGAGCCCAACGCACGTCCCGACGCAGAGCCCAACGCACGTCCCGACGCAGAGCCCAACGCACGTCCCGACGCAGAGCCCAACGCACGTCCCGACGCAGAGCCCAACGCACGTCCCGACGCAGAGCCCAACGCACGTCCCGACGCAGAGCCCAACGCACGTCCCGACGCAGAGCCCAACGCACGTCCCGACGCAGAGCCCAACGCACGTCCCGACGCAGAGCCCAACGCACGTCCCGACGCAGAGCCCAACGCACGTCCCGACGCAGAGCCCAACGCACGTCCCGACGCAGAGCCCAACGCACGTCCCGACGCAGAGCCCAACGCACGTCCCGACGCAGAGCCCAACGCACGTCCCGACGTAGAGCTGAAAGTAAGCTAACTAAAGACGCAGAGCCCAACGCACGTCCCGACGCAGAGCCCAACGCACGTCCCGACGCAGAGCCCAACGCACGTCCCGACGCAGAGCCCAACGCACGTCCCGACGCAGAGCCCAACGCACGTCCCGACGTAGAGCTGAAAGTAAGCTAACTACAGACGCAGAGCCCAACGCACGTCCCGACGCAGAGCCCAACGCACGTCCCGACGCAGAGCCCAACGCACGTCCCGACGCAGAGCCCAACGCACGTCCCGACGCAGAGCCCAACGCACGTCCCGACGCAGAGCCCAACGCACGTCCCGACGCAGAGCCCAACGCACGTCCCGACGCAGAGCCCAACGCACGTCCCGACGCAGAGCTGAAAGTAAGCTAACTACAGACGCAGAGCCCAACGCACGTCCCGACGCAGAGCTGAAAGTAAGCTAACTACAGACGCAGAGCCCAACGCACGTCCCGACGCAGAGCTGAAAGTAAGCTAACTACAGACGCAGAGCCCAACGCACGTCCCGACGCAGAGCCCAACGCACGTCCCGACGCAGAGCTGAAACTAAGCTAAATCCCGACGCAGAGCTGAAACTAAGCTAAATCCCGACGCAGAGCTGAAACTAAGCTAAATCCCGACGCAGAGCTGAAACTAAGCTAAATCCCGACGCAGAGCTGAAACTAAGCTAAATCCCGACGCAGAGCTGAAACTAAGCTAAATCCCGACGCAGAGCTGAAACTAAGCTAAATCCCGACGCAGAGCTGAAACTAAGCTAAATCCCGACGCAGAGCTGAAACTAAGCTAAATCCCGACGCAGAGCTGAAACTAAGCTAAATCCCGACGCAGAGCTGAAACTAAGCTAAATCCCGACGCAGAGCTGAAACTAAGCTAAATCCCGACGCAGAGCTGAAACTAAGCTAAATCCCGACGCAGAGCTGAAACTAAGCTAAATCCCGACGCAGAGCTGAAACTAAGCTAAATCCCGACGCAGAGCCCAACGCACGTCCCGACGCAGAGCTGAAAGTAAGCTAAATCCCGACGCAGAGCTGAAAGTAAGCTAAATCCCGACGCAGAGCTGAAAGTAAGCTAAATCCCGACGCAGAGCTGAAAGTAAGCTAAATCCCGACGCAGAGCTGAAAGTAAGCTAAATCCCGACGCAGAGCCCAACGCACGTCCCGACGCAGAGCCCAACGCACGTCCCGACGCAGAGCCCAACGCACGTCCCGACGCAGAGCCCAACGCACGTCCCGACGCAGAGCCCAACGCACGTCCCGACGCAGAGCTGAAAGTAAGCTAAATCCCGACGCAGAGCCCAACGCACGTCCCGACGCAGAGCTGAAAGTAAGCTAAATCCCGACGCAGAGCTGAAAGTAAGCTAAATCCCGACGCAGAGCTGAAAGTAAGCTAAATCCCGACGCAGAGCTGAAAGTAAGCTAAATCCCGACGCAGAGCTGAAAGTAAGCTAAATCCCGACGCAGAGCTGAAAGTAAGCTAAATCCCGACGCAGAGCCCAACGCACGTCCCGACGCAGAGCCCAACGCACGTCCCGACGCAGAGCCCAACGCACGTCCCGACGCAGAGCCCAACGCACGTCCCGACGCAGAGCCCAACGCACGTCCCGACGCAGAGCCCAACGCACGTCCCGACGCAGAGCCCAACGCACGTCCCGACGCAGAGCCCAACGCACGTCCCGACGCAGAGCCCAACGCACGTCCCGACGCAGAGCCCAACGCACGTCCCGACGCAGAGCCCAACGCACGTCCCGACGCAGAGCTGAAAGTAAGCTAAATCCCGACGCAGAGCTGAAAGTAAGCTAAATCCCGACGCAGAGCTGAAAGTAAGCTAAATCCCGACGCAGAGCTGAAAGTAAGCTAAATCCCGACGCAGAGCCCAACGCACGTCCCGACGCAGAGCCCAACGCACGTCCCGACGCAGAGCCCAACGCACGTCCCGACGCAGAGCCCAACGCACGTCCCGACGCAGAGCCCAACGCACGTCCCGACGCAGAGCCCAACGCACGTCCCGACGCAGAGCCCAACGCACGTCCCGACGCAGAGCCCAACGCACGTCCCGACGCAGAGCCCAACGCACGTCCCGACGCAGAGCCCAACGCACGTCCCGACGCAGAGCCCAACGCACGTCCCGACGCAGAGCCCAACGCACGTCCCGACGCAGAGCCCAACGCACGTCCCGACGCAGAGCTGAAAGTAAGCTAAATCCCGACGCAGAGCCCAACGCACGTCCCGACGCAGAGCCCAACGCACGTCCCGACGCAGAGCCCAACGCACGTCCCGACGCAGAGCCCAACGCACGTCCCGACGCAGAGCCCAACGCACGTCCCGACGCAGAGCCCAACGCACGTCCCGACGCAGAGCTGAAAGTAAGCTAAATCCCGACGCAGAGCTGAAATTAAGCTAAATCCCGACGCAGAGCTGAAAGTAAGCTAAGTCCCGACGCAGAGCTGAAAGTAAGCTAAATCCCGACGCAGAGCTGAAAGTAAGCTAAATCCCGACGCAGAGCCCAACGCACGTCCCGACGCAGAGCACAACGCACGTCCCGACGCAGAGCCCAACGCACGTCCCGACGCAGAGCCCAACGCACGTCCCGACGCAGAGCCCAACGCACGTCCCGACGCAGAGCCCAACGCACGTCCCGACGCAGAGCCCAACGCACGTCCCGACGCAGAGCTGAAACTAAGCTAAATCCCGACGCAGAGCTGAAACTAAGCTAAATCCCGACGCAGAGCTGAAACTAAGCTAAATCCCGACGCAGAGCTGAAACTAAGCTAAATCCCGACGCAGAGCTGAAACTAAGCTAAATCCCGACGCAGAGCTGAAACTAAGCTAAATCCCGACGCAGAGCTGAAACTAAGCTAAATCCCGACGCAGAGCCCAACGCACGTCCCGACGCAGAGCTGAAAGTAAGCTAAATCCCGACGCAGAGCTGAAAGTAAGCTAAATCCCGACGCAGAGCTGAAAGTAAGCTAAATCCCGACGCAGAGCTGAAAGTAAGCTAAATCCCGACGCAGAGCTGAAAGTAAGCTAAATCCCGACGCAGAGCTGAAAGTAAGCTAAATCCCGACGCAGAGCTGAAAGTAAGCTAAATCCCGACGCAGAGCTGAAAGTAAGCTAAATCCCGACGCAGAGCTGAAAGTAAGCTAAATCCCGACGCAGAGCTGAAAGTAAGCTAAATCCCGACGCAGAGCCCAACGCACGTCCCGACGCAGAGCCCAACGCACGTCCCGACGCAGAGCCCAACGCACGTCCCGACGCAGAGCCCAACGCACGTCCCGACGCAGAGCCCAACGCACGTCCCGACGCAGAGCCCAACGCACGTCCCGACGCAGAGCCCAACGCACGTCCCGACGCAGAGCCCAACGCACGTCCCGACGCAGAGCCCAACGCACGTCCCGACGCAGAGCCCAACGCACGTCCCGACGCAGAGCCCAACGCACGTCCCGACGCAGAGCCCAACGCACGTCCCGACGCAGAGCCCAACGCACGTCCCGACGCAGAGCTGAAAGTAAGCTAAATCCCGACGCAGAGCTGAAAGTAAGCTAAATCCCGACGCAGAGCTGAAAGTAAGCTAAGTCCCGACGTAGAGCTGAAAGTAAGCTAAGTCCCGACGTAGAGCTGAAAGTAAGCTAAATCCCGACGCAGAGCTGAAAGTAAGCTAAATCCCGACGCAGAGCTGAAAGTAAGCTAAATCCCGACGCAGAGCTGAAAGTAAGCTAAATCCCGACGCAGAGCCCAACGCACGTCCCGACGCAGAGCCCAACGCACGTCCCGACGCAGAGCCCAACGCACGTCCCGACGCAGAGCCCAACGCACGTCCCGACGCAGAGCCCAACGCACGTCCCGACGCAGAGCCCAACGCACGTCCCGACGCAGAGCCCAACGCACGTCCCGACGCAGAGCCCAACGCACGTCCCGACGCAGAGCCCAACGCACGTCCCGACGCAGAGCCCAACGCACGTCCCGACGCAGAGCTGAAAGTAAGCTAAATCCCGACGCAGAGCTGAAAGTAAGCTAAGTCCCGACGCAGAGCTGAAAGTAAGCTAAGTCCCGACGTAGAGCTGAAAGTAAGCTAAGTCCCGACGTAGAGCTGAAAGTAAGCTAAATCCCGACGTAGAGCTGAAAGTAAGCTAAATCCCGACGCAGAGCGCAACGCACGTCCCGACGCAGAGCCCAACGCACGTCCCGACGCAGAGCCCAACGCACGTCCCGACGCAGAGCCCAACGCACGTCCCGACGCAGAGCCCAACGCACGTCCCGACGCAGAGCCCAACGCACGTCCCGACGCAGAGCCCAACGCACGTCCCGACGCAGAGCCCAACGCACGTCCCGACGCAGAGCTGAAAGTAAGCTAAATCCCGACGCAGAGCTGAAAGTAAGCTAAATCCCGACGCAGAGCTGAAAGTAAGCTAAATCCCGACGCAGAGCTGAAAGTAAGCTAAATCCCGACGCAGAGCTGAAAGTAAGCTAAATCCCGACGCAGAGCTGAAACTAAGCTAAATCCCGACGCAGAGCTGAAACTAAGCTAAATCCCGACGCAGAGCTGAAACTAAGCTAAATCCCGACGCAGAGCTGAAACTAAGCTAAATCCCGACGCAGAGCTGAAACTAAGCTAAATCCCGACGCAGAGCTGAAACTAAGCTAAATCCCGACGCAGAGCTGAAACTAAGCTAAATCCCGACGCAGAGCCCAACGCACGTCCCGACGCAGAGCCCAACGCACGTCCCGACGCAGAGCCCAACGCACGTCCCGACGTAGAGCTGAAAGTAAGCTAAATCCCGACGTAGAGCTAAATCCCGACATAGAGCCCAACGCACGTCCCGACGTAGAGCTGAAAGTAAGCTAAATCCCGACGTAGAGCTGAAAGTAAGCTAAATCCCGACGTAGAGCTGAAAGTAAGCTAAATCCCGACGTAGAGCCCAACGCACGTCCCGACGTAGAGCCCAACGCACGTCCCGACGTAGAGCCCAACGCACGTCCCGACGTAGAGCCCAACGCACGTCCCGACGTAGAGCCCAACGCACGTCCCGACGTAGAGCCCAACGCACGTCCCGACGTAGAGACCAACGCACGTCCCGACGTAGGGCTGAAAGTTATCTAACTACAGACTTAGAGCCCAACGCACGTCCCGACGCAGAGCCCAACGCACGTCCCGACGTAGAGCTGAAACTAAGCTAAATCCCGACGCAGAGGCCAACGCACGTCCCGACGTAGAGCTGAAAGTAAGCTAAATACAGACGCAGAGCCCAACGCACGTCCCGACGCAGAGCCCAACGCACGTCCCGACGCAGAGCCCAACGCACGTCCCGACGCAGAGCCCAACGCACGTCCCGACGCAGAGCCCAACGCACGTCCCGACGCAGAGCCCAACGCACGTCCCGACGCAGAGCCCAACGCACGTCCCGACGCAGAGCCCAACGCACGTCCCGACGCAGAGCCCAACGCACGTCCCGACGCAGAGCCCAACGCACGTCCCGACGCAGAGCCCAACGCACGTCCCGACGCAGAGCCCAACGCACGTCCCGACGCAGAGCCCAACGCACGTCCCGACGCAGAGCCCAACGCACGTCCCGACGCAGAGCCCAACGCACGTCCCGACGCAGAGCCCAACGCACGTCCCGACGCAGAGCCCAACGCACGTCCCGACGCAGAGCCCAACGCACGTCCCGACGCAGAGCCCAACGCACGTCCCGACGCAGAGCCCAACGCACGTCCCGACGCAGAGCCCAACGCACGTCCCGACGTAGAGCTGAAAGTAAGCTAACTACAGACGCAGAGCCCAACGCACGTCCCGACGCAGAGCCCAACGCACGTCCCGACGCAGAGCCCAACGCACGTCCCGACGCAGAGCCCAACGCACGTCCCGACGCAGAGCCCAACGCACGTCCCGACGCAGAGCTGAAAGTAAGCTAAATCCCGACGCAGAGCTGAAAGTAAGCTAAATCCCGACGCAGAGCTGAAAGTAAGCTAAATCCCGACGCAGAGCTGAAAGTAAGCTAAATCCCGACGCAGAGCTGAAAGTAAGCTAAATCCCGACGCAGAGCTGAAAGTAAGCTAAATCCCGACGCAGAGCTGAAAGTAAGCTAAATCCCGACGCAGAGCTGAAAGTAAGCTAAATCCCGACGCAGAGCTGAAAGTAAGCTAAATCCCGACGCAGAGCTGAAAGTAAGCTAAATCCCGACGCAGAGCTGAAAGTAAGCTAAATCCCGACGCAGAGCTGAAACTAAGCTAAATCCCGACGCAGAGCTGAAACTAAGCTAAATCCCGACGCAGAGCTGAAACTAAGCTAAATCCCGACGTAGAGCCCAACGCACGTCCCGACGTAGAGCCCAACGCACGTCCCGACGTAGAGCCCAACGCACGTCCCGACGTAGAGCCCAACGCACGTCCCGACGTAGAGACCAACGCACGTCCCGACGTAGGGCTGAAAGTTATCTAACTACAGACGTAGAGCCCAACGCACGTCCCGACGCAGAGCCCAACGCACGTCCCGACGCAGAGCCCAACGCACGTCCCGACGTAGAGCTGAAACTAAGCTAAATCCCGACGCAGAGGCCAACGCACGTCCCGACGTAGAGCTGAAAGTAAGCTAAATACAGACGCAGAGCCCAACGCACGTCCCGACGCAGAGCCCAACGCACGTCCCGACGCAGAGCCCAACGCACGTCCCGACGCAGAGCCCAACGCACGTCCCGACGCAGAGCCCAACGCACGTCCCGACGCAGAGCCCAACGCACGTCCCGACGCAGAGCCCAACGCACGTCCCGACGCAGAGCCCAACGCACGTCCCGACGCAGAGCCCAACGCACGTCCCGACGCAGAGCCCAACGCACGTCCCGACGCAGAGCCCAACGCACGTCCCGACGCAGAGCCCAACGCACGTCCCGACGCAGAGCTGAAAGTAAGCTAAGTCCCGACGCAGAGCTGAAAGTAAGCTAAGTCCCGACGCAGAGCTGAAAGTAAGCTAAGTCCCGACGCAGAGCTGAAAGTAAGCTAAATCCCGACGCAGAGCCCAACGCACGTCCCGACGCAGAGCCCAACGCACGTCCCGACGCAGAGCCCAACGCACGTCCCGACGCAGAGCCCAACGCACGTCCCGACGCAGAGCCCAACGCACGTCCCGACGCAGAGCTGAAAGTAAGCTAAATCCCGACGTAGAGCTGAAACTAAGCTAAATCCCGACGCAGAGCTGAAACTAAGCTAAATCCCGACGCAGAGCTGAAACTAAGCTAAATCCCGACGCAGAGCTGAAACTAAGCTAAATCCCGACGCAGAGCTGAAACTAAGCTAAATCCCGACGCAGAGCTGAAACTAAGCTAAATCCCGACGCAGAGCCCAACGCACGTCCCGACGCAGAGCTGAAAGTAAGCTAAATCCCGACGCAGAGCTGAAAGTAAGCTAAATCCCGACGCAGAGCTGAAAGTAAGCTAAATCCCGACGCAGAGCCCAACGCACGTCCCGACGCAGAGCCCAACGCACGTCCCGACGCAGAGCCCAACGCACGTCCCGACGCAGAGCCCAACGCACGTCCCGACGCAGAGCCCAACGCACGTCCCGACGCAGAGCCCAACGCACGTCCCGACGCAGAGCCCAACGCACGTCCCGACGCAGAGCCCAACGCACGTCCCGACGCAGAGCCCAACGCACGTCCCGACGCAGAGCCCAACGCACGTCCCGACGCAGAGCCCAACGCACGTCCCGACGCAGAGCTGAAAGTAAGCTAAATCCCGACGCAGAGCCCAACGCACGTCCCGACGCAGAGCCCAACGCACGTCCCGACGCAGAGCCCAACGCACGTCCCGACGCAGAGCCCAACGCACGTCCCGACGCAGAGCCCAACGCACGTCCCGACGCAGAGCCCAACGCACGTCCCGACGCAGAGCCCAACGCACGTCCCGACGCAGAGCCCAACGCACGTCCCGACGCAGAGCCCAACGCACGTCCCGACGCAGAGCCCAACGCACGTCCCGACGCAGAGCCCAACGCACGTCCCGACGCAGAGCTGAAAGTAAGCTAAGTCCCGACGCAGAGCTGAAAGTAAGCTAAGTCCCGACGCAGAGCTGAAAGTAAGCTAAGTCCCGACGCAGAGCTGAAAGTAAGCTAAGTCCCGACGCAGAGCTGAAAGTAAGCTAAATCCCGACGCAGAGCCCAACGCACGTCCCGACGCAGAGCCCAACGCACGTCCCGACGCAGAGCCCAACGCACGTCCCGACGCAGAGCTGAAAGTAAGCTAAATCCCGACGCAGAGCTGAAAGTAAGCTAAATCCCGACGCAGAGCTGAAAGTAAGCTAAATCCCGACGCAGAGCTGAAAGTAAGCTAAATCCCGACGCAGAGCTGAAAGTAAGCTAAATCCCGACGCAGAGCTGAAAGTAAGCTAAATCCCGACGCAGAGCTGAAACTAAGCTAAATCCCGACGCAGAGCTGAAACTAAGCTAAATCCCGACGCAGAGCTGAAACTAAGCTAAATCCCGACGCAGAGCTGAAACTAAGCTAAATCCCGACGCAGAGCTGAAACTAAGCTAAATCCCGACGCAGAGCTGAAACTAAGCTAAATCCCGACGCAGAGCTGAAACTAAGCTAAATCCCGACGCAGAGCTGAAACTAAGCTAAATCCCGACGCAGAGCTGAAACTAAGCTAAATCCCGACGCAGAGCTGAAACTAAGCTAAATCCCGACGCAGAGCTGAAACTAAGCTAAATCCCGACGCAGAGCTGAAACTAAGCTAAATCCCGACGCAGAGCTGAAACTAAGCTAAATCCCGACGCAGAGCCCAACGCACGTCCCGACGCAGAGCCCAACGCACGACCCGACGTAGAGCTGAAAGTAAGCTAAATCCCGACGTAGAGCTAAATCCCGACATAGAGCCCAACGCACGTCCCGACGTAGAGCTGAAAGTAAGCTAAATCCCGACGTAGAGCTGAAAGTAAGCTAAATCCCGACGTAGAGCTGAAAGTAAGCTAAATCCCGACGTAGAGCTGAAAGTAAGCTAAATCCCGACGTAGAGCTGAAAGTAAGCTAAATCCCGACGTAGAGCTGAAAGTAAGCTAAATCCCGACGTAGAGCCCAACGCACGTCCCGACGTAGAGCCCAACGCACGTCCCGACGTAGAGCCCAACGCACGTCCCGACGTAGAGCCCAACGCACGTCCCGACGTAGAGCCCAACGCACGTCCCGACGTAGAGCCCAACGCACGTCCCGACGTAGAGCCCAACGCACGTCCCGACGTAGGGCTGAAAGTTATCTAACTACAGACGTAGAGCCCAACGCACGTCCCGACGCAGAGCCCAACGCACGTCCCGACGTAGAGCTGAAACTAAGCTAAATCCCGACGCAGAGGCCAACGCACGTCCCGACGTAGAGCTGAAAGTAAGCTAAATACAGACGCAGAGCCCAACGCACGTCCCGACGCAGAGCCCAACGCACGTCCCGACGCAGAGCCCAACGCACGTCCCGACGCAGAGCCCAACGCACGTCCCGACGCAGAGCCCAACGCACGTCCCGACGCAGAGCCCAACGCACGTCCCGACGCAGAGCCCAACGCACGTCCCGACGCAGAGCCCAACGCACGTCCCGACGTAGAGCTGAAACTAAGCTAAATCCCGACGCAGAGGCCAACGCACGTCCCGACGTAGAGCTGAAAGTAAGCTAAATACAGACGCAGAGCCCAACGCACGTCCCGACGCAGAGCCCAACGCACGTCCCGACGCAGAGCCCAACGCACGTCCCGACGCAGAGCCCAACGCACGTCCCGACGCAGAGCCCAACGCACGTCCCGACGCAGAGCCCAACGCACGTCCCGACGCAGAGCCCAACGCACGTCCCGACGCAGAGCCCAACGCACGTCCCGACGCAGAGCCCAACGCACGTCCCGACGCAGAGCCCAACGCACGTCCCGACGCAGAGCCCAACGCACGTCCCGACGCAGAGCCCAACGCACGTCCCGACGCAGAGCTGAAAGTAAGCTAAGTCCCGACGCAGAGCTGAAAGTAAGCTAAGTCCCGACGCAGAGCTGAAAGTAAGCTAAGTCCCGACGCAGAGCTGAAAGTAAGCTAAATCCCGACGCAGAGCTGAAAGTAAGCTAAATCCCGACGCAGAGCCCAACGCACGTTCCGACGCAGAGCCCAACGCACGTCCCGACGCAGAGCCCAACGCACGTCCCGACGCAGAGCCCAACGCACGTCCCGACGCAGAGCCCAACGCACGTCCCGACGCAGAGCTGAAAGTAAGCTAAATCCCGACGCAGAGCTGAAAGTAAGCTAAATCCCGACGCAGAGCTGAAACTAAGCTAAATCCCGACGCAGAGCTGAAACTAAGCTAAATCCCGACGCAGAGCTGAAACTAAGCTAAATCCCGACGCAGAGCTGAAACTAAGCTAAATCCCGACGCAGAGCTGAAACTAAGCTAAATCCCGACGCAGAGCTGAAACTAAGCTAAATCCCGACGCAGAGCCCAACGCACGTCCCGACGCAGAGCTGAAAGTAAGCTAAATCCCGACGCAGAGCTGAAAGTAAGCTAAATCCCGACGCAGAGCTGAAAGTAAGCTAAATCCCGACGCAGAGCCCAACGCACGTCCCGACGCAGAGCCCAACGCACGTCCCGACGCAGAGCCCAACGCACGTCCCGACGCAGAGCCCAACGCACGTCCCGACGCAGAGCCCAACGCACGTCCCGACGCAGAGCCCAACGCACGTCCCGACGCAGAGCCCAACGCACGTCCCGACGCAGAGCCCAACGCACGTCCCGACGCAGAGCCCAACGCACGTCCCGACGCAGAGCCCAACGCACGTCCCGACGCAGAGCCCAACGCACGTCCCGACGCAGAGCCCAACGCACGTCCCGACGCAGAGCCCAACGCACGTCCCGACGCAGAGCCCAACGCACGTCCCGACGCAGAGCCCAACGCACGTCCCGACGCAGAGCCCAACGCACGTCCCGACGCAGAGCCCAACGCACGTCCCGACGCAGAGCTGAAAGTAAGCTAAGTCCCGACGCAGAGCTGAAAGTAAGCTAAGTCCCGACGCAGAGCTGAAAGTAAGCTAAGTCCCGACGCAGAGCTGAAAGTAAGCTAAGTCCCGACGCAGAGCTGAAAGTAAGCTAAATCCCGACGCAGAGCCCAACGCACGTCCCGACGCAGAGCCCAACGCACGTCCCGACGCAGAGCCCAACGCACGTCCCGACGCAGAGCCCAACGCACGTCCCGACGCAGAGCTGAAAGTAAGCTAAATCCCGACGCAGAGCTGAAAGTAAGCTAAATCCCGACGCAGAGCTGAAAGTAAGCTAAATCCCGACGCAGAGCTGAAAGTAAGCTAAATCCCGACGCAGAGCTGAAAGTAAGCTAAATCCCGACGCAGAGCTGAAAGTAAGCTAAATCCCGACGCAGAGCTGAAACTAAGCTAAATCCCGACGCAGAGCTGAAACTAAGCTAAATCCCGACGCAGAGCTGAAACTAAGCTAAATCCCGACGCAGAGCTGAAACTAAGCTAAATCCCGACGCAGAGCTGAAACTAAGCTAAATCCCGACGCAGAGCTGAAACTAAGCTAAATCCCGACGCAGAGCTGAAACTAAGCTAAATCCCGACGCAGAGCTGAAACTAAGCTAAATCCCGACGCAGAGCTGAAACTAAGCTAAATCCCGACGCAGAGCCCAACGCACGTCCCGACGCAGAGCCCAACGCACGACCCGACGTAGAGCTGAAAGTAAGCTAAATCCCGACGTAGAGCTAAATCCCGACATAGAGCCCAACGCACGTCCCGACGTAGAGCTGAAAGTAAGCTAAATCCCGACGTAGAGCTGAAAGTAAGCTAAATCCCGACGTAGAGCTGAAAGTAAGCTAAATCCCGACGTAGAGCTGAAAGTAAGCTAAATCCCGACGTAGAGCTGAAAGTAAGCTAAATCCCGACGTAGAGCTGAAAGTAAGCTAAATCCCGACGTAGAGCCCAATGCACGTCCCGACGTAGAGCCCAACGCACGTCCCGACGTAGAGCCCAACGCACGTCCCGACGTAGAGCCCAACGCACGTCCCGACGTAGAGCCCAACGCACGTCCCGACGTAGAGCCCAACGCACGTCCCGACGTAGAGCCCAACGCACGTCCCGACGTAGGGCTGAAAGTTATCTAACTACAGACGTAGAGCCCAACGCACGTCCCGACGCAGAGCCCAACGCACGTCCCGACGTAGAGCTGAAACTAAGCTAAATCCCGACGCAGAGGCCAACGCACGTCCCGACGTAGAGCTGAAAGTAAGCTAAATACAGACGCAGAGCCCAACGCACGTCCCGACGCAGAGCCCAACGCACGTCCCGACGCAGAGCCCAACGCACGTCCCGACGCAGAGCCCAACGCACGTCCCGACGCAGAGCCCAACGCACGTCCCGACGCAGAGCCCAACGCACGTCCCGACGCAGAGCCCAACGCACGTCCCGACGCAGAGCCCAACGCACGTCCCGACGCAGAGCCCAACGCACGTCCCGACGCAGAGCCCAACGCACGTCCCGACGCAGAGCCCAACGCACGTCCCGACGCAGAGCCCAACGCACGTCCCGACGCAGAGCCCAACGCACGTCCCGACGCAGAGCCCAACGCACGTCCCGACGCAGAGCCCAACGCACGTCCCGACGCAGAGCCCAACGCACGTCCCGACGTAGAGCTGAAAGTAAGCTAACTACAGACGCAGAGCCCAACGCACGTCCCGACGCAGAGCCCAACGCACGTCCCGACGTAGAGCCCAACGCACGTCCCGACGCAGAGCCCAACGCACGTCCCGACGTAGGGCTGAAAGTTATCTAACTACAGACGCAGAGCCCAACGCACGTCCCGACGCAGAGCCCAACGCACGTCCCGACGTAGAGCTGAAACTAAGCTAAATCCCGACGCAGAGGCCAACGCACGTCCCGACGTAGAGCTGAAAGTAAGCTAAATACAGACGCAGAGCCCAACGCACGTCCCGACGCAGAGCCCAACGCACGTCCCGACGCAGAGCCCAACGCACGTCCCGACGCAGAGCCCAACGCACGTCCCGACGCAGAGCCCAACGCACGTCCCGACGCAGAGCCCAACGCACGTCCCGACGCAGAGCCCAACGCACGTCCCGACGTAGAGCTGAAAGTAAGCTAACTACAGACGCAGAGCCCAACGCACGTCCCGACGCAGAGCCCAACGCACGTCCCGACGCAGAGCCCAACGCACGTCCCGACGCAGAGCCCAACGCACGTCCCGACGCAGAGCCCAACGCACGTCCCGACGCAGAGCCCAACGCACGTCCCGACGCAGAGCCCAACGCACGTCCCGACGCAGAGCCCAACGCACGTCCCGACGCAGAGCCCAACGCACGTCCCGACGTAGAGCTGAAAGTAAGCTAACTACAGACGCAGAGCCCAACGCACGTCCCGACGCAGAGCCCAACGCACGTCCCGACGCAGAGCCCAACGCACGTCCCGACGCAGAGCCCAACGCACGTCCCGACGCAGAGCCCAACGCACGTCCCGACGCAGAGCCCAACGCACGTCCCGACGCAGAGCCCAACGCACGTCCCGACGCAGAGCCCAACGCACGTCCCGACGCAGAGCCCAACGCACGTCCCGACGCAGAGCCCAACGCACGTCCCGACGTAGAGCTGAAAGTAAGCTAACTACAGACGCAGAGCCCAACGCACGTCCCGACGCAGAGCCCAACGCACGTCCCGACGCAGAGCCCAACGCACGTCCCGACGCAGAGCCCAACGCACGTCCCGACGCAGAGCCCAACGCACGTCCCGACGCAGAGCCCAACGCACGTCCCGACGCAGAGCCCAACGCACGTCCCGACGCAGAGCCCAACGCACGTCCCGACGCAGAGCCCAACGCACGTCCCGACGCAGAGCCCAACGCACGTCCCGACGCAGAGCCCAACGCACGTCCCGACGCAGAGCCCAACGCACGTCCCGACGCAGAGCCCAACGCACGTCCCGACGCAGAGCCCAACGCACGTCCCGACGCAGAGCTGAAAGTAAGCTAACTACAGACGCAGAGCCCAACGCACGTCCCGACGCAGAGCTGAAAGTAAGCTAAATCCCGACGCAGAGCCCAACGCACGTCCCGACGCAGAGCTGAAAGTAAGCTAAATCCCGACGCAGAGCTGAAAGTAAGCTAAATCCCGACGCAGAGCTGAAAGTAAGCTAAATCCCGACGCAGAGCTGAAAGTAAGCTAAATCCCGACGCAGAGCTGAAAGTAAGCTAAATCCCGACGCAGAGCCGAAAGTAAGCTAAATCCCGACGTAGAGCCCAAAGTAAGCTAAATCCCGACGTAGAGCCCAACGCACGTCCCGACGTAGAGCCCAACGCACGTCCCGACGTAGAGCCCAACGCACGTCCCGACGTAGAGCCCAACGCACGTCCCGACGTAGAGCCCAACGCACGTCCCGACGTAGAGACCAACGCACGTCCCGACGTAGAGACCAACGCACGTCCCGACGTAGAGACCAACGCACGTCCCGACGTAGAGACCAACGCACGTCCCGACGTAGGGCTGAAAGTTATCTAACTACAGACGTAGAGCCCAACGCACGTCCCGACGCAGAGCCCAACGCACGTCCCGACGCAGAGCTGAAACTAAGCTAAATCCCGACGCAGAGCCCAACGCACGTCCCGACGCAGAGCTGAAAGTAAGCTAACTACAGACGCAGAGCCCAACGCACGTCCCGACGCAGAGCCCAACGCACGTCCCGACGCAGAGCCCAACGCACGTCCCGACGCAGAGCCCAACGCACGTCCCGACGCAGAGCCCAACGCACGTCCCGACGCAGAGCCCAACGCACGTCCCGACGCAGAGCCCAACGCACGTCCCGACGCAGAGCCCAACGCACGTCCCGACGCAGAGCCCAACGCACGTCCCGACGCAGAGCCCAACGCACGTCCCGACGTAGAGCTGAAAGTAAGCTAAATCCCGACGCAGAGCCCAACGCACGTCCCGACGCAGAGCCCAACGCACGTCCCGACGCAGAGCCCAACGCACGTCCCGACGCAGAGCCCAACGCACGTCCCGACGCAGAGCCCAACGCACGTCCCGACGCAGAGCCCAACGCACGTCCCGACGCAGAGCCCAACGCACGTCCCGACGCAGAGCTGAAAGTAAGCTAACTACAGACGCAGAGCCCAACGCACGTCCCGACGCAGAGCTGAAAGTAAGCTAACTACAGACGCAGAGCCCAACGCACGTCCCGACGCAGAGCTGAAAGTAAGCTAACTACAGACGCAGAGCCCAACGCACGTCCCGACGCAGAGCCCAACGCACGTCCCGACGCAGAGCCCAACGCACGTCCCGACGCAGAGCCCAACGCACGTCCCGACGCAGAGCCCAACGCACGTCCCGACGCAGAGCCCAACGCACGTCCCGACGCAGAGCCCAACGCACGTCCCGACGCAGAGCCCAACGCACGTCCCGACGCAGAGCCCAACGCACGTCCCGACGCAGAGCCCAACGCACGTCCCGACGCAGAGCCCAACGCACGTCCCGACGTAGAGCTGAAAGTAAGCTAACTAAAGACGCAGAGCCCAACGCACGTCCCGACGTAGAGCTGAAAGTAAGCTAAATCCCGACGCAGAGCCCAACGCAAGTCCCGACGTATAGCTGAAAGTAAGCTAAATCCCGACGCAGAGGCCAACGCACGTCCCGACGTAGAGACCAACGCACGTCCCGACGTAGAGCCCAACGCACGTCCCGACGTAGAGCCCAACGCACGTCCCGACGCAGGGCTGAAAGTTATCTAACTACAGACGTAGAGCCCAACGCACGTCCCGACGCAGAGCCCAACGCACGTCCCGACGCAGAGCTGAAAGTAAGCTAAATCCCGACGCAGAGGCCAACGCACGTCCCGACGCAGAGCTGAAACTAAGCTAAATCGGGACGCAGAGCCCAACGCACGTCCCGACGCAGAGCTGAAACTAAGCTAAATCGGGACGCAGAGCTGAAACTAAGCTAAATCGGGACGCAGAGCTGAAACTAAGCTAAATCGGGACGCAGAGCCCAACGCACGTCCCGACGCAGAGCTGAAACTAAGCTAAATCGGGACGCAGAGCTGAAACTAAGCTAAATCGGGACGCAGAGCTGAAACTAAGCTAAATCGGGACGCAGAGCCCAACGCACGTCCCGACGCAGAGCTGAAACTAAGCTAAATCGGGACGCAGAGCTGAAACTAAGCTAAATCGGGACGCAGAGCTGAAACTAAGCTAAATCGGGACGCAGAGCCCAACGCACGTCCCGACGCAGAGCTGAAACTAAGCTAAATCGGGACGCAGAGCCCAACGCACGTCCCGACGCAGAGCTGAAACTAAGCTAAATCGGGACGCAGAGCTGAAACTAAGCTAAATCGGGACGCAGAGCTGAAACTAAGCTAAATCGGGACGCAGAGCCCAACGCACGTCCCGACGCAGAGCTGAAACTAAGCTAAATCGGGACGCAGAGCTGAAACTAAGCTAAATCGGGACGCAGAGCTGAAACTAAGCTAAATCGGGACGCAGAGCCCAACGCACGTCCCGACGCAGAGCTGAAACTAAGCTAAATCGGGACGCAGAGCTGAAACTAAGCTAAATCGGGACGCAGAGCTGAAACTAAGCTAAATCGGGACGCAGAGCTGAAACTAAGCTAAATCGGGACGCAGAGCTGAAACTAAGCTAAATCGGGACGCAGAGCTGAAACTAAGCTAAATCGGGACGCAGAGCTGAAACTAAGCTAAATCGGGACGCAGAGCTGAAACTAAGCTAAATCGGGACGCAGAGCTGAAACTAAGCTAAATCGGGACGCAGAGCTGAAACTAAGCTAAATCGGGACGCAGAGCTGAAACTAAGCTAAATCGGGACGCAGAGCTGAAACTAAGCTAAATCGGGACGCAGAGCTGAAACTAAGCTAAATCGGGACGCAGAGCTGAAACTAAGCTAAATCGGGACGCAGAGCCCAACGCACGTCCCGACGCAGAGCCCAACGCACGTCCCGACGCAGAGCCCAACGCACGTCCCGACGCAGAGCCCAACGCACGTCCCGACGCAGAGCCCAACGCACGTCCCGACGCAGAGCCCAACGCACGTCCCGACGCAGAGCCCAACGCACGTCCCGACGCAGAGCCCAACGCACGTCCCGACGCAGAGCCCAACGCACGTCCCGACGCAGAGCTGAAAGTAAGCTAAATCCCGACGCAGAGCCCAACGCACGTCCCGACGCAGAGCCCAACGCACGTCCCGACGCAGAGCCCAACGCACGTCCCGACGCAGAGCCCAACGCACGTCCCGACGCAGAGCCCAACGCACGTCCCGACGCAGAGCTGAAAGTAAGCTAAATCCCGACGCAGAGCCCAACGCACGTCCCGACGCAGAGCCCAACGCACGTCCCGACGCAGAGCCCAACGCACGTCCCGACGCAGAGCCCAACGCACGTCCCGACGCAGAGCCCAACGCACGTCCCGACGCAGAGCCCAACGCACGTCCCGACGCAGAGCCCAACGCACGTCCCGACGCAGAGCCCAACGCACGTCCCGACGCAGAGCTGAAAGTAAGCTAAATCCCGACGCAGAGCCCAACGCACGTCCCGACGCAGAGCTGAAAGTAAGCTAAATCCCGACGCAGAGCCCAACGCACGTCCCGACGCAGAGCTGAAAGTAAGCTAAATCCCGACGCAGAGCCCAACGCACGTCCCGACGCAGAGCTGAAAGTAAGCTAAATCCCGACGCAGAGCCCAACGCACGTCCCGACGCAGAGCTGAAAGTAAGCTAAATCCCGACGCAGAGCCCAACGCACGTCCCGACGCAGAGCCCAACGCACGTCCCGACGCAGAGCCCAACGCACGTCCCGACGCAGAGCCCAACGCACGTCCCGACGCAGAGCCCAACGCACGTCCCGACGCAGAGCCCAACGCACGTCCCGACGCAGAGCCCAACGCACGTCCCGACGCAGAGCCCAACGCACGTCCCGACGCAGAGCCCAACGCACGTCCCGACGCAGAGCCCAACGCACGTCCCGACGCAGAGCCCAACGCACGTCCCGACGTAGAGCTGAAAGTAAGCTAAATCCCGACGCAGAGCCCAACGCACGTCCCGACGTAGAGCTGAAAGTAAGCTAAATCCCGACGCAGAGCCCAACGCACGTCCCGACGTAGAGCTGAAAGTAAGCTAAATCCCGACGCAGAGCCCAACGCACGTCCCGACGCAGAGCCCAACGCACGTCCCGACGCAGAGCCCAACGCACGTCCCGACGCAGAGCCCAACGCACGTCCCGACGCAGAGCCCAACGCACGTCCCGACGTAGAGCTGAAAGTAAGCTAAATCCCGACGGAGAGCCCAACGCACGTCCCGACGTAGAGCTGAAAGTAAGCTAAATCCCGACGCAGAGCCCAACGCACGTCCCGACGTAGAGCTGAAAGTAAGCTAAATCCCGACGCAGAGCCCAACGCACGTCCCGACGTAGAGCTGAAAGTAAGCTAAATCCCGACGCAGAGCCCAACGCACGTCCCGACGTAGAGCTGAAAGTAAGCTAAATCCCGACGCAGAGCCCAACGCACGTCCCGACGTAGAGCTGAAAGTAAGCTAAATCCCGACGCAGAGCCCAACGCACGTCCCGACGCAGAGCCCAACGCACGTCCCGACGCAGAGCCCAACGCACGTCCCGACGCAGAGCCCAACGCACGTCCCGACGCAGAGCCCAACGCACGTCCCGACGCAGAGCTGAAAGTAAGCTAAATCCCGACGCAGAGCCCAACGCACGTCCCGACGCAGAGCTGAAAGTAAGCTAAATCCCGACGCAGAGCCCAACGCACGTCCCGACGCAGAGCTGAAAGTAAGCTAAATCCCGACGCAGAGGCCAACGCACGTCCCGACGCAGAGGCCAACGCACGTCCCGACGCAGAGCCCAACGCACGTCCCGACGCAGAGCCCAACGCACGTCCCGACGCAGAGCCCAACGCACGTCCCGACGCAGAGCCCAACGCACGTCCCGACGCAGAGCCCAACGCACGTCCCGACGCAGAGCCCAACGCACGTCCCGACGCAGAGCTGAAAGTAAGCTAAATCCCGACGCAGAGCCCAACGCACGTCCCGACGCAGAGGCCAACGCACGTCCCGACGCAGAGCCCAACGCACGTCCCGACGCAGAGCCCAACGCACGTCCCGACGCAGAGCCCAACGCACGTCCCGACGCAGAGCCCAACGCACGTCCCGACGCAGAGCCCAACGCACGTCCCGACGCAGAGCCCAACGCACGTCCCGACGCAGAGCTGAAAGTAAGCTAAATCCCGACGCAGAGGCCAACGCACGTCCCGACGCAGAGCTGAAAGTAAGCTAAATCCCGACGCAGAGGCCAACGCACGTCCCGACGCAGAGCTGAAAGTAAGCTAAATCCCGACGCAGAGGCCAACGCACGTCCCGACGCAGAGCCCAACGCACGTCCCGACGCAGAGCCCAACGCACGTCCCGACGCAGAGCCCAACGCACGTCCCGACGCAGAGCCCAACGCACGTCCCGACGCAGAGGCGAAAGCAAGCTCAAGCCAGACTTCCCGACCTACAACCCAACAAACGTCCCGACGCGGAGCCCGAGAGACGTCCCGACGCGGAGCCCGAGAGACGTCCCGACGCGGAGCCCGAGAGACGTCCCGACGCGGAGCCCGAGAGACGTCCCGACGCGGAGCCCGAGAGACGTCCCGACGCGGAGCCCGAGAGACGTCCCGACGCGGAGCCCGAGAGACGTCCCGACGCGGAGCCCGAGAGACGTCCCGACGCGGAGCCCGAGAGACGTCCCGACGCGGAGCCCGAGAGACGTCCCGACGCGGAGCCGAAAGCGAGCTCAAGCCAGACATATCGACGCGGAGCCCGAGAGACGTCCCGACGCGGAGCCGAAAGCGAGCTCAAGCCAGACATATCGACGCGGAGCCCGACAGACGTCCCGACGCGGAGCCGAAAGCGAGCTCAAGCCAGACGTCCCGACGCGGAGCCCGAGAGACGTCCCGACGCGGAGCCCGAGAGACGTCCCGACGCGGAGCCCGAGAGACGTCCCGACGCGGAGCCCGAGAGACGTCCCGACGCGGAGCCCGAGAGACGTCCCGACGCGGAGCCCGAGAGACGTCCCGACGCGGAGCCCGAGAGACGTCCCGACGCGGAGCCCGAGAGACGTCCCGACGCGGAGCCCGAGAGACGTCCCGACGCGGAGCCCGAGAGACGTCCCGACGCGGAGCCCGAGAGACGTCCCGACGCGGAGCCCGAGAGACGTCCCGACGCGGAGCCGAAAGCGAGCTCAAGCCAGACATATCGACGCGGAGCCCGAGAGACGTCCCGACGCGGAGCCGAAAGCGAGCTCAAGCCAGACATATCGACGCGGAGCCCGAGAGACGTCCCGACGCGGAGCCGAAAGCGAGCTCAAGCCAGACATATCGACGCGGAGCCCGAGAGACGTCCCGACGCGGAGCCGAAAGCGAGCTCAAGCCAGACATATCGACGCGGAGCCCGAGAGACGTCCCGACGCGGAGCCGAAAGCGAGCTCAAGCCAGACGTCCCGACGCGGAGCCCGACAGACGTCCCGACGCGGAGCCGAAAGCGAGCTCAAGCCAGACGTCCCGACGCGGAGCCCGACAGACGTCCCGACGCGGAGCCCGACAGACGTCCCGACGCGGAGCCCGACAGACGTCCCGACGCGGAGCCCGACAGACGTCCCGACGCGGAGCCCGACAGACGTCCCGACGCGGAGCCCGACAGACGTCCCGACGCGGAGCCCGACAGACGTCCCGACGCGGAGCCGAAAGCGAGCTCAAGCCAGACGTCCCGACGCGGAGCCCGACAGACGTCCCGACGCGGAGCCCGACAGACGTCCCGACGCGGAGCCCGACAGACGTCCCGACGCGGAGCCCGACAGACGTCCCGACGCGGAGCCCGACAGACGTCCCGACGCGGAGCCCGACAGACGTCCCGACGCGGAGCCCGACAGACGTCCCGACGCGGAGCCCGACAGACGTCCCGACGCGGAGCCCGACAGACGTCCCGACGCGGAGCCCGACAGACGTCCCGACGCGGAGCCCGACAGACGTCCCGACGCGGAGCCCGACAGACGTCCCGACGCGGAGCCCGACAGACGTCCCGACGCGGAGCCCGACAGACGTCCCGACGCGGAGCCCGACAGACGTCCCGACGCGGAGCCCGACAGACGTCCCGACGCGGAGCCCGACAGACGTCCCGACGCGGAGCCCGACAGACGTCCCGACGCGGAGCCCGACAGACGTCCCGACGCGGAGCCCGACAGACGTCCCGACGCGGAGCCCGACAGACGTCCCGACGCGGAGCCCGACAGACGTCCCGACGCGGAGCCCGACAGACGTCCCGACGCGGAGCCCGACAGACGTCCCGACGCGGAGCCCGACAGACGTCCCGACGCGGAGCCCGACAGACGTCCCGACGCGGAGCCCGACAGACGTCCCGACGCGGAGCCCGACAGACGTCCCGACGCGGAGCCCGACAGACGTCCCGACGCGGAGCCCGACAGACGTCCCGACGTATAGCTGCAAGACGGAGGGATGGGGGGGCATAGACAGGTGCAGACGTGGTGCGCATCCTCACGGCTGCTCGATAGTCTCACCTTCAAGTCCGAGGAAGGGAAATGCGGTCACAAACACTCCTCACAAAAAACAAGTTGCCATCCTGCAGGAAGTTCAGAATTCCGGGAAAAACCAGTGCACCTAGAACAAAACAGCACCAAAACTATCAGTTAAAAAAAAGGCTGTGTGTTTTAAAACCCTCCTGTCACCCCTGAACACCCCCTAGGAAACTGCCGACGTAAAAAAAAAAAAAAAAAAACAAAAAAAAACCCACACCCAAAACCCAAGCTGCATCCCAGGGCACTCTCTCCTGTGGATGCCGCTGGACCCTGCCCAGTCCCACAGCTCTCGCCTTGCCCAGAAGGAGCTCCCTGGGCAGAGCCCGGGGCTCATCTACTCCAGGGCCCCCCGCACCGAACCGTCACTTGGGCATCCTGGAGGACTGCGGGCCCATAGAGCGCAAGTTCGGAGGACTGAGGGGCACTTCCGGCATCATGGAGGACCGCGGGGAAGCGGCGGGAGCCTGCCGGAGCCCTGGAGGAGCCGGTGAGTCCCCCGCGAAACGAGTGCCGACGGCAGCCGCGGTGGCGGCGCCGCTGTCTCGGGGCCGCATCCGCGTCGTTTCTCTCCGGAGCTGCGGACGGTGCTTGGAGTGGGGGGGGGGGGGGTATGGCGCCGCCATCTTCTAATGAGGCATGGACAGGTGGATAGGGAGTGGCATATACAGGTGCATACATGTTGCACATTCTAATACCTAATAATCTCACCTTCAGTCCTATTAAGGGAAAAGCTGTCAGCCAAACTAGGGAAAAAAACAAGGTTACATCCTGCATGAAGTCCAGAGTTCCAGGAAAATCCAGTGCAGCTAGAACAAAAAAAATTCAGTTAAAAAAAATTCTGTGTTTTTAAAGTATCTTGCCACCCCTGAACACTCAGTATAAAATTGCTGACATCAAAACCAAAAAACCGGCATCCAATGGCACTCTCTATGTGCTGCTGGACCTTGCCCAGTCCCACAACTCTTACCTCAGATGCTTCTGCTTCTCTCCGTGTCCAAACCGCAATACCCACACAGCCCAGCCAGCTCCCAAACTGCCACCGCTGATAGCACCAACAGAGCACCCACACCACAGCAACCTCAGAGCAGAATGAGCTCCCTGAGCAGAGACCCAGACCCCGACCACCACCCTTCCCACAATCACAGGGAACTGAATAAACGGAGACACCGAGAGAGGGAGACCTAGAAATGCCATTGTCACAAGCAACGAGGAAGAATGAAATCAGAGCTGGTGGGGTGCCAGAAAGGAAGAGACATAGAAAGGAAAGGTAGAAGGTGATACTTTACAGGGCAATGCTAGCAGAAGAGCAAAAAGCTTTGGGGAACTAGACAGCCTGAAAGGCAGACAGAAGCAGGGACAGGCAAGGAGGCAGGCAGAGACCTGCAGAACCAGGGCAGGGATGGGCCCGGACACACACGAGGGGACACGTGGCTCCTGGTGCCAACGGCAGACCTTCACCGCCCCGAGGCTTTTCTCTCTGCTTCTGCCCCTTCCTCCTCCACAGTGCCAGCTGCCTGACCTTAGGAGTAAGCGGTGCGTGACTCAATGCACTTCTCTCACGAGGTTTCCTGGACATGCAGCAGCTCACACGTGTGGCCAACAGAGCCGCCAAGGTCCTGGTGTCGTGTGCTGGTGGTGTGCTCTGTTGGGGACGGCTGGGAGGGATCCTTCCTTGCCACAGGGACCGGCTAGAGACAGCTGCCTGTGGAAGCCCCTTGGTTTGACTCCTCAGCCACCTCCTGCAGGCAGGCATGCCCAGGCAGCCCCCTTCCTAGCCCAAAGCAGGGCCAGCCCCATCATTAGCCTCACTGGCCACACCTGCCCCAGCTGGAGCCCGTCAGGAACAGGGGCCTGGCCAAATCCCCACAGCACATGGCCCCCTCCCTGGCACCTGCTCACAGCCACGAGCTCTGCACCCAGGGGCTTGAATACCATCCAGGGGCACAGAGGAGGCAGGAAAAGTTTACTCACCTCTGCCCAGAACAAATCCTGGCACTGAGCTGGCTACAAGGCTCAGTGCTCAAACGCAGCAGGACAGCAGGAGAGAAGGGAAAAAACAGGAGGAAGATAGAGAAGAGGTGGGGGACAGGCAGCCAGTAAACGGGATGCTGCAAACAGGGGAGGGACAGGGAGCAGGACAGTAGCATAGAGAGAGGAGTACTGGGACACTGAGCAAAAAACCCAGGGAGAGGTGGAGGAATACATAAGAGAGAGGAGGAGCAGGAGAAAGAGTCCAAAGGCACCAGCAGGACCACAAGGCAAGGACAAGACGAGGGACAGGCAAATATTGTAAAGCAATAGGGGAAAAGAAACAGAGGCAAGAACTAACACATAGGGTCAGGAAGACAAAAAGAGGGAGCCTTACAAAGACAATGTAAAAAGTGACACCATTTCCACCCACTCTTGATTTCCACATTTTCCCTGACTTCGCACCCCATCTCAGCCTCCACTTTCTTCCAGCCCTGCCACCTCCCCCTGGCTTGAGGGGAAGCCCCAGTGCCATCGGAATGGCAGCAGGGTGCCTGGCAGGCTTCCACAGCAAAGTGGCCAGGACAGAAAGCCATCGTTGGCCCTCCCCATCCCTGGGCAGCCCTTTCCCAGGCAGCGGAAGGAGCGACAGGCAGGGCAGCAGAGATGGACCAGGATGTGCATGGGAGAACATGTGACTCACCCCAGCTCCCAGCACCGGCTCAGACCTTCAGTGCCCCAACACTTTTCTCTCAACTCCCCTCCACTGCCAGGCTGGCCAGCGGCTCACACACAGCCGATGCAGGCACCAAGCTCTTGGCAACACATGCTGGTGGTCTGCTCCATCACGGACAGCTCAGAGGAACCCTTCTTCACCACAGGGACCAGCCATTCCATGCTGGAGGCACCTCCAGCTCCTCCTCAGCCAGTTCCCCTTTACCAGCTCCCTCAGGCAGCCCCTTTATAGTCCACAGCAGGGCCAGTCATGCCATTAGCCCCACTGGCCACACCTGGAGCCCATCAGGAACAGGGGCCACAGGCAAGAACAAACACCCAGGGACAAGGAGCTCAGAAGAGGGAGATGTAGGAAGAAAACGTAAAAAGTAATGCTGCTTTTCCACTCTCCCACCCACCTCTGCCCTTGGGAAAGCCTGATGGAAACCATGAGACTTCAGGGTGTCCCTGCTGGGTGCCCCTCATTCCCCCTGACATCTACTGGTGATGGCATTTTGCGGTAGTCTTAGGGATTTGGGGCCCAAGGAAGTGCCAGAGCAAAGTTCGGAATGCTAACAGTTTATTCGTGCTGTAAACCTGGAGCAGCAATACTTGGAGAGGTGGGGGCAAGGCAGCTGCATGGAGCAGAGACAAGGGGGGGACAATGCATGCCCATGGGAGGCAGGTGCAAGGCAGAAGCACAGGGCGAGGACAACAGTGTGAGCTATGCACACCCATAAAGAGGGAACACAAAGCAGGCAAAGCACACCCATTGGAGGCAGGGACACGAGAAGTAGGGCCAGGCACACCCACCCTTGGCAAGGCCACCGAGTTGGGGGTGGCATGGGAAAAATCCCACCTGCAGCCACGGACGGAGGGATGGGGGGGCATAGACAGGTGCGGACGTGGTGCGCATCCTAACGGCTGCTCGATATTCTCACCTTCAAGTCCGAGGAAGGGAAATGCGGTCACAAACACTCCTCGCAAAAAACAAGTTGCCATCCTGCAGGAAGTTCAGAATTCTGGGAGAATCCAGTGCACCTAGAACAAAACAGCACCAAAACTATCAGTTAAAAAAAGGCTGTGTGTTTTAAAACCCTCCTGTCACCCCTGAACACCCCCTAGGAAACTGCCGACGTAAAAAAAAAAAAAAAAACCAAACCAAAAAAACCCCACCAAAACCCAAGCTGCAGCCCAGGGCACTCTCTCCTGTGGGTGCCGCTGGACCCTGCCCAGTCCCACAGCTCTCGCCCAGAAGGAGCTCCCTGGGCAGAGCCCGGGGCTCATCTACTCCAGGGCCCCCCGCACCGAACCGGCACTTGGGCATCCTGGAGGACTGCGGGCCCATAGAGCGCAAGTTCGGAGGACTGAGGGGCACTTCCGGCATCATGGAGGACCGCGGGGAAGCGGCGGGAGCCTGCCGGAGCCCCGGAGGAGCCGGTGAGTCCCCCGCGAAACGAGTGCCGACGGCGGCCGCGGTGGCGGCGCCGCTGTCTCGGGGCCGCATCCGCGTCGTTTCTCTCCAGAGCTGCGGCCGGTGCTTGGAGGGGGGCGGGGGGGGGGGGGTATGGCGCCGCCATCTTCTGAAGGCTGAGGCTGCCCGCGGCGGGGATGGGGCCGCGCGGCCAGGAGGGGACAGGCCGCCGCCCCGCCGTGCAGAGCTGCGTTCCTTGCGTGTTTCGGCAGGAATCGCTGTTGAATCCGTCTCGCTCTCGAATCCGTCTCGCTCTCCACGGCTTCCGGGCAGTTTCTCCGCCCGCCCTGCCGGTCCGCGGTTAGGCCGGCGCGGAGCACCGGTGACGGGACCTGCGGGCGTGCGTGAGGGGCTCTTGCGAGAAGAGCCTCGCAATAAGCAGGCTCAGCTCCGGGGCGGCACTAGTAAATGGCGTGGTCCTCGGGCGCCGTTAATTCGTGCCACGCGTTTGAGCTGGAATTTGAGAGAATAGTCTGTTATTTAAATGGCCCGATTGAAGAGTTGACTGGTACAAAAAGCCGCTGAACGAACGGCTCACAGCCAGCGAGCGCTCCGTGTACCGCTGCTGAAGGGAGCAGGAGCAAAGCGCAGGCACCCGACTGACACAAGAGGAAAAGGTTCATTACCGTTGGAAATCACGGTTTCGGATTGTGAATTAGGACTCAAATTAGGGGTACGTTCACGACGACCGTTACCCTAAACTGCTCCCAATTGGTATTCTATTTCTGCTTCCCAAGGAGAAAATTTTCATCTGATGGTGCTGCGGGGGTATCTTTAATGCATCAGTTTAAGATGGCTAGTATTGTTAAACGGGCATTCATGATGCCCAGTTAGCGTTCGATCTGTTTCTAAAATGAAATCTAAGTTTTTGTTCGTCGGATTTAATTGGCGTCGGTTTTTTCTTTTAGCTCTACTT
This sequence comes from Leptosomus discolor, assembly GCF_034619465.1. Classification (NCBI taxonomy): domain Eukaryota; kingdom Metazoa; phylum Chordata; class Aves; order Leptosomiformes; family Leptosomidae; genus Leptosomus; species Leptosomus discolor. Next base: position 9,335,405 of record NC_141405.1, read on the forward strand.
GGAAGGAATTGGTACCCGTCCCCTCCTCCCCCCCCCAACGGCTATGTTTAAATTTTGGCAGTCGTGACTCCCTGTTGGTTTTCTAATTTTCCTTTTATTTTAAATCTAAATCTTTTAGCGTTATGTTAGTTCACCACCGCCCGGGAATTCTTTTAGTACCTACGTTTAAACGGAGCCGTTATTGAACGATTCCTTTTTTTATTTCTCTTTATCTAAAAATCTAAAGCTTCGATTACTCTTTTGGTTCTAAGCAGGAGTCACTGTTGCCTCCCAGCTTGCTTACAGCGGTGTGATCGTTTAAGCGTTAGAGCCTCCCAATTAGTTTCCAGTTCAATTGGTTTAGCAGTGGTTATGTTTAAATGGAGCTGTTAACGACTCCCAATTAGTTTTCTGTCTTTATCACTTCAAGAGGGTCTCTAAACTATTCATTTTTTGAATTGCAGTACGGACCGGGAATCATTACTGCCTGGTTCATTAAGTAACATCTGCCACTAAATTTAGTCATTACTCAACCCTAGGTAATATTTCTTCTCTTTAGGCGCGCTCTAATATTTTGTGACTTTACCACGAAGTGGATTAACTAGGACGCGTGATTTTTTTCTTTTCCTGTTAGAGTTGTTTCGCTACAGCTATTACTTCCAGTTAGTGCTCTGTTGTTGATATTCTGCTGCTTGCCCTTTGATTACATCAATGGGGAGTAAGTACTGTCTGCAAAGCGGGAAGCAATAGCTAGAGCGGACGACGGGCAGTATTTGCTCCCAAAGACTATTCTGGTTACTGTGACGGACATTTTTATTTTAAACGTTTTGACGTAAACGAGCGGTAAAAATTAAACTAATAGAAACTGACCACTTTGGAATTCCCCAGGAAAAACCACCGGAGCGCCTCGACGCAACCGGAGCCAGGACGCCTGCCGCGGTCCACTTGGGACGCTCGACGGTTTTGCACTCCGTCTCCAAAGCTTGAAGCTCCGCGGAGCGCAACCTCCCCGAGCGGCGACTCGGCCTGTAGCCACCGCCCGCTCTTCTCTCCGGCTCCGCCACCCGTTTTTCCAGAGCAGCCCAAAATCCCGGGGAAGCGAACCCGCGCACAGCAGATACGCCGCGACACCAAACCTCCGGCTGTCCAGCTGCGCCGCCCCCGACCGTCGCTGCTGCGCCAACGGGAGCCTCCGGCCGACGCAGTGCCGAGCGCCCGCGACCCCGTCGGCCGCCGGCTCTGCCAGCGGCGCGGTCCGGCGAAATCCGCGACGCTGCCGAGTCTGCGGCGAGTCCGGGGCGTGTTTTTTTAGCGAAGGAAAAGGCCATTGCAAGTCTCAAGTCCGACCTGCAAGGAAAAAGAAAGCCCGCGTAACAAGGCTAGACCCGTTCCTGTCTGTTGCAGAACTTGTACCAGCGCTACATTCTGGACGGGACCGAATGACAAAGCCGAATGACAGCCTGCAAGAATCCTCCTCTCAGAGCTCTCTGGTTGCAAAGGGAATATTGTAGATCACCAGCAGTTGTAAGACACTGAGACTCCTACTTTTCTCCATCTGCCTCCCTCAACAGAAATAAGTCCCAAAGGACAGAAAACCCCAGGATCGGGTTGAAATCAAACGGAACCCAAACCAAAAACCAAAACCAAGGAAAAACCGTCGGGGAAAAGAACCCCAAAGCATCAGGAACTGTACCAAGCACCTTAAGTAACACTGAAGCGACTCGAACCAAAACAAGTGACAAAGCACCTCAGGAGAGGTGCCAGGAAAGACAAATGAGTCCACACAGAGCAACGCCCGTGTCCTTCTGAGAGGACTAGGCAGGTGAGAGAAGGCCCTTTGAAGGCTTGTGGTTCTGAGAAGGCCGCTTGTCACGCAGATTGATTCTGGTGCCTGGATGGGAAATGGAGGGGACTGAGGGGCGCACGAAGGGGAGGGAGGAACTCGGACAGCTTACGGAGATGCCTGCGGTGCAAAGCCAGGCTGCAGGATGGCTCGGCGTCGGTGCCATCGACCCCCCCCCAAAAGATGCTGTGACCCCACTTGGGGACGACAACCTCTGGCCCCGGCGCCCCCGGGGCCGGGCAGAGGCAGCAGCGCTGGGCGTAGCTGGTGGCAGGGGGCCCGACGGGGGGGAACGCGTCCCGGCAGGGCCTGGCCAGGCCCAGGAGCACATCTGGTCCTCGCTGAGGGGCTGGAGCCGATGGGGGCCTGAGGAGTACAGGGGTGGCCTGGTGTCCCCGGCCGCAGCTCTTCCCTGCCGCAGCCGCCTGCGCTCCTGTCCGCGCCCGAAGCCCCATGCCCGCAGAGGCAGCTGGGTCTGGAGCTGCCAGCGCCAGCAGCCCCAGAGCAGAATGAGCTCCCTGAGCAGAGGCCGAGGCTCATATACCCCAGGCCCCGCCCCCGGGCAAGTGGTGGGGATGGGACACAAGGGGGGGCGGTGCCGGTGAGGGGGGGGGCTGGGCAGCAAGGCACGCCAACGGGAGGGTGGGGCATGGGGCAAAAAAGTCACGCCCGGGGGGGGGGGCGGTGCTGGGGTGGGGTGCAGAATAACAAAGGCAAACCCGGGAAGGGGAAGGGGGTGGGGGCCGGGCAGGGCACGGCCACTGTCGGCGAGGCCATGGGGGGGGCGGTGCTGGGGCGAGGTGCAAAGCAGCAAGGCACTCCCACGGGGGGAGCGGTGCCGGGGCGGGGCGCGGGGAAGCAGGGCACGCCCACGGGGGGGCGGTGACGGGGCGGGGCGCGGAAAAGCAAGGCACACCCACCGGGGGGGGGATCAGTGCCGGGGCGGGGCGCGGGGAAGCAGGGCACGCCCACGGGGGGGGGCGGTGCCGGGGCAGAAAAGGCACACCGGGGGGGGGGGGGGGTCGGGGGGGGGGGGGTCGGGGGGGGGGGGGGGGCAAGCAGGGCACGCCTACAGTGGCCAGTGCCGAAGAACAGCAGCAAGGCACGCTCACGGCGGGGGGGAGGCGCCGGGTGGATTTGGGGCCAGGCACACCCACCCTTAGCAAGGCCACCGAGTTGGGGGTGGCATGGGAAAAACCCCACCTGAAGGCGGAGACAGGGGTACGGGGGGGCATAGACAGGTGCAGACGTGGTGCGCATCCTCACGGCTGCTCGATAGTCTCACCTTCAAGTCCTAGGAAGGGAAATGCGGTCACAAACACTCCTCGCAAAAAACAAGTTGCCATCCTGCAGGAAGTTCAGAATTCCGGGAAAATCCAGTGCACCTAGAACAAAACAGCACCAAAACTATCAGTTAAAAAAAAGGCTGTGTGTTTTAAAACCCTCCTGTCACCCCTGAACACCCCCTAGGAAACTGCTGACATAAAAACAAGAAAAAAAAAAAGCCCAAGCTTCATCCCAGGGCACTTTCTACTGTGGGTGCTGCTGGACCCTGCCTAGTCCCAGGGTTCTTGCCTCGCACGTAAGAAGGAGCTTCCTGGGAGAGTTCAGGGCTCATCTACCCCAGGCCCCAACCACCACCCTTCCCAAAATCATAGGCAACTGGGTAAACTGAGACACGGAGAGAGGGGACCTAGAAATGCCAGTTTCACAAGCAATGAGGAAGAATGAAATCAGAGCTGGTGGGGTGCCAGAAAGGAAACGACATAGAAAGGAAAGGTAGAAGGTGACACTTTACAGGGCAATGCTAGCAAAAGAGCAAAAAGCTTTGGGGAACTAGACAGCCTGAAAGGCAGACAGAGGCAGGGACAGGCAAGGAGGCAGGCAGAGATCCAGAGAACCGGGGCAGGGATGGCCCTGGACACACACGAGGGGACACGTGGCTCCTGGTGACAACGGCAGACCTTCACCGCCCCGAGGCTTTTCTCTCTGTCTCTGCCCCTTCCTCCTCCACAGTGCCAGCTGCCTGACCTTAGGAGCAGGCGGTGGGTGACTCAATGCACTTCTCTCACGAGGTTTCCTGGACATGCAGCAGCTCACACGTGTGCAGCCAACAGAGGCGCCAAGGTCCTGGTGCTGTGTTATGGTGGCATTCTCTGTTGTGGATGGGTGGGAGGGATCCTTCCTTGCCACAGGGACCAGCTGGAGACAGTTGCCTGTGGAAGCCCCTTGGTTTGACTCCTCAGCCAGCTCCTGCAGGCAGGCATGCCCAGGCAGCCCCCTTCATAGCCCAAAGTAGGGCCAGCCCCATCATTAGCCTCAGTGGCCACACCTGCCCCAGCTGGAGCCCATCAGGAACAGGGGCCTGGGCAAAGCCCCACAGCACATGGCCCCCTCCCTGGCACCTGCCCACAGCCACGAGCTCTGCACCCAGGGGCTTGAATACCATCCAGGGGCACAGAGGAGGCAGGAAAAGTTTACTCACCTCTGCCCAGAACAAATCCTGGCACTTAGCTGGCTACAAGGCTCGGTGTGCAAACACAGCAAACGCAGCAGGAGAGAAGGGAAAAAGCAGGAGGAAGGTAGAGAAGAGGTGGGGGACAGGCAGCCAGTAAACGGGATGCTGCAAACAGGAGAGGGACAGGGAGCAGGACAGTAGCATAGAGAGAGGAGTACTGGGACACTGAGCAAAAAACCCAGGGAGAGATGGAGGAATACATAAGAGCGAGGAGGAGCAGGAGAGAGAGGCCAAAGGGACCAGCAGGACCACAAAGCAGGGACAAGACAAGGGACAGCGGAATATTGTAAAGCAATAGGGGAAAAGAAACAGAGGCAAGAACTAACACATAGGGTCAGGAAGACAAAAAGAGGGAGCCTTACAAAGACAATGTAAAAAGTGACACCATTTCCACCCCCATCTTGACTTCCACGTTTTCCCTGACTTCGCACCCCATCTCAGCCTCCACTTTCTTCCAGCCCTGCCTCTCCCCCTGGCTTGAGGGGAAGCCCCAGTGCAATCAGGAAGGTGTTAGGCTGTCCATCAGGCTCCCACAGCAAAGGGGCCAGGACAGAAAGCCATTGCTGGCCCTCCCCATCTCTGGGCAGCCCTTTCCCAGGCAGCAGAAGGAGCGGCAGGCAGGGCAGCAGAGGTGGACCGGGACACACACAGGAGAACGTGTGACTCACCCCAGCTCCTGGCACCAGCTCAGATCTTCAGCACCCCAACACTTTTCTCTCAACTCCCCTCCACTGCCAGGCTGGCCAGCGGCTCACACACACAGCCGATGCAGGCACCAAGCTGCCAGCAACGTGTGCTGGTGGTCTGCTCCATCATGGACAGCTCAGGGGGATCCTTCCTTACCACAGGGACCAGCCATTCCATTCTGGAGGTACCTCCAGCTACCTCCTCAGCCAGTTCCCCTTTATCAGCTCCCTCAGGCAGCCCCTTTATAGCCCACAGGAGGGCCGGCCCTGTTATTAGCCCCACTGGCCACACCTGGAGCCCATCAGGAACAGGGGCCACAGGCAAGAACAAGCACCCAGGGACAAGGAGCTCTGAAGAGGGAGATGTAGGAAGAAAATGTAAAAAGCGATACTGCTTTTCCACTCTCCCACCCACCCCTGCCCTTGGGAAAGCCTGATGGAAACCATGAGACTTCAGGGTGTCCCTGCTGGGTGCCCCTCATTCCCCCTGATATCTACTGGTGATGGCATTTTGGGCCCAAGGAAGTGCCAGAGCGAAGTTTGGAATGCAAACAGTTTGTTTAAAACAGTTTGCATCTGGAGCAGCACTTCTTGTAGCGGTGGGGGCAAGGCAGGTGCATGGAGCAGGGACAAGGGGGGGGGACACACAAAACATGGTAATGGGAGGCAGGTGCAAGGCACACCCATGGTGGGGGGGCGGGGGGGGGGGGAGGAAGGCAGGTGCACAGGGGGAGGATAGGGTGTGAGCTATGCACACCCATAAAGTGGGTACAAAAATCTGTCAGGGATAACCTGATTGAGGAAGATGAAGTTGACCTTGACAGCATTCCAGTATACCCTTGAAAAGACAGAAGAAGTGGATGAAGAATGTTGTAAACAAGTTTGAGGAAGTTATAAGAGATTGAGCAAGAAGAGACTGAGCAAGTAATACCACAGAGCAGAAACTTGGCAAGAGAACAGTAGGTACAGTGAGAAATACAGTAGGAGCTCCAGCCAATCATTATGTGAATGGAGGTGAATGGACAAAGCTATTGAGCGAATCATTTTAGCAGCCTTAGTGCATGAACAGGTGGACAGATAAGAAAGGTTATAAAAGGGTACGCTTTTTCTGCTGCACCATCTCAGCCATCTTGGTTTTTGCAACTTAATAAAGACTGCCTTCTTACATATACTCTTGTCGTTGTCCATCCCTACCATGAAAAAAAGCAGGCAAGGCAGGCCCATGGGAGGCAGGGACATGACAAGTAGGGCCAGGCACACACACGGGAGTCAAGGCCACAAAGATCGGGGTGGCATGGGAAAAACCCCACCTGAAGGCAGAGACAGGGGTATGGGGGGGCATAGACAGGTGCAGATGTGGTGCACATCCTCATGCTACTCGATAATCTCACCTTCAGTCCTAGGAAAGGAAATGGGATCACAAACCCTTGTCACAAAAAACAAGTTGCCATCCTGCAGGAAGTTCAGAATTCCAGGAAAATCCAGTGCACCTATGTCTTGGTTTGAAAGACAGGTGTCTGTGGAGGAAGGCAGGAGCCTCCCTTGAAATGGAAAGTGCAACCCCCTTCCCTCCAAATTATTATAATTTTGAAATTAACGGGCGTTCAGGCAAAGATATGGGGAATAGGAATAACAGTTCTTTACTAATATATATATATATATAAATATATATATATATATATATATAACACAAGGCAGGGAAAAAACAAACAACCCACTGGTTTACACTGACAGAGTCAGGAATACAACCTGACACCCTGTTAGGGTGGCAGTAGCAGTCCGATAAGATGCTGGCTGCAGTCCTCCTGAAGCGATGGATGTAGTTCTGTGGAAGCAGCAATCAGGTAAAAGAGTCTGGTCTTCCTCCGAAGGTCCAGTGGTAGGTAGGTAGCTCTTGTCCTCTGGAACTCCAGTGGGGGGAAAAGCTCCTCTGGGAATCCACTGGAAGAAGGCTGCTAGGGTGTTCAAAATCTCTGTTTTTATTTGACATGGACTGCTTGGCTCCTTCCCCCCCGCCCCCCCCCCCCCCCCCCCCCCCCCCCGGGCGGAGCATCTCACAATGGGATGGGGAGTCGTGAGGCAGTTCCTTGATGGGCCATTAACAGGAGATAGTCCAGGAGCGAGTTATCGATGAGTCAGGCGATAAGGCATTGTTGTGCCCAGTAACAGGAGATAGTCCGGGGGGGGGGGGGAGGCAGAGAGCACCGCCCCACCTGGTCTCAACAGCTCCTGAAGATGGTAATAGAATATTTTTTTCTTTTGGCACATTTTGCACTGTAACCCAGGACAACCTAGAACAAAACCACAGCAAAACTGTCAGTTAAAAAAGCTGTGTGTTTTAGAACCCTCTCATCACCCCTTAACACTCCGTATGAAACTGCTGACAAATAATAAAAAAAAAAAGCCCAAGCTGCATCCCAGGGCTCTCTCTACTGTGGGTGCTGCTGGAGCTTGCCCAATCCCACAGCTCTCACCTCGCACAGAAGGAGCTCCCTGGGCAGAGCCCGGGACTCATCTACCCCAGGCCCCGCCCACTGCCTTTCCAAACATCCCCAGGGGAAGGGGCCGCCGCGGGGCACAAAGGTGAGAGCGTCCGGTGCGTAGCCCACTCACTGTAGGCGGTAGCAGGAGAGAGCGCGGCAGCGCGCACCCGGAGCTGCAGTACCGTCTTTTGGTCACAGGGTGGCAGCAGGGTGCGCGGCAGCGCCGCCGGGGCTGCATAACCGCTTTTTGGTCATAGGGTGGCAGCAGGGAGCGCGGAAAGCTCCGCTGGGCCTGCAGTACCGACTTTCGGTCACAGGGTGGCAGCAGGGAGCGCGGCAGCGCCTTCGGGGCTGCAGTACTGCTTTTCGGTCACAGGGTGGCAGCAGGGAGCGCGGCAGCGCCTTCGGGTCTGCAGTACTGCTTTTCGGTCACAGGGTGGCAGCAGGGAGCGCGGCAGCGCCTTCGGGGCTGCAGTACTGCTTTTTGGTCACAGGGTGGCAGCAGAGAGCGCCACAAATCGGTGTCACCGCACACGCGCGTGTACCACGCCCCAGTACCCAACCCTAGTCAAATCGTGGTAGCAGAGCGCGCGCCGCGGGCGGCCGCCAGCGCGCATGCGCGTACCCCGGCCTGCAGTACCGCACACCCCCCACGCGCAGGCAGCACAAAGCGCCGTTTCACGCAGCACCCCCGTGCGGTCACAGCGGCGCAGCAGCACCTGCGTCTTTCTCTGACACTGGGGGTACAGGGGACCCGGAGAGGGGTGGGGGATGACCGACACCAACGGCTCTCCCCGGCATAACCCACAGACGAGCACTCACCTGCCACAGCCCACGAGACAGAATCCATGCTCGATGCCTGCCCCCCGCCAGATCATCGACGCCGGCTGCCGCACAGCAGAGGGGTGGCAGGGCGTCTGCCAAAGGACGGTGCCATGGCTCTTGCTCGCACTCGGCTCTGCCACGTTCCCCGTCTCGGACCACGCCCGGACGGGCTCCCCAGAGCAACAACTGCCCCTTTCCCCACCGGACAGCCGTGGCAGAAAGCTTGGACAGAGACAGAGCTGGCCCCGCGGGGCGAGAGTGCTGAGCCACCGGCAGGCAAACCTGGGGGGGGGGGCGAGCTGCTGCGCAGCACCGGACACTCACAGCAAGACATCGGGAAACAAAAGGCCCCAGCCATAGTTCAGCACATTAGAAGAACAACACAGAAGCAAGGAGAGGAATTCAATAGAACGAGGGACAGGAGAGCAGTCGAACTGAAGGAGACCAGCCCGAAATACAGACACATCCTCTACAAACCAGAGTGATTTGAATACTTAACACTCCATAGAAAGACAAACAGATACGATTTCCAACCCCTTCTTAGCAGAAAAGCAACTGCTCTTGCTCATGTTTGATGCCCTTCCTTAGAGCGCTGCTGCAGAACAAGGCTGTACACCCCCATCTAGATCTATGCTTACACCTGTCTTCAAAATACACAGTTGTTAATTGACTCTGCTCCTGCCCCACCTTGTTCTATCATGTCACATGATTAGAAACCAAGTACTTCAGAGCGCTCTGTCAAAACACAGGGAAGAAACTCAGTAACATGCAGCTGCCTCTGGCTTGGAAAGAGTTAGAGAAACCCCTGACCGCTTAAGTATACCTCATACATTACATGCTGTACTGATTCGGCAGCGAGTTTAAACCGCGTTAGTCATTCTGCCAATTATACAATTTTAACTTTCTCTAGAGTTTCATATATGACAGGAAAAGATCAGTGAAATAATAGATCCCCCACATGGTTTTACTCATTAAAAAGAAAAAAAAAAAAAAGAAATTCAAATCCCCAGGGCTGCAACAGGTAAGGCCACCGAACAGGACTGGCAGATGCACTAAGGCTTCTGGCTGTACCAAAGCACGCAGAGGAACATTTTTTAATCGTATCTCGACCGTTGCAACCAAGAATGTAAAGACCAGTGACGCCATCCACTTTTGGAACACTTGCTGTGCTTCAGTCTTTGGAAACAAATTGACTTTGCTGTTGTTTTGTTTTTCAAAAGAGGGCAAAAAGTCTCACTGCTCATGACTTCTACAGCCAAGCACACAGAGTCCGACAGGCAGTTCGTACAACGCAATTTCTTTGAAGGAGAAAGATTTCCATTCCAGGAAAATCCCTTTTCCAACTGAAATCAAAGTTACGCACTGCAGGACAACGGTCCCTGGTCCCTCAGCTTCGCTTCCAGAGGGCTGGGGATCCGCGTCCATCCTCAGCAGAAACCACATCAACTAACCTGATTACTCCTGCAGTTGCCACGTTCCTCCTCATCGCCTACAGAAAAAAAAAAAAAAACCCACACACACCGCTGACAGTGGTAGCTGTCACACGGGTCACCACAGACCTCCTCGAAACACCCTCCTCCTCAAAAGGAACGTGGTCTTCCGCTCAACTGCTCCGCACCGATTCCCGTGTTGGACGCTGCAGCTGTCATCGCTTGCGGCCCCCCTAAGGTAGCAACAGACAGAGAAATACCGTCACGCTTGGGAGAAATCACCAGCCCCACGCTCCTCCTTGCTGCTCCTTAGCTCACCACCTCAAAAGCTCACCCAACTCCAAAGGCAGCTGCGTAACACCTGCACAAACGCACAGAAACGCTTGACCGAGCTGCCGCAGGATGCTCCGCTCTTGGACGCCGGCCCGGCTGACAACCGCCTCGCCTCCTCAGGCCGCTGGTCGGCGCGCAGCTTCGCCCCTCCGAGGCTACGTGCGTGACCTGCGAAAGCCAAAACAAAAGGCACGTGCTGAGATACCGCCCGAAACCACAGCCTGCCCGTGCCCATTCCCCTCTCCTCCTCCTCTACCTCGGCCGCCCACCCACCCTACCTCTGCCAGCTGCCGCGTTGAGGCTCCGGTACCACCTGTAAAACACAACCCATAAGGGATGCTTATAAACTTCACAAACGACACAACGCCTGAAAAGTAACTTCTCTGCTGCAGCCCACCAGTCCCAGCTCACCTCGCCCCAGCCACCCGCAGTGCCGATACCCTGCTTCGCTCGCTACTTCGTGCCTTTGGAATACAACAAACCTACCAAGACCTGTCAGCTGCTCACACAGCCATCGGCCGCATCTGCCCGCTGACACTGCGTGCCAACCCACCTTCTTATGGCCGCTCCCCCGCCCCTCCTCTAACCCTTTGGTGCACGGCTCGTCTCACTGCATCTGAAAACGGCATCGAACGAGTCACCCGGCTGCGGAGCAACAGCTTAACGGTTCCGGAGATCTCCTTTCCATGTAGGAATACCCTCTAGACTCCAACAACAGCCAGCCAGCCATCACAGAAAACCAAAGCCAAAGCAACACCTGGCCCTACGCGTACGACCCTTAGCACCTTCCACCCCGGAAGTCAAATGCCACGGCCCCTGACGAAAAGATACGGCCGCGGCCGCAACCGCAACGGTGGACGCGCGAGAAGCCGGGCCCCAAGACCCAACATCCACAGGACGCGGAGAAGTCGTCGTCCCAGAAGAGGGCTCCGTGAGAACAGACCGCTCGACAGCGGATACCCCAGCGCATCCTGGACCACTCGTCACCTTCTCGGACACGAGACGTGCTGGACAGATCTGTGTGTGGAGCTTCTCGCGCGAGACGGGGAGCGCTCGGTCGGCGGTACCCCGGTGAGTCGAGGAGCACGAGACCCTCGGTGCGGCTACCGATGCGCCCGCCTACCGCAAAAGAATAAACCTCCGGAGCATCGAGACCTCATTAATGTGCAGTATAGCGCACACGGAACAAGCACCACCGACCGCCTCCTTACCACTGAACCCCTCAAGGAATCACAGCGGCGGTCAGCTGACGGAAAAACCACGGCGGCTGAAAGATCTAACACAGGCACCTTACAACCACAGAAACCGGTGCTAAACACACAACAGGTGAAAAACTACACGGAAACGTAACTGCTGTGACCGGCACTACGACACGTCTCATCAGGCGCGTCATGAAAAAGTCAGAAACGGAGTAATGGGAAGGCTCGCGTGCCCGGGCCTACGACAGAAGACAGACCCTGGCTGGAGACTGTTACCAGCGCAAAGAACGCAGACCCTCTTCTCTGAGAAGTTCTGGGGAAGATGCCTTCTCGAGAAACTCTCAAGCTCCGTATACAGGCGAGTACAAGATGCTCACCCTAACCCTCGCTGGACAATTTCACCATCAGTCCTATTAAGAGAGAAAAAAGAGCATAGATCAAGACATCAGCAACTTACACAGCACACAGTAAAAACGGTGGGGAAAAAAAACAAGGTTCCATCTCCCATAGTCAGGAATTCCAAAAAAATGCAATGCATCTAAAATTTAAAAAAAAAAAATGGCAGGCTATTAAACCATTTTGCCACCCCCAAACCCTCAGCGGAAAACCGCCAGCCTGAAACAACAAAAACAACTGCATAAAAGGGTACTTCCTACTATGCCTACAGCCGAACCTCGGCCGGTCTCGAAACTCTTCCCTCACACCGACGCCTCCGCTTCTTGCCGTGAGCAAACCCCCGACGCCCGCGCAGCCCAGCCGGCTCCAAGAGCTGCCGCCAGCGACCAGACCAGCGGAGCGCCCGCACCGCAGCAGCCCCGGAGCAGAACGGGCTCCCTGTGCAGAGGCCAGGGCTCGTACACCCGGGGCCCTGCTCACCACCCTTCCTGCAATCCCCTGGGAAAGGGGCTGGGGCGACCCCCAGCAGACACAAGGGCGGCCGGAGGAGCAGCGGGGAGTTTCCTCACCTGCCTCCGTGTCACGGGGTACAAAGCACTGAGCAAAGACAGCGACCCGTACCGCAAAGGCCGACACCTGCTCTTCTACTGCAGGTATCTGCGGCACCAGCAACGTGACCGGGCAGGGAATTAAACTAACGGAACCGCTTTAACTGGGAGAATAAGGACACAAACCTGAGCCAGGTGCAGTCAGCAACATCCCCGGGGAGGAACCAGCAACCAAGTCCTCAGCGCTGCCCCTGGGAGACACAAAGAACGGCCAACTGTTGTCCACAGCGACGGCCACCCCTTTCCCCAGGCAGGAACCCCTCCTTCTGCAGGAGCTCCTGGAGACGCCCCCTCCTGCCCCAGACCATTGCCAACGGCACCCGTGCTTATGGGGCAATAAAGCACGTTCGCGGGTCAGCTTGCTGCTGCGAGGGCAGGGTCTGGGGTGGTCAGGGGCTACGGGACAGGTGCTGGAGCTGTGGGCAGCTGCATGGGGCGCGCAGGCTGGAGCACTTTTCCAGGGGGTGGGAAGGCCTCCAGGTGCCCGGAGGCAGCCATCTGCCCCTCTTCCTCCTTCCTCTCCACCAGCTCACAAAACCCCTGGGAGCTGCCCTGACGGGGCCCGACGTCTGCTGTCGGCACTCTCGGGCAGGCGTGCCCTAGCAGCACCATCCCCTGGGGCTGCGGCCCCATGACACAGAGCGGCCATCGCCATCAGCCTCGCTGGCTCCCTCCGGGGCTCCTCCGGCACCAGCCCGCAGCTGCAGCCATGGCCCCTTACCCCCGCTGTGTACCTGCTCCCCTGGACTCTCTGACCGCTGCTCAGCAAGTACAAAGGAGACAGAGCGAGGGTTTATTTGCAAACCCATCTAAGTGCGAGGAACACGCCTGCTCTGGGGCTCAGAGCCCGTCCACTCACCCTTCCCTGGGACCGCTCGGCAGTCCACGCTGGGGCAGCAGGTACGGAGAACGAAAACACAGCCATGGGGAGCTGGGCAGAGGAACAGAAAGAGAAAAATAAGGTGAGGGAGAGGAACTGAGGAGCAGAGAAAGAGAGGTACCGGGAAAAGAACAGAGAGGGGGAGACACAGATAAAGAAAGGACACAGAGTCCTGGTCTGTGGAAGGAAAACGGGGTCAGGGAGCCAGGCGGGTGAAAAGAGCACGCCCACCAGCCCTGTGCCCAGGGGGCAGCAGCGGCCTTTCCTCACGGGGAAGTGGCAGCGGGCACGGCGGCCCCATCCCACAGGCCCTGCAGCATCGCGCGGCCGTTACCGGCGGCGCCCGCCGGCAGGACAGCCTGCTGCTCGCCGGATGCAGCGCTGAGCATGGTGCCCGAGCCGGACGCCCGCAGGCAGCCATGCGGCCCTGGCAACGAGCCCACAGCTCGTGCGGCGGCTGTGGCGAGGGCTGGGCCGTGCCGCAGGAGCGGGGGGCCATCACTCGACCCCCGCAGCGCAGCACCTCCTCCCCTGGGCTCCCTCACAGCCCCTCGCCTGCTGTGAAGGGACTGCAAACGCAGCTGGGAGGGCAAAGGAGACTGCGAACGTTTCTTCAGTCACGCAGGTAGCGGATGCAGCGAGAGCGCCTGAGGCAGGGAACAGGATGGCGAGAGAAAGACAGGGACAGGGAGCCCGACAGGTGGAGAAAGAAGCAGCAGGGAGAGAAGAAGAGAGGCAGCAGATAGAGGGAGAAGGGAGCAGGGCAGAGACTGACAAAGGAGGACGGAGACGCAGGACAAAACTGGGACAGGCAGCACGACAGAGAGGAAGGAAAGAAGAACAGGGGCAGGAAGCTGGACCGAGACACATGGAGAAAGACAACAAAGAACAGGGCAGAGAGGGAGGATGAAACAACAGGGACAGGGAGCCAAGACAGCCAACGATGGAGGGAAGGGGCGGGGGTGGGGGGAACAACAACACGGTACAAACCACAGAGCTACACACTACAGGTGGAAGAATTAAAAAATAGAGCCGGGGAGCCAGGAAAAAAAAAAAAAAAAAGCTGGAGAGCAAAAAGTATAGCGATTCATACAAAAAGGGAGGGAATATTAAAATAGCGTCATCAGGGAGCCAGAGAAAGCGAGACGGAGAAAGGACAAAAGCAACAGGCTACAGGGCAGAGAGGGAGGAACTCATGAGCAGCAACAGAGCTCCGGCCAGAGAGAGACAGAAAAAAGTACAAGACTGCAGGGGCTGCAGGGCAGAGAAGGAAGAATTGACCAACAGGGACAGGGGACCAGACAGAGCGTGATCGAGAACAGAAAAAAACAGCAGCGGGCTACAGGGAAGAGGAATTCAAGAGCAGGGACTGGGAGCTGGACAAAGAGACAGAAAAAAAAAAACCAAACCACGAAACAGTGATGGGCTATGAGACAAATAAGGAGGAAAGAAAAAACAGCAGCAGGGAGCCAGACAGAAGAGACTGAGAAACACAGACAAATAGCTTGGGGCTATGGGACAGAGAATGTGGAATGAAAAGGCAGAGAGAGGGAGCCAGACAGAGAGCAGGGGGAAAATCCAGACAGGCTACGGAGGGGCAGAAGAAGGAATTAAAATCTGGGGACAGAGAGCTGAACAGAGAGGGATGGCGACAGCAGGGAATAGCAGCGGGTGCAGGAGTAAGAGGGAGAAAATAATCGATAGGGACAGGGAGCTGGATACAGAGGGTCAGAGAAAGGTGAAAATAGGGGTAGGGTAGAGGGCAGAGAGTAAGAATTAAAAAATGGGGGCACTGAGACACAGAGATGGAGAAAAGAAAAAAGCAACAGGCTACACAGCAAAGGAGGAGGAATTAAAAAACACGGACAGGAAGTGCGAAAGTGAGAAGGGGCTGGGGGGGGGGGGGTGGGCCGGGGACTCCAGGACACACGACTCCTGACAGGCAACAGGACAGAGAGGGAGGAATTAAAAGGGAGGGACTGGGAGCTGGGAGAGGGGGAGAAAGAAAAAGAATCACGGCACACTACAGGGCTGAGAAGGAAGAAACTGAACAACAGGGACAGGGAAACGGCCAAAGAGAGCCCAACGAAAGAAAATGTGCCGATGGGCTACAGGACAGAGAGGGAGGAGTGAAACAACAGGGAGCCAGAGCCAGGCACAGAGAGATCGAGACAGAAAAAACAGCCAGGAGCAACGAGGCGGGGCAGGGGTGGGGGGAAGCTGCGAGGATCTGGAGCCAGACAGAGCAACAGCAAAAGAAAATGACAGCGACAAGCTCCAGGGAGGAGCGGGAGGAATGAAAAGACAGAGATGAGGGGCCGGACCCAGTGTGACACACGCAGGAAGCACAGCAACAGCTGGAGGGCAGAAAGGGAAGAATTAAAACACAGGTACAGGGCGCCAGAGGTGGAGTGGGGAGACAGATAAAGGGGGAGAGGGCAGACAGAAAGACAGGCTACAGGGAGAAGCAGGAGGAATTAAAGAAATGGGATCCACAGCCGGACAGAGAGAAGGAGAAAGCAGCACAATCACCACAGGCTACAGGGCCCAGAAGGAAGAAACTGAAAAACAGGGAAGCGGGAGCCGTCCAGAGAGAGATATGAAGAAAGGGAAGATAGCGGGGAGCCGCCACACGGCAGCAAGGGAAGGATTAAAAAGATGGGGCAGGGAGACGGACAGGGAGCGATGGAGAAAGAAACAAAGCCCCTTGATGGGCTACAGGACAGAGAGGGAGCAACTGAAGACTCGGGGAAAAGGAGCAGGACAGAGAACGGAAAACCAGTGACGGGCCACAGGGCAGAGGGAGGAACCACATATGTGGGGAGAGGCAACTGGCCAGAGAGAGATGAGGACAGACAGATAACAGCAGTGGGCTACAGGGTTGAGAGAGAGAAACTGAAAAACGGGGACCGAGAGCCGGGAACAGGAGACACGCAGAAACACCAAATCACAACAGGCCACAGGACAGAGAGGGAAGAAATAAACATCTGGGACCAGGAGCAACCTACAGAGAGACGTCGGGAAACGGAAGTTTCAAGAACAATGCATACGAGGCAGAGAGGAAGGCATTTTTAGAAGTGGGTCAAGACAGGGACAGGGAGCCCAACAGAGACAGAGAGAACAAGAAAGCAACAACGGGCTGCGAGACAGACAGGGAGGAATTGAAAAATCCCAGCAGGGAGAGACGGCAAAAGGAATGAAATCGCAACACGAACTTCGAAAGCGACAGGCTGCAGGGCAGAGAGGGAGGAATTTTAAAAAATCCGGATCTTGTGCTGGACCAAGAGAGACCGAGCAAATAAAAATGGTGAGGCCTAAAAGGGCACACAGGAAGGAATTAAACAACAGGGACAGAGAGCCAGACAGAGAAAAGTCCTGACAGGCTTCCAGAGAGAGAGGGGAATTTAAAATTAGAGACCAGGAGCTGGACAGAGAGAGACTGAGACAGGGGAGGGAGGGAAAAAAAAAAAAAAAAAAAAAGACGGGGGCGGGCAAGGGGGAAATCACAGCACCATGTGAAAGACAGGGGGCCAGGGGAGGGGGATAGGGAGGGCCTGGGACACACAAGTGGGGCGATGGGGCCCCGAGGGCCCAGGACTCACCACATCCCTTGTTCTCAGTGCTGCCAGGAGAATTTGCCCGTTCAGACGCTTCCTTCTCTTCCTCTCCTCCCTTCCTCTTCTGCAGCTCCGGTCACATGGTGGTTCTCCACCTAAAAGATTACATGGCTGTCTCAACTCTTGCGAGACAAGGCTTCCTAGACATGTAGCCTCGCTCGTTCATGCGTCACACGGCCGTACCACGCCGTGGGTTACGCACATGGACTCTCTGCTTGCCTGCGGTGGGAGGCAGCTGCCGGCCGGCCGGCCTCTGATTCCTTCTTCTTTACCTTTCTCTGGCCTCTCCAGCTTCAGCCGCAGCAGCTCCTGTCCACTGCCCACAGCCAGCAAGCGCTCCGCCCGCCCCTTTTTGCCCCCACGCCGCGACGAGAGCGAGGTCAGGCAGAGACAACCCAGGCAAGACCGAGGCGGGTGCAGACAACAGCATCCTCAGGGGAGGAAGGGACACCTGTGCCCTCAGTGCAGCCTCTGGGAGACAAGGAGAATCAGTGACCATTATGATCGTAGATCATCCCCGGCCAAATTGCCTCCTTCCACAGCAGCTTCTGGAGATGCCACTTTTTCCCTGCACTGCAGCTAATGGCATCCACGTTAAGGCAGAATCAAGTGCATCCGAGGGCCAGCTTGCTGCCATCACAACAGGATGACCTGGGGAGACAGGCTGCAGGGGAGGTGCTGGAGCTGGAGGCAGCTGCGCGGGGCCAGCGGGGCCGGGGAAGGCTCAAGGGGAGCTCTGGCGAGTTGGGAAGGCACCCGGCGCCTGGAGGGGCGTCCGCCTCCTTCCCCTCTTCCCTCCCACCAGCTCCCGGGAGCTCCCCGGGGCTGCCCGCCGCAGCACGGGCCTTGAGGCTTCCCGTCCCGCCACCCCCGGCGGCCAGCGGCCAGCAGAGACTCCCGCACCAGCCGAAGGAGCTCGCTCGCCTCACCGCCGGCCTCGCCCCTCACCCGCCGCCATGCTGCTCTCGCGCACCGCGCATGCGCGAGCCGCCGCCGGCGCGCCGGAAGGGCCACGCCCGGCGCGCGACCGCCGCGCTGCGGGACCGCGCTTTGGCCGCGCGGCAGCAGCGCCCGCCGGGCGGCGTGTGCCCGGGGCGGCCCCGACGCTGCAGCCCCGCGCGTTGCGCGCCGAGCGCCCGCCGGCCCCGCGCCCCTGGGGCGGGAGGACACGCCCCCGGCGGGGCGGGAGCGGGGAAGGGGCGGGTCTGAGCTTGGGCTGGGGGCGAGGGGCAAGTCGGCGGGTGCAGGCGGCACCCGAGGGGCGGAGGGGCGGTGGGAGGGCGGTGCCGAGCATGGTGGGGCGGAGGGGGCACAAGGTCGGAGGGCAGGGGGTTCGGGGGCACGTCCCGCAAAAACCTCGCATGGGGCAACATCTCCATGGGAATCACTTGGGGGGGGGGGGGGGGACGGACGGGACGGGACGACACGACGGACGACAGGGATGGGGGGGGCGGGGGCGGGCAGAACAGCGGGGAGGAGACCCTCTGGGCCCCGGACTCTCCCCACCGGACAGCCCCGGCTGCAGCACCCGCAGGTCCCCGCTGGAGACAGAGCCAGGAGCCTCCGGCCGCAGGGCTGGCGCCGCCGGGCGAGCACGCTGAACGGCCGGCAGGCAAACCTGGGCAGGGGGAGCTGCCGAGCAGCACCAGACACAACACGGCAGCTCAAGAACAAAAATCCCAAGTTATGTCTCAGCATATGAGAAAAGTAACACAGGAGAAAGCAGAAGAATTCAGTGAGAATGAGGGATAGGATAGCAGTTGAGCTAAAGGAGGTCAGCTCAAACTACAACACATCTGTTCAAAGCCAGAGCCATCGGTACGCTTAAAAAAAAATTTAAAAAAAAAAATCAATACTAAGACTCATCAATACAATTTTGAAAGCATTCTCAGCATAAAAGCAAACACCCTTGATAGTGCTGGAAAACGTCTCGTCCCTTTCTCACAGCACCCCTGGGGGGAGATACACACACACACCCCCCCCCCCGCCCGTGAGACCGCATGAAGACCTCGTACCATCCTCGGACTCACCACAACAGCTACAGCCCTTGCGCCACCGCCGCTGCTGCTGCACGTCTCGCTTGCTCAGTCAATAAATCTGCAGAGTGAAGTGTAAAACTCTAAATAAACATAACAAAGTCATGTTTAAAACGTTCTTTAAAGAAAGAACAAATCTCAGTCGTTCACTTTATACCGAAAAAGCACGTGGATGTTCATGTACATCCAACAAAAACGCTTACACTACCAAAGTATTTGATTTGATGTTTGCGTTAACTGCACTCACCCAGCTGCAAGCAGATACCATTAAATCACCTGTCTCCAAAATACACCGTTCCCATCCGACTGGGGGGTTTCTTGTGCATTACACCATTAGGAGGGACATCTGGGCAGCTGCACCGCCCAGGAGAGATGCCACCAAATGGCCAGGGAAATGCACCACCGAAAGCCAGGCAGAAATAAAGTACTTTGGAGTGCTCCCTCCAAATATGGGGAAAACCACCCATAACATTCAGCAGCCTCTCTTTTTAAACACATAGAAGAAATACCGAATTGCTTAAACACCCTCTTCAATCGTACCCTGAAGCTCGCGGGCGGTTACAGTTTAAACAAGGCAAGTTCATTTGTATATTACACAACATGAACTGTTTGGGGTTTTTTCCTATCAGAAATGAAACTTATAAAAAATTAGTAAGATAAGAGATCCCCATACTATTTTACTTTGGGGGACACACACACACACGACACACACACGGACGGGACGATGACGGACAGGGATGACGACACAATGCAGAAATCAACTACCCAGTTCTGCAATGCTTAAGGCTACCAAACAGGACTGGAAGATTTGCCAGAGAGAGGTGGGGGGAAAAAACCCACCAAACAAGCAAAAAAACCCCAAACAACAAAACAAAACAACACAACACAAAAAAAACCCCAACCCACGACCTTGATTGCTCTTAGTACAGATGTCAGTATCTCAGTCAGGTTTTCACGTACCCCTATGAGATATTTTAAACACTTAAGGACTGAAAAAGGAGAAAGCTTTTATCTGGAACACAGTCCATTTCTTCAGAACATCCAAACTCTGACACACAGTTTCTTTCCCCTTTCAGCACCACACGATTCTCACAGAATCGTTTCTCAGCAAGCACACAAAACAGAAAGCTACGCACGCTCTCAGGAAGAGCAAATAAACGGAGGGGAGTACACTTCACACAGGCACAACGTGCTCCAGAACAGATCTTATTTTGAGTGTTTCTGCTGAAGCACTTCCTATCAAAACTAGAGAAGGAGAGCTGGCACGTT
This sequence comes from Leptosomus discolor, assembly GCF_034619465.1. NCBI lineage: Eukaryota > Metazoa > Chordata > Aves > Leptosomiformes > Leptosomidae > Leptosomus > Leptosomus discolor. The sequence goes on from NC_141405.1 coordinate 9,355,507, forward strand.
CTTCACGTTCACTTTAAAGTCCGTACTACAAGTACCTGGGGAAAAATGCAGACGCACGGGGCAGATGTACCTTGTCCTTGCAGGCCACTCGGGATCCTCTGGGCCAGTCTTGTACCTCCAGGGCAGAAGAAAGGGTCACCATGGTGAAATGATGCCAGTTGATAGTCTGCTGAGAGAGGAAAAAAAAAAAAAACAAGCCACCTTTTAGCACAAAGCGGGCTAGGAATCAAAAGCTTCCTATTTCGGCGAAGGTTTGCAATGACTACAACCGAGTGGAGGAAAAAGCATTTTGCATCATCTTTGGTACAGCTGTTGAGACAGGCCCACTAGAGATTTTGGTTTTCATAGAAAACTGGGTGCTTTCTGCCTTTTTTTTTTTTTTTCTTTTTTTTCCTCCTTCTGACTCATTGGCAGCTTCAGTCTCACCAGAACTCCCTTCCTTAGATCGACACAGATAACTACGCACCTTTTCTCAAGCCTACACAGAGCCAGGGTTTCCTCACCCTAGACATCCCAAATCGAATACTATCCTTAAAATGTACAGCGACCCACCTGTCCTTGTCAACCGCCTCCTTGCAGAAACTGCCCCTTCACAGCTCGTCCCCGTCTCGGCGGATTGTCCTGCTGGAGGATGAAGTGCAGAAGATGCGTATCCCCACAGCATTTGTCTGTGAGGGTACATGTTCAGAAATACTCCGAATCTGTAAGACAGACAGGTGTAATTTCTGTGATTTCAATCATCAGAACTCAATTGTGAGGAAACAAACTAACGTTTAAATGAAGGGTCTGTACGCTACAGTCCTAGGAGAGGGGCAGGGGGGAGAAAGGCATTACAAATTGGAAAAAAAAAAAAGGGCATGATTCGGAGCTCCCAATCATGACGGAGCGGTGGGGACAGTAACAAAAGCAAAGACAAACAGCAGCAACGTTAAGTGAAATCCAGCTTTAATTCTGATCACGTCTTTAAGAGACTCCCCAAGTCTATACCTCAGTCCTACGAAGGACTAGTTCTTTTTTTTGAAGGACAAGCTTTTTTTTTTTTAACACATAAAAGTCCCAGACTGAGGGCTCCACGGAATAGCATGTGGACTGAACCACAGGACAAGCAGTCATCAACACTCTAATGAAAAAACCAAATCGACTATAAACCAAGTTTAAACATCACTGTCCATCCTGTGTCTTTGGTTACATTTCTACCGGCATCTAGGTGCTCAAGAGTTCACTGTCCTCACACCACAGGTTACTGACAATGTACTCGGGCATCTAAAAATAAAAAGCCATCTCCACCCCACCCATAAAATCAGGGTGAACCACGAGAAGAGAAACTCTCAAGGCGGCAACAGGCAGCTCTGCACTTACCACGGAGGAAAGTCTGTTCCTCGGCCCGGAAAAAAAAACCACTCTCGACTCCCAAGAGACCTCCCGGGGAACGAACCGTGCTCCATTAACGGCGTTTTGTCTCCAGCTTCTCTGCCCCGGGCTTGGGTGGGGAGGGGCGGCGGGGCCCTTCCACTCGCCCTGGCCCCTCCGCGCTCCCCCAGCCCCACGTGGGCCATCGCCCAAGCACCGACCGCATCCGCCCGCGCGGGATCTCCCTCGTGGGACGCGGAACGCGACGCCGGGAAGAGGCGGCGGAACAGGAACCTCTTGGTCAGGTCGCCCGGCCAGCGGCGAGAAGACCGAGCAAGGTTCTGCCCGAGGGGCCGGGCAGGGCCCCCTGGAGCCCCAGCCGGCCCCTTTCCGTCCCCTTTGCCCGGCACCGAGCAGGCCCCGCCGCCCCGCCCCAGACACCGGCGAGCACCGCCCGGCCCGCTCCGGCACACCGGCAGGGCAGCCCGGCAGCGCCGCGCCCCGGGACCGCCGCTCCCGCCGTGTCGCGAGAGGCGCCTGCCCGGCTTCCGGCCCTGCGGGGACATCGCCCTCCCCACCCTCCCCCCCACGGCGCGGCTCCCCCCCGCTCCTTCCCACACGGCGCGGCTCCGCCCGCAGCCCCCCCCCGCTCCGCGCCTCCGACACGGGCCCCGCCGGCCTGGCCGCCCGCCTCACGGCTTTCCCCGGGACCCACCGGTCGATCGCCCGCTCCCCACTCACCCGCTCCCCCGGCGGAGCCCGAGCCAGAAGAGCCCCAGCCGCAGCCCCAGCCCCGCAACGTTCGGTGACCGCGCCGCTCCTGCCGCGACTCGCACTGCCGGGCGGTGCACCGGAGAGTGCAGGAAGCCACGCGCCCCGGAGGGGCGGGGAGAGAGGCGGAAGTGACGCTTCCGGCGGCGCGACAGGATGCAGGAACACGCGCCCACCAGGACGGGGGGATGCGGCAAAGCGCGCCCCCTGCCGGGCGGGGGGAGCATGGAAGACACACCCCTGGGCGGGCGGGAGCACCGCTGGGCAGCGCCAAAGCACGCGCACCAGGGGCGGGAGAAGGGAGCGGGACGGCACCTCCGGGCCGCCGCCGACCAGGAGACCCCGCGCACCCGCCGAAAGGGATGACTCGCTCGCCTCACCGGTGGCCTCGGCCCTCCCCCGGCGCGCCGCCGTGCTGCTGCCGGGCACGCGTTTGCCCGGCACGCGCTTGCCCCGCCCACCACCGACGCGCCGGAGGGGCCGGAGCCGGCGCGCGAACGGGCAGAGGGCGAGGGGCAGAACGGCAGCGCCGGCCCCGCGCCCGCGGAGCGGCAGCGGGGCTGCCTTACCGGGAGGCAGCAGACGGCGCCAGGCAGCCCCCGCGGTCTCGCATGGCCGCTGCGGGCGAACGGCAGCGTGGAAACAGCGAGCGACACCGCGCATGCGCGGGTCGGGGCTGCAGTACCTGCCTTTGGCCGCATGGTGGCAGCAGAGCGCCGCAAAGCGAACTGAAACGCGCAGAAAGCCCATTTAAGAAGCGCGGGCTCTGAGGAAATCCGGGGGCGATGGACAGAAAAGGCAGCGAACGTGCCCCTCCAGCCCGTGTCCGGGGCTACACGGCAACAGCTGCCCTGTCCCCCGATGACCCCTCACTAGCCAGGGAGGGGCGTCGAGAAAAGGGGAGGAGACCTGCGGGTCGAAGTGAAATCGGGTTTAACGAGACAGCACCACTACCAACAGAGGCATGCAAAGTTACACTGGGCCAAATGAACGTGCAGCAGCCACGATCGACAGGAGAGGGGTCCTCGGGAGCAAGGAGAAGCAGGGAAAGGAGAGAGCCCTGCAGGAGCCCCGCGGGAGATCCCCTTCCTCAGCAAACCTTCCCGCTTTATACTGAGCATGACACAATGGTCCGGGCTACACCTGTAGCTGACTCAAACTGCTAACAGCCTGCTGAGCATTGCTGGGCTGTGATTCTGGACCAGCCAAACCGTGACAGTGAAACACAGACAAGCAAGTCTGTAGACAGAAACTTTTAAAAGTGATGGGGATTAAGGAAATAAGGGAAAAAAATAAAAATAGTAATGGAGAAGTAGAAAGAAAAATCTATAAAGCAAAGGCAATGAAGAAAAAGAAAAAGTTAAAACTTAAGATATCAAAAAGCAAAGAGTAGATGTAGAAAATACAGTGTAAGCAATAGGGATTAGGGAAATAAAGGGGAAAGATATAAAAATACAGAAAGTGACAGCCAACAAAAATGGAGACAGAGAAAGAAAAATTTAAAAGGATGGTGGTAAGGAAAGATAAGGCATAATTAAAAAATAAAGACAGGATGTGGGATAAAAGTAGATAGAAATCTTTAAGAGCAACAGGGTACAAGAAACAGAAATAATTTAAAAATAGGGTTGGGGAGGTGGATAGAAGAAAATTGAGGAAGAATTTTTTTTTTTTTTTAAGTGAGAGCATACAGGACAGAGAGAGGAATTAAAAAAGGAGGGACAGGGTGCCAGAGGGAGGGAAAATGAGAAAGAGAAATTGCAATGCAGTGAGGCACAAGAAACACGGGAAAGCATTAAGAAATTGGGAGAGGGAGCCAGAAAATGGGACACCATGAACAAGAGAGGGATGGAGAGGGGGACAAGGGTGTAGAGAGGAGAGCTGAGAGATTGCACCAGAAAATAGGGACTGAGAGACAAATGGGAGAGATGGGGAGTGAGGCAGAAGGGACTGACGAGACAGAGGCAAAACAAGGGCCAGGGACAAATTCTAAAGCAACAGGGGAAAAGAAACATAGGCAAGAAATTAAAAATAGAAACAGGGAGCCAAATAGAAACACATGTAGAACAAATATTTCAAAAAGCGATGGAGTACGGGAAACACAGGCAAGAAATAACACATGGGGGCAGGGTGACAGATGGAAGAAGCAAAACTGAAGAAGTGGTTGGGTAGAGGACACAGAGGGAAGAATTAAGAACTAGAGACAGGGAGATGGACAGAGGGAAAAGCAGAAAGAATATTTTAAATGTGAAAGGGTACAAGAATTAAAAGAATAGGTATATGGACCTGCGTAAAGGGATGCAGGCAAAAATGTGAAAAACAACAGGAGACGAGAAACATAGGCAAGAAATTAAAATTAGGTCAGGGAGGGGGAGAGCAAGAGAGAGGTTGCAAGAAAATTTAAAAAGCGACTGGGTTCAAGAGACTTAAGTGAGAAGTTAAAAGACAGGAACGGAGAGGTAGAAACTTTCAAAAGCGATGGGGTACAAGAAACATGCAAGAAGGAAAAAACAGGAACAGAGAGCCCAGTAGAAGCAAACTGCCATGGGTTGACCTTGGCTGGCTGTTGAGTGCCCACCAAGGTGCTCCATCACTTCCTTTCCTCAACCAGAGGAAGAAAATACAACAAAAGCGCCAGTGGAAACCCACCACACTTCCCACAATCAACAGGGACCTGGATAAATGGAGGCAGGGAGAGAGGGAGACCTAGAAATGCCCTTTTCACAAGCAAAAGAAACTTTACAGCAAACTGAAGTCACATCCACTTCCTGTCACCCCAGTTTTGGCAGGAGAGCATAAAGCGCCTTTAATCCTCAGTAGTCCCAGAGTTTCAGTAGCTTGCCCAATGATTGCTGGAAAGTCAGTGTCATAGGGAAGACCAGAGCCCCATTGCTAGTCCCTGCTCTGACTGGTCTGCTAACATGAATGAAAAGAGACTCAAGCAACTAAAACAGTTCATAAAATAAAACCAACTTAGAAAGATGTCCAAAGAGGAACAAATCTGAAGTAAGGAAAATCCGACAGTGAAGCACTTATCATATGCAGCTGTAGTGCACAGTTGATTTTAAGGACTCCAGAATTAGGACTGCAGTGTGCTGTGTTGATCAGCATGCGACACACTGGCAAATCACATTGAGTGCACTAGAAATCTTTTTGCATGTGCACTTGCCTTTTGGTAATAATCATATTTCACACAATAAGTGCAAAGCCTTTGGTCTTTTGCACGTGCATTGATGTGGCTTGTGCTTTCTTTGGTACTGCACGCCTGTTTCTTGTGTCATGCTGAAGTACAGCAAAACACTCGAGTATCTTTTTTAAGAACAAAGCCAATCAGATGCAAATTTGGACACAGGCATATGCATCTTTTTGAGTCAGAGTTAAGCAGACGTGTATGCTTTTCAGTGATGCAGTTATTCCCTCTGCTTTGCCTGATGCCATGAAGCTGCCTGCTTAATCCAGCGCTTTTATAAACTGTATTTTTCAGCTCCACTTTGACACCACCAGTCATTATAATCTGTTTTAAACATGTATGCTGATTAATCCAAGGTGTCTTGTTTGCAGCAACCTAGAACTTTGAATCTTATTCTCTAACTTAATCTCCTCATTAATTTTGAGGCTTAATTTTGGAATACAAATGACAGTGAGCAGGAGTGAGCCATGGAAGATGCCAGGCACTGCTTGCTGGCATAGGAAATGGTCTCCCAGTGGAAGCCTTGAGCCATCTTGCAGGTTGCTGCTTAGACTCTGGTAGCCTGGTACCTGTCAGAGGAAGGGGAAAGAAGCACATCCTAACAGCTGGACATGTATCCTGGTGGTCTGTCATAGTCATCAAGATTCCAAGCCTAAACCTGGGAATGTGCCGAGAGCTGATGGGTTAAGCTGGTGGTTAGGATGGCATGCTGCCTTATGAATGGTGCCAGTGTTACAAGTACTTCTTTTATTATAGGAGTACTGAGAGTTCCCAGTTATGCTGGATGCTGCCCAGTAATTCATGGGGTAAAAAATAGTCCACGACCAAAACAGCTGACCACGATATTCAGCAAGACAGTCAATGGAAGGTGCTTTACTTGAGGGGATGTTATTAGCTGTATTCTGCATATAGGTGAACTGAGGTAGAGGAGGGATGAAAATTACTAGTGCAGGGAGGATGTCTCTGACAGAATGGTTGAAGCGATTCAGGCTACAGCATGAAGCAGTTATGCCTGTAGTTTTTGAAGTGTCTGGCCTGGCATAAAAAAATAGGAAAACTGCTGTCTTGAAAATGAATCCGAAAGAAACATTTCCCATCCTTAATCCATTACACCTCTACATCCAGTCTGTACACTGCATTTTGGACTCCTTTGGAACCAAATCTTGCGGGTGGTTGTTGTTAGTATGAAAGGATACTTTCTGTAATAAATTCCAAGACTGCTTCTTGCTGGAAAAGCCTGATGTGGCATCCTGTACACCACTGGCAAATCTCCTACTGACTTGGCCAGCAGGATCTCACCTGAGCCATTTTTACAAAGCACAGCATCTGGCATTGAGCAGAAGCTGGTTGATTGTTTTATTTTTTTAGCTAGTTTCCCAGTCCACTCTGGAAAAAGACCAGCCTATCAGAATCGGCAGAGGACAAGGGTATGTTAGGATGGGGCTTGGCAGAGAAAAAATGGGCAAAACATGCTGCCATGTGACCTACTTCTTGCCAGGAAAATTGATTCTCTCCCTTCCCAGAGCTCTCCCAGCTGGGATGCCAGGGAGAGGAATAGCAATGGTTTTGGCATATAAATTGCAGTGAGCACTAGGATAAGCTGAGGAAGGACTGGCATCATTTGAAGCGTGCACGTTTGTCAGAGGAATAGAAACCATAATGTTCCTCCATCGCAGATCCAATGCATCCTTGCTACAAAATTGGCTGGCTCATGAACAAACTGCCCCCGACAGCCGTAACCTCTTACTTGTCAGTACGAAATGCACACGCATGCCGCCATTCAGTTTAAACATTAGAGAAATCTTTTGCTAAGGGCCGATTGCCAGAAGGGACAGAATTTGTGACATACTTGCTCTGGACTGAAACTCTTAAACAGTAAACACTCGTGCAGTAAACCTTTCTATGGGAGTCTTCTCTAAAAGAAGGCATTTTGCAGGTAATTGGGAAATGGAGAGTCAGCAAGAGGATGAGCAAATACCTGCTGCAAAAAAAAGCCTGCCACATTTTTCCTCTAAAAATTCCAAGTGTTCCCACGTGCTTGCCACCTGGCTGTCTGTGAAGGTCATCTGTTTGCAGGAAGACAACAGACTCTGTGGGAATCAGGTATGTGTTGGCTCCTCTCTGAGCTTCCCTATTTGCCAGTCCTTGTCAGACTACCATTTGCTGAGGTGAAATGTCAGTATCTGCAAAATTCAGTCATTAATGTTGCAGAAGTAGGAGCCCTGAACTGAGTCCTCTTTGAGGTCAGACACTGTGCTTCTGCTCTGCCCCAGCAATGGCAGGAAACCAATGACTCAATACTCTCAGGAGTTTCCTCACCAGAGGGAAGCAACACAGACTGACCTGTCAGTCTGTGCACAAAAAACAGAGACAGCTTTACTTTCAGCTTTTAGCTAGAGATAGTGCTTTCTTGCCAAGCGGAAAAGGTACAGTATGAGAAGTGGTTACACATCTGCAGGCAACACTAAATTTATTCTCACAGCCCAGTTTAAGAGTAAGTGGAGTGTAGATGGGATAGACCCAGGCATACTGAAACTCCAGGTGCTCATACAACACCACAAATCACACATATCCATTCTTCCTACTGCGTGCTCTTCAGTCCTTCATTTCAGCTTCTATTCTCACTTCTTTGCTCCTTAGTTGCTTTCAGTACAGAGACCCTGAGGATCCTGCTTTATTCTCACTCCTCTTTTGGCAGTGGCAGAAGAGAGCGGTAGTGGAGAGATATAGTCTTAGTCTCGTCACGAGCAGAATTTTGGCTGGCAGGAGTACGGAGGTTGCCAGTACCAGAACTGTCCAGCATCTTTCACAGCAAGCCCTTTAGACTCTTTTGATGGCAGAGAACAAGGCCTTCGATTACTTTACAGAATTTAAGGTATGTTTTTCAAGCTGTTGAGGAGAGAAGGGGGAAGGGAGAGGCAGACTTGACCTGGGAAGCAATGTACCATAGGAGATAAATGGCCCTGCTCCAGCCAGATAAAGCGCACAAGTAACTATGTGAGAAGAAAAGATAGAAAGAGACATGGAAATCATATGTGGCTGGGGCTGGTGACAGCATTGTTCTCTGACACCTTGCTGAAAGCAGCATTCCCACAGGGAAAACATTTTCCACCCCAGTGGGTACCTATGAGAGAATACAGCAGTTGTGTCTCACTGCCTTTCTGGAAGGAAAGCATCTCTTCTTAGATTTTTTTTTTTCCCTGTCAAAGCAGAGACAGCTTCCCTGCTGGCATTGATCCCTGCTGCCCTATTGGTTTATGAAGCTTTGCCAGCGTGAGAAGAGCTATGTCTGCCATTGGAAGTTACTGCGCAATAAGGTATGATACAAATTTGCTGTGCACTAATTAATCAGCATGCTTTGTGAAGAGTGAGACTGAGGAACTGATTCCATTCAAGGGTAGTCTTACTGCATGCCAAGAACCAGACTAGCCACACACTGCTGCCCAGTGAGAGTGGTCTTCTTCCTTTCCAGTCGCCACTCTCAGTGCCACTCTCAGTGCTACCAGTTCTTTCCTGCTCTGTCCGTTGCTGACTGAGCTTACTAGCCCAGAAGAGGGCAAATCCATTTCTTTTTTGCTTGGACTGGTTTTCTGTTGGGTTGAATGATTGAATTGCCTCATGAAGTGTTCTGATGAACCCAGAAATGGCATGACACAAACAGTGGGAGTGAGGATGGTAACAGGAGACTTGGCTTTCCGTCTTGGCCACAGTGTACCATTAGATTAGATCAACCATATCATCTCTCTTAACCCCATGAGTGTCTGTATAAGGAACAGGTGTAGCATATGCCGTATGCTGCACATTCATGACCTCCCTCACTCTGAATGAACTTCCTTTTAGATGGGAGTTCCTTCCTTCGAGAAGGGTGTGCTTTTCTGGTCAAATTGCAGAAGAGGATCTTTTTTGGATTACTCCTAGGTGCATTCACATTAAATTTCCGTCTTTTTCATTGTCTCCTCTGTGTTGTCGTGTACTTCAAAGGGGATGGAGGAGAAAGGCTGCTATATTGTGTCTGTTCTTCAAAGGGATAAGATCCATTATCCTTTTCTCACTTGTGTTGGCAACCAGCCAGAGTCTTAGTCTCCTGAAAACACGGGCACTGTATGCGAGTTTTATGCTGGTCCCTAAAGGCCAAGGGAGTGTGTCCTTTAGAAGACTGCTCTTAACAAATCCGTAAGCAGAGGAGTCTGACTTTGTGGACAGTAATAGGGGCATCAGCAGAGGTAAAGCTCTATCAGTAAATGATACTATAACCCAGGAGAACTTTCCAGTTGCTCCAGAGTTTCTCAAGGCCTTGAACCTTAACATGCACTTTGCCAGTTTGAGCCCTAAAAGAGAAGGAAAAAAAAACTGGCCAGTTTTACGCCGGAACAGGAGAAGCGAGTTGCCTTGTGTGTGATGGCAGTAACCAATGAGGAAATGATCAGTATGTATCTTTTCACTGAAGAAAGAGGTTTTGCAGTCTTAGAGTATGGCTTTCCAAGTTGTCCCTGTCTTGCAGACCCATCTTTCCACCTCACATGGTCTCTCTTTCTCTTGCCTGAGAGCATTGCTCTAAGTTCCTCCTTAATTCAAAGGCATTTTGATGACCAAAAAGGACACGGAAGATGTATATGGGCAAGGAGCACTTGGAATCCTTGAATCAATGTATTGTGTCTCATTGTTTTCATTACTGTCTCAATTTTGCTTTTCCAATTGGGAAGGAAGAGACAGAATGGAAAGGTAAAAATAAAATGTGTGTTGGGAAAGGGAGCTGTTGATCCCATGGGTTACTCAGAGTGCACAGCTTTGCCCTAAACCTCATTGTTATCTGGGCCGCAGGCCAAATGTTTGGCTGAAAAAAATATGCATAGTTCCAAAACACTGTGTTAATTTATGTCCTCTATTACAATACCACTGAGTAAGAGCATAATTCTTTTTAGTAAACATCTGATAGCATGATAAATACAGTCATCTTTTCAGAGAAGCTACCCTAGCTCCGGCCGTGGTATTTATCAGAGCAAGCAAGAACAGCCAAACAATTTTGCATGTCTGGTTTTCTTCTTGAGCCTGTCTCCTCTTTAGGTCAAATCACATCTTACCCAGGAAGGTTTGGATGGATACCAAAAAATAACTCCTAATTTACCTTATGTAATGTCATTACCAAAATTCAGCATTTCTTAAAAACTGAAAGATGGAATCCAGGTTATGCTGTCTTTAGGTGTCTTTCCGCTCTTATACTTGCAATGCATTTAATCTCTTGAGCCTTACAGGCCTTTAGATGCAGCTGTCCAGGTGAAAAACAAGGGCAGTGACCCACGAGTTTTATAAAAACATGAAGGTAGAAGTTCTTAGTATGACAGTCCTCCGCTTCTTTCCTTCCCTTCAAAATATTTCAGAAGGGCAGAAACTATATTTGGCTTAAATTTTACTGAGGAGCTGCCTCCAAGTCCTATTTTCAAGCAATGAACGGATGTCCCTTCTTCACACAGGGTTGAAGTATAACGGTAGAATATCTCTCCTAGGTAGCAGAAAGACTGCTTTTTCTGCAGTCGAGTTTGCCAGATTGTTGCAGGTGACTGAAGAAAAGCTGGAGGTGATATCCCCTACCACTGAAACAGAAGAATCCTGAAGGGGACATCTGTCCACCACGTTTGATACCTACATGCTGATTCTCTTCTCATTCAGCTTTATACAGCCACAATTCCACTGAGCACATCGAATTAGTCTAGATTTACACCACAGATAAACAGAACCTGGATCAGATCTTTGGAACTAGACTGTTAACAGGCATAAGAACCCATGACTTTAAATCCTCTATATTACTGTGCTAAGCCTGTTTACCCTCTAGTTCAGTAGTCACAGTGAACGCAGTTGTAGTTTATGTCCTTAACAATTATGTTAGGAGGAGGAGGCAGCAAGATCTATGCTTCATCTCAGGACCAGCTTGCAGTAACCTGAGTAAATGGGAGTCATTAGAGTTACTCCAGTTTTAATTACAGTGGTGCACCTGCACAGAGAACGTGGCCCATGCTGGAAGGAACAAACTAGCTTTGCTCAAATCCTTTTGCAACTAAAGGGAAGAACCACGAGAAAATCACAGGCAATTGCTGTATGCAGCATTGCCACAGACTTCTTAGGGGGAGCTCCATGGAGGTATGCTAGCATCTGTGTGCGTAGAGCCCCTTTGAGAAAAGGCAGGCAGCTCAAGCATTTCTGGGTCCTATCCTATGAGAAGCCATGCGTCAGACTGTGTAACAGGGCCATGCATGTGTATGCCAATGCCTTGCAGCAGGGAACAGTCAATGGCTGCATCCAGAGACAGGATGCCTTTCAGTTGGGCTCCTTCAAATTAAAGACCTACTTAAACGGCACGCCTTCTCTGGCTACTCCTCAGCACAGATGCAGTTAGGCCGGTGTCCCTTCAACTACACTGGCCTTTGGGCAACAATGCTGAGCACATAACTCACTACAGGCCATCACTCCTCTCTCCTCGGTTGGCCTGGGCTGTAACTGTAGAAAGTAAACATCTTCCAGATGTTTACACCAAGTGAACATTTAGATCAGATCCAAAGTGTTAAAAAATTCCCTCAGTGATTTTGGAGTGAGACCCTCATTCAATGTAGCCGGTCCTTTGCGGCTTTACCACTTCATGTATATTTAAGAAGTGACCCATTAAATCTCCAAAGAAAGCACCCCCAATATATTCTTGTTCTGTCACCATTTGCCATTGAAATATATCTTTCAGCATACTCTTTAAATGCATTCTGGCAAAATGATACTATAGTTACGCGCGTATTTTTAACACCACAGTGCTATTAAAATACCATGAAAAGCAGTTTACTATGCAGTGGACGTAATCCGTGAACACTCAAGACTAAAAGAAAACTTTTTCTTTCCCAAATCTGAAGCTCAAATGCGCATGTTAAAGGGAACCTCTGGATCATTCAGAACTTGCCAACTAATATTAGCTTATATTTATTTTTGGTGCATTTTATGCCAGTGATTGAGTAATCACCTGTTTTATCACGTTCCATATATGCTAGCAAATAATTCGAAACAATGTAAAGCCAAATGCTTGGATATAAATTTGCTTACTGTGTTTACAGGAGTGGGTTCAATTGTTTGGATGAAGTTTAATTTGGATGATCTTGTGGCCTGTTTGATGTGCCAAATTTTCACTCTCAAACCACAGGGAAAACAATTTAGACCTTAGCACTAGAAATTGAACTATTGTACTCTAGTATTTTTGTACTAGAGCACTGGGTTGGTGTCAGAGATTTGAACCACTGGGAAAAAAAAATTATGGCAATGGATCAGTGCAGATCTGCCAGAACAGCTACACAGGTTTTTACAAAAACACACACACACATATATAAAACCATTGGCATTGAGCTTTAGTGTGAAGTAAAGCTTGGAACATTTAATGGGTTACGTAATACGGTGTTATTTCCTGTCCCCATCAAATAAGACAGACTTCTTTCTTTGCTTTTCCTTTTACCATCTTATCAGGAATCTTAATAGACTTGCGGAAGCGTTTCTATTCTCTGCTTAGAAATGCAAATACAATGAACTTCCCTGGGCAATGCTGGAAAAATGATCATGCAACTGTTGTATACCCTAGCTGTTCTACTGGGCGCAGATCGGTTTTCAAAAGGATTGTTAATACTTGCACGAGTCACTCATAATGCTCTAATCCATAGTTCCTGTCCAGGACCAGGGAAGGCAGTGGACTTACAGAGAAGGCAAAATGGGCATCTTGTAGCCTGTTGTACATTATCACTCCTGGTGGGGCACTAGATGGAAAGAACTCAAACTTGTTTATGGGAGCCTGTGGTGAGCATGTTGGACTGGCATTTATCTAAAGAAAAACTCAAGACTCCTCTATACATAAATTGAGCATATTTTGTTCTGGACTGAAACATTTTTGTTCTTTTCTTAGTTTGGTGCCTGGCCATACCATTTTTCAATGACAGTTTTCCAAGCAGAACCTTGCCTTAAGAGGGCTAAACTAGCTATTTGAGAGAGGGGCTATGGAATGTAGTATGTTCCATGGATGCTGGTTTGCTTGTAGGGTAGATTAGATACTGTAGAAATGCCATAAGGCCCTTACAAGAAACATGTGATACTGCTACACAAATTGTTCAAACTATCACATTACTGTAGGCTGTTGTATTTGGACCATTGCTAACAGAATATTGACAGGGTTATCATAAGTCAGGTTTTCCTGGGTGTTTCCTCTTATCCTGCCAGGAGATTTTGCCAAATGAGGTTTTGAGGATTTTGTAGTTCTTGTCTAGGTTTCCCACATGCCAAATATCTTCAGTCAGGCTATCCTTCCTCTGGAAACCCTGGATGTAACCACTTATTCATCCTCCCCATGACATCCAGCCAAGCCGTGTTACCAGCTAATTTAGCTGGAACTTTGTGTTCTTTAAGGTTCTAAATCATGTCTGAAGGCATGCTAACTGGGACCTCTTTCTTGCTGAAAAAGAGCACCAGATACTGAGACAGAAAGAGGGAAGGACAGCTGAACATCAAATGCCTAGTGTGCCTTGGGCATCAAAACCTCTCAGGTAAAATTAAGCTCTGAGAATCTGTGTGTCATCTTTCCATCTTTGAATCATATCATTTGGTTTGGGTTTCACTTATGGTATTTACTTACAATACTATCTGTTTTGAGAGGCTTTTGAAGACTAATGTATTCCCATGCTTTGTCCAGCTGCAAGAGCTCAAAAGCAGGAGATTTCAAACAGGAGCAGAAAGGGGGGTGTGGTTTTAAAGTACTGAAGTATGAAGCCAATTCCTCATCTGTGGCAGTGCAGACAGACAGAGAGAGTGAAAGTTGCACTTAAATTTGCTGCGAGGTTAGGAAGTATCTGAATTGTTTGTATCCTAACTTGTACTGTAAATTGTTCTAAATGCATGAATGAGAGGCAGTTTTAAATATACTAGGCTTTTATGATTATCCTGTGGTTGCTGAGTCTGGAAACAACAAAAGAATTTGATTTTCTTTGCTCTGATAGATCCTGCTGAGAGTGGGTTGAAACTTTTCTTTCGAAACACTTTTTGTCAGAAAACTGAACTTTCAACTAAATTAATATTCTGTGAAAAAATATAAGCTTTCCTTAGTAATTAAAAATATTATAAAAATGGAAATCTTTACCATAGGAGGAGGAATATTTTCCAAAGATTTACAGTATTAGTAGCATTAGCTGATAGCTGTGAGCTGTGAACTTTAATATTCACATATACACACACATATATATTATTATGAGGTAGGGTTGTATATGTTAAGAAATTACCTATGAGCAAGTGGTATTGACTTCCGTTACTTTTGCTGTAGGGTTTTACACATCCTGACTTAAACACTCTGCAACCTGGAGATGGGGTTAAAAGTCAAGGCAGAATGTCTCCAGCTTTCTCTGCTCATTCTAGATTTACAGGCTCAGCTATTAAGAGAACGATTGTTGATCACTGTTAAATGATGACTCTTTTTTGTAAGAAAGCACTCATTATCTTGTAAGACATTGGCATTTTTCTACAGCAGTGTTTCAATGCTGTAAAATAGATCCCACAAAAGAGCTCGAGGTAAGAGAAGGGGAGAGCAAGGAAAAGCAAGGATTACAGTGGTACTGGAAAAAAGGAAGGGATAAGTTGGTATGTAAAGTTATCGGTAGCTTAGATAAACGGGTTATTACATACAAATACACACACATACCCATGTCCACAGAGGAGCGTAAGCTTGTACATACAAAAATTATCAAATGCAAAAAGCTTTAAATGACAGTGTGCATCTTTGTCCTGCTTCACTGCTGGAGGGTTCTGACACAGACCTGCAGGGTTTATCTCTGTAGTGTTCTGGCAAACATCCAGGAGTCTAGGCATGCTTGTAAACATGTGTGTAAGTCAATGAGTTTTGCCTGTGAATGCAGTGTTCCTGACAGAAAGAGGCAATGATTCTGTAACATGGTAAATCCTGTATGGTACCAAAAAGCGCTGAACGTAAAGTGCTGAACACATATAGACTAACTGATGGTGTAAATTTGCTTAAAATATATTCCAGATTTCCTTTTCCTATGAGGCTTTATGCACGAGGTACTGCCTGGCACTGCACTAGGCAATAAAGAATAACCCATTGTGACTCTGGCTAATTTGACAGAAATGTGTATCTCATCCTCTATGCACACACACTGGATCTGCTGAGTGCTTTGGCAGCTTAGTATTAATGCCCATCAAATTGCAGCCCACAGGGGGAAACTCTTCAGCATATGGGTGAGCATGGTGGGTGTGGGTCCAAGTTTGTATGCGTGAAGGGACACGTCAGCCTTCAACTTGCATGTCTAAAGGTGCATGCGTGTGCATTTCTGTCTCCGTTCTGCCAGAATCACTCTCCTCTCCCTTTGCCTCAGCGCTCCCCCCGGAAAAGATAAGCTGTGCTTGCTTTGGCATTGTCACGTAAGCAACCCTAGAAACAGCAAACACTCACCTCTCCTCTCCTCACTCTCTCTTTCCCGTTCCTCCCCGACACCCATCTCCGACTCCTTCCTCTCCCTTCCCCGCACTGGCGCGGCGACCCGCTTCAGGCCGTCCCCCTCCCGCGGCCCCGCCCACAGCCCACCGCGCCCGGCCCTCTCAGCCCCGGGCAGCTGTGAGCAAGCCCGTGCCACCGCCCCTACTCCCGCCCTCTTACGCCGTTGCCTCCTGAAATTACACCTCCTCCGCAGAAGGAGCACAGGCGCTCCGCTCTCGCGCATGCGCCGTCTGTGCCCCCCCCCCCCCCCCCTTCGCACCGAGAGCGCGGGCCGTGGTCCGCCGGCAATGGGGGCCGGCCAGCGCGGGGGCCGGGCTTAGAGCCGCCGGGTGGCAGAGGGCGCCCGCCGCGAGGGGGAGAGACGGCGGCGGGAGGGGAGGCGGCCGGGCGTCCGCCGCTAGCGGCTCCTGAGCCGCCCGACGGGCCGCGCCGCGCAGCCTGCGGCCCGCGGAGGCCGCGGCCGGCGAGATGGAGGATGCGCACAGCCGGGAGGCGCAGACTGTCTGCGAGGCCCTGGGCCGCTACGAGGACACGCTGCGGGGCACAGTCCGGGAGATCCACGGCGACATCCAGGTGTTCAAGCAAGGGGTGGGCCGGCAGGTAGAGGAGGTGCTGCGCCTCGCCAGCCCCCTGGCGCGCTCCGTCTCCAAGCTGCAGCAGGAGAACCGGCGCCTGCGGGCGCAGCTGGAGCGCCTGTCCCGGCAGGTGGAGGCCCTCGGCCGGTCGGCGGGGCTGCCGCAAGAGTGGGCGGATGAGGCGGCGGGGAGCTCTTCGGCGCAGAGTTCGCCCGGCGGCAGGTTCTCCAGCCATGCCAAGCTAACGGTCACTGGCCGGAGCCACGTAAGTGCTGGCCGCGGCCAGGGAGGCGGCGGGAGGGAGGGCCGAGAGGGAGCGTGAGCGGGTGTTTCGCGGGTGTTGCCAGGCGCTGCGCTGGCATGGGGGAGCGTTTAGGGACACGGGGCTCGTTTTTTGCAGTGCAGGGTCAACGGGCTTTTGGGAGGTGCTGTGATAAATGGTCTTGGCCCTGATACCGCCTGGAGCTGTTCCTGATTGTAGCACTGCTTGGTCAAACAGGGATCTTGGTTAGAGTGGTAGCAACCTATCAGTTCAGTGTGGTTAGAAGTAAGAAGAGAAGCGGCAGCTGTCTCAGCTATCAACATACATATGTATGCGAATATCTGTGTATCCTTTCTGGACTCGATTCAGGGGGATCTGTGTGCCAGCAATGCTGTTTGGCAGCTGGCAAGCTCACAAAGGAGAACAGCTCAGCATATAGCAGGGAGTAACATGTTTTCCTAAGACAGTGATTTAATATCCTGCAGTGAGACTGTTTTGTTGCACAACCACTGACCTGCACTGCTGCAGCTCATCCCCGAGAGGTGGGCCTCATGCAAGTTGTCATGGTTTCCATGACCTAAACTACCACAAACACGCACGTTCCCCCCAGCCTTGTTACTCAGTATATGGAAACCCTAGTTAGTGGAAAGCTCATCTGGAACCGAGATGTTTTGTGTAATACTTTTTCTATGTGTCCAGCTCTATGGAAAGAATTGGGAGCTCCTGTACAATCCTTGACACCAGGAGGTGGCAGCCAGGCAGTACACATGATTTAGTCGCATAAAACTGCAGTACTGGAGACTTGCTTTTCACAGATGATGGCCTATTTCATGTAATCTTCAGTAAGCCATGTGTTAGGGTGTCTTTAAGACTGTTGGAGCATGAAAAGCTGGTCTGTAGTCTGTCGAGGCTTTGGAGCTGGAAAAGAAAAGCTTGAAAATGAAATTCAGTCACTTAAATTGGTGGGAGCGAACAGAGTCTGTATTGTATTCCAACCCTTTTCATTCCTGCTGATTCAAGAATGGGGGCATAGGGCTTCCTACAGCTGGGCGAGTGAAAAGGTAAAGCTGCTGCTTGATGCATTGTTCCAACATAGTGGTGGCAACTGCTGCCTTTTCCCCCACGTGACAAAGGTGTTCAGTACACATGCAGCTTTCAGATCCGTTGCTTTTTGTTTCATGGAGCCATCCACGCTTGTTTGTATTGCAAGGAGCAGAAGTGAGCCAAGTGACATGGAAGGGACAAGGGGGTGTGGTCCCTCACACCATCTCACCTGTTCCATCACCACTGCCTACATTGTAGTGTGTACTTCACGTTCTGTGAAAAGTCTTGCATTGAGGTTATGGCAATATCTAGCTTCAGGTATTGGTCTGTGCTAAAGCACAGAGTGTGCTTTTGTTTGAATTGGAGCCTTCCCGCTTTGCTTTAAGGGTTCAGGGAAGATCATTTGAGTAATGGTAGTTCTTCAGTGCCCTTGCAACAATTTTCCCTGGACAGTTGCACAACTTCCCAAGTTAGCATAGCTGACCGAGAAGGAATTTCAGTACTGAGAACTACGGGAGACGCAGCTAGATCTACACACACCAAATACATGCAGTGAAAACATGATTTTGTGGGTAAGGCTCTGAGGTGGCTGTGCTCAAATGGCTAAAGAGCAAGCCTTGGTCTAGTCACCCAGATTCTCTATAATGAAGAAAGTGTTCCCTCAGTTGCTTGTGATTTCTGGTTATGTGACCAAAGCACTTGAAACAGGGTACCGTATGTGTATGTTTTCAGATAAACGAGTACCTGTGATAAAATTAGTGACACTTACTAGCCTTAGTAAATACTTCTATAAGTATGAGATATGAGGAACCAATAATACTGACCTGGAAATAGCAGCGAATCAAGATATGCTATTTTGCTCTTAAAAAGATTTATTGGTTGAGTTCTTTTTTTACTGTGTGGTCAATGCAGTGTTTACCCCAACAAAACGCTGGGTTCTGTTGCTTTCAACTTTTCTAGCAAAATACTTGGGGTAAGAGTTAAGACTGTCTTGCAGATTGGATACTGGAGAGTCCGACATCTTCAGTGTTTGAACCATTATTTTCTAATATTGCTAGATTATTTTTCAAGGTAATTTGATTGAAAAAAGTAAAGCCAGGGAGTTCCAAACATAGCTCAGAAGTAAGGACACAAAGCTTTTAATTCTGATCTTCAGTCAGTCTCTGCTCTGCTGTCCTTGAATCTGGTATACCACAGTTTAAGTGCTGATTTAGATGTAATTTTAAATGGCTATTAGCCACTGTGATTTGCAGGTGAACCTTTCTGATATTTTGATACCGAACTTTAATTTGGCACTCTAACCAAGCCAGAATCTGACAGCTGCTTCTGCAAAGGTGGAAAATAGGGTGTTCAAAGAATTAACTTTAAAGTAGGATCCTGGAGCCATAGCTGCACTACTGAGGATTTATCCCTCACTGAGCAGTTTGTTGCTGTTTGTCATCCTTTGCAGTCACTGAGGTCTCTCTCCTACCTGCCTGTGATTATTAGAAAGGAAGATTTTGACCTTTTTTGTTGGTCAGATCTTGCATTTTGTCAGGAGCTTTATCACTTATGATCTTTCCGTGGTGTTTGTGGTTGAGCAAACAGGAAAGACTAAAAATACCGTAAGGGTGTTCTATTTTTATGCTGTCAGAAGAGTTTCTGTACAATGTGGACAGTCTGCTGGACAGACTGCTGCAGAGAACCTGCCCGCAGTGGTCAGGACAGCAGAGAGATGAGTAGTAGGTTATGACCACATGGGAAGATCTAAACAAATATTACTCGTTGGTGTCTCTCTGTGGTGACCTGATGGCACCCAACAGTCAGCCTTGGAGTAACTGCATGAGACATAATGACCTAGGGTATACAGGCAGGGAGATTAACTGTTCCAGCAATCACCTGGCGTTGTATACTATGATTCTAAACCATCTCGACTCTTCAACTTCCTATAATAAAGGAAATCTGGTAGTTCCATTTCCTTCTTACTGTTCTCTTGCACTTCCTGCAAGTGTCCTTTTGGAAGGGTGGCATTCATTCCAAGCTTGCCTTGATACTTATCTGGATTATTTTTTGTTGTTTGGTTTGTTTTGTTTTAATTCAGTGTGACGTAGCTGTGGGCACCTGCTGAAACTGCCAAGGTAGAATTGTTCCCTGCTGTCCACTTTTATCCAGTGTTGCTTCAAAAAAGGTTCTGTGAAAACTGCTTCTACTGTTGTTTTTCAGTGATTACTTCATCTGCAAAAGCTTTCCTAATAAGCTCGTGGTGTTCAAGGCTTTTTCTTCAAGCTGCAGGGTCAGTTACAGATAGAGAATTCTGGTGTTTTCTGAGGGACAATGGCTTTCTAATAGAAGAATTAAGGGGTAAGTGTGGTGCAGTTCTTGCTGGTGTCTAGGAGCCTTGTTTGCATTTCCTCAGACATTTCATCATTCCCCATTTCTGATGCATCAGTGATCTCTTTCTATGAAAGGAACAGCGTCAAATCTTGCCTTGCAGAAGTCAGTGGTGCTTTTGCTGTTCACCGAAGTGAAGCATCAGTTTCATCCAGTATGTAACAAGAGAGGGAGGTACTTCTCACAGATAAACAGCATTTCTAGATCCAATTATTTTTATTGTAACCCTTTTGATAATTGGTGCTTTTATGAAAGGCTTTGGATGACTGATGCCTCATTTGAGAGAGAGTAATCTCATTTTTCTGTCATTCTTCCACAATTTGACCTTGTTGCAGGCAAAAGCTTGACGAGATAACACATGTGCACTTCAGAGTCTCAGAGAGGAAATAAAAATTGTTTTTCTTTCTGATCTCATGATCTGGTGCTTACTCTTTTCTGAATGTGTGTGATTTTCATTACTGGGTTATGATATTTGCCAGTTTGATAGCAGCTTCCGGTTGTGGATCCCCAAGGTCCAACATCTTTGCAGTGAAGGAGGAATTCTGGCAGCCCTGTGACTATGGAAAGTATTATCACCCTACATGACATGGAGACTTCTGAGCTACTGAGAGATTAGTTCTAAGAGTAAGCCTGAGTAAGACATGCAAAACATTAGCGTTAACTTTCTTTTCTTTAACCAGTTCCTCATCATGTTGTTGTAACCTGAGTTGTACAAATGGGTGCTTCTCATTATTAAGCACGGATATAGGTATCTGTGTCCCCCGATGTTTACAATCTGTGTAGCCAGCATTGACAGAGGAAGTAGTGTTACACACTTGTCAGAATGCTGCCCTCTCCAAACAAAGTGGATTTTGAAGTACTTTAGCCTGACACCACTAAATGCATGGTAGAATCTGATCACAGATCCTCCCAGTGTTTCATCAGCACATGGGGCTTCCCTGTCCTCGAGCGTGGAATCAAGTTTCTTCCTGAGCATTGTTAGCCAAAACGTAATCAGGTTTGCATAAAATAAATTGATGCGGCACCTGTTACTGCGTTAAGAAACCAGTTCAGTGTGTAGGATGCTACATGATCTTTGGAATGACCACCTCATTTGACTGTTTTGCTCACCCCCAAAGCTTGTAAAGTAGGTTCGTGTTTATAGTCTATATCAGCATTTGACATATTCAGGTCATAATGGCTGACATGAATGGATAAACAATTCTATATACCACAGGTACGTTCTAGGGAGCTGCATTAGCTGTGCTTTACATTTCAGTTCTAGATATGGACAATAATTGTTGACTGGGATCTCAGTTCCATTAAATACAGCATTAAAAGTTCTGAACCCCTGATTCTGCGTGGTTTGTATAATTAATATTTTGTGTGCTTTTCTTAGGTTAATCCTGGCAGCTAGTCATAACTGAATTTATTAGTGCATAGTGCCTCCTTCTTGACAAGTATAAAAGTTTTAAAATAATTTTATTATCTCAAATTAAAAGATCTGCATATAAGGACACAAATCCAGTTTAGCAGCAGTAAGTCAGACTGTGTGGAATGGAAGCATTCTTTGTGGGGTAGCAGATGGTATAAAAATGAAAAATATTTTTGATTATTGGAGAGACAAATGTTATTTTAAAGAAGCTGTTCTTCTGGTGATCTGTTGTGAAAGAAGTTTGGAGACTAGCTTTGCAAAAGAACTTGTCACTCCTTTTGGGCCTAAGCTGAGTAACTATCTAAAGAGTGCGGCTTTGTTGGATGTGACTTCTTCTGATAACCTGTCTGTAATGAGGCCGCCAAATGCAAGAGGTCCCACAAAAATCAGTGGAGCCTAGATACCTGAATTGTAATGCTTCCGCTTGTAAGAAAGTTTTAGATATTGGGAAAGAGTGAGAATTATGAGGGTTCCCAATTCCCCAATCTAGTTTATGTTCCTTTCTTTTTAAATAAGAAAGATAGAGGAAAGTTAAAATGAAGGAAAAGTTCTCCTTGTTCAGATTGATACACTAAACTTCATTACGGGTTTGATTTGTAGCACTTGCAGTGTGTCTTAAGGCAGGCTAACCTAGTTGTGGAATGGACATTCTAACTCCCAGCTGTCTTAGGTGCACCTGCAGCCTTCGTTGGGCACCAGTGGAAATTTGTCAGTCTTATTAACCAACATTGTGCTAGAACATGGTGTTGTGCGTCTTTGCTTGTTTGAGTGGTGGTTGCTTTTAAAAAATAATAAATTTTTTTAAAAAAAAGCAGCCTCTTGTGCATTTTCATGGTAAACAGACTAAGGAATGTCTTGGCTCATCGTATAACATCTGCACTCTTATCTAGCAGAGCACATAAGTGCCTATATAACCCCAGGAAGATCATTGAAAACTTGGCAAGAGAATTAAATGAAAGCTCCTGGCTGAGAAACCTTTAAAAGTCGTCTTTTCTGAGAGTACATCTTCCACATTTTTGGAAAGTCTCCAGTCCTTTTCTGGAGAATTTTGTATTGTTTGGTTTGAAAATCATATTCAGGTGATGCTATCTCTTTTCGTCACCTAGCATGAAAAAAATTGACCTGAGAATCTGAATTTTTTTGGTTAAAAAAATAGTGTAAACCCCAATATAATAAAATACACCATCCAAGCTGAGCCTTAAAGACAGTTCATGGTATCTCAGTGTCTTCCTGCCATTCCTTTCTGTGTTTTATTGTAATTCTTCTTTGTAAGATGCTTCCTTACAAGGCAGTAGGTCCTCATCTTGAAGTCAGATTAATGGAGTTTTACCACACTTTAATGGTTTCTCCAAATTACGCTGTAGTCTTGAAAAGCCTGGATACCTATTGTGATCTGAGAATGTAGGGCCCAACCTTAAGGAGGGAGATATTTCTCAACTTCAGTAGTGTAGGCGTTTACCTCAAATTCTGCTCTGTACACCTGTGTTCTGTTGGAATCAGTTGAAAGTTGACACTTAAATACCTAGGAGGATCAGAATCTAAGCCCACAACTGAATAGTCTATGACAAAATTGTGTTTAGGCTACCTTACTGTAATCTAATACTAGTTAACAAATTCTGAGCAAGATCTCAGACTGTAGTTACCAGGAGTTGACTGGGATTGGACTACTTGAGGTAGTAAAAGTTCTAGTATCTCAAGTAACAGATATTAAAACAGTCTGTGAACTCTGCAGCATCTGACAAGATTGAATGCTTTTAAAAAATCTCAAAGGTGGTTAATGTTGTTATCTGGTGTTCTTAATTAAGTTTGGATGAGTGTAAACAGATGCATGGTAAACAGCAGACAAGTTCCAAGAAACTCTTTCTGTTGATTTATCTTGAATTGATCATAGGGTTTCTGTGTCTTACATGAGATGTAGTTTTACACCCTATAAATAAATTATTCTAATAATTTGTGATGAAGCTATGGAATAAATAAGTAAAATCAAACCATTGGTTTGCCTCATATTTCCTGTGTATGGAAAAGCAGAGACAAATTAAGTTATTACATGCATACGCCCTGCCTCTTTCCTTTCCTGTTATGTTCTGTTGTTTCTGTACTTACCTGCAGTGTAAAAATCTTCTTCAGTATCTATCTTCAGTCTTTCTGTCTGTCTTTAAAAACAAAACAACCCAGAACTTGTTTCGATTGAGTTTATGAGAATTTTGAATTACGTTTATAATGGCACGGTAGAATTTTTTTTTATTCATCATTTTTTTGGCCAATCTAGTAGTTAGATACTTGTCTGGAATCAATTAAAACTTTTTCTTGAACTTTGTGTTGAGGAATTTCACTCTACTGCTTCTATATGCTGCTTCTTGGAAGCTACACTTTTTTAATTGATGTAATTGTGTGTCTGTGAAGCAGTTTCTACTTTCTCTAGTTCCTGCTAAATCGCAGAGTCCTTGTGACTTTTTTTGCATGTGCGCACACACACACAAAAAAAAAAGCCAAAAAAATTCTTGGCTGATTTTTCTGGAATTATGTTGGCAAACATTATGGGGAAAATTGGTGCTTTTCCCAGGAAAAAACTACCCTTACAGAAGTTGCAGATTATAATGTAGCGGTAAAGTTCTAGGGTCATACTTGCTTTATGTAATGCTGTTACAATATGTTATCAGAATGTTTTTGGTTTTGTTTTTCTGTAGCAAACAGGAAAAAAAAACCTGCAGAGCATTAAGGGTTTATGCAATCTCAATCAATCTCCCCACTATTCCGTGGAGTCTCCTGATTATCACCTTCACAGTGGATGGTGATACCTTTATCTAACAGAAGTGGAAGACCCTCCCTAGGTGCATGGGGTCTGTGAGGACAAGTATGTAAATATTGATGCAAGTCCTGCGTTGCCAGTGCTCGGTTTGCAGTTTTGGCTCTTGGGGTTAGATAACTGTTCCCACCTTGTGTTGTGGTCACTAACACAAGGAAGACCTGTTCTTGGCAGGTATTTCTCGATAGTCTTCTAAATCTTGCTGCTGTTTAAAATTTAGCTGTTGTGTCTATTGTCTGTTCTGACAGAGTGTAGACCTGGAGGACCACCACAAACCTGAGTTTAGAAGAGTTTTTAGTTCTTCAATCATTGAAAATGGGCGTCAGTCTTCATCAGGTAGGAACAGAGCATGAAATGACGTAGCACTCCTTGTAAAATACCTGATCCTGGCATTCACAGAGCAGCTCTCACGTGTTGGAAGCATTGGAATCTGCTATGGTTTCAGCATGGATATTGTGCTGTGGCACTAATGCCATTTAAGTTTATTTCCTACTTAGGAGTTTAACTTTTAAATTTTACGTTTATTGTTAAGCTTGCACTATAGTGTTTCATAAATTAGAAACTATTACTGTCACATTATCTTGGAGCACTAGTGATAATAAGGCCTGCTATTCTGGATGCCATTGTAGCCCTGCATCCCCAAACATTTTGCAGATTACCTGTGTGCTTCCATCCTCCTTCAGTGGAGGAAGGACTTACTCTCTCCATTTTAGAGAAAACTGAGGAAGCGTTTCATAAAACCATGAGAAGAGCAAGAATGCTGGCTTCTAACCCATGGCAGGAGATTGGGGGTGGGGGCTGCACAGAGGAAGAGGCGTAGCTTACCGAATGCAGATGATAGCGGATTAATGATCTGAAGAAGTTGTTCTTGCTGAGATTCGTGTAGGACAGGTATGATCGCTGCAAGGATCACTTACACTAGAGTTGTTTCTGCCGCGTGCTGTAAATGGTATAATGCCCCACAGGGAGAACTAGGTGGAATAATCCGAACAAAATAGAATATTGAAAAATAAAGTTGTTGCATGGAAATTGGTTTGTTAGTAACTTTGTTACAAATCTTCAAATAAACTTACTTCCTCTCTCCTTTTTCTTTTTATTCGCTAGGTCAGGCAAAAGTCTCCCGTGAACTGACCTCTTTTCAGATGTCAGACTCTTCCCCTGAAGCCCATGCCCCTGCAGTGACCTTGCAGATGCCCCATCTTCCTGTTACTGCAGTAACCAGGATATCGGAGAAGTTTTCAGGAGAGACCATCAGTTCAACAGGAACAACTAATGCATCTGCTGGCCTGCTGGAACAGAGCAAGAGCAAAAATGGAATGGCAGTGAAAACTTCCAACCAGTCAGGTAAAAGAGACAAAAGTAACTTGTTTGCTGAAGCTGTGTCCCGTTTCTTTACTTCAAGAAACTGGTGCTACGGGGTTTGTCCTGTGGTAATTATGAAACCTCCCTTCTACGGCTCCATATCCCATGGTGGGACACTGATTTAGAATATTCTGGGTCTTAGGTGGAGCTTCAGGCTATGATGTCACATCTGCTGAGAATTTTTGCTGCCTAGTATAGTTGAGTGCATAGTGCAGCCTAACTTCTAGCACAGTTACTGTATCTCTTCAATGTGTCCAGCTATTTTAATAAACTATGCAGGAGTTTTTAGTGCTTTGAGACCTGAGGCCCCTTGAGAGGCTAGACAGATATTTGTCAAACGGATTCAACAGTCATTTGGGGGGAGGACTGACTGACAGCAGACTGACACGTATACACAAGTCAGAATGATTGCAGAATCTTATTTATATCTAAATTGAGTTTAAAAAACCCCCTTATTTCATTCCTATTGAAGTCATTCATCTTTGAGCTGTATTTCATATACATTTAGTGATAGCGATGCTTACAGATCAGACTATATATAGAGATCAGAAATTAGAGAGAGACCAGATGCAATTGCCAGCAAGAGATAGAGATTATTTGCAGATTATTCTTTCAACTTTCATCTTAAAGCTAAGAATGTAGCAAAGCCTTCCTTTGTCTTTTTTTCTGCTCTTTCAGTGAAGACCTGGAATTCAAGTACAGTGAGAACATCTGTGGGTTCACCTGCCACTGGAGGTGAGTGTTCCTATCCGCATGTCCTTATGCAACATAAATTGAGAGGGATTCCGTGCTCAATGTCTGGGGGATTCAGATCTGAGCATGTAGTTCCAATTGGTAGGTACATGGTAATATTAAAATTGCTAACAAGACTGCATGCAGATTCAGTTTCCCAGGTATCACAGAAACTTGTTCTGCTGTATCAGATTCTCAATCAGTTCAAAAAGCAAGGGGTAGTTATCCTTGTCTGCACAGTGGTGTACATGTGTACTGTTAGGCAATCTCTGCAGTAGAAACAATAGATGCCAGAAAAGTGTGGCAGAACAGACAGCTTGAGCAGTGAGTATTTCAGCTAACCAAGTGAAAACTGTGACTGAATGCAAGGTAATGGCAGTTGGAAAGTGGTGCGCCCACCCTATGGATGTTGAAGCAAATTCCTTTGAGCAGAATAGCAGTAAGTAGTCTCCTTCATATATGAATGTGTCAAAGGATTAAATGCCTTAAGGACTTCTGATTTCAGTCAAAATCGATGGGTTGAGCTCTATGCAAAAGTACTTCTGATTGATGTCACCAAGCTGTTACTGTCTATACAGTGTACTGGTATTTCACAGTGGTCTCAAGTGTCAGTTTAGTGAAGATGTAGCTCATCCAGAGTAGGGATCACACTCTTTCTCAGCTTAAAACCACTGAGATTTGTACATATATCTGGCAGTTGTTTGTGGTCCCAAATTTGTGACATCCGTATGCTGGCATTTACCAGGGTGTTTTATGTGAGAAGTCTAGTTGATCTGGATCCCTTCTATAAGTTCAGGACAGTTATGAGGTTGGATTGTTTCTAAGATGCCAGTCTTTCTTCTTTGTTTATAGAAGAAGCCTTCAATAAATGAGTTGCTGGCTTTTGCAACAAGTTTTGGTTTTAGTGTGTTAAAACTGGGCAAGCCACTCCGTTGCGTTTAGAGGGTATAGCTGGAGTCCAGAGCTCAGCTCTTAAAAGGCAAAGTACTAAAGGTAGAACCTCAGGGGTAGGGGGAGGAAGATGCAAAGCTAGTTTTAAGCTACCTTTGCAACCTTTGGAATCTGTTCTACTTTACAAACTAAAATGTTTCCTGGTGGAAATCGGGTCATTTAAATTATGCTGTCAGTCATAGCAGACTTCCCAGACTCCTTATGTCTGCCAGAATGATTGTTGCAAGCTGAGCTCTATCACCACTTCTTCCTTTCACTGAAATGTCCATGACAGCGTGCCCTCGTCTGAGGTCTGCACAAGGGCCTGGAATGATCCAGCCTTCTCAATGCAGTTTTATCAAAGGCATCCTCTCACAGCCCTTTCTAGTATGTTTACACCATCCTCGCTGCAGTGCAGCAATTTTGCAGAGGGATTGAACCCCTGGAGAAAATCCCTGCCCAGCTTGTTAGCTCATGCTGGAAATTAGACAGAGACCTGCAGCTTTTCAGTGTGGTGAGTAAAAATCAGTTGTAGCTATCAGGAAATAGTTTGAAAATGTATGAGAAAAGGAGATAAAAGAAGTTTCTGCCCTGATATATCTTGTTTTTCCTGCTGTTGTACAGAGAACACCACTTCTGTCACTGAGTCTGTCTCGACTGTGAGCTATGGGATGAGTAGTGGAACCAAAACTGGTGAAAGGTACACTTTTTCTTGACATTTTGTTAGGCTGTTGTGGTCAGTATGGTCTCAAGAGACAGGTGTTCTAATGGCTTGGAGAACAGGTGAGTCCCAGATGCTGTGGTTTAAGCCCATTAAAGGTTGTGAGCTTTCCTCAGGGCTAAGTGGAACAGAGATGGGAAGGGATAAATATCTTTTGTAGAGCAGTTTAAAGCAGATCTAATTGTGGATTTCAGCGTGGTTACAGCGTTAGTCAGTAAAACTCTCAGTGCCAGCAGTGGATTTTTGTTAGGAGGAGCAAGTTGTCAGGCCCTTTGAAAACACTTGTAAAAATACTCAGCTGTGTGAAATTTGTAGTTTGGGCTTATTTTTGTAGGCCCAACATATGACTGCCATCAAATATCCTTTGTTTGTCTAGCCTAGAGTTTGGTTGGTAGATAAATGCCTTGCTGAGGACAGAAGACTGTTACGCATTCTTGATTAACTCAAAGATGCAGTTGCTTAGTATAGGATTACATGGTATCACAATTATTACTGGCATATCCAGGCATCCTCAGCATGCAAAATATCCATCAAGAAAAATAGGAGGGCAGCCAATTTAAATCTCTTAACTTGGGCTTGCATCTGCCCTGAAAATTATCCCAAATTTGCCATTATGTTTCTTCTGATTTAGTTCTAACATCAGCATTTTGATATTTGAGTCATGATATACTGAGCACCTTAGAGAACTTGCTGTCAGATTTGACCTCCAGCTGTACCAGAAATTAATGTGTGACAGTGGTGTCATTGCTCTTTGCCTCAGTTTCCCCAGCTCTGTCATGGGGAACATTTCCAAATGCTATGTGTGGCTTACTTCATTAATGCTGATTAAGTGGTTTATGGCTCAAATAAACACAAATTAGAAGATAATTCTGTATTTCTGGATCAAATTACCAGTTTGCGGTCAGTGAAGCAACACTGACATGAGCTCAAAATTATGCATACTAGAAGTAAAAATTTCAAAGGTACTTCATCGAATCATTGAATGGTTTGGGTTGGAAGGGACCTCAAAGATCATCTAGTTTCAACACCCCTGCCATGGCAGGGACACCTCCCACTAGACCAGGTTGCTCAAGGCTTCATCCAGCCTGGCCTTGAACACTTCCAGAGATGGAGCATACACAGCTTCTTTAGGCAACCTGTTGCAGTGTCTCACCACTTCAGGGTGAAGAACTTCTTCCTTGTATATAGTCTAAACCTGCCTTCTCCCAGCTTCCAACCATTACCCCTCGTCCTGTCACTGCAGGCCCTGGCACAAAGTCCCTCCTCGGCCTTCTTGTAGGCCCCCTTCAGGTACTGGAAGGCCACTAAGAGGTCTTCCCAGAGCCTTCTCTTTTCCAGGCTGAACAAGCCCAACTGTCTCAGCCTGTCCTCATAGGAAAGGTGTTCCAACCCTCTGACCATCTCGGTAGCCCTCCTCTGGACTCGCTCCAACAGCTCCATATCTGTTTTGTGTTGGGGGCTCCAGAGCTGGATGCAGTATCCCAGGTGGGGTCTCACGAGGGCAATGCTGCCTGAATTACTCTTCAAGTTACATTTTTTAAAATGTGACTTACCCTCCAGGAACCCCACAGTTGTAAATTAAAGGGATTCAGAGCTCCTGTGTGGCCATGTCTTTTTTTTTTTTTTTAATTATTATTATTTTTCTTTTCTGTTTTTTTCTTAAAAGTGTTTAAGTGTTGTTCTACTTAGTGCTTTGTCACAAAGCATTTGTGACTTGGCCAGCTGTGTCTCATTTGTAAAAGTACCTTAGACTCTTCTATACTTAAGTGCTGTTGTTTGTCAATAAAACTCTGACTTTTACTTAAATTGCTTTTGACTCATTCAGGTACTCTTGAGGTTGTGGGAGGTTTGGAGTAGGCAACAGTTGGACTTTTATGCTGATTCCTGGCACTGCAGAGAGTTATTTTTTTTCTTTAACCACATACTTTTCATGTTTTGTTTCTCCAGTGCCACTGGCAGCTGCTGTGATGTGACCCCCAGCTCTCGCTCGTCTCCTCCCACTGTACATCGCCGAGTTGAAAGGAGGAGAGAACTGGTGCGGTCTCAGACACTCCCACGGACTACAGGAACACAGGCCAGGAAAGCGCTTTTTGAGAAATTTGAACAGGATGGTGGAAAGTATGTCACACACCTTGTCTCCAGAATGGGTTGGCTAATGGGAAACTAATTTGTCAATTATTACCAGCAGAGGACAGCTGGGTGGGAGGACTCTCTCAGTGTAGGATTTTGAGCTAAGAGACAATATGTGGTCATGTGTGGATAGCTTCACTGACTTCCCAGGCTGAGCCCTGGAAATTCACCGCTACAGATTCCTCTGGCTTTGGAGTTCTTCAGCTGAAGAAGCAGGTATGTTTTATCAGGAAAGAGTGCTGTGAAAGCTGCCTTCTCCGTTATTATAAAAGACTGGGAATATAGCGACTTTCTGTTGCCACTTATTAAGGAACAAAAGCATGGACTATTCCTTATGCACAGCGATGGGGGTATGATTTAAATAGAAGAGGGCTTGGAATACTGGCTTTAGTGAAATGAAAATGAGTTTTTCTTGGAGGACCAGCAAGTTGAAGTTTCAGCAACGTGTTTCTCAAAGATCACCTGGACAGGTGCTGACTTGGGCAAGGTTGCATAGATGTTGCTGACAAATAAGTTTAAGTTTTTCTAGAATTTAATTTAATCTCATCTCTGTTAATTTTCCAGAGGAAAAGGAGAATCCAGAGCTAAGCTGAAGAGGTCGCAGAGTTTTGGGGTTGCCAGCGCTAGCAGCATTAAACAAATTCTGTTAGATATATATATATATATATATATAGGATACAAGGTGAAGACGTGTTAGCATTTTCAGTGTGCTTTTTTTGGGAGAATTTTCCAAAAAAATATACTCAAAGTGAATGTAAAACATGCTAGACAATGAGCTAACTTCCTCAAGATCATCAAGTTCTGTGTGGGTAACACAAACATCATGGTTTGTATGGGCAGCACTTCAAGACAGTCAGTGATTGCATGAATGAGATTCTGTATGTCTGTCAAAGCAATGCATTAGTGTTTGTCTGAAAGCCTACATTTTTGTGCTTATGGATGTAGACTTCAGTATAAGCTCACATTTTTTTTTCTTAGTTTCAGGCTATTATTTTTGCATTCTTATTATATAGGGCAAGATCTGAATAACATTTTGCCAGTACAAGGAGACTATGGCCCTTTTTCTACACAGCAGACCAAAATACTCTCTACTGGTATTAGACAAGGGAATTTGTAGTAAATGGTTGAGGTTGAATCCCATGGTGTTAATGACCTAATTTCTATGAGGTAACATCAGTGTAGCTAAAAGAATTCAGCAGTTGAGACTTTTGTAATTTTACCTGGCCTTAAACTGCAGGTGCCAAAGCAATTTCCAGGAGAAAGAAAATAGTACAGGCTTTTTTTCTGTAATATGTTTCACAACATTATTTTAAAATGTTCATTATTAGTGCTAAACTCTAAATTATAGTATTCACAAGCAGAACTAATGAAAATTACTGTTAGTTGCTTACCAGAAAAGCTGGGGCTTGAATTTTATATGACGGAAAAGCAGTGTGAGACAAAAGCCCGAGTACGTTTCTTTTGAATGTGGTGGTAGAAAGTAACAATAAGCGTTTGTTCCAAGAATCTGATTTTGCAGTAGGCGTTAATTCTTCCTATATTTCTACTGATCTGTGTAAACAGGCATTGAATTGGGCCTTACTGAAAAGCAAAGCAAGCAAACATAGTCCTTATCTAGTGTTATTCACAGCCACAAAATGAACCATTCTTCCATTATAAATACCTCACAGGGATAAGCGGTGTCCTTGGTTTCTGCAGATACTGGTGCTTTGGGCCTGCTCCAGAGCTCACTGACATCGACAAGATTCTTCCCAGTATTTTCTTCCTGGGCTTTGGATCAGGGTCCTTGACTGTATGTCTGCTTTGCATCTGGTCATTTCAGGCAAAAAGGCTTTAATTGCTGAGTGTGCTGTTTTGTTTTTTTTTTCCTCAGAATACAAATAATATAATGGATCTACAAAGAGGGGAAGAGAAACATAAAACCTATGCTCTGTTGCTTTGGTTAGTGGGATAGAAGGATAGAAAACTGCAGTGAGCAAAATCAGCTCTTCCCTCTTCCCCCATGCTGCATTAACATGCATATTTTTTTCATCATGACAGCACATTGATCTCCAAAACTTCTCCTCAAGCTGGAATGACGGGATGGCATTCTGTGCTCTTGTGCATTCTTTCTTTCCTGAAGCTTTTGATTATAATAAGCTTGACCCAGCTAATCGCAAGCAGGACTTTGAGCTGGCCTTCACCATGGCTGAGTGAGTATCACATTAGATCTCTGTGAAGTACTTCCAGTTCAAGTCTAATGTGGCTGGGCAGCAGTAAAAAGTTTAATCATTCTTCTTGTAGATCCTGTATCACCAGCTTACACGTGTCATGCCAAAAAAAAGATAATAAAGCTCTGCATAGAGAAGGCATAGAACAGGTGACTCGGCAGTCTAAAATCAGAGGTGGTTTTATGAGGCACAGGATAGTTCATGGAGTCCTGGGTTCAGGTCATTCATCGTCTTCAGGCAGTACTTGAATTCTGCTTTCTCACCTCTGTGATTCTCACTAGTCTTAGCACTGACACTTGAGAAATCGGCCTCATGAGTTATACTTGGACAGAAGAGGAAAAAATGCTACTTCTTTCTGGGTTTTGTTTTGTTTTTTTAATTATTTTATTCAAGTAATGAATGATTCTTAATGATTTTGCCAATATTAATTGTTAAAAAAGACGTTTGAGTTCATAGAGCACAAGGCATCCAATGTTTACTAACCAACAGTCCATAGAAACCGGATATACAACTGGTATTTTCTTAGCCAATCCCACCTGCTTGATACCAAATTTCAACTTGAGGCATGTTAATATATCCATCCAGTCTCTCTGGAAAAACTGTGACGCCCTGAACGGCAGGGAGCAAGTAGATTAACTTTTGGAATTGGGTTTTGTGGCAGGGTTCACATCTCTCTCCGTTTCTTTGGTTAAACAAGAATAAAGGTTAAATTCAGTGTAAGTAGAGTTAGATCAAGGCTGAGAGCTGCTCAACCTGGTAACTGCATTTTTGTAAAACAGAGCTAATACCCTCAGTCACACTGACCTGATCCTTTCTGATGCAGTATACCAGGCAATTAAATGGTAACTTGTTTATTAAATTCATCATGAGTGTGAACTTGTCAGCTAGAAATAGTAACTTTCTGAACCCAGTATCAACATGATTCTTACTTACTGTTTTATTTGACTTGTGTAACAGTAAACACTCCATGTGGTATGCAGCTGGGTTTGGTACACTTTCCAAATACTAACAGGATGTGGGAATACATGGCTAGTTTCCTGCAGCTTCTCATACAGCTTCAAACATTGGTACCACCACACTGAAGCTCTGGGGTTCATTCAGAGTGTTTTTTTTCTTTTTTTTAAGTAATAACTTACAGAACTGGATTTGCCATTTGCCATTCCAAAGAAAAGCTTTGAAAATTCTTAGCGTAATGTTGGCTCTCCTTATTACAGCCCCTAGCAAAGGAATTCATTTGGGAATTACAAGGTGTTAATACACACATATCTATACGTATATATAAAAAAATTTTGTTGCTTGTCAGTGAGTTGAAAGAGATTCTATGACACTTTTAGGTGGTTGATCTCTAAAGTAAAACTATCCAAACTCTCAAAGGAAAGTTGCAGTGTTTTTCTATCTCAGTAAGTATAGGGGAGAACAAAAGACAGCATGCGCACAAGAGTAAGAAACATTAGGTAAGAGTATCTACAGAAATTACTACTTCATAGGTGTGATTGCCTTTAAACTAACTGTTCTCTTCTAGTGCCAGAAAAGGCTTTTCTCTGTTATTGCTGTTCACCTCAGTATGAGCTCTGCTGATCAAATTGCTTCCTGCTCTTGTGATTTTTCATCTTGGGCCTCAGCAGATCTGTTCCTTTCTGTTGGGCCAGATCTCAGTCAGGCTTCTGCTCTCCAACCTGATCATCTGAGACTGTTGTCCAAGTCACACACACCTTGAAGATATGGAGTGGTGGAGAAGAAACAGCCCACAGCCACGTGGGCCTTCATTGGCACATATCATCTCTTCTCATGTTTTGCCATTCTTTTGGAGCTTCCTGTGTAATAACCAGAAAAACTCGTGATTTGCGAACTCGCATGACCTTGCTTACTGAGACTTGGACAGGGGAATGTGAGATTGGGCTACATGCTACAGATATCAGGGATGTGAATGGGAGTCAGTAGATGAAAAAAACCCAATGACCTACAGGGCTTTGGATCAGATCCCAGTATAGAGGAAGGAGGAGAAAGAATAGGAATATTCCATGGTCACAAAAATAATCTCCAACCTGAGCCTGACCATTTCATTGTGAAATGAAATCTTGCTGCTAAACCTCAGGATTTCTCTAATGCCTCAGTGATGCTCAGCGTGATCAGAGCGGCAAATGAGTCTTGGAAGTAGTTACAGGCCTTAGATTTAACTCTTGATTCACTGTGTCTGTTTTATTATTGCTACAGGAAAATGGCTCACTGCGATCGTCTGATAGAAGTGGATGACATGATGGTGATGGGTCATAAGCCGGATCCCATGCGTGTCTTCACCTATGTCCAGTCTTTATACAATCATCTGCGACGCTTTGAATAAAATCATTGACACCTCTCCAGCCAGAAGGGTCAAGTACAGTGTGCTAGTGGGAAGAGTGACATTTTGCAAATGGAACGCAGTGTTATTTCTTGCTTTTTACTGTCCCTTTGCTTACATTCAACTGCATGGCTGGCTGACTGAAGTGTTGCTGAGCAGCGCCCGAAGTGTTGATCACATCAGCATGTCAGTAAGACAGAAATATGTTTGGAAAAAAAGACAAAAACATAGGGAAAGGTAAACGCTGTCATTTTGGTGCTAGTAGTAGGTTGGACTTTTAATATTACTGTGTTTAAAGGTCCCAGGAACCTAATTTGCTGCTCGTATATCTGTTAGGCTGGGGACACAGTTTTATGCAGTGACAGGCAACTCTGCTATGAAGGTGTTCCCTCTTAAAATGCAGGTAAAACTCCAGAAGGTAGCACCTTCAATTCCACTTGTCCATTGAACATAGCACAAAAGAAATGGCATATGAACAAGGAAATTTCCATTTCACAAATAATAACCTGAAGTACTCAACCACTAGGGCAATACTGCCTCTCCTCCAACTCTGCACCCCACTCTACCGTATATGCACACACACACATGCCTCAAACAGGCATTGTTCTGTTCTTTTAAAGCAGAAAGAGAACACAGGCTCTTAATGTGCAGACTGGGGGGACAGATAACTACCATGTTACATAACATTGTTCATCTGTAATGATTAAATCTGAAGTGATTTGCTTAGAGGCTTGCTAAAGCCTCTACTGGCAGTACTGGATTAATTTCTTGATCACAAAGGATAGCAACAGGTGGGGCTGTTCTGTGTATGACATTGTGTGTTTGCACGATTGAAGATTACAGGAAAGGGGGGCAGCTAGCAAGGTACAAAATCCTTTTAACAGTTGCATAGAAGCAAGACTGTAGCATGCTTTCATCCAGACTCTGGGTGACAGCAACTCTCCAGTGTGGACAGGAATGAAGCCTTTATGATTTGCTGGGTCCTCATGCTGACACTGAGGTGGACAGGCAATATGCTAAAAAAAAGTATGGAAGATGGGGTTTTGAAATGCTTTGGACTAGCTTCTGTTTTCAGTTAAATTAGCATTAAACCCACAGTACAGTGGGATTATTCCAGATTTACTGGACAAAAATGTCATGTGTCACCCTTTCTGGTTTTCTCTTGGATAAATCAACAGAGCTTTGTTTTCACATTGAAAGTTAAAAACAAAACCACTAAAAAAGCATACTTGAAAAAAAAAAAAGCCTATTAAAATTATTTCTTTCCTAAGAACAGGCTCATAGAAAGTAAAAAAAAAAAAAAAAAAAAGCCCCAAGCCCTCTGCTCACTCTAGAGAATGTTTTTTAACCTGCATTTGTGCTTTTTGTAGCTATTTATAAAGATTACTTTGGTTCTGTATTCATGACCATTTATAATAAAATATGTCAAATGCTCTTCAGATTTACTGCTTCTCCTTAGAGTGAAGTGACAAATAACAAAGTAAAATCAGTGAAAAGAACCCAGAGCTTTTGCTTAGAAGATTTTTGTTCTAGTCGTGATGCTGTGTGCTCTGAATTCAGTTTTAAAACCTATAGATGTTCAGTGGCATTTGGAATAGGATTTTAGTTCAGCCACCCTTTCTAGTGAAGTTTACTTAAGAAACCATGAATGAAGCAACCACTTTGTTAGCAGTCTCAGAAAAACAAATGAACGAACACCGAAAGTGTACAAAGGTGAAGTATAAGTTAACTGCTGAAGGTCTGGATCATGAAGTTCTGTTTGAAGTGGAGCTAGGCTGTTGCTCTGACACTATGGAAACAGTTTGAAAGACTTTTAAATATACATCTTAATATAAGTAGCCAAAAGATACTTGGTCAAACTAGCAGGATCCTTGATATTGCTAATCTCACAGCTTTAATGCAAGTGGACAGAGGTTGGGTGGATTGTTCATATTTGTCATATGACTGCCATTGTATTCAGTTTTTGACTTTGTCTTGAATGACCATAATTCTGAGTAGTAAATGCGTGCCTGTTGCTCTACCAAATGCTCTGTAAGGATAAACACACTGT
Organism: Leptosomus discolor; assembly: GCF_034619465.1. Taxonomy (NCBI): domain Eukaryota; kingdom Metazoa; phylum Chordata; class Aves; order Leptosomiformes; family Leptosomidae; genus Leptosomus; species Leptosomus discolor. Next base: position 9,392,272 of record NC_141405.1, read on the forward strand.
ACTTGTGTTTTGGAGAAGCGATTAGAGTAAGCATGATGAGAAATCTGTCCACAACTGGCACACACGATACACATATTTACATTCTCAGAGCAGAATACCTCTCATTGACTAGCAGAGCGAAGTTCCATCCTAACTACAAGAAGAGGGACAATATGGCTTTATATTCACATTCCTTCACAGTCCCAGGTCATGGATGATATTCCTGTGTGATGTGAGTGCTAAAGACAGAGGTAAGTGCTTGGCCAGTTTAGGCCTAGTAGCAAATAATTATGTAAAAGAAGTTGTAGACTGCAAGATTACTGCCAAGTCACCAGAGGGGGGTTTACATCTTTTCTAATTTAGCTTGTTTTCACAGCTACCCAGAAGCTATTTGTACAGGTTTTCTAAAGTCTTCCCACTTCAGAGAGGTGAAGGTAAAGATAAGTGGTACTTGCCAGCAAACTGATTGCAGGGGAATGGAAGACTGTAAGCTGATTTCAGCTTCTGGTGGTTTGCGTGTAAGCAGATGAGGGAGATGGTGCTATGACACAATTTTAGAAAAAAAAAAAAAACCTACAGCTTTGTGCATTAAGAGAATATGAATAACCTTGACTATTAGATTGTATGATTAAATTAAAGTATGTAATCTATGCCCCCTGCTGGTTTTTTTAGTATTTTTAATTTTAAAAAAAAAGCAGAGTTTGTGTATATATGATAGAAAATGTGTTAGCATGAGTGAGAACAATATATTAAGTTGCCATAGTGTGTATTTTACACAGATGGACTGTTGCCAGCTTTTCCAATGTTTCTGCACTGTGTCTAAAATTCAGTACTGTCAAAGGTGGTTTACTGGCAACTTGATCCTACTTGTAAAGGCTAGATTAATTTGTTCTGTGCAAGATTTTCCAAATAATCTCAGCAGAGACATCACCTAGTTTTTAAAATTATGTTTGCATATAGCTTCCCACAGCAGGGAAGTCCTCCTCCTTGAAAGTACAGTAATTGGGTGGATGACTTTCATCGCTTCTCCCTTTGTGTGACATTTCCAATAAAGCGTTTAATCTAAACATATGCTCAAACCAGTGCAAACTCTTGGATACACGTCATTAGGTATAAAATCAGCCTACATGGTTCAACATGTGTCACTAACTTAAACCTGGCCTGGCTTACACAGATAGTTTTAAAGTGTCCAGAACAAAAATTGGCATTGCTTTAGGTAAGGTGCGCCTAAAAGGCACTTTTGGTTATGCTAAAATAGCTCTATGTCTAGATAAAGCCTCAGTGGAGTTAGTAATGCAGAATCAGAAGAGTTTGGGCTGGAAGGGACCTTTAAAGACCATCTAGCCCAACAACCCCCACCAGGAGCAGGGACATCTTTAGCTGGATCAGGCTGCTCAGAGCCCCGTCTGCCTTGGCCTTGAATGTTCCCAGGACTGGGGCATCAACCACCTCTCCGGGCAGCCTGTGCCAGTGTCTCACCACCCTCACCCTAAATTTTCTTCCCACTATCTAGTCTAAACCTACCCTCTTTCAGTTTGCAACCCTTACCCCTTGTCCTATCACCACCCTCCCCGATCAGGAGTCCCTCCCCACCTTTCCTGCAGGCCCCCTTTAAGCACTGGGAGGCCGCTATAAGGTCTACCCCGGCGCCTTCTCCAGGCTGAACAACCCCAACCCTCTCAGCCTGTCCTCAGAGGGGAGTATTCTGGGCACTAGTGGAACACCAGAATTCAGACCTCTTACGTTAGCCTGCTTTGCAATTTCAGCAACATTGAAAGCAAGCAGTTGATGCTGCAGCATCAGCTCAGCCTAGAGACTTTCCCCACTTCGATGCTGCCACAGCAGTTTGGGTGACAGTCTAATCCTCTGAAGACTGAGACTATCTGTGTTATTTTGAAGGCATCTAATAAGGAACACGGCAACATATTTAATTTAGATCTAGTCTCGTGAATGCTGGTTATTTAGACTCGTCCACAGAAAACCTATTTTTCCACACTGAAGACTTGAGCCACTTTATAAATAACGAACCCGGTTTCTATATCCAGACACAAATTGCCAAGGTGAAGACCTGCTCCTTTGCAAAAATCCTTTGTAAAAGCGCCAGTACGGGCTGTGGGAGGTTAGCCGTATTTCAGCAGCGCCGAGGCCGGCGGTCGCTCACCAGCACTTCCCGCCGAGGAGGTGTCGCTTTCCCGCCCCTGTGCCCGCTGCCCGCGTGTAGGTCGCAGCGCGAAGTGTCTCCCAGCGCCGCGCTCGGCCCTGCCCGCGGGCCCGCCCCCGCCGCGCGCGCCGGCCTGTGGCCGTTGGCGGGAAGCGCGGCTGCGGGGACAGCGGTTGGCTGCAAGCAGGTGGGGCCAGGGGCAGAGGAGGGAGCTGGGGGGGCGGGGGAAGGTGAGGGGCGGGGAGGGGCGGGAGGGGGAGCTGAGGGGGCAGGGGGCGGGAGCTGGGCGGGCTGTTGCAGGCGTTGTGCTGCCCGCGAGGGACCTGGGCCGGCGCGGCGCGCGGCGGAGCCCCGTCTGCCGCGGGATCGTTTTCTCCCTTATAAACCGCTAGAGGTTCTCAGGAATTAACAAGCCTATTTGTTTTCATTCTTTTCCAACCTGTCCTCACTGCTAAGTTGATTTTACCTGTGTTATTTGAAGAGTAGCGCACTGTTGTCAGCCTCGGAAGTCTACAATGATTTAACCCCTGAAAACCACCTAAGGTAAAAATAAAAATTTCTTATGTCATATAGTTCATATTGAAGGATCAGTTGTAAGTTTCGTATTAACAGATTAAAAGGAAATAACCTTTTTATGGTAAGTTAACCATGAGGAACAGATTCAGGGTGGGTAACTACAAATTAAATACTTTATGATGGTGTTGCTCACAAGTTGGGTCAGGACAGCACCAGATACTGGGTTTTCAGAATGAAACTGCATGGAGTCCCATGGGTCTCACAACAATGTCTTGGAGGACCGTCATTCAGGGATTCCTCACCTTTCAAAGTGTCATGGATTAGGGTTGGGCTGGCCACAAACGAATGGCAGATGCTCTTTATTACGTGACTGAGCACATTTTCAGAAACCTAACACATTAATTGTTCTCAACCACCATTCAGCTATCTCAGCATTTCAGTTTATTAGAAACCATTTTGTCATCGCTCTTTAATTTGGTCAGATTTCTAAAAGCCTTGGAATGTTACTGAGAGTACAGATAATAAAATGTTGTGGAACATGACTAATATGCAGCCTGATAACTTATTCTGTGACTTGCACTGGTCAAAGTAAACAAAGTTCAAACTAGTTTTTGAGTTCAGATCTACCTAAGTCATTGGAAAACTTTCAGTTGTTATGGAAATGGCTCCAGTTCCTGCTCCAGCTGTTCGTGTGACAAAAATTACTGCTTTCAACTAGCTCTTTTTAGCATGTTATGTTAAGAAGCTGTTAAAAAGTACTCATTAGAGGGGAAAAACAAAAAAAGTACATCTAGTCCAAAGGGGGCCAGAATGTAGAAATCAAGGGCCAGCCCACAGGAGCATTGCTCTCTTGTACAAATAGTTGCAGACTTCATGTGTGCAGTACCATATAAATGGATTTACAGGTCTGCCCCAGTAGTGGTCTATGTAATTGATACTAATCAGTGTTCAGCCTAGTCATAGTTTTGCTTTGCCTCATGAATTGGGAGCATGCTGAGTGTCTGTGATCACAGCTTTCCATCCTCCTGCGTCAGTTAGCATGAATCATTCACTTTCCTTGCTTGCCTTGCGCCCCATTCTTTGCTGCTTCTCGAGTCTCTAGGTCCTTCTCTGAGGCTAATGGCATCAGTAATGTCAACCCTGTTTTCTGAAGCTTGTATTTTTCTTTGTCTAACTCTGAAATAGCTGCATTTTTCTTTAAGACGGTGTTTCTTCATCTGCAACCCCTTTTTTGTTCCTCTGGAGTACATGCAGATTTCTTTTTGCACAGCAGCTGGCATGACAGGCACTGTAGTTACCAGTTTTAATGATCACTGACAGAATTTAGGTACCGTTTGAAATTAAAGATCATCATTAACAGCTTTCTAGCTTTCACCGTGCTGTATTTGCAGCAATTGCAGTTGCTTCCCACTTTTCTGTCTTGGATCAGCTGAAGTTCTTTTGACCAATGCTACTTGCTGCTTTATCACGTTGATAGCTCTTTGAAGCTTGTTGGGAACTCTGAGCAACCCTGCTCTGATCTAAACTGGTAGGAGGGGGCACAACTGTACCATCTGGCGTGCTACTCTTTTTGTCTCCCTCATTTCTTCTGCCTGGCTCCTAATCTCTTTTGTCCCAGGAAAGCTTATAGTTGCCACAAAGGTGGAGCATACTGCCAAGGATATTTTATGGCTGACATTTTGGATAGCTAGGTGTACTTAACACACCTTTCATTTGCTTTCGCTATCTTTACGCATTTCTGCAATAAATCGATCAAAAATTACTGCCCGAAGCTGTGGGAACTATCTCAATTAATGTACAAAGAATACGTTTTTCTTTCCAGGCAGATCTTAACCGGGAACGGCTGGAAGGAAGCGCCGTGGCTGCGCGGGCGTGCTGCCTGCCGCCGGTGCTGCGGCAGGAGGCTGCTGGAGGCGGCGCTGCCCTTCCCGCCGCAGCTGGTCTGCGTTCCCGTGGCAGCCGGTCTGTTGGCCTTCCGCGCTGTTCTGGGCCCCTTCCGGAACACTTCGTCACACATTTAGAAAGAAATGATGTGCTGCTGCTGTGGAGATTGAAGCTGGGACACGGCTGGGAGCAACGCCCCTCCCTGAAGGGGAACGGAGGACGTGGCCATTAGCCAGAGTTAGGCCTTGGGAGCAGCATCAGCGAGAGGTGTGTGAGGGAGAAGGGGGATGGTTTTAAGGGTACCTGTGCTGGAGTGTGGACAGAGCTGTGTGTTGCTGAGGACCAGCTGTGTGCATTTGGGGTGAGGATTTGTCTCAGAAGACTGCATGAGCGTAGTGTGAGAATAGGAAAATTGACAACCAAACTGCTGTGACTTTGCACATATTTTGGGCATTGGTTTCACCCTACATTAAACCATTATCCCGAATGTGCTTTGTTCTTTGTTCTGCTTCAGTCCTTCCTAGGCTTTTCCATTTCCTCATTTACCTGCTGTATTTCCTCCTTCAGTTTTTCAGGTGCTGTTTTCTCTCTCTTTTTTAATTTTCTAATGACCATTATATTTCTTTTTTACAACCTAGAGTTCATCCACCTCTCCAGCCATATTTTTAAAAGGTGTTTACTTCTCCAACCTATGGGAGAATATTTATATTTCATATTTGTTCACTTCTCATTTTTCTGTGACTGTCCATTTAGTAATTCCATCCTTCCTCACGGGTCTCCTTTTCTTTCTCATCTCCCTCCTATTGCAGACAACCCATCTTTTCCTCTCAGTTCCACTTTCAAGCCTCTTACCCTCTCTCCTCCTAGCTTCCATTCCCAAATTCTTCTGTTTCTTCCTTCTCCCACTTCAAACTCTCTCCCTTGCACCTTAGCAAATTCTTGGGAAGCCTTGAACGAGAAGTCTTTTCATACCAGTGTCATTTTGCAGGTAAAAGGGGCAAGAATTTTTCTCACCCTTATGGACCTGTCTTCTCCCCTTCTTGCTTCTGCAGACAAATACAATACTATTCCCATTTTTAGGTTTCACATTCCAAGAACTGACCCGCATTATATCCAGAAACTTTCCAAAAAACAATGGCCAGACTGTTGCAAGCTGTAGAGACGTCGGAACATCTGTTGGGCTTTACGTTGGGACGTCTCTTGGGCTCTACGTCTGGTTTTAGCTCATTTGCGGCTATACGTCCGGACGTCTTCTGAGCTCTACGTCGGGACGTGTGTTGGTCTCTACGTCGGAACGTACGTTGGTTTCTACGTCTGGCTTGAGGTTAATTTCGGCTCTACGTCGGAACGTCTCTCGGGCTATACGTCGGGACGTGTGTTGGGCTCTACGTCGGAACGTACGTTGGTTTCTACGTCTGGCTTGAGGTTAATTTCGGCTCTACGTCGGAACGTCTCTCGGGCTATACGTCGGGACGTGTGTTGGGCTCTACGTCTGGCTGTAGCTCACTTTCTGCTCTGCGTCGAAACATCTGTTGGTCTCTACGTCGGGACGTCTGTTGGTCTCTACTTCGATATGTCTGGCTTGAGCTCGCTTTCGGCTCTACGTCGTAACGTCTGTTGGGCTCTACGTCGGGACATCTGTTGGGCTCTACGTCGGGACGTCTGTTCGGCTCTAAGTCAGGACGTATTTAGAGATCTAAGTCGGGACGTCTCTTGGGCTGTACGTCTGGCTTGAGCTCACTTTCAGCTCTATGTCGGGACGTCTGTTGGGCTCTACGTCGGGATGTACGTTGGCTTCTACATCTGGCTTGAGGTTAATTTCGGCTCTACGTCGGGACGTCTGTTGGGCTCTACGTCGGGACGTGTGTTGGGCTCTAGGTCGGGAAGTCGCTTGCGCTCTACGTCGGGATGTCTTTTGGGCTCTACATCTGGCTGTAGCTCACTTTCGTCTCTACGTTGGAACGTCTGTTGGGCTCTACGTCGGGACGTATGTTGGGCTCTACAACGGGACATGTATTGGACTCTACGTCGGGACGTCTGTTGGGCTCTACGTCGGGACGTCTCTTGTGCTCTACATCTGGCTTGAGCTCGCTTTCTGCTCTACGTTGGGATGTCTGTTGGTCTCAACGTCAGAACGTCTCTCGGGCTATACGTCGGGACGTGTGTTGGGTTCTACTTTAAGAAGTCTGGCTTGAGCTCGCATTCGGCTCCACGTCGGGACGTCTGTTGGTCTCAACGTCGGAACGTCTCTCGGGCTATACGTCGGGACGTGTGTTGGGTTCTACTTTAAGAAGTCTGGCTTGAGCTCGCATTCGGATCCACATCGGGACGTCTGTTGGGCTCTACGTCGGGACGTCTGTTGGGCTCTAAGTCGGGACGTGTCTTGGGCTCTAGTTTGGGAAGTGTGTCTTTAGCTCGCTTTCGGACCTACGTGCGGATGTCTCTTGGGCTCTACGTTTGGCTTTAGCTCATTTGCGGCTATATTTCCGGACGTCTTTTGAGCTCTACAACTGGACGTGTGTTGGGCCCTACGTCGGAATGTACGTTGGTGTCTACGTCTGGCTTGAGGTTAATTTCGGCTCTACGTCGGAACGTCTGTTGGGCTCTACGTCGGGACGTCTCTCGGGCTCTACGTCGGGATGTCTTTTCCGCTCTACGTCTGGCTGTAGCTCACTTTCGGCTCTACGTCGGAACGACACTTGGGCTCTGCGTCTGGAGGTCTGTTGAGCTCTACGTCCGGACGTCTCTTGGGCTCTATGTTTGGCTTTTGCTCACTTTCAGCTCTACGTCAGAACATCTGTTGGGCTCTACATCGGGACGTCTCTTGGGCTCTACGTCTGGCTTTAGTTCATTTGCGGCTATACGTCGGGACATCTTCTGAGCTCTATGTCGGGACGTCTGCTGGGCGCTGCGTCGGAACGTACGTATTTTCTACATCTGGCTTGAGGTTAATTTCAGCTCTACGTCGGAATGTCTCTCGGGCTGTACATCGGGACGTGTGTTGGGCTCTAAGTCTGGCTGTAGCTCACTTTCTGCTCTACATCGAAACATCTGTTGGGCTCTACATCGGGACGTCGCTTGAGCTCTACGTCGGGACGTCTTTTGGGCTCTACGTCTGGCTGTAGCTCACTTTCGTCTCTACGTTGGAACGTCTGTTGGGCTCTACGTCGGGACATCTGTTGGGCTCTAAGTCGGGACGTCTCTTGGGCTCTACATCTGGCTTGAGCTCGCTTTCGCCTCTACGTCGGGACATCTGTTGGGCTCTACTTCGGGATGTATGTTGGGCTCTACTTCGGGACGTATGTTGGGCTCTACAACGGGACATGTGTTGGGCTCTACGTCAGGACATCTGTTGGGCTCTAAGTCGGTACATATCTTGGGCTCTACTTCTGGCTTGAGCTCGCTTTCTGCTCTACGTTGGGATGTCTCTTGGTCTCAACGTCTGGACGTCTGTTGGGCTCTACGTAGGGACATGTATTGGGTTCTACTTTAAGAAGTCTGGCTTGAGCTTGTTTTCGGATCTACGTCGGGACGTCTGTTGGGCTGTACGTCCGGACGTCTCTTGGCCTCTACGTTTGGCTTTTGCTCACTTTCAGCTCTACATCGGAACATCTGTTGGGCTCTACGTTGGGACGTCTCTTGGGCTCTACGTCGGGACGTCTCTTGGGCTCTACGTCGGGATGTCTGGCTTGAGCTTGCTTTCAGCTCTACTTCGGAACATCTGTTGTGCTTTACTTCGGGACTTCTGTTCGGCTCTACGTCGGGACGTCTGTTGGGCTCTAAGTCTGCTGTTGTCAACAGACATCCCGACTTAGAGACCAACAGACGTCCCGACGTAGAGCCCAACAGACGTCCCGACGTAGAGCCGAACAGACGTCCAAACGTAGAGCCCAACACACGTCCCTACGTAGAGCTGAAAGTAAGCTAAATCCTGATGTAGAGCCCAACAGACGTCCCGACATACAGCCCAACAGACGTCCCGACGCAGACCCAACCGACGTCCCGACGCAGAGATGAAAGTAAGGTAAACGCTGATGTAGAGCCCAACAGAGGTCCCGACGTAGAGCCCAACAGACGTCCCGACGAAGAGCCCAACCGACGCCCCGACGTAGAGCTGAAAGTAAGCTAAACCCTGATGTAGAGCCCAACACACGTTCCGACGTAGAGCCCAACCGACGTCCCAACGTAGAGCCCAACCGACGTCCCGACGTAGAGCTGAAAGTAAGCTAAATCCTGATGTAGAGCCCAACAGACGTCCCGACGTAGAGCCCAACAGACGTCCCGACGTAGAGCCCAACAGACGTCGTGACGTAGAGCCCAACACACGTCCCGACATACAGATGAAAGTAAGCTAAATCCTGATGTAGAGCCCAACATATGTCCCGTCGTAGAGCCCAACAGACGTCCCGACGTACAGCCCAACAGACATCCCGACGTAGAGCCCAACAGGCGTCCCGACGTAGAGCCCAACCGACGTCCAGACGAAGAGCCCAACCGACGTCCCGACGTAGAGCTGAAAGTAAACTAAACCCTGATGTAGAGCCCAACACACGTCCCGACGTACAGCCCAACAGACGTTCCGACGTAGAGCCCAACACACGTCCCGACGTAGAGCCCAACAGACGTCCCGACGTAGAGCCCAACAGACGTCCCGACGTAGAGCCCAACACGCGTCCCGACGTAGAGCCCAAACGACGTCCCGACGTAGACCCCAACCGACATCCCGAAGTAGAGCCCAACCGACGTCCCGACGTAGAGATGAAAGTAAGCTAAACCCCGATGTAGAGCCCAACAGATGTCTTGACGTAGAGCCCAACACACGTCCCGACGTAGAGCTCAACATACGTCCCGACGTAGAGCTGAAAGTAATCTAAATCCTGATGTAGAGCCCAACAGACGTCCCGACGTAGAGCCCAACAGACGTCCCGACGTAGAGCCCAACAGACGTCCCGACGTAGAGCACAACCGACGTCCCGACGAAGAGCTCAACCGACGTCCCGACGTAGAGCTGAAAGTAAGCTAAACCCTGATGTAGAGCCCAACACACGTCCCGACCTAGAGCCGAACAGATGTCCCGACGTAGACCCCAACACACGTCCCGACGTAGAGCCAAACACACGTCCCGACGTAGAGCTGAAAGTAAGCTAAATCCTGATGTAGAGCCCAACAGACGTCCCGAAGTAGAGCCCAACACATGTCCCGACGTAGAGCCCAACACAGGTCCCGACGTAAAGCCCAACACACGTCCCGACGTAAATCTGAAAGTAAGCTAAATCCTGATAGAGAGCCCAACAGACGTCCCAACGTAGAGCCCAACAGACGTCCCGACATAGAGCCCAACAGACGTCCCGACGTATATTCCAACAGGTGTCCCGACGTAGAGCCCAACCGACGTCCCGACGAAGAACCCAACCGACGCCCCGACGTAGAGCTGAAAGTAAGCTAAACCCTGATGTAGAGCCCAACACACGTCCCGACGTAGAGCCCAACACACGTTCCGACGTAGAGCCAAACCGACGTCCCGACGTAGAGCCCAACCGACGTCCCGACGTAGAGCTGAAAGTAAGCTAAATCCTGATGTAGAGCCCAACAGACGTCCCGGCGTAGAGCCCAACAGACGTCCCGACGTAGAGCCCAAGACACATCCTGACGTAGAGCCCAAACGACGTCCCGACGTAGACCCCAACCGACATCCCGAAGTAGAGCCCAACCGACGTCCCGACGTAGAGATGAAAGTAAGCTAAACCCCGATGTAGAGCCCAACAGATGTCTTGACGTAGAGCCCAACACACGTCCCGACGTAGAGCTCAACATACGTCCCGACGTAGAGCTGAAAGTAATCTAAATCCTGATGTAGAGCCCAACAGACGTCCCGACGTAGAGCCCAACAGACGTCCCGACGTAGAGCACAACCGACGTCCCGACGAAGAGCTCAACCGACGTCCCGACGTAGAGCTGAAAGTAAGCTAAACCCTGATGTAGAGCCCAACACACGTCCCGACCTAGAGCCGAACAGATGTCCCGACGTAGACCCCAACACACGTCCCGACGTAGAGCCAAACACACGTCCCGACGTAGAGCTGAAAGTAAGCTAAATCCTGATGTAGAGCCCAACAGACGTCCCGAAGTAGAGCCCAACACATGTCCCGACGTAGAGCCCAACACAGGTCCCGACGTAAAGCCCAACACACGTCCCGACGTAAATCTGAAAGTAAGCTAAATCCTGATGTAGAGCCCAACAGACGTCCCAACGTAAAGCCCAACAGACGTCCCGACATAGAGCCCAACAGACGTCCCGACGTATATTCCAACAGGTGTCCCGACGTAGAGCCCAACCGACGTCCCGACGAAGAACCCAACCGACGCCCCGACGTAGAGCTGAAAGTAAGCTAAACCCTGATGTAGAGCCCAACACACGTCCCGACGTAGAGCCCAACACACGTTCCGACGTAGAGCCCAACCGACGTCCCGACGTAGAGCCCAACCGACGTCCCGACGTAGAGCTGAAAGTAAGCTAAATCCTGATGTAGAGCCCAACAGACGTCCCGGCGTAGAGCCCAACAGACGTCCCGACGTAGAGCCCAAGACACATCCTGACGTAGAGCCCAACACACGTCCCGACGTAGAGCCCAACAGACGTCCCGACGTAGAGCCCAACAGACGTCCCGACACAGAGCTGAAAGTAAGCTAAATCCTGATGTAGAGCCCAACAGACGTCCCGACGTAGAGCCCAACAGACGTCGTGACGTAGAGCCCAACACACGTCCCGACGTACACCTGAAAGTAAGCTAAATCCTGATGTAGAGCCCAACAGACGTCCCGTCGTAGAGCCCAACAGATGTCCAGACGTACAGCCCAACAGACGTCCCGACGTAGAGCCCAACAGACGTCCCGACGTAGAGCCCAAGACACGTCCTGACGTAGAGCTGAAAGTAAGCTAAATCCTGATGTAGAGCCCAACACACGTCCCGACGTAGAGCCCAACACACGTCCTGACGTACAGCCCAACAGACGTCCCGACGTAGAGCCAAACAGACGTCCCGACGTAGAGCCCAACAGACGTCCCGACGTAGAGCCCAACAGATGTCCCGACGTAGAGCCCAACACACGTCCCGACGTAGAGCCCAACAGACGTCCCGACGTAGAGCCCAACAGACGTCCCGACGTAGAGCCCAACAGACGTCCCGACATAGAGCCCAACACGCGTCCCGACGTAGAGCCCAAACGACGTCCCGACGTAGAGACCAACCGACGTCCCGACGTAGAGATGAAAGTAAGCTAAACCCCGATGTAGAGCCCAACAGATGTCTTGACGTAGAGCCCAACACACGTCCCGACGTAGAGCTCAACAGACGTCCCGACGTAGAGCTGAAAGTAATCTAAATCCTGATGTAGAGCCCAACAGACGTCCCGACGTAGAGCCCAACAGACGTCCCGACGTAGAGCCCAACAGACGTCGTGACGTAGAGCCCAACACACGTCCCGACGTACACCTGAAAGTAAGCTAAATCCTGATGTAGAGCCCAACAGACGTCCCGTCGTAGAGCCCAACAGACGTCCAGACGTACAGCCCAACAGACGTCCTGACGTAGAGCCCAACAGGCGTCCCGACGTAGAGCCCAACCGACGTCCAGACGAAGAGCCCAACCGACATCCCGACGTAGAGCTGAAAGTAAACTAAACCCTGATGTAGAGCCCAACACACGTCCGGACGTACAGCCCAACAGACGTTCCGACGTAGAGCCCAACACACGTCCCGACGTAGAGCCCAACAAACGTCCCGACGTAGAGCTGAAAGTAAACTAAATCCTGATATAGAGGCCAACAGACGTCCCGTCGTATAGCCCAACAGACGTCCCGACGTAGAGCCCAACAGACGTCCCGATGTAGAGCCCAACACACGTCCCGACGTAAATCTGAAAGTAAGCTAAATACTGATGTAGAGCCCAACAGCCGTCCCAACGTAGAGCCCAACAGACGTCCCAACGTAGAGCCCAACAGACGTCCCGACATAGAGCCCAACAGACGTCCCGAAGTATATTCCAACAGGTGTCCCGACGTAGAGCCCAACCGATGTCCCGACGAAGAGCCCAACCGACGCCCCGACGTAGAGCTGAAAGTAAGCTAAACCCTGATGTAGAGCCCAACACACGTCCCGACGTAGAGCCCAACACTCGTCCCGACGTAGAGCCCAACCGACGTCCCGACGTAGAGCCCAACCGACGTCCCGACGTAGAGCTGAAAGTAAGCTAAATCCTGATGTAGAGCCCAACAGACGTCCCGACGTAGAGCCCAACAGACGTCCCGACGTAGAGCCCAACAGACGTCCCGACGTAGAGCCCAAGACACGTCCTGACGTAGAGCCCAACACACGTCCCGACGCAGAGCTGAAAGTAAGCTAAATCCTGATGTAGAGCCCAACACACGTCCCGACGTAGAGCCCAACACACGTCCTGACGTACAGCCCAACAGACGTCCCGACGTAGAGCCCAACAGACGTCCCGACGTAGAGCCCAACAGACGTCCCGACGTAGAGCCCAACAGACGTCCCGACGTAGAGCCCAACAGATGTCCCGACGTAGAGCCCAACACACGTCCCGACGTAGAGCCCAACAGACGTCCCGACGTAGAGCCCAACAGACGTCCCGACATAGAGCCCAACACGCGTCCCGACGTAGAGCCCAAACGACGTCCCGACGTAGAGACCAACCGACGTCCCGACGTAGAGATGAAAGTAAGCTAAACCCCGATGTAGAGCCCAACAGATGTCTTGACGTAGAGCCCAACACACGTCCCGACGTAGAGCTCAACATACGTCCCGACGTAGAGCTGAAAGTAATCTAAATCCTGATGTAGAGCCCAACAGACGTCCCGACGTAGAGCCCAACAGACGTCCCGACGTAGAGCACAACCGACGTCCCGACGAAGAGCTCAACCGACATCCCGACGTAGAGCTGAAAGTAAGCTAAACCCTGATGTAGAGCCCAACACACGTCCCGACCTAGAGCCGAACAGATGTCCCGACGTAGACCCCAACACACGTCCCGACGTAGAGCCAAACACACGTCCCGACGTAGAGCTGAAAGTAAGCTAAATCCTGATGTAGAGCCCAACAGACGTCCCGAAGTAGAGCCCAACACATGTCCCGACGTAGAGCCCAACACAGGTCCCGACGTAAAGCCCAACACACGTCCCGACGTAAATCTGAAAGTAAGCTAAATCCTGATGTAGAGCCCAACAGACGTCCCAACGTAGAGCCCAACAGACGTCCCGACATAGAGCCCAACAGACGTCCCGACGTATATTCCAACAGGTGTCCCGACGTAGAGCCCAACCGACGCCCCGACGTAGAGCTGAAAGTAAGCTAAACCCTGATGTAGAGCCCAACCGACGTCCCGACGTAGAGCCCAAGCGACGTCCCGACGTAGAGCCCAACAGGAGTCCTGACGTAGAGCCCAACCAACGTCCAGACGAAGAGCCCAACCGACATCCCGACGTAGAGCTGAAAGTAAGCTAAACGCTGATGTAGAGCCCAACACACGTCCCGACGTACAGCCCAACAGACGTTCCGACGTAGAGCCCAACACACGTCCCAACGTAGAGCCCAACACAGGTCCCGACGTAGAGCCCAACACACGTCCCGACGTAGAGCTGAAAGTAAGCTAAATCCTGATGTAGAGGCCAACAGACGTCCCGACGTATAGCCCAACATACGTCCCGAAGTAGAGCCCAACAGACGTCCCGACGTAGAGCCCAACACACTTCTCGACATAGAGCCCAACACACGTCCCGACATAGAGCCCAACACACGTCCAGACGTAGAGCTGGAAGTAAGCTAAATCCTGATGCAGAGCCCAACAGACGTCCCGAAGTAGAGCCCAACAGACGTCCGAACGTAGAGCCTAACAGGCGTCCCGACGTAGAGCCCAACAGGCGTCCCGACGTAGAGCACAACCGACGTCTCGACGAAGAGCACAACCGACGTCCCGACGTAGAGCTGAAAGTAAGCTAAACCCTGATGTAGAGCCCAACACACGTCCCGATGTAGAGCCCAACACACGTCCTGACGTAGAGCTGAAAGTAAGCTAAATCCTGATGTAGAGCCCAACACACGTCCCGACGTAGAGCCCAACACACGTCCCGACGTAGAGCTGAAAGTAACGTAAACCCTGATGTAGACCCCAACACACGTCCCGACGCAGAGCCCAAAGTACGTCCCGACGTAGAGCTGAATCTAAGCTAAACCGCGACGTAGAGCCCAACACACGTCCCTACGTAGAACCCAACACATGTCCCGACGTAGAGCCCAACACACGTCCCGACGTAGAGCTGAAAGGAAGCTAAATCCTGATGTAGAGACCAACACACGTCCCGACGTAGAGCCCAACACACGTCCCGACGTAGAGCCCAACACACGTCCCGAAGTAGAGCCCAACACACGTCCCGACGTAGAGCTGAAAGGAAGCTAAATCTTGATGTAGAGACCAACACACGTCCCGACGTAGAGCTGAAAGTAAGCTAAATCCTGATGTAGAGCCCAAAATAAGTCCCGACTTAGAGCACAACACATGTCCCGACGTGGACGTGAAAGTAACCTAAATCCTGATGTAGAACCCAACACACGTCCCAACGTAGAGCCGAACACACGTCCCGACGTAGAGCTGAATGTAAGCTAAACCCCGACGTAGAGCCCAACACATGTCCCGACGTATAGCCCAGCACACGTCCCGACGTAGAGCCCAGCACACGTCCAGACGTAGAGCCCAGCACACGTCCCGACGTAGAGTTGAAAGTTAGCTAACTACAGACATAGAGCCCAACACACGTCCCGACGTAGAGCCCAACACACGTCCCGAAGTAGAGCCCAACACACGTCCCGACGTATAGCCCAACACACGTCCCGACGTAGAGCTGAATGTATGCAAAACCCCAACGTAGAGCCCAACAAACGTCCCGACGTAGAGCCCAACAGACGTCCCAACGTAGAACCCAACACACGTCCCGACGTAGAGGCCAACACACGTCCCGAAGTAGACCTGAATGTAAGCTAAACCCAGACGTAGAGCCCATCACACGTCCCGAAGTAGAGCCCAAGACACGTCCCGACGTAGAGCCCAACACACGTCCCGACGTAGAGCTGAATGTATGCAAAACCCCCACGTAGAGCCCAACAAACGTCCCGACGTAGAGCCCAACAGATGTCGCAACGTAGAGCCGAACACACGTCCCGACGTAGAGCCCAACACACGTCCCGACGTAGAGCTGAATGTAAGCTAAACCCCGACGTAGAGCCCAACACACGTCCGGACGTAGAGCCCAACACACGTCCCGACGTAGAGACCAACACACGTCCGACGTAGAGCTGAAAGTCAGCTAAATCCTGATGTAAAGCCCAACACACGTCCCGACGTAAAGCCCAACACACGTCCCGACGTAGAGCCCAACACACGTCCTGACGTAGACCTGAATGTAAGTTAAATCCTGATGTAGAGCCCAACAGACGTCCAGACGTAGAGCCCAACACACGTCCCGACGTAGAGCTGAAAGTAAGATAAATCCTGATGTAGAGCCCAACACACGTCCCGACGTAGAGCACAACACACGTCCCGACGTAGAGCCCAACACACGTCCCGAAGTAGAGCTGAAAGTCAGCTAAATCCTGACGTAGAGCCCAACACACGTCCCGACGTAGAGCCCAACACACGTCCCGACGTAGAGCCCAACACACGTCCCGAAGTAGAGCCCAACACACGTCCCGACATAGAGCTGAAAGTAAGCTAAATCCTGATGTAGAGCCCAACACACGTCCCGACGTACAGCCCAACACACGTCCCGACGTAGAGCCCAACACACGTCCCGACGTAGAGCTGAAAGTAAGCTAAATCCTGATGTAGAACACAACACACGTCCCGACGTAGAGCCGAACACACGTCCCGACATAGAGCCCAACACACGTCCCGACGTAGTGCCCAACACACGTCCCCACATAGAGCCCAACACACATCCCCACGTAGAGCCCAAAACACGTCCCGACGTAGAGCCCAACACACGTCCCGACGTAGAGCTGAAAGTAAGCTAAATCCTGATGTAGAGCCCAACACACGTCCCGACGTAGAGCCCAACGCACGTCCGACGTAGAGCCCAACAGACGTCCCGACGTAGAGCCCAACAGACGTCCCAACGTAGAGCCCAACACACGTCCCGACGTAGAGCTGAAAGTAAGCTAAACCCTGATGTAGAGCCCAACACACATCCCGACGTAGAGCCCAACACACGTCCCAACGTAGAGCTCGACACACCTCCCGACGTAGAGCTGAATGTAAGCTAAACCCCGAAGTAGAGCCCAACACACGTCCGGATGTAGAGCCCAACACACGTCCTGACGTAGAGCCCAACAGACGTCCCGACGTAGAGCCCAACAGACATCCCGACGTAGAGCCCAACACACGTCCCGACATAGAGCCCAACACACGTCCCGACGTATTCCCAACACACCTCCCGACGTGGAGCTGAAAGTCAGCTAAATCGTGATGCAGAGCCCAACACACTTAACGACGCAGAGCCCAACAGACGTCCCGACGTAGAGCCCAACACACGTCCCGACGTAGAGCCCAACAGACGTCCCGACGTAGGGCCGAACCCACGTCCCGACGTAGAGCCCAACACACGTCCCGACGTAGAGCCCAACAGACGTCACGACGTAGGGCCCAACCCACGGCCCGACGTATAGCCCAACACACGTCCCGACGTAGAGCCCAACACACGTCCCGACGTAGAGCTAAATGTATGCTAAACCCCCACGTAGAGCCCAAAAAATATCCCGACGTAGAGCCCAACAGACGTCCCGACGTAGAGCCCAACACACGTCCCGACGTAGAGCTGAATGTAAGCTAAACCCCGAAGTAGAGCCCAACACACGTCCGGATGTAGAGCCCAGCACACGTCCCGACGTAGAGCTGAAAGTAAGCTAAACCCTGATGTAAAGCCCAACACACGTCCCGACGTAGAGCCCAACACACGTCCCGACTTGGAGCCCAACACACGTCTTGAAGTAGAGCTGAAAGTAAGCTAATTCCCGATGTAGAGCCCAACAGACGTCCCGACGTAGAGCCCAACACACGTCCCGAAGTATTCCCAACACACGTCCCGACGTAGAGCTGAAAGTAAGTTAAATCCTGATGTAGAGCCCAACACACGTCCAGACGTACAGCCCAACACACGTCCCGACGTAGAGCTGAATGTAAGTTAAATCCTGATGTAGATCCCAACACACGTCCAGACATAGAGCCCAATACACATCCCGATGTAGAGCTGAAAGTAAGATAAATCCTGATGTAGAGCCCAACACACGTCCGACGTAGAGCCCAACACACGTCCGACGTAGAGCCCAACACACGTCCCGACGTAGAGCCCAACACACGTCCCGACGTAGAGCTGAAAGTAAGCTAAATCCTGATGTAGAGCCCAACACACGTCCCGACGTAGAGCTGAAAGTAAGCTAAATCCTGATGTAGAGCCCAACACACGTCCCGACGTAGAGCCCAACACACGTCCCGACCTAGAGCCCAACACACGTCCGACGTAGAGCCCAACACACGTCCGAAGTAGAGCCCAACACACGTCCCGAAGTAGAGCTGAAAGTCAGCTAAATCCTGTTGTAGAGCCCAACACACGTCCCGACGTAGAGCCCAACACACGTCCCGACGTAGAGCCCAACACACGTCCCGACATAGAGCTGAAAGTAAGCTAAATCCTGATGTAGAGCCCAACACACGTCTAGACGTAGAGCCCAACACACGTCCCGACGTAGAGCCCAACACACGTCCTGAGTAGAGCCCAACACACATCCCGACGTAGAGCTGAAAGTAAGCTAAATCCTGATGTAGAGCCCAACACACGTCTCGAAGTAGAGCCCAACACACGTCCCGACGTAGAGCCCAACACACGTCCCGACGTCGAGCGCAACACACGTCCCCACGTAGAGCCCAACACACGTCCCCACGTAGAGCCCAACACACGTCCCCACGTAGAGCCCAACACACGTCCCGACGTAGAGCTGAAAGTAAGCTAAATCCTGATGTAGAGCCCAACACACGTCCCGACGTAGAGCTGAAAGTAAGATAAATCGTGATGTAGAGCCCAACACACGTCACGACGCAGAGCCCAACACACGTCGCGACGTAGAGCTGAAAGTAAGCTAAATCCAGATGTAGAGCCCAACACACGTCCCGACGTAGAGCCCAACACATGTCCCGACGTAGAGCTGAAAGTAAGCTAAAGAATGATGTAGAGCCCAACACATGTCCCGATGTAGAGCCCAACGCACGTCCGACGTAGAGCCCAACACACGTCTCGACGTAGAGCCCAACACATGTCCCGACGTAGAGCTGAAAGTCAGCTAAATCGTGATGCAGAGCCCAACACACGTCCCACGTAGAGCTGAAAGTCAGCTAAATCGTGATGCAGAGCCCAACACACGTCCCGACGTAGAGCCCAACAGAAGTCCCGACATAGAGCCCAACACACATCCCGACGTAGAGCCGAACAGACGTCCCGACGAAGGGCCCAACCCACGTCCCGAAGTAGGGCCCAACCCACGTCCCGACGTAGAGCCAAACACACGTCCCGACTTACAGCTTAATGTATGCTAAACCCCCACGTAGAGCCCAACAAACGTCCCAACGTAGAGCCCAACAAACGTCCCGACGTAGAGCCCAACACACGTCCCAACGTAGAGCCCAACACACATCCCGACGTAGAGGTGAATGTAAGCTAAACCCCGAAGTAGAGCCCAACACACGTCCGGATGTAGAGCCCAGCACTCGTCCCGACGTAGAGCCCAACACACGTCGCGACGTAGAGCTGAAAGTAAGCTAAACCCTGATGTAGAGCCCAACACACGTCCCGACATAGAGCCTAACACACGTCCCGACGTAGAGCCCAACACACGTCCCGAAGTAGAGCTGAAAGTAAGCTAATTCCCGACGTAGAGCCCAACAGACGTCCCGACGTAGAGCCCAACACACGTCCCAACGTATTTCCAACACACGTCCCGACGTAGAGCTGAAAGTAAGTTAAATCCTGAAGTAAAGCCCAACACACGTCCCGACGTAGAGCTGAATGTAAGTTAAATCCTGATGTAGAGCCCAACACACGTCCAGACATAGAGCCCAACACACGTCCCGACGTAGAGCTGAAAGTAAGGTAAATCCTGATGTAGAGCCCAACACACGTCCCGACGTAGAGCCCAACACACGTCCCGACGTAGAGCCCAACACACGTCCCGAAGTAGAGCTGAAAGTCAGCTAAATCCTGATGTAGAGCCCAACACACGTCCCGACGTAGAGCCCAACACATGTCCCGACGTAGAGCTGAAAGTAAGCTAAATCCTGATGTAGAGCCCAACACACGTCCCGACGTAGAGCCCAACGCACGTCCGACGTAGAGCCCAACAGACGTCCCGACGTAGAGCCCAACAGACGTCCCGACGTAGAGCCCAACACACGTCCCGACGTAGAGCTGAAAGTAAGCTAAACCCTGATGTAGAGCCCAACACACATCCCGACGTAGAGCCCAACACACGTCCCAACGTAGAGCTCAACACACGTCCCGACGTAGAGCTGAATGTAAGCTAAACCCCGAAGTAGAGCCCAACACACGTCCGGATGTAGAGCCCAACACACGTCCCGACGTAGAGCCCAACAGACGTCGCGACGTAGAGCTGAAAGTAAGATAAATCCTGATATAGAGCCCAACACACGTCCCGACGTAGAGCCCAACACACATCCCGACGTACAGCCCAACACACGTCCGACGTAGAGCCCAACACACGTCCGACGTAGAGCTGAAAGTCAGCTAAATCCTGATGTAGAGCCCAACACACGTCCCGACGTAAAGCCCAACACAGGTCCCGACGTAGAGCCCAACACACGTCCCGACCTAGAGCCCAACACACGTCCCGACATAGAGCTGAAATTAAGCTAAATCCTGATGTAGAGCCCAACACATGTCCCGACGTAGAGACCAACACACGTCGCGACGTAGAGCCCAACACACGTCCCGACGTAGAGCTGAAAGTAAGCTAAATCCTGATGTAGAGCCCAACACACGTCCCGACGTAGAGCCCAACACACGTCCCGACGTAGAGCCCAACACACGTCCCGACGTAGAGCCCAACACACGTCCCGACGTATTCCCAACACAAGTCCCGACGTAGAGCTGAAAGTAAGTTAAAACCTGATGTAGAGCCCAACACACGTCCCGACGTAGAGCCCAACACACGTCCCGACGTAGACCTGAATGTAAGTTAAATCCTGATGTAGAGCCCAACAGACGTCCAGACGTAGAGCCCAACACACGTCCCGACGTAGAGCTGAAAGTAAGATAAATCCTGATGTAGAGCCCAACACACGTCCCGACGTAGAGCCCAACACACGTCCCGACGTACAGCTGAATGTATGCTAAACCCCCACGTAGAGCGCAACAAACGTCCCAACGTAGAGCCCAACAGACGTCCCGACGTAGAGCCCAACACACGTCCCAACGTAGAGCCAAACACACGTCCCGACGTAGAGGTGAACGTAAGCTAAACCCCGAAGTAGAGCCCAACACACGTCCGGATGTAGAGCCCAGCACACGTCCCGACGTAGAGCCCAACACACGTCCGGATGTAGAGCCCAGCAGACGTCCCGACGTAGAGCCCAGCACACGTCGTGACGTAGAGCTGAAAGTAAGCTAAAACCTGATGTAGTGCCCAACACACGTCCCGACATAGAGCCTAACACACGTCCCGACGTAGAGCCCAACACACGTCCCGAAGTAGAGCTGAAAGTAAGCTAATTCCCGACGTAGAGCCCAACAGACGTCCCGACGTAGAGCCCAACAGACGTCACGACGTAGATTCCAACACACGTCCCGACGTAGAGCCCAACAGACATCGCGACGTAGAGCCCAACACACGTCCCGACGTATTCCCAACACACGTCCCGACGTAGAGCTGAAAGTAAGTTAAATCCTGAAGTAAAGCCCAACACACGTCCCGACGTAGAGCCCAACACACGTCCCGGCGAAGAGCTGAATGTAAGTTAAATCCTGATGTAGAGCCCAACACACGTCCAGACATAGAGCCCAACACACGTCCCGACGTAGAGCTGAAAGTAAGATAAATCCTGATGTAGAGCCCAAAACACTTCCCGATGTAGAGCCCAACACACGTCCCGACGTAGAGCCCAACACACGTCCCGACGTAGAGCTGAAAGTCAGCTAAATCCTGATGTAGATCCCAACACACGTCCAGACGTAGAGCCCAACACACATCCCGACGTAGAGCTGAAAGTAAGATAATCCTGATGTAGAGCCCAACACACGTCCCGACGTAGAGCCCAACACACGTCCCGACGTAGACCTGAATGTAAGTTAAATCCTGATGTAGAGCCCAACAGACGTCCAGACGTAGAGCCCAACACACGTCCCGACGAAGAGCTGAAAGTAAGATAAATCCTGATGTAGAGCCCAACACACGTCCCGACGTAGAGCCCAACAGACGTCCCGACGTAGAGCACAACACACGTCCCGACGTAGAGCTGAAAGTAAGCTAAATCCTGATATAGAGCCCAACAGACGTCCCGACGTAGAGCCCAACAGACGTCGTGACGTAGAGCCCAACACACGTCCCGACGTAGTGCCCAACACACGTCCCAACGTAGAGCCCATCACACGTTTCCACGTAGAGCCAAAACACGTCCCGACGTAGAGCCCAACACACGTCCCGACGTAGAGCTGAAAGTAAGCTAAATCCTGATGTAGAGCCCAACACACGTCACGACGCAGAGCCCAACACACGTCGCGACGTAGAGCTGAAAGTAAGCTAAATCCAGATGTAGAGCCCAACACACGTCCCGACGTAGAGCCCAACACACGTCCCGACGTAGAGCCCAACACATGTCCCGACGTAGAGCTGAAAGTAAGCTAAATCCTGATGTAGAGCCCAACACACGTCCCGACGTAGAGCCCAACGCACGTCCGACGTAGAGCCCAACAGACGTCCCGACGTAGAGCCCAACAGACGTCCCGACGTAGAGCCCAACACACGTCCCGACGTAGAGCTGAAAGTAAGCTAAACCCTGATGTAGAGCCCAACACACATCCCGACGTAGAGCCCAACACACGTCCCAACGTAGAGCTCAACACACGTCCCGATGTAGAGCTGAAAGTAAGCTAAATCCTGATGTAGATCCCAACACACGTCCAGACGTAGAGCCCAACACACATCCCGACGTAGAGCTGAAAGTAAGATAATCCTGATGTAGAGCCCAACACACGTCCCGACGTAGAGCCCAACACACGTCCCGACGTAGACCTGAATGTAAGTTAAATCCTGATGTAGAGCCCAACAGACGTCCCGACGTAGAGCCCAACAGACGTCCCGACGTAGAGCACAACACACGTCCCGACGTAGAGCCCAACACACGTCCCGACGTACAGCTGAATGTATGCTAAACCCCAACGTAGAGCCCAACAAACGTCCCGACGTAGAGTCCAACAGACGTCCCGACGTATAGCCCAACCCACGTCCCGACGTAGAACCCAACACACGTCCCGACGTAGAGCCCAACACACGTCCCGACGTAGAGCCCAACACACGTCCCGACGTAGAGCCCAACACACGTCCCGACGTGGAGACCAACACACGTCCCGACGTAGAGCCCAACACACGTCCCGACGTGGAGACCAACACACGTCCCGACGTAGAGCCCAACACACGTCCCGACGTAGAGCAGAAAGTAAGCTAAATCCTGATGTAGAGCCCAACACAAGTCCCGACGTAGAGCCCAACACACGTCCCGACGTAGAGCCCATCACACTTCCCGACGTAGAGCCCAACACACGTCCCGACGTAGAGATGAAAGTTAGCTAACTACAGAAATAGAGCCCAACACACGTTCCGACGTAGAGCCCAACACACGTCCCGACATGGAGCCCAACACACGTCCCGACGTGGAGCCCAACACACGTCCCGACGTAGAGCTGAATGTATGCTAAACCCCCACGTAGAGCCCAACAAACGTCCCGACGTAGAGCCCAAAACACGTCCCAACGTAGAGCCCAACACACGTCCCGAAGTACAGCCCAACACACGTCCCGACGCAGAGCTGAATGTATGCTAAACCCCCACGTAGAGCCCAACTAACGTCCCGATGTAGAGCCCAACAGACGTCCCGACGTAGAGCCCAGCACACGTCCCGAGGTAGAGCCCAACGCACGTCCCGACGTGGAGCCCAACACACGTCCCGACGTAGAGCCCAACACACGTCCCGACGTAGAGCTGAAAGTATGCTAAATCCTGATGTAGAGCCCAACACACGTCCCGATGTAGAGCCCAACACACGTCCCGACGTAGAGCCCAACACACGTCTCGACGTAGAGCCCAACACACGTCCCGAGGTAGAGCCCAACGCACGTCCCGACGTGGAGCCCAACACACGTCCCGACGTAGAGCCCAACACACGTCCCGACGTAGAGGTGAAAGGAAGCTAAATCTTGATGTAGAGCCCAACACACTTCCCGACGTAGAGCCCAACACACTTCCCGACGTAGAGCCCAACACACGTCCCTACGTAGAACCCAACCCACGTCACGACGTAGAGCAGAAAGTAAGCTAAATCCTGATGTAGAGCCCAACACAAGTCCCGAAGTAGAGCCCAACAGACGTCCCGACGTAGAGCCCAACACACGTCCCAACGTAGAGCCCAACACACGTCCCTACGTGGAACCGAACCCACGTCCCGACGTAGAGCAGAAAGTAAGCTAAATCGTGATGTAGAGCCCAACACAAGTCCCGAAGTAGAACCCAACACACGTCCCGACGTAGAGCCCAACACACGTCCCGACGTAGAGCTGAAAGGAAGCTAAATCCTGAAGTAGAGCCCAACACACTTCCCGACGTAGAGCCCAACACACTTCCCGACGTAGAGCCCAACACACGTCTCGACGTAGAGCCCCACACACGTCCCGACGTAGAGCCCAACACACGTCCCGACGTAGAGCCCAACACACGTCTTGACGTAGAGCCCAACACACGTCCCGACGTAGAGATGAAAGTTAGCTAACTACAGACATAGAGCCCAACACACGTTCCGACGTAGAGCCCAACACACGTCCCGACATGGAGCCCAACACACGTCCCGACGTGGAGCCCAACACACGTCCCGACGTAGAGCTGAATGTAAGCTAAACCCCGACGTAGAGCCCAGCACACGTCCCGACGTAGAGCCCAGCACACGTCCCGACGTAGAGCCCAGCACACGTCCCGACGTAGAGCTGAAAGTAAGCTAAATCCTGATGTAGAGCCCAACACACGTCCCGACGTAGAGCTGAAAGTAAGCTAAATCCTGATGTAGAGCACAACACACGTCCCGCAGTAGAGCCCAACACACGTCCCGACGTAGAGCCCAACACACATCCCGACGTAGAGCCCAACACACGTCCCGACGTAGAGCTGAAAGTAAGCTAAATCCTGATGTAGAGCCCAACACACGTCCCGACGTAGAGCCCAACACACGTCCCGACCTAGAGCCCAACACACGTCCGACGTAGAGCCCAACACATGTCCGACGTAGAGCCCAACACACGTCCGACGTAGAGCCCAACACACGTCCCGAAGTAGAGCTGAAAGTCAGCTAAATCCTGTTGTAGAGCCCAACACACGTCCCGACGTAGAGCCCAACACACGTCCCGACGTAGAGCCCAACACACGTCCCGACATAGAGCTGAAAGTAAGCTAAATCCTGATGTAGAGCCCAACACACGTCTAGACGTAGAGCCCAACACACGTCCCGACGTAGAGC
This sequence comes from Leptosomus discolor, assembly GCF_034619465.1. Classification (NCBI taxonomy): domain Eukaryota; kingdom Metazoa; phylum Chordata; class Aves; order Leptosomiformes; family Leptosomidae; genus Leptosomus; species Leptosomus discolor. The sequence continues at coordinate 9,417,658 of NC_141405.1, forward strand.
CCAACACACGTCCTGAGTAGAGCCCAACACATATCCCGACGTAGAGCTGAAAGTAAGCTAAATCCTGATGTAGAGCCCAACACACGTCCCGACGTAGAGCTGAAAGTAAGATAAATCGTGATGTAGAGCCCAACACACGTCACGACGCAGAGCCCAACACACGTCGCGACGTAGAGCTGAAAGTAAGCTAAATCCAGATGTAGAGCACAACACACGTCCCAACGTAGAGCCCAACACAGGTCCCGACGTAGAGCCCAACACACGTCCCGACGTAGAGCCCAACACATGTCCCGACGTAGAGCCCAACACACGTCCCGACGTAGAGCTGAAAGTAAGCTAAATCCTGATGTAGAGCCCAACACATGTCCCGACGTAGAGCCCAACACACGTCCCGACGTAGAGCCCAACACACTTCTCGACGTAGAGCCCAACACACGTCCCGAGGTAGAGCCCAACGCACGTCCCGACGTGGAGCCCAACACACGTCCCGACGTAGAGCCCAACACACGTCCCGACGTAGAGCTAAATGTATGCTAAACCCCCACGTAGAGCCCAAAAAATATCCCGACGTAGAGCCCAACAGACGTCCCGACGTAGAGCCCAACACACGTCCCGACGTAGAGCTGAAAGTAAGCTAAACCCTGATGTAAAGCCCAACACACGTCCCGACGTAGAGCCCAACACACGTCCGGATGTAGAGCCCAGCACACGTCCCGACGTAGAGCTGAAAGTAAGCTAAACCCTGATGTAAAGCCCAACACACGTCCCGACGTAGAGCCCAACACACGTCCCGACTTGGATCCCAACACACGTCTTGAAGTAGAGCTGAAAGTAAGCTAATTCCCGATGTAGAGCCCAACAGACGTCCCGACGTAGAGCCCAACACACGTCCCGAAGTATTCCCAACACACGTCCCGACGTAGAGCTGAAAGTAAGTTAAATCCTGATGTAGAGCCCAACACACGTCCAGACGTACAGCCCAACACACGTCCCGACGTAGAGCTGAATGTAAGTTAAATCCTGATGTAGATCCCAACACACGTCCAGACATAGAGCCCAATACACATCCCGATGTAGAGCTGAAAGTAAGATAAATCCTGATGTAGAGCCCAACACACGTCCGACGTAGAGCCCAACACACGTCCGACGTAGAGCCCAACACACGTCCCGACGTAGAGCCCAACACACGTCCCGACGTAGAGCTGAAAGTAAGCTAAATCCTGATGTAGAGCCCAACACAGGTCCCGACGTAGAGCCCAACACACGTCCCGACCTAGAGCCCAACACACGTCCGACGTAGAGCCCAACACATGTCCGACGTAGAGCCCAACACACGTCCGACGTAGAGCCCAACACACGTCCCGAAGTAGAGCTGAAAGTCAGCTAAATCCTGTTGTAGAGCCCAACACACGTCCCGACGTAGAGCCCAACACACGTCCCGACATAGAGCTGAAAGTAAGCTAAATCCTGATGTAGAGCCCAACACACGTCTAGACGTAGAGCCCAACACACGTCCCGACGTAGAGCCCAACACACGTCCTGAGTAGAGCCCAACACATATCCCGACGTAGAGCTGAAAGTAAGCTAAATCCTGATGTAGAGCCCAACACACGTCCCGACGTAGAGCTGAAAGTAAGATAAATCGTGATGTAGAGCCCAACACACGTCACGACGCAGAGCCCAACACACGTCGCGACGTAGAGCTGAAAGTAAGCTAAATCCAGATGTAGAGCACAACACACGTCCCAACGTAGAGCCCAACACAGGTCCCGACGTAGAGCCCAACACACGTCCCGACGTAGAGCTGAAAGTAAGCTAAATCCTGATGTAGAGCCCAACAGACGTCCCGACGTAGAGCCCAACACACTTCTCGACATAGAGCCCAACACACGTCCCGACATAGAGCCCAACACACGTCCAGACGTAGAGCTGGAAGTAAGCTAAATCCTGATGCAGAGCCCAACAGACGTCCCGAAGTAGAGCCCAACAGACGTCCGAACGTAGAGCCTAACAGGCGTCCCGACGTAGAGCCCAACAGGCGTCCCGACGTAGAGCACAACCGACGTCTCGACGAAGAGCCCAACCGACGCCCCGACGTAGAGCTGAAAGTAAGCTAAACCCTGATGTAGAGCCCAACACACGTCCCGATGTAGAGCCCAACACACGTCCTGACGTAGAGCTGAAAGTAAGCTAAATCCTGATGTAGAGGCCAACAGACGTCCCGACGTAGAGCCCAACAGACATCCCGACGTAGAGCCCAACACATGTCCCGACGTAGAGCCCAACACACGTCCCGACGTAGAGCCAAACACACGTCCCGACGTAGAGCTGAAAGTAAGCTAAATCCTGATGTAGAGCCCAACAGACGTCCCGAAGTGGAGCCCAACACATGTCCCGATCTAGAGCCCAACACAGGTCCCGACGTAAAGCCCAACACACGTCCCGACGTAAATCTGAAAGTAAGCTAAATCCTGATAGAGAGCCCAACAGACGTCCCAACGTAGAGCCCAACAGACGTCCCGACATAGAGCCCAACAGACGTCCCGACGTATATTCCAACAGGTGTCCCGACGTAGAGCCCAACCGACGTCCCGACGAAGAGCCCAACCGACGCCCCGACGTAGAGCTGAAAGTGAGCTAAACCCTGATGTAGAGCCCAACACACGTCCCGACGTAGAGCCCAACACACGTTCCGACGTACAGCCCAACAGACGTTCCGACGTAGAGCCCAACACACGTCCCAACGTTGAGCCCAACACACGTCCCGACGTAGAGCCCAACACACGTCCCGACGTAGAGCTGAAAGTAAGCTTAAATCCTGATGTAGAGACCAATAGACGCCCCGACGTATAGCCCAACAGACGTTCCGACATAGAGCCCAACAGACGTCCCGACGTAGAGCCCAACACACTTCTCGACATAGAGCCCAACACACGTCCCGACATAGAGCCCAACACACGTCCAGACGTAGAGCTGGAAGTAAGCTAAATCGTGATGCAGAGCCCAACAGACGTCCCGAAGTAGAGCCCAACAGACGTCCGAACGTAGAGCCCAACAGGCGTCCCGACGTAGAGCCCAACAGGCGTCCCGACGTAGAGCACAACCGACGTCTCGACGAAGAGCACAACCGACGTCCCGACGTAGAGCTGAAAGTAAGCTAAACCCTGATGTAGAGCCCAACACACGTCCCGACGTAGAGCCCAACACACGTCCTGACGTAGAGCTGAAAGTAAGCTAAATCCTGATGTAGAGGCCAACAGACGTCCCGACGTAGAGCCCAACAGACGTCCCGACGTAGAGCCCAACACACGTCCCGACGTAGAGCCCAACACACGTCCCGACGTAGAGCTGAAAGTTAGCTAATTACAGACGTAGAGCCCAACACACGTCCCGAGGTAGAGCCCAACACACGTCCCGACGTAGAGCCCAACGCACGTCCCAACGTAGAGCTGAAAGTTAGCTAACTACAGACGTAGAGGCCAACACACGTCCCGACGTAGAGCTGAAAGTTAGCTAACTACAGACGTAGAGCCCAACACACGTCCCGACGTAGAGCCCAACACACGTCCCGACGTAGAGCTGAAAGTAACGTAAACCCTGATGTAGACCCCAACACACGTCCCGACGCAGAGCCCAAAGTACGTCCCGACGTAGAGCTGAATCTAAGCTAAACCGCGACGTAGAGCCCAACACACGTCCCTACGTAGAACCCAACACATGTCCCGACGTAGAGCCCAACACACGTCCCGACGTAGAGCTGAAAGGAAGCTAAATCCTGATGTAGAGACCAACACACGTCCCGACGTAGAGCCCAACACACGTCCCGACGTAGAGCCCAACACACGTCCCGAAGTAGAGCCCAACACACGTCCCGACGTAGAGCTGAAAGGAAGCTAAATCTTGATGTAGAGACCAACACACGTCCCGACGTAGAGCTGAAAGTAAGCTAAATCCTGATGTAGAGCCCAAAATAAGTCCCGACTTAGAGCACAACACATGTCCCGACGTGGACGTGAAAGTAACCTAAATCCTGATGTAGAACCCAACACACGTCCCAACGTAGAGCCGAACACACGTCCCGACGTAGAGCTGAATGTAAGCTAAACCCCGACGTAGAGCCCAACACATGTCCCGACGTATAGCCCAGCACACGTCCCGACGTAGAGCCCAGCACACGTCCAGACGTAGAGCCCAGCACACGTCCCGACGTAGAGTTGAAAGTTAGCTAACTACAGACATAGAGCCCAACACACGTCCCGACGTAGAGCCCAACACACGTCCCGAAGTAGAGCCCAACACACGTCCCGACGTATAGCCCAACACACGTCCCGACGTAGAGCTGAATGTATGCAAAACCCCAACGTAGAGCCCAACAAACGTCCCGACGTAGAGCCCAACAGACGTCCCAACGTAGAACCCAACACACGTCCCGACGTAGAGGCCAACACACGTCCCGAAGTAGACCTGAATGTAAGCTAAACCCAGACGTAGAGCCCATCACACGTCCCGAAGTAGAGCCCAACACACGTCCCGACGTCGAGCCCAACACACGTCCCGACGTAGAGCTGAATGTATGCAAAACCCCCACGTAGAGCCCAACAAACGTCCCGACGTAGAGCCCAACAGATGTCGCAACGTAGAGCCGAACACACGTCCCGACGTAGAGCCCAACACACGTCCCGACGTAGAGCTGAATGTAAGCTAAACCCCGACGTAGAGCCGAACACACGTCCGGACGTAGAGCCCAACACACGTCCCGACGTAGAGACCAACACACGTCCGACGTAGAGCTGAAAGTCAGCTAAATCCTGATGTAAAGCCCAACACACGTCCCGACGTAAAGCCCAACACACGTCCCGACGTAGAGCCCAACACACGTCCTGACGTAGACCTGAATGTAAGTTAAATCCTGATGTAGAGCCCAACAGACGTCCAGACGTAGAGCCCAACACACGTCCCGACGTAGAGCTGAAAGTAAGATAAATCCTGATGTAGAGCCCAACACACGTCCCGACGTAGAGCACAACACACGTCCCGACGTAGAGCCCAACACACGTCCCGAAGTAGAGCTGAAAGTCAGCTAAATCCTGACGTAGAGCCCAACACACGTCCCGACGTAGAGCCCAACACACGTCCCGACGTAGAGCCCAACACACGTCCCGAAGTAGAGCCCAACACACGTCCCGACGTAGAGCCCAACACACGTCCCGACGTAGAGCTGAAAGGAAGCTAAATCCTGAAGTAGAGCCCAACACACTTCCCGACGTAGAGCCCAACACACTTCCCGACGTAGAGCCCAACACACGTCTCGACGTAGAGCCCCACACACGTCCCGACGTAGAGCCCAACACACGTCCCGACGTAGAGCCCAACACACGTCTTGACGTAGAGCCCAACACACGTCCCGACGTAGAGATGAAAGTTAGCTAACTACAGACATAGAGCCCAACACACGTTCCGACGTAGAGCCCAACACACGTCCCGACATGGAGCCCAACACACGTCCCGACGTGGAGCCCAACACACGTCCCGACGTAGAGCTGAATGTATGCTAAACCCCCACGTAGAGCCCAACAAACGTCCCGACGTAGAGCCCGACAGACGTCCCAACGTAGAGCTCAACACACGTCCCGACGCAGAGCCCAACACACGTCCCGACATAGAGCTGAATGTAAGCTAAACCCCGACGTAGAGCCCAGCACACGTCCCGACGTAGAGCCCAGCACACGTCCCGACGTAGAGCCCAGCACACGTCCCGACGTAGAGCTGAAAGTATGCTAAATCCTGATGTAGAGCCCAACACACGTCCCGACGTAGAGCCCAACACACGTCCCGACGTAGAGCCCAACACATGTCCCGACGTAGAGCCCAACACACGTCCCGACGTAGAGCTGAAAGTAAGCTAAATCCTGATGTAGAGCCCAACACATGTCCCGACGTAGAGCCCAACACACGTCCCGACGTAGAGCCCAACACACTTCTCGACGTAGAGCCCAACACACGTCCCGAGGTAGAGCCCAACGCACGTCCCGACGTGGAGCCCAACACACGTCCCGACGTAGAGCCCAACACACGTCCCGACGTAGAGCTAAATGTATGCTAAACCCCCACGTAGAGCCCAAAAAATATCCCGACGTAGAGCCCAACAGACGTCCCGACGTAGAGCCCAACACACGTCCCGACGTAGAGCTGAATGTAAGCTAAACCCCGAAGTAGAGCCCAACACACGTCCGGATGTAGAGCCCAGCACACGTCCCGACGTAGAGCTGAAAGTAAGCTAAACCCTGATGTAAAGCCCAACACACGTCCCGACGTAGAGCCCAACACACGTCCCGACTTGGAGCCCAACACACGTCTTGAAGTAGAGCTGAAAGTAAGCTAATTCCCGATGTAGAGCCCAACAGACGTCCCGACGTAGAGCCCAACACACGTCCCGAAGTATTCCCAACACACGTCCCGACGTAGAGCTGAAAGTAAGTTAAATCCTGATGTAGAGCCCAACACACGTCCAGACGTACAGCCCAACACACGTCCCGACGTAGAGCTGAATGTAAGTTAAATCCTGATGTAGATCCCAACACACGTCCAGACATAGAGCCCAATACACATCCCGATGTAGAGCTGAAAGTAAGATAAATCCTGATGTAGAGCCCAACACACGTCCGACGTAGAGCCCAACACACGTCCGACGTAGAGCCCAACACACGTCCCGACGTAGAGCCCAACACACGTCCCGACGTAGAGCTGAAAGTAAGCTAAATCCTGATGTAGAGCCCAACACACGTCCCGACGTAGAGCTGAAAGTAAGCTAAATCCTGATGTAGAGCACAACACACGTCCCGCAGTAGAGCCCAACACACGTCCCGACGTAGAGCCCAACACACATCCCGACGTAGAGCCCAACACACGTCCCGACGTAGAGCTGAAAGTAAGCTAAATCCTGATGTAGAGCCCAACACACGTCCCGACGTAGAGCCCAACACACGTCCCGACCTAGAGCCCAACACACGTCCGACGTAGAGCCCAACACATGTCCGACGTAGAGCCCAACACACGTCCGACGTAGAGCCCAACACACGTCCCGAAGTAGAGCTGAAAGTCAGCTAAATCCTGTTGTAGAGCCCAACACACGTCCCGACGTAGAGCCCAAGACACGTCCCGACGTAGAGCCCAACACACGTCCCGACATAGAGCTGAAAGTAAGCTAAATCCTGATGTAGAGCCCAACACACGTCTAGACGTAGAGCCCAACACACGTCCCGACGTAGAGCCCAACACACGTCCTGAGTAGAGCCCAACACATATCCCGACGTAGAGCTGAAAGTAAGCTAAATCCTGATGTAGAGCCCAACACACGTCCCGACGTAGAGCTGAAAGTAAGATAAATCGTGATGTAGAGCCCAACACACGTCACGACGCAGAGCCCAACACACGTCGCGACGTAGAGCTGAAAGTAAGCTAAATCCAGATGTAGAGCACAACACACGTCCCAACGTAGAGCCCAACACAGGTCCCGACGTAGAGCCCAACACACGTCCCGACGTAGAGCTGAAAGTAAGCTAAATCCTGATGTAGAGGCCAACAGACGTCCCGACGTATAGCCCAACAGACGTCCCGAAGTAGAGCCCAACAGACGTCCCGACGTAGAGCCCAACACACTTCTCGACATAGAGCCCAACACACGTCCCGACATAGAGCCCAACACACGTCCAGACGTAGAGCTGGAAGTAAGCTAAATCCTGATGCAGAGCCCAACAGACGTCCCGAAGTAGAGCCCAACAGACGTCCGAACGTAGAGCCTAACAGGCGTCCCGACGTAGAGCCCAACAGGCGTCCCGACGTAGAGCACAACCGACGTCTCGACGAAGAGCCCAACCGACGCCCCGACGTAGAGCTGAAAGTAAGCTAAACCCTGATGTAGAGCCCAACACACGTCCCGATGTAGAGCCCAACACACGTCCTGACGTAGAGCTGAAAGTAAGCTAAATCCTGATGTAGAGGCCAACAGACGTCCCGACGTAGAGCCCAACAGACATCCCGACGTAGAGCCCAACACATGTCCCGACGTAGAGCCCAACACACGTCCCGACGTAGAGCCAAACACACGTCCCGACGTAGAGCTGAAAGTAAGCTAAATCCTGATGTAGAGCCCAACAGACGTCCCGAAGTGGAGCCCAACACATGTCCCGATCTAGAGCCCAACACAGGTCCCGACGTAAAGCCCAACACACGTCCCGACGTAAATCTGAAAGTAAGCTAAATCCTGATAGAGAGCCCAACAGACGTCCCAACGTAGAGCCCAACAGACGTCCCGACATAGAGCCCAACAGACGTCCCGACGTATATTCCAACAGGTGTCCCGACGTAGAGCCCAACCGACGTCCCGACGAAGAGCCCAACCGACGCCCCGACGTAGAGCTGAAAGTGAGCTAAACCCTGATGTAGAGCCCAACACACGTCCCGACGTAGAGCCCAACACACGTTCCGACGTAGAGCCCAACCGACGTCCCGACGTAGAGCCCAACAGGAGTCCCGACGTAGAGCCCAACCAACGTCCAGACGAAGAGCCCAACTGACATCCCGACGTAGAGCTGAAAGTAAGCTAAACGCTGATGTAGAGCCCAACACACGTCCCGACGTACAGCCCAACAGACGTTCCGACGTAGAGCCCAACACACGTCCCAACGTTGAGCCCAACACACGTCCCGACGTAGAGCCCAACACACGTCCCGACGTAGAGCTGAAAGTAAGCTTAAATCCTGATGTAGAGACCAATAGACGTCCCGACGTATAGCCCAACAGACGTTCCGACATAGAGCCCAACAGACGTCCCGACGTAGAGCCCAACACACTTCTCGACATAGAGCCCAACACACGTCCCGACATAGAGCCCAACACACGTCCAGACGTAGAGCTGGAAGTAAGCTAAATCGTGATGCAGAGCCCAACAGACGTCCCGAAGTAGAGCCCAACAGACGTCCGAACGTAGAGCCCAACAGGCGTCCCGACGTAGAGCCCAACAGGCGTCCCGACGTAGAGCACAACCGACGTCTCGACGAAGAGCACAACCGACGTCCCGACGTAGAGCTGAAAGTAAGCTAAACCCTGATGTAGAGCCCAACACACGTCCCGACGTAGAGCCCAACACACGTCCTGACGTAGAGCTGAAAGTAAGCTAAATCCTGATGTAGAGGCCAACAGACGTCCCGACGTAGAGCCCAACAGACGTCCCGACGTAGAGCCCAACACACGTCCCGACGTAGAGCCCAACACACGTCCCGACGTAGAGCTGAAAGTTAGCTAATTACAGACGTAGAGCCCAACACACGTCCCGAGGTAGAGCCCAACACACGTCCCGACGTAGAGCCCAACGCACGTCCCAACGTAGAGCTGAAAGTTAGCTAACTACAGACGTAGAGCCCAACACACGTCCCGACGTAGAGCTGAAAGTTAGCTAACTACAGACGTAGAGCCCAACACACGTCCCGACGTAGAGCCCAACACACGTCCCGACGTAGAGCTGAAAGTAACGTAAACCCTGATGTAGACCCCAACACACGTCCCGACGCAGAGCCCAAAGTACGTCCCGACGTAGAGCTGAATCTAAGCTAAACCGCGACGTAGAGCCCAACACACGTCCCTACGTAGAACCCAACACATGTCCCGACGTAGAGCCCAACACACGTCCCGACGTAGAGCTGAAAGGAAGCTAAATCCTGATGTAGAGACCAACACACGTCCCGACGTAGAGCCCAACCCACGTCCCGACGTAGAGCCCAACACACGTCCCGAAGTAGAGCCCAACACACGTCCCGACGTAGAGCTGAAAGGAAGCTAAATCTTGATGTAGAGACCAACACACGTCCCGACGTAGAGCTGAAAGTAAGCTAAATCCTGATGTAGAGCCCAAAATAAGTCCCGACTTAGAGCACAACACATGTCCCGACGTGGACGTGAAAGTAACCTAAATCCTGATGTAGAACCCAACACACGTCCCAACGTAGAGCCGAACACACGTCCCGACGTAGAGCTGAATGTAAGCTAAACCCCGACGTAGAGCCCAACACATGTCCCGACGTATAGCCCAGCACACGTCCCGACGTAGAGCCCAGCACACGTCCAGACGTAGAGCCCAGCACACGTCCCGACGTAGAGTTGAAAGTTAGCTAACTACAGACATAGAGCCCAACACACGTCCCGACGTAGAGCCCAACACACGTCCCGAAGTAGAGCCCAACACACGTCCCGACGTATAGCCCAACACACGTCCCGACGTAGAGCTGAATGTATGCAAAACCCCAACGTAGAGCCCAACAAACGTCCCGACGTAGAGCCCAACAGACGTCCCAACGTAGAACCCAACACACGTCCCGACGTAGAGGCCAACACACGTCCCGAAGTAGACCTGAATGTAAGCTAAACCCAGACGTAGAGCCCATCACACGTCCCGAAGTAGAGCCCAACACACGTCCCGACGTAGAGCCCAACACACGTCCCGACGTAGAGCTGAATGTATGCAAAACCCCCACGTAGAGCCCAACAAACGTCCCGACGTAGAGCCCAACAGATGTCGCAACGTAGAGCCGAACACACGTCCCGACGTAGAGCCCAACACACGTCCCGACGTAGAGCTGAATGTAAGCTAAACCCCGACGTAGAGCCCAACACACGTCCGGACGTAGAGCCCAACACACGTCCCGACGTAGAGACCAACACACGTCCGACTTAGAGCTGAAAGTCAGCTAAATCCTGATGTAAAGCCCAACACACGTCCCGACGTAGAGCCCAACACACGTCCTGACGTAGACCTGAATGTAAGTTAAATCCTGATGTAGAGCCCAACAGACGTCCAGACGTAGAGCCCAACACACGTCCCGACGTAGAGCTGAAAGTAAGATAAATCCTGATGTAGAGCCCAACACACGTCCCGACGTAGAGCACAACACACGTCCCGACGTAGAGCCCAACACACGTCCCGAAGTAGAGCTGAAAGTCAGCTAAATCCTGACGTAGAGCCCAACACACGTCCCGACGTAGAGCCCAACACACGTCCCGACGTAGAGCCCAACACACGTCCCGAAGTAGAGCCCAACACACGTCCCGACATAGAGCTGAAAGTAAGCTAAATCCTGATGTAGAGCCCAACACACGTCCCGACGTACAGCCCAACACACGTCCCGACGTAGAGCCCAACACACGTCCCGACGTAGAGCTGAAAGTAAGCTAAATCCTGATGTAGAACACAACACACGTCCCGACGTAGAGCCGAACACACGTCCCGACATAGAGCCCAACACACGTCCCGACGTAGTGCCCAACACACGTCCCCACGTAGAGCCCAACACACGTCCCCACGTAGAGCCCAAAACACGTCCCGACGTAGAGCCCAACACACGTCCCGACGTAGAGCTGAAAGTAAGCTAAATCCTGATGTAGAGCCCAACACACGTCACGACGCAGAGCCCAACACACGTCGCGACGTAGAGCTGAAAGTAAGCTAATTCCCGATGTAGAGCCCAACAGACGTCCCGACGTAGAGCCCAACACACGTCCCGAAGTATTCCCAACACACGTCCCGACGTAGAGCTGAAAGTAAGTTAAATCCTGATGTAGAGCCCAACACACGTCCAGACGTACAGCCCAACACACGTCCCGACGTAGAGCTGAATGTAAGTTAAATCCTGATGTAGATCCCAACACACGTCCAGACATAGAGACCAATACACATCCCGATGTAGAGCTGAAAGTAAGATAAATCCTGATGTAGAGCCCAACACACGTCCGACGTAGAGCCCAACACACGTCCGACGTAGAGCCCAACACACGTCCCGACGTAGAGCCCAACACACGTCCCGACGTAGAGCTGAAAGTAAGCTAAGTCCTGATGTAGAGCCCAACACACGTCCCGACGTAGAGCTGAAAGTAAGCTAAATCCTGATGTAGAGCACAACACACGTCCCGCAGTAGAGCCCAACACACGTCCCGACGTAGAGCCTAACACACATCCCGACGTAGAGCCCAACACACGTCCCGACGTAGAGCTGAAAGTAAGCTAAATCCTGATGTAGAGCCCAACACACGTCCCGACGTAGAGCCCAACACACGTCCCGACCTAGAGCCCAACACACGTCCGACGTAGAGCCCAACACACGTCCGACGTAGAGCCCAACACACGTCCCGAAGTAGAGCTGAAAGTCAGCTAAATCCTGTTGTAGAGCCCAACACACGTCCCGACGTAGAGCCCAACACACGTCCCGACGTAGAGCCCAACACACGTCCCGACATAGAGCTGAAAGTAAGCTAAATCCTGATGTAGAGCCCAACACACGTCTAGACGTAGAGCCCAACACACGTCCCGACGTAGAGCCCAACACACGTCCTGAGTAGAGCCCAACACACATCCCGACGTAGAGCTGAAAGTAAGCTAAATCCTGATGTAGAGCCCAACACACGTCTCGAAGTAGAGCCCAACACACGTCCCGACGTAGAGCCCAACACACGTCCCGACGTAGAGCGCAACACACGTCCCCACGTAGAGCCCAACACACGTCCCCACGTAGAGCCCAACACACGTCCCCACGTAGAGCCCAACACACGTCCCGACGTAGAGCTGAAAGTAAGCTAAATCCTGATGTAGAGCCCAACACACGTCCCGACGTAGAGCTGAAAGTAAGATAAATCGTGATGTAGAGCCCAACACACGTCACGACGCAGAGCCCAACACATGTCGCGACGTAGAGCTGAAAGTAAGCTAAATCCAGATGTAGAGCCCAACACACGTCCCGACGTAGAGCCCAACACATGTCCCGACGTAGAGCTGAAAGTAAGCTAAAGAATGATGTAGAGCCCAACACATGTCCCGATGTAGAGCCCAACGCACGTCCGACGTAGAGCCCAACACACGTCTCGACGTAGAGCCCAACACACGTCCCGACGTAGAGCCCAACACACGTCCCGACGTAGAGCCCAACACACGTCCCGACGTATTCCCAACACAAGTCCCGACGTAGAGCTGAAAGTAAGTTAAAACCTGATGTAGAGCCCAACACACGTCCCGACGTAGAGCCCAACACACGTCCCGACGTAGACCTGAATGTAAGTTAAATCCTGATGTAGAGCCCAACAGACGTCCAGACGTAGAGCCCAACACACGTCCCGACGTAGAGCTGAAAGTAAGATAAATCCTGATGTAGAGCCCAACACACGTCCCGACGTAGAGCCCAACACACGTCCCGACGTACAGCTGAATGTATGCTAAACCCCCACGTAGAGCCCAACAAACGTCCCAACGTAGAGCCCAACAGACGTCCCGACGTAGAGCCCAACACACGTCCCAACGTAGAGCCAAACACACGTCCCGATGTAGAGGTGAACGTAAGCTAAACCCCGAAGTAGAGCCCAACACACGTCCGGATGTAGAGCCCAGCACACGTCCCGACGTAGAGCCCAACACACGTCCGGATGTAGAGCCCAGCAGACGTCCCGACGTAGAGCCCAGCACACGTCGTGACGTAGAGCTGAAAGTAAGCTAAAACCTGATGTAGTGCCCAACACACGTCCCGACATAGAGCCTAACACACGTCCCGACGTAGAGCCCAACACACGTCCCGAAGTAGAGCTGAAAGTAAGCTAATTCCCGACGTAGAGCCCAACAGACGTCCCGACGTAGAGCCCAACAGACGTCGCGACGTAGATTCCAACACACGTCCCGACGTAGAGCCCAACAGACATCGCGACGTAGAGCCCAACACACGTCCCGACGTATTCCCAACACACGTCCCGACGTAGAGCTGAAAGTAAGTTAAATCCTGAAGTAAAGCCCAACACACGTCCCGACGTAGAGCCCAACACACGTCCCGGCGAAGAGCTGAATGTAAGTTAAATCCTGATGTAGAGCCCAACACACGTCCCGACGTAGAGCCCAACACACGTCCCGACGTAGAGCTGAAAGTAAGCTAAACCCTGATGTAGAGCCCAACACACATCCCGACGTAGAGCCCAACACACGTCCCAACGTAGAGCTCAACACACGTCCCGACGTAGAGCTGAATGTAAGCTAAACCCCGAAGTAGAGCCCAACACACGTCCGGATGTAGAGCCCAACACACGTGGCTACGTAGAGCCCAACAGACGTCCCGACGTAGAGCCCAACAGACGTCCCGACGTAGAGCCCAACACATGTCCCGACATAGAGCCCAACACATGTCCCGACGTATTCCCAACACACCTCCCGACGTAGAGCTGAAAGTAAGTTAAATCCTGATGTAGAGCCCAAAACACGTCCCGACGTAGAGCCCAACACACGTCCCGACGTAGAGCTGAAAGTAAGCTAAATCCTGATGTAGATCCCAACACACGTCCAGACGTAGAGCCCAACACACATCCCGACGTAGAGCTGAAAGTAAGATAATCCTGATGTAGAGCCCAACACACGTCCCGACGTAGAGCCCAACACACGTCCCGACGTAGACCTGAATGTAAGTTAAATCCTGATGTAGAGCCCAACAGACGTCCAGACGTAGAGCCCAACACACGTCCCGACGAAGAGCTGAAAGTAAGATAAATCCTGATGTAGAGCCCAACACACGTCCCGACGTAGAGCCCAACAGACGTCCCGACGTAGAGCACAACACACGTCCCGACGTAGAGCCCAACACACGTCCCGACGTACAGCTGAATGTATGCTAAACCCCAACGTAGAGCCCAACAAACGTCCCGACGTAGAGTCCAACAGACGTCCCGACGTATAGCCCAACCCACGTCCCGACGTAGAACCCAACACACGTCCCGACGTAGAGCCCAACACACGTCCCGACGTAGAGCCCAACACACGTCCCGACGTAGAGCCCAACACACGTCCCGACGTGGAGACCAACACACGTCCCGACGTAGAGCCCAACACACGTCCCGACGTGGAGACCAACACACGTCCCGACGTAGAGCCCAACACACGTCCCGACGTAGAGCAGAAAGTAAGCTAAATCCTGATGTAGAGCCCAACACAAGTCCCGACGTAGAGCCCAACACACGTCCCGACGTAGAGCTGAAAGGAAGCTAAATCCTGAAGTAGAGCCCAACACACTTCCCGACGTAGAGCCCATCACACTTCCCGACGTAGAGCCCAACACACGTCTCGACGTAGAGCCCCACACACGTCCCGACGTAGAGCCCAACACACGTCCCGACGTAGAGATGAAAGTTAGCTAACTACAGACATAGAGCCCAACACACGTTCCGACGTAGAGCCCAACACACGTCCCGACATGGAGCCCAACACACGTCCCGACGTGGAGCCCAACACACGTCCCGACGTAGAGCTGAATGTATGCTAAACCCCCACGTAGAGCCCAACAAACGTCCCGACGTAGAGCCCAAAACACGTCCCAACGTAGAGCCCAACACACGTCCCGAAGTACAGCCCAACACACGTCCCGACGCAGAGCTGAATGTATGCTAAACCCCCACGTAGAGCCCAACTAACGTCCCGATGTAGAGCCCAACAGACGTCCCGACGTAGAGCCCAGCACACGTCCCGAGGTAGAGCCCAACGCACGTCCCGACGTGGAGCCCAACACACGTCCCGACGTAGAGCCCAACACACGTCCCGACGTAGAGCTGAAAGTATGCTAAATCCTGATGTAGAGCCCAACACACGTCCCGATGTAGAGCCCAACACACGTCCCGACGTAGAGCCCAACACACGTCTCGACGTAGAGCCCAACACACGTCCCGAGGTAGAGCCCAACGCACGTCCCGACGTGGAGCCCAACACACGTCCCGACGTAGAGCCCAACACACGTCCCGACGTAGAGCTGAAAGGAAGCTAAATCTTGATGTAGAGCCCAACACACTTCCCGACGTAGAGCCCAACACACTTCACGACGTAGAGCCCAACACACGTCCCTACGTAGAACCCAACCCACGTCACGACGTAGAGCAGAAAGTAAGCTAAATCCTGATGTAGAGCCCAACACAAGTCCCGAAGTAGAGCCCAACAGACGTCCCGACGTAGAGCCCAACACACGTCCCGACGTAGAGCCCAACACACGTCCCTACGTGGAACCGAACCCACGTCCCGACGTAGAGCAGAAAGTAAGCTAAATCGTGATGTAGAGCCCAACACAAGTCCCGAAGTAGAGCCCAACACACGTCCCGACGTAGAGCCCAACACACGTCCCGACGTAGAGCTGAAAGGAAGCTAAATCCTGAAGTAGAGCCCAACACACTTCCCGACGTAGAGCCCAACACACTTCCCGACGTAGAGCCCAACACACGTCTCGACGTAGAGCCCCACACACGTCCCGACGTAGAGCCCAACACACGTCCCGACGTAGAGCCCAACACACGTCTTGACGTAGAGCCCAACACACGTCCCGACGTAGAGATGAAAGTTAGCTAACTACAGATATAGAGCCCAACACACGTTCCGACGTAGAGCCCAACACACGTCCCGACATGGAGCCCAACACACGTCCCGACGTGGAGCCCAACACACGTCCCGACGTAGAGCTGAATGTATGCTAAACCCCCACGTAGAGCCCAACAAATGTCCCGACGTAGAGCCCGACAGACGTCCCAACGTAGAGCTCAACACACGTCCCGACGCAGAGCCCAACACACGTCCCGACGTAGAGCTGAATGTAAGCTAAACCCCGACGTAGAGCCCAGCACACGTCCCGACGTAGAGCCCAGCACACGTCCCGACGTAGAGCCCAGCACACGTCCCGACGTAGAGCTGAAAGTATGCTAAATCCTGATGTAGAGCCCAACACACGTCCCGACGTAGAGCCCAACACACGTCCCGACGTAGAGCCCAACACATGTCCCGACGTAGAGCCCAACACACGTCCCGACGTAGAGCTGAAAGTAAGCTAAATCCTGATGTAGAGCCCAACACATGTCCCGACGTAGAGCCCAACACACGTCCCGACGTAGAGCCCAACACACTTCTCGACGTAGAGCCCAACACACGTCCCGAGGTAGAGCCCAACGCACGTCCCGACGTAGAGCCCAACACACGTCCCGACGTAGAGCCCAACACACATCCCGACGTAGAGCCCGACACACGTCCCGACGTAGAGCTGAATAGAAGCTAAATCTTGATGTAGAGCCCAACACACTTCCCGACGTAGAGCCCAACACACTTCCCGACGTAGAGCCCAACACACGTCCCGACGTAGAGCCGAAAGTAAGCTAAATCCTGATATAGAGCCCAACACACGTCCCGACGGAGAGCCCAACGAACGTCCCGACGTAGAGACCAACGCACGTCCCGACGTAGAGCCCAACGCACGTCCCGACGTAGAGCTGAAATTTAGCTAACTACAGACGCAGAGCCCGACACACGTCCAGACGTAGAGCCCAACACACGTCCCGACGTAGAGCTGAAAGTAAGTTAAATCCTGATGTAGAGCCCAAAACACGTCCCGTCGTAGAGCCCAACACACGTCCCGACGTAGAGCTGAAAGTAAGCTAAATCCTGATGTAGAGCCCAACACACGTCCAGACGTAGAGCCCAACACACATCCCGACGTAGAGCTGAAAGTAAGATAATCCTGATGTAAAGGGCAACACACGTCCCGACGTAGAGCCCAACACACGTCCCGACGTAGAGCTCAACACACGTCCGACGCAGAGCCCAACACACGTCCTGACGTAGAGCCCAGCACACGTCCCGACGTAGATCCCAACACACGTCCGACGTAGAGCCCAACACACGTCCCGACGTAGAGCCCAACACACGTCCCGACGTAAAGCCCAACACACGTCCCGACGTAGAGCCCAACACACGTCCCGACGTAGTGCCCAACACACGTCCCGACATAGAGGTGAAAGTAAGCTAAATCCTGATGTAGAGCCCAACACACGTCGCGACGTAGAGACCAACACACGTCGCGACGTAGAGCCCAACACACGTCCCGACATAGAGCTGAAAGTAAGCTAAATCCTGATGTAGAGCCCAACAGACGTCCCGACGTAGAGCTGAAAGTAAGCTAAATCCTGACGTAGAGCACAACACACGTCCCGAAGTAGAGCCCAACACACGTCCCGACGTAGAGCCCAACACACGTCCCGACGTATTCCCAACACACGTCCCGACGTAGAGCTGAAAGTAAGCTAAATCCTGATGTAGAGCCCAACACACGTCACGACGCAGAGCCCAACACACGTCGCGACGTAGAGCTGAAAGTAAGCTAAATCCAGATGTAGAGCCCAACACACGTCCCGACGTAGAGCCCAACACATGTCCCGACGTAGAGCTGAAAGTAAGCTAATTCCTGATGTAGAGCCCAGCACACGTCCCGACGTAGAGCCCAACGCACGTCCGACGTAGAGCCCAACAGACGTCCCGACGTAGAGCCCAACAGACGTCCCGACGTAGAGCCCAACACACGTCCCGACGTAGAGTTGAAAGTAAGCTAAACCCTGATGTAGAGCCCAACACACATCCCGACGTAGAGCCCAACACACGTCCCAACGTAGAGCTCAACACACGTCTCGACGTAGAGCTGAATGTAAGGTAAACCCCGAAGTAGAGCCCAACACACGTCCAGACGTAGAACTGAAAGTTAGCTAACTACAGACGTAGAGCCCAACACATATCCCGACGTAGAGCCCAACACACGTCCCGACGTAGAGCCCAACAAACGTCCCGACGTAGAGTCCAACAGACGTCCCGACGTATAGCCCAACCCACGTCCCGACGTAGAGCCCAACCCACGTCCCGACGTAGAGCCCAACGCACGTCCCGACTTATTCCCAACACACGTCCCGATGTAGAGCTGAAAGTAAGTTAAATCCTGATGTAGAGCCCAACACACGTCCCGACGTAGAGCCCAACACACGTCCCGACGTACAGCTGAATGTAAGTTAATTCCTGATGTAGAGCCCATCACACGTCCAGACGTACAGCCCAACACACGTCCCGACGTAGAGCTGAAAGTAAGATAAATCCTGATGTAGAGCCCAACACACGTCCCGACGTAGAGCCCAACACACGTTCCGAAGTAGAGCTGAAAGTCAGCTAAATCCTGATGTAGAGCCCAACACACGTCCCGACGTAGAGCCCAACACACGTCCCGACGTATAGCCCAACACACGTCCCGACGTAGAGCTGAAAGTAAGCAAAATCCTGATATAGAGCCCAACACACGTCACGACGCAGAGCCAAACACACGTCGCGACGTAGAGCTGAAAGTAAGCTAAATCCAGATGTAGAGCCCAACACACGTCCCGACGTAGAGCCCAACACATGTCCCGACGTAGAGCTGAAAGTAAGCTAAATCCTGATGTAGAGCCCAACACACGTCCCGACGTAGAGCCCAACGCACATCCGACGTAGAGCCCAACACACGCCCCGACGTAGAGGCCAACACACGTCCCGACGTAGAGCCCAACACAGGTCCCGACGTAGAGCTGAAAGTAAGCTAAACCCTGATGTAGAGCCCAACACACATCCCGACGTAGAGCCCAACACACGTCCCAACGTAGAGCTCAACACACGTCCCGACGTAGAGCTGAATGTAAGCTAAACCCCGAAGTAGAGCCCAACACACGTCCGGATGTAGAGCCCAACACACGTCCCGACGTAGAGCCCAACAGACGTCCCGACGTAGAGCTGAAAGTAAGATAAATCCTGATGTAGAGCCCAACAGACGTCCCGACGTAGAGCCCAACAGACGTCCCGACGTAGAGCCCAACACACGTCCCGACATAGAGCCCTACACACGTCCCGACGTATTCCCAACACACCTCCCGACGTAGAGCTGAAAGTAAGTTAAATCCTGATGTAGAGCCCAAAACAAGTCCTGACGTAGAGCCCAACACACGTCCCGACGTAGAGCTGAAAGTAAGCTAAATCCTGATGTAGAGCCCAACACACGTCCAGACGTAGAGCCCAAGACACATCCCGACGTAGAGCTGAAAGTAAGATAATCCTGATGTAGAGGGCAACACACGTCCCGACGTAGAGCCCAACACACGTCCCGACGTAGAGCCCAACACACGTCCTGACGTAGAGCCTAGCACACGTCCCGACGTAGAGCCCAACACACGTCCGACGTAGAGCCCAACACACGTCCCGACGTAGAGCCCAACACACGTCCCGACGTATTCCCAACACACGTCCCGACGTAGAGGTGAAAATAAGTTAAATCCTGATGTAGAGCCCAACACACGTCCCGACGTGGAGCCCAACACACGTCCCGACGTAGAGCTGAAAGTAAGCTAAATCCTGATGTAGAGCCCAACAGACGTCCAGACGTAGAGCGCAACACACGTCCCGACGTAGAGCTGAAAGTAAGATAAATCCTGATATAGAGCCCAACACACGTCCCGACGTAGAGCCCAACACACATCCCGACGTACAGCCCAACACACGTCCGATGTAGAGCCTAACACACGTCCGACGTAGAGCTGAAAGTAAGATAAATCCTGATATAGAGCCCAACACACGTCCCGACGTAGAGCCCAACACACGTCCGACGTAGAGCTGAAAGTAAGCTAAATCCTGATGTAGAGCCCAACACACGTCCCGACGTAGAGACCAACACACGTCGCGACGTAGAGCCCAACACATGTCCCGACGTAGAGCTGAAAGTAAGCTAAATCCTGATGTAGAGCCCAACAGACGTCCCGAAGTAGAGCTGAAAGTAAGCTAAATCCTGATGTAGAGCACAACACACGTCCCGAAGTAGAGCCCAACACACGTCCCGACGTAGAGCCCAACACACGTCCCGACGTAGAGCCCAACACACGTCCCGACGTAGAGCCCAACACACGTCCCGACGTAGACCTCAATGTAAGTTAAATCCTGATGTACAGCCCAAAAGACGTCCAGACGTAGAGCCCAACACACGTCCCGACGTATTCCCAACACACAGCCCGACGTAGAGCTGAAAGTAAGTTAAATCCTGAAGTAAAGCCCAACACACGTCCCGACGTAGAGCCCAACACACGTCCCGACGAAGAGCTGAATGTGAGTTAAATCCTGATGTAGAGCCCAACACACGTCCAGACATAGAGCCCAACACACGTCCCGACATAGAGCTGAAAGTAAGATAAATCCTGATGTAGAGCCCAACACACGTCCCGACGTAGAGCCCAACACACGTCCAGACGTAGAGCCCAACACACGTCCCGAAGTAGAGCTGAAAGTCAGCTAAATCCTGATGTAGAGCCCAACATACGTCCCGACGTAGAGCCCAACACACGTCCCGAAGTAGAGCCCAACACACGTCCCGACATAGAGCTGAAAGTAATCTAAATCCTAATGTAGAGCCCAACACACGTCCCGAAGTAGAGCCCAAGACACGTCCCGACGTAGAGCCCAACACACGTCCCGACGTAGAGCTGAAAGTAAGCTAAATCCTGATATAGAGCGCAACACACGTCCCAACGTAGAGCCCAACACACGTCCCGACGTAGAGCCCAACACACGTCCCGACGTAGTGCCCAACACACGTCCCCACGTAGATCCCGTCACACATCCCCACGTAGAGCCCAAAACACGTCCCGACGTAGAGCCCAACACACGTCCCGACGTAGAGCTGAAAGTAAGCTAAATCCTGATGTAGAGCCCAACACACGTCACGACGCAGAGCCCAACACACGTCGCGACGTAGAGCTGAAAGTAAGCTAAATCCTGATGTAGAGCCCAACACACGTCCCGACGTAGAGCCCAAAGCACGTCCGACGTAGAGCCCAACAGACGTCCCGACGTAGAGCCCAACAGACCTCCCGACGTAGAGCCCAACACACGTCCCGACGTAGAGCTGAAAGTAAGCTAAATCCTGATGTAGAGCCCAACACACGTCCCGACGTAGAACCCAACACACGTCCCGACGTAGAGCCCAACACACGTCCCGACGTAGAGCCCAACACACGTCCCGACGTAGAGCTGAATAGAACCTAAATCTTGATGTAGAACCCAACACACTTCCCGACGTAGAGCCCAACACACGTCCCGACTTAGAGCCCAACACACTTCCCGATGTAGAGCCCAACACACTTCCCGACGTAGAGCCCAACACACGTCCCGACGTAGAGCCCAACACACGTCCCGACGTAGAGCCGAAAGTAAGCTAAATCCTGATATAGAGCCCAACACACGTCCCGACGGAGGGCCCAACGCATGTCCCGATGTAGAGACCAACGCACGTCCCGATGTAGAGCCCAACGCACGTGCCGACGTAGAGCTGAAATTTAGCTAACTACAGACGCAGAGCCCGACACACGTCCCGACGTAGAGCCCAACACACGTCCCGATGTAGAGCCCAACACACGTCCCGAGGTAGAGCCCAACGCACGTCCCGACGTGGAGCCCAACACACGTCCCGACGTAGAGCTGAAAGGAAGCTAAATCTAGATGTAGAGCCCAACACACTTCCCGACGTAGAGCCCAACACACTTCCCGACGTAGAGCCCAACACACGTCCCGACGTAGAGCCCAACACACTTCCCGACGTAGAGCCCAACACACGTCCCGACGTAGAGCTGAAAGTAAGCTAAATCCTGATGTAGAGCCCAACACACGTCCCAACGTGGAGCCCAACACACGTCCCGACGTAGAGCTGAAAGTAAGCTAAATCCTGATGTAGAGCCCAACACACGTCCCGACGTAGAGCCCAACACACGTCCCGACGTAGAGCCCAACACACGTCCCGACGTAGAGATGAAAGTTAGCTAACTACAGACATAGAGCTCAACACACGTTCCGACGTAGAGCCCAACACACGTTCCGACATGGAGCCCAACACACGTCCCGACGTGGAGCCCAACACACGTCCCGACGTGGAGCCCAACACACGTCCCGACGTAGAGCTGAATGTATGCTAAACCCCCACATAGAGCCCAACAAACGTCCCGACGTAGAGCCCAACAGACGTCCCAACGTAGAGCTCAACACACGTCCCGACGCAGAGCCCAGCACACGTCCCGACGTAGAGCCCAGAAAACGTCCCGACGTAGAGCCCAGCACACGTCCCGACGTAGAGCTGAAAGTATGCTAAATCCTGATGTAGAGCCCAACACACGTCCCGACGTATAGCCCAAGACACGTCCCGACGTAGAGCCCAACACATGTCCCGACGTAGAGCCCAACACACGTCCCGACGTAGAGCCCAACACACGTCCCGACGTAGAGCTGAAAGTAAGCTAAATCCTGATGTAGAGCCCAAGACACGACCCGACGTAGAGCCCAACGCACGTCTCGACGTAGAGCCCAACACACGTCCCGAGGTAGAGCCCAACGCACGTCCCGACGTGGAGCCCAACACACGTCCCGACGTAGAGCCCAACACACGTCCCGACGTAAAGCTGAAAGGAAGCTAAATCTTGATGTAGAGCCCAACACACTTCCCGACGTAGAGCCCAACACACTTCCCGACGTAGAGCCCAACACACGTCCCGACGTAGAGCCCAACACACTTCCCGACGTAGAGCCCAACACACGTCCCGACGTAGATCTGAAAGTAAGCTAAATCCTGATGTAGAGCCCAACACACGTCCCGACGTAGAGCCCAACACACGTCCTGACGAAGAGCTGAAAGTAAGCTAAATCCTGATGTAGAGCCCAACACACGTCCCGACGTAGAGCCCAACACACGTCCCGACGTAGAGCCCAACACACGTCCCGACGTAGAGCTGAATAGAAGCTAAATCTTGATGTAGAGCCCAACACACTTCCCGACGTAGAGCCCAACACACGTCCCGACTTAGAGCCCAACACACTTCCCGACGTAGAGCCCAACACACGTACCGACGTAGAGCCGAAAGTAAGCTAAATCCTGATATAGAGCCCAACACACGTCCCGACGGAGAGCCCAACGCACGTCCCGACGTAGACACCAACGCACGTCCCGACGTAGAGCCCAACGCACGTCCCGACGTAGAGCTGAAATTTAGCTAACTACAGACGTAGAGCCCGACAGACGTCCCGACGTAGAGCCCAACACACGTCCCGACGTAGAGCCCAACACACGTCCCGAGGTAGAGCCCAACGCACGTCCCGACGTGGAGCCCAACACACGTCCCGACGTAGAGCCCAACACACGTACCGACGTAGAGCTGAAAGGAAGCTAAATCTTGATGTAGAGCCCAACACACTTCCCGACGTAGAGCCCAACACACGTCCCGACGTAGAGCCCAACACACGTCCCGACGTATAGCCCAACACACTTCCCGACGTAGAGCCCAACACACGTCCCGACGTAGAGCTGAAAGTAAGCTAAATCCTGATGTAGAGCCCAACACACGTCCCGACGTAGAGCCCAACACACGTCATGACGTAGAGCTGAAAGTAAGCTAAATCCTGATGTAGAGCCCAACACACGTCCCGACGTAAAGCCCAACACACGTCCCGACGTAGAGCTGAATAGAAGCTAAATCTTGATGTAGAGCCCAACACACTTCCCGACGTAGAGCACAACACACGTCCCGACTTAGAGCCCAACACACTTCCCGACGTAGAGCCCAAGACACTTCCCGACGTAGAGCCCAACACACTTCCCGACGTAGAGCCCAACACACGTCCCGACGTAGAGCCGAAAGTAAGCTAAATCCTGATATAGAGCCCAACACACGTCCCGACGGAGAGCCCAACGCACGTCCCGACGTAGACACTAACGCACGTCCCGACGTAGAGCCCAACGCACGTCCCGACGTAGAGCTGAAATTTAGCTAACTACAGACGTAGAGCCCGACACACGTCCCGACGTAGAGCCCAACACACGTCCCGACATAGAGCTCAAAGTAAGCTAAATCCTGATGTAGAGCCCAACACACGTCTAGACGTAGAGCCCAACACACGTCCCAACGTAGAGCCCAACACACGTCCCGACCGAGAGCCGAACACACGTCCCAACGTAGAAACCAACACACGTCCCGACGTAGAGCCCAACACACGTCCCGACGTAGAGCCCAACACACGTCCCGACGTAGAGCCCAGCACACGTCCCGACGTAGAGCTGAATGTATGCTAAATCCTGATGTAGAGCCCAACACACGTCCCGACGTAAAGCCCAAGACACGTCCCGACGTAGAGCCCAACACATGTCCCGACGTAGAGCCCAACACACGTCCCGACGTAGAGCCCAACACACGTCCCGACGTAGAGCTGAAAGTAAGCTAAATCCTGATGTAGAGCCCAACACACGTCCCGACGTAGAGCCCAACACACGTCCGACGTAGAGCCCAACGCACGTCTCGACGTAGAGCCCAACACACGTCCCGAGGTAGAGCCCAACGCACGTCCCGACGTGGAGCTGAAAGGAAGCTAAATCTTGATGTAGAGCCCAACACACTTCCCGACGTAGAGCCCAACACACTTCCCGACGTAGAGCCCAACACACGTCCCGACGTAGAGCCCAACACACTTCCCGACGTGGAGCCCAACACACGTCCCGACGTAGAGCCCAACACACGTCCCGACGTAGAGCTGAAAGTAAGCTAAATCCTGATGTAGAGCCCAACACACGTCCCGACGTAGAGCCCAACACACGTCCCGACGTAGAGCCCAACGCACGTCTCGACGTAGAGCCCAACACACGTCCCGAGGTAGAGCCCAACGCACGTCCCGACGTGGAGCTGAAAGGAAGCTAAATCTTGATGTAGAGCCCAACACACTTCCCGACGTAGAGCCCAACACACTTCCCGACGTAGAGCCCAACACACGTCCCGACGTAGAGCCCAACACACTTCCCGACGTGGAGCCCAACACACGTCCCGACGTAGAGCCCAACACACGTACCGACGTAGAGCTGAAAGGAAGCTAAATCTTGATGTAGAGCCCAACACACGTCCCGACGTAGAGCCCAACACACGTCCCGACGTAGAGCCCAACACACGTCCCGACGTAGAGCTGAAAGTAAGCTAAATCCTGATGTAGAGCCCAACACACGTCCCGACGTAGAGCCCAACACACGTCATGACGTAGAGCTGAAAGTAAGCTAAATCCTGATGTAGAGCCCAACACACGTCCCGACGTAAAGCCCAACACACGTCCCGACGTAGAGCTGAATAGAAGCTAAATCTTGATGTAGAGCCCAACACACTTCCCGACGTAGAGCACAACACACGTCCCGACTTAGAGCCCAACACACTTCCCGACGTAGAGCCCAAGACACTTCCCGACGTAGAGCCCAACACACTTCCCGACGTAGAGCCCAACACACGTCCCGACGTAGAGCCGAAAGTAAGCTAAATCCTGATATAGAGCCCAACACACGTCCCGACGGAGAGCCCAACGCACGTCCCGACGTAGACACCAACGCACGTCCCGACGTAGAGCCCAACGCACGTCCCGACGTAGAGCTGAAATTTAGCTAACTACAGACGTAGAGCCCGACACACGTCCCGACGTAGAGCCCAACACACGTCCCGACATTGAGCTCAAAGTAAGCTAAATCCTGATGTAGAGCCCAACACACGTCTAGACGTAGAGCCCAACACACGTCCCAACGTAGAGCCCAACACACGTCCCGACCGAGAGCCGAACACACGTCCCAACGTAGAAACCAACACACGTCCCGACGTAGAGCCCAACACACGTCCCGACGTAGAGCCCAACACACGTCCCGACGTAGAGCCCAGCACACGTCCCGACGTAGAGCTGAATGTATGCTAAATCCTGATGTAGAGCCCAACACACGTCCCGACGTATAGCCCAAGACACGTCCCGACGTAGAGCCCAACACATGTCCCGACGTAGAGCCCAACACACGTCCCGACGTAGAGCCCAACACACGTCCCGACGTAGAGCTGAAAGTAAGCTAAATCCTGATGTAGAGCCCAACACACGTCCCGACGTAGAGCCCAACACACGTCCCGACGTAGAGCCCAACGCACGTCTCGACGTAGAGCCCAACACACGTCCCGAGGTAGAGCCCAACGCACGTCCCGACGTGGAGCTGAAAGGAAGCTAAATCTTGATGTAGAGCCCAACACACTTCCCGACGTAGAGCCCAACACACTTCCCGACGTAGAGCCCAACACACGTCCCGACGTAGAGCCCAACACACGTCCCGACGTAGAGCTGAAAGTAAGCTAAATCCTGATGTAGAGCCCAACACACGTCCCGACGTAGAGCCCAACACACGTCCCGACGTAGAGCCCAACGCACGTCTCGACGTAGAGCCCAACACACGTCCCGAGGTAGAGCCCAACGCACGTCCCGACGTGGAGCTGAAAGGAAGCTAAATCTTGATGTAGAGCCCAACACACTTCCCGACGTAGAGCCCAACACACTTCCCGACGTAGAGCCCAACACACGTCCCGACGTAGAGCCCAACACACTTCCCGACGTGGAGCCCAACACACGTCCCGACGTAGAGCCCAACACACGTACCGACGTAGAGCTGAAAGGAAGCTAAATCTTGATGTAGAGCCCAACACACTTCCCGACGTAGAGCCCAACACACGTCCCGACGTATAGCCCAACACACTTCCCGACGTAGAGCCCAACACACGTCCCGACGTAGAGCTGAAAGTAAGCTAAATCCTGATGTAGAGCCCAACACACGTCCCGACGTAGAGCCCAACACACGTCATGACGTAGAGCTGAAAGTAAGCTAAATCCTGATGTAGAGCCCAACACACGTCCCGACGTAAAGCCCAACACACGTCCCGACGTAGAGCTGAATAGAAGCTAAATCTTGATGTAGAGCCCAACACACTTCCCGACGTAGAGCACAACACACGTCCCGACTTAGAGCCCAACACACTTCCCGACGTAGAGCCCAACACACTTCCCGACGTAGAGCCCAACACACGTCCCGACGTAGAGCCCAACACACTTCCCGACGTGGAGCCCAACACACGTCCCGACGTAGAGCCCAACACACGTACCGACGTAGAGCTGAAAGGAAGCTAAATCTTGATGTAGAGCCCAACACACGTCCCGACGTAGAGCCCAACACACGTCCCGACGTATAGCCCAACACACTTCCCGACGTAGAGCCCAACACACGTCCCGACGTAGAGCTGAAAGTAAGCTAAATCCTGATGTAGAGCCCAACACACGTCCCGACGTAGAGCCCAACACACGTCATGACGTAGAGCTGAAAGTAAGCTAAATCCTGATGTAGAGCCCAACACACGTCCCGACGTAAAGCCCAACACACGTCCCGACGTAGAGCTGAATAGAAGCTAAATCTTGATGTAGAGCCCAACACACTTCCCGACGTAGAGCACAACACACGTCCCGACTTAGAGCCCAACACACTTCCCGACGTAGAGCCCAAGACACTTCCCGACGTAGAGCCCAACACACTTCCCGACGTAGAGCCCAACACACGTCCCGACGTAGAGCCGAAAGTAAGCTAAATCCTGATATAGAGCCCAACACACGTCCCGACGGAGAGCCCAACGCACGTCCCGACGTAGACACCAACGCACGTCCCGACGTAGAGCCCAACGCACGTCCCGACGTAGAGCTGAAAGTAAGCTAAATCCTGATGTATAGCCCAACACACGTCCCGACGTAGAGCCCAACACACGTCCCGACGTAGAGCTGAATAGAAGCTAAATCTTGATGTAGAGCCCAACACACTTCCCGACGTAGAGCACAACACACGTCCCGACTTAGAGCCCAACACACTTCCCGACGTAGAGCCCAAGACACTTCCCGACGTAGAGCCCAACACACTTCCCGACGTAGAGCCCAACACACGTCCCGACGTAGAGCCGAAAGTAAGCTAAATCCTGATATAGAGCCCAACACACGTCCCGACGGAGAGCCCAACGCACGTCCCGACGTAGACACCAACGCACGTCCCGACGTAGAGCCCAACGCACGTCCCGACGTAGAGCTGAAATTTAGCTAACTACAGACGTAGAGCCCAACACACGTCCCGACATAGAGCTCAAAGTAAGCTAAATCCTGATGTAGAGCCCAACACACGTCTAGACGTAGAGCCCAACACACGTCCCAACGTAGAGCCCAACACACGTCCCGACCGAGAGCCGAACACACGTCCCAACGTAGAAACCAACACACGTCCCGACGTAGAGCCCAACACACGTCCCGACGTAGAGCCCAACACACGTCCCGACGTAGAGCCCAGCACACGTCCCGACGTAGAGCCCAGCTCACGTCCCGACGTAGAGCTGAATTCATGCTAAATCCTGATGTAGAGCCCAACACACGTCCCGACGTATAGCCCAAGACACGTCCCGACGTAGAGCCCAACACATGTCCCGACGTAGAGCCCAACACACGTCCCGACGTAGAGCCCAACACACGTCCCGACGTAGAGCTGAAAGTAAGCTAAATCCTGATGTAGAGCCCAACACACGTCCCGACGTAGAGCCCAACACACGTCCCGACGTAGAGCCCAACGCACGTCTCGACGTAGAGCCCAACACACGTCCCGAGGTAGAGCCCAACGCACGTCCCGACGTGGAGCTGAAAGGAAGCTAAATCTTGATGTAGAGCCCAACACACTTCCCGACGTAGAGCCCAACACACTTCCCGACGTAGAGCCCAACACACGTCCCGACGTAGAGCCCAACACACTTCCCGACGTAGAGCCCAACACACGTCCCGACGTAGAGCTGAAAGTAAGCTAAATCCTGATGTAGAGCCCAACACACGTCCCGACGTAGAGCCCAACACACGTCCCGACGAAGAGCTGAAAGTAAGCTAAATCCTGATGTAGAGCCCAACACACGTCCCGACGTAGAGCCCAACACACGTCCCGACGTAGAGCCCAACACACGTCCCGACGTAGAGCTGAATAGAAGCTAAATCTTGATGTAGAGCCCAACACACTTCCCGACGTAGAGCCCAACACACGTCCCGACGTGGAGCCCAACACACTTCCCGACGTAGAGCCCAACACACTTCCCGACGTAGAGCCCAACACACGTACCGACGTAGAGCCGAAAGTAAGCTAAATCCTGATATAGAGCCCAACACACGTCCCGACGGAGAGCCCAACGCACGTCCCGACGTAGAGACCAACGCACGTCCCGACGTAGAGCCCAATGCACGTCCCGACGTAGAGCTGAAATTTAGCTAACTACAGACGTAGAGCCCGACAGACGTCCCGACGTAGAGCCCAACACACGTCCCGACGTAGAGCCCAACACACGTCCCGAGGTAGAGCCCAACGCTCGTCCCGACGTGGAGCCCAACACACGTCCCGACGTAGAGCCCAACACACGTACCGACGTAGAGCTGAAAGGAAGCTAAATCTAGATGTAGAGCCCAACACACTTCCCGACGTAGAGCCCAACACACTTCCCGACGTAGAGCCCAACACACGTCCCGACGTATAGCCCAACACACTTCCCGACGTAGAGCCCAACACACGTCCCGACGTAGAGCTGAAAGTAAGCTAAATCCTGATGTAGAGCCCAACACACGTCCCGACGTAGAGCCCAACACACGTCATGACGTAGAGCTGAAAGTAAGCTAAATCCTGATGTAGAGCCCAACACACGTCCCGACGTAAAGCCCAACACACGTCCCGACGTAGAGCTGAATAGAAGCTAAATCTTGATGTAGAGCCCAACACACTTCCCGACGTAGAGCACAACACACGTCCCGACTTAGAGCCCAACACACTTCCCGACGTAGAGCCCAAGACACTTCTCGACGTAGAGCCCAACACACTTCCTGACGTAGAGCCCAACACACGTCACGACGTAGAGCCGAAAGTAAGCTAAATCTTGATGTAGAGCCCAACACACGTCCCGACGGAGAGCCCAACGCACGTCCCGACGTAGACACCAACGCACGTCCCGACGTAGAGCCCAACGCACGTCCCGACGTAGAGCTGAAATTTAGCTAACTACACACGTAGAGCCCGACACACGTCCCGACGTAGAGCCCAACACACGTCCCGACATAGAGCTCAAAGTAAGCTAAATCCTGATGTAGAGCCCAACACACGTCTAGACGTAGAGCCCAACACACGTCCCAACGTATAGCACAACACACGTCCCGACCGAGAACCGAACACACGTCCCAACGTAGAAACCAACACACGTCCCGACGTAGAGCCCAACACACGTCCCGACGTAGAGCCCAACACACGTCCCGACGTAGAGCCCAACACACGTCCCGATGTAGAGCTGAAAGTAAGCTAATTCCCACGTAGAGCCCTATAGACGTCCCCACGTAGAGCCCAACACACGTCCCCACGTAGAGCCCAACACACGTCCCGACGTAGAGCTGAAAGTAAGCTATATCCTGATGTAGAGCCCAACACTCGTCGCGACATAGAGCCCAATACACGTCGCGACGTAGACCTGAAAGTAAGCTAAATCCTGAT
Organism: Leptosomus discolor; assembly: GCF_034619465.1. Taxonomy (NCBI): domain Eukaryota; kingdom Metazoa; phylum Chordata; class Aves; order Leptosomiformes; family Leptosomidae; genus Leptosomus; species Leptosomus discolor. The sequence goes on from NC_141405.1 coordinate 9,448,932, forward strand.
GTAGAGCCCAACACACGTCCGCACGTAGAGCCCAACACATGTCCCGACGTAGAGCTGAAAGTAAGCTAAATCCTGATGTAGAGCCCAACACACGTCCCGACGTAGAGCCCAACACATGTCCCGACGTAGAGGTGAAAGTAAGTTAAATCCTGATGTAGAGCCCAACACACGTCCCAAGGTAGAGACCAACAAACGTCCCGACGTAGAGCCCAACACACGTCCCGACGTACAGCCCAACACACGTCCCGACGTAGAGCTGAAAACAAGCTAAATCCTGATGTAGAGCCCAACACACGTCCTGACGTAGAGCTGCAAGTAAGCTAAATCCTGATGTAGAGCCCAACACACATCCCGACGTGGAGCTGAAAGTAAGCTAAATCCTGATATAGAGCCCAACACACGTCCCAACGTAGTGCGCAACACATGTCCCGACGTAGATCTGAAAGTAAGCTAAATCCTGATGTAGAGCCCAACATACGTCCCGACGTAGAGCCCAACACACGTCCCGACGTAGAGCCCAACACAAGTCCCGACGTAGAGCCCAACATACGTCCCGACGTAGAGCTGAAAGTAAGCTAAATCCTGATGTAGAGCCCAACAGACGTCCCGACGAAGAGCCCAACACACGTCCCGACGTAGAGCCCAAGACACGTCCCGAAGTAGAGCTGAAAGTAAGCTAAATCCTGATGTAGAGCCCAAGACACGTCCCGACGTAGAGCCCAACACACGTCCCGACGTAGAGCCCAACACACGTCCCGACGTAGAGCTGAATATAAGCTAAACATGATGTAGAGCCCAACACACGTTCCGACGTAGAACCCAACTCACATCCCGACGTAGAGCCCAACACACATCCCGACGTAGAGCCCAACACACGTCCCGACGTAGAGCCCAACACACGTCCCGACGTAGACCTGAATGTAAGTTAAATCCTGATGTAGAGCCCAACAGACGTCCAGACGTAGAGCCCAACACACGTCCCGACGTATTCCCAACACACGTCCCGACGTAGAGCTGAAAGTAAGTTAAATCCTGAAGTAAAGCCCAACACACGTCCCGACGTAGAGCCCAACACACGTCCCGACGAAGAGCTGAATGTAAGTTAAATCCTGATGTAGAGCCCAACACACGTCCAGACATAGAGCCCAACACACGTCCCGACATAGAGCTGAAAGTAAGATAAATCCTGATGTAGAGCCCAACACACGTCCCGACGTAGAGCCCAACACACGTCCCGACGTAGAGCCCAACACACGTCCCGAAGTAGAGCTGAAAGTCAGCTAAATCCTGATGTAGAGCCCAACACACGTCCCGACGTAGAGCCCAACACACTTCCCGACGTAGAGCCCAACACACGTCCCGACGTAGAGCTGAAAGTAAGCTAAATCCTGATGTAGAGCCCAACACATGTCCCAACGTAGAGCCCAACACACGTCCCGACGTAGAGCTGATAGTAAGCTAAATCCTGATGTAGAGCCCAACACACGTCCCGACGTAGAGCCCAACACACGTCCCGACGTAGAGCCCCACACACGTCCCGACGTAGAGATGAAAGTTAGCTAACTACAGACATAGAGCTCAACACACGTTCCGACGTAGAGCCCAACACACGTCCCGACATGGAGCCCAACACACGTCCCGACATGGAGCCTAACACACGTCCCGACGTGGAGCTCAACACACGTCCCGACGTAGAGCTGAATGTATGCTAAACCCCCACGTAGAGCCCAACAAACGTCCCGACGTAGAGCCCAACACACGTCCCGACGTAGAGCCCAACACACGTCCCGACGTAGAGATGAATGTTAGCTAACTACAGACATAGAGCCCAACACACGTTCCGACGTAGAGCCCAACACACGTCCCGACATGGAGCCCAACACACGTCCCGACGTGGAGCCCAACACACGTCCCGACGTGGAGCCCAACACACGTCCCGACGTAGAGCTGAATGTATGCTAAACCCCCACATAGAGCCCAATAAACGTCCCGACGTAGAGCCCAACAGACGTCCCGACGTAGAGCTGAAAGTATGCTAAATCCTGATGTAGAGCCCAACACACGTCCCGACGTATAGCCCAACACACGTCCCGACGTAGAGCCCAACACATGTCCCGACGTAGAGCCAAACACACGTCCCGACGTAGAGCCCAACACACGTCCCGACGTAGAGCTGAAAGTAAGCTAAATCCTGATGTAGAGCCCAACACACGTCCCGACGTAGAGCCCAACACACGTCCCGACGTAGAGCCCAACGCACGTCTCGACGTAGAGCCCAACACACGTCCCGAGGTAGAGCCCAACGCACGTCCCGACGTGGAGCCCAACACACGTCCCGACGTAGAGCCCAACACACGTCCCGACGTAGAGCTGAAAGGAAGTTAAATCTTGATGTAGAGCCCAACACACTTCCCGACGTAGAGCCCAACACCCTTCCCGACGTAGAGCCCAACACACGTCCCGACGTAGAGCCCAACACACTTCCCGACGTAGAGCCCAACACACGTCCCGACGTAGAGCTGAAAGTAAGCTAAATCCTGATGTAGAGCCCAACACACGTCCCGACGTAGAGCTGAAAGTAAGCTAAATCCTGACGTAGAGCCCAACGCACGTCCCGACGTAGAGCCCAACACACGTCCCGACGTAGAGCTGAATAGAAGCTAAATCTTGATGTAGAGCCCAACACACTTCCCGATGTAGAGCCCAACACACGTCCCGACTTAGAGCCCAACACACTTCCCGACTTAGAGCCCAACACACTTCCCGACTTAGAGCCCAACAGACGTACCGACGTAGAGCTGAAAGTAAGCTAAATCCTGATATAGAGCCCAACACACGTCCCGACGGAGAGCCCAACGCACGTCCCGACGTAGAGACCAACGCACGTCCCGACGTAGAGCCCAACGCACGTCCCGACGTAGAGCTGAAATTTAGCTAACTGCAGACGTAGAGCCCGACACACGTCCCGACGTAGAGCCCAACACACGTCCCGACGTAGAGCCCAACACACGTCCCGAGGTAGAGCCCAACGCACGTCCCGACGTGGAGCCCAACACACGTCCCGACGTGGAGCCCAACACACGTCCCGACGTAGAGCTGAAAGGAAGCTAAATCTTGATGTAGAGCCCAACACACTTCCCGACGTAGAGCCCAACACACTTCCCGACGTAGAGCCCAACACACGTCCCGACGTATAGCCCAACACACTTCCCGACGTAGAGCTGAAAGTAATCTAAATCCTGATGTAGAGCCCAACACATGTCCCGACGTAGAGCCCAACACACGTTCCGACGTAGAGCTGAAAGTAAGCTAAATCCTGATGTAGAGCCCAACACACGTCCCGACGTAAAGCCCAACACACGTCCCGACGTAGAGCTGAATAGAAGCTAAATCTTGATGTAGAGCCCAACACACTTCCCGACGTAGAGCACAACACACGTCCCGACTTAGAGCCCAACACACTTCCCGACGTAGAGCCCAGGACACTTCCCGACGTAGAGCCCAACACACTTCCCGACGTAGAGCCCAACACACGTCCCGACGTAGAGCCGAAAGTAAGCTAAATCCTGATATAGAGCCCAACACACGTCCTGACGGAGAGCCCAACGCACGTCCCGACGTAGACACCAACGCACGTCCCGACGTAGAGCCCAACGCACGTCCCGACGTAGAGCTGAAATTTAGCTAACTACAGACGTAGAGCCCGACACACGTCCCGACGTAGAGCCCAACACACGTCCCGACATAGAGCTCAAAGTAAGCTAAATCCTGATGTAGAGCCCAACACACGTCTAGAAGTAGAGCCCAACACACGTCCCAACGTAGAGCCCAACACACGTCCCGACCGAGAGCCGAACACACGTCCCAACGTAGAGCCCAACACACGTCCCGACGTAGAGCCCAACACACGTCCCTACGTAGAGCCCAACACACGTCCCGACGTAGAGCTGAAAGTAAGCTAATTCCCGACGTAGAGCCCAAGAGACGTCCCCACGTAGAGCCCAACACACGTCCCGACGTAGAGCCCAACACACGTCCCAACGTAGAGTCCAACACACGTCGCGACGTAGAGCCCAACACATGTCCCGACGTAGAGCCCAACACACGTCCTGACGTAGAGCTGAAAGTAAGCTAAATCCTGATGTAGAGCCCAACACACGTCCCGACGTAGAGCCCAACACACGTCCCGACGTAGAGCCCAACACACGTCCCAACGTAGAGCCCAACACATGTCCCGACGTAGAGGTGAAAGTAAGTTAAATCCTGATGTAGAGCCCAACACACGTCCCAAGGTAGAGACCAACAAACGTCCCGACGTAGAGCCCAACACACGTCCCGACGTACAGCCCAACACACGTCCCGACGTAGAGCTGAAAACAAGCTAAATCCTGATGTAGAGCCCAACATACGTCCTGACGTAGAGCTGAAAGTAAGCTAAATCCTGATGTAGAGCCCAACACACGTCCCGACGTAGAGCCCAACACATGTCCCGACGTGGAGCTGAAAGTAAGCTAAATCCTGATATAGAGCCCAACACACGTCCCGACGTAGAGCCCAACACACGTCCCGACGTAGATCCCAACACACGTCCCGACGTAGAGCTGAAAGTACGCTAAATCCTGATGTAGAGCCCAACACACGTGCCGACGTAGAGCCCAACACACGTCCCGACGTAGAGCCCAACAGACGTCCCGACGTAGAGCCCAACACACGTCCCGAAGTAGAGCTGAAAGTAAGCTAAATCCTGATGTAGAGCTCAACACACGTCCCGACGTAAGCCCAACACAAGTCCCGACGTAGACCCCAAAACACGTCCCGACGTAGAGCTGAAAGTATGCTAAATCCTGATGTAGAGCCCAACACACGTCCCGACGTAGAGCCCAACACACGTCCCGACGTAGAGCTGAAAACAAGCTAAATCCTGATGTAGAGCCCAACAGACGTCCCGACGTAGAGCTGAAAGTATGCTAAATCCTGATGTAGAGCCCAACAAATGTCCCGACGTAGAGCCCAAAACACGTCCCGACGTAGAGCCCAACACACGTCCCGACGTAGAGCCCAACACACATCCCGACGTAGAGCCCAACACACGTCCCGACGTAGAGATGAATGTAATCTAAATCCTGATGTAGAGCCCCACACACGACCCGACATAGTGCCCAACACACGTCCCGACGTAGAGATGAAAGTAATCTAAATCCTGATGTAGAGCCCAACACACGTCCCGACGTAGAGCCCAACACACGTCCCGACGTAGAGCTGAAAGTAAGCTAAATCCTGATGTAGAGCCCAACATACGTCTCGACGTAGAGCCCAACACACGTCGTGTCGTAGAACCCAACAAACGTCCAGACGTAGAGCCCAACACACGTCCCGACGTAGAGGCCAACACACGTCCCGACGTAGAGCCCAACACACGTCCCGACGTAGAGCCCAACACACGTCCCGACGTAGAGCTCAACACATGTCCAGACGTAGAGGTGAAAGTAAGCTAAACCCTGATGTAGAGCCCAACATACGTCCCGACGTAGAGCCCAACACACGTCCCGACGTAGAGCCCAACACACGTCCCGACGTAGAGCCCAACACACGTCCCGATGTAGAGCCCAACACACGTCCCGTCGTAGAGCCCAACATACGTCCCGACGTAGAGCTGCAAGTAACTAAATCCCGACGTAGAGCCCAAAACACGTCCCAATGTAGAGCCCAACACACGTCCCAACGTAGAGCCCAACACACGTCCCGACGCAGAGCCCAATACACGTCCCCACGTAGAGCTGAATGTACGCTAAATCCTGATGTAGAGCCCAACACACGTCCCGACGTAGAGCCCAACCCACGTCCCGACGTAGAGCTGAAAGTAAGCTAAATCCTGATCTAGAGCCCAACACACGTCCCGACGTAGAGCCCAACAGACGTCCCGATTTAGAGCCCAACACACGTCCTGACGTAGAGCCCAACACACGTCCCGACGTAGAGCTCAAAGTACGCTAAATCCTGATATAGAGCCCAACACACGTCCCGACGTAGAGCTGAAAGTAAGCTAAATCCTGATGTAGAGCCCAACACACGTCCCGACGTAAAGCCCAACACACGTCCCGACGTAGAGCTGAATAGAAGCTAAATCTTGATGTAGAGCCCAACAAACTTCCCGACGTAGAGCACAACACACGTCCCGACTTAGAGCCCAACACACTTCCAGACGTAGAGCCCAAGACACTTCCCGACGTACAGCCCAACACACTTCCCGACGTAGAGCCCAACACACGTCCCGACGTAGAGCCGAAAGTAAGCTAAATGCTGATATAGAGCCCAACACACGTCCTGACGGAGAGCCCAACGCACGTCCCGACGTAGACACCAACGCACGTCCCGACGTAGAGCCCAACGCACGTCCCGACGTAGAGCTGAAATTTAGCTAACTACAGACGTAGAGCCCGACACACGTCCCGACGTAGAGCCCAACACACGTCCCGACATAGAGCTCAAAGTAAGCTAAATCCTGATGTAGAGCCCAACACACGTCTAGACGTAGAGCCCAACACACGTCCCAACGTAGAGCCCAACACACGTCCCGACAGAGAGCCGAACACACGTCCCAACGTAGAGCCCAACACACGTCCCGACGTAGAGCCCAACACACGTCCCGACGTAGAGCCCAACACACGTCCCGACGTAGAGCTGAAAGTAAGCTAATTCCCGACGTAGAGCCCAACAGACGTCCCCACGTAGAGCCCAACACACGTCCCGACCGAGAGCCGAACACACGTCCCAACGTAGAGCCCAACACACGTCGCGACGTAGAGCCCAACACATGTCCCGACGTAGAGCCCAACACACGTCCTGACGTAGAGCTGAAAGTAAGCTAAATCCTGATGTAGAGCCCAACACACGTCCCGATGTAGAGCCCAACACACGTCCCGACGTAGAGCCCAACACACGTCCCAACGTAGAGCTGAAAACAAGCTAAATCCTGATGTAGAGCCCAACACACGTCCCAAGGTAGAGACCAACAAACGTCCCGACGTAGAGCCCAACACACGTCCCGACGTACAGCCCAACACACGTCCCGACGTAGAGCTGAAAACAAGCTAAATCCTGATGTAGAGCCCAACACACGTCCTGACGTAGAGCTGAAAGTAAGCTAAATCCTGATGTAGAGCCCAACATACGTACCGACGTAGAGCTGAAAGTAAGCTAAGTCCAGATGTAGAGCACAACACACGTCCCGACGTAGAGCCTAACACACGTCCCGACGTAGAGCCCAACACACGTCCCGACGTAGAGCTGAAAGTAAGCTAAATCCTGATGTAGAGCCCAACACACGTCCCGACGTAGAGCCCAACACACGTCCCGACGTATACCCCAACACACGTCCCGACGTAGATGTGAAAGTAAGCTAAATCCTGATGTCGAGCCCAACACACGTCCCCACGTAGACCTGAAAGTAAGCTAAATCCTGATGTAGAGCCCAACACACGTCCCGACGTAGAGCTGGAAGTAAGCTAAGTCCTGATGTAGAGCCCAACATATGTCTCGACGTAGAGCCCAACACACGTCGCAATGTAGAACCCAACACACGTCCCGACGTAGAGCCCAACACACGTCCCGACGTAGATCCCAACACACGTCCCGACGTAGAGCTGAAAGTACGCTAAATCCTGATGTAGAGCCCAACACACGTGCCGACGTAGAGCCCAACACACGTCCCGACGTAGAGCCCAACAGACGTCCCGACGTAGAGCCCAACACACGTCCCGAAGTAGAGCTGAAAGTAAGCTAAATCCTGATGTAGAGCTCAACACACGTCCCGACGTAAGCCCAACACAAGTCCCGACGTAGACCCCAAAACACGTCCCGACGTAGAGCTGAAAGTATGCTAAATCCTGATGTAGAGCCCAACACATGTCCCCTCGTAGAGCTGAAAGTAAGCTAAGTCCTGATGTAGAGCGCAACACACGTCCCAACGTAGAGCCCAACACACGTCCCGACGTAGAGCTGAAAGTAAGCTAAGTCTTGATGTAGAGCCCAACACACGTCCCGACGTAGAGCCCAACACACGTCCCGACGTAGAGCTCAAAACAAGCTAAATCCTGATGTAGAGCCCAACAGACGTCCCGACGTAGAGCTGAAAGTATGCTAAATCCTGATGTAGAGCCCAACAAATGTCCCGACGTAGAGCCCAAAACACGTCCCGACGTAGAGCCCAACACACGTCCCGACGTAGAGCCCAACAGACGTCCCGACGTAGAGCCCAACACACGTCCCGACGTAGAGATGAATGTAATCTAAATCCTGATGTAGAGCCCCACACACGACCCGACGTAGTGCCCAACACACGTCCCGACGTAGAGATGGAAGTAATCTAAATCCTGATGTAGAGCCCAACACACGTCCCGACGTAGAGCCCAACACACGTCCCGACGTAGAGCTGAAAGTAAGCTAAATCCTGATCTAGAGCCCAACATACGTCTCGAAGTAGAGCCCAACACACGTCGTGTCGTAGAACCCAACAAACGTCCCGACGTAGAGCCCAACACACGTCCCGACGTAGAGGCCAACACACGTCCCGACGTAGAGCCCAACAAATGTCCCGACGTAGAGCCCAACACACGTCCCGACGTAGAGCTCAACACATGTCCAGACGTAAAGGTGAAAGTAAGCTAAACACTGATGTAGAGCCCAACATACGTCCCGACGTAGAGCCCAACACACGTCCCGACGTAGAGCCCAACACACGTCCCGACGTAGAGCCCAACACACGTCTCGATGTAGAGCCCAACACACGTCCCGACGTAGAGCCCAACATACGTCCCGACGTAGAGCTGCAAGTAACTAAATCCCGACGTAGAGCCCAAAACACGTCCCGATGTAGAGCCCAACACACGTCCCAACGTAGAGCCCAACACACGTCCCGACGCAGAGCCCAATACACGTCCCCACGTAGAGCTGAAAGTACGCTAAATCCTGATGTAGAGCCCAACACACGTCCCGACGTAGAGCCCAACCCACGTCCCGACGTAGAGCTGAAAGTAAGCTAAATCCTGATGTCGAGCCCAACACAGGTCCCCTCGTAGAGCTGAAAGTAAGCAAAATCCTGATCTAGAGCCCAACACACGTCCCGACGTAGAGCCCAATAGACGTCCCGATTTAGAGCCCAACACACGTCCCGACGTAGAGCACAACACACACCCCGACGTAGAGCTCAAAGTACGCTAAATCCTGATATAGAGCCCAACACACGTCCCGACGTAGAGCTGAAAGTACGCTAAATCCTGATGTAGAGCCCAACACACGTCTTGACGTAGAGCTGAAATTAAGCTAAATCCTGATGTAGAGCCCAACACATGTCCCGACGTTGAGCTGAAAGTACGCTAAATCCTGATGTAGAGCCCAACACACGTCCCGACGTAGAGCTGAAAGTAAGCTAAATCCTGATGTAGAGTTCAACACACGTCCCGACGTAGAGCCCAACACACGTCCCGAGGCAAACTCCAACACACGTCGCGACGTAGAGCCCGGCACACGTCCCGACATAGAGCCCAGCACACGTCCCGACGTAGACACGAACCCACGTCCCGACGTAGACACGAACTCACGTCCCGACGTAGAGCTGAAAGTAAGGTAAACCCTGATGTAGAGCCCAACATACGTCTCGACGTAGAGCCCAACACACGTCGCGACGTAGAGCCCAACACACGTCGCGACGTAGAGCCCAACACAAGTCCCGACGTAGAGCCCAACACACGTCCCGACGTAGAGCCCAACACAAGTCCCGATGTAGAGCCCAACATACGTCCCGACGTAGAGCTGAAAGTAAGCTAAATCCTGATGTAGAGCCCAACAGACGTCCCGACGAAGAGCCCAACACACGTCCCGACGTAGAGCCCAACACACGTCCCGACGTAGAGCTTAAGACACGTCCCGAAGTAGAGCTGAAAGTAAGCTAAATCCTGATGTAGAGCCCAACACACGTCGCGACGTAGAGCCCAACACACGTCCCGACGTAGAGCTGAATATAAGCTAAACATGATGTAGAGCCCAGCACACGTTCCGACGTAGAACCCAACACACGTACCGACGTAGAGCCCAACACACGTCCCGACGTAGAGCGCAACACACGTCCCGACATGGAGCCCAACACACGTCCCGACGTAGAGCCAAACACACGTCCCGACGTAGAGCCCAACACACGTCCCGACGTAGAGGTGAAAGTAAGCTAAATCCTGATGTAGAGCCCAGCACACGTCCCGACGTAGAGACCAACAGACATCCCGACGTATAGCCCAACACACATCCCGACGTTGAGCTGAAAGTAAGCTAAATCCTGATGTAGAGCCCAACACACGTCCCAACGTAGAGCCCAACACATGTCCCAACGTAGAGCTGAAAGTAAGCTAAATCCCGACGTAGAGCTCAACACACGTCCCGACATAGAGCCCAACACACGTCCCGACGTAGAGCCCAACGCACGTCCCGACGTAGAGCCCGACACACGTCCCTAAGTTGAGCTGAAAGTACGCTAAATCCTGATGTAGAGCCCAACACACGTCCCGACGTAGAGCCCAACACACGTCCCGACGTAGAGCTGAAAGTAAGCTAAATCTGATGTAGAGCCCAACACACGTCCCGACTTAGAGCATAACACGTGTCCCGACGTAGAACTGAAAGTATGCTAGATACTGATGTAGAGACCAACACACGTCCCGACGTAGAGCCCAACACACGTCCCGAAGTAGAGCCCAACACACGTCCCAACTTAGAGCATAACACGTGTCCCGACATAGAACTGAAGGTATGCTAGATCCTGATGTAGAGCCCAACACACGTCCCGACGTAGAGCCCAACACACGTTCCGACGTCGAGCTGAAAGTAAGCTAAATCCTGATGTAGAGCCCAACACACGTCCCGACGTAGAGCCCAACACACGTCCCGAAGCAGAGCTAAAAGTACGCTAAATCCTGATGTAGAGCCCAACACACGTCCTGACGTAGATCCCAGCACACGTCCCGACGTAGAGACCAACACATGTCCCGAAGTAGAGCTAAAAGTACGCTACATCCTGATGTAGAGCCCAACCCACGTCTCGACGTAGAGCCCAGCACACGTCCCGACGTAGAGCCCAACACACGTCTTGAAGTAGAGCCCAACACTCGCCCAGACGTAGAGCTAAAAGTACGCTAAATCCTGATGTAGAGCCCAACCCACGTCCCGACATAGAACCCAACCCACGTCCCGACGTAGAGCCCAACCCACGTCCCGACGTAGAGCCCAACCCACGTCCCGACGTAGAGCCCAACACACGTCCCGAAGTAGAGCTAAAAGTACGCTAAATCCTGATGTAGAGCCCAACCCACGTCCCGACGTAGAGCCCAACTCACGTCCCGACGTAGAGCCCAACCCACGTCCCGACGTAGAGCCCAACACACGTCTCGAAGTAGAGCTAAAAGTACGCTAAATCCTGATGTAGAGCCCAACCCACGTCCCGACGTAGAGCCCAACCCACGTCCCGACGTAGAACCCAACCCACGTCCCGACGTAGAGCCCAACACACGTCCCGACGTAGAGCCCAACACACGTCCCGACGTAGAGCCCAACAAAAGTCCCGACGTAGAGCCCAACACACGTCCCGACGTAGAGCCCAACAGACGTCCCGACGTAGAGCCCAAAACATGTCCCGATATAGAGCCCAACACACGTCCCGACGTAGAGCCAAACACACGTCCCCACGTAGAGCTGAAAGTAAGCTAAATCCTGATGTAGAGCCCAACACACGTCCCGACTTAGAGCCCAACACTCGCCCAGACGTAGAGGTGAAAGTAAGCTAAATCCTGATGTAGAGCCCAACACACGTCCCGACTTAGAGCCCAACACTAGCCCAGACGTAGAGCTGAAAGTAAGCTAAATCCTGATGTAGAGCCCAACACACGTCCCAACGTAGAGCCCAACACATGTCCCAACGTAGAGCTGAAAGTAAGCTAAATCCTGATGTAGAGCCCAACACAGGTCCCGACGTAGAGCCCAACACACGTCCCGAAGTAGAGCTGAAAGTAAGCTAAATCCTGATGTAGAGCCCAACATACATCTCGACGTAGAGCCCAACACACAGCGCAACGTAGAACCCAACAGACGTCCCGACGTAGAGCCCAACACATGTCCCGACGTAGAGCCCAACACATGTCCCGACGTAGAGCACAACACACGTCCCGACGCAGAGCTGAAAATACGCTAAATCCTGAGGTAGAGCCCAACACACGTCCCGATGTAGAGCCCAACACACGTCCCAACGTAGAGCTGAAAGTAAGCTAAATCCTGATGTAGAGCCCAACACACGTCCCGACGTAGAGCCTAACACACGTCCCAACGTAGAGCCCAACACACGTCCCGACGTAGAGCTGACAGTACGCTAAATCCTGATGGAGAGCCCAACACATGTCCCAACGTAGAGCCCAGCAGACGTCTCGACATAGAGCCCAAGACACGTCCCGAAGTAGAGCTGAAAGTAAGCTAAGTCCTGATGTCGAGCCAAACACACGTCCCCACGTAGAGCTGAAAGTAAGCTAAATCCTGATGTAGAGCCCAACACACGTCCCGACGTAGAGCCTAACACACGTCCCGACGTAGAGCCCAACACACGTCCCGACGTAGAGCTGACAGTACGCTAAATCCTGATGGAGAGCCCAACACATGTCCCAACGTAGAGCCCAGCAGACGTCTCGACATAGAGCCCAAGACACGTCCCGAAGTAGAGCTGAAAGTAAGCTAAGTCCTGATGTAGAGCCAAACACACGTCCCCACGTAGAGCTGAAAGTAAGCTAAATCCTGATGTAGAGCCCAACACACATCCCGATGTAGAGCCCAACACACGTCCCGAAGTAGAGCGGAAAGTACGTTAAATCCTGATGTCGAGCCCAACACAGGTCCCGACGTAGAGCCCAACACACGTCCCGAGGCAGACTCCAACACATGTCCCGACGTAGAGCCCAACACACGCCCCGACCTAGAGCCCAACACACGTCCCGACGTAGAGCTCAACACACGTCCCGACGTAGAGCTGAAAGTAAGCTAAATCCTGATGTTAAGCCCAACACACGTCCCGACGTAGAGCTGAAAGTAAGCTAAACCCTGATGTAGAGCCCAACACACGTCCCAATGTAGAGCCCAACACATGTCCCGAGGTAGAGCTGAAAGTAAGCTAAATCCTGATGTAGAGCCCAACACACGTCTCGACGTAGAGCCCAACACACGTCCCGACGTAGAGCTGAAAGTAAGCTAAATCCTGATGTAGAGCCCAACCCACGTCCCGACATAGAACCCAACCCACGTCCCGACGTAGAACCCAACCCACGTCCCGACGTAGAGCCCAACCCACGTCCCGACGTAGAGCCCAACCCACGTCCCGACGTAGAGCCCAACCCACGTCCCGAAGTAGAGCTAAAAGTACGCTAAATCCTGGTGTAGAGCCCAACCCACGTCCCGACGTAGAGCCCAACCCACGTCCCGACGTAGAGCCCAACCCACGTCCCGACGTAGAGCCCAACACACGTCCCGAAGTAGAGCTAAAAGTACGCTAAATCCTGATGTAGAACCCAACACACGTCCCGACTTAGAGCCCAACCCACGTCCCGACGTAGAACCCAACCCACGTCCCGACGTAGAGCCCAACACACGTCCCGACGTAGAGCCCAACACACGTCCCGACGTAGAGCCCAACAAAAGTCCCGACGTAGAGCCCAACACACGTCCCGACGTAGAGCCCAACAGACGTCCCGACGTAGAGCCCAAAACATGTCCCGATATAGAGCCCAACACACGTCCCGACGTAGAGCCAAACACACGTCCCCACGTAGAGCTGAAAGTAAGCTAAATCCTGATGTAGAGCCCAACACACGTCCCGAAGTAGAGCTAAAAGTACGCTAAATCCTGGTGTAGAGCCCAACCCACGTCCCGACGTAGAGCCCAACCCACGTCCCGACGTAGAGCCCAACCCAAGTCCCGACGTAGAGCCCAACACACGTCCCGAAGTAGAGCTAAAAGTACGCTAAATCCTGATGTAGAGCCCAACCCACGTCCCGACGTAGAGCCCAACCCACGTCCCGACGTAGAACCCAACCCACGTCCCGACGTAGAGCCCAACACACGTCCCGACGTAGAGCCCAACACACGTCCCGACGTAGAGCCCAACAAAAGTCCCGACGTAGAGCCCAACACACGTCCCGACGTAGAGCCCAACAGACGTCCCGACGTAGAGCCCAAAACATGTCCCGATATAGAGCCCAACACACGTCCCGACGTAGAGCCAAACACACGTCCCCACGTAGAGCTGAAAGTAAGCTAAATCCTGATGTAGAGCCCAACACACGTCCCGACTTAGAGCCCAACACTCACCCAGACGTAGAGGTGAAAGTAAGCTAAATCCTGATGTAGAGCCCAACACACGTCCCGACTTAGAGCCCAACACTAGCCCAGACGTAGAGCTGAAAGTAAGCTAAATCCTGATGTAGAGCCCAACACACGTCCCAACGTAGAGCCCAACACATGTCCCAACGTAGAGCTGAAAGTAAGCTAAATCCTGATGTAGAGCCCAACACAGGTCCCGACGTAGAGCCCAACACACGTCCCGAAGTAGAGCTGAAAGTAAGCTAAATCCTGATGTAGAGCCCAACATACATCTCGACGTAGAGCCCAACACACAGCGCAACGTAGAACCCAACAGACGTCCCGACGTAGAGCCCAACACATGTCCCGACGTAGATCCCAACACATGTCCCGACGTAGAGCCCAACACACGTCCCGACGCAGAGCTGAAAATACGCTAAATCCTGAGGTAGAGCCCAACACACGTCCCGATGTAGAGCCCAACACACGTCCCAACGTAGAGCTGAAAGTAAGCTAAATCCTGATGTAGAGCCCAACACACGTCCCGACGTAGAGCCTAACACACGTCCCGACGTAGAGCCCAACACACGTCCCGACGTAGAGCTGACAGTACGCTAAATCCTGATGGAGAGCCCAACACATGTCCCAACGTAGAGCCCAGCAGACGTCTCGACATAGAGCCCAAGACACGTCCCGAAGTAGAGCTGAAAGTAAGCTAAGTCCTGATGTCGAGCCAAACACACGTCCCCACGTAGAGCTGAAAGTAAGCTAAATCCTGATGTAGAGCCCAACACACATCCCGACGTAGAGCCCAACACATGTCCCGAAGTAGAGCGGAAAGTACGTTAAATCCTGATGTCGAGCCCAACACACGTCCCGACGTAGAGCCCAACACACGTCCCGAGGCAGACTCCAACACATGTCCCGACGTAGAGCCCAACACACGCCCCGACCTAGAGCCCAACACACGTCCCGACGTAGAGCTCAACACACGTCCCGACGTAGAGCTGAAAGTAAGCTAAATCCTGATGTTAAGCCCAACACACGTCCCGACGTAGAGCTGAAAGTAAGCTAAACCCTGATGTAGAGCCCAACACACGTCCCGACGTAGAGCCCAACACATGTCCCGAGGTAGAGCTGAAAGTAAGCTAAATCCTGATGTAGAGCCCAACACACGTCTCGACGTAGAGCCCAACACACGTCCCGACGTAGAGCTGAAAGTAAGCTAAATCCTGATGTAGAGCCCAACCCACGTCCCGACATAGAACCCAACCCACGTCCCGACGTAGAGCCCAACCCACGTCCCGACGTAGAGCCCAACCCACGTCCCGACGTAGAGCCCAACCCACGTCCCGAAGTAGAGCTAAAAGTACGCTAAATCCTGGTGTAGAGCCCAACCAACGTCCCGACGTAGAGCCCAACCCACGTCCCGACGTAGAGCCCAACCCACGTCCCGACGTAGAGCCCAACACACGTCCCGAAGTAGAGCTAAAAGTACGCTAAATCCTGATGTAGAGCCCAACACACGTCCCGACTTAGAGCCCAACCCACGTCCCGACGTAGAACCCAACCCACGTCCCGACGTAGAGCCCAACACACGTCCCGACGTAGAGCCCAACACACGTCCCGACGTAGAGCCCAACAAAAGTCCCGACGTAGAGCCCAACACACGTCCCGACGTAGAGCCCAACAGACGTCCCGACGTAGAGCCCAAAACATGTCCCGATATAGAGCCCAACACACGTCCCGACGTAGAGCCAAACACACGTCCCCACGTAGAGCTGAAAGTAAGCTAAATCCTGATGTAGAGCCCAACACACGTCCCGAAGTAGAGCTAAAAGTACGCTAAATCCTGGTGTAGAGCCCAACCCACGTCCCGACGTAGAGCCCAACACACGTCCCGACGTAGAGCCCAACCCACGTCCCGACGTAGAGCCCAACACACGTCCCGAAGTAGAGCTAAAAGTACGCTAAAACCTGATGTAGAGCCCAACCCACGTCCCGACGTAGAGCCCAACCCACGTCCCGACGTAGAACCCAACCCACGTCCCGACGTAGAGCCCAACACACGTCCCGACGTAGAGCCCAACACACGTCCCGACGTAGAGCCCAAAACATGTCCCGATATAGAGCCCAACACACGTCCCGACGTAGAGCCAAACACACGTCCCCACGTAGAGCTGAAAGTAAGCTAAATCCTGATGTAGAGCCCAACACACGTCCCGACTTAGAGCCCAACACTCGCCCAGACGTAGAGGTGAAAGTAAGCTAAATCCTGATGTAGAGCCCAACACACGTCCCGACTTAGAGCCCAACACTAGCCCAGACGTAGAGCTGAAAGTAAGCTAAATCCTGATGTAGAGCCCAACACACGTCCCAACGTAGAGCCCAACACATGTCCCAACGTAGAGCTGAAAGTAAGCTAAATCCTGATGTAGAGCCCAACACAGGTCCCGACGTAGAGCCCAACACACGTCCCGAAGTAGAGCTGAAAGTACGCTAAATCCTGATGTAGAGCCCAACATACATCTCGACGTAGAGCCCAACACACAGCGCAATGTAGAACCCAACAGACGTCCCGACGTAGAGTCCAACACATGTCCCGACGTAGAGCCCAACACATGTCCCGACGTAGAGCCCAACACACGTCCCGACGCAGAGCTGAAAATACGCTAAATCCTGAGGTAGAGCCCAACACACGTCCCGATGTAGAGCCCAACACACGTCCCAACGTAGAGCTGAAAGTAAGCTAAATCCTGATGTAGAGCCCAACACACGTCCCGACGTAGAGCCTAACACACGTCCCGACATAGAGCCCAACACACGTCCCGACGTAGAGCTGACAGTACGCTAAATCCTGATGGAGAGCCCAACACATGTCCCAACGTAGAGCCCAGCAGACGTTTCGACATAGAGCCCAGGACACGTCCCGAAGTAGAGCTGAAAGTAGGCTAAGTCCTGATGTCGAGCCAAACACACGTCCCCACGTAGAGCTGAAAGTAAGCTAAATCCTGATGTAGAGCCCAACACACGTCCCGATGTAGAGCCCAACACACGTCCCGAAGTAGAGCTGAAAACAAGATAAATCCTGATGTAGAGCCCAACACAAGTCCCGACGTAGAGCCCAACACACTTCCCGACGTAGAACCCAACACACGTCCCGACGTAGTGCCCAACACGCGTCCCGACGTAGAGCTGAAAGTAATCTAAATCCTGATGTAGAGCCCAACACACGTTCCGACGTAGAGCCCAACACACGTCCCGACGTAGAGCTGAAAGTAAGCTAAATCCTGATGTAGAGCCTAACATACCTCTCGACGTAGAGCCCAACACACGTCACGACGTAGAGCCCAACACACGTCCCGACGTAGAGGTGAAAGTAAGCTAAACCCTGATGTAGAACCCAACAGACGTCCCGACGTAGAGCCCAAAACACGTCACGACGTAGAGCCCAACACACGTCCCGACGGAGAGCCCAACACACGTCCCGACGTAGAGCTGAAAGTAAGCTAAATCCTGATGTAGAGCCCAACACACGTCCCGATGTAGAGCCCAACACACGTCCCAACGTAGAGCTGAAAGTAAGCTAAATCCTGATGTAGAGCCCAACACACGTCCCGACGTAGAGCCTAACACACGTCCCGACATAGAGCCCAACACACGTCCCGACGTAGAGCTGACAGTACGCTAAATCCTGATGGAGAGCCCAACACATGTCCCAACGTAGAGCCCAGCAGACGTTTCGACATAGAGCCCAAGACACGTCCCGAAGTAGAGCTGAAAGTAGGCTAAGTCCTGATGTCGAGCCAAACACACGTCCCCACGTAGAGCTGAAAGTAAGCTAAATCCTGATGTAGAGCCCAACACACGTCCCGATGTAGAGCCCAACACACCTCCCGAAGTAGAGCTGAAAACAAGATAAATCCTGATGTAGAGCCCAACACAAGTCCCGACGTAGAGCCCAACACACTTCCCGACGTAGAACCCAACACACGTCCCGACGTAGTGCCCAACACGCGTCCCGACGTAGAGCTGAAAGTAATCTAAATCCTGATGTAGAGCCCAACACACGTTCCGACGTAGAGCCCAACACACGTCCCGACGTAGAGCTGAAAGTAAGCTAAATCCTGATGTAGAGCCTAACATACCTCTCGACGTAGAGCCCAACACACGTCACGACGTAGAGCCCAACACACGTCCCGACGTAGAAGTGAAAGTAAGCTAAACCCTGATGTAGAACCCAACAGACGTCCCGACGTAGAGCCCAAAACACGTCACGACGTAGAGCCCAACACACGTCCCGACGGAGAGCCCAACACACGTCCCGACGTAGAGCTGAAAGTAAGCTAAATCCTGATGTAGAGCCCAATACACGTCCCGACGTAGAGCCCAACACACGTCCCGACGTAGAGCTGAAAGTAAGCTAAATCCTGATGTGGAGCCCAACACACGTCCCGACGTAGACCCAACACATGTCCCAACGTAGAGCTGAAAGTAAGCTAAATCCTGATGTAGAGCCCAACACACGTCCCGACGTAGAGCCCAACACACGTCCCGACGTAGAGCCCAACACACGTCCCGACGTAGAGCTGAAAGTAAGCTAAATCCTGATGTAGAGCCCAACATACGTCTCGACGTAGAGCCCAACACACATCGCGACGTAGAACCCAACAGACGTCCCGACGTAGAGCCCAACACACGTCCCGAAGTAGAACCCAACACACGTCCCGACGTAGAGCCCAACGCACGTCCCGATGTAGAGCTGAAAGTACGCTAAATCCTGATGTAGAGCCCAACACACGTCCCGACGTAGAGCCCAAAACACGTCCCGACGTAGAGCCTAACACACGTCCCGACGTAGAGCCCAACACACGTCCCGACGTAGAGCTGAGAGTAAGCTAAATCCTGATGTCAAGCCCAACACACGTCCCCACGTAGAGCTGAAAGTAAGCTAAATCCTGATGTAGAGCCCAACACATGTCCCGAGGTAGAGCACAACACACGTCCAGACGAAGAGCTGAAAGTAATCTAAATCCTGATGTAGAGCCCAACACACATCCCGACGTAGAGCCCAACACACGTCCCGACGTAGAGCTGAAATTAAGCTAAATCCTGATGTAGATACCAACACACGTCCCGACGTAGAGCCCAACACACGTCCCGACATAGATTCCAACACACGTCCCGACGTAGAGCTGAAAGTAAGATAAATCCTTATGTAGAGCCCAACACTCGTCCCGACGTAGAGCCCAACACTCGTCCCGACGTAGAGCCCAACACACGTCCCGATGCAGAACCCAACACACGTCCCGATGCAGAGTCCAACACACGTCGCGACGTAGAGCCCAACACACGTCCCGACGTAGAGCCAAACACACGTCCCCACGTAGAGCTGAAAGTAAGCTAAATCCTGATGTAGAGCCCAACACACGTCCCGACTTAGAGCCCAACACACGCCCAGACGTAGAGTTGAAAGTAAGCTAAATCCTGATGTAGAGCCCAACACACGTCCCGACTTAGAGCCCAACACTCGCCCAGACGTAGAGATGAAAGTAAGCTAAATCCTGATGTAGAACCCAACACACGTCCCAACGTAGAGCCCAACACATGTCCCGAAGTAGAGCTGAAAGTAAGCTAAATCCTGATGTAGAGCCCAACACACGTCCCGACGTAGAGCCCAACACACATCCCGAAGTAGAGCTAAAAGTATGCTAAATCCTGATGTAGAGCCCAACACACGTCCCGACTTAGAGCCTAACACTCGCCCAGACGTAGAGCTGAAAGTAAGCTAAATCCTAATGTAGAGCCCAACACACGTCCCAACGTAGAGCCCAACACATGTCCCGACGTAGAGCTGAAAGTACGCTAAATCCTGATGTAGAGCCCAACACACGTCCCGACGTAGAGCCCAACACACGTCCCGAAGTAGAGCTAAAATTACGCTAAATCCTGATGTAGAGCCCAACACACGTCCCGACGTAGAGCCCAGCACACGACCCGACGTAGACCCGAACTCACGTCCCGACGAAGAGCTGAAAGTAAGTTGAACCCTGATGTAGAGTCCAACATATGTGTCGACGTAGAGCCCAAAACACGTCGCAACGTAGAGCCCAACACACGTCGCGACGTAGAGCCCAACACACTTCCCGACATAGAGCCCAACACACGTCCCGACGTAGAGCTGAAAGTAAGCTAAATCCCGACGTAGAGCCCAACACACGTCCCGACATAGAGCCCAACACACGTCCCGACGTAGAGCCCGACACACGTCCCTAAGTTGAGCTGAAAGTACGCTAAATCCTGATGTAGAGCCCAACACACGTCCCGACGTAGAGCCCAACACACGTCCCGACGTAGAGCTGAAAGTAAGCTAAATCTGATGTAGAGCCCAACACACGTCCCGACTTAGAGCATAACACGTGTCCCGACGTATAACTGAAAGTATGCTAGATACTGATGTAGAGCCCAACACACGTCCCGACGTAGAGCCCAACACACGTCCCGAAGTAGAGCCCAACACACGTCCCAACTTAGAGCATAACACGTGTCCCGACGTAGAACTGAAAGTATGCTAGATCCTGATGTAGAGCCCAACACACGTCCCCACGTAGAGCCCAACACACGTCCCGACGTAGAGCCCAACACACGTCCCGACGTACAGCTGAAAGTAAGCTAAATCCTGACGTAGAGCCCAACACACGTCCCGACGTAGAGCCCAACACACGTTCCGACGTCGAGCTGAAAGTAAGCTAAATCCTGATGTAGAGCCCAACACACGTCCTGACGTAGAGCCCAGCACACGTCCCGACGTAGAGCCCAGCACACGTCCCGACGTAGAGACCAACACACGTCCCGAAGTAGAGATAAAAGTACGCTACATCCTGATGTAGAGCCCAACCCACGTCTCGACGTAGAGCCCAGCACACGTCCCGACGTAGAGCCCAACACACGTCTTGAAGTAGAGCCCAGCACTCGCCCAGACGTAGAGCTAAAAGTACGCTAAATCCTGATGTAGAGTCCAACCCACGTCCCGACATAGAACCCAACCCACGTCCCGACGTAGAGCCCAACCCACGTCCCGACGTAGAGCCCAACACACGTCCCGACGTAGAGCCCAACACACGTCCCGAAGTAGAGCTAAAAGTACGCTAAATCCTGCTGTAGAGCCCAACCCACGTCCCGACGTAGAGCCCAACCCACGTCCCGACGTAGAGCCCAACCCACGTCCCGACGTAGAGCCCAACACACGTCCCGAAGTAGAGCTAAAAGTACGCTAAATCCTGATGTAGAGGCCAACCCACGTCCCGACGTAGAGCCCAACCAACGTCCCGACATAGAACCCAACCCACGTCCCGACGTAGAGCCCAACACACGTCCCGACGTAGAGCCCAACACACTTCCCGACGTAGAGCCCAACAAAAGTCCCGACGTAGAGCCCAACACACGTCCCGACGTAGAGCCCAACAGACGTCCCGACGTAGAGCCCAAAACATGTCCCGATATAGAGCCCAACACACGTCCCGACGTAGAGCCAAACACACGTCCCCACGTAGAGCTGAAAGTAAGCTAAATCCTGATGTAGAGCCCAACACACGTCCCGACTTAGAGCCCAACACTCGCCCAGACGTAGAGGTGAAAGTAAGCTAAATCCTGATGTAGAGCCCAACACACGTCCCAACGTAGAGCCCAACACATGTCCCAACGTAGAGCCCAACACATGTCCCAACGTAGAGCTGAAAGTAAGCTAAATCCTGATGTAGAGCCCAACACAGGTCCCGACGTAGAGCCCAACACACGTCGCGAAGTAGAGCTGAAAGTACGCTAAATCCTGATGTAGAGCCCAACATACATCTCGACGTAGAGCCCAACACACAGCGCAACGTAGAACCCAACAGACGTCCCGACGTAGAGCCCAACACATGTCCCGACGTAGAGCCCAACACATGTCCCGACGTAGAGCCCAACACACGTCCCGACGCAGAGCTGAAAATACGCTAAATCCTGAGGTAGAGCCCAACACACGTCCCGATGTAGAGCCCAACACACGTCCCAACGTAGAGCTGAAAGTAAGCTAAATCCTGATGTAGAGCCCAACACACGTCCCGACGTAGAGCCTAACACACGTCCCGACGTAGAGCCCAACACACGTCCCGACATAGAGCTGACAGTACGCTAAATCCTGATGGAGAGCCCAACACATGTCCCAACGTAGAGCCCAGCAGACGTCTCGACATAGAGCCCAAGACACGTCCCGAAGTAGAGCTGAAAGTAAGCTAAGTCCTGATGTCGAGCCAAACACACGTCCCCACGTAGAGCTGAAAGTAAGCTAAATCCTGATGTAGAGCCCAACACACGTCCCGACGTAGAGCCTAACACACGTCCCGACGTAGAGCCCAACACACGTCCCGACGTAGAGCTGACAGTACGCTAAATCCTGATGGAGAGCCCAACACATGTCCCAACGTAGAGCCCAGCAGACGTCTCGACATAGAGCCCAAGACACGTCCCGAAGTAGAGCTGAAAGTAAGCTAAGTCCTGATGTCGAGCCAAACACACGTCCCCACGTAGAGCTGAAAGTAAGCTAAATCCTGATGTAGAGCCCAACACACATCCCGACGTAGAGCCCAACACACGTCCCGAAGTAGAGCGGAAAGTACGTTAAATCCTGATGTCGAGCCCAACACACGTCCCGACGTAGAGCCCAACACACGTCCCGAGGTAGACTCCAACACATGTCCCGACGTAGAGCCCAACACACGCCCCGACCTAGAGCCCAACACACGTCCCGACGTAGAGCTCAACACACGTCCCGACGTAGAGCTGAAAGTAAGCTAAATCCTGATGTTAAGCCCAACACACGTCCCGACGTAGAGCTGAAAGTAAGCTAAACCCTGATGTAGAGCCCAACACACGACCCGACGTAGAGCCCAACACATGTCCCGAGGTAGAGCTGAAAGTAAGCTAAATCCTGATGTAGAGCCCAACACACGTCTCGACGTAGAGCCCAACACACGTCCCGACGTAGAGCTGAAAGTAAGCTAAATCCTGATGTAGAGCCCAACCCACGTCCCGACATAGAACCCAACCCACGTCCCGACGTAGAGCCCAACACACGTCCCGACGTAGAGCCCAACACACGTCCCGACGTAGAGCCCAACAAAAGTCCCGACGTAGAGCCCAACACACGTCCCGACGTAGAGCCCAACAGACGTCCCGACGTAGAGCCCAAAACATGTCCCGATATAGAGCCCAACACACGTCCCGACGTAGAGCCAAACACACGTCCCCACGTAGAGCTGAAAGTAAGCTAAATCCTGATGTAGAGCCCAACACACGTCCCGAAGTAGAGCTAAAAGTACGCTAAATCCTGGTGTAGAGCCCAACCCACGTCCCGACGTAGAGCCCAACACACGTCCCGACGTAGAGCCCAACCCACGTCCCGACGTAGAGCCCAACACACGTCCCGAAGTAGAGCTAAAAGTACGCTAAAACCTGATGTAGAGCCCAACCCACGTCCCGACGTAGAGCCCAACCCACGTCCCGACGTAGAACCCAACCCACGTCCCGACGTAGAGCCCAACACACGTCCCGACGTAGAGCCCAACACACGTCCCGACGTAGAGCCCAAAACATGTCCCGATATAGAGCCCAACACACGTCCCGACGTAGAGCCAAACACACGTCCCCACGTAGAGCTGAAAGTAAGCTAAATCCTGATGTAGAGCCCAACACACGTCCCGACTTAGAGCCCAACACTCGCCCAGACGTAGAGGTGAAAGTAAGCTAAATCCTGATGTAGAGCCCAACACACGTCCCGACTTAGAGCCCAACACTAGCCCAGACGTAGAGCTGAAAGTAAGCTAAATCCTGATGTAGAGCCCAACACACGTCCCAACGTAGAGCCCAACACATGTCCCAACGTAGAGCTGAAAGTAAGCTAAATCCTGATGTAGAGCCCAACACAGGTCCCGACGTAGAGCCCAACACACGTCCCGAAGTAGAGCTGAAAGTACGCTAAATCCTGATGTAGAGCCCAACATACATCTCGACGTAGAGCCCAACACACAGCGCAACGTAGAACCCAACAGACGTCCCGACGTAGAGTCCAACACATGTCCCGACGTAGAGCCCAACACATGTCCCGACGTAGAGCCCAACACACGTCCCGACGCAGAGCTGAAAATACGCTAAATCCTGAGGTAGAGCCCAACACACGTCCCGATGTAGAGCCCAACACACGTCCCAACGTAGAGCTGAAAGTAAGCTAAATCCTGATGTAGAGCCCAACACACGTCCCGACGTAGAGCCTAACACACGTCCCGACATAGAGCCCAACACACGTCCCGACGTAGAGCTGACAGTACGCTAAATCCTGATGGAGAGCCCAACACATGTCCCAACGTAGAGCCCAGCAGACGTTTCGACATAGAGCCCAGGACACGTCCCGAAGTAGAGCTGAAAGTAGGCTAAGTCCTGATGTCGAGCCAAACACACGTCCCCACGTAGAGCTGAAAGTAAGCTAAATCCTGATGTAGAGCCCAACACACGTCCCGATGTAGAGCCCAACACACGTCCCGAAGTAGAGCTGAAAACAAGATAAATCCTGATGTAGAGCCCAACACAAGTCCCGACGTAGAGCCCAACACACTTCCCGACGTAGAACCCAACACACGTCCCGACGTAGTGCCCAACACGCGTCCCGACGTAGAGCTGAAAGTAATCTAAATCCTGATGTAGAGCCCAACACACGTTCCGACGTAGAGCCCAACACACGTCCCGACGTAGAGCTGAAAGTAAGCTAAATCCTGATGTAGAGCCTAACATACCTCTCGACGTAGAGCCCAACACACGTCACGACGTAGAGCCCAACACACGTCCCGACGTAGAGGTGAAAGTAAGCTAAACCCTGATGTAGAACCCAACAGACGTCCCGACGTAGAGCCCAAAACACGTCACGACGTAGAGCCCAACACACGTCCCGACGGAGAGCCCAACACACGTCCCGACGTAGAGCTGAAAGTAAGCTAAATCCTGATGTAGAGCCCAACACACGTCCCGATGTAGAGCCCAACACACGTCCCAACGTAGAGCTGAAAGTAAGCTAAATCCTGATGTAGAGCCCAACACACGTCCCGACGTAGAGCCTAACACACGTCCCGACATAGAGCCCAACACACGTCCCGACGTAGAGCTGACAGTACGCTAAATCCTGATGGAGAGCCCAACACATGTCCCAACGTAGAGCCCAGCAGACGTTTCGACATAGAGCCCAAGACACGTCCCGAAGTAGAGCTGAAAGTAGGCTAAGTCCTGATGTCGAGCCAAACACACGTCCCCACGTAGAGCTGAAAGTAAGCTAAATCCTGATGTAGAGCCCAACACACGTCCCGATGTAGAGCCCAACACACCTCCCGAAGTAGAGCTGAAAACAAGATAAATCCTGATGTAGAGCCCAACACAAGTCCCGACGTAGAGCCCAACACACTTCCCGACGTAGAACCCAACACACGTCCCGACGTAGTGCCCAACACGCGTCCCGACGTAGAGCTGAAAGTAATCTAAATCCTGATGTAGAGCCCAACACACGTTCCGACGTAGAGCCCAACACACGTCCCGACGTAGAGCTGAAAGTAAGCTAAATCCTGATGTAGAGCCTAACATACCTCTCGACGTAGAGCCCAACACACGTCACGACGTAGAGCCCAACACACGTCCCGACGTAGAAGTGAAAGTAAGCTAAACCCTGATGTAGAACCCAACAGACGTCCCGACGTAGAGCCCAAAACACGTCACGACGTAGAGCCCAACACACGTCCCGACGGAGAGCCCAACACACGTCCCGACGTAGAGCTGAAAGTAAGCTAAATCCTGATGTAGAGCCCAATACACGTCCCGACGTAGAGCCCAACACACGTCCCGACGTAGAGCTGAAAGTAAGCTAAATCCTGATGTGGAGCCCAACACACGTCCCGACGTAGACCCAACACACGTCCCAACGTAGAGCTGAAAGTAAGCTAAATCCTGATGTAGAGCCCAACACACGTCCCGACGTAGAGCCCAACACACGTCCCGACGTAGAGCCCAACACACGTCCCGACGTAGAGCTGAAAGTAAGCTAAATCCTGATGTAGAGCCCAACATACGTCTCGACGTAGAGCCCAACACACATCGCGACGTAGAACCCAACAGACGTCCCGACGTAGAGCCCAACACACGTCCCGAAGTAGAACCCAACACACGTCCCGACGTAGAGCCCAACGCACGTCCCGATGTAGAGCTGAAAGTACGCTAAATCCTGATGTAGAGCCCAACACACGTCCCGACGTAGAGCCCAAAACACGTCCCGACGTAGAGCCTAACACACGTCCCGACGTAGAGCCCAACACACGTCCCGACGTAGAGCTGAGAGTAAGCTAAATCCTGATGTCAAGCCCAACACACGTCCCCACGTAGAGCTGAAAGTAAGCTAAATCCTGATGTAGAGCCCAACACATGTCCCGAGGTAGAGCACAACACACGTCCAGACGAAGAGCTGAAAGTAATCTAAATCCTGATGTAGAGCCCAACACACATCCCGACGTAGAGCCCAACACACGTCCCGACGTAGAGCTGAAATTAAGCTAAATCCTGATGTAGATACCAACACACGTCCCGACGTAGAGCCCAACACACGTCCCGACATAGATTCCAACACACGTCCCGACGTAGAGCTGAAAGTAAGATAAATCCTTATGTAGAGCCCAACACTCGTCCCGACGTAGAGCCCAACACTCGTCCCGACGTAGAGCCCAACACACGTCCCGATGCAGAACCCAACACACGTCCCGATGCAGAGTCCAACACACGTCGCGACGTAGAGCCCAACACACGTCCCGACGTAGAGCCAAACACACGTCCCCACGTAGAGCTGAAAGTAAGCTAAATCCTGATGTAGAGCCCAACACACGTCCCGACTTAGAGCCCAACACACGCCCAGACGTAGAGTTGAAAGTAAGCTAAATCCTGATGTAGAGCCCAACACACGTCCCGACTTAGAGCCCAACACTCGCCCAGACGTAGAGATGAAAGTAAGCTAAATCCTGATGTAGAACCCAACACACGTCCCAACGTAGAGCCCAACACATGTCCCGAAGTAGAGCTGAAAGTAAGCTAAATCCTGATGTAGAGCCCAACACACGTCCCGACGTAGAGCCCAACACACATCCCGAAGTAGAGCTAAAAGTATGCTAAATCCTGATGTAGAGCCCAACACACGTCCCGACTTAGAGCCTAACACTCGCCCAGACGTAGAGCTGAAAGTAAGCTAAATCCTAATGTAGAGCCCAACACACGTCCCAACGTAGAGCCCAACACATGTCCCGACGTAGAGCTGAAAGTACGCTAAATCCTGATGTAGAGCCCAACACACGTCCCGACGTAGAGCCCAACACACGTCCCGAAGTAGAGCTAAAATTACGCTAAATCCTGATGTAGAGCCCAACACACGTCCCGACGTAGAGCCCAGCACACGACCCGACGTAGACCCGAACTCACGTCCCGACGTAGAGCTGAAAGTAAGTTGAACCCTGATGTAGAGTCCAACATATGTGTCGACGTAGAGCCCAAAACACGTCGCAACGTAGAGCCCAACACACGTCGCGACGTAGAGCCCAACACACTTCCCGACATAGAGCCCAACACACGTCCCGACGTAGAGCTGAAAGTAAGCTAAATCCCGACGTAGAGCCCAACACACGTCCCGACATAGAGCCCAACACACGTCCCGACGTAGAGCCCGACACACGTCCCTAAGTTGAGCTGAAAGTACGCTAAATCCTGATGTAGAGCCCAACACACGTCCCGACGTAGAGCCCAACACACGTCCCGACGTAGAGCTGAAAGTAAGCTAAATCTGATGTAGAGCCCAACACACGTCCCGACTTAGAGCATAACACGTGTCCCGACGTATAACTGAAAGTATGCTAGATACTGATGTAGAGCCCAACACACGTCCCGACGTAGAGCCCAACACACGTCCCGAAGTAGAGCCCAACACACGTCCCAACTTAGAGCATAACACGTGTCCCGACGTAGAACTGAAAGTATGCTAGATCCTGATGTAGAGCCCAACACACGTCCCCACGTAGAGCCCAACACACGTCCCGACGTAGAGCCCAACACACGTCCCGACGTACAGCTGAAAGTAAGCTAAATCCTGACGTAGAGCCCAACACACGTCCCGACGTAGAGCCCAACACACGTTCCGACGTCGAGCTGAAAGTAAGCTAAATCCTGATGTAGAGCCCAACACACGTCCTGACGTAGAGCCCAGCACACGTCCCGACGTAGAGCCCAGCACACGTCCCGACGTAGAGACCAACACACGTCCCGAAGTAGAGATAAAAGTACGCTACATCCTGATGTAGAGCCCAACCCACGTCTCGACGTAGAGCCCAGCACACGTCCCGACGTAGAGCCCAACACACGTCTTGAAGTAGAGCCCAGCACTCGCCCAGACGTAGAGCTAAAAGTACGCTAAATCCTGATGTAGAGTCCAACCCACGTCCCGACATAGAACCCAACCCACGTCCCGACGTAGAGCCCAACCCACGTCCCGACGTAGAGCCCAACACACGTCCCGACGTAGAGCCCAACACACGTCCCGAAGTAGAGCTAAAAGTACGCTAAATCCTGCTGTAGAGCCCAACCCACGTCCCGACGTAGAGCCCAACCCACGTCCCGACGTAGAGCCCAACCCACGTCCCGACGTAGAGCCCAACACACGTCCCGAAGTAGAGCTAAAAGTACGCTAAATCCTGATGTAGAGGCCAACCCACGTCCCGACGTAGAGCCCAACCAACGTCCCGACATAGAACCCAACCCACGTCCCGACGTAGAGCCCAACACACGTCCCGACGTAGAGCCCAACACACTTCCCGACGTAGAGCCCAACAAAAGTCCCGACGTAGAGCCCAACACACGTCCCGACGTAGAGCCCAACAGACGTCCCGACGTAGAGCCCAAAACATGTCCCGATATAGAGCCCAACACACGTCCCGACGTAGAGCCAAACACACGTCCCCACGTAGAGCTGAAAGTAAGCTAAATCCTGATGTAGAGCCCAACACACGTCCCGACTTAGAGCCCAACACTCGCCCAGACGTAGAGGTGAAAGTAAGCTAAATCCTGATGTAGAGCCCAACACACGTCCCAACGTAGAGCCCAACACATGTCCCAACGTAGAGCCCAACACATGTCCCAACGTAGAGCTGAAAGTAAGCTAAATCCTGATGTAGAGCCCAACACAGGTCCCGACGTAGAGCCCAACACACGTCGCGAAGTAGAGCTGAAAGTACGCTAAATCCTGATGTAGAGCCCAACATACATCTCGACGTAGAGCCCAACACACAGCGCAACGTAGAACCCAACAGACGTCCCGACGTAGAGCCCAACACATGTCCCGACGTAGAGCCCAACACATGTCCCGACGTAGAGCCCAACACACGTCCCGACGCAGAGCTGAAAATACGCTAAATCCTGAGGTAGAGCCCAACACACGTCCCGATGTAGAGCCCAACACACGTCCCAACGTAGAGCTGAAAGTAAGCTAAATCCTGATGTAGAGCCCAACACACGTCCCGACGTAGAGCCTAACACACGTCCCGACGTAGAGCCCAACACACGTCCCGACATAGAGCTGACAGTACGCTAAATCCTGATGGAGAGCCCAACACATGTCCCAACGTAGAGCCCAGCAGACGTCTCGACATAGAGCCCAAGACACGTCCCGAAGTAGAGCTGAAAGTAAGCTAAGTCCTGATGTCGAGCCAAACACACGTCCCCACGTAGAGCTGAAAGTAAGCTAAATCCTGATGTAGAGCCCAACACACGTCCCGACGTAGAGCCTAACACACGTCCCGACGTAGAGCCCAACACACGTCCCGACGTAGAGCTGACAGTACGCTAAATCCTGATGGAGAGCCCAACACATGTCCCAACGTAGAGCCCAGCAGACGTCTCGACATAGAGCCCAAGACACGTCCCGAAGTAGAGCTGAAAGTAAGCTAAGTCCTGATGTCGAGCCAAACACACGTCCCCACGTAGAGCTGAAAGTAAGCTAAATCCTGATGTAGAGCCCAACACACATCCCGACGTAGAGCCCAACACACGTCCCGAAGTAGAGCGGAAAGTACGTTAAATCCTGATGTCGAGCCCAACACACGTCCCGACGTAGAGCCCAACACACGTCCCGAGGTAGACTCCAACACATGTCCCGACGTAGAGCCCAACACACGCCCCGACCTAGAGCCCAACACACGTCCCGACGTAGAGCTCAACACACGTCCCGACGTAGAGCTGAAAGTAAGCTAAATCCTGATGTTAAGCCCAACAAACGTCCCGACGTAGAGCTGAAAGTAAGCTAAACCCTGATGTAGAGCCCAACACACGACCCGACGTAGAGCCCAACACATGTCCCGAGGTAGAGCTGAAAGTAAGCTAAATCCTGATGTAGAGCCCAACACACGTCTCGACGTAGAGCCCAACACACGTCCCGACGTAGAGCTGAAAGTAAGCTAAATCCTGATGTAGAGCCCAACCCACGTCCCGACATAGAACCCAACCCACGTCCCGACGTAGAGCCCAACCCACGTCCCGACGTAGAGCCCAACCCACGTCCCGACGTAGAGCCCAACCCATGTCCCGAAGTAGAACCCAACACACGTCCCGACGTAGAGCCAAACAAACGTCCCCACGTAGAGCCCAACACACGTCTCGACGTAGAGTCCAACAGACGTCCCGACGTAGAGCCCAACACATGTCCCGATATAGAGCCCAACACACGTCCCGACGTAGAGCCCAACACACGTCCCGACGTAGAGATGAAAGTAAGCTAAATCCTGATGTAGAGCCCAACACACGTCCCGACGTAGAGCCCAACACTCGCCCAGACGTAGAGCTAAAAGTACGCTAAATCCTGATGTAGAGCCCAACCCACGTCCCGACGTAGAGCCCAACCCACGTCCCGACGTAGAACCCAACCCACGTCCCGACGTAGAGCCCAACCGACATCCCGACGTAGAGCCCAACCCACGTGCCGACGTAGAGCCCAACATACGTCCCGACGTAGAGCCCAACACATGTCCCGACGTAGAGCCCAACAAAAGTCCCGACGTAGAGCCCAACACACGTCCCGACGTAGAGCCCAACAGACGTCCCGAAGTAGAGCTGAAAGTACGCTAAATCCTGATGTAGAGCCCAACATACATCTCGACGTAGAGCCCAACACACAGCGCAACGTAGAACCCAACAGACGTCCCGACGTAGAGCCCAACACATGTCCCGACGTAGAGCCCAACACATGTCCCGACGTAGAGCCCAACACACGTCCCGACGCAGAGCTGAAAATACGCTAAATCCTGAGGTAGAGCCCAACACACGTCCCGATGTAGAGCCCAACACACGTCCCAACGTAGAGCTGAAAGTAAGCTAAATCCTGATGTAGAGCCCAACACACGTCCCGACGTAGAGCCTAACACACGTCCCGACGTAGAGCCCAACACACGTCCCGACGTAGAGCTGACAGTACGCTAAATCCTGATGGAGAGCCCAACACATGTCCCAACGTAGAGCCCAGCAGACGTCTCGACATAGAGCCCAAGACACGTCCCGAAGTAGAGCTGAAAGTAAGCTAAGTCCTGATGTCGAGCCAAACACACGTCCCCACGTAGAGCTGAAAGTAAGCTAAATCCTGATGTAGAGCCCAACACACGTCCCGACGTAGAGCCTAACACACGTCCCGACGTAGAGCCCAACACACGTCCCGACGTAGAGCTGACAGTACGCTAAATCCTGATGGAGAGCCCAACACATGTCCCAACGTAGAGCCCAGCAGACGTCTCGACATAGAGCCCAAGACACGTCCCGAAGTAGAGCTGAAAGTAAGCTAAGTCCTGATGTCGAGCCAAACACACGTCCCCACGTAGAGCTGAAAGTAAGCTAAATCCTGATGTAGAGCCCAACACACATCCCGACGTAGAGCCCAACACACGTCCCGAAGTAGAGCGGAAAGTACGTTAAATCCTGATGTCGAGCCCAACACACGTCCCGACGTAGAGCCCAACACACGTCCCGAGGGAGACTCCAACACATGTCCCGACGTAGAGCCCAACACACGCCCCGACCTAGAGCCCAACACACTTCCCGACGTAGAGCTCAACACACGTCCCGACGTAGAGCTGAAAGTAAGCTAAACCCTGATGTAGAGCCCAACACACGTCCCGACGTAGAGCCCAACACATGTCCCGAGGTAGAGCTGAAAGTAAGCTAAATCCTGATGTAGAGCCCAACACACGTCTCGACGTAGAGCCCAACACACGTCCCGACGTAGAGCTGAAAGTAAGCTAAATCCTGATGTAGAGCCCAACCCACGTCCCGACATAGAACCCAACCCACGTCCCGACGTAGAGCCCAACCCACGTCCCGACGTAGAGCCCAACCCACGTCCCGACGTAGAGCCCAACCCATGTCCCGAAGTAGAACCCAACACACGTCCCGACGTAGAGCCAAACAAACGTCCCCACGTAGAGCCCAACACACGTCTCGACGTAGAGTCCAACAGACGTCCCGACGTAGAGCCCAACACATGTCCCGATATAGAGCCCAACACACGTCCCGACGTAGAGCCCAACACACGTCCCGACGTAGAGATGAAAGTAAGCTAAATCCTGATGTAGAGCCCAACACACGTCCCGACGTAGAGCCCAACACTCGCCCAGACGTAGAGCTAAAAGTACGCTAAATCCTGATGTAGAGCCCAACCCACGTCCCGACGTAGAGCCCAACCCACGTCCCGACGTAGAACCCAACCCACGTCCCGACGTAGAGCCCAACCGACATCCCGACGTAGAGCCCAACCCACGTGCCGACGTAGAGCCCAACATACGTCCCGACGTAGAGCCCAACACATGTCCCGACGTAGAGCCCAACAAAAGTCCCGACGTAGAGCCCAACACACGTCCCGACGTAGAGCCCAACAGACGTCCCGAAGTAGAGCTGAAAGTACGCTAAATCCTGATGTAGAGCCCAACATACATCTCGACGTAGAGCCCAACACACAGCGCAACGTAGAACCCAACAGACGTCCCGACGTAGAGCCCAACACATGTCCCGACGTAGAGCCCAACACATGTCCCGACGTAGAGCCCAACACACGTCCCGACGCAGAGCTGAAAATACGCTAAATCCTGAGGTAGAGCCCAACACACGTCCCGATGTAGAGCCCAACACACGTCCCAACGTAGAGCTGAAAGTAAGCTAAATCCTGATGTAGAGCCCAACACACGTCCCGACGTAGAGCCTAACACACGTCCCGACGTAGAGCCCAACACACGTCCCGACGTAGAGCTGACAGTACGCTAAATCCTGATGGAGAGCCCAACACATGTCCCAACGTAGAGCCCAGCAGACGTCTCGACATAGAGCCCAAGACACGTCCCGAAGTAGAGCTGAAAGTAAGCTAAGTCCTGATGTCGAGCCAAACACACGTCCCCACGTAGAGCTGAAAGTAAGCTAAATCCTGATGTAGAGCCCAACACACGTCCCGACGTAGAGCCTAACACACGTCCCGACGTAGAGCCCAACACACGTCCCGACGTAGAGCTGACAGTACGCTAAATCCTGATGGAGAGCCCAACACATGTCCCAACGTAGAGCCCAGCAGACGTCTCGACATAGAGCCCAAGACACGTCCCGAAGTAGAGCTGAAAGTAAGCTAAGTCCTGATGTCGAGCCAAACACACGTCCCCACGTAGAGCTGAAAGTAAGCTAAATCCTGATGTAGAGCCCAACACACATCCCGACGTAGAGCCCAACACACGTCCCGAAGTAGAGCGGAAAGTACGTTAAATCCTGATGTCGAGCCCAACACACGTCCCGACGTAGAGCCCAACACACGTCCCGAGGGAGACTCCAACACATGTCCCGACGTAGAGCCCAACACACGCCCCGACCTAGAGCCCAACACACTTCCCGACGTAGAGCTCAACACACGTCCCGACGTAGAGCTGAAAGTAAGCTAAACCCTGATGTAGAGCCCAACACACGTCCCGACGTAGAGCCCAACACATGTCCCGAGGTAGAGCTGAAAGTAAGCTAAATCCTGATGTAGAGCCCAACACACGTCTCGACGTAGAGCCCAACACACGTCCCGACGTAGAGCTGAAAGTAAGCTAAATCCTGATGTAGAGCCCAACCCACGTCCCGACATAGAACCCAACCCACGTCCCGACGTAGAGCCCAACCCACGTCCCGACGTAGAGCCCAACCCACGTCCCGACGTAGAGCCCAACCCACGTCCCGAAGTAGAACCCAACACACGTCCCGACGTAGAGCCAAACAAACGTCCCCACGTAGAGCCCAACACACGTCCCGACGTAGAGTCCAACAGACGTCCCGACGTAGAGCCCAACACATGTCCCGATATAGAGCCCAACACACGTCCCGACGTAGAGCCAAACACACGTCCCGACGTAGAGATGAAAGTAAGCTAAATCCTGATGTAGAGCCCAACACACGTCTCGACGTAGAGCCCAACACTCGCCCAGACGTAGAGCTAAAAGTACGCTAAATCCTGATGTAGAGCCCAACCCACGTCCCGACGTAGAGCCCAACCCACGTCCCGACGTAGAACCAAACCCACGTCCCGACGTAGAGCCCAACCGACATCCCGACGTAGAGCCCAACCCACGTGCCGACGTAGAGCCCAACATACGTCCCCACGTAGAGCCCAACACACGTCCCGACGTAGAGCCCAACAAAAGTCCCGACGTAGAGCCCAACACAAGTCCCGACGTAGAACCCAACACACGTCCCGACGTAGAGCCCAACACACGTCCCGAGGCAGACTCCAACACATGTCCCGACGTAGAGCCCAACACACGTCCCGACCTAGAGCCCAACACACGTCCCGACGTAGAGCTCAACACACGTCCCGACGTAGAGCTGAAAGTAAGCTAAATCCTGATGTTAAGCCCAACACACGTCCCGACGTAGAGCTGAAAGTAAGCTAAACCCTGATGTAGAGCCCAACACACGTCCCGACGTAGAGCCCAACACATGTCCCGACGTAGAGCTGAAAGTAAGCTAAATCCTGATGTAGAGCCCAACACACGTCTCGACGTAGAGCCCAACACAAGTCCCGACGTAGAGCTGAAAGTAAGCTAAATCCTGATGTAGAGCCGAACACACGTCCCGACGTAGAGCCCAACACACGTCCCGACGTAGAGCCCAACCCACGTCCCGAAGTAGACCTAAAAGTACGCTAAATCCTGATGTAGAGCCCAACCCACGTCCCGACGTAGAGCCCAACCCACGTCCCGACGTAGAGCCCAACCCACGTCCCGACGTAGAACCCAACCCACGTCCCGACGTAGAGCCCAATCCACGTCCCGACGTAGAGCCCAACCCACGTCCCGACGTAGAGCCCAACCCACGTCCCGACGTAGAGCCCAACACACGTCCCGACGTAGAGCCAAACAAACGTCCCGACGTAGAGCCCAACACACGTCCCGACGTAGAGTCCAACAGACGTCCCGACGTAGAGCGCAACACATGTCCCGATATAGAGCCCAACACACGTCCCGACGTAGAGCCAAACACACGTCCCGACGTAGAGATGAAAGTAAGCTAAATCCTGATGTAGAGCCCAACACACGTCCCGACGTAGAGCCCAACACTCGCCCAGACGTAGAGCTAAAAGTACGCTAAATCCTGATGTAGAGCCCAACCCACGTCCCGACGTAGAGCCCAACCCACGTCCCGACGTAGAGCCCAACCCACATCCCGACGTAGAGCCCAACACACGTCCCGACGTAGAGCCCAACGCACGTCCCGACGTAGAGCCCAACGCACGTCCCGACGCAGAGACCAAAACACGTCGCGACGTAGAGCCCAACACACGTCCCGACGTAGAGCTGAAAGTAAGCTAAATCCAGATGTAGAGCCCAATACACGTCCCGAAGTAGAGCCCAACGCACGTCCCGACGTAGAGCCCAACGCACGTCCCGACGTAGAGCTGAAAGTACGCTAAATCCTGATGTAGAGCCCAACACACGTCCCGACGTAGAGCCCAACACACGTCCCGACGTAGAGCTGAAAGTAATCTAAATCCTGATGTAGAGCCCAACACACGTCCCGACGTAGAGCTGAAAGTAATTTAAATCCTGATGTAGAGCCCAACACACGTCCCGACGTAGAGCTGAAAATAAGCTAAATCCTGATGTAGAGCCCAACACACGTCCCCACGTAGAGCTGAAAGTAAGCTAAATCCCGACGTAGAGCCCAACAGACGTCCTGACGTAGAGCCCAACACACATCCCGACATATAGCCCAACACACGTCCCGACGTAGAGCCCAACACACGTCCCGACGTAGAGCCCAACACACGTCCCGAGGTAGAGCCCAAAACATGTCCCGACGTAGAGCCCAACACACGTCCCGACGTAGAGCCCAACACACATCCCGACGTAGACCTGAAAGTACGCTAAGTTCTGATGTAGAGCCCAACACATGTCCCGACGTAGAGCGCAACACACGTCCCGATGTAGAGCTGAAAGTAAGCTAAATCCTGATGTTAAGCCCAACCCACGTCCCGACGTAGAGCCCAACCCACGTCCCGACGTAGAACCCAACCCACGTCCCGACGTAGAGCCCAACCGACATCCCGACGTAGAGCCCAACCCACGTGCCGACGTAGAGCCCAACATACGTCCCCACGTAGAGCCCAACACACGTCCCGACGTAGAGCCCAACAAAAGTCCCGACGTAGAGCCCAACACAAGTCCCGACGTAGAACCCAACACACGTCCCGACGTAGAGCCCAACACACGTCCCGAGGCAGACTCCAACACATGTCCCGACGTAGAGCCCAACACACGTCCCGACCTAGAGCCCAACACACGTCCCGACGTAGAGCTCAACACACGTCCCGACGTAGAGCTGAAAGTAAGCTAAATCCTGATGTTAAGCCCAACACACGTCCCGACGTAGAGCTGAAAGTAAGCTAAACCCTGATGTAGAGCCCAACACACGTCCCGACGTAGAGCCCAACACATGTCCCGACGTAGAGCTGAAAGTAAGCTAAATCCTGATGTAGAGCCCAACACACGTCTCGACGTAGAGCCCAACACAAGTCCCGACGTAGAGCTGAAAGTAAGCTAAATCCTGATGTAGAGCCGAACACACGTCCCGACGTAGAGCCCAACACACGTCCCGACGTAGAGCCCAACCCACGTCCCGACGTAGAGCCCAACACACGTCCCGAAGTAGAGCTAAAAGTACGCTAAATCCTGATGTAGAGCCCAACCCACGTCCCGACGTAGAGCCCAACCCACGTCCCGACGTAGAGCCCAACCCACGTCCCGACGTAGAACCCAACCCACGTCCCGACGTAGAGCCCAATCCACGTCCCGACGTAGAGCCCAACCCACGTCCCGACGTAGAGCCCAACCCACGTCCCGACGTAGAGCCCAACACACGTCCCGACGTAGAGCCAAACAAACGTCCCGACGTAGAGCCCAACACACGTCCCGACGTAGAGTCCAACAGACGTCCCGACGTAGAGCGCAACACATGTCCCGATATAGAGCCCAACACACGTCCCGACGTAGAGCCAAACACACGTCCCGACGTAGAGATGAAAGTAAGCTAAATCCTGATGTAGAGCCCAACACACGTCCCGACGTAGAGCCCAACACTCGCCCAGACGTAGAGCTAAAAGTACGCTAAATCCTGATGTAGAGCCCAACCCACGTCCCGACGTAGAGCCCAACCCACGTCCCGACGTAGAACCCAACCCACGTCCCGACGTAGAGCCCAACCCACATCCCGACGTAGAGCCCAACACACGTCCCGACGTAGAGCCCAACGCACGTCCCGACGTAGAGCCCAACGCACGTCCCGACGCAGAGACCAAAACACGTCGCGACGTAGAGCCCAACACACGTCCCGACGTAGAGCTGAAAGTAAGCTAAATCCAGATGTAGAGCCCAATACACGTCCCGAAGTAGAGCCCAACGCACGTCCCGACGTAGAGCCCAACGCACGTCCCGACGTAGAGCTGAAAGTACGCTAAATCCTGATGTAGAGCCCAACACACGTCCCGACGTAGAGCCCAACACACGTCCCGACGTAGAGCTGAAAGTAATCTAAATCCTGATGTAGAGCCCAACACACGTCCCGACGTAGAGCTGAAAGTAATTTAAATCCTGATGTAGAGCCCAACACACGTCCCGACGTAGAGCTGAAAATAAGCTAAATCCTGATGTAGAGCCCAACACACGTCCCCACGTAGAGCTGAAAGTAAGCTAAATCCCGACGTAGAGCCCAACAGACGTCCTGACGTAGAGCCCAACACACATCCCGACATATAGCCCAACACACGTCCCGACGTAGAGCCCAACACACGTCCCGACGTAGAGCCCAACACACGTCCCGAGGTAGAGCCCAAAACATGTCCCGACGTAGAGCCCAACACACGTCCCGACGTAGAGCCCAACACACATCCCGACGTAGACCTGAAAGTACGCTAAGTTCTGATGTAGAGCCCAACACATGTCCCGACGTAGAGCCCAAC
The DNA here is from genome assembly GCF_034619465.1 of Leptosomus discolor. Lineage (NCBI taxonomy): Eukaryota > Metazoa > Chordata > Aves > Leptosomiformes > Leptosomidae > Leptosomus > Leptosomus discolor. The sequence continues at coordinate 9,487,921 of NC_141405.1, forward strand.
ACACGTCCCGATGTAGAGCTGAAAGTAAGCTAAATCCTGATGTTAAGCCCAACACACGTCCCGACGTAGAGCTGAAAGTAAGCTAAGTCCTGATGTCGAGCCAAACACATGTCCCCACGTAGAGCTGAAAGTAAGCTAAATCCTGATGTAGAGCCAAACACACATCCCGACGTAGAGCCCAACACACGTCCCGAAGTAGAGCGGAAAGTACGTTAAATCCTGATGTCGAGCCCAACATACGTCCCGACGTAGAACCCAACACACGTCCCGACGTAGAGCCCAACACACGTCCCGAGGCATACTCCAACACATGTCCCGACGCAGAGCCCAACACACGCCCCGACCTAGAGCCCAACACACGTCCCGACGTAGAGCTCAACACACGTCCCGACGTAGAGCTGAAAGTAAGCTAAATCCTGATGTTAAGCCCAACACACGTCCCGACGTAGAGCTGAAAGTAAGCTAAACCCTGATGTAGAGCCCAACACACGTCCCGACGTAGAGCCCAACACATGTCCCGAGGTAGAGCTGAAAGTAAGCTAAATCCTGATGTAGAGCCCAACACACGTCTCGACGTAGAGCTCAACACATGTCCCGACGTAGAGCTGAAAGTAAGCTAAATCCTGATGTAGAGCCCAACCCACGTCCCGACATAGAACCCAACCCACGTCCCGACGTAGAGCCCAACCCACGTCCCGACGTAGAGCCCAACCCACGTCCCGACGTAGAGCCCAACCCACGTCCCGACGTAGAGCCCAACCCACATCCCGACGTAGAGCCCAACCCACGTGCCGACGTAGAGCCCAACACACGTCCCGACGTAGAGCCCAACGCACGTCCCGACGTAGAGGCCAACACACGTCCCGACGTAGAGCCCAACAAACGTCCCGACGTAGAGCCCAACACACGTCCCAACGTAGAGCCCAACAGACGTCCCGACGTAGAGCCGAAAACATGTCCCGATATAGAGCCCAACACACGTCCCGACGTAGAGCCAAACACACGTCCCCACGTAGAGCTGAAAGTAAGCTAAATCCTGATGTAGAGCCCAACACACGTCCCGACATAGAGCCCAACACTCGCCCAGACGTAGAGCTGAAAGTAAGCTAAATCCTGATGTAGAGCCCAACACACGTCCCGACTTACAGCCCAACACTAGCCCAGACGTAGAGCTGAAAGTAAGCTAAATCCTGATGTAGAGCCCAACACACGTCCCAACGTAGAGCCCAACACATGTCCCAACGTAGAGCTGAAAGTAAGCTAAATCCTGATGTAGAGCCCAACACACGTCCCGACGTAGAGCCCAACACACGTCCCGAAGTAGACCTAAAAGTAAGCTAAATCCTGATGTAGAGCCCAACATACATCTCGACGTAGAGCCCAACACACAGCGCAACGTAGAACCCAACAGACGTCCCGACGTAGAGCCCAACACAAGTCCCGACGTAGAGCCCAACACATGTCCCGACGTAGAGACCAACACACGTCCCGACGCAGAGCTGAAAGTACGCTAAATCCTGAGGTAGAGCCCAACACACGTCCCGATGTAGAGCCCAACACACGTCCCAACGTAGAGCTGAAAGTAAGCTAAATCCTGATGTAGAGCCCAACACACGTCCCGACGTAGAGCATAACACACGTCCCGACGTAGAGCCCAACACACGTCCCGACGTAGAGCTGACAGTACGCTAAATCCTGATGGAGAGCCCAACACATGTCCCAACGTAGAGCCCAGCAGACGTTTCGACATAGAGCCCAAGACACGTCCCGAAGTAGAGCTGAAAGTAAGCTAAGTCCTGATGTCGAGCCAAACACACGTCCCCACGTAGAGCTGAAAGTAAGCTAAATCCTGATGTAGAGCCCAACACACATCCCGACGTAGAGCCCAACACACGTCCCGAAGTAGAGCGGAAAGTACGTTAAATCCTGATGTCGAGCCCAACACACGTCCCGACGTAGAACCCAACACACGTCCCGACGTAGAGCCCAACGCACGTCCCGACGTAGAGCCCAACGCACGTCCCGACGTAGAGCCCAACGCACGTCCCGACGTAGAGCCCAACGCACGTCCCGATGTAGAGCCCAACGCACGTCCCGACGTAGAGCCTAACACACGTCCCGATGCAGAGACCAACACACGTCGCGACGTAGAGCCCAACACACGTCCCGACGTAGAGCTGAAAGTAAGCTAAATCCAGATGTAGAGCCCAATACACGTCCCGAAGTAGAGCCCATCGCACGTCCCGACGTAGAGCCCAATGCACGTCCCGACGTAGAGCCCAACACACGTCCCGACGTAGAGCTGAAAGTAATCTAAATCCTGATGTAGAGCCCAACACACGTCCCGACGTAGAGCTGAAAGTAATTTAAATCCTGATGTAGAGCCCAACACACGTCCCGACGTAGAGCTGAAAATAAGCTAAATCCTGATGTAGAGCCCAACACACGTCCCGACGTAGAGCCCCACATACGTCCCGACGTAGAACCCAACACACGTCCCGACGTAGAGGTGAAAGTAAGGTAAACCCTGATGTCGATCCCAACACACGTCCCCACGTAGAGCTGAAAAAAAGCTAAATCCTGATGTAGAGCCCAACACAAGTCCCGACGTAGAGCCCAACACACGTCCCGACGTAGAGACCAACACAAGTCCCGACGTAGAGCCCAACACACGTCCCGACGTAGAGACCAACACACGTCCTGACGTAGCGCCCAACACACGTCCCGACGCAGAGTCCAACACTCGTCGCGACGCAGAGCCCAACACACGTCCCGACGTAGAGCCCAACACACGTACCGACGTAGAGCCCAACACACGTCCCGACGTAGAGCTGAAAATACGCTAAATTCTGATGTAGAGCCCAACAGACGTCCTGACGTAGAGCCCAACACACGTCCCGACGTAGAGCTGAAAGTAAGCTAAATCCCGACGTAGAGCCCAACAGACGTCCTGACGTAGAGCCCAACACAGATCCCGACATATAGCCCAACACACGTCCCGACGTAGAGCCCAACCCACGTCCCGACGTAGAGCCCAACCCACGTCCCGACGTAGAGCCCAACCCACATCCCGACGTAGAGCCCAACCCACGTGCCGACGTAGAGCCCAACACACGTCCCGACGTAGAGCCCAACGCACGTCCCGACGTAGAGGCCAACACACGTCCCGACGTAGAGCCCAACAAACGTCCCGACGTAGAGCCCAACACACGTCCCAACGTAGAGCCCAACAGACGTCCCGACGTAGAGCCGAAAACATGTCCCGATATAGAGCCCAACACACGTCCCGACGTAGAGCCAAACACACGTCCCCACGTAGAGCTGAAAGTAAGCTAAATCCTGATGTAGAGCCCAACACACGTCCCGACATAGAGCCCAACACTCGCCCAGACGTAGAGCTGAAAGTAAGCTAAATCCTGATGTAGAGCCCAACACACGTCCCGACTTACAGCCCAACACTAGCCCAGACGTAGAGCTGAAAGTAAGCTAAATCCTGATGTAGAGCCCAACACACGTCCCAACGTAGAGCCCAACACATGTCCCAACGTAGAGCTGAAAGTAAGCTAAATCCTGATGTAGAGCCCAACACACGTCCCGACGTAGAGCCCAACACACGTCCCGAAGTAGACCTAAAAGTAAGCTAAATCCTGATGTAGAGCCCAACATACATCTCGACGTAGAGCCCAACACACAGCGCAACGTAGAACCCAACAGACGTCCCGACGTAGAGCCCAACACAAGTCCCGACGTAGAGCCCAACACATGTCCCGACGTAGAGACCAACACACGTCCCGACGCAGAGCTGAAAGTACGCTAAATCCTGAGGTAGAGCCCAACACACGTCCCGATGTAGAGCCCAACACACGTCCCAACGTAGAGCTGAAAGTAAGCTAAATCCTGATGTAGAGCCCAACACACGTCCCGACGTAGAGCATAACACACGTCCCGACGTAGAGCCCAACACACGTCCCGACGTAGAGCTGACAGTACGCTAAATCCTGATGGAGAGCCCAACACATGTCCCAACGTAGAGCCCAGCAGACGTTTCGACATAGAGCCCAAGACACGTCCCGAAGTAGAGCTGAAAGTAAGCTAAGTCCTGATGTCGAGCCAAACACACGTCCCCACGTAGAGCTGAAAGTAAGCTAAATCCTGATGTAGAGCCCAACACACATCCCGACGTAGAGCCCAACACACGTCCCGAAGTAGAGCGGAAAGTACGTTAAATCCTGATGTCGAGCCCAACACACGTCCCGACGTAGAACCCAACACACGTCCCGACGTAGAGCCCAACGCACGTCCCGACGTAGAGCCCAACGCACGTCCCGACGTAGAGCCCAACGCACGTCCCGACGTAGAGCCCAACGCACGTCCCGATGTAGAGCCCAACGCACGTCCCGACGTAGAGCCTAACACACGTCCCGATGCAGAGACCAACACACGTCGCGACGTAGAGCCCAACACACGTCCCGACGTAGAGCTGAAAGTAAGCTAAATCCAGATGTAGAGCCCAATACACGTCCCGAAGTAGAGCCCATCGCACGTCCCGACGTAGAGCCCAATGCACGTCCCGACGTAGAGCCCAACACACGTCCCGACGTAGAGCTGAAAGTAATCTAAATCCTGATGTAGAGCCCAACACACGTCCCGACGTAGAGCTGAAAGTAATTTAAATCCTGATGTAGAGCCCAACACACGTCCCGACGTAGAGCTGAAAATAAGCTAAATCCTGATGTAGAGCCCAACACACGTCCCGACGTAGAGCCCCACATACGTCCCGACGTAGAACCCAACACACGTCCCGACGTAGAGGTGAAAGTAAGGTAAACCCTGATGTCGATCCCAACACACGTCCCCACGTAGAGCTGAAAAAAAGCTAAATCCTGATGTAGAGCCCAACACAAGTCCCGACGTAGAGCCCAACACACGTCCCGACGTAGAGACCAACACAAGTCCCGACGTAGAGCCCAACACACGTCCCGACGTAGAGACCAACACACGTCCTGACGTAGCGCCCAACACACGTCCCGACGCAGAGTCCAACACTCGTCGCGACGCAGAGCCCAACACACGTCCCGACGTAGAGCCCAACACACGTACCGACGTAGAGCCCAACACACGTCCCGACGTAGAGCTGAAAATACGCTAAATTCTGATGTAGAGCCCAACAGACGTCCTGACGTAGAGCCCAACACACGTCCCGACGTAGAGCTGAAAGTAAGCTAAATCCCGACGTAGAGCCCAACAGACGTCCTGACGTAGAGCCCAACACACATCCCGACATATAGCCCAACACACGTCCCGACGTAGAGCCCAACACACGTCCCGACGTAGAGCCCAACACACGTCCCGAGGTAGAGCCCAAAACATGTCCCGACGTAGAGCCCAACACACGTCCCGACGTAGAGCCCAACACATATCCCGACGTAGACCTGAAAGTACGCTAAATTCTGATGTAGAGCCCAACACATGTCCCGACGTAGAGCCCAACACACGTCCCGATGTAGAGCTGAAAGTAAGCTAAATCCTGATGTTAAGCCCAACAAACGTCCCGACGTAGAGCTGAAAGTAAGCTAAACCCTGATGTAGAGCCCAACACACGTCCCGACGTAGAGCCCAACACATGTCCCGACGTAGAGCTGAAAGTAAGCTAAATCCTGATGTAGAGCCCAACACACGTCTCGACGTAGAGCCCAACACACGTCCCGACGTAGAGCTGAAAGTAAGCTAAATCCTGATGTAGAGCCGAACACAAGTCCCGACGTAGAGCCCAACACACATCCCGACGTAGAGCCCAACGCACGTCCCGACGTAGAGCCCAACGCACGTCCCGACGTAGAGCCCAACGCACGTCCCGACGTAGAGCCCAACACACGTCCCGACGCAGAGACCAACACACGTCGCGACGTAGAGCCCAACACACGTCCCGACGTAGAGCTGAAAGTAAGCTAAATCCAGATGTAGAGCCCAATACACGTCCCGAAGTAGAGCCCAACGCACGTCCCGACGTAGAGCCCAACGCACGTCCCGACGTAGAGCCCAACACACGTCCCGACGTAGAGCTGAAAGTAATCTAAATCCTGATGTAGAGCCCAACACACATCCCGACGTAGAGCTGAAAGTAATTTAAATCCTGATGTAGAGCCCAACACACGTCCCGACGTAGAGCTGAAAATAAGCTAAATCCTGATGTAGAGTCCAACACACGTCCCGACGTAGAGCCCCACATACGTCCCGACGTAGAACCCAACACACGTCCCGACGTAGAGGTGAAAGTAAGGTAAACCCTGATGTCGATCCCAACACACGTCCCCACGTAGAGCTGAAAAAAAGCTAAATCCTGATGTAGAGCCCAACACAAGTCCCGACGTAGAGCCCAACACACGTCCCGACGTAGAGACCAACACAAGTCCCGACGTAGAGCCCAACACACGTCCCGACGTAGAGACCAACACACGTCCTGACGTAGAGCCCAACACACGTCCCGACGCAGAGTCCAACACTCGTCGCGACGCAGAGCCCAACACACGTCCCGACGTAGAGCCCAACACACGTACCGACGTAGAGCCCATCACACGTCCCGACGTAGAGCTGAAAATACGCTAAATTCTGATGTAGAGCCCAACAGACGTCCTGACGTAGAGCCCAACACACGTCCCGACGTAGAGCTGAAAGTAAGCTAAATCCCGACGTAGAGCCCAACAGACGTCCTGACGTAGAGCCCAACACACATCCCGACATATAGCCCAACACACGTCCCGACGTAGAGCCCAACACACGTCCCGTCGTAGAGCCCAACACACGTCCCGAGGTAGAGACCAAAACATGTCCCGACGTAGAGCCCAACACACGTCCCGACGTAGAGCCCAACACATATCCCGACGTAGACCTGAAAGTACGCTAAATTCTGATGTAGAGCCCAACACATGTCCCGACGTAGAGCCCAACACACGTCCCGATGTAGAGCTGAAAGTAAGCTAAATCCTGATGTCGAGCCCAACACACGTCCCACATAGAGCTGAAAGTAAGCTAAATCCTGATGTAGACTCCAACACACATCCCGACTTAGAGCCCAACACACGTCCCGACGTAGAGATGAAAGTAATCTAAATCCTGATGTAGAGCCCAACACACGTCCCGACGTAGAGCCCAAAACATGTCGCGACGTAGAGCTGAAAGTAAGCTAAATCCTGATGTAGAGCCCAACACACGTCCCGGCGTAGAGCCCAACACACGTCCCGACGTAGAGGTGAAAGTAAGGTAAACCCTGATGTCGATCCCAACACACGTCCCCACGTAGAGCTGAAAAAAAGCTAAATCCTGATGTAGAGCCCAACACAAGTCCCGACGTAGAGCCCAACACACGTCCCGACGTAGAGACCAACACAAGTCCCGACGTAGAGCCCAACACACGTCCCGACGTAGAGACCAACACACGTCCTGACGTAGAGCCCAACACACGTCCCGACGCAGAGTCCAACACTCGTCGCGACGCAGAGCCCAACACAAGTCCCGACGTAGAGCCCAACACACGTACCGACGTAGAGCCCAACACACGTCCCGACGTAGAGCTGAAAATACGCTAAATCCTGATGTAGAGCCCAACAGACGTCCTGACGTAGAGCCCAACACACGTCCCGACGTAGAGCTGAAAGTAAGCTAAATCCCGACGTAGAGCCCAACAGACGTCCTGACGTAGAGCCCAACACACATCCCGACATATAGCCCAACACACGTCCCGACGTAGAGCCCAACACACGTCCCGACGTAGAGCCCAACACACGTCCCGAGGTAGAGACCAAAACATGTCCCGACGTAGAGCCCAACACACGTCCCGACGTAGAGCCCAACACATATCCCGACGTAGACCTGAAAGTACGCTAAATTCTGATGTAGAGCCCAACACATGTCCCGACGTAGAGCCCAACACACGTCCCGATGTAGAGCTGAAAGTAAGCTAAATCCTGATGTCGAGCCCAACACACGTCCCACATAGAGCTGAAAGTAAGCTAAATCCTGATGTAGACTCCAACACACATCCCGACTTAGAGCCCAACACACGTCCCGACGTAGAGATGAAAGTAATCTAAATCCTGATGTAGAGCCCAACACACGTCCCGACGTAGAGCCCAACACATGTCGCGACGTAGAGCTGAAAGTAAGCTAAATCCTGATGTAGAGCCCAACACACGTCCCGGCGTAGAGCCCAACACACGTCCCGGCGTAGAGCCCAACACATGTCCCGAGGTAGAGCTGAAAGTAAGCTAAATCCTGATGTAGAGCCCAACACACGTCTCGACGTAGAGCCCAACACACGTCCCGACGTAGAGCTGAAAGTAAGCTAAATCCTGATGTAGAGCCCAACCCACGTCTCGACGTAGAGCCCAACACACGTCCCGAAGTAGACCTAAAAGTACGCTAAATCCTGATGTAGAGCCCAACATACATCTCGACGTAGAGCCCAACACACAGCGCAACGTAGAACCCAACAGACGTCCCGACGTAGAGCCCAACACATGTCCCGACGTAGAGCCCAACACATGTCCCGACGTAGAGCCCAACACACGTCCCGACGCAGAGCTGAAAGTACGCTAAATCCTGAGGTAGAGCCCAACACACGTCCCGATGTAGAGCCCAACACACGTCCCAACGTAGAGCTGAAAGTAAGCTAAATCCTGATGTAGAGCCCAACACACGTCCCGACGTAGAGCCTAACACACGTCCCGACGTAGAGCCCAACACACGTCCCGACGTAGAGCTGACAGTACGCTAAATCCTGATGGAGAGCGAAACACATGTCCCAACGTAGAGCCCAGCAGACGTCTCGACATAGAGCCCAAGACACGTCCCGAAGTAGAGCTGAAAGTAAGCTAAGTCCTGATGTCGAGCCAAACACACGTCCACACGTAGAGCTGAAAGTAAGCTAAATCCTGATGTAGAGCCCAACACACATCCCGACGTAGAGCCCAACACACGTCCCGAAGTAGAGCGGAAAGTACGTTAAATCCTGATGTCGAGCCCAACACACGTCCCGACGTAGAACCCAACACACGTCCCGACATAGAGCCCAACACACGTCCCGAGGTAGACTCCAACACATGTCCCGACGTAGAGCCCAACACACGTCCCGACCTAGAGCCCAACACACGTCCCGACGTAGAGCTCAACACACGTCCCGACGTAGAGCTGAAAGTAAGCTAAATCCTGATGTTAAGCCCAACACATGTCCCGACGTAGAGCTGAAAGTAAGCTAAACCCTGATGTAGAGCCCAACACACGTCCCGACGTAGAGCCCAACACATGTCCCGACGTAGAGCTGAAAGTAAGCTAAATCCTGATGTAGAGCCCAACACACGTCTCGACGTAGAGCCCAACACACGTCCCGACGTAGAGCTGAAAGTAAGCTAAATCCTGATGTAGAGCCGAACACACGTCCCGACGTAGAGCCTAACACACGTCCCGACGTAAAGCCCAACACACGTCCCGACGTAGAGCCCAACGCACGTCCCGACGTAGAGCCCAACGCACGTCCCGACGTAGAGCCCAACACACGTCCCGACGCAGAGACCAACACACGTCGCGACGTAGAGCCCAACACACGTCCCGACGTAGAGCTGAAAGTAAGCTAAATCCAGATGTAGAGCCCAATACACGTCCCGAAGTAGAGCCCAACGCACGTCCCGACGTAGAGCCCAAAGCACGTCCAGACGTAAAGCTGAATGTAATCTAAATCCTGATGTAGAGCCCAACACACGTCCCGACGTAGAGCTGGAAGTAATTTAAATCCTGATGTAGAGCCCAACACACGTCCCGACGTAGAGCTGAAAATAAGCTAAATCCTGATGTAGAGCCCAACACACGTCCCGACGTAGAGCCCCACATACGTCCCGACGTAGAACCCAACACACGTCCCGATGTAGAGGTGAAAGTAAGGTAAACCCTGATGTCGAGCCCAACACACGTCCCCACGTAGAGCTGAAAAAAAGCTAAATCCTGATGTAGAGCCCAACACAAGTCCCGACGTAGAGCCCAACACACGTCCCGACGTAGAGACCAACACAAGTCCCGACGTAGAGCCCAACACACGTCCCGACGTAGAGACCAACACACGTCCTGACGTAGAGCTCAACACACGTCCCGACGTAGAGCTGAAAGTAAGCTAAATCCTGATGTTAAGCCCAACACATGTCCCGACGTAGAGCTGAAAGTAATCTAAATCCTGATGTAGAGCCCAACACACGTCCCGACGTAGAGCTGAAAGTAATTTAAATCCTGATGTAGAGCCCAACACACGTCCCGACGTAGAGCTGAAAATAAGCTAAATCCTGATGTAGAGCCCAACACACGTCCCCACGTAGAGCTGAAAGTAAGCTAAATCCCGACGTAGAGCCCAACAGACGTCCTGACGTAGAGCCCAACACACATCCCGACATATAGCCCAACACACGTCCCGACGTAGAGCCCAACACACGTCCCGACGTAGAGCCCAACACACGTCCCGAGGTAGAGCCCAAAACATGTCCCGACGTAGAGCCCAACACACGTCCCGACGTAGAGCCCAACACACATCCCGACGTAGACCTGAAAGTACGCTAAATTCTGATGTAGAGCCCAACACATGTCCCGACGTAGAGCCCAACACACGTCCCGATGTAGAACTGAAAGTAAGCTAAATCCTGATGTTAAGCCCAACACACGTCCCGACGTAGAGCTGAAAGTAAGCTAAGTCCTGATGTCGAGCCAAACACATGTCCCCACGTAGAGCTGAAAGTAAGCTAAATCCTGATGTAGAGCCAAACACACATCCCGACGTAGAGCCCAACACACGTCCCGAAGTAGAGCGGAAAGTACGTTAAATCCTGATGTCGAGCCCAACACACGTCCCGACGTAGAACCCAACACACGTCCCGACGTAGAGCCCAACACACGTCCCGACGTAGAGCCCAACACATGTCGCGACGTAGAGCTGAAAGTAAGATAAATCCTGATGTAGAGCCCAAAACACGTCCCGGCGTAGAGCCCAACACACGTCCCGGCGTAGAGCCCAACACACGTCCCGGCGTAGAGCCCAACACGCGTCCCAACGTAGTGACCAACACACGTCCCGACGTAGAGCTTAAAGTAAGCTAAATCCTGATGTAGAGCCCAACACACGTCCCGACGTAGAGCCCAACCCATGTCCCGACGTAGAGACCAACACACGTCTTGACGTAGAGCTGAAAGTACGCTAAATCCTGATGTAGAGCCCAACACACGTCCCGACGTAGAGCCCAACACACGTCCCGACGTAGAGCCCAACACATGTCCCGACGTAGAGCCCAACCCACATCCCGACGTAGAGCCCAACACACGTCCCGACGTAGAGCTGAAAGTAATCTAAATCCTGATGTAGAGCCCAACACACATCCCGACGTAGAGCTGAAAGTAATTTAAATCCTGATGTAGAGCCCAACACACGTCCCGACGTAGAGCTGAAAATAAGCTAAATCCTGATGTAGAGTCCAACACACGTCCCGACGTAGAGCCCCACATACGTCCCGACGTAGAACCCAACACACGTCCCGACGTAGAGGTGAAAGTAAGGTAAACCCTGATGTCGATCCCAACACACGTCCCCACGTAGAGCTGAAAAAAAGCTAAATCCTGATGTAGAGCCCAACACAAGTCCCGACGTAGAGCCCAACACACGTCCCGACGTAGAGACCAACACAAGTCCCGACGTAGAGCCCAACACACGTCCCGACGTAGAGACCAACACACGTCCTGACGTAGAGCCCAACACACGTCCCGACGCAGAGTCCAACACTCGTCGCGACGCAGAGCCCAACACACGTCCCGACGTAGAGCCCAACACACGTACCGACGTAGAGCCCATCACACGTCCCGACGTAGAGCTGAAAATACGCTAAATTCTGATGTAGAGCCCAACAGACGTCCTGACGTAGAGCCCAACACACGTCCCGACGTAGAGCTGAAAGTAAGCTAAATCCCGACGTAGAGCCCAACAGACGTCCTGACGTAGAGCCCAACACACATCCCGACATATAGCCCAACACACGTCCCGACGTAGAGCCCAACACACGTCCCGTCGTAGAGCCCAACAGACGTCCCGAGGTAGAGACCAAAACATGTCCCGACGTAGAGCCCAACACACGTCCCGACGTAGAGCCCAACACATATCCCGACGTAGACCTGAAAGTACGCTAAATTCTGATGTAGAGCCCAACACATGTCCCGACGTAGAGCCCAACACACGTCCCGATGTAGAGGTGAAAGTAAGCTAAATCCTGATGTCGAGCCCAACACACGTCCCACATAGAGCTGAAAGTAAGCTAAATCCTGATGTAGACTCCAACACACATCCCGACTTAGAGCCCAACACACGTCCCGACGTAGAGATGAAAGTAATCTAAATCCTGATGTAGAGCCCAACACACGTCCCGACGTAGAGCCCAAAACATGTCGCGACGTAGAGCTGAAAGTAAGCTAAATCCTGATGTAGAGCCCAACACACGTCCCGGCGTAGAGCCCAACACACGTCCCGACGTAGAGGTGAAAGTAAGGTAAACCCTGATGTCGATCCCAACACACGTCCCCACGTAGAGCTGAAAAAAAGCTAAATCCTGATGTAGAGCCCAACACAAGTCCCGACGTAGAGCCCAACACACGTCCCGACGTAGAGACCAACACAAGTCCCGACGTAGAGCCCAACACACGTCCCGACGTAGAGACCAACACACGTCCTGACGTAGAGCCCAACACACGTCCCGACGCAGAGTCCAACACTCGTCGCGACGCAGAGCCCAACACAAGTCCCGACGTAGAGCCCAACACACGTACCGACGTAGAGCCCAACACACGTCCCGACGTAGAGCTGAAAATACGCTAAATCCTGATGTAGAGCCCAACAGACGTCCTGACGTAGAGCCCAACACACGTCCCGACGTAGAGCTGAAAGTAAGCTAAATCCCGACGTAGAGCCCAACAGACGTCCTGACGTAGAGCCCAACACACATCCCGACATATAGCCCAACACACGTCCCGACGTAGAGCCCAACACACGTCCCGACGTAGAGCCCAACACACGTCCCGAGGTAGAGACCAAAACATGTCCCGACGTAGAGCCCAACACACGTCCCGACGTAGAGCCCAACACATATCCCGACGTAGACCTGAAAGTACGCTAAATTCTGATGTAGAGCCCAACACATGTCCCGACGTAGAGCCCAACACACGTCCCGATGTAGAGCTGAAAGTAAGCTAAATCCTGATGTCGAGCCCAACACACGTCCCACATAGAGCTGAAAGTAAGCTAAATCCTGATGTAGACTCCAACACACATCCCGACTTAGAGCCCAACACACGTCCCGACGTAGAGATGAAAGTAATCTAAATCCTGATGTAGAGCCCAACACACGTCCCGACGTAGAGCCCAACACATGTCGCGACGTAGAGCTGAAAGTAAGCTAAATCCTGATGTAGAGCCCAACACACGTCCCGGCGTAGAGCCCAACACACGTCCCGGCGTAGAGCCCAACACATGTCCCGAGGTAGAGCTGAAAGTAAGCTAAATCCTGATGTAGAGCCCAACACACGTCTCGACGTAGAGCCCAACACACGTCCCGACGTAGAGCTGAAAGTAAGCTAAATCCTGATGTAGAGCCCAACCCACGTCTCGACGTAGAGCCCAACACACGTCCCGAAGTAGACCTAAAAGTACGCTAAATCCTGATGTAGAGCCCAACATACATCTCGACGTAGAGCCCAACACACAGCGCAACGTAGAACCCAACAGACGTCCCGACGTAGAGCCCAACACATGTCCCGACGTAGAGCCCAACACATGTCCCGACGTAGAGCCCAACACACGTCCCGACGCAGAGCTGAAAGTACGCTAAATCCTGAGGTAGAGCCCAACACACGTCCCGATGTAGAGCCCAACACACGTCCCAACGTAGAGCTGAAAGTAAGCTAAATCCTGATGTAGAGCCCAACACACGTCCCGACGTAGAGCCTAACACACGTCCCGACGTAGAGCCCAACACACGTCCCGACGTAGAGCTGACAGTACGCTAAATCCTGATGGAGAGCGAAACACATGTCCCAACGTAGAGCCCAGCAGACGTCTCGACATAGAGCCCAAGACACGTCCCGAAGTAGAGCTGAAAGTAAGCTAAGTCCTGATGTCGAGCCAAACACACGTCCACACGTAGAGCTGAAAGTAAGCTAAATCCTGATGTAGAGCCCAACACACATCCCGACGTAGAGCCCAACACACGTCCCGAAGTAGAGCGGAAAGTACGTTAAATCCTGATGTCGAGCCCAACACACGTCCCGACGTAGAACCCAACACACGTCCCGACATAGAGCCCAACACACGTCCCGAGGTAGACTCCAACACATGTCCCGACGTAGAGCCCAACACACGTCCCGACCTAGAGCCCAACACACGTCCCGACGTAGAGCTCAACACACGTCCCGACGTAGAGCTGAAAGTAAGCTAAATCCTGATGTTAAGCCCAACACATGTCCCGACGTAGAGCTGAAAGTAAGCTAAACCCTGATGTAGAGCCCAACACACGTCCCGACGTAGAGCCCAACACATGTCCCGACGTAGAGCTGAAAGTAAGCTAAATCCTGATGTAGAGCCCAACACACGTCTCGACGTAGAGCCCAACACACGTCCCGACGTAGAGCTGAAAGTAAGCTAAATCCTGATGTAGAGCCGAACACACGTCCCGACGTAGAGCCCAACACACGTCCCGACGTAAAGCCCAACACACGTCCCGACGTAGAGCCCAACGCACGTCCCGACGTAGAGCCCAACGCACGTCCCGACGTAGAGCCCAACACACGTCCCGACGCAGAGACCAACACACGTCGCGACGTAGAGCCCAACACACGTCCCGACGTAGAGCTGAAAGTAAGCTAAATCCAGATGTAGAGCCCAATACACGTCCCGAAGTAGAGCCCAACGCACGTCCCGACGTAGAGCCCAAAGCACGTCCAGACGTAAAGCTGAATGTAATCTAAATGCTGATGTAGAGCCCAACACACGTCCCGACGTAGAGCTGGAAGTAATTTAAATCCTGATGTAGAGCCCAACACACGTCCCGACGTAGAGCTGAAAATAAGCTAAATCCTGATGTAGAGCCCAACACACGTCCCGACGTAGAGCCCCACATACGTCCCGACGTAGAACCCAACACACGTCCCGACGTAGAGGTGAAAGTAAGGTAAACCCTGATGTCGAGCCCAACACACGTCCCCACGTAGAGCTGAAAAAAAGCTAAATCCTGATGTAGAGCCCAACACAAGTCCCGACGTAGAGCCCAACACACGTCCCGACGTAGAGACCAACACACGTCCTGACGTAGAGCTCAACACACGTCCCGACGTAGAGCTGAAAGTAAGCTAAATCCTGATGTTAAGCCCAACACATGTCCCGACGTAGAGCTGAAAGTAATCTAAATCCTGATGTAGAGCCCAACACACGTCCCGACGTAGAGCTGAAAGTAATTTAAATCCTGATGTAGAGCCCAACACACGTCCCGACGTAGAGCTGAAAATAAGCTAAATCCTGATGTAGAGCCCAACACACGTCCCCACGTAGAGCTGAAAGTAAGCTAAATCCCGACGTAGAGCCCAACAGACGTCCTGACGTAGAGCCCAACACACATCCCGACATATAGCCCAACACACGTCCCGACGTAGAGCCCAACACACGTCCCGACGTAGAGCCCAACACACGTCCCGAGGTAGAGCCCAAAACATGTCCCGACGTAGAGCCCAACACACGTCCCGACGTAGAGCCCAACACACATCCCGACGTAGACCTGAAAGTACGCTAAATTCTGATGTAGAGCCCAACACATGTCCCGACGTAGAGCCCAACACACGTCCCGATGTAGAACTGAAAGTAAGCTAAATCCTGATGTTAAGCCCAACACACGTCCCGACGTAGAGCTGAAAGTAAGCTAAGTCCTGATGTCGAGCCAAACACATGTCCCCACGTAGAGCTGAAAGTAAGCTAAATCCTGATGTAGAGCCAAACACACATCCCGACGTAGAGCCCAACACACGTCCCGAAGTAGAGCGGAAAGTACGTTAAATCCTGATGTCGAGCCCAACACACGTCCCGACGTAGAACCCAACACACGTCCCGACGTAGAGCCCAACACACGTCCCGACGTAGAGCCCAACACATGTCGCGACGTAGAGCTGAAAGTAAGATAAATCCTGATGTAGAGCCCAAAACACGTCCCGGCGTAGAGCCCAACACACGTCCCGGCGTAGAGCCCAACACACGTCCCGGCGTAGAGCCCAACACGCGTCCCAACGTAGTGACCAACACACGTCCCGACGTAGAGCTTAAAGTAAGCCAAATCCTGATGTAGAGCCCAACACACGTCCCGACGTAGAGCCCAACCCATGTCCCGACGTAGAGACCAACACACGTCTTGACGTAGAGCTGAAAGTACGCTAAATCCTGATGTAGAGCCCAACACACGTCCCGACGTAGAGCCCAACACACGTCCCGACGTAGAGCCCAACACATGTCCCGACGTAGAGCCCAACCCACATCCCGACGTAGAGCCCAACACACATCCCGACGTAGAGCCCAACACACGTCTTGACGTAGAGCTGAAAGTACGATAAATCCTGATGTAGAGCCCAACACACATCCCGACGTAGAGCCCAACACACGTCCCGACGTAGAGCTGACAGTACGCTAAATCCTGATGGAGAGCCCAACACATGTCCCAACGTAGAGCTGAAAGTAAGCTAAATCCTGATGTAGAGCCAAACACACATCCCGACGTAGAGCCCAACACACGTCCCGAAGTAGAGCGGAAAGTACGTTAAATCCTGATGTCGAGCCCAACACACGTCCCGACGTAGAACCCAACACACGTCCCGACGTAGAGCCCAACACACGTCCCGACGTAGAGCCCAACACATGTCGCGACGTAGAGCTGAAAGTAAGCTAAATCCCGACGTAGAGCCCAACGCACGTCCCGACGTAGAGCCCAACGCACGTCCCGACGTAGAGCCCAACACACGTCCCGGCGTAGAGCCCAACACGCGTCCCAACGTAGTGACCAACACACGTCTTGACGTAGAGCTGAAAGTACGCTAAATCCTGATGTAGAGCCCAACACACGTCCCGACGTAGAGCCCAACACACGTCCCGACGTAGAGCCCAACACATGTCCCGACGTAGAGCCCAACCCACATCCCGACGTAGAGCCCAACACACATCCCGACGTAGAGCCCAACACACGTCTTGACGTAGAGCTGAAAGTACGCTAAATCCTGATGTAGAGCCCAACACACGTCCCGACGTAGAGCCCAACACACGTCCCGACGTAGAGCTGACAGTACGCTAAATCCTGATGGAGAGCCCAACACATGTCCCAACGTAGAGCCCAGCAGACGTCTCGACATAGAGCCCAAGACACGTCCCGAAGTAGAGCTGAAAGTAAGCTAAGTCCTGATGTCGAGCCAAACACACGTCCCCACGTAGAGCTGAAAGTAAGCTAAATCCTGATGTAGAGCCCAACACACATCCCGACGTAGAGCCCAACACACGTCCCGAAGTAGAGCGGAAAGTACGTTAAATCCTGATGTCGAGCCCAACACACGTCCCGACGTAGAACCCAACACACGTCCCGACGTAGAGCCCAACACACGTCCCGAGGCAGACTCCAACACATGTCCCGAGGTAGAGCCCAACAGACGTCCCGACCTAGAGCCCAACACACGTCCCGACGTAGAGCTCAACACACGTCCCGACGTAGAGCTGAAAGTAAGCTAAATCCTGATGTTAAGCCCAACACACGTCCCGACGTAGAGCTGAAAGTAAGCTAAACCCTGATGTAGAGCCCAACACACGTCCCAATGTAGAGCCCAACACATGTCCCGACGTAGAGCTGAAAGTAAGCTAAATCCTGATGTAGAGCCGAACACACGTCCCGACGTAGAGCCCAACACACGTCCCGACGTAGAGCTCAACACACGTCCCGACGTAGAGCCCAACACACGTCCCGACGTAGAGCCCAACGCACGTCCCGACGTAGAGCCCAACGCACGTCCCGACGTAGAGCCCAACGCACGTCCCGACGCAGAGACCAACACACGTCGCAACGTAGAGCCCAACACACGTCCCGACGTAGAGCTGAAAGTAAGCTAAATCCAGATGTAGAGCCCAATACACGTCCCGAAGTAGAGCCCAACGCACGTCCCGACTTAGAGCCCAACGCACGTCCCGACGTAGAGATGAAAGTACGCTAAATCCTGATGTAGAGCCCAACACACGTCCCGACGTAGAGCCCAACACACGTCCCGACGTAGAGCTGAAAGTAATCTAAATCCTGATGTAGAGCCCAACACACGTCCCGACGTAGAGCTGAAAGTAATTTAAATCCTGATGTAGAGCCCAACACACGTCCCGACGTAGAGCTGAAAATAAGCTAAATCCTGATGTAGAGCCCAACACACGTCCCGACGTAGAGCCCCACATACGTCCCGACGTAGAACCCAACACACGTCCCGACGTAGAGGTGAAAGTAAGGTAAACCCTGATGTCGAGCCCAACACACGTCCCCACGTAGAGCTGAAAAAAAGCTAAATCCTGATGTAGAGCCCAACACAAGTCCTGACGTAGAGCCCAACACACGTCCTGACGTAGAGCCCAACACAAGTCCCGACGTAGAGCACAACACACGTCCCGACGTAGAGACCAACACAAGTCCCGACGTAGAGCCCAACACACTTCCCGACGTAGAGACCAACACACGTCCTGACGTAGAGCCCAACACACGTCCCGACGCAGAGTCCAATACTCGTCGCGACGCAGAGCCCAACACACGTCCCGACGTAGAGCCCAACACACGTACCGACGTAGAGCCCAACACACGTCCCGACGTAGAGCTGAAAATACGCTAAATCCTGATGTAGAGCCCAACAGACGTCCTGACGTAGAGCCCAACACACGTCCCGACGTAGAGCTGAAAGTAAGCTAAATCCCGACGTAGAGCCCAACACACGTCCCGACGTAGAGCCCAACACACGTCCCGACGTAGAGCCCAACAAACGTCCCGACGTAGAGCCCAACACACGTCCCAACGTAGAGCCCAACAGACGTCCCGACGTAGAGCCCAAAACATGTCCCGATATAGAGCCCAACACACGTCCCGACGTAGAGCCAAACACACGTCCCCACGTAGAGCTGAAAGTAAGCTAAATCCTGATGTAGAGCCCAACACACGTCCCGACATAGAGCCCAACACTCGCCCAGACGTAGAGCTGAAAGTAAGCTAAATCCTGATGTAGAGCCCAACACACGTCCCGACTTACAGCCCAACACTAGCCCAGACGTAGAGCTGAAAGTAAGCTAAATCCTGATGTAGAGCCCAACACACGTCCCAACGTAGAGCCCAACACATGTCCCAACGTAGAGCTGAAAGTAAGCTAAATCCTGATGTAGAGCCCAACACACGTCCCGACGTAGAGCCCAACACACGTCCCGAAGTAGACCTAAAAGTAAGCTAAATCCTGATGTAGAGCCCAACATACATCTCGACGTAGAGCCCAACACACAGCGCAACGTAGAACCCAACAGACGTCCCGACGTAGAGCCCAACACATGTCCCGACGTAGAGCCCAACACATGTCCCGACGTAGAGCCCAACACACGTCCCGACGCAGAGCTGAAAGTACGCTAAATCCTGAGGTAGAGCCCAACACACGTCCCGATGTAGAGCCCAACACACGTCCCAACGTAGAGCTGAAAGTAAGCTAAATCCTGATGTAGAGCCCAACACACGTCCCGACGTAGAGCCTAACACACGTCCCGACGTAGAGCCCAACACACGTCCCGACGTAGAGCTGACAGTACACTAAATCCTGATGGAGAGCCCAACACATGTCCCAACGTAGAGCCCAGCAGACGTCTCGACATACAGCCCAAGACACGTCCCGAAGTAGAGCTGAAAGTAAGCTAAGTCCTGATGTCGAGCCAAACACACGTCCCCACGTAGAGCTGAAAGTAAGCTAAATCCTGATGTAGAGCCCAACACACATCCCGACGTAGAGCCCAACACACGTCCCGAAGTAGAGCGGAAAGTACGTTAAATCCTGATGTCGAGCCCAACACACGTCCCGACGTAGAACCCAACACACGTCCCGACGTAGAGCCCAACACACGTCCCGACGTAGAGCCCAACGCACGTCCCGACGTAGAGCCCAGCACATGTCGCGACGTAGAGCTGAAAGTAAGATAAATCCTGATGTAGAGCCCAACACACGTCCCGGCGTAGAGCCCAACACACGTCCCGGCGTAGAGCCCAACACACGTCCCGGCGTAGAGCCCAACACGCGTCCCAACGTAGTGACCAACACACGTCCCGACGTAGAGCTTAAAGTAAGCTAAATCCTGATGTAGAGCCCAACACACGTCCCGACGTAGAGCCCAACCCATGTCCCGACGTAGAGACCAACACACGTCTTGACGTAGAGCTGAAAGTACGCTAAATCCTGATGTAGAGCCCAACACACGTCCCGACGTAGAGCCCAACACACGTCCCGACGTAGAGCCCAACACATGTCCCGACGTAGAGCCCAACCCACATCCCGACGTAGAGCCCAACACACATCCCGACGTAGAGCCCAACACACGTCTTGACGTAGAGCTGAAAGTACGCTAAATCCTGATGTAGAGCCCAACACACGTCCCGACGTAGAGCCCAACACACGTCCCGACGTAGAGCTGACAGTACGCTAAATCCTGATGGAGAGCCCAACACATGTCCCAACGTAGAGCCCAGCAGACGTCTCGACATAGAGCCCAAGACAAGTCCCGAAGTAGAGCTGAAAGTAAGCTAAGTCCTGATGTCGAGCCAAACACACGTGCCCACGTAGAGCTGAAAGTAAGCTAAATCCTGATGTAGAGCCCAACACACATCCCGACGTAGAGCCCAACACACGTCCCGAAGTAGAGCGGAAAGTACGTTAAATCCTGATGTCGAGCCCAACACACGTCCCGACGTAGAACCCAACACACGTCCCGACGTAGAGCCCAACACACGTCCCGAGGCAGACTCCAACACATGTCCCGAGGTAGAGCCCAACACACGTCCCGACCTAGAGCCCAACACACGTCCCGACGTAGAGCTCAACACACGTCCCGATGTAGAGCTGAAAGTAAGCTAAATCCTGATGTTAAGCCCAACACACGTCCCGACGTAGAGCTGAAAGTAAGCTAAACCCTGATGTAGAGCCCAACACACGTCCCAATGTAGAGCCCAACACATGTCCCGACGTAGAGCTGAAAGTAAGCTAAATCCTGATGTAGAGCCCAACACAAATCTCGACGTAGAGCCCAACACACGTCCCGACGTAGAGTTGAAAGTAAGCTAAATCCTGATGTAGAGCCGAACACACGTCCCGACGTAGAGCCCAACACACGTCCCGACGTAGAGCTCAACACACGTCCCGACGTAGAGCCCAACACACGTCCCGACGTAGAGCCCAACGCACGTCCCGACGTAGAGCCCAACGCACGTCCCGACGTAGAGCCCAACGCACGTCCCGACGCAGAGACCAACACACGTCGCAACGTAGAGCCCAACACACGTCCCGACGTAGAGCTGAAAGTAAGCTAAATCCAGATGTAGAGCCCAATACACGTCCCGAAGTAGAGCCCAACGCACGTCCCGACTTAGAGCCCAACGCACGTCCCAACGTAGAGATGAAAGTACGCTAAATCCTGATGTAGAGCCCAACACACGTCCCGACGTAGAGCCCAACACACGTCCCGACGTAGAGCTGAAAGTAATCTAAATCCTGATGTAGAGCCCAACACACGTCCCGACGTAGAGCTGAAAGTAATTTAAATCCTGATGTAGAGCCCAACACACGTCCCGACGTAGAGCTGAAAATAAGCTAAATCCTGATGTAGAGCCCAACACACGTCCCGACGTAGAGCCCCACATACGTCCCGACGTAGAACCCAACACACGTCCCGACGTAGAGGTGAAAGTAAGGTAAACCCTGATGTCGAGCCCAACACACGTCCCCACGTAGAGCTGAAAAAAAGCTAAATCCTGATGTAGAGCCCAACACAAGTCCTGACGTAGAGCCCAACACACGTCCTGACGTAGAGCCCAACACAAGTCCCGACGTAGAGCACAACACACGTCCCGACGTAGAGACCAACACAAGTCCCGACGTAGAGCCCAACACACTTCCCGACGTAGAGACCAACACACGTCCTGACGTAGAGCCCAACACACGTCCCGACGCAGAGTCCAACACTCGTCGCGACGCAGAGCCCAACACACGTCCCGACGTAGAGCCCAACACACGTACCGACGTAGAGCCCAACACACGTCCCGACGTAGAGCTGAAAATACGCTAAATCCTGATGTAGAGCCCAACAGACGTCCTGACGTAGAGCCCAACACACGTCCCGACGTAGAGCTGAAAGTAAGCTAAATCCCGACGTAGAGCCCAACAGACGTCCTGACGTAGAGCCCAACACACATCCCGACATATAGCCCAACACACGTCCCGACGTAGAGCCCAACACACGTCCCGACGTAGAGCCCAACACACGTCCCGAGGTAGAGACCAAAACATGTCCCGACGTAGAGCCCAACACACGTCCCGACGTAGAGCCCAACACATATCCCGACGCAGACCTGAAAGTACGCTAAATTCTGATGTAGAGCCCAACACATGTCCCGACGTAGAGCCCAACACACGTCCCACATAGAGCTGAAAGTAAGCTAAATCCTGATGTAGACTCCAACACACATCCCGACGTAGAGCCCAACACACGTCCCGACGTAGAGATGAAAGTAATCTAAATCCTGATGTAGAGCCCAACACACGTCCCAACGTAGAGCCCAACACATGTCGCGACGTAGAGCTGAAAGTAAGCTAAATCCTGATGTAGAGCCCAACACACGTCCCGGCGTAGAGCCCAACACACGTCCCGGCGTAGAGCCCAACACACGTCCCGGCGTAGAGCCCAACACGCGTCCCAACGTAGTGACCAACACACGTCCCGACGTAGAGCTTAAAGTAAGCTAAATCCTGATGTAGAGCCCAACACACGTCCCGACGTAGAGCCCAACCCATGTCCCGACGTAGAGACCAACACACGTCTTGACGTAGAGCTGAAAGTACGCTAAATCCTGATGTAGAGCCCAACACACGTCCCGACGTAGAGCCCAACACATGTCCCGACGTAGAGCCCAACCCACATCCCGACGTAGAGCCCAACACACATCCCGACGTAGAGCCCAACACACGTCTTGACGTAGAGCTGAAAGTACGCTAAATCCTGATGTAGAGCCCAACACACGTCCCGACGTAGAGCCCAACACACGTCCCGACGTAGAGCTGACAGTACGCTAAATCCTGATGGAGAGCCCAACACATGTCCCAACGTAGAGCCCAGCAGACGTCTCGACATAGAGCCCAAGACACGTCCCGAAGTAGAGCTGAAAGTAAGCTAAGTCCTGATGTCGAGCCAAACACACGTCCCCACGTAGAGCTGAAAGTAAGCTAAATCCTGATGTAGAGCCCAACACACATCCCGACGTAGAGCCCAACACACGTCCCGAAGTAGAGCGGAAAGTACGTTAAATCCTGATGTCGAGCCCAACACACGTCCCGACGTAGAACCCAACACACGTCCCGACGTAGAGCCCAACACACGTCCCGAGGCAGACTCCAACACATGTCCCGACGTAGAGCCCAACACACGTCCCGACCTAGAGCCCAACACACGTCCCGACGTAGAGCTCAACACACGTCCCGACGTAGAGCTGAAAGTAAGCTAAATCCTGATGTTAAGCCCAACACACGTCCCGACGTAGAGCTGAAAGTAAGCTAAACCCTGATGTAGAGCCCAACACACGTCCCGACGTAGAGCCCAACACATGTCCCGACGTAGAGCCCAACCCACGTCCCGACGTAGAGCCCAACCCACGTCCCGACGTAGAGCCCAACCCACGTCCCAACGTAGAGCCCAACCCACATCCCGACGTAGAGCCCAACCCACGTGCCGACGTAGAGCCCAACACACGTGCCGACGTAGAGCCCAACACACGTCCCGACGTAGAGCCCAACACACGTCCCGACGTAGAGCCCAACAAACGTCCCGACGTAGAGCCCAACACACGTCCCAACGTAGAGCCCAACAGACGTCCCGACGTAGAGCCCAAAACATGTCCCGATATAGAGCCCAACATACGTCCCGACGTAGAGCCAAACACACGTCCCCACGTAGAGCTGAAAGTAAGCTAAATCCTGATGTAGAGCCCAACACACGTCCCGACATAGAGCCCAACACTCGCCCAGACGTAGAGCTGAAAGTAAGCTAAATCCTGATGTAGAGCCCAACACACGTCCCGACTTACAGCCCAACACTAGCCCAGACGTAGAGCTGAAAGTAAGCTAAATCCTGATGTAGAGCCCAACACACGTCCCAACGTAGAGCCCAACACATGTCCCAACGTAGAGCTGAAAGTAAGCTAAATCCTGATGTAGAGCCCAACACACGTCCCGACGTAGAGCCCAACACACGTCCCGAAGTAGACCTAAAAGTAAGCTAAATCCTGATGTAGAGCCCAACATACATCTCGACGTAGAGCCCAACACACAGCGCAACGTAGAACCCAACAGACGTCCCGACGTAGAGCCCAACACATGTCCCGACGTAGAGCCCAACACATGTCCCGACGTAGAGCCCAACACACGTCCCGACGCAGAGCTGAAAGTACGCTAAATCCTGAGTTAGAGCCCAACACACGTCCCGATGTAGAGCCCAACACACGTCCCAACGTAGAGCTGAAAGTAAGCTAAATCCTGATGTAGAGCCCAACACACGTCCCGACGTAGAGCCTAACACACGTCCCGACGTAGAGCCCAACACACGTCCCGACGTAGAGCTGACAGTACGCTAAATCCTGATGGAGAGCCCAACACATGTCCCAACGTAGAGCCCAGCAGACGTCTCGACATACAGCCCAAGACACGTCCCGAAGTAGAGCTGAAAGTAAGCTAAGTCCTGATGTCGAGCCAAACACACGTCCCCACGTAGAGCTGAAAGTAAGCTAAATCCTGATGTAGAGCCCAACACACATCCCGACGTAGAGCCCAACACACGTCCCGAAGTAGAGCGGAAAGTACGTTAAATCCTGATGTCGAGCCCAACACACGTCCCGACGTAGAACCCAACACACGTCCCGACGTAGAGCCCAACACACATCCCGACGTAGAGCCCAACGCACGTCCCGACGTAGAGCCCAGCACATGTCGCGACGTAGAGCTGAAAGTAAGATAAATCCTGATGTAGAGCCCAACACACGTCCCGGCGTAGAGCCCAACACACGTCCCGGCGTAGAGCCCAACACACGTCCCGGCGTAGAGCCCAACACGCGTCCCAACGTAGTGACCAACACACGTCCCGACGTAGAGCTTAAAGTAAGCTAAATCCTGATGTAGAGCCCAACACACGTCCCGACGTAGAGCCCAACACACGTCCCGACGTAGAGCCCAACACATGTCCCGACGTAGAGCCCAACCCACATCCCGACCTAGAGCCCAACACACATCCCGACGTAGAGCCCAACACACGTCTTGACGTAGAGCTGAAAGTACGCTAAATCCTGATGGAGAGCCCAACACATGTCCCAACGTAGAGCCCAGCAGACGTCTCGACATAGAGCCCAAGACACGTCCCGAAGTAGAGCTGAAAGTAAGCTAAGTCCTGATGTCGAGCCAAACACATGTCCCCACGTAGAGCTGAAAGTAAGCTAAATCCTGATGTAGAGCCAAACACACATCCCGACGTAGAGCCCAACACACGTCCCGAAGTAGAGCGGAAAGTACGTTAAATCCTGATGTCGAGCCCAACACACGTCCCGACGTAGAACCCAACACACGTCCCGACGTAGAGCCCAACACACGTCCCGACGTAGAGCCCAACACATGTCGCGACGTAGAGCTGAAAGTAAGCTAAATCCTGATGTAGAGCCCAACACACGTCCCGGCGTAGAGCCCAACACACGTCCCGGCGTAGAGCCCAACACACGTCCCGGCGTAGAGCCCAACACGCGTCCCAACGTAGTGACCAACACACGTCCCGACGTAGAGCTTAAAGTAAGCTAAATCCTGATGTAGAGCCCAACACACGTCCCGACGTAGAGCCCAACCCATGTCCCGACGTAGAGACCAACACACGTCTTGACGTAGAGCTGAAAGTACGCTAAATCCTGATGTAGAGCCCAACACACGTCCCGACGTAGAGCCCAACACACGTCCCGACGTAGAGCCCAACCCACATCCCGACGTAGAGCCCAACACACATCCCGACGTAGAGCCCAACACACGTCTTGACGTAGAGCTGAAAGTACGCTAAATCCTGATGTAGAGCCCAACACACGTCCCGACGTAGAGCCCAACACACGTCCCGACGTAGAGCTGACAGTACGCTAAATCCTGATGGAGAGCCCAACACATGTCCCAACGTAGAGCCCAGCAGACGTCTCGACATAGAGCCCAAGACACGTCCCGAAGTAGAGCTGAAAGTAAGCTAAGTCCTGATGTCGAGCCAAACACACGTCCCCACGTAGAGCTGAAAGTAAGCTAAATCCTGATGTAGAGCCCAACACACATCCCGACGTAGAGCCCAACACACGTCCCGAAGTAGAGCGGAAAGTACGTTAAATCCTGATGTCGAGCCCAACACACGTCCCGACGTAGAACCCAACACACGTCCCGACGTAGAGCCCAACACACGTCCCGAGGCAGACTCCAACACATGTCCCGAGGTAGAGCCCAACACACGTCCCGACCTAGAGCCCAACACACGTCCCGACGTAGAGCTCAACACACGTCCCGACGTAGAGCTGAAAGTAAGCTAAATCCTGATGTTAAGCCCAACACACGTCCCGACGTAGAGCCCAACACACGTCCCGACGTAGAGCTCAACACACGTCCCGACGTAGAGCCCAACACATGTCCCGACGTAGAGCTGAAAGTAAGCTAAATCCTGATGTAGAGCCCAACACAAATCTCGACGTAGAGCCCAACACACGTCCCGACGTAGAGCTGAAAGTAAGCTAAATCCTGATGTAGAGCCGAACACACATCCCGACGTAGAGCCCAACACACGTCCCGACGTAGAGCTCAACACACGTCCCGACGTAGAGCCCAACACACGTCCCGACGTAGAGCCCAACGCACGTCCCGACGTAGAGCCTAACGCACGTCCCGACGTAGAGCCCAACGCACGTCCCGACGCAGAGACCAACACACGTCGCAACGTAGAGCCCAACACACGTCCCGACGTAGAGCTGAAAGTAAGCTAAATCCAGATGTAGAGCCCAATACACGTCCCGAAGTAGAGCCCAACGCACGTCCCGACTTAGAGCCCAACGCACGTCCCGACGTAGAGCTGAAAGTACGCTAAATCCTGATGTAGAGCCCAACACACGTCCCGACGTAGAGCCCAACACACGTCCCGACGTAGAGCTGAAAGTAATCTAAATCCTGATGTAGAGCCCAACACACGTCCCGACGTAGAGCTGAAAGTAATTTAAATCCTGATGTAGAGCCCAACACACGTCCCGACGTAGAGCTGAAAATAAGCTAAATCCTGATGTAGAGCCCAACACACGTCCCGACGTAGAGCCCCACATACGTCCCGACGTAGAACCCAACACACGTCCCGACGTAGAGGTGAAAGTAAGGTAAACCCTGATGTCGAGCCCAACACACGTCCCCACGTAGAGCTGAAAAAAAGCTAAATCCTGATGTAGAGCCCAACACAAGTCCTGACGTAGAGCCCAACACACGTCCTGACGTAGAGCCCAACACAAGTCCCGACGTAGAGCACAACACACGTCCCGACGTAGAGACCAACACAAGTCCCGACGTAGAGCCCAACACACTTCCCGACGTAGAGACCAACACACGTCCTGACGTAGAGCCCAACACACGTCCCGACGCAGAGTCCAACACTCGTCGCGACGCAGAGTCCAACACTCGTCGCGACGCAGAGCCCAACACACGTCCCGACGTAGAGCTGACAGTACGCTAAATCCTGATGGAGAGCCCAACACATGTCCCAACGTAGAGCCCAGCAGACGTCTCGACATAGAGCCCAAGACACGTCCCGAAGTAGAGCTGAAAGTAAGCTAAGTCCTGATGTCGAGCCAAACACACGTCCCCACGTAGAGCTGAAAGTAAGCTAAATCCTGATGTAGAGCCCAACACACATCCCGACGTAGAGCCCAACACACGTCCCGAAGTAGAGCGGAAAGTACGTTAAATCCTGATGTCGAGCCCAACACACGTCCCGACGTAGAACCCAACACACGTCCCGACGTAGAGCCCAACACACGTCCCGAGGCAGACTCCAACACATGTCCCGAGGTAGAGCCCAACACACGTCCCGACCTAGAGCCCAACACACGTCCCGACGTAGAGCTCAACACACGTCCCGACGTAGAGCTGAAAGTAAGCTAAATCCTGATGTTAAGCCCAACACACGTCCCGACGTAGAGCCCAACACACGTCCCGACGTAGAGCTCAACACACGTCCCGACGTAGAGCCCAACACATGTCCCGACGTAGAGCTGAAAGTAAGCTAAATCCTGATGTAGAGCCCAACACAAATCTCGACGTAGAGCCCAACACACGTCCCGACGTAGAGCTGAAAGTAAGCTAAATCCTGATGTAGAGCCGAACACACGTCCCGACGTAGAGCCCAACACACGTCCCGACGTAGAGCTCAACACACGTCCCGACGTAGAGCCCAACACACGTCCCGACGTAGAGCCCAACGCACGTCCCGACGTAGAGCCCAACGCACGTCCCGACGTAGAGCCCAACGCACGTCCCGACGCAGAGACCAACACACGTCGCAACGTAGAGCCCAACACACGTCCCGACGTAGAGCTGAAAGTAAGCTAAACCCTGATGTAGAGCCCAACACACGTCCCGACGTAGAGCCCAACACATGTCCCGACGTAGAGCCCAACCCACGTCCCGACGTAGAGCCCAACCCACGTCCCAACGCAGAGCCCAACCCACATCCCGACGTAGAGCCCAACCCACGTGCCGACGTAGAGCCCAACACACGTCCCGACGTAGAGCCCAACACACGTCCCGACGTAGAGCCCAACACACGTCCCGACGTAGAGCCCAACAAACGTCCCGACGTAGAGCCCAACACAAGTCCCAACGTAGAGCCCAACAGACGTCCCGACGTAGAGCCCAAAACATGTCCCGATATAGAGCCCAACACACGTCCCGACGTAGAGCCAAACACACGTCCCCACTTAGAGCTGAAAGTAAGCTAAATCCTGATGTAGAGCCCAACACACGTCCCGACATAGAGCCCAACACTCGCCCAGACGTAGAGCTGAAAGTAAGCTAAATCCTGATGTAGAGCCCAACACACGTCCCGACTTACAGCCCAACAGTAGCCCAGACGTAGAGCTGAAAGGAAGCTAAATCCTGATGTAGAGCCCAACACACGTCCCAACGTAGAGCCCAACACATGTCCCAACGTAGAGCTGAAAGTAAGCTAAATCCTGATGTAGAGCCCAACACACGTCCCGACGTAGAGCCCAACACACGTCCCGACGTAGAGCTGAAAGTAAGCTAAATCCCGACGTAGAGCCCAACAGACGTCCTGACGTAGAGCCCAACACACATCCCGACATATAGCCCAACACACGTCCCGACGTAGAGCCCAACACACGTCCCGACGTAGAGCCCAACACACGTCCCGAGGTAGAGACCAAAACATGTCCCGACGTAGAGCCCAACACACGTCCCGACGTAGAGCCCAACACATATCCCGACGCAGACCTGAAAGTACGCTAAATTCTGATGTAGAGCCCAACACATGTCCCGACGTAGAGCCCAACACACGTCCCACATAGAGCTGAAAGTAAGCTAAATCCTGATGTAGACTCCAACACACATCCCGACGTAGAGCCCAACACACGTCCCGACGTAGAGATGAAAGTAATCTAAATCCTGATGTAGAGCCCAACACACGTCCCAACGTAGAGCCCAACACATGTCGCGACGTAGAGCTGAAAGTAAGCTAAATCCTGATGTAGAGCCCAACACACGTCCCGGCGTAGAGCCCAACACACGTCCCGGCGTAGAGCCCAACACACGTCCCGGCGTAGAGCCCAACACGCGTCCCAACGTAGTGACCAACACACGTCCCGACGTAGAGCTTAAAGTAAGCTAAATCCTGATGTAGAGCCCAACACACGTCCCGACGTAGAGCCCAACCCATGTCCCGACGTAGAGACCAACACACGTCTTGACGTAGAGCTGAAAGTACGCTAAATCCTGATGTAGAGCCCAACACACGTCCCGACGTAGAGCCCAACACATGTCCCGACGTAGAGCCCAACCCACATCCCGACGTAGAGCCCAACACACATCCCGACGTAGAGCCCAACACACGTCTTGACGTAGAGCTGAAAGTACGCTAAATCCTGATGTAGAGCCCAACACACGTCCCGACGTAGAGCCCAACACACGTCCCGACGTAGAGCTGACAGTACGCTAAATCCTGATGGAGAGCCCAACACATGTCCCAACGTAGAGCCCAGCAGACGTCTCGACATAGAGCCCAAGACACGTCCCGAAGTAGAGCTGAAAGTAAGCTAAGTCCTGATGTCGAGCCAAACACACGTCCCCACGTAGAGCTGAAAGTAAGCTAAATCCTGATGTAGAGCCCAACACACATCCCGACGTAGAGCCCAACACACGTCCCGAAGTAGAGCGGAAAGTACGTTAAATCCTGATGTCGAGCCCAACACACGTCCCGACGTAGAACCCAACACACGTCCCGACGTAGAGCCCAACACACGTCCCGAGGCAGACTCCAACACATGTCCCGACGTAGAGCCCAACACACGTCCCGACCTAGAGCCCAACACACGTCCCGACGTAGAGCTCAACACACGTCCCGACGTAGAGCTGAAAGTAAGCTAAAACCTGATGTTAAGCCCAACACACGTCCCGAGGTAGAGCTGAAAGTAAGCTAAACCCTGATGTAGAGCCCAACACACGTCCCGACGTAGAGCCCAACACATGTCCCGACGTAGAGCTGAAAGTAAGCTAAATCCTGATGTAGAGCCCAACACACGTCTCGACGTAGAGCCCAACACACGTCCCGACGTAGAGCTGAAAGTAAGCTAAATCCTGATGTAGAGCCGAACACACGTCCCGACGTAGAGCCCAACACACGTCCCGACGTAGAGCTCAACACACGTCCCGACGTAGAGCCCAACACACGTCCCGACGTAGAGCCCAACGCACGTCCCGACGTAGAGCCCAACGCACGTCCCGACGCAGAGACCAACACACGTCGCAACGTAGAGCCCAACACACGTCCCGACGTAGAGCTCAAAGTAAGCTAAATCCAGATGTAGAGCCCAATACACGTCCCGAAGTAGAGCCCAACGCACGTCCCGACGTAGAGCCCAACGCACGTCCCGACGTAGAGCTGAAAGTACGCTAAATCCTGATGTAGAGCCCAACACACGTCCCGACGTAGAGCTGAAAGTAATTTAAATCCTGATGTAGAGCCCAACACACGTCCCGACGTAGAGCTGAAAATAAGCTAAATCCTGATGTAGAGCCCAACACACGTCCCGACGTAGAGCCCCACATATGTCCCGACGTAGAACCCAACACACGTCCCGACGTAGAGGTGAAAGTAAGGTAAACCCTGATGTCGAGCCCAACACACGTCCCCACGTAGAGCTGAAAAAAAGCTAAATCCTGATGTAGAGCCCAACACAAGTCCTGACGTAGAGCCCAACACACGTCCTGACGTAGAGCCCAACACAAGTCCCGACGTAGAGCACAACACACGTCCCGACGTAGAGACCAACACAAGTCCCGACGTAGAGCCCAACACACGTCCCGACGTAGAGACCAACACACGTCCTGACGTAGAGCCCAACACACGTCCCGACGCAGAGTCCAACACTCGTCGCGACGCAGAGCCCAACACACGTCCCGACGTAGAGCCCAACACACGTCCCGACGTAGAGCTGAAAATACGCTAAATTCTGATGTAGAGCCCAACAGACGTCCTGACGTAGAGCCCAACACACGTCCCGACGTAGAGATGAAAGTAAGCTAAATCCCGACGTAGAGCCCAACAGACGTCCTGACGTAGAGCCCAACACACATCCCGACATATAGCCCAACACACGTCCCGACGTAGAGCCCAACACACGTCCCGAGGTAGAGCCCAAAACATGTCCCGACGTAGAGCCCAACACACGTCCCGACGTAGAGCCCAACACACATCCCGACGTAGACCTGAAAGTACGCTAAATTCTGATGTAGAGCCCAACAAATGTCCCGACCTAGAGCCCAACACACGTCCCGATGTAGAGCTGAAAGTAAGCTAAATCCTGATGTCGAGCCCAACACACGTCCCACATAGAGCTGAAAGTAAGCTAAATCCTGATGTAGACTCCAACACACATCCCGACGTAGAGCCCAACACACGTCCCGACGTAGAGATGAAAGTAATCTAAATCCTGATGTAGAGCCCAACACACGTCCCGACGTAGAGCCCAACACATGTCGCGACGTAGAGCTGAAAGTAAGCTAAATCCTGATGTAGAGCCCAACACACGTCCCGGCGTAGAGCCCAACACACGTCCCGGCGTAGAGCCCAACACGCGTCCCAACGTAGTGACCAACACACGTCCCGACGTAGAGCTTAAAGTAAGCTAAATCCTGATGTAGAGCCCAACACACGTCCCGACGTAGAGCCCAACCCATGTCCCGACGTAGAGCCCAACCCACATCCCGACGTAGAGCCCAACACACATCCCGACGTAGAGACCAACACACGTCTTGACGTAGAGCTGAAAGTACGCTAAATCCTGATGTAGAGCCCAACACACGTCCCGACGTAGAGCCCAACACACGTCCCGACGTAGACCTGAAAGTAAGCTAAATCCTGATGCCGAGCCTAACACACGTCCCAACGAAGAGCTCAAAGTAAGCTAAATCCTGATGTAGAGCCCAACACACATCCCGACGTAGAGCCCAACACATGTCCCGATGTAGAGCCAAACACACGTCCCGACGCAGAGCACAACACACGTCCCGACGTAGAGCCCAACACACGTCCCAACGTAGAGCCCAACACACGTCCCGACGTAGAGCTGAAAGTAAGCTAAATCCTGATGTAGAGCCCAACACACGACCCGACGTACAGCTGAATGTCAGCTAACTACAGACGTAGAACCCAACACACGTCCCGACGTAGGGCCCAACATACGTCCCGACGTAGGGCCCAACATACGTCCCAACGTAGAGCTGAAAGTTAGCTAACAACAGACGTAGAGCCCAACACAAGTCCCGACATGGAGCCCAACACACGTCCCGACGTAGAGCCCAACACACGTCCCGACGTAGAGCACAACACACGTCCCGACGTAGAGCTGAAATTAAGCTAAATCCTGATGTAGAGCCCAACACACGTCCCGACGTAGAGCCCAACGCACGTCCCGACGTAGAGCCCAACGCACGTCCCGACGTAGAGCCCAACGCACGTGCCGACGTAGAGCCCAACGCACGTGCCGACATAGAGCTGAAAGTTAGCTATCTACAGATGTAGAGCCCAACACACGTCCCGACGTAGAGCCCAACACACGTCCCGACGTAGAGCCCAACACACATCCCGACGTAGAGCCCAACACACGTCCCGATGTAGAGCCCAACACACATCCCGACGTAGAGCCCAACACACGTCCTGACGTAGATCTGAAAGTTATCTAACTACAGATGTAGAGCCCAACACTCGTCCCGACGTAGAGCCCAACACACTTCCCAACGCTGAGCCCATCACACGTCGCGACGTAGACCTGAAAGTAACCTAAGTCCTGATGTAGAGCCAAACACACGTCCCGACGTAGAGCCCAACACACGTCCCAACGAAGAGCCCAACACACGTCCCGACGTAGAGCTGAAAGTAAGCTAAATCCTGATGTAGAGTCCAACACACGTCCCGCACAGAGCCCAACACACGTCACGACGTAGAGCCCGACAGATGTCCCTACATAAAGCCCAACAGACGTCCCGACGTAGAGCCTGACAGACGTCCCGACATAAAGCCCAACACACGTACCGACGTAGAGCCCGAAAGACGTCCCGACGTAGAGCCCAAACCCACGTCCCGGCGTAGAGCCCAACCCATGTCCCGACGTGGAGCCCAACCCACGTCCCGACGGAGAGCCCAACCCACGTCTCGACGTAGAGCCCAAGCCACGTCCCGACGTAGAGCCCAAGCCACGTCTCGACGTAGAGCCCAACCCAGGTCCTGACGTAGAGCCCAACACACGTCCCGAGGCAGAATCCAAGACACGTCCCGACGTAGAGCCCGAAAGACGTCCCGACGTAGAGCCCAACCCACGTCCCGGCGTAGAGCCCAACCCATGTCCCGACGTGGAGCCCAACCCACGTCCCGACGTAGAGCCCAACCCACGTCCCGACGTAGAGCCCAAGCCACGTCCCGACGTAGAGCCCAAGCCACGTCCCGACGTAGAGCCCAACCCAGGTCCTGACGTAGAGCCCAACACACGTCCCGAGGCAGAATCCAAGACACGTCCCGACGTAGAGCCCAACACACGTCCCGACGTACAGCCCAACACACGTCCCTACGTAGAGCCCAACACACGTTCCGACGTAGAGCCCAGCACACATCCTGACGTAGAGCCCAGCACATGTCCCGACGTAGACACAAACTCACGTCCCGACGTAGAGCTGAAAGTAAGGTAAACACTGATGTAGAGCCCAACACACGTCCCGACGTAGAGCCCAACACATATCCCGATGTAGAGCCCAACACACGTCCCGACGTAGAGCCCAACACACATCCCGACGTAGACCTGAAAGTACGCTAAATTGTGATGTAGAGCCCAACACATGTCCCGACGTAGAGCCCAACACACGTCCCGACGTAGAGCTGAAAGTAAGCTAAATCCTGATGTCGAGCCCAACACACGTCCTCACGTAGAGCTGAAAGTAAGCTAAATCCTGATGTAGACACCAACACACATCCCGACGTAGAGCCCAAGACACGTCCCGACGTAGAGATGAAAGTAAGCTAAATCCTGATGTAGAGCCCAACACACGTCCCGACGTAGAGCCCAACACATGTCGCGACGTAGAGCTGAAAGTAAGCTAAATCCTGATGTAGAGCCCAACACACGTCCCGGCGTAGAGCCCAACAGACGTCCCGGCGTAGAGCCCAACACACGCCCCGGCGTAGAGCCCAACACACGCCCCGGCGTAGAGCCCAACACACGCCCCGGCGTAGAGCCCAACACACGTCCCGACGTAGAGCCCAACACACGTCCCAACGTAGTGACCAACACACGTCCCGACGTAGAGCTTAAAGGAAGCTAAATCCTGATGTAGAGCCCAACACACGTCCCGACGTAGAGCCCAACCCACGTCCCGACGTAGAGCCCAACCCACGTCCCGACGTAGAGCCCAACACACATCCCGACGTAGAGCCCAACACACATCCCGACGTAGAGCCCAACACACGTCTTGACGTAGAGCTGAAAGTACGCTAAATCCTGATGTAGAGCCCAACACACGTCCCGACGTAGAGCTGACAGTACGCTAAATCCTGATGGAGAGCCCAACACATGTCCCAACGTAGAGCCCAGCAGACGTCTCGACATAGAGCCCAAGACACGTCCCGAAGTAGAGCTGAAAGTAAGCTAAGTCCTGATGTCGAGCCAAACACAGGTCCCCACGTAGAGCTGAAAGTAAGCTAAATCCTGATGTAGAGCCCAACACACATCCCGACGTAGAGCCCAACACACGTCCCGAAGTAGAGCGGAAAGTACGTTAAATCCTGATGTCGAGCTCAACACACGTCCCGACGTAGAGCCCAACACACGTCCCGAGGCAGACTCCAACACATGTCCCGACGTAGAGCCCAACACACGTCCCGACCTAGAGCCCAACACACGTCCCGACGTAGAGCTCAACACACGTCCCGACGTAGAGCTGAAAGTAAGCTAAATCCTGATGTTAAGCCCAACACACGTCCCGACGTAGAGCTGAAAGTAAGATAAACCCTGATGTAGAGACCAACACACGTCCCGACGTAGAGCCCAACACATGTCCCGACGTAGAGCTGAAAGTACGCTAAATTCTGATGTAGAGCCCAACACATGTCCCGACGTAGAGCCCAACACACGTCCCGATGTAGAGCTGAAAGTAAGCTAAATCCTGATGTCGAGCCCAACACACGTCCCACATAGAGCTGAAAGTAAGCTAAATCCTGATGTAGACTCCAACACACATCCCGACGTAGAGCCCAACACACGTCCCGACGTAGAGATGAAAGTAATCCAAATCCTGATGTAGAGCCCAACACACGTCCCGACGTAGAGCCCAACACATGTCGCGACGTAGAGCTGAAAGTAAGCTAAATCCTGATGTAGAGCCCAACACACGTCCCGGCATAGAGCCCAACACACGTCCCGGCGTAGAGCCCAACACCCGTCCCAACGTAGTGACCAACACACGTCCCGACGTAGAGCTTAAAGTAAGCTAAATCCTGATGTAGAGCCCAACACACGTCCCGACGTAGAGCCCAACCCATGTCCCGACGTAGAGCCCAACCCTCATCCCGACGAAGAGCCCAACACACATTCCGATGTAGAGACCAACACACGTCTTGACGTAGAGCTGAAAGTACGCTAAATCCTGATGTAGAGCCCAACACACGTCCCGACGTAGAGCCCAACACACGTCCCGACGTAGACCTGAAAGTAAGCTAAATCCTGATGCCGAGCCTAACACATGTCCCAACGAAGAGCTCAAAGTAAGCTAAATCCTGATGTAGAGCCCAACACACATCCCGACGTAGAGCCCAACACATGTCCCGATGTAGAGCCAAACACACGTCCCGACGTAGAGCACAACACACGTCCCGACGTAGAGCCCAACACACGTCCCGACATAGAGCCCAACACACGTCCCGATGTAGAGCTGAAAGTAAGCTAAATCCTGATGTAGAGCCCAACACACGACCCGACGTACAGCTGAAAGACAGCTAACTACAGACGTAGAGCCCAACACACGTCTCGATGTAGAGCTGAACGTTAGCTAACTACAGACGTAGAACCCAACACACGTCCCGACGTAGGGCCCAACTCACGTACCGACGTAGGGCCCAACACACGTACCGACGTAGGGCCCAACACACGTCCCGACGTAGGGCCCAACATACGTCCCAACGTAGAGCTGAAAGTTAGCTAACAACAGACGTAGAGCCCAACACAAGTCCCGACATGGAGCCCAACACACGTCCCGACGTAGAGCCCAACACACGTCCCGACGTAGAGCCCAACACACTTCCCGACGTAGAGCTGAAATTAAGCTAAATCCTGATATAGAGCCCAACACACGTCCCGACGTAGAGCCCAACACACGTCCCGACGTAGAGCCCAAAACACATCCCGACGTAGAGCCCAACACACGTCCCGACGTAGAGAACAACACACGTCCCGATGTAGAGCCCAACACACGTCCCGATGTAGATCTGAAAGTTATCTAACTACAGATGTAGAGCCCAACACTCGTCCCGACGTAGAGCCCAACACACTTCCCAACGTTGAGCCCAACACACGTACCGACGTAGAGCCCAACACACGTCCCGACGAAGAGCCCAACACACGTCCCGACGTAGAGCTGAAAGTAAGCTAAATCCAGACGTAGAGCCCAACAGACGTCCCGACGAAGAGCCCAACACACGTCCCGACGTAGAGCCCAGCACACGTCCCGACGTAGAGCCCAAGACACGTCCCGAATTAGAGCTGAAAGTAAGCTAAATCCTGATGTCGTGCCCAACACACGTCCCCACGTAGAGCTGAAAGTAAGCTAAATCCTGATGTAGAGCCCAACACACATCCCGACGTAGTGCCCAACACACGTCCCGACGTAGAGCTGAAAGTACGCTAAATCCTGACGTAGAGCCCAACACACGTCCCGACGTAGAGCCCAACACACGTCCCGACGTAGAGCCCAACACACGTCCCCACGTAGACCTGAAAGAAAGCTAAATCCTGATGTAGAGCCCAACACATGTCCCGACGTAGAGCCCAACACACGTCCCGACGAAGAGCTGAAAGTAATCCAAATCCTGATGTAGAGCCCAACACACGTCCCGACGTAGAGCCCAACACATGTCCCGACGTAGAGCTAAAAGTAAGCTAAATCCTCATGTACAGCCCAACACACGTCCCGACGTAGAGCCCAACACACGTCCCGACGTAGAGCCCAACACACGTCCCGATATGGAGCCCAACACACTTCCCGACGTAGAGCCCAACACACGTCCCGACGTAGAGCCCAACACACGTCCCGAGGTAGAGCCCAAAACATGTCCCGACGTAGAGCCCAACACACGTCCCGACGTAGAGCCCAACACACATCCCGACGTAGACCTGAAAGTACGCTAAATTCTGATGTAGAGCCCAACACATGTCCCGACCTAGAGCCCAACACACGTCCCGAGGTAGAGCTGAAAGTAAGCTAAATCCTGATGTAGAGCCCAACACACGTCCCGACGTAGAGCTGAAAGTAAGCTAAATCCTGATGTAGAGTCCAACACACGTCCCGACGTAGAGCTGAAAGTAAGCTAAATCCTGATGTAGAGTCCAACACACGTCCCGACGTAGAGCCCAACACACGTCCCGAGGCAGACTCCAACACACGTCGCGACGTAGAGCCCAGCACACGTCCCGACGTAGAGCCCAGCACACGTCCCGACGTAGAGCCCAGCACACGTCCCGACGTAGAGCTGAAAGTAAGGTAAACCCTGATGTAGAACCCAACACACGTCCCGACGTAGAGCCCAACACACGTCCCGACGTAGAGCTGAAATTAACCTAAATCCTGACGTAGAGCCAAACACACGTCCCGACGTAGAGCCCAACACACGTCCCGACGTAGAGCCCAACACACGTCCCGACGTAGAGCCCAACGCACGTCCCGACGTAGAGCTGAATGTTAGCTAACTACAGACGTAGAGCCTAACGCACGTCCCGACGTAGAGCCCAACACACGTCCCGACGTAGAGCCCAACGCACGTCCCGACGTAGAGCCCAACGCACGTCCCGACGTAGAGCTGAAAGTAAGCTAAATCCTGACGTAGAGCCCAACGCACGTCCCGACGTAGAGCTGAAAGTAAGCTAAATCCTGACGTAGAGCCCAATGCACGTCCCGACGTAGAGCCCAACGCACGTCCCGACGTAGAGCCCAACGCACGTCCCGACGTAGAGCTGAAAGTAAGCTAAATCCTGACGTAGAGCCCAACTCACGTCCCGACGTAGAGCCCAACGCACGTCCCGACGTAGAGCCCAATGCACGTCCCGACGTAGAGCCCAACGCACGTCCCGACGTAGAGCTGAATGTAAGCTAAATCCTGACGTAGAGCCCAACGCACATCCCGACGTAGACCCCAACGCACGTCTCGACGTAGAGCCCAACGCACGTCCCGACGTAGAGCCCAACGCACGTCCCGACGTAGAGCCCAACTCACGTCCCGACGTAGAGCCCAACACACGTCGCGACGTAGAGCCCAACACACGTCGCGACGTAGAGCCCAACACACGTCCCGACGTAGAGCTGAAAGTAAGCTAAATCCTGATGTAGTGCCCAACACACGTCCCGACGTAGTGCCCAACACACGACCCGACGTAGAGCTGAAATTAACCTAAATCCTGATGTAGATCCCAACACACGTCCCGACGTAGAGCCCAACGCACGTCCCGACGTAGAGCCCAACGCACGTCCCGACCTAGTGCCCAACACACGACCCGACGTAGAGCTGAAATTAACCTAAATCCTGACGTAGAGCCCAACACACGTCCCGACGTAGAGCCCAACGCACGTCCCGACGTAGAGCCCAACGCACGTCCCGACGTAGAGCCCAACGCACGTCCCGACGTAGAGCTGAAAGTTAGCTAACTACAGACGTAGAGCCTAACGCACGTCCCGACGTAGAGCCCAACACACGTCCCGACGTAGAGCCCAACGCACGTCCCGACGCAGAGCCCAACGCACGTCCCTACGTAGAGCTGAAAGTAAGCTAAATCCTGACGTAGAGCCCAACGCACGTCCCGACGTAGAGCTGAAAGTAAGCTAAATCCTGACGTAGAGCCCAACGCACGTCCCGACGTAGAGCCCAACGCACGTCCCGACGTAGAGCCCAACGCACGTCCCGACGTAGAGCTGAAAGTAAGCTAAATCCTGACGTAGAGCCCAACTCACGTCCCGACGTAGAGCCAAACGCACATCCCGACGTAGAGCCCAACGCACGTCCCGACGTAGAGCCCAACGCACGTCCCGACGTAGAGCTGAATGTAAGCTAAATCCTGACATAGAGCCCAACGCACGTCCCGACGTAGAGCCCAACGCACGTCCCGACGTAGAGCCCAACGCACGTCCCGACGTAGAGCTGAATGTAAGCTAAATCCTGACGTAGAGCCCAACGCACATCCCGACGTAGAGCCCAACGCACGTCCCGACGTAGACCCCAACGCACGTCCCGACGTAGAGCTTAAATTAAGCTAAATCCTGACGTAGAGCCCAACGCACGTCCCGACGTAGAGCCCAACGCACGTTCCGACGTAGAGCCCAACGCAGGTCCCGACGTAGAGCTGAAAGTTAGCTCACTACAGACGTAGAGCCCAACACACTTCCCAACGAAGAGCCCAAAGCACGTCCCGACGTAGAGCCCAACGCACGTCCCGACGTAGAGCCCAACGCACGTCCCGACGTAGAGCTGAAAGTAAGATAAATCCTGACGTAGAGCCCAACGCACATCCCGACGTATATCCCAACGCACGTCCCGACGTAGAGCCCAACGCACGTCCCGACGTAGAGCCCAACGCACGTCCCGACGTAGAGCTGAAAGTAAGCTAAATCCCGATGTAGAGCCCAACGCACGTCCCGACGTAGAGCCGAAAGTTAGCTCACTACAGACGTAGAGCCCAACGCACGTCCCGACGTAGAGCCCAACGCATGTCCCGACATAGAGCCCAACGCACGTCCCGACGTAGAGCCCAATGCACGTCCCGACGTAGAGCCCAACGCACGTCCCGACGTAGAGCTGAAAGTTAGGCCACTACAGACGTAGAGTCCAACGCACGTCCCGACGTAGAGCCCAACGCACGTCTCGACGTAGAGCCCAATGCACGTCCCGACGTAGAGCTGTAAGTAAGCTAAATCCTGATGTAGAGCCCAACGCACGTCCCGACGTAGAGCCCAATGCACGTCCCGACGTAGAGCCCAACGCACGTCCCGACGTAGAGCTGAAAGTAAGCTAAATCCTGACGTAGAGCCCAACGCACGTCCCGACGTAGAGCCCAATGCACGTCCCGACGTAGAGCCCAACGCACGTCCCGACGTAGAGCCCAACGCACGTCCCGACGTAGAGCTGAAAGTAAGCTAAATCCTGAGGTAGAGCCCAAAGCACATCCCGACGTAGAGCCCAACGCACGTCCCGACGTAGAGCCCAACGCACGTCCCGACGTAGAGCTGAAAGTTAGCTAACTACAGATGTAGAGGCCAACGCACGTCCCGACGTAGAGGCTAACGCACGTCCCGACGTAGAGGCCAACGCACGTCCCGACGTAGAGCTGAAAGTAAGCTAAATCCCGACGTAGAGCCCAACGCACGTCCCGACGTAGAACCCTACGCACGTCCCGACGTAGAGCCCAACGCACGTCCCGACGTAGAGCCCAACGCACGTCCCGACGTAGAGCTGAAAGTAAGCTAAATCCCGACGTAGAGCCCAACGCACGTCCCGACGTAGAGCCCAACGCACGTCCCGACGTAGAGCTGAAAGTTAGCTAACTACAGACGTAGAGCCCAACGCGCGTCCCGACGTAGAGCCCAACGCACGTCCCGACGTAGAGCCCAACGCACGTCCCGACGTAGAGTTGAAACTTAGCTAACTACAGACGTAGAGCCCAACGCACGTCCCGACGTAGAGCCCAATGCACGTCCCGACGTAGAGCCCAACGCACGTCCCGACGTAGAGCTGAAAGTAAGCTAAATCCCGACGTAGAGCCCAACGCACGTCCCGACGTAGAGCTGAAAGTAAGCTAAATCCTGATGTAGAGCCCAACACACGTCCCGACGTAGAGCCCAACGCACGTCCCGACGTAGAGCCCAACGCACGTCCCGACGTAGAGCCCAACGCACGTGCCGACGTAGAGCCCAACGCACGTGCCGACATAGAGCTGAAAGTTAGCTATCTACAGATGTAGAGCCCAACACACGTCCCGACGTAGAGCCCAACACACGTCCCGACGTAGAGCCCAACACACATCCCGACGTAGAGCCCAACACACGTCCCGATGTAGAGCCCAACACACATCCCGACGTAGAGCCCAACACACGTCCTGACGTAGATCTGAAAGTTATCTAACTACAGATGTAGAGCCCAACACTCGTCCCGACGTAGAGCCCAACACACTTCCCAACGCTGAGCCCATCACACGTCGCGACGTAGACCTGAAAGTAACCTAAGTCCTGATGTAGAGCCAAACACACGTCCCGACGTAGAGCCCAACACACGTCCCAACGAAGAGCCCAACACACGTCCCGACGTAGAGCTGAAAGTAAGCTAAATCCTGATGTAGAGTCCAACACACGTCCCGCACAGAGCCCAACACACGTCACGACGTAGAGCCCGACAGATGTCCCGACATAAAGCCCAACAGACGTCCCGACGTAGAGCCTGACAGACGTCCCGACATAAAGCCCAACACACGTACCGACGTAGAGCCCGAAAGACGTCCCGACGTAGAGCCCAAACCCACGTCCCGGCGTAGAGCCCAACCCATGTCCCGACGTGGAGCCCAACCCACGTCCCGACGGAGAGCCCAACCCACGTCTCGACGTAGAGCCCAAGCCACGTCCCGACGTAGAGCCCAAGCCACGTCTCGACGTAGAGCCCAACCCAGGTCCTGACGTAGAGCCCAACACACGTCCCGAGGCAGAATCCAAGACACGTCCCGACGTAGAGCCCGAAAGACGTCCCGACGTAGAGCCCAACCCACGTCCCGGCGTAGAGCCCAACCCATGTCCCGACGTGGAGCCCAACCCACGTCCCGACGTAGAGCCCAACCCACGTCCCGACGTAGAGCCCAAGCCACGTCCCGACGTAGAGCCCAAGCCACGTCCCGACGTAGAGCCCAACCCAGGTCCTGACGTAGAGCCCAACACACGTCCCGAGGCAGAATCCAAGACACGTCCCGACGTAGAGCCCAACACACGTCCCGACGTACAGCCCAACACACGTCCCTACGTAGAGCCCAACACACGTTCCGACGTAGAGCCCAGCACACATCCTGACGTAGAGCCCAGCACATGTCCCGACGTAGACACAAACTCACGTCCCGACGTAGAGCTGAAAGTAAGGTAAACACTGATGTAGAGCCCAACACACGTCCCGACGTAGAGCCCAACACATATCCCGATGTAGAGCCCAACACACGTCCCGACGTAGAGCCCAACACACATCCCGACGTAGACCTGAAAGTACGCTAAATTGTGATGTAGAGCCCAACACATGTCCCGACGTAGAGCCCAACACACGTCCCGACGTAGAGCTGAAAGTAAGCTAAATCCTGATGTCGAGCCCAACACACGTCCTCACGTAGAGCTGAAAGTAAGCTAAATCCTGATGTAGACACCAACACACATCCCGACGTAGAGCCCAAGACACGTCCCGACGTAGAGATGAAAGTAAGCTAAATCCTGATGTAGAGCCCAACACACGTCCCGACGTAGAGCCCAACACATGTCGCGACGTAGAGCTGAAAGTAAGCTAAATCCTGATGTAGAGCCCAACACACGTCCCGGCGTAGAGCCCAACAGACGTCCCGGCGTAGAGCCCAACACACGCCCCGGCGTAGAGCCCAACACACGCCCCGGCGTAGAGCCCAACACACGCCCCGGCGTAGAGCCCAACACACGTCCCGACGTAGAGCCCAACACACGTCCCAACGTAGTGACCAACACACGTCCCGACGTAGAGCTTAAAGGAAGCTAAATCCTGATGTAGAGCCCAACACACGTCCCGACGTAGAGCCCAACCCACGTCCCGACGTAGAGCCCAACCCACGTCCCGACGTAGAGCCCAACACACATCCCGACGTAGAGCCCAACACACATCCCGACGTAGAGCCCAACACACGTCTTGACGTAGAGCTGAAAGTACGCTAAATCCTGATGTAGAGCCCAACACACGTCCCGACGTAGAGCTGACAGTACGCTAAATCCTGATGGAGAGCCCAACACATGTCCCAACGTAGAGCCCAGCAGACGTCTCGACATAGAGCCCAAGACACGTCCCGAAGTAGAGCTGAAAGTAAGCTAAGTCCTGATGTCGAGCCAAACACAGGTCCCCACGTAGAGCTGAAAGTAAGCTAAATCCTGATGTAGAGCCCAACACACATCCCGACGTAGAGCCCAACACACGTCCCGAAGTAGAGCGGAAAGTACGTTAAATCCTGATGTCGAGCTCAACACACGTCCCGACGTAGAGCCCAACACACGTCCCGAGGCAGACTCCAACACATGTCCCGACGTAGAGCCCAACA
This sequence comes from Leptosomus discolor, assembly GCF_034619465.1. Taxonomy (NCBI): domain Eukaryota; kingdom Metazoa; phylum Chordata; class Aves; order Leptosomiformes; family Leptosomidae; genus Leptosomus; species Leptosomus discolor. Next base: position 9,532,644 of record NC_141405.1, read on the forward strand.
CACGTCCCGACCTAGAGCCCAACACACGTCCCGACGTAGAGCTCAACACACGTCCCGACGTAGAGCTGAAAGTAAGCTAAATCCTGATGTTAAGCCCAACACACGTCCCGACGTAGAGCTGAAAGTAAGATAAACCCTGATGTAGAGACCAACACACGTCCCGACGTAGAGCCCAACACATGTCCCGACGTAGAGCTGAAAGTACGCTAAATTCTGATGTAGAGCCCAACACATGTCCCGACGTAGAGCCCAACACACGTCCCGATGTAGAGCTGAAAGTAAGCTAAATCCTGATGTCGAGCCCAACACACGTCCCACATAGAGCTGAAAGTAAGCTAAATCCTGATGTAGACTCCAACACACATCCCGACGTAGAGCCCAACACACGTCCCGACGTAGAGATGAAAGTAATCCAAATCCTGATGTAGAGCCCAACACACGTCCCGACGTAGAGCCCAACACATGTCGCGACGTAGAGCTGAAAGTAAGCTAAATCCTGATGTAGAGCCCAACACACGTCCCGGCATAGAGCCCAACACACGTCCCGGCGTAGAGCCCAACACCCGTCCCAACGTAGTGACCAACACACGTCCCGACGTAGAGCTTAAAGTAAGCTAAATCCTGATGTAGAGCCCAACACACGTCCCGACGTAGAGCCCAACCCATGTCCCGACGTAGAGCCCAACCCTCATCCCGACGAAGAGCCCAACACACATTCCGATGTAGAGACCAACACACGTCTTGACGTAGAGCTGAAAGTACGCTAAATCCTGATGTAGAGCCCAACACACGTCCCGACGTAGAGCCCAACACACGTCCCGACGTAGACCTGAAAGTAAGCTAAATCCTGATGCCGAGCCTAACACACGTCCCAACGAAGAGCTCAAAGTAAGCTAAATCCTGATGTAGAGCCCAACACACATCCCGACGTAGAGCCCAACACATGTCCCGATGTAGAGCCAAACACACGTCCCGACGTAGAGCACAACACACGTCCCGACGTAGAGCCCAACACACGTCCCGACATAGAGCCCAACACACGTCCCGATGTAGAGCTGAAAGTAAGCTAAATCCTGATGTAGAGCCCAACACACGACCCGACGTACAGCTGAAAGACAGCTAACTACAGACGTAGAGCCCAACACACGTCTCGATGTAGAGCTGAACGTTAGCTAACTACAGACGTAGAACCCAACACACGTCCCGACGTAGGGCCCAACTCACGTACCGACGTAGGGCCCAACACACGTACCGACGTAGGGCCCAACACACGTCCCGACGTAGGGCCCAACATACGTCCCAACGTAGAGCTGAAAGTTAGCTAACAACAGACGTAGAGCCCAACACAAGTCCCGACATGGAGCCCAACACACGTCCCGACGTAGAGCCCAACACACGTCCCGACGTAGAGCCCAACACACTTCCCGACGTAGAGCTGAAATTAAGCTAAATCCTGATATAGAGCCCAACACACGTCCCGACGTAGAGCCCAACACACGTCCCGACGTAGAGCCCAAAACACATCCCGACGTAGAGCCCAACACACGTCCCGACGTAGAGAACAACACACGTCCCGATGTAGAGCCCAACACACGTCCCGATGTAGATCTGAAAGTTATCTAACTACAGATGTAGAGCCCAACACTCGTCCCGACGTAGAGCCCAACACACTTCCCAACGTTGAGCCCAACACACGTACCGACGTAGAGCCCAACACACGTCCCGACGAAGAGCCCAACACACGTCCCGACGTAGAGCTGAAAGTAAGCTAAATCCAGACGTAGAGCCCAACAGACGTCCCGACGAAGAGCCCAACACACGTCCCGACGTAGAGCCCAGCACACGTCCCGACGTAGAGCCCAAGACACGTCCCGAATTAGAGCTGAAAGTAAGCTAAATCCTGATGTCGTGCCCAACACACGTCCCCACGTAGAGCTGAAAGTAAGCTAAATCCTGATGTAGAGCCCAACACACATCCCGACGTAGTGCCCAACACACGTCCCGACGTAGAGCTGAAAGTACGCTAAATCCTGACGTAGAGCCCAACACACGTCCCGACGTAGAGCCCAACACACGTCCCGACGTAGAGCCCAACACACGTCCCCACGTAGACCTGAAAGAAAGCTAAATCCTGATGTAGAGCCCAACACATGTCCCGACGTAGAGCCCAACACACGTCCCGACGAAGAGCTGAAAGTAATCCAAATCCTGATGTAGAGCCCAACACACGTCCCGACGTAGAGCCCAACACATGTCCCGACGTAGAGCTAAAAGTAAGCTAAATCCTCATGTACAGCCCAACACACGTCCCGACGTAGAGCCCAACACACGTCCCGACGTAGAGCCCAACACACGTCCCGACATGGAGCCCAACACACTTCCCGACGTAGAGCCCAACACACGTCCCGACGTAGAGCCCAACACACGTCCCGAGGTAGAGCCCAAAACATGTCCCGACGTAGAGCCCAACACACGTCCCGACGTAGAGCCCAACACACGTCCCGAGGTAGAGCCCAAAACATGTCCCGACGTAGAGCCCAACACACGTCCCGACGTAGAGCCCAACACACATCCCGACGTAGACCTGAAAGTACGCTAAATTCTGATGTAGAGCCCAACACATGTCCCGACCTAGAGCCCAACACACGTCCCGAGGTAGAGCTGAAAGTAAGCTAAATCCTGATGTAGAGCCCAACACACGTCCCGACGTAGAGCTGAAAGTAAGCTAAATCCTGATGTAGAGTCCAACACACGTCCCGACGTAGAGCTGAAAGTAAGCTAAATCCTGATGTAGAGTCCAACACACGTCCCGACGTAGAGCCCAACACACGTCCCGAGGCAGACTCCAACACACGTCGCGACGTAGAGCCCAGCACACGTCCCGACGTAGAGCCCAGCACACGTCCCGACGTAGAGCCCAGCACACGTCCCGACGTAGAGCTGAAAGTAAGGTAAACCCTGATGTAGAACCCAACACACGTCCCGACGTAGAGCCCAACACACGTCCCGACGTAGAGCTGAAATTAACCTAAATCCTGACGTAGAGCCAAACACACGTCCCGACGTAGAGCCCAACACACGTCCCGACGTAGAGCCCAACACACGTCCCGACGTAGAGCCCAACGCACGTCCCGACGTAGAGCTGAATGTTAGCTAACTACAGACGTAGAGCCTAACGCACGTCCCGACGTAGAGCCCAACACACGTCCCGACGTAGAGCCCAACGCACGTCCCGACGTAGAGCCCAACGCACGTCCCGACGTAGAGCTGAAAGTAAGCTAAATCCTGACGTAGAGCCCAACGCACGTCCCGACGTAGAGCTGAAAGTAAGCTAAATCCTGACGTAGAGCCCAATGCACGTCCCGACGTAGAGCCCAACGCACGTCCCGACGTAGAGCCCAACGCACGTCCCGACGTAGAGCTGAAAGTAAGCTAAATCCTGACGTAGAGCCCAACTCACGTCCCGACGTAGAGCCCAACGCACGTCCCGACGTAGAGCCCAATGCACGTCCCGACGTAGAGCCCAACGCACGTCCCGACGTAGAGCTGAATGTAAGCTAAATCCTGACGTAGAGCCCAACGCACATCCCGACGTAGACCCCAACGCACGTCTCGACGTAGAGCCCAACGCACGTCCCGACGTATAGCCCAACGCACGTCCCGACGTAGAGCCCAACTCACGTCCCGACGTAGAGCCCAACACACGTCGCGACGTAGAGCCCAACACACGTCGCGACGTAGAGCCCAACACACGTCCCGACGTAGAGCTGAAAGTAAGCTAAATCCTGATGTAGTGCCCAACACACGTCCCGACGTAGTGCCCAACACACGACCCGACGTAGAGCTGAAATTAACCTAAATCCTGATGTAGATCCCAACACACGTCCCGACGTAGAGCCCAACGCACGTCCCGACGTAGAGCCCAACGCACGTCCCGACCTAGTGCCCAACACACGACCCGACGTAGAGCTGAAATTAACCTAAATCCTGACGTAGAGCCCAACACACGTCCCGACGTAGAGCCCAACGCACGTCCCGACGTAGAGCCCAACGCACGTCCCGACGTAGAGCCCAACGCACGTCCCGACGTAGAGCTGAAAGTTAGCTAACTACAGACGTAGAGCCTAACGCACGTCCCGACGTAGAGCCCAACACACGTCCCGACGTAGAGCCCAACGCACGTCCCGACGCAGAGCCCAACGCACGTCCCTACGTAGAGCTGAAAGTAAGCTAAATCCTGACGTAGAGCCCAACGCACGTCCCGACGTAGAGCTGAAAGTAAGCTAAATCCTGACGTAGAGCCCAACGCACGTCCCGACGTAGAGCCCAACGCACGTCCCGACGTAGAGCCCAACGCACGTCCCGACGTAGAGCTGAAAGTAAGCTAAATCCTGACGTAGAGCCCAACTCACGTCCCGACGTAGAGCCAAACGCACATCCCGACGTAGAGCCCAACGCACGTCCCGACGTAGAGCCCAACGCACGTCCCGACGTAGAGCTGAATGTAAGCTAAATCCTGACATAGAGCCCAACGCACGTCCCGACGTAGAGCCCAACGCACGTCCCGACGTAGAGCCCAACGCACGTCCCGACGTAGAGCTGAATGTAAGCTAAATCCTGACGTAGAGCCCAACGCACATCCCGACGTAGAGCCCAACGCACGTCCCGACGTAGACCCCAACGCACGTCCCGACGTAGAGCTTAAATTAAGCTAAATCCTGACGTAGAGCCCAACGCACGTCCCGACGTAGAGCCCAACGCACGTTCCGACGTAGAGCCCAACGCAGGTCCCGACGTAGAGCTGAAAGTTAGCTCACTACAGACGTAGAGCCCAACACACTTCCCAACGAAGAGCCCAAAGCACGTCCCGACGTAGAGCCCAACGCACGTCCCGACGTAGAGCCCAACGCACGTCCCGACGTAGAGCTGAAAGTAAGATAAATCCTGACGTAGAGCCCAACGCACATCCCGACGTATATCCCAACGCACGTCCCGACGTAGAGCCCAACGCACGTCCCGACGTAGAGCCCAACGCACGTCCCGACGTAGAGCTGAAAGTAAGCTAAATCCCGATGTAGAGCCCAACGCACGTCCCGACGTAGAGCCGAAAGTTAGCTCACTACAGACGTAGAGCCCAACGCACGTCCCGACGTAGAGCCCAACGCATGTCCCGACATAGAGCCCAACGCACGTCCCGACGTAGAGCCCAATGCACGTCCCGACGTAGAGCCCAACGCACGTCCCGACGTAGAGCTGAAAGTTAGGCCACTACAGACGTAGAGTCCAACGCACGTCCCGACGTAGAGCCCAACGCACGTCTCGACGTAGAGCCCAATGCACGTCCCGACGTAGAGCTGTAAGTAAGCTAAATCCTGATGTAGAGCCCAACGCACGTCCCGACGTAGAGCCCAATGCACGTCCCGACGTAGAGCCCAACGCACGTCCCGACGTAGAGCTGAAAGTAAGCTAAATCCTGACGTAGAGCCCAACGCACGTCCCGACGTAGAGCCCAATGCACGTCCCGACGTAGAGCCCAACGCACGTCCCGACGTAGAGCCCAACGCACGTCCCGACGTAGAGCTGAAAGTAAGCTAAATCCTGAGGTAGAGCCCAAAGCACATCCCGACGTAGAGCCCAACGCACGTCCCGACGTAGAGCCCAACGCACGTCCCGACGTAGAGCTGAAAGTTAGCTAACTACAGATGTAGAGGCCAACGCACGTCCCGACGTAGAGGCTAACGCACGTCCCGACGTAGAGGCCAACGCACGTCCCGACGTAGAGCTGAAAGTAAGCTAAATCCCGACGTAGAGCCCAACGCACGTCCCGACGTAGAACCCTACGCACGTCCCGACGTAGAGCCCAACGCACGTCCCGACGTAGAGCCCAACGCACGTCCCGACGTAGACCTGAAAGTAAGCTAAATGCCGACGTAGAGGCCAACGCACGTCCCGACGTAGAGCTGAAAGTAAGCTAAATCCCGACGTAGAGCCCAACGCACGTCCCGACGTAGAGCCCAACGCACGTCCCGACGTAGAGCTGAAAGTTAGCTAACTACAGACGTAGAGCCCAACGCGCGTCCCGACGTAGAGCCCAACGCACGTCCCGACGTAGAGCCCAACGCACGTCCCGACGTAGAGTTGAAACTTAGCTAACTACAGACGTAGAGCCCAACGCACGTCCCGACGTAGAGCCCAATGCACGTCCCGACGTAGAGCCCAACGCACGTCCCGACGTAGAGCTGAAAGTAAGCTAAATCCCGACGTAGAGCCCAACGCACGTCCCGACGTAGAGCTGAAAGTAAGCTAAATCCCGACGTAGAGCCCAACGCACGTCCCGACGTAGAGCTGAAAGTAAGCTAAATCCCGACGTAGAGGCCAACGCACGTCCCGATGTAGAGGCCTACGCACGTCCCGACGTAGAGCTGAAAGTAAGCTAAATCCCGACGTAGAGGCCAACGCACGTCCCGACGTAGAGCTGAAAGTTAGCTAACTACAGAAGAAGAGCCCAACGCGCGTCCCGACGTAGAGCTGAAAGTTAGCTAACTACAGACGTAGAGCCCAACGCGCGTCCCGACGTAGAGCCCAACGCGTGTACCGACGTAGAGCCCAACGCACGTCCCGACGTAGAGCCCAACGCACGTCCCGACGTAGAGCTGAAAGTAAGCTAAATCCCGACGTAGAGCCCAACGCACGTCCCGATGTAGAGCCCAACGCACGTCCCGATGTAGAGGCAAACGCACGTCCCGACGTAGAGGCCAACGCACGTCTCGACGTAGAGATGAAAGTAAGCTACATCCCGACGTAGAGCCCAACGCACGTCCCGACGTAGAGCCCAACGCAAGTCCCGACGTAGAGCCCAACGCACGTCCCGGCGTAGAGCCCAACACACGTCCCGACGTAGAGCCCAACGCACGTCCCGAGGTAGAGCTGAAAACAAGCTAAATCCTGATGTAGAGCCCAACACACGTCCCGACGTAGAGCTGAAAGTAAGCTAAATCCTGATGTAGAGTCCAACACATGTCCCGACGTAGAGCCCAACACACGTCCCGAGGCAGACTCCAACACACGTCGCGACGTAGAGCCCAGCACACGTCCCGACGTAGAGCCCAGCACACGTCCCGACGTAGAGCCCAGCAGACGTCCCGACGTGGAGCTGAAAGTAAGGTAAACCCTGATGTAGAGCCCAACACACGTCCCGACGTAGAGCCCAACACACGTCCCGACGTAGAGCCCAACACACGTCCCGACGTAGAGCTGAAAGTAATCTAAATCCTGATGTAGAGCTCAACACACGTCCCGACGTAGAGCCCAACACATCTCCCGACGTAGAGCTAAAAGTAAGCTAAATCCTGATGTACAGCCCAACACATGTCCCGACGTAGAGCCCAACACACGTCCCGACGAAGAGCTGAAAGTAATCCAAATCCTGATGTAGAGCCCAACACACGTCCCGACGTAGAGCCCAACACACGACCCGACGTAGAGCTGAAATTAACCTAAATCCTGATGTAGATCCCAACACACGTCCCGACGTAGAGCCCAACGCACGTCCCGACGTAGAGCCCAACGCACGTCCCGACCTAGTGCCCAACGCACGACCCGACGTAGAGCTGAAATTAACCTAAATCCTGACGTAGAGCCCAAAACACGTCCCGACGTAGAGCCCAACACACGTCCCGACGTAGAGCCCAACGCACGTCCCGATAAGTGCCCAACGCACGACCCGACGTAGAGCTGAAATTAACCTAAATCCTGACGTAGAGCCCAAAACACGTCCCGACGTAGAGCCCAACACACGTCCCGACGTACAGCCCAACGCACGTCCCGACGTAGAGCCCAACGCACGTCCCGACGTAGAGCTGAAAGTTAGCTAACTACAGACGTAGAGCCTAACGCACGTCCCGACGTAGAGCACAACACACGTCCCGACGTAGAGCCCAATGCACGTCCCGACGTAGAGCCCAACGCACGTCCCGACGTAGAGCTGAAAGTAAGATAAATCCTGACGTAGAGCCCAACGCACGTCCCGACGTAGAACTGAAAGTAAGCTAAATCCTGACGTAGAGCCCAATGCACGTCCCGACGTAGAGCCCAACGCACGTCCCGACGTAGAGCCCAACGCACGTCCCGACGTAGAGCTGAAAGTAAGCTAAATCCTGACGTAGAGCCCAACTCACGTCCCGACGTAGAGCCCAACGCACGTCCCGACGTAGAGCCCAACGCACGTCCCGACGTAGAGGCCAACGCACGTCCCGACGTAGAGCTGAATGTAAGCTAAATCCTGACGTAGAGCCCAACGCACATCCCGACGTAGAGCCCAACGCACGTCTCGACGTAGAGCCCAACGCACGTCCCGACGTAGAGCCCAACGCACGTCCCGACGTAGAGCCCAACGCACGTCCCGACGTAGAGCCCAACACACGTCCCGACGTAGAGCCCAACGCACGTCCCGACCTAGTGCCCAACGCACGACCCGACGTAGAGCTGAAATTAACCTAAATCCTGACGTAGAGCCCAACACACGTCCCGACGTAGAGCCCAACACACTTCCCGACGTAGAGCCCAACGCACGTCCCGACGTAGAGCCCAACGCACGTCCCGACGTAAAGCCCAACGCACGTCCCGACGTAGAGCCCAACACACGTCCCGACGTAGAGCTGAAAGTTAGCTAACTACAGACGTAGAGCCTAACGCACGTCCCGACGTAGAGCCCAACACACGTCCCGACGTAGAGCCCAACGCACGTCCCGACGTAGAGCCCAACGCACGTCCCTACGTAGAGCTGAAAGTAAGCTAAATACTGACGTAGAGCCCAACGCACGTCCCGACGTAGAGCTGAAAGTAAGCTAAATCCTGACGTAGAGCCCAACGCACGTCCCGACGTAGAGCCCAACGCACGTCCCGAAGTAGAGCCCAACGCACGTCCCGACGTAGAGCTGAAAGTAAGCTAAATTCTGACGTAGAGCCCAACTCACGTCCCGACGTAGAGCCCAACGCACATCCCGACGTAGAGCCCAACGCACGTCCCGACGTAGAGCCCAACGCACGTCCCGACGTAGAGCTGAATGTAAGCTAAATCCTGACGTAGAGCCCAACGCACGTCCCGACGTAGAGCCCAAGGCACGTCCCGACGTAGAGCCCAACGCACGTCCCGACGTAGAGCTGAAAGTAAGCTAAATCCCGATGTAGAGCCCAACGCACGTCCCGACGTAGAGCCGAAAGTTAGCTCACTACAGACGTAGAGCCCAACGCACGTCCCGACGTAGAGCCCATCGCATGTCCCAACATAGAGCCCAACGCACGTCCCGACGTAGAGCCCAACGCACGTCCCGACGTAGAGCCCAACGCACGTCCCGACGTAGAGCCCAACGCAAGTCCCGACGTAGAGCTGAAAGTTAGGCCACTACAGACGTAGAGCCCAACGCACGTCCCGACGTAGAGCCCAACGCACGTCCCGATGTAGAGCCCAACGCACGTCCCGACGTAGAGCTGTAAGTAAGCTAAATCCTGACGTAGAGCCCAACGCACGTCCCGACGTAGAGCCCAAGGAACGTCCCGACGTAGAGCCCAACGCACGTCCCGACGTAGAGCTGAAAGTAAGCTAAATCCTGACGTAGAGCCCAACGCACGTCCCGACGTAGAGCCCAACGCACGTCCCGACGTAGAGCTGAAAGTAAGCTAAATCCTGACGTAGAGGCCAATGCACGTCCCGACGTAGAGCCCAACGCACGTCCCGACGTAGAGCCCAACGCACGTCCCGACGTAGAGCTGAATGTAAGCTAAATACTGACGTAGATCCCAACGGACATCCCGACGTAGACCCCAACGCACGTCTCGACGTAGAGCCCAACGCACGTCCCGACGTAGAGCCCAACGCACGTCCCGACGTAGAGCCCAACGCACGTGCCGACGTAGAGCCCAACACACGTCGCGACGTAGAGCCCAACACACATCGCGACGTAGAGCCCAACACACGTCCCGACGTAGAGCTGAAAGTAAGCTAAATCCTGATGTAGTGCCCAACACACGTCCCGACGTAGTGCCCAACACACGACCCGACGTAGAGCTGAAATTAACCTAAATCCTGATGTAGATCCCAACACACGTCCCGACGTAGAGCCCAACGCACGTCCCGACGTAGAGCCCAACGCACGTCCCGACGTAGAGCCCAACGCACGTCCCGACCTAGTGCCCAACGCACGACCCGACGTAGAGCTGAAATTAACCTAAATCCTGACGTAGAGCCCAACACACGTCCCGACGTAGAGCCCAACACACGTCCCGACGTAGAGCCCAACGCACGTCCCGACGTAGAGCCCAACGCACGTCCCTACGTAGAGCTGAAAGTAAGCTAAATCCTGACGTAGAGCCCAACTCACGTCCCGACGTAGAGCCCAACGCATGTCCCGACGTAGAGCCCAACGCACGTCCCGACGTAGAGCCCAACGCACGTCCCGACGTAGAGCTGAATGTAAGCTAAATCCTGACGTAGAGCCCAACGCACATCCCGACGTAGACCCCAACGCACGTCTCGACGTAGAGCCCAACGCACGTCCCGACGTAGAGCCCAACGCACGTCCCGACGTAGAGCCCAACGCACGTCCCGACCTAGTGCCCAACGCACGACCCGACGTAGAGCTGAAATTAACCTAAATCCTGACGTAGAGCCCAACACACGTCCCGACGTAGAGCCCAACACACTTCCCGACGTAGAGCCCAACGCACGTCCCGACGTAGAGCCCAACGCACGTCCCGACGTAAAGCCCAACGCACGTCCCGACGTAGAGCCCAACACACGTCCCGACGTAGAGCTGAAAGTTAGCTAACTACAGACGTAGAGCCTAACGCACGTCCCGACGTAGAGCCCAACACACGTCCCGACGTAGAGCCCAACGCACGTCCCGACGTAGAGCCCAACGCACGTCCCTACGTAGAGCTGAAAGTAAGCTAAATACTGACGTAGAGCCCAACGCACGTCCCGACGTAGAGCTGAAAGTAAGCTAAATCCTGACGTAGAGCCCAACGCACGTCCCGACGTAGAGCCCAACGCACGTCCCGAAGTAGAGCCCAACGCACGTCCCGATGTAGAGCTGAAAGTAAGCTAAATCCTGACGTAGAGCCCAACTCACATCCCGACGTAGAGCCCAACGCACATCCCGACGTAGAGCCCAACGCACGTCCCGACGTAGAGCCCAACGCACGTCCCGACGTAGAGCTGAATGTAAGCTAAATCCTGACGTAGAGCCCAACGCACGTCCCGACGTAGAGCCCAAGGCACGTCCCGACGTAGAGCCCAACGCACGTCCCGACGTAGAGCTGAAAGTAAGCTAAATCCCGATGTAGCGCCCAACGCACGTCCCGACGTAGAGCCGAAAGTTAGCTCACTACAGACGTAGAGCCCAACGCACGTCCCGACGTAGAGCCCATCGCATGTCCCAACATAGAGCCCAACGCACGTCCCGACGTAGAGCCCAACGCACGTCCCGACGTAGAGCCCAACGCACGTCCCGACGTAGAGCCCAACGCAAGTCCCGACGTAGAGCTGAAAGTTAGGCCACTACAGACGTAGAGCCCAACGCACGTCCCGACGTAGAGCCCAACGCACGTCCCGATGTAGAGCCCAACGCACGTCCCGACGTAGAGCTGTAAGTAAGCTAAATCCTGACGTAGAGCCCAACGCACGTCCCGACGTAGAGCCCAAGGAACGTCCCGACGTAGAGCCCAACGCACGTCCCGACGTAGAGCTGAAAGTAAGCTAAATCCTGACGTAGAGCCCAACGCACGTCCCGACGTAGAGCCCAACGCACGTCCCGACGTAGAGCTGAAAGTAAGCTAAATCCTGACGTAGAGGCCAATGCACGTCCCGACGTAGAGCCCAACGCACGTCCCGACGTAGAGCCCAACGCACGTCCCGACGTAGAGCTGAATGTAAGCTAAATACTGACGTAGAGCCCAACGCACGTCCCGACGTAGAGCCCAACGCACGTCCCGACGTAGAGCCCAACGCACGTGCCGACGTAGAGCCCAACACACGTCGCGACGTAGAGCCCAACACACATCGCGACGTAGAGCCCAACACACGTCCCGACGTAGAGCTGAAAGTAAGCTAAATCCTGATGTAGTGCCCAACACACGTCCCGACGTAGTGCCCAACACACGACCCGACGTAGAGCTGAAATTAACCTAAATCCTGATGTAGATCCCAACACACGTCCCGACGTAGAGCCCAACGCACGTCCCGACGTAGAGCCCAACGCACGTCCCGACATAGTGCCCAACGCACGACCCGACGTAGAGCTGAAATTAACCTAAATCCTGACGTAGAGCCCAACACACGTCCCGACGTAGAGCCCAACACACGTCCCGACGTAGAGCCCAACGCACGTCCCGACGTAGAGCCCAACGCACGTCCCGACGTAAAGCCCAACGCACGTCCCGACGTAGAGCCCAACGCACGTCCTGACGTAGAGCTGAAAGTTAGCTAACTACAGACGTAGAGCCTAACGCACGTCCCGACGTAGAGCCCAACACACGTCCCGACGTAGAGCCCAACGCACGTCCCGACGTAGAGCCCAACGCACGTCCCTACGTAGAGCTGAAAGTAAGCTAAATCCTGACGTAGAGCCCAACGCACGTCCCGACGTAGAGCTGAAAGTAAGCTAAATCCTGACGTAGAGCCTAACGCACGTCCCGACGTAGAGCCCAACACACGTCATACGTAGAGCCCAACGCACGTCCCGACGTAGAGCCCAACGCACGTCCCGACGAAGAGCTGAAAGTAAGCTAAATCCTGACGTAGAGCCCAACGCACATCCCGACGTAGATCCCAACGCACGTCCCGACGTAGAGCCCAACGCACGTCCCGACGTAGAGCCCAACGCACGTCCCGACGTAGAGCTGAAAGTAAGCTAAATCCCGATGTAGAGCCCAACGCACGTCCCGACGTAGAGCCGAAAGTTAGCTCACTACAGACGTAGAGCCCAACGCACGTCCCGACGTACAGCCCAACGCATGTCCCGACATAGAGCCCAACGCACGTCCCGACGTAGAGTCCAACGCACGTCCCGACGTAGAGCCCAACGCACGTCCCGACGTAGAGCTGAAAGTTAGGCCACTACAGACGTAGAGCCCAACGCACGTCCCGACGTAGAGCCCAACGCACGTCCCGACGTAGAGCCCAACGCACGTCCCGACGTAGAGCTGAAAGTAAGCTAAATCCTGAGGTAGAGCCCAACGCACGTCCCGACGTAGAGCCCAACGCACGTCCCGACGTAGAGCCCAACGCACGTCCCGACGTAGAGCTGAAAGTTAGCTAACTACAGACGTAGAGGCCAACGCACGTCCCGACGTAGAGGCCAACGCACGTCCCGACGTAGAGGCCAACGCACGTCCCGACGTAGAGCTGAAAGTAAGCTAAATCCCGACGTAGAGCCCAACGCACGTCCCGACGTAGAGCCCAACGCACGTCCCGACGTAGAGCTGAAAGTTAGCTAACTACAGACGTAGAGCCCAACGCACGTCCCGACGTAGGGCAGAAAGTTAGCTAACTACAGACGTAGAGCCCAATGCACGTCCCGACGTAGAACCCTACGCACGTCCCGACGTAGAGCCCAACGCACGTCCCGACGTAGAGCCCAACGCACGTCCCGACGTAGAGCCCAACGCACGTCCCGACGTAGAGCTGAAAGTAAGATAAATGCCGACGTAGAGGCCAACGCACGTCCCGACGTAGAGCTGAAAGTAAGCTAAATCCCGACGTAGAGGGCAACGCACGTCCCGACGTAGAGGCCAACGCACGTCCCGACGTAGAGCCCAACGCACGTCCCGACGTAGAGCTGAAAGTTAGCTAACTACAGACGTAGAGCCCAACGCACGTCCCGACGTAGAGCCCAACGCACGTCCCGACGTAGAGCCCAACGCACGTCCCGACGTAGAGCTGAAAGTAAGCTAAATCCCGACGTAGAGCCCAACGCACGTCCCGACGTAGAGCTGAAAGTAAGCTAAATCCCGACGTAGAGCCCAACGCACGTCCCGACGTAGAGCTGAAAGTAATCTAAATCCCGACGTAGAGGCCAACGCAAGTCCCGATGTAGAGGCCTACGCACGTCCCGACGTAGAGCTGAAAGTAAGCTAAATCCCGACGTAGAGGCCAACGCACGTCCCGACGTAGAGGCCAACGCACGTCCCGACGTAGAGCTGAAAGTAAGCTAAATCCCGACGTAGAGCCCAACGCACGTCCCGACGTAGAGCCCAACGCACGTCCCGACATAGAGCCCAACGCATGTCCCGACGGAGAGCTGAAAGTAAGATAAATCCCGACGTAGCGCCCAACGCACGTCCCGAAGTAGCGCCCAACGCACGTCCCGACGTAGCGCCCAACGCACGTCCCGACGTAGAGCCCAACGCACGTCCCGACGTAGAGCTGAAAGTAAGCTAAATCCCGACGTAGAGGCCAACGCACGTCCCGACGAAGAGGCCAACGCACGTCCCGACGTAGAGGCCAACGCACGTCCCGACGTAGAGCTGAAAGTAAGCTAAATCCCGACGTAGAGCCCAACGCACGTCCCGACGTAGAGCCCAACGCACGTTCCGACGTAGCGCCCAACGCACGTCCCGACGTAGAGCTGAAAGTTAGCTAACTACAGATGTAGAGCCCAACGCACGTCCCGACGTAGAGCTGAAAGTTAGCTAACTACAGACGTAGAGCCCAACGCACGTCCCGACGTAGAGCTGAAAGTTAGCTAACTACAGACGTAGAGCCCAACGCGCGTCCCGACGTAGAGCGCAACGCGTGTCCCGACGTAGAGCCCAACGCAGGTCCCGACGTAGAGCCCAAAGCACGTCCCGACGTAGAGCTGAAAGTAAGCTAAATCCTGACGTAGAGCCCAACGCACGTCCCGACGTAGAGCCCAACGCACGTCCCGATGTAGAGGCCAACGCACGTCCCGACGTAGAGGCCAACGCACGTCTCGACGTAGAGCTGAAAGTAAGCTAAATCCCGACGTAGAGCCCAACGCACGTCCCGACGTAGAGCCCAACGCACGTCCCGACGTAGCGCCCCACGCACGTCCCGACGTAGAGCTGAAAGTTACCTAACTACAGACGTAGAGCCCAACGCACGTCCCGACGTAGAGCCCAACGCACGTCCCGACGTAGAGCCCAACGCACGTCCCGACGTAGAGCTGAAAGTAAGCTAAATCCCGACGTAGAGCCCAACGCACGTCCCGACGTAGAGCCCAAGGCACGTCCCGACATAGCGCCCAACGCACGTCCCGACGTAGAGCTGAAAGTTAGCTAACTAGAGACGTAGAGCACTACGCACGTCCCGACGTAGAGCAGAAAGTTAGCTAACTACAGACGTAGAGCCCAACGCACGTCCCGACGTAGAACCCAACGCACGTCCCGACGTAGAGCCCAACGCACGTCCCGACGTAGAGCACAACGCACGTCCCGACGTAGAGCCCAACGCACGTCCCGACGTAGAGCTGAAAGTAAGCTAAATGCCGACGTAGAGGCCAACGCACGTCCCGACGTAGAGCTGAAAGGAAGGTAAATCCCGACGTAGAGCCCAACGCTTGTCCCGACGTAGAGCCCAACTCACGTCCTGACGTAGAGCCCAACTCACGTCCCGACGTAGAGCCCAACTCACGTTCCGACGTAGAGCCCAACGCACGTCCCGACGTAGAGCCCAACGCACGTCCCGACGTAGAGCCCAACGCACGTCCCGACTTAGAGCTGAAAGTTAGCTAACTACAGACGTAGAGCCCAACGCACGTCCCGACGTAGAACCCTACGCACGTCCCGACGTAGAGCCCAACGCACGTCCCGACGTAGAGCCCAACGCACGTCCCGACGTAGAGCCCAACGCACGCCCCGACGTAGAGCTGAAAGTAAGCTAAATGCCGAAGTAGAGGCCAACGCACGTCCCGACGTAGAGCTGAAAGTAAGCTAAATCCCGACGTAGACCCCAACGCACGTCCCGACGTAGAGCCCAACGCACGTCCCGACGTAGAGACCAACGCACGTCCCGACGTAGAGCCCCACGCACGTCCCGACGTAGAGCTGAAAGGTAGCTAACTACAGACGTAGAGCCCAACGCGCGTCGCGACGTAGAGCCCAACGCACGTCCCGACGTAGAGCCCAACGCACGTCCCGACGTAGAGCTGAAAGTTAGCTAACTACAGACGTAGAGCCCAACACACGTCCCGACGTAGAGCCCAACGCACGTCCCGACGTAGAGCCCAACGCACGTCCCGACGTAGAGCTGAAAGTAAGCTAAATCCCGACGTAGAGCCCAACGCACGTCCCGACGTAGAGCTGAAAGTTAGCTAACTACAGACGTAGAGCCCAACGCACGTCCCGACGTAGAGCCCAACGCACGTCCCGACGTAGAGCCCAACGCACGTCCCGACGTAGAGCTGAAAGTAAGCTAAATCCCGACGTAGAGGCCAACGCACGTCCCGACGTAGAGGCCAACGCACGTCGCGACGTAGAGCTGAAAGTAAGCTAAATCCCGACGTAGAGACCAACGCACGTCCCGACGTAGAGCCCAACGCACGTCCCGACATAGAGCCCAACGCACGTCCCGACGTAGAGCTGAAAGTTAGCTAAATGCCGACGTAGAGGCCAACGCACGTCCCGCTGTAGAGCTGAAAGTTAGCTAACTACAGATGTAGAGCCCAACGCACGTCCCGACGTAGAGCCCAACGCACGTCCCGACGTAGACCTGAAAGTAAGCTAAATCCCGACGTAGAGCCCAACGCACGTCCCGACGTAGAGCCCAACGCATGTCCCGACGTAGAGCCTAACGCACGTCCCGACGTAGAGCTGAAAGTAAGCTAAATCCCGACGTAGAGCTCAACGCACGTCCCGACGTAGAACCCAACACACGTCCCGACGTAGAGCCCAACGCACGTCCCGACGTAGAGCCCAACGCACGTCCCGACGTAGAGCTGAAAGTTAGCTAACTATAGACGAAGAGCCCAACGCGCGTCCCGATGTAGAGCTGAAAGTTAGCTAACTACAGACGTAGAGCCCAACGCGCGTCCCGACGTAGAGCAGAAAGTTAGCTAACTACAGACGTAGAGCCCAACGCACGTCCCGACGTAGAACCCAACGCACGTCCCGACGTAGAGCCCAACGCACGTCCCGACATAGAGCCCAACGCACGTCCCGACGTAGAGCCCAACGCACGTCCCGCCGTAGAGCTGAAAGTAAGCTAAATGCCAACGTAGAGGCCAACGCACGTCCCGACGTAGAGCTGAAAGAAAGCTAAATCCCGACGTAGAGCCCAACGCACGTCCCGACGTAGAGCTTAACTCACGTCCCGACGTAGAGCCCAACGCACGTCCCGACGTAGAGCTGAAAGTTAGCTAACTACAGACGTAGAGCCCAACGCACGTCACGACGTAGAACCCAACGCACGTCCCGACGTGGAACTGAAAGTAAGCTAAATCCCGACGTAGAGCCCAACGAACGTCCCGACCTAGAGCCCAACGTACCTCCCCACGTAGAGCCCAGCGCACGTCCCGACGTAGTGCACGACGCACGTCCCGACGTAGCGCCCAACGCACGTCCCGACGTAGAGCTGAAAGTTAGCTAACTACAGACGTAGAAACCAACGCACGTCCCGACGTAGAGCCCAATGCAGGTCCCGACGCAGAGCCCAACGCACGTCCCGACGTAGAGCTGAAAGTTAGCTAACTACAGACGAAGAGCCCAACGCGCGTCCCGACGTAGAGCTGAAAGTTAGCTAACTACAGACGTAGAGCCCAACGCGTGTCCCGACGTAGAGCCCAACGCGTGTCCCGACGTAGAGCCCAACGCACGTCCCGACGTAGAGGCCAACGCACGTCCCGACGTAGAGCTGAAAGTAAGCTAAATCCCGACGTAGAGGCCAACGCACGTCCCGACGTAGAGGCCAACGCACGTCCCGACGTAGCGCCCAACGCACGTCCCGACGTAGAGGCCAACGCACGTCCCGACGTAGAGCTGAAAGTAAGCTAAATCCCGACGTAGAGCCCAACGCACGTCCCAACGTAGAGCCCAACGCACGTCCCGACGTAGAGCTGAAAGTTAGCTAACTACAGACGTAGAGCCCAACGCACGTCCCGACGTAGAGCAGAAAGTTAGCTAACTACAGATGTACAGCCCAACGCACGTCCCGACGTAGAACCCAACGCACGTACCGACGTAGAGCCCAACGCACGTCCCGACGTAGAGCCCAGCGGACGTCCCGACGTAGAGCTGAAAGTTAGCTAAATGCCGACGTAGAGGCCAACGCACGTCCCGACGTAGAGCTGAAAGTAAGCTAAATCCCGACGTAGAGCCCAAAGCACGTCCCGACGTAGAGCCCAACGCACGTCCCGACGTAGAGATGAAAGTAAGCTAAATCCCGACGTAGAGCCCAACGCACGTCCCGACGTAGAGCTGAAAGTTACCTAACTACAGACGTAGAGCCCAACGCGCGTCCCGACGTAGAGCTAAAAGTTAGCTAACTACAGACGTAGAGCCCAACGCGCGTCCCGACGTAGAGCCCAACACGCGTCCCGACGTAGAGCCGAACGCGCGTCCCGACGTAGAGGCCAACGCACGTCCCGACGTAGTGCCCAACGCACGTCCCGACGTGGAACTGAAAGTAAGCTAAATCCTGACGTAGAGCCCAGCGCACGTCCCGACGTAGTGCCCGACGCACGTCCCGACGTAGCGCCCAACGCACGTCCCGACGTAGAGCTGAAAGTTAGCTAACTACAGACGTAGAACCCAACGCACGTCCCGACGTAGAGCCCAACGCACGTCCCGACGTAGAGCTGAAAGTAAGCTAAATCCCAACGTAGAGCCCAACGCACGTCCCGACGTAGAGCCCAACGCACGTCCCGACGTAGAGCTGAAAGTTAGCTAACTACAGACGTAGAGCCCAACGCACGTCCCGACGTAGAGCCCAACGCACGTCCCGACGTAGAGCCCAACGCGCGTCCCGACGTAGAGCCCAACGCACGTCCCGACGTAGCGCCCAACGCACGTCCCGACGTAGAGGCCAACGCACGTCCCGACGTAGAGCTGAAAGTAAGCTAAATCCCGACGTAGAGCCCAACGCACGTCCCGACGTAGAGCCCAACACACGTCCCGACGTAGAGCCCAACGCACGTCCCGACGTAGAGCTGAAAGTAAGCTAAATGCCGACGTAGAGGCCAACGCACGTCCCGACGTAGAGCTGAAAGTAAGCTAAATCCCGACGTCGAGCCCAACGCACGTCCCGACGTAGAGCCCAACGCACGTCCCGACGTAGAGCTGAAAGTAAGCTAAATCCCGACGTAGAGCCCAACGCACGTCCCGACGTAGAGCCCAACGCACGTCCCGACGTAGAGCTGAAAGTTGGCTAACTACAGACGTAGAGCCCAACGCACGTCCCGACGTAGAGCCTAACGCACGTCCCGATGTAGAGCTGAAGGTTAGCTAACTACAGACGTAGAGCCCAACGCACGTCCCGACGTAGAGCCCAACGCACGTCCCGACGTAGAGCCCAACGCACGTCCCGACGTAGAGCTGAAAGTAAGCTAAATCCCAACGTAGAGCCCAACGCACGTCCCGACGTAGAGGCCAACGCACGTCCCGACGTAGAGCCCAACGCACGTCCCGACGTAGAGCTGAAAGTAAGCTAACTACAGACGTAGAGCCCAACGCGCGTCCCGACGTAGAGCCCAACGCGTGTCCCTACGTAGAGCCCAACGCACGTCCCGACGTAGAGGCCAACGCACGTCCCGACGTAGAGCTGAAAGTAAGCTAAATCCCGACGTGGAGGCCAACGCACGTCCCGACGTAGAGCCCAACGCACGTCCCGACGTAGCGCCCAACGCACGTCCCGACGTAGAGCCCAACACACGTCCCGACGTAGAGCTGAAAGTAAGCTAAATCCCGACGTAGAGCCCAACGCACGTCCCGACATAGAGCCCAACACACGTCCCGACGTAGAGCCCAACGCACGTCCCGACGTAGAGCTGAAAGTAAGCTAAATGCCGACGTAGAGGCCAACGCACGTCCCGACGTAGAGCTGAAAGTAAGCTAAATCCCGACGTAGAGGCCAACGCACGTCCCGACGTAGAGCCCAACGCACGTCCCGACGTAGCGCCCAACGCACGTCCCGACGTAGAGGCCAACGCACGTCCCGACGTAGAGCTGAAAGTAAGCTAAATCCCGACGTAGAGCCCAACGCACGTCCCGACGTAGAGCCCAACGCACGTCCCGACGTAGAGCTGAAAGTAAGCTAAATGCCGACGTAGAGGCCAACGCACGTCCCGACGTAGAGCTGAAAGTAAGCTAAATCCCGACGTAGAGCCCAACGCACGTCCCGACGTAGAGCCCAACGCACGTCCCGACGTAGAACTGAAAGTAAGCTAAATCCCGACGTAGAGCCCAACGCACGTCCCGACGTAGAGCCCAACGCACGTCCCGACGTAGAGCCTAACGTACGTCCCGACGTAGAGCCCAACGCACGTCCCGACGTAGAGCTGAAAGTTAGCTAACTACAGACGTAGAGCCCAACGCACGTCCCGACGTAGAGCTGAAAGTAAGCTAAATCCCGACGTAGAGCCCAACACACGTCCCGACGTAGAGCCCAACGCACGTCCCGACGTAGAGCTGAAAGTTGGCTAACTACAGACGTATAGCGCAACGCACGTTCCGACGTAGAGCCTAACGCACGTCCCGATGTAGAGCTGAAGGTTAGCTAACTACAGACGTAGAGCCCAACGCACGTCCCGACGTAGAGCCCAACGCACGTCCCGACGTAGAGCCCAACGCACGTCCCGACGTAGAGCTGAATGTAAGCTAAATCCCAACGTAGAGCCCAACGCACGTCCCGACGTAGAGCCCAACGCACGTCCCGACGTAGAGCCCAACGCACGTCCCGAAGTAGAGCCCAACGCACGTCCCGACGTAGACCTGAAAGTAAGCTAAATCCCGACGTAGAGCCCAACGCACGTCCCGACGTAGAGCCCAACGCACGTCCCGACGTAGAGCCCAACGCACGTCCCGACGTAGAGCTGAAAGTAAGCTAAATCCCGACGTAGAGCCCAACGCACGTCCCGACGTAGACCTGAAAGTAAGCTAAATCCCGACGTAGAGCCCAACGCACGTCCCGACGTAGAGCCCAACGCACGTCCCGTCATAGAGCCCAAAGCACGTCCCGACGTAGAGCCCAACGCACGTCCCGACGTAGAGCTGAAAGTTAGCTAACTACAGACGAAGAGCCCAACGCGCGTCCCGACGTAGAGCTGAAAGTTAGCTAACTACAGACGTAGAGCCCAACGCGCGTCCCGACGTAGAGTCCAACGCGTGTCCCTACGTAGAGCCCAACGCACGTCCCGACGTAGAGGCCAACGCACGTCCCGACGTAGAGCTGAAAGTAAGCTAAATCCCGATGTAGAGGCCAACGCACGTCCCGACGTAGAGCCCAACGCACGTCCCGACGTAGCGCCCAACGCACGTCCCGACGTAGAGGCCAACGCACGTCCCGACGTAGAGCTGAAAGTAAGCTAAATCCCGACGTAGAGCCCAACGCACGTCCCGACGTAGAGCCCAACACACGTCCCGACGTAGAGCCCAACGCACGTCCCGACGTAGAGCCCAACGCACGTCCCGACGTAGAACTGAAAGTAAGCTAAATCCCGACGTAGAGCCCAACGCACGTCCCGACGTAGAGCCCAACGCACGTCCCGACGTAGAGCTGAAAATTAGCTAACTACAAACGTAGAGCCCAACGCACGTCCCGACGTAGAGCCCAACGCACCTCCCGACGTAGAGCCCAACGCACGTCCCGACGTAGAGCCCAACGCACGTCCCGACGTAGAGCTGAAAGTATGCTAAATGCCGACGTAGAGGCCAATGCACGTCCCGACGTAGAGCTGAAAGTAAGCTAAATCCCGACGTAGAGCCCAACGCAAGTCCCGACGTAGAGCCCAACGCACGTCCCGACGTAGAGCCCAACGCACGTCCCGACGTAGAGCTGAAAATTAGCTAACTACAAACGTAGAGCCCAACGCACGTCCCGACGTAGAGCCCAACGCACGTCCCGACGTAGAGCTGAAAGTTAGCTAACTACTGACGTAGAGCCCAACGCACGTCCCGACGTAGAGCCCAACGCACGTCCCAACGTAGAGCCCAACGCACGTCCCGACGTAGAGCTGAAAGTAAGCTAAACCGACGTAGAGGCCAACACACGTCCCGACGTAGAGGCCAACGCACGTCCCGACGTAGAGCTGAAAGTAAGCTAAATCCCGACGTAGAGGCCAACGCACGTCCCGACGTAGAGGCCAACGCACGTCCCGACGTAGAGCTGAAAGTAAGCTAAATCCCTACGTAGAGCCCAACTCACGTCCCGACGTAGAGCCCAACGCACGTCCCGACGTAGAGCCCAACGCACATCCCGACATAGAGCCCAACGCACATCCCGACGTAGAGCTGAAAGTAAGCTAAATTCCGACGTAGCGCCCAACGCACGTCCCGAAGTAGCGCCCAACGCACGTCCCGACGTAGCGCCCAACGCACGTCCCGACGTAGCATCCAACGCACGTCCCGACGTAGAGCTGAAAGTAAGCTAAATCCCGACGTAGAGCCCAACGCACGTCCCGACGTAGAGGCCAACGCACGTCCCGACGTAGAGGCCAACGCACGTCCCGACGTAGAGCTGAAAGTAAGCTAAATCCCGACGTAGAGCCCAACGCACGTCCCGACGTAGAGCCCAACGCACGTCCCGACGTAGAGCCCAACGCACGTTCCGACGTATCGCCCAACGCACGTCTTGACGTAGAGCTGAAAGTTAGCTAACTACAGATGTAGAGCCCAATGCACGTCCCGACGTAGAGCTGAAAGTTAGCTAACTACAGACGTAGAGCCCAACGCACGTCCCGACATAGAGATGAAAGTTAGCTAACTACAGCCGTAGAGCCCAACGCACGTCCCGACGTAGAGCCCAACGCACGTCCCGACGTAGAGCTGAAAAGTAAGCTAAATCCCGACGTAGAGGCCAACGCACGTCCCGACGTAGAGCTGAAAGTAAGCTAAATCCCGACGTAGAGGCCAACGCACGTCCCGACGTAGAGGCCAACGCACGTCCCGACGTAGAGCTGAAAGTAAGCTAAATCCCGACGTAGAGGCCAACGCACGTCCCGACGTAGAGGCCAACGCACGTCCCGACGTAGAGCTGAAAGTAAGCTAAATCCCGACGTAGAGCCCAACGCACGTCCCGACGTAGAGCCCAACGCACGTCCCGACGTAGAGCCCAACGCACATCCCGACATAGAGCCCAACGCACATCCCGACGTAGAGCTGGAAGTAAGCTAAATCCCGACGTAGCGCCCAACGCACGTCCCGAAGTAGCGCCCAACGCACGTCCCGACGTAGCGCCCAACGCACGTCCCGACGTAGCATCCAACGCACGTCGCGACGTAGAGCTGAAAGTAAGCTAAATCCCGACGTAGAGGCCAACGCACGTCCCGACGTAGAGGCCAACGCACGTCCCGACGTAGAGCTGAAAGTAAGCTAAATCCCGACGTAGAGCCCAACGCACGTCCCGACGTAGAGCCCAACGCACGTCCCGACGTAGAGCCCAAAGCACGTTCCGACGTAGCGCCCAACGCACGTCTTGACGTAGAGCTGAAAGTTAGCTAACTACAGATGTAGAGCCCAACGCACGTCCCGACGTAGAGCTGAAAGTTAGCTAACTAGAGACGTAGAGCCCAACGCACGTCCCGACATAGAGCTGAAAGTTAGCTAACTACAGTCGTAGAGCCCAACGCACGTCCCGACGTAGAGCCCAACGCACGTCCCGACGTAGAGCCCAACGCACGTCCCGACGTAGACCTGAAATGTAAGCTAAATCCAGACGTAGAGCCCAACGCACGTCCCGACGTAGAGCCCAACGCACGTCCCGACGTAGACCTGAAAGTAAGCTAAATCCTGACGTAGAGCCCAACGCACGTCCTGACGTAGAGCTGAAAGTAAGCTAAATCCCGACGTAGAGGCCAACGCACGTCCCGACGTAGAGGCCAACGCACGTCCCGACGTAGAGCCCAACGCACGTCCCGACGTAGCATCCAACGCACGTCCCGACGTAGAGCTGAAAGTAAGCTAAATCCCGACGTAGAGGCCAACGCACGTCCCGACGTAGAGGCCAACGCACGTCCCGACGTAGAGGCCAACGCACGTCCCGACGTAGAGCTGAAAGTAAGCTAAATCCCGACGTAGAGCCCAACGCACGTCCCGACGTAGAGCCCAACGCACGTCCCGACGTAGAGCCCAACGCACGTCCCGACGTAGAGCCCAACGCACGTTCCGACGTAGCGCCCAACGCACGTCTTGACGTAGAGCTGAAAGTTAGCTAACTACAGATGTAGAGCCCAACGCACGTCCCGACGTAGAGCTGAAAGTTAGCTAACTACAGACGTAGAGCCCAACGCACGTCCCGACATAGAGCTGAAAGTTAGCTAACTACAGACGTAGAGCCCAACGCACGTCCCGACGTAGAGCCCAACGCACGTCCTGACGTAGAGCCCAACGCACGTCCCGACGTAGACCTGAAAAGTAAGCTAAATCCCGACGTAGAGCCCAACGCACGTCCCGACGTAGAGCCCAACGCACGTCCCGACGTAGACCTGAAAGTAAGCTAAATCCCGACGTAGAGCCCAACGCACGTCCCGACGTAGAGCTGAAAGTAAGCTAAATCCCGACGTAGAGGCCAACGCACGTCCCGACGTAGAGGCCAACGCACGTCCCGACGTAGAGCTGAAAGTAAGTTAAATCCCGACGTAGAGGCCAACGCACGTCCCGACGTAGAGGCCAACACACGTCCCGACGTAGAGCTGAAAGTAAGCTAAATCCCGACGTAGAGCCCAACGCACGTCCCGACGTAGAGCCCAACGCACGTCCCGACGTAGAGCCCAACGCACATCCCGACATAGAGCCCAACGCACATCCCGACGTAGAGCTGAAAGTAAGCTAAATTCCGACGTAGCGCCCAACGCACGTCCCGAAGTAGCGCCCAACGCACGTCCCGACGTAGCGCCCAACGCACGTCCCGACGTAGAGCTTAAAGTAAGCTAAATCCCGACGTAGAGCCCAACGCACGTCCCGACGTAGAACCCAACGCACGTCCCGACGTAGAGCTGAAAGTTAGCTAACTACAGACGTAGAGCCCAGCGCACGTCCCGACGTAGAGCCCATCGCACGTCCCGACGTAGAGGCCAACGCACGTCCCGACGTAGAGCTGAAAGTAAGCTAAATCCCGACGTAGAGCCCAACGCACGTCCCGACGTAGATCTGAAAGTAAGGTAAATCCCGACGTAGAGGCCAACGCACGTCCCGACGTAGAGGCCAACGCACGTCCCGACGTAGAGCTGAAAGTAAGCTAAATCCCGACGTAGAGGCCAACGCACGTCCCGACGTAGAGGCCAACGCACGTCCCGACGTAGAGCTGAAAGTAAGCTAAATCCCGACGTAGAGCCCAACGCACGTCCCGACGTAGAGCCCAACGCACGTCACGACGTAGAGCCCAACGCACGTCCCGACATAGAGCCCAACACACATCCCGACGTAGAGCTGAAAGTAAGCTAAATTCCGACGTAGCGCCCAACGCACGTCCCGAAGTAGCGCCCAACGCACGTGCCGACGTAGCGCCCAACGCACGTCCCGACGTAGAGCTGAAAGTAAGCTAAATCCCGACGTAGAGGCCAACGCACGTCCCGACGTAGAGGCCAACGCACGTCCCGACGTAGAGCCCAACGCACGTCCCGACGTAGCATCCAACGCACGTCCCGACGTAGAGCTGAAAGTAAGCTAAATCCCGACGTAGAGGCCAACGCACGTCCCGACGTAGAGGCCAACGCACGTCCCGACGTAGAGGCCAACGCACGTCCCGACGTAGAGCTGAAAGTAAGCTAAATCCCGACGTAGAGCCCAACGCACGTCCCGACGTAGAGCCCAACGCACGTCCCGACGTAGAGCCCAACGCACGTCCCGACGTAGAGCCCAACGCACGTTCCGACGTAGCGCCCAACGCACGTCTTGACGTAGAGCTGAAAGTTAGCTAACTACAGATGTAGAGCCCAACGCACGTCCCGACGTAGAGCTGAAAGTTAGCTAACTACAGACGTAGAGCCCAACGCACGTCCCGACATAGAGCTGAAAGTTAGCTAACTACAGACGTAGAGCCCAACGCACGTCCCGACGTAGAGCCCAACGCACGTCCTGACGTAGAGCCCAACGCACGTCCCGACGTAGACCTGAAAAGTAAGCTAAATCCCGACGTAGAGCCCAACGCACGTCCCGACGTAGAGCCCAACGCACGTCCCGACGTAGACCTGAAAGTAAGCTAAATCCCGACGTAGAGCCCAACGCACGTCCCGACGTAGAGCTGAAAGTAAGCTAAATCCCGACGTAGAGGCCAACGCACGTCCCGACGTAGAGGCCAACGCACGTCCCGACGTAGAGCTGAAAGTAAGCTAAATCCCGACGTAGAGGCCAACGCACGTCCCGACGTAGAGGCCAACACACGTCCCGACGTAGAGCTGAAAGTAAGCTAAATCCCGACGTAGAGCCCAACGCACGTCCCGACGTAGAGCCCAACGCACGTCCCGACGTAGAGCCCAACGCACATCCCGACATAGAGCCCAACGCACATCCCGACGTAGAGCTGAAAGTAAGCTAAATTCCGACGTAGCGCCCAACGCACGTCCCGAAGTAGCGCCCAACGCACGTCCCGACGTAGCGCCCAACGCACGTCCCGACGTAGAGCTTAAAGTAAGCTAAATCCCGACGTAGAGCCCAACGCACGTCCCGACGTAGAACCCAACGCACGTCCCGACGTAGAGCTGAAAGTTAGCTAACTACAGACGTAGAGCCCAGCGCACGTCCCGACGTAGAGCCCATCGCACGTCCCGACGTAGAGGCCAACGCACGTCCCGACGTAGAGCTGAAAGTAAGCTAAATCCCGACGTAGAGCCCAACGCACGTCCCGACGTAGATCTGAAAGTAAGGTAAATCCCGACGTAGAGGCCAACGCACGTCCCGACGTAGAGGCCAACGCACGTCCCGACGTAGAGCTGAAAGTAAGCTAAATCCCGACGTAGAGGCCAACGCACGTCCCGACGTAGAGGCCAACGCACGTCCCGACGTAGAGCTGAAAGTAAGCTAAATCCCGACGTAGAGCCCAACGCACGTCCCGACGTAGAGCCCAACGCACGTCACGACGTAGAGCCCAACGCACGTCCCGACATAGAGCCCAACACACATCCCGACGTAGAGCTGAAAGTAAGCTAAATTCCGACGTAGCGCCCAACGCACGTCCCGAAGTAGCGCCCAACGCACGTGCCGACGTAGCGCCCAACGCACGTCCCGACGTAGAGCTGAAAGTAAGCTAAATCCCGACGTAGAGGCCAACGCACGTCCCGACGTAGAGGCCAACGCACGTCCCGACGTAGAGCTGAAAGTAAGCTAAATCCCGACGTAGAGCCCAACGCACGTCCCGACGTAGAGCCCAACGCACGTCCCGACGTAGAGCCCAACGCACGTCCCAACGTAGACCTGAAAAGTAAGCTAAATCCCGACGTAGAGCCCAACGCACGTCCCGACGTAGAGCCCAACGCACGTCCCGACGTAGAGCCCAACGCACGTCCCGACGTAGAGCTGAAAGTAAGCTAAATCCCGAGGTAGAGGCCAACGCACGTCCCGACGTAGAGCCCAACGCACGTCCCGACGTAGAGCCCAACGCACGTCCCGACGTAGAGCCCAACGCACGTCCCGACGTAGACCTGAAAGTAAGCTAAATCCCGACGTAGAGCCCAACGCACGTCCCGACGTAGAGCTTAAAGTAAGCTAAATCCCGACGTAGAGCCCAACGCACGTCCCGACGTAGAGCCCAACGCACGTCCCGACGTAGAGCCCAACGTACGTCCCGACGTAGAGCTGAAAGTTAGCTAACTACAGACGTAGAGCCCAACGCACGTCCCGACGTAGAGTAGAAATTAGCTAACTACAGACGTAGAGCCCAACGCACGTCCCGACGTAGAGCCCAACGCACGTCCCGACGTAGAGCTGAAAGTAAGCTAAATCCCGACATAGCGCCCAACACATGTCCCGAAGTAGCGCCCAACGCACGTCCCGACGTAGCGCCCAACGCACGTCCCGACGTAGCGTCCAACGCACGTCCCGACGTAGAGCTGAAAGTAAGCTAAATCCCGACGTAGAGGCCAACGCACGTCCCGACGTAGAGGCCAACGCACGTCCCGACGTAGAGCTGAAAGTAAGCTAAATCCCGACGTAGAGCCCAACGCACGTCCCGACGTAGAGCCCAACGCAGGTCCCGACGTAGAGCCCAACGCAAGTTCCGACGTAGCGCCCAACGCACGTCTTGACGTAGAGCTGAAAGTTAGCTAACTACAGATGTAGAGCCCAACGCACGTCCCGACGTAGAGCTGAAAGTTAGCTAACTACACACGTAGAGCCCAACGCACGTCCCAACATAGAGCTGAAAGTTAGCTAACTACAGACGTAGAGCCCAACGCACGTCCCGACGTAGAGCCCAACGCACGTCCCGACGTAGAGCTGAAAGTTAGCTAACTACAGACGTAGAGCCCAACGCACGTCCCGACATAGACCTGAAAGTTAGCTAACTACAGACGTAGAGCCCAACGCACGTCCCGACCTAGAGCCCAACGCACGTCCCGACGTAGAGCCCAACGCACGTCCCGACGTAGAGCTGAAAGTTAGCTAACTACAGACGAAGAGCCCAACGCGCGTCCCGACGTAGAGCTGAAAGTTAGCTAACTACAGACGAAGAGCCCAACGCGCGTCCCGACGTAGACCTGAAAGTTAGCTAACTACAGACGTAGAGCCCAACGCGCGTCCCGACGTAGAGCCCAACGCGTGTCCCGACGTAGAGCCCAACGCACGTCCCGACGTAGAGCCCAACGCACGTCCCAACGTAGAGCTGAAGGTAAGCTAAATCCCGACGTAGAAGCCAACGCACATCCCGACGTAGAGGCCAACGCATGTCCCGACGTAGAGGCCAACGCACGTCCCGACGTAGAGCTGAAAGTAAACTAAATCCCGACGTAGAGCCCAACGCTCGTCCCGACGTAGAGCCCAACGCACGTCCCGACGTAGAGCCCAACGCACGTCCCGACGTAGCGCCCAACGCACGTCCCGACGTGGAGCTGAAAGTTAGCTAACTACAAACGTAGAGCCCAACGCACGTCCCGACGTAGAGCAGAAAGTTAGCTAACTACAGACGTAGAGCCCAACGCACGTCCCGACGTAGAGCCCAACGCACGTCCCGACATAGAGCCCAACGCACGTCCCGACGTAGAGCTGAAAGTAAGCTAAATCCCGACGTAGAGCCCAACGCACGTCCCGACGTAGAGCCCAACGCACGTCCCTACGTAGAGCCCAACGCACGTCCCGACGTAGAGCTGAAAGTAAGCTAAATCCCGACGTAGAGCCCAACACACGTCCCGACGTAGAGCTGAAAGTAAGCTAAATCGCGACGTAGAGGCCAACGCACGTCCCGACGTAGAGCTGAAAGTAACCTAAATCCCGACGTAGAGGCCAACGCACGTCCCGACGTAGAGGCCAACGCACGTCCCGACGTAGAGCTGAAAGTAAGCTAAATCCCGACGTAGAGCCCAACGCACGTCCCGACGTAGAGCCCAACGCACGTCCCAACGTAGAGCCCAACGCACGTCCCGACGTAGAGCTGAAAGTAAGCAAAATCCCGACGTAGCGCCCAACGCACGTCCCGAAGCAACGCCCAACGCACGTCCCGACGTAGCGCCCAACGCACGTACTGACGTAGAGCTGAAAGTAAGCTAAATCCCGACGTAGAGCCCAACGCACGTCCCGACGTAGAGCCCAACGCACGTCCCGACGTAGAGCTGAAAGTAAGCTAAATCCCGAAGTAGAGCCCAACACACGTCCCGACGTAGAGCCCAACGCACGTCGTGACGTAGAGCTGAAAGTTAGCTAACTACAGATGTAGAGCCCAACGCACGTCCCGACGTAGAGCTGAAAGTTAGCTAACTACAGACGAAGAGCCCAACGCGCGTCCCGACGTAGAGCTGAAAGTTAGCTAACTACAGACGTAGAGCCCAACGCACATCCCGACATAGAGCTGAAAGTTAGCTAACTACAGACGTAGAGCCCAACGCACGTCCCGACGTAGAGCCCAACGCACGTCCCGACGTAGAGCCCAACGCACGTCCCGACGTAGACCTGAAGGTAAGCTAAATCCCGACCTAGAGCCCAACGCACGTCCCGACGTAGAGCCCAACGCACGTCCCGACGTAGACCTGAAGGTAAGCTAAATCCCGACCTAGAGCCCAACGCACGTCCCGACGTAGAGCCCAACGCACGTCCCGACGTATAGCCCAACGCACGTCCCGACGTAGAGCTGAAAGTTAGCTAACTACAGACGAAGAGCCCAACGCGCGTCCCGACGTACAGCTGAAAGTTAGCTAACTACAGACGAAGAGCCCAACGCGCGTCCCGACGTAGAGCTCAAAGTTAGCTAACTACAGACGTAGAGCCCAACGCACGTCCCGACGTAGAGGCCAACGCACGTCCCGACGTAGAGCCCAACGCACGTCCCGACGTAGAGCTGAAAGTTAGCTAACTACAGACGTAGAGACCAACGCACGTCCCGACGTAGAGCCCAACGTATGTCCCGACGTAGAGCCCAACGCACGTCCCGACGTAGAGCTGAAAGTAAGCTAAATCCCGACGTAGAGGCCAATGCACGTCCCGACGTAGAGGCCAACGCACGTCCCGACGTAGAGCTGAAAGTAAGCTAAATCCCGATGTAGAGCCCAACGCACGTCCCGACGTAGAGCCCAACGCACGTCCTGACATAGAGCCCAACGCACGTCCCGACGTAGAGCTGAAAGTAAGCTAAATCCCGACGTAGCGCCCAACGCACGTCCCGAAGTAGCGCCCAACACACGTCCCGACGTAGCGCCCAACGCACGTCCCGACGTAGCGCCCAACGCACGTCCCGACGTAGAGCTGAAAGTAAGCTAAAACCCGACTTAGAGGCCAACGCACGTCCCGACGTAGAGCCCAACGCACGTCCCGACGTAGAGCCCAACGCACATCCCGACGTAGAGCTGAAAGTAAGCTAAATCCCGACGTAGAGCCCAACGCACGTCCCGACGTAGAGCCCAACGCACGTCCCGACGTAGAGCCCAGCGCACGTCCCGACGTATATCCCAAAGCATGTCCCGACGTTAAGGCCAACGCACGTCCGGACGTAGAGGCCAGCGCACGTCCCGACGTAGAGCCCAACGCACCTCCCAACGTAGAGGCCAGCGCACGTCCCGACGTAGAGCCCAACGCACGTCCCAACGTAGAGCTTAAAGTAAGCTAAATCCCGACGTAGAGGCCAACGCACGTCCCGACGTAGAGCCCAACGCACGTCCCGACGTAGAGCCCAAAGCACGTCCCGACGTAGAGCTGAAAGTAAGCTAAGTCCCGACGTAGAGCCCAACACACGTCCCGACGTAGAGCTGAAAGTAAGCTAAATCCCGACGTAGAGCCCAACGCACGTCCCGACGTAGAGGCCAACGCACGTCCCGACGTAGAGGCCAACGCACGTCCCGACGTAGAGCTGAAAGTAAGCTAAATCCCGACGTAGAGCCCAACGCACGTCCCGACGTAGAGCCCAACACACGTCCCGACGTAGAGCTGAAAGTAAGCTAAATCCCGACGTAGAAACCAACGCACGTCACGACGTAGAGGCCAACACACGTCCCGACGTAGAGCTGAAAGTAAGCTAAATCCCGACGTAGAGCCCAACGCACGTCCCGACGTAGAGGCCAACGCACGTCCCGACGTAGAGCTGAAAGTAAGCTAAATCCCGACGTAGCGCCCAACGCACGTCCCGAAGTAGCGCCCAACGCACGTCCCGACGTAGCGCCCAACGCACGTCCCGACGTAGAGCTGAAAGTAAGCTAAATCCCGACGTAGAGGCCAACGCACGTCCCGACGTAGAGGCCAACGCACGTCCCGACGTAGAGCCCAACGCACGTCCCGACGTAGAGCCCAACGCACGTCCCGACGTAGCGCCCAACGCACGTCTTGACGTAGAGCTGAAAGTTAGCTAACTACAGACGTAGAGCCCAACACACGTCCCGACGTAGAGCTGAAAGTAAGCTAAATCCCGACGTAGAGGCCAACGCACGTCCCGACGTAGAGGCCAACGCACGTCCCGACGTAGAGCTGAAAGTAAGCTAAATCCCGATGTAGAGCCCAACGCACGTCCCGACATAGAGCTGAAAGTTAGCTAACTACAGACGTAGAGCCCAACGCACGTCCCGACGTAGAGCCCAACGCACGTCCCGACGTAGACCTGAAAAGTAAGCTAAATCCCGACGTAGAGCCCAACGCACGTCCCGAAGTAGCGCCCAACGCACGTCCCGACGTAGCGCCCAACGCACGTCCCGACGTAGAGCTGAAAGTAAGCTAAATCCCGACGTAGAGGCCAACGCACGTCCCGACGTAGAGGCCAACGCACGTCCCGACGTAGAGGCCAACGCACGTCCCGACGTAGAGCTGAAAGTAAGCTAAATCCCGACGTAGAGCCCAACGCACGTCCCGACGTAGAGACCAACACACGTCCCGACGTAGAGCTGAAAGTAAGCTAAATCCCGACGTAGAGCCCAACGCACGTCACGACGTAGAGGCCAACACACGTCCCGACGTAGAGCTGAAAGTAAGCTAAATCCCGACGTAGAGCCCAACGCACGTCCCGACGTAGAGGCCAACGCACGTCCCGACGTAGAGCTGAAAGTAAGCTAAATCCCGACGTAGAGCCCAACGCACGTCCCGACGTAGAGCCCAACGCACGTCCCGACGTAGAGCCCAACGCACGTCCCGACGTAGCGCCCAACGCACGTCCCGACGTAGAGCTGAAAGTTAGCTAACTACAGACGTAGAGCCCAACACACGTCCCGACGTAGAGCTGAAAGTAAGCTAAATCCCGACGTAGAGGCCAACGCACGTCCCGACGTAGAGGCCAACGCACGTCCCGACGTAGAGACCAACGCACGTCCCGACGTAGAGCCCAACGCACGTCCCGACGTAGAGCTGAAAGGTAGCTAACTACAGACGTAGAGCCCAACGCGCGTCGCGACGTAGAGCCCAACGCACGTCCCGACGTAGAGCCCAACGCACGTCCCGACGTAGAGCTGAAAGTTAGCTAACTACAGACGTAGAGCCCAACGCGCGTCGCGACGTAGAGCCCAACGCACGTCCCGACGTAGAGCCCAACGCACGTCCCGACGTAGAGCTGAAAGTTAGCTAACTACAGACGTAGAGCCCAACACACGTCCCGACGTAGAGCCCAACGCACGTCCCGACGTAGAGCCCAACGCACGTCCCGACGTAGAGCTGAAAGTAAGCTAAATCCCGACGTAGAGCTGAAAGTAAGCTAAATCCCGATGTAGAGCCCAACGCACGTCCCGACATAGAGCTGAAAGTTAGCTAACTACAGACGTAGAGCCCAACGCACGTCCCGACGTAGAGCCCAACGCACGTCCCGACTTAGACCTGAAAAGTAAGCTAAATCCCGACGTAGAGCCCAACGCACGTCCCGACGTAGAGCCCAACGCACGTCCCGACATAGACCTGAAAGTAAGCTAAATCCCGACGTAGCGCCCAACGCACGTCCCGAAGTAGCGCCCAACGCACGTCCCGACGTAGCGCCCAACGCACGTCCCGACGTAGAGCTGAAAGTAAGCTAAATCCCGACGTAGAGGCCAACGCACGTCCCGACGTAGAGGCCAACGCACGTCCCGACGTAGAGGCCAACGCACGTCCCGACGTAGAGCTGAAAGTAAGCTAAATCCCGACGTAGAGCCCAACGCACGTCCCGACGTAGAGACCAACACACGTCCCGACGTAGAGCTGAAAGTAAGCTAAATCCCGACGTAGAGCCCAACGCACGTCACGACGTAGAGGCCAACACACGTCCCGACGTAGAGCTGAAAGTAAGCTAAATCCCGACGTAGAGCCCAACGCACGTCCCGACGTAGAGGCCAACGCACGTCCCGACGTAGAGCTGAAAGTAAGCTAAATCCCGACGTAGCGCCCAACGCACGTCCCGAAGTAGCGCCCAACGCACGTCCCGACGTAGCGCCCAACGCACGTCCCGACGTAGAGCTGAAAGTAAGCTAAATCCCGACGTAGAGGCCAACGCACGTCCCGACGTAGAGGCCAACGCACGTCCCGACGTAGAGCTGAAAGTAAGCTAAATCCCGACGTAGAGCCCAACGCACGTCCCGACGTAGAGCCCAACGCACGTCCCGACGTAGAGCCCAACGCACGTCCCGACGTAGCGCCCAACGCACGTCCCGACGTAGAGCTGAAAGTTAGCTAACTACAGACGTAGAGCCCAACGCACGTCCCGACGTAGAGCTGAAATTAGCTAACTACAGACGTAGAGCCCAACGCACGTCCCGACGTAGAGCTGAAAGTTAGCTAACTACAGACGTAGAGCCCAACGCACGTCCCGACGTAGAGCCCAACGCAGGTCCCGACGTAGAGCATAACGCACGTCCCGACGTAGAGCTGAAAGTAAGCTAAATCCCGACGTAGAGGCAAACGCACGTCCCAACATAGAGCTGAAAGTAAGCTAAATCCCGACGTAGAGCCCAAAGCACGTCCTGACGTAGAGCCCAACGCACGTCCCGACGTAGAGCCCAACGCACGTCCCGACGTAGCGCCCAACACACGTCCCGACGTAGAGCTGAAAGTTAGCTAACTACAGATGTAGAGCCCAACGCACGTCCCGACGTAGAGCTGAAAGTAAGCTAAATCCCGACGTAGCGCCCAACGCACGTCCCGAAGCAACGCCCAACGCACGTCCCGACGTAGCGCCCAACGCACGTCCCGACGTAGAGCTGAAAGTAAGCTAAATCCCGACGTAGAGGCCAACGCACGTCCCGACGTAGAGGCCAACGCACGTCCCGACGTAGAGCTGAAAGTTAGCTAACTACAGACGTAGAGCCCAACGCACGTCCCGACGTAGAGCTGAAATCAGCTAACTACAGACGTAGAGCCCAACGCACGTCCCGACGTAGAGCTGAAAGTTAGCTAACTACAGATGTAGAGCCCAACACACGTCCCGACGTAGAGCCCAACACACGTCCCGACGTAGAGCCCAACGCACGTCCCGACGTAGAGCCCAACGCACGTCCCGACGTAGAGCTTAAAGTAAGCTAAATCCCGACGTAGAGGCCAACGCACGTCCCAACATAGAGCTGAAAGTAAGCTAAATCCCGACGTAGAGCCCAACGCACGTCCCGACCTAGAGCCCAACGCACGTCCCGACGTAGCACCCAACGCACGTCCCGACGTAGAGCTGAAAGTTAGCTAACTACAGACGTAGAGCCCAACGCACGTCCCGACGTAGAGCTGAAATTAGCTAACTACAGACGTAGAGCCCAACGCACGTCCCGACGTAGAGCTGAAAGTAAGCTAAATCCCGACGTAGAGGCCTACGCACGTCCCAACATAGAGCTGAAAGTAAGCTAAATCCCGACGTAGAGCCCAACGCACGTCCCGACGTAGAGCCCAACGCACGTCCCGACGTAGAGCCCAACGCACGTCCCGACGTAGAGCTGAAAGTTAGCTAAATCCCGACGTAGAGCCCAACGCACGTCCCCACGTAGAGCCCAACGCACGTCCCGACGTAGAGCTGTAAGTAAGCTAAATCCCGACGTAGAGGCCAACGCACGTCCCGACGTACAGGCCAAGGCACGTCCCGACGTAGAGCTGAAAGTAAGCTAAATCCCGACGTTAAGGCCAACGCACTTCCCGACGTAGAGGCCAGCGCACGTCCCGACGTAGAGGCCAGCGCACGTCCCGACGTAGAGCCCAACGCAGGTCCCGACGTAGAGCTTAAAGTAAGCTAAATCCCGACGTAGAGCCCAACGCACGTCCCGACGTAGAGCCCAACGCACGTCCCGACGTAGAGCCCAACGCACGTCCCGACGTAGAGCTAAAAGTAAGCTAAAACCCGACGTAGAGCCCAACACACGTCCCGACGTAGAGCTGAAAGTAAGCTAAATCCCGACGTAGAGGCCAACGCACGTCCCGACGTAGAGGCCAACGCACGTCCCGACGTAGAGCTGAAAGTAAACTAAATCCCGACGTAGAGCCCAACGCACGTCCCGACGTAGAGCCCAACGCACGTCCCGACGTAGAGCTGAAAGTAAGCTAAATCCCGACGTAGAGCCCAACGCACGTCCCGACGTAGAGCCCAACGCACGTACCGACGTAAAGCCCAACACACGTCCCAACGTAGAGCTGAAAGTAAGCTAAATCCCGACGTAGAGCCCAACACACGTCCCGACGTAGAGCTGAAAGTAAGCTAAATCCCGACGTAGAGGCCAACGCACGTCCCGACGTAGAGCCCAACGCACGTCCCGACGTAGAGCTGAAAGTAAGCTAAATCCCGACGTAGAGCCCAACACACGTCCCGACGTAGAGCTGAAAGTAAGCTAAATCCCGACGTAGAGGCCAACGCACGTCCCGACGTAGAGGCCAACGCACGTCCCGACGTAGAGCTGAAAGTAAGCTAAATCCCGACGTAGAGCCCAACGCACGTCCCGACGTAGAGCCCAACGCACGTCCCGACGTAGATCTGAAAGTAAGCTAAATCCCGACGTAGAGCCCAACGCAGGTCCCGACGTAGAGCCCAAAGCACGTCCCGACGTAGAGCCCAACGCACGTCCCAACGTAGAGCCCACCGCACGTCCCGACATAGAGAGCCCAACGCACGTCCCGACGTAGAGCTGAAAGTAAGCTAAATCCCGACGTAGCACCCAAGGCACGTCCCGAAGTAGCGCCCAACGCACGTCCCGACGTAGCGCCCAACGCACGTCCCGACGTAGAGCTGAAAGTAAGCTAAATCCCGACGTAGAGGCCAACGCACGTCCCGACGTAGAGGCCAACGCAAGTCCCGACGTAGCGCCCAACGCACGTCCCGACGTAGAGCTGAAAGTTAGCTAACTACAAACGTAGAGCCCAACGCACGTCCCGACGTAGAGCAGAAAGTTAGCTAACTACAGACGTAGAGCCCAACGCACGTCCCGACGTAGAGCCCAACGCACGTCCCGACGTAGAGGTGAAAGTAAGCTAAATCCCGACGTAGAGCCCAACGCACGTCCCGACGTAGAGCCCAACGCACGTCCCGACATAGAGCCCAACGCACGTCCCGACGTAGAGCTGAAAGTTAGCTAACTACAGACGTAGGGCCCAACGCACGTCCCGACATAGAGCCCAACGCACGACCCGATGTAGAGCCCAACGCACGTCCCGACGTAGAGCTGAAAGTAAGCTAAATCCCGACGTAGAGCCCAACACACGTCCCGACGTACAGCTGAAAGTAAGCTAAATCCCGACGTAGAGGCCAACGCACGTCCCGACGTATAGGCCAACGCACGTCCCGACATAGAGAGCCCAACGCACGTCCCGACGTAGAGCTGAAAGTAAGCTAAATCCCGACGTAGCACCCAAGGCACGTCCCGAAGTAGCGCCCAACGCACGTCCCGACGTAGCGCCCAACGCACGTCCCGACGTAGAGCTGAAAGTAAGCTAAATCCCGACGTAGAGGCCAACGCACGTCCCGACGTAGAGGCCAACGCACGTCCCGACGTAGAGCCCAACGCACGTCCCGACGTAGAGTTGAAAGTAAGCTAAATCCCGACGTAGAGCCCAACGCACGTCCCGACGTAGAGCCCAACGCACGTCCCGACGTAGCGCCAAACACACTTCCCGACGTAGAGCTGAAAGTTAGCTAACTACAGACGTAGAGCCCAACGCACGTCCCGACGTAGAGCTGAAAGTTAGCTAACTACAGACGTAGAGCCCAACGCACGTCCCGACGTAGAGCCCAACGCACGTCCCAACGTAGAGCCCAAAGAAAGTCCCAACATAGAGCCCAACGCACGTATCGACGTAGAGCTGAATGTTAGCTAATTACAGACGTAGAGCCCAACGCACGTCCCGACGTAGAGCCCAACGCACGTCCCGACGTAGAGCCCAGCGCACGTCCCGACGTATATCCCAAAGCATGTCCCGACGTAGAGCTGAAAGTTAGCTAACTACAGACGTAGAGCCCAACGCACGTCCCGACGTAGACCTGAAAGTAAGCTAAATCCCGACGTAGAGACCAACGTACGTCCCGACGTAGAGCCCAACGCACGTCCCGACGTAGAGCTGAAAGTAAGCTAAATCCCGACGTAGAGCCCAACGCACGTCCCGACGTAGAGCCCAACGCACGTCCCGACGTAGAGCCCAACGCACGTCCCGACGTAGAGCTGAAAGTTAGCTAACTACAGACGTAGAGACCAACGCACGTCCCGACGTAGAGCCCAACGCATGTCCCGACGTAGAGCCCAACGCACGTCCCGACGTAGAGCTGAAAGTAAGCTAAATCCCGACGTAGAGGCCAACGCACGTCCCGACGTAGAGGCCAACGCACGTCCCGACGTAGAGCTGAATGTAACTAAATCCCAACGTAGAGGCCAACGCACGTCCCGACGTAGAGGCCAACGCACGTCCCGACGTAGAGCTGAAAGTAAACTAAATCCCGACGTAGAGGCCAACGCACGTCCCGACGTAGAGCCCAACGCAAGTCCCGACGTAGCGCCCAACGCACGTCCCGACGTAGAGCTGAAAGTTAGCTAACTACAAACGTAGAGCCCATCGCACGTCCCGACGTAGAGCAGAAAGTTAGCTAACTACAGACGTAGAGCCCAACGCACGTCCCGACGTAGAGCCCAACGCACGTCCCGACGTAGAGCCCAACGCACGTCCCGACGTAGAGGTGAAAGTAAGCTAAATCCCGACGTAGAGCCCAACGCACGTCCCGACGTAGAGCCCAACGCACGTCCCGACATAGAGCCCAACGCACGTCCCGACGTAGAGCTGAAAGTTAGCTAACTACAGACGTAGGGCCCAACGCACGTCCCGACATAGAGCCCAACGCACGACCCGATGTAGAGCCCAACGCACGTCCCGACGTAGAGCTGAAAGTAAGCTAAATCCCGACGTAGAGCCCAACAAACGTCCCGACGTACAGCTGAAAGTAAGCTAAATCCCGACGTAGAGGCCAACGCACGTCCCGACGTAGAGGCCAACGCACGTCCCGACGTAGAGCTGAAAGTAAGCTAAATCCCGACGTAGAGCCCAACGTACGTCCCGACGTAGAGGCCAACGCACGTCCCAACGTAGAGCTGAAAGTAAGCTAAATCCCGACGTAGAGCCCAACGCACGTCCTGACGTAGAGCCCAACGCACATCCCGACGTAGAGCCCAACGCACGTCCCGACGTAGAGCCCAACGCACGTCCCGAAGGAGAGCTGAAAGTTAGCTAAATCCCGACGTAGAGCCCAACGCACGTCCCGACGTAGAGCCCAACGCACGTCCCGACGTAGAGCCCAACGCACGTCCCGACGTAGAGCTGAAAGTAAGCTAAATCCCGACGTAGAGCCCAACGCACGTCCCGACGTAGAGCTGTAAGTAAGCTAAATCCCGACGTAGAGGCCAACGCACGTCCCGACGTACAGGCCAAGGCACGTCCCGACGTAGAGCTGAAAGTAAGCTAAATCCCGACGTTAAGGCCAACGCACGTCCCGACGTAGAGGCCAACGCACGTCCCGATGTAGAGGCCAGCGCACGTCCCGACGTAGAGGCCAGCGCACGTCCCGACGTAGAGCCCAACGCACGTCCCGACGTAGAGCTTAAAGTAAGCTAAATCCCGACATAGAGCCCAACGCACGTCCCGACGTAGAGCCCAACGCACGTCCCGACGTAGAGCCCAACGCACGTCCCGACGTAGAGCTAAAAGTAAGCTAAATCCCGACGTAGAGCCCAACACACGTCCCGACGTAGAGCTGAAAGTAAGCTAAATCCCGACGTAGAGGCCAACGCACGTCCCGACGTAGAGGCCAACGCACGTCCCGACGTAGAGCTGAAAGTAAGCTAAATCCCGACGTAGAGGCCAACGCACGTCCCGACGTAGAGGCCAACGCACGTCCCGACGTAGAGCTGAAAGTAAGCTAAATCCCGACGTAGAGCCCAACGCACGTCCCGACGTAGAGCCCAACGCACGTCCCGACGTAGAGCCCAACACACGTCCCGACGTAGAGCTGAAAGTTAGCTAACTACAGACGTAGAGGCCAACGCACGTCCCGACGTAGAGCCCAACGCACGTCCCGACGTAGAGCTGAAAGTAAGCTAAATCCCGACGTAGAGCCCAACACACGTCCCGACGTAGAGCTGAAAGTAAGCTAAATCCCGACGTAGAGGCCAACGCACGTCCCGACGTAGAGGCCAACGCACGTCCCGACGTAGAGCTGAAAGTAAGCTAAATCCCGACGTAGAGGCCAACGCACGTCCCGACGTAGAGGCCAACGCATGTCCCGACGTAGACCTGAAAGTAAGCTAAATCCCGACGTAGAGCCCAACGCACGTCCCGACGTAGAGCCCAACGCACGTCCCGACGTAGAGCCCAACGCACGTCCCAACGTAGAGCCCTCCGCACGTCCCGACCTAGAGAGTCCAACGCACGTCCCGACGTAGAGCTGAAAGTAAGCTAAATCCCGACGTAGCGCCAAAGGCACGTCCCGAAATAACGCCCAACGCACGTCCCGACGTAGAGCCCAACGCACGTCCCGACGTAGCGCCAAACGCACGTCCCGACGTAGAGCTGAAAGTTAGCTAACTACAGACGTAGAGCCCAACGCACGTCCCGACGTAGAGCCCAACGCACGTCCCGACGTAGAGCCCAACGCACGTCCCAACGTATAGCCCAACGAAAGTCCCAACGTAGAGTCCAACGCACGTCCCGACGTAGAGCTGAAAGTTAGCTAACTACAGACGTAGAGCCCAACGCACGTCCCGACGTAGAGCCCAAAGCACGTCCCGACGTAGAGCCCAGCGCACGTCCCGACGTATATCCCAAAGCATGTCCCGACGTAGAGCCCAACGCACGTCCCGACGTAGACCTGAAAGTAAGCTAAATCCCGACGTAGAGCCCAACGCACGTCCCGACGTAGAGCCCAACGCACGTCCCGACGTAGAGCTAAAAGCAAGCTAAATCCCGACGTAGAGCCCAACGCACGTCCCGACGTAGAGCCCAACGCACGTCCCGACGTAGAGCCCAGCGCACGTCCCGACGTAGAGCTGAAAGTTAGCTAACTACAGACGTAGAGACCAACGCACGTCCCGACGTAGAGCCCAACGCATGTCCCGACGTAGAGCCCAACGCACGTCCCGACGTAGAGCTGAAAGTAAGCTAAATCCCGACGTAGAGGCCAACGCACGTCCCGACGTAGAGCTGAAAGTAAGCTAAATCCCAATGTAGAGGCCAACGCACGTCCCGACGTAGAGGCCAACGCACGTCCCGACGTAGAGCTGAATGTAACTAAATCCCAACGTAGAGGCCAACGCACGTCCCGACGTAGAGCTGAAAGTTAGCTAACTACAAACGTAGAGCCCAACGCACGTCCCGACGTAGAGCAGAAAGTTAGCTAACTACAGACGTAGAGCCCAACGCACGTCCCGACGTAGAGCCCAACGCACGTCCCGACGTAGAGCCCAACGCGCGTCCCGACGTAGAGCTGAAAGTAAGCTAAATCCCGACGTAGAGCCCAACGCACGTCCCGACGTAGAGCCCAACGCACGTCCCGACATAGAGCCCAACGCACGTCCCGACGTAGAGCTGTAAGTTAGCTAACTACAGACGTAGGGCCCAACGCACATCCCGACGTAGAGCCCAACGCACGTCCCGACGTAGAGCCCAACGCACGTCCCGACGTAGAGCCCAACGCACGTCCCGACGTAGAGCTGAAAGTAAGCTAAATCCCGACGTAGAGCCCAACACACGTCCCGACGTAGAGCTGAAAGTAAGCTAAATCCCGACGTAGAGGCCAATGCACATCCCGACGTAGAGGCCAACGCACGTCCCGACGTAGAGCTGAAAGTAAGCTAAATCCCGACGTAGAGCCCAACGCACGTCCCGACGTAGAGGCCAACGCACGTCCCGACGTAGAGCTGAAAGTAAGCTAAATCCCGACGTAGAGCCCAACGCACGTCCTGACGTAGAGCCCAACACACGTCCCGACGTAGAGCCCAACGCACGTCCCGATGTAGAGCTGAAAGTAAGCTAAATCCCGACGTAGCGCCCAACGCACGTCCCGAAGTAGCGCCCAACGCACGTCCCGATGTAGCGCCCAACGCACGTCCCGACGTAGAGCTGAAAGTAAGCTAAATCCCGACGTAGAGGCCAACGCACGTCCCGACGTAGAGGCCAACGCACGTCCCGACTTAGAGGCCAACGCACGTCCCGACGTAGAGGACAACGCACGTCCCGACGTAGCGCCCAACGCACGTCCCGACGTAGAGCTGAAAGTAAGCTAAATCCCGACGTAGAGCCCAACGCACGTCCCGACGTAGAGCCCAACGCACGTCCCGACGTAGCGCCCAACGCACGTCCCGACGTAGAGCTGAAAGTTAGCTAACTACAGACGTAGAGCCCAACGCACGTCCCGACGTAGAGCTGAAATTAGCTAACTACAGACGTAGAGCCCAACGCACGTCCCGACGTAGAGCTGAAAGTTAGCTAACTACAGATGTAGAGCCCAACGCACGTCCTGACGTAGAGCCCAACGCACGTCCCGATGTAGAGCCCAACGCACGTCCCGACGTAGAGCCCAACGCACGTCCCGACGTAGAGCTGAAAGTAAGCTAAATCCCGACGTAGAGGCCAACGTACGTCCCAACATAGAGCTGAAAGTAAGCTAAATCCCGACGTAGAGCCCAACGCACGTCCCGACCTAGAGCCCAACGCACGTCCCGAGGTATAGCTGAAAGTAAGCTAAATCCCGACGTAGCGCCCAACGCACGTCCCGAAGTAGCGCCCAACGCACGTCCCGACATAGCTCCCAACGCACGTCCCGACTTAGAGCTGAAAGTAAGCTAAATCCCGACGTAGAAGCCAACGCACGTCCCGACGTAGAGGCCAACGCACGTCCCGACGTAGAGCTGAAAGTAAGCTAAATCCCGACGTAGAGCCCAACGCACGTCCCGACGTAGAGCCCAACGCACGTCCCGACGTAGCGCCCAACGCACATCCCGACGTAGAGCTGAAAGTTAGCTAATTACAGACGTAGAGCCCAACGCACGTCCCGACGTAGAGCTGAAATTAGCTAACTACAGACGTAGAGCCCAATGCACGTCCCGACGTAGATCTTAAAGTAAGCTAAATCCCGACGTAGAGGCCAACGCACGTCCCAACATAGAGCTGAAAGTAAGCTAAATCCCAACGTAGAGCCCAACGCACGTCCCGACGTAGAGCCCAACGCACGTCCCGACGTAGAGCCCAACGCACGTCCCGACGTAGAGCTGAAAGTTAGCTAAATCCCGACGTAGAGCCCAACGCACGTCCCGACGTAGAGCCCAACGCACGTCCCGACGTAGAGCCCAACGCACGTCCCGACGTAGAGCTGAAAGTAAGCTAAATCCCGACGTAGAGCCCAACGCACGTCCCGACGTAGAGCTGTAAGTAAGCTAAATCCCGACGTAGAGGCCAACGCACGTCCCGACGTACAGGCCAAGGCACGTCCCGACGTAGAGCTGAAAGTAAGCTAAATCCCGACGTTAAGGCCAACGCACGTCCCGACGTAGAGGCCAACGCACGTCCCGACGTAGAGGCCAGCGCACGTCCCGACGTAGAGGCCAGCGCACGTCCCGACGTAGAGCCCAACGCACGTCCCGACGTAGAGCTTAAAGTAAGCTAAATCCCGACGTAGAGGCCAACGCACGTCCCGACGTAGAGGCCAACGCACGTCCCGACGTAGAGCTGAAAGTAAGCTAAATACCGACGTAGAGGCCAACGCACGTCCCGACGTAGAGGCCAACGCACGTCCCGACGTAGAGCTGAAAGTAAGCTAAATCCCGACGTAGAGCCCAACGCACGTCCCGACGTAGAGCCCAACGCACGTCCCGACGTAGAGCCCAACACACGTCCCGACGTAGAGCTGAAAGTTAGCTAACTACAGACGTAGAGGCCAACGCACGTCCCGACGTAGAGCCCAACGCACGTCCCGACGTAGAGCTGAAAGTAAGCTAAATCCCGACGTAGAACCCAACACACGTCCCGACGTAGAGCTGAAAGTAAGCTAAATCCCGACGTAGAGGCCAACGCACGTCCCGACGTAGAGGCCAACGCACGTCCCGACGTAGAGGACAACGCACGTCCCGACGTAGAGGCCAACGCACGTCCCGACGTAGAGCTGAAAGTAAGCTAAATCCCGACGTAGAGCCCAACGCACGTCCCGACGTAGAGCCCAACGCACGTCCCGACGTAGAGCCCAACGCACGTCCCGACGTAGAGCTGAAAGTTAGCTAACAACAGACG
The DNA here is from genome assembly GCF_034619465.1 of Leptosomus discolor. Lineage (NCBI taxonomy): Eukaryota > Metazoa > Chordata > Aves > Leptosomiformes > Leptosomidae > Leptosomus > Leptosomus discolor. The sequence goes on from NC_141405.1 coordinate 9,577,113, forward strand.
TAGAGCCCAACGCACGTCCCGACGTAGAGCCCAACGCACGTCCCGACGTAGAGCCCAACGCACGTCCCGACGTAGAGCTGAAAGTAAGCTAAATCCCGACGTAGAGCCCAACGCACGTCCCGACGTAGAGCTGTAAGTAAGCTAAATCCCGACGTAGAGGCCAACGCACGTCCCGACGTACAGGCCAAGGCACGTCCCGACGTAGAGCTGAAAGTAAGCTAAATCCCGACGTTAAGGCCAACGCACGTCCCGACATAGAGCCCAACGCACGTCCCGACGTAGAGCTAAAAGTTAGCTAACTACAGACGTAGGGCCCAACGCACGTCCCGACGTAGAGCCCAACGCACGTCCCGACGTAGAGCCCAACGCACGTCCCGACGTAGAGCTGAAAGTAAGCTAAATCCCGACGTAGAGCCCAACACACGTCCCGACGTAGAGCTGAAAGTAAGCTAAATCCCGACGTAGAGGCCAACGCACGTCCCGACGTAGAGGCCAACGCACGTCCCGACGTAGAGCTGAAAGTAAGCTAAATCCCGACGTAGAGCCCAACGCACGTCCCGACGTAGAGCCCAACGCACGTCCCGACGTAGAGCTGAAAGTAAGCTAAATCCCGACGTAGAGCCCAACGCACGTCCCGACATAGAGCCCAACGCACGTCCCGAGGTATAGCTGAAAGTAAGCTAAATCCCGACGTAGCGCCCAACGCACGTCCCGAAGTAGCGCCCAACGCACGTCCCGACGTAGCTCCCAACGCACGTCCCGACTTAGAGCTGAAAGTAAGCTAAATCCCGACGTAGAAGCCAACGCACGTCCCGACGTAGAGGCCAACGCACGTCCCGACGTAGAGGACAACGCACGTCCCGACGTAGAGGCCAACGCACGTCCCGACGTAGAGCTGAAAGTAAGCTAAATCCCGACGTAGAGCCCAACGCACGTCCCGACGTAGAGCTGTAAGTAAGCTAAATCCCGACGTAGAGGCCAACGCACGTCCCGACGTACAGGCCAAGGCACGTCCCGACGTAGAGCTGAAAGTAAGCTAAATCCCGACGTTAAGGCCAACGCACGTCCCGACATAGAGCCCAACGCACGTCCCGACGTAGAGCTGAAAGTTAGCTAACTACAGACGTAGGGCCCAACGCACGTCCCGACGTAGAGCACAACGCACGTCCCGACGTAGAGCCCAACGTACGTCCCGACGTAGAGCTGAAAGTAAGCTAAATCCCGACGTAGAGCCCAACACACGTCCCGACGTAGAGCTGAAAGTAAGCTAAATCCCGACGTAGAGGCCAACGCACGTTCCGACGTAGAGGCAAACGAACGTCCCGACGTAGAGCTGATAGTAAGCTAAATCCCGACGTAGAGCCCAACGCACGTCCCGACGTAGAGGCCAACGCACGTCCCGACGTAGAGCTGAAAGTAAGCTAAATCCCGACGTAGAGCCCAACGCACGTCCTGACGTAGAGCCCAACGCACATCCCGACGTAGAGCCCAACGCACGTCCCGACGTAGAGCCCAACGCACGTCCCGATGTAGAGCTGAAAGTAAGCTAAATCCCGACGTAGCGCCCAACGCACGTCCCGAAGTAGCGCCCAACGCACGTCCCGATGTAGCGCCCAACGCACGTCCCGACGTAGAGCTGAAAGTAAGCTAAATCCCGACGTAGAGGCCAACGCACGTCCCGACGTAGAGGCCAACGCACGTCCCGACTTAGAGGCCAACGCACGTCCCGACGTAGAGGACAACGCACGTCCCGACGTAGCGCCCAACGCACGTCCCGACGTAGAGCTGAAAGTAAGCTAAATCCCGACGTAGAGCCCAACGCACGTCCCGACGTAGAGCCCAACGCACGTCCCGACGTAGCGCCCAACGCACGTCCCGACGTAGAGCTGAAAGTTAGCTAACTACAGACGTAGAGCCCAACGCACGTCCCGACGTAGAGCTGAAATTAGCTAACTACAGACGTAGAGCCCAACGTACGTCCCGACGTAGAGCTGAAAGTTAGCTAACTACAGATGTAGAGCCCAACGCACGTCCCGACGTAGAGCCCAACGCACGTCCCGATGTAGAGCCCAACGCACGTCCCGACGTAGAGCCCAACGCACGTCCCGACTTAGAGCTGTAAGTAAGCTAAATCCCGACGTAGAGGCCAACGCACGTCCCAACATAGAGCTGAAAGTAAGCTAAATCCCGACGTAGAGCCCAACGCACGTCCCGACCTAGAGCCCAACGCACGTCCCGACATAGAGCCCAACGCACGTCCCGAGGTATAGCTGAAAGTAAGCTAAATCCCGACGTAGCGCCCAACGCACGTCCCGAAGTAGCGCCCAACGCACGTCCCGACGTAGCTCCCAACGCACGTCCCGACTTAGAGCTGAAAGTAAGCTAAATCCCGACGTAGAAGCCAACGCACGTCCCGACGTAGAGGCCAACGCACGTCCCGACGTAGAGGACAACGCACGTCCCGACGTAGAGGCCAACGCACGTCCCGACGTAGAGCTGAAAGTAAGCTAAATCCCGACGTAGAGCCCAACGCACGTCCCGACGTAGAGCCCAACGCACGTCCCGACGTAGCGCCCAACGCACATCCCGACGTAGAGCTGAAAGTTAGCTAATTACAGACGTAGAGCCCAACGCACGTCCCGACGTTGAGCTGAAATTAGCTAACTACAGACGTAGAGCCCAATGCACGTCCCGACGTAGAGCTGAAAGTAAGCTAAATCCCGACGTAGAGGCCAACGCACGTCCCAACATAGAGCTGAAAGTAAGCTAAATCCCGACGTAGAGGCCAACGCACGTCCCGACGTAGAGCTGAAAGTAAGCTAAATACCGACGTAGAGGCCAACGCACGTCCCGACGTAGAGGCCAACGCACGTCCCGACGTAGAGCTGAAAGTAAGCTAAATCCCGACGTAGAGCCCAACGCACGTCCCGACGTAGAGCCCAACGCACGTCCCGACGTAGAGCCCAACACACGTCCCGACGTAGAGCTGAAAGTTAGCTAACTACAGACGTAGAGGCCAACGCACGTCCCGACGTAGAGCCCAACGCACGTCCCGACGTAGAGCTGAAAGTAAGCTAAATCCCGACGTAGAGCCCAACACACGTCCTGACGTAGAGCTGAAAGTAAGCTAAATCCCGACGTAGAGTCCAACGCACGTCCCGACGTAGAGGCCAACGCACGTCCCGACGTAGAGGACAACGCACGTCCCGACGTAGAGGCCAACGCACGTCCCGACGTAGAGCTGAAAGTAAGCTAAATCCCGACGTAGAGCCCAACGCACGTCCCGACGTAGAGCCCAACGCACGTCCCGACGTAGAGCCCAACGCACGTCCCGACGTAGAGCTGAAAGTTAGCTAACAACAGACGTAGAGCCCAACGCACGTCCCGACGTAGAGCCCAACGCACGTCCCGACGTAGAGCTGAAAGTAAGCTAAATCCCGACGTAGAGCCCAACGCACGTCCCGACGTAGAGCTGTAAGTAAGCTAAATCCCGACGTAGAGGCCAACGCACGTCCCGACGTACAGGCCAAGGCACGTCCCGACGTAGAGCTGAAAGTAAGCTAAATCCCGACGTTAAGGCCAACGCACGTCCCGACATAGAGCCCAACGCACGTCCCGACGTAGAGCTGAAAGTTAGCTAACTACAGACGTAGGGCCCAACGCACGTCCCGACGTAGAGCCCAACGCACGTCCCGACGTAGAGCCCAACGCACGTCCCGACGTAGAGCTGAAAGTAAGCTAAATCCCGACGTAGAGCCCAACACACGTCCCGACGTAGAGCTGAAAGTAAGCTAAATCCCGACGTAGAGGCCAACGCACGTCCCGACGTAGAGGCCAACGCACGTCCCGACGTAGAGCTGAAAGTAAGCTAAATCCCGACGTAGAGCCCAACGCACGTCCCGACGTAGAGGCCAACGCACGTCCCGACGTAGAGGTGAAAGTAAGCTAAATCCCGACGTAGAGCCCAACGCACGTCCCGACATAGAGCCCAACGCACGTCCCGAGGTATAGCTGAAAGTAAGCTAAATCCCGACGTAGCGCCCAACGCACGTCCCGAAGTAGCGCCCAACGCACGTCCCGACGTAGCTCCCAACGCACGTCCCGACTTAGAGCTGAAAGTAAGCTAAATCCCGACGTAGAAGCCAACGCACGTCCCGACGTAGAGGCCAACGCACGTCCCGACGTAGAGGACAACGCACGTCCCGACGTAGAGGCCAACGCACGTCCCGACGTAGAGCTGAAAGTAAGCTAAAACCCGACGTAGAGCCCAACGCACGTCCCAACGTAGAGCTGTAAGTAAGCTAAATCCCGACGTAGAGGCCAACGCACGTCCCGACGTACAGGCCAAGGCACGTCCCGACGTAGAGCTGAAAGTAAGCTAAATCCCGACGTTAAGGCCAACGCACGTCCCGACATAGAGCCCAACGCACGTCCCGACGTAGAGCTGAAAGTTAGCTAACTACAGACGAGGGCCCAATGCACGTCCCGACGTAGAGCCCAACGCACGTCCCGACGTAGAGCCCAACGCACGTCCCGACGTAGAGCTGAAAGTAAGCTAAATCCCGACGTAGAGCCCAACACACGTCCCGACGTAGAGCTGAAAGTAAGCTAAATCCCGACGTAGAGGCCAACGCACGTTCCGACGTAGAGGCCAACGAACGTCCCGACGTAGAGCTGATAGTAAGCTAAATCCCGACGTAGAGCCCAACGCACGTCCCGACGTAGAGGCCAACGCACGTCCCGACGTAGAGCTGAAAGTAAGCTAAATCCCGACGTAGAGCACAACGCACGTCCTGACGTAGAGCCCAACGCACATCCCGACGTAGAGCCCAACGCACGTCCCGACGTAGAGCCCAACGCACGTCCCGATGTAGATCTGAAAGTAAGCTAAATCCCGACGTAGCGCCCAACGCACGTCCCGAAGTAGCGCCCAACGCACGTCCCGATGTAGCGCCCAACGCACGTCCCGACGTAGAGCTGAAAGTAAGCTAAATCCCGACGTAGAGGCCAACGCACGTCCCGACGTAGAGGCCAACGCACGTCCCGAATTAGAGGCCAACGCACGTCCCGACGTAGAGGGCAACGCACGTCCCGACGTAGCGCCCAACGCACGTCCCGACGTAGAGCTGAAAGTAAGCTAAATCCCGACGTAGAGCCCAACGCACGTCCCGACGTAGAGCCCAACGCACGTCCCGACGTAGCGCCCAACGCACGTCCCGACGTAGAGCTGAAAGTTAGCTAACTACAGACGTAGAGCCCAACGCACGTCCCGACGTAGAGCTGAAATTAGCTAACTACAGACGTAGAGCCCAACGTACGTCCCGACGTAGAGCTGAAAGTTAGATAACTACAGATGTAGAGCCCAACGCACGTCCCGACGTAGAGCCCAACGCACGTCCCGATGTAGAGCCCAACGCACGTCCCGACGTAGAGCCCAACGCACGTCCCGACGTAGAGCTGTAAGTAAGCTAAATCCCGACGTAGAGGCCAACGCACGTCCCAACATAGAGCTGAAAGTAAGCTAAATCCCGACGTAGAGCCCAACGCACGTCCCGACCTAGAGCCCAACGCACGTCCCGACATAGAGCCCAACGCACGTCCCGAGGTATAGCTGAAAGTAAGCTAAATCCCGACGTAGCGCCCAACGCACGTCCCGAAGTAGCGCCCAACGCACGTCCCGACGTAGCTCCCAACGCACGTCCCGACTTAGAGCTGCAAGTAAGCTAAATCCCGACGTAGAAGCCAACGCACGTCCCGACGTAGAGGCCAACGCACGTCCCGACGTAGAGGACAACGCACGTCCCGACGTAGAGGCCAACGCACGTCCCGACGTAGAGCTGAAAGTAAGCTAAATCCCGACGTAGAGCCCAACGCACGTCCCGACGTAGAGCCCAACGCACGTCCCGACGTAGCGCCCAACGCACATCCGGACGTAGAGCTGAAAGTTAGCTAATTACAGACGTAGAGCCCAACGCACGTCCCGACGTTGAGCTGAAATTAGCTAACTACAGACGTAGAGCCCAATGCACGTCCCGACGTAGAGCTGAAAGTAAGCTAAATCCCGACGTAGAGGCCAACGCACGTCCCAACATAGAGCTGAAAGTAAGCTAAATCCCGACGTAGAGCCCAACGCACGTCCCGACGTAGAGCCCAACGCACGTCCCGACGTAGAGCTGAAAGTTAGCTAAATCCCGACGTAGAGCCCAACGCACGTCCCGACGTAGAGCCAAACGCACGTCCCGACGTAGAGCCCAACGCACGTCCCGACGTAGAGCTGAAAGTAAGCTAAATCCCGACGTAGAGCCCAACGCACGTCCCGACGTAGAGCTGTAAGTAAGCTAAATCCCGACGTAGAGGCCAACGCACGTCCCGACGTAGAGGCCAACGCACGTCCCGACGTAGAGCTGAAAGTAAGCTAAATCCCGACGTTAAGGCCAACGCACGTCCCGACGTAGAGGCCAACGCACGTCCCGACGTAGAGGCCAGCGCACGTCCCGACGTAGAGGCCAGCGCACGTCCCGACGTAGAGCCCAACGCACGTCCCGACGTAGAGCTTAAAGTAAGCTAAATCCCGACATAGAGCCCAACGCACGTCCCGACGTAGAGCCCAACGCATGTCCCGACGTAGAGCCCAACGCACGTCCCGACGTAGAGCTAAAAGTAAGCTAAATCCCGACGTAGAGCCCAACACACGTCCCGACGTAGAGCTGAAAGTAAGCTAAATCCCGACGTAGAGGCCAACGCACGTCCCGACGTAGAGGCCAACGCACGTCCCGACGTAGAGCTGAAAGTAAGCTAAATACCGACGTAGAGGCCAACGCACGTCCCGACGTAGAGGCCAACGCACGTCCCGACGTAGAGCTGAAAGTAAGCTAAATCCCGACGTAGAGCCCAACGCACGTCCCGACGTAGAGCCCAACGCACGTCCCGACGTAGAGCCCAACACACGTCCCGACGTAGAGCTGAAAGTTAGCTAACTACAGACGTAGAGGCCAACGCACGTCCCGACGTAGAGCCCAACGCACGTCCCGACGTAGAGCTGAAAGTAAGCTAAATCCCGACGTAGAGCCCAACACACGTCCCGACGTAGAGCTGAAAGTAAGCTAAATCCCGACGTAGAGGCCAACGCACGTCCCGACGTAGAGGCCAACGCACGTCCCGACGTAGAGGACAACGCACGTCCCGACGTAGAGGCCAACGCACGTCCCGACGTAGAGCTGAAAGTAAGCTAAATCCCGACGTAGAGCCCAACGCACGTCCCGACGTAGAGCCCAACGCACGTCCCGACGTAGCGCCCAACGCACATCCCGACGTAGAGCTGAAAGTTAGCTAATTACAGACGTAGAGCCCAACGCACGTCCCGACGTAGAGCTGAAATTAGCTAACTACAGACGTAGAGCCCAATGCACGTCCCGACGTAGAGCTGAAAGTAAGCTAAATCCCGACGTAGAGGCCAACGCACGTCCCAACATAGAGCTGAAAGTAAGCTAAATCCCGACGTAGAGTCCAACGCACGTCCCGACGTAGAGCCCAACGCACGTCCCGACGTAGAGCCCAACGCACGTCCCGACGTAGAGCTGAAAGTTAGCTAAATCCCGACGTAGAGCCCAACGCACGTCCCGACGTAGAGCCCAACGCACGTCCCGACGTAGAGCTGAAAGTTAGCTAAATCCCGACGTAGAGCCCAACGCACGTCCCGACGTAGAGCTCAACGTTAGCTAACTACAGACGTAGAGCCCAACGCACGTCCCGACGTAGAGCCCAACGCACGTCCCGACGTAGAGCCCAACGCACGTCCCAAAGTAGAGCCCAACGAAAGTCCCAACGTAGAGCCCAACGCACATCCCGACGTAGAGCTGAATGTTAGCTAACTACAGACGTAGAGCCCAACGCACGTCCCGACGTAGAGCCCAAAGCACGTCCCGACGTAGAGCCCAGCGCACGTCCCGATGTATATCCCAAAGCATGTCCCGACGTAGAGCCCAACGCACGTACCGACGTAGACCTGAAAGTAAGCAAAATCCCGACGTAGAGCCCAACGCACGTCCCGACGTAGAGCCCAACGCACGTCCCGACGTAGAGCTGAAAGCAAGCTAAATCCCGACGTAGAGCCCAACGCACGTCCCGACGTAGAGCCCAACGCACGTCCCGACGTAGAGCCCAACGCATGTCCCGACGTAGAGCCCAACGCACGTCCCGACGTAGAGCTGAAAGTAAGCTAAATCCCGACGTAGAGGCCAACGGACGTCCAGACGTAGAGCTGAAAGTAAGCTAAATCCCAACGTAGAGGCCAACGCACGTCCCGACGTAGAGGCCAACGCACGTCCCGACGTAGAGCTGAAAGTTAGCTAACTACAGACGTAGAGACCAACGCACGTCCCGACGTAGAGCCCAACGCATGTCCCGACGTAGAGCCCAACGCACGTCCCGACGTAGAGCCCAATGCACGTCCCGACGTAGAGCTGAAAGTAAGCTAAATCCCGACGTAGAGGCCAACGCACGTCCCGACGTAGAGGCCAACGCACGTCCCGACGTAGAGCTGAAATCAAGCTAAATCCCGACGTAGAGCCCAACGCACGTCCCGACGTAGAGCCCAACGCACGTCCCGACGTAGAGCCCAACGCACGTCCCTACGTAGAGCTGAAAGTTAGCTAACTACAGACGTAGAGACCAACGCACGTCCCGACGTAGAGCCCAACGCATGTCCCGACGTAGAGCCCAACGCACGTCCCGACGTAGAGCTGAAAGTAAGCTAAATCCCGACGTAGAGGCCAACGGACGTCCCGACGTAGAGCTGAAAGTAAGCTAAATCCCAACGTAGAGGCCAACGCACGTCCCGACGTAGAGCCCAACGCACGTCCCGACGTAGAGCTGAAAGTTAGCTAACTACAGACGTAGAGACCAACGCATGTCCCGACGTAGAGCCCAACGCATGTCCCGACGTAGAGCCCAACGCACGTCCCGACGTAGAGCTGAAAGTAAGCTAAATCCCGACGTAGAGGCCAACGCACGTCCCGACGTAGAGGCTAACGCACGTCCCGACGTAGAGCTGAAAGTAAGCTAAATCCCGACGTAGAGCCCAACGCACGTCCCGACGTAGAGCCCAAAGCACGTCCTGACATAGAGCCCAACGCACGTCCCGACGTAGAGCTGAAAGTTAGCTAACTACAGACGTAGAGGCCAACGCACGTCCCGACGTAGAGCCCAACGCACGTCCCGACGTAGAGCTGAAAGTAAGCTAAATCCCGACGTAGAGCCCAACACACGTCCCGACGTAGAGCTGAAAGTAAGCTAAATCCCGACGTAGAGGCCAACGCACGTCCCGACGTAGAGGCCAACGCACGTCCCGACGTAGAGGACAAAGCACGTCCCGACGTAGAGGCCAACGCACGTCCCGACGTAGAGCTGAAAGTAAGCTAAATCCCGACGTAGAGCCCAACGCACGTCCCGACGTAGACCCCAACGCACGTCCCGACGTAGCGCCCAACGCACATCCCGACGTAGAGCTGAAAGTTAGCTAATTACAGACGTAGAGCCCAATGCACGTCCCGACGTAGAGCTGAAAGTAAGCTAAATCCCGACGTAGAGGCCAACGCACGTCCCAACATAGAGCTGAAAGTAAGCTAAATCCCGACGTAGAGTCCAACGCACGTCCCGACGTAGAGCCCAACGCACGTCCCGACGTAGAGCCCAACGCACGTCCCGACGTAGAGCTGGAAGTTAGCTAAATCCCGACGTAGAGCCCAACGCACGTCCCGACGTAGAGCCCAACGCACGTCCCGACGTAGAGCTGAAAGTAAGCTAAATCCCGACGTAGAGCCCAACGCACGTCCCGACGTAGAGCTGTAAGTAAGCTAAATCCCGACGTAGAGGCCAACGCACGTCCCGACGTACAGGCCAAGGCACGTCCCGACGTAGAGCTGAAAGTAAGCTAAATCCCGACGTTAAGGCCAACGCACGTCCCGACGTAGAGGCCAACGCACGTCCCGACGTAGAGGCCAGCGCACGTCCCGACGTAGAGGCCAGCGCACGTCCCGACGTAGAGCCCAACGCACGTCCCGACGTAGAGCTTAAAGTAAGCTAAATCCCGACATAGAGCCCAACGCACGTCCCGACGTAGAGCCCAACGCACGTCCCGACGTAGAGCCCAACGCACGTCCCGACGTAGAGCTAAAAGTAAGCTAAATCCCGACGTAGAGTCCAACACACGTCCCGACGTAGAGCTGAAAGTAAGCTAAATCCCGACGTAGAGGCCAACGCACGTCCCGACGTAGAGGCCAACGCACGTCCCGACGTAGAGCTGCAAGTAAGCTAAATCCCGACGTAGAGGCCAACGCACGTCCCGACGTAGAGGCCAACGCATGTCCCGACGTAGACCTGAAAGTAAGCTAAATCCCGACGTAGAGCCCAACGCACGTCCCGACGTAGAGCCCAACGCACGTCCCAACGTAGAGCCCACCGCACGTCCCGACATAGAGAGGCCAACGCACGTCCCGACGTAGAGCTGAAAGTAAGCTAAATCCCGACGTAGCGCCCAAGGCACGTCCCGAAGTAACGCCCAACGCACGTCCCGACGTAGAGCCCAACGCACGTCCCGACGTAGCGCCAAACGCACGTCCCGACGTAGAGCTGAACGTTAGCTAACTACAGACGTAGAGCCCAACGCACGTCCCGATGTAGAGCTGAAAGTTAGCTAACTATAGACGTAGAGCCCAACGCACGTCCCGACGTAGAGCCCAACGCACGTCCCGACGTAGAGCCCAACGCACGTCCCAACGTAGAGCCCAACGAAAGTCCCAAAGTAGAGCCCAACGCACGTCCCGACGTAGAGCTGAAAGTTAGCTAACTACAGACGTAGAGCCCAACGCACGTCCCGACGTAGAGCCCAAAGCACGTCCCGACGTAGAGCCCAGCGCACGTCCCGACGTATATCCCAAAGCATGTCCCGACGTAGAGCCCAACGCACGTCCCGACGTAGACCTGAAAGTAAGCTAAATCCCGACGTAGAGCCCAACGCACGTCCCGACGTAGAGCCCAACGCACGTCCCGACGTAGAGCTGAAAGGAAGCTAAATCCCGACGTAGAGCCCAACGCACGTCCCGACGTAGAGCCCAACGCACGTCCCGACGTAGAGCCCAACGCACGTCCCGACGTAGAGCTGAAAGTTAGCTAACTACAGACGTAGAGACCAACGCACGTCCCGACGTAGAGCCCAACGCATGTCCCGACGTAGAGCCCAACGCACGTCCCGACGTAGAGCTGAAAGTAAGCTAAATCCCGACTTAGAGGCCAACGGACGTCCCGACGTAGAGCTGAAAGTAAGCTAAATCCCAACGTAGAGGCCAACGCACGTCCCGACGTAGAGCCCAACGCACGTCCCGACGTAGAGCTGAAAGTTAGCTAACTACAGACGTAGAGACCAACGCACGTCACGACGTAGAGCCCAACGCATGTCCCGACGTAGAGCCCAACGCACGTCCCGACGTAGAGCTGAAAGTAAGCTAAATCCCGACGTAGAGGCCAACGCACGTCCCGACGTAGCGCCCAACGCACGTCCCGACGTAGCGCCCAACGCACGTCCCGACGTAGAGCTGAAAGTAAGCTAAAACCCGACGTAGAGGCCAACGCACGTCCCGACGTAGAGCCCAACGCACGTCCCGACGTAGAGCCCAACGCACGTCCCGACGTAGAGCTGAAAGTAAGCTAAATCCCGACGTAGAGCCCAACGCACGTCCCGACGTAGAGCCCAACGCACGTCCCGACGTAGAGCCCAGCGCACGTCCCGACGTATATCCCAAAGCATGTCCCGACGTTAAGGCCAACGCACGTCCGGACGTAGAGGCCAGCGCACGTCCCGACGTAGAGGCCAGCGCACGTCCCGACGTAGAGCCCAACGCACGTCCTGACGTAGAGCTTAAAGTAAGCTAAATCCTGACGTAGAGCCCAACACACGTCCCGACGTAGAGCCCAACGCACGTCCCGACGTAGAGCCCAACGCACGTCCCGACGTAGAGCTGAAAGTAAGCTAAGTCCCGACGTAGAGCCCAACACACGTCCCGACGTAGACCTGAAAGTAAGCTAAATCCCGACGTAGAGCCCAACGCACGTCCCGACGTAGAGGCCAACACACGTCCCGACGTAGAGCTGAAAGTAAGCTAAATCCCGACGTAGAGCCCAACGCACGTCCCGACGTAGAGGCCAACGCACGTCCCGACGAAGAGCTGAAAGTAAGCTAAATCCCGACGTAGAGCCCAACGCACATCCCGACATAGAGCTGAAAGTTAGCTAACTACAGACGTAGAGCCCAACGCACGTCCCGACGTAGAGCCCAACGCACGTCCCGACGTAGAGCCCAACGCACGTCCCGACGTAGACCTGAAAAGTAAGCTAAATCCCGACGTAGAGCCCAACGCACGTCCCGACGTAGAGCCCAACGGACGTCCGGACGTAGAGCTGAAAGCAAGCTAAATCCCGACGTAGAGCCCAACGCACGTCCCGACGTAGAGCCCAACGCACGTCCCGACGTAGAGCCCAACGCATGTCCCGACGTAGAGCCCAACGCACGTCCCGACGTAGAGCTGAAAGTCAGCTAAATCCCGACGTAGAGGCCAACGCACGTCCCGACGTAGAGGCCAACGCACGTCCCGACGTAGAGCTGAAAGCAAGCTAAATCCCGACGTAGAGCCCAACGCACGTCCCGACATAGAGCCCAACGCACGTCCCGACGTAGAGCCCAACGCACGTCCCGACGTAGAGCCCAACGCACGTCCCGACGTAGAGCTGAAAGTTAGCTAACTACAGACGTAGAGACCAACGCACGTCCCGACGTAGAGCCCAACGCATGTCCCGACGTAGAGCCCAACGCACGTCCCGACGTAGAGCTGAAAGTAAGCTAAATCCCGACTTAGAGGCCAACGGACGTCCCGACGTAGAGCTGAAAGTAAGCTAAATCCCAACGTAGAGGCCAACGCACGTCCCGACGTAGAGCCCAACGCACGTCCCGACGTAGAGCTGAAAGTTAGCTAACTACAGACGTAGAGACCAACGCACGTCACGACGTAGAGCCCAACGCATGTCCCGACGTAGAGCCCAACGCACGTCCCGACGTAGAGCTGAAAGTAAGCTAAATCCCGACGTAGAGGCCAACGCACGTCCCGACGTAGAGGCCAACGCACGTCCCGACGTAGAGCTGAAAGTAAGCTAAATCCCGACGTAGAGCCCAACGCACGTTCCGACGTAGAGCCCAACGCACGTCCTGACATAGAGCCCAACGCACGTCCCGACGTAGAGCTGAAAGTAAGCTAAATCCCGACGTAGCGCCCAACGCACGTCCCGAAGTAGAGCCCAACACACGTCCCGACGTAGCGCCCAACGCACGTCCCGACGTAGAGCTGAAAGTAAGCTAAAACCCGACGTAGAGGCCAACGCACGTCCCGACGTAGAGCCCAACGCACGTCCCGACGTAGAGCCCAACGCACGTCCCGACGTAGAGCCCAACGCACGTCCCGACGTAGAGCTGAAAGTTAGCTAAATCCCGACGTAGAGCCCAACGCACGTCCCGACGTAGAGCCCAACGCACGTCCCGACGTAGAGCCCAGCGCACGTCCCGACGTATATCCCAAAGCATGTCCCGACGTTAAGGCCAACGCACGTCCGGACGTAGAGGCCAGCGCACGTCCCGACGTAGAGGCCAGCGCACGTCCCGACGTAGAGGCCAGCGCACGTCCCGACGTAGAGCCCAACGCACGTCCCGACGTAGAGCTTAAAGTAAGCTAAATCCCGACGTAGAGCCCAACACACGTCCCGACGTAGAGCCCAACGCACGTCCCGACGTAGAGCCCAACGCACGTCCCGACGTAGAGCTGAAAGTAAGCTAAGTCCCGACGTAGAGCCCAACACACGTCCCGACGTAGAGCTGAAAGTAAGCTAAATCCCGACGTAGAGCCCAACGCACGTCCCGACGTAGAGGCCAACACACGTCCCGACGTAGAGCTGAAAGTAAGCTAAATCCCGACGTAGAGGCCAACGCACGTCCCGACGTAGAGGCCAACGCACGTCCCGACGTAGAGCTGAAAGTAAGCTAAATCCCGACGTAGAGCCCAACGCACATCCCGACATAGAGCTGAAAGTTAGCTAACTACCGACGTAAGCCCAACGCACGTCCCGACGTAGAGCCCAACGCACGTACCGACGTAGAGCCCAACGCACGTCCCAACATATAGCCCAACGAAAGTCCCAACGTAGAGCCCAACGCACGTCCCGACGTAGAGCTGAAAGTTAGCTAACTACAGACGTAGAGCCCAACGCACGTCCCGACGTAGAGCCCAAAGCACGTCCCGACGTAGAGCCCAGCGCACGTCCCGACGTATATCCCAAAGCATGTCCCGACGTAGAGCCCAACGCACGTCCCGACGTAGACCTGAAAGTAAGCTAAATCCCGACGTAGAGCCCCACGCACGTCCCGACGTAGAGCCCAACGGACGTCCGGACGTAGAGCTGAAAGCAAGCTAAATCCCGACGTAGAGCCCAACGCACGTCCCGACGTAGAGCCCAACGCACGTCCCGACGTAGAGCCCAACGCACGTCCCGACGCAGAGCTGAAAGTTAGCTAACTACAGACGTAGAGACCAACGCACGTCCCGACGTAGAGCCCAACGCATGTCCCGACGTAGAGCCCAACGCACGTCCCGACGTAGAGCTGAAAGTAAGCTAAATCCCGACGTAGAGGCCAACGGACGTCCCGACGTAGAGCTGAAAGTAAGCTAAATCCCAACGTAGAGGCCAACGCACGTCCCGACGTAGAGGCCAACGCACGTCCCGACGTAGAGCTGAAAGTTAGCTAACTACAGACGTAGAGACCAACGCACGTCCCGACGTAGAGCCCAACGCATGTCCCGACGTAGAGCCCAACGCACGTCCCGACGTAGAGCTGAAAGTAAGCTAAATCCCGACGTAGAGGCCAACGCACGTCCCGACGTAGAGGCCAACGCACGTCCCGACGTAGAGCTGAAAGCAAGCTAAATCCCGACGTAGAGCCCAACGCACGTCCCGACATAGAGCCCAACGCACGTCCCGACGTAGAGCCCAACGCACGTCCCGACGTAGAGCCCAACGCACGTCCCGACGTAGAGCTGAAAGTTAGCTAACTACAGACGTAGAGACCAACGCACGTCCCGACGTAGAGCCCAACGCACGTCCCGACGTAGAGCTGAAAGTAAGCTAAATCCCGACTTAGAGGCCAACGGACGTCCCGACGTAGAGCTGAAAGTAAGCTAAATCCCAACGTAGAGGCCAACGCACGTCCCGACGTAGAGCCCAACGCACGTCCCGACGTAGAGCTGAAAGTTAGCTAACTACAGACGTAGAGACCAACGCACGTCACGACGTAGAGCCCAACGCATGTCCCGACGTAGAGCCCAACGCACGTCCCGACGTAGAGCTGAAAGTAAGCTAAATCCCGACGTAGAGGCCAACGCACGTCCCGACGTAGCGCCCAACGCACGTCCCGACGTAGCGCCCAACGCACGTCCCGACGTAGAGCTGAAAGTAAGCTAAAACCCGACGTAGAGGCCAACGCACGTCCCGACGTAGAGCCCAACGCACGTCCCGACGTAGAGCCCAACGCACGTCCCGACGTAGAGCTGAAAGTAAGCTAAATCCCGACGTAGAGCCCAACGCACGTCCCGACGTAGAGCCCAACGCACGTCCCGACGTAGAGCCCAGCGCACGTCCCGACGTATATCCCAAAGCATGTCCCGACGTTAAGGCCAACGCACGTCCGGACGTAGAGGCCAGCGCACGTCCC
Source organism: Leptosomus discolor (assembly GCF_034619465.1). Lineage (NCBI taxonomy): Eukaryota > Metazoa > Chordata > Aves > Leptosomiformes > Leptosomidae > Leptosomus > Leptosomus discolor. The sequence goes on from NC_141405.1 coordinate 9,592,918, forward strand.
GACGTAGAGGCCAGCGCACGTCCCGACGTAGAGCCCAACGCACGTCCTGACGTAGAGCTTAAAGTAAGCTAAATCCTGACGTAGAGCCCAACACACGTCCCGACGTAGAGCCCAACGCACGTCCCGACGTAGAGCCCAACGCACGTCCCGACGTAGAGCTGAAAGTAAGCTAAGTCCCGACGTAGAGCCCAACACACGTCCCGACGTAGAGCTGAAAGTAAGCTAAATCCCGACGTAGAGCCCAACGCACGTCCCGACGTAGAGGCCAACACACGTCCCGACGTAGAGCTGAAAGTAAGCTAAATCCCGACGTAGAGCCCAACGCACGTCCCGACGTAGAGGCCAACGCACGTCCCGACGAAGAGCTGAAAGTAAGCTAAATCCCGACGTAGAGCCCAACGCACATCCCGACATAGAGCTGAAAGTTAGCTAACTACAGACGTAGAGCCCAACGCACGTCCCGACGTAGAGCCCAACGCACGTCCCGACGTAGAGCCCAACGCACGTCCCGACGTAGACCTGAAAAGTAAGCTAAATCCCGACGTAGAGCCCAACGCACGTCCCGACGTAGAGCCCAACGGACGTCCGGACGTAGAGCTGAAAGCAAGCTAAATCCCGACGTAGAGCCCAACGCACGTCCCGACGTAGAGCCCAACGCACGTCCCGACGTAGAGCCCAACGCACGTCCCGACGCAGAGCTGAAAGTTAGCTAACTACAGACGTAGAGACCAACGCACGTCCCGACGTAGAGCCCAACGCATGTCCCGACGTAGAGCCCAACGCACGTCCCGACGTAGAGCTGAAAGTAAGCTAAATCCCGACGTAGAGGCCAACGGACGTCCCGACGTAGAGCTGAAAGTAAGCTAAATCCCAACGTAGAGGCCAACGCACGTCCCGACGTAGAGGCCAACGCACGTCCCGACGTAGAGCTGAAAGTTAGCTAACTACAGACGTAGAGACCAACGCACGTCCCGACGTAGAGCCCAACGCATGTCCCGACGTAGAGCCCAACGCACGTCCCGACGTAGAGCTGAAAGTAAGCTAAATCCCGACGTAGAGGCCAACGCACGTCCCGACGTAGAGGCCAACGCACGTCCCGACGTAGAGCTGAAAGCAAGCTAAATCCCGACGTAGAGCCCAACGCACGTCCCGACATAGAGCCCAACGCACGTCCCGACGTAGAGCCCAACGCACGTCCCGACGTAGAGCCCAACGCACGTCCCGACGTAGAGCTGAAAGTTAGCTAACTACAGACGTAGAGACCAACGCACGTCCCGACGTAGAGCCCAACGCACGTCCCGACGTAGAGCTGAAAGTAAGCTAAATCCCGACTTAGAGGCCAACGGACGTCCCGACGTAGAGCTGAAAGTAAGCTAAATCCCAACGTAGAGGCCAACGCACGTCCCGACGTAGAGCCCAACGCACGTCCCGACGTAGAGCTGAAAGTTAGCTAACTACAGACGTAGAGACCAACGCACGTCACGACGTAGAGCCCAACGCATGTCCCGACGTAGAGCCCAACGCACGTCCCGACGTAGAGCTGAAAGTAAGCTAAATCCCGACGTAGAGGCCAACGCACGTCCCGACGTAGCGCCCAACGCACGTCCCGACGTAGCGCCCAACGCACGTCCCGACGTAGAGCTGAAAGTAAGCTAAAACCCGACGTAGAGGCCAACGCACGTCCCGACGTAGAGCCCAACGCACGTCCCGACGTAGAGCCCAACGCACGTCCCGACGTAGAGCTGAAAGTAAGCTAAATCCCGACGTAGAGCCCAACGCACGTCCCGACGTAGAGCCCAACGCACGTCCCGACGTAGAGCCCAGCGCACGTCCCGACGTATATCCCAAAGCATGTCCCGACGTTAAGGCCAACGCACGTCCGGACGTAGAGGCCAGCGCACGTCCCGACGTAGAGGCCAGCGCACGTCCCGACGTAGAGCCCAACGCACGTCCTGACGTAGAGCTTAAAGTAAGCTAAATCCTGACGTAGAGCCCAACACACGTCCCGACGTAGAGCCCAACGCACGTCCCGACGTAGAGCCCAACGCACGTCCCGACGTAGAGCTGAAAGTAAGCTAAGTCCCGACGTAGAGCCCAACACACGTCCCGACGTAGAGCTGAAAGTAAGCTAAATCCCGACGTAGAGCCCAACGCACGTCCCGACGTAGAGGCCAACACACGTCCCGACGTAGAGCTGAAAGTAAGCTAAATCCCGACGTAGAGCCCAACGCACGTCCCGACGTAGAGGCCAACGCACGTCCCGACGAAGAGCTGAAAGTAAGCTAAATCCCGACGTAGAGCCCAACGCACATCCCGACATAGAGCTGAAAGTTAGCTAACTACAGACGTAGAGCCCAACGCACGTCCCGACGTAGAGCCCAACGCACGTCCCGACGTAGAGCCCAACGCACGTCCCGACGTAGACCTGAAAAGTAAGCTAAATCCCGACGTAGAGCCCAACGCACGTCCCGACGTAGAGGCCAACGGACGTCCCGACGTAGACCTGAAAGTAAGCTAAATCCCGACGTAGAGCCCAACACACGTCCCGACGTAGAGCTGAAAGTAAGCTAAATCCCGACGTAGAGCCCAACGCACGTCCCGACGTAGAGGCCAACACACGTCCCGACGTAGAGCTGAAAGTAAGCTAAATCCCGACGTAGAGGCCAACGCACGTCCCGACGTAGAGGCCAACGCACGTCCCGACGTAGAGCTGAAAGTAAGCTAAATCCCGACGTAGAGCCCAACGCACGTCCCGACGTAGAGTCCAACGCACGTCCCGACGTAGAGCTGAAAGTAAGCTAAATCCCGACGTAGCGCCCAACGCACGTCCCGAAGTAGCGCCCAACGCACGTCCCGACGTAGCGCCCAACGCACGTCCCGACGTAGAGCTGAAAGTAAGCTAAATCCCGACGTAGAGGCCAACGCACGTCCCGACGTAGAGGCCAACGCACGTCCCGACGTAGAGCTGAAAGTAAGCTAAATCCCGACGTAGAGCCCAACGCACGTCCCGACGTAGAGCCCAACGCACGTCCCGACGTAGCGCCCAACGCACGTCCCGACGTAGAGCTGAAAGTTAGCTAACTACAGACGTAGAGCCCAACGCACGTCCCGACGTAGAGCTGAAATTAGCTAACTACAGACGTAGAGCCCAACGCACGTCCCGACGTAGAGCTGAAAGTTAGCTAACTACAGACGTAGAACCAACGCACGTCCCGACGTAGAGCCCAACGCAGGTCCCGACGTAGAGCAAAACGCACGTCCCGACGTAGAGCTGCAAGTAAACTAAATCCCGACGTAGAGGCGAACGCACGTCCCAACATAGAGCTGAAAGTAAGCTAAATCCCGACGTAGAGGCCAACGCACGTCCCGAAGTAGCGCCCAACGCACGTCCCGACGTAGAGCCCAACGCACGTCCCGACGTAGAGCTGAAAGTAAGCTAAATCCCGATGTAGAGCCCAAAGCACGTCCCGACGTAGAGCCCAACGCACGTCCCGACGTAGAGCCCAACGCACGTCCCGACGTAGAGCCCAACACACGTCCCGACGTAGAGCTGAAAGTTAGCTAACTACAGATGTAGAGCCCAAAGCACGTCCCGACGTAGAGCTGAAAGTTAGCTAACTACAGACGTAGAGCCCAACGCACGTCCCGACGTAGAGCTGACAGTTAGCTAACTACAGACGTAGAATCAAACGCACGTCCCGACGTAGAGCCCAACGCACGTCCCGACGTAGAGCCCAACGCACGTCCCGACGTAGAGCCCAACGCACGTCCCAACGTAGACCTGAAAGTAAGCTAAATCCCGACGTAGAGCCCAACGCACGTCCCGACGTAGAGCCCAACGCACGTCCCGACGTAGAGCTGAAAGTAAGCTAAATCCCGACGTAGAGCCCAACGCACGTCCAGACGTAGAGCCCAACGCACGTCCCGACGTAGAGTTGAAAGTTAGCTAACTACAGACGAAGAGCCCAACGCGCGTCCCGACGTAGAGCTGAAAGTTAGCTAACTACAGACGTAGAGCCCAACGCGCGCCCCGACGTAGAGCCCCACGCGTGTCCCGACGTAGAGCCCAACGCACGTCCCGACGTAGAGCCCAACGCACGTCCCGACGTAGAGCCCAACGCACGTCCCGACGTAGAGCTGAAAGTAAGCTATATCCCGACGTAGAGGCCAACGCACGTCCCGATGTACAGGCCAACGCACGTCCCGACGTAGAGCCCAAAGCACGTCCCGACGTAGAGGCCAACGCACGTCCCGACGTAGAGCTGAAAGTAAGCTAAATCCCGACGTAGAGCTCAACGCACGTCCCGACGTAGAGCCCAACGAACGTCCCGACGTAGAGCCCAACGCACGTCCCGACGTAGAGCCCAACGCACGTCCCGACGTAGAGCTGAAAGTAAGCTAAAACCCGACGTAGAGCCCAACGCACGTCCCGACGTAGAGCTGAAAGTAAGCTAAATCCCGACGTAGAGGCCAACGCACGTCCCGACGTAGAGGCCAACGCACGTCCCGACGTAGAGCTGAAAGTAAGCTAAATCCCGAAGTAGAGGCCAACGCACGTCCCGACGTAGAGGCCAACGCACGTCCCGACGTAGAGCTGAAAGTAAGCTAAATCCCGACGTAGAGCCCAACGCACGTCCCGACGTAGAGCTGAAAGTAAGCTAAATCCCGATGTAGAGGCCAACGCACGTCCCGACGTAGAGGCCAACGCACGTCCCGACGTAGAGGCCAACGCACGTCCCGACGTAGAGCTGAAAGTAAGTTAAATCCTGACGTAGAGCCCAACGCATGTCCCGACGTAGAGCCCAACGCACGTCCCGACGTAGAGCCCAACGCACGTCCCGACGTAGCGCCCAACGCACGTCCCGACGTAGAGCTGAAAGTTAGCTAACTACAGACGTAGAGCCCAACGCACGTCCCGACGTAGAGCTGAAAGTTAGCTAACAACAGACGAAGAGCCCAAAGCACGTCCCGACGTAGAGCTGAAAGTTAGCTAACTACAGACGTAGAGCGCAACGCACGTCCCGACGTAGAGCCCAACGCACGTCCCGACGTAGAGCTGAAAGTAAGCTAAATCCCGACGTAGAGGCCAACGCACGTCCCGACGTAGAGCCCAATGCATGTCCCGACATAGAGCTGAAAGTTAGCTAAATCCTGACGTAGAGCCCTACGCACGTCCCGACGTAGAGCCCAACGCACGTCCCGACGTAGAGCTGAAAGTAAGCTAAATCCCGACGTAGAGCCCAACGCACGTCCCGACGTAGAGCTGAAAGTAAGCTAAATCCCGACGTAGAGGCCAACGCACGTCCCGACGTACAGGCCAACGCACGTACCGACGTAGAGCTGAAAGTAAGCTGAATCCCGACGTAGAGGCCAACGCACGTCCCGACGTAGAGGCCAGCGCACGTCCCGACGTAGAGGCCAGCACACGTCCCGACGTAGAGGCCAGCGCACGTCCCGACGTAGAGGCCAACGCACGTCCCGACGTAGAGCTTAATGTAAGCTAAATCCCGACGTAGAGCCCAACGCACGTCCCGACGTAGAGCCCAACGCACGTCCCGACGTAGAGCCCAACGCACGTCCCGACGTAGAGCTGAAAGTAAGCTAAATCCCGACGTAGCGCCCAACGCACGTCCCGACGTAGCGCCCAACGCACGTCCCGACGTATAGCTGAAAGTTAGCTAAATCCCGACGTAGCGACCAACGCACGTCCCGACGTAGAGCTGAAAGTAAGCTAAATCCCGACGTAGAGGCCAACGCACGTCCCGACGTAGAGGCCAACGCACGTCCCGACGTAGAGGCCAACGCACGTCCCGACGTAGAGGACAACGCACGTCCCGACGTAGAACTGAAAGTAAGATAAATCCCGACGTAGAGCCCAACGCACGTCCCGACGTAGAGCCCAACGCACGTCCCGACGTAGAGCTGAAAGTTAGCTAACTACAGACGTAGAGCCCAACGCACGTCCCGACGTAGAGCTGAAATTAGCTAACTACAGATGTAGAGCCCAACGCACGTCCCGACGTAGAGCCCAACGCACGTCCCGACGTAGAGCATAACGCACGTCCCGACGTAGAGCTGAAAGTAAGCTAAATCCCGACGTAGAGGCGAACGCACGTCCCAACATAGAGCTGAAAGTAAGCTAAATCGCGACGTAGAGGCCAACGCACGTCCCGAAGTAGCGCCCAACGCACGTCCCGACGTAGAGCCCAACGCACGTCCCGACGTAGAGCTGAAAGTAAGCTAAATCCCGACGTAGAGCCCAAAGCACGTCCCGACGTAGAGCCCAACGCACGTCCCGACGTAGAGCCCAACGCACGTCCCGACGTAGAGCCCAACGCACGTCCCGACGTAGAGCTGAAAGTTAGCTAACTACAGATGTAGAGCCCAACGCACGTCCCGACGTAGAGCTGAAAGTTAGCTAACTACAGACGTAGAGCCCAACGCACGTCCCGACGTAGAGCTGACAGTTAGCTAACTACAGACGTAGAGCCAAACGCACGTCCCGACGTAGAGCCCAACGCACGTCCCGACGTACAGCCCAACGCACGTCCCGACGTAGAGCCCAATGCACGTCCCGACGTAGACCTGAAAGTAAGCTAAATCCCGACGTAGAGCCCAACGCACGTCCCGACGTAGAGCCCAACGCACGTCCCGACGTAGAGCTGAAAGTAAGCTAAATCCCGACGTAGAGCCCAACGCACGTCCCGACGTAGAGCCCAACGCACGTCCCGACGTAGAGCTGAAAGTTAGCTAACTACAGACGAAGAGCCCAACGCGCGTCCCGACGTAGAGCTGAAAGTTAGCTAACTACTGACGTAGAGCCCAATGCGCGCCCTGACGTAGAGCCCCACGCGTGTCCCGACGTAGAGCCCAACGCACGTCCCGACGTAGAGCCAAACGCACGTCCCGACGTAGAGCTGAAAGTAAGCTAAATCCCGACGTAGAGGCCAACGCACGTCCCGACGTAGAGGCCAACGCACGTCCCGACGTAGAGCCCAAAGGACGTCCCGACGTAGAGGCCAACGCACGTCCCGACGTAGAGCTGAAAGTAAGCTAAATCCCGACGTAGAGCTCAACGCACGTCCCGACGTAGAGCCCAACGCACGTCCCGACGTAGAGCCCAACGCACGTCCCGACGTAGAGCTGAAAGTAAGCTAAATCCCGACGTAGAGGCCAACGCACGTCCCGACGTAGAGCTGAAAGTAAGCTAAATCCTGACGTAGAGGCCAACGCACGTCCCGACGTAGAGCCCAACGCACGTCCCGACGTAGAGCTGAAAGTAAGCTAAATCCCGACGTAGAGCCCAACGCACGTCCCGACGTAGAGCCCAACGCACATCCCGACGTAGAGCTGACAGAAAGCTAAATTCCGATGTAGAGGCCAAAGCACGTCCCGACGTAGAGGCCAACGCACGTCCCGACGTAGAGGACAACGCACGTCCCGACGTAGAGGCCAACGCACGTCCCGACGTAGAGCTGAAAGTAAGATAAATCCCGACGTAGAGCCCAACGCACGTCCCGACGTAGAGCCCAACGCACGTCCCGACGTAGAGCCCAACGCACGTCCCGACGTAGCGCCCAACGCACGTCCCGACGTAGAGCTGAAAGTTAGCTAACTACAGACGTAGAGCCCAACGCCCGTCCCGACGTAGAGCTGAAAGTTAGCTAACAACAGACGTAGAGCCCAACGCACGTCCCGACGTAGAGCTGAAAGTTAGCTAACTACAGACGTAGAGCCCAACGCACGTCCCGACGTAGAGCCCAACGCACGTCCCGACGTAGAGCTGAAAGTAAGCTAAAACCCGACGTAGAGCCCAACGCACGTCCCGACGTAGAGCTGAAAGTAAGCTAAATCCCGACGTAGAGGCCAACGCACGTCCCGACGTAGAGGCCAACGCACGTCCCGACGTAGAGCTGAAAGTAAGCTAAATCCCGAAGTAGAGGCCAACGCACGTCCCGACGTAGAGGCCAACGCACGTCCCGACGTAGAGCTGAAAGTAAGCTAAATCCCGACGTAGAGCCCAACGCACGTCCCGACGTAGAGCCCAACGCACATCCCGACGTAGAGCTGACAGAAAGCTAAATTCCGATGTAGAGGCCAACGCACGTCCCGACGTAGAGGCCAACGCACGTCCCGACGTAGAGGACAACGCACGTCCCGACGTAGAGGCCAACGCACGTCCCGACGTAGAGCCCAACGCACGTCCCGACGTAGCGCCCAACGCACGTCCCGACGTAGAGCTGAAAGTTAGCTAACTACAGACGTAGAGCCCAACGCACGTCCCGACGTAGAGCTGAAAGTTAGCTAACAACAGACGTAGAGCCCAACGCACGTCCCGACGTAGAGCTGAAAGTTAGCTAACTACAGACGTAGAGCCCAACGCACGTCCCGACGTAGAGCCCAACGCACGTCCCGACGTAGAGCCCAACGCACGTCCCGACGTAGAGCTGAAAGTAAGCTAAATCCCGACGTAGAGGCCAACGCACGTCCCAACGTAGAGCTGAAAGTAAGCTAAATCCCGACGTAGAGCCCAACGCACGTCCCGACGTAGAGCCCAACGCATGTCCCGACGTAGAGCTGAAAGTTAGCTAAATCCTGACGTAGAGCCCAACGCACGTCCCGACGTAGAGCCCAACGCACGTCCCGACGTAGAGCTTGAAGTTAGCTAACTACAGACGTAGAGCCCAACGCACGTCCCGACGTAGAGCCCAACGCACGTCCCGACGTAGAGCCCAACGCACGTCCCGACGTAGAGCTGAAAGTAAGCTAAATCCCGACGTAGAGCCCAACGCACGTCCCGACGTAGAGCTGAAAGTAAGCTAAATCCCGACGTAGAGGCCAACGCACGTCCCGACGTAGAGCTGAAAGTAAGCTAAATCCCGACGTAGAGCCCAAAGCACGTCCCGACTTAGAGCCCAACGCACGTCCCGACGTAGAGCCCAACGCACGTCCCGACGTAGAGCCCAACGCACGTCCCGAAGTAGCGCCCAACACACGTCCCGACGTAGAGCTGAAAGTTAGCTAACTACAGATGTAGAGCCCAACGCACGTCCCGACGTAGAGCTGAAAGTTAGCTAACTACAGACGTAGAGCCCAACGCACGTCCCGACGTAGAGCTGAAAGTTAGCTAACTACAGACGTAGAGCCAAACGCACGTCCCGACGTAGAGCCCAACGCACGTCCCGACGTAGAGCTGAAAGTAAGCTAAAACCCGACGTAGAGCCCAACGCACGTCCCGACGTAGAGCTGAAAGTAAGCTAAATCCCGACGTAGAGCCCAACGCACGTCCCGACGTAGAGCCCAACGCACGTCCCGACGTAGAGCTGAAAGTAAGCTAAATCCCGAAGTAGAGGCTAACGCACGTCCCGACGTAGAGGCCAACGCACGTCCCGACGTAGAGCTGAAAGTAAGCTAAATCCCGACGTAGAGCCCAACGCACGTCCCGACGTAGAGCCCAACGCACATCCCGACGTAGAGCTGAAAGAAAGCTAAATTCCGATGTAGAGGCCAACGCACGTCCCGACGTAGAGGCCAACGCACGTCCCGACTTAGAGGCCAACGCACGTCCCGACGTAGAGGACAACGCACGTCCCGACGTAGAGGCCAACGCACGTCCCGACGTAGAGCTGAAAGTAAGTTAAATCCCGACGTAGAGCCCAACGCACGTCCCGACGTAGAGCCCAACGCACGTCCCGACGTAGAGCCCAACGCACGTCCTGACGTAGCGCCCAACGCACGTCCCGACGTAGAGCTGAAAGTTAGCTAACAACAGACGTAGAGCCCAACGCACGTCCCGACGTAGAGCTGAAAGTTAGCTAACTACAGACGTAGAGCCCAACGCACGTCCCGACGTAGAGCCCAACGCACGTCCCGACGTAGAGCCCAACGCACGTCCCGACGTAGAGCTGAAAGTAAGCTAAATCCCGACGTAGAGGCCAACGCACGTCCCAACGTAGAGCTGAAAGTTAGCTAAATCCTGACGTAGAGCCCAACGCACGTCCCGACGTAGAGCCCAACGCACGTCCCGACGTAGAGCTTGAAGTTAGCTAACTACAGACGTAGAGCCCAACGCACGTCCCGACGTAGAGCCCAACGCACGTCCCGACGTAGAGCCCAACGCACGTCCCGACGTAGAGCTGAAAGTAAGCTAAATCCCGACGTAGAGCCCAACGCACGTCCCGACGTAGAGCTGAAAGTAAGCTAAATCCCGACGTAGAGGCCAACGCACGTCCCGACGTACAGGCCAACGCACGTCCCGACGTAGAGCTGAAAGTAAGCTAAATCCCGACGTAGAGCCCAACGCACGTCCCGACGTAGAGCTTAATGTAAGCTAAATCCCGACGTAGAGCCCAACGCACGTCCCGACGTAGAGCCCAACGCACGTCGCGACGTAGAGCCCAATGCACGTCCCGACGTAAAGCTGAAAGTAAGCTAAATCCCGACGTAGCGCCCAACGCACGTCCCGACGTAGAGCTGAAAGTAAGCTAAATCCCGACGTAGAGGCCAACGCACGTCCCGACGTAGAGGCCAACGCACGTCCCGAAGTAGAGGCCAACGCACGTCCCGACGTAGAGCTGAATGTAAGCTAAATCCCGACGTAGAGCCCAACGCACGTCCCGACGTAGAGCCCAACGCGCGTCCCGACGTAGCGCCCAACGCACGTCCCGATGTAGAGGTGAAAGTTAGCTAACTACAGACGTAGAGCCCAACGCACGTCCCGACGTAGAGCAGAAAGTTAGCTAACTACAGACGTAGAGCCCAACGCACGTCCCGACGTAGAGCCCAACGCACGTCCCGACGTAGAGCCCAACGCACGTCCCGACGTAGCGCCCAACGCACGTCCCGACGTAGAGCTGAAAGTAAGTTAAATCCCGACGTAGAGGCCAACGCACGTCCCGACGTAGAGGCCAACGCACGTCCCGACTTAGAGGACAACGCACGTCCCGACGTAGAGCTGAAAGTAAGCTAAATCCCGACGTAGAGCCCAACGCACGTCCCGACGTAGAGCCCAACGCACGTCCCGACATAGAGCCCAACGCACGTCCCGACGTAGAGCTGAAAGTAAGCTAAATCCCGAAGTAGAGCCCAACACACGTCCCGACGTAGAGCTGAAAGTAAGCTAAATCTTGACGTAGAGGCCAACGAACGTCCCGACGTAGAGGTCAACGCACGTCCCGACGTAGAGCTGAAAGTAAGCTAAATCCCGACGTAGAGCCCAACGCACGTCCCGACGTAGAGGCCAACGCACGTCCCGACGTACAGCCCAACGCACGTCCCGACGTAGAGCCCAACGCACGTCCCGACGTAGAGCCCAACGCACGTCCCGACGTAGAGGCCAACGCACGTCCCGACGTAGAGCTGAAAGTAAGCTAAATCCCGACGTAGAGCCCAACGCACGTCCCGACGTAGAGCCCAACGCACGTCCCGACGTAGCGCCAAACGCACGTCCCGACGTAGAGCTGAAAGTTAGCTAACTACAGACGTAGAGCCCAACGCACGTCCCGACGTAGAGCCCAACGCACGTCCCGACGTAGAGGACAACGCACGTCCCGACGTAGAGGCCAACGCACGTCCCGACTTAGAGGCCAACGCACGTCCCGACGTAGAGCTGAAAGTAAGCTAAATCCCGACGTAGAGCCCAACGCACGTCCCGACGTAGAGCCCAACGCACGTCCCGACGTAGAGCTGAAAGTAAGCTAAATCCCGATGTAGAGGCCAACGCACTTCCCGACTTAGAGGCCAACGCACGTCCCGACGTAGAGGACAACGCACGTCCCGACGTAGAGGCCAACGCACGTCCCGACGTAGAGGCCAACGCACGTCCCGACTTAGAGGCCAACGCACGTCCCGACTTAGAGGCCAACGCACGTCCCGACGTAGAGCTGAAAGTAAGCTAAATCCCGACGTAGAGCCCAACGCACGTCCCGACGTAGAGCCCAACGCACGTCCCGACGTAGAGCCCAACGCACGTCCCGACGTAGAGCTGAAAGTTAGCTAACTACAGACGTAGAGCCCAACGCACGTCCCGACGTAGAGCCCAACGCACGTCCCGACGTAGAGCTAAAAGTAAGCTAAATCCCGACGTAGAGCCCAACACACGTCCCGACGTAGAGCTGAAAGTAAGCTAAATCCCGTCGTAGAGGCCAACGCACGTCCCGACGTAGAGGCCAACGCACGTCCCGACGTAGAGCCCAACGCACGTCCCGACATAGAGCCCAACGCACGTCCCGACGTAGAGGCCAACGCACGTCCCGACGTAGAGCTGAAAGTCAGCTAAATCCCGACGTAGAGCCCAACGCACGTCCCGACGTAGAGCCCAACGCACGTCCCGACGTACAGCTGAAAGTAAGCTAAATCCCGACGTAGAGGCCAACGCACGTCCCGACGTAGAGGCCAACGCACGTCCCGACGTAGAGGCCAACGCACGTCCCGACGTAGAGCTGAAAGTAAGCTAAATCCCGACGTAGAGCCCAACGCACGTCCCGACGTAGAGCCCAACGCACGTCCCGACGTAGCGCCCAACGCACGTCCCGACGTAGAGCTGAAAGTTAGCTAACTACAGACGTAGAGCCCAACGCACGTCCCGACGTAGAGCTGAAATTAGCTAACTACAGACGTAGAGCCCAACGCACGTCCCGACGTAGAGCTGAAAGTTAGCTAACTACAGACGTAGAGCCCAACGCACGTCCCGACGTAGAGCCCAACGCAGGTCCCGACGTAGAGCAAAACGCACGTCCCGACGTAGAGCTGCAAGTAAACTAAATCCCGACGTAGAGGCGAACGCACGTCCCAACATAGAGCTGAAAGTAAGCTAAATCCCGACGTAGAGGCCAACGCACGTCCCGAAGTAGCGCCCAACGCACGTCCCGACGTAGAGCCCAACGCACGTCCCGACGTAGAGCTGAAAGTAAGCTAAATCCCGATGTAGAGCCCAAAGCACGTCCCGACGTAGAGCCCAACGCACGTCCCGACGTAGAGCCCAACGCACGTCCCGACGTAGAGCCCAACACACGTCCCGACGTAGAGCTGAAAGTTAGCTAACTACAGATGTAGAGCCCAAAGCACGTCCCGACGTAGAGCTGAAAGTTAGCTAACTACAGACGTAGAGCCCAACGCACGTCCCGACGTAGAGCTGACAGCTAGCTAACTACAGACGTAGAGCCCAACGCACGTCCCGACGTAGAGCCCAACGCACGTCCCGACGTAGAGCCCAACGCACGTCCCAACGTAGACCTGAAAGTAAGCTAAATCCCGACGTAGAGCCCAACGCACGTCCCGACGTAGAGCCCAACGCACGTCCCGACGTAGAGCTGAAAGTAAGCTAAATCCCGACGTAGAGCCCAACGCACGTCCAGACGTAGAGCCCAACGCACGTCCCGACGTAGAGCTGAAAGTTAGCTAACTACAGACGAAGAGCCCAACGCGCGTCCCGACGTAGAGCTGAAAGTTAGCTAACTACAGACGTAGAGCCCAACGCGCGCCCCGACGTAGAGCCCCACGCGTGTCCCGACGTAGAGCCCAACGCACGTCCCGACGTAGAGCCCAACGCACGTCCCGACGTAGAGCCCAACGCACGTCCCGACGTAGAGCTGAAAGTAAGCTATATCCCGACGTAGAGGCCAACGCACGTCCCGATGTACAGGCCAACGCACGTCCCGACGTAGAGCCCAAAGCACGTCCCGACGTAGAGGCCAACGCACGTCCCGACGTAGAGGCCAACGCACGTCCCGACGTAGAGCTGAAAGTAAGCTAAATCCCGACGTAGAGCTCAACGCACGTCCCGACGTAGAGCCCAACGAACGTCCCGACGTAGAGCTGAAAGTAAGCTAAAACCCGACGTAGAGCCCAACGCACGTCCCGACGTAGAGCTGAAAGTAAGCTAAATCCCGACGTAGAGGCCAACGCACGTCCCGACGTAGAGGCCAACGCACGTCCCGACGTAGAGCTGAAAGTAAGCTAAATCCCGAAGTAGAGGCCAACGCACGTCCCGACGTAGAGGCCAACGCACGTCCCGACGTAGATCTGAAAGTAAGCTAAATCCCGACGTAGAGCCCAACGCACGTCCCGACGTAGAGCTGAAAGTAAGCTAAATCCCGACGTAGAGGCCAACGCACGTCCCGACGTAGAGGCCAACGCACGTCCCGACGTAGAGGCCAACGCACGTCCCGACGTAGAGCTGAAAGTAAGCTAAATCCCGATGTAGAGCCCAAAGCACGTCCCGACGTAGAGCCCAACGCACGTCCCGACGTAGAGCCCAACGCACGTCCCGACGTAGAGCCCAACACACGTCCCGACGTAGAGCTGAAAGTTAGCTAACTACAGATGTAGAGCCCAAAGCACGTCCCGACGTAGAGCTGAAAGTTAGCTAACTAGAGACGTAGAGCCCAACGCACGTCCCGACGTAGAGCTGACAGTTAGCTAACTACAGACGTAGAGCCAAACGCACGTCCCGACGTAGAGCCCAACGCACGTCCCGACGTAGAGCCCAACGCACGTCCCGACGTAGAGCCCAACGCACGTCCCAACGTAGACCTGAAAGTAAGCTAAATCCCGACGTAGAGCCCAACGCACGTCCCGACGTAGAGCTGAAAGTAAGCTAAATCCCGACGTAGAGGCCAACGCACGTCCCGACGTAGAGGCCAACGCACGTCCCGACGTAGAGCTGAAAGTAAGCTAAATCCCGAAGTAGAGGCCAACGCACGTCCCGACGTAGAGGCCAACGCACGTCCCGACGTAGATCTGAAAGTAAGCTAAATCCCGACGTAGAGCCCAACGCACGTCCCGACGTAGAGCTGAAAGTAAGCTAAATCCCGATGTAGAGGCCAACGCACGTCCCGACGTAGAGGCCAACGCACGTCCCGACGTAGAGGCCAACGCACGTCCCGACGTAGAGCTGAAAGTAAGCTAAATCCCGATGTAGAGCCCAAAGCACGTCCCGACGTAGAGCCCAACGCACGTCCCGACGTAGAGCCCAACGCACGTCCCGACGTAGAGCCCAACACACGTCCCGACGTAGAGCTGAAAGTTAGCTAACTACAGATGTAGAGCCCAAAGCACGTCCCGACGTAGAGCTGAAAGTTAGCTAACTAGAGACGTAGAGCCCAACGCACGTCCCGACGTAGAGCTGACAGTTAGCTAACTACAGACGTAGAGCCAAACGCACGTCCCGACGTAGAGCCCAACGCACGTCCCGACGTAGAGCCCAACGCACGTCCCGACGTAGAGCCCAACGCACGTCCCAACGTAGACCTGAAAGTAAGCTAAATCCCGACGTAGAGCCCAACGCACGTCCCGACGTAGAGCCCAACGCACGTCCCGACGTAGAGCTGAAAGTAAGCTAAATCCCGACGTAGAGCCCAACGCACGTCCAGACGTAGAGCCCAACGCACGTCCCGACGTAGAGCTGAAAGTTAGCTAACTACAGACGAAGAGCCCAACGCGCGTCCCGACGTAGAGCTGAAAGTTAGCTAACTACAGACGTAGAGCCCAACGCGCGCCCCGACGTAGAGCCCCACGCGTGTCCCGACGTAGAGCCCAACGCACGTCCCGACGTAGAGCCCAACGCACGTCCCGACGTAGAGCCCAACGCACGTCCCGACGTAGAGCTGAAAGTAAGCTATATCCCGACGTAGAGGCCAACGCACGTCCCGATGTACAGGCCAACGCACGTCCCGACGTAGAGCCCAAAGCACGTCCCGACGTAGAGGCCAACGCACGTCCCGACGTAGAGGCCAACGCACGTCCCGACGTAGAGCTGAAAGTAAGCTAAATCCCGACGTAGAGCTCAACGCACGTCCCGACGTAGAGCCCAACGAACGTCCCGACGTAGAGCTGAAAGTAAGCTAAAACCCGACGTAGAGCCCAACGCACGTCCCGACGTAGAGCTGAAAGTAAGCTAAATCCCGACGTAGAGGCCAACGCACGTCCCGACGTAGAGGCCAACGCACGTCCCGACGTAGAGCTGAAAGTAAGCTAAATCCCGAAGTAGAGGCCAACGCACGTCCCGACGTAGAGGCCAACGCACGTCCCGACGTAGATCTGAAAGTAAGCTAAATCCCGACGTAGAGCCCAACGCACGTCCCGACGTAGAGCTGAAAGTAAGCTAAATCCCGATGTAGAGGCCAACGCACGTCCCGACGTAGAGGCCAACGCACGTCCCGACGTAGAGGCCAACGCACGTCCCGACGTAGAGCTGAAAGTTAGCTAACTACAGACATAGAGCCCAACGCATGTCCCGACGTAGAGCCCAACGCACGTCCCGACGTAGAGCCCAACGCACGTCCCGACGTAGCGCCCAACGCACGTCCCGACGTAGAGCTGAAAGTTAGCTAACTACAGACGTAGAGCCCAACGCACGTCCCGACGTAGAGCTGAAAGTTAGCTAACAACAGACGTAGAGCCCAAAGCACGTCCCGACGTAGAGCTGAAAGTTAGCTAACTACAGACGTAGAGCGCAACGCACGTCCCGACGTAGAGCCCAACGCACGTCCCGACGTAGAGCTGAAAGTAAGCTAAATCCCGACGTAGAGGCCAACGCACGTCCCGACGTAGAGCCCAATGCATGTCCCGACATAGAGCTGAAAGTTAGCTAAATCCTGACGTAGAGCCCTACGCACGTCCCGACGTAGAGCCCAACGCACGTCCCGACGTAGAGCTGAAAGTAAGCTAAATCCCGACGTAGAGCCCAACGCACGTCCCGACGTAGAGCTGAAAGTAAGCTAAATCCCGACGTAGAGGCCAACGCACGTCCCGACGTACAGGCCAACGCACGTACCGACGTAGAGCTGAAAGTAAGCTAAATCCCGACGTAGAGGCCAACGCACGTCCCGACGTAGAGGCCAGCGCACGTCCCGACGTAGAGGCCAGCACACGTCCCGACGTAGAGGCCAGCGCACGTCCCGACGTAGAGCCCAACGCACGTCCCGACGTAGAGCTTAATGTAAGCTAAATCCCGACGTAGAGCCCAACGCACGTCCCGACGTAGAGCCCAACGCACGTCCCGACGTAGAGCTGAAAGTAAGCTAAAACCCGACGTAGAGCCCAACGCACGTCCCGACGTAGAGCTGAAAGTAAGCTAAATCCCGACGTAGAGACCAACGCACGTCCCGACGTAGAGGCCAACGCACGTCCCGACGTAGAGCTGAAAGTAAGCTAAATCTCGAAGTAGAGGCCAACGCACGTCCCTACGTAGAGGCCAACGCACGTCCCGACGTAGAGCTGAAAGTAAGCTAAATCCCGACGTAGCGCCCAACGCACGTCCCGACGTAGCGCCCAACGCACGTCCCGACGTAGAGCTGAAAGTTAGCTAAATCCCGACGTAGCGACCAACGCACGTCCCGACGTAGAGCTGAAAGTAAGCTAAATCCCGACGTAGAGGCCAACGCACGTCCCGACGTAGAGGCCAACGCACGTCCCGACGTAGAGGACAACGCACGTCCCGACGTAGAACTGAAAGTAAGATAAATCCCGACGTAGAGCCCAACGCACGTCCCGACGTAGAGCCCAACGCACGTCCCGACGTAGAGCTGAAAGTTAGCTAACTACAGACGTAGAGCCCAACGCACGTCCCGACGTAGAGCTGAAATTAGCTAACTACAGATGTAGAGCCCAACGCACGTCCCGACGTAGAGCCCAACGCACGTCCCGACGTAGAGCATAACGCACGTCCCGACGTAGAGCTGAAAGTAAGCTAAATCCCGACGTAGAGGCGAACGCACGTCCCAACATAGAGCTGAAAGTAAGCTAAATCGCGACGTAGAGGCCAACGCACGTCCCGAAGTAGCGCCCAACGCACGTCCCGACGTAGAGCCCAACGCACGTCCCGACGTAGAGCTGAAAGTAAGCTAAATCCCGACGTAGAGCCCAAAGCACGTCCCGACGTAGAGCCCAACGCACGTCCCGACGTAGAGCCCAACGCACGTCCCGACGTAGAGCCCAACGCACGTCCCGACGTAGAGCTGAAAGTTAGCTAACTACAGATGTAGAGCCCAACGCACGTCCCGACGTAGAGCTGAAAGTTAGCTAACTACAGACGTAGAGCCCAACGCACGTCCCGACGTAGAGCTGACAGTTAGCTAACTACAGACGTAGAGCCAAACGCACGTCCCGACGTAGAGCCCAACGCACGTCCCGACGTACAGCCCAACGCACGTCCCGACGTAGAGCCCAATGCACGTCCCGACGTAGACCTGAAAGTAAGCTAAATCCCGACGTAGAGCCCAACGCACGTCCCGACGTAGAGCCCAACGCACGTCCCGACGTAGAGCTGAAAGTAAGCTAAATCCCGACGTAGAGCCCAACGCACGTCCCGACGTAGAGCCCAACGCACGTCCCGACGTAGAGCTGAAAGTTAGCTAACTACAGACGAAGAGCCCAACGCGCGTCCCGACGTAGAGCTGAAAGTTAGCTAACTACTGACGTAGAGCCCAATGCGCGCCCTGACGTAGAGCCCAACGCACGTCCCGACGTAGAGCCCAACGCACGTCCCGACGTAGCGCCCAACGCACGTCCCGACGTAGAGCTGAAAGTAAGCTAAATCCCGACGTAGAGGCCAACGCACGTCCCGACGTAGAGGCCAACGCACGTCCCGACGTAGAGCCCAAAGGACGTCCCGACGTAGAGGCCAACGCACGTCCCGACGTAGAGGCCAACGCACGTCCCGACGTAGAGCTGAAAGTAAGCTAAATCCCGACGTAGAGCTCAACGCACGTCCCGACGTAGAGCCCAACGCACGTCCCGACGTAGAGCCCAACGCACGTCCCGACGTAGAGCTGAAAGTAAGCTAAATCCCGACGTAGAGGCCAACGCACGTCCCGACGTAGAGCTGAAAGTAAGCTAAATCCCGACGTAGAGGCCAACGCACGTCCCGACGTAGAGGCCAACGCACGTCCCGACGTAGAGCTGAAAGTAAGCTAAATCCCGACGTAGAGCCCAACGCACGTCCCGACGTAGAGCCCAACGCACATCCCGACGTAGAGCTGACAGAAAGCTAAATTCCGATGTAGAGGCCAACGCACGTCCCGACGTAGAGGCCAACGCACGTCCCGACGTAGAGGACAACGCACGTCCCGACGTAGAGGCCAACGCACGTCCCGACGTAGAGCTGAAAGTAAGATAAATCCCGACGTAGAGCCCAACGCACGTCCCGACGTAGAGCCCAACGCACGTCCCGACGTAGAGCCCAACGCACGTCCCGACGTAGCGCCCAACGCACGTCCCGACGTAGAGCTGAAAGTTAGCTAACTACAGACGTAGAGCCCAACGCACGTCCCGACGTAGAGCTGAAAGTTAGCTAACAACAGACGTAGAGCCCAACGCACGTCCCGACGTAGAGCTGAAAGTTAGCTAACTACAGACGTAGAGCCCAACGCACGTCCCGACGTAGAGCCCAACGCACGTCCCGACGTAGAGCTGAAAGTAAGCTAAAACCCGACGTAGAGCCCAACGCACGTCCCGACGTAGAGCTGAAAGTAAGCTAAATCCCGACGTAGAGGCCAACGCACGTCCCGACGTAGAGGCCAACGCACGTCCCGACGTAGAGCTGAAAGTAAGCTAAATCCCGAAGTAGAGGCCAACGCACGTCCCGACGTAGAGGCCAACGCACGTCCCGACGTAGAGCTGAAAGTAAGCTAAATCCCGACGTAGAGCCCAACGCACGTCCCGACGTAGAGCCCAACGCACATCCCGACGTAGAGCTGACAGAAAGCTAAATTCCGATGTAGAGGCCAACGCACGTCCCGACGTAGAGGCCAACGCACGTCCCGACGTAGAGGACAACGCACGTCCCGACGTAAAGGCCAACGCACGTCCCGACGTAGAGCTGAAAGTAAGCTAAATCCCGATGTAGAGCCCAACGCACGTCCCGACGTAGAGCCCAACGCACGTCCCGACGTAGAGCCCAACGCACGTCCCGACGTAGCGCCCAACGCACGTCCCGACGTAGAGCTGAAAGTTAGCTAACTACAGACGTAGAGCCCAACGCACGTCCCGACGTAGAGCTGAAAGTTAGCTAACAACAGACGTAGAGCCCAACGCACGTCCCGACGTAGAGCTGAAAGTTAGCTAACTACAGACGTAGAGCCCAACGCACGTCCCGACGTAGAGCCCAACGCACGTCCCGACGTAGAGCCCAACGCACGTCCCGACGTAGAGCTGAAAGTAAGCTAAATCCCGACGTAGAGGCCAACGCACGTCCCAACGTAGAGCTGAAAGTAAGCTAAATCCCGACGTAGAGCCCAACGCACGTCCCGACGTAGAGCCCAACGCATGTCCCGACGTAGAGCTGAAAGTTAGCTAAATCCTGACGTAGAGCCCAACGCACGTCCCGACGTAGAGCCCAACGCACGTCCCGACGTAGAGCTTGAAGTTAGCTAACTACAGACGTAGAGCCCAACGCACGTCCCGACGTAGAGCCCAACGCACGTCCCGACGTAGAGCCCAACGCACGTCCCGACGTAGAGCTGAAAGTAAGCTAAATCCCGACGTAGAGCCCAACGCACGTCCCGACGTAGAGCTGAAAGTAAGCTAAATCCCGACGTAGAGGCCAACGCACGTCCCGACGTAGAGCTGAAAGTAAGCTAAATCCCGACGTAGAGCCCAAAGCACGTCCCGACTTAGAGCCCAACGCACGTCCCGACGTAGAGCCCAACGCACGTCCCGACGTAGAGCCCAACGCACGTCCCGAAGTAGCGCCCAACACACGTCCCGACGTAGAGCTGAAAGTTAGCTAACTACAGATGTAGAGCCCAACGCACGTCCCGACGTAGAGCTGAAAGTTAGCTAACTACAGACGTA
Organism: Leptosomus discolor; assembly: GCF_034619465.1. NCBI lineage: Eukaryota > Metazoa > Chordata > Aves > Leptosomiformes > Leptosomidae > Leptosomus > Leptosomus discolor. The sequence goes on from NC_141405.1 coordinate 9,613,711, forward strand.
GAGCCCAACGCACGTCCCGACGTAGAGCTGAAAGTTAGCTAACTACAGACGTAGAGCCAAACGCACGTCCCGACGTAGAGCCCAACGCACGTCCCGACGTAGAGCTGAAAGTAAGCTAAAACCCGACGTAGAGCCCAACGCACGTCCCGACGTAGAGCTGAAAGTAAGCTAAATCCCGACGTAGAGGCCAACGCACGTCCCGACGTAGAGGCCAACGCACGTCCCGACGTAGAGCTGAAAGTAAGCTAAATCCCGACGTAGAGGCCAACGCACGTCCCGACGTAGAGCCCAACGCACATCCCGACGTAGAGCTGAAAGAAAGCTAAATTCCGATGTAGAGGCCAACGCACGTCCCGACGTAGAGGCCAACGCACGTCCCGACTTAGAGGCCAACGCACGTCCCGACGTAGAGGACAACGCACGTCCCGACGTAGAGGCCAACGCACGTCCCGACGTAGAGCTGAAAGTAAGTTAAATCCCGACGTAGAGCCCAACGCACGTCCCGACGTAGAGCCCAACGCACGTCCCGACGTAGAGCCCAACGCACGTCCTGACGTAGCGCCCAACGCACGTCCCGACGTAGAGCTGAAAGTTAGCTAACAACAGACGTAGAGCCCAACGCACGTCCCGACGTAGAGCTGAAAGTTAGCTAACTACAGACGTAGAGCCCAACGCACGTCCCGACGTAGAGCCCAACGCACGTCCCGACGTAGAGCCCAACGCACGTCCCGACGTAGAGCTGAAAGTAAGCTAAATCCCGACGTAGAGGCCAACGCACGTCCCAACGTAGAGCTGAAAGTTAGCTAAATCCTGACGTAGAGCCCAACGCATGTCCCGACGTAGAGCCCAACGCACGTCCCGACGTAGAGCTTGAAGTTAGCTAACTACAGACGTAGAGCCCAACGCACGTCCCGACGTAGAGCCCAACGCACGTCCCGACGTAGAGCCCAACGCACGTCCCGACGTAGAGCTGAAAGTAAGCTAAATCCCGACGTAGAGCCCAACGCACGTCCCGACGTAGAGCTGAAAGTAAGCTAAATCCCGACGTAGAGGCCAACGCACGTCCCGACGTACAGGCCAACGCACGTCCCGACGTAGAGCTGAAAGTAAGCTAAATCCCGACGTAGAGCCCAACGCACGTCCCGACGTAGAGGCCAGCGCACGTCCCGACGTAGAGGCCAGCACACTTCCCGACGTAGAGGCCAGCGCACGTCCCGACGTAGAGCCCAACGCACGTCCCGACGTAGAGCTTAATGTAAGCTAAATCCCGACGTAGAGCCCAACGCACGTCCCGACGTACAGCCCAACGCACGTCGCGACTTAGAGCCCAATGCACGTCCCGACGTAAAGCTGAAAGTAAGCTAAATCCCGACGTAGCGCCCAACGCACGTCCCGACGTAGAGCTGAAAGTAAGCTAAATCCCGACGTAGAGGCCAACGCACGTCCCGACGTAGAGGCCAACGCACGTCCCGAAGTAGAGGCCAACGCACGTCCCGACGTAGAGCTGAAAGTAAGCTAAATCCCGACGTAGAGCCCAACGCACGTCCCGACGTAGAGCCCAACGCGCGTCCCGACGTAGCGCCCAACGCACGTCCCGATGTAGAGGTGAAAGTTAGCTAACTACAGACGTAGAGCCCAACGCACGTCCCGACGTAGAGCAGAAAGTTAGCTAACTACAGACGTAGAGCCCAACGCACGTCCCGACGTAGAGCCCAACGCACGTCCCGACGTAGAGCCCAACGCACGTCCCGACGTAGCGCCCAACGCACGTCCCGACGTAGAGCTGAAAGTAAGTTAAATCCCGACGTAGAGGCCAACGCACGTCCCGACGTAGAGGCCAACGCACGTCCCGACTTAGAGGACAACGCACGTCCCGACGTAGAGCTGAAAGTAAGCTAAATCCCGACGTAGAGCCCAACGCACGTCCCGACGTAGAGCCCAACGCACGTCCCGACATAGAGCCCAACGCACGTCCCGACGTAGAGCTGAAAGTAAGCTAAATCCCGAAGTAGAGCCCAACACACGTCCCGACGTAGAGCTGAAAGTAAGCTAAATCCCGACGTAGAGGCCAACGAACGTCCCGACGTAGAGGTCAACGCACGTCCCGACGTAGAGCTGAAAGTAAGCTAAATCCCGACGTAGAGCCCAACGCACGTCCCGACGTAGAGGCCAACGCACGTCCCGACGTACAGCCCAACGCACGTCCCGACGTAGAGCCCAACGCACGTCCCGACGTAGAGCCCAACGCACGTCCCGACGTAGAGGCCAACGCACGTCCCGACGTAGAGCTGAAAGTAAGCTAAATCCCGACGTAGAGCCCAACGCACCTCCCGACGTAGAGCCCAACGCACGTCCCGACGTAGCGCCAAACGCACGTCCCGACGTAGAGCTGAAAGTTAGCTAACTACAGACGTAGAGCCCAACGCACGTCCCGACGTAGAGCCCAACGCACGTCCCGACGTAGAGGACAACGCACGTCCCGACGTAGAGCTGAATGTAAGTTAAATCCCGACGTAGAGGCCAACGCACGTCCCGACGTAGAGCCCAACGCACGTCCCGACGTAGAGCCCAACGCACGTCCCGACGTAGAGCTGAAAGTTAGCTAACTACAGACGTAGAGCCCAACGCACGTCCCGACGTAGAGCCCAACGCACGTCCCGACGTAGAGCTAAAAGTAAGCTAAATCCCGACGTAGAGCCCAACACACGTCCCGACGTAGAGGCCAACGCACGTCCCGACGTAGAGCCCAACGCACGTCCCGACGTAGAGCCCAACGCACGTCCCGACGTATAGGCCAACGCACGTCCCGACGTAGAGCTGAAAGTCAGCTAAATCCCGACGTAGAGCCCAACGCACGTCCCGACGTAGAGCCCAACGCACGTCCCGACGTAGAGCTGAAAGTAAGCTAAATCCCGATGTAGAGGCCAACGCACTTCCCGACTTAGAGGCCAACGCACGTCCCGACGTAGAGGACAACGCACGTCCCGACGTAGAGGCCAACGCACGTCCTGACGTAGAGGCCAACGCACGTCCCGACTTAGAGGCCAACGCACGTCCCGACTTAGAGGCCAACGCACGTCCCGACGTAGAGCTGAAAGTAAGCTAAATCCCGACGTAGAGCCCAACGCACGTCCCGACGTAGAGCCCAACGCACGTCCCGACGTAGAGCCCAACGCACGTCCCGACGTAGAGCTGAAAGTTAGCTAACTACAGACGTAGAGCCCAACGCACGTCCCGACGTAGAGCCCAACGCACGTCCCGACGTAGAGCTAAAAGTAAGCTAAATCCCGACGTAGAGCCCAACACACGTCCCGACGTAGAGCTGAAAGTAAGCTAAATCCCGACGTAGAGGCCAACGCATGTCCCGACGTAGAGGCCAACGCACGTCCCGACGTAGAGCCCAACGCACGTCCCGACGTAGAGCCCAACGCACGTCCCGACGTAGAGACCAACGCACGTCCCGACGTAGAGCTGAAAGTCAGCTAAATCCCGACGTAGAGCCCAACGCACGTCCCGACGTAGAGCCCAACGCACGTCCCGACGTACAGCTGAAAGTAAGCTAAATCCCGATGTAGAGGCCAACGCACGTCCCGACTTAGAGGCCAACGCACGTCCCGACGTAGAGGACAACGCACGTCCCGACGTAGAGGCCAACGCACGTCCTGACGTAGAGCTGAAAGTAAGTTAAATCCCGACGTAGAGCCCAACGCACGTCCCGACGTAGAGCCCAACGCACGTCCCGACGTAGAGCCCAACGCACGTCCCGACGTAGCGCCCAACGCACGTCCCGACGTAGAGCTGAAAGTTAGCTAACTACAGACGTAGAGCCCAACGCACGTCCCGACGTAGAGGCCAACGCACGTCCTGACGTAGAGGCCAACGCACGTCCCGACTTAGAGGCCAACGCACGTCCCGACTTAGAGGCCAACGCACGTCCCGACGTAGAGCTGAAAGTAAGCTAAATCCCGACGTAGAGCCCAACGCACGTCCCGACGTAGAGCCCAACGCACGTCCCGACGTAGAGCCCAACGCACGTCCCGACGTAGAGCTGAAAGTTAGCTAACTACAGGCGTAGAGCCCAACGCACGTCCCGACGTAGAGCCCAACGCACGTCCCGACGTAGAGCTAAAAGTAAGCTAAATCCCGACGTAGAGCCCAACACACGTCCCGACGTAGAGCTGAAAGTAAGCTAAATCCCGACGTAGAGGCCAACGCACGTCCCGACGTAGAGGCCAACGCACGTCCCGACGTAGAGCTGAAAGTAAGCTAAATCCCGACGTAGAGCCCAACGCACGTCCCGACGTAGAGCCCAACGCACATCCCGACGTAGAGCTGACAGAAAGCTAAATTCCGATGTAGAGGCCAACGCACGTCCCGACGTAGAGGCCAACGCACGTCCCGACGTAGAGGACAACGCACGTCCCGACGTAAAGGCCAACGCACGTCCCGACGTAGAGCTGAAAGTAAGCTAAATCCCGATGTAGAGCCCAACGCACGTCCCGACGTAGAGCCCAACGCACGTCCCGACGTAGAGCCCAACGCACGTCCCGACGTAGCGCCCAACGCACGTCCCGACGTAGAGCTGAAAGTTAGCTAACTACAGACGTAGAGCCCAACGCACGTCCCGACGTAGAGCTGAAAGTTAGCTAACAACAGACGTAGAGCCCAACGCACGTCCCGACGTAGAGCTGAAAGTTAGCTAACTACAGACGTAGAGCCCAACGCACGTCCCGACGTAGAGCCCAACGCACGTCCCGACGTAGAGCCCAACGCACGTCCCGACGTAGAGCTGAAAGTAAGCTAAATCCCGACGTAGAGGCCAACGCACGTCCCAACGTAGAGCTGAAAGTAAGCTAAATCCCGACGTAGAGCCCAACGCACGTCCCGACGTAGAGCCCAACGCATGTCCCGACGTAGAGCTGAAAGTTAGCTAAATCCTGACGTAGAGCCCAACGCACGTCCCGACGTAGAGCCCAACGCACGTCCCGACGTAGAGCTTGAAGTTAGCTAACTACAGACGTAGAGCCCAACGCACGTCCCGACGTAGAGCCCAACGCACGTCCCGACGTAGAGCCCAACGCACGTCCCGACGTAGAGCTGAAAGTAAGCTAAATCCCGACGTAGAGCCCAACGCACGTCCCGACGTAGAGCTGAAAGTAAGCTAAATCCCGACGTAGAGGCCAACGCACGTCCCGACGTAGAGCTGAAAGTAAGCTAAATCCCGACGTAGAGCCCAAAGCACGTCCCGACTTAGAGCCCAACGCACGTCCCGACGTAGAGCCCAACGCACGTCCCGACGTAGAGCCCAACGCACGTCCCGAAGTAGCGCCCAACACACGTCCCGACGTAGAGCTGAAAGTTAGCTAACTACAGATGTAGAGCCCAACGCACGTCCCGACGTAGAGCTGAAAGTTAGCTAACTACAGACGTAGAGCCCAACGCACGTCCCGACGTAGAGCTGAAAGTTAGCTAACTACAGACGTAGAGCCAAACGCACGTCCCGACGTAGAGCCCAACGCACGTCCCGACGTAGAGCTGAAAGTAAGCTAAAACCCGACGTAGAGCCCAACGCACGTCCCGACGTAGAGCTGAAAGTAAGCTAAATCCCGACGTAGAGGCCAACGCACGTCCCGACGTAGAGGCCAACGCACGTCCCGACGTAGAGCTGAAAGTAAGCTAAATCCCGAAGTAGAGGCCAACGCACGTCCCGACGTAGAGGCCAACGCACGTCCCGACGTAGAGCTGAAAGTAAGCTAAATCCCGACGTAGAGCCCAACGCACGTCCCGACGTAGAGCCCAACGCACATCCCGACGTAGAGCTGAAAGAAAGCTAAATTCCGATGTAGAGGCCAACGCACGTCCCGACGTAGAGGCCAACGCACGTCCCGACTTAGAGGCCAACGCACGTCCCGACGTAGAGGACAACGCACGTCCCGACGTAGAGGCCAACGCACGTCCCGACGTAGAGCTGAAAGTAAGTTAAATCCCGACGTAGAGCCCAACGCACGTCCCGACGTAGAGCCCAACGCACGTCCCGACGTAGAGCCCAACGCACGTCCTGACGTAGCGCCCAACGCACGTCCCGACGTAGAGCTGAAAGTTAGCTAACAACAGACGTAGAGCCCAACGCACGTCCCGACGTAGAGCTGAAAGTTAGCTAACTACAGACGTAGAGCCCAACGCACGTCCCGACGTAGAGCCCAACGCACGTCCCGACGTAGAGCCCAACGCACGTCCCGACGTAGAGCTGAAAGTAAGCTAAATCCCGACGTAGAGGCCAACGCACGTCCCAACGTAGAGCTGAAAGTTAGCTAAATCCTGACGTAGAGCCCAACGCATGTCCCGACGTAGAGCCCAACGCACGTCCCGACGTAGAGCTTGAAGTTAGCTAACTACAGACGTAGAGCCCAACGCACGTCCCGACGTAGAGCCCAACGCACGTCCCGACGTAGAGCCCAACGCACGTCCCGACGTAGAGCTGAAAGTAAGCTAAATCCCGACGTAGAGCCCAACGCACGTCCCGACGTAGAGCTGAAAGTAAGCTAAATCCCGACGTAGAGGCCAACGCACGTCCCGACGTACAGGCCAACGCACGTCCCGACGTAGAGCTGAAAGTAAGCTAAATCCCGACGTAGAGCCCAACGCACGTCCCGACGTAGAGGCCAGCGCACGTCCCGACGTAGAGGCCAGCACACTTCCCGACGTAGAGGCCAGCGCACGTCCCGACGTAGAGCCCAACGCACGTCCCGACGTAGAGCTTAATGTAAGCTAAATCCCGACGTAGAGCCCAACGCACGTCCCGACGTACAGCCCAACGCACGTCGCGACTTAGAGCCCAATGCACGTCCCGACGTAAAGCTGAAAGTAAGCTAAATCCCGACGTAGCGCCCAACGCACGTCCCGACGTAGAGCTGAAAGTAAGCTAAATCCCGACGTAGAGGCCAACGCACGTCCCGACGTAGAGGCCAACGCACGTCCCGAAGTAGAGGCCAACGCACGTCCCGACGTAGAGCTGAAAGTAAGCTAAATCCCGACGTAGAGCCCAACGCACGTCCCGACGTAGAGCCCAACGCGCGTCCCGACGTAGCGCCCAACGCACGTCCCGATGTAGAGGTGAAAGTTAGCTAACTACAGACGTAGAGCCCAACGCACGTCCCGACGTAGAGCAGAAAGTTAGCTAACTACAGACGTAGAGCCCAACGCACGTCCCGACGTAGAGCCCAACGCACGTCCCGACGTAGAGCCCAACGCACGTCCCGACGTAGCGCCCAACGCACGTCCCGACGTAGAGCTGAAAGTAAGTTAAATCCCGACGTAGAGGCCAACGCACGTCCCGACGTAGAGGCCAACGCACGTCCCGACTTAGAGGACAACGCACGTCCCGACGTAGAGCTGAAAGTAAGCTAAATCCCGACGTAGAGCCCAACGCACGTCCCGACGTAGAGCCCAACGCACGTCCCGACATAGAGCCCAACGCACGTCCCGACGTAGAGCTGAAAGTAAGCTAAATCCCGAAGTAGAGCCCAACACACGTTCCGACGTAGAGCTGAAAGTAAGCTAAATCCCGACGTAGAGGCCAACGAACGTCCCGACGTAGAGGTCAACGCACGTCCCGACGTAGAGCTGAAAGTAAGCTAAATCCCGACGTAGAGCCCAACGCACGTCCCGACGTAGAGGCCAACGCACGTCCCGACGTACAGCCCAACGCACGTCCCGACGTAGAGCCCAACGCACGTCCCGACGTAGAGCCCAACGCACGTCCCGACGTAGAGGCCAACGCACGTCCCGACGTAGAGCTGAAAGTAAGCTAAATCCCGACGTAGAGCCCAACGCACCTCCCGACGTAGAGCCCAACGCACGTCCCGACGTAGCGCCAAACGCACGTCCCGACGTAGAGCTGAAAGTTAGCTAACTACAGACGTAGAGCCCAACGCACGTCCCGACGTAGAGCCCAACGCACGTCCCGACGTAGAGGACAACGCACGTCCCGACGTAGAGCTGAATGTAAGTTAAATCCCGACGTAGAGGCCAACGCACGTCCCGACGTAGAGCCCAACGCACGTCCCGACGTAGAGCCCAACGCACGTCCCGACGTAGAGCTGAAAGTTAGCTAACTACAGACGTAGAGCCCAACGCACGTCCCGACGTAGAGCCCAACGCACGTCCCGACGTAGAGCTAAAAGTAAGCTAAATCCCGACGTAGAGCCCAACACACGTCCCGACGTAGAGGCCAACGCACGTCCCGACGTAGAGCCCAACGCACGTCCCGACGTAGAGCCCAACGCACGTCCCGACGTATAGGCCAACGCACGTCCCGACGTAGAGCTGAAAGTCAGCTAAATCCCGACGTAGAGCCCAACGCACGTCCCGACGTAGAGCCCAACGCACGTCCCGACGTAGAGCTGAAAGTAAGCTAAATCCCGATGTAGAGGCCAACGCACTTCCCGACTTAGAGGCCAACGCACGTCCCGACGTAGAGGACAACGCACGTCCCGACGTAGAGGCCAACGCACGTCCTGACGTAGAGGCCAACGCACGTCCCGACTTAGAGGCCAACGCACGTCCCGACTTAGAGGCCAACGCACGTCCCGACGTAGAGCTGAAAGTAAGCTAAATCCCGACGTAGAGCCCAACGCACGTCCCGACGTAGAGCCCAACGCACGTCCCGACGTAGAGCCCAACGCACGTCCCGACGTAGAGCTGAAAGTTAGCTAACTACAGACGTAGAGCCCAACGCACGTCCCGACGTAGAGCCCAACGCACGTCCCGACGTAGAGCTAAAAGTAAGCTAAATCCCGACGTAGAGCCCAACACACGTCCCGACGTAGAGCTGAAAGTAAGCTAAATCCCGACGTAGAGGCCAACGCATGTCCCGACGTAGAGGCCAACGCACGTCCCGACGTAGAGCCCAACGCACGTCCCGACGTAGAGCCCAACGCACGTCCCGACGTAGAGACCAACGCACGTCCCGACGTAGAGCTGAAAGTCAGCTAAATCCCGACGTAGAGCCCAACGCACGTCCCGACGTAGAGCCCAACGCACGTCCCGACGTACAGCTGAAAGTAAGCTAAATCCCGATGTAGAGGCCAACGCACGTCCCGACTTAGAGGCCAACGCACGTCCCGACGTAGAGGACAACGCACGTCCCGACGTAGAGGCCAACGCACGTCCTGACGTAGAGCTGAAAGTAAGTTAAATCCCGACGTAGAGCCCAACGCACGTCCCGACGTAGAGCCCAACGCACGTCCCGACGTAGAGCCCAACGCACGTCCCGACGTAGCGCCCAACGCACGTCCCGACGTAGAGCTGAAAGTTAGCTAACTACAGACGTAGAGCCCAACGCACGTCCCGACGTAGAGGCCAACGCACGTCCTGACGTAGAGGCCAACGCACGTCCCGACTTAGAGGCCAACGCACGTCCCGACTTAGAGGCCAACGCACGTCCCGACGTAGAGCTGAAAGTAAGCTAAATCCCGACGTAGAGCCCAACGCACGTCCCGACGTAGAGCCCAACGCACGTCCCGACGTAGAGCCCAACGCACGTCCCGACGTAGAGCTGAAAGTTAGCTAACTACAGGCGTAGAGCCCAACGCACGTCCCGACGTAGAGCCCAACGCACGTCCCGACGTAGAGCTAAAAGTAAGCTAAATCCCGACGTAGAGCCCAACACACGTCCCGACGTAGAGCTGAAAGTAAGCTAAATCCCGACGTAGAGGCCAACGCATGTCCCGACGTAGAGGCCAACGCACGTCCCGACGTAGAGCCCAACGCACGTCCCGACGTAGAGCCCAACGCACGTCCCGACGTAGAGACCAACGCACGTCCCGACGTAGAGCTGAAAGTCAGCTAAATCCCGACGTAGAGCCCAACGCACGTCCCGACGTAGAGCCCAACGCACGTCCCGACGTACAGCTGAAAGTAAGCTAAATCCCGATGTAGAGGCCAACGCACGTCCCGACTTAGAGGCCAACGCACGTCCCGACGTAGAGGACAACGCACGTCCCGACGTAGAGGCCAACGCACGTCCTGACGTAGAGCTGAAAGTAAGTTAAATCCCGACGTAGAGCCCAACGCACGTCCCGACGTAGAGCCCAACGCACGTCCCGACGTAGAGCCCAACGCACGTCCCGACGTAGCGCCCAACGCACGTCCCGACGTAGAGCTGAAAGTTAGCTAACTACAGACGTAGAGCCCAACGCACGTCCCGACGTAGAGCCCAACGCACGTCCCGACGTAGAGCCCAACGCACGTCCCGACGTAGCGCCCAACGCACGTCCCGACGTAGAGCTAAAAGTTAGCTAACTACAGACGTAGAGCCCAACGCACGTCCCAACGTAGAGCTGAAAGTTAGCTAACTACAGACGTAGAGCCCAACGCACGTCCCGACGTAGAGCCCAACGCACGTCCCGACGTAGAGCTCAACGCACGTCCCGACGTAGAGCCCAACGCACGTCCCGACGTAGAGCTGAAAGTAAGCTAAATCCCGACGTAGAGGCCAACGCACGTCCCAACGTAGAGCTGAAAGTAAGCTAAATCCCGACGTAGAGCCCAACGCATGTCCCGACGTAGAGCCCAACGCATGTCCCGACGTAGAGCTGAAAGTTAGCTAAATCCTGACGTATAGCCCAACGCACGTCCCGACGTAGAGCCCAACGCACGTCCCGACGTAGAGCTTGAATTTAGCTAACTACAGACGTAGAGCCCAACGCACGTCCCGACGTAGAGCCCAATGCACGTCCCGACGTAGAGCCCAACGCACGTCCCGACGTAGAGCTGAAAGTAAGCTAAATCCCGACGTAGAGCCCAACGCACGTCCCGACGTAGAGCTGAAAGTAAGCTAAATCCCGACGTAGAGGCCAACGCACGTCCCGACGTACAGGCCAACGCACCTCCCGACGTAGAGCTGAAAGTAAGCTAAATCCCGACGTAGAGGCCAACGCACGTCCCGACGTAGAGGCCAGCGCACGTCCCGACGTAGAGGCCAGCACACGTCCCGACGTAGAGGCCAGCGCACGTCCCGACGTAGACCCCAACGCACGTCCCGACGTAGAGCTTAATGTAACCTAAATCCCGACGTAGAGCCCAACGCACGTCCCGACGTAGAGCCCAACGCACGTCCCGACGTAGAGCCCAATGCACGTCCCGACGTAAAGCTGAAAGTAAGCTAAATCCCGACGTAGAGGCCAACGCACGTCCCGACGTAGCGCCCAACGCACGTCCCGACGTAGCGCCCAACGCACGTCCCGACGTAGCGCCCAACGCACGTCCCGACGTAGAGCTGAAAGTAAGCTAAATCCCGACGTAGCGCCCAACGCACGTCCCGACGTAGCGCCCAACGCACGTCCCGACGTAGAGCTGAAAGTAATCTAAATCCCGACGTAGAGGCCAACGCACGTCCCGACGTAGAGGCCAACGCACGTCCCGACCTAGAGGCCAACGCACGTCCCGACGTAGAGGCCAACGCACGTCCCGACGTAGAGCTGAAAGTAAGCTAAATCCCGACGTAGAGCCCAACGCACGTCCCGACGTAGAGCCCAACGCACGTCCCGACGTAGAGCCCAACGCACGTCCCGACGTAGCGCCCAACGCACGTCCCGACGTAGAGCTGAAAGTAAGTTAAATCCCGACGTAGAGGCCAACGCACGTCCCGACGTAGAGGCCAACGCACGTCCCGACTTAGAGGCCAACGCACGTCCCGACTTAGAGGCCAACGCACGTCCCGACGTAGAGGTGAAAGTAAGCTAAATCCCGACGTAGAGCCCAACGCACGTCCCGACGTAGAGCCCAACGCATGTCCCGACGTAGATCCCAACGCACGTCCCGACGTAGAGCTGAAAGTTAGCTAACTACAGACGTAGAGCTCAACGCACGTCCCGACGTAGAGCCCAACGCACGTCCCGACGTAGAGCTAAAATAAGCTAAATCCCGACGTAGAGCCCAACACACGTCCCGACGTAGAGCTGAAAGTAAGCTAAATCCCGACGTAGAGGCCAACGCACGTCCCGACGTATAGGCCAACGCACGTCCCGACCTAGATGCCAACGCACGTCCCGACGTAGAGGCCAACGCACGTCCCGACGTAGAGCTGAAAGTAAACTAAATCCCGACGTAGAGGCCAACGCACGTCCCGAATTAGAGGCCAACGCACGTCCCGACGTAGAGCTGAAAGTAAGCTAAATCCCGACGTAGAACCCAACGCACGTCCCGACGTAGAGCCCAACGCACGTCCCGACGTAGAGCCCACCGCACGTCCCGACGTAGAGCCCAATGCACGTCCCGACGTAGAGCCCAACGCACGTCCCGACGTAGAGCCACCGCACGTCCCGACGTAGAGCCCAATGCACGTCCCGACGTAGAGCTGAAAGTAAGCTAAATCCCGACGTAGCGCCCAACGCACGTCCCGACGTAGAGCTGAAAGTAAGCTAAAACCCGACGTAGAGCCCAACGCACGTCCCGACGTAGAGCTGAAAGTAAGCTAAATCCCGAAGTAGAGGACAACGCACGTCCCGACGTAGAGGCCAACGCACGTCCCGACGTAGAGCTGAAAGTAAGCTAAATCCCGACGCAAAGGCCAACGCACGTCCCGACGTAGAGGCCAACGCACGTCCCGACCTAGAGGCCAACGCACGTCCCGACGTAGAGGCCAACGCACGTCCCGACGTAGAGCTGAAAGTAAGCTAAATCCCGACGTAGAGCCCAACGCACGTCCCGACGTAGAGCCCAACGAACGTCCCGACGTAGCGCCCAACGCACGTCCCGACGTAGAGCTGAAAGTTAGCTAACTACAGACATAGAGCCCAACGCACGTCCCGAGGTAGAGCAGAAAGTTAGCTAACTACAGACATAGAGCCCAACGCACGTCCCGACGTAGAGCCCAACGCACGTCCCGACGTAGAGCCCAACGCACGTCCGAACGTAGAGCTGAAAGTAAGCTAAAACCCGACGTAGATCCCAACGCACGTCCCGACGTAGAGCTGAAAGTAAGCTAAATCCCGACGTAGAGGCCAACGCACGTCCCGACGTAGAGACCAACGCACGTCCCGACGTAGAGCTGAAAGTAAGCTAAATCCCGAAGTAGAGGACAACGCACGTCCCGACGTAGAGGCCAACGCACGTCCCGACGTAGAGCTGAAAGTAAGCTAAATCCCGACGTAGAGCCCAACGCACGTCCCGACGTAGAGCCCAACGCACGTCCCGACGTAGCGCCCAACGCACGTCCCGACGTAGAGCTGAAAGTAAGTTAAATCCCGACGTAGAGGCCAACGCACGTCCCGACGTAGAGGCCAACGCACGTCCCGACTTAGAGGCCAACGCACGTCCCGAAGTAGAGCTGAATGTAAGCTAAATCCCGACGTAGAGCCCAACGCACGTCCCGACGTAGAGCCCAACGCATGTCCCGACGTAGAGCCCAACGCACGTCCCGATGTAGAGCTGAAAGTTAGCTAACTACAGACGTAGAGCCCAACGCACGTCCCGACGTAGAGCCCAACGCACGTCCCGACGTAGAGCTAAAAGTAAGCTAAATCCCGACGTAGAGTCCAACACACGTCCCGACGTAGAGCTGAAAGTAAGCTAAATCCCGACGTAGAGGCCAACGCACGTCCCGACGTAGAGGCCAACGCACGTCCCGACCTAGAGGCCAACGCACGTCCCGACTAGAGGCCAACGCACGTCCCGACGTAGAGCTGAAAGTAAACTAAATCCCGACGTAGAGGCCAACGCACGTCCCGACGTAGAGGCCAACGCACGTCCCGACGTAGAGCTGAAAGTAAGCTAAATCCCGACGTAGAACCCAACGCACGTCCCGACGTAGAGCCCAACGCACGTCCCGACGTAGAGCCCACCGCACGTCCCGACGTAGAGCCCAATGCACGTCCCGACGTAGAGCCCAACGCACGTCCCGACGTAGAGCCACCGCACGTCCCGACGTAGAGCTGAAAGTAAGCTAAATCCCGACGCAAAGGCCAACGCACGTCCCGACGTAGAGGCCAACGCACGTCCCGACCTAGAGGCCAACGCACGTCCCGACGTAGAGGCCAACGCACGTCCCGACGTAGAGCTGAAAGTAAGCTAAATCCCGACGTAGAGCCCAACGCACGTCCCGACGTAGAGCCCAACGAACGTCCCGACGTAGCGCCCAACGCACGTCCCGACGTAGAGCTGAAAGTTAGCTAACTACAGACATAGAGCCCAACGCACGTCCCGAGGTAGAGCAGAAAGTTAGCTAACTACAGACATAGAGCCCAACGCACGTCCCGACGTAGAGCCCAACGCACGTCCCGACGTAGAGCCCAACGCACGTCCGAACGTAGAGCTGAAAGTAAGCTAAAACCCGACGTAGAGCCCAACGCACGTCCCAACGTAGAGCTGAAAGTAAGCTAAATCCCGACGTAGAGGCCAACGCACGTCCCGACGTAGAGACCAACGCACGTCCCGACGTAGAGCTGAAAGTATGCTAAATCCCGAAGTAGAGGCCAACGCACGTCCCGACGTAGAGGCCAATGCACGTCCCGACGTAGAGCTGAAAGTAAGCTAAATCCCGACGTAGAGCCCAACGCACGTCCCGACGTAGAGCTGAAAGTAAGCTAAATCCCGATGTAGAGGCCAACGCACGTCCCGACGTAGCGCCCAACGCACGTCCCGACGTAGAGCTGAAAGTAAGCTAAATCCCGACGCAAAAGCCAACGCACGTCCCGACGTAGAGGCCAACGCACGTCCCGACCTAGAGGCCAACGCACGTCCCGACGTAGAGGCCAACGCACGTCCTGACTTAGAGCTGAAAGTAAGCTAAATCCCGACGTAGAGCCCAACGCACGTCCCGACGTAGAGCCCAACGAACGTCCCGACGTAGCGCCCAACGCACGTCCCGACGTAGAGCTGAAAGTTAGCTAACTACAGACATAGAGCCCAACGCACGTCCCGAGGTAGAGCAGAAAGTTAGCTAACTGCAGACATAGAGCCCAACGCACGTCCCGACGTAGAGCCCAACGCACGTCCCGACGTAGAGCCCAACGCACGTCCGAACATAGAGCTGAAAGTAAGCTAAAACCCGACGTAGAGCCCAACGCACGTCCCGACGTAGAGCTGAAAGTAAGCTAAATCCCGACGTAGAGGCCAACGCACGTCCCGACGTAGAGACCAACGCACGTCCCGACGTAGAGCTGAAAGTAAGCTAAATCCCGAAGTAGAGGCCAACGCACGTCCCGACGTAGAGGCCAACGCACGTCCCGACGTAGAGCTGAAAGTAAGCTAAATCCCGACGTAGAGCCCAACGCACGTCCCGACGTAGAGCCCAACGCACGTCCCGACGTAGAGCTGAAAGTAAGCTAAATCCCGATGTAGAGGCCAACGCATGTCCCGACGTAGAGGCCAACGCACGTCCCGACTTAGAGGCCAACGCACGTCCCGACGTAGAGGCCATCGCACGTCCCGACGTAGAGGCCAACGCACGTCCCGACGTAGAGCTGAAAGTAAGTTAAATCCCGACGTAGAGCCCAACGCACGTCCCGACGTAGAGCCCAACGCACGTCCCGACGTAGCGCCCAACGCACGTCCCGACGTAGAGCTGAAAGTAAGTTAAATCCCGACGTAGAGGCCAACGCACGTCCCGACGTAGAGGCCAACGCACGTCCCGACTTAGAGGCCAACGCACGTCCCGACTTAGAGGCCAACGCACGTCCCGACGTAGAGGCCAACGCACGTCCCGACGTAGAGCTGAAAGTAAGCTAAATCCCGACGTAGAGCCCAACGCACGTCCCGACGTAGAGCCCAACGCAGGTCCCGACGTAGAGCCCAACGCACGTCCCGATGTAGAGCTGAAAGTTAGCTAACTACAGACGTAGAGCCCAACGCACGTCCCGATGTAGAGCCCAACGCACGTCCCGACGTAGAGCTAAAAGTAAGCTAAATCCCGACGTAGAGCCCAACACACGTCCCGACGTAGAGCTGAAAGTAAGCTAAATCCCGACGTAGCGCCCAACGCACGTCCCGACGTAGAGCTGAAAGTAAGCTAAATCCCGACGTAGAGCCCAACGCACGTCCCGACGTAGAGCCCAACGCACGTCCTGACTTAGAGCCCACCGCACGTCCCGACGTAGAGCCCAATGCACGTCCCGACGTAGAGCTTAAAGTAAGCTAAATCCCGACGCAGAGGCCAACGCACGTCCCGACGTAGAGGCCAACGCACGTCCCGACCTAGAGGCCAACGCACGTCCCGACGTAGAGGCCAACGCACGTCCCGACGTAGAGCTGAAAGTAAGCTAAATCCCGACGTAGAGCCCAACGCACGTCCCGACGTAGAGCCCAACGCACGTCCCAACGTAGCGCCCAACGCACGTCCCGACGTAGAGCTGCAAGTTAGCTAACTACAGACATAGAGCCCAACGCACGTCCCGACGTAGAGCAGAAAGTTAGCTAACTACAGACATAGAGCCCAACGCACGTCCCGACGTAGAGCCCAACGCACGTCCCGACGTAGAGCCCAACGCACGTCCCGACGTAGAGCTGAAAGTAAGCTAAATCCCGACGTAGAGCCCAACGCACGTCCCGACGTAGAGCTGAAAGTAAGCTAAATCCCGACGTAGAGACCAACGCACGTCCCAACGTAGAGGACAACGCACGTCCCGACGTAGAGCTGAAAGTAAGCTAAATCCCGAAGTAGAGGCCAACGCACGTCCCGACGTAGAGGCCAACGCACGTCCCGACGTAGAGCTGAAAGTAAGTTAAATCCCGACGTAGAGCCCAACGCACGTCCCGACGTAGAGCCCAACGCACGTCCCGACGTAGCGCCCAACGCACGTCCCGACGTAGAGCTGAAAGTTAGCTAACTACAGACGTAGAGCCCAACGCACGTCCCGACGTAGAGCCCAACGCACGTCCCGACGTAGAGCCCAACGCACGTCCCGACGTAGAGCTGAAAGTAAGCTAAATCCCGACGTAGAGCCCAACGCACGTCCCGACGTAGAGCTGAAAGTAAGCTAAATCCCGACGTAGAGGCCGAAGCACGTCCCGACGTAGAGGCCAGCGCACGTCCCGACGTAGAGCCCAACGCACGTCCCGACGTAGAGCTTAATGTAAGCTAAATCCCGACGTAGAGCCCAACGCACGTCCCGACGTAGAGCCCAACGCACGTCCCGACGTAGAGCTGAAAGTAAGCTAAATCCCGACGTAGAGCCCAACGCACGTCCCGACGTAGCGCCCAACGCACGTCCCGACGTAGAGCTAAAAGTTAGCTAACTACAGACGTAGAGCCCAACGCACGTCCCGACGTAGAGCTGAAAGTTAGCTAACTACTGACGAAGAGCCCAACGCGCGTCCCGACGTAGAGCTGAAAGTTAGCTAACTACAGACGTAGAGCCCAATGCGCGTCCCGACGTAGAGCCCAACGCGTGTCCCGACGTAGAGCTGAAAGTAAGCTAAATCCCGAAGTAGAGACCAACGCACTTCCCGACGTAGAGGCCAACGCACGTCCCGACGTAGAGCTGAAAGTAAGCTAAATCCCGACGTAGAGGCCAACGCACGTCCCGACGTAGAGGCCAGCGCACGTCCCGACGTAGAGGCTAGCACACGTCCCGACGTAGAGGCCAGCGCACGTCCCGACGTAGCGCCCAATGCACGTCCCGACGTAGAGCTGAAAGTAAGCTAAATCCCGACGTAGAGGCCAACGCACGTCCCGACGTAGAGGCCAACACACGTTCCGACCTAGAGGCCAACGCACGTCCCGACGTAGAGCCGAACGCACGTCCCGACGTAGAGCCCAACGCGCGTCCCGACGTAGCGCCAAACGCACGTCCCGACGTAGAGCTGAAAGTTAGCTAACTACAGACGTAGAGCCCAACGCACGTCCCGACGTAGAGCCCAACGCACGTCCCGACGGAGAGCCCAACGCACGTCCCGACGTAGCGCCCAACGCACATCCCGACGTAGAGCTGAAAGTTAAATCCCGACGTAGAGGCCAACGCACGTCCCGACGTAGAGGCCAACACACGTCCCGACTTAGAGGCCAACGCACGTCCCGACGTAGAGCTGAAAGTAAGTTAAATCCCGACGTAGATCCCAACGCACGTCCCGACGTAGAGCTGAAAGTTAGCTAACTACAGACGTAGAGCCCAACGCACGTCCCGACGTAGAGCCCAACGCACGTCCCGACGTAGAGCTAAAAGTAAGCTAAATCCCGACGTAGAGCCCAACACACGTCCCGACGTAGAGCTGAAAGTAAGCTAAATCCCGACGTAGAGGCCAACGCACGTCCCGACGTAGAGGCCAACGCACGTCCCGACGTAGAGCTGAAAGTAAACTAAATCCCGACGTAGAGGCCAACGCACGTCCCGACGTAGAGGCCAACGCACGTCCCGACGTAGAGCTGAAAGTAAGCTAAATCCCGACGTAGAGCCCAACGCACGTCCCGACGTAGAGCCCAACGCACGTCCCGACGTAGAGCCCAATGCACGTCCCGACGTAGAGCCCACCGCACGTCCCGACGTAGAGCTGAAAGCAAGCTAAATCCCGACGTAGCGCCCAACGCACGTCCCGACGTAGCGCCCAACGCACGTCCCGACGTAGAGCTGAAAGTAAGCTAAATCCCGACGTAGAGGCCAACGCACGTCCCGACTTAGAGGCCAACGCACGTCCCGACCTGGAGGCCAACGTACGTCCCGACGTAGAGGCCAACGCACGTCCCGACGTATAGCTGAAAGTAAGCTAAATCCCGACGTAGAGCCCAACGCACGTCCCGACGTAGAGCCCAACGCACGTCCCGACGTAGAGCCCAACGCACGTCCCGACGTAGAGCCCAACGCACGTCCCGACGTAGAGCTGAAAGTTAGCTAACTACAGACGTAGAGCCCAAAGCACGTCCCGACGTAGAGCCCAACGCAGGTCCCGACGTAGAGCTAAAAGTAAGCTAAATCCCGACGTAGAGCCCAACACACGTCCCGACGTAGAGCTGAAAGTAAGCTAAATCCCGACGTAGAGGCCAACGCAAGTCCCGACGTAGAGGCCAACGCACGTCCCGACGTCGAGCTGAAAGTAAGCTAAATCCCGACGTAGAGGCCAACGCACGTCCCGACATAGAGGCCAATGCACGTCCCGACGTAGAGCTGAAAGTAAGCTAAATCCCGACGTAGAGCCCACCGCACGTCCCGACATAGAGCCCAATGCACGTCCCGACGTAGACCTGAAAGTAAGCTAAATCCCGACGTAGCGCCCAACGCACGTCCCGACGTAGCGCCCAACGCACGTCCCGACGTAGAGCTGAAAGTAAGCTAAATCCCGACGCAGAGGCCAACGCACGTCCCGACGTAGAGGCCAACGCACGTCCCGACGTAGAGGCCAACGCACGTCCCGACGTAGAGCTGAAAGTTAGCTAACTACAGACGTAGAGCCCAACGCACGTCCCGACGTAGAGCCCAACGCACGTCCCGACGTAGTGCCCAACGCACGTCCGACGTAGAGCTGAAAGTTAGCTAACTACAGACATAGAGCCCAACGCACGTCCCGACGTAGAGCCCAACGCACGTCCCGACGTAGAGCCCAACGCACGTCCCGACGTAGAGCAGAAAGTTAGCTAACTACAGACATAGAGCCCAATGCACGTCCCGACGTAGAGCCCAACGCACGTCCCGACGTAGAGCTGAAAGTAAGCTAAAACCCGACATAGAGCCCAACGCACGTCCCGACGTAGAGCTGAAAGTAAGCTAAATCCCGACGTAGAGACCAACGCACGTCCCGACGTAGAGGCCAACGCACGTCCCGACGTAGAGCTGAAAGTAAGCTAAATCCCGAAGTAGAGGGCAACGCACGTCCCTACGTAGAGGCCAACGCACGTCCCGACGTAGAGCTGAAAGTAAGCTAAATCCCGAAGTAGAGCCCAACGCACGTCCCGACGTAGAGCCCAACGCACGTCCCGACGTAGAGCTGAAAGTAAGCTAAATCCCGATGTAGAGGCCAACGGACGTCCCGACGTAGAGGCCAACGCACGTCCCGACTTAGAGGCCAACGCACGTCCCGACGTAGAGGACAACGCACGTCCCGACGTAGAGGCCAACGCACGTCCCGACGTAGCGCCCAACGCACGTCTAGACGTAGAGCTGAAAGTTAGATAACTACAGACCTAGAGCCCAACGCACGTCCAGACGTAGAGCCCAACGCACGTCCCGACGTAGAGACCAACGCGCGTCCCGACGTAGAGCTGAAAGTAAGCTAAATCCCGACGTAGAGCCCAACGCACGTCCCGACGTAGAGCCCAACGCACGTCCCGACGTAGAGCTGAAAGTAAGCTAAAACCCGACATAGAGCCCAACGCACGTCCCGACGTAGAGCTGAAAGTAAGCTAAATCCCGACGTAGAGACCAACGCACGTCCCGACGTAGAGGCCAACGCACGTCCCGACGTAGAGCTGAAAGTAAGCTAAATCCCGAAGTAGAGGACAACGCACGTCCCTACGTAGAGGCCAACGCACGTCCCGACGTAGAGCTGAAAGTAAGCTAAATCCCGACGTAGAGCCCAACGCACGTCCCGACGTCGAGCCCAACGCACGTCCCGACGTAGAGCTGAAAGTAAGCTAAATCCCGATGTAGAGGCCAACGGACGTCCCGACGTAGAGGCCAACGCACGTCCCGACTTAGAGGCCAACGCACGTCCCGACGTAGAGGACAACGCACGTCCCGACGTAGAGGCCAACGCACGTCCCGACGTAGCGCCCAACGCACGTCTAGACGTAGAGCTGAAAGTTAGATAACTACAGACGTAGAGCCCAACGCACGTCCAGACGTAGAGCCCAACGCACGTCCCGACGTAGAGACCAACGCGCGTCCCGACGTAGAGCTGAAAGTAAGCTAAATCCCGACGTAGAGCCCAACGCACGTCCCGACGTAGAGCCCAACGCACGTCCCGACGTAGAGCTGAAAGTAAGCTAAATCCCGATGTAGAGGCCAACGCATGTCCCGACGTAGAGGCCAACGCACGTCCCGACTTAGAGGCCAACGCACGTCCCGACGTAGAGGCCAACGCACGTCCCGACGTAGAGGACAACGCACGTCCCGACGTAGAGGCCAACGCACGTCCCGACGTAGAGCTGAAAGTAAGTTAAATCCTGACGTAGAGCCCAACGCACGTCCCGACGTAGAGCCCAACGCTCGTCCCGACGTAGCGCCCAACGCACGTCCCGACGTAGAGCTGAAAGTAAGTTAAATCCCGACGTAGAGGCCAACGCACGTCCCGACTTAGAGGCCAACGCACGTCCCGACGTAGAGGCCAACGCACGTCCCGACGTAGAGCCCAACGCACGTCCCGACGTAGAGCCCAACGCGCGTCCCGACGTAGAGCCCAACGCGCGTCCCGACGTGGAGCTGAAAGTAAGCTAAATCCCAACGTAGAGGCCAACGCACGTCCCGACGTAGAGCCCAGCGCACGTCCCGATGTAGAGCCCAACGCACGTCCCGACGTAGAGGCCAACGCACGTCCCGACGTAGAGCCCAACGCACGTCCCGACGTAGAGCTGAAAGTAAGCTAAATCCCGACGTGGAGCCCAACGCACGTCCCAACGTAGAGCCCAACGCACGTCCCGACGTAGACCCCAACGCACGTCCCGACGTAGCGCCCAACGCACGTCCCGACGTAGAGCTGAAAGTTAGCTAACTACAGACGTAGAGCCCAACGCACATCCCGACGTAGAGCTGAAAGTAAGCTAAATCCCGACGTAGAGGCCAACGCACGTCCAGATGTAGAGCTGAAAGTAAGCTAAATCCCGACTTAGAGCCCAACGCACGTCCCGACGTAGAGGCCAACGCACGTCCCGACGTAGAGCCCAACGCACGTCCAGACGTAGAGCTAAAAGTAAGCTAAATCCTGACGTAGAGGCCAACGCAAGTCCCGACGTAGAGCTGAAAGTAAGCTAAATCCCGACGTAGAGCCCAACGCACGTCGCGACGTAGAGCCCAACGCACGTCCCGACGTAGAGCTGAACGTTGGCCAACTACAGACGTAGAGCCCAACGCACGTCCCGACGTAGAGCCCAACGCACGTCCCGACGAAGAGCTGAAAGTTAGCTAACTACAGACGTAGAGCCCAACGCACGTCCCGACGAAGAGCCCAACGCACGTCCCGACGTAGAGCTGAAAGTAAGCTAAATCCCGACGTAGAGCCCAACGCACTTCCCGACGTAGAGCTGAAAGTTAGCTAACTACAGACGTAGAGCCCAACGCACGTCCCGACGTAGAGCTGAAAGTAAGCTAAATCCCGACGTAGAGGCCAACGCACGTCCAGATGTAGAGCTGAAAGTAAGCTAAATCCCGACTTAGAGCCCAACGCAAGTCCCGACGTAGAGGCCAACGCACGTCCCGACGTAGAGCCCAACGCACGTCCCGACGTAGAGCTGAAAGTAAGCTAAATCCCAACGTAGAGCCCAACGAACGTCCCGACGTAGAGCCCAACGCACGTCCCGACGTAGCGCCCAACGCACGTCCCGACGTAGAGCTGAAAGTTAGATAACTACAGACGTAGAGCCCAACGCACGTCCCGACGTAGAGCCCAACGCACGTCCCGACGTGGAGCTGAAAGTAAGCTAAATCCCGACGTAGAGCCCAACGCGCGTCCCGACGTAGAGCCCAACGCGCGTCCCGACGTAGAGCTGAAAGTAAGCTAAATCCCGACGTAGAGCCCAACGCACGTCCCGACGTAGAGCCCAACGCACGTCCCGACGTAGAGCTGAAAGTAAGCTAAATCCCGATGTAGAGGCCAACGCATGTCCCGACGTAGAGGCCAACGCACGTCCCGACTTAGAGGCCAACGCACGTCCCGACGTAGAGGCCAACGCACGTCCCGACGTAGAGGACAACGCACGTCCCGACGTAGAGGCCAACGCACGTCCCGACGTAGAGCTGAAAGTAAGTTAAATCCTGACGTAGAGCCCAACGCACGTCCCGACGTAGAGCCCAACGCTCGTCCCGACGTAGCGCCCAACGCACGTCCCGACGTAGAGCTGAAAGTAAGTTAAATCCCGACGTAGAGGCCAACGCACGTCCCGACTTAGAGGCCAACGCACGTCCCGACGTAGAGGCCAACGCACGTCCCGACGTAGAGGCCAACGCACGTCCCGACGTAGAGCAGAAAGTAAGCTAAATCCCGACGTAGACCCCAACGCACGTCCCGACGTAGAGCCCAACGCACGTCCCGACGTAGAGCCCAACGCACGTCCCGACGTAGAGCTGAAAGTTAGCTAACTACAGACGTAGAGCCCAACGCACGTCCCGACGTAGAGCCCAACGCACGTCCCGACGTAGAGCTAAAAGTAAGCTAAATCCCGACGTAGAGCCCAACACACGTCCCGACGTAGAGCTGAAAGTAAGCTAAATCCCGACGTAGAGGCCAACGCACGTCCCGACGTAGAGCCCAACGCACGTCCCGACGTAGCGCCCAACGCACGTCCCGACGTAGAGCTGAAAGTTAGCTAACTACAGACGTAGAGCCCAACGCACATCCCGACGTAGAGCTGAAAGTAAGCTAAATCCCGACGTAGAGGCCAACGCACGTCCAGATGTAGAGCTGAAAGTAAGCTAAATCCCGACTTAGAGCCCAACGCACGTCCCGACGTAGAGGCCAACGCACGTCCCGACGTAGAGCCCAACGCACGTCCAGACGTAGAGCTAAAAGTAAGCTAAATCCTGACGTAGAGGCCAACGCAAGTCCCGACGTAGAGCTGAAAGTAAGCTAAATCCCGACGTAGAGCCCAACGCACGTCGCGACGTAGAGCCCAACGCACGTCCCGACGTAGAGCTGAACGTTGGCCAACTACAGACGTAGAGCCCAACGCACGTCCCGACGTAGAGCCCAACGCACGTCCCGACGAAGAGCTGAAAGTTAGCTAACTACAGACGTAGAGCCCAACGCACGTCCCGACGAAGAGCCCAACGCACGTCCCGACGTAGAGCTGAAAGTAAGCTAAATCCCGACGTAGAGCCCAACGCACGTCCCGACGTAGAGCTGAAAGTTAGCTAACTACAGACGTAGAGCCCAACGCACGTCCCGACGTAGAGCTGAAAGTAAGCTAAATCCCGACGTAGAGGCCAACGCACGTCCAGATGTAGAGCTGAAAGTAAGCTAAATCCCGACTTAGAGCCCAACGCAAGTCCCGACGTAGAGGCCAACGCACGTCCCGACGTAGAGGACAACGCACGTCCCGACGTAGAGCTGAAAGTAAGCTAAATCCCAACGTAGAGCCCAACGAACGTCCCGACGTAGAGCCCAACGCACGTCCCGACGTAGCGCCCAACGCACGTCCCGACGTAGAGCTGAAAGTTAGATAACTACAGACGTAGAGCCCAACGCACGTCCCGACGTAGAGCCCAACGCACGTCCCGACGTGGAGCTGAAAGTAAGCTAAATCCCGACGTAGAGCCCAACGCGCGTCCCGACGTAGAGCCCAACGCGCGTCCCGACGTAGAGCTGAAAGTAAGCTAAATCCCGACGTAGAGCCCAACGCACGTCCCGACGTAGAGCCCAACGCACGTCCCGACGTAGAGCTGAAAGTAAGCTAAATCCCGATGTAGAGGCCAACGCATGTCCCGACGTAGAGGCCAACGCACGTCCCGACTTAGAGGCCAACGCACGTCCCGACGTAGAGGCCAACGCACGTCCCGACGTAGAGGACAACGCACGTCCCGACGTAGAGGCCAACGCACGTCCCGACGTAGAGCTGAAAGTAAGTTAAATCCTGACGTAGAGCCCAACGCACGTCCCGACGTAGAGCCCAACGCTCGTCCCGACGTAGCGCCCAACGCACGTCCCGACGTAGAGCTGAAAGTAAGTTAAATCCCGACGTAGAGGCCAACGCACGTCCCGACTTAGAGGCCAACGCACGTCCCGACGTAGAGGCCAACGCACGTCCCGACGTAGAGGCCAACGCACGTCCCGACGTAGAGCAGAAAGTAAGCTAAATCCCGACGTAGACCCCAACGCACGTCCCGACGTAGAGCCCAACGCACGTCCCGACGTAGAGCCCAACGCACGTCCCGACGTAGAGCTGAAAGTTAGCTAACTACAGACGTAGAGCCCAACGCACGTCCCGACGTAGAGCCCAACGCACGTCCCGACGTAGAGCTAAAAGTAAGCTAAATCCCGACGTAGAGCCCAACACACGTCCCGACGTAGAGCTGAAAGTAAGCTAAATCCCGACGTAGAGGCCAACGCACGTCCCGACGTAGAGCCCAACGCACGTCCCGACGTAGCGCCCAACGCACGTCCCGACGTAGAGCTGAAAGTTAGCTAACTACAGACGTAGAGCCCAACGCACATCCCGACGTAGAGCTGAAAGTAAGCTAAATCCCGACGTAGAGGCCAACGCACGTCCAGATGTAGAGCTGAAAGTAAGCTAAATCCCGACTTAGAGCCCAACGCACGTCCCGACGTAGAGGCCAACGCACGTCCCGACGTAGAGCCCAACGCACGTCCAGACGTAGAGCTAAAAGTAAGCTAAATCCTGACGTAGAGGCCAACGCAAGTCCCGACGTAGAGCTGAAAGTAAGCTAAATCCCGACGTAGAGCCCAACGCACGTCGCGACGTAGAGCCCAACGCACGTCCCGACGTAGAGCTGAACGTTGGCCAACTACAGACGTAGAGCCCAACGCACGTCCCGACGTAGAGCCCAACGCACGTCCCGACGAAGAGCTGAAAGTTAGCTAACTACAGACGTAGAGCCCAACGCACGTCCCGACGAAGAGCCCAACGCACGTCCCGACGTAGAGCTGAAAGTAAGCTAAATCCCGACGTAGAGCCCAACGCACGTCCCGACGTAGAGCTGAAAGTTAGCTAACTACAGACGTAGAGCCCAACGCACGTCCCGACGTAGAGCTGAAAGTAAGCTAAATCCCGACGTAGAGGCCAACGCACGTCCAGATGTAGAGCTGAAAGTAAGCTAAATCCCGACTTAGAGCCCAACGCAAGTCCCGACGTAGAGGCCAACGCACGTCCCGACGTAGAGCCCAACGCACGTCCCGACGTAGAGCTGAAAGTAAGCTAAATCCCAACGTAGAGCCCAACGAACGTCCCGACGTAGAGCCCAACGCACGTCCCGACGTAGCGCCCAACGCACGTCCCGACGTAGAGCTGAAAGTTAGATAACTACAGACGTAGAGCCCAACGCACGTCCCGACGTAGAGCCCAACGCACGTCCCGACGTGGAGCTGAAAGTAAGCTAAATCCCGACGTAGAGCCCAACGCGCGTCCCGACGTAGAGCCCAACGCGCGTCCCGACGTAGAGCTGAAAGTAAGCTAAATCCCGACGTAGAGCCCAACGCACGTCCCGACGTAGAGCCCAACGCACGTCCCGACGTAGAGCTGAAAGTAAGCTAAATCCCGATGTAGAGGCCAACGCATGTCCCGACGTAGAGGCCAACGCACGTCCCGACTTAGAGGCCAACGCACGTCCCGACGTAGAGGCCAACGCACGTCCCGACGTAGAGGACAACGCACGTCCCGACGTAGAGGCCAACGCACGTCCCGACGTAGAGCTGAAAGTAAGTTAAATCCTGACGTAGAGCCCAACGCACGTCCCGACGTAGAGCCCAACGCTCGTCCCGACGTAGCGCCCAACGCACGTCCCGACGTAGAGCTGAAAGTAAGTTAAATCCCGACGTAGAGGCCAACGCACGTCCCGACTTAGAGGCCAACGCACTTCCCGACGTAGAGGCCAACGCACGTCCCGACGTAGAGGCCAACGCACGTCCCGACGTAGAGCTGAAAGTAAGCTAAATCCCGACGTAGACCCCAACGCACGTCCCGACGTAGAGCCCAACGCACGTCCCGACGTAGAGCTGAAAGTTAGCTAACTACAGACGTAGAGCCCAACGCACGTCCCGACGTAGAGCCCAACGCACGTCCCGACGTAGAGCTAAAAGTAAGCTAAATCCCGACGTAGAGCCCAACACACGTCCCGACGTAGAGCTGAAAGTAAGCTAAATCCCGACGTAGAGGCCAACGCACGTCCCGACGTAGAGGCCAACGCACGTCCCGACGTAGAGCTGAAAGTAAGCTAAATCCCGACGTAGAGGCCAACGCACGTCCCGACATAGAGGCCAACGCACGTCCCGACGTAGAGCTGAAAGTAAGCTAAATCCCGACGTAGAGCCCAACGCACGTCCCGACGTAGAGCCCAATGCACGTCCCGACGTAGAGCCCAATGCACGTCCCGACGTAGAGCTGAAAGTAAGCTAAATCCCGACGTAGCGCCCAACGCACGTCCCGACGTAGCGCCCAACGCACGTCCCGACGTAGAGCTGAAAGTAAGCTAAATCCCGACGCAGAGGCCAACGCACGTCCCGACCTAGAGGCCAACGCGCGTCCCGACGTAGAGGCCAACGCACGTCCCGACGTAGAGCTGAAAGTTAGCTAACTACAGACGTAGAGCCCAACGCACGTCCCGACGTAGAGCCCAACGCACGTCCCGACGTAGCGCCCAACGCACGTCCCGACGCAGAGCTGAAAGTTAGCTAACTACAGACGTAGAGCCCAACGCACGTCCCGACGTAGAGCAGAAAGTTAGCTAACTACAGACATAGAGCCCAACGCACGTCCCGACGTAGAGCCCAACGCACGTCCCGACGTAGAGCCCAACGCACGTCCCGACGTAGAGCTGAAAGTAAGCTAAATCCCGACGTAGAGACCAACGCACGTCCCGACGTAGAGGCCAACGCACGTCCCTACGTAGAGGCCAATGCACGTCCCGACGTAGAGCTGAAAGTAAGCTAAATCCCGACGTAGAGCCCAACGCACGTCCCGACGTAGAGCCCAACGCACGTCCCGACGTAGAGCTGAAAGTAAGCTAAATCCCGATGTAGAGGCCAACGGACCTCCCGACGTAGAGGCCAAAGCACGTCCCGACTTAGAGGCCAACGCACGTCCCGACGTAGAGGACAACGCACGTCCCGACGTAGAGGCCAACGCACGTCCCGACGTAGCGCCCAACGCACGTCCCGACGTAGAGCTGAAAGTTAGATAACTACAGACGTAGAGCCCAACGCACGTCCAGACGTAGAGCCCAACGCACGTCCCGACGTAGAGCCCAACGCGCGTCCCGACGTAGAGCCCAACGCACGTCCCGACGTGGAGCTGAAAGTAAGCTAAATCCCGACGTAGAGGCCAACGCACGTCCCGACGTAGAGCCCAGCGCACGTCCCGATGTAGAGCCCAACGCACGTCCCGACGTAGAGGCCAACGCACGTCCCGACGTAGAGCCCAAAGCACGTCCCGACGTAGAGCTGAAAGTAAGCTAAATCCCGACGTAGCGCCCAACGCACGTCCCGACGTAGCACCCAACGCACGTCCCGACGTAGAGCTGAAAGTAAGCTAAATCCCGACGCAGAGGCCAACGCACGTCCCGACGTAGAGGCCAACGCACGTCCCGACGTAGAGGCCAACGCACGTCCCGATGTAGAGCTGAAAGTTAGCTAACTACAGACGTAGAGCCCAACGCACGTCCCGACGTAGAGCCCAACGCACGTCCCGACGTAGCGCCCAACGCACGTCCCGACGTAGAGCTGAAAGTTAGCTAACTACAGACATAGAGCCAAACGCACGTCCCGACGTAGAGCAGAAAGTTAGCTAACTACAGACATAGAGCCCAACGCACGTCCCGACGTAGAGCCCAACGCACGTCCCGACGTAGAGCCCAACGCACGTCCCGACGTAGAGCTGAAAGTAAGCTAAAACCCGACGTAGAGCCCAACGCACGTCCCGACGTAGAGCTGAAAGTAAGCTAAATCCCGACGTAGAGACCAACGCACGTCCCGACGTAGAGCCCAACGCACGTCCCGACGTAGAGCTGAAAGTAAGCTAAATCTCGAAGTAGACGCCAACGCACGTCCCTACGTAGAGGCCAACGCACGTCCCGACGTAGAGCTGAAAGTAAGCTAAATCCCGACGTAGAGGCCAACGCACGTCCAGATGTAGAGCTGAAAGTAAGCTAAATCCCGACTTAGAGCCCAACGCACGTCCCGACGTAGAGGCCAACGCACGTCCCAACGTAGAGCCCAACGCACGTCCCGACGTGGAGCTGAAAGTAAGCTAAATCCCGACGTAGAGGCCAACGCACGTCCCGACGTAGAGCCCAACGCACGTCCCGATGTAGAGCCCAACGCACGTCCCGACGTAGAGGCCAACGCACGTCCCGACGTAGAGCCCAAAGCACGTCCCGACGTAGAGCTGAAAGTAAGCTAAATCCCAACGTAGAGCGAAACGAACGTCCCGACGTAGAGCCCAACGCACGTCCCGACGTAGCGCCCAACGCACGTCCCGACGTAGAGCTGAAAGTTAGATAACTACAGACGTAGAGCCCAACGCACGTCCCAACGTAGAGCCCAACGCACGTCCCGACGTAGAGCCCAACGCACTACCCGACGTAGAGCTGAAAGTAAGCTAAATCCCGACGTGGAGCCCAACGCACGTCCCAACGTAGAGCCCAACGCACGTCCCGACGTAGAGCCCAACGCACGTCCCGACGTAGCGCCCAACGCACGTCCCGACGTAGAGCTGAAAGTTAGCTAACTACAGACGTAGAGCCCAACGCACGTCCCGACGTAGAGCTGAAAGTAAGCTAAATCCCGACGTAGAGGCCAACGCACGTCCCGACGTAGAGCCCAACGCACGTCCCGACGTAGAGCTGAAAGTAAGCTAAATCCTAACACAGAGCCCAACGAACGTCCCGACGTAGAGCCCAACGCACGTCCCGACGTAGCGCCCAACGCACGTCCCGACGTAGAGCTGAAAGTTAGATAACTACAGACGTAGAGCCCAACGCACGTCCCGACGTAGAGCCCAACGCGCGTCCCGACGTAGAGCCCAACGCGCGTCCCGACGTAGAGCCCAACGCGCGTCCCGACGTGGAGCTGAAAGTAAGCTAAATCCCGACGTAGAGGCCAACGCACGTCCCGACGTAGAGCCCAACGCACGTCCCGATGTAGAGCCCAACGCACGTCCCGACGTAGAGGCCAACGGACGTCCCGACGTAGAGCCCAAAGCACGTCCCGACGTAGAGCTGAAAGTAAGCTAAATCCCGACGTGGAGCCCAACGCACGTCCCAACGTAGAGCCCAACGCACGTCCCGACGTAGAGCCCAACGCACGTCCCGACGTAGCGCCCAACGCATGTCCCGACGTAGAGCTGAAAGTTAGCTAACTACAGACGTAGAGCCCAACGCACGTCCCGACGTAGAGCCCAACGCACGTCCCGACGAAGAGCTGAAAGTTAGCTAACTACAGACGTAGAGCCCAACGCACGTCCCGACGAAGAGCCCAACGCACGTCCCGACGTAGAGCTGAAAGTAAGCTAAATCCCGACGTAGAGCCCAACGCACGTCCCGACGTAGAGCTGAAAGTTAGCTAACTACAGACGTAGAGCCCAACGCACGTCCCGACGTAGAGCTGAAAGTTACCTAACTACAGACGTAGAGCGCAAAGCACGTCCCGACGTAGAGCCCAACGCACGTCCCGACGTAGAGCCCAACGCACGTCCCGACGTAGAGCCAAACGCACGTCCCGACGTAGAGCTGAAAGTAAGCTAAATCCCGACGTAGAGGCCAACGCACGTCCCAACGTAGAGCTGAAAGTAAGCTAAATCCCGACGTAGAGCCCAACGCACGTCCCGACGTAGAGCCCAACGCACGTCCCGACGTAGAGCTGAAAGTTAGCTAAATCCTGACGTGGAGCCCAACGCATGTCCCGACGTAGAGCCCAACGCACGTCCCGACGTAGAGCCCAACGCACGTCCCGAATAGAGCTGAAAGTTAGCTAACTACAGACGTAGAGCCCAACGCACGTCCCGACGTAGAGCCCAATGCACGTCCCGACGTAGAGCTGAAAGTAAGCTAAATCCCGACGTAGAGCCCAACGCACGTCCCGACGTAGAGCTGAAAGTAAGCTAAATCCCGACGTAGAGGCCAGCGCACGTCCCGACGTAGAGGCCAGCGCACGTCCCGACGTAGAGGCCAGCACACGTCCCGACGTAGAGGCCAGCGCACGTCCCGACGTAGAGCCCAACGCACGTCCCGACGTAGAGCTTAATGTACGCTAAATCCCGACGTAGAGCCCAACGCACGTCCCGACGTAGAGCCCAACGCACGTCCCGACGTAGAGCCCAACGCACATCCCGACGTAGAGCCCAACGCACGTCCCGACGTAGAGCTGAAAGTAAGCTAACTACAGACGAAGAGCCCAACGCGCGTCCCGACGTAGAGCTGAAAGTTAGCTAACTACAGACGTAGAGCCCAACGCGCGTCCCGACGTAGAGCCCAACGCGTGTCCCGACGTAGAGCTCAACGCACGTCCCGACGTAGAGCCCAACGCACGTCCCGACGTAGAGCTGAAAGTAAGCTAAATCCCGACGTAGAGGCCAACGGACATCCCGACGTAGAGGCCAACGCACGTCCCGAAGTAGAGGCCAACGCACGTCCCGACGTAGAGCTGAAATTAAGCTAAATCCCGACGTAGAGCCCAACGCACGTCCCGACGTAGAGCCCAACGCACGTCCCGACGTAGCGCCCAACGCACGTCCCGACGTAGAGCTGAAAGTTAGCTAACTACAGACGTAGAGCCCAACGCACATCCCGACGTAGAGCAGAAAGTTAGCTAACTACAGACGTAGAGCCCAACGCACGTCCCGACGTAGAGCCCGACGTAGAGCCCAACGCACGTCCCGACGTAGAGCCCAACGCACGTCCCGACGTAGCGCCCAACGCACGTCCCGACGTAGAGCTGAAAGTTAAATCCCGACGTAGAGGCCAACGCACGTCCCGACGTAGAGGCCAACAGACGTCCCGACGTAGAGCCCAACAGACGTCCCGACGTAGAGCCCAACAGACGTCCCGACTTAGAGGCCAACGCACGTCCCGACGTAGAGCTGAAAGTAAGCTAAATCCCGACGTAGAGCCCAACGAACGTCCCGACGTAGAGCCCAACGCACGTCCCGACGTAGCGCCCAACGCACGTCCCGACGTAGAGCTGAAAGTTAGATAACTACAGACGTAGAGCCCAACGCACGTCCCGACGTAGAGCCCAACGCACGTCCCGACGTGGAGCTGAAAGTAAGCTAAATCCCGACGTAGAGCCCAACGCGCGTCCCGACGTAGAGCCCAACGCGCGTCCCGACGTAGAGCTGAAAGTAAGCTAAATCCCGACGTAGAGCCCAACGCACGTCCCGACGTAGAGCCCAACGCACGTCCCGACGTAGAGCTGAAAGTAAGCTAAATCCCGATGTAGAGGCCAACGCATGTCCCGACGTAGAGGCCAACGCACGTCCCGACTTAGAGGCCAACGCACGTCCCGATGTAGAGGCCAACGCACGTCCCGACGTAGAGGACAACGCACGTCCCGACGTAGAGGCCAACGCACGTCCCGACGTAGAGCTGAAAGTAAGTTAAATCCTGACGTAGAGCCCAACGCACGTCCCGACGTAGAGCCCAACGCTCGTCCCGACGTAGAGGCCAACGGACGTCCCGACGTAGAGCCCAAAGCACGTCCCGACGTAGAGCTGAAAGTAAGCTAAATCCCGACGTGGAGCCCAACGCACGTCCCAACGTAGAGCCCAACGCACGTCCCGACGTAGAGCCCAACGCACGTCCCGACGTAGCGCCCAACGCATGTCCCGACGTAGAGCTGAAAGTTAGCTAACTACAGACGTAGAGCCCAACGCACGTCCCGACGTAGAGCCCAACGCACGTCCCGACGAAGAGCTGAAAGTTAGCTAACTACAGACGTAGAGCCCAACGCACGTCCCGACGAAGAGCCCAACGCACGTCCCGACGTAGAGCTGAAAGTAAGCTAAATCCCGACGTAGAGCCCAACGCACGTCCCGACGTAGAGCTGAAAGTTAGCTAACTACAGACGTAGAGCCCAACGCACGTCCCGACGTAGAGCTGAAAGTTACCTAACTACAGACGTAGAGCGCAAAGCACGTCCCGACGTAGAGCCCAACGCACGTCCCGACGTAGAGCCCAACGCACGTCCCGACGTAGAGCCAAACGCACGTCCCGACGTAGAGCTGAAAGTAAGCTAAATCCCGACGTAGAGGCCAACGCACGTCCCAACGTAGAGCTGAAAGTAAGCTAAATCCCGACGTAGAGCCCAACGCACGTCCCGACGTAGAGCCCAACGCACGTCCCGACGTAGAGCTGAAAGTTAGCTAAATCCTGACGTGGAGCCCAACGCATGTCCCGACGTAGAGCCCAACGCACGTCCCGACGTAGAGCCCAACGCACGTCCCGAATAGAGCTGAAAGTTAGCTAACTACAGACGTAGAGCCCAACGCACGTCCCGACGTAGAGCCCAATGCACGTCCCGACGTAGAGCTGAAAGTAAGCTAAATCCCGACGTAGAGCCCAACGCACGTCCCGACGTAGAGCTGAAAGTAAGCTAAATCCCGACGTAGAGGCCAGCGCACGTCCCGACGTAGAGGCCAGCGCACGTCCCGACGTAGAGGCCAGCACACGTCCCGACGTAGAGGCCAGCGCACGTCCCGACGTAGAGCCCAACGCACGTCCCGACGTAGAGCTTAATGTACGCTAAATCCCGACGTAGAGCCCAACGCACGTCCCGACGTAGAGCCCAACGCACGTCCCGACGTAGAGCCCAACGCACATCCCGACGTAGAGCCCAACGCACGTCCCGACGTAGAGCTGAAAGTAAGCTAACTACAGACGAAGAGCCCAACGCGCGTCCCGACGTAGAGCTGAAAGTTAGCTAACTACAGACGTAGAGCCCAACGCGCGTCCCGACGTAGAGCCCAACGCGTGTCCCGACGTAGAGCTCAACGCACGTCCCGACGTAGAGCCCAACGCACGTCCCGACGTAGAGCTGAAAGTAAGCTAAATCCCGACGTAGAGGCCAACGGACATCCCGACGTAGAGGCCAACGCACGTCCCGAAGTAGAGGCCAACGCACGTCCCGACGTAGAGCTGAAATTAAGCTAAATCCCGACGTAGAGCCCAACGCACGTCCCGACGTAGCGCCCAACGCACGTCCCGACGTAGAGCTGAAAGTTAGCTAACTACAGACGTAGAGCCCAACGCACATCCCGACGTAGAGCAGAAAGTTAGCTAACTACAGACGTAGAGCCCAACGCACGTCCCGACGTAGAGCCCGACGTAGAGCCCAACGCACGTCCCGACGTAGAGCCCAACGCACGTCCCGACGTAGCGCCCAACGCACGTCCCGACGTAGAGCTGAAAGTTAAATCCCGACGTAGAGGCCAACGCACGTCCCGACGTAGAGGCCAACAGACGTCCCGACGTAGAGCCCAACAGACGTCCCGACGTAGAGCCCAACAGACGTCCCGACTTAGAGGCCAACGCACGTCCCGACGTAGAGCTGAAAGTAAGCTAAATCCCGACGTAGAGCCCAACGAACGTCCCGACGTAGAGCCCAACGCACGTCCCGACGTAGCGCCCAACGCACGTCCCGACGTAGAGCTGAAAGTTAGATAACTACAGACGTAGAGCCCAACGCACGTCCCGACGTAGAGCCCAACGCACGTCCCGACGTGGAGCTGAAAGTAAGCTAAATCCCGACGTAGAGCCCAACGCGCGTCCCGACGTAGAGCCCAACGCGCGTCCCGACGTAGAGCTGAAAGTAAGCTAAATCCCGACGTAGAGCCCAACGCACGTCCCGACGTAGAGCCCAACGCACGTCCCGACGTAGAGCTGAAAGTAAGCTAAATCCCGATGTAGAGGCCAACGCATGTCCCGACGTAGAGGCCAACGCACGTCCCGACTTAGAGGCCAACGCACGTCCCGATGTAGAGGCCAACGCACGTCCCGACGTAGAGGACAACGCACGTCCCGACGTAGAGGCCAACGCACGTCCCGACGTAGAGCTGAAAGTAAGTTAAATCCTGACGTAGAGCCCAACGCACGTCCCGACGTAGAGCCCAACGCTCGTCCCGACGTAGCGCCCAACGCACATCCAGACGTAGAGCTGAAAGTAAGTTAAATCCCGACGTAGAGGCCAACGCACGTCCCGACTTAGAGGCCAACGCACGTCCCGACGTAGAGGCCAACGCACGTCCCGACGTAGAGGCCAACGCACGTCCCGACGTAGAGCTGAAAGTAAGCTAAATCCCGACGTAGACCCCAACGCACGTCCCGACGTAGAGCCCAACGCACGTCCCGACGTAGAGCCGAACGCACGTCCCGACGTAGAGCTGAAAGTTAGCTAACTACAGACGTAGAGCCCAACGCACATCCCGACGTAGAGCCCAACGCACGTCCCGACGTAGAGCTAAAAGTAAGCTAAATCCCGACGTAGAGCCCAACACACGTCCCGACGTAGAGCTGAAAGTAAGCTAAATCCCGACGTAGAGGCCAACGCACGTCCCGACGTAGAGGCCAACGCACGTCCCGACGTCGAGCTGAAAGTAAGCTAAATCCCGACGTAGAGGCCAACGCACGTCCCGACATAGAGGCCAACGCACGTCCCGACGTAGAGCTGAAAGTAAGCTAAATCCCGACGTAGAGCCCAACGCACGTCCCGACGTAGAGCCCACCGCACGTCCCGACGTAGAGCCCAATGCACGTCCCGACGTAGAGCTGAAAGTAAGCTAAATCCCGACGTAGCGCCCAACGCACGTCCCGACGTAGCGCCCAACGCACGTCCCGACGTAGAGCTGAAAGTAAGCTAAATCCCGACGCAGAGGCCAACGCACGTCCCGACGTAGAGGCCAACGCACGTCCCGACGTAGAGGCCAAAGCACGTCCCGACGTAGAGCTGAAAGTTAGCTAACTACAGACGTAGAGCCCAACGCACGTCCCGACGTAGAGCCCAACGCACGTCCTGACGTAGCGCCCAACGCACGTCCGACGTAGAGCTGAAAGTTAGCTAACTACAGACATAGAGCCCAACGCACGTCCCGACGTAGAGCAGAAAGTTAGCTAACTACAGACATAGAGCCCAACGCACGTCCCGACGTAGAGCCCAACGCACGTCCCGACGTAGAGCCCAACGCACGTCCCGACGTAGAGCTGAAAGTAAGCTAAAACCCGACATAGAGCCCAACGCACGTCCCGACGTAGAGCTGAAAGTAAGCTAAATCCCGACGTAGAGACCAACGCACGTCCCGACGTAGAGGCCAACGCACGTCCCGACGTAGAGCTGAAAGTAAGCTAAATCCCGAAGTAGAGGCCAACGCACGTCCCTACGTAGAGGCCAACGCACGTCCCGACGTAGAGCTGAAAGTAAGCTAAATCCCGACGTAGAGCCCAACGCACGTCCCGACGTAGAGCCCAACGCACGTCCCGACGTAGAGCTGAAAGTAAGCTAAATCCCGATGTAGAGGCCAACGCACCTCCCGACGTAGAGGCCAACGCACGTCCCGACTTAGAGGCCAACGCACGTCCCGACGTAGAGGACAACGCACGTCCCGACGTAGAGGACAACGCACGTCCCGACGTAGAGCCCAAGGCACGTCCAGACGTAGAGCCCAACGCACGTCCCGACGTAGAGCCCAACGCGCGTCCCGACGTAGAGCCCAACGCACGTCCCGACGTAGCGCCCAACGCACGTCCCGACGTAGAGCTGAAAGTTAGCTAACTACAGACGTAGAGCCCAACGCACATCCTGACGTAGAGCTGAAAGTAAGCTAAATCCCGACGTAGAGGCCAACGCACGTCCAGATGTAGAGCTGAAAGTAAGCTAAATCCCGACTTAGAGCCCAACGCACGTCCCGACGTAGAGGCCAACGCACGTCCCGACGTAGAGCCCAACGCACGTCCAGACGTAGAGCTAAAAGTAAGCTAAATCCTGACGTAGAGGCCAACGCAAGTCCCGACGTAGAGCTGAAAGTAAGCTAAATCCCGACGTAGAGCCCAACGCACGTCGCGACGTAGAGCCCAACGCACGTCGCGACGTAGAGCCCAACGCACGTCCCGACGTAGAGCTGAACGTTGGCCAACTACAGACGTAGAGCCCAACGCACGTCCCGACGTAGAGCCCAACGCACGTCCCGACGAAGAGCTGAAAGTTAGCTAACTACAGACGTAGAGCCCAACGCACGTCCCGACGAAGAGCCCAACGCACGTCCCGACGTAGAGCTGAAAGTAAGCTAAATCCCGACGTAGAGCCCAACGCACGTCCCGACGTAGAGCTGAAAGTTAGCTAACTACAGACGTAGAGCCCAACGCACGTCCCGACGTAGAGCTGAAAGTAAGCTAAATCCCGACGTAGAGGCCAACGCACGTCCAGATGTAGAGCTGAAAGTAAGCTAAATCCCGACTTAGAGCCCAACGCAAGTCCCGACGTAGAGGCCAACGCACGTCCCGACGTAGAGCCCAACGCACGTCCCGACGTAGAGCTGAAAGTAAGCTAAATCCCAACGTAGAGCCCAACGAACGTACCGACGTAGAGCCCAACGCACGTCCCGACGTAGCGCCCAACGCACGTCCCGACGTAGAGCTGAAAGTTAGATAACTACAGACGTAGAGCCCAACGCACGTCCCGACGTAGAGCCCAACGCACGTCCCGACGTGGAGCTGAAAGTAAGCTAAATCCCGACGTAGAGGCCAACGCACGTCCCGACGTAGAGCCCAACGCGCGTCCCGACGTGGAGCTGAAAGTAAGCTAAATCCCGACGTAGAGGCCAACGCACGTCCCGACGTAGAGCCCAACGCACGTCCCGATGTAGAGCCCAACGCACGTCCCGACGTAGAGGCCAACGCACGTCCCGACGTAGAGCCCAAAGCACGTCCCGACGTAGAGCTGAAAGTAAGCTAAATCCCGACGTGGAGCCCAACGCACGTCCCAAGGTAGAGCCCAACGCACGTCCCGACGTAGAGCCCAACGCACGTCCCGACGTAGCGCCCAACGCACGTCCCGACGTAGAGCTGAAAGTTAGCTAACTACAGACGTAGAGCCCAACGCACGTCCCGACGTAGAGCTGAAAGTAAGCTAAATCCCGACGTAGAGGCCAACGCACGTCCAGATGTAGAGCTGAAAGTAAGCTAAATCCCGACTTAGAGCCCAACGCACGTCCCGACGTAGAGCCCAACGCACGTCCCGACGTAGAGCCCAACGCGCGTCCCGACGTAGAGCCCAACGCGCGTCCCGACGTGGAGCTGAAAGTAAGCTAAATCCCGACGTAGAGGCCAACGCACGTCCCGACGTAGAGCCCAGCGCACGTCCCGATGTAGAGCCCAACGCACGTCCCGACGTAGAGGCCAACGCACGTCCCGACGTAGAGCCCAAAGCACGTCCCGACGTAGAGCTGAAAGTAAGCTAAATCCCGACGTAGCGCCCAACGCACGTCCCGACGTAGCGCCCAACGCACGTCCCGACGTAGAGCTGAAAGTAAGCTAAATCCCGACGCAGAGGCCAACGCACGTCCCGACGTAGAGGCCAACGCACGTCCCGACGTAGAGGCCAACGCACGTCCCGACGTAGAGCTGAAAGTTAGCTAACTACAGACGTAGAGCCCAACGCACGTCCCGACGTAGAGCCCAACGCACGTCCCGACGTAGCGCCCAACGCACGTCCCGACGTAGAGCTGAAAGTTAGCTAACTACAGACATAGAGCCAAACGCACGTCCCGACGTAGAGCCGAAAGTTAGCTAACTACAGACATAGAGCCCAACGCACGTCCCGACGTAGAGCCCAACGCACGTCCCGACGTAGAGCCCAACGCACGTCCCGACGTAGAGCTGAAAGTAAGCTAAAACCCGACGTAGAGCCCAACGCACGTCCCGACGTAGAGCTGAAAGTAAGCTAAATCCCGACGTAGAGACCAACGCACGTCCCGACGTAGAGGCCAACGCACGTCCCGACGTAGAGCTGAAAGTAAGCTAAATCTCGAAGTAGAGGCCAACGCACGTCCCTACGTAGAGGCCAACGCACGTCCCGACGTAGAGCTGAAGGTAAGCTAAATCCCGACGTAGAGCCCAACGCACGTCCCGACGTAGAGCCCAACACACGTCCCGACGTAGAGCTGAAAGTAAGCTAAATCCCGATGTAGAGGCCAACGCACGTCCCGACGTAGAGCCCAGCGCACGTCCCGATGTAGAGCCCAATGCACGTCCCGACGTAGAGGCCAGCGCACGTCCCGATGTAGAGCCCAACGCACGTCCCGACGTAGAGCCCAACGCACGTCCCGACGTAGAGCTGAAAGTAAGCTAAATCCCGACGTGGAGCCCAACGCACGTCCCAACGTAGAGCCCAGCGCACGTCCCGATGTAGAGCCCAATGCACGTCCCGACGTAGAGGCCAGCGCACGTCCCGATGTAGAGCCCAACGCACGTCCCGACGTAGAGCCCAACGCACGTCCCGACGTAGAGCTGAAAGTAAGCTAAATCCCGACGTGGAGCCCAACGCACGTCCCAACGTAGAGCCCAACGCACGTCCCGACGTAGACCCCAACGCACGTCCCGACGTAGCGCCCAACGCACGTCCCGACGTAGAGCTGAAAGTTAGCTAACTACAGACGTAGAGCCCAACGCACATCCCGACGTAGAGCTGAAAGTAAGCTAAATCCCGACGTAGAGGCCAACGCACGTCCAGATGTAGAGCTGAAAGTAAGCTAAATCCCGACTTAGAGCCCAACGCACGTCCCGACGTAGAGGCCAACGCACGTCCCGACGTAGAGCCCAACGCACGTCCAGACGTAGAGCTAAAAGTAAGCTAAATCCTGACGTAGAGGCCAACGCAAGTCCCGACGTAGAGCTGAAAGTAAGCTAAATCCCGACGTAGAGCCCAACGCACGTCGCGACGTAGAGCCCAACGCACGTCGCGACGTAGAGCCCAACGCACGTCCCGACGTAGAGCTGAACGTTGGCCAACTACAGACGTAGAGCCCAACGCACGTCCCGACGTAGAGCCCAACGCACGTCCCGACGAAGAGCTGAAAGTTAGCTAACTACAGACGTAGAGCCCAACGCACGTCCCGACGAAGAGCCCAACGCACGTCCCGACGTAGAGCTGAAAGTAAGCTAAGTCCCGACGTAGAGCCCAACGCATGTCCCGACGTAGAGCTGAAAGTTAGCTAACTACAGACGTAGAGCCCAACGCACGTCCCGACGTAGAGCTGAAAGTAAGCTAAATCCCGACGTAGAGGCCAACGCACGTCCAGATGTAGAGCTGAAAGTAAGCTAAATCCCGACTTAGAGCCCAACGCAAGTCCCGACGTAGAGGCCAACGCACGGCCCGACGTAGAGCCCAACGCACGTCCCGACGTAGAGCTGAAAGTAAGCTAAATCCCAACGTAGAGCCCAACGAACGTACCGACGTAGAGCCCAACGCACGTCCCGACGTAGCGCCCAACGCACGTCCCGACGTAGAGCTGAAAGTTAGATAACTACAGACGTAGAGCCCAACGCACGTCCCGACGTAGAGCCCAACGCACGTCCCGACGTGGAGCTGAAAGTAAGCTAAATCCCGACGTAGAGGCCAACGCACGTCCCGACGTAGAGCCCAACGCGCGTCCCGACGTGGAGCTGAAAGTAAGCTAAATCCCGACGTAGAGGCCAACGCACGTCCCGACGTAGAGCCCAACGCACGTCCCGATGTAGAGCCCAACGCACGTCCCGACGTAGAGGCCAACGCACGTCCCGACGTAGAGCCCAAAGCACGTCCCGACGTAGAGCTGAAAGTAAGCTAAATCCCGACGTGGAGCCCAACGCACGTCCCAAGGTAGAGCCCAACGCACGTCCCGACGTAGAGCCCAACGCACGTCCCGACGTAGCGCCCAACGCACGTCCCGACGTAGAGCTGAAAGTTAGCTAACTACAGACGTAGAGCCCAACGCACGTCCCGACGTAGAGCTGAAAGTAAGCTAAATCCCGACGTAGAGGCCAACGCACGTCCAGATGTAGAGCTGAAAGTAAGCTAAATCCCGACTTAGAGCCCAACGCACGTCCCGACGTAGAGCCCAACGCACGTCCCGACGTAGAGCCCAACGCGCGTCCCGACGTAGAGCTCAACGCGCGTCCCGACGTGGAGCTGAAAGTAAGCTAAATCCCGACGTAGAGGCCAACGCACGTCCCGACGTAGAGCCCAGCGCACGTCCCGATGTAGAGCCCAACGCACGTCCCGACGTAGAGGCCAACGCACGTCCCGACGTAGAGCCCAAAGCACGTCCCGACGTAGAGCTGAAAGTAAGCTAAATCCCGACGTAGCGCCCAACGCACGTCCCGACGTAGCGCCCAACGCACGTCCCGACGTAGAGCTGAAAGTAAGCTAAATCCCGACGCAGAGGCCAACGCACGTCCCGACGTAGAGGCCAACGCACGTCCCGACGTAGAGGCCAACGCACGTCCCGACGTAGAGCTGAAAGTTAGCTAACTACAGACGTAGAGCCCAACGCACGTCCCGACGTAGAGCCCAACGCACGTCCCGACGTAGCGCCCAACGCACGTCCCGACGTAGAGCTGAAAGTTAGCTAACTACAGACATAGAGCCAAACGCACGTCCCGACGTAGAGCCGAAAGTTAGCTAACTACAGACATAGAGCCCAACGCACGTCCCGACGTAGAGCCCAACGCACGTCCCGACGTAGAGCCCAACGCACGTCCCGACGTAGAGCTGAAAGTAAGCTAAAACCCGACGTAGAGCCCAACGCACGTCCCGACGTAGAGCTGAAAGTAAGCTAAATCCCGACGTAGAGACCAACGCACGTCCCGACGTAGAGGCCAACGCACGTCCCGACGTAGAGCTGAAAGTAAGCTAAATCTCGAAGTAGAGGCCAACGCACGTCCCTACGTAGAGGCCAACGCACGTCCCGACGTAGAGCTGAAGGTAAGCTAAATCCCGACGTAGAGCCCAACGCACGTCCCGACGTAGAGCCCAACACACGTCCCGACGTAGAGCTGAAAGTAAGCTAAATCCCGATGTAGAGGCCAACGCACGTCCCGACGTAGAGCCCAGCGCACGTCCCGATGTAGAGCCCAATGCACGTCCCGACGTAGAGGCCAGCGCACGTCCCGATGTAGAGCCCAACGCACGTCCCGACGTAGAGCCCAACGCACGTCCCGACGTAGAGCTGAAAGTAAGCTAAATCCCGACGTGGAGCCCAACGCACGTCCCAACGTAGAGCCCAGCGCACGTCCCGATGTAGAGCCCAATGCACGTCCCGACGTAGAGGCCAGCGCACGTCCCGATGTAGAGCCCAACGCACGTCCCGACGTAGAGCCCAACGCACGTCCCGACGTAGAGCTGAAAGTAAGCTAAATCCCGACGTGGAGCCCAACGCACGTCCCAACGTAGAGCCCAACGCACGTCCCGACGTAGACCCCAACGCACGTCCCGACGTAGCGCCCAACGCACGTCCCGACGTAGAGCTGAAAGTTAGCTAACTACAGACGTAGAGCCCAACGCACATCCCGACGTAGAGCTGAAAGTAAGCTAAATCCCGACGTAGAGGCCAACGCACGTCCAGATGTAGAGCTGAAAGTAAGCTAAATCCCGACTTAGAGCCCAACGCACGTCCCGACGTAGAGGCCAACGCACGTCCCGACGTAGAGCCCAACGCACGTCCAGACGTAGAGCTAAAAGTAAGCTAAATCCTGACGTAGAGGCCAACGCAAGTCCCGACGTAGAGCTGAAAGTAAGCTAAAACCCGACGTAGAGCCCAACGCACGTCGCGACGTAGAGCCCAACGCACGTCGCGACGTAGAGCCCAACGCACGTCCCGACGTAGAGCTGAACGTTGGCCAACTACAGACGTAGAGCCCAACGCACGTCCCGACGAAGAGCCCAACGCACGTCCCGACGTAGAGCTGAAAGTAAGCTAAATCCCGACGTAGAGCCCAACGCACGTCCCGACGTAGAGCTGAAAGTTAGCTAACTACAGACGTAGAGCCCAACGCACGTCCCGACGTAGAGCTGAAAGTAAGCTAAATCCCGACGTAGAGGCCAACGCACGTCCAGATGTAGAGCTGAAAGTAAGCTAAATCCCGACTTAGAGCCCAACGCAAGTCCCGACGTAGAGGCCAACGCACGTCCCGACGTAGAGCCCAACGCACGTCCCGACGTAGAGCTGAAAGTAAGCTAAATCCCAACGTAGAGCCCAACGAACGTCCCGACGTAGAGCCCAACGCACGTCCCGACGTAGCGCCCAACGCACGTCCCGACGTAGAGCTGAAAGTTAGCTAACTACAGACGTAGAGCCCAACGCACGTCCCGACGTAGAGCTGAAAGTAAGCTAAATCCCGACGTAGAGGCCAACGCACGTCCAGATGTAGAGCTGAAAGTAAGCTAAATCCCGACTTAGAGCCCAACGCACGTCCCGACGTAGAGCCCAACGCATGTCCCGACGTAGAGCCCAACGCACGTCCCGACGTAGAGCTGAAAGTAAGCTAAATCCCAACGTAGAGCCCAACGAACGTCCCGACGTAGAGCCCAACGCACGTCCCGACGTAGCGCCCAACGCACGTCCCGACGTAGAGCTGAAAGTTAGATAACTACAGACGTAGAGCCCAACGCACGTCCCGACGTAGAGCCCAACGCACGTCCCGACGTAGAGCCCAACGCGCGTCCCGACGTAGAGTCCAACGCGCGTCCCGACGTAGAGCCCAAAGCACGTCCCGACGTAGAGCTGAAAGTAAGCTAAATCCCGACGTGGAGCCCAACGCACGTCCCAACGTAGAGCCCAACGCACGTCCCGACGTAGAGCCCAACGCACGTCCCGACGTAGCGCCCAACGCACGTCCCGACGTAGAGGCCAACGCACGTCCCGACGTAGAGCTGAAATTAAGCTAAATCCCGACGTAGAGCCCAACGCACGTCCCGACGTAGAGCCCAACGCACGTCCCGACGTAGCGCCCAACGCACGTCCCGACGTAGAGCTGAAAGTTAGCTAACTAGAGACGTAGAGCCCAACGCACATCCCGACGTAGAGCAGAAAGTTAGCTAACTACAGACGTAGAGCCCAACGCACGTCCCGACGTAGAGCCCGACGTAGAGCCCAACGCACGTCCCGACGTAGAGCCCAACGCACGTCCCGACGTAGCGCCCAACGCACGTCCCGACGTAGAGCTGAAAGTTAAATCCCGACGTAGAGGCCAACGCACGTCCCGACGTAGAGGCCAACAGACGTCCCGACGTAGAGCCCAACAGACGTCCCGACGTAGAGCCCAACAGACGTCCCGACTTAGAGGCCAACGCACGTCCCGACGTAGAGCTGAAAGTAAGCTAAATCCCGACGTAGAGGCCAACGCACGTCCCGACGTAGAGGCCAACGCACGTCCCGACGTAGAGCTGAAAGTAAGCTAAATCCCGACGTAGAGCCCAACGCACGTCCCGACGTAGAG
Organism: Leptosomus discolor; assembly: GCF_034619465.1. Classification (NCBI taxonomy): domain Eukaryota; kingdom Metazoa; phylum Chordata; class Aves; order Leptosomiformes; family Leptosomidae; genus Leptosomus; species Leptosomus discolor. The sequence continues at coordinate 9,657,978 of NC_141405.1, forward strand.
CCCAACGCACGTCCCGACGTAGAGCCCACCGCACGTCCCGACGTAGAGCTGAAAGCAAGCTAAATCCCGACGTAGCGCCCAACGCACGTCCCGACGTAGCGCCCAACGCACGTCCCGACGTAGAGCGGAAAGTAAGCTAAATCCCGACGTAGAGCCCAACGCACGTCCCGACGTAGAGCCCAACGCACGTCCCGACGTAGAGCTGAAAGTTAGCTAAATCCCGACGTAGAGGCCAACGCACGTCCCGACGTAGAGGCCAACGCACGTCCCGACGTAGAGCCCAACGCACGTCCCGACGTAGCGCCCAACGCACGTCCCGACGTAGAGCCCAACGCACGTCCCGACGTAGAGGCCAACGCACGTCCCGACTTAGAGGCCAACGCACGTCCCGACGTAGAGGCCAACGCACGTCCCGACGTAGAGCTGAAAGTAAGCTAAATCCCGACGTAGAGCCCAACACACGTCCCGACGTAGAGCTGAAAGTAAGCTAAATCCCGACGTAGAGGCCAACGCACGTCCCGACGTAGAGGCCAACGCACGTCCCGACGTAGAGCTGAAAGTAAGCTAAATCCCGACGTAGAGGCCAACGCACGTCCCGACGTAGAGGCCAACGCACGTCCCGACGTAGAGCTGAAAGTAAGCTAAATCCCGACGTAGAGCCCAATGCACGTCCCGACGTAGAGCCCAACGCACGTCCCGACGTAGAGCCCAACGCACGTCCCGACGTAGAGCCCACCGCACGTCCCGACGTAGAGCTGAAAGCAAGCTAAATCCCGACGTAGCGCCCAACGCACGTCCCGACGTAGAGCTGAAAGTAAGCTAAATCCCTACGCAGAGGCCAACGCACGTCCCGACGTAGAGGCCAACGCACGTCCCGACCTAGAGGCCAACGCACGTCCCGACGTAGAGGCCAACGCACGTCCCGACGTAGAGCTGAAAGTAAGCTAAATCCCGACGTAGAGCCCAACGCACGTCCCGACGTAGAGCCCAACGCACGTCCCGACGTAGCGCCCAACGCACGTCCCGACGTAGAGCTGAAAGTTAGCTAACTACAGACATAGAGCCCAACGCACGTCCCGACGTAGAGCAGAAAGTTAGCTAACTACAGACATAGAGCCCAACGCACGTCCCGACGTAGAGCCCAACGCACGTCCCGACGTAGAGCCCAACGCACGTCCCGACGTAGAGCTGAAAGTAAGCTAAAACCCGACGTAGACCCCAACGCACGTTCCGACGTAGAGCTGAAAGTAAGCTAAATCCCGACGTAGAGGCCAACGCACGTCCCGACGTAGAGGCCAACGCACGTCCCGACGTAGAGCTGAAAGTAAGCTAAATCCCGAAGTAGAGGCCAACGCACATCCCGACGTAGAGGCCAACGCACGTCCCGACGTAGAGCTGAAAGTAAGCTAAATCCCGACGTAGAGCCCAACGCACGTCCCGACGTAGAGCCCAACGCACGTCCCGACGTAGAGCTGAAAGTAAGCTAAATCCCGATGTAGAGGCCAACGCACGTCCCGACGTAGAGGCCAACGCACGTCCTGACTTAGAGGCCAACGCACGTCCCGACGTAGAGGCCAACGCACGTCCCGACGTAGAGGACAACGCACGTCCCGACGTAGAGGCCAACGCACGTCCCGACGTAGAGCTGAAAGTAAGTTAAATCCCGACGTAGAGCCCAACGCACGTCCCGACGTAGAGCCCAACGCACGTCCCGACGTAGCGCCCAACGCACGTCCCGACGTAGAGCTGAAAGTAAGTTAAATCCCGACGTAGAAGCCGACGCACGTCCCGATTTAGAGGCCAACGCACGTCCCGACTTAGAGGCCAACGCACGTCCCGACGTAGAGGCCAACGCACGTCCCGACGTAGAGCTGAAAGTAAGCTAAATCCCGACGTAGAGCCCAACGCACGTCCCGACGTAGAGCCCAACGCACGTCCCGACGTAGAGCCCAACGCACGTCCCGACGTAGAGCTGAAAGTTAGCTAACTACAGACGTAGAGCCCAACGCACGTCCCGACGTAGAGCCCAACGCACGTCCCGACGTAGAGCTAAAAGTAAGCTAAATCCCGACGTAGAGCCCAACACACGTCCCGACGTAGAGCTGAAAGTAAGCTAAATTCCGACGTAGAGGCCGACGCACGTCCCGACGTAGAGGCCAACGCACGTCCCGACGTAGAGGCCAACGCACTTCCCGACGTAGAGCTGAAAGTAAGCTAAATCCCGACGTAGAGGTCAACGCACGTCCCGACGTAGAGGCCAACGCACGTCCCGACGTAGAGCACAACGCACGTCCCGACGTAGAGCCCAACGCACGTCCCGACGTAGAGCCCAACGCACGTCCCGACGTAGAGCTGAAAGTTAGCTAACTACAGACGTAGAGCCAAACGCACGTCCCGACGTAGAGCCCAACGCACGTCCCGACGTAGAGCCCAACGCACGTCCCGACGTAGAGCCCAACGCACGTCCCGACGTAGAGGCCAACGCACGTCCCGACGTAGAGCCCACCGCACGTCCCGACGTAGAGCCCACCGCACGTCCCGACGTAGAGCCAAACGCACGTCCCGACGTAGAGCTGAAAGTAAGCTAAATCCCGACGTAGAGGCCAACGCACGTCCCAACGTAGAGCTGAAAGTAAGCTAAATTTCGACGTAGAGCCCAACGCACGTCCCGACGTAGAGCCCAACGCATGTCCCGACGTAGATCTGAAAGTTAGCTAAATCCTGACGTAGAGCCCAACGCATGTCCCGACGTAGAGCCCAACGCACGTCCCGACGTAGAGCCCAACGCACGTCCCGACGTAGAGCCCAACGCACGTCCCGACGTAGAGCTGAAAGTAAGCTAAATCCCGACGTAGAGCCCAACGCACGTCCCGACGTAGAGCTGAAAGTAAGCTAAATCCCGACGTAGAGCCCAACGCACGTCCCGACGTAGAGCCCAACGCACGTCCCGACGTAGAGCCCAACGCACGTCCCGACGTAGAGCCCAACGCACGTCCCGACGTAGAGCTGAAAGTAAGCTAAATCCCGACGTAGAGCCCAACGCACGTCCCGACGTAGCGCCCAACGCACGTCCCGATGTAGAGCTAAAATTTAGCTAACTACAGACGTAGAGCCCAACGCACGTCCCGACGTAGAGCTGAAAGTTAGCTAACTAAAGACGAAGAGCCCAACGCGCGTCCCGACGTAGAGCTGAAAGTTAGCTAACTACAGACGTAGAGCCCAACGCGCGTCCCGACGTAGAGCCCAACGCGTGTCCCGACGTAGAGCTCAATGCACGTCCCGACGTAGAGCCCAACGCACGTCCCGACGTAGAGCTGAAAGTAAGCTAAATCCCGACGTAGAGGCCAACGGACATCCCGACGTAGAGGCCAACGCACGTCCCGAAGTAGAGGCCAACGCACGTCCCGACGTAGAGCTGAAATTAAGCTAAATCCCGACGTAGAGCCCAACGCACGTCCCGACGTAGAGCCCAACGCACGTCCCGACGTAGCGCCCAACGCACGTCCCGACGTAGAGCTGAAAGTTAGCTAACTACAGACGTAGAGCCCAACGCACATCCCGACGTAGAGCAGAAAGTTAGCTAATTACAGACGTAGAGCCCAACGCACGTCCCGACGTAGAGCCCGACGTAGAGCCCAACGCACGTCCCGACGTAGAGCCCAACGCACGTCCCGACGTAGCGCCCAACGCACGTCCCGACGTAGAGCTGAAAGTTAAATCCCGACGTAGAGGCCAACGCACGTCCCGACGTAGAGGCCAACAGACGTCCCGACGTAGAGCCCAACAGACGTCCCGACGTAGAGCCCAACAGACGTCCCGACTTAGAGGCCAACGCACGTCCCGACGTAGAGCTGAAAGTAAGCTAAATCCCGACGTAGAAGCCAACGCACGTCCCGACGTAGAGGCCAACGCACGTCCCGACGTAGAGCTGAAAGTAAGCTAAATCCCGACGTAGAGCCCAACGCACGTCCCGACGTAGAGCCCAACGCACGTCTCGACGTAGAGCCCACCGCACGTCCCGACGTAGAGCTGAAAGCAAGCTAAATCCCGACGTAGCGCCCAACGCACGTCCCGACGTAGCGCCCAACGCACGTCCCGACGTAGAGCGGAAAGTAAGCTAAATCCCGACGTAGAGCCCAACGCACGTCCCGACGTAGAGCCCAACGCACATCCCGACGTAGAGCTGAAAGTTAGCTAAATCCCGACGTAGAGGCCAACGCACGTCCCGACGTAGCGCCCAACGCACGTCCCGACGTAGAGCCCAACGCACGTCCCGACGTAGAGGCCAACGCACGTCCCGACGTAGAGCTGAAAGTAAGCTAAATCCCGACGTAGAGCCCAACGCACGTCCCGACGTAGAGCCCAACGCACGTCCCGACGTAGAGCCCAACGCACGTCCCGACGTAGAGCTGAAAGTTAGCTAACTACAGACGTAGAGCCCAACGCACGTCCCGACGTAGAGCCCAACGCACGTCCCGACGTAGAGCTAAAAGTAAGCTAAATCCCGACGTAGAGCCCAACACACGTCCCGACGTAGAGCTGAAAGTAAGCTAAATCCCGACGTAGAGGCCAACGCACGTCCCGACGTAGAGGCCAACGCACGTCCCGACGTAGAGCTGAAAGTAAGCTAAATCCCGACGTAGAGGCCAACGCACGTCCCGACGTAGAGGCCAACGCACGTCCCGACGTAGAGCTGAAAGTAAGCTAAATCCCGACGTAGAGCCCAATGCACGTCCCGACGTAGAGCCCAACGCACGTCCCGACGTAGAGCCCAACGCACGTCCCGACGTAGAGCCCACCGCACGTCCCGACGTAGAGCTGAAAGCAAGCTAAATCCCGACGTAGCGCCCAACGCACGTCCCGACGTAGAGCTGAAAGTAAGCTAAATCCCTACGCAGAGGCCAACGCACGTCCCGACGTAGAGGCCAACGCACGTCCCGACCTAGAGGCCAACGCACGTCCCGACGTAGAGGCCAACGCACGTCCCGACGTAGAGCTGAAAGTAAGCTAAATCCCGACGTAGAGCCCAACGCACGTCCCGACGTAGAGCCCAACGCACGTCCCGACGTAGCGCCCAACGCACGTCCCGACGTAGAGCTGAAAGTTAGCTAACTACAGACATAGAGCCCAACGCACGTCCCGACGTAGAGCAGAAAGTTAGCTAACTACAGACATAGAGCCCAACGCACGTCCCGACGTAGAGCCCAACGCACGTCCCGACGTAGAGCCCAACGCACGTCCCGACGTAGAGCTGAAAGTAAGCTAAAACCCGACGTAGACCCCAACGCACGTTCCGATGTAGAGCTGAAAGTAAGCTAAATCCCGACGTAGAGGCCAACGCACGTCCCGACGTAGAGGCCAACGCACGTCCCGACGTAGAGCTGAAAGTAAGCTAAATCCCGAAGTAGAGGCCAACGCACGTCCCGACGTAGAGGCCAACGCACGTCCCGACGTAGAGCTGAAAGTAAGCTAAATCCCGACGTAGAGCCCAACGCACGTCCCGACGTAGAGCCCAACGCACGTCCCGACGTAGAGCTGAAAGTAAGCTAAATCCCGATGTAGAGGCCAACGCACGTCCCGACGTAGAGGCCAACGCACGTCCTGAATTAGAGGCCAACGCACGTCCTGACTTAGAGGCCAACGCACGTCCCGACGTAGAGGCCAACGCACGTCCCGACGTAGAGCCCAACGCACGTCCCGACGTAGCGCCCAACGCACGTCCCGACGTAGAGCTGAAAGTAAGTTAAATCCCGACGTAGAAGCCAACGCACGTCCCGATTTAGAGGCCAACGCACGTCCCGACTTAGAGGCCAACGCACGTCCCGACGTAGAGGCCAACGCACGTCCCGACGTAGAGCTGAAAGTAAGCTAAATCCCGACGTAGAGCCCAACGCACGTCCCGACGTAGAGCCCAACGCACGTCCCGACGTAGAGCCCAACGCATGTCCCGACGTAGAGCTGAAAGTTAGCTAACTACAGACGTAGAGCCCAACGCACGTCCCGACGTAGAGCCCAACGCACGTCCCGACGTAGAGCTAAAAGTAAGCTAAATCCCGACGTAGAGCCCAACGCACGTCCCGACGTAGAGCCCAACGCAAGTCCCGACGTAGAGCTGAAAGTAAGCTAAATCCCGACGTAGAGGCCGACGCACGTCCCGACGTAGAGGCCAACGCACGTCCCGACGTAGAGCTGAAAGTAAGCTAAATCCCGACGTAGAGCCCAACGCACGTCCCGACGTAGAGCCCACTGCACGTCCCGACGTAGAGCCCACCGCACGTCCCGACGTAGAGCCCAAGGCACGTCCCGACGTAGAGCTGAAAGTAAGCTAAATCCCGACGCAGAGGCCAACGCACGTCCCGACGTAGAGGCCAACGCACGTCCCGACGTAGAGCTGAAAGTAAGCTAAATCCCGACGCAGAGGCCAACGCACGTCCCGACGTAGAGGCCAACGCACGTCCCGACCTAGAGGCCAACGCACGTCCCGACGTAGAGGCCAACGCACGTCCCGACGTAGAGCTGAATGTTAGCTAACTTCAGACGTACAGCCCAACGCACGTCCCGACGTAGAGCCCAACGCACGTCCCGACGTAGCGCCCAACGCACGTCCCGACGTAGAGCTGAAAGTTAGCTAACTACAGACATAGAGCCCAACGCACGTCCCGACGTAGAGCCCAACGCACGTCCCGACGTAGAGCCCAACGCACGTCCCGACGTAGAGCTGAAAGTAAGCTAAAACCCGACGTAGACCCCAACGCACGTCCCGACGTAGAGCTGAAAGTAAGCTAAATCCCGACGTAGAGCCCAACGCACGTCCCGACGTAGAGCCCAACGCACGTCCCGACGTAGAGCCCAACGCACGTCCCGACGTAGAGCTGAAAGTTAGCTAACTACAGACGTAGAGCCCAACGCACGTCCCGACGTAGAGCCCAACGCACGTCCCGACGTAGAGATAAAAGTAAGCTAAATCCCGACGTAGAGCCCAACACACGTCCCGAAGTAGAGCTGAAAGTAAGCTAAATTCCGACGTAGAGGCCGACGCACGTCCCGACGTAGAGGCCAACGCACGTCCCGACGTAGAGCTGAAAGTAAGCTAAATCCCGACGTAGAGCCCAACGCACGTCCCGACGTAGAGCCCACCGCACGTCCCGACGTAGAGCCCACCGCACGTCCCGACGTAGAGCCAAACGCACGTCCCGACGTAGAGCTGAAAGTAAGCTAAATCCCGACGTAGAGGCCAACGCACGTCCCAACGTAGAGCTGAAAGTAAGCTAAATCCCGACGTAGAGCCCAACGCACGTCCCGACGTAGAGCCCAACGCATGTCCCGACGTAGATCTGAAAGTTAGCTAAATCCTGACGTAGAGCCCAACGCATGTCCCGACGTAGAGCCCAACGCACGTCCCGACGTAGAGCCCAACGCACGTCCCGAATAGAGCTGAAAGTTAGCTAACTACAGACGTAGAGCCCAACGCACGTCCCGACGTAGAGCCCAACGCACGTCCCGACGTAGAGGCCAACGCACGTCCCGACGTAGAGCTGAAAGTAAGCTAAATCCCGACGTAGAGCCCAACGCACGTCCCGACGTAGAGCTGAAAGTAAGCTAAATCCCGACGTAGAGCCCAACGCACGTCCCGACGTAGAGCCCAACGCACGTCCCGACGTAGAGCCCAACGCACGTCCCGACGTAGAGCCCAACGCACGTCCCGACGTAGAGCTGAAAGTAAGCTAAATCCCGACGTAGAGCCCAACGCACGTCCCGATGTAGAGCTAAAATTTAGCTAACTACAGACGTAGAGCCCAACGCACGTCCCGACGTAGAGCTGAAAGTTAGCTAACTAAAGACGAAGAGCCCAACGCGCGTCCCGACGTAGAGCTGAAAGTTAGCTAACTACAGACGTAGAGCCCAACGCGCGTCCCGACGTAGAGCCCAACGCGTGTCCCGACGTAGAGCTCAACGCACGTCCCGACGTAGAGCCCAACGCACGTCCCGACGTAGAGCTGAAAGTAAGCTAAATCCCGACGTAGAGGCCAACGGACATCCCGACGTAGAGGCCAACGCACGTCCCGAAGTAGAGGCCAACGCACGTCCCGACGTAGAGCTGAAATTAAGCTAAATCCCGACGTAGAGCCCAACGCACGTCCCGACGTAGAGCCCAACGCACGTCCCGACGTAGCGCCCAACGCACGTCCCGACGTAGAGCTGAAAGTTAGCTAACTACAGACGTAGAGCCCAACGCACATCCCGACGTAGAGCAGAAAGTTAGCTAACTACAGACATAGAGCCCAACGCACGTCCCGACGTAGAGCCCGACGTAGAGCCCAACGCACGTCCCGACGGAGAGCCCAACGCACGTCCCGACGTAGCGCCCAACGCACGTCCCGACGTAGAGCTGAAAGTTAAATCCCGACGTAGAGGCCAATGAACGTCCCGACGTAGAGGCCAACAGACGTCCCGACGTAGAGCCCAACAGACGTCCCGACGTAGAGCCCAACAGACGTCCCGACTTAGAGGCCAACGCACGTCCCGACGTAGAGCTGAAAGTAAGCTAAATCCCGACGTAGAAGCCAACGCACGTCCCGACGTAGAGGCCAACGCACGTCCCGACGTAGAGCTGAAAGTAAGCTAAATCCCGACGTAGAGCCCAACGCACGTCCCGACGTAGAGCCCCATGCACGTCCCGACGTAGAGCCCACCGCACGTCCCGACGTAGAGCTGAAAGCAAGCTAAATCCCGACGTAGCGCCCAACGCACGTCCCGACGTAGCGCCCAACGCACGTCCCGACGTAGAGCGGAAAGTAAGCTAAATCCCGACGTAGAGCCCAACGCACGTCCCGACGTAGAGCCCAACGCACGTCCCGACGTAGAGCTGAAAGTTAGCTAAATCCCGACGTAGAGGCCAACGCACGTCCCGACGTAGAGCCCAACGCACGTCCCGACGTAGAGCCCAACGCACGTCCCGACGTAGCGCCCAACGCACGTCCCGACGTAGAGCCCAACGCACGTCCCGACTTAGAGGCCAACGCACGTCCCGACTTAGAGGCCAACGCACGTCCCGACGTAGAGGCCAACGCACGTCCCGACGTAGAGCTGAAAGTAAGCTAAATCCCGACGTAGAGCCCAACGCACGTCCCGACGTAGAGCCCAACGCACGTCCCGACGTAGAGCCCAACGCACGTCCCGACGTAGAGCTGAAAGTTAGCTAACTACAGACGTAGAGCCCAACGCACGTCCCGACGTAGAGCCCAACGCACGTCCCGACGTAGAGCTAAAAGTAAGCTAAATCCCGACGTAGAGCCCAACACACGTCCCGACGTAGAGCTGAAAGTAAGCTAAATCCCGACGTAGAGGCCAACGCACGTCCCGACGTAGAGGCCAACGCACGTCCCGACGTAGAGCTGAAAGTAAGCTAAATCCCGACGTAGAGGCCAACGCACGTCCCGACGTAGAGGCCAACGCACGTCCCGACGTAGAGCTGAAAGTAAGCTAAATCCCGACGTAGAGCCCAATGCACGTCCCGACGTAGAGCCCAACGCACGTCCCGACGTAGAGCCCAACGCACGTCCCGACGTAGAGCCCACCGCACGTCCCGACGTAGAGCTGAAAGCAAGCTAAATCCCGACGTAGCGCCCAACGCACGTCCCGACGTAGAGCTGAAAGTAAGCTAAATCCCTACGCAGAGGCCAACGCACGTCCCGACGTAGAGGCCAACGCACGTCCCGACCTAGAGGCCAACGCACGTCCCGACGTAGAGGCCAACGCACGTCCCGACGTAGAGCTGAAAGTAAGCTAAATCCCGACGTAGAGCCCAACGCACGTCCCGACGTAGAGCCCAACGCACGTCCCGACGTAGAGCTGAAAGTTAGCTAACTACAGACATAGAGCCCAACGCACGTCCCGACGTAGAGCAGAAAGTTAGCTAACTACAGACATAGAGCCCAACGCACGTCCCGACGTAGAGCCCAACGCACGTCCCGACGTAGAGCCCAACACACGTCCCGACGTAGAGCTGAAAGTAAGCTAAAACCCGACGTAGACCCCAACGCACGTTCCGACGTAGAGCTGAAAGTAAGCTAAATCCCGACTTAGAGGCCAACGCACGTCCCGACGTAGAGGCCAACGCACGTCCCGACGTAGAGCTGAAAGTAAGCTAAATCCCGAAGTAGAGGCCAACGCACGTCCCGACGTAGAGGCCAACGCACGTCCCGACGTAGAGCTGAAAGTAAGCTAAATCCCGACGTAGAGCCCAACGCACGTCCCGACGTAGAGCCCAACGCACGTCCCGACGTAGAGCTGAAAGTAAGCTAAATCCCGACGTAGAGGCCAACGCACGTCCCGACATAGAGGCCAACGCACGTCCCGACGTAGAGCTGAAAGTAAGCTAAATCCCGACGTAGAGCCCAATGCACGTCCCGACGTAGAGCCCAACGCACGTCCCGACGTAGAGCCCAACGCACGTCCCGACGTAGAGCCCACCGCACGTCCCGACGTAGAGCTGAAAGCAAGCTAAATCCCGACGTAGCGCCCAACGCACGTCCCGACGTAGAGCTGAAAGTAAGCTAAATCCCTACGCAGAGGCCAACGCACGTCCCGACGTAGAGGCCAACGCACGTCCCGACCTAGAGGCCAACGCACGTCCCGACGTAGAGGCCAACGCACGTCCCGACGTAGAGCTGAAAGTAAGCTAAATCCCGACGTAGAGCCCAACGCACGTCCCGACGTAGAGCCCAACGCACGTCCCGACGTAGCGCCCAACGCACGTCCCGACGTAGAGCTGAAAGTTAGCTAACTACAGACATAGAGCCCAACGCACGTCCCGACGTAGAGCAGAAAGTTAGCTAACTACAGACATAGAGCCCAACGCACGTCCCGACGTAGAGCCCAACGCACGTCCCGACGTAGAGCCCAACGCACGTCCCGACGTAGAGCTGAAAGTAAGCTAAAACCCGACGTAGACCCCAACGCACGTTCCGACGTAGAGCTGAAAGTAAGCTAAATCCCGACGTAGAGGCCAACGCACGTCCCGACGTAGAGGCCAACGCACGTCCCGACGTAGAGCTGAAAGTAAGCTAAATCCCGAAGTAGAGGCCAACGCACGTCCCGACGTAGAGGCCAACGCACGTCCCGACGTAGAGCTGAAAGTAAGCTAAATCCCGACGTAGAGCCCAACGCACGTCCCGACGTAGAGCCCAACGCACGTCCCGACGTAGAGCTGAAAGTAAGCTAAATCCCGATGTAGAGGCCAACGCACGTCCCGACGTAGAGGCCAACGCACGTCCTGAATTAGAGGCCAACGCACGTCCTGACTTAGAGGCCAACGCACGTCCCGACGTAGAGGCCAACGCACGTCCCGACGTAGAGCCCAACGCACGTCCCGACGTAGCGCCCAACGCACGTCCCGACGTAGAGCTGAAAGTAAGTTAAATCCCGACGTAGAAGCCAACGCACGTCCCGATTTAGAGGCCAACGCACGTCCCGACTTAGAGGCCAACGCACGTCCCGACGTAGAGGCCAACGCACGTCCCGACGTAGAGCTGAAAGTAAGCTAAATCCCGACGTAGAGCCCAACGCACGTCCCGACGTAGAGCCCAACGCACGTCCCGACGTAGAGCCCAACGCACGTCCCGACGTAGAGCTGAAAGTTAGCTAACTACAGACGTAGAGCCCAACGCACGTCCCGACGTAGAGCCCAACGCACGTCCCGACGTAGAGCTAAAAGTAAGCTAAATCCCGACGTAGAGCCCAACGCACGTCCCGACGTAGAGCCCAACGCAAGTCCCGACGTAGAGCTGAAAGTAAGCTAAATCCCGACGTAGAGGCCGACGCACGTCCCGACGTAGAGGCCAACGCACGTCCCGACGTAGAGCTGAAAGTAAGCTAAATCCCGACGTAGAGCCCAACGCACGTCCCGACGTAGAGCCCACCGCACGTCCCGACGTAGAGCCCACCGCACGTCCCGACGTAGAGCCCAAGGCACGTCCCGACGTAGAGCTGAAAGTAAGCTAAATCCCGACGCAGAGGCCAACGCACGTCCCGACGTAGAGGCCAACGCACGTCCCGACGTAGAGCTGAAAGTAAGCTAAATCCCGACGCAGAGGCCAACGCACGTCCCGACGTAGAGGCCAACGCACGTCCCGACCTAGAGGCCAACGCACGTCCCGACGTAGAGGCCAACGCACGTCCCGACGTAGAGCTGAAAGTTAGCTAACTTCAGACGTAGAGCCCAACGCACGTCCCGACGTAGAGCCCAACGCACGTCCCGACGTAGCGCCCAACGCACGTCCCGACGTAGAGCTGAAAGTTAGCTAACTACAGACATAGAGCCCAACGCACGTCCCGACGTAGAGCCCAACGCACGTCCCGACGTAGAGCCCAACGCACGTCCCGACGTAGAGCTGAAAGTAAGCTAAAACCCGACGTAGACCCCAACGCACGTCCCGACGTAGAGCTGAAAGTAAGCTAAATCCCGACGTAGAGCCCAACGCACGTCCCGACGTAGAGCCCAACGCACGTCCCGACGTAGAGCCCAACGCACGTCCCGACGTAGAGCTGAAAGTTAGCTAACTACAGACGTAGAGCCCAACGCACGTCCCGACGTAGAGCCCAACGCACGTCCCGACGTAGAGATAAAAGTAAGCTAAATCCCGACGTAGAGCCCAACACACGTCCCGACGTAGAGCTGAAAGTAAGCTAAATTCCGACGTAGAGGCCGACGCACGTCCCGACGTAGAGGCCAACGCACGTCCCGACGTAGAGCTGAAAGTAAGCTAAATCCCGACGTAGAGCCCAACGCACGTCCCGACGTAGAGCCCACCGCACGTCCCGACGTAGAGCCCACCGCACGTCCCGACGTAGAGCCAAACGCACGTCCCGACGTAGAGCAGAAAGTAAGCTAAATCCCGACGTAGAGGCCAACGCACGTCCCAACGTAGAGCTGAAAGTAAGCTAAATCCCGACGTAGAGCCCAACGCACGTCCCGACGTAGAGCCCAACGCATGTCCCGACGTAGATCTGAAAGTTAGCTAAATCCTGACGTAGAGCCCAACGCATGTCCCGACGTAGAGCCCAACGCACGTCCCGACGTAGAGCCCAACGCACGTCCCGAATAGAGCTGAAAGTTAGCTAACTACAGACGTAGAGCCCAACGCACGTCCCGACGTAGAGCCCAACGCACGTCCCGACGTAGAGCCCAACGCACGTCCCGACGTAGAGCTGAAAGTAAGCTAAATCCCGACGTAGAGCCCAACGCACGTCCCGACGTAGAGCTGAAAGTAAGCTAAATCCCGACGTAGAGCCCAACGCACGTCCCGACGTAGAGCCCAACGCACGTCCCGACGTAGAGCCCAACGCACGTCCCGACGTAGAGCCCAACGCACGTCCCGACGTAGAGCTGAAAGTAAGCTAAATCCCGACGTAGAGCCCAACGCACGTCCCGACGTAGCGCCCAACGCACGTCCCGATGTAGAGCTAAAATTTAGCTAACTACAGACGTAGAGCCCAACGCACGTCCCGACGTAGAGCTGAAAGTTAGCTAACTAAATACGAAGAGCCCAACGCGCGTCCCGACGTAGAGCTGAAAGTTAGCTAACTACAGACGTAGAGCCCAACGCGCGTCCCGACGTAGAGCCCAACGCGTGTCCCGACGTAGAGCTCAACGCACGTCCCGACGTAGAGCCCAACGCACGTCCCGACGTAGAGCTGAAAGTAAGCTAAATCCCGACGTAGAGGCCAACGGACATCCCGACGTAGAGGCCAACGCACGTCCCGAAGTAGAGGCCAACGCACGTCCCGACGTAGAGCTGAAATTAAGCTAAATCCCGACGTAGAGCCCAACGCACGTCCCGACGTAGAGCCCAACGCACGTCCCGACGTAGCGCCCAACGCACGTCCCGACGTAGAGCTGAAAGTTAGCTAACTACAGACGTAGAGCCCAACGCACATCCCGACGTAGAGCAGAAAGTTAGCTAACTACAGACGTAGAGCCCAACGCACGTCCCGACGTAGAGCCCGACGTAGAGCCCAACGCACGTCCCGAAGTAGAGCCCAACGCACGTCCCGACGTAGCGCCCAACGCACGTCCCGATGTAGAGCTGAAAGTTAAATCCCGACGTAGAGGCCAATGAACGTCCCGACGTAGAGGCCAACAGACGTCGCGACGTAGAGCCCAACAGACGTCCCGACGTAGAGCCCAAAAGACGTCCCGACTTAGAGGCCAACGCACGTCCCGACGTAGAGCTGAAAGTAAGCTAAATCCCGACGTAGAAGCCAACGCACGTCCCGACGTAGAGGCCAACGCACGTCCCGACGTAGAGCTGAAAGTAAGCTAAATCCCGACGTAGAGCCCAACGCACGTCCCGACGTAGAGCCCAACGCACGTCCCGACGTAGAGCCCACCGCACGTCCCGACGTAGAGCTGAAAGCAAGCTAAATCCCGACGTAGCGCCCAACGCATGTCCCGACGTAGCGCCCAACGCACGTCCCGACGTAGAGCGGAAAGTAAGCTAAATCCCGACGTAGAGCCCAACGCACGTCCCGACGTAGAGCCCAACGCACGTCCCGACGTAGAGCTGAAAGTTAGCTAAATCCCGACGTAGAGGCCAACGCACGTCCCGACGTAGAGCCCAACGCACGTCCCGACGTAGAGCCCAACGCACGTCCCGACGTAGCGCCCAACGCACGTCCCGACGTAGAGCCCAACGCACGTCCCGACTTAGAGGCCAACGCACGTCCCGACTTAGAGGCCAACGCACGTCCCGACGTAGAGGCCAACGCACGTCCCGACGTAGAGCTGAAAGTAAGCTAAATCCCGACGTAGAGCCCAACGCACGTCCCGACGTAGAGCCCAACGCACGTCCCGACGTAGAGCCCAACGCACGTCCCGACGTAGAGCTGAAAGTTAGCTAACTACAGACGTAGAGCCCAACGCACGTCCCGACGTAGAGCCCAACGCACGTCCCGACGTAGAGCTAAAAGTAAGCTAAATCCCGACGTAGAGCCCAACACACGTCCCAACGTAGAGCTGAAAGTAAGCTAAATCCCGACGTAGAGGCCAACGCACGTCCCGACGTAGAGGCCAACGCACGTCCCGACGTAGAGCTGAAAGTAAGCTAAATCCCGACGTAGAGGCCAACGCACGTCCCGACGTAGAGGCCAACGCACGTCCCGACGTAGAGCTGAAAGTAAGCTAAATCCCGACGTAGAGCCCAATGCACGTCCCGACGTAGAGCCCAACGCACGTCCCGACGTAGAGCCCAACGCACGTCCCGACGTAGACCCCACCGCACGTCCCGACGTAGAGCTGAAAGCAAGCTAAATCCCGACGTAGCGCCCAACGCACGTCCCGACGTAGAGCTGAAAGTAAGCTAAATCCCTACGCAGAGGCCAACGCACGTCCCGACGTAGAGGCCAACGCACGTCCCGACCTAGAGGCCAACGCACGTCCCGACGTAGAGGCCAACGCACGTCCCGACGTAGAGCTGAAAGTAAGCTAAATCCCGACGTAGAGCCCAACGCACGTCCCGACGTAGAGCCCAACGCACGTCCCGACGTAGAGCTGAAAGTTAGCTAACTACAGACATAGAGCCCAACGCACGTCCCGACGTAGAGCAGAAAGTTAGCTAACTACAGACATAGAGCCCAACGCACGTCCCGACGTAGAGCCCAACGCACGTCCCGACGTAGAGCCCAACACACGTCCCGACGTAGAGCTGAAAGTAAGCTAAAACCCGACGTAGACCCCAACGCACGTTCCGACGTAGAGCTGAAAGTAAGCTAAATCCCGACGTAGAGGCCAACGCACGTCCCGACGTAGAGGCCAACGCACGTCCCGACGTAGAGCTGAAAGTAAGCTAAATCCCGAAGTAGAGGCCAACGCACGTCCCGACGTAGAGGCCAACGCACGTCCCGACGTAGAGCTGAAAGTAAGCTAAATCCCGACGTAGAGCCCAACGCACGTCCCGACGTAGAGCCCAACGCACGTCCCGACGTAGAGCTGAAAGTAAGCTAAATCCCGATGTAGAGGCCAACGCACGTCGCGACGTAGAGGCCAACGCACGTCCTGACTTAGAGGCCAACGCACGTCCCGACGTAGAGGCCAACGCACGTCCCGATGTAGAGGACAACGCACGTCCCGACGTAGAGGCCAACGCACGTCCCGACGTAGAGCTGAAAGTAAGTTAAATCCCGACGTAGAGCCCAATGCACGTCCCGACGTAGAGCCCAACGCACGTCCCGACGTAGCGCCCAACGCACGTCCCGACGTAGAGCTGAAAGTAAGTTAAATCCCGACGTAGAAGCCAACGCACGTCCCGATTTAGAGGCCAACGCACGTCCCGACTTAGAGGCCAACGCACGTCCCGACGTAGAGGCCAACGCACGTCCCGACGTAGAGCTGAAAGTAAGCTAAATCCCGACGTAGAGCCCAACGCACGTCCCGACGTAGAGCCCAACGCACGTCCCGACGTAGAGCCCAACGCACGTCCCGACGTAGAGCTGAAAGTTAGCTAACTACAGACGTAGAGCCCAACGCACGTCCCGACGTAGAGCCCAACGCACGTCCCGACGTAGAGCTAAAAGTAAGCTAAATCCCGACGTAGAGCCCAACACACGTCCCGACGTAGAGCTGAAAGTAAGCTAAATCCCGACGTAGAGGCCGACGCACGTCCCGACGTAGAGGCCAACGCACGTCCCGACGTAGAGCTGAAAGTAAGCTAAATCCCGACGTAGAGCCCAACGCACGTCCCGACGTAGAGCCCACCGCACGTCCCGACGTAGAGCCCACCGCACGTCCCGACGTAGAGCCCAAGGCACGTCCCGACGTAGAGCTGAAAGTAAGCTAAATCCCGACGCAGAGGCCAACGCACGTCCCGACGTAGAGGCCAACGCACGTCTCGACGTAGAGCTGAAAGTAAGCTAAATCCCGACGCAGAGGCCAACGCACGTCCCGACGTAGAGGCCAACGCACGTCCCGACGTAGAGCCCACCGCACGTCCCGACGTAGAGCCCACCGCACGTCCCGACGTAGAGCCCAAGGCACGTCCCGACGTAGAGCTGAAAGTAAGCTAAATCCCGACGCAGAGGCCAACGCACGTCCCGACGTAGAGGCCAACGCACGTCCCGACGTAGAGCTGAAAGTAAGCTAAATCCCGACGCAGAGGCCAACGCACGTCCCGACGTAGAGGCCAACGCACGTCCCGACCTAGAGGCCAACGCACGTCCCGACGTAGAGGCCAACGCACGTCCCGACGTAGAGCTGAAAGTTAGCTAACTTCAGACGTAGAGCCCAACGCACGTCCCGACGTAGAGCCCAACGCACGTCCCGACGTAGCGCCCAACGCACGTCCCGACGTAGAGCTGAAAGTTAGCTAACTACAGACATAGAGCCCAACGCACGTCCCGACGTAGAGCCCAACGCACGTCCCGACGTAGAGCCCAACGCACGTCCCGACGTAGAGCTGAAAGTAAGCTAAAACCCGACGTAGACCCCAACGCACGTTCCGACGTAGAGCTGAAAGTAAGCTAAATCCCGACGTAGAGGCCAACGCACGTCCCGACGTAGAGGCCAAAGCACGTCCCGACGTAGAGCTGAAAGTAAGCTAAATCCCGAAGTAGAGGCCAACGCACGTCCCGACGTAGAGGCCAACGCACGTCCCGACGTAGAGCTGAAAGTAAGCTAAATCCCGACGTAGAGCCCAACGCACGTCCCGACGTAGAGCCCAACGCACGTCCCGACGTAGAGCTGAAAGTAAGCTAAATCCCGATGTAGAGGCCAACGCACGTCCCGACGTAGAGGCCAACGCACGTCCCGACGTAGAGGCCAACGCACGTCCCGACGTAGAGCCCAACGCACGTCCCGACGTAGAGCCCAACGCACGTCCCGACGTAGCGCCCAACGCACGTCCCGACGTAGAGCTGAAAGTAAGTTAAATCCCGACGTAGAAGCCAACGCACGTCCCGATTTAGAGGCCAACGCACGTCCCGACTTAGAGGCCAACGCACGTCCCGACGTAGAGGCCAACGCACGTCCTGACGTAGAGCTGAAAGTAAGCTAAATCCCGACGTAGAGCCCAACGCACGTCCCGACGTAGAGCCCAACGCACGTCCCGACGTAGAGCTGAAAGTTAGCTAACTACAGACGTAGAGCCCAACGCACGTCCCGACGTAGAGCCCAACGCACGTCCCGACGTAGAGCTAAAAGTAAGCTAAATCCCAACGTAGAGCCCAACACACGTCCCGACGTAGAGCTGAAAGTAAGCTAAATCCCGACGTAGAGGCCGACGCACGTCCCGACGTAGAGGCCAACGCACGTCCCGACGTAGAGCTGAAAGTAAGCTAAATCCCGACGTAGAGCCCAACGCACGTCCCGACGTAGAGCCCAACGCACGTCCCGACGTAGAGCCCACCGCACGTCCCGACGTAGAGCCCAAGGCACGTCCCGACGTAGAGCTGAAAGTAAGATAAATCCCGACGCAGAGGCCAACGCACGTCCCGACGTAGAGGCCAACGCACGTCCCGACGTACAGCTGAAAGTAAGCTAAATCCCGACGCAGAGGCCAACGCACGTCCCGACCTAGAGGCCAACGCACGTCCCGACGTAGAGGCCAACGCACGTCCCGACGTAGAGCTGAAAGTTAGCTAACTTCAGACGTAGAGCCCAACGCACGTCCCGACGTAGAGCCCAACGCACGTCCCGACGTAGCGCCCAACGCACGTCCCGACGTAGAGCTGAAAGTTAGCTAACTACAGACATAGAGCCCAACGCACATCCCGACGTAGAGCTGAAAGTAAGCTAAATCCCGACGTAGAGGCCAAGGCACGTCCAGATGTAGAGCTGAAAGTAAGCTAAATCCCGACTTAGAGCCCAACGCACGTCCCGACGTAGAGCCCAACGCACGTCCCGACGTAGAGCTGAAAGTAAGCTAAATCCCGACGTAGAGGCCAACGCACGTCCCGACGTAGAGGCCAACGCACGTCCCGACTTAGAGGCCAACGCACGTCCCGACGTAGAGGCCAACGCACGTCCCGACGTAGAGGACAACGCACGTCCCGACGTAGAGGCCAACGCACGTCCCGACGTAGAGCTGAAAGTAAGTTAAATCCCGACGTAGAGCCCAACGCACGTCCCGACGTAGAGGCCAACGCACATCCCGACGTAGAGCTGAAAGTAAGCTAAATCCTGACGTAGAGGCCAACGCAAGTCCCGATGTAGAGCTGAAAGTAAGCTAAATCCCGACGTAGAGCCCAACGCACGTCGCGACGTAGAGCCCAACGCACGTCGCGACGTAGAGCCCAACGCACGTCCCGACGAAGAGCTGAAAGTTAGCTAACTACAGACGTAGAGCCCAACGCACGTCCCGACGAAGAGCCCAACGCACGTCCCGACGTAGAGCTGAAAGTAAGCTAAATCCCGACGTAGAGCCCAACGCACGTCCCGACGTAGAGCTGAAAGTTAGCTAACTACAGACGTAGAGCCCAACGCACGTCCCGACGTAGAGCTGAAAGTAAGCTAAATCCCGACGTAGAGGCCAACGCACGTCCAGATGTAGAGCTGAAAGTAAGCTAAATCCCGACTTAGAGCCCAACGCACGTCCCGACGTAGAGCCCAACGCACGTCCCGACGTAGAGCCCAACGCACGTCCCGACGTAGAGCTGAAAGTAAGCTAAATCCCAACGTAGAGCCCAACGAACGTCCCGACGTAGAGCCCAACGCACGTCCCGACGTAGCGCCCAACGCACGTCCCGACGTAGAGCCCAACGCACGTCCCGACGTGGAGCTGAAAGTAAGCTAAATCCCGACGTAGAGGCCAACGCACGTCCCGACGTAGAGCCCAACGCGCGTCCCGACGTGGAGCTGAAAGTAAGCTAAATCCCGACGTAGAGGCCAACGCACGTCCCGACGTAGAGCCCAACGCACGTCCCGATGTAGAGCCCAACGCACGTCCCGACGTAGAGGCCAACGCACGTCCCGACGTAGAGCCCAAAGCACGTCCCGACGTAGAGCTGAAAGTAAGCTAAATCCCGACGTGGAGCCCAACGCACGTCCCAACGTAGAGGCCAACGCACGTCCCGACGTAGAGCTGAAAGTAAGCTAAATCCCGACGTAGAGCCCAACGCACGTCCCGACGTAGAGCCCAACGCACGTCCCGACGTAGAGCTGAAAGTAAGCTAAATCCCGATGTAGAGGCCAACGCACGTCCCGACGTAGAGGCCAACGCACGTCCCGACTTAGAGGCCAACGCACGTCCCGACGTAGAGGCCAACGCACGTCCCGACGTAGAGGACAACGCACGTCCCGACCTAGAGGCCAACGCACGTCCCGACGTAGAGCTGAAAGTAAATTAAATCCCGACGTAGAGCCCAACGCACGTCCCGACGTAGAGCCCAACGCACGTCCCGACGTAGCGCCCAACGCACGTCCCGACGTAGAGCTGAAAGTAAGTTAAATCCCGACGTAGAAGCCAACGCACGTCCCGATTTAGAGGCCAACGCACGTCCCGACTTAGAGGCCAACGCACGTCCCGACGTAGAGGCCAACGCACGTCCCGACGTAGAGCTGAAAGTAAGCTAAATCCCGACGTAGAGCCCAACGCACGTCCCGACGTAGAGCCCAACGCACGTCCCGACGTAGAGCCCAACGCACGTCCCGACGTAGAGCTGAAAGTTAGCTAACTACAGACGTAGAGCACAACGCACGTCCCGACGTAGAGCCCAACGCACGTCCCGACGTAGAGCTAAAAGTAAGCTAAATCCCGACGTAGAGCCCAACACACGTCCCGACGTAGAGCTGAAAGTAAGCTAAATCCCGACGTAGAGGCCGACGCACGTCCCGACGTAGACGCCAACGCACGTCCCGACGTAGAGCTGAAAGTAAGCTAAATCCCGACGTAGAGCCCAACCACGTCCCGACGTAGAGCCCAACGCACGTCCCGACGTAGAGCCCACCGCACGTCCCGACGTAGAGCCCAAGGCACGTCCCGACGTAGAGCTGAAAGTAAGCTAAATCCCGACGCAGAGGCCAACGCACGTCCCGACGTAGAGGCCAACGCACGTCCCGACGTAGAGCTGAAAGTAAGCTAAATCCCGACGCAGAGGCCAACGCACGTCCCGACGTAGAGGCCAACGCACGTCCCGACCTAGAGGCCAACGCACGTCCCGACGTAGAGGCCAACGCACGTCCCGACGTAGAGCTGACTGTTAGCTAACTTCAGACGTAGAGCCCAACGCACGTCCCGACGTAGAGCCCAAGGCACGTCCCGACGTAGAGCTGAAAGTAAGCTAAATCCCGACGCAGAGGCCAACGCACGTCCCGACGTAGAGGCCAACGCACGTCCCGACGTAGAGCTGAAAGTAAGCTAAATCCCGACGCAGAGGCCAACGCACGTCCCGACGTAGAGGCCAACGCACGTCCCGACCTAGAGGCCAACGCACGTCCCGACGTAGAGCCCACCGCACGTCCCGACGTAGAGCCCACCGCACGTCCCGACGTAGAGCCCAAGGCACGTCCCGACGTAGAGCTGAAAGTAAGCTAAATCCCGACGCAGAGGCCAACGCACGTCCCGACGTAGAGGCCAACGCACGTCCCGACGTAGAGCTGAAAGTAAGCTAAATCCCGACGCAGAGGCCAACGCACGTCCCGACGTAGAGGCCAACGCACGTCCCGACCTAGAGGCCAACGCACGTCCCGACGTAGAGGCCAACGCACGTCCCGACGTAGAGCTGAAAGTTAGCTAACTTCAGACGTAGAGCCCAACGCACGTCCCGACGTAGAGCCCAACGCACGTCCCGACGTAGCGCCCAACGCACGTCCCGACGTAGAGCTGAAAGTTAGCTAACTACAGACATAGAGCCCAACGCACGTCCCGACGTAGAGCCCAACGCACGTCCCGACGTAGAGCCCAACGCACGTCCCGACGTAGAGCTGAAAGTAAGCTAAAACCCGACGTAGACCCCAACGCACGTTCCGACGTAGAGCTGAAAGTAAGCTAAATCCCGACGTAGAGGCCAACGCACGTCCCGACGTAGAGGCCAAAGCACGTCCCGACGTAGAGCTGAAAGTAAGCTAAATCCCGAAGTAGAGGCCAACGCACGTCCCGACGTAGAGGCCAACGCACGTCCCGACGTAGAGCTGAAAGTAAGCTAAATCCCGACGTAGAGCCCAACGCACGTCCCGACGTAGAGCCCAACGCACGTCCCGACGTAGAGCTGAAAGTAAGCTAAATCCCGATGTAGAGGCCAACGCACGTCCCGACGTAGAGGCCAACGCACGTCCCGACGTAGAGCCCAACGCACGTCCCGACGTAGAGCCCAACGCACGTCCCGACGTAGCGCCCAACGCACGTCCCGACGTAGAGCTGAAAGTAAGTTAAATCCCGACGTAGAAGCCAACGCACGTCCCGATTTAGAGGCCAACGCACGTCCCGACTTAGAGGCCAACGCACGTCCCGACGTAGAGGCCAACGCACGTCCTGACGTAGAGCTGAAAGTAAGCTAAATCCCGACGTAGAGCCCAACGCACGTCCCGACGTAGAGCCCAACGCACGTCCCGACGTAGAGCTGAAAGTTAGCTAACTACAGACGTAGAGCCCAACGCACGTCCCGACGTAGAGCCCAACGCACGTCCCGACGTAGAGCTAAAAGTAAGCTAAATCCCAACGTAGAGCCCAACACACGTCCCGACGTAGAGCTGAAAGTAAGCTAAATCCCGACGTAGAGGCCGACGCACGTCCCGACGTAGAGGCCAACGCACGTCCCGACGTAGAGCTGAAAGTAAGCTAAATCCCGACGTAGAGCCCAACGCACGTCCCGACGTAGAGCCCAACGCACGTCCCGACGTAGAGCCCACCGCACGTCCCGACGTAGAGCCCAAGGCACGTCCCGACGTAGAGCTGAAAGTAAGATAAATCCCGACGCAGAGGCCAACGCACGTCCCGACGTAGAGGCCAACGCACGTCCCGACGTACAGCTGAAAGTAAGCTAAATCCCGACGCAGAGGCCAACGCACGTCCCGACGTAGAGGCCAACGCACGTCCCGACCTAGAGGCCAACGCACGTCCCGACGTAGAGGCCAACGCACGTCCCGACGTAGAGCTGAAAGTTAGCTAACTTCAGACGTAGAGCCCAACGCACGTCCCGACGTAGAGCCCAACGCACGTCCCGACGTAGCGCCCAACGCACGTCCCGACGTAGAGCTGAAAGTTAGCTAACTACAGACATAGAGCCCAACGCACATCCCGACGTAGAGCTGAAAGTAAGCTAAATCCCGACGTAGAGGCCAAGGCACGTCCAGATGTAGAGCTGAAAGTAAGCTAAATCCCGACTTAGAGCCCAACGCACGTCCCGACGTAGAGCCCAACGCACGTCCCGACGTAGAGCTGAAAGTAAGCTAAATCCCGACGTAGAGGCCAACGCACGTCCCGACGTAGAGGCCAACGCACGTCCCGACTTAGAGGACAACGCACGTCCCGACGTAGAGGCCAACGCACGTCCCGACGTAGAGGACAACGCACGTCCCGACGTAGAGGCCAACGCACGTCCCGACGTAGAGCTGAAAGTAAGTTAAATCCCGACGTAGAGCCCAACGCACGTCCCGACGTAGAGGCCAACGCACGTCCCGACGTAGAGCCCAAAGCACGTCCCGACGTAGAGCTGAAAGTAAGCTAAATCCCGACGTGGAGCCCAACGCACGTCCCAACGTAGAGGCCAACGCACGTCCCGACGTAGAGCTGAAAGTAAGCTAAATCCCGACGTAGAGCCCAACGCACGTCCCGACGTAGAGCTAAAAGTAAGTTAAATCCTGACGTAGAGGCCAACGCAAGTCCCGACGTAGAGCTGAAAGTAAGCTAAATCCCGACGTAGAGCCCAACGCACGTCGCGACGTAGAGCCCAACGCACGTCGCGACGTAGAGCCCAACGCACGTCCCGACGAAGAGCTGAAAGTTAGCTAACTACAGACGTAGAGCCCAACGCACGTCCCGACGAAGAGCCCAACGCACGTCCCGACGTAGAGCTGAAAGTAAGCTAAATCCCGACGTAGAGCCCAACGCACGTCCCGACGTAGAGCTGAAAGTTAGCTAACTACAGACGTAGAGCCCAACGCACGTCCCGACGTAGAGCTGAAAGTAAGCTAAATCCCGACGTAGAGGCCAACGCACGTCCAGATGTAGAGCTGAAAGTAAGCTAAATCCCGACTTAGAGCCCAACGCACGTCCCGACGTAGAGCCCAACGCACGTCCCGACGTAGAGCCCAACGCACGTCCCGACGTAGAGCTGAAAGTAAGCTAAATCCCAACGTAGAGCCCAACGAACGTCCCGACGTAGAGCCCAACGCACGTCCCGACGTAGCGCCCAACGCACGTCCCGACGTAGAGCCCAACGCACGTCCCGACGTGGAGCTGAAAGTAAGCTAAATCCCGACGTAGAGGCCAACGCACGTCCCGACGTAGAGCCCAACGCGCGTCCCGACGTGGAGCTGAAAGTAAGCTAAATCCCGACGTAGAGGCCAACGCACGTCCCGACGTAGAGCCCAACGCACGTCCCGATGTAGAGCCCAACGCACGTCCCGACGTAGAGGCCAACGCACGTCCCGACGTAGAGCCCAAAGCACGTCCCGACGTAGAGCTGAAAGTAAGCTAAATCCCGACGTGGAGCCCAACGCACGTCCCAACGTAGAGGCCAACGCACGTCCCGACGTAGAGCTGAAAGTAAGCTAAATCCCGACGTAGAGCCCAACGCACGTCCCGACGTAGAGCCCAACGCACGTCCCGACGTAGAGCTGAAAGTAAGCTAAATCCCGATGTAGAGGCCAACGCACGTCCCGACGTAGAGGCCAACGCACGTCCCGACTTAGAGGCCAACGCACGTCCCGACGTAGAGGCCAACGCACGTCCCGACGTAGAGGACAACGCACGTCCCGACCTAGAGGCCAACGCACGTCCCGACGTAGAGCTGAAAGTAAATTAAATCCCGACGTAGAGCCCAACGCACGTCCCGACGTAGAGGCCAACGCACGTCCCGACGTAGCGCCCAACGCACGTCCCGACGTAGAGCTGAAAGTAAGTTAAATCCCGACGTAGAAGCCAACGCACGTCCCGATTTAGAGGCCAACGCACGTCCCGACTTAGAGGCCAACGCACGTCCCGACGTAGAGGCCAACGCACGTCCCGACGTAGAGCTGAAAGTAAGCTAAATCCCGACGTAGAGCCCAACGCACGTCCCGACGTAGAGCCCAACGCACGTCCCGACGTAGAGCACAACGCACGTCCCGACGTAGAGCTGAAAGTTAGCTAACTACAGACGTAGAGCCCAACGCACGTCCCGACGTAGAGCCCAACACACGTCCCGACGTAGAGCTAAAAGTAAGCTAAATCCCGACGTAGAGCCCAACACACGTCCCGACGTAGAGCTGAAAGTAAGCTAAATCCCGACGTAGAGCCCAACGCACGTCCCGACGTAGAGCCCAACGCACGTCCCGACGTAGAGCCCACCGCACGTCCCGACGTAGAGCCCAAGGCACGTCCCGACGTAGAGTTGAAAGTAAGATAAATCCCGACGCAGAGGCCAACGCACGTCCCGACGTAGAGGCCAACGCACGTCCCGACGTACAGCTGAAAGTAAGCTAAATCCCGACGCAGAGGCCAACGCACGTCCCGACGTAGAGGCCAACGCACGTCCTGACCTAGAGGCCAACGCACGTCCCGACGTAGAGGCCAACGCACGTCCCGACGTAGAGCTGAAAGTTAGCTAACTTCAGACGTAGAGCCCAACGCACGTCCCGACGTAGAGCCCAACGCACATTCCGACGTAGCGCCCAACGCACGTCCCGACGTAGAGCTGAAAGTTAGCTAACTACAGACATAGAGCCCAACGCACGTCCCGACGTAGAGCCCAACGCACGTCCCGACGTAGAGCTGAAAGTAAGCTAAAACCCGACGTAGACCCCAACGCACGTTCCGACGTAGAGCTGAAAGTAAGCTAAATCCCGACGTAGAGCCCAACGCACGTCCCGACGTAGAGCCCAACGCACCTCCCGACGTAGAGCCCAACGCACGTCCCGACGTAGAGCCCAACGCACGTCCCGACGTAGAGCTGAAAGTATGCTAAATCCCGACGTAGAGCCCAACGCACGTCCCGACGTAGAGCCCAACGCACGTCCCGACGTAGAGCTGAAAGTAAGCTAAATCCCGATGTAGAGGCCAACGCACGTCCCGACGTAGAGGCCAACGCACGTCCCGACGTAGAGCCCAACGCACGTCCCGACGTAGAGCCCAACGCACGTCCCGACGTAGCGCCCAACGCACGTCCCGACGTAGAGCTGAAAGTAAGTTAAATCCCGACGTAGAAGCCAACGCACGTCCCGATTTAGAGGCCAACGCACGTCCCGACTTAGAGGCCAACGCACGTCCCGACGTAGAGGCCAACGCACGTCCTGACGTAGAGCTGAAAGTAAGCTAAATCCCGACGTAGAGCCCAACGCACGTCCCGACGTAGAGCCCAACGCACGTCCCGACGTAGAGCTGAAAGTTAGCTAACTACAGACGTAGAGCCCAACGCACGTCCCGACGTAGAGCCCAACGCACGTCCCGACGTAGAGCTAAAAGTAAGCTAAATCCCAACGTAGAGCCCAACACACGTCCCGACGTAGAGCTGAAAGTAAGCTAAATCCCGACGTAGAGGCCGACGCACGTCCCGACGTAGAGGCCAACGCACGTCCCGACGTAGAGCTGAAAGTAAGCTAAATCCCGACGTAGAGCCCAACGCACGTCCCGACGTAGAGCCCAACGCACGTCCCGACGTAGAGCCCACCGCACGTCCCGACGTAGAGCCCAAGGCACGTCCCGACGTAGAGCTGAAAGTAAGATAAATCCCGACGCAGAGGCCAACGCACGTCCCGACGTAGAGGCCAACGCACGTCCCGACGTACAGCTGAAAGTAAGCTAAATCCCGACGCAGAGGCCAACGCACGTCCCGACGTAGAGGCCAACGCACGTCCCGACCTAGAGGCCAACGCACGTCCCGACGTAGAGGCCAACGCACGTCCCGACGTAGAGCTGAAAGTTAGCTAACTTCAGACGTAGAGCCCAACGCACGTCCCGACGTAGAGCCCAACGCACGTCCCGACGTAGCGCCCAACGCACGTCCCGACGTAGAGCTGAAAGTTAGCTAACTACAGACATAGAGCCCAACGCACATCCCGACGTAGAGCTGAAAGTAAGCTAAATCCCGACGTAGAGGCCAAGGCACGTCCAGATGTAGAGCTGAAAGTAAGCTAAATCCCGACTTAGAGCCCAACGCACGTCCCGACGTAGAGGCCAACGCACGTCCCGACTTAGAGGCCAACGCACGTCCCGACGTAGAGGCCAACGCACGTCCCGACGTAGAGGACAACGCACGTCCCGACGTAGAGGCCAACGCACGTCCCGACGTAGAGCTGAAAGTAAGTTAAATCCCGACGTAGAGCCCAACGCACGTCCCGACGTAGAGGCCAACGCACGTCCCGACGTAGAGCCCAAAGCACGTCCCGACGTAGAGCTGAAAGTAAGCTAAATCCCGACGTGGAGCCCAACGCACGTCCCAACGTAGAGGCCAACGCACGTCCCGACGTAGAGCTGAAAGTAAGCTAAATCCCGACGTAGAGCCCAACGCACGTCCCGACGTAGAGCTAAAAGTAAGCTAAATCCTGACGTAGAGGCCAACGCAAGTCCCGACGTAGAGCTGAAAGTAAGCTAAATCCCGACGTAGAGCCCAACGCACGTCGCGACGTAGAGCCCAACGCACGTCGCGACGTAGAGCCCAACGCACGTCCCGACGAAGAGCTGAAAGTTAGCTAACTACAGACGTAGAGCCCAACGCACGTCCCGACGAAGAGCCCAACGCACGTCCCGACGTAGAGCTGAAAGTAAGCTAAATCCCGACGTAGAGCCCAACGCACGTCCCGACGTAGAGCTGAAAGTTAGCTAACTACAGACGTAGAGCCCAACGCACGTCCCGACGTAGAGCTGAAAGTAAGCTAAATCCCGACGTAGAGGCCAACGCACGTCCAGATGTAGAGCTGAAAGTAAGCTAAATCCCGACTTAGAGCCCAACGCACGTCCCGACGTAGAGCCCAACGCACGTCCCGACGTAGAGCCCAACGCACGTCCCGACGTAGAGCTGAAAGTAAGCTAAATTCCAACGTAGAGCCCAACGAACGTCCCGACGTAGAGCCCAACGCACGTCCCGACGTAGCGCCCAACGCACGTCCCGACGTAGAGCCCAACGCACGTCCCGACGTGGAGCTGAAAGTAAGCTAAATCCCGACGTAGAGGCCAACGCACGTCCCGACGTAGAGCCCAACGCGCGTCCCGACGTGGAGCTGAAAGTAAGCTAAATCCCGACGTAGAGGCCAACGCACGTCCCGACGTAGAGCCCAACGCACGTCCCGATGTAGAGCCCAACGCACGTCCCGACGTAGAGGCCAACGCACGTCCCGACGTAGAGCCCAAAGCACGTCCCGACGTAGAGCTGAAAGTAAGCTAAATCCCGACGTGGAGCCCAACGCACGTCCCAACGTAGAGGCCAACGCACGTCCCGACGTAGAGCTGAAAGTAAGCTAAATCCCGACGTAGAGCCCAACGCACGTCCCGACGTAGAGCCCAACGCACGTCCCGACGTAGAGCTGAAAGTAAGCTAAATCCCGATGTAGAGGCCAACGCACGTCCCGACGTAGAGGCCAACGCACGTCCCGACTTAGAGGCCAACGCACGTCCCGACGTAGAGGCCAACGCACGTCCCGACGTAGAGGACAACGCACGTCCCGACCTAGAGGCCAACGCACGTCCCGACGTAGAGCTGAAAGTAAATTAAATCCCGACGTAGAGCCCAACGCACGTCCCGACGTAGAGCCCAACGCACGTCCCGACGTAGCGCCCAACGCACGTCCCGACGTAGAGCTGAAAGTAAGTTAAATCCCGACGTAGAAGCCAACGCACGTCCCGATTTAGAGGCCAACGCACGTCCCGACTTAGAGGCCAACGCACGTCCCGACGTAGAGGCCAACGCACGTCCCGACGTAGAGCTGAAAGTAAGCTAAATCCCGACGTAGAGCCCAACGCACGTCCCGACGTAGAGCCCAACGCACGTCCCGACGTAGAGCACAACGCACGTCCCGACGTAGAGCTGAAAGTTAGCTAACTACAGACGTAGAGCCCAACGCACGTCCCGACGTAGAGCCCAACACACGTCCCGACGTAGAGCTAAAAGTAAGCTAAATCCCGACGTAGAGCCCAACACACGTCCCGACGTAGAGCTGAAAGTAAGCTAAATCCCGACGTAGAGGCCGACGCACGTCCCGACGTAGAGGCCAACGCACGTCCCGACGTAGAGCTGAAAGTAAGCTAAATCCCGACGTAGAGCCCAACGCACGTCCCGACGTAGAGCCCAACGCACGTCCCGACGTAGAGCCCACCGCACGTCCCGACGTAGAGCCCAAGGCACGTCCCGACGTAGAGTTGAAAGTAAGATAAATCCCGACGCAGAGGCCAACGCACGTCCCGACGTAGAGGCCAACGCACGTCCCGACGTACAGCTGAAAGTAAGCTAAATCCCGACGCAGAGGCCAACGCACGTCCCGACGTAGAGGCCAACGCACGTCCTGACCTAGAGGCCAACGCACGTCCCGACGTAGAGGCCAACGCACGTCCCGACGTAGAGCTGAAAGTTAGCTAACTTCAGACGTAGAGCCCAACGCACGTCCCGACGTAGAGCCCAACGCACATTCCGACGTAGCGCCCAACGCACGTCCCGACGTAGAGCTGAAAGTTAGCTAACTACAGACATAGAGCCCAACGCACGTCCCGACGTAGAGCCCAACGCACGTCCCGACGTAGAGCTGAAAGTAAGCTAAAACCCGACGTAGACCCCAACGCACGTTCCGACGTAGAGCTGAAAGTAAGCTAAATCCCGACGTAGAGGCCAACGCACGTCCCGACGTAGAGGCTAACGCACGTCCCGACGTAGAGCTGAAAGTAAGCTAAATCCCGAAGTAGAGGCCAACGCACGTCCCGACGTAGAGGCCAACGCACGTCCCGACGTAGAGCTGAAAGTAAGCTAAATCCCGACGTAGAGCCCAACGCACGTCCCGACGTAGAGCCCAACGCACGTCCCGACGTAGAGCTGAAAGTAAGCTAAATCCCGATGTAGAGGCCAACGCACGTCCCGACGTAGAGGCCAACGCACGTCCCGACTTAGAGGCCAACGCACGTCCCGACGTAGAGGCCAACGCACGTCCCGACGTAGAGGACAACGCACGTCCCGACGTAGAGGCCAACGCACGTCCCGACGTAGAGCTGAAAGTAAGTTAAGTCCCGACGTAGAGCTGAAAGTAAGTTAAATCCCGACGTAGAGCCCAACGCACGTCCCGACGTAGAGCCCAACGCACGTCCCGACGTAGCGCCCAACGCACGTCCCGACGTAGAACTGAAAGTAAGTTAAATCCCGACGTAGAAGCCAACGCACGTCCCGATTTAGAGGCCAACGCACGTCCCGACTTAGAGGCCAACGCACGTCCCGACGTAGAGGCCAACGCACGTCCCGACGTAGAGCTGAAAGTAAGCTAAATCCCGACGTAGAGCCCAACGCACGTCCCGACGTAGAGCCCAACGCACGTCCCGACGTAGAGCCCAACGCACGTCCCGACGTAGAGCTGAAAGTTAGCTAACTACAGACGTAGAGCACAACGCACGTCCCGACTTAGAGCCCAACGCACGTCCCGACGTAGAGCTAAAAGTAAGCTAAATCCCGACGTAGAGCCCAACACACGTCCCGACGTAGAGCTGAAAGTAAGCTAAATCCCGACGTAGAGGCCGACGCACGTCCCGACGTAGAGGCCAACGCACGTCCCGACGTAGAGCTGAAAGTAAGCTAAATCCCGACGTAGAGCCCAACGCACGTCCCGACGTAGAGCCCAACGCACGCCCCGACGTAGAGCCCACCGCACGTCCCGACGTAGAGCCCAAGGCACGTCCCGACGTAGAGCTGAAAGTAAGCTAAATCCCGACGCAGAGGCCAACGCACGTCCCGACGTAGAGGCCAACGCACGTCCCGACGTAGAGCTGAAAGTAAGCTAAAT
The DNA here is from genome assembly GCF_034619465.1 of Leptosomus discolor. Lineage (NCBI taxonomy): Eukaryota > Metazoa > Chordata > Aves > Leptosomiformes > Leptosomidae > Leptosomus > Leptosomus discolor. The sequence goes on from NC_141405.1 coordinate 9,689,077, forward strand.
CCCGACGTAGAGGCCAAGGCACGTCCAGATGTAGAGCTGAAAGTAAGCTAAATCCCGACTTAGAGCCCAACGCACGTCCCGACGTAGAGGCCAACGCACGTCCCGACGTAGAGCCCAACGCACGTCCAGACGTAGAGCTAAAAGTAAGCTAAATCCTGACGTAGAGGCCAACGCAAGTCCCGACGTAGAGCTGAAAGTAAGCTAAATCCCGACGTAGATCCCAACGCACGTCGCGACGTAGAGCCCAACGCACGTCGCGACGTAGAGCCTAACGCACGTCCCGACGTAGACCTGAACGTTGGCCAACTACAGACGTAGAGCCCAACGCACGTCCCGACGTAGAGCCCAACGCACGTCCCGACGAAGAGCTGAAAGTTAGCTAACTACAGACGTAGAGCCCAACGCAGGTCCCGACGAAGAGCCCAACGCACGTCCCGACGTAGAGCTGAAAGTAAGCTAAATCCCGACGTAGAGCCCAACGCACGTCCCGACGTAGAGCTGAAAGTTAGCTAACTACAGACGTAGAGCCCAACGCACGTCCCGACGTAGAGCTGAAAGTAAGCTAAATCCCGACGTAGAGGCCAACGCACGTCCAGATGTAGAGCTGAAAGTAAGCTAAATCCCGACTTAGAGCCCAACGCACGTCCCGACGTAGAGCCCAACGCACGTCCCGACGTAGAGCCCAACGCACGTCCCGACGTAGAGCTGAAAGTAAGCTAAATCCCAACGTAGAGCCCAACGAACGTCCCGACGTAGAGCCCAACGCACGTCCCGACGTAGCGCCCAACGCACGTCCCGACGTAGAGCCCAACGCACGTCCCGACGTGGAGGTGAAAGTAAGCTAAATCCCGACGTAGAGGCCAACGCACGTCCCGACGTAGAGCCCAACGCGCGTCCCGACGTGGAGCTGAAAGTAAGCTAAATCCCGACGTAGAGGCCAACGCACGTCCCACGTAGAGCCCAACGCACGTCCCGATGTAGAGCCCAACGCACGTCCCGACGTAGAGGCCAACGCACGTCCCGACGTAGAGCCCAAAGCACGTCCCGACGTAGAGCTGAAAGTAAGCTAAATCCCGACGTGGAGCCCAACGCACGTCCCAACGTAGAGCCCAACGCACGTCCCGACGTAGAGCCCAACGCACGTCCCGACGTAGCGCCCAACGCACGTCCCGATGTAGAGCCCAACGCACGTCCCGACGTAGAGGCCAACGCACGTCCCGACGTAGAGCCCAAAGCACGTCCCGACGTAGAGCTGAAAGTAAGCTAAATCCCGACGTGGAGCCCAACGCACGTCCCAACGTAGAGCCCAACGCACGTCCCGACGTAGAGCCCAACGCACGTCCCGACGTAGCGCCCAACGCACGTCCCGACGTAGAGCTGAAAGTTAGCTAACTACAGACGTAGAGCCCAACGCACGTCCCGACGTAGAGCTGAAAGTAAGCTAAATCCCGACGTAGAGGCCAACGCACGTCCAGATGTAGACCTGAAAGTAAGCTAAATCCCGACTTAGAGCCCAACGCACGTCCCGACGTAGAGCCCAACGCACGTCCCGACGTAGAGCCCAACGCACGTCCAGACGTAGAGCTAAAAGTAAGCTAAATCCTGACGTAGAGGCCAACGCAAGTCCCGACGTAGAGCTGAAAGTAAGCTAAATCCCGACGTAGAGCCCAACGCACGTCCCGACGTAGAGCCCAACGCACGTCGCGACGTAGAGCCCAACGCACGTCCCGACGTAGAGCTGAACGTTGGACAACTACAGACGTAGAGCCCAACGCACGTCCCGACGTAGAGCCCAACGCACGTCCCGACGAAGAGCTGAAAGTTAGCTAACTACAGACGTAGAGCCCAACGCACGTCCCGACGAAGAGCCCAACGCACGTCCCGACGTAGAGCTGAAAGTAAGCTAAATCCCGACGTAGAGCCCAACGCACGTCCCGACGTAGAGCTGAAAGTTAGCTAACTACAGACGTAGAGCCAACGCACGTCCCGACGTAGAGCTGAAAGTTACCTAACTACAGACGTAGAGCGCAAAGCACGTCCCGACGTAGAGCCCAACGCACGTCCCGACGTAGAGCCCAACGCACGTCCCGACGTAGAGCCAAACGCACGTCCCGACGTAGAGCTGAAAGTAAGCTAAATCCCGACGTAGAGGCCAACGCACGTCCCGACGTAGAGCTGAAAGTAAGCTAAAACCCGACGTAGACCCCAACGCACGTTCCGACGTAGAGCTGAAAGTAAGCTAAATCCCGACGTAGAGGCCAACGCACGTCCCGACGTAGAGGCCAACGCACGTCCCGACGTAGAGCTGAAAGTAAGCTAAATCCCGAAGTAGAGGCCAACGCACGTCCCGACGTAGACGCCAACGCACGTCCCGACGTAGAGCTGAATTAGGCTAAATCCCGACGTAGAGGCCAACGCACGTCCCGACGTAGAGCCCAACGCACGTCCCGACGTAGAGCCCAACGCACGTCCCGACGTAGAGCTGAAAGTAAGCTAAATCCCAACGTAGAGCCCAACGAACGTCCCGACGTAGAGCCCAACGCACGTCCCGACGTAGCGCCCAACGCACGTCCCGACGTAGAGCCCAACGCACGTCCCGACGTGGAGGTGAAAGTAAGCTAAATCCCGACGTAGAGGCCAACGCACGTCCCGACGTAGAGCCCAACGCGCGTCCCGACGTGGAGCTGAAAGTAAGCTAAATCCCGACGTAGAGGCCAACGCACGTCCCACGTAGAGCCCAACGCACGTCCCGATGTAGAGCCCAACGCACGTCCCGACGTAGAGGCCAACGCACGTCCCGACGTAGAGCCCAAAGCACGTCCCGACGTAGAGCTGAAAGTAAGCTAAATCCCGACGTGGAGCCCAACGCACGTCCCAACGTAGAGCCCAACGCACGTCCCGACGTAGAGCCCAACGCACGTCCCGACGTAGCGCCCAACGCACGTCCCGATGTAGAGCCCAACGCACGTCCCGACGTAGAGGCCAACGCACGTCCCGACGTAGAGCCCAAAGCACGTCCCGACGTAGAGCTGAAAGTAAGCTAAATCCCGACGTGGAGCCCAACGCACGTCCCAACGTAGAGCCCAACGCACGTCCCGACGTAGAGCCCAACGCACGTCCCGACGTAGCGCCCAACGCACGTCCCGACGTAGAGCTGAAAGTTAGCTAACTACAGACGTAGAGCCCAACGCACGTCCCGACGTAGAGCTGAAAGTAAGCTAAATCCCGACGTAGAGGCCAACGCACGTCCAGATGTAGACCTGAAAGTAAGCTAAATCCCGACTTAGAGCCCAACGCACGTCCCGACGTAGAGCCCAACGCACGTCCCGACGTAGAACCCAACGCACGTCCAGACGTAGAGCTAAAAGTAAGCTAAATCCTGACGTAGAGGCCAACGCAAGTCCCGACGTAGAGCTGAAAGTAAGCTAAATCCCGACGTAGAGCCCAACGCACGTCCCGACGTAGAGCCCAACGCACGTCGCGACGTAGAGCCCAACGCACGTCCCGACGTAGAGCTGAACGTTGGACAACTACAGACGTAGAGCCCAACGCACGTCCCGACGTAGAGCCCAACGCACGTCCCGACGAAGAGCTGAAAGTTAGCTAACTACAGACGTAGAGCCCAACGCACGTCCCGACGAAGAGCCCAACGCACGTCCCGACGTAGAGCTGAAAGTAAGCTAAATCCCGACGTAGAGCCCAACGCACGTCCCGACGTAGAGCTGAAAGTTAGCTAACTACAGACGTAGAGCCCAACGCACGTCCCGACGTAGAGCTGAAAGTTACCTAACTACAGACGTAGAGCGCAAAGCACGTCCCGACGTAGAGCCCAACGCACGTCCCGACGTAGAGCCCAACGCACGTCCCGACGTAGAGCCAAACGCACGTCCCGACGTAGAGCTGAAAGTAAGCTAAATCCCGACGTAGAGGCCAACGCACGTCCCGACGTAGAGCTGAAAGTAAGCTAAAACCCGACGTAGACCCCAACGCACGTTCCGACGTAGAGCTGAAAGTAAGCTAAATCCCGACGTAGAGGCCAACGCACGTCCCGACGTAGAGGCCAACGCACGTCCCGACGTAGAGGCCAACGCACGTCCCGACTTAGAGGCCAACGCACGTCCCGACGTAGAGGCCAACGCACGTCCCGACGTAGAGGACAACGCACGTCCCGACGTAGAGGCCAACGCACGTCCCGACGTAGAGCTGAAAGTAAGTTAAATCCCGACGTAGAGCCCAACGCACGTCCCGACGTAGAGCCCAACGCACGTCCCGATGTAGCGCCCAACGCACGTCCCGACGTAGAGCTGAAAGTAAGCTAAATCCCGACGTAGAAGCCAACGCACGTCCCGATTTAGAGGCCAAAGCACGTCCCGACTTAGAGGTAAACGCACGTCCCGACGTAGAGGCCAACGCACGTCCCGACGTAGAGCTGAAAGTAAGCTAAATCCCGACGTAGAGCCCAACGCACGTCCCGACGTAGAGCCCAACGCACGTCCCGACGTAGCGCCCAACGCACGTCCCGACGTAGAGCTGAAAGTTAGCTAACTACAGACGTAGAGCCCAACGCACGTCCCGACGTAGAGCCCAACGCACGTCCCGACGTAGAGCTAAAAGTAAGCTAAATCCCGACGTAGAGCCCAACACACGTCCCGACGTAGAGCTGAAAGTAAGCTAAATCCCGACGTAGAGGCCGACGCACGTCCCGACGTAGAGGCCAACGCACGTCCCGACGTAGAGCTGAAAGTAAGCTAAATCCCGACGTAGAGCCCAACGCACGTCCCGACGTAGAGCCCAACGCACGTCCCGACGTAGAGCCCACCGCACGTCCCGACGTAGAGCCCAAGGCACGTCCCGACGTAGAGCTGAAAGTAAGCTAAATCCCGACGTAGCGCCCAACGCACGTCCCGACGTAGCGCCCAACGCACGTCCCGACGTAGAGCTGAAAGTAAGCTAAATCCCGACGCAGAGGCCAACGCACGTCCCGACGTACAGGCCAACGCACGTCCCGACCTAGAGGCCAACGCACGTCCCGACGTAGAGGCCAACGCACGTCCCGACGTAGAGCTGAAAGTTAGCTAACTTCAGACGTAGAGCCCAACGCACGTCCCGACGTAGAGCCCAACGCACGTCCCGACGTAGCGCCCAACGCACGTCCCGAAGTAGAGCTGAAAGTTAGCTAACTACAGACATAGAGCTCAACGCACGTCCCGACGTAGAGCAGAAAGTTAGCTAACTACAGACATAGAGCCCAACGCACGTCCCGACGTAGAGCCCAACGCACGTCCCGACGTAGAGCCCAACGCACGTCCCGACGTAGAGCTGAAAGTAAGCTAAAACCCGACGTAGAGCCCAACGCGCGTCCCGACGTAGAGCTGAAAGTAAGCTAAATCCCGACGTAGAGACCAACGCACGTCCCGACGTAGAGGCCAACGCACGTCCCGACGTAGAGCTGAAAGTAAGCTAAATCCCGAAGTAGAGGCCAACGCACGTCCCGACGTAGAGCCCAACGCACGTCCCGACGTAGAGCTGAAAGTAAGCTAAATCCCGACGTAGAGCCCAACGCACGTCCCGACGTAGAGCCCAACGCACGTCCCGACGTATAGCTGAAAGTAAGCTAAATCCCGACGTAGAGGCCAACGCACGTCCCGACGTAGAGGCCAACGCACGTCCCGACTTAGAGGCCAACGCACGTCCCGACGTAGAGGCCAACGCACGTCCCGACGTAGAGCTGAAAGTAAGTTAAATCCCGAAGTAGAGCCCAACGCACGTCCCGACGTAGAGCCCAACGCACGTCCCGACGTAGCGCCCAACGCACGTCCTGACGTAGAGCTGAAAGTTAGCTAACTACAGACGTAGAGCCCAACGCACGTCCCGACGTAGAGCTGAAAGTTACCTAACTACAGACGTAGAGCCCAACGCACGTCCCGACGTAGAGCCCAACGCACGTCCCGTCGTAGAGCCAAACGCACGTCCCGACGTAGAGCTGAAAGTAAGCTAAATCCCGACGTAGAGGCCAACGCACGTCCCAACGTAGAGCTGAAAGTAAGCTAAATCCCGACGTAGAGCCCAACGCACGTCCCGACGTAGAGCCCAACGCATGTCCCGACGTAGAGCTGAAAGTTAGCTAAATCCTGACGTAGAGCCCAACGCACGTCCCGACGTAGAACCCAACGCACGTCCCGACGTAGAGCCCAACGCACGTCCCGACGTAGAGCTGAAAGTTAGCTAACTACAGACGTAGAGCCCAACGCACGTCCCGACGTAGAGCCCAACGCACGTCCCGACGTAGAGCTGAAAGTAAGCAAAATCCCGACGTAGAGGCCAACGCACGTCCCGACGTAGAGGCCAGCGCACGTCCCGACGTAGAGGCCAGCGCACGTCCCGACGTAGAGGCCTGCACACGTCCCGACGTAGAGGCCAGCGCACGTCCCGACGTAGAGCCCAACGCATGTCCCGACGTAGAGCTTAACGTAAGCTAAATCCCGACGTAGAGCCCAACGCACGTCCCGACGTAGAGCCCAACGCACGTCCCGACGTAGAGCTGAAAGTAAGCTAAATCCCGACGTAGAGCCCAACGCACGTCCCGACATAGCGCCCAACGCACGTCCCGACGTAGAGCTGAAAGTTAGCTAACTACAGACGAAGAGCCCAACGCGCGTCCCGACGTAGAGCTGAAAGTTAGCTAACTACAGACGTAGAGCCCAACGCGCGTCCCGACGTAGAGCCCAGCGCGTGTCCCGACGTAGAGCTCAACGCACGTCCCGACGTAGAGCCCAACGCACGTCCCGACGTAGATCTGAAAGTAAGCTAAATCCCGACGTAGAGGCCAACGCACGTCCCGACGTAGAGGCCAACGCACGTCCCGAAGTAGAGGCCAACGCACGTCCCGACGTAGAGCTGAAATTAAGCTAAATCCCGACGTAGAGCCCAACGCACGTCCCGACGTAGAGCCCAACGCACGTCCCGACGTAGAGCCCAACGCACGTCCCGACGTAGCGCCCAACGCACGTCCCGACGTAGCGCCCAACGCACGTCCCGACGTAGAGCTGAAAGTTAGCTAACTACAGACGTAGAGCCCAACGCACGTCCCGACGTAGAGCAGAAAGTTAGCTAACTACAGACGTAGAGCCCAACGCACGTCCCGACGTAGAGCCCGACGTAGAGCCCAACGCACGTCCCGACGTAGAGCCCAACGCACGTCCCGACGTAGCGCCCAACGCACGTCCCGACGTAGAGCTGAAAGTTAAATCCCGACGTAGAGGCCAACGCACGTCCCGACGTAGAGGCCAACAGACGTCCCGACGTAGAGCCCAACAGACGTCCCGACGTAGAGCCCAACAGACGTCCCGACTTAGAGGCCAACGCACGTCCCGACGTAGAGCTGAAAGTAAGCTAAATCCCGACGTAGAGGCCAACGCACGTCCCGACGTAGAGGCCAACGCACGTCCCGACGTAGAGCTGAAAGTAAGCTAAATCCCGACGTAGAGGCCAACGCACGTCCCGACGTAGAGGCCAGCACACGTCCCGACGTAGAGGCCAGCACACGTCCCGACGTAGAGGCCAGCGCACGTCCCGACGTAGAGCTTAATGTAAGCTAAATCCCGACGTAGAGCCCAACGCACGTCCCGACGTAGAGCCCAACGCACGTCCCGACGTAGAGCTGAAAGTAAGCTAAATCCCGACGTAGAGCCCAACGCACGTCCCGACGTAGCGCCCAACGCACGTCCCGACGTAGAGCTGAAAGTTAGCTAACTACAGACGTAGAGCCCAACGCACGTCCCGACGTAGAGCTGAAAGTTAGCTAACTACAGACGAAGAGCCCAACGCGCGTCCCGACATAGAGCCCAACGTGTGTCCCGACATAGAGCTCAACGCACGTCCCGACGTAGAGCTGAAAGTAAGCTAAATCCCGACGTAGAGGCCAACGCACGTCCCGAAGTAGAGGTCAACGCACGTCCCGAAGTAGAGGCCAACGCACGTCCCGACGTAGAGCTGAAATTAAGCTAAATCCCGACGTAGAGCCCAACGCACGTCCCGACGTAGAGCTGAAAGTAAGCTAAATCCCGAAGTAGAGCCCAACGCACGTCCCGACGTAGAGCTGAAAGTAAGCTAAATCCCGATGTAGAGGCCAACGCACGTCCCGACGTAGAGGCCAACGCACGTCCCGACCTAGAGGCCAACGCACGTCCCGACGTAGAGCCCAACGCAGGTCCCGACGTAGAGCTGAAAGTAAGCTAAATCCCGACGTAGAGCCCAACGCACGTCCCGACGTAGAGCCCAACGCACGTCCCGACGTAGCGCCCAACGCACGTCCCGACGTAGAGCTGAAGTTAGCTAACTACAGACGAAGAGCCCAACGCGCGTCCCGACGTAGAGCTGAAAGTTAGCTAACTACAGACATAGAGCCCAACGCACGTCCCGACGTAGAGCCCAACGCACGTCCCGACGTAGAGCCCAACGCACGTCCCGACGTAGAGCTGAAAGTAAGCTAAAACCCGACGTAGAGCCCAACGCACGTCCCGACGTAGAGCTGAAAGTAAGCTAAATCCCGACGTAGAGCCCAACGCACGTCCCGACGTAGAGCCCAACGCACGTCCCGACGTAGAGCTGAAAGTAAGCTAAATCCCGACGTAGAGCCCAACGCACGTCCCGACGTAGAGCTGAAAGTAAGCTAAAACCCGATGTAGAGGCCAACGCACGTCCCGACGTAGAGGCCAACGCACGTCCCGACTTAGAGGCCAACGCACGACCCGACGTAGAGGCCAACGCACGTCCCGACGTAGAGGACAACGCACGTCCCGACGTAGAGGCCAACGCACGTCCCGACGTAGAGCTGAAAGTAAGTTAAATCCCGACGTAGAGCCCAACGCACGTCCCGACGTAGAGCCCAACGCACGTCCCGACGTAGCGCCCAACGCACGTCCCGACGTAGAGCTGAAAGTAAGTTAAATCCCGACGTAGAGGCCAACGCACGTCCCGACTTAGAGGCCAACGCACGTCCCGACTTAGAGGCCAACGCGCGTCCCGACGTAGAGGCCAACGCACGTCCCGACGTAGAGCTGAAAGTAAGCTAAATCCCGACGTAGAGCCCAACGCACGTCCCGACGTAGAGCCCAACGCACGTCCCGACGTAGAGCCCAACGCACGTCCCGACGTAGAGCTGAAAGTTAGCTAACTACAGACGTAGAGCCCAACGCACGTCCCGACGTAGAGCCCAACGCACGTCCCGACGTAGAGCTAAAAGTAAGCTAAATCCCGACATAGAGCCCAACACAAGTCCCGACGTAGAGCTGAAAGTAAGCTAAATCCCGACGTAGAGGCCAACGCACGTCCCGACGTAGAGGCCAACGCACGTCCCGACGTAGAGCTGAAAGTAAGCTAAATCCCGACGTAGAGGCCAACGCACGTCTCGACGTAGAGGCCAACGCACGTCCCGACGTAGAGCTGAAAGTAAGCTAAATCCCGACGTAGAGCCTACCGCACGTCCCGACGTAGAGCCCAATGCACGTCCCGACGTAGAGCTGAAAGTAAGCTAAATCCCGACGTAGCGCCCAACGCACGTCCCGACGTAGCGCCCAACGCACGTCCCGACGTAGAGGTGAAAGTAAGCTAAATCCCGACGCAGAGGCCAACGCACGTCCCGACGTAGAGGCCAACGCACGTCCCGACCTAGAGGCCAACGCACGTCCCGACGTAGAGCCCAACGCACGTCCCGACGTAGAGCTGAAAGTAAGCTAAATCCCGACGTAGAGCCCAACGCACGTCCCGACGTAGAGCCCAACGCACGTCCCGACGTAGCGCCCAACGCACGTCCCGACGTAGAGCTGAAAGTTAGCTAACTACAGACATAGAGCCCAACGCACGTCCCGACGTAGAGCAGAAAGTTAGCTAACTACAGACATAGAGCCCAACGCACGTCCCGACGTAGAGCCCAACGCACGTCCCGACGTAGAGCCCAACGCACGTCCCGACGTAGAGCTGAAAGTAAGCTAAAACCCGACGTAGAGCCCAACGCACGTCCCGACGTAGAGCTGAAAGTAAGCTATATCCCGACGTAGAGACCAACGCACGTCCCGACGTAGAGGCCAACGCACGTCCCAACGTAGAGCTGAAAGTAAGCTAAATCCCGAAGTAGAGCCCAACGCACGTCCCGACGTAGAGCCCAACGCACGTCCCGACGTAGAGCTGAAAGTAAGCTAAATCCCGACGTAGAGCCCAACGCACGTCCCGACGTAGAGCCCAACGCACGTCCCGACGTAGAGCTGAAAGTAAGCTAAATCCCGACGTAGAGGCCAACGCACGTCCCAACGTAGAGCTGAAAGTTAGCTAAATACAGACGAATTGCCCAACGCGCGTCCAGACGTAGAGCTGAAAGTTAGCTAACTACAGACGTAGAGCCCAACGCGCGTCGCGACGTAGAGCCCAACGCGTGTCCCGATGTAGAGCCCAACGCACGTCCCGACGTAGAGCCCAACGCACGTCCCGACGTAGAGCTGAAAGTAAGCTAAATCCCGACGTAGAGGCCAACGCACGTCCCGACGTAGAGCCGAACGCACGTCCCGACGTAGAGGCCAACGCACGTCCCGACGTAGAGGACAACGCACGTCCCGACGTAGAGCTGAAACTTAGCTAACTACAGACGTAGAGCCCAACGCACGTCCCGACGTAGAGCCCAACGCACGTCCGAACGTAGAGCTGAAAGTAAGCTAAATCCCGACGTAGAGCCCAACGCACGTCGCGACGTAGAGCCCAACGCACGTCCCGACGTAGAGCCCACCGCACGTCCCGACGTAGAGCCCAACGCACGTCCCGACGTAGAGCTGAAAGTAAGCTAAATCCCGACGTAGCGCCCAACGCACGTCCCGACGTAGCGCCCAACGCACATCCCGACGTAGCGCCCAACGCACGTCCCGACGTAGAGCTGAAAGTAAGCTAAATCCCGACGTAGAGGCCAACGCACGTCCCGACGTAGAGGCCAAAGCACGTCCCGACGTAGAGCCCAACGCACGTCCCGACGTAGAGCTGAAAGTAAGCTAAATCCCGACGTAGAGCCCAACGCACGTCCCGACGTAGAGCCCAACGCACATCCCGACGTAGAGCCCAACGCACGTCCCGACGTAGCGCCAAACGCACGTCCCGACGTAGAGCTGAAAGTTAGCTAACTACAGACGTAGAGCCCAACGCACGTCCCGACGTAGAGCCCAACGCACGTCCCGACGTAGAGGCCAACACACGTCCCGACGTAGAGCTGAAAGTAAGCTAAATCCCGACGTAGAGCCCAACGCACGTCCCGACGTAGAGCCCAACGCACGTCCCGACGTAGAGCTGAAACTTAGCTAACTACAGACGTAGAGCCCAACGCACGTCCCGACGTAGAGCCCAACGCACGTCCCGACGTAGAGCTTAATGTAAGCTAAATCCCGACGTAGAGCCCGACGCACGTCCCGACGTAGAGCCCAAAGCACGTCCCGACGTACAGCCCAACGCACGTCCCGACGTAGAGCTGAAAGTAAGCTAAATCCCGACGTAGCGCCCAACGCACGTCCCGACGTAGCGCCCAACGCACGTACCGACGTAGAGCTGAAAGTTAGCTAACTACAGACGTAGAGCCCAACGCACGTCCCGACGTAGAGCTGAAAGTTAGCTAACTACAGACGAATTGCCCAACGAGCGTCCAGACGTAGAGCTGAAAGTTAGCTAACTACAGACGTAGAGCCCAACGCGCGTCCCGACGTAGAGCACCACGCGTGTCCCGACGTAGAGCCCAACGCACGTCCCGACGTAGAGCCCAACGCACGTCCCGACGTAGAGCTGAAAGTAAGCTAAATCCCGACGTAGAGGCCAACGCACGTCCCGACGTAGAGCCCAACGCACGTCCCGACGTAGAGGCCAACGCACGTCCCGACGTAGAACTGAAAGTAAGCTAAATCCCGACGTAGAGCCCAACGCAGGTCCCGACGTAGAGGCCAACGCACGTCCCGACGTAGAGGCCAACGCACGTCCCGACGTAGAGGACAACGCACGTCCCGACGTAGAGCTGAAAGTAAGCTAAATCCCGACGTAGAGCCCAACGCACGTCCCGACGTAGAGGCCAACGCAAGTCCCGACGTAGAGGCCAACGCACGTCCCGACGTAGAGGCCAACGCACGTCCCGACGTAGAGCTGAAAGTAAGCTAAATCCCGACGTAGAGCCCAACGCACGTCCCGACGTAGAGCCCAGCGCACGTCCCGACGTACATCCCACCGCACGTCCCGACGTAGAGCCCAACGCACGTCCCGACGTAGAGCTGAAAGTAAGCTAAAACCCGACGTAGAGCCCAACGCACGTCCCGACGTAGCGCCCAACGCACGTCCCGACGTAGCGCCCAACGCACGTCCCGACGTAGAGCTGAAAGTAAGCTAAATCCCGACGTAGAGGCCAACGTACGTCCCGACGTAGAGCCCAACGCACGTCCCGACGTAGAGCGGAAAGTAAGCTAAATCCCGACGTAGAGCCCAACGCACGTCCCGACGTAGAGCCCAACGCACGTCCCGACATAGAGCTGAAAGTTAGCTAAATCCCGACGTAGAGCCCAACGCACGTCCCGACGTAGAGCCCAACGCACGTCCCGACGTAGAGCCCAACGCACGTCCCGACGAAGACCTGAAAGTAAGCTAAATCCTGACTTAGAGCCCAACGCACGTCCCGACGTAGAGCTGAAAGTAAGCTAAAATCCCGACGTAGAGGGCAACGCACGTCCCGACGTAGAGGCCAGCGCACGTCCCGACGTAGCGCCCAACGCACGTCCCGATGTAGAGCTGAAAGTAAGCTAAATCCCGACGTAGAGCCCAACGCACGTCCCGACGTAGAGCCCAACGCACGTCCCGACGTAGAGCCCAACGCACGTCCCGACGTAGAGCTGAAAGTTAGCTAACTACAGACGTAGAGCCCAACGCACGTCCCGACGTAGAGCCCAACGCACGTCCCGACGTAGAGCCCAACGCACGTCCCGACGTAGAGCGGAAAGTAAGCTAAATCCCGACGTAGAGCCCAACGCACGTCCCGACGTAGAGCCCAACGCACGTCCCGACGTAGAGATGAAAGTTAGCTAAATCCCGACGTAGAGGCCAACGCACGTCCCGACGTAGAGCCCAACGCACGTCCCGACATAGAGCCCAACGCACGTCCCGACGAAGACCTGAAAGTAAGCTAAATCCTGACGTAGAGCCCAACGCACGTCCCCACGTAGAGCTGAAAGTAAGCTAAATCCCGACGTAGAGGGCAATGCACGTCCCGACGTAGAGGCCAGCGCACGTCCCAACGTAGCGCCCAACGCACGTCCCGATGTAGAGCTGAAAGTAAGCTAAATCCCGACGTAGAGCCCAACGCACGTCCCGACGTAGAGCCCAACGCACGTCCCGACGTAGCGCCCAACGCACGTCCCGACGAAGAGCTGAAAGTTAGCTAACTACAGACGTAGAGCCCAACGCACGTCCCGACGTAGAGCCCAACACACATCCCGACGTAGAGCTGAAAGTTAGCTAACTACAGACGTAGAGCCCAACGCACGTCCCTACGTAGAGCTGAAAGTTAGCTAACTACAGACGTAGAGCCCAAAGCACGTCCCGACGTAGAGTCCAACGCACGTCCCGACGTAGAGCCCAACGAACGTCCCGACGTGGAGCTCAAAGTAAGCTAAATCCCGACGTAGAGCCCAACGCACGTCCCGATCTAGAGCCCAACGCACGTCCCGACGTAGAGCCCAACGCACGTCCCGATGTAGAGCTGAAAGTAAGCTAAATCCCGACGTAGAGGCCAACGCACGTCCCGACGTAGAGGCCAACGCACGTCCCGACGTAGAGGCCAACGCACGTCCCGACGACGAGCCCAACGCACGTCCCGACGTAGCGCCCAACGCACGTCCCAACGTAGAGCTGAAATTTAGCTAACTACAGACGTAGAGCCCAACGCACGTCCCGACGTAGAGCTGAAAGTTAGCTAACTACAGACGTACAGCCCAACACACGTCCCGACGTAGAGCTGAAAGTAAGCTAAATCACGACGTAGAGGCCAACGCACGTCCCGACGTAGAGGCCAACGCACGTCCCGACGTAGAGCTGAAAGTAAGCTAAATCCCGACGCAGAGGCCAACGCACGTCCCGACGTAGAGCCCAACGCACGTCCCGACGTAGAGCTGGAAGTAAGCTAAATCCCGACGTAGAGCCCAACGCACGTCCCGACGTAGAGCCCAACGCACGTCCCGACGTAGAGCCCACTGTACGTCCCGACGTAGAGCCCAACGCACGTCCCGACGTAGAGCTGAAAGTAAGCTAAATCCCGACGTAGCGCCCAACGCACGTCCCGACGTAGCGCCCAACGCACGTCCCGACATAGAGCTGAAAGTAAGCTAAATCCCGACGCAGAGGCCAACGCACGTCCCGACGTAGAGGCCAACGCACGTCCCGACGTAGAGGTCAACGCACGTCCCGACGTAGAGCTGAAAGTAAGCTAAATCCCGACGTAGAGCCCAACGCACGTCCCGACGTAGAGCCCAACGCATGTCCCGACGTAGAGCCCAACGCACGTCCCGACGTAGAGCTGAAAGTAAGCTAAATCCCGACGTAGAGCACAACGCACGTTCCGACGTAGAGCTGAAAGTAAGGTAAATCCCGACGTAGCGCCCAACGCACGTCCCGACGTAGAGCTGAAAGTAAGCTAAATCCCGACGTAGCGCCCAACGCACGTCCCGACGTAGAGCCCAACGCACGTCCCGACGTAGAGCCCAACGCACGTCCCGACGTAGAGCTGAAACTTAGCTAACTACAGACGTAGAGCCCAACGCACGTCCCGACGTAGAGGCCAACGCACGTCGCGACGTAGAGCTGAAAGTAAGCCAAATCCCGACGTAGAGCCCAACGCACGTCCCGACATAGAAATGAAAGTAAGCTAAATCCCGACGTAGAGGCCAACGCACGTCCCGACGTAGAGGCCAACGCGCGTCCCGACGTAGAGCTGAAAGTAAGCTAAATCCCGACGTAGAGGCCAACGCACGTCCCGACGTAGAGGCCAACGCACGTCCCGACGTAGAGGCCAACGCACGTCCCGACTTAGAGCTTAAAGTATGCTAAATCCCGACGTAGAGCCCAACGCACGTCCCGACGTAGAGCCCAACGCACGTCCCGACGTAGAGCTGAAAGTAAGCTAAATCCCGACGTAGCGCCCAACGCACGTCCCGACGTAGAGCTAAAAGTTAGCTAACTACAGACGTAGAGCCCAACGCGCGTCCCGACGTAGAGCCCAACACGCGTCCCGACGTAGAGCCCAACGAGCGTCCCGACGTAGTGCCCAACGCACGTCCCGACGTGGAGCTGAAAGTAAGCTAAATCCCGACGTAGAGCCCAAAGCACGTCCCGACGTAGCGCCCAACGCACGTCCCGACGTAGAGCCGAAAGTTAGCTAACTACAGACGTAGAGCCCAACGCACGTCCCGACGTAGAGCCCAACGCACGTCCCGTGTAGAGCTGAAACTAAGCTAAATCCCGACGTAGAGGCCAACGCACGTCCCGACGTAGAGCTGAAAGTAAGATAAATCCCGACGTAGAGCCCAACGCACGTCCCGACGTAGAGCCCCACGCACGTCCCGACGTAGCGCCCAACGCACGTCCCGACATAGAGCTGAAAGTTAGCTAACTACAGACGTAGAGCCCAACGCACGTCCCGACGTAGAGCTGAAAGTAAGCTAAATCCCGACGTAGAGCCAAACGCACGTCCCGACGTAGAGCCCAACGCACGTCCCGACGTAGAGGTGAAAGTAAGCTAAATCCCGACGTAGAGCCCAACGCACGTCCCGACGTAGAGCTAAAAGTAAGCTAAATCCCGACGTAGAGCTGAAAGTAAGCTAAATCCCGACGTAGAGCCCAACGCACGTCCCGACGTAGAGCCCAACACACGTCCCGACGTAGAGCCCAAAGCACGTCCCGACGTAGAGCTGAAAGTTGGCTAACTACAGACGTAGAGCCCAACGCACGTCCCGACGTAGAGCCCAACGCACGTCCCGACGTAGAGCTGAAAGTAAGCTAAATCCCGACGTAGAGGCCAACGCACGTCCCGACGTAGAGCTGAAAGTAAGCTAAATCCCGACGTAGAGGCCAACGCACGTCCCGACGTAGAGCTGAAAGTAAGCTAAACCCGACGTAGAGCCCAACGCACGTCCCGATGTAGAGCCCAACGCACGTCCCGACGTAGAGCCCAACGCACGTCCAGACGTAGAGCTGAAAGTTGGCTAACTACAGACGTAGATCCAACGCACGTCCCGACGTAGAGCCCAACGCACGTCCCGATGTAGAGCTCAAGGTTAGCGAACTACAGACGTAGAGCCCAACGCACGTCCCGACGTAGAGCCCAACGCACGTCCCGACGTAGAGCCCAACGCACGTCCCGACGTAGAGCCCAACGCACGTCCCGACGTAGAGCTGAAAGTAAGCTAAATCCCAACGTAGAGCCCAACGCACGTCCCGACGTAGAGCTGAAAGTAAGCTAAATCCCGACGTAGAGGCCAACACACGTCCCGACGTAGAGGCCAACGCACGTCCCGACGTAGAGGCCAACGCACGTCCCGACGTAGAGCTGAAAGTAAGCTAAATCCCGACGTAGAGGCCAACGCACGTCCCGACGTAGAGCCCAACGCACGTCTCGACGTAGAGCCCAACGCACGTCCCGACGTAGAGCTGAAAGTAAGCTAATTCCCGACGTAGAGCCCAACGCACGTCCCGACGTAGAGCCCAACGCACGTCCCGACGTAGAGCCCAACGCACGTCCCGACTTAGAGCCCAACGCACGTCCCGACGTAGAGCTGAAAGTTAGCTAACTACAGACGAATAGCCCAACGCGCGTCCCGACGTAGAGCTGAAAGTTAGCTAACTACAGACGTACAGCCCAACGCGCGTCCCGACGTAGAGCTGAAAGTTAGCTAACTACAGACGTACAGCCCAACGCGCGTCCCGACGTAGAGTCCAACGCACGTCCCGACGTAGACCCCAACGCACGTCCCGACGTAGAGCTGAAAGTAAGCTAAATCCTGACGTAGAGGCCAACGCACGTCCCGACGTAGAGCTGAAAGTAAGCTAAATCCCGACGTAGAGCCCAACGCACGTCCCGACGTAGAGCCCAACGCACGTCCCGACGTAGAGCCCAACGCATGTCCTGACGTAGAGCTGAAAGTTGGCTAACTACAGACGTAGAGCCCAACGCACGTCCCGACGTAGAGCCCAACGCACGTCCCGACGTAGAGCTGAAAGTTAGCTAACTATAGACGTAGAGCCCAACACACGTCCCGACGTAGAGCCCAACGCACGTCCCGACGTAGAGCCCAACGCACGTCCCGACGTAGAGCTGAAAGTAAGCTAAATCCCGACGTAGAGGCCAACGCACGTCCCGACGTAGAGCTGAAAGTAAGCTAAATCCCGACGTAGAGGCCAACGCACGTCCCGACGTAGAGCTGAAAGTAAGCTAAATCCCGACGTAGAGCCCAACGCACGTCCCGACGTAGAGCCCAACGCACGTCCCGACGTAGAGCTGAAAGTTGGCTAACTACAGACGTAGAGCCCAACGCACGTCCCGACGTACAGGCCAACGCACGTCCCGACGTAGAGCTGAAAGTAAGCTAAATCCCGACGTAGAGGCCAACGCACGTCCCGACGTAGAGCTGAAAGTAAGCTAAATCCCGACGTAGAGCCCAACGCACGTCCCGACGTAGAGCCCAACGCACGTCCCGACGTAGAGCCCAACGCACGTCCCGACGTAGAGCTGAAAGTTGGCTAACTACAGACGTAGAGCCCAACGCACGTCCCGACGTACAGGCCAACGCACGTCCTGACGTAGAGGTGAAAGTAAGCTAAATCCCGACGTAGAGGCCAACGCACGTCCCGACGTAGAGCTGAAAGTCAGCTAAATCCCGACGTAGAGGCCAACGCACGTCCCGACGTAGAGCTGAAAGTAAGCTAAATCCCGACGTAGAGCCCAATGCACGTCCCGACGTAGAGCCCAACGCACGTCCCGATGTAGAGCTGAAGGTTAGCTAACTACAGACGTAGAGCCCAACGCACGTCCCGACGTAGAGCCCAACGCACGTCCCGACGTAGAGCTGAAAGTAAGCTAAATCCCAACGTAGAGCCCAACGCACGTCCCGACGTAGAGCTGTAAGTAAGCTAAATCCCGACGTAGAGGCCAACGCAAGTCCCGACGTAGAGGCCAACGCACGTCCCGACGTAGAGCCCAACGCACGTCCCGACGTAGTGCCCAACGCACGTCCCGACGTAGCGCCCAACGCACGTCCCGACGTAGAGCTGAAAGTTAGCTAACTACAGACGTAGAGCCCAACGCACGTCCCGACGTAGAGCCCAACGCACGTCCCGACGTAGAGCTGAAAATAAGCTAAATCCCAACGTAGAGCCCAACGCAGGTCCCGACGTAGAGCCCAACGCACGTCCCGACGTAGCGCCCAACGCACGTCCCGACGTAGAGCTGAAAATTAGCTAACTACAGACGTAGGGCCCAACGCACGTCCCGACGTAGAGCTGAAAGTTAGCTAACTACAGACGTAGAGCCCAACACGCGTCCCGACGTAGAGCCCAACGCGCGTCCCGACGTAGAGCCCAACGCGCGTCCCGACGTAAAGCTGAAAGTAAGCTAAATCCCGACGTAGAGGCCAACGCACGTCCCGACGTAGAGGCCAACGCACGTCCCGACGTAGAGCTTAAAGTAAGCTAAATCCCGAAGTAGAGCCCAACGCACGTCCCGACGTAGAGCCCAACGCACGTCCAGACGTAGAGCCCAACGCACGTCCCGACGTAGAGCTGAAAGTAAGCTAAATCCCGACGTAGCGCCCAACGCACGTCCCGACGTAGAGCTAAAAGTTAGCTAACTACAGACGTAGAGCCCAACGCACGTCCCGACGCAGAGCCCAACGCATGTCCCGACGTAGCGCCCAACGCACGTCCCGACGTAGCGCCCAACGCACGTCCCGACGTAGAGCTGAAAGTTAGCTAACTACAGACGTAGGGCCCAACGCACGTCCCGACGTACAGCTGAAAGTTAGCTAACTGCAGACGTAGAGCCCAACGCGCGTCCCGACGTAGAGCCCAACGCGTGTCCCGACGTAGAGCTGAAAGTAAGCTAAATCCCGACGTAGAGGCCAACGCACGTCCCGACGTAGAGGCCAACGCACGTCCCGGCGTAGAGCTAAAAGTAAGCTAAATCCCGACGTAGAGCCCAACGCACGTCCCGACGTAGAGCCCAACGCACGTCCCGACGTAGAGCCCAACGCACGTCCCGACGTAGAGCTGAAAGTAAGCTAAATCCCGACGTAGAGGCCAACGCACGTCCCGACGTAGAGCTGAAAGTTAGCTACCTACAGACGTAGAGCCCAACGCACGTCTCGACGTAGAGCCCAACGCACGTCCCGACGTAGAGCCCAACACGCGTCCCGACGTAGAGCCCAACGCGCGTCCCGACGTGGAGCTGAAAGTAAGCTAAATCCCGACGTAGAGCCCAACGCACGTCCCGACGTAGAGCCCAACGCACGTCCCGACGTAGAGCCCAACGCACGTCCCGACGTAGAACTGAAAGTTAGCTAACTACAGACGAAGAGCCCAACGCGCGTCCCGACGTAGAGCCCAACGCACGTCCCGATGTAGAGCCCAACGCACGTCCCGACGTGGAGCTGAAAGTAAGCTAAATCCCGACGTAGAGCCCAACGCACGTCCCGACGTAGAGCCCAGCGCACGTCCCGACGTAGAGCCCAACGCACGTCCCAACGTAGAGCTGAAAGTTAGCTAACTACAGACGTAGAGCCCAACGCACGTCCCGACGTAGAGCCCAACGCACGTCCCGTCGTAGAGCTGAAAGTAAGGTAAATCCCGACGTAGAGGCCAACACACGTCCCGACGTAGAGGCCAACGCGCGTCCCGACGTAGAGCTGAAAGTAAGCTAAATCCCAACGTAGAGGCCAACGCACGTCTCGACGTAGAGGCCAACGCACGTCCCGACGTAGAGGCCAACGCACGTCCCGACGTAGAGCTGAAAGTAAGCTAAATCCCGACGTAGAGGCCAACGCAAGTCCCGACGTAGAGGCCAACGCATGTCCTGCCGTAGAGCCCATCGCACGTCCCGACGTAGTGCCCAATGCACGTCCCGACGTAGCACCCAACACACGTCCCGACGTAGAGCTGAATGTTAGCTAACTACAGACGTAGAGCCCAACGCACGTCCCGACGTAGAGCCCAACGCACGTCCCGACGTAGAGCTGAAAGTAAGCTAAATCCCGACGTAGAGACCAACGCACGTCCCGACGTAGAGCCCAACGCACGTCCCGACGTAGCGCCCAACGCACGTCCCGACGTAGAGCTGAAAGTTAGCTAATTACAGATGTAGAGCCGAACGCACGTCCCGACGTAGAGCAGAAAGTTAGCTAACTACAGACGTAGAGCCCAACGCACGTCCAGACGTAGAGCCCAACGCACGTCCCGACGTAGAGCCCAACGCGCGTCCCGACGTAGAGCCCAACGCGCGTCCCGACGTAGAGCCCAACGCGCGTACCGACGTAGAGCTGAAAGTAAGCTAAAGCCCAACGTAGAGCCCAAAGCAAGTCCCGAAGTAGAGCCCAACGGACGTCCCGACGTAGAGCCCAACGCACGTCCCGACGTAGAGCTGAAAGTAAGCTAAATCCCGACGTAGAGGCCAACGCACGTCCCGACGTAGAAGCGAACGCATGTCCTGCCGTAGAGCCCAACGCACGTCCCGACGTAGTGCCCAATGCACGTCCCGACGTAGCACCCAACACACGTCCCGACGTAGAGCTGAAAGTTAGCTAACTACAGACGTAGAGCCCAACGCACTTCCCGACGTAGAGCCCAACGCACGTCCCGACGTAGAGCTGAAAGTAAGCTAAATCCCAACGTAGAGCCCAACGCACGTCCCGACGTAGAGCCCAACGCACGTCCCGACGTAGCGCCCAACGCACGTACCGACGTAGAGCTGAAAGTTAGCTAACTACAGATATAGAGCCGAACGCACGTCCCGACGTAGAGCTGAAAGTTAGCTAACTACAGACGTAGAGCCCAACGCACGTCCCGACGTAGAGCCCAACGCGCGTCCCGACGTAGAGCCCAACGCGCGTCCCGACGTAGAGCCCAACGCGCGTACCGACGTAGAGCTGAAAGTAAGCTAAAGCCCAACGTAGAGCCCAACGCAAGTCCCGAAGTAGAGCCCAACGCACGTCACGACGTAGATCCCAACGCATGTCCCGACGTAGCGCCCAACGCACGTCCCGACGTAGATCTGAAAGTCAGCTAACTACAGACGTAGAGCCCAACGCACGTCCCGACGTAGAGCTGAAAGTAAGCTAAATCCCGACGTAGAGGCCAACGCACGTCCCGACGTAGAGCTGAAAGTAAGCTAAATCCCAACGTAGAGCCCAACGCACGTCCCGACGTAGAGCCCAACGCACGTCCCGATGTAGAGCCCAACGCACGTCCCGACGTAGAGCTGAAAGTAAGCTAAATCCCGACGTACAGGCCAACGCACTTCCCAACGTAGAGCTGAAAGTAAGCTAAATCCCGACGTAGAGCCCAACGCACGTCCCGACGTAGAGACCAACGCACGTCCCGACGTAGAGCTGAAAGTTGGCTAACTACAGACGTAGAGCCCGACACACGTCCCGACGTGGAGCCCAACGCACGTCCCGACGTAGAGCCCAACGCACGTCCCGACGTAGAGCTGAAAGTAAGCTAAATCCCGACGTAGAGGCCAACGCGCGTCCCGACGTAGAGGCCAACGCGCGTCCCGACGTAGAGCTGAAAGTAAGCTAAATCCTGACGTAGAGCCCAACGCACGTCCCGACGTACAGCCCAACGTACGTCCCGCCGTAGAGGCCAACGTACGTCCCGACGTAGAACCCAACGCACGTCCCGACGTAGAGCCCAACGCACGTCCCGAAGTAGATGCCAACGCACGTCCCGACGTAGAGCCCAAAGCACGTCCCGACGTAGAGCTGAAAGTAAGCTAAATCCCGACGTAGAGCCCAACGCACGTCCCAACGTAGAGCCCAATGCACGTCTCGACGTAGAGCCCAACGCACGTCCCGACGTAGCGCCCAACACACGTCCCGACGTAGAGCTGAAAGTTAGCTAACTACAGACGTAGAGCCCAACGCACATCCCGACGTAGAGCTGAAAGTTAGCTAACTACAGACGTAGAGCCCAACGCACGTCCCGACGTAGAGCTGAAAGTTAGCTAACTACAGACGTAGAGCCCAATGCACGTCCCGACGTAGAGCTCAAAGTTAGCTAACTACAGACGTAGAGCCCAACGCACGTCCCGACGTAGAGCTGAAAGTAAGCTAAATCCAAACGTAGAGTCCAACGCACGTCCCGACGTAGAGCTGAAAGTAAGCTAAATCCCGACGTAGAGGCCAACGCACGTCCCGACGTAGAGGCCAACGCACGTCCCGACGTAGAGCTGAAAGTAAGCTAAATCCCGACGTAGAGGCCAACGCACGTCCCAACGTAGAGGCCAACGCACGTCCTGCCGTAGAGCCCAACGCACGTCCCGACGTAGTGTCCAACGCACGTCCCGACGTAGCGCCCAACACACGTCCCGACGTAGAGCTGAAAGTTAGCTAACTACAGACGTAGAGCCCAACGCGCGTCCCGACGTAGAGCCCAACGCGCGTCCCGACGTAGAGCCCAACGCGCGTCCCGACGTAGAGCCCAACGCGCGTCCCGACGTAGAGCTGAAACTAAGCTAAATCCCAACGTAGAGCCCAACGCACGTCCCGAAGTAGAGCCCAACGCACGTCCCGACGTAGAGCCCAACGCACGTCCCGACGTAGAGCCCAACGCACGTCCCGACGTAGAGCTGAAAGTTAGCTAAATACAGACGTAGAGCCCAACGCACGTCCCGACGTAGAGCTAAAAGTTAGCTAACTACAGACTAAGAGCCCAACGCACGTACGACGTAGAGCTAAAAGTAAGCTAAATCCCGACGTAGAGGCCAACGCACGTCCCGACGTAGAGCCCAACGCACGTCCCGACGTAGAGCCCAACGCACGTCCCGACGTAGAGCTAAAAGTAAGCTAAATCCCGACGTAGAGGCCAACGCACGTCCCGACGTAGAGCTGAAAGTAAGGTAAATCCCGACGTAGAGCGCAACGCACGTCCCGACGTAGAGCCCAACGCACGTCCCGACGTAGAGCTGAAAGTTGGCTAACTACAGACGTAGAGCCCAACGCGCGTCCCGACGTAGAGCCCAACACGCGTCCCGATGTAGAGCCCAACGCGCGTCCCGACGTAGAGCCCAACGCACGTCCCGACGTAGTGCCCAACGCACGTCCCGACGTGGAGCTGAAAGTAAGCTAAATCCCGACGTAGAGCCCAACGCTCGTCCCGACGTAGAGCCCAGCGCACGTCCCGACGTAGAGCCCAACGCACGTCCCGACTTACCGCCCAACGCACGTCCCGACGTAGAGCTGAAAGTTACCTAACTACAGACGTAGAGCCCAACGCACGTCCCGACGTAGAGCCCAACGCACGTCCCGACGTAGAGCTGAAAGTAAGCTAAATCCCGACGTAGAGCCCAACGCACGTCCCGACGTAGAGCCAACCCACGTCCCGACGTAGCGCCCAACGCACGTCCCGACGTAGAGCTGAAAGTTAGCTAAATACAGACGTAGAGCCCAACGCACGTCCCGACGTAGAGCTAAAAGTTATCTAACTACAGACGTAGAGCCCAACGCATGTCCCGACGTAGAGACCAACGCACGTCCCGAGGTAGCGCCCAACGCACGTCCCGACGTAGAGCTGAAAGTTAGCTAACTACAGACGTAGAGCCCAACGCACGTCCCGACGTAGAGCTGAAAGTAAGCTAAATCCCGACGTAGAGGCCAACGCACGTCCCGACGTAGAGCTGAAAGTAAGCTAAATCCCAACGTAGAGCCCAACGCACGTCCCGACGTAGAGCCCAACGCACGTCCCGACGTAGAGCCCAACGCACGTCCCGACGTAGAGCTGAAAGTAAGCTAAATCCCGACGTAGAGGCCAACGCACGTCCCGACGTAGAGCTGAAAGTAAGCTAAATCCCGCCGTAGAGCCCAACGCACGTCCCGACGTAGAGCCCAACGCACGTCCCGACGTAGAGCTGAAAGTAGGCTAACTACAGACGTAGAGCCCAACGCGCGTCCCGACGTAGAGCCCAACACGCGTCCCGACGTAGAGCCCAACGCGCGTCCCGACGTAGAGCCCAACGTACGTCCCGACGTAGTGCCCAACGCACGGCCCGACGTGGAGCTGAAAGTAAGCTAAATCCCGACGTAGAGCCCAACGCACGTCCCGACGTAGAGCCCAGCGCACGTCCCGACATAGAGCCCAACGCACGTCCCGACTTAGCGCCCAACGCACGTCCCGACGTAGCGCGCAACGCACGTCCCGACGTAGAGCTGAAAGTTAGCGAACTACAGACGGAGAGCCCAACGCACGTCCCGACGTAGAGCCCAACGCACGTCCCGACGTAGAGCTGAAAGTAAGCTAAATCCCGACGTAGAGCCCAACGCACGTCCCGACGTAGAGCCCAACGCACGTCCCGACGTAGCGCCCAACGCACGTCCCGACGTAGAGCTGAAAGTTAGCTAAATACAGACTTAGAGCCCAACGCACGTCCCGACGTAGAGCCCAACGCACGTCCCGACGTAGAGCCCAACGCGCGTCCCGACGTGGAGCTGAAAGTAAGCTAAATCCCGAGGTAGCGCCCAACGCACGTCCCGACGTAGAGCTGAAAGTTAGCTAACTACAGACGTAGAGCCCAACGCACGTCCCGACGTAGAGCCCAACGCACGTCCCGACGTAGAGCTCAACGCACGTCCCGACGTGGAGCTGAAAGTAAGCTAAATCCCGACGTAGAGCCCAACGCACGTCCCGACGTAGAGCCCAACGCACGTCCCGACGTAGAGCTGAAAGTTAGCTAACTACAGATGAAGAGCCCAACGCGCGTCCCGACGTAGAGCTGAAAGTTAGCTAACTACAGACGTACAGCCCAACGCGCGTCCCGACGTAGAGCCCAACGCACATCCCGACGTAGAGCCCAATGCACGTCCCGACGTAGAGCCCAACGCACGTCCCGACGTAGAGCCCAACGCACGTCCCGACGTAGAGCTGAAAGTAAGCTAAATCCCGACGTAGAGCCCAACGCACGTCCCAACGTAGAGCCCAACGCACGTCTCGACGTAGAGCCCAACGCACGTCCAAACGTAGCGCCCAACGCACGTCCCGACGTAGAGCTGAAAGTTAGCTAACTACAGATGTAGAGCCCAACGCACGTCCCAACGTAGAGCTGAAAGTTAGCTAACTACATACGTAGAGCCCAATGCACGTCCCGACGTAGAGCTCAAAGTTAGCTAACTACAGACGTAGAGCCCAACACACGTCCCGACGTAGAGCCCAACGCACGTCCCGACGTAGAGCCCAACGTACGTCCCGACGTAGAGCTGAAAGTAAGCTAAATCCCGACGTAGAGGCCAACGCACGTCCCGACGTAGAGCTGCAAGTAAGCTAAATCCCGACGTAGAGCCCAACGCACGTCCCGACGTAGAGCCCAACGCACGTCCCGACGTAGAGCCCAACGCACGTCCCGACGTAGAGCTGAAAGTTGGCTAACTACAGACGTAGAGCCCAACGCACGTCCCGACGTAGAGCCCAACGCACGTCCCGATGTAGAGCTGAAGGTTAGCTAACTACAGACATAGAGCCCAACGCACGTCCCGACGTAGAGCCCAACGCACGTCCCGACGTAGAGCCCAACGCACGTCCCGACGTAGAGCTGAAAGTAAGCTAAATCCCAACGTAGAGCCCAACGCACGTCCCGACGTAGAGCTGAAAGTATGCTAAATCCCGACGTAGAGGCCAACGCACTTCCCGACGTAGAGGCCAACGCACGTCCAAACGTAGAGCTGAAAGTAAGCTAAATCCCGACGTAGAGGCCAACGCACGTCCCGACGTAGAAGCCAACGCACGTCCCGACGTAGAGGCCAACGCACGTCCCGACGTAAAGGCCAACGCACGTCCCGACGTAGAGCCCAACGCACGTCCCGACGTAGCGCCCAACGCACGTCCCGACGTAGAGCTGAAAGTTAGCTAAATCCCAACGTAGAGCCCAACGCACGTCCCGACGTAGAGCCCAACGCACGTCCCGACGTAGAGCCCAACGCACGTCCCGACGTAGCGCCCAACGCACGTCCCGACGTAGAGCTGAAAGTTAGCTAACTACAGATGTAGAGCCGAACGCACGTCCCGACGTAGAGCTGAAAGTTACCTAACTACAGACGTAGAGCCCAACGCACGTCCCGACGTAGAGCCCAACGCACGTCCCGACGTAGAGCCCAACGTGCCTCCCGACGTAGAGCCCAACGCGCGTCCCGTCGTAGAGCTGAAAGTAAGCTAAATCCCGACGTAGAGGCAAACGCACGTACCGACGTAGAGGCCAACGCACGTCCCGACGTAGAGCTGAAAGTAAGCTAAATCCCGACGTAGAGGCCAACGCACGTCCCGACGTAGAGGCCAACGCACGTCCCGACGTAGAGCTTAAAGTAAGCTAAATCCCGACGTAGAGCCCAACACACGTCCCGACGTAGAGCCCAACGCAGGTCCCGACGTAGAGCCCAACGCACGTCCCGACGTAGAGCCCAACGCACGTCCCGACGTAGAGCTGAAAGTAAGCTAAATCCCGATGTAGCGCCCAACGCACGTCCCGACGTAGCGCCCAACGCACGTCCCGACGTAGAGCCCAACGCACGTCCCGACGTAGAGCCCAACGCACGTCCCGACGTAGAGCCCAACGCACGACCCGACGTAGAGCTGAAAGTAAGCTAAATCCCAACGTAGAGCTGAAAGTAAGCTAAATCCCGACGTAGAGCCCAACGCACGTCCCGACGTAGAGCCCAACGCACGTCCCGACGTAGAGCCCAACGCACGTCCCGACGTAGCGCCCAACGCACGTACCGACGTAGAGCTGAAAGTTAGCAAAATACAGACGTAGAGCACAATGCACGTCCCGACGTAGAGCTGAAAGTTAGCTAACTACAGACGTAGAGCCCAATGCACGTCCCGACGTAGAGCTGAAAGCTAGCTAACTACAGACGTAGACCTCAACACACGTCCCGACGTAGATCCCAACGCACGTCCCGACGTATAGCCCAACGCACGTCCCGACGTAGAGCTGAAAGTAAGCTAAATCATGACGTAGAGGCCAACGCACGTCCCGACGTAGAGCTGAAAGTAAGCTAAATCCCGACGTAGAGCCCAACGCACGTCCCGACGTAGAGCCCAACGCACGTCCCGACGTAGAGCCCAACGCACGTCCCGACGTAGAGCTGAAAGTTGGCTAACTACACACGTAGAGCCCAACGCACGTCCCGACGTAGAGCCCAACGCACGTCCCGATGTAGAGCTGAAGGTTAGCTAACTACAGACGTAGAGCCCAACGCACGTCCCGACGTAGAGTCCAACGCACGTCCCGACGTAGAGCCCAACGCACGTCCCGACGTAGAGCCCAACGCACGTCCCGACGTAGAGCTGAAAGTAAGCTAAATCCCAACGTAGAGCCCAACGCACGTCCCGACGTAGAGCTGAAAGTAAGCTAAATCCCGACGTAGAGGCAAACGCACGTACCGACGTAGAGGCCAACGCACGTCCCAACGTAGAGCTGAAAGTAAGCTAAATCCCGATGTAGAGGCCAACCTACGTCCCGACGTAGAGGCCAAGGCACGTCCCGACGTAGAGGCCAACGCACGTCCCGATGTAGAGCCCAACGCACGTCCCGACGTAGAGCCCAACGCACGTCCCGACGTAGAGCCCAACGCACGTCCCGACGTAGAGCCCAACGCACGTCCCGATGTAGCGCCCAACGCACGTCCCGACGTAGAGCTGAAAGTTAGCTAACTACAGACGTAGAGCCCAACGCACGTCCCGACGTAGAGCCCAACGCACGTCCCGACTTAGAGCTGAAAGTAAGCTAAATCCCGACGTAGAGCCCAACGCACGTCCCGACGTAGAGCCCAACGCACGTCCCGACGTAGAGCACAATGCACGTCCCGACGTAGAGCCGAAAGTTAGCTAACTACAGACGTAGAGTCCAACGCACGTCCCGACGTAGAGCCGAAAGTTAGCTAACTACAGACGTAGAGCCCAACGCACGTCCCGACGTAGAGCCCAACGCACGTCCTGACGTAGAGCCCAACGCACGTCCCGACATAGAGCTGAAAGTAAGCTAAATCCCGACGTAGAGCCCAACGCACGTCCCGACGTAGAGCCCAGCGCACGTCCCGACATAGAGCCCAACGCACGTCCCGACTTAGCGCCCAACGCACGTCCCGACGTAGCGCGCAACGCACGTCCCGACGTAGAGCTGAAAGTTAGCTAACTACAGACGGAGAGCCCAACGCACGTCCCGACGTAGAGCCCAACGCACGTCCCGACGTAGAGCTGAAAGTAAGCTAAATCCCGACGTAGAGCCCAACGCACGTCCCGACGTAGAGCCCAACGCACGTCCCGACGTAGCGCCCAACGCACGTCCCGACGTAGAGCTGAAAGTTAGCTAAATACAGACTTAGAGCCCAACGCACGTCCCGACGTAGAGCCCAACGCACGTCCCGACGTAGAGCCCAACGCGCGTCCCGACGTGGAGCTGAAAGTAAGCTAAATCCCGAGGTAGCGCCCAACGCACGTCCCGACGTAGAGCTGAAAGTTAGCTAACTACAGACGTAGAGCCCAACGCACGTCCCGACGTAGAGCCCAACGCACGTCCCGACGTAGAGCTCAACGCACGTCCCGACGTGGAGCTGAAAGTAAGCTAAATCCCGACGTAGAGCCCAACGCACGTCCCGACGTAGAGCCCAACGCACGTCCCGACGTAGAGCTGAAAGTTAGCTAACTACAGACGAAGAGCCCAACGCGCGTCCCGACGTAGAGCTGAAAGTTAGCTAACTACAGACGTACAGCCCAACGCGCGTACCGACGTAGAGCCCAACGCACATCCCGACGTAGAGCCCAATGCACGTCCCGACGTAGAGCCCAACGCACGTCCCGACGTAGAGCCCAACGCACGTCCCGACGTAGACCTGAAAGTAAGCTAAATCCCGACGTAGAGCCCAACGCACGTCTCGACGTAGAGCCCAACGCACGTCTCGACGTAGAGCCCAACGCACGTCTCGACGTAGAGCCCAACGCACGTCCAAACGTAGCGCCCAACGCACGTCCCGACGTAGAGCTGAAAGTTAGCTAACTACAGATGTAGAGCCCAACGCACGTCCCGACGTAGAGCTGAAAGTTAGCTAACTACATACGTAGAGCCCAATGCACGTCCCGACGTAGAGCTCAAAGTTAGCTAACTACAGAGGTAGAGCCCAACACACGTCCCGACGTAGAGCCCAACGCACGTCCCGACGTAGAGCCCAACGTACGTCCCGACGTAGAGCTGAAAGTAAGCTAAATCCCGACGTAGAGGCCAACGCACTTCCCGACGTAGAGCTGCAAGTAAGCTAAATCCCGACGTAGAGCCCAACGCACGTCCCGACGTAGAGCCCAACGCACGTCCCGACGTAGAGCCCAACGCACGTCCCGACGTAGAGCTGAAAGTTGGCTAACTACAGACGTAGAGCCCAACGCACGTCCCGACGTAGAGCCCAACGCACGTCCCGATGTAGAGCTGAAGGTTAGCTAACTACAGACATAGAGCCCAACGCACGTCCCGACGTAGAGCCCAACGCACGTCCCGACGTAGAGCCCAACTCACGTCCCGACGTAGAGCTGAAAGTAAGCTAAATCCCAACGTAGAGCCCAACGCACGTCCCGACGTAGAGCTGAAAGTATGCTAAATCCCGACGTAGAGGCCAACGCACTTCCCGACGTAGAGGCCAACGCACGTCCAAACGTAGAGCTGAAAGTAAGCTAAATCCCGACGTAGAGGCCAACGCACGTCCCGACGTAGAAGCCAACGCACGTCCCGACGTAGAGGCCAACGCACGTCCCGACGTAAAGGCCAACGCACGTCCCGACGTAGAGCCCAACGCACGTCCCGACGTAGCGCCCAACTCACGTCCCGACGTAGAGCTGAAAGTTAGCTAAATCCCAACGTAGAGCCCAACGCACGTCCCGACGTAGAGCCCAACGCACGTCCCGACGTAGAGCCCAACGCACGTCCCGACGTAGCGCCCAACGCACGTCCCGACGTAGAGCTGAAAGTTAGCTAACTACAGACGTAGAGCCGAACGCACGTCCCGACGTAGAGCTGAAAGTTACCTAACTACAGACGTAGAGCCCAACGCACGTCCCGACGTAGAGCCCAACGCACGTCCCGACGTAGAGCCCAACGTGCCTCCCGACGTAGAGCCCAACGCGCGTCCCGTCGTAGAGCTGAAAGTAAGCTAAATCCCGACGTAGAGGCAAACGCACGTACCGACGTAGAGGCCAACGCACGTCCCGACGTAGAGCTGAAAGTAAGCTAAATCCCGACGTAGAGGCCAACGCACGTCCCGACGTAGAGGCCAACGCACGTCCCGACGTAGAGCTGAAAGTAAGCTAAATCCCGACGTAGAGCCCAACACACGTCCCGACGTAGAGCCCAACGCACGTCCCGACGTAGAGCCCAACGCACGTCCCGACGTAGAGCTGAAAGTAAGCTAAATCCCGATGTAGCGCCCAACGCACGTCCCGACGTAGCGCCCAACGCACGTCCCGACGTAGAGCCCAACGCACGTCCCGACGTAGAGCCCAACGCACGACCCGACGTAGAGCTGAAAGTAAGCTAAATCCCAACGTAGAGCTGAAAGTAAGCTAAATCCCGACGTAGAGCCCAACGCACGTCCCGACGTAGAGCCCAACGCACGTCCCGACGTAGAGCCCAACGCACGTCCCGACGTAGAGCCCAACGCACGTCCCGACGTAGCGCCCAACGCACGTACCGACGTAGAGCTGAAAGTTAGCAAAATACAGACGTAGAGCACAATGCACGTCCCGACGTAGAGCTGAAAGTTAGCTAACTACAGACGTAGAGCCCAATGCACGTCCCGACGTAGAGCTGAAAGCGAGCTAACTACAGACGTAGACCTCAACACACGTCCCGACGTAGATCCCAATGCACGTCCCGACGTATAGCCCAACGCACGTCCCGACGTAGAGCTGAAAGTAAGCTAAATCATGACGTAGAGGCCAACGCACGTCCCGACGTAGAGCTGAAAGTAAGCTAAATCCCGACGTAGAGCCCAACGCACGTCCCGACGTAGAGCCCAACGCACGTCCCGACGTAGAGCTGAAAGTTGGATAACTACACACGTAGAGCCCAACGCACGTCCCGACGTAGAGCCCAACGCACGTCCCGATGTAGAGCTGAAGGTTAGCTAACTACAGACGTAGAGCCCAACGCACGTCCCGACGTAGAGTCCAACGCACGTCCCGACGTAGAGCCCAACGCACGTCCCGACGTAGAGCCCAACGCACGTCCCGACGTAGAGCTGAAAGTAAGCTAAATCCCAACGTAGAGCCCAACGCACGTCCCGACGTAGAGCTGAAAGTAAGCTAAATCCCGACGTAGAGGCAAACGCACGTACCGACGTAGAGGCCAACGCACGTCCCAACGTAGAGCTGAAAGTAAGCTAAATCCCGACGTAGAGGCCAACCTACGTCCCGACGTAGAGGCCAAGGCACGTCCCGACGTAGAGGCCAACGCACGTCCCGATGTAGAGCCCAACGCACGTCCCGACGTAGAGCCCAACGCACGTCCCGACGTAGAGCCCAACGCACGTCCCGACGTAGAGCCCAACGCACGTCCCGATGTAGCGCCCAACGCACGTCCCGACGTAGAGCTGAAAGTTAGCTAACTACAGACGTAGAGCCCAACGCACGTCCCGACGTAGAGCCCAACGCACGTCCCGACGTAGAGCTGAAAGTAAGCTAAATCCCGACGTAGAGCCCAACGCACGTCCCGACGTAGAGCCCAACGCACGTCCCGACGTAGAGCACAATGCACGTCCCGACGTAGAGCCGAAAGTTAGCTAACTACAGACGTAGAGTCCAACGCACGTCCCGACGTAGAGCCGAAAGTTAGCTAACTACAGACGTAGAGCCCAACGCACGTCCCGACGTAGAGCCCAACGCACGTCCTGACGTAGAGCCCAACGCACGTCCCGACATAGAGCTGAAAGTAAGCTAAATCCCGACGTAGAGCCCAACGCACTTCCCGACGTAGAGCCCAACGCACGTCCCGACGTAGCGCCCAACGCACGTCCCGACGTAGCGCCCAACGCAAGTCCCGACGTAGAGCTGAAAGTAAGCTAAATCCCGACGTAGCGCCCAACGCACGTCCCGACGTAGAGCCCAACGCGCGTCCCGACGTAGAGCTGAAAGTTAGCTAACTACAGACGTAGAGCCCAACGCACGTCCCGACGTAGATCTGAAAGTTAGCTAACTACAGACGTAGAGCCCAACGCGCGTCCCGACGTAGAGCCCAACGCGCGTCCGGACGTAGAGCTGAAAGTTAGCTAACTACAGACGTAGAGCCCAACGCACGTCCCGACGTAGAGCTGAAAATTAGCTAACTACAGACGTAGAGCCCAACTCACGTCCCGACGTCGAGCTGAAAGTAAGCTAACTACAGACGTAGAGCCCAACCCACGTCCCGACGTAGAGGCCAACGCACGTCCCGACGTAGAGCCCAACGCACGTCCCGACGTAGAGCCCAACAGACGTCCCGTCGTAGAGCTGAATGTAAGCTAAATCCCGACATAGAGGCCAACGCACGTCCCGACGTAGAGCCCAACGAACGTCCCGACGTAGAGCCCAACGCACGTCCCGACGTAGAGCCCAACGCACGTCCCGACGTAGAGCTGAAAGTAAGCTAAATCCCGACGTAGAGCCCAACGCACGTCCCGACGTAGAGCCCAACGCACGTCCCGACGTAGAGCCCAACGCACGTCCCGACGTAGAGCTGAAAGTTAGCTAACTACACACGAAGAGCCCAACGCGCGTCCCGACGTAGAGCTGAAAGTTAGCTAACTACAGACGTACAGCCCAACGCGCGTCCCGACGGAGACCCCAACGCACGTCGCGACGTAGAGCTGAAAGTTAGCTAAATACAGACGTAGAGCACAACGCACGTCCCGACGTAGAGCTGAAAGTTAGATAACTACAGACGTAGAGCCCAATGCACGTCCAGACGTAGAGCTGAAAGTTAGCTAACTACAGACGTAGAGCTCAACACACGTCCCGACGTAGATCCCAACGCACGTCCCGACGTAGAGCCCAACGCACGTCCCGACGTAGAGCCCAACGCACGTCCCGACGTAGAGCCCAACGCACGTCCCGACGTAGAGCCCAACGCACGTCCCGACGTAGAGCTGAAAGTTAGCTAACTACAAACGAAGAGCCCAACGCGCGTCCCGACGTAGAGCTGAAAGTTAGCTAACTACAGACGTACAGCCCAACGCGCGTCCCGATGTAGACCCCAACGCACGTCCCGACGTAGAGCTGAAAGTTAGCTAAATACAGACGTAGAGCACAACGCACGTCCCGACGTAGAGGTGAAAGTTAGCTAACTACAGACGTAGAGCCCAATGCACGTCCAGACGTAGAGCTGAAAGTTAGCTAACTACAGACGTAGATCCCAACGCACGTCCCGACGTAGAGCCCAACGCACGTCCCGACGTAGAGCCCAACGCACGTCCCGACGTAGAGCCCAACGCACGTCCCGACGTAGAGCCCAACGCACGTCCCGACGTAGACTTGAAACTAAGTTAAATCCCGACGTAGAGGCCAACGCACGTCCCGACGTAGAGCTGAAAGTAAGCTAAATCCCGATGTAGAGCCCAACGCACGTCCCGACGTAGAGCCCAACGCACGTCCCGACGTAGAGCCCAACGCACGTCCCGACGTAGAGCTGAAAGTTGGCTAACTACAGACGTAGAGCCCAACGCACGTCCCGACGTAGAGCCCAACGCACGTCCCGATGTAGAGCTGAAGGTTAGCTAACTACAGACGTAGAGCCCAACGCACGTCCCGACGTAGAGCCCAACGCACGTCCCGACGTAGAGCCCAACGCACGTCCCGACATAGAGCCCAACGCACGTCCCGACGTAGAGCTGAAAGTAAGCTAAATCCCAACGTAGAGCCCAACGCACGTCCCGACGTTGAGCTGAAAGTAAGCTAAATCCCGACGTAGAGGCAAACGCACGTACCGACGTAGAGGCCAACGCACGTCCCGACGTAGAGCTGAAAGTAAGCTAAATCCCGACGTAGAGGCCAACGCACGTCTTGACGTAGAGGCCAACGCACGTCCCGACGTAGAGGCCAACGCACGTCCCGACGTAGAGCTGAAAGTAAGCTAAATCCCGACGTAGAGCCCAACGCACGTCCCGACGTAGAGCCCAACGCACGTCCCGACGTAGAGCCCAACGCACGTCCCGACGTAGAGCTGAAAGTAAGCTAAATCCCGATGTAGCGCCCAACGCACGTCCCGACGTAGCGCCCAAAGCACGTCCCGACGTAGAGCCCAACGCACGTCCCGACGTAGAGCCCAACGCACGTCCCGACGTAGAGCCCAACGCACGTCCCGACGTAGAGCTGCAAGTAAGCTAAATCCCAACGTAGAGCTGAAAGTAAGCTAAATCCCGACGTAGATCCCAACGCACGTCCCGACGTAGAGCCCAACGCACGTCCCGACGTAGAGCCCAACGCACGTCCCGACGTAGAGCTGAAAGTTGGCTAACTACACACGTAGAGCCCAACGCACGTCCCGACGTAGAGCCCAACGCACGTCCCGATGTAGAGCTGAAGGTTAGCTAACTAGAGACGTAGAGCCCAACGCACGTCCCGACGTAGAGTCCAACGCACGTCCCGACGTAGAGCCCAACGCACGTCCCGACGTAGAGCTGAAAGTAAGCTAAATCCCAACGTAGAGCCCAACGCACGTCCCGACGTAGAGCTGAAATTAAGCTAAATCCCGACGTAGAGGCAAACGCACGTCCCGACGTAGAGGCCAACGCACGTCCCAACGTAGAGCTGAAAGTAAGCTAAATCCCGACGTAGAGGCCAACGCACGTCCCGACGTAGAGGCCAACGCACGTCCCGACGTAGAGGCCAACGCACGTCCCGACATAAAGGCCAACGCACGTCCCGACATAGAGGCCAACGCACATCCCGACGTAGCGCCCAACGCACGTCCCGACGTAGAGCTGAAAGTTAGCTAATTACAGACGTAGAGCCCAACGCACGTCCCGACGTAGAGCCCAACGCACGTCCCGACGTAGAGCTGAAAGTAAGCTAAATCCCAACGTAGAGCCCAACGCACGTCCCGACGTAGAGCCCAACGCACGTCCCGACGTAGCGCCCAACGCACGTCCCGACGTAGAGCTGAAAGTTAGCTAACTACAGACGTAGAGCCGAACGCACGTCCCGACGTAGAGCTGAAAGTTACCTAACTACAGACGTAGAGCCCAACGCACGTCCCGACGTAGAGCCCAACGCACGTCCCGACGTAGAGCCCAACGTGCCTCCCGACGTAGAGCCCAACGCGCGTCCCGTCGTAGAGCCCAACGCGCGTCCCGACGTAGAGCTGAATGTAAGCTAAATCCCGACGTAGAGGCCAACGCACATCCCGACGTAGAGCCCAACGAACGTCCCGACGTAGAGCCCAACGCACGTCCCGACGTAGAGCCCAACGCACGTCCCGACGTAGAGCTGAAAGTAAGCTAAATCCCGACGTAGAGCCCAACGCACGTCCCGACGTAGAGCCCAACGCACGTCCCGACGTAGAGCCCAACGCACGTCCCGACGTAGAGCTGAAAGTTAGCTAACTACACACGAAGAGCCCAACGCGCGTCCCGACGTAGAGCTGAAAGTTAGCTAACTACAGACGTACAGCCCAACGCGCGTCCCGACGTAGACCCCAACGCACGTCCCGACGTAGAGCTGAAAGTTAGCTAAATACAGACGTAGAGCACAACGCACGTCCCGACGTAGAGCTGAAAGTTAGCTAACTACAGACGTAGAGCCCAATGCACGTCCAGACGTAGAGCTGAAAGTTAGCTAACTACAGACGTAGAGCTCAACACACGTCCCGACGTAGATCCCAACGCACGTCCCGACGTAGAGCCCAACGCACGTCCCGACGTAGAGCCCAACGCACGTCCCGATGTAGAGCCCAACGCACGTCCCGACGTAGAGTTGAAACTAAGCTAAATCCCGACGTAGAGGCCAACGCACGTCCCGACGTAGAGCTGAAAGTAAGCTAAATCCCGATTTAGAGCCCAACGCACGTCCCGACGTAGAGCCCAACGCACGTCCCGACGTAGAGCCCAACGCACGTCCCGACGTAGAGCTGAAAGTTGGCTAACTACAGACGTAGAGCCCAACGCACGTCCCGACGTAGAGCCCAACGCACGTCCCGACGTAGAGCCCAACGCACGTCCCGACGTAGAGCTGAAAGTTGGCTAACTACAGACGTAGAGCCCAACGCACGTCCTGACGTAGAGCCCAACGCACGTCCCGATGTAGAGCTGAAGGTTAGCTAACTACAGACGTAGAGCCCAACGCACGTCCCGACGTAGAGCCCAACGCACGTCCCGACGTAGAGCCCAACGCACGTCCCGACGTAGAGGCCAACGCACGTCCCGACGTAGAGCTGAAAGTAAGCTAAATCCCAACGTAGAGCCCAACGCACGTCCCGACGTAGAGCTGAAAGTAAGCTAAATCCCGACGTAGAGGCAAACGCACGTACCGACGTAGAGGCCAACGCACGTCCCGACGTAGAGCTGAAAGTAAGCTAAATCCCGACGTAGAGGCCAACGCACGTCTTGACGTAGAGGCCAACGCACGTCCCGACGTAGAGGCCAACGCACGTCCCGACGTAGAGCTTAAAGTAAGCTAAATCCCGACGTAGAGCCCAACGCACGTCCCGACGTAGAGCCCAACGCACGTCCCGACGTAGAGCCCAACGCACGGCCCGACGTAGAGCTGAAAGTAAGCTAAATCCCGATGTAGCGCCCAACGCACGTCCCGACGTAGCGCCCAACGCACGTCCCGACGTAGAGCCCAACGCACGTCCCGACGTAGAGCCCAACGCACGTCCCGACGTAGAGCCCAACGCACGTCCCGACGTAGAGCTGAAAGTAAGCTAAATCCCAACGTAGAGCTGAAAGTAAGCTAAATCCCGACGTAGAGCCCAACGCACGTCCCGACGTAGAGCCCAACGCACGTCCCGACGTAGAGCTGAAAAATGGCTAACTACACACGTAGAGCCCAACGCACGTCCCGACGTAGAGCCCAACACACGTCCCGACGTAGAGCTGAAAGTAAGCTAAATCCCGACGTAGAGGCCAACGCACGTCCCGACGTAGAGCTGAAAGTAAGCTAAATCCCGACGTAGAGGCAAACGCACGTACCGACGTAGAGGCCAACGCACGTCCCGACGTAGAGCTGAAAGTAAGCTAAATCCCGACGTAGAGGCCAACGCACGTCTTCACGTAGAGGCCAACGCACGTCCCGACGTAGAGCCCAACGCACGTCCCGACGTAGAGCCCAACGCACGTCCCGACGTAGAGCTGAAAGTAAGCTAAATCCCAACGTAGAGCCCAACGCACGTCCCGACGTAGAGCTGAAAGTAAGCTAAATCCCGACGTAGAGGCCAACGCACGTCTTGACGTAGAGGCCAACGCACGTCCCGACGTAGAGGCCAACGCACGTCCCGACGTAGAGCTTAAAGTAAGCTAAATCCCGACGTAGAGCCCAACGCACGTCCCGACGTAGAGCCCAACGCACGTCCCGACGTAGAGCCCAATGCACGTCCCGACGTAGAGCTGAAAGTAAGCTAAATCCCGATGTAGCGCCCAACGCACGTCCCGACGTAGCGCCCAACGCACGTCCCGACGTAGAGCCCAACGCACGTCCCGACGTAGAGTCCAACGCACGTCCCGACGTAGAGCTGAAAGTAAGCTAAATCCCAACGTAGAACTGAAAGTAAGCTAAATCCCGACGTAGAGCCCAACGCACGTCCCGACGTAGAGCGCAACGCACGTCCCGACGTAGAGCCCAACGCACGTCCCGACGTAGAGCTGAAAGTTGGCTAACTACACACGTAGAGCCCAACGCACGTCCCGACGTAGAGCCCAACGCACGTCCCGACGTAGAGCTGAAAGTAAGCTAAATCCCGACGTAGAGGCCAACGCACGTCCCGACGTATCGCCCAACGCACGTCCCGACGTAGAGCTGAAAGTAAGCTAAATCCCAACGTAGAGCCCAACGCACGTCCCGACGTAGAGCTGAAATTAAGCTAAATCCCGACGTAGAGGCAAACGCACGTACTGACGTAGAGGCCAACGCACGTCCCGACTTAGAGCTGAAAGTAAGCTAAATCCCCACGTAGAGGCCAACGCACGTCCCGACGTAGAGGCCAAGGCACGTCCCGACGTAGAGGCCAACGCACGTCCCGACGTAGAGCCCAACGCACGTCCCGACGTAGAGCCCAACGCACGTCCCGATGTAGCGCCCAACGCACGTCCCGATGTAGAGCTGAAAGTTAGCTAACTACAGACGTAGAGCCCAACGCACGTCCCGACGTAGAGCCCAACGCACGTCCCGACGTAGAGCCCAACGCACGTCCCGACGTAGAGCTGAAAGTAAGCTAAATCCCGACGTAGAGCCCAACGCACGTCCCGACGTAGAGCCCAACGCACGTTCCGACGTAGAGCCCAACGCACGTCCCGACGTAGAGCTGAAAGTAAAATAAATCCCGACGTAGAGCCCAACGCACGTCCCGACGTAGAGCCCAACGCACGTCCCGACGTAGAGCCCAACGCACGTCCCGACGTAGAGCCCAACGCACGTCCCGACGTAGAGGCCAACGCACGTCCCGACGTAGAGCTGAAAGTAAGCTAAATCCCAACGTAGAGCCCAACGCACGTCCCGACGTAGAGCTGAAAGTAAGCTAAATCCCGACGTAGAGGCAAACGCACGTACCGACGTAGAGGCCAACGCACGTCCCGACGTAGAGCTGAAAGTAAGCTAAATCCCGACGTAGAGCCCAACGCAAGTAGCGACGTAGAGCCCAACGCACGTCCCGACGTAGAGGCCAACGCACGTCCCGACGTAGAGCTTAAAGTAAGCTAAATCCCGACGTAGAGCCCAACGCACGTCCCGACGTAGAGCCCAACGCACGTCCCGACGTAGAGCCCAACGCACGGCCCGACGTAGAGCTGAAAGTAAGCTAAATCCCGATGTAGCGCCCAACGCACGTCCCGACGTAGCGCCCAACGCACGTCCCGACGTAGAGCCCAACGCACGTCCCGACGTAGAGCCCAACGCACGTCCCGACGTAGAGCTGAAAGTAAGCTAAATCCCAACGTAGAGCTGAAAGTAAGCTAAATCCCGACGTAGAGCCCAACGCACGTCCCGACGTAGAGCCCAACGCACGTCCCGACGTAGAGCTGAAAAATGGCTAACTACACACGTAGAGCCCAACGCACGTCCCGACGTATAGCCCAACACACGTCCCGACGTAGAGCTGAAAGTAAGCTAAATCCCGACGTAGAGGCCAACGCACGTCCCGACGTAGAGCTGAAAGTAAGCTAAATCCCGACGTAGAGGCAAACGCACGTACCGACGTAGAGGCCAACGCACGTCCCGACGTAGAGCTGAAAGTAAGCTAAATCCCGACGTAGAGGCCAACGCACGTCTTCACGTAGAGGCCAACGCACGTCCCGACGTAGAGCCCAACGCACGTCCCGACGTAGAGCCCAACGCACGTCCCGACGTAGAGCTGAAAGTAAGCTAAATCCCAACGTAGAGCCCAACGCACGTCCCGACGTAGAGCTGAAAGTAAGCTAAATCCCGACGTAGAGGCCAACGCACGTCTTGACGTAGAGGCCAACGCACGTCCCGACGTAGAGGCCAACGCACGTCCCGACGTAGAGCTTAAAGTAAGCTAAATCCCGACGTAGAGCCCAACGCACGTCCCGACGTAGAGCCCAACGCACGTCCCGACGTAGAGCCCAATGCACGTCCCGACGTAGAGCTGAAAGTAAGCTAAATCCCGATGTAGCGCCCAACGCACGTCCCGACGTAGCGCCCAACGCACGTCCCGACGTAGAGCCCAACGCACGTCCCGACGTAGAGCCCAACGCACGTCCCGACGTAGAGTCCAACGCACGTCCCGACGTAGAGCTGAAAGTAAGCTAAATCCCAACGTAGAACTGAAAGTAAGCTAAATCCCGACGTAGAGCCCAACGCACGTCCCGACGTAGAGCGCAACGCACGTCCCGACGTAGAGCCCAACGCACGTCCCGACGTAGAGCTGAAAGTTGGCTAACTACACACGTAGAGCCCAACGCACGTCCCGACGTAGAGCCCAACGCACGTCCCGACGTAGAGCTGAAAGTAAGCTAAATCCCGACGTAGAGGCCAACGCACGTCCCGACGTATCGCCCAACGCACGTCCCGACGTAGAGCTGAAAGTAAGCTAAATCCCAACGTAGAGCCCAACGCACGTCCCGACGTAGAGCTGAAATTAAGCTAAATCCCGACGTAGAGGCAAACGCACGTACTGACGTAGAGGCCAACGCACGTCCCGACTTAGAGCTGAAAGTAAGCTAAATCCCCACGTAGAGGCCAACGCACGTCCCGACGTAGAGGCCAAGGCACGTCCCGACGTAGAGGCCAACGCACGTCCCGACGTAGAGCCCAACGCACGTCCCGACGTAGAGCCCAACGCACGTCACGATGTAGCGCCCAACGCACGTCCCGATGTAGAGCTGAAAGTTAGCTAACTACAGACGTAGAGCCCAACGCACGTCCCGACGTAGAGCCCAACGCACGTCCCGACGTAGAGCCCAACGCACGTCCCGACGTAGAGCTGAAAGTAAGCTAAATCCCGACGTAGAGCCCAACGCACGTCCCGACGTAGAGCCCAACGCACGTTCCGACGTAGAGCCCAACGCACGTCCCGACGTAGAGCTGAAAGTAAAATAAATCCCGACGTAGAGCCCAACGCACGTCCCGACGTAGAGCCCAACGCACGTCCCGACGTAGAGCACAACGCACGTCCCGACGTAGAGCTGAAAGTTAGCTAACTACAGACGTAGAGTCCAACGCACGTCCCGACGTAGAGCCGAAAGTTAGCTAACTACAGACGTAGAGCCCAACGCACCTCCCGACATAGAGCTGAAAGTAAGCTAAATCCCGACGTAGAGCCCAACGCACTTCCCGACGTAGAGCCCAACGCACGTCCCGACGTAGCGCCCAACGCACGTCCCGACGTAGCGCCCAACGCACGTCCCGACGTAGAGCTGAAAGTAAGCTAAATCCCGACATAGCGCCCAACGCACGTCCCGACGTAGAGCCCAACGCGCGTCCCGACGTAGAGCTGAAAGTTAGCTAACTACAGACGTAGAGCCCAACGCACGTCCCGACGTAGACCCCAACGCACGTCCCGACGTAGAGCCCAACGCACGTCCCGACGTAGAGCTGAAAGTAAGCTAAATCCCGACGTAGCGCCCAACGCACGTCCCGACGTAGAGCTGAAAGTTAGCTAACTACATACGTAGAGCCCAACGCACGTCCCGACGTAGACCCCAACGCACGTCCCGACGTAGAGCCCAACGCACGTCCCGACGTAGCGCCCAACGCACGTCCCGACGTAGAGCTGAAAGTTAGCTAACTACAGACGTAGAGCCCAACGCACGTCCCGACGTACAGCTGAAATTTAGATAACTACAGACGTAGACCCCATCGCACGTCCCGACGTAGAGCCCAACGCACGTCCCTACGTAGAGCCCAACGCACGTCCCGACGTAGAGCTGAAAGTAAAATAAATCCCGATGTAGAAGCCAACGCGCGTCCCGACGTAGAGCCCAACGCACGTCCCGACGTAGAGCCCAACGCGCGTCCAAACGTAGAGCTGAAAGTTAGCTAACTACAGACGTAGAGCCCAACGCACGTCCCGACGTAGAGCCCAACGCACGTCCCGACATAGAGCCCAACGCACGTCCCGACGTAGAGCTGAAAGTAAGCTAAATCCCGACGTAGAGGCCAACGCACGTCCCGACGTAGAGGCCAAAGCACGTCCCGACGTAGAGCTGAAAGTAAGCTAAATCCCGACGTAGAGGCCAACGCACGTCCCGACGTAGAGCCCAACGCACGTCCCGACGTAGAGGCCAACGCACGTCCCGACGTAGAGCCCAACGCACGTCCCGACGTAGAGCCCAACGCACGTCCCGACATAGAGCCCAACGCACGTCCCGACGTAGAGCTGAAAGTAAGCTAAATCCCGACGTAGAGGCCAACGCACGTCCCGACGTAGAGGCCAAAGCACGCCCCGACGTAGAGGCCAACGCACGTCCCGACGTAGAGCCCAACGCACGTCCCGACGTAGAGGCCAACGCACGTCCCGACGTAGAGCCCAACGCACGTCCCGACGTAGAGCTGAAAGTAAGCTAAATCCCGACGTAGAGCCCAACGCACGTCCCGACGTAGAGCACAACGCACGTCCCGACGTAGTGCTGAAAGTTAGCTAACTACAGACGTAGAGCCCAACGCACGTCCCGACGTAGAGCCCAAAGCACGTCCCGACGTAGAGCCCAACGCACGTCCCGACGTAGAGCCCAACGCACGTCCCGACGTAGAGCTGAAAGTAAGCTAAATCCCAACGTAGAGCCCAACGCACGTCCCGACGTAGAGCTCAAAGTAAGCTAAATCCCGACGTAGAGGCAAACGCACGTACCGACGTAGAGGCCAACGCACGTCCCGACGTAGAGCTGAAAGTAAGCTAAATCCCGACGTAGAAGCCAACGCACGTCCCGACGTAGAGGCCAACGCACGTCCCGACGTAGAGGCCAACGCACGTCCCGACGTAGAGCCCAACGCACGTCCCGACGTAGAGCTGAAAGTAAGCTAAATCCCGACGTAGAGCCCAACGCACGTCCCGACGTATCGCCCAATGCACGTCCCGACGTAGCGCCCAACGCACGTCCCGACGTAGAGCTGAAAGTTAGCTAACTACAGACGTAGAGCCCAACGCACGTCCCGACGTAGAGCCCAAGGCACGTCCCGACGTAGAGCCCAACGCACGTCCCGACGTAGAGCCCAACGCACGTCCCGACGTAGAGCTGAAATAAGCTAAATCCCAACGTAGAGCCCAACGCACGTCCCGACGTAGAGCCCAACGCACGTCCCGACGTAGAGCACAACGCACGTCCCGACGTAGAGCCCAACGCACGTCCCGACGTAGAGCTGAAAGTTAGCTAACTATAGACGTAGAGCCCAACGCACGTCCCGACGTAGAGCCCAACGCACGTCCCGACGTAGCGCCCAACGCACGTCCCGACGTAGAGCTGAAAGTTAGCTAACTACAGACGTAGAGCCCAACGCACGTCCCGACGTACAGCTGAAAGTTAGATAACTACAGACGTAGACCCCAACGCACGTCCCGACGTAGAGCCCAACGCACGTCCCGACGTAGAGCCCAACGCACGTCCCGACGTAGAGCTGAAAGTAAAATAAATCCCGATGTAGAAGCCAACGCGCGTCCCGACGTAGAGCCCAACGCACGTCCCGACGTAGAGGCCAACGCACGTCCCGACGTAGAGGCCAACGCACGTCCCGACGTAGAGCCCAAAGCACGACCCGACGTAGAGCTTAAAGTAAGCTAAATCCCGACGTAGAGCCCAACGCACGTCCCGACGTAGAGCCCAACGCACGTCCCGACGTAGAGCCCAACGCACGTCCCGACGTAGAGCCCAACGCACGTCCCGACGTAGAGCTGAAAGTTATCTAACTACAGACGTAGAGCTCAATGCACGTGCCGACGTAGAGCTGAAAGTTAGCTAACTACAGACGTAGAGCTCAACACAAGTCCCGACGTAGATCCCAACGCACGTCCCGACGTAGAGCCCAACGCATGTTCCGACGAAGAGCTGAAAGTAAGCTAAATCCCGACGTAGAGCCCAACGCACGTCCCGACGTAGAGCCCAACGCACGTCCCGACGTAGAGCCCAACGCACGTCCCGACGTAGAGCCCAACGCACGTCCCGATGTAGAGCTGAAGGTTAGCTAACTACAGACGTAGAGCCCAACGCACGTCCCGACGTAGAGCCCAACGCACGTCCCGACGTAGAGCCCAACGCACGTCCCGACATAGAGCTGAAAGTAAGCTAAATCCCAACGTAGAGCCCAACGCACGTCCCGACGTAGACCCCAACGCACGTCCCGACGTAGAGCCCAACGCACGTCCCGACGT
Organism: Leptosomus discolor; assembly: GCF_034619465.1. NCBI lineage: Eukaryota > Metazoa > Chordata > Aves > Leptosomiformes > Leptosomidae > Leptosomus > Leptosomus discolor. The sequence goes on from NC_141405.1 coordinate 9,733,376, forward strand.
AGAGCTGAAAGTAAGCTAAATCCCGACGTAGCGCCCAACGCACGTCCCGACGTAGAGCTGAAAGTTAGCTAACTACATACGTAGAGCCCAACGCACGTCCCGACGTAGACCCCAACGCACGTCCCGACGTAGAGCCCAACGCACGTCCCGACGTAGCGCCCAACGCACGTCCCGACGTAGAGCTGAAAGTTAGCTAACTACAGACGTAGAGCCCAACGCACGTCCCGACGTACAGCTGAAATTTAGATAACTACAGACGTAGACCCCAACGCACGTCCCGACGTAGAGCCCAACGCACGTCCCTACGTAGAGCCCAACGCACGTCCCGACGTAGAGCTGAAAGTAAAATAAATCCCGATGTAGAAGCCAACGCGCGTCCCGACGTAGAGCCCAACGCACGTCCCGACGTAGAGCCCAACGCGCGTCCAAACGTAGAGCTGAAAGTTAGCTAACTACAGACGTAGAGCCCAACGCACGTCCCGACGTAGAGCTGAAAGTTAGCAAACTACAGATGTAGAGCCCAACGCACGTCCCGACGTAGAGCCCAACGCACGTCCCGACATAGAGCCCAACGCACGTCCCGACGTAGAGCTGAAAGTAAGCTAAATCCCGACGTAGAGGCCAACGCACGTCCCGACGTAGAGGCCAAAGCACGTCCCGACGTAGAGCTGAAAGTAAGCTAAATCCCGACGTAGAGGCCAACGCACGTCCCGACGTAGAGGCCAACGCACGTCCCGACGTAGAGCCCAACGCACGTCCCGACGTAGAGCCCAACGCACGTCCCGACATAGAGCCCAACGCACGTCCCGACGTAGAGCTGAAAGTAAGCTAAATCCCGACGTAGAGGCCAACGCACGTCCCGACGTAGAGGCCAAAGCACGCCCCGACGTAGAGGCCAACGCACGTCCCGACGTAGAGCCCAACGCACGTCCCGACGTAGAGGCCAACGCACGTCCCGACGTAGAGCCCAACGCACGTCCCGACGTAGAGCTGAAAGTAAGCTAAATCCCGACGTAGAGCCCAACGCACGTCCCGACGTAGAGCACAACGCACGTCCCGACGTAGTGCTGAAAGTTAGCTAACTACAGACGTAGAGCCCAACGCACGTCCCGACGTAGAGCCCAAAGCACGTCCCGACGTAGAGCCCAACGCACGTCCCGACGTAGAGCCCAACGCACGTCCCGACGTAGAGCTGAAAGTAAGCTAAATCCCAACGTAGAGCCCAACGCACGTCCCGACGTAGAGCTCAAAGTAAGCTAAATCCCGACGTAGAGGCAAACGCACGTACCGACGTAGAGGCCAACGCACGTCCCGACGTAGAGCTGAAAGTAAGCTAAATCCCGACGTAGAAGCCAACGCACGTCCCGACGTAGAGGCCAACGCACGTCCCGACGTAGAGCCCAACGCACGTCCCGACGTAGAGCCCAACGCACGTCCCGACGTAGAGCTGAAAGTAAGCTAAATCCCGACGTAGAGCCCAACGCACGTCCCGACGTATCGCCCAATGCACGTCCCGACGTAGCGCCCAACGCACGTCCCGACGTAGAGCTGAAAGTTAGCTAACTACAGACGTAGAGCCCAACGCACGTCCCGACGTAGAGCCCAAGGCACGTCCCGACGTAGAGCCCAACGCACGTCCCGACGTAGAGCCCAACGCACGTCCCGACGTAGAGCTGAAATAAGCTAAATCCCAACGTAGAGCCCAACGCACGTCCCGACGTAGAGCCCAACGCACGTCCCGACGTAGAGCACAACGCACGTCCCGACGTAGAGCCCAACGCACGTCCCGACGTAGAGCTGAAAGTTAGCTAACTATAGACGTAGAGCCCAACGCACGTCCCGACGTAGAGCCCAACGCACGTCCCGACGTAGCGCCCAACGCACGTCCCGACGTAGAGCTGAAAGTTAGCTAACTACAGACGTAGAGCCCAACGCACGTCCCGACGTACAGCTGAAAGTTAGATAACTACAGACGTAGACCCCAACGCACGTCCCGACGTAGAGCCCAACGCACGTCCCGACGTAGAGCCCAACGCACGTCCCGACGTAGAGCTGAAAGTAAAATAAATCCCGATGTAGAAGCCAACGCGCGTCCCGACGTAGAGCCCAACGCACGTCCCGACGTAGAGGCCAACGCACGTCCCGACGTAGAGGCCAACGCACGTCCCGACGTAGAGCCCAAAGCACGACCCGACGTAGAGCTGAAAGTAAGCTAAATCCCGACGTAGAGCCCAACGCACGTCCCGACGTAGAGCCCAACGCACGTCCCGACGTAGAGCAAAACGCACGTCCCGACGTAGAGCCCAACGCACGTCCCGACGTAGCGCCCAACGCACGTCCCGACGTAGAGCTGAAAGTTATCTAACTACAGACGTAGAGCTCAATGCACGTGCCGACGTAGAGCTGAAAGTTAGCTAACTACAGACGTAGAGCTCAACACAAGTCCCGACGTAGATCCCAACGCACGTCCCGACGTAGAGCCCAACGCATGTTCCGACGAAGAGCTGAAAGTAAGCTAAATCCCGACGTAGAGCCCAACGCACGTCCCGACGTAGAGCCCAACGCACGTCCCGACGTAGAGCCCAACGCACGTCCCGACGTAGAGCCCAACGCACGTCCCGGTGTAGAGCTGAAGGTTAGCTAACTACAGACGTAGAGCCCAACGCACGTCCCGACGTAGAGCCCAACGCACGTCCCGACGTAGAGCCCAACGCACGTCCCGACATAGAGCTGAAAGTAAGCTAAATCCCAACGTAGAGCCCAACGCACGTCCCGACGTAGAGCTGAAAGTAAGCTAAATCCCGACTTAGAGGCAAACGCACGTACCGACGTAGAGGCCAACGCACGTCCCGACGTAGAGCAGAAAGTAAGCTAAATCCCGACGTAGAAGCCAACGCACGTCCCGACGTAGAGGCCAACGCACGTCCCGAATTAGAGGCCAACGCACGTCTCGACGTAGAGCTTAAAGTAAGCTAAATCCCGACGTAGAGCCCAACGCACGTCCCGACGTAGAGCCCAACGCACGTCCCGACGTAGAGCCCAACGCACGTCCCGACGTAGAGCTGAAAGTAAGCTAAATCCCGATGTAGCGCCCAACGCACGTCCCGACGTAGCGCCCAACGCACGTCCCGACGTAGAGCTGAAAGTTAGCTAACTACAGACGTAGAGCCCAACGCACGTCCCGACGTAGAGCCCAAGGCACGTCCCGACGTAGAGCCCAACGCACGTCCCGACGTAGAGCCCAACGCACGTCCCGACGTAGAGCTGAAATAAGCTAAATCCCGACGTAGAGCCCAACGCACGTCCCGATGTAGAGCTGAAAGTTAGCTAACTACATACGTAGAGCCCAACGCACGTCCCGACGTAGACCCCAACGCACGTCCCGACGTAGAGCCCAACGCACGTCCCGACGTAGAGCTGAAAGTAAGCTAAATCCCGACGTAGCGCCCAACGCACGTCCCGACGTAGAGCTGAAAGTTAGCTAACTACATACGTAGAGCCCAACGCACGTCCCGACGTAGACCCCAACGCACGTCCCGACGTAGAGCCCAACGCACGTCCCGACGTAGCGCCCAACGCACGTCCCGACGTAGCGCCCAACGCACGTCCCGACGTAGAGCTGAAAGTTAGCTAACTACAGACGTAGAGCCCAACGCACGTCCCGACGTACAGCTGAAAGTTAGATAACTACAGACGTAGACCCCAACGCACGTCCCGACGTAGAGCCCAACGCACGTCCCGACGTAGAGCCCAACGCACGTCCCGACGTAGAGCTGAAAGTAAAATAAATCCCGATGTAGAAGCCAACGCGCGTCCCGACGTAGAGCCCAACGCGCGTCCAAACGTAGAGCTGAAAGTTAGCTAACTACAGACGTAGAGCCCAACGCACGTCCCGACGTAGAGCTGAAAGTCAGCAAACTACAGATGTAGAGCCCAACGCACGTCCCGACGTAGAGCCCAACGCACGTCCCGACATAGAGCCCAACGCACGTCCCGACGTAGAGCTGAAAGTAAGCTAAATCCCGACGTAGAGGCCAACGCACGTCCCGACGTAGAGGCCAAAGCACGTCCCGACGTAGAGCTGAAAGTAAGCTAAATCCCGACGTAGAGGCCAACGCACGTCCCGACGTAGAGCCCAACGCACGTCCCGACGTAGAGGCCAACGCACGTCCCGACGTAGAGCCCAACGCACGTCCCGACATAGAGCCCAACGCACGTCCCGACGTAGAGCCCAACGCACGTCCCGACATAGAGCCCAACGCACGTCCCGACGTAGAGCTGAAAGTAAGCTAAATCCCGACGTAGAGGCCAACGCACTTCCCGACGTAGAGGCCAAAGCACGCCCCGACGTAGAGGCCAACGCACGTCCCGACGTAGAGCCCAACGCACGTCCCGACGTAGAGGCCAACGCACGTCCCGACGTAGAGCCCAACGCACGTCCCGACGTAGAGCTGAAAGTAAGCTAAATCCCGACGTAGAGCCCAACGCACGTCCCGACGTAGAGCACAACGCACGTCCCGACGTAGTGCTGAAAGTTAGCTAACTACAGACGTAGAGCCCAACGCAGGTCCCGACGTAGAGCCCAAAGCACGAACCGACGTAGAGCCCAACGCACGTCCCGACGTAGAGCCCAACGCACGTCCCGACGTAGAGCTGAAAGTAAGCTAAATCCCAACGTAGAGCCCAACGCACGTCCCGACGTAGAGCTCAAAGTAAGCTAAATCCCGACGTAGAGGCAAACGCACGTACCGACGTAGAGGCCAACGCACGTCCCGACGTAGAGCTGAAAGTAAGCTAAATCCCGACGTAGAAGCCAACGCACGTCCCGACGTAGAGGCCAACGCACGTCCCGACGTAGAGGCCAACGCACGTCCCGACGTAGAGCCCAACGCACGTCCCGACGTAGAGCCCAACGCACGTCCCGACGTAGAGCTGAAAGTAAGCTAAATCCCGACGTAGAGCCCAACGCACGTCCCGACGTATCGCCCAACGCACGTCCCGACGTAGCGCCCAACGCACGTCCCGACGTAGAGTTGAAAGTTAGCTAACTACAGACGTAGAGCCCAACGCACGTCCCGACGTAGAGCCCAAGGCACGTCCCGACGTAGAGCCCAACGCACGTCCCGACGTAGAGCCCAACGCACGTCCCGACGTAGAGCTTAAATAAGCTAAATCCCAACGTAGAGCCCAACGCACGTCCCGACGTAGAGCCCAACGCACGTCCCGACGTAGAGCCCAACGCACGTCCCGACGTAGCGCCCAACGCACGTCCCTACGTAGAGCTGAAAGTTAGCTAACTACAGACGTAGAGCCCAACGCACGTCCCGACGTACAGCTGAAAGTTAGATAACTACAGACGTAGACCCCAACGCACGTCCCGACGTAGAGCCCAACGCACGTCCCGACGTAGAGCCCAACGCACGTCCCGACGTAGAGCTGAAAGTAAAATAAATCCCGATGTAGAAGCCAACGCGCGTCCCGACGTAGAGCCCAACGCACGTCCCGACGTAGAGCCCAACGCGCGTCCAAACGTAGAGCTGAAAGTTAGCTAACTACAGACGTAGAGCCCAACGCACGTCCCGACGTAGAGCTGAAAGTTAGCTAACTACAGACGTAGAGCTCAACGCACGTCCCGACGTAGAGCCCAACGCACGTCCCGACATAGAGCCCAACGCACGTCCCGACGTAGAGCTGAAAGTTAGCTAACTACAGACGTAGAGCCGAACGCACGTCCCGACGTAGAGGCCAAAGCACGTCCCGACGTAGAGCTGAAAGTAAGCTAAATCCCGACGTAGAGGCCAACGCACGTCCCGACGTAGAGGCCAAAGCACGCCCCGACGTAGAGGCCAACGCACGTCCCGACGTAGAGCCCAACGCACGTCCCGACGTAGAGGCCAACGCACGTCCCGAAGTAGAGCCCAACGCACGTCCCGACGTAGAGCTGAAAGTAAGCTAAATCCCGACGTAGAGCCCAACGCACGTCCCGACGTAGAGCACAACGCACGTCCCGACGTAGTGCTGAAAGTTAGCTAACTACAGACGTAGAGCCCAACGCACGTCCCGACGTAGAGCCCAAAGCACGAACCGACGTAGAGCCCAACGCACGTCCCGACGTAGAGCGCAACGCACGTCCCGACGTAGAGCTGAAAGTAAGCTAAATCCCAACGTAGAGCCCAACGCACGTCCCGACGTAGAGCTGAAAGTAAGCTAAATCCCGACGTAGAGGCAAACGCACGTCCCGACGTAGAGGCCAACGCACGTCCCGACGTAGAGCTGAAAGTAAGCTAAATCCCGACGTAGAAGCCAACGGACGTCCCGACGTAGAGGCCAACGCACGTCCCGACGTAGAGCCCAACGCACGTCCCGACGTAGAGCCCAACGCACGTCCCGACGTAGAGCCCAACGCACGTCCCGACGTAGAGCTGAAAGTAAGCTAAATCCCGACGTAGAGCCCAACGCACGTCCCGACGTAGAGCTGAAAGTAAGCTAAATCCCAACGTAGAGCCCAACGCACGTCCCGACGTAGAGCTGAAAGTAAGCTAAATCCCGACTTAGAGGCAAACGCACGTACCGACGTAGAGGCCAACGCACATCCCGACGTAGAGCTGAAAGTAAGCTAAATCCCGACGTAGAAGCCAACGCACGTCCCGACGTAGAGGCCAACGCACGTCCCGACGTAGAGGCCAACGCACGTCCCGACGTAGAGGCCAACGCACGTCTCGACGTAGAGCTTAAAGTAAGCTAAATCCCGACGTAGAGCCCAACGCACGTCCCGACGTAGAGCCCAACGCACGTCCCGACGTAGAGCCCAACGCACGTCCCGACGTAGAGCTGAAAGTAAGCTAAATCCCGATGTAGCGCCCAACGCACGTCCCGACGTAGCGCCCAACGCACGTCCCGACGTAGAGCTGAAAGTTAGCTAACTACAGACGTAGAGCCCAACGCACGTCCCGACGTAGAGCCCAAGGCACGTCCCGACATAGAGCCCAACGCACGTCCCGACGTAGAGCCCAACGCACGTCCCGACGTAGAGCTGAAATAAGCTAAATCCCGACGTAGAGCCCAACGCACGTCCCGACGTAGAGCCCAAAGCAGGTCCCGACGTAGAGCACAACGCACGTCCCGACGTAGAGCCCAACGCACGTCCCGACGTAGAGCTGAAAGTTAGCTAACTACATACGTAGAGCCCAACGCACGTCCCGACGTAGACCCCAACGCACGTCCCGACGTAGAGCCCAACGCACGTCCCGACGTAGAGCTGAAAGTAAGCTAAATCCCGACGTAGCGCCCAACGCACGTCCCGACGTAGAGCTGAAAGTTAGCTAACTACATACGTAGAGCCCAACGCACGTCCCGACGTAGAGCCCAAGGCACGTCCCGACGTAGAGCCCAACGCACGTCCCGACGTAGCGCCCAACGCACGTCCCGACGTGGCGCCCAACGCACGTCCCGACGTAGAGCTGAAAGTTAGCTAACTACAGACGTAGAGCCCAACGCACGTCCCGACGTACAGCTGAAAGTTAGATAACTACAGACGTAGACCCCAACGCACGTCCCGACGTAGAGGCCAACGCACGTCCCGACGTAGAGCCCAACGCACGTCCCGACGTAGAGCCCAACGCGCGTTCAAACGTAGAGTTGAAAGTTAGCTAACTACAGACGTAGAGCCCAACGCACGTCCCGACGTAGAGCTGAAAGTTAGCAAACTACAGATGTAGAGCCCAACGCACGTCCCGACGTAGAGCCCAACGCACGTCCCGACGTAGAGCTGAAAGTAAGCTAAATCCCGACGTAGAGGCCAACGCACGTCCCGACGTAGAGGCCAAAGCACGTCCCGACGTAGAGCTGAAAGTAAGCTAAATCCCGACGTAGAGCCCAACGCACGTCCCGACGTAGAGGCCAAAGCACGCCCCGACGTAGAGGCCAACGCACGTCCCGACGTAGAGCCCAACGCACGTCCCGACGTAGAGGCCAACGCACGTCCCGACGTAGAGGCCAACGCACGTCCCGACGTAGAGCTGAAAGTAAGCTAAATCCCGACGTAGAGCCCAACGCACGTCCCGACGTAGAGCACAACGCACGTCCCGACGTAGTGCTGAAAGTTAGCTAAGTACAGACGTAGAGCCCAACGCACGTCCCGACGTAGAGCCCAAAGCACGTCCCGACGTAGAGCCCAACGCACGTCCCGACGTAGAGCCCAACGCACGTCCCGACGTAGAGCTGAAAGTAAGCTAAATCCCAACGTAGAGCCCAACGCACGTCCCGACGTAGAGCTGAAAGTAAGCTAAATCCCGACGTAGAGGCAAACGCACGTACCGACGTAGAGGCCAACGCACGTCCCGACGTAGAGCTGAAAGTAAGCTAAATCCCGACGTAGAAGCCAACGCACGTCCCGACGTAGAGGCCAACGCACGTCCCGACGTAGAGGCCAACGCACGTCCCGACGTAGAGCCCAACGCACGTCCCGACGTAGAGCTGAAAGTAAGCTAAATCCCGACGTAGAGCCCAACGCACGTCCCGACGTATCGCCCAACGCACGTCCCGACGTAGCGCCCAACGCACGTCCAGACGTAGAGCTGAAAGTTAGCTAACTACAGACGTAGAGCCCAACGCACGTCCCGACGTAGAGCCCAAGGCACGTCCCGACGTAGAGCCCAACGCACGTCCCGACGTAGAGCCCAACGCACGTCCCGACGTAGAGCTGAAATAAGCTAAATCCCAACGTAGAGCCCAACGCACGTCCCGACGTAGAGCCCAACGCACGTCCCGACGTAGAGCACAACGCACGTCCCGACGTAGAGCCCAACGCACGTCCCGACGTAGAGCTGAAAGTTAGCTAACTACAGACGTAGAGCCCAACGCACGTCCCGACGTAGACCCCAACGCACGTCCCGACGTAGAGCCCAACGCACATCCCGACGTAGAGCTGAAAGTAAGCTAAATCCCGACGTAGAGCCCAACGCACGTCCCGACGTAGAGCCCAACGCACGTCCCGACGTAGCGCCCAACGCACGTCCCGACGTAGAGCTGAAAGTTAGCTAACTACAGACGTAGAGCCCAACGCACGTCCCGACGTACAGCTGAAAGTTAGATAACTACAGACGTAGACCCCAACGCACGTCCCGACGTAGAGCCCAACGCACGTCCCGACGTAGAGCCCAACGCACGTCCCGACGTAGAGCTGAAAGTAAAATAAATCCCGATGTAGAAGCCAACGCGCGTCCCGACGTAGAGCCCAACGCACTTCCCGACGTAGAGCCCAACGCGCGTCCAAAAGTAGAGCTGAAAGTTAGCTAACTACAGACGTAGAGCCCAACGCACGTCCCGACGTAGAGCTGAAAGTTAGCTAACTACAGACGTAGAGCTCAACGCACGTCCAGACGTAGAGCCCAACGCACGTCCCGACATAGAGCCCAACGCACGTCCCGACGTAGAGCTGAAAGTAAGCTAAATCCCGACGTAGAGGCCAACGCACGTCCCGACGTAGAGGCCAAAGCACGTCCCGACGTAGAGCTGAAAGTAAGCTAAATCCCGACGTAGAGGCCAACGCACGTCCAGACGTAGAGCTGAAAGTAAGCTAAATCCCGACGTAGAGGCCAACGCACGTCCCGACGTAGAGGCCAAAGCACGCCCCGACGTAGAGGCCAACGCACGTCCCGACGTAGAGCCCAACGCACGTCCCGACGTAGAGGCCAACGCACGTCCCGACGTAGAGCCCAACGCACGTCCCGACGTAGAGCTGAAAGTAAGCTAAATCCCGACGTAGAGCCCAATGCACGTCCCGACGTAGAGCACAACGCACGTCCCGACGTAGTGCTGAAAGTTAGCTGACTACAGACGTAGAGCCCAACGCACATCCCGACGTAGAGCCCAAAGCACGTCCCGACGTAGAGCCCAACGCACGTCCCGACGTAGAGCTGAAAGTAAGCTAAACCCCGACGTAGAGCCCAACGCACGTCCCGACGTAGAGGCCAACGCACGTCCCGACGTAGCGCCCAACGCACGTCCCGACGTAGCACCCAACGCACGTCCCGACGTAAAGCTGAAAGTTAGCTAACTACAGACGTAGAGCCCAACACACGTCCCGACGTAGAGCTGAGAGTTAGCTAACTACAGACGTAGAGCCCAACGCACGTCCCGACGTAGAGCCCAACGCGCGTCCCGACGTAGAGCTGAAAGTTAGCTAACTACAGACGTAGAGCCCAACGCGCGTCCCGACGTAGAGCTGAAAGTAAGCTAAATCCCGACGTAGAGCCCAACGCATGTCCCGACGTAGAGCCCAACGCACGTCCCGACGTAGCGCCCAACGCACGTCCCGACGTAGAGCTGAAAGTTAGCTAACTACAGACGTAGAGCCCAACGCACGTCCCGACGTAGAGCTGAAAGTTAGATAACTACAGACGTAGAGCCCAACGCACGTCCCGACGTAGAGCCCAACGCACGTCCCGACGTAGAGCTGAAAGTAAAATAAATCCCGACGTAGAAGCCAACGCGCGTCCCGACGTAGAGCCCAACGCACGTCCCGACGTAGAGCCCAACGCACGTCCCGACGTAGAGCCCAACGGACGTCCCTACGTAGAGCCCAACGCACGTCCCGACGTAGAGCTGTAAGTTAGCTAAGTACAGACGTAGAGCCCAACGCACGTCCCGACGTAGAGCCCAACGCACGTCCCGACGTAGAGCCCAACGCACGTCCCGACATAGAGCTGAAAGTAAGCTAAATCCCGACGTAGAGGCCAACGCACGTCCCGACGTAGAGGCCAAACACGTCCCGACGTAGAGCTGAAAGTAAGCTAAATCCCGACGTAGAGGCCAACGCACGTCCAGACGTAGAGCTGAAAGTAAGCTAAATCTCGACGTAGAGGCCAACGCACGGCCCGACGTAGAGCTGAAAGTAAGCTAAATCCCGACGTAGAGGCCAACGCACGTCCCGACGTAGAGCCCAACGCACGTCCCGACGTAGAGCCCAACGCACGTCCCGACGTAGAGCTGTAAGTTAGCTAACTACAGACGTAGAGCCCAACGCACGTCCCGACGTAGAGCCCAACGCACGTCCCGACGTAGAGCCCAACGCACGTCCCGACGTAGAGCTGAAAGTAAGCTAAATCCTGACGTAAAGCCCAACGCACGTCCCGACGTAGAGCCCAACGCACGTCCCGACGTAGCGCCCAACGCACGTCCCGACGTAGAGCTGAAAGTAAGCTAACTACAGACGTAGAGCCCAACGCACGTCCCGACGTAGAGCTGAAAGTTAGCTAACTACAGACGTAGAGCCCAACGCACGTCCCGACGTAGAGCCCAACGCACGTCCCGACGTAGAGCCCAACGCACGTCCCGACGTAGAGCTGAAAGTAAGCTAACTACAGACGTAGAGCCCAACGCGCGTCCCGACGTAGAGCTGAAAGTTAGCTAACTACAGACGTAGAGCCCAACGCGCGTCCCGACGTAGAGCTGAAAGTTAGCTAACTACAGACGTAGAGCCCAACGCGCGTCCCGACGTAGAGCTGAAAGTTAGCTAACTACAGACGTAGAGCCCTACGCGCGTCCCGACGTAGAGCTGAAAGTTAGCTAACTACAGACGTAGAGCCCAATGCGCGTCCCGACGTAGAGCCCAACGCGCGTCCCGACGTAGAGCCCAACGCGCGTCCCGACGTAGAGCTGAAAGTAAGCTAAATCCCGACGTAGAGGCCAAGGCATGTCCCGACGTAGAGGCCAACGCACGTCCCGACGTAGAGCCCAACGCACGTCCCGATGTAGCGCCCAACGCACGTCCCGACGTAGAGCTGAAAGTTAGCTAACTACAGACGTAGAGCCCAACGCACGTCCCGACGTAGAGCCCAACGCACGTCCCGACGTAGAGCCCAACGCACGTCCCGACGTAGAGCTGAAATTAAGCTAAATCCCGACGTAGAGCCCAACGCACGTCCCGACGTAGAGCCCAACGCACGTCCCGACGTAGAGTTGAAAGTAAGCTAAATCCCGACGTAGAGGCCAACGCACGTCCCGACGTAGAGCTGAAAATAAGCTAAATCCCGACGTAGAGGCCAACGCACGTCCCGACATAGAGCCCAACGCACGTCCCGACGTAGAGGTGAAAGTAAGCTAAATCCCGACGTAGAGCCCAACGCACGTCGCGACGTAGAGCCCAACGCACGTCCCGACGTAGAGCTGAAAGTTAGCTAACTACAGACGTAGAGCCCAACGCACGTCCCGACGTAGAGCCCAACGCACGTCCCGACGTAGAGCTGAAAGTAAGCTAAATCCTGATGTAGAGCCCAACACACGTCCCGACGTAAAGCCCAACACACGTCCCGACGTAGAGCCCAACACACGTCCCGACGTAGAGCCCAACGCACGTCCCGACGTAGAGCCCAACGCACGTCCCGACGTAGAGCCCAACGCACGTCCCGACGTAGAGCCGAAAGTTAGCTAACTACAGACGTAGAGGCCAACGCACGTCCCGACGTAGAGCTGAAAGTTAGCTAACTACAGACGTAGAGCCCAACGCACGTCCCGACGTAGAGCCCAACGCACGTCCCGACGTAGAGCCCAACGCACGTCCCGACGTAGAGCTGAAAGTAAGCTAAATACCGACGTAGAGCCCAACGCATGTCCCGACGTAGAGCCCAACGCACGTCCCGACGTAGCGCCCAACGCACGTCCCGACGTAGCACCCAACGCACGTCCCGACGTAGAGCTGAAAGTTAGCTAACTACAGACGTAGAGCCCAACGCGCGTCCCGACGTAGAGCTGAAAGTTAGCTAACTACAGACGTAGAGCCCAACGCGCGTCCCGACGTAGAGCTGAAAGTTAGCTAACTACAGACGTAGAGCCCTACGCGCGTCCCGACGTAGAGCTGAAAGTTAGCTAACTACAGACGTAGAGCCCAATGCGCGTCCCGACGTAGAGCCCAACGCGCGTCCCGACGTAGAGCCCAACGCGCGTCCCGACGTAGAGCTGAAAGTAAGCTAAATCCCGACGTAGAGGCCAAGGCATGTCCCGACGTAGAGGCCAACGCACGTCCCGACGTAGAGCCCAACGCACGTCCCGATGTAGCGCCCAACGCACGTCCCGACGTAGAGCTGAAAGTTAGCTAACTACAGACGTAGAGCCCAACGCACGTCCCGACGTAGAGCCCAACGCACGTCCCGACGTAGAGCCCAACGCACGTCCCGACGTAGAGCTGAAATTAAGCTAAATCCCGACGTAGAGCCCAACGCACGTCCCGACGTAGAGCCCAACGCACGTCCCGACGTAGAGTTGAAAGTAAGCTAAATCCCGACGTAGAGGCCAACGCACGTCCCGACGTAGAGCTGAAAATAAGCTAAATCCCGACGTAGAGGCCAACGCACGTCCCGACATAGAGCCCAACGCACGTCCCGACGTAGAGGTGAAAGTAAGCTAAATCCCGACGTAGAGCCCAACGCACGTCGCGACGTAGAGCCCAACGCACGTCCCGACGTAGAGCTGAAAGTTAGCTAACTACAGACGTAGAGCCCAACGCACGTCCCGACGTAGAGCCCAACGCACGTCCCGACGTAGAGCTGAAAGTAAGCTAAATCCTGATGTAGAGCCCAACACACGTCCCGACGTAAAGCCCAACACACGTCCCGACGTAGAGCCCAACACACGTCCCGACGTAGAGCCCAACGCACGTCCCGACGTAGAGCCCAACGCACGTCCCGACGTAGAGCCCAACGCACGTCCCGACGTAGAGCCGAAAGTTAGCTAACTACAGACGTAGAGGCCAACGCACGTCCCGACGTAGAGCTGAAAGTTAGCTAACTACAGACGTAGAGCCCAACGCACGTCCCGACGTAGAGCCCAACGCACGTCCCGACGTAGAGCCCAACGCACGTCCCGACGTAGAGCTGAAAGTAAGCTAAATACCGACGTAGAGCCCAACGCATGTCCCGACGTAGAGCCCAACGCACGTCCCGACGTAGCGCCCAACGCACGTCCCGACGTAGCACCCAACGCACGTCCCGACGTAGAGCTGAAAGTTAGCTAACTACAGACGTAGAGCCCAACACACGTCCCGACGTAGAGCTGGAAGTTAGCTAACTACAGACGTAGAGCCCAACGCGCGTCCCGACGTAGAGCTGAAAGTTAGCTAACTACAGACGTAGAGCCCAACGCACGTCCCGACGTAGAGCTGAAAGTTAGCTAACTACAGACGTAGAGCCCAACGCACGTCCCGACGTAGAGCCCAACGCACGTCCCGACGTACAGCTGAAAGTAAGCTAAATCCCGACGTAGAGCCCAACGCATGTCCCGACGTAGAGCCCAACGCACGTCCCGACGTAGCGCCCAACGCACGTCCCGACGTAGCGCCCAACGCACGTCCCGACGTAGAGCTGAAAGTTAGCTAACTACAGACGTAGAGCCCAACGCACGTCCCGACGTAGAGCTGAAAGTTAGATAACTACAGACGTAGAGCCCAACGCACGTCCCGACGTAGAGCCCAACGCACGTCCCGACGTAGAGCCCAACGCACGTCCCGACGTAGAGCTGTAAGTTAGCTAAGTACAGACGTAGAGCCCAACGCACGTCCCGACGTAGAGCCCAACGCACGTCCCGACGTAGAGCCCAACGCACGTCCCGACATAGAGCTGAAAGTAAGCTAAATCCCGACGTAGAGGCCAACGCACGTCCCGACGTAGAGGCCAAACACGTCCCGACGTAGAGCTGAAAGTAAGCTAAATCCCGACGTAGAGGCCAACGCACGTCCAGACGTAGAGCTGAAAGTAAGCTAAATCTCGACGTAGAGGCCAACGCACGTCCCGACGTAGAGCTGAAAGTAAGCTAAATCCCGACGTAGAGGCCAACGCACGTCCCGACGTAGAGCCCAACGCACGTCCCGACGTAGAGCCCAACGCACGTCCCGACGTAGAGCTGTAAGTTAGCTAACTACAGACGTAGAGCCCAACGCACGTCCCGACGTAGAGCCCAACGCACGTCCCGACGTAGAGCCCAACGCACGTCCCGACGTAGAGCTGAAAGTAAGCTAAATCCCGACGTAGAGCCCAACGCACGTCCCGACGTAGAGCCCAACGCACGTCCCGACGTAGCGCCCAACGCACGTCCCGACGTAGAGCTGAAAGTAAGCTAACTACAGACGTAGAACCCAACGCACGTCCCGACGTAGAGCTGAAAGTTAGCTAACTACAGACGTAGAGCCCAACGCACGTCCCGACGTAGAGCCCAACGCACGTCCCGACGTAGAGCCCAACGCACGTCCCGACGTAGAGCTGAAAGTAAGCTAAATCCCGACGTAGAAGCCAACGCGCGTCCCGACGTAGAGCCCAACGCACGTCCCGACGTAGAGCCCAACGCGCGTCCCGACGTAGAGCTGAAAGTTAGCTAACTACAGACGTAGAGCCCAACGCGCGTCCCGACGTAGAGCTGAAAGTTAGCTAACTACAGACGTAGAGCCCAACGCGCGTCCCGACGTAGAGCTGAAAGTTAGCTAACTACAGACGTAGAGCCCAACGGGCGTCCCGACGTAGAGCTGAAAGTTAGCTAACTACAGACGTAGAGCCCAATGCGCGTCCCGACGTAGAGCCCAACGCGCGTCCCGACGTAGAGCCCAACGCGCGTCCCGACGTAGAGCTGAAAGTAAGCTAAATCCCGACGTAGAGGCCAAGGCATGTCCCGACGTAGAGGCCAACGCACGTCCCGACGTAGAGCCCAACGCACGTCCCGACGTAGAGCCCAACGCACGTCCCGATGTAGCGTCCTACGCACGTCCCGACGTAGAGCTGAAAGTTAGCTAACTACAGACGTAGAGCCCAACGCACGTCCCGACGTAGAGCCCAACGCACGTCCCGACGTAGAGCCCAACGCACGTCCCGACGTAGAGCTGAAATTAAGCTAAATCCCGACGTAGAGCCCAACGCACGTCCCGACGTAGAGCCCAACGCACGTCCCGACGTAGAGCTGAAAGTAAGCTAAATCCCGACGTAGAGCCCAACGCACGTCCCGACGTAGAGGTGAAAGTAAGCTAAATCCCGACGTAGAGCCCAACGCACGTCCCGACGTAGAGCCCAACGCACGTCCCGACGTAGAGCTGAAAGTTAGCTAACTACAGACGTAGAGCCCAACGCACGTCCCGACGTAGAGCCCAACGCACGTCCCGACGTAGAGCTGAAAGTAAGCTAAATCCTGATGTAGAGCCCAACACACGTCCCGACGTAAAGCCCAACACACGTCCCGACGTAGAGCCCAACACACGTCCCGACGTAGAGCCCAACGCACGTCCCGACGTAGATCCCAACGCACGTCCCGACGTAGAGCCCAACGCACGTCCCGACGTAGAGCCCAACGCACGTTCCGACGTAGAGCCCAACGCACGTCCCGACGTAGAGCCGAAAGTTAGCTAACTACAGACGTAGAGGCCAACGCACGTCCCGACGTAGAGCTGAAAGTTAGCTAACTACAGACGTAGAGCCCAACGCACGTCCCGACGTAGAGCCCAACGCACGTCCCGACGTAGAGCCCAACGCACGTCCCGACGTAGAGCTGAAAGTAAGCTAAATACCGACGTAGAGCCCAACGCATGTCCCGACGTAGAGCCCAACGCACGTCCCGACGTAGCGCCCAACGCACGTCCCGACGTAGCACCCAACGCACGTCCCGACGTAGAGCTGAAAGTTAGCTAACTACAGACGTAGAGCCCAACACACGTCCCGACGTAGAGCTGGAAGTTAGCTAACTACAGACGTAGAGCCCAACGCGCGTCCCGACGTAGAGCTGAAAGTTAGCTAACTACAGACGTAGAGCCCAACGCACGTCCCGACGTAGAGCTGAAAGTTAGCTAACTACAGACGTAGAGCCCAACGCACGTCCCGACGTAGAGCCCAACGCACATCCCGACGTAGAGCTGAAAGTAAGCTAAATCCCGACGTAGAGCCCAACGCATGTCCCGACGTAGAGCCCAACGCACGTCCCGACGTAGCGCCCAACGCACGTCCCGACGTAGCGCCCAACGCACGTCCCGACGTAGAGCTGAAAGTTAGCTAACTACAGACGTAGAGCCCAACGCACGTCCCGACGTAGAGCTGAAAGTTAGATAACTACAGACGTAGAGCCCAACGCACGTCCCGACGTAGAGCCCAACGCACGTCCCGACGTAGAGCTGAAAGTAAAATAAATCCCGACGTAGAAGCCAACGCGCGTCCCGACGTAGAGCCCAACGCACGTCCCGACGTAGAGCCCAACGCACGTCCCGACGTAGAGCCCAACGGACGTCCCGACGTAGAGCCCAACGCACGTCCCGACGTAGAGCTGTAAGTTAGCTAAGTACAGACGTAGAGCCCAACGCACGTCCCGACGTAGAGCCCAACGCACGTCCCGACGTAGAGCCCAACGCACGTCCCGACATAGAGCTGAAAGTAAGCTAAATCCCGACGTAGAGGCCAACGCACGTCCCGACGTAGAGGCCAAACACGTCCCGACGTAGAGCTGAAAGTAAGCTAAATCCCGACGTAGAGGCCAACGCACGTCCAGACGTAGAGCTGAAAGTAAGCTAAATCTCGACGTAGAGGCCAACGCACGTCCCGACGTAGAGCTGAAAGTAAGCTAAATCCCGACGTAGAGGCCAACGCACGTCCCGACGTAGAGCCCAACGCACGTCCCGACGTAGAGCCCAACGCACGTCCCGATGTAGA
The DNA here is from genome assembly GCF_034619465.1 of Leptosomus discolor. NCBI lineage: Eukaryota > Metazoa > Chordata > Aves > Leptosomiformes > Leptosomidae > Leptosomus > Leptosomus discolor. Next base: position 9,751,045 of record NC_141405.1, read on the forward strand.
GCTGTAAGTTAGCTAACTACAGACGTAGAGCCCAACGCACGTCCCGACGTAGAGCCCAACGCACGTCCCGACGTAGAGCCCAACGCACGTCCCGACGTAGAGCTGAAAGTAAGCTAAATCCCGACGTAGAGCCCAACGCACGTCCCGACGTAGAGCCCAACGCACGTCCCGACGTAGCGCCCAACGCACGTCCCGACGTAGAGCTGAAAGTAAGCTAACTACAGACGTAGAGCCCAACGCACGTCCCGACGTAGAGCTGAAAGTTAGATAACTACAGACGTAGAGCCCAACGCACGTCCCGACGTAGAGCCCAACGCACGTCCCGACGTAGAGCCCAACGCACGTCCCGACGTAGAGCTGAAAGTAAGCTAAATCCCGACGTAGAAGCCAACGCGCGTCCCGACGTAGAGCCCAACGCACGTCCCGACGTAGAGCCCAACGCGCGTCCCGACGTAGAGCTGAAAGTTAGCTAACTACAGACGTAGAGCCCAACGCGCGTCCCGACGTAGAGCTGAAAGTTAGCTAACTACAGACGTAGAGCCCAACGCGCGTCCCGACGTAGAGCTGAAAGTTAGCTAACTACAGATGTAGAGCCCAACGCGCGTCCCGACGTAGAGCTGAAAGTTAGCTAACTACAGACGTAGAGCCCAACGCGCGTCCCGACGTAGAGCCCAACGCGCGTCCCGACGTAGAGCCCAACGCGCGTCCCGACGTAGAGCTGAAAGTAAGCTAAATCCCGACGTAGAGGCCAAGGCATGTCCCGACGTAGAGGCCAACGCACGTCCCGACGTAGAGCCCAACGCACGTCCCGACGTAGAGCCCAACGCACGTCCCGATGTAGCGCCCAACGCACGTCCCGACGTAGAGCTGAAAGTTAGCTAACTACAGACGTAGAGCCCAACGCACGTCCCGACGTAGAGCCCAACGCACGTCCCGACGTAGAGCCCAACGCACGTCCCGACGTAGAGCTGAAATTAAGCTAAATCCCGACGTAGAGCCCAACACACGTCCCGACGTAGAGCCCAACGCACGTCCCGACGTAGAGCTGAAAGTAAGCTAAATCCCGACGTAGAGGCCAACGCACGTCCCGACGTAGAGCTGAAAATAAGCTAAATCCCGACGTAGAGGCCAACGCACGTCCCGACATAGAGCCCAACGCACGTCCCGACGTAGAGGTGAAAGTAAGCTAAATCCCGACGTAGAGCCCAACGCACGTCCCGACGTAGAGCCCAACGCACGTCCCGACATAGAGCTGAAAGTTAGCTAACTACAGACGTAGAGCCCAACGCACGTCCGGACGTAGAGCCCAACGCACGTCCCGACGTAGAGCTGAAAGTAAGCTAAATCCTGATGTAGAGCCCAACACACGTCCCGACGTAAAGCCCAACACACGTCCCGACGTAGAGCCCAACACACGTCCCGACGTAGAGCCCAACGCACGTCCCGACGTAGAGCCCAACGCACGTCCCGACGTAGAGCCCAACGCACGTCCCGACGTAGAGCCGAAAGTTAGCTAACTACAGACGTAGAGGCCAACGCACGTCCCGACGTAGAGCTGAAAGTTAGCTAACTACAGACGTAGAGCCCAACGCACGTCCCGACGTAGAGCCCAACGCACGTCCCGACGTAGAGCCCAACGCACGTCCCGACGTAGAGCTGAAAGTAAGCTAAATACCGACGTAGAGCCCAACGCACGTCCCGACGTAGAGCTGAAAGTTAGCTAACTACAGACGTAGAGCCCAACGCACGTCCCGACGTAGAGGCCAACGCACGTCCCGACGTAGAGGCCAACGCACGTCCCGACGTAGAGGACAACGCACGTCCCGACGTAGAGCCCAACGCACGTCCCGACGTAGAGCTGAAAGTAAGCTAAATCCCGACGTAGAGCCCAACGCACGTCCCGACGTAGAGCCCAACGCACGTCCCGACGTAGCGCCCAACGCACGTCCCGACGTAGCGCCCAACGCACGTCCCGACGTAGAGCTGAAAGTTAGCTAACTACAGACGTAGAGCCCAACGCACGACCCGACGTAGAGCTGAAAGTTAGATAATTACAGACGTAGAGCCCAACGCACGTCCCGACGTAGAGCCCAACGCACGTCCCGACGTAGAGCCCAACGCACGTCCCGACGTAGAGCTGAAAGTAAAATAAATCCCGACGTAGAAGCCAACGCGTGTCCCGACGTAGAGCCCAACGCACGTCCCGACGTAGAGCCCAACGCGCGTCCCGACGTAGCGCCCAACGCACGTCCCGACGTAGCGCCCAACGCACGTCCCGACGTAGAGCTGAAAGTTAGCTAACTACAGACGTAGAGCCCAACGCACGTCCCCACGTAGAGCTGAAAGTTAGCTAACTACAGACGTAGAGCCCAACTCACGTCCCGACTTAGAGCTGAAATTAGCTAACTGCAGACCTAGAGCCAAACGCACGTCCCGACGTAGAGGCCAACGCACGTACCGACGTAGAGGCCAACGCACGTCCCGACGTAGAGCTGAAAGTAAGCTAAATCCTGACGTAGAGGCCAACGCACGTCTCGACGTAGAGCCCAACGCACGTCACGACGTAGAGCCCAAAGCACGTACCGACATAGAGCCCAACGCACGTCCCGACGTAGAGCTGAAAGTTAGCTAACTACAGACGTAGAGCCCAACGCACGTCCCGACGTAGAGCCCAACGCACGTCCCGACATAGAGCCCAACGCACGTCCCGACGTAGAGCTGAAAGTAAGCTAAATCCCGACGTAGAGGCCAACGCACGTCCCGACGTAGAGGCCAACGCACGTCCCGACGTAGAGCTGAAAGTAAGCTAAATCCCGACGTAGAGGCCAACGCACGTCCCGACGTAGAGCTGAAAGTAAGCTAAATCCCGACGTAGAGGCCAACGCACGTCCCGACGTAGAGTTGAAAGTAAGCTAAATCCCGACGTAGAGGCCAACGCACGTCCCGACGTAGAGGCCAAAGCACGCCCCGACGTAGAGGCCAACGCACGTCCCGACGTAGAGCCCAACGCACGTCCCGACGTAGAGCTGAAAGTTGGCTAACTACAGACGTGGAGCCGAACGCACGTCCCGACGTAGAGCCCAACGCACGTCCCGACGTAGAGCCCAACGCACGTCCCGACGCGAAGGTCAACGCACGTCCCGACGTAGAGGCCAACGCGCGTCCCGACGTAGAGGCCAACGCGCGTCCCGACGTAGAGCTGAAAGTAAGCTAAATCCCGACGTAGAGGCCAACGCACGTCCCGACGTAGAGGCCAACGCACGTCCCGACGTAGAGCTTAAAGTAAGCTAAATCCCGACGTAGAGCCCAACGCACGTCCCGACGTAGAGCCCAACGCACGTCCGGACGTAGAGCCCAACGCACGTCCCGACGTAGAGCTGAAAGTAAGCTAAATCCCGACGTAGCGCCCAACGCACGTCCCGACGTAGAGCTAAAAATTAGCTAACTACAGACGTAGAGCCCAACGCGCGTCCCGACGTAGATCCCAACGCGCGTCCCGACGTAGAGCTGAAAGTAAGCTAAATCCCAACGTAGAGCCCAACGCACGTCCCGACGTAGAGCCCAACGCACGTCCCGACGTAGCGCCCAACGCACGTCCCGACGTAGAGCTGAAAGTTAGCTAACTACAGACGTAGAGCCCAAGGCACGTCCCGACGTAGAGCTGAAAGTTAGCTAACTACAGACGTAGAACCCAACGCACGTCCCGACGTAGAGCTGAAAGTTAGCTAACTACAGACGTAGAGCCCAACGCGCGTCCCGACGTAGAGCCCAATGCGGGTCCCGACGTAGAGCCCAACGTGCGTCCCGACGTAGAGCTGAAAGTTAGCTAACTACAGATGTAGAGCCCAACGCGCGTCCCGACGTAGAGCTGAAAGTTAGCTAACTACAGACGTAGAGCCCAATGCGCGTCCCGACGTAGAGCCCAACGCGCGTCCCGACGTAGAGCCCAACGCGCGTCCCGACGTAGAGCTGAAAGTAAGCTAAATCCGAACGTAGAGGCCAAGGCATGTCCCGACGTAGAGGCCAACGCACGTCCCGACGTAGAGCCCAACGCACGTCCCGACGTAGAGCCCAACGCACGTCCCGATGTAGCGCCCAACGCACGTCCCGACGTAGAGCTGAAAGTTAGCTAACTACAGACGTAGAGCCCAACGCACGTCCCGACGTAGAGCCCAACGCACGTCCCGACGTAGAGCCCAACGCACGTCCCGACGTAGAGCTGAAAGTAAGCTAAATCCCGACGTAGAGGCCAACGCACGTCCCGACGTAGAGCTGAAAATAAGCTAAATCCCGACGTAGAGGCCAACGCACGTCCCGACATAGAGCCCAACGCACGTCCCGACGTAGAGGTGAAAGTAAGCTAAATCCCGACGTAGAGCCCAACGCACGTCCCGACGTAGAGCCCAACGCACGTCCCGACGTAGAGCTGAAAGTTAGCTAACTACAGACGTAGAGCCCAACGCACGTCCCGACGTAGAGCCCAACGCACGTCCCGACGTAGAGCCCAACGCACGTCCCGACGTAGAGCCCAACGCACGTCCCGACGTAGAGCCCAACGCACGTCCCGACGTAGAGCCGAAAGTTAGCTAACTACAGACGTAGAGGCCAACGCACGTCCCGACGTAGAGCTGAAAGTTAGCTAACTACAGACGTAGAGCCCAACGCACGTCCCGACGTAGAGCCCAACGCACGTCCCGACGTAGAGCCCAACGCACGTCCCGACGTAGAGCTGAAAGTAAGCTAAATACCGACGTAGCGCCCAACGCACGTCCCGACGTAGAGCTGAAAGTTAGCTAACTACAGACGTAGAGCCCAACGCACGTCCCGACGTAGAGCCCAACGCACGTCCCGACGTAGAACCCAACGCACGTCCCGACGTAGAGCCCAACGCACGTCCCGACGTAGAGCCCAACGCACGTCCCGACGTAGAGCTGAAAGTAAGCTAAATCCCGACGTAGAGCCCAACGCACGTCCCGACGTAGAGCCCAACGCACGTCCCGACGTAGCGCCCAACGCACGTCCCGACGTAGCGCCCAACGCACGTCCCGACGTAGAGCTGAAAGTTAGCTAACTACATACGTAGAGCCCAACGCACGACCCGACGTAGAGCTGAAAGTTAGATAATTACAGACGTAGAGCCCAACGCACGTCCCGACGTAGAGCCCAACGCACGTCCCGACGTAGAGCCCAACGCACGTCCCGACGTAGAGCTGAAAGTAAAATAAATCCCGACGTAGAAGCCAACGCGTGTCCCGACGTAGAGCCCAACGCACGTCCCGACGTAGAGCCCAACGCGCGTCCCGACGTAGCGCCCAACGCACGTCCCGACGTAGCGCCCAACGCACGTCCCGACGTAGAGCTGAAAGTTAGCTAACTACAGACGTAGAGCCCAACGCACGTCCCCACGTAGAGCTGAAAGTTAGCTAACTACAGACGTAGAGCCCAACTCACGTCCCGACTTAGAGCTGAAATTAGCTAACTGCAGACCTAGAGCCAAACGCACGTCCCGACGTAGAGGCCAACGCACGTACCGACGTAGAGGCCAACGCACGTCCCGACGTAGAGCTGAAAGTAAGCTAAATCCTGACGTAGAGGCCAACGCACGTCTCGACGTAGAGCCCAACGCACGTCACGACGTAGAGCCCAACGCACGTACCGACATAGAGCCCAACGCACGTCCCGACGTAGAGATGAAAGTAAACTAAATCCCGACGTGGAGCCCAACGCACGTCCCGACGTAGAGGCCAACGCACGTCCCGACGTAGAGCCCAACGCACGTCCCCACGTAGAGCCCAACGCACGTCCCGACGTAGAGCCCAACGCACGTCCCGACGTAGAGCTGAAAGTTAGCTAACTACAGACGTAGAGCCCAACGCACGTCCCGACGTAGAGCCCAACGCACGTCCCGACATAGAGCCCAACGCACGTCCCGACGTAGAGCTGAAAGTAAGCTAAATCCCGACGTAGAGTCCAACGCACGTCCCGACGTAGAGGCCAACGCACGTCCCGACGTAGAGCTGAAAGTAAGCTAAATCCCGACGTAGAGGCCAACGCACGTCCCGACGTAGAGCTGAAAGTAAGCTAAATCCCGACGTAGAGGCCAACGCACGTCCCGACGTAGAGTTGAAAGTAAGCTAAATCCCGACGTAGAGGCCAACGCACGTCCCGACGTAGAGGCCAAAGCACGCCCCGACGTAGAGGCCAACGCACGTCCCGACGTAGAGGCCAACGCACGTCCCGACGTAGAGCTGAAAGTTGGCTAACTACAGACGTGGAGCCGAACGCACGTCCCGACGTAGAGCCCAACGCACGTCCCGACGTAGAGCCCAACGCACGTCCCGACGTGAAGCCCAACGCACGTCCCGACGTAGAGGCCAACGCGCGTCCCGACGTAGAGGCCAACGCGCGTCCCGACGTAGAGCTGAAAGTAAGCTAAATCCCGACGTAGAGGCCAACGCACGTCCCGACGTAGAGCTTAAAGTAAGCTAAATCCCGACGTAGAGCCCAACGCACGTCCCGACGTAGAGCCCAACGCACGTCCCGACGTAGAGCCCAACGCACGTCCCGACTCAGAGCTGAAAGTAAGCTAAATCCCGACGTAGCGCCCAACGCACGTCCCGACGTAGAGCTAAAAATTAGCTAACTACAGACGTAGAGCCCAACGCGCGTCCCGACGTAGAGCCCAACGCGCGTCCCGACGTAGAGCTGAAAGTAAGCTAAATCCCAACGTAGAGCCCAACGCACGTCCCGACGTAGAGCCCAACGCACGTCCCGACGTAGCGCCCAACGCACGTCCCGACGTAGAGCTGAAAGTTAGCTAACTACAGACGTAGAGCCCAAGGCACGTCCCGACGTAGAGCTGAAAGTTAGCTAACTACAGACGTAGAACCCAACGCACGTCCCGACGTAGAGCTGAAAGTTAGCTAACTACAGACGTAGAGCCCAACGCGCGTCCCGACGTAGAGCCCAATGCGGGTCCCGACGTAGAGCCCAACGTGCGTCCCGACGTAGAGCCCAACGCGCGTCCCGACGTAGAGCCCAACGCGCGTCCCGACGTAGAGCCCAACGCGCGTCCCGACGTGGAGCTGAAAGTAAGCTAAATCCCGACGTAGAGGCCAACGCACGTCCCGACGTAGAGGCCAACGCACGTCCCGACGTAGAGCCCAACGCACGTCCCGACGTAGAGCTGAAAGTAAGCTAAATCCCAACGTAGAGCCCAACGCACGTCCCGACGTAGAGCCCAACGCACATGCCGACGTAGCGCCCAACGCACGTCCCGACGTAGAGCTGAAAGTTACCTAACTATAGACGTAGAGCCGAACGCACGTCCAGACGTAGAGCTGAAAGTTAGCTAACTACAGACGTAGAGCCCAACGCGCGTCCCGACGTAGAGCCCAACGCGCGTCCCGACATAGAGCCCATCGCGCGTCCCGACGTAGAGCCCAACGCGCGTCCCGACGTGGAGCTGAAAGTAAGCTAAATCCCAACGTAGAGCCCAACGCACGTCCCGACGTAGAGCCCAACGCATGTCCCGACGTAGAGCCCAACGCACGTCCCGACGTAGAGACCAACGCACGTCCCGACGTAGAGCCCAACGCACGTCCCGACGTAGAGCTGAAAGTAAGCTAAATCCCGACGTAGAGCCCAACGCACGTCCCGACGTAGAGCCCAACGCACGTCCCGACGTAGAGCCCAACGCACGTCCCGACGTAGAGCTGAAAGTAAAATAAATCCCGACGTAGAAGCCAACGCGTGTCCCGACGTAGAGCCCAACGCACGTCCCGACGTAGAGCCCAACGCGCGTCCCGACGTAGCGCCCAACGCACGTCCCGACGTAGCGCCCAACGCACGTCCCGACGTAGAGCTGAAAGTTAGCTAACTACAGACGTAGAGCCCAACGCACGTCCCCACGTAGAGCTGAAAGTTAGCTAACTACAGACGTAGAGCCCAACTCACGTCCCGACTTAGAGCTGAAATTAGCTAACTGCAGACCTAGAGCCAAACGCACGTCCCGACGTAGAGGCCAACGCACGTACCGACGTAGAGGCCAACGCACGTCCCGACGTAGAGCTGAAAGTAAGCTAAATCCTGACGTAGAGGCCAACGCACGTCTCGACGTAGAGCCCAACGCACGTCCCGACGTAGAGCCCAACGCACGTACCGACATAGAGCCCAACGCACGTCCCGACGTAGAGATGAAAGTAAACTAAATCCCGACGTGGAGCCCAACGCACGTCCCGACGTAGAGGCCAACGCACGTCCCGACGTAGAGCCCAACGCACGTCCCCACGTAGAGCCCAACGCACGTCCCGACGTAGAGCCCAACGCACGTCCCGACGTAGAGCTGAAAGTTAGCTAACTACAGACGTAGAGCCCAACGCACGTCCCGACGTAGAGCCCAACGCACGTCCCGACATAGAGCCCAACGCACGTCCCGACGTAGAGCTGAAAGTAAGCTAAATCCCGACGTAGAGGCCAACGCACGTCCCGACGTAGAGGCCAACGCACGTCCCGACGTAGAGCTGAAAGTAAGCTAAATCCCGACGTAGAGGCCAACGCACGTCCCGACGTAGAGCTGAAAGTAAGCTAAATCCCGACGTAGAGGCCAACGCACGTCCCGACGTAGAGTTGAAAGTAAGCTAAATCCCGACGTAGAGGCCAACGCACGTCCCGACGTAGAGGCCAAAGCACGCCCCGACGTAGAGGCCAACGCACGTCCCGACGTAGAGCCCAACGCACGTCCCGACGTAGAGCTGAAAGTTGGCTAACTACAGACGTGGAGCCGAACGCACGTCCCGACGTAGAGCCCAACGCACGTCCCGACGTAGAGCCCAACGCACGTCCCGACGTGAAGCCCAACGCACGTCCCGACGTAGAGGCCAACGCGCGTCCCGACGTAGAGGCCAACGCGCGTCCCGACGTAGAGCTGAAAGTAAGCTAAATCCCGACGTAGAGGCCAACGCACGTCCCGACGTAGAGGCCAACGCACGTCCCGACGTAGAGCTTAAAGTAAGCTAAATCCCGACGTAGAGCCCAACGCACGTCCCGACGTAGAGCCCAACGCACGTCCCGACGTAGAGCCCAACGCACGTCCCGACGTAGAGCCCAACGCACGTCCCGACGTAGAGCTGAAAGTAAGCTAAATCCCGACGTAGAGGCCAACGCACGTCCCGACGTAGAGGCCAACGCACGTCCCGACGTAGAGCTGAAAGTAAGCTAAATCCCGACGTAGCGCCCAACGCACGTCCCGACGTAGAGCTAAAAATTAGCTAACTACAGACGTAGAGCCCAACGCGCGTCCCGACGTAGAGCCCAACGCGCGTCCCGACGTAGAGCTGAAAGTAAGCTAAATCCCAACGTAGAGCCCAACGCACGTCCCGACGTAGAGCCCAACGCACGTCCCGACGTACCGCCCAACGCACGTCCCGACGTAGAGCTGAAAGTTAGCTAACTACAGACGTAGAGCCCAAGGCACGTCCCGACGTAGAGCTGAAAGTTAGCTAACTACAGACGTAGAACCCAACGCACGTCCCGACGTAGAGCTGAAAGTTAGCTAACTACAGACGTAGAGCCCAACGCGCGTCCCGACGTAGAGCCCAATGCGGGTCCCGACGTAGAGCTCAACGTGCGTCCCGACGTAGAGCCCAACGCGCGTCCCGACGTAGAGCCCAACGCGCGTCCCGACGTAGAGCCCAACGCGCGTCCCGACGTGGAGCTGAAAGTAAGCTAAATCCCGACGTAGAGGCCAACGCACGTCCCGACGTAGAGGCCAACGCACGTCCCGACGTAGAGCTCAACGCACGTCCCGACGTAGAGCTCAACGCACGTCCCGACGTAGAGCTGAAAGTAAGCTAAATCCCAACGTAGAGCCCAACGCACGTCCCGACGTAGAGCCCAACGCACATGCCGACGTAGCGCCCAACGCACGTCCCGACGTAGAGCTGAAAGTTAGCTAACTATAGACGTAGAGCCGAACGCACGTCCAGACGTAGAAATGAAAGTTAGCTAACTACAGACGTAGAGCCCAACGCGCGTCCCGACGTAGAGCCCAACGCGCGTCCCGACGTAGAGCCCAACGCGCGTCCCGACGTAGAGCCCAACGCGCGTCCCGACGTGGAGCTGAAAGTAAGCTAAATCCCAACGTAGAGCCCAACGCACGTCCCGACGTAGAGCCCAACGCACGTCCCGACGTAGAGCCCAACGCACGTCCCGACGTAGAGACCAACGCACGTCCCGACGTAGAGCCCAACGCACGTCCCGACGTAGAGCTGAAAGTAAGCTAAATCCCGACGTAGAGCCCAACGCGCGTCCCGACGTAGAGCCCAACGCACGTCCCGACGTAGAGCCCAACGCGCGTCCCGACGTAGAGCCCAACGCACGTCCCGACGTAGAGCCCAACGCGCGTCCCGACGTAGAGCTGAAAGTTAGCTAACTACAGACGAAGAGCCCAACGCGCGTCCCGACGTAGAGCTGAAAGTTAGCTAACTACAGACGTACAGCCCAACGCGCGTCCCGACGTAGAGCCCAACGCACGTCCCGACGTAGAGCCCAACGCACGTCCCGACGTAGAGCCCAACGCACGTCCCGACGTAGAGCTGAAAGTAAGCTAAATCCCGACGTAGAGCCCAACGCACGTCCTGACGTAGAGCCCAACGCACGTCCCGACGTAGAGCCCAACGCACGTCCCGACGTAGAGCCCAACGCACGTCCCGACGTAGAGCCCAACGCACGTCCCGACGTAGAGCCCAACGCATGTCCCGACGTAGAGCTGAAAGTAAGCTAAATCCCGACGTAGAGCCCAACGCACGTCCCGACGTAGAGCCCAACGCACATCCCGACGTAGAGCCCAACGCACGTCCCGACGTAGCGCCCAACGCACGTCCCGACGTAGAGCTGAAAGTTAGCTAACTACAGACGTAGAGCACAACTCACGTCCCGACGTAGAGCTGAAAGTTAGCTAACTACAGACGTAGAGCCCAATGCACGTCCCGATGTAGAGCTGAAAGTTAGCTAACTACAGACGTAGAGCCCAACGCACGTCCCGACGTAGAGCCCAACGCACGTCCCGACGTAGAGCCCAACGCACGTCCCGACGTAGAGCTGAAAGTAAGCTAAATCCCAACGTAGAGCCCAACGCACGTCCCGACGTAGAGCTGAAAGTAAGCTAAATCCCGACGTAGGGGCAAACGCACGTACCGACGTAGAGGCCAACTCACGTCCCGACGTAGAGCTGAAAGTAAGCTAAATCCCGACGTAGAGGCCAACGCACGTCCCGACGTAGAGGCCAACGCACGTCCCGACGTAGAGCTTAAAGTAAGCTAAATCCCTACGTAGAGCCCAACGCACGTCCCGACGTAGAGCCCAACGCACGTCCCGACGTAGAGCCCAACGCACGTCCCGACGTAGAGCCCAACGCACGTCCCGACGTAGAGCCCAACGCACGTCCCAACGTAGAGCCCAACGCACGTCCCGACGTAGAGCCCAACGCACGTCCCGACGTAGAGCCCAACGCACGTCCCGACGTAGAGCTGAAAGTTAGCTATCTACAGACGTAGAGCCCAACGCACGTCCCGACGTAGAGCTGAAAGTTAGCTAACTACAGACGTAGAGCCCAACTCATGTCCCGACGTAGAGCTGAAAGTTAGCTAACTACAGACCTAGAGCCAAACGCACGTCCCGACGTAGAGGCCAACGCACGTACCGACGTAGAGGCCAACGCACGTCCCGACGTAGAGCTGAAAGTAAGCTAAATCCTGACGTAGAGGCCAACGCACGTCTCGACGTAGAGCCCAACGCACGTCCCGACGTAGAGCCCAACGCTCGTACCGACGTAGAGCCCAACGCACGTACCGACGTAGAGATGAAAGTAAACTAAATCCCGACGTGGAGCCCAACGCACGTCCCGACGTAGAGGCCAACGCACGTCCCGACGTAGAGCCCAACGCACGTCCCCATGTAGAGCCCAACGCACGTCCCGACGTAGATCCCAACGCACGTCCCGACGTAGAGCTGAAAGTTAGCTAACTACAGACGTAGAGCCCAATGCACGTCCCGACATAGAGCCCAACGCACGTCCCGACGTAGAGCTGAAAGTAAGCTAAATCCCGACGTAGATGCCAACGCACGTCCCGACGTAGAGGCCAACGCACGTCCCGACGTAGAGCTGAAAGTAAGCTAAATCCCGACGTAGAGGCCAACGCACGTCCCGACGTAGAGCTGAAAGTAAGATAAATCCCGACGTAGAGGCCAACGCACGTCCCGACGTAGAGTTGAAAGTAAGCTAAATCCCGACGTAGAGGCCAACGCAAGTCCCGACGTAGAGGCCAAGGCACGCCCCGACGTAGAGGCCAACGCACGTCCCGACGTAGAGCCCAACGCACGTCCCGACGTAGAGCTGAAAGTTGGCTAACTACAGACGTGGAGCCGAACGCACGTCCCGACGTAGAGCCCAACGCACGTCCCGACGTAGAGCCCAACAGACGTCCCGACGTGAGGCCCAACGCACGTCCCGACGTAGAGCCCAACGCACGTCCCGACGTAGAGCCCAACGCACGTCCCGACGTAGAGCTGAAAGTAAGCTAAATCCCAACGTAGAGCCCAACGCACTACCCGACGTAGAGCTGAAAGTAAGCTAAATCCCGACGTAGAGGCCAACGCACGTCCCGACGTAGAGGCCAACGCGCGTCCCGACGTAGAGCTGAAAGTAAGCTAAATCCCGATGTAGAGGCCAACGAACGTCCCGACGTAGAGGCCAACGCACGTCCCGACGTAGAGCTTAAAGTAAGCTAAATCCCGACGTAGAGCCCAACGCACGTCCCGACGTAGAGCCCAACGCACGTCCCGACGTAGAGCCCAACGCACGTCCCGACGTAGAGCTGAAAGTAAGCTAAATCCCGACGTAGCGCCCAACGCACGTCCCGACGTAGAGCTAAAAATTAGCTAACTACAGACGTAGAGCCCAACGCGCGTCCCGACGTAGAGCCCAACGCGCGTCCCGACGTAGAGCTGAAAGTAAGCTAAATCCCAACGTAGAGCCCAACGCACGTCCCGACGTAGAGCCCAACGCACGTCCCGACGTAGCGCCCAACGCACGTCCCGACGTAGAGCTGAAAGTTAGCTAACTACAGACGTAGAGCCCAAGGCACGTCCCGACGTAGAGCTGAAAGTTAGCTAACTACAGACGTAGAGCCCAACGCACGTCCCGACGTAGAGCTGAAAGTTAGCTAACTACAGACGTAGAGCCCAAAGCACGTCCCGACGTAGAGCCCAATGCGCGTCCCGACGTAGAGCCCAACGTGCGTCCCGACGTAGAGCCCAACGCGCGTCCCGACGTAGAGCCCAATGCGCGTCCCGACGTGGAGCTGAAAGTAAGCTAAATCCCGACGTAGAGGCCAACGCACGTCCCGACGTAGAGGCCAACGCACGTCCCGACGTAGAGCCCAACGCACGTCCCGACGTAGAGCTGAAAGTAAGCTAAATCCCAACGTAGAGCCCAACACACGTCCCGACGTAGAGCCCAACGCACATGCCGACGTAGCGCCCAACGCACTTCCCGACGTAGAGCTGAAAGTTAGCTAACTATAGACGTAGAGCCGAACGCACGTCCAGACGTAGAGCTGAAAGTTAGCTAACTACAGACGTAGAGCCCAACGCACGTCCCGACGTAGAGCCCAACGCGCGTCCCGACGTAGAGCCCAACGCGCGTCCCGACGTAGAGCCCAACGCGCGTCCCGACGTGGAGCTGAAAGTAAACTAAATCCCAACGTAGAGCCCAACACACGTCCCGACGTAGAGCCCAACGCACATGCCGACGTAGCGCCTAACGCACTTCCCGACGTAGAGCTGAAAGTTAGCTAACTATAGACGTAGAGCCGAACGCACGTCCAGACGTAGAGCTGAAAGTTAGCTAACTACAGACGTAGAGCCCAACGCACGTCCCGACGTAGAGCCCAACGCGCGTCCCGACGTAGAGCCCAACGCGCGTCACGACGTAGAGCCCAACGCACGTCCCGACGTAGAGCCCAACGCACGTCCCGACGTAGAGCCCAACGCACGTCCCGACGTAGAGCCCAACGCATGTCCCGACGTAGAGCTGAAAGTAAGCTAAATCCCGACGTAGAGCCCAACGCACGTCCCGACGTAGAGCCCAACGCACGTCCCGACGTAGAGCCCAACGCACGTCCCGACGTAGCGCCCAACGCACGTCCCGACGTAGAGCTGAAAGTTAGCTAACTACAGACGTAGAGCACAACTCACGTCCCGACGTAGAGCTGAAAGTTAGCTAACTACAGACGTAGAGCCCAATGCACGTCCCGATGTAGAGCTGAAAGTTAGCTAACTACAGACATAGAGCCCAACGCACGTCCCGACGTAGAGCACAACGCACGTCCCAACGTAGAGCCCAACGCACGTCCCGACGTAGAGCCCAACGCACGTCCCGACGTAGAGCTGAAAGTAAGCTAAATCCCAACGTAGAGCCCAACGCACGTCCCGACGTAGAGCTGAAAGTAAGCTAAATCCCGACGTAGGGGCAAACGCACGTACCGACGTAGAGGCCAACTCACGTCCCGACGTAGAGCTGAAAGTAAGCTAAATCCCGACGTAGAGGCCAACGCACGTCCCGACGTAGAGGCCAACGCACGTCCCGACGTAGAGCTTAAAGTAAGCTAAATCCCTACGTAGAGCCCAACGCACGTCCCGACGTAGAGCCCAACGCACGTCCCAACGTAGAGCCCAACGCACGTCCCGACGTAGAGCTGAAAGTAAGCTAAATCCCGACGTAGAGCCCAAAGCACGTCCCGACGTAGAGCACAACGCACGTCCCGACGTAGAGCCCAACGCACATCCCGACGTAGAGCCCAACGCACGTCCCGACGTAGAGCTGAAAGTAAGCTAAATCCCGACGTAGAGCCCAACGCACGTCCCGACGTAGAGCACAACGCACGTCCCGACGTAGAGCCCAACGCACGTTCCGACGTAGAGCTGAAAGTTAGCTAACTACAGACGTAGAGCCCAACACACGTCCGGACGTAGAGATGAAAGTTAGCTAACTACAGACGTAGAGCCCAACACACGTCCCGACGTAGAGCCCAACGCACCTCCCGATGTAGAGCCCAACGCACGTCCCGACGTAGAGCCCAACGCACGTCCCGACGTAGAGCTGAAAGTATGCTAAATCCCGACGTAGAGCCGAACGCACGTCCCGACGTAGAGCCCAACGCACGTGCCGACGTAGCGCCCAACGCACGTCCCAACGTAGCGCCCAACGCACGTCCCGACGTAGAGCTGAAAGTTAGCTAACTACAGACGTAGAGGCTAACGCACGTCCCGACGTAGAGCTGAAAGTTAGCTAACTACAGACGTAGAGCCCAACGCACGTCCCGACGTAGAGCCCAACGCACGTCCCGAAGTAGAGCCCAACGCACGTCCCGACGTAGAGCTGAAAGTTAGCTAACTACAGACGTAGAGCCCAACACACGTCCCGACGTAGAGCTCAACGCACGTCCCGACGTAGAGCCCAACGCACGTCCCGACGTAGAGATGAAAGTAAGCTAAATCCCGACGTAGAGGCCAACGCACGTCCCGACGTAGAGCAGAAAGTAAGCTAAATCCCGACGTAGAGGCCAACGCACGTCCCGACGTAGAGCTGAAAGTAAGCTAAATCCCGACGTAGAGGCCAACGCACGTCCCGACGTAGAGGCCAACGCACGTCCCAACGTAGAGCCCAACGCACGTCCCGACGTAGAGCCCATCGCGCGTCCCGACGTGGAGCCCAACGCACGTCCAGACGTAGAGCTGAAAGTTGGCTAACTACAGACATAGAGCCCAACGCACGTCCCGACGTAGAGCCCAACGCACGTCCCGACGTAGAGCCCAACGCACGTCCCGACGTAGAGCTGAAAGTAAGCTAAATCCCAACGTAGAGCACAACGCACGTCCCGACGTAGAGCTGAAAGTAAGCTAAATCCCGACGTAGAGGCCAACGCACGTCCCGACGTAGAGGCCAACGCACGTCCCGACGTAGAGCTGAAAGTAAGCTAAATCCCGACGTAGAGGCCAACGCACGTCCCGACGTAGAGGCCAACGCACGTCCCGACGTAGAGCTGACAGTAAGCTAAATCCCGACGTAGAGGCCAACGCACGTCCCGACGTAGAGGCCAACGCACGTCCCGACGTAGAGGCCAACGCACGTCCCGACGTAGTGCCCAACGCACGTCCCGACGTAGCGCCCAACGCACGTCCCGACGTAGAGCTGAAAGTTAGCTAACTACAGACGTAGAGCCCAACGCACGTCCCGACGTAGAGCCCAACGCACGTCCCGACGTAGAGCTGAAAATAAGCTAAATCCCAACGTAGAGCCCAACGCACGTCCCGACGTAGAGCCCAACGCACGTCCCGACGTATAGCTGAAAGTTGGCTAACTACAGACGTAGAGCCCAACGCACGTCCCGACGTAGAGCCCAACGCACGTCCCGACTTAGAGCTGAAAGTAAGCTAAATCCCGACGTAGAGGCCAACCCACGTCCCGACGTAGAGCTGAAAGTAAGCTAAATCCCGACGTAGAGCCCAACGCACGTCCCGACGTAGAGCCCAACGCACGTCCCGACGTAGAGCTGAAAGTTGGCTAACTACAGACGTAGAGCCCAACGCACGTCCCGACGTAGAGCCCAACGCACGTCCCGATGTAGATCTGAAGGTTAGCTAACTACAGACGTAGAGCCCAACGCACGTCCCGACGTAGAGCCCAACGCACGTCCCGACGTAGAGCCCAACGCACGTCCCGACGTAGAACTGAAAGTAAGCTAATTCCCAACGTAGAGCCCAACGCACGTCCCGACGTAGAGCTGAAAGTAAGCTAAATCCCGACGTAGGGGCAAACGCACGTACCGACGTAGAGGCCAACTCACGTCCCGACGTAGAGCTGAAAGTAAGCTAAATCCCGACGTAGAGGCCAACGCACGTCCCGACGTAGAGCTGAAAGTAAGCTAAATCCCGACGTAGAGGCCAACGCACGTCCCGACGTAGAGGCCAACGTACGTCCCGACGTAGAGGCCAACGCACGTCCCGACGTAGAGCTTAAAGTAAGCTAAATCCCGACGTAGAGCCCAACGCAGGTCCCGACGTAGAGCCCAACGCACGTCCCGACGTAGAGCCCAACGCACGTCCCGACGTAGAACTGTAAGTAAGCTAAATCCCGAAGTAGAGCCCAACGCACGTCCCGACGTAGAGCCCAACGCACGTCCCGACGTAGAGCCCAACGCACGTCCCGACGTAGAGCTGAAAGTAAGCTAAATCCCGACGTAGAGCCCAACGCACGTCCCGACGTAGAGCACAACGCACGTCCCGACGTAGAGCCCAACGCACGTCCCGACGTAGAGCCCAACGCACGTCCCGACGTAGAGCTGAAAGTTAGCTATCTACAGACGTAGAGCCCAACGCACGTCCCGACGTAGAGCTGAAAGTTAGCTAACTACAGACGTAGAGCCCAACGCACGTCCCGACGTAGAGCCCAACGCACGTCCCGACGTAGCGCCCAACGCACGTCCCGACGTAGAGATGAAAGTTAGCTAACTACAGACGTAGAGCCCAACGCACGTCCCGACGTAGAGCCCAACGCACGTCCCGACGTAGAGCCCAACGCACGTCCCGACATAGAGCCCAACGCACGTCCAAACGTAGAGCTGAAAGTAAGCTAAATCCCGACGTAGAGCCCAACGCACGTCCCGACGTAGAGCACAACGCACGTCCCGATGTAGAGCCCAACGCACGTTCCGACGTAGAGCTGAAAGTTAGCTAACTACAGACGTAGAGCCCAACACACGTCCGGACGTAGAGCTGAAAGTTAGCTAAATACAGACGTAGAGCCCAACGCACGTCCCGACGTAGAGCCCAACGCACCTCCCGACGTAGAGCCCAACGCACGTCCCGACGTAGAGCCCAACGCACGTCCCGACGTAGAGCTGAAAGTATGCTAAATCCCGACGTAGAGCCCAACGCACGTCCCGACGTAGAGCCCAACGCACGTCCCGACGTAGCGCCCAACGCACGTCCCGACGTAGCGCCCAACGCACGTCCCGACGTAGAGCTGAAAGTTAGCTAACTACAGACGTAGAGGCCAACGCACGTCCCGACGTAGAGCTGAAAGTTAGCTAACTACAGACGTAGAGCCCAACGCACGTCCCGACGTAGAGCCCAACGCACGTCCCGACGTAGAGCCCAACGCACGTCCCGACGTAGAGCTGAAAGTAAGCTAAATCCCAACGTAGAGCCCAACGCACGTCCCGACGTAGAGCCCAACGCACATGCCGACGTAGCGCCCAACGCACGTCCCGACGTAGAGCTGAAAGTTAGCTAACTATAGACGTAGAGCCGAACGCACGTCCAGACGTAGAGCTGAAAGTTAGCTAACTACAGACGTAGAGCCCAACGCGCGTCCCGACGTAGAGCCCAACGCGCGTCCCGACGTAGAGCCCAACGCGCGTCCCGACGTGGAGCTGAAAGTAAGCTAAATCGCAACGTAGAGCCCAACGCACGTCCCGACGTAGAGCCCAACGCACGTCCCGACGTAGAGCCCAACGCACGTCCCGACGTAGAGCCCAACGCACGTCCCGACGTAGAGCTGAAAGTAAGCTAAATCCCGACGTAGAGCCCAACGCACGTCCCGACGTAGAGCCCAACGCACGTCCCGACGTAGAGCCCAACGCGCGTCCCGACGTAGAGCCCAACGCACGTCCCGACGTAGAGCCCAACGCGCGTCCCGACGTAGAGCTGAAAGTTAGCTAACTACAGACGAAGAGCCCAACGCGCGTCCCGACGTAGAGCTGAAAGTTAGCTAACTACAGACGTACAGCCAAACGCGCGTCCCGACGTAGAGCCCAACGCACGTCCCGACGTAGAGCCCAACGCACGTCCCGACGTAGAGCCCAACGCACGTCCCGACGTAGAGCCCAACGCACGTCCCGACGTACAGCTAAAAGTAAGCTAAATCCCGACGTAGAGCCCAACGCACGTCCCGACGTAGAGCCCAACGCACGTCCCGACGTAGCGCCCAACGCACGTCCCGACGTAGAGCTGACAGTTAGCTAACTACAGACGTAGAGCACAACTCACGTCCCCACGTAGAGCTGAAAGTTAGCTAACTACAGACGTAGAGCCCAATGCACGTCCCGATGTAGAGCTGAAAGTTAGCTAACTACAGACGTAGAGCCCAACGCACGTCCCGACGTAACGCCCAACGCACGTCCCGACGTAGAGCCCAACGCACGTCCCGACGTAGAGCTGAAAGTAAGCTAAATCCCGACGTAGAGCCCAACGCACGTCCCGACGTAGAGCCCAACGCACGTCCCGACGTAGAGCCCAAGGCACGTCCCGACGTAGAGCTGAAAGTTAGCTATGTACAGACGTAGAGCCCAACGCACGTCCCGACGTAGAGGTGAAAGTTAGCTAACTACAGACGTAGAGCCCAACTCACGTCCCGACGTAGAGCTGAAAGTTAGCTAACTACAGACCTAGAACCAAACGCACGTCCCGACGTAGAGGCCAACGCACGTACCGACGTAGAGGCCAACGCACGTCCCGACGTAGAGCTGAAAGTAAGCTAAATCCTGACGTAGAGGCCAACGCACGTCTCGACGTACAGCCCAACGCACGTCCCGACGTAGAGCCCAACGCACGTACCGACGTAGAGCCCAACGCACGTCCCGACGTAGAGCTGAAAGTAAACTAAATCCCGACGTGGAGCCCAACGCACGTCCCGACGTAGAGGCCAACGCACGTCCCGACGTAGAGCCCAACGCACGTCCCCACGTAGAGCCCAATGCACGTCCCGACGTAGAGGCCAACGCACGTCCCGACGTAGAGCTGAAAGTTAGCTAACTACAGACGTAGAGCCCAACGCACGTCCCGACGTAGAGCCCAACGCACGTCCCGACGTAGAGCCCAACGCACGTCCCGACATAGAGCCCAACGCACGTCCCGACGTAGAGCTGAAAGTAAGCTAAATCCCGACGTAGAGGCCAACGCACGTCCCGACGTAGAGGCCAACGCACGTCCCGACGTAGAGCTGAAAGTAAGCTAAATCCCGACGTAGAGGCCAACGCACGTCCCGACGTAGAGCTGAAAGTAAGCTAAATCCCGACGTAGAGGCCAACGCACGTCCCGACGTAGAGTTGAAAGTAAGCTAAATCCCGACGTAGAGGCCAACGCACGTCCCGACGTAGAGGCCAAAGCACGCCTCGACGTAGAGAGCAACGCACGTCCCGACGTAGAGCCCAACGCACGTCCCGACGTAGAGCTGAAAGTTGGCTAACTACAGACGTGGAGCCGAACGCACATCCCGACGTAGAGCCCAACGCACGTCCCGAAGTAGAGCCCAACGCACGTCCCGACGTGAAGCCCAACGCACGTCCCGACGTAGAGCCCAACGCACGTCCCGACGTAGAGCCCAACGCACGTCCCGACGTAGAGCTGAAAGTAAGCTAAATCCCAACGTAGAGCCCAACGCACTACCCGACGTAGAGCTGAAAGTAAGCTAAATCCCGACGTAGAGGCCAACGCACGTCCCGACGTAGAGGCCAACGCGCGTCCCGACGTAGAGCTGAAAGTAAGCTAAATCCCGACGTAGAGGCCAACGCACGTCCCGACGTAGAGGCCAACGCACGTCCCGACGTAGAGCTTAAAGTAAGCTAAATCCCGACGTAGAGCCCAACGCACGTCCCGACGTAGAGCCCAACGCACGTCCCGACGTAGAGCCCAACGCACGTCCCGACGTAGAGCTGAAAGTAAGCTAAATCCCGACGTAGCGCCCAACGCACGTCCCGACGTAGAGCTAAAAATTAGCTAACTACAGACGTAGAGCCCAACGCGCGTCCCGACGTAGAGCCCAACGCGCGTCCCGACGTAGAGCTGAAAGTAAGCTAAATCCCAACGTAGAGCCCAACGCACGTCCCGACGTAGAGCCCAACGCACGTCCCGACGTAGAGCCCAACGCACGTCCCGACGTAGCGCCCAACGCACGTCCCGACGTAGAGCTGAAAGTTAGCTAACTACAGACGTAGAGCCCAAGGCACGTCCCGACGTAGAGCTGAAAGTTAGCTAACTACAGACGTAGAGCCCAACGCACGTCCCGACGTAGAGCTGAAAGTTAGCTAACTACAGACGTAGAGCCCAAAGCGCGTCCCGACGTAGAGCCCAATGCGCGTCCCGACGTAGAGCCCAACGTGCGTCCCGACGTAGAGCCCAACGCGCGTCCCGACGTAGAGCCCAACGCGCGTCCCGACGTGGAGCTGAAAGTAAGCTAAATCCCGACGTAGAGGCCAATGCACGTCCCGACGTAGAGGCCAACGCACGTCCCGACGTAGAGCCCAACGCACGTCCCGACGTAGAGCTGAAAGTAAGCTAAATCCCAACGTAGAGCCCAACGCACGTCCCGACGTAGAGCCCAACGCACATGCCGACGTAGCGCCCAACGCACGTCCCGACGTAGAGCTGAAAGTTAGCTAACTATAGACGTAGAGCCGAACGCACGTCCAGACGTAGAGCTGAAAGTTAGCTAACTACAGACGTAGAGCCCAACGCACGTCCCGACGTAGAGCGCAACGCGCGTCCCGACGTAGAGCCCAACGCGCGTCCCGACGTGGAGCTGAAAGTAAGCTAAATCCCAACGTAGAGCCCAACGCACGTCCCGACGTAGAGCCCAACGCACGTCCCGACGTAGAGCCCAACGCACGTCCCGACGTAGAGGCCAACGCACGTCCTGACGTAGAGCCCAACGCACGTCCCGACGTAGAGCTGAAAGTAAGCTAAATCCCGACGTAGAGCCCAACGCACGTCCCGACGTAGAGCCCAACGCACGTCCCGACGTAGAGCCCAACGCGCGTCCCGACGTAGAGCCCAACGCACGTCCCGACGTAGAGCCCAACGCGCGTCCCGACGTAGAGCTGAAAGTTAGCTAACTACAGATGAAGAGCCCAACGCGCGTCCCGACGTAGAGCTGAAAGTTAGCTAACTACAGACGTACAGCCCAACGCGCGTCCCGACGTAGAGCCCAACGCACGTCCCGACGTAGAGCCCAACGCACGTCCCGACGTAGAGCTGAAAGTAAGCTAAATCCCGACGTAGAGGCCAACGCACGTCCTGACGTAGAGCCCAACGCACGTCCCGACGTAGAGCCCAACGCACGTCCCGACGTAGAGCCCAACGCATGTCCCGACGTAGAGCTGAAAGTAAGCTAAATCCCGACGTAGAGCCCAACGCACGTCCCGACGTAGAGCCCAACGCACGTCCCGACGTAGAGCCCAACGCACGTCCCGACGTAGCGCCCAACGCACGTCCCGACGTAGAGCTGAAAGTTAGCTAACTACAGACGTAGAGCACAACTCACGTCCCGACGTAGAGCTGAAAGTTAGCTAACTACAGACGTAGAGCCCAATGCACGTCCCGATGTAGAGCTGAAAGTTAGCTAACTACAGACGTAGAGCCCAACGCACGTCCCGACGTAGAGCCCAACGCACGTCCCGACGTAGAGCCCAACGCACGTCCCGTCGTAGAGCTGAAAGTAAGCTAAATCCCAACGTAGAGCCCAACGCACGTCCCGACGTAGAGCTGAAAGTAAGCTAAATCCCGACGTAGGGGCAAACGCACGTACCGACGTAGAGGCCAACTCACGTCCCGACGTAGAGCTGAAAGTAAGCTAAATCCCGACGTAGAGGCCAACGCACGTCCCGACGTAGAGGCCAACGCACGTCCCGACGTAGAGCTTAAAGTAAGCTAAATCCCTACGTAGAGCCCAACGCACGTCCCGACGTAGAGCCCAACGCACGTCCCAACGTAGAGCCCAACGCACGTCCAACGTAGAGCCCAACGCACGTCCCGACGTAGAGCCCAACGCACGTCCCGACGTAGAGCTGAAAGTAAGCTAAATCCCGACGTAGAGCCCAACGCACGTCCCGACGTAGAGCACAACGCACGTCCCGACGTAGAGCCCAACGCACGTCCCGACGTAGAGCCCAACGCACGTCCCGACGTAGAGCTGAAAGTAAGCTAAATCCCGACGTAGAGCCCAACGCACGTCCCGACGTAGAGCCCAACGCACGTCCCGACGTAGAGCCCAACGCACGTCCAAACGTAGAGCTGAAAGTAAGCTAAATCCCGACGTAGAGCCCAACGCACGTCCCGACGTAGAGCACAACGCACGTCCCGACGTAGAGCCCAACGCACGTTCCGACGTAGAGATGAAAGTTAGCTAACTACAGACGTAGAGCCCAACACACGTCCGGACGTAGAGCTGAAAGTTAGCTAAATACAGACGTAGAGCCCAACGCACGTCCCGACGTAGAGCCCAACGCACCTCCCGACGTAGAGCCCAACGCACGTCCCGACGTAGAGCCCAACGCACGTCCCGACGTAGAGCTGAAAGTATGCTAAATCCCGACGTAGACCCCAACGCACGTCCCGACGTAGAGCCCAACGCACGTCCCGACGTAGCGCCCAACGCACGTCCCGACGTAGAGCTGAAAGTTAGCTAACTACAGACGTAGAGGCCAACGCACGTCCCGACGTAGAGGCCAACGCACGTACCGACGTAGAGGCCAACGCACGTCCCGACGTAGAGCTGAAAGTAAGCTAAATCCCGACGTAGAGGCCAACGCACGTCCCGACGTAGAGCCCAACGCACGTCCCGACGTAGAGCCCAACGCACGTCCCGACGTAGAGCCCAACGCACGTCCCGACGTAGAGCTGAAAGTTAGTTAACTACAGACGTAGAGCCCAACACACGTCCCGACGTAGAGCCCAACGCACGTCCCGACGTAGAGCCCAACGCACGTCCCGACGTAGAGATGAAAGTAAGCTAAATCCCGACGTAGAGCCCAACGCACGTCCCGACGTAGAGCACAACGCACGTCCCGACGTAGAGCTGAAAGTTAGCTAACTACAGACGTAGAGCCCAACGCACGTCCCGACGTAGAGCTGAAAGTTAGCTAACTACAGACGTAGAGCCCAACGCACGTCCCCACGTAGAGCCCAACACACGTCCCGACGTAGAGCCCAACGCACGTCCCGACGTAGAGCTGAAAGTAAGCTAAATCCCGACGTAGAACCCAACGCACGTCCCGACGTAGCGCCCAACGCACGTCCCGACGTAGCGCCCAACGCACGTCCCGACGTAGAGCTGAAAGTTAGCTAACTACAGACGTAGAGCCCAACACACGTCCCGACGTAGAGCTGAAAGTTAGCTAACTACAGACGTAGAGCCCAACGCACGTCCCGACGTAGAGCCCAACGCACGTCCCGACGTAGAGCCCAACGCACGTACCGACGTAGAGCTGAAAGTAAGCTAAATCCCGACGTAGAAGCCAACGCGCGTCCCGACGTAGAGCCCAACGCACGTCCCGACGTAGAGCCCAACGCGCGTCCCGACGTAGAGCTGAAAGTTAGCTAACTACAGACGTAGAGCCCAACGCGCGTCCCGACGTAGAGCCCAACGCGCGTCCCGACGTAGAGCCCAACGCGCGTCCCGACGTAGAGCTGAAAGTTAGCTAACTACAGACGTAGAGCCCAACGCACGTCCCCACGTAGAGCTGAAAGTTAGCTAACTACAGACGTAGAGCCCAACTCACGTCCCGACGTAGAGCTGAAAGTTAGCTAACTACAGACCTAGAGCCAAATGCACGTCCCGACGTAGAAGCCAACGCGCGTCCCGACGTAGAGCCCAACGCACGTCCCGACGTAGAGCCCAACGCGTGTCCCGACGTAGAGCTGAAAGTTAGCTAACTACAGACGTAGAGCCCAACGCGCGTCCCGACGTAGAGCCCAACGCGCGTCCCGACGTAGAGCCCAACGCGTGTCCCGACGTAGAGCCCAACGCGCGTCCCGACGTAGAGCTGAAAGTTAGCTAACTACAGACGTAGAGCCCAACGCACGTCCCCACGTAGAGCTGAAAGTTAGCTAACTACAGACGTAGAGCCCAACTCACGTCCCGACGTAGAGCTGAAAGTTAGCTAACTACAGACCTAGAGCCAAATGCACGTCCCGACGTAGAAGCCAACGCACGTCCCGACGTAGCGCCCAACGCACGTCCCGACGTAGCACCCAACGCACGTCCCGACGTAGAGCTGAAAGTTAGCTAACTACAGACGTAGAGCCCAACACACGTCCCGACGTAGAGCTGAAAGCTAGCTAACTACAGACGTAGAGCCCAACGCACGTCCCGACGTAGAGCCCAACGCACGTCCCGACGTAGAGCCCAACGCACGTCCCGACGTAGAGCTGAAAGTAAGCTAAAACCCGACGTAGAAGCCAACGCGCGTCCCGACGTAGAGCCCAACGCACGTCCCGACGTAGAGCCCAACGCGCGTCCCGACGTAGAGCTGAAACTTAGCTAACTACAGACGTAGAGCCCAACGCACGTCCCGACGTAGAGCTGAAAGTTAGATAACTACAGACGTAGAGCCCAACGCACGTCCCGACGTAGAGCCCAACGCACGTCCCGACATAGAGCCCAACGCACGTCCCGACGTAGAGCTGAAAGTAAAATAAATCCCGACGTAGAAGCCAACGCTCGTCCCGACGTAGAGCCCAACGCACGTCCCGATGTAGAGCCCAACGCGCGTCCCGACGTAGAGCTGAAAGTTAGCTAACTACAGACGTAGAGCCCAACGCACGTCCCGACGTAGAGCTGAAAGTTAGCTAATTACAGACGTAGAGCCCAACGCACGTCCCGACGTAGAGGCCAACGCACGTCCCGACGTAGAGCTGAAAGTAAGCTAAATCCCGACGTAGAGGCCAACGCACGTCCCGACGTAGAGGCCAACGCACGTCCCGACGTAGAGGCCAACGCGCGTCCCGACGTAGAGCCCAACGCGCGTCCCGACGTAGAGCCCAACGCACGTCCCGACGTAGAGCTGAAAGTTAGCTAACTACAGACGTAGAGCCCAACGCACGTCCCGACGTAGAGCCCAACGCACGTCCCGACATAGAGCCCAACGCACGTCCCGACGTAGAGCTGAAAGTAAGCTAAATCCCGACGTAGAGGCCAACGCACGTCCCGACGTAGAGGCCAAAGCACGTCCCGACGTAGAGCTGAAAGTAAGCTAAATCCCGACGTAGAGGCCAACGCACGTCCAGACGTAGAGCTGAAAGTAAGCTAAATCCCGACGTAGAGGCCAACGCACGTCCCGACGTAGAGCTGAAAGTAAGCTAAATCCCGACGTAGAGGCCAACGCACGTCCCGACGTAGAGCCCAACGCACGTCCAGACGTAGAGCTGAAAGTAAGCTAAATCCCGACGTACAGCCCAACGCACGTCCCGACGTAGAGCCCAACGCACGTCCCGACGTAGAGCTGAAAGTTAGCTAACTACAGACGTAGAGCAGAAAGTTAGCTAACTACAGACGTAGAGCCCAACGCACGTCCCGACGTAGAGCTGAAAGTTAGCTAACTACAGACGTAGAGTCCAACGCACGTCCCGACGTAGAGCCCAACACACGTCCCGACGTAGTGCCCAACGCACGTCCCGACGTAGAGCTGAAAGTAAGCTAAATCCCGACGTAGAGCCCAACGCACGTCCCGACGTAGAGCCCAACGCACGTCCCGACGTAGAGCCCAACGCACGTCCCGACGTAGAGCCCAACGCACGTCCCGACGTAGCGCCCAACGCACGTCCCGACGTAGAGCTGAAAGTTAGCTAACTACAGACGTAGAGCCCAACACACGTCCCGACGTAGAGCTGAAAGTTAGCTAACTACTGACGTAGAGCCCAACGCACGTCCCGACGTAGAGCCCAACGCACGTCCCGACGTAGAGCCCAACGCACGTCCCGACGTAGAGCCCAACGCACGTCCCGACGTAGAGCTGAAAGTAAGCTAAATCCCGACGTAGAAGCCAACGCGCGTCCCGACGTAGAGACCAACGCACGTCCCGACGTAGAGCCCAACGCACGTCCCGACGTAGAGCTGAAAGTAAGCTAAATCCCGACGTAGAGCCCAACGCACGTCCCGACGTAGAGCCCAACGCACGTTCCGACGTAGAGCTGAAAGTTAGCTAACTACAGACGTAGAGCCCAACGCGCGTCCCGACGTAGAGCCCAACGCGCGTCCCGACGTAGAGCCCAACGCGCGTCCCGACGTAGAGCTGAATGTTAGCTAACTACAGACGTAGAGCCCAACGCACGTCCCGACGTAGAGCTGAAAGTTAGCTAACTACAGACGTAGAGCCCAACGCACGTCCCCACGTAGAGCTGAAAGTTAGCTAACTACAGACGTAGAGCCCAACTCACGTCCCGACGTAGAGCTGAAAGTTAGCTAACTACAGACCTAGAGCCAAACGCACGTCCCGACGTAGAGGCCAACGCACGTACCGACGTAGAGGCCAACGCACGTCCCGACGTAGAGCTGAAAGTAAGCTAAATCCCGACGTAGAGGCCAACGCACGTCCCGACGTAGAGCCCAACGCACGTCCCGACGTAGAGCCCAACGCACGTACCGACGTAGAGCCCAACGCACGTCCCGACGTAGAGCTGAAAGTAAACTAAATCCCGACGTGGAGCCCAACGCACGTCCCGACGTAGAGGCCAACGCACGTCCCGACGTAGAGCCCAACGCACGTCCCCACGTAGAGCCCAACGCACGTCCCGACGTAGAGCCCAACGCACGTCCCGACGTAGAGCTGAAAGTTAGCTAACTACAGACGTAGAGCCCAACGCACGTCCCGACGTAGAGCCCAACGCACGTCCCGACGTAGAGCCCAACGCACGTCCCGACGTAGCGCCCAACGCACGTCCCGACGTAGAGCTGAAAGTTAGCTAACTACAGACGTAGAGCCCAACACACGTCCCGACGTAGAGCTGAAAGTTAGCTAAATACAGACGTAGAGCCCAACACACGTCCCGACGTAGAGCTGAAAGTTAGCTAACTACAGACGTAGAGCCCAACGCACGTCCCGACGTAGAGCCCAACGCACGTCCCGACGTAGAGCCCAACGCACGTCCCGACGTAGAGCCCAACGCACGTACCGACGTAGAGCTGAAAGTAAGCTAAATCCCGACGTAGAAGCCAACGCGCGTCCCGACGTAGAGCCCAACGCACGTCCCGACGTAGAGCCCAACGCGCGTCCCGACGTAGAGCTGAAAGATAGCTAACTACAGACGTAGAGCCCAACGCGCGTCCCGACGTAGAGCCCAACGCGCGTCCCGACGTAGAGCCCAACGCGCGTCCCGACGTAGAGCTGAAAGTTAGCTAACTACAGACGTAGAGCCCAACGCACGTCCCGACGTAGAGCTGAAAGTTAGCTAACTACAGACGTAGAGCCCAACGCACGTCCCCACGTAGAGCTGAAAGTTAGCTAACTACAGACGTAGAGCCCAACTCACGTCCCGACGTAGAGCTGAAAGTTAGCTAACTACAGACCTAGAGCCAAACGCACGTCCCGACGTAGAGGCCAACGCACGTACCGACGTAGAGGCCAACGCACGTCCCGACGTAGAGCTGAAAGTAAGCTAAATCCCGACGTAGAGGCCAACGCATGTCCCGACGTAGACCCCAACGCACGTCCCGACGTAGAGCCCAACGCACGTACCGACGTAGAGCCCAACGCACGTCCCGACGTAGAGCTGAAAGTAAACTAAATCCCGACGTGGAGCCCAACGCACGTCCCGACGTAGAGGCCAACGCACGTCCCGACGTAGAGCCCAACGCACGTCCCCACGTAGAGCCCAACGCACGTCCCGACGTAGAGCCCAACGCACGTCCCGACGTAGAGCTGAAAGTTAGCTAACTACAGACGTAGAGCCCAACGCACGTCCCGACGTAGAGCCCAACGCACGTCCCGACATAGAGCCCAACGCACGTCCCGACGTAGAGCTGAAAGTAAAATAAATCCCGACGTAGAATCCAACGCGCGTCCCGACGTAGAGCCCAACGCGCGTCCCGACGTAGAGCTGAAAGTTAGCTAACTACAGACGTAGAGCCCAACGCACGTCCCCACGTAGAGCTGAAAGTTAGCTAACTACAGACGTAGAGCCCAACTCACGTCCCGACGTAGAGCTGAAAGTTAGCTAACTACAGACCTAGAGCCAAATGCACGTCCCGACGTAGAAGCCAACGCGCGTCCCGACGTAGAGCCCAACGCACGTCCCGACGTAGAGCCCAACGCGCGTCCCGACGTAGAGCTGAAAGTTAGCTAACTACAGACGTAGAGCCCAACGCGCGTCCCGACGTAGAGCCCAACGCGCGTCCCGACGTAGAGCCGAACGCGCGTCCCGACGTAGAGCCCAACGCGCGTCCCGACGTAGAGCTGAAAGTTAGCTAACTACAGACGTAGAGCCCAACGCACGTCCCGACGTAGAGCTGAAAGTTAGCTAACTACAGACGTAGAGCCCAACGCACGTCCCCACGTAGAGCTGAAAGTTAGCTAACTACAGACGTAGAGCCCAACTCACGTCCCGACGTAGAGCTGAAAGTTAGCTAACTACAGACCTAGAGCCAAATGCACGTCCCGACGTAGAAGCCAACGCACGTCCCGACGTAGCGCCCAACGCACGTCCCGACGTAGCACCCAACGCACGTCCCGACGTAGAGCTGAAAGTTAGCTAACTACAGACGTAGAGCCCAACACACGTCCCGACGTAGAGCTGAAAGTTAGCTAACTACAGACGTAGAGCCCAACGCACGTCCCGACGTAGAGCCCAACGCACGTCCCGACGTAGAGCTGAAAGTAAGCTAAAACCCGACGTAGAAGCCAACGCGCGTCCCGACGTAGAGCCCAACGCACGTCCCGACGTAGAGCCCAACGCGCGTCCCGACGTAGAGCTGAAAGTTAGATAACTACAGACGTAGAGCCCAACGCACGTCCCGACGTAGAGCCCAACGCACGTCCCGACGTAGAGCCCAACGCACGTCCCGACGTAGAGCTGAAAGTAAAATAAATCCCGACGTAGAAGCCAACGCGCGTCCCGACGTAGAGCCCAACGCACGTCCCGATGTAGAGCCCAACGCGCGTCCCGACGTAGAGCTGAAAGTTAGCTAACTACAGACGTAGAGCCCAACGCACGTCCCGACGTAGAGCTGAAAGTTAGCTAACTACAGACGTAGAGCCCAACGCACGTCCCGACGTAGAGGCCAACGCACGTCCCGACGTAGAGCTGAAAGTAAGCTAAATCCCGACGTAGAGGCCAACGCACGTCCCGACGTAGAGGCCAACGCACGTCCCGACGTAGAGGCCAACGCGCGTCCCGACGTAGAGCCCAACGCGCGTCCCGACGTAGAGCCCAACGCACGTCCCGACGTAGAGCTGAAAGTTAGCTAACTACAGACGTAGAGCCCAACGCACGTCCCGACGTAGAGCCCAACGCACGTCCCGACATAGAGCCCAACGCACGTCCCGACGTAGAGCTGAAAGTAAGCTAAATCCCGACGTAGAGGCCAACGCACGTCCCGACGTAGAGGCCAAAGCACGTCCCGACGTAGAGCTGAAAGTAAGCTAAATCCCGACGTAGAGGCCAACGCACGTCCAGACGTAGAGCTGAAAGTAAGCTAAATCCCGACGTAGAGGCCAACGCACGTCCCGACGTAGAGCTGAAAGTAAGCTAAATCCCGACGTAGAGGCCAACGCACGTCCCGACGTAGAGCCCAACGCACGTCCAGACGTAGAGCTGAAAGTAAGCTAAATCCCGACGTAGAGCCCAACGCACGTCCCGACGTAGAGCCCAACGCACGTCCCGACGTAGAGCTGAAAGTTAGCTAACTACAGACGTAGAGCCCAACGCACGTCCCGACGTAGAGCTGAAAGTTAGCTAACTACAGACGTAGAGCCCAACGCACGTCCCGACGTAGAGCCCAACACACGTCCCGACGTAGAGCCCAACGCACGTCCCGACGTAGAGCTGAAAGTAAGCTAAATCCCGACGTAGAGCCCAACGCACGTCCCGACGTAGAGCCCAACGCACGTCCCGACGTAGAGCCCAACGCACGTCCCGACGTAGAGCCCAACGCACGTCCCGACGTAGAGCCCAACGCACGTCCCGACGTAGCGCCCAACGCACGTCCCGACGTAGGGCTGAAAGTTAGCTAACTACAGACGTAGAGCCCAACACACGTCCCGACGTAGAGCTGAAAGTTAGCTAACTACTGACGTAGAGCCCAACGCACGTCCCGACGTAGAGCCCAACGCACGTCCCGACGTAGAGCCCAACGCACGTCCCGACGTAGAGCCCAACGCACGTCCCGACGTAGAGCTGAAAGTAAGCTAAATCCCGACGTAGAAGCCAACGCGCGTCCCGACGTAGAGACCAACGCACGTCCCGACGTAGAGCTGAAAGTAAGCTAAATCCCGACGTAGAGCCCAACGCACGTCCCGACGTAGAGCACAACGCACGTCCCGACGTAGAGCTGAAAGTTAGCTAACTACAGACGTAGAGCCCAACGCACGTCCCGACGTAGAGCCCAACGCGCGTCCCGACGTAGAGCCCAACGCGCGTCCCGACGTAGAGCCCAACGCGCGTCCCGACGTAGAGCCCAACGCGCGTCCCGACGTAGAGCTGAACGTTAGCTAACTACAGACGTAGAGCCCAACGCACGTCCCGACGTAGAGCTGAAAGTTAGCTAACTACAGACGTAGAGCCCAACGCACGTCCCCACGTAGAGCTGAAAGTTAGCTAACTACAGACGTAGAGCCCAACGCACGTCCCGACGTAGAGCCCAACACACGTCCCGACGTAGAGCCCAACGCACGTCCCGACGTAGAGCTGAAAGTAAGCTAAATCCCGACGTAGAGCCCAACGCACGTCCCGACGTAGAGCCCAACGCACGTCCCGACGTAGAGCCCAACGCACGTCCCGACGTAGAGCCCAACGCACGTCCCGACGTAGCGCCCAACGCACGTCCCGACGTAGGGCTGAAAGTTAGCTAACTACAGACGTAGAGCCCAACACACGTCCCGACGTAGAGCTGAAAGTTAGCTAACTACTGACGTAGAGCCCAACGCACGTCCCGACGTAGAGCCCAACGCACGTCCCGACGTAGAGGCCAACGCACGTCCCGACGTAGAGCCCAACGCACGTCCCGACGTAGAGCTGAAAGTAAGCTAAATCCCGACGTAGAAGCCAACGCGCGTCCCGACGTAGAGACCAACGCACGTCCCGACGTAGAGCTGAAAGTAAGCTAAATCCCGACGTAGAGCCCAACGCACGTCCCGACGTAGAGCACAACGCACGTCCCGACGTAGAGCTGAAAGTTAGCTAACTACAGACGTAGAGCCCAACGCACGTCCCGACGTAGAGCCCAACGCGCGTCCCGACGTAGAGCCCAACGCGCGTCCCGACGTAGAGCCCAACGCGCGTCCCGACGTAGAGCCCAACGCGCGTCCCGACGTAGAGCTGAATGTTAGCTAACTACAGACGTAGAGCCCAACGCACGTCCCGACGTAGAGCTGAAAGTTAGCTAACTACAGACGTAGAGCCCAACGCACGTCCCCACGTAGAGCTGAAAGTTAGCTAACTACAGACGTAGAGCCCAACTCACGTCCCGACGTAGAGCTGAAAGTTAGCTAACTACAGACCTAGAGCCAAACGCACGTCCCGACGTAGAGGCCAACGCACGTACCGACGTAGAGGCCAACGCACGTCCCGACGTAGAGCTGAAAGTAAGCTAAATCCCGACGTAGAGGCCAATGCACGTCCCGACGTAGAGCCCAACGCACGTCCCGACGTAGAGCCCAACGCACGTCCCGACGTAGAGCTGAAAGTAAACTAAATCCCGACGTGGAGCCCAACGCACGTCCCGACGTAGAGGCCAACGCACGTCCCGACGTAGAGCCCAACGCACGTCCCCACGTAGAGCCCAACGCACGTCCCGACGTAGAGCCCAACGCACGTCCCGACGTAGAGCTGAAAGTTAGCTAACTACAGACGTAGAGCCCAACGCACGTCCCGACGTAGAGCCCAACGCACGTCCCGACGTAGAGCCCAACGCACGTTCCGACGTAGCGCCCAACGCACGTCCCGACGTAGAGCTGAAAGTTAGCTAACTACAGACGTAGAGCCCAACACACGTCCCGACGTAGAGCTGAAAGTTAGCTAAATACAGACGTAGAGCCCAACACACGTCCCGACGTAGAGCTGAAAGTTAGCTAACTACAGACGTAGAGCCCAACGCACGTCCCGACGTAGAGCCCAACGCACGTCCCGACGTAGAGCCCAACGCACGTCCCGACGTAGAGCCCAACGCACGTACCGACGTAGAGCTGAAAGTAAGCTAAATCCCGACGTAGAAGCCAACGCGCGTCCCGACGTAGAGCCCAACGCACGTCCCGACGTAGAGCCCAACGCGCGTCCCGACGTAGAGCTGAAAGATAGCTAACTACAGACGTAGAGCCCAACGCGCGTCCCGACGTAGAGCCCAACGCGCGTCCCGACGTAGAGCCCAACGCGCGTCCCGACGTAGAGCTGAAAGTTAGCTAACTACAGACGTAGAGCCCAACGCACGTCCCGACGTAGAGCTGAAAGTTAGCTAACTACAGACGTAGAGCCCAACGCACGTCCCCACGTAGAGCTGAAAGTTAGCTAACTACAGACGTAGAGCCCAACTCACGTCCCGACGTAGAGCTGAAAGTTAGCTAACTACAGACCTAGAGCCAAACGCACGTCCCGACGTAGAGGCCAACGCACGTACCGACGTAGAGGCCAACGCACGTCCCGACGTAGAGCTGAAAGTAAGCTAAATCCCGACGTAGAGGCCAACGCATGTCCCGACGTAGACCCCAACGCACGTCCCGACGTAGAGCCCAACGCACGTACCGACGTAGAGCCCAACGCACGTCCCGACGTAGAGCTGAAAGTAAACTAAATCCCGACGTGGAGCCCAACGCACGTCCCGACGTAGAGGCCAACGCACGTCCCGACGTAGAGCCCAACGCACGTCCCCACGTAGAGCCCAACGCACGTCCCGACGTAGAGCCCAACGCACGTCCCGACGTAGAGCTGAAAGTTAGCTAACTACAGACGTAGAGCCCAACGCACGTCCCGACGTAGAGCCCAACGCACGTCCCGACATAGAGCCCAACGCACGTCCCGACGTAGAGCTGAAAGTAAAATAAATCCCGACGTAGAAGCCAACGCGCGTCCCGACGTAGAGCCCAACGCACGTCCCGACGTAGAGCCCAACGCGCGTCCCGACGTAGAGCTGAAAGTTAGCTAACTACAGACGTAGAGCCCAACGCACGTCCCGACGTAGAGCTGAAAGTTAGCTAACTACAGACGTAGAGCCCAACGCACGTCCCGACGTAGAGGCCAACGCACGTCCCGACGTAGAGCTGAAAGTAAGCTAAATCCCGACGTAGAGGCCAACGCACGTCCCGACGTAGAGGCCAACGCACGTCCCGACGTAGAGGCCAACGCGCGTCCCGACGTAGAGCCCAACGCGCGTCCCGACGTAGAGCCCAACGCACGTCCCGACGTAGAGCTGAAAGTTAGCTAACTACAGACGTAGAGCCCAACGCACGTCCCGACGTAGAGCCCAACGCACGTCCCGACATAGAGCCCAACGCACGTCCCGACGTAGAGCTGAAAGTAAGCTAAATCCCGACGTAGAGGCCAACGCATGTCCCGACGTAGAGGCCAAAGCACGTCCCGACGTAGAGCTGAAAGTAAGCTAAATCCCGACGTAGAGGCCAACGCACGTCCAGACGTAGAGCTGAAAGTAAGCTAAATCCCGACGTAGAGGCCAACGCACGTCCCGACGTAGAGCTGAAAGTAAGCTAAATCCCGACGTAGAGGCCAACGCACGTCCCGACGTAGAGCCCAACGCACGTCCAGACGTAGAGCTGAAAGTAAGCTAAATCCCGACGTAGAGCCCAACGCACGTCCCGACGTAGAGCACAACGCACGTCCCGACGTAGAGCTGAAAGTTAGCTAACTACAGACGTAGAGCCCAACGCACGTCCCGACGTAGAGCTGAAAGTTAGCTAACTACAGACGTAGAGCCCAACGCACGTCCCGACGTAGAGCCCAACACACGTCCCGACGTAGAGCCCAACGCACGTCCCGACGTAGAGCCCAACGCACGTCCCGACGTAGAGCTGAAAGTAAGCTAAATCCCGACGTAGAGCCCAACGCACGTCCCGACGTAGAGCCCAACGCACGTCCCGACGTAGAGCCCAACGCACGTCCCGACGTAGAGCTGAAAGTAAGCTAAATCCCGACGTAGAGCCCAACGCACGTCCCAACGTAGAGCCCAACGCACGTCCCGACGTAGAGCCCAACGCACGTCCCGACGTAGCGCCCAACTCACGTCCCGACGTAGAGCCCAACACACGTCCCGACGTAGAGCTGAAAGTTAGCTAACTACAGACGTAGAGCCCAACGCACGTCCCGACGTAGAGCTGAAAGTAAGCTAAATCCCGACGTAGAAGCCAACGCGCGTCCCGACGTAGAGACCAACGCACGTCCCTACGTAGAGCCCAACGCGCGTCCCGACGTAGAGCTGAAAGTAAACTAAATCCCGACGTAGAGGCCAACGCACGTCCCGACGTAGAGCTCAACGCACGTCCCGACGTAGAGCCCAACGCACGTACCGACGTAGAGCCCAACGCACGTCCCGAGGTAGAGCTGAAAGTAAACTAAATCCCGACGTGGAGCCCAACGCACGTCCCGACGTAGAGGCCAACGCACGTCCCGACGTAGAGCCCAACGCACGTCCCGACGTAGAGCTGAAAGTTAGCTAACTACAGACGTAGAGCCCAACGCACGTCCCGACGTAGAGCCCAACGCACGTCCCGACGTAGAGCCCAACGCACGTCCCGACGTAGCGCCCAACGCACGTCCCGACGTAGAGCTGAAAGTTAGCTAACTACAGACGTAGAGCCCAACACACGTCCCGACGTAGAGCTGAAAGTTAGCTAAATACAGACGTAGAGCCCAACACACGTCCCGACGTAGAGCTGAAAGTTAGCTAACTACAGACGTAGAGCCCAACGCACGTCCCGACGTAGAGCCCAACGCACGTCCCGACGTAGAGCCCAACGCACGTCCCGACGTAGAGCCCAACGCACGTACCGACGTAGAGCTGAAAGTAAGGTAAATCCCGATGTAGAAGCCAACGCGCGTCCCGACGTAGAGCCCAACGCACGTCCCGACGTAGAGCCCAACGCGCGTCCCGACGTAGAGCCCAACGCGCGTCCCGACGTAGAGCTGAAAGTTAGCTAACTACAGACGTAGAGCCCAACGCGTGTCCCGACGTAGAGCCCAACGCGCGTCCCGACGTAGAGCCCAACGCGCGTCCCGACGTAGAGCTGAAATTTAGCTAACTACAGACGTAGAGCCCAACGCACGTCCCGACGTAGAGCTGAAAGTTAGCTAACTACAGACGTAGAGCCCAACGCACGTCCCCACGTAGAGCTGAAAGTTAGCTAACTACAGACGTAGAGCCCAACTCACGTCCCGACGTAGAGCTGAAAGTTAGCTAACTACAGACCTAGAGCCAAACGCACGTCCCGACGTAGAGGCCAACGCACGTACCGACGTAGAGGCCAACGCACGTCCCGACGTAGAGCTGAAAGTAAGCTAAATCCCGACGTAGAGGCCAACGCATGTCCCGACGTAGACCCCAACGCACGTCCCGACGTAGAGCCCAACGCACGTACCGACGTAGAGCCCAACGCACGTCCCGACGTAGAGCTGAAAGTAAACTAAATCCCGACGTGGAGCCCAACGCACGTCCCGACGTAGAGGCCAACGCACGTCCCGACGTAGAGCCCAACGCACGTCCCCACGTAGAGCCCAACGCACGTCCCGACGTAGAGCCCAACGCACGTCCCGACGTAGAGCTGAAAGTTAGCTAACTACAGACGTAGAGCCCAACGCACGTCCCGACGTAGAGCCCAACGCACGTCCCGACATAGAGCCCAACGCACGTCCCGACATAGAGCCCAACGCACGTCCCGACGTAGAGCTGAAAGTAAAATAAATCCCGACGTAGAAGCCAACGCGCGTCCCGACGTAGAGCCCAACGCACGTCCCGACGTAGAGCCCAACGCGCGTCCCGACGTAGAGCTGAAAGTTAGCTAACTACAGACGTAGAGCCCAACGCACGTCCCGACATAGAGCTGAAAGTTAGCTAACTACAGACGTAGAGCCCAACGCACGTCCCGACGTAGAGCTGAAAGTAAGCTAAATCCCGACGTAGAGGCCAACGCACGTCCCGACGTAGAGGCCAACGCACGTCCCGACGTAGAGGCCAACGCGCGTCCCGACCTAGAGCCCAACGCGCGTCCCGACGTAGAGCCCAACGCACGTCCCGACGTAGAGCTGAAAGTTAGCTAACTACAGACGTAGAGCCCAACGCACGTCCCGACGTAGAGCCCAACGCACGTCCCGACATAGAGCCCAACGCACGTCCCGACGTAGAGCTGAAAGTAAGCTAAATCCCGACGTAGAGGCCAACGCATGTCCCGACGTAGAGGCCAAAGCACGTCCCGACGTAGAGCTGAAAGTAAGCTAAATCCCGACGTAGAGGCCAACGCACGTCCAGACGTAGAGCTGAAAGTAAGCTAAATCCCGACGTAGAGGCCAACGCACGTCCCGACGTAGAGCTGAAAGTAAGCTAAATCCCGACGTAGAGGCCAACGCACGTCCCGACGTAGAGCCCAACGCACGTCCAGACGTAGAGCTGAAAGTAAGCTAAATCCCGACGTAGAGCCCAACGCACGTCCCGACGTAGAGCACAACGCACGTCCCGACGTAGAGCTGAAAGTTAGCTAACTACAGACGTAGAGCCCAACGCACGTCCCGACGTAGAGCCCAACACACGTCCCGACGTAGAGCCCAACGCACGTCCCGACGTAGAGCTGAAAGTAAGCTAAATCCCGACGTAGAGCCCAACGCACGTCCCGACGTAGAGCCCAACGCACGTCCCGACGTAGAGCCCAACGCACGTCCCGACGTAGCGCCCAACGCACGTCCCGACGTAGAGCTGAAAGTTAGCTAACTACAGACGTAGAGCCCAACACACGTCCCGACGTAGAGCTGAAAGTTAGCTAACTACAGACGTAGAGCCCAACGCACGTCCCGACGTAGAGCCCAAAGCACGTCCCGACGTAGAGCCCAACGCACGTCCCGACGTAGAGCTGAAAGTAAGCTAAATCCCGACGTAGAAGCCAACGCGCGTCCCGACGTAGAGACCAACGCACGTCCCTACGTAGAGCCCAACGCGCGTCCCGACGTAGAGCTGAAAGTTAGCTAACTACAGACGTAGAGCCCAACGCGCGTCCCGACGTAGAGCCCAACGCGCGTCCCGACGTAGAGCCCAACGCGCGTCCCGACGTAGAGCCCAACGCGCGTCCCGACGTAGAGCCCAACGCGCGTCCCGACGTAGAGCTGAATGTTAGCTAACTACTGACGTAGAGCCCAACGCAC
The DNA here is from genome assembly GCF_034619465.1 of Leptosomus discolor. Classification (NCBI taxonomy): domain Eukaryota; kingdom Metazoa; phylum Chordata; class Aves; order Leptosomiformes; family Leptosomidae; genus Leptosomus; species Leptosomus discolor. The sequence goes on from NC_141405.1 coordinate 9,789,445, forward strand.
GTCCCGACGTAGAGCTGAAAGTTAGCTAACTACAGACGTAGAGCCCAACGCACGTCCCCACGTAGAGCTGAAAGTTAGCTAACTACAGTCGTAGAGCCCAACTCACGTCCCGACGTAGAGCTGAAAGTTAGCTAACTACAGACCTAGAGCCAAACGCACGTCCCGACGTAGAGGCCAACGCACGTACCGACGTAGAGCCCAACGCACGTCCCGACGTAGAGCTGAAAGTAAACTAAATCCCGACGTGGAGCCCAACGCACGTCCCGACGTAGAGGCCAACGCACGTCCCGACGTAGAGCCCAACGCACGTCCCCACGTAGAGCCCAACGCACGTCCCGACGTAGAGCCCAACGCACGTCCCGACGTAGAGCTGAAAGTTAGCTAACTACAGACGTAGAGCCCAACGCACGTCCCGACGTAGAGCCCAACGCACGTCCCGACATAGAGCCCAACGCACGTCCCGACGTAGAGCTGAAAGTAAGCTAAATCCCGACGTAGAGGCCAACGCACGTCCCGACGTAGAGGCCAACGCACGTCCGGACGTAGAGCTGAAAGTAAGCTAAATCCCGACGTAGAGGCCAACGCACGTCCCGACGTAGAGCTGAAAGTAAGCTAAATCCCAACGTAGAGGCCAACGCACGTCCCGACGTAGAGGCCAACGCACGTCCCGACGTAGAGCCCAACGCACGTCCCGACGTAGAGCCCAACGCACGTCCCGACGTAGAGCTGAAAGTTAGCTAACTACAGACGTAGAGCCCAACGCACTTCCCTACGTAGAGCCCAACGCACGTCCCGACATAGAGCCCAACGCACGTCCCGACGTAGAGCTGAAAGTAAGCTAAATCCCGACGTAGAGGCCAACGCACGTCCCGACGTAGAGGCCAAAGCACGTCCCGACGTAGAGCTGAAAGTAAGCTAAATCCCGACGTAGAGGCCAACGAACGTCCAGACGTAGAGCTTAAAGTAAGCTAAATCCCGACGTACAGGCCAACTCACGTCCCGACGTAGAGCTGAAAGTAAGCTAAATCCCGACGTAGAGGCCAACGCACGTCCCGACGTAGAGGCCAAAGCACGCCCCGACGTAGAGGCCAACGCACGTCCCGACGTAGAGGCCAACGCACGTCCCGACGTAGAGCTGAAAGAAGCTAAATCCCGACGTAGAGCCCAACGCACGTCCCGACGTAGAGCCCAACGCACGTCCCGACGTAGAGCTGAAAGTAAGCTAAATCCCGACGTAGAGCCCAACGCATGTCCCGACGTAGAGCCCAACGCACGTCCCGACGTAGCGCCCAACGCACGTCCCGACGTAGCACCCAACGCACGTCCCGACGTAGAGCTGAAAGTTAGCTAACTACAGACGTAGAGCCCAACACACGTCCCGACGTAGAGCTGAAAGTTAGCTAACTACAGACGTAGAGCCCAACGCACGTCCCGACGTAGAGCCCAACGCACGTCCCGACGTAGAGCCCAACGCACGTCCCGACGTAGAGCCCAACGCACGTCCCGACGTAGAGCTGAAAGTAAGCTAAAACCCGACGTAGAAGCCAACGCGCGTCCCGACGTAGAGCCCAACGCACGTCCCGACGTAGAGCCCAACGCGCGTCCCGACGTAGAGCTGAAACTTAGCTAACTACAGACGTAGAGCCCAACGCACGTCCCGACGTAGAGCTGAAAGTTAGATAACTACAGACGTAGAGCCCAACGCACGTCCCGACGTAGAGCCCAACGCACGTCCCGACGTAGAGCTGAAAGTAAAATAAATCCCGACGTAGAAGCCAACGCGCGTCCCGACGTAGAGCTGAAAGTAAGCTAAATCCCGACGTAGAGGCCAACGCACGTCCCGACGTAGAGGCCAAAGCACGTCCCGACGTAGAGCTGAAAGTAAGCTAAATCCCGACGTAGAGGCCAACGCACGTCCAGACGTAGAGCTGAAAGTAAGCTAAATCCCGACGTAGAGGCCAACGCACGTCCCGACGTAGAGCTGAAAGTAAGCTAAATCCCGACGTAGAGGCCAACGCACGTCCCGACGTAGAGCCCAACGCACGTCCAGACGTAGAGCTGAAAGTAAGCTAAATCCCGACGTAGAGCCCAACGCACGTCCCGACGTAGAGCACAACGCACGTCCCGACGTAGAGCTGAAAGTTAGCTAAGTACAGACGTAGAGCCCAACGCACGTCCCGACGTAGAGCTGAAAGTTAGCTAACTACAGACGTAGAGCCCAACGCACGTCCCGACGTAGAGCCCAACACACGTCCCGACGTAGAGCCCAACGCACGTCCCACGTAGAGCTGAAAGTAAGCTAAATCCCGACGTAGAGCCCAACGCACGTCCCGACGTAGAGCCCAACGCACGTCCCGACGTAGCGCCCAACGCACGTCCCGACGTAGCGCCCAACGCACGTCCCGACGTAGAGCTGAAAGTTAGCTAACTACAGACGTAGAGCCCAACACACGTCCCGACGTAGAGCTGAAAGTTAGCTAACTACAGACGTAGAGCCCAACGCACGTCCCGACGTAGAGCCCAACGCACGTCCCGACGTAGAGCCCAACGCACGTCCCGACGTAGAGCCCAACGCACGTCCCGACGTAGAGCTGAAAGTAAGCTAAATCCCGACGTAGAAGCCAACGCGCGTCCCGACGTAGAGACCAACGCACGTCCCGACGTAGAGCCCAACGCGCGTCCCGACGTAGAGCTGAAAGTTAGCTAACTACAGACGTAGAGCCCAACGCGCGTCCCGACGTAGAGCCCAACGCGCGTCCCGACGTAGAGCCCAACGCGCGTCCCGACGTAGAGCACAACGCGCGTCCCGACGTAGAGCCCAACGCGCGTCCCGACGTAGAGCTGAATGTTAGCTAACTACAGACGTAGAGCCCAACGCACGTCCCGACGTAGAGCTGAAAGTTAGCTAACTACAGACGTAGAGCCCAACGCACGTCCCCACGTAGAGCTGAAAGTTAGCTAACTACAGACGTAGAGCCCAACTCACGTCCCGACGTAGAGCTGAAAGTTAGCTAACTACAGACCTAGAGCCAAACGCACGTCCCGACGTAGAGGCCAACGCACGTACCGACGTAGAGGCCAACGCACGTCCCGACGTAGAGCTGAAAGTAAGCTAAATCCCGACGTAGAGGCCAACGCACGTCCCGACGTAGAGCCCAACGCACGTCCCGACGTAGAGCCCAACGCACGTCCCGACGTAGAGCCCAACGCACGTCCCGACGTAGAGCCCAACGCACGTCCCGACGTAGAGCTGAAAGTAAACTAAATCCCGACGTGGAGCCCAACGCACGTCCCGACGTAGAGGCCAACGCACGTCCCGACGTAGAGCCCAACGCACGTCCCCACGTAGAGCCCAACGCACGTCCCGACGTAGAGCCCAACGCACGTCCCGACGTAGAGCTGAAAGTTAGCTAACTACAGACGTAGAGCCCAACGCACGTCCCGACGTAGAGCCCAACGCACGTCCCGACGTAGAGCCCAACGCACGTCCCGACGTAGAGCCCAACGCACGTCCCGACGTAGAGCTGAAAGTTAGCTAACTACAGACGTAGAGCCCAACACACGTCCCGACGTAGAGCTGAAAGTTAGCTAACTACAGACGTAGAGCCCAACGCACGTCCTGACGTAGAGCCCAACGCACGTCCCGACGTAGAGCCCAACGCACGTCCCGACGTAGAGCTGAAAGTAAGCTAAATCCCGACGTAGAAGCCAACGCACGTCCCGACGTAGAGCCCAACGCACGTCCCGACGTAGAGCTGAAAGTTAGCTAAGTACAGACGTAGAGCCCAACGCACGTCCCGACGTAGAGCTGAAAGTTAGCTAACTACAGACGTAGAGCCCAACGCACGTCCCGACGTAGAGCCCAACACACGTCCCGACGTAGAGCCCAACGCACGTCCCACGTAGAGCTGAAAGTAAGCTAAATCCCGACGTAGAGCCCAACGCACGTCCCGACGTAGAGCCCAACGCACGTCCCGACGTAGCGCCCAACGCACGTCCCGACGTAGCGCCCAACGCACGTCCCGACGTAGAGCTGAAAGTTAGCTAACTACAGACGTAGAGCCCAACGCACGTCCCGACGTAGAGCCCAACGCACGTCCCGACATAGAGCCCAACGCACGTCCCGACGTAGAGCTGAAAGTAAGCTAAATCCCGACGTAGAGGCCAACGCATGTCCCGACGTAGAGGCCAAAGCACGTCCCGACGTAGAGCTGAAAGTAAGCTAAATCCCGACGTAGAGGCCAACGCACGTCGAGACGTAGAGCTGAAAGTAAGCTAAATCCCGACGTAGAGGCCAACGCACGTCCCGACGTAGAGCTGAAAGTAAGCTAAATCCCGACGTAGAGGCCAACGCACGTCCCGACGTAGAGCCCAACGCACGTCCAGACGTAGAGCTGAAAGTAAGCTAAATCCCGACGTAGAGCCCAACGCACGTCCCGACGTAGAGCACAACGCACGTCCCGACGTAGAGCTGAAAGTTAGCTAACTACAGACGTAGAGCCCAACGCACGTCCCGACGTAGAGCTGAAAGTTAGCTAACTACAGACGTAGAGCCCAACGCACGTCCCGACGTAGAGCCCAACGCACGTCCCGACGTAGAGCCCAACGCACGTCCCGACGTAGAGCTGAAAGTAAGCTAAATCCCGACGTAGAGCCCAACGCACGTCCCGACGTAGAGCCCAACGCACGTCCCGACGTAGAGCCCAACGCACGTCCCGACGTAGCGCCCAACGCACGTCCCGACGTAGCGCCCAACGCACGTCCCGACGTAGAGCTGAAAGTTAGCTAACTACAGACGTAGAGCCCAACACACGTCCCGACGTAGAGCTGAAAGTTAGCTAACTACAGACGTAGAGCCCAACGCACGTCCCGACGTAGAGCCCAAAGCACGTCCCGACGTAGAGCCCAACGCACGTCCCGACGTAGAGCTGAAAGTAAGCTAAATCCCGACGTAGAAGCCAACGCGCGTCCCGACGTAGAGCCCAACGCGCGTCCCGACGTAGAGCCCAACGCGCGTCCCGACGTAGAGCTGAATGTTAGCTAACTACTGACGTAGAGCCCAACGCACGTCCCGACGTAGAGCTGAAAGTTAGCTAACTACAGACGTAGAGCCCAACGCACGTCCCCACGTAGAGCTGAAAGTTAGCTAACTACAGACGTAGAGCCCAACTCACGTCCCGACGTAGAGCTGAAAGTTAGCTAACTACAGACCTAGAGCCAAACGCACGTCCCGACGTAGAGGCCAACGCACGTACCGACGTAGAGCCCAACGCACGTCCCGACGTAGAGCTGAAAGTAAACTAAATCCCGACGTGGAGCCCAACGCACGTCCCGACGTAGAGGCCAACGCACGTCCCGACGTAGAGCCCAACGCACGTCCCCACGTAGAGCCCAACGCACGTCCCGACGTAGAGCCCAACGCACGTCCCGACGTAGAGCTGAAAGTTAGCTAACTACAGACGTAGAGCCCAACGCACGTCCCGACGTAGAGCCCAACGCACGTCCCGACGTAGAGCCCAACGCACGTCCCGACGTAGAGCCCAACGCACGTCCCGACGTAGAGCTGAAAGTAAGCTAAATCCCGACGTAGAAGCCAACGCGCGTCCCGACGTAGAGACCAACGCACGTCCCGACGTAGAGCCCAACGCACGTCCCGACGTAGAGCTGAAAGTTAGCTAACTACAGACGTAGAGCCCAACGCGCGTCCCGACGTAGAGCCCAACGCGCGTCCCGACGTAGAGACCAACGCGCGTCCCGACGTAGAGCTGAATGTTAGCTAACTACAGACGTAGAGCCCAACGCACGTCCCGACGTAGAGCTGAAAGTTAGCTAACTACAGACGTAGAGCCCAACGCACGTCCCCACGTAGAGCTGAAAGTTAGCTAACTACAGACGTAGAGCCCAACTCACGTCCCGACGTAGAGCTGAAAGTTAGCTAACTACAGACCTAGAGCCAAACGCACGTCCCGACGTAGAGGCCAACGCACGTACCGACGTAGAGGCCAACGCACGTCCCGACGTAGAGCTGAAAGTAAGCTAAATCCCGACGTAGAGGCCAACGCACGTCCCGACGTAGAGCCCAACGCACGTCCCGACGTAGAGCCCAACGCACGTACCGACGTAGAGCCCAACGCACGTCCCGACGTAGAGCTGAAAGTAAACTAAATCCCGACGTGGAGCCCAACGCACGTCCCGACGTAGAGGCCAACGCACGTCCCGACGTAGAGCCCAACGCACGTCCCCACGTAGAGCCCAACGCACGTCCCGACGTAGAGCCCAACGCACGTCCCGACGTAGAGCTGAAAGTTAGCTAACTACAGACGTAGAGCCCAACGCACGTCCCGACGTAGAGCCCAACGCACGTCCCGACGTAGAGCCCAACGCACGTCCCGACGTAGCGCCCAACGCACGTCCCGACGTAGAGCTGAAAGTTAGCTAACTACAGACGTAGAGCCCAACACACGTCCCGACGTAGAGCTGAAAGTAAGCTAACTACAGACGTAGAGCCCAACGCACGTCCTGACGTAGAGCCCAACGCACGTCCCGACGTAGAGCCCAACGCACGTCCCGACGTAGAGCTGAAAGTAAGCTAAATCCCGACGTAGAAGCCAACGCACGTCCCGACGTAGAGCCCAACGCACGTCCAGACGTAGAGCTGAAAGTAAGCTAAATCCCGACGTAGAGCCCAACGCACGTCCCGACGTAGAGCACAACGCACGTCCCGACGTAGAGCTGAAAGTTAGCTAAGTACAGACGTAGAGCCCAACGCACGTCCCGACGTAGAGCTGAAAGTTAGCTAACTACAGACGTAGAGCCCAACGCACGTCCCGACGTAGAGCCCAACACACGTCCCGACGTAGAGCCCAACGCACGTCCCACGTAGAGCTGAAAGTAAGCTAAATCCCGACGTAGAGCCCAACGCACGTCCCGACGTAGAGCCCAACGCACGTCCCGACGTAGCGCCCAACGCACGTCCCGACGTAGCGCCCAACGCACGTCCCGACGTAGAGCTGAAAGTTAGCTAACTACAGACGTAGAGCCCAACACACGTCCCGACGTAGAGCTGAAAGTTAGCTAACTACAGACGTAGAGCCCAACGCACGTCCCGACGTAGAGCCCAACGCACGTCCCGACGTAGAGCCCAACGCACGTCCCGACGTAGAGCCCAACGGACGTCCCGACGTAGAGCTGAAAGTAAGCTAAATCCCGACGTAGAAGCCAACGCGCGTCCCGACGTAGAGACCAACGCACGTCCCGACGTAGAGCCCAACGCGCGTCCCGACGTAGAGCTGAAAGTTAGCTAACTACAGACGTAGAGCCCAACGCGCGTCCCGACGTAGAGCCCAACGCGCGTCCCGACGTAGAGCCCAACGCCCGTCCCGACGTAGAGCACAACGCGCGTCCCGACGTAGAGCCCAACGCGCGTCCCGACGTAGAGCTGAATGTTAGCTAACTACAGACGTAGAGCCCAACGCACGTCCCGACGTAGAGCTGAAAGTTAGCTAACTACAGACGTAGAGCCCAACGCGCGTCCCGACGTAGAGCCCAACGCGCGTCCCGACGTAGAGACCAACGCGCGTCCCGACGTAGAGCTGAATGTTAGCTAACTACAGACGTAGAGCCCAACGCACGTCCCGACGTAGAGCTGAAAGTTAGCTAACTACAGACGTAGAGCCCAACGCACGTCCCCACGTAGAGCTGAAAGTTAGCTAACTACAGACGTAGAGCCCAACTCACGTCCCGACGTAGAGCTGAAAGTTAGCTAACTACAGACCTAGAGCCAAACGCACGTCCCGACGTAGAGGCCAACGCACGTACCGACGTAGAGGCCAACGCACGTCCCGACGTAGAGCTGAAAGTAAGCTAAATCCCGACGTAGAGGCCAACGCACGTCCCGACGTAGAGCCCAACGCACGTCCCGACGTAGAGCCCAACGCACGTACCGACGTAGAGCCCAACGCACGTCCCGACGTAGAGCTGAAAGTAAACTAAATCCCGACGTGGAGCCCAACGCACGTCCCGACGTAGAGGCCAACGCACGTCCCGACGTAGAGCCCAACGCACGTCCCCACGTAGAGCCCAACGCACGTCCCGACGTAGAGCCCAACGCACGTCCCGACGTAGAGCTGAAAGTTAGCTAACTACAGACGTAGAGCCCAACGCACGTCCCGACGTAGAGCCCAACGCACGTCCCGACGTAGAGCCCAACGCACGTCCCGACGTAGCGCCCAACGCACGTCCCGACGTAGAGCTGAAAGTTAGCTAACTACAGACGTAGAGCCCAACACACGTCCCGACGTAGAGCTGAAAGTAAGCTAACTACAGACGTAGAGCCCAACGCACGTCCTGACGTAGAGCCCAACGCACGTCCCGACGTAGAGCCCAACGCACGTCCCGACGTAGAGCTGAAAGTTAGCTAAATCCCGACGTAGAAGCCAACGCACGTCCCGACGTAGAGCCCAACGCACGTCCAGACGTAGAGCTGAAAGTAAGCTAAATCCCGACGTAGAGCCCAACGCACGTCCCGACGTAGAGCACAACGCACGTCCCGACGTAGAGCTGAAAGTTAGCTAAGTACAGACGTAGAGCCCAACGCACGTCCCGACGTAGAGCTGAAAGTTAGCTAACTACAGACGTAGAGCCCAACGCACGTCCCGACGTAGAGCCCAACACACGTCCCGACGTAGAGCCCAACGCACGTCCCACGTAGAGCTGAAAGTAAGCTAAATCCCGACGTAGAGCCCAACGCACGTCCCGACGTAGAGCCCAACGCACGTCCCGACGTAGCGCCCAACGCACGTCCCGACGTAGCGCCCAACGCACGTCCCGACGTAGAGCTGAAAGTTAGCTAACTACAGACGTAGAGCCCAACACACGTCCCGACGTAGAGCTGAAAGTTAGCTAACTACAGACGTAGAGCCCAACGCACGTCCCGACGTAGAGCCCAACGCACGTCCCGACGTAGAGCCCAACGCACGTCCCGACGTAGAGCCCAACGGACGTCCCGACGTAGAGCTGAAAGTAAGCTAAATCCCGACGTAGAAGCCAACGCGCGTCCCGACGTAGAGACCAACGCACGTCCCGACGTAGAGCCCAACGCGCGTCCCGACGTAGAGCTGAAAGTTAGCTAACTACAGACGTAGAGCCCAACGCGCGTCCCGACGTAGAGCCCAACGCGCGTCCCGACGTAGAGCCCAACGCCCGTCCCGACGTAGAGCACAACGCGCGTCCCGACGTAGAGCCCAACGCGCGTCCCGACGTAGAGCTGAATGTTAGCTAACTACAGACGTAGAGCCCAACGCACGTCCCGACGTAGAGCTGAAAGTTAGCTAACTACAGACGTAGAGCCCAACGCACGTCCCCACGTAGAGCTGAAAGTTAGCTAACTACAGACGTAGAGCCCAACTCACGTCCCGACGTAGAGCTGAAAGTTAGCTAACTACAGACCTAGAGCCAAACGCACGTCCCGACGTAGAGGCCAACGCACGTACCGACGTAGAGGCCAACGCACGTCCCGACGTAGAGCTGAAAGTAAGCTAAATCCCGACGTAGAGGCCAACGCACGTCCCGACGTAGAGCCCAACGCACGTCCCGACGTAGAGCCCAATGCACGTACCGACGTAGAGCCCAACGCACGTCCCGACGTAGAGCTGAAAGTAAACTAAATCCCGACGTGGAGCCCAACGCACGTCCCGACGTAGAGGCCAACGCACGTCCCGACGTAGAGCCCAACGCACGTCCCCACGTAGAGCCCAACGCACGTCCCGACGTAGAGCCCAACGCACGTCCCGACGTAGAGCTGAAAGTTAGCTAACTACAGACGTAGAGCCCAACGCACGTCCCGACGTAGAGCCCAACGCACGTCCCGACGTAGAGCCCAACGCACGTCCCGACGTAGCGCCCAACGCACGTCCCGACGTAGAGCTGAAAGTTAGCTAACTACAGACGTAGAGCCCAACACACGTCCCGACGTAGAGCTGAAAGTTAGCTAACTACAGACGTAGAGCCCAACGCACGTCCTGACGTAGAGCCCAACGCACGTCCCGACGTAGAGCCCAACGCACGTCCCGACGTAGAGCTGAAAGTAAGCTAAATCCCGACGTAGAAGCCGACGCGCGTCCCGACGTAGAGACCAACGCACGTCCCGACGTAGAGCCCAACGCGCGTCCCGACGTAGAGCTGAAAGTTAGCTAACTACAGACGTAGAGCCCAACGCGCGTCCCGACGTAGAGCCCAACGCGCGTCCCGACGTAGAGCCCAACGCGCGTCCCGACGTAGAGCCCAACGCGCGTCCCGACGTAGAGCTGAATGTTAGCTAACTACAGACGTAGAGCCCAACGCACGTCCCGACGTAGAGCTGAAAGTTAGCTAACTACAGACGTAGAGCCCAACGCACGTCCCGACGTAGAGCTGAAAGTTAGCTAACTACAGACGTAGAGCCCAACTCACGTCCCGACGTAGAGCTGAAAGTTAGCTAATTACAGACCTAGAGCCAAACGCACGTCCCGACGTAGAGGCCAACGCACGTACCGACGTAGAGGCCAACGCACGTCCCGACGTAGAGCTGAAAGTAAGCTAAATCCCGACGTAGAGGCCAACGCACGTCCCGACGTAGAGGCCAACGCACGTCCCGACGTAGAGGCCAACGCACGTCCCGACGTAGAGCCCAACGCACGTCCCGACGTAGAGCTGAAAGTAAACTAAATCCCGACGTGGAGCCCAACGCACGTCCCGACGTAGAGGCCAACGCACGTCTCGACGTAGCGCCCAACGCACGTCCCGACGTAGCGCCCAACGCACGTCCCGACGTAGCGCCCAACGCACGTCCCGACGTAGAGCTGAAAGTTAGCTAACTACAGACGTAGAGCCCAACACACGTCCCGACGTAGAGCTGAAAGTTAGCTAACTACAGACATAGAGCCCAACGCACGTCCCGACGTAGAGGCTAACGCACGTCCCGACGTAGAGGCCAACGCACGTCCCGACGTAGAGCTGAAAGTAAGCTAAATCCCGACGTAGAGGCCAACGCACGTCCCGACGTAGAGCTGAAAGTAAGCTGAATCCCGACGTAGAGGCCAACGCACGTCCCGACGTAGAGTTGAAAGTAAGCTAAATCCCGACGTAGAGGCCAACGCACGTCCCGACGTAGAGGCCAAAGCACGCCCCGACGTAGAGGCCAACGCACGTCCCGACGTAGAGCCCAACGCACGTCCCGACGTAGAGCCCAACGCACGTCCCGACGTAGAGCTGAAAGTAAGCTAATTCCAGACGTAGAGCCCAACACACGGCCCGACGTAGATCCCAACGCACGTCCCGACGTAGAGCTGAAAGTTGGCTAAATACAGACGTAGAGCCCAACGCACGTCCCGACGTAGAGACCAACGCACGTCCCGACGTAGAGCCCAACGCACGTCCCGACGTAGAGCCCAACGCACGTCCCGACGTAGAGCTGAAAGTAAGCTAAATCCCGACGTAGAGGCCAACGCGCGTCCCGACGTAGAGGCCAACGCGCGTCCCGACGTAGAGCTGAAAGTAATCTAAATCCCGACGTAGAGGCCAACGCACGTCCCGACGTAGAGGCCAACGCACGTCCCGACGTAGAGCCCAACGCACGTCCCGACGTAGAGCTGAAAGTAAGCTAAATGCCGACGTAGAGCCCAACGCACGTCCCGACGTAGAGCCCAACGCACGTCCCGACGTAGAGCCCAACGCGCGTCCCGACGTAGAGCCCAACGCGCGTCCCGACGTAGAGCTGAAAGTTGGCTAACGACAGACGTAGAGCCCAACGCACGTCCCGACGTAGAGCCCAACGCACGTCCCGACGTAGAGCCCAACGCACGTCCCGACGTAGAGCCCAACGCACGTCCCGACGTAGAGCCCAACGCGCGTCCCGACGTAGAGCCCAACGCGCGTCCCGACGTAGAGCCCAACGCACGTCCCGACGTAGAGGCCAACGCACGTCCCGACGTAGAGCTGAAAGTTAGCTAACTACAGACGTAGAGCCCAACGCACGTCCCGACGTAGAGCCCAACGCACGTCCCGACGTAGAGCCCAACGCACGTCCCGACGTAGAGCCCAACGCACGTCCCGACGTAGAGCTGAAAGTAAGCTAAATCCCGACGTAGAAGCCAACGCGCGTCCCGACGTAGAGACCAACGCACGTCCCGACGTAGAGCCCAACGCACGTCCCGACGTAGAGCTGAAAGTAAGTTAAATCCCGACGTAGAAGCCAACGCACGTCCCGATTTAGAGGCCAACGCACGTCCCGACTTAGAGGCCAACGCACGTCCCGACGTAGAGGCCAACGCACGTCCCGACGTAGAGCTGAAAGTAAGCTAAATCCCGACGTAGAGCCCAACGCACGTCCCGACGTAGAGCCCAACGCACGTCCCGACGTAGAGCCCAACGCACGTCCCGACGTAGAGCTGAAAGTAAGCTAAATCCCGACGTAGAGGCCAACGCACGTCCCGACGTAGAGGCCAAAGCACGTCCCGACGTAGAGCTGAAAGTAAGCTAAATCCCGACGTAGAGGCCAACGCACGTCCAGACGTAGAGCTGAAAGTAAGCTAAATCCCGACGTAGAGGCCAACGCACGTCCCGACGTAGAGCTGAAAGTAAGCTAAATCCCGACGTAGAGGCCAACGCACGTCCCGACGTAGAGCCCAACGCACGTCCAGACGTAGAGCTGAAAGTAAGCTAAATCCCGACGTAGAGCCCAACGCACGTCCCGACGTAGAGCACAACGCACGTCCCGACGTAGAGCTGAAAGTTAGCTAAGTACAGACGTAGAGCCCAACGCACGTCCCGACGTAGAGCTGAAAGTTAGCTAACTACAGACGTAGAGCCCAACGCACGTCCCGACGTAGAGCCCAACACACGTCCCGACGTAGAGCCCAACGCACGTCCCACGTAGAGCTGAAAGTAAGCTAAATCCCGACGTAGAGCCCAACGCACGTCCCGACGTAGAGCCCAACGCACGTCCCGACGTAGCGCCCAACGCACGTCCCGACGTAGCGCCCAACGCACGTCCCGACGTAGAGCTGAAAGTTAGCTAACTACAGACGTAGAGCCCAACACACGTCCCGACGTAGAGCTGAAAGTTAGCTAACTACAGACGTAGAGCCCAACGCACGTCCCGACGTAGAGCCCAACGCACGTCCCGACGTAGAGCCCAACGCACGTCCCGACGTAGAGCCCAACGCACGTCCCGACGTAGAGCTGAAAGTAAGCTAAATCCCGACGTAGAAGCCAACGCGCGTCCCGACGTAGAGACCAACGCACGTCCCGACGTAGAGCCCAACGCACGTCCCGACGTAGAGCTGAAAGTTAGCTAACTACAGACGTAGAGCCCAACGCGCGTCCCGACGTAGAGCCCAACGCGCGTCCCGACGTAGAGCCCAACGCGCGTCCCGACGTAGAGCACAACGCGCGTCCCGACGTAGAGACCAACGCGCGTCCCGACGTAGAGCTGAATGTTAGCTAACTACAGACGTAGAGCCCAACGCACGTCCCGACGTAGAGCTGAAAGTTAGCTAACTACAGACGTAGAGCCCAACGCACGTCCCCACGTAGAGCTGAAAGTTAGCTAACTACAGACGTAGAGCCCAACTCACGTCCCGACGTAGAGCTGAAAGTTAGCTAACTACAGACCTAGAGCCAAACGCACGTCCCGACGTAGAGGCCAACGCACGTACCGACGTAGAGGCCAACGCACGTCCCGACGTAGAGCTGAAAGTAAGCTAAATCCCGACGTAGAGGCCAACGCACGTCCCGACGTAGAGCCCAACGCACGTCCCGACGTAGAGCCCAACGCACGTACCGACGTAGAGCCCAACGCACGTCCCGACGTAGAGCTGAAAGTAAACTAAATCCCGACGTGGAGCCCAACGCACGTCCCGACGTAGAGGCCAACGCACGTCCCGACGTAGAGCCCAACGCACGTCCCCACGTAGAGCCCAACGCACGTCCCGACGTAGAGCCCAACGCACGTCCCGACGTAGAGCTGAAAGTTAGCTAACTACAGACGTAGAGCCCAACGCACGTCCCGACGTAGAGCCCAACGCACGTCCCGACGTAGAGCCCAACGCACGTCCCGACGTAGCGCCCAACGCACGTCCCGACGTAGAGCTGAAAGTTAGCTAACTACAGACGTAGAGCCCAACACACGTCCCGACGTAGAGCTGAAAGTAAGCTAACTACAGACGTAGAGCCCAACGCACGTCCTGACGTAGAGCCCAACGCACGTCCCGACGTAGAGCCCAACGCACGTCCCGACGTAGAGCTGAAAGTAAGCTAAATCCCGACGTAGAAGCCAACGCACGTCCCGACGTAGAGCCCAACGCACGTCCAGACGTAGAGCTGAAAGTAAGCTAAATCCCGACGTAGAGCCCAACGCACGTCCCGACGTAGAGCACAACGCACGTCCCGACGTAGAGCTGAAAGTTAGCTAAGTACAGACGTAGAGCCCAACGCACGTCCCGACGTAGAGCTGAAAGTTAGCTAACTACAGACGTAGAGCCCAACGCACGTCCCGACGTAGAGCCCAACACACGTCCCGACGTAGAGCCCAACGCACGTCCCACGTAGAGCTGAAAGTAAGCTAAATCCCGACGTAGAGCCCAACGCACGTCCCGACGTAGAGCCCAACGCACGTCCCGACGTAGCGCCCAACGCACGTCCCGACGTAGCGCCCAACGCACGTCCCGACGTAGAGCTGAAAGTTAGCTAACTACAGACGTAGAGCCCAACACACGTCCCGACGTAGAGCTGAAAGTTAGCTAACTACAGACGTAGAGCCCAACGCACGTCCCGACGTAGAGCCCAACGCACGTCCCGACGTAGAGCCCAACGCACGTCCCGACGTAGAGCCCAACGGACGTCCCGACGTAGAGCTGAAAGTAAGCTAAATCCCGACGTAGAAGCCAACGCGCGTCCCGACGTAGAGACCAACGCACGTCCCGACGTAGAGCCCAACGCGCGTCCCGACGTAGAGCTGAAAGTTAGCTAACTACAGACGTAGAGCCCAACGCGCGTCCCGACGTAGAGCCCAACGCGCGTCCCGACGTAGAGCCCAACGCCCGTCCCGACGTAGAGCACAACGCGCGTCCCGACGTAGAGCCCAACGCGCGTCCCGACGTAGAGCTGAATGTTAGCTAACTACAGACGTAGAGCCCAACGCACGTCCCGACGTAGAGCTGAAAGTTAGCTAACTACAGACGTAGAGCCCAACGCACGTCCCCACGTAGAGCTGAAAGTTAGCTAACTACAGACGTAGAGCCCAACTCACGTCCCGACGTAGAGCTGAAAGTTAGCTAACTACAGACCTAGAGCCAAACGCACGTCCCGACGTAGAGGCCAACGCACGTACCGACGTAGAGGCCAACGCACGTCCCGACGTAGAGCTGAAAGTAAGCTAAATCCCGACGTAGAGGCCAACGCACGTCCCGACGTAGAGCCCAACGCACGTCCCGACGTAGAGCCCAATGCACGTACCGACGTAGAGCCCAACGCACGTCCCGACGTAGAGCTGAAAGTAAACTAAATCCCGACGTGGAGCCCAACGCACGTCCCGACGTAGAGGCCAACGCACGTCCCGACGTAGAGCCCAACGCACGTCCCCACGTAGAGCCCAACGCACGTCCCGACGTAGAGCCCAACGCACGTCCCGACGTAGAGCTGAAAGTTAGCTAACTACAGACGTAGAGCCCAACGTACGTCCCGACGTAGAGCCCAACGCACGTCCCGACGTAGAGCCCAACGCACGTCCCGACGTAGCGCCCAACGCACGTCCCGACGTAGAGCTGAAAGTTAGCTAACTACAGACGTAGAGCCCAACACACGTCCCGACGTAGAGCTGAAAGTTAGCTAACTACAGACGTAGAGCCCAACGCACGTCCTGACGTAGAGCCCAACGCACGTCCCGACGTAGAGCCCAACGCACGTCCCGACGTAGAGCTGAAAGTAAGCTAAATCCCGACGTAGAAGCCGACGCGCGTCCCGACGTAGAGACCAACGCACGTCCCGACGTAGAGCCCAACGCGCGTCCCGACGTAGAGCTGAAAGTTAGCTAACTACAGACGTAGAGCCCAACGCGCGTCCCGACGTAGAGCCCAACGCGCGTCCCGACGTAGAGCCCAACGCGCGTCCCGACGTAGAGCCCAACGCGCGTCCCGACGTAGAGCTGAATGTTAGCTAACTACAGACGTAGAGCCCAACGCACGTCCCGACGTAGAGCTGAAAGTTAGCTAACTACAGACGTAGAGCCCAACGCACGTCCCGACGTAGAGCTGAAAGTTAGCTAACTACAGACGTAGAGCCCAACTCACGTCCCGACGTAGAGCTGAAAGTTAGCTAACTACAGACCTAGAGCCAAACGCACGTCCCGACGTAGAGGCCAACGCACGTACCGACGTAGAGGCCAACGCACGTCCCGACGTAGAGCTGAAAGTAAGCTAAATCCCGACGTAGAGGCCAACGCACGTCCCGACGTAGAGGCCAACGCACGTCCCGACGTAGAGGCCAACGCACGTCCCGACGTAGAGCCCAACGCACGTCCCGACGTAGAGCTGAAAGTAAACTAAATCCCGACGTGGAGCCCAACGCACGTCCCGACGTAGAGGCCAACGCACGTCCCGACGTAGCGCCCAACGCACGTCCCGACGTAGCGCCCAACGCACGTCCCGACGTAGCGCCCAACGCACGTCCCGACGTAGAGCTGAAAGTTAGCTAACTACAGACGTAGAGCCCAACACACGTCCCGACGTAGAGCTGAAAGTTAGCTAACTACAGACATAGAGCCCAACGCACGTCCCGACGTAGAGGCTAACGCACGTCCCGACGTAGAGGCCAACGCACGTCCCGACGTAGAGCTGAAAGTAAGCTAAATCCCGACGTAGAGGCCAACGCACGTCCCGACGTAGAGCTGAAAGTAAGCTGAATCCCGACGTAGAGGCCAACGCACGTCCCGACGTAGAGTTGAAAGTAAGCTAAATCCCGACGTAGAGGCCAACGCACGTCCCGACGTAGAGGCCAAAGCACGCCCCGACGTAGAGGCCAACGCACGTCCCGACGTAGAGCCCAACGCACGTCCCGACGTAGAGCCCAACGCACGTCCCGACGTAGAGCTGAAAGTAAGCTAATTCCAGACGTAGAGCCCAACACACGGCCCGACGTAGATCCCAACGCACGTCCCGACGTAGAGCTGAAAGTTGGCTAAATACAGACGTAGAGCCCAACGCACGTCCCGACGTAGAGACCAACGCACGTCCCGACGTAGAGCCCAACGCACGTCCCGACGTAGAGCCCAACGCACGTCCCGACGTAGAGCTGAAAGTAAGCTAAATCCCAACGTAGAGCCCAACGCACTTCCCGACGTAGAGCTGAAAGTAAGCTAAATCCCGACGTAGAGGCCAACGCGCGTCCCGACGTAGAGGCCAACGCGCGTCCCGACGTAGAGCTGAAAGTAATCTAAATCCCGACGTAGAGGCCAACGCACGTCCCGACGTAGAGGCCAACGCACGTCCCGACGTAGAGCCCAACGCACGTCCCGACGTAGAGCTGAAAGTAAGCTAAATGCCGACGTAGAGCCCAACGCACGTCCCGACGTAGAGCCCAACGCACGTCCCGACGTAGAGCCCAACGCGCGTCCCGACGTAGAGCCCAACGCGCGTCCCGACGTAGAGCTGAAAGTTGGCTAACGACAGACGTAGAGCCCAACGCACGTCCCGACGTAGAGCCCAACGCACGTCCCGACGTAGAGCCCAACGCACGTCCCGACGTAGAGCCCAACGCGCGTCCCGACGTAGAGCCCAACGCGCGTCCCGACGTAGAGCCCAACGCACGTCCCGACGTAGAGGCCAACGCACGTCCCGACGTAGAGCTGAAAGTAAGCTAAATCCCGACGTAGAGGCCATCGCACGTCCCGACGTAGAGCTGAAAGAAAGCTAAATCCCGACGTAGAGGCCAACGCACGTCCCGACGTAGAGGCCAACGCACGTCCCGACGTAGAGGCCAACGCACGTCCCGACGTAGAGGCCAACGCACGTCCCGACGTAGAGCTGAAAGTAAGCTAAATCCCGACGTAGAGGCCATCGCACGTCCCGACGTAGAGCTGAAAGTAAGCTAAATCCCGACGTAGAGCCCAACGCACGTCCCGACGTAGAGCCCAACGCACGTCCCGACGTAGAGCCCAACGCACGTCCCGACGTAGAGCTGAAAGTTGACTAACTACAGACGTGGAGCCGAACGCACGTCCCGACGTAGAGCCCAACGCACGTCCCGACGTAGAGCCCAACGCACGTCCCGACGTGAAGCCCAACGCACGTCCCGACGTAGAGCCCAACGCACGTCCCGACGTAGAGCCCAACGCACGTCCCGACGTAGAGCTGAAAGTAAGCTAAATCCCAACGTAGAGCCCAACGCTCTACCCGACGTAGAGCTGAAAGTAAGCTAAATCCCGACGTAGAGGCCAACGCACGTCCCGACGTAGAGGCCAACGCGCGTCCCGACGTAGAGCTGAAAGTAAGCTAAATCCCGACGTAGAGGCCAACGCACGTCCCGACGTAGAGGCCAACGCGCGTCCCGACGTAGAGCTGAAAGTAAGCTAAATCCCGACGTAGAGGCCAACGCACGTCCCGACGTAGAGGCCAACGCACGTCCCGACGTAGAGCTTAAAGTAAGCTAAATCCCGACGTAGAGCCCAACGCACGTCCCGACGTAGAGCCCAACGCACGTCCCGACGTAGAGCCCAACGCACGTCCCGACGTAGAGCCCAACGCACGTCCCGACGTAGAGCTGAAAGTAAGCTAAATCCCGACGTAGCGCCCAACGCACGTCCCGACGTAGAGCTAAAAATTAGCTAACTACAGACGTAGAGCCCAACGCGCGTCCCGACGTAGAGCCCAACGCGCGTCCCGACGTAGAGCCCAACGCGCGTCCCGACGTAGAGCTGAAAGTAAGCTAAATCCCAACGTAGAGCCCAACGCACGTCCCGACGTAGAGCCAAACGCACGTCCCGACGTAGAGCTGAAAGTTAGCTAACTACAGACGTAGAGCCCAACGCGCGTCCCGACGTAGAGCCCAATGCGCGTCCCGACGTAGAGCCCAACGCGCGTCCCGACGTAGAGCCCAACGCACGTCCCGACGTAGAGCCCAACGCGCGTCCCGAGGTGGAGCTGAAAGTAAGCTAAATCCCGACGTAGAGGCCAACGCACGTCCCGACATAGAGGCCAACGCACGTCCCGACGTAGAGCCCAACGCACGTCCCGACGTAGAGCTGAAAGTAAGCTAAATCCCGACGTAGAAGCCAACGCGCGTCCCGACGTAGAGCCCAACGCACGTCCCGACGTAGAGCCCAACGCGCGTCCCGACGTAGAGCTGAAAGTTAGCTAACTACAGACGTAGAGCCCAACGCGCGTCCCGACGTAGAGCCCAACGCGCGTCCCGACGTAGAGCCCAACGCGCGTCCCGACGTAGAGCTGAAAGTTAGCTAACTACAGACGTAGGGACCAACGCACGTCCCGACGTAGAGCTGAAAGTTAGCTAACTACAGACGTAGAGCCCAACGCACGTCCCCACGTAGAGCTGAAAGTTAGCTAACTACAGACGTAGAGCCCAACTCACGTCCCGACGTAGAGCTGAAAGTTAGCTAACTACAGACCTAGAGCCAAACGCACGTCCCGACGTAGAGGCCAACGCACGTACCGACGTAGAGGCCAACGCACGTCCCGACGTAGAGCTGAAAGTAAGCTAAATCCCGACGTAGAGGCCAACGCACGTCCCGACGTAGAGCCCAACGCACGTCCCGACGTAGAGCCCAACGCACGTACCGACGTAGAGCCCAACGCACGTCCCGACATAGAGCTGAAAGTAAACTAAATCCCGACGTGGAGCCCAACGCACGTCCCCACGTAGAGCCCAACGCACGTCCCGACGTAGAGCCCAACGCACTTCCCGACGTAGAGCTGAAAGTTAGCTAACTACAGACGTAGAGCCCAACGCATGTCCCGACGTAGAGCCCAACGCACGTCCCGACATAGAGCCCAACGCACGTCCCGACGTAGAGCTGAAAGTAAGCTAAATCCCGACGTAGAGGCCAACGCACGTCCCGACGTAGAGGCCAACGCACGTCCCGACGTAGAGCTGAAAGTAAGCTAAATCCCGACGTAGAGGCCAACGCACGTCCCGACGTAGAGCTGAAAGTAAGCTAAATCCCGACGTAGAGGCCAACGCACGTCCCGACGTAGAGTTGAAAGTAAGCTAAATCCCGACGTAGAGGCCAACGCACGTCCCGACGTAGAGGCCAAAGCAAGCCCCGACGTAGAGGCCAACGCACGTCCCGACGTAGAGCCCAAAGCAAGCCCCGACGTAGAGGCCAACGCACGTCCCGACGTAGAGCCCAACGCACGTCCCGACGTAGAGCTGAAAGTAAGCTAAATCCAGACGTAGAGCCCAACACACGGCCCGACGTAGATCCCAACGCACGTCCCGACGTAGAGCTGAAAGTTGGCTAACTACAGACGTAGAGCCCAACGCACGTACCGACGTAGATCTGAAAGTAAGCTAAATCCCGACGTAGAGGCCAACGCACGTCCCGACGTAGAGATGAAAGTAAGCTAAATCCCGACGTAGAGGCCAACGCACGTCCCGACGTAGAGTTGAAAGTAAGCTAAATCCCGACGTAGAGGCCAACGCACGTCCCGACTTAGAGGCCAAAGCACGCCCCGACGTAGAGGCCAACGCACGTCCCGACGTAGCGCCCAACGCACGTCCCGACGTAGAGCCCAAAGCAAGCCCCGACGTAGAGGCCAACGCACGTCCCGACGTAGAGCCCAACGCACGTCCCGACGTAGAGCTGAAAGTAAGCTAAATCCAGACGTAGAGCCCAACACACGGCCCGACGTAGATCCCAACGCACGTCCCGACGTAGAGCTGAAAGTTGGCTAACTACAGACGTAGAGCCCAACGCACGTACCGACGTAGAGCTGAAAGTAAGCTAAATCCCGACGTAGAGGCCAACGCACGTCCCGACGTAGAGATGAAAGTAAGCTAAATCCCGACGTAGAGGCCAACGCACGTCCCGACGTAGAGTTGAAAGTAAGCTAAATCCCGACGTAGAGGCCAACGCACGTCCCGACTTAGAGGCCAAAGCACGCCCCGACGTAGAGGCCAACGCACGTCCCGACGTAGCGCCCAACGCACGTCCCGACGTAGCGCCCAACGCACGTCCCGACGTAGCGCCCAACGCACGTCCCGACGTAGCGCCCAACGCACGTCCCGACGTAGAGCTGAAAGTTAGCTAACTAAAGACGTAGAGCCCAACGCACGTCCTGACGTAGAGCTGAAAGTAAGCTAAATCCAGACGTAGAGCCCAACACACGGCCCGACGTAGATCCCAACGCACGTCCCGACGTAGAGCTGAAAGTTGGCTAACTACAGACGTAGAGCCCAACGCACGTCCCGACGTAGAGCCCAACGCACGTCCCGACGTAGAGCACAACGCACGTCCCGACCTAGAGGCCAACGCACGTCCCCACGAAGAGCTGAAAGTAAGCTAAATCCCAACGTAGAGCCCAACGCACTTCCCGACGTAGAGCTGAAAGTAAGCTAAATCCCGACGTAGAGGCCAACGCACGTCCCGACTTAGAGGCCAACGCGCGTCCCGACGTAGAGCTGAAAGTAATCTAAATCCCGACGTAGAGGCCAACGCACGTCCCGACGTAGAGGCCAACGCACGTCCCGACGTAGAGGCCAACGCACGTCCCGACGTAGAGCCCAACGCACGTCCCGACGTAGAGCTGAAAGTAAGCTAAATCCCGACGTAGAGCCCAACGCACGTCCCGACGTAGAGCCCAACGCATGTCCCGACGTAGAGCCCAACGCACGTCCCGACGTAGAGCTGAAAGTTGGCTAACTACAGACGTAGAGCCCAACGCACTTCCCGACGTAGAGCCCCACGCACGTCCCGACGTAGAGCCCAACGCACGTCCCGACGTAGAGCCCAACGCACGTCCCGACGTAGAGCTGAAAGTAAGCTAAATCCCAACGTAGAGCCCAACGCACTTCCCGACTTAGAGCTGAAAGAAAGCTAAATCCCGACGTAGAGGCCAACGCACGTCCCGACATAGAGGCCAACGCGCATCCCGACGTAGAGCTGAAAGTAAGCTAAATCCCGACGTAGAGGCCAACGCACGTCCCGACGTAGAGGCCAACGCACGTCCCGACGTAGAGGCCAACGCACGTCCCGACGTAGAGGCCAACGCACGTCCCGACGTAGAGCTGAAAGTAAGCTAAATCCCGACGTAGAGGCCAACGCACGTCCCGACGTAGAGCTGAAAGTAACCTAAATCCCGATGTAGAGCCCAACGCACGTCCCGACGTAGAGCCCAACGCACGTCCCGACGTAGAGCCCAACGCACGTCCCGACGTAGAGCTGAAAGTTGGCTAACTACAGACGTGGAGCCGAACGCACGTCCCGACGTAGAGCCCAACGCACGTCCCGACGTAGAGCCCAACGCACGTCCCGACGTAGAGCCCAACGCACGTCCCGACGTAGAGCCCAACGCACGTCCCGACGTAGAGCTGAAAGTAAGCTAAATCCCAACGTAGAGCCCAACGCACTACCCGACGTAGAGCTGAAAGTAAGCTAAATCCCGACGTAGAGGCCAACGCACGTCCCGACGTAGAGGCCAACGCGCGTCCCAACGTAGAGCTGAAAGTAAGCTAAATCCCGACGTAGAGGCCAACGCACGTCCCGACGTAGAGGCCAACGCACGTCCCGACGTAGAGCTTAAAGTAAGCTAAATCCCGACGTAGAGCCCAACGCACGTCCCGACGTAGAGCCCAACGCACGTCCCGACGTAGAGCCCAATGCACGTCCCGACGTAGAGCTGAAAGTAAGCTAAATCCCGACGTAGCGCCCAACGCACGTCCCGACGTAGAGCTAAAAATTAGCTAACTACAGACGTAGAGCCCAACGCGCGTCCCGACGTAGAGCCCAACGCGCGTCCCGACGTAGAGCTGAAAGTAAGCTAAATCCCAACGTAGAGCCCAACGCACGTCCCGACGAAGAACTGAAAGTTAGCTAACTACAGACGTAGAGCCCAACGCGCGTCCCGACGTAGAGCCCAATGCGCATCCCGACGTAGAGCCCAACGTGCGTCCCGACGTAGAGCCCAACGCGCGTCCCGACGTAGAGGCCAACGCACGTCCCGACGTAGAGCCCAACGCGCGTCCCGACGTGGAGCTGAAAGTAAGCTAAATCCCGACGTAGAGGCCAACGCACGTCCCGACGTAGAGGCCAACGCACGTCCCGACGTAGAGCCCAACGCACGTCCCGACGTAGAGCTGAAAGTAAGCTAAATCCAGACGTAGAGCCCAACACACGGCCCGACGTAGATCCCAACGCACGTCCCGACGTAGAGCTGAAAGTTGGCTAACTACAGACGTAGAGCCCAACGCACGTCCCGACGTAGAGCCCAACGCACGTCCCGACGTAGAGGCCAACGCACGTCCCGACGTAGAGGCCAACGCACGTCCCGACGTAGAGCTGAAAGTAAGCTAAATCCCAACGTAGAGCCCAACGCACTTCCCGACGTAGAGCTGCAAGTAAGCTAAATCCCGACGTAGAGGCCAACGCACGTCCCGACGTAGAGGCCAACGCGCGTCCCGACGTAGAGCTGAAAGTAATCTAAATCCCGACGTAGAGGCCAACGCACGTTTGACGTAGAGGCAAACGCACGTCCCGACGTAGAGGCCAAAGCACGTCCCGACGTAGAGCCCAACGCACGTCCCAACGTAGAGCTGAAAGTAAGCTAAATCCCGACGTAGAGCCCAACGCACGTCCCGACGTAGAGCCCAACGCATGTCCCGACGTAGAGCCCAACGCACGTCCCGACGTAGAGCTGAAAGTTGGCTAACTACAGACGTAGAGCCCAACGCACGTCCCGACGTAGAGCCCCACGCACGTCCCGACGTAGAGCCCAACGCACGTCCCGACGTAGAGCCCAACGCACGTCCCGACGTAGAGCTGAAAGTAAGCTAAATCCCAACGTAGAGCCCAACGCACTTCCCGACGTAGAGCTGAAAGAAAGCTAAATCCCGACGTAGAGGCCAACGCACGTCCCGACATAGAGGCCAACGCGCATTCCGACGTAGAGCTGAAAGTAAGCTAAATCCCGACGTAGAGGCCAACGCACGTCCCGACGTAGAGGCCAACGCACGTCCCGACGTAGAGGCCAACGCACGTCCCGACGTAGAGCTGAAAGTAAGCTAAATCCCGACGTAGAGGCCAACGCACGTCCCGACGTAGAGCTGAAAGTAACCTAAATCCCGATGTAGAGCCCAACGCACGTCCCGACGTAGAGCCCAACGCACGTCCCGACGTAGAGCCCAACGCACGTCCCGACGTAGAGCCCAACGCACGTCCCGACGTAGAGCTGAAAGTTGGCTAACTACAGACGTGGAGCCGAACGCACGTCCCGACGTAGAGCCCAACGCACGTCCCGACGTAGAGCCCAACGCACGTCCCGACGTGAAGCCCAACGCACGTCCCGACGTAGAGCCCAACGCACGTCCCGACGTAGAGCCCAACGCACGTCCCGACGTAGAGCTGAAAGTAAGCTAAATCCCAACGTAGAGCCCAACGCACTACCCGACGTAGAGCTGAAAGTAAGCTAAATCCCGACGTAGAGGCCAACGCACGTCCCGACGTAGACGCCAACGCGCGTCCCGACGTAGAGCTGAAAGTAAGCTAAATCCCGACGTAGAGGCCAACGCACGTCCCGACGTAGAGGCCAACGCACGTCCCGACGTAGAGCTGAAAGTAAGCTAAATCCCGACGTAGAGGCCAACGCACGTCCCGACGTAGAGCCCAACGCACGTCCCGACGTAGAGCCCAACGCACGTCCCGACGTAGAGCTGAAAGTAAGCTAAATCCCGACGTAGCGCCCAACGCACGTCCCGACGTAGAGCTAAAAATTAGCTAACTACAGACGTAGAGCCCAACGCGCGTCCCGACGTAGAGCCGAACGCGCGTCCCGACGTAGAGCTGAAAGTAAGCTAAATCCCAACGTAGAGCCCAACGCACGTCCCGACGTAGAGCTGAAAGTTAGCTAACTACAGACGTAGAGCCCAACGCGCGTCCCGACGTAGAGCCCAACGCACGTCCCGACGTAGAGCCCAACGCACGTCCCGACGTAGAGCCCAACGCACGTCCCGACGTAGAGCCCAACGCACGTCCAAACGTAGAGCTGAAAGTAAGCTAAATCCCGACGTAGAGCCCAACGCACGTCCCGACGTAGAGCCCAACGCACGTCCCGACGTAGAGCCCAACGCACGTCCCGACGTAGCGCCCAACGCACGTCCCCACGTAGCGCCCAACGCACGTCCCGATGTAGCGCCCAACGCACGTCCCGACGTAGCGCCCAACGCACGTCCCGACGTAGAGCTGAAAGTAAGCTAAATCCCGACGTAGAGCCCAACGCACGTCCCGACGTAGAGCCCAACGCACGTCCCGACGTAGAGCCCAACGCACGTCCCGACGTAGAGCTGAAAGTTAGCTAACTACAGACGTAGAGCCCAACGCACGTCCCGACATAGAGCCCAACGCACGTCCCGACGTAGACATGAAAGTAAACTAAATCCCGACGTAGAAGCCAACGCACGTCCCGACGTAGAGCCCAACGCACGTCCCGACGTAGCGCCCAACGCACGTCCCGACGTAGCGCCCAACGCACGTCCCGACGTAGCGCCCAACGCACGTCCCGACGTAGAGCTGAAAGTAAGCTAAATCCCGACGTAGAGCCCAACGCACGTCCCGACGTAGAGCCCAACGCACGTCCCGACGTAGAGCCCAACGCACGTCCCGACGTAGCGCCCAACGCACGTCCCGACGTAGAGCTGAAAGTTAGCTAACTACAGACGTAGAGCCCAACGCGCGTCCCGACGTAGAGCTGAAAGTTAGCTAACTACAGACGTAGAGCCCAACGCGCGTCCCGACGTAGAGCGCAACGCACGTCCCGACGTAGAGCCCAACGCATGTCCCGACGTAGAGCCCAACGCACGTCCCGACGTAGAGCTGAAAGTTGGCTAACTACAGACGTAGAGCCCAACGCACGTCCCGACGTAGAGCCCCACGCACGTCCCGACGTAGAGCCCAACGCACGTCCCGACGTAGAGCCCAACGCACGTCCCGACGTAGAGCTGAAAGTAAGCTAAATCCCAACGTAGAGCCCAACGCACTTCCCGACGTAGAGCTGAAAGAAAGCTAAATCCCGACGTAGAGGCCAACGCACGTCCCGACATAGAGGCCAACGCGCATCCCGACGTAGAGCTGAAAGTAAGCTAAATCCCGACGTAGAGGCCAACGCACGTCCCGACGTAGAGGCCAACGCACGTCCCGACGTAGAGGCCAACGCACGTCCCGACGTAGAGGCCAACGCACGTCCCGACGTAGAGCTGAAAGTAAGCTAAATCCCGACGTAGAGGCCAACGCACGTCCCGACGTAGAGCTGAAAGTAACCTAAATCCCGATGTAGAGCCCAACGCACGTCCCGACGTAGAGCCCAACGCACGTCCCGACGTAGAGCCCAACGCACGTCCCGACGTAGAGCTGAAAGTTGGCTAACTACAGACGTGGAGCCGAACGCACGTCCCGACGTAGAGCCCAACGCACGTCCCGACGTAGAGCCCAACGCACGTCCCGACGTAGAGCCCAACGCACGTCCCGACGTAGAGCCCAACGCACGTCCCGACGTAGAGCCCAACGCACGTCCCGACGTAGAGCTGAAAGTAAGCTAAATCCCAACGTAGAGCCCAACGCACTACCCGACGTAGAGCTGAAAGTAAGCTAAATCCCGACGTAGAGGCCAACGCACGTCCCGACGTAGAGGCCAACGCGCGTCCCGACGTAGAGCTGAAAGTAAGCTAAATCCCGACGTAGAGGCCAACGCACGTCCCGACGTAGAGGCCAACGCACGTCCCGACGTAGAGCTTAAAGTAAGCTAAATCCCGACGTAGAGCCCAACGCACGTCCCGACGTAGAGCCCAACGCACGTCCCGACGTAGAGCCCAATGCACGTCCCGACGTAGAGCTGAAAGTAAGCTAAATCCCGACGTAGCGCCCAACGCACGTCCCGACGTAGAGCTAAAAATTAGCTAACTACAGACGTAGAGCCCAACGCGCGTCCCGACGTAGAGCCCAACGCGCGTCCCGACGTAGAGCTGAAAGTAAGCTAAATCCCAACGTAGAGCCCAACGCACGTCCCGACGAAGAACTGAAAGTTAGCTAACTACAGACGTAGAGCCCAACGCGCGTCCCGACGTAGAGCCCAATGCGCATCCCGACGTAGAGCCCAACGTGCGTCCCGACGTAGAGCCCAACGCGCGTCCCGACGTAGAGGCCAACGCACGTCCCGACGTAGAGCCCAACGCGCGTCCCGACGTGGAGCTGAAAGTAAGCTAAATCCCGACGTAGAGCCGAAAGTTAGCTAACTACAGACGTAGAGCCCAACGCGCGTCCCGACGTAGCGCCCAACGCACGTCCCGACGTAGCGCCCAACGCACGTCCCGACGTAGAGCTGAAAGTAAGCTAAATCCCGACGTAGAGCCCAACGCACGTCCCGACGTAGAGCCCAACGCACGTCCCGACGTAGAGCCCAACGCACGTCCCGACGTAGCGCCCAACGCACGTCCCGACGTAGAGCTGAAAGTTAGCTAACTACAGACGTAGAGCCCAACGCGCGTCCCGACGTAGAGCTGAAAGTTAGCTAACTACAGACGTAGAGCCCAACGCGCGTCCCGACGTAGAGCGCAACGCGCGTCCCGACGTAGAGCCCAACGCGCGTCCCGACGTAGAGCTGAAAGTTAGCTAACTACAGACGTAGAGCCCAACTCACGTCCCGACGTAGAGCTGAAATTAGCTAACTACAGACGTAGAGCCCAACGCACGTCCCGACGTAGAGGCCAACGCACGTCCCGACGTAGAGGCCAACGCACGTCCCGACGTAGAGGCCAAAGCACGTCCCGACGTAGAGGCCAACGCACGTCCCGACGTAGAGGCCAACGCACGTCCCGACGTAGAGCTGAAAGTAAGCTAAATCCCGACGTAGAGGTCAACGCACGTCCCGACGTAGAGGCCAACGTACGTCCCGACGTAGAGCACAACGTACGTCCCGACGTAGAGCACAACGCACGTCCCGACCTAGAGCCCAACGCACGTCCCGACGTAGAGCTGAAAGTTAGCTAACTACAGACGTAGAGCCCAACGCACGTCCCGACGTAGAGCCCAACGCACGTCCCGACGTAGAGCCCAACGCACGTCCCGACGTAGAGCCCAACGCACGTCCCGACGTAGAGCCCAACGCACGTCCCGACGTAGAGCTGAAAGTTAGCTAACTACAGACGTAGAGCCCAACGCACGTCCCGACGTAGACCCCAACGCACGTCCCGACGTAGAGCCCAACGCACGTCCCGACGTAGAGCCCAACGCACGTCCCGACGTAGCGCCCAACGCACGTCCCGACGTAGAGCTGAAAGTTAGCTAACTACAGACGTAGCGCCCAACACACGTGCCGACGTAGAGCTGAAAGTTAGCTAACTACAGACGTAGAGCCCAACGCACGTCCCGACGTAGCGCCCAACGCACGTCCCGACGTAGCGCCCAACGCACGTCCCGACGTAGCGCCCAACGCACGTCCCGACGTAGAGCCCAACGCACGTCCCGACGTAGAGCCCAACGCACGTCCCGACGTAGAGCCGAAAGTAAGCTAAATCCCGACGTAGAAGCCAACGCACGTCCCGACGTAGAGCCGAAAGTAAGCTAAATCCCGACGTAGAAGCCAACGCACGTCCCGACGTAGAGCCCAACGCACGTCCCGACGTAGAGCCCAACGCACGTCCCGACGTAGAGCCGAAAGTTAGCTAACTACAGACGTAGAGCCCAACGCGCGTCCCGACGTAGAGCCGAAAGTTAGCTAACTACAGACGTAGAGCCCAACGCGCGTCCCGACGTAGAGCCCAACGCGCGTCCCGACGTAGAGCCCAACGCGCGTCCCGACGTAGAGCCCAACGCGCGTCCCGACGTGGAGCTGAAAGTAAGCTAAATCCCGACGTAGAGGCCAACGCACGTCCCGACGTAGAACTGAAAGTTAGCTAACTACAGACGTAGAGCCCAACGCACGTCCCGACGTAGAGCCCAACGCACGTCCCGACGTAGAGCCCAACGCACGTCCCGACGTAGAGCCCAAAGCACGTCCCAACATAGAGCTGAAAGTAAGCTAAATCCCGACGTAGAGCCCAACGCACGTCCCGACGTAGAGCCCTACGCACGTCCCGACGTAGAGCCCAATGCACGTCCCGACGTAGAGCCCAACGCACGTCCCGACGTAGAGCTGAAGGTTAGCTAACTACAGACGTAGAGCCCAACGCACGTCCCGACGTAGAGCCCAACGCACGTCCCGACGTAGAGCCCAACGCACGTCCCGACGTAGAGCCCAACGCACGTCCCGACGTAGAGCCCAACGCACGTCCCGACGTAGAGCTGAAAGTAAGCTAAATCCCGACGTAGAGCCCAACGCACGTCCCGACGTAGAGCCCAACGCACGTCCCGACGTAGAGCCCAACGCACGTCCCGACGTAGAGCCCAACGCACGTCCCGACGTAGAGCTGAAAGTTAGCTAACTACAGACGTAGAGCCCAACGCACGTCCCGACGTAGAACCCAACGCACGTCCCGACGTAGAGCCCAACGCACGTCCCGATGTAGAGCTGAATATAAGCTAAATCCCGACGTAGAGCCCAACGCACGTCCCGATGTAGAGCTGAATATAAGCTAAATCCCGACGTAGAGCCCAACGCACGTCCCGACGTAGCGCCCAACGCACGTCCCGACGTAGCGCCCAACGCACGTCCCGACGTAGCGCCCAACGCACGTCCCGACGTAGAGCTGAAAGTTAGCTAACTAAAGACGTAGAGCCCAACGCACGTCCCGACGTAGAGCTGAAAGTTACCTAACTAAAGACGTAGAGCCCAACGCACGTCCCGACGTAGAGCTGTAAGTTAGCTAACTACAGACGTAGAGCCCAACGCACGACCCGACGTAGAGCCCAACGCACGTCCCGACTTAGAGCCCAACGCACGTCCCGACGTAGCGCCCAACGCACGTCCCGACGTAGCGCCCAACGCACGTCCCGACGTAGAGCTGAAAGTTAGCTAACTAAAGACGTAGAGCCCAACGCACGTCCCGACGTAGAGCTGTAAGTTAGCTAACTACAGACGTAGAGCCCAACGCACGTCCCGACGTAGACCACAACGCACGTCCCGACGTAGAGCTGAAAGTAAGCTAAATCCCGACGTAGAAGCCAACGCGCGTCCCGACGTAGAGCCCAACGCGCGTCCCGACGTAGAGCTGAAAGTTAGCTAACTACAGACGTAGAGCGCAACGCGCGTCCCGACGTAGAGCTGAAAGTTAGCTAACTACAGACGTAGAGCCCAACGCGCGTCCCGACGTAGAGCTGAAAGTTAGCTAACTACAGACGTAGAGCCCAACGCGCGTCCCGACGTAGAGCCAAACGCGCGTCCCGACGTAGAGCTGAAAGTAATCTAAATCCCGACGTAGAGGCCAACGCACGTTTGACGTAGAGGCCAACGCACGTCCCGACGTAGAGGCCAAAGCACGTCCCGACGTAGAGCCCAACGCACGTCCCGACGTAGAGCTGAAAGTAAGCTAAATCCCGACGTAGAGCCCAACGCACGTCCCGACGTAGAGCCCAACGCATGTCCCGACGTAGAGCCCAACGCACGTCCCGACGTAGAGCTGAAAGTTGGCTAACTACAGACGTAGAGCCCAACGCACGTCCCGACGTAGAGCCCCACGCACGTCCCGACGTAGAGCCCAACGCACGTCCCGACGTAGAGCCCAACGCACGTCCCGACGTAGAGCTGAAAGTAAGCTAAATCCCAACGTAGAGCCCAACGCACTTCCCGACGTAGAGCTGAAAGAAAGCTAAATCCCGACGTAGAGGCCAACGCACGTCCCGACATAGAGGCCAACGCGCATTCCGACGTAGAGCTGAAAGTAAGCTAAATCCCGACGTAGAGGCCAACGCACGTCCCGACGTAGAGGCCAACGCACGTCCCGACGTAGAGGCCAACGCACGTCCCGACGTAGAGCTAAAAGTAAGCTAAATCCCGACGTAGAGGCCAACGCACGTCCCGACGTAGAGCTGAAAGTAACCTAAATCCCGATGTAGAGCCCAACGCACGTCCCGACGTAGAGCCCAACGCACGTCCCGACGTAGAGCCCAACGCACGTCCCGACGTAGAGCTGAAAGTTGGCTAACTACAGACGTGGAGCCGAACGCACGTCCCGACGTAGAGCCCAACGCACGTCCCGACGTAGAGCCCAACGCACGTCCCGACGTGAAGCCCAACGCACGTCCCGACGTAGAGCCCAACGCACGTCCCGACGTAGAGCTGAAAGTAAGCTAAATCCCAACGTAGAGCCCAACGCACTACCCGACGTAGAGCTGAAAGTAAGCTAAATCCCGACGTAGAGGCCAACGCACGTCCCGACGTAGAGGCCAACGCGCGTCCCGACGTAGAGCTGAAAGTAAGCTAAATCCCGACGTAGAGGCCAACGCACGTCCCGACGTAGAGGCCAACGCACGTCCCGACGTAGAGCTTAAAGTAAGCTAAATCCCGACGTAGAGCCCAACGCACGTCCCGACGTAGAGCCCAACGCACGTCCCGACGTAGAGCCCAACGCACGTCCCGACGTAGAGCTGAAAGTAAGCTAAATCCCGACGTAGCGCCCAACGCACGTCCCGACGTAGAGCTAAAAATTAGCTAACTAAAGACGTAGAGCCCAACGCGCGTCCCGACGTAGAGCCGAACGTGCGTCCCGACGTAGAGCTGAAAGTAAGCTAAATCCCAACGTAGAGCCCAACGCACGTCCCGACGTAGAGCTGAAAGTTAGCTAACTACAGACGTAGAGCCCAACGCGCGTCCCGACGTAGAGCCCAACGCACGTCCCGACGTAGAGCCCAACGCACGTCCCGACGTAGAGCCCAACGCACGTCCCGACGTAGAGCCCAACGCACGTCCAAACGTAGAGCTGAAAGTAAGCTAAATCCCGACGTAGAGCCCAACGCACGTCCCGACGTAGAGCCCAACGCACGTCCCGACGTAGAGCCCAACGCACGTCCCGACGTAGCGCCCAACGCACGTCCCCACGTAGCGCCCAACGCACGCCCCGATGTAGCGCCCAACGCACGTCCCGACGTAGCGCCCAACGCACGTCCCGACGTAGAGCTGAAAGTAAGCTAAATCCCGACGTAGAGCCCAACGCACGTCCCGACGTAGAGCCCAACGCACGTCCCGACGTAGAGCCCAACGCACGTCCCGACGTAGAGCTGAAAGTTAGCTAACTACAGACGTAGAGCCCAACGCACGTCCCGACATAGAGCCCAACGCACGTCCCGACGTAGACATGAAAGTAAACTAAATCCCGACGTAGAAGCCAACGCACGTCCCGACGTAGAGCCCAACGCACGTCCCGACGTAGAGCCCAACGCACGTCCCGACGTAGCGCCCAACGCACGTCCCGACGTAGCGCCCAACGCACGTCCCGACGTAACGCCCAACGCACGTCCCGACGTAGAGCTGAAAGTAAGCTAAATCCCGACGTAGAGCCCAACGCACGTCCCGAAGTAGAGCCCAACGCACGTCCCGACGTAGAGCCCAACGCACGTCCCGACGTAGCGCCCAACGCACGTCCCGACGTAGAGCTGAAAGTTAGCTAACTACAGACGTAGAGCCCAACGCGCGTCCCGACGTAGAGCTGAAAGTTAGCTAACTACAGACGTAGAGCCCAACGCGCGTCCCGACGTAGAGCGCAACGCGCGTCCCGACGTAGAGCCCAACGCGCGTCCCGACGTAGAGCTGAAAGTTAGCTAACTACAGACGTAGAGCCCAACTCACGTCCCGACGTAGAGCTGAAATTAGCTAACTACAGACGTAGAGCCCAACGCACGTCCCGACGTAGAGGCCAACGCACGTCCCGACGTAGAGGCCAACGCACGTCCCGACGTAGAGGCCAACGCACGTCCCGACGTAGAGCTGAAAGTAAGCTAAATCCCGACGTAGAGGTCAACGCACGTCCCGACGTAGAGGCCAACGTACGTCCCGACGTAGAGCACAACGTACGTCCCGACGTAGAGCACAACGCACGTCCCGACCTAGAGCCCAACGCACGTCCCGACGTAGAGCTGAAAGTTAGCTAACTACAGACGTAGAGCCCAACGCACGTCCCGACGTAGAGCCCAACGCACGTCCCGACGTAGAGCCCAACGCACGTCCCGACGTAGAGCCCAACGCACGTCCCGACGTAGAGCCCAACGCACGTCCCGACGTAGAGCCCAACGCACGTCCCGACGTAGAGCTGAAAGTTAGCTAACTACAGACGTAGAGCCCAACGCACGTCCCGACGTAGATCCCGACGCACGTCCCGACGTAGAGCCCAACGCACGTCCCGACGTAGAGCCCAACGCACGTCCCGACGTAGCGCCCAACGCACGTCCCGACGTAGAGCTGAAAGTTAGCTAACTACAGACGTAGCGCCCAACGCACGTGCCGACGTAGAGCTGAAAGTTAGCTAACTACAGACGTAGCGCCCAACGCACGTCCCGACGTAGCGCCCAACGCACGTCCCGACGTAGCGCCCAACGCACGTCCCGACGTAGCGCCCAACGCACGTCCCGACGTAGAGCCCAACGCACGTCCCGACGTAGAGCCCAACGCACGTCCCGACGTAGAGCCGAAAGTAAGCTAAATCCCGACGTAGAAGCCAACGCACGTCCCGACGTAGAGCCGAAAGTAAGCTAAATCCCGACGTAGAAGCCAACGCACGTCCCGACGTAGAGCCCAACGCACGTCCCGACGTAGAGCCCAACGCACGTCCCGACGTAGAGCCCAACGCACGTCCCGACGTAGAGCCGAAAGTTAGCTAACTACAGACGTAGAGCCCAACGCACGTCCCGACGTAGAGCCGAAAGTTAGCTAACTACAGACGTAGAGCCCAACGCGCGTCCCGACGTAGAGCCCAACGCGCGTCCCGACGTAGAGCCCAACGCGCGTCCCGACGTAGAGCCCAACGCGCGTCCCGACGTGGAGCTGAAAGTAAGCTAAATCCCGACGTAGAGGCCAACGCACGTCCCGACGTAGAACTGAAAGTTAGCTAACTACAGACGTAGAGACCAACGCACGTCCCGACGTAGAGCCCAACGCACGTCCCGACGTAGAGCCCAACGCACGTCCCGACGTAGAGCCCAAAGCACGTCCCAACATAGAGCTGAAAGTAAGCTAAATCCTGACGTAGAGCCCAACGCACGTCCCGACGTAGAGCCCTACGCACGTCCCGACGTAGAGCCCAACGCACGTCCCGACGTAGAGCCCAACGCACGTCCTGACGTAGAGCCCAACGCACGTCCCGACATAGAGCTGAAGGTTAGCTAACTACAGACGTAGAGCCCAACGCACGTCCCGACGTAGAGCCCAACGCACGTCCCGACGTAGAGCCCAACGCACGTCCCGACGTAGAGCCCAACGCACGTCCCGACGTAGAGCTGAAAGTAAGCTAAATCCCGACGTAGAGCCCAACGCACGTCCCGACGTAGAGCCCAACGCACGTCCCGACGTAGAGCCCAACGCACGTCCCGACGTAGAGCCCAACGCACGTCCCGACGTAGAGCTGAAAGTTAGCTAACTACAGACGTAGAGCCCAACGCACGTCCCGACGTAGAACCCAACGCACGTCCCGACGTAGAGCCCAACGCACGTCCCGATGTAGAGCTGAATATAAGCTAAATCCCGACGTAGAGCCCAACGCACGTCCCGATGTAGAGCTGAATATAAGCTAAATCCCGACGTAGAGCCCAACGCACGTCCCGACGTAGTGCCCAACGCACGTCCCGACGTAGCGCCCAACGCACGTCCCGACGTAGCGCCCAACGCACGTCCCGACGTAGAGCTGAAAGTTAGCTAACTAAAGACGTAGAGCCCAACGCACGTCCCGACGTAGAGCTGTAAGTTAGCTAACTACAGACGTAGAGCCCAACGCACGTCCCGACGTAGACCACAACGCACGTCCCGACGTAGAGCTGAAAGTAAGCTAAATCCCGACGTAGAAGCCAACGCGCGTCCCGACGTAGAGCCCAACGCGCGTCCCGACGTAGAGCTGAAAGTTAGCTAACTACAGACGTAGAGCGCAACGCGCGTCCCGACGTAGAGCTGAAAGTTAGCTAACTACAGACGTAGAGCCCAACGCGCGTCCCGACGTAGAGCTGAAAGTTAGCTAACTACAGACGTAGAGCCCAACGCGCGTCCCGACGTAGAGCCCAACGCGCGTCCCGACGTAGAGCCCAACGCGCGTCCCGACGTAGAGCCCAACGCGCGTCCCGACGTAGAGCTGAAATTAGCTAACTACAGACGTAGAGCCCAACGGACGTCCCGACGTAGAGGCCAACGCACGTCCCGACGTAGAGGCCAACGCACGTCCCGACGTAGAGGCCAACGCACGTCCCGACGTAGAGGCCAACGCACGTCCCGACGTAGAGGCCAACGCACTTCCCGACGTAGAGCTGAAAGTAAGCTAAATCCCGACGTAGAGGTCAACGCACGTCCCGACGTAGAGGCCAACGCACGTCCCGACGTAGAGCCCAACGCACGTCCCGACGTAGAGCCCAACGCACGTCCCGACGTAGAGCCCAACGCACGTCCCGACGTAGAGCTGAAAGTTAGCTAACTACAGACGTAGAGCCAAACGCACGTCCCGACGTAGAGCCCAACGCACGTCCCGACGTAGAGCCCAACGCACGTCCCGACGTAGAGCCCAATGCACGTCCCGACGTAGAGGCCAACGCACGTCCCGACGTAGAGGCCAACGCACGTCCCGACGTAGAGCTGAAAGTAAGCTAAATCCCGACTTAGAGCCCAACGCACGTCCCGACGTAGAGGCCAACGCACGTCCCGACGTAGAGGCCAACGCACGTCCCGACGTAGAGGCCAACGCACGTCCCGACGTAGAGGCCAACGCACGTCCCGACGTAGAGCTGAAAGTAAGCTAAATCCCGACGTAGAGGTCAACGCACGTCCCGACGTAGAGGCCAACGCACGTCCCGACGTAGAGCACAACGCACGTCCCGACGTAGAGCCCAACGCACGTCCCGACGTAGAGCCCAACGCACGTCCCGACGTAGAGGTGAAAGTTAGCTAACTACAGACGTAGAGCCAAACGCACGTCCCGACGTAGAGCCCAACGCACGTCCCGACGTAGAGCCCAACGCACGTCCCGACGTAGAGCCCAACGCACGTCCCGACGTAGAGCCCAACGCACGTCCCGACGTAGAGCCCAACGCACGTCCCGACGTAGAGCCCAACGCACGTCCCGACGTAGAGGCCAACGCACGTCCCGACGTAGAGGCCAACGCACGTCCCGACGTAGAGGCCAACGCACGTCCCGACGTAGAGGCCAACGCACGTCCCGACGTAGAGCTGAAAGTAAGCTAAATCCCGACTTAGAGCCCAACGCACGTCCCGACGTAGAGGCCAAAGCACGTCCCGACGTAGAGCCCAACGCACGTCCCGACGTAGAGCCCAACGCACGTCCCGACGTAGAGCCCAACGCACGTCCCGACGTAGAGCTGAAAGTAAGCTAAACCCCGACTTAGAGCCCAACGCACGTCCCGACGTAGAGCCCAACGCACGTCCCGACGTAGAGCTGAAAGTTAGCTAACTACAGACGTAGAGCCCAACGCACGTCCCGACGTAGATCCCAACGCACGTCCCGACGTAGATCCCAACGCACGTCCCGATGTAGAGCTGAAAGTTAGCTAACTACAGACGTAGAGCGCAACGCGCGTCCCGACGTAGAGCTGAAAGTTAGCTAACTACAGACGTAGAGCCCAACGCGCGTCCCGACGTAGAGCTGAAAGTTAGCTAACTACAGACGTAGAGCCCAACGCGCGTCCCGACGTAGAGCCAAACGCGCGTCCCGACGTAGAGCCCAACGCGCGTCCCGACGTAGAGCCCAACGCGCGTCCCGACGTAGAGCTGAAATTAGCTAACTACAGACGTAGAGCCCAACGGACGTCCCGACGTAGAGGCCAACGCACGTCCCGACGTAGAGGCCAACGCACGTCCCGACGTAGAGGCCAACGCACGTCCCGACGTAGAGGCCAACGCACTTCCCGACGTAGAGCTGAAAGTAAGCTAAATCCCGACGTAGAGGTCAACGCACGTCCCGACGTAGAGGCCAACGCACGTCCCGACGTAGAGCACAACGCACGTCCCGACGTAGAGCCCAACGCACGTCCCGACGTAGAGCCCAACGCACGTCCCGACGTAGAGCCCAACGCACGTCCCGACGTAGAGCTGAAAGTTAGCTAACTACAGACGTAGAGCCAAACGCACGTCCCGACGTAGAGCCCAACGCACGTCCCGACGTAGAGCCCAACGCACGTCCCGACGTAGAGCCCAACGCACGTCCCGACGTAGAGGCCAACGCACGTCCCGACGTAGAGGCCAACGCACGTCCCGACGTAGAGCTGAAAGTAAGCTAAATCCCGACTTAGAGCCCAACGCACGTCCCGACGTAGAGGCCAACGCACGTCCCGACGTAGAGGCCAACGCACGTCCCGACGTAGAGGCCAACGCACGTCCCGACGTAGAGGCCAACGCACGTCCCGACGTAGAGGCCAACGCACTTCCCGACGTAGAGCTGAAAGTAAGCTAAATCCCGACGTAGAGGTCAACGCACGTCCCGACGTAGAGGCCAACGCACGTCCCGACGTAGAGCCCAACGCACGTCCCGACGTAGAGGTGAAAGTTAGCTAACTACAGACGTAGAGCCAAACGCACGTCCCGACGTAGAGCCCAACGCACGTCCCGACGTAGAGCCCAACGCACGTCCCGACGTAGAGCCCAACGCACGTCCCGACGTAGAGCCCAACGCACGTCCCGACGTAGAGCCCAACGCACGTCCCGACGTAGAGCCCAACGCACGTCCCGACGTAGAGCCCAACGCACGTCCCGACGTAGAGGCCAACGCACGTCCCGACGTAGAGGCCAACGCACGTCCCGACGTAGAGGCCAACGCACGTCCCGACGTAGAGCTGAAAGTAAGCTAAATCCCGACTTAGAGCCCAACGCACGTCCCGACGTAGAGGCCAAAGCACGTCCCGACGTAGAGCCCAACGCACGTCCCGACGTAGAGCCCAACGCACGTCCCGACGTAGAGCTGAAAGTAAGCTAAACCCCGACTTAGAGCCCAACGCACGTCCCGACGTAGAGCCCAACGCACGTCCCGACGTAGAGCTGAAAGTTAGCTAACTACAGACGTAGAGCCCAACGCACGTCCCGACGTAGATCCCAACGCACGTCCCGACGTAGATCCCAACGCACGTCCCGATGTAGAGCTGAAAGTTAGCTAACTACAGACGTAGAGCCCAACGCACGTCCCGACGTAGAGGCCAACGCACGTCCCGAAGTAGAGGCCAACGCACGTGCCG
This sequence comes from Leptosomus discolor, assembly GCF_034619465.1. Taxonomy (NCBI): domain Eukaryota; kingdom Metazoa; phylum Chordata; class Aves; order Leptosomiformes; family Leptosomidae; genus Leptosomus; species Leptosomus discolor. The sequence goes on from NC_141405.1 coordinate 9,828,005, forward strand.
ACGTAGAGCTGAAAGTTAGCTAAGTACACGCGTAGAGCCCAACGCGCGTCCCGACGTAGAGCTGAAAGTTAGCTAACTACAGGCGTAGAGCCCAACGCGCGTCCCGACGTAGAGCTGAAAGTTAGCTAACTACAGGCGTAGAGCCCAACGCGCGTCCCGACGTAGAGCCCAACGCGCGTCCCGACGTAGAGCCCAACGCGCGTCCCGACGTAGAGCCCAACGCGCGTCCCGACGTAGAGCCCAACGCGCGTCCCGACGTAGAGCCCAACGCGCGTCCCGACGTAGAGTTGAAATTAGCTTACTACAGACGTAGAGGCCAACGCACGTCCCGACGTAGAGGCCAACGCACGTCCCGACGTAGAGGCCAACGCACATCCCGACGTAGAGCACAACGCACGTCCCGACGTAGAGCCCAACGCACGTCCCGACGTAGAGCCCAACGCACGTCCCGACGTAGAGCCCAACGCACGTCCCGACGTAGAGCTGAAAGTTAGCTAACTACAGACGTAGAGCCCAACGCACGTCCCGACGTGGAGCCCAACGCACGTCCCGACGTAGAGCCCAACGCACGTCCCGACGTAGAGCCCAACGCACGTCCCGACGTAGAGCTGAAAGTAAGCTAAATCCCGACGTAGAGGCCAACGCGCGTCCCGACGTAGAGCTGAAAGTAAGCTAAAGCCCGACGTAGAGCCCAACGCGCGTCCCGACGTAGAGCCCAACGCGCGTCCCGACGTAGAGCCCAACGCGCGTCCCGACGTAGAGCCCAACGCGCGTCCCGACGTAGAGCCCAACGCGCGTCCCGACGTGGAGCTGAAAGTAAGCTAAATCCCGACGTAGAGGCCAACGCACGTCCCGACGTAGAACTGAAAGTTAGCTAACTACAGACGTAGAGACCAACGCACGTCCCGACGTAGAGCCCAACGCACGTCCCGACGTAGAGCCCAACGCACGTCCCGACGTAGAGCCCAAAGCACGTCCCAACATAGAGCTGAAAGTAAGCTAAATCCTGACGTAGAGCCCAACGCACGTCCCGACGTAGAGCCCTACGCACGTCCCGACGTAGAGCCCAACGCACGTCCCGACGTAGAGCCCAACGCACGTCCCGACGTAGAGCTGAAGGTTAGCTAACTACAGACGTAGAGCCCAACGCACGTCCCGACGTAGAGCCCAACGCACGTCCCGACGTAGAGCCCAACGCACGTCCCGACTTAGAGCCCAACGCACGTCCCGACGTAGAGGCCAACGCACGTCCCGACGTAGAGGCCAACGCACGTCCCGACGTAGAGGCCAACGCACGTCCCGACGTAGAGCTGAAAGTAAGCTAAATCCCGACGTAGAGCCCAACGCACGTCCCGACGTAGAGCCCAACGCACGTCCCGACGTAGAGCCCAACGCACGTCCCGACGTAGAGCTGAAAGTTAGCTAACTACAGACGTAGAGCCCAACGCACGTCCCGACGTAGAACCCAACGCACGTCCCGACGTAGAGCCCAACGCACGTCCCGATGTAGAGCTGAATATAAGCTAAATCCCGACGTAGAGCCCAACGCACGTCCCGATGTAGAGCTGAATATAAGCTAAATCCCGACGTAGAGCCCAACGCACGTCCCGACGTAGTGCCCAACGCACGTCCCGACGTAGCGCCCAACGCACGTCCCGACGTAGCGCCCAACGCACGTCCCGACGTAGAGCTGAAAGTTAGCTAACTAAAGACGTAGAGCCCAACGCACGTCCCGACGTAGAGCTGAAAGTTACCTAACTAAAGACGTAGAGCCCAACGCACGTCCCGACGTAGAGCTGTAAGTTAGCTAACTACAGACGTAGAGCCCAACGCACGTCCCGACGTAGAGCCCAACGCACGTCCCGACGTAGCGCCCAACGCACGTCCCGACGTAGCGCCCAACGCACGTGCCGACGTAGAGCTGAAAGTTAGCTAACTAAAGACGTAGAGCCCAACGCACGTCCCGACGTAGAGCTGTAAGTTAGCTAACTACAGACGTAGAGCCCAACGCACGTCCCGACGTAGACCACAACGCACGTCCCGACGTAGAGCTGAAAGTAAGCTAAATCCCGACGTAGAAGCCAACGCGCGTCCCGACGTAGAGCCCAACGCGCGTCCCGACGTAGAGCTGAAAGTTAGCTAACTACAGACGTAGAGCGCAACGCGCGTCCCGACGTAGAGCTGAAAGTTAGCTAACTACAGACGTAGAGCCCAACGCGCGTCCCGACGTAGAGCTGAAAGTTAGCTAACTACAGACGTAGAGCCCAACGCGCGTCCCGACGTAGAGCCCAACGCGCGTCCCGACGTAGAGCCCAACGCGCGTCCCGACGTAGAGCCCAACGCGCGTCCCGACGTAGAGCTGAAATTAGCTAACTACAGACGTAGAGCCCAACGGACGTCCCGACGTAGAGGCCAACGCACGTCCCGACGTAGAGGCCAACGCACGTCCCGACGTAGAGGCCAACGCACGTCCCGACGTAGAGGCCAACGCACTTCCCGACGTAGAGCTGAAAGTAAGCTAAATCCCGACGTAGAGGTCAACGCACGTCCCGACGTAGAGGCCAACGCACGTCCCGACGTAGAGCACAACGCACGTCCCGACGTAGAGCCCAACGCACGTCCCGACGTAGAGCCCAACGCACGTCCCGACGTAGAGCCCAACGCACGTCCCGACGTAGAGCTGAAAGTTAGCTAACTACAGACGTAGAGCCAAACGCACGTCCCGACGTAGAGCCCAACGCACGTCCCGACGTAGAGCCCAACGCACGTCCCGACTTAGAGCCCAACGCACGTCCCGACGTAGAGGCCAACGCACGTCCCGACGTAGAGGCCAACGCACGTCCCGACGTAGAGGCCAACGCACGTCCCGACGTAGAGGCCAACGCACGTCCCGACGTAGAGGCCAACGCACTTCCCGACGTAGAGCTGAAAGTAAGCTAAATCCCGACGTAGAGGTCAACGCACGTCCCGACGTAGAGGCCAACGCACGTCCCGACGTAGAGCCCAACGCACGTCCCGACGTAGAGCCCAACGCACGTCCCGACGTAGAGCCCAACGCACGTCCCGACGTAGAGGTGAAAGTTAGCTAACTACAGACGTAGAGCCCAACGCACGTCCCGACGTAGAGCCCAACGCACGTCCCGACGTAGAGCCCAACGCACGTCCCGACGTAGAGCCCAACGCACGTCCCGACGTAGAGCCCAACGCACGTCCCGACGTAGAGCCCAACGCACGTCCCGACGTAGAGGCCAACGCACGTCCCGACGTAGAGGCCAACGCACGTCCCGACGTAGAGGCCAACGCACGTCCCGACGTAGAGGCCAACGCACGTCCCGACGTAGAGGCCAACGCACGTCCCGACGTAGAGGCCAACGCACGTCCCGACGTAGAGCTGAAAGTAAGCTAAATCCCGACTTAGAGCCCAACGCACGTCCCGACGTAGAGGCCAAAGCACGTCCCGACGTAGAGCCCAACGCACGTCCCGACGTAGAGCCCAACGCACGTCCCGACGTAGAGCTGAAAGTAAGCTAAACCCCGACTTAGAGCCCAACGCACGTCCCGACGTAGAGCCCAACGCACGTCCCGACGTAGAGCTGAAAGTTAGCTAACTACAGACGTAGAGCCCAACGCACGTCCCGACGTAGATCCCAACGCAAGTCCCGACGTAGATCCCAACGCACGTCCCGATGTAGAGCTGAAAGTTAGCTAACTACAGACGTAGAGCCCAACGCACGTCCCGACGTAGAGGCCAACGCACGTCCCGAAGTAGAGGCCAACGCACGTGCCGACGTAGAGCTGAAAGTTAGCTAAGTACACGCGTAGAGCCCAACGCGCGTCCCGACGTAGAGCTGAAAGTTAGCTAACTACAGGCGTAGAGCCCAACGCGCGTCCCGACGTAGAGCTGAAAGGTAGCTAACTACAGGCGTAGAGCCCAACGCGCGTCCCGACGTAGAGCCCAACGCGCGTCCCGACGTAGAGCCCAACGCGCGTCCCGACGTAGAGCCCAACGCGCGTCCCGACGTAGAGCCCAACGCGCGTCCCGACGTAGAGCCCAACGCGCGTCCCGACGTAGAGCCCAACGCGCGTCCCGACGTAGAGCCCAACGCACGTCCCGACGTAGAGCCCAACGCACGTCCCGACGTAGAGCTGAAGGTTAGCTAACTACAGACGTAGAGCCCAACGCACGTCCCGACGTAGAGCCCAACGCACGTCCCGACGTAGAGCCCAACGCACGTCCCGACTTAGAGCCCAACGCACGTCCCGACGTAGAGGCCAACGCACGTCCCGACGTAGAGGCCAACGCACGTCCCGACGTAGAGCTGAAAGTAAGCTAAATCCCGACGTAGAGCCCAACGCACGTCCCGACGTAGAGCCCAACGCACGTCCCGACGTAGAGCCCAACGCACGTCCCGACGTAGAGCCCAACGCACGTCCCGACGTAGAGCTGAAAGTTAGCTAACTACAGACGTAGAGCCCAACGCACGTCCCGACGTAGAACCCAACGCACGTCCCGACGTAGAGCCCAACGCACGTCCCGATGTAGAGCTGAATATAAGCTAAATCCCGACGTAGAGCCCAACGCACGTCCCGATGTAGAGCTGAATATAAGCTAAATCCCGACGTAGAGCCCAACGCACGTCCCGACGTAGTGCCCAACGCACGTCCCGACGTAGCGCCCAACGCACGTCCCGACGTAGCGCCCAACGCACGTCCCGACGTAGAGCTGAAAGTTAGCTAACTAAAGACGTAGAGCCCAACGCACGTCCCGACGTAGAGCTGAAAGTTACCTAACTAAAGACGTAGAGCCCAACGCACGTCCCGACGTAGAGCTGTAAGTTAGCTAACTACAGACGTAGAGCCCAACGCACGTCCCGACGTAGAGCCCAACGCACGTCCCGACGTAGCGCCCAACGCACGTCCCGACGTAGCGCCCAACGCACGTGCCGACGTAGAGCTGAAAGTTAGCTAACTAAAGACGTAGAGCCCAACGCACGTCCCGACGTAGAGCTGTAAGTTAGCTAACTACAGACGTAGAGCCCAACGCACGTCCCGACGTAGACCACAACGCACGTCCCGACGTAGAGCTGAAAGTAAGCTAAATCCCGACGTAGAAGCCAACGCGCGTCCCGACGTAGAGCCCAACGCGCGTCCCGACGTAGAGCTGAAAGTTAGCTAACTACAGACGTAGAGCGCAACGCGCGTCCCGACGTAGAGCTGAAAGTTAGCTAACTACAGACGTAGAGCCCAACGCGCGTCCCGACGTAGAGCTGAAAGTTAGCTAACTACAGACGTAGAGCCCAACGCGCGTCCCGACGTAGAGCCCAACGCGCGTCCCGACGTAGAGCCCAACGCGCGTCCCGACGTAGAGCCCAACGCGCGTCCCGACGTAGAGCTGAAATTAGCTAACTACAGACGTAGAGCCCAACGGACGTCCCGACGTAGAGGCCAACGCACGTCCCGACGTAGAGGCCAACGCACGTCCCGACGTAGAGGCCAACGCACGTCCCGACGTAGAGGCCAACGCACGTCCCGACGTAGAGGCCAACGCACTTCCCGACGTAGAGCTGAAAGTAAGCTAAATCCCGACGTAGAGGTCAACGCACGTCCCGACGTAGAGGCCAACGCACGTCCCGACGTAGAGCACAACGCACGTCCCGACGTAGAGCCCAACGCACGTCCCGACGTAGAGCCCAACGCACGTCCCGACGTAGAGCCCAACGCACGTCCCGACGTAGAGCTGAAAGTTAGCTAACTACAGACGTAGAGCCAAACGCACGTCCCGACGTAGAGCCCAACGCACGTCCCGACGTAGAGCCCAACGCACGTCCCGACGTAGAGCCCAACGCACGTCCCGACTTAGAGCCCAACGCACGTCCCGACGTAGAGGCCAACGCACGTCCCGACGTAGAGGCCAACGCACGTCCCGACGTAGAGGCCAACGCACGTCCCGACGTAGAGGCCAACGCACGTCCCGACGTAGAGGCCAACGCACGTCCCGACGTAGAGGCCAACGCACTTCCCGACGTAGAGCTGAAAGTAAGCTAAATCCCGACGTAGAGGTCAACGCACGTCCCGACGTAGAGGCCAACGCACGTCCCGACGTAGAGCCCAACGCACGTCCCGACGTAGAGCCCAACGCACGTCCCGACGTAGAGCCCAACGCACGTCCCGACGTAGAGGTGAAAGTTAGCTAACTACAGACGTAGAGCCAAACGCACGTCCCGACGTAGAGCCCAACGCACGTCCCGACGTAGAGCCCAACGCACGTCCCGACGTAGAGCCCAACGCACGTCCCGACGTAGAGCCCAACGCACGTCCCGACGTAGAGCCCAACGCACGTCCCGACGTAGAGGCCAACGCACGTCCCGACGTAGAGGCCAACGCACGTCCCGACGTAGAGGCCAACGCACGTCCCGACGTAGAGGCCAACGCACGTCCCGACGTAGAGGCCAACGCACGTCCCGACGTAGAGCTGAAAGTAAGCTAAATCCCGACTTAGAGCCCAACGCACGTCCCGACGTAGAGGCCAAAGCACGTCCCGACGTAGAGCCCAACGCACGTCCCGACGTAGAGCCCAACGCACGTCCCGACGTAGAGCTGAAAGTAAGCTAAACCCCGACTTAGAGCCCAACGCACGTCCCGACGTAGAGCCCAACGCACGTCCCGACGTAGAGCTGAAAGTTAGCTAACTACAGACGTAGAGCCCAACGCACGTCCCGACGTAGATCCCAACGCAAGTCCCGACGTAGATCCCAACGCACGTCCCGATGTAGAGCTGAAAGTTAGCTAACTACAGACGTAGAGCCCAACGCACGTCCCGACGTAGAGGCCAACGCACGTCCCGAAGTAGAGGCCAACGCACGTGCCGACGTAGAGCTGAAAGTTAGCTAAGTACACGCGTAGAGCCCAACGCGCGTCCCGACGTAGAGCTGAAAGTTAGCTAACTACAGGCGTAGAGCCCAACGCGCGTCCCGACGTAGAGCTGAAAGGTAGCTAACTACAGGCGTAGAGCCCAACGCGCGTCCCGACGTAGAGCCCAACGCGCGTCCCGACGTAGAGCCCAACGCGCGTCCCGACGTAGAGCCCAACGCGCGTCCCGACGTAGAGCCCAACGCGCGTCCCGACGTAGAGCCCAACGCGCGTCCCGACGTAGAGCCCAACGCGCGTCCCGACGTAGAGTTGAAATTAGCTAACTACAGACGTAGAGGCCAACGCACGTCCCGACGTAGAGGCCAACGCACGTCCCGACGTAGAGGCCAACGCACGTCCCGACGTAGAGCACAACGCACGTGCCGACGTAGAGCCCAACGCACGTCCCGACGTAGAGCTGAAAGTTAGCTAACTACAGACGTAGAGCCCAACGCACGTCCCGACGTAGAGCCCAACGCGCGTCCCGACGTAGAGCCCAACGCGCGTCCCGACGTAGAGCCCAACGCGCGTCCCGACGTAGAGCCCAACGCGCGTCCCGACGTAGAGCCCAACGCGCGTCCCGACGTAGAGCCCAACGCGCGTCCCGACGTAGAGCCCAACGCGCGTCCCGACGTAGAGCCCAACGCGCGTCCCGACGTAGAGCTGAAAGTAAGCTAAATCCCGACGTAGAGGCCAACGCGCGTCCCGACGTAGAGCTGAAAGTAAGCTAAAGCCCGACGTAGAGTCCAACGCGCGTCCCGACGTAGAGCCCAACGCGCGTCCCGACGTAGAGCCCAACGCGCGTCCCGACGTAGAGCCCAACGCGCGTCCCGACGTAGAGCCCAACGCGCGTCCCGACGTAGAGCCCAACGCGCGTCCCGACGTAGAGCCCAACGCGCGTCCCGACGTAGAGCCCAACGCGCGTCCCGACGTAGAGCCCAACGCGCGTCCCGACGTAGAGCCCAACGCGCGTCCCGACGTAGAGCCCAACGCGCGTCCCGACGTAGAGCTGAAAGTAAGCTAACTACAGACACAGAGCCCAACGCACGTCCCGACGTAGAGCTGAAAGTAAGCTAAAGCCCGACGTAGAGCCCAACGCACGTCCCGACGTAGAGCCCAACGCACGTCCCGACGCAGAGCCCAACGCACGTCCCGACGCAGAGCCCAACGCACGTCCCGACGCAGAGCCCAACGCACGTCCCGACGCAGAGCCCAACGCACGTCCCGACGTAGAGCCCAACGCACGTCCCGACGTAGAGCTGAAAGTAAGCTAAATCCCGACGTAGAGGCCAACGCACGTCCCGACGTAGAGCTGAAAGTAAGCTAAAGCCCGACGTAGAGCCCAACGCACGTCCCGACGTAGAGCCCAACGCACGTCCCGACGTAGAGCCCAACGCACGTCCCGACGTAGAGCTGAAAGTTAGCTAACTACAGACGTAGAGCCCAACGCACGTCCCGACGTAGAGCCCAACGCACGTCCCGACGTAGAGCCCAACGCACGTCCCGACGTAGAGCCCAACGCACGTCCCGACGTAGAGCCCAACGCACGTCCCGACGTAGAGCCCAACGCACGTCCCGACGTAGAGCCCAACGCACGTCCCGACGTAGAGCCCAACGCACGTCCCGACGTAGAGCCCAACGCACGTCCCGACGTAGAGCTGAAAGTAAGCTAAATGCCGACGTAGAGGCCAACGCACGTCCCGACGTAGAGCTGAAAGTAAGCTAAATCCCGACGTAGAGCCCAACGCACGTCCCGACGTAGAGCCCAACGCACGTCCCGACGTAGAGCCCAACGCACGTCCCGCCGTAGAGCTGAAAGTTAGCTAACTACAGACGTAGAGCCCAACGCACGTCCCGACGTAGAGCTGAAAGTTAGCTAACTACAGACGTAGAGCCCAACGCACGTCCCGACGTAGAGCCCAACGCACGTCCCGACGTAGAGCCCAACGCACGTCCCGACGTAGAGCCCAACGCACGTCCCGACGTAGAGCTGCAAGTAAGCTAAATCCCGACGTAGCGCCCAACGCACGTCCCGACGTAGCGCCCAACGCACGTCCCGACGTAGCGCCCAACGCACGTCCCGACGTAGCGCCCAACGCACGTCCCGACGTAGCGCCCAACGCACGTCCCGACGTAGAGCTGAAAGTTAGCTAACTAAAGACGTAGAGCCCAACGCACGTCCCGACGTAGAGCTGAAAGTTAGCTAACTACAGACGTAGAGCCCAACGCACGTCCCGACGTAGAGCCCAACGCACGTCCCGACGTAGAGCTAAAAGTAAGCTAAATCCCGACGTAGAGCCCAACGCACGTCCCGACGTAGAGCCCAACGCACGTCCCCACGTAGAGCCCAACGCACGTCCCCACGTAGAGCCCAACGCACGTCCCCACGTAGAGCCCAACGCACGTCCCCACGTAGAGCCCAACGCACGTCCCCACGTAGAGCTGAAAGTAAGCTAAATCCCGACGTAGAGCTGAAAGTAAGCTAAATCCCGACGTAGAGCTGAAAGTAAGCTAAATCCCGACGTAGAGCTGAAAGTAACCTAAATCCCGACGTAGAGCTGAAAGTAAGCTAACTACAGATGCAGAGCCCAACGCACGTCCCGACGCAGAGCCCAACGCACGTCCCGACGCAGAGCCCAACGCACGTCCCGACGCAGAGCCCAACGCACGTCCCGACGCAGAGCCCAACGCACGTCCCGACGCAGAGCTGAAAGTAAGCTAAATCCCGACGTAGAGCTGAAAGTAAGCTAAATCCCGACGTAGAACATAAAGTAAGCTAAATCGCGACGTAGAACTGAAAGTAAGCTAAATCCCGACGTAGAGCTGAAAGTAAGCTAACTACAGACACAGAGCCCAACGCACGTCCCGACGCAGAGCCCAACGCACGTCCCGACGCAGAGCCCAACGCACGTCCCGACGCAGAGCCCAACGCACGTCCCGACGCAGAGCCCAACGCACGTCCCGACGCAGAGCCCAACGCACGTCCCGACGCAGAGCCCAACGCACGTCCCGACGCAGAGCCCAACGCACGTCCCGACGCAGAGCTGAAAGTAAGCTAAATCCCGACGTAGAGCTGAAAGTAAGCTAAATCCCGACGTAGAACTGAAAGTAAGCTAAATCCCGACGTAGAACTGAAAGTAAGCTAAATCCCGACGTAGAGCTGAAAGTAAGCTAACTACAGACACAGAGCCCAACGCACGTCCCGACGCAGAGCCCAACGCACGTCCCGACGCAGAGCCCAACGCACGTCCCGACGCAGAGCCCAACGCACGTCCCGACGCAGAGCCCAACGCACGTCCCGACGCAGAGCCCAACGCACGTCCCGACGTAGAGCTGAAAGTAAGCTAAATCCCGACGTAGACCTGAAAGTAAGCTAAATCCCGACGCAGAGCCCAACGCACGTCCCGACGTAGAGCCCAACGCACGTCCCGACGTAGAGCCCAACGCACGTCCCGACGTAGAGCTGAAAGTAAGCTAAATCCCGACGTAGAGCTAAATCCCGACGTAGAGCCCAACGCACGTCCCGACGTAGAGCCCAACGCACGTCCCGACGTAGAGCTGAAAGTAAGCTAAATCCCGACGTAGAGCTAAATCCCGACGTAGAGCCCAACGCACGTCCCGACGTAGAGCTGAAAGTAAGCTAAATCCCGACGTAGAGCTAAATCCCGACGTAGAGCCCAACGCACGTCCCGACGTAGAGCTGAAAGTAAGCTAAATCCCGACGTAGAGCTAAATCCCGACGTAGAGCCCAACGCACGTCCCGACGTAGAGCTGAAAGTAAGCTAAATCCCGACGCAGAGCCCAACGCACGTCCCGACGTAGAGCTCAAAGTAAGCTAAATCCCGATGCAGAGCCCAACGCACGTCCCGACGCAGAGCCCAACGCACGTCCCGACGCAGAGCCCAACGCACGTCCCGACGCAGAGCCCAACGCACGTCCCGACGCAGAGCCCAACGCACGTCCCGACGCAGAGCCCAACGCACGTCCCGACGCAGAGCCCAACGCAAGTCCCGACGCAGAGCCCAACGCACGTCCCGACGCAGAGCCCAACGCACGTCCCGACGCAGAGCCCAACGCACGTCCCGACGTAGAGCTGAAAATAAGCTAAATCCCGACATAGACCTGAAAGTAAGCTAAATCCCGACGCAGAGCCCAACGCACGTCCCGACGTAGAGCCCAACGCACGTCCCGACGTAGAGCCCAACGCACGTCCCGACGTAGAGCCCAACACACGTCCCGACGTAGAGCTGAAAGTAATCTAAATCCCGACGTAGAGCTAAATCCCGACGTAGAGCCCAACGCACGTCCCGACGTAGAGCTCAAAGTAAGCTAAATCCCGACGTAGAGCTAAATCCCGACGTAGAGCCCAACGCACGTCCCGACGTAGAGCTCAAAGTAAGCTAAATCCCGACGTAGAGCCCAACGCACGTCCCGACGTAGAGCTCAAAGTAAGCTAAATCCCGACGTAGAGCCCAACGCACGTCCCGACGTAGAGCTCAAAGTAAGCTAAATCCCGACGTAGAGCCCAACGCACGTCCCGACGTAGAGCTCAAAGTAAGCTAAATCCCGACGTAGAGCCCAACGCACGTCCCGACGTAGAGCTAAATCCCGACGTAGAGCCCAACGCACGTCCCGACGTAGAGCTGAAAGTAAGCTAAATCCCGACGTAGAGCTAAATCCCGACGTAGAGCCAAACGCACGTCCCGACGTAGAGCTCAAAGTAAGCTAAATCCCGACGTAGAGCCCAACGCACGTCCCGACGTAGAGCTCAAAGTAAGCTAAATCCCGACGTAGAGCCCAACGCACGTCCCGACGTAGAGCTCAAAGTAAGCTAAATCCCGACGTAGAGCCCAACGCACGTCCCGACGTAGAGCCCAACGCACGTCCCGACGTAGAGCCCAACGCACGTCCCGACGTAGAGCCCAACGCACGTCCCGACGTAGAGCCCAACGCACGTCCCGACGTAGAGCCCAACGCACGTCCCGACGTAGAGCCGAAAGTTAGCTAACTACAGACGCAGAGGCCAACGCACGTCCCGACGTAGAGCCCAACGCACGTCCCGACGTAGAGCCGAAAGTAAGCTAACTACAGACGCAGAGCCCAACGCACGTCCCGACGTAGAGCCCAACGCACGTCCCGACGTAGAGCCCAACGCACGTCCCGACGTAGAGCCCAACGCACGTCCCGACGTAGAGCCCAACGCACGTCCCGACGTAGAGCCCAACGCACGTCCCGACGTAGAGCCCAACACACGTCCCGACGTAGAGCCGAAAGTAAGCTAACTACAGACGTAGAGCCCAACGCACGTCCCGACGTAGAGCTCAAAGTAAGCTAAATCCCGACGCAGAGCCCAACGCACGTCCCGACGTAGAGCCCAACGCACGTCCCGACGTAGAGCCCAACGCACGTCCCGACTTAGAGCCCAACGCACGTCCCGACTTAGAGCCCAACGCACGTCCCGACTTAGAGCCCAACGCACGTCCCGACTTAGAGCCCAACGCACGTCCCGACTTAGAGCCCAACGCACGTCCCGACTTAGAGCCCAACGCACGTCCCGACGTAGAGCGCAACGCACGTCCCGACGTAGAGCCCAACGCACGTCCCGACGTAGAGCCCAACGCACGTCCCGACGTAGAGCCCAACGCACGTCCCGACGCAGAGCTGAAAGTAAGCTAAATCCCGACGTAGAGCTGAAAGTAAGCTAAATCCCGACGTAGAACAGAAAGTAAGCTAAATCGCGACGTAGAACTGAACGTAAGCTAAATCCCGACGTAGAGCTGAAAGTAAGCTAACTACAGACACAGAGCCCAACGCACGTCCCGACGCAGAGCCCAACGCACGTCCCGACGCAGAGCCCAACGCACGTCCCGACGCAGAGCCCAACGCACGTCCCGACGCAGAGCCCAACGCACGTCCCGACGCAGAGCCCAACGCACGTCCCGACGCAGAGCCCAACGCACGTCCCGACGCAGAGCCCAACGCACGTCCCGACGCAGAGCCCAACGCACGTCCCGACGCAGAGCTGAAAGTAAGCTAAATCCGGACGTAGAGCTGAAAGTAAGCTAAATCCCGACGTAGAGCTGAAAGTAAGCTAAATCCCGACGTAGAGCTGAAAGTAAGCTAAATCCCGACGTAGAGCTGAAAGTAAGCTAACTACAGACACAGAGCCCAACGCACGTCCCGACGCAGAGCCCAACGCACGTCCCGACGCAGAGCCCAACGCACGTCCCGACGCAGAGCCCAACGCACGTCCCGACGCAGAGCCCAACGCACGTCCCGACGCAGAGCCCAACGCACGTCCCGACGCAGAGCCCAACGCACGTCCCGACGTAGAGCCCAACGCACGTCCCGACGTAGAGCCCAACGCACGTCCCGACGTAGAGCTGAAAGTAAGCTAAATCCCGACGTAGAGCTAAATCCCGACGTAGAGCCCAACGCACGTCCCGACGTAGAGCCCAACGCACGTCCCGACGTAGAGCTGAAAGTAAGCTAAATCCCGACGTAGAGCTAAATCCCGACGTAGAGCCCAACGCACGTCCCGACGTAGAGCTGAAAGTAAGCTAAATCCCGACGTAGAGCTAAATCCCGACGTAGAGCCCAACGCACGTCCCGACGTAGAGCTGAAAGTAAGCTAAATCCCGACGTACAGCTAAATCCCGACGTAGAGCCCAACGCACGTCCCGACGTAGAGCTGAAAGTAAGCTAAATCCCGACGCAGAGCCCAACGCACGTCCCGACGTAGAGCTCAAAGTAAGCTAAATCCCGATGCAGAGCCCAACGCACGTCCCGACGCAGAGCCCAACGCACGTCCCGACGCAGAGCCCAACGCACGTCCCGACGCAGAGCCCAACGCACGTCCCGACGCAGAGCCCAACGCACGTCCCGACGCAGAGCCCAACGCACGTCCCGACGCAGAGCCCAACGCAAGTCCCGACGCAGAGCCCAACGCACGTCCCGACGCAGAGCCCAACGCACGTCCCGACGTAGAGCTGAAAATAAGCTAAATCCCGACATAGACCTGAAAGTAAGCTAAATCCCGACGCAGAGCCCAACGCACGTCCCGACGTAGGGCCCAACGCACGTCCCGACGTAGAGCCCAACGCACGTCCCGACGTAGAGCCCAACACACGTCCCGACGTAGAGCTGAAAGTAAGCTAAATCCCGACGTAGAGCTAAATCCCGACGTAGAGCCCAACGCACGTCCCGACGTAGAGCCCAACGCACGTCCCGACGTAGAGCCCAACGCACGTCCCGACGTAGAGCCCAACGCACGTCCCGACGTAGAGCCCAACGCACGTCCCGACGTAGAGCCCAACGCACGTCCCGACTTAGAGCCCAACGCACGTCCCGACTTAGAGCCCAACGCACGTCCCGACTTAGAGCCCAACGCACGTCCCGACTTAGAGCCCAACGCACGTCCCGACTTAGAGCCCAACGCACGTCCCGACTTAGAGCCCAACGCACGTCCCGACGTAGAGCCCAACGCACGTCCCGACGTAGAGCCCAACGCACGTCCCGACGTAGAGCCCAACGCACGTCCCGACGTAGAGCCCAACGCACGTCCCGACGTAGAGCCCAACGCACGTCCCGACGTAGAGCCCAACGCACGTCCCGACGTAGAGCCCAAAGCACGTCTCGACGTAGAGCTGAAAGTAAGCTAAATCCCGATGTAGAGCCCAACGCACGTCCCGACGTAGAGCTGAAAGTAAGCTAAATCCCGACGTAGAGCTGAAAGTAAGCTAAATCCCGACGTAGAGCTGAAAGTAAGCTAAATCCCGACGTAGAGCCCAACGCACGTCCCGACGTAGAGCTGAAAGTAAGCTAAATCCCGACGTAGAGCCCAACGCACGTCCCGACGTAGAGCTGAAAGTAAGCTAAATCCCGACGTAGAGCTGAAAGTAAGCTAAATCCCGACGTAGAGCTGAAAGTAAGCTAAATCCCGACGTAGAGCTAAATCCCGACGTAGAGCCCAACGCACGTCCCGACGTAGAGCTCAAAGTAAGCTAAATCCCGACGTAGAGCCCAACGCACGTCCCGACGTAGAGCTCAAAGTAAGCTAAATCCCGACGCAGAGCCCAACGCACGTCCCGACGCAGAGCCCAACGCACGTCCCGACGCAGAGCCCAACGCACGTCCCGACGCAGAGCCCAACGCACGTCCCGACGCAGAGCCCAACGCACGTCCCGACGCAGAGCCCAACGCACGTCCCGACGCAGAGCTGAAAGTAAGCTAAATCCCGACGCAGAGCTGAAAGTAAGCTAAATCCCGACGCAGAGCTGAAAGTAAGCTAACTACAGACGCAGAGCCCAACGCACGTCCCGACGCAGAGCCCAACGCACGTCCCGACGCAGAGCCCAACGCACGTCCCGACGCAGAGCCCAACGCACGTCCCGACGCAGAGCCCAACGCACGTCCCGACGCAGAGCCCAACGCACGTCCCGACGCAGAGCCCAACGCACGTCCCGACGCAGAGCCCAACGCACGTCCCGACGTAGAGCTGAAAGTAAGCTAAATCCCGACGTAGAGCTGAAAGTAATCTAAGTCCCGACGTAGAGCTGAAAGTAAGCTAAGTCCCGACGTAGAGCTGAAAGTAAGCTAAGTCCCGACGTAGAGCTGAAAGTAAGCTAAGTCCCGACGTAGAGCTGAAAGTAAGCTAAGTCCCGACGTAGAGCTGAAAGTAAGCTAAGTCCCGACGTAGAGCTGAAAGTAAGCTAACTACAGACGCAGAGCCCAACGCACGTCCCGACGCAGAGCCCAACGCACGTCCCGACGCAGAGCCCAACGCACGTCCCGACGCAGAGCCCAACGCACGTCCCGACGCAGAGCCCAACGCACGTCCCGACGCAGAGCCCAACGCACGTCCCGACGTAGAGCTGAAAGTAAGCAAAATCCCGACGTAGAGCTGAAAGTAAGCTAAATCCCGACGCAGAGCCCAACGCACGTCCCGACGTAGAGCCCAACGCACGTCCCGACGTAGAGCCCAACGCACGTCCCGACGTAGAGCTGAAAGTAAGCTAAATCCCGACGTAGAGCTAAATCCCGACGTAGAGCCCAACGCACGTCTCGACGTAGAGCTGAAAGTAAGCTAAATCCCGACGTAGAGCTAAATCCCGACGTAGAGCCCAACGCACGTCCCGACGTAGAGCTGAAAGTAAGCTAAATCCCGACGTAGAGCCCAACGCACGTCCCGACGTAGAGCTCAAAGTAAGCTAAATCCCGACGTAGAGGCCAACGCACGTCCCGACGTAGAGGCCAACGCACGTCCCGACGTAGAGCTCAAAGTAAGCTAAATCCCGACGTAGAGGCCAACGCACGTCCCGACGTAGAGGCCAACGCACGTCCCGACGTAGAGGCCAACGCACGTCCCGACGTAGAGGCCAACGCACGTCCCGACGTAGAGGCCAACGCACGTCCCGACGTAGAGGCCAACGCACGTCCCGACGTAGAGGCCAACGCACGTCCCGACGTAGAGGCCAACGCACGTCCCGACGTAGAGGCCAACGCACGTCCCGACGTAGAGGCCAACGCACGTCCCGACGTAGAGGCCAACGCACGTCCCGACGTAGAGCCCAACGCACGTCCCGACGTAGAGCCGAAAGTTAGCTAACTACAGACGTAGAGGCCAACGCACGTCCCGACGTAGAGGCCAACGCACGTCCCGACGTAGAGGCCAACGCACGTCCCGACGTAGAGCCCAACGCACGTCCCGACGTAGAGCCGAAAGTTAGCTAACTACAGACGTAGAGGCCAACGCACGTCCCGACGTAGAGGCCAACGCACGTCCCGACGTAGAGGCCAACGCACGTCCCGACGTAGAGGCCAACGCACGTCCCGACGTAGAGGCCAACGCACGTCCCGACGTAGAGGCCAACGCACGTCCCGACGTAGAGCTGAAAGTAAGCTAAATCCCGACGTAGAGCTGAAAGTAAGCTAAATCCCGACGTAGAGCTGAAAGTAAGCTAAATCCCGACGTAGAGCTGAAAGTAAGCTAAATCCCGACGTAGAGCTGAAAGTAAGCTAAATCCCGACGTAGAGCTGAAAGTAAGCTAAATCCCGACGTAGAGCTGAAAGTAAGCTAAATCCCGACGTAGAGCTGAAAGTAAGCTAAATCCCGACGTAGAGCTGAAAGTAAGCTAACTACAGACGCAGAGCCCAACGCACGTCCCGACGCAGAGCCCAACGCACGTCCCGACGCAGAGCCCAACGCACGTCCCGACGTAGAGCTGAAAGTAAGCAAAATCCCGACGTAGAGCTGAAAGTAAGCTAAATCCCGACGCAGAGCCCAACGCACGTCCCGACGTAGAGCCCAACGCACGTCCCGACGTAGAGCCCAACGCACGTCCCGACGTAGAGCTGAAAGTAAGCTAAATCCCGACGTAGAGCTAAATCCCGACGTAGAGCCCAACGCACGTCTCGACGTAGAGCTGAAAGTAAGCTAAATCCCGACGTAGAGCTAAATCCCGACGTAGAGCCCAACGCACGTCCCGACGTAGAGCTGAAAGTAAGCTAAATCCCGACGTAGAGCCCAACGCACGTCCCGACGTAGAGCTCAAAGTAAGCTAAATCCCGACGTAGAGGCCAACGCACGTCCCGACGTAGAGGCCAACGCACGTCCCGACGTAGAGCTCAAAGTAAGCTAAATCCCGACGTAGAGGCCAACGCACGTCCCGACGTAGAGGCCAACGCACGTCCCGACGTAGAGGCCAACGCACGTCCCGACGTAGAGGCCAACGCACGTCCCGACGTAGAGGCCAACGCACGTCCCGACGTAGAGGCCAACGCACGTCCCGACGTAGAGGCCAACGCACGTCCCGACGTAGAGGCCAACGCACGTCCCGACGTAGAGGCCAACGCACGTCCCGACGTAGAGGCCAACGCACGTCCCGACGTAGAGGCCAACGCACGTCCCGACGTAGAGCCCAACGCACGTCCCGACGTAGAGCCGAAAGTTAGCTAACTACAGACGTAGAGGCCAACGCACGTCCCGACGTAGAGGCCAACGCACGTCCCGACGTAGAGGCCAACGCACGTCCCGACGTAGAGCCCAACGCACGTCCCGACGTAGAGCCGAAAGTTAGCTAACTACAGACGTAGAGGCCAACGCACGTCCCGACGTAGAGGCCAACGCACGTCCCGACGTAGAGGCCAACGCACGTCCCGACGTAGAGGCCAACGCACGTCCCGACGTAGAGGCCAACGCACGTCCCGACGTAGAGCCGAAAGTAAGCTAACTACAGACGTAGAGCCCAACGCACGTCCCGACGTAGAGCTGAAAGTAAGCTAAATCCCGACGTAGAGCTGAAAGTAAGCTAAATCCCGACGTAGAGCTGAAAGTAAGCTAAATCCCGACGTAGAGCTGAAAGTAAGCTAAATCCCGACGTAGAGCTGAAAGTAAGCTAAATCCCGACGTAGAGCTGAAAGTAAGCTAAATCCCGACGTAGAGCTGAAAGTAAGCTAAATCCCGACGTAGAGCTGAAAGTAAGCTAACTACAGACGCAGAGCCCAACGCACGTCCCGACGCAGAGCCCAACGCACGTCCCGACGCAGAGCCCAACGCACGTCCCGACGTAGAGCTGAAAGTAAGCAAAATCCCGACGTAGAGCTGAAAGTAAGCTAAATCCCGACGCAGAGCCCAACGCACGTCCCGACGTAGAGCCCAACGCACGTCCCGACGTAGAGCCCAACGCACGTCCCGACGTAGAGCTGAAAGTAAGCTAAATCCCGACGTAGAGCTAAATCCCGACGTAGAGCCCAACGCACGTCTCGACGTAGAGCTGAAAGTAAGCTAAATCCCGACGTAGAGCTAAATCCCGACGTAGAGCCCAACGCACGTCCCGACGTAGAGCTGAAAGTAAGCTAAATCCCGACGTAGAGCCCAACGCACGTCCCGACGTAGAGCTCAAAGTAAGCTAAATCCCGACGTAGAGGCCAACGCACGTCCCGACGTAGAGGCCAACGCACGTCCCGACGTAGAGCTCAAAGTAAGCTAAATCCCGACGTAGAGGCCAACGCACGTCCCGACGTAGAGGCCAACGCACGTCCCGACGTAGAGGCCAACGCACGTCCCGACGTAGAGGCCAACGCACGTCCCGACGTAGAGGCCAACGCACGTCCCGACGTAGAGGCCAACGCACGTCCCGACGTAGAGCCCAACGCACGTCCCGACGCAGAGCCCAACGCACGTCCCGACGCAGAGCCCAACGCACGTCCCGACGTAGAGCTGAAAGTAAGCAAAATCCCGACGTAGAGCTGAAAGTAAGCTAAATCCCGACGCAGAGCCCAACGCACGTCCCGACGTAGAGCCCAACGCACGTCCCGACGTAGAGCCCAACGCACGTCCCGACGTAGAGCTGAAAGTAAGCTAAATCCCGACGTAGAGCTAAATCCCGACGTAGAGCCCAACGCACGTCTCGACGTAGAGCTGAAAGTAAGCTAAATCCCGACGTAGAGCTAAATCCCGACGTAGAGCCCAACGCACGTCCCGACGTAGAGCTGAAAGTAAGCTAAATCCCGACGTAGAGCCCAACGCACGTCCCGACGTAGAGCTCAAAGTAAGCTAAATCCCGACGTAGAGGCCAACGCACGTCCCGACGTAGAGGCCAACGCACGTCCCGACGTAGAGGCCAACGCACGTCCCGACGTAGAGGCCAACGCACGTCCCGACGTAGAGGCCAACGCACGTCCCGACGTAGAGGCCAACGCACGTCCCGACGTAGAGGCCAACGCACGTCCCGACGTAGAGCCCAACGCACGTCCCGACGTAGAGCCGAAAGTTAGCTAACTACAGACGTAGAGGCCAACGCACGTCCCGACGTAGAGGCCAACGCACGTCCCAACGTAGAGGCCAACGCACGTCCCAACGTAGAGGCCAACGCACGTCCCGACGTAGAGCCGAAAGTTAGCTAACTACAGACGTAGAGGCCAACGCACGTCCCGACGTAGAGGCCAACGCACGTCCCGACGTAGAGGCCAACGCACGTCCCGACGTAGAGGCCAACGCACGTCCCGACGTAGAGGCCAACGCACGTCCCGACGTAGAGGCCAACGCACGTCCCGACGTAGAGCCGAAAGTAAGCTAACTACAGACGTAGAGCCCAACGCACGTCCCGACGTAGAGCTGAAAGTAAGCTAAATCCCGACGTAGAGCTGAAAGTAAGCTAAATCCCGACGTAGAGCTGAAAGTAAGCTAAATCCCGACGTAGAGCTGAAAGTAAGCTAAATCCCGACGTAGAGCTGAAAGTAAGCTAAATCCCGACGTAGAGCTGAAAGTAAGCTAAATCCCGACGTAGAGCTGAAAGTAAGCTAAATCCCGACGTAGAGCTGAAAGTAAGCTAACTACAGACGCAGAGCTGAAAGTAAGCTAACTACAGACGCAGAGCCCAACGCACGTCCCGACGCAGAGCCCAACGCACGTCCCGACGCAGAGCCCAACGCACGTCCCGACGCAGAGCCCAACGCACGTCCCGACGCAGAGCCCAACGCACGTCCCGACGCAGAGCCCAACGCACGTCCCGACGCAGAGCCCAACGCACGTCCCGACGCAGAGCCCAACGCACGTCCCGACGCAGAGCCCAACGCACGTCCCGACGCAGAGCCCAACGCACGTCCCGACGCAGAGCCCAACGCACGTCCCGACGCAGAGCCCAACGCACGTCCCGACGCAGAGCCCAACGCACGTCCCGACGCAGAGCCCAACGCACGTCCCGACGCAGAGCTGAAATTAAGCTAAATCCCGACGCAGAGCTGAAATTAAGCTAAATCCCGACGCAGAGCTGAAATTAAGCTAAATCCCGACGCAGAGCCCAACGCACGTCCCGACGCAGAGCCCAACGCACGTCCCGACGCAGAGCCCAACGCACGTCCCGACGCAGAGCCCAACGCACGTCCCGACGCAGAGCCCAACGCACGTCCCGACGCAGAGCCCAACGCACGTCCCGACGCAGAGCCCAACGCACGTCCCGACGCAGAGCCCAACGCACGTCCCGACGCAGAGCTGAAATTAAGCTAAATCCCGACGCAGAGCTGAAATTAAGCTAAATCCCGACGCAGAGCCCAACGCACGTCCCGACGCAGAGCCCAACGCACGTCCCGACGCAGAGCCCAACGCACGTCCCGACGCAGAGCCCAACGCACGTCCCGACGCAGAGCCCAACGCACGTCCCGACGCAGAGCTGAAAGTAAGCTAAATCCCGACGCAGAGCTGAAAGTAAGCTATATCCCGAAGCAGAGCCCAACGCACGTCCCGACGCAGAGCCCAACGCACGTCCCGACGCAGAGCCCAACGCACGTCCCGACGCAGAGCCCAACGCACGTCCCGACGCAGAGCCCAACGCACGTCCCGACGCAGAGCCCAACGCACGTCCCGACGCAGACCCCAACGCACGTCCCGACGCAGAGCCCAACGCACATCCCGACGCAGAGCCCAACGCACGTCCCGACGCAGAGCCCAACGCACGTCCCGACGCAGAGCTGAAATTAAGCTAAATCCCGACGCAGAGCTGAAATTAAGCTAAATCCCGACGCAGAGCTGAAATTAAGCTAAATCCCGACGCAGAGCCCAACGCACGTCCCGACGCAGAGCCCAACGCACGTCCCGACGCAGAGCCCAACGCACGTCCCGACGCAGAGCCCAACGCACGTCCCGACGCAGAGCCCAACGCACGTCCCGACGCAGAGCCCAACGCACGTCCCGACGCAGAGCCCAACGCACGTCCCGACGCAGAGCTGAAATTAAGCTAAATCCCGACGCAGAGCTGAAATTAAGCTAAATCCCGACGCAGAGCCCAACGCACGTCCCGACGCAGAGCCCAACGCACGTCCCGACGCAGAGCCCAACGCACGTCCCGACGCAGAGCCCAACGCACGTCCCGACGCAGATCTGAAAGTAAGCTAAATCCCGACGCAGAGCCCAACGCACGTCCCGACGCAGAGCCCAACGCACGTCCCGACGCAGAGATGAAAGTAAGCTAAATCCCGACGCAGAGCCCAACGCACGTCCCGACGCAGAGCCCAACGCACGTCCCGACGCAGAGCCCAACGCACGTCCCGACGCAGAGCCCAACGCACGTCCCGACGCAGAGCCCAACGCACGTCCCGACGCAGAGCCCAACGCACGTCCCGACGCAGAGCTGAAAGTAAGCTAAATCCCGACGCAGAGCTGAAAGTAAGCTAAATCCCGACGCAGAGCCCAACGCACGTCCCGACGCAGAGCCCAACGCACGTCCCGACGCAGAGCCCAACGCACGTCCCGACGCAGAGCCCAACGCACGTCCCGACGCAGAGCCCAACGCACGTCCCGACGCAGAGCCCAACGCACGTCCCGACGCAGAGCCCAACGCACGTCCCGACGTAGAGCTGAAAGTAAGCTAAATCCCGACGTAGAGCTGAAAGTAAGCTAAATCCCGACGCAGAGCCCAACGCACGTCCCGACGCAGAGCCCAACGCACGTCCCGACGCAGAGCCCAACGCACGTCCCGACGCAGAGCCCAACGCACGTCCCGACGCAGAGCCCAACGCACGTCCCGACGCAGAGCCCAACGCACGTCCCGACGCAGAGCTGAAAGTAAGCTAAATCCCGACGCAGAGCCCAACGCACGTCCCGACGCAGAGCCCAACGCACGTCCCGACGCAGAGCCCAACGCACGTCCCGACGCAGAGCCCAACGCACGTCCCGACGCAGAGCCCAACGCACGTCCCGACGTAGAGCTGAAAGTAAGCTAAATCACGACGTAGAGCTGAAAGTAAGCTAAGTCCCGACGTAGAGCTGAAAGTAAGCTAAGTCCCGACGTAGAGCTGAAAGTAAGCTAAGTCCCGACGTAGAGCTGAAAGTAAGCTAAGTCCCGACGTAGAGCTGAAAGTAAGCTAAGTCCCGACGTAGAGCTGAAAGTAAGCTAAGTCCCGACGTAGAGCTGAAAGTAAGCTAAGTCCCGACGTAGAGCTGAAAGTAAGCTAAGTCCCGACGTAGAGCTGAAAGTAAGCTAAGTCCCGACGTAGAGCTGAAAGTAAGCTAAGTCCCGACGTAGAGCTGAAAGTAAGCTAAGTCCCGACGTAGAGCTGAAAGTAAGCTAACTACAGACGCAGAGCCCAACGCACGTCCCGACGCAGAGCCCAACGCACGTCCCGACGCAGAGCCCAACGCACGTCCCGACGCAGAGCCCAACGCACGTCCCGACGCAGAGCCCAACGCACGTCCCGACGTAGAGCTGAAAGTAAGCAAAATCCCGACGTAGAGCTGAAAGTAAGCTAAATCCCGACGCAGAGCCCAACGCACGTCCCGACGTAGAGCCCAACGCACGTCCCGACGTAGAGCCCAACGCACGTCCCGACGTAGAGCTGAAAGTAAGCTAAATCCCGACGTAGAGCTAAATCCCGACGTAGAGCCCAACGCACGTCTCGACGTAGAGCTGAAAGTAAGCTAAATCCCGACGTAGAGCTAAATCCCGACGTAGAGCCCAACGCACGTCCCGACGTAGAGCTGAAAGTAAGCTAAATCCCGACGTAGAGCCCAACGCACGTCCCGACGTAGAGCTGAAAGTAAGCTAAATCCCGACGTAGAGGCCAACGCACGTCCCGACGTAGAGGCCAACGCACGTCCCGACGTAGAGCTCAAAGTAAGCTAAATCCCGACGTAGAGGCCAACGCACGTCCCGACGTAGAGGCCAACGCACGTCCCGACGTAGAGGCCAACGCACGTCCCGACGTAGAGGCCAACGCACGTCCCGACGTAGAGGCCAACGCACGTCCCGACGTAGAGGCCAACGCACGTCCCGACGTAGAGGCCAACGCACGTCCCGACGTAGAGGCCAACGCACGTCCCGACGTAGAGGCCAACGCACGTCCCGACGTAGAGCCCAACGCACGTCCCGACGTAGAGCCGAAAGTTAGCTAACTACAGACGTAGAGGCCAACGCACGTCCCGACGTAGAGGCCAACGCACGTCCCGACGTAGAGGCCAACGCACGTCCCGACGTAGAGGCCAACGCACGTCCCGACGTAGAGGCCAACGCACGTCCCGACGTAGAGCCGAAAGTAAGCTAACTACAGACGTAGAGGCCAACGCACGTCCCGACGTAGAGGCCAACGCACGTCCCGACGTAGAGGCCAACGCACGTCCCGACGTAGAGCCGAAATTAAGCTAACTACAGACGTAGAGCCCAACGCACGTCCCGACGTAGAGCTGAAAGTAAGCTAAATCCCGACGTAGAGCTGAAAGTAAGCTAAATCCCGACGTAGAGCTGAAAGTAAGCTAAATCCCGACGTAGAGCTGAAAGTAAGCTAAATCCCGACGTAGAGCTGAAAGTAAGCTAAATCCCGACGTAGAGCTGAAAGTAAGCTAAATCCCGACGTAGAGCTGAAAGTAAGCTAAATCCCGACGCAGAGCCCAACGCACGTCCCGACGCAGAGCCCAACGCACGTCCCGACGCAGAGCCCAACGCACGTCCCGACGCAGAGCCCAACGCACGTCCCGACGCAGAGCCCAACGCACGTCCCGACGCAGAGCCCAACGCACGTCCCGACGCAGAGCCCAACGCACGTCCCGACGTAGAGCTGAAAGTAAGCTAAATCCCGACGTAGAGCTGAAATTAAGCTAACTACAGACGCAGAGCCCAACGCACGTCCCGACGCAGAGCCCAACGCACGTCCCGACGCAGAGCCCAACGCACGTCCCGACGCAGAGCCCAACGCACGTCCCGACGCAGAGCTGAAACTAAGCTAAATCCCGACGCAGAGTTGAAACTAAGCTAAATCCCGACGCAGAGCTGAAACTAAGCTAAATCCCGACGCAGAGCTGAAACTAAGCTAAATCCCGACGCAGAGCTGAAACTAAGCTAAATCCCGACGCAGAGCCCAACGCACGTCCCGACGCAGAGCCCAACGCACGTCCCGACGCAGAGCCCAACGCACGTCCCGACGCAGAGCCCAACGCACGTCCCGACGCAGAGCCCAACGCACGTCCCGACGCAGAGCCCAACGCACGTCCCGACGCAGAGCCCAACGCACGTCCCGACGCAGAGCTGAAAGTAAGCTAAATCCCGACGTAGAGCCCAACGCACGTCCCGACGTAGAGCCTAACGCACGTCCCGACGCAGAGCCCAACGCACGTCCCGACGCAGAGCCCAACGCACGTCCCGACGCAGAGCCCAACGCACGTCCCGACGCAGAGCTGAAAGTAAGCTAAATCCCGACGCAGAGCCCAACGCACGTCCCGACGCAGAGCCCAACGCACGTCCCGACGCAGAGCCCAACGCACGTCCCGACGCAGAGCCCAACGCACGTCCCGACGCAGAGCTGAAAGTAAGCTAAATCCCGACGTACAGCCCAACGCACGTCCCGACGTAGAGCCCAACGCACGTCCCGACGCAGAGCCCAACGCACGTCCCGACGCAGAGCCCAACGCACGTCCCGACGCAGAGCCCAACGCACGTCCCGACGCAGAGCCCAACGCACGTCCCGACGCAGAGCCCAACGCACGTCCCGACGCAGAGCCCAACGCACGTCCCGACGCAGAGCCCAACGCACGTCCCGACGCAGAGCCCAACGCACGTCCCGACGCAGAGCCCAACGCACGTCCCGACGCAGAGCCCAACGCACGTCCCGACGCAGAGCCCAACGCACGTCCCGACGTAGAGCTGAAAGTAAGCTAAATCCCGACGCAGAGCCCAACGCACGTCCCGACGTAGAGCTGAAAGTAAGCTAAATCCCGACGCAGAGCCCAACGCACGTCCCGAAGTAGAGCTGAAAGTAAGCTAAATCCCGACGCAGAGCCCAACGCACGTCCCGACGTAGAGCCCAACGCACGTCCCGACGTAGAGCCCAACGCACGTCCCGACGTAGAGCCCAACGCACGTCCCGACGTAGAGCCCAACGCACGTCCCGACGTAGAGCCGAAAGTAAGCTAAAGCCCGACGTAGAGCCCAACGCACGTCCCGACGTAGAGCCCAACGCACGTCCCGACGTAGAGCCCAACGCACGTCCCGACGTAGAGCCCAACGCACGTCCCGACGTAGAGCCCAACGCACGTCCCGACGTAGAGCCCAACGCACGTCCCGACGTAGAGCCGAAAGTAAGCTAAATCCCGACGTAGAGCCCAACGCACGTCCCGACGTAGAGCCCAACGCACGTCCCGACGTAGAGCCCAACGCACGTCCCGACGTAGAGCCCAACGCACGTCCCGACGTAGAGCCCAACGCACGTCCCGACGTAGAGCCCAACGCACGTCCCGACGTAGAGCCCAACGCACGTCCCGACGTAGAGCTGAAAGTAAGCTAAATCCCGACGTAGAGCCCAACGCACGTCCCGACGTAGAGCCCAACGCACGTCCCGACGTAGAGCCCAACGCACGTCCCGACGTAGAGCCCAACGCACGTCCCGACGTAGAGCCCAACGCACGTCCCGACGTAGAGCCCAACGCACGTCCCGACGTAGAGCCCAACGCACGTCCCGACGTAGAGCCCAACGCACGTCCCGACGTAGAGCCGAAAGTAAGCTAAATCCCGACGTAGAGCCCAACGCACGTCCCGACGTAGAGCCCAACGCACGTCCCGACGTAGAGCCCAACGCACGTCCCGACGTAGAGCCCAACGCACGTCCCGACGTAGAGCCGAAAGTAAGCTAAATCCCGACGTAGAGCCCAACGCACGTCCCGACGTAGAGCCGAAAGTAAGCTAAATCCCGACGTAGAGCCGAAAGTAAGCTAAATCCCGACGTAGAGCCGAAAGTAAGCTAAATCCCGACGTAGAGCCGAAAGTAAGCTAAATCCCGACGTAGAGCCGAAAGTAAGCTAAATCCCGACGTAGAGCCGAAAGTAAGCTAAATCCCGACGTAGAGCCGAAAGTAAGCTAAATCCCGACGTAGAGCCGAAAGTAAGCTAAATCCCGACGTAGAGCCGAAAGTAAGCTAAATCCCGACGTAGAGCCGAAAGTAAGCTAAATCCCGACGTAGAGCCGAAAGTAAGCTAAATCCCGACGTAGAGCCGAAAGTAAGCTAAATCCCGACGTATTGCCGAAAGTAAGCTAAATCCCGACGTATTGCCGAAAGTAAGCTAAATCCCGACGTAGAGCCGAAAGTAAGCTAAATCCCGACGTAGAGCCGAAAGTAAGCTAAATCCCGACGTAGAGCCGAAAGTAAGCTAAATCCCGACGTAGAGCCGAAAGTAAGCTAAATCCCGACGTAGAGCCGAAAGTAAGCTAAATCCCGACGTAGAGCCGAAAGTAAGCTAAATCCCGACGTAGAGCCGAAAGTAAGCTAAATCCCGACGTAGAGCCGAAAGTAAGCTAAATCCCGACGTAGAGCCCAACGCACGTCCCGACGTAGAGCCCAACGCACGTCCCGACGTAGAGCCCAACGCACGTCCCGACGTAGAGCCCAACGCACGTCCCGACGTAGAGCCCAACGCACGTCCCGACGTAGAGCCCAACGCACGTCCCGACGTAGAGCTGAAAGTAAGCTAAATCCCGACGTAGAGCCCAACGCACGTCCCGACGTAGAGCTGAAAGTAAGCTAAATCCCGACGTAGAGCTGAAAGTAAGCTAAATCCCGACGTAGAGCTGAAAGTAAGCTAAATCCCGACGTAGAGCTGAAAGTAAGCTAAATCCCGACGTAGAGCTGAAAGTAAGCTAAATCCCGACGTAGAGCTGAAAGTAAGCTAAATCCCGACGTAGAGCTGAAAGTAAGCTAAATCCCGACGTAGAGCTGAAAGTAAGCTAAATCCCGACGTAGAGCTGAAAGTAAGCTAAATCCCGACGTAGAGCTGAAAGTAAGCTAAATCCCGACGTAGAGCTGAAAGTAAGCTAAATCCCGACGTAGAGCTGAAAGTAAGCTAAATCCCGACGTAGAGCTGAAAGTAAGCTAAATCCCGACGTAGAGCTGAAAGTAAGCTAAATCCCGACGTAGAGCTGAAAGTAAGCTAAATCCCGACGTAGACCCAACGCACGTCCCGACGTAGAGCTGAAAGTAAGCTAAATCCCGACGTAGAGCTGAAAGTAAGCTAAATCCCGACGTAGAGCTGAAAGTAAGCTAAATCCCGACGTAGAGCTGAAAGTAAGCTAAATCCCGACGTAGAGCTGAAAGTAAGCTAAATCCCGACGTAGAGCCCAACGCACGTCCCGACGTAGAGCTGAAAGTAAGCTAAATCCCGACGTAGAGCTGAAAGTAAGCTAAATCCCGACGTAGAGCTGAAAGTAAGCTAAATCCCGACGTAGAGCTGAAAGTAAGCTAAATCCCGACGTAGAGCTGAAAGTAAGCTAAATCCCGACGTAGAGCTGAAAGTAAGCTAAATCCCGACGTAGAGCTGAAAGTAAGCTAAATCCCGACGTAGAGCTGAAAGTAAGCTAAATCCCGACGTAGAGCTGAAAGTAAGCTAAATCCCGACGTAGAGCTGAAAGTAAGCTAAATCCCGACGTAGAGCTGAAAGTAAGCTAAATCCCGACGTAGAGCTGAAAGTAAGCTAAATCCCGACGTAGACCCAACGCACGTCCCGACGTAGAGCTGAAAGTAAGCTAAATCCCGACGTAGAGCTGAAAGTAAGCTAAATCCCGACGTAGAGCTGAAAGTAAGCTAAATCCCGACGTAGAGCTGAAAGTAAGCTAAATCCCGACGTAGAGCTGAAAGTAAGCTAAATCCCGACGTAGAGCTGAA
The DNA here is from genome assembly GCF_034619465.1 of Leptosomus discolor. Lineage (NCBI taxonomy): Eukaryota > Metazoa > Chordata > Aves > Leptosomiformes > Leptosomidae > Leptosomus > Leptosomus discolor. The sequence continues at coordinate 9,856,550 of NC_141405.1, forward strand.
AGTAAGCTAAATCCCGACGTAGAGCTGAAAGTAAGCTAAATCCCGACGTAGAGCTGAAAGTAAGCTAAATCCCGACGTAGAGCTGAAAGTAAGCTAAATCCCGACGTAGAGCTGAAAGTAAGCTAAATCCCGACGTAGAGCTGAAAGTAAGCTAAATCCCGACGTAGAGCCCAACGCACGTCCCGACGTAGAGCTGAAAGTAAGCTAAATCCCGACGTAGAGCTGAAAGTAAGCTAAATCCCGACGTAGAGCTGAAAGTAAGCTAAATCCCGACGTAGAGCTGAAAGTAAGCTAAATCCCGACGTAGAGCTGAAAGTAAGCTAAATCCCGACGTAGAGCTGAAAGTAAGCTAAATCCCGACGTAGAGCTGAAAGTAAGCTAACTACAGACGCAGAGCCCAACGCACGTCCCGACGCAGAGCCCAACGCACGTCCCGACGCAGAGCCCAACGCACGTCCCGACGCAGAGCCCAACGCACGTCCCGACGCAGAGCCCAACGCACGTCCCGACGCAGAGCCCAACGCACGTCCCGACGCAGAGCCCAACGCACGTCCCGACGCAGAGCCCAACGCACGTCCCGACGCAGAGCCCAACGCACGTCCCGACGCAGAGCCCAACGCACGTCCCGACGCAGAGCCCAACGCACGTCCCGACGCAGAGCCCAACGCACGTCCCGACGCAGAGCCCAACGCACGTCCCGACGCAGAGCTGAAAGTAAGCTAAATCCCGACGTAGAGCTGAAAGTAAGCTAAATCCCGACGTAGAGCTGAAAGTAAGCTAAATCCCGACGCAGAGCCCAACGCACGTCCCGACGCAGAGCCCAACGCACGTCCCGACGCAGAGCCCATCGCACGTCCCGACGCAGAGCCCATCGCACGTCCCGACGCAGAGCCCATCGCACGTCCCGACGCAGAGCCCATCGCACGTCCCGACGCAGAGCCCAACGCACGTCCCGACGCAGAGCTGAAAGTAAGCTAAATCCCGACGTAGAGCCCAACGCACGTCCCGACGCAGAGCCCAACGCACGTCCCGACGCAGAGCCCAACGCACTTCCCGACGCAGAGCCCAACGCACGTCCCGACGCAGAGCCCAACGCACGTCCCGACGCAGAGCCCAACGCACGTCCCGACGCAGAGCCCAACGCACGTCCCGACGCAGAGCCCAACGCACGTCCCGACGTAGAGCTGAAAGTAAGCTAAATCCCGACGTAGAGCTGAAAGTAAGCTAAGTCCCGACGTAGAGCTGAAAGTAAGCTAAGTCCCGACGTAGAGCTGAAAGTAAGCTAAGTCCCGACGTAGAGCTGAAAGTAAGCTAAGTCCCGACGTAGAGCTGAAAGTAAGCTAAATCCCGACGTAGAGCTGAAAGTAAGCTAACTACAGACGCAGAGCCCAACGCACGTCCCGACGCAGAGCCCAACGCACGTCCCGACGCAGAGCCCAACGCACGTCCCGACGCAGAGCCCAACGCACGTCCCGACGCAGAGCCCAACGCACGTCCCGACGCAAAGCCCAACGCACGTCCCGACGCAGAGCCCAACGCACGTCCCGACGCAGAGCCCAACGCACGTCCCGACGTAGAGCTGAAAGTAAGCTAAATCCCGACGTAGAGCTGAAACTAAGCTAAATCCCGACGCAGAGCCCAACGCACGTCCCGACGCAGAGCCCAACGCACGTCCCGACGCAGAGCCCAACGCGCGTCCCGACGTAGAGCCCAACGCGCGTCCCGACGTAGAGCCCAACGCGCGTCCCGACGTAGAGCTGAAAGTAAGCTAAATCCCGACGTAGAGCTAAATCCCGACGTAGAGCCCAACGCACGTCCCGACGTAGAGCTGAAAGTAAGCTAAATCCCAACGTAGAGCCCAACGCACGTCCCGACGTAGAGCTCAAACTAAGCTAAATCCCGACGTAGAGCTGAAACTAAGCTAAATCCCGACGTAGAGCCCAACGCACGTCCCGACGTAGAGCCCAACGCACGTCCCGACGTAGAGCCCAACGCACGTCCCGACGTAGAGCCCAACGCACGTCCCGACGTAGAGCCCAACGCACGTCCCGACGTAGAGCCGAAAGTTAGCTAACTACAGACGTAGAGCCCAACGCACGTCCCGACGTAGAGCGCAACGCACGTCCCGACGTAGAGCCCAACGCACGTCCCGACGTAGAGCCCAACGCACGTCCCGACGTAGAGCCCAACGCACGTCCCGACGTAGAGCCCAACGCACGTCCCGACGTAGAGCCCAACGCACGTCCCGACGTAGAGCCCAACGCACGTCCCGACGTAGAGCCCAACGCACGTCCCGACGTAGAGCCCAACGCACGTCCCGACGTAGAGCCCAACGCACGTCCCGACGTAGAGCCCAACGCACGTCCCGACGTAGAGCCCAACGCACGTCCCGACGTAGAGCCCAACGCACGTCCCGACGTAGAGCCCAACGCACGTCCCGACGTAGAGCTGAAAGTAAGCTAAATCCCGACGTAGACCTGAAAGTAAGCTAAATCCCGACGCAGAGCTGAAAGTAAGCTAAATCCCGACGCAGAGCTGAAAGTAAGCTAAATCCCGACGCAGAGCTGAAAGTAAGCTAAATCCCGACGCAGAGCTGAAAGTAAGCTAAATCCCGACGCAGAGCTGAAAGTAAGCTAAATCCCGACGCAGAGCTGAAAGTAAGCTAAATCCCGACGCAGAGCTGAAAGTAAGCTAAATCCCGACGCAGAGCTGAAAGTAAGCTAAATCCCGACGCAGAGCTGAAAGTAAGCTAAATCCCGACGCAGAGCTGAAAGTAAGCTAAATCCCGACGCAGAGCTGAAAGTAAGCTAAATCCCGACGCAGAGCTGAAAGTAAGCTAAATCCCGACGCAGAGCTGAAAGTAAGCTAAATCCCGACGCAGAGCTGAAAGTAAGCTAAATCCCGACGCAGAGCTGAAAGTAAGCTAAATCCCGACGCAGAGCCCAACGCACGTCCCGACGCAGAGCCCAACGCACGTCCCGACGCAGAGCCCAACGCACGTCCCGACGCAGAGCCCAACGCACGTCCCGACGCAGAGCCCAACGCACGTCCCGACGCAGAGCCCAACGCACGTCCCGACGCAGAGCCCAACGCACGTCCCGACGCAGAGCCCAACGCACGTCCCGACGCAGAGCCCAACGCACGTCCCGACGCAGAGCCCAACGCACGTCCCGACGCAGAGCTGAAAGTAAGCTAAATCCCGACGCAGAGCTGAAAGTAAGCTAAATCCCGACGCAGAGCCCAACGCACGTCCCGACGCAGAGCCCAACGCACGTCCCGACGCAGAGCCCAACGCACGTCCCGACGCAGAGCTGAAAGTAAGCTAAATCCCGACGTAGAGCTGAAATTAAGCTAAATCCCGACGCAGAGCCCAACGCACGTCCCGACGCAGAGCCCAACGCACGTCCCGACGCAGAGCCCAACGCACGTCCCGACGCAGAGCTGAAAGTAAGCTAAATCCCGACGCAGAGCTGAAAGTAAGCTAAATCCCGACGCAGAGCCCAACGCACGTCCCGACGCAGAGCCCAACGCACGTCCCGACGCAGAGCCCAACGCACGTCCCGACGCAGAGCCCAACGCACGTCCCGACGCAGAGCTGAAAGTAAGCTAAATCCCGACGTAGAGCTGAAATTAAGCTAAATCCCGACGCAGAGCCCAACGCACGTCCCGACGCAGAGCCCAACGCACGTCCCGACGCAGAGCCCAACGCACGTCCCGACGCAGAGCTGAAAGTAAGCTAAATCCCGACGCAGAGCTGAAAGTAAGCTAAATCCCGACGCAGAGCCCAACGCACGTCCCGACGCAGAGCCCAACGCACGTCCCGACGCAGAGCCCAACGCTCGTCCCGACGCAGAGCCCAACGCTCGTCCCGACGCAGAGCCCAACGCACGTCCCGACGCAGAGCTGAAAGTAAGCTAAATCCCGACGCAGAGCCCAACGCACGTCCCGACGCAGAGCCCAACGCACGTCCCGACGCAGAGCCCAACGCACGTCCCGACGCAGAGCCCAACGCACGTCCCGACGCAGAGCCCAACGCACGTCCCGACGCAGAGCCCAACGCACGTCCCGACGCAGAGCCCAACGCACGTCCCGACGCAGAGCCCAACGCACGTCCCGACGCAGAGCTGAAAGTAAGCTAAATCCCGACGCAGAGCCCAACGCACGTCCCGACGCAGAGCCCAACGCACGTCCCGACGCAGAGCCCAACGCACGTCCCGACGCAGAGCCCAACGCACGTCCCGACGCAGAGCCCAACGCACGTCCCGACGCAGAGCCCAACGCACGTCCCGACGCAGAGCCCAACGCACGTCCCGACGCAGAGCTGAAAGTAAGCTAAATCCCGACGCAGAGCCCAACGCACGTCCCGACGCAGAGCCCAACGCACGTCCCGACGCAGAGCTGAAAGTAAGCTAAATCCCGACGCAGAGCCCAACGCACGTCCCGACGCAGAGCCCAACGCACGTCCCGACGCAGAGCCCAACGCACGTCCCGACGCAGAGCCCAACGCACGTCCCGACGCAGAGCCCAACGAACGTCCCGACGCAGAGCCCAACGCACGTCCCGACGCAGAGCCCAACGCACGTCCCGACGCAGAGCTGAAAGTAAGCTAAATCCCGACGTAGAGCTGAAAGTAAGCTAAATCCCGACGTAGAGCCCAACGCACGTCCCGACGCAGAGCCCAACGCACGTCCCGACGTAGAGCCCAACGCACGTCCCGACGCAGAGCCCAACGCACGTCCCGACGCAGAGCTGAAAGTAAGCTAAATCCCGACGCAGAGCCCAACGCACGTCCCGACGCAGAGCTGAAAGTAAGCTAAATCCCAACGCAGAGCCCAACGCACGTCCCGACGTAGAGCTGAAAGTAAGCTAAATCCCGACGCAGAGCTGAAAGTAAGCTAAATCCCGACGCAGAGCTAAAAGTAAGCTAAATCCCGACGCAGAGCTGAAAGTAAGCTAAATCCCGACGCAGAGCTGAAAGTAAGCTAAATCCCGACACAGAGCTGAAAGTAAGCTAAATCCCGACGCAGAGCCCAACGCACGTCCCGACGCAGAGCCCAACGCACGTCCCGACGCAGAGCCCAACGCACGTCCCGACGCAGAGCCCAACGCACGTCCCGACGCAGAGCCCAACGCACGTCCCGACGCAGAGCCCAACGCACGTCCCGACGCAGAGCCCAACGCACGTCCCGACGCAGAGCCCAACGCACGTCCCGACGCAGAGCCCAACGCACGTCCCGACGCAGAGCCCAACGCACGTCCCGACGCAGAGCCCAACGCACGTCCCGACGCAGAGCTGAAAGTAAGCTAAATCCCGACGCAGAGCTGAAAGTAAGCTAAATCCCGACGCAGAGCTGAAAGTAAGCTAAATCCCGACGCAGAGCTGAAAGTAAGCTAACTACAGACGCAGAGCCCAACGCACGTCCCGACGCAGAGCCCAACGCACGTCCCGACGCAGAGCCCAACGCACGTCCCGACGCAGAGCCCAACGCACGTCCCGACGCAGAGCCCAACGCACGTCCCGACGCAGAGCCCAACGCACGTCCCGACGCAGAGCCCAACGCACGTCCCGACGCAGAGCTGAAAGTAAGCTAAATCCCGACGTAGAGCTAAATCCCGACGTAGAGCCCAACGCACGTCCCGACGCAGAGCTGAAAGTAAGCTAAATCCCGACGCAGAGCTGAAAGTAAGCTAAATCCCGACGCAGAGCTGAAAGTAAGCTAAATCCCGACGCAGAGCCCAACGCACGTCCCGACGCAGAGCCCAACGCACGTCCCGACGCAGAGCCCAACGCACGTCCCGACGCAGAGCCCAACGCACGTCCCGACGCAGAGCCCCACGCACGTCCCGACGCAGAGCCCAACGCACGTCCCGACGCAGAGCCCAACGCACGTCCCGACGCAGAGCCCAACGCACGTCCCGACGCAGAGCCCAACGCACGTCCCGACGTAGAGCTGAAAGTAAGCTAAATCCCGACGTAGAGCTGAAAGTAAGCTAACTACAGACGCAGAGCCCAACGCACGTCCCGACGCAGAGCCCAACGCACGTCCCAACGTAGAGCTGAAAGTAAGCTAAATCCCGACGTAGAGCTGAAAGTAAGCTAACTACAGACGCAGAGCCCAACGCACGTCCCGACGCAGAGCCCAACGCACGTCCCGACGCAGAGCCCAACGCACGTCCCGACGCAGAGCCCAACGCACGTCCCGACGCAGAGCCCAAAGCACGTCCCGACGCAGAGCCCAACGCACGTCCCGACGCAGAGCTGAAATTAAGCTAAATCCCGACGCAGAGCTGAAAGTAAGCTAACTACAGACGCAGAGCCCAACGCACGTCCCGACGCAGAGCCCAACGCACGTCCCGACGCAGAGCCCAACGCACGTCCCGACGCAGAGCCCAACGCACGTCCCGACGCAGAGCCTAACGCACGTCCCGACGCAGAGCTGAAAGTAAGCTAAATCCCGACGCAGAGCTGAAAGTAAGCTAAATCCCGACGCAGAGCTGAAAGTAAGCTAAATCCCGACGCAGAGCTGAAAGTAAGCTAAATCCCGACGCAGAGCTGAAAGTAAGCTAAATCCCGACGCAGAGCTGAAAGTAAGCTAAATCCCGACGCAGAGCTGAAAGTAAGCTAAATCCCGACGCAGAGCTGAAAGTAAGCTAAATCCCGACGCAGAGCTGAAAGTAAGCTAAATCCCGACGCAGAGCTGAAAGTAAGCTAAATCCCGACGCAGAGCTGAAAGTAAACTAAATCCCGACGCAGAGCCCAACGCACGTCCCGACGCAGAGCCGAAACTAAGCTAAATCCCGACGCAGAGCCGAAACTAAGCTAAATCCCGACGCAGAGCCGAAACTAAGCTAAATCCCGACGCAGAGCCGAAACTAAGCTAAATCCCGACGCAGAGCCGAAACTAAGCTAAATCCCGACGCAGAGCCGAAACTAAGCTAAATCCCGACGCAGAGCCGAAACTAAGCTAAATCCCGACGCAGAGCCGAAACTAAGCTAAATCCCGACGCAGAGCCGAAACTAAGCTAAATCCCGACGCAGAGCCGAAACTAAGCTAAATCCCGACGCAGAGCCGAAACTAAGCTAAATCCCGACGCAGAGCCGAAACTAAGCTAAATCCCGACGCAGAGCCGAAACTAAGCTAAATCCCGACGCAGAGCCGAAACTAAGCTAAATCCCGACGCAGAGCCGAAACTAAGCTAAATCCCGACGCAGAGCCGAAACTAAGCTAAATCCCGACGCAGAGCCGAAACTAAGCTAAATCCCGACGCAGAGCCGAAACTAAGCTAAATCCCGACGCAGAGCCGAAAGTAAGCTAAATCCCGACGCAGAGCCGAAACTAAGCTAAATCCCGACGCAGAGCCGAAAGTAAGCTAAATCCCGACGCAGAGCCGAAACTAAGCTAAATCCCGACCCAGAGCCGAAACTAAGCTAAATCCCGACGCAGAGCCGAAAGTAAGCTAAATCCCGACGCAGAGCCGAAAGTAAGCTAAATCCCGACGCAGAGCCGAAAGTAAGCTAAATTCCGACTCAGAGCCGAAAGTAAGCTAAATCCCGACGCAGAGCCGAAAGTAAGCTAAATCCCGACGCAGAGCCGAAAGTAAGCTAAATCCCGACGCAGAGCCGAAAGTAAGCTAAATCCCGACGCAGAGCCAAAAGTAAGCTAAATCCCGACGCAGAGCTGAAAGTAAGCTAAATCCCGACGCAGAGCTGAAAGTAAGCTAAATCCCGACGCAGAGCCCAACGCACGTCCCGACGCAGAGCCCAACGCACGTCCCGACGCAGAGCCCAACGCACGTCCCGACGCAGAGCCCAACGCACGTCCCGACGCAGAGCCCAACGCACGTCCCGACGCAGAGCCCAACGCACGTCCCGACGCAGAGCCCAACGCACGTCCCGACGTAGAGCTGAAAGTAAGCTAAATCCCGACGTAGAGCTGAAAGTAAGCTAACTACAGACGCAGAGCCCAACGCACGTCCCGACGCAGAGCCCAACGCACGTCCCGACGCAGAGCCCAACGCACGTCCCGACGCAGAGCCCAACGCACGTCCCGACGCAGAGCCCAACGCACGTCCCGACGCAGAGCTGAAAGTAAGCTAAATCCCGACGCAGAGCTGAAAGTAAGCTAACTACAGACGCAGAGCCCAACGCACGTCCCGACGCAGAGCCCAACGCACGTCCCGACGCAGAGCCCAACGCACGTCCCGACGCAGAGCCCAACGCACGTCCCGACGCAGAGCCCAACGCACGTCCCGACGCAGAGCTGAAAGTAAGCTAAATCCCGACGTAGAGCTAAATCCCGACGTAGAGCCCAACGCACGTCCCGACGCAGAGCTGAAAGTAAGCTAAATCCCGACGCAGAGCTGAAAGTAAGCTAAATCCCGACGCAGAGCTGAAAGTAAGCTAAATCCCGACGCAGAGCCCAACGCACGTCCCGACGCAGAGCCCAACGCACGTCCCGACGCAGAGCTGAAAGTAAGCTAAATCCCGACGTAGAGCTGAAAGTAAGCTAACTACAGACGCAGAGCCCAACGCACGTCCCGACGCAGAGCCCAACGGACGTTCCGACGTAGAGCTGAAAGTAAGCTAAATCCCGACGTAGAGCTGAAAGTAAGCTAAATCCCGACGTAGAGCTGAAAGTAAGCTAACTACAGACGCAGAGCCCAACGCACGTCCCGACGCAGAGCCCAACGCACGTCCCGACGCAGAGCCCAACGCACGTCCCGACGCAGAGCCCAACGCACGTCCCGACGCAGAGCCCAACGCACGTCCCGACGCAGAGCCCAACGCACGTCCCGACGCAGAGCCCAACGCACGTCCCGACGCAGAGCCCAACGCACGTCCCGACGCAGAGTCGAAATTAAGCTAAATCCCGACGCAGAGCCGAAAGTAAGCTAACTACAGACGCAGAGCCCAACGCACGTCCCGACGCAGAGCCCGACGCACGTCCCGACGCAGAGCCCGACGCACGTCCCGACGCAGAGCCCGACGCACGTCCCGACGCAGAGCCCGACGCACGTCCCGACGCAGAGCCCGACGCACGTCCCGACGCAGAGCCCGACGCACGTCCCGACGCAGAGCTGAAAGTAAGCTAAATCCCGACGTAGAGCTAAATCCCGACGTAGAGCCCAACGCACGTCCCGACGCAGAGCTGAAAGTAAGCTAAATCCCGACGCAGAGCTGAAAGTAAGCTAAATCCCGACGCAGAGCTGAAAGTAAGCTAAATCCCGACGCAGAGCTGAAAGTAAGCTAAATCCCGACGCAGAGCCCAACGCACGTCCCGACGCAGAGCCCAACGCACGTCCCGACGCAGAGCCCAACGCACGTCCCGACGCAGAGCCCAACGCACGTCCCGACGCAGAGCCCAACGCACGTCCCGACGCAGAGCTGAAAGTAAGCTAAATCCCGACGTAGAGCTGAAAGTAAGCTAACTACAGACGCAGAGCCCAACGCACGTCCCGACGCAGAGCCCAACGCACGTTCCGACGTAGAGCTGAAAGTAAGCTAAATCCCGACGTATAGCTGAAATTAAGCTAAATCCCGACGCAGAGCCCAACGCACGTCCCGACGCAGAGCCCAACGCACGTCCCGACGCAGAGCCCAACGCACGTCCCGACGCAGAGCCCAACGCACGTCCCGACGCAGAGCTGAAAGTAAGCTAAATCCCGACGCAGAGCTGAAAGTAAGCTAAATCCCGACGCAGAGCTGAAAGTAAGCTAAATCCCGACGCAGAGCCCAACGCACGTCCCGACGCAGAGCCCAACGCACGTCCCGACGCAGAGCCCAACGCACGTCCCGACGCAGAGCCCAACGCACGTCCCGACGCAGAGCCCAACGCACGTCCCGACGCAGAGCCCAACGCACGTCCCGACGCAGAGCCCAACGCACGTCCCGACGCAGAGCCCAACGCACGTCCCGACGCAGAGCCCAACGCACGTCCCGACGCAGAGCCCAACGCACGTCCCGACGCAGAGCCCAACGCACGTCCCGACGCAGAGCCCAACGCACGTCCCGACGCAGAGCCCAACGCACGTCCCGACGCAGAGCTGAAATTAAGCTAAATCCCGACGTAGAGCTGAAATTAAGCTAAATCCCGACGCAGAGCCCAACGCACGTCCCGACGCAGAGCCCAACGCACGTCCCGACGCAGAGCCCAACGCACGTCCCGACGCAGAGCCCAACGCACGTCCCGACGCAGAGCCCAACGCACGTCCCGACGCAGAGCTGAAAGTAAGCTAAATCCCGACGCAGAGCTGAAAGTAAGCTAAATCCCGACGCAGAGCCCAACGCACGTCCCGACGCAGAGCCCAACGCACGTCCCGACGCAGAGCCCAACGCACGTCCCGACGCAGAGCCCAACGCACGTCCCGACGCAGAGCCCAACGCACGTCCCGACGCAGAGCTGAAAGTAAGCTAAATCCCGACGCAGAGCTGAAAGTAAGCTAAATCCCGACGCAGAGCTGAAAGTAAGCTAAATCCCGACGCAGAGCTGAAAGTAAGCTAAATCCCGACGCAGAGCCCAACGCACGTCCCGACGCAGAGCCCAACGCACGTCCCGACGCAGAGCCCAACGCACGTCCCGACGCAGAGCCCAACGCACGTCCCGACGCAGAGCCCAACGCACGTCCCGACGCAGAGCCCAACGCACGTCCCGACGCAGAGCCCAACGCACGTCCCGACGCAGAGCCCAACGCACGTCCCGACGCAGAGCCCAACGCACGTCCCGACGCAGAGCCCAACGCACGTCCCGACGCAGAGCCCAACGCACGTCCCGACGCAGAGCCCAACGCACGTCCCGACGCAGAGCCCAACGCACGTCCCGACGCAGAGCCCAACGCACGTCCCGACGCAGAGCCCAACGCACGTCCCGACGCAGAGCCCAACGCACGTCCCGACGCAGAGCTGAAAGTAAGCTAAATCCCGACGCAGAGCTGAAAGTAAGCTAAATCCCGACGCAGAGCTGAAAGTAAGCTAAATCCCGACGCAGAGCTGAAAGTAAGCTAAATCCCGACGCAGAGCTGAAAGTAAGCTAAATCCCGACGCAGAGCTGAAAGTAAGCTAAATCCCGACGCAGAGCCCAACGCACGTCCCGACGCAGAGCCCAACGCACGTCCCGACGCAGAGCCCAACGCACGTCCCGACGCAGAGCCCAACGCACGTCCCGACGCAGAGCCCAACGCACGTCCCGACGCAGAGCCCAACGCACGTCCCGACGCAGAGCCCAACGCACGTCCCGACGCAGAGCCCAACGCACGTCCCGACGCAGAGCCCAACGCACGTCCCGACGCAGAGCCCAACGCACGTCCCGACGCAGAGCTGAAAGTAAGCTAAATCCCGACGCAGAGCTGAAAGTAAGCTAAAACCCGACGCAGAGCTGAAAGTAAGCTAAATCCCGACGCAGAGCTGAAAGTAAGCTAAATCCCGACGCAGAGCTGAAAGTAAGCTAAATCCCGACGCAGAGCCCAACGCACGTCCCGACGCAGAGCCCAACGCACGTCCCGACGCAGAGCCCAACGCACGTCCCGACGCAGAGCCCAACGCACGTCCCGACGCAGAGCCCAACGCACGTCCCGACGCAGAGCCCAACGCACGTCCCGACGCAGAGCCCAACGCACGTCCCGACGCAGAGCCCAACGCACGTCCCGACGCAGAGCCCAACGCACGTCCCGACGCAGAGCCCAACGCACGTCCCGACGCAGAGCTGAAAGTAAGCTAAATCCCGACGCAGAGCTGAAAGTAAGCTAAATCCCGACGCAGAGCTGAAAGTAAGCTAAATCCCGACGCAGAGCTGAAAGTAAGCTAAATCCCGACGCAGAGCTGAAAGTAAGCTAAATCCCGACGCAGAGCTGAAAGTAAGCTAAATCCCGACGCAGAGCTGAAAGTAAGCTAAATCCCGACGCAGAGCTGAAAGTAAGCTAAATCCCGACGCAGAGCTGAAAGTAAGCTAAATCCCGACGCAGAGCCCAACGCACGTCCCGACGCAGAGCCCAACGCACGTCCCGACGCAGAGCCCAACGCACGTCCCGACGCAGAGCCCAACGCACGTCCCGACGCAGAGCCCAACGCACGTCCCGACGCAGAGCTGAAAGTAAGCTAAATCCCGACGCAGAGCTGAAAGTAAGCTAAATCCCGACGCAGAGCTGAAAGTAAGCTAACTACAGACGCAGAGCCCAACGCACGTCCCGACGCAGAGCCCAACGCACGTCCCGACGCAGAGCCCAACGCACGTCCCGACGCAGAGCCCAACGCACGTCCCGACGCAGAGCCCAACGCACGTCCCGACGCAGAGCCCAACGCACGTCCCGACGCAGAGCCCAACGCACGTCCCGACGCAGAGCCCAACGCACGTCCCGACGCAGAGCCCAACGCACGTCCCGACGCAGAGCCCAACGCACGTCCCGACGCAGAGCCCAACGCACGTCCCGACGCAGAGCTGAAAGTAAGCTAAATCCCGACGCAGAGCTGAAAGTAAGCTAAATCCCGACGCAGAGCTGAAAGTAAGCTAAATCCCGACGCAGAGCTGAAAGTAAGCTAAATCCCGACGCAGAGCTGAAAGTAAGCTAAATCCCGACGCAGAGCTGAAAGTAAGCTAAATCCCGACGCAGAGCTGAAAGTAAGCTAAATCCCGACGCAGAGCTGAAAGTAAGCTAAATCCCGACGCAGAGCCCAACGCACGTCCCGACGCAGAGCCCAACGCACGTCCCGACGCAGAGCCCAACGCACGTCCCGACGCAGAGCCCAACGCACGTCCCGACGCAGAGCCCAACGCACGTCCCGACGCAGAGCCCAACGCACGTCCCGACGCAGAGCCCAACGCACGTCCCGACGCAGAGCCCAACGCACGTCCCGACGCAGAGCCCAACGCACGTCCCGACGCAGAGCCCAACGCACGTCCCGACGCAGAGCCCAAACTAAGCTAAATCCCGACGCAGAGCCCAAACTAAGCTAAATCCCGACGCAGAGCCCAAACTAAGCTAAATCCCGACGCAGAGCCGAAACTAAGCTAAATCCCGACGCAGAGCCGAAACTAAGCTAAATCCCGACGCAGAGCCGAAACTAAGCTAAATCCCGACGCAGAGCCGAAACTAAGCTAAATCCCGACGCAGAGCCGAAACTAAGCTAAATCCCGACGCAGAGCCGAAACTAAGCTAAATCCCGACGCAGAGCCCAACGCACGTCCCGACGCAGAGCCGAAACTAAGCTAAATCCCGACGCAGAGCCGAAACTAAGCTAAATCCCGACGCAGAGCCGAAACTAAGCTAAATCCCGACGCAGAGCCGAAACTAAGCTAAATCCCGACGCAGAGCCGAAACTAAGCTAAATCCCGACGCAGAGCCGAAACTAAGCTAAATCCCGACGCAGAGCCGAAACTAAGCTAAATCCCGACGCAGAGCCGAAACTAAGCTAAATCCCGACGCAGAGCCGAAACTAAGCTAAATCCCGACGCAGAGCCGAAACTAAGCTAAATCCCGACGCAGAGCCGAAACTAAGCTAAATCCCGACGCAGAGCTGAAACTAAGCTAAATCCCGACGCACAGCTGAAACTAAGCTAAATCCCGACGCACAGCTGAAACTAAGCTAAATCCCGACGCACAGCTGAAACTAAGCTAAATCCCGACGCACAGCTGAAACTAAGCTAAATCCCGACGCAGAGCCCAACGCACGTCCCGACGCAGAGCCCAACGCACGTCCCGACGCAGAGCCCAACGCACGTCCCGACGCAGAGCCCAACGCACGTCCCGACGCAGAGCCCAACGCACGTCCCGACGCAGAGCTGAAAGTAAGCTAAATCCCGACGTAGAGCTGAAATTAAGCTAAATCCCGACGCAGAGCCCAACGCACGTCCCGACGCAGAGCCCAACGCACGTCCCGACGCAGAGCCCAACGCACGTCCCGACGCAGAGCCCAACGCACGTCCCGACGCAGAGCTGAAAGTAAGCTAAATCCCGACGCAGAGCTGAAAGTAAGCTAAATCCCGACGCAGAGCTGAAAGTAAGCTAAATCCCGACGCAGAGCCCAACGCACGTCCCGACGCAGAGCCCAACGCACGTCCCGACGCAGAGCCCAACGCACGTCCCGACGCAGAGCCCAACGCACGTCCCGACGCAGAGCCCAACGCACGTCCCGACGCAGAGCCCAACGCACGTCCCGACGCAGAGCTGAAAGTAAGCTAAATCCCGACGCAGAGCCCAACGCACGTCCCGACGCAGAGCCCAACGCACGTCCCGACGCAGAGCCCAACGCACGTCCCGACGCAGAGCCCAACGCACGTCCCGACGCAGAGCCCAACGCACGTCCCGACGCAGAGCCCAACGCACGTCCCGACGCAGAGCCCAACGCACGTCCCGACGCAGAGCCCAACGCACGTCCCGACGCAGAGCTGAAAGTAAGCTAAATCCCGACGTAGAGCCCAACGCACGTCCCGACGCAGAGCCCAACGCACGTCCCGACGTAGAGCCCAACGCACGTCCCGACGCAGAGCCCAACGCACGTCCCGACGTAGAGCTGAAAGTAAACTAAATCCCGACGCAGTAACCAACGCACGTCCCGACGTAGAGCTGAAAGTAAGCTAAATCCCGACGCAGAGCCCAACGCACGTCCCGACGTAGAGCTGAAAGTAATCTAAATCCCGACGTAGAGCTGAAAGTAAGCTAAATCCCGACGCAGAGCTGAAAGTAAGCTAAATCCCGACGCAGAGCTGAAAGTAAGCTAAATCCCGACGCAGAGCTGAAAGTAAGCTAAATCCCGACGCAGAGCTGAAAGTAAGCTAAATCCCGACGCAGAGCTGAAAGTAAGCTAAATCCCGACGCAGAGCCCAACGCACGTCCCGACGCAGAGCCCAACGCACGTCCCGACGCAGAGCCCAACGCACGTCCCGACGCAGAGCCCAACGCACGTCCCGACGCAGAGCCCAACGCACGTCCCGACGCAGAGCCCAAACTAAGCTAAATCCCGACGCAGAGCCCAAACTAAGCTAAATCCCGACGCAGAGCCCAAACTAAGCTAAATCCCGACGCAGAGCCCAAACTAAGCTAAATCCCGACGCAGAGCCCAAACTAAGCTAAATCCCGACGCAGAGCCGAAACTAAGCTAAATCCCGACGCAGAGCCGAAACTAAGCTAAATCCCGACGCAGAGCCGAAACTAAGCTAAATCCCGACGCAGAGCCGAAACTAAGCTAAATCCCGACGCAGAGCCGAAACTAAGCTAAATCCCGACGCAGAGCCGAAACTAAGCTAAATCCCGACGCAGAGCCGAAACTAAGCTAAATCCCGACGCAGAGCCGAAACTAAGCTAAATCCCGACGCAGAGCCGAAACTAAGCTAAATCCCGACGCAGAGCCGAAACTAAGCTAAATCCCGACGCAGAGCCGAAACTAAGCTAAATCCCGACGCAGAGCCGAAACTAAGCTAAATCCCGACGCAGAGCCGAAACTAAGCTAAATCCCGACGCAGAGCCGAAACTAAGCTAAATCCCGACGCAGAGCCGAAACTAAGCTAAATCCCGACGCAGAGCCGAAACTAAGCTAAATCCCGACGCAGAGCCGAAACTAAGCTAAATCCCGACGCAGAGCCGAAACTAAGCTAAATCCCGACGCAGAGCCGAAACTAAGCTAAATCCCGACGCAGAGCCGAAACTAAGCTAAATCCCGACGCAGAGCTGAAACTAAGCTAAATCCCGACGCAGAGCTGAAACTAAGCTAAATCCCGACGCAGAGCTGAAACTAAGCTAAATCCCGACGCAGAGCTGAAACTAAGCTAAATCCCGACGCACAGCTGAAACTAAGCTAAATCCCGACGCACAGCTGAAACTAAGCTAAATCCCGACGCAGAGCCCAACGCACGTCCCGACGCAGAGCCCAACGCACGTCCCGACGCAGAGCCCAACGCACGTCCCGACGCAGAGCCCAACGCACGTCCCGACGCAGAGCTGAAAGTAAGCTAAATCCCGACGTAGAGCTGAAATTAAGCTAAATCCCGACGCAGAGCCCAACGCACGTCCCGACGCAGAGCCCAACGCACGTCCCGACGCAGAGCCCAACGCACGTCCCGACGCAGAGCCCAACGCACGTCCCGACGCAGAGCCCAACGCACGTCCCGACGCAGAGCTGAAAGTAAGCTAAATCCCGACGCAGAGCTGAAAGTAAGCTAAATCCCGACGCAGAGCTGAAAGTAAGCTAAATCCCGACGCAGAGCCCAACGCACGTCCCGACGCAGAGCCCAACGCACGTCCCGACGCAGAGCCCAACGCACGTCCCGACGCAGAGCCCAACGCACGTCCCGACGCAGAGCCCAACGCACGTCCCGACGCAGAGCTGAAAGTAAGCTAAATCCCGACGCAGAGCCCAACGCACGTCCCGACGCAGAGCCCAACGCACGTCCCGACGCAGAGCCCAACGCACGTCCCGACGCAGAGCCCAACGCACGTCCCGACGCAGAGCCCAACGCACGTCCCGACGCAGAGCCCAACGCACGTCCCGACGCAGAGCCCAACGCACGTCCCGACGCAGAGCCCAACGCACGTCCCGACGCAGAGCCCAACGCACGTCCCGACGCAGAGCCCAACGCACGTCCCGACGCAGAGCTGAAAGTAAGCTAAATCCCGACGTAGAGCCCAACGCACGTCCCGACGCAGAGCCCAACGCACGTCCCGACGTAGAGCCCAACGCACGTCCCGACGCAGAGCCCAACGCACGTCCCGACGTAGAGCTGAAAGTAAACTAAATCCCGACGCAGTAACCAACGCACGTCCCGACGTAGAGCTGAAAGTAAGCTAAATCCCGACGCAGAGCCCAACGCACGTCCCGACGTAGAGCTGAAAGTAATCTAAATCCCGACGTAGAGCTGAAAGTAAGCTAAATCCCGACGCAGAGCTGAAAGTAAGCTAAATCCCGACGCAGAGCTGAAAGTAAGCTAAATCCCGACGTAGAGCTGAAAGTAAGCTAAATCCCGACGTAGAGCTGAAAGTAAGCTAAATCCCGACGCAGAGCCCAACGCACGTCCCGACGCAGAGCCCAACGCACGTCCCGACGCAGAGCCCAACGCACGTCCCGACGCAGAGCCCAACGCACGTCCCGACGCAGAGCCCAACGCACGTCCCGACGCAGAGCCCAACGCACGTCCCGACGCAGAGCCCAACGCACGTCCCGACGCAGAGCCCAACGCACGTCCCGACGCAGAGCCCAACGCACGTCCCGACGCAGAGCCCAACGCACGTCCCGACGCAGAGCCCAACGCACGTCCCGACGCAGAGCCCAACGCACGTCCCGACGTAGAGCTGAAAGTAAGCTAAATCCCGACGTAGAGCTGAAAGTAAGCTAAATCCCGACGTAGAGCTGAAAGTAAGCTAACTACAGACGCAGAGCCCAACGCACGTCCCGACGCAGAGCCCAACGCACGTCCCGACGCAGAGCCCAACGCACGTCCCGACGCAGAGCCCAACGCACGTCCCGACGCAGAGCCCAACGCACGTCCCGACGCAGAGCCCAACGCACGTCCCGACGCAGAGCTGAAAGTAAGCTAAATCCCGACGCAGAGCTGAAAGTAAGCTAACTACAGACGCAGAGCCCAACGCACGTCCCGACGCAGAGCCCAACGCACGTCCCGACGCAGAGCCCAACGCACGTCCCGACGCAGAGCCCAACGCACGTCCCGACGCAGAGCCCAACGCACGTCCCGACGCAGAGCCCAACGCACGTCCCGACGCAGAGCCCAACGCACGTCCCGACGCAGAGCTGAAAGTAAGCTAAATCCCGACGTAGAGCCCAACGCACGTCCCGACGCAGAGCTGAAAGTAAGCTAAATCCCGACGCAGAGCTGAAAGTAAGCTAAATCCCGACGCAGAGCTGAAAGTAAGCTAAATCCCGACGCAGAGCCCAACGCACGTCCCGACGCAGAGCCCAACGCACGTCCCGACGCAGAGCCCAACGCACGTCCCGACGCAGAGCCCAACGCACGTCCCGACGCAGAGCCCAACGCACGTCCCGACGCAGAGCCCAACGCACGTCCCGACGCAGAGCCCAACGCACGTCCCGACGCAGAGCCCAACGCACGTCCCGACGTAGAGCTGAAAGTAAGCTAAATCCCGACGTAGAGCTGAAAGTAAGCTAACTACAGACGCAGAGCCCAACGCACGTCCCGACGCAGAGCCCAACGCACGTCCCGACGCAGAGCCCAACGCACGTCCCGACGCAGAGCCCAACGCACGTCCCGACGCAGAGCCCAACGCACGTCCCGACGCAGAGCCCAACGCACGTCCCGACGCAGAGCCCAACGCACGTCCCGACGCAGAGCCCAACGCACGTCCCGACGCAGAGCCCAACGCACGTCTCGACGCAGAGCTGAAAGTAAGCTAAATCCCGACGTAGAGCCCAACGCACGTCCCGACGCAGAGCCCAACGCACGTCCCGACGTAGAGCCCAACGCACGTCCCGACGCAGAGCCCAACGCACGTCCCGACGTAGAGCTGAAAGTAAACTAAATCCCGACACAGTAACCAACGCACGTCCCGACGTAGAGCTGAAAGTAAGCTAAATCCCGACGCAGAGCCCAACGCACGTCCCGACGTAGAGCTGAAAGTAAGCTAAATCCCGACGTAGAGCTGAAAGTAAGCTAAATCCCGACGCAGAGCTGAAAGTAAGCTAAATCCCGACGCAGAGCCCAACGCACGTCCCGACGCAGAGCCCAACGCACGTCCCGACGCAGAGCCCAACGCACGTCCCGACGCAGAGCCCAACGCACGTCCCGACGCAGAGCCCAACGCACGTCCCGACGCAGAGCCCAACGCACGTCCCGACGCAGAGCCCAACGCACGTCCCGACGCAGAGCCCAACGCACGTCCCGACGCAGAGCCCAACGCACGTCCCGACGCAGAGCCCAACGCACGTCCCGACGCAGAGCCCAACGCACGTCCCGACGCAGAGCCCAACGCACGTCCCGACGCAGAGCCCAACGCACGTCCCGACGCAGAGCCCAACGCACGTCCCGACGTAGAGCTGAAAGTAAGCTAAATCCCGACGTAGAGCTGAAAGTAAGCTAAATCCCGACGCAGAGCTGAAAGTAAGCTAACTACAGACGCAGAGCCCAACGCACGTCCCGACGCAGAGCCCAACGCACGTCCCGACGCAGAGCCCAACGCACGTCCCGACGCAGAGCCCAACGCACGTCCCGACGCAGAGCCCAACGCACGTCCCGACGCAGAGCCCAACGCACGTCCCGACGCAGAGCCCAACGCACGTCCCGACGCAGAGCCCAACGCACGTCCCGAAGCAGAGCTGAAAGTAAGCTAAATCCCGACGCAGAGCTGAAAGTAAGCTAACTACAGACGCAGAGCCCAACGCACGTCCCGACGCAGAGCCCAACGCACGTCCCGACGCAGAGCCCAACGCACGTCCCGACGCAGAGCCCAACGCACGTCCCGACGCAGAGCCCAACGCACGTCCCGACGCAGAGCCCAACGCACGTCCCGACGCAGAGCCCAACGCACGTCCCGACGCAGAGCCCAACGCACGTCCCGACGCAGAGCCCAACGCACGTCCCGACGCAGAGCTGAAAGTAAGCTAAATCCCGACGTAGAGCTAAATCCCGACGTAGAGCCCAACGCACGTCCCGACGCAGAGCTGAAAGTAAGCTAAATCCCGACGCAGAGCTGAAAGTAAGCTAAATCCCGACGCAGAGCCCAACGCACGTCCCGACGCAGAGGCCAACGCACGTCCCGACGCAGAGCCCAACGCACGTCCCGACGCAGAGCCCAACGCACGTCCCGACGCAGAGCCCAACGCACGTCCCGACGCAGAGCCCAACGCACGTCCCGACGCAGAGCCCAACGCACGTCCCGACGTAGAGCTGAAAGTAAGCTAAATCCCGACGTAGAGCTGAAAGTAAGCTAACTACAGACGCAGAGCCCAACGCACGTCCCGACGCAGAGCCCAACGCACGTCCCGACGCAGAGCCCAACGCACGTCCCGACGCAGAGCCCAACGCACGTCCCGACGTAGAGCTGAAAGTAAGCTAAATCCCGACGTAGAGCTGAAAGTAAGCTAACTACAGACGCAGAGCCCAACGCACGTCCCGACGCAGAGCCCAACGCACGTCCCGACGTAGAGCTGAAAGTCTGCTAACTACAGACGCAGAGCCCAACGCACGTCCCGACGTAGAGCTGAAAGTCTGCTAACTACAGACGCAGAGCCCAACGCACGTCCCGACGCAGAGCCCAACGCACGTCCCGACGCAGAGCCCAACGCACGTCCCGACGCAGAGCCCAACGCACGTCCCGACGCAGAGCCCAACGCACGTCCCGACGCAGAGCCCAACGCACGTCCCGACGCAGAGCCCAACGCACGTCCCGACGCAGAGCCCAACGCACGTCCCGACGCAGAGCCCAACGCACGTCCCGACGCAGAGCCCAACGCACGTCCCGACGCAGAGCCCAACGCACGTCCCGACGCAGAGCCCAACGCACGTCCCGACGCAGAGCTGAAAGTAAGCTAAATCCCGACGCAGAGCTGAAAGTAAGCTAAATCCCGACGCAGAGCTGAAAGTAAGCTAACTACAGACGCAGAGGCCAACGCACGTCCCGACGCAGAGCCCAACGCACGTCCCGACGCAGAGCCCAACGCACGTCCCGACGCAGAGCCCAACGCACGTCCCGACGCAGAGCCCAACGCACGTCCCGACGCAGAGCCCAACGCACGTCCCGACGCAGAGCCCAACGCACGTCCCGACGCAGAGCTGAAAGTAAGCTAAATCCCGACGCAGAGCTGAAAGTAAGCTAACTACAGACGCAGAGCCCAACGCACGTCCCGACGCAGAGCCCAACGCACGTCCCGACGCAGTGCCCAACGCACGTCCCGACGCAGAGCCCAACGCACGTCCCGACGCAGAGCCCAACGCACGTCCCGACGCAGAGCCCAACGCACGTCCCGACGCAGAGCCCAACGCACGTGCCGACGCAGAGCTGAAAGTAAGCTAAATCCCGACGCAGAGCTGAAAGTAAGCTAAATCCCGACGCAGAGCTGAAAGTAAGCTAACTACAGACGCAGAGCCCAACGCACGTCCCGACGCAGAGCCCAACGCACGTCCCGACGCAGAGCCCAACGCACGTCCCGACGCAGAGCCCAACGCACGTCCCGACGCAGAGCCCAACGCACGTCCCGACGCAGAGCCCAACGCACGTCCCGACGCAGAGCTGAAAGTAAGCTAAATCCCGACGCAGAGCTGAAAGTAAGCTAACTACAGACGCAGAGCCCAACGCACGTCCCGACGCAGAGCCCAACGCACGTCCCGACGCAGAGCCCAACGCACGTCCCGACGCAGAGCCCAACGCACGTCCCGACGCAGAGCTGAAAGTAAGCTAAATCCCGACGCAGAGCTGAAAGTAAGCTAAATCCCGACGCAGAGCTGAACGTAAGCTAAATCCCGACGCAGAGCTGAACGTAAGCTAAATCCCGACGCAGAGCTGAACGTAAGCTAAATCCCGACGCAGAGCTGAAAGTAAGCTAAATCCCGACGCAGAGCTGAAAGTAAGCTAAATCCCGACGCAGAGCCCAACGCACGTCCCGACGCAGAGCCCAACGCACGTCCCGACGCAGAGCCCAACGCACGTCCCGACGCAGAGCCCAACGCACGTCCCGACGCAGAGCTGAAAGTAAGCTAAATCCCGACGCAGAGCTGAAAGTAAGCTAAATCCCGACGCAGAGCTGAAAGTAAGCTAACTACAGACGCAGAGCCCAACGCACGTCCCGAAACAGAGCCCAACGCACGTCCCGACGCAGAGCCCAACGCACGTCCCGACGCAGAGCCCAACGCACGTCCCGACGCAGAGCCCAACGCACGTCCCGACGCAGAGCCCAACGCACGTCCCGACGCAGAGCCCAACGCACGTCCCGACGCAGAGCCCAACGCACGTCCCGACGCAGAGCCCAACGCACGTCCCGACGCAGAGCCCAACGCACGTCCCGACGCAGAGCTGAAAGTAAGCTAAATCCCGACGCAGAGCTGAAAGTAAGCTAACTACAGACGCAGAGCCCAACGCACGTCCCGACGCAGAGCCCAACGCACGTCCCGACGCAGAGCCCAACGCACGTCCCGACGCAGAGCCCAACGCACGTCCCGACGCAGAGCCCAACGCACGTCCCGACGCAGAGCCCAACGCACGTCCCGACGCAGAGCCCAACGCACGTCCCGACGCAGAGCTGAAAGTAAGCTAAATCCCGACGCAGAGCTGAAAGTAAGCTAAATCCCGACGCAGAGCTGAAAGTAAGCTAAATCCCGACGCAGAGCTGAAAGTAAGCTAAATCCCGACGCAGAGCCCAACGCACGTCCCGACGCAGAGCCCAACGCACGTCCCGACGCAGAGCCCAACGCACGTCCCGACGCAGAGCCCAACGCACGTCCCGACGCAGAGCCCAACGCACGTCCCGACGCAGAGCTGAAAGTAAGCTAAATCCCGACGCAGAGCTGAAAGTAAGCTAAATCCCGACGCAGAGCTGAAAGTAAGCTAACTACAGACGCAGAGCCCAACGCACGTCCCGACGCAGAGCCCAACGCACGTCCCGACGCAGAGCCCAACGCACGTCCCGACGCAGAGCCCAACGCACGTCCCGACGCAGAGCCCAACGCACGTCCCGACGCAGAGCCCAACGCACGTCCCGACGCAGAGCCCAACGCACGTCCCGACGCAGAGCTGAAAGTAAGCTAAATCCCGACGCAGAGCTGAACGTAAGCTAAATCCCGACGCAGAGCTGAACGTAAGCTAAATCCCGACGCAGAGCTGAACGTAAGCTAAATCCCGACGCAGAGCTGAAAGTAAGCTAAATCCCGACGCAGAGCTGAAAGTAAGCTAAATCCCGACGCAGAGCTGAAAGTAAGCTAAATCCCGACGCAGAGCTGAAAGTAAGCTAAATCCCGACGCAGAGCTGAAAGTAAGCTAAATCCCGACGCAGAGCCCAACGCACGTCCCGACGCAGAGCCCAACGCACGTCCCGACGCAGAGCCCAACGCACGTCCCGACGCAGAGCCCAACGCACGTCCCGACGCAGAGCCCAACGCACGTCCCGACGCAGAGCCCAACGCACGTCCCGACGCAGAGCCCAACGCACGTCCCGACGCAGAGCCCAACGCACGTCCCGACGCAGAGCCGAAAGTAAGCTAAATCCCGACGCAGAGCCGAAAGTAAGCTAAATCCCGACGCAGAGCCGAAAGTAAGCTAAATCCCGACGCAGAGCCCAACGCACGTCCCGACGCAGAGCCCAACGCACGTCCCGACGCAGAGCCCAACGCACGTCCCGACGCAGAGCCCAACGCACGTCCCGACGCAGAGCCCAACGCACGTCCCGACGCAGAGCCCAACGCACGTCCCGACGCAGAGCCCAACGCACGTCCCGACGCAGAGCCCAACGCACGTCCCGACGCAGAGCTGAAAGTAAGCTAAATCCCGACGCAGAGCTGAAAGTAAGCTAAATCCCGACGCAGAGCTGAAAGTAAGCTAACTACAGACGCAGAGCCCAACGCACGTCCCGACGCAGAGCCCAACGCACGTCCCGACGCAGAGCCCAACGCACGTCCCGACGCAGAGCCCAACGCACGTCCCGACGCAGAGCCCAACGCACGTCCCGACGCAGAGCTGAAAGTAAGCTAAATCCCGACGCAGAGCTGAAAGTAAGCTAAATCCCGACGCAGAGCTGAAAGTAAGCTAAATCCCGACGCAGAGCTGAAAGTAAGCTAAATCCCGACGCAGAGCTGAAAGTAAGCTAAATCCCGACGCAGAGCTGAAAGTAAATCCCGACGCAGAGCTGAAAGTAAGCTAAATCCCGACGCAGAGCTGAAAGTAAGCTAAATCCCGACGCAGAGCCCAACGCACGTCCCGACGCAGAGCCCAACGCACGTCCCGACGCAGAGCCCAACGCACGTCCCGACGCAGAGCCCAACGCACGTCCCGACGCAGAGCCGAAACTAAGCTAAATCCCGACGCAGAGCCGAAACTAAGCTAAATACCGACGCAGAGCCGAAACTAAGCTAAATCCCGACGCAGAGCCGAAACTAAGCTAAATCCCGACCCAGAGCCGAAACTAAGCTAAATCCCGACGCAGAGCCGAAACTAAGCTAAATCCCGACGCAGAGCCGAAACTAAGCTAAATCCCGACGCAGAGCCCAACGCACGTCCCGACGCAGAGCCCAACGCACGTCCCGACGCAGAGCCCAACGCACGTCCCGACGCAGAGCTGAAAGTAAGCTAAATCCCGACGCAGAGCCCAACGCACGTCCCGACGCAGAGGCCAACGCACGTCCCGACGCAGAGGCCAACGCACGTCCCGACGCAGAGCCCAACGCACGTCCCGACGCAGAGCCCAACGCACGTCCCGACGCAGAGCCCAACGCACGTCCCGACGCAGAGCCCAACGCACGTCCCGACGCAGAGCCCAACGCACGTCCCGACGTAGAGCTGAAAGTAAGCTAAATCCCGACGTAGAGCTGAAAGTAAGCTAACTACAGACGCAGAGCCCAACGCACGTCCCGACGCAGAGCCCAACGCACGTCCCGACGCAGAGCCCAACGCACGTCCCGACGTAGAGCTGAAAGTAAGCTAAATCCCGACGTAGAGCTGAAAGTAAGCTAACTACAGACGCAGAGCCCAACGCACGTCCCGACGCAGAGCCCAACGCACGTCCCGACGTAGAGCTGAAAGTCTGCTAACTACAGACGCAGAGCCCAACGCACGTCCCGACGTAGAGCTGAAAGTCTGCTAACTACAGACGCAGAGCCCAACGCACGTCCCGACGTAGAGCTGAAAGTCTGCTAACTACAGACGCAGAGCCCAACGCACGTCCCGACGCAGAGCCCAACGCACGTCCCGACGCAGAGCCCAACGCACGTCCCGACGCAGAGCCCAACGCACGTCCCGACGCAGAGCCCAACGCACGTCCCGACGCAGAGCCCAACGCACGTCCCGACGCAGAGCCCAACGCACGTCCCGACGCAGAGCCCAACGCACGTCCCGACGCAGAGCCCAACGCACGTCCCGACGCAGAGCCCAACGCACGTCCCGACGCAGAGCCCAACGCACGTCCCGACGCAGAGCCCAACGCACGTCCCGACGCAGAGCCCAACGCACGTCCCGACGCAGAGCCCAACGCACGTCCCGACGCAGAGCTGAAAGTAAGCTAAATCCCGACGCAGAGCTGAAAGTAAGCTAAATCCCGACGCAGAGCTGAAAGTAAGCTAACTACAGACGCAGAGGCCAACGCACGTCCCGACGCAGAGGCCAACGCACGTCCCGACGCAGAGGCCAACGCACGTCCCGACGCAGAGCCCAACGCACGTCCCGACGCAGAGCCCAACGCACGTCCCGACGCAGAGCCCAACGCACGTCCCGACGCAGAGCCCAACGCACGTCCCGACGCAGAGCCCAACGCACGTCCCGACGCAGAGCTGAAAGTAAGCTAAATCCCGACGCAGAGCTGAAAGTAAGCTAACTACAGACGCAGAGCCCAACGCACGTCCCGACGCAGAGCCCAACGCACGTCCCGACGCAGTGCCCAACGCACGTCCCGACGCAGAGCCCAACGCACGTCCCGACGCAGAGCCCAACGCACGTCCCGACGCAGAGCCCAACGCACGTCCCGACGCAGAGCCCAACGCACGTCCCGACGCAGAGCTGAAAGTAAGCTAAATCCCGACGCAGAGCTGAAAGTAAGCTAAATCCCGACGCAGAGCTGAAAGTAAGCTAACTACAGACGCAGAGCCCAACGCACGTCCCGACGCAGAGCCCAACGCACGTCCCGACGCAGAGCCCAACGCACGTCCCGACGCAGAGCCCAACGCACGTCCCGACGCAGAGCCCAACGCACGTCCCGACGCAGAGCCCAACGCACGTCCCGACGCAGAGCCCAACGCACGTCCCGACGCAGAGCTGAAAGTAAGCTAACTACAGACGCAGAGCCCAACGCACGTCCCGACGCAGAGCCCAACGCACGTCCCGACGCAGAGCCCAACGCACGTCCCGACGCAGAGCCCAACGCACGTCCCGACGCAGAGCCCAACGCACGTCCCGACGCAGAGCTGAACGTAAGCTAAATCCCGACGCAGAGCTGAAAGTAAGCTAAATCCCGACGCAGAGCTGAAAGTAAGCTAAATCCCGACGCAGAGCTGAAAGTAAGCTAAATCCCGACGCAGAGCTGAACGTAAGCTAAATCCCGACGCAGAGCTGAACGTAAGCTAAATCCCGACGCAGAGCTGAAAGTAAGCTAAATCCCGACGCAGAGCTGAAAGTAAGCTAAATCCCGACGCAGAGCCCAACGCACGTCCCGACGCAGAGCCCAACGCACGTCCCGACGCAGAGCCCAACGCACGTCCCGACGCAGAGCCCAACGCACGTCCCGACGCAGAGCTGAAAGTAAGCTAAATCCCGACGCAGAGCTGAAAGTAAGCTAAATCCCGACGCAGAGCTGAAAGTAAGCTAAATCCCGACGCAGAGCTGAAAGTAAGCTAAATCCCGACGCAGAGCTGAAAGTAAGCTAACTACAGACGCAGAGCCCAACGCACGTCCCGACGCAGAGCCCAACGCACGTCCCGACGCAGAGCCCAACGCACGTCCCGACGCAGAGCCCAACGCACGTCCCGACGCAGAGCCCAACGCACGTCCCGACGCAGAGCCCAACGCACGTCCCGACGCAGAGCCCAACGCACGTCCCGACGCAGAGCTGAAAGTAAGCTAAATCCCGACGCAGAGCTGAAAGTAAGCTAAATCCCGACGCAGAGCTGAAAGTAAGCTAACTACAGACGCAGAGCCCAACGCACGTCCCGACGCAGAGCCCAACGCACGTCCCGACGCAGAGCCCAACGCACGTCCCGACGCAGAGCCCAACGCACGTCCCGACGCAGAGCCCAACGCACGTCCCGACGCAGAGCCCAACGCACGTCCCGACGCAGAGCCCAACGCACGTCCCGACGCAGAGCCCAACGCACGTCCCGACGCAGAGCCCAACGCACGTCCCGACGCAGAGCCCAACGCACGTCCCGACGCAGAGCTGAAAGTAAGCTAAATCCCGACGCAGAGCTGAAAGTAAGCTAAATCCCGACGCAGAGCTGAAAGTAAGCTAAATCCCGACGCAGAGCTGAAAGTAAGCTAAATCCCGACGCAGAGCCCAACGCACGTCCCGACGCAGAGCCCAACGCACGTCCCGACGCAGAGCCCAACGCACGTCCCGACGCAGAGCCCAACGCACGTCCCGACGCAGAGCTGAAAGTAAGCTAAATCCCGACGCAGAGCTGAAAGTAAGCTAACTACAGACGCAGAGCCCAACGCACGTCCCGACGCAGAGCCCAACGCACGTCCCGACGCAGAGCCCAACGCACGTCCCGACGCAGAGCCCAACGCACGTCCCGACGCAGAGCCCAACGCACGTCCCGACGCAGAGCCCAACGCACGTCCCGACGCAGAGCTGAAAGTAAGCTAAATCCCGACGCAGAGCTGAACGTAAGCTAAATCCCGACGCAGAGCTGAACGTAAGCTAAATCCCGACGCAGAGCTGAACGTAAGCTAAATCCCGACGCAGAGCTGAAAGTAAGCTAAATCCCGACGCAGAGCTGAAAGTAAGCTAAATCCCGACGCAGAGCTGAAAGTAAGCTAAATCCCGACGCAGAGCTGAAAGTAAGCTAAATCCCGACGCAGAGCCCAACGCACGTCCCGACGCAGAGCCCAACGCACGTCCCGACGCAGAGCCCAACGCACGTCCCGACGCAGAGCCCAACGCACGTCCCGACGCAGAGCCCAACGCACGTCCCGACGCAGAGCCCAACGCACGTCCCGACGCAGAGCCGAAAGTAAGCTAAATCCCGACGCAGAGCCGAAAGTAAGCTAAATCCCGACGCAGAGCCGAAAGTAAGCTAAATCCCGACGCAGAGCCCAACGCACGTCCCGACGCAGAGCCCAACGCACGTCCCGACGCAGAGCCCAACGCACGTCCCGACGCAGAGCCCAACGCACGTCCCGACGCAGAGCCCAACGCACGTCCCGACGCAGAGCCCAACGCACGTCCCGACGCAGAGCCCAACGCACGTCCCGACGCAGAGCCCAACGCACGTCCCGACGCAGAGCTGAAAGTAAGCTAAATCCCGACGCAGAGCTGAAAGTAAGCTAAATCCCGACGCAGAGCTGAAAGTAAGCTAAATCCCGACGCAGAGCTGAAAGTAAGCTAACTACAGACGCAGAGCCCAACGCACGTCCCGACGCAGAGCCCAACGCACGTCCCGACGCAGAGCCCAACGCACGTCCCGACGCAGAGCCCAACGCACGTCCCGACGCAGAGCCCAACGCACGTCCCGACGCAGAGCCCAACGCACGTCCCGACGCAGAGCCCAACGCACGTCCCGACGCAGAGCTGAAAGTAAGCTAAATCCCGACGCAGAGCTGAAAGTAAGCTAAATCCCGACGCAGAGCTGAAAGTAAGCTAAATCCCGACGCAGAGCTGAAAGTAAGCTAAATCCCGACGCAGAGCTGAAAGTAAGCTAAATCCCGACGCAGAGCTGAAAGTAAGCTAAATCCCGACGCAGAGCTGAAAGTAAGCTAAATCCCGACGCAGAGCTGAAAGTAAGCTAAATCCCGACGCAGAGCCCAACGCACGTCCCGACGCAGAGCCCAACGCACGTCCCGACGCAGAGCCCAACGCACGTCCCGACGCAGAGCCCAACGCACGTCCCGACGCAGAGCCGAAACTAAGCTAAATCCCGACGCAGAGCCGAAACTAAGCTAAATCCCGACGCAGAGCCGAAACTAAGCTAAATCCCGACGCAGAGCCGAAACTAAGCTAAATCCCGACGCAGAGCCGAAACTAAGCTAAATCCCGACGCAGAGCCGAAACTAAGCTAAATCCCGACGCAGAGCCGAAACTAAGCTAAATCCCGACGCAGAGCCGAAACTAAGCTAAATCCCGACGCAGAGCCGAAACTAAGCTAAATCCCGACGCAGAGCCGAAACTAAGCTAAATCCCGACGCAGAGCCCAACGCACGTCCCGACGCAGAGCCCAACGCACGTCCCGACGCAGAGCCCAACGCACGTCCCGACGCAGAGCTGAAAGTAAGCTAAATCCCGACGCAGAGCCCAACGCACGTCCCGACGCAGAGCCCAACGCACGTCCCGACGCAGAGCCCAACGCACGTCCCGACGCAGAGCCCAACGCACGTCCCGACGCAGAGCCCAACGCACGTCCCGACGCAGAGCCCAACGCACGTCCCGACGCAGAGCCCAACGCACGTCCCGACGCAGAGCCCAACGCACGTCCCGACGCAGAGCCCAACGCACGTCCCGACGCAGAGCTGAAAGTAAGCTAAATCCCGACGTAGAGCTGAAAGTAAGCTAAATCCCGACGCAGAGCCCAACGCACGTCCCGACGCAGAGCCCAACGCACGTCCCGACGCAGAGCCCAACGCACGTCCCGACGCAGAGCCCAACGCACGTCCCGACGCAGAGCTGAAAGTAAGCTAAATCCCGACGCAGAGCTGAAAGTAAGCTAACTACAGACGCAGAGCCCAACGCACGTCCCGACGCAGAGCCCAACGCACGTCCCGACGCAGAGCCCAACGCACGTCCCGACGCAGAGCCCAACGCACGTCCCGACGCAGAGCCCAACGCACGTCCCGACGCAGAGCCCAACGCACGTCCCGACGCAGAGCCCAACGCACGTCCCGACGCAGAGCTGAAAGTAAGCTAAATCCCGACGCAGAGCTGAAAGTAAGCTAACTACAGACGCAGAGCCCAACGCACGTCCCGACGCAGAGCCCAACGCACGTCCCGACGCAGAGCCCAACGCACGTCCCGACGCAGAGCCCAACGCACGTCCCGACGCAGAGCCCAACGCACGTCCCGACGCAGAGCTGAAAGTAAGCTAAATCCCGACGCAGAGCTGAAAGTAAGCTAAATCCCGACGCAGAGCTGAAAGTAAGCTAAATCCCGACGCAGAGCTGAAAGTAAGCTAAATCCCGACGCAGAGCTGAAAGTAAGCTAAATCCCGACGCAGAGCTGAAAGTAAGCTAAATCCCGACGCAGAGCTGAAAGTAAGCTAAATCCCGACGCAGAGCTGAAAGTAAGCTAAATCCCGACGCAGAGCTGAAAGTAAGCTAAATCCCGACGCAGAGCCCAACGCACGTCCCGACGCAGAGCCCAACGCACGTCCCGACGCAGAGCCCAACGCACGTCCCGACGCAGAGCCGAAAGTAAGCTAAATCCCGACGCAGAGCCGAAAGTAAGCTAAATCCCGACGCAGAGCCGAAAGTAAGCTAAATCCCGACGCAGAGCCGAAAGTAAGCTAAATCCCGACGCAGAGCCGAAAGTAAGCTAAATCCCGACGCAGAGCCGAAAGTAAGCTAAATCCCGACGCAGAGCCGAAAGTAAGCTAAATCCCGACGCAGAGCCGAAAGTAAGCTAAATCCCGACGCAGAGCCGAAAGTAAGCTAAATCCCGACGCAGAGCCGAAAGTAAGCTAAATCCCGACGCAGAGCCGAAAGTAAGCTAAATCCCGACGCAGAGCCGAAAGTAAGCTAAATCCCGACGCAGAGCCGAAAGTAAGCTAAATCCCGACGCAGAGCCGAAAGTAAGCTAAATCCCGACGCAGAGCCGAAAGTAAGCTAAATCCCGACGCAGAGCCGAAAGTAAGCTAAATCCCGACGCAGAGCCCAACGCACGTCCCGACGCAGAGCCGAAACTAAGCTAAATCCCGACGCAGAGCCGAAACTAAGCTAAATCCCGACGCAGAGCCGAAACTAAGCTAAATCCCGACGCAGAGCCGAAACTAAGCTAAATCCCGACGCAGAGCCGAAACTAAGCTAAATCCCGACGCAGAGCCGAAACTAAGCTAAATCCCGACGCAGAGCCGAAACTAAGCTAAATCCCGACGCAGAGCCGAAACTAAGCTAAATCCCGACGCAGAGCCGAAACTAAGCTAAATCCCGACGCAGAGCCGAAACTAAGCTAAATCCCGACGCAGAGCCGAAACTAAGCTAAATCCCGACGCAGAGCCGAAACTAAGCTAAATCCCGACGCAGAGCCGAAACTAAGCTAAATCCCGACGCAGAGCCGAAACTAAGCTAAATCCCGACCCAGAGCCGAAACTAAGCTAAATCCCGACCCAGAGCCGAAACTAAGCTAAATCCCGACCCAGAGCCGAAACTAAGCTAAATCCCGACCCAGAGCCGAAACTAAGCTAAATCCCGACCCAGAGCCGAAACTAAGCTAAATCCCGACCCAGAGCCGAAACTAAGCTAAATCCCGACCCAGAGCCGAAACTAAGCTAAATCCCGACCCAGAGCCGAAACTAAGCTAAATCCCGACCCAGAGCCGAAACTAAGCTAAATCCCGACCCAGAGCCGAAACTAAGCTAAATCCCGACCCAGAGCCGATACTAAGCTAAATCCCGACCCAGAGCCGAAACTAAGCTAAATCCCGACCCAGAGCCGAAACTAAGCTAAATCCCGACGCAGAGCCGAAACTAAGCTAAATCCCGACGCAGAGCCGAAACTAAGCTAAATCCCGACGCAGAGCCGAAACTAAGCTAAATCCCGACGCAGAGCCCAACGCACGTCCCGACGCAGAGCCCAACGCACGTCCCGACGCAGAGCCCAACGCACGTCCCGACGCAGAGCCCAACGCACGTCCCGACGCAGAGCCCAACGCACGTCCCGACGCAGAGCCCAACGCACGTCCCGACGCAGAGCCCAACGCACGTCCCGACGCAGAGCTGAAAGTAAGCTAAATCCCGACGTAGAGCCCAACGCACGTCCCGACGCAGAGCCCAACGCACGTCCCGACGCAGAGCCCAACGCACGTCCCGACGCAGAGCCCAACGCACGTCCCGACGCAGAGCTGAAAGTAAGCTAAATCCCGACGTAGAGCCCAACGCACGTCCCGACGCAGAGCCCAACGCACGTCCCGACGCAGAGCCCAACGCACGTCCCGACGCAGAGCTGAAAGTAAGCTAAATCCCGACGCAGAGCCCAACGGACGTCCCGACGTAGAGCTGAAAGTAAGCTAAATCCCGACGCAGAGCCCAACGCACGTCCCGACGTAGAGCCCAACGCACGTCCCGACGTAGAGCCCAACGCACGTCCCGACGTAGAGCCCAACGCACGTCCCGACGTAGAGCCCAGCGCACGTCCCGACGTAGAGCTGAAAGTAAGCTAAATCCCGACGCAGAGCCCAACGCACGTCCCGACGCAGAGCCCAACGCACGTCCCGACGTAGAGCCCAACGCACGTCCCGACGCAGAGCCCAACGCACGTCCCGACGTAGAGCCCAACGCACGTCCCGACGTAGAGCCCAACGCACGTCCCGACGTAGAGCCCAACGCACGTCCCGACGTAGAGCTGAAAGTAAGCTAAATCCCGACGCAGAGCCCAACGCACGTCCCGACGTAGAGCTGAAAGTAAGCTAAATCCCGACGCAGAGCCCAACGCACGTCCCGACGTAGAGCTGAAAGTAAGCTAAATCCCGACGCAGAGCCCAACGCACGTCCCGAAGTAGAGCTGAAAGTAA
The DNA here is from genome assembly GCF_034619465.1 of Leptosomus discolor. NCBI lineage: Eukaryota > Metazoa > Chordata > Aves > Leptosomiformes > Leptosomidae > Leptosomus > Leptosomus discolor. The sequence goes on from NC_141405.1 coordinate 9,889,071, forward strand.
GCTAAATCCCGACGTAGAGCCCAACGCACGTCCCGACGCAGAGCCCAACGCACGTCCCGACGCAGAGCCCAACGCACGTCCCGACGCAGAGCCCAACGCACGTCCCGACGCAGAGCCCAACGCACGTCCCGACGCAGAGCCCAACGCACGTCCCGACGCAGAGCCCAACGCACGTCCCGACGCAGAGCCCAACGCACGTCCCGACGTAGAGCTGAAAGTAAGCTAAATCCCGACGCAGAGCCCAACGCACGTCCCGACGCAGAGCCCAACGCACGTCCCGACGCAGAGCCCAACGCACGTCCCGACGCAGAGCCCAACGCACGTCCCGACGCAGAGCCCAACGCACGTCCCGACGTAGAGCCCAACGCACGTCCCGACGAAGAGCCCAACGCACGTCCCGACGAAGAGCCCAACGCACGTCCCGACGTAGAGCTGAAAGTAAGCTAAATCCCGACGCAGAGCCCAACGCACGTCCCGAAGTAGAGCTGAAAGTAAGCTAAATCCCGACGTAGAGCCCAACGCACGTCCCGAAGTAGAGCTGAAAGTAAGCTAAATCCCGACGCAGAGCCCAACGCACGTCCCGACGCAGAGCCCAACGCACGTCCCGACGCAGAGCCCAACGCACGTCCCGACGCAGAGCCCAACGCACGTCCCGACGCAGAGCCCAACGCACGTCCCGACGCAGAGCCCAACGCACGTCCCGACGCAGAGCCCAACGCACGTCCCGACGCAGAGCTGAAAGTAAGCTAAATCCCGACGCAGAGCTGAAAGTAAGCTAAATCCCGACGCAGAGCTGAAAGTAAGCTAAATCCCGACGCAGAGCTGAAAGTAAGCTAAATCCCGACGCAGAGCTGAAAGTAAGCTAAATCCCGACGCAGAGCTGAAAGTAAGCTAAATCCCGACGTAGAGCTGAAAGTAAGCTAAATCCCGACGTAGAGCCCAACGCACGTCCCGACGTAGAGCCCAACGCACGTCCCGACGTAGAGCCCAACGCACGTCCCGACGTAGAGCCCAACGCACGTCCCGACGTAGAGCCCAACGCACGTCCCGACGTAGAGCCCAACGCACGTCCCGACGTAGAGCCCAACGCACGTCCCGACGTAGAGCCCAACGCACGTCCCGACGTAGAGCCCAACGCACGTCCCGACGTAGAGCTGAAAGTAAGCTAAATCCCGACGCAGAGCCCAACGCACGTCCCGACGTAGAGCTGAAAGTAAGCTAAATCCCGACGCAGAGCCCAACGCACGTCCCGACGTAGAGCTGAAAGTAAGCTAAATCCCGACGCAGAGCCCAACGCACGTCCCGACGCAGAGCCCAACGCACGTCCCGACGCAGAGCCCAACGCACGTCCCGACGCAGAGCCCAACGCACGTCCCGACGCAGAGCCCAACGCACGTCCCGACGCAGAGCCCAACGCACGTCCCGACGCAGAGCCCAACGCACGTCCCGACGCAGAGCCCAACGCACGTCCCGACGCAGAGCTGAAAGGAAGCTAAATCCCGACGCAGAGCTGAAAGGAAGCTAAATCCCGACGCAGAGCTGAAAGGAAGCTAAATCCCGACGCAGAGCTGAAAGGAAGCTAAATCCCGACGCAGAGCTGAAAGGAAGCTAAATCCCGACGCAGAGCTGAAAGGAAGCTAAATCCCGACGCAGAGCTGAAAGGAAGCTAAATCCCGACGTAGAGCCCAACGCACGTCCCGACGTAGAGCCCAACGCACGTCCCGACGTAGAGCCCAACGCACGTCCCGACGTAGAGCCCAACGCACGTCCCGACGTAGAGCCCAACGCACGTCCCGACGCAGAGCCCAACGCACGTCCCGACGTAGAGCTGAAAGTAAGCTAAATCCCGACGCAGAGCCCAACGCACGTCCCGACGTAGAGCTGAAAGTAAGCTAAATCCCGACGCAGAGCCCAACGCACGTCCCGACGTAGAGCTGAAAGTAAGCTAAATCCCGACGCAGAGCCCAACGCACGTCCCGACGTAGAGCTGAAAGTAAGCTAAATCCCGACGCAGAGCCCAACGCACGTCCCGACGCAGAGCCCAACGCACGTCCCGACGCAGAGCCCAACGCACGTCCCGACGCAGAGCCCAACGCACGTCCCGACGCAGAGCCCAACGCACGTCCCGACGCAGAGCCCAACGCACGTCCCGACGCAGAGCTGAAAGGAAGCTAAATCCCGACGCAGAGCTGAAAGGAAGCTAAATCCCGACGCAGAGCTGAAAGGAAGCTAAATCCCGACGCAGAGCTGAAAGGAAGCTAAATCCCGACGCAGAGCTGAAAGGAAGCTAAATCCCGACGCAGAGCTGAAAGGAAGCTAAATCCCGACGCAGAGCTGAAAGGAAGCTAAATCCCGACGTAGAGCCCAACGCACGTCCCGACGTAGAGCCCAACGCACGTCCCGACGTAGAGCCCAACGCACGTCCCGACGTAGAGCCCAACGCACGTCCCGACGTAGAGCCCAACGCACGTCCCGACGCAGAGCTGAAAGGAAGCTAAATCCCGACGTAGAGCCCAACGCACGTCCCGACGTAGAGCCCAACGCACGTCCCGACGTAGAGCTGAAAGTAAGCTAAATCCCGACGCAGAGCCCAACGCACGTCCCGACGTAGAGCTGAAAGTAAGCTAAATCCCGACGCAGAGCCCAACGCACGTCCCGACGTAGAGCTGAAAGTAAGCTAAATCCCGACGCAGAGCCCAACGCACGTCCCGACGTAGAGCTGAAAGTAAGCTAAATCCCGACGCAGAGCCCAACGCACGTCCCGACGTAGAGCTGAAAGTAAGCTAAATCCCGACGCAGAGCCCAACGCACGTCCCGACGCAGAGCCCAACGCACGTCCCGACGCAGAGCCCAACGCACGTCCCGACGCAGAGCCCAACGCACGTCCCGACGCAGAGCCCAACGCACGTCCCGACGCAGAGCCCAACGCACGTCCCGACGCAGAGCCCAACGCACGTCCCGACGCAGAGCCCAACGCACGTCCCGACGCAGAGCCCAACGCACGTCCCGACGCAGAGCCCAACGCACGTCCCGACGCAGAGCTGAAAGGAAGCTAAATCCCGACGCAGAGCTGAAAGGAAGCTAAATCCCGACGTAGAGCCCAACGCACGTCCCGACGTAGAGCCCAACGCACGTCCCGACGTAGAGCCCAACGCACGTCCCGACGTAGAGCTGAAAGTAAGCTAAATCCCGACGTAGAGCCCAACGCACGTCCCGACGTAGAGCCCAACGCACGTCCCGACGTAGAGCCCAACGCACGTCCCGACGTAGAGCCCAACGCACGTCCCGACGTAGAGCCCAACGCACGTCCCGACGTAGAGCCCAACGCACGTCCCGACGTAGAGCTGAAAGTAAGCTAAATCCCGACGTAGAGCTAAATCCCGACGCAGAGCCCAACGCACGTCCCGACGCAGAGCCCAACGCACGTCCCGACGCAGAGCCCAACGCACGTCCCGACGCAGAGCTGAAAGTAAGCTAAATCCCGACGCAGAGCCCAACGCACGTCCCGACGCAGAGCTGAAAGTAAGCTAAATCCCGACGCAGAGCCCAACGCACGTCCCGACGCAGAGCTGAAAGTAAGCTAAATCCCGACGCAGAGGCCAACGCACGTCCCCACGTAGAGCTGAAAGTAAGCTAAATCCCGACGCAGAGCTGAAAGTAAGCTAAATCCCGACGCAGAGCTGAAAGTAAGCTAAATCCCGACGCAGAGCTGAAAGTAAGCTAAATCCCGACGCAGAGCTGAAAGTAAGCTAAATCCCGACGCAGAGCCCAACGCACGTCCCGACGCAGAGCCCAACGCGCGTCCCGACGCAGAGCCCAACGCGCGTCCCGACGCAGAGCCCAACGCGCGTCCCGACGCAGAGCCCAACGCGCGTCCCGACGCAGAGCCCAACGCGCGTCCCGACGCAGAGCCCAACGCGCGTCCCGACGCAGAGCCCAACGCGCGTCCCGACGTAGAGCTGAAAGTAAGCTAAATCCCGACGCAGAGCCCAACGCACGTCCCGACGCAGAGCCCAACGCGCGTCCCGACGCAGAGCCCAACGCGCGTCCCGACGCAGAGCCCAACGCGCGTCCCGACGCAGAGCCCAACGCACGTCCCGACGTAGAGCTGAAAGTAAGCTAAATCCCGACGCAGAGCCCAACGCACGTCCCGACGCAGAGCCCAACGCACGTCCCGACGCAGAGCCCAACGCACGTCCCGACGCAGAGCCCAACGCACGTCCCGACGCAGAGCCCAACGCACGTCCCGACGCAGAGCCCAACGCACGTCCCGACGTAGAGCTGAAAGTAAGCTAAATCCCGACGCAGAGCCCAACGCACGTCCCGACGCAGAGCTGAAACTAAGCTAAATCCCGACGCAGAGCTGAAACTAAGCTAAATCCCGACGCAGAGCTGAAACTAAGCTAAATCCCGACGCAGAGCTGAAACTAAGCTAAATCCCGACGCAGAGCTGAAACTAAGCTAAATCCCGACGCAGAGCTGAAACTAAGCTAAATCCCGACGCAGAGCTGAAACTAAGCTAAATCCCGACGCAGAGCCCAACGCACGTCCCGACGCAGAGCCCAACGCACGTCCCGACGCAGAGCCCAACGCACGTCCCGACGCAGAGCCCAACGCACGTCCCGACGCAGAGCCCAACGCACGTCCCGACGCAGAGCCCAACGCACGTCCCGACGCAGAGCCCAACGCACGTCCCGACGCAGAGCCCAACGCACGTCCCGACGCAGAGCCCAACGCACGTCCCGACGCAGAGCCCAACGCACGTCCCGACGCAGAGCCCAACGCACGTCCCGACGCAGAGCCCAACGCACGTCCCGACGCAGAGCCCAACGCACGTCCCGACGCAGAGCCCAACGCACGTCCCGACGCAGAGCCCAACGCACGTCCCGACGCAGAGCCCAACGCACGTCCCGACGCAGAGCTGAAAGTAAGCTAAATCCCGACGCAGAGCCCAACGCACGTCCCGACGCAGAGCCCAACGCACGTCCCGACGCAGAGCCCAACGCACGTCCCGACGCAGAGCCCAACGCACGTCCCGACGCAGAGCCCAACGCACGTCCCGACGCAGAGCCCAACGCACGTCCCGACGCAGAGCCCAACGCACGTCCCGACGCAGAGCCCAACGCACGTCCCGACGCAGAGCCCAACGCACGTCCCGACGCAGAGCCCAACGCACGTCCCGACGCAGAGCCCAACGCACGTCCCGACGCAGAGCCCAACGCACGTCCCGACGCAGAGCCCAACGCACGTCCCGACGCAGAGCCCAACGCACGTCCCGACGCAGAGCCCAACGCACGTCCCGACGCAGAGCCCAACGCACGTCCCGACGCAGAGCCCAACGCACGTCCCGACGCAGAGCCCAACGCACGTCCCGACGCAGAGCCCAACGCACGTCCCGACGCAGAGCTGAAAGTAAGCTAAATCCCGACGCAGAGCCCAACGCACGTCCCGACGCAGAGCCCAACGCACGTCCCGACGCAGAGCCCAACGCACGTCCCGACGCAGAGCCCAACGCACGTCCCGACGCAGAGCCCAACGCACGTCCCGACGCAGAGCCCAACGCACGTCCCGACGCAGAGCCCAACGCACGTCCCGACGCAGAGCCCAACGCACGTCCCGACGCAGAGCCCAACGCACGTCCCGACGCAGAGCCCAACGCACGTCCCGACGCAGAGCCCAACGCACGTCCCGACGCAGAGCCCAACGCACGTCCCGACGCAGAGCCCAACGCACGTCCCGACGCAGAGCTGAAAGTAAGCTAAATCCCAACGCAGAGCCCAACGCACGTCCCGACGCAGAGCCCAACGCACGTCCCGACGCAGAGCCCAACGCACGTCCCGACGCAGAGCCCAACGCACGTCCCGACGTAGAGCTGAAAGTAAGCTAAATCCCGAAACAGAGCCCAACGCACGTCCCGACGTAGAGCTGAAAGTAAGCTAAATCCCGACGCAGAGCCCAACGCACGTCCCGACGCAGAGCCCAACGCACGTCCCGACGCAGAGCCCAACGCAAGTCCCGACGCAGAGCCCAACGCACGTCCCGACGCAGAGCCCAACGCACGTCCCGACGCAGAGCCCAACGCACGTCCCGACGCAGAGCCCAACGCACGTCCCGACGCAGAGCCCAACGCACGTCCCGACGCAGAGCCCAACGCACGTCCCGACGCAGAGCCCAACGCACGTCCCGACGCAGAGCCCAACGCACGTCCCGACGCAGAGCTGAAAGTAAGCTAAATCCCGACGCAGAGCCCAACGCACGTCCCGACGCAGAGCCCAACGCACGTCCCGACGCAGAGCCCAACGCACGTCCCGACGCAGAGCCCAACGCACGTCCCGACGTAGAGCCCAACGCACGTCCCGACGTAGAGCTGAAAGTAAGCTAAATCCCGACGCAGAGCCCAACGCACGTCCCGACGCAGAGCCCAACGCACGTCCCGACGCAGAGCCCAACGCACGTCCCGACGCAGAGCCCAACGCACGTCCCGACGCAGAGCCCAACGCACGTCCCGACGCAGAGCCCAACGCACGTCCCGACGTAGAGCTGAAAGTAAGCTAAATCCCGACGCAGAGCCCAACGCACGTCCCGACGTAGAGCTGAAAGTAAGCTAAATCCCGACGCAGAGCCCAACGCACGTCCCGACGTAGAGCTGAAAGTAAGCTAAATCCCGACGCAGAGCCCAACGCACGTCCCGACGCAGAGCCCAACGCACGTCCCGACGCAGAGCCCAACGCACGTCCCGACGCAGAGCCCAACGCACGTCCCGACGCAGAGCCCAACGCACGTCCCGACGCAGAGCCCAACGCACGTCCCGACGTAGAGCTGAAAGTAAGCTAAATCCCGACGCAGAGCCCAACGCACGTCCCGACGTAGAGCTGAAAGTAAGCTAAATCCCGACGCAGAGCCCAACGCACGTCCCGTCGTAGAGCTGAAACTAAGCTAAATCCCGACGCAGAGCTGAAACTAAGCTAAATCCCGACGCAGAGCTGAAACTAAGCTAAATCCCGACGCAGAGCTGAAACTAAGCTAAATCCCGACGCAGAGCTGAAACTAAGCTAAATCCCGACGCAGAGCTGAAACTAAGCTAAATCCCGACGCAGAGCTGAAACTAAGCTAAATCCCGACGCAGAGCTGAAACTAAGCTAAATCCCGACGCAGAGCCCAACGCACGTCCCGACGCAGAGCCCAACGCACGTCCCGACGCAGAGCCCAACGCACGTCCCGACGCATAGCTGAAAGTAAGCTAAATCCCGACGCAGAGCCCAACGCACGTCCCGTCGTAGAGCTGAAACTAAGCTAAATCCCGACGCAGAGCTGAAACTAAGCTAAATCCCGACGCAGAGCTGAAACTAAGCTAAATCCCGACGCAGAGCTGAAACTAAGCTAAATCCCGACGCAGAGCTGAAACTAAGCTAAATCCCGACGCAGAGCTGAAACTAAGCTAAATCCCGACGCAGAGCTGAAACTAAGCTAAATCCCGACGCAGAGCTGAAACTAAGCTAAATCCCGACGCAGAGCTGAAACTAAGCTAAATCCCGACGCAGAGCTGAAACTAAGCTAAATCCCGACGCAGAGCTGAAACTAAGCTAAATCCCGACGCAGAGCTGAAACTAAGCTAAATCCCGACGCAGAGCTGAAACTAAGCTAAATCCCGACGCAGAGCTGAAACTAAGCTAAATCCCGACGCAGAGCTGAAACTAAGCTAAATCCCGACGCAGAGCTGAAACTAAGCTAAATCCCGACGCAGAGCCCAACGCACGTCCCGACGCAGAGCCCAACGCACGTCCCGACGCAGAGCCCAACGCACGTCCCGACGCAGAGCCCAACGCACGTCCCGACGCAGAGCCCAACGCACGTCCCGACGCAGAGCCCAACGCACGTCCCGACGCAGAGCTGAAAGTAAGCTAAATCCCGACGCAGAGCCCAACGCACGTCCCGACGCAGAGCCCAACGCACGTCCCGACGCAGAGCCCAACGCACGTCCCGACGCAGAGCCCAACGCACGTCCCGACGCAGAGCCCAACGCACGTCCCGACGCAGAGCCCAACGCACGTCCCGACGCAGAGCCCAACGCACGTCCCGACGCAGAGCCCAACGCACGTCCCGACGCAGAGCCCAACGCACGTCCCGACGCAGAGCCCAACGCACGTCCCGACGCAGAGCCCAACGCACGTCCCGACGCAGAGCCCAACGCACGTCCCGACGCAGAGCCCAACGCACGTCCCGACGCAGAGCTCAAAGTAAGCTAAATCCCGACGCAGAGCCCAACGCACGTCCCGACGCAGAGCTCAAAGTAAGCTAAATCCCGACGCAGAGCCCAACGCACGTCCCGACGCAGAGCTCAAAGTAAGCTAAATCCCGACGCAGAGCCCAACGCACGTCCCGACGCAGAGCCCAACGCACGTCCCGACGCAGAGCCCAACGCACGTCCCGACGCAGAGCCCAACGCACGTCCCGACGCAGAGCCCAACGCACGTCCCGACGCAGAGCCCAACGCACGTCCCGACGCAGAGCCCAACGCACGTCCCGACGCAGAGCCCAACGCACGTCCCGACGCAGAGCCCAACGCACGTCCCGACGTAGAGCTGAAAGTAAGCTAAATCCCGACGCAGAGCCCAACGCACGTCCCGACGTAGAGCTGAAAGTAAGCTAAATCCCGACGAAGAGCCCAACGCACGTCCCGACGTAGAGCTGAAAGTAAGCTAAATCCCGACGCAGAGCCCAACGCACGTCCCGACGTAGAGCTGAAAGTAAGCTAAATCCCGACGCAGAGCCCAACGCACGTCCCGACGTAGAGCTGAAAGTAAGCTAAATCCCGACGCAGAGCTGAAAGTAAGCTAACTACAGACGCAGAGCCCAACGCACGTCCCGACGCAGAGCCCAACGCACGTCCCGACGCAGAGCCCAACGCACGTCCCGACGCAGAGCCCAACGCACGTCCCGACGCAGAGCTGAAAGTAAGCTAAATCCCGACGCAGAGCTGAAAGTAAGCTAAATCCCGACGCAGAGCTGAAAGTAAGCTAACTACAGACGCAGAGCCCAACGCACGTCCCGACGCAGAGCCCAACGCACGTCCCGACGCAGAGCCCAACGCACGTCCCGACGCAGAGCCCAACGCACGTCCCGACGCAGAGCTGAAAGTAAGCTAAATCCCGACGCAGAGCCCAACGCACGTCCCGACGTAGAGCTGAAAGTAAGCTAAATCCCGACGCAGAGCCCAACGCACGTCCCGACGTAGAGCTGAAAGTAAGCTAAATCCCGACGCAGAGCCCAACGCACGTCCCGACGCAGAGCCCAACGCACGTCCCGACGCAGAGCCCAACGCACGTCCCGACATAGAGCTGAAAATAAGCTAAATCCCGACGCAGAGCCCAACGCACGTCCCGACGCAGAGCCCAACGCACGTCCCGACGCAGAGCCCAACGCACGTCCCGACGCAGAGCCCAACGCACGTCCCGACGCAGAGCCCAACGCACGTCCCGACGCAGAGCCCAACGCACGTCCCGACGCAGAGCCCAACGCAAGCTAAATCCCGACGCAGAGCTCAAAGTAAGCTAAATCCCGACGCAGAGCCCAACGCACGTCCCGACGCAGAGCTCAAAGTAAGCTAAATCCCGACGCAGAGCCCAACGCACGTCCCGACGCAGAGCTCAAAGTAAGCTAAATCCCGACGCAGAGCTGAAAGTAAGCTAAATCCCGACGCAGAGCTCAAAGTAAGCTAAATCCCGACGCAGAGCTGAAAGTAAGCTAAATCCCGACGCAGAGCTGAAAGTAAGCTAAATCCCGACGCAGAGCTGAAAGTAAGCTAAATCCCGACGCAGAGCTGAAAGTAAGCTAAATCCCGACGCAGAGCCCAACGCACGTCCCGACGCAGAGCCCAACGCACGTCCCGACGCAGAGCCCAACGCACGTCCCGACGCAGAGCCCAACGCACGTCCCGACGCAGAGCCCAACGCACGTCCCGACGCAGAGCCCAACGCACGTCCCGACGCAGAGCCCAACGCACGTCCCGACGCAGAGCCCAACGCACGTCCCGACGCAGAGCTGAAAGTAAGCTAAATCCCGACGCAGAGGCCAACGCACGTCCCGACGCAGAGCTGAAACTAAGCTAAATCCCGACGCAGAGCCCAACGCACGTCCCGACGCAGAGCTGAAAGTAAGCTAAATCCCGACGCAGAGGCCAACGCACGTCCCCACGTAGAGCTGAAAGTAAGCTAAATCCCGACGCAGAGCCCAACGCACGTCCCGACGCAGAGCCCAACGCACGTCCCGACGCAGAGCTGAAAGTAAGCTAAATCCCGACGCAGAGCTGAAAGTAAGCTAAATCCCGACGCAGAGCTGAAAGTAAGCTAAATCCCGACGCAGAGCTGAAAGTAAGCTAAATCCCGACGCAGAGCTGAAAGTAAGCTAAATCCCGACGCAGAGCTGAAAGTAAGCTAAATCCCGACGCAGAGCTGAAAGTAAGCTAAATCCCGACGCAGAGCTGAAAGTAAGCTAAATCCCGACGCAGAGCTGAAAGTAAGCTAAATCCCGACGCAGAGCTGAAAGTAAGCTAAATCCCGACGCAGAGCTGAAAGTAAGCTAAATCCCGACGCAGAGCCCAACGCACGTCCCGACGCAGAGCCCAACGCACGTCCCGACGCAGAGCCCAACGCACGTCCCGACGCAGAGCCCAACGCACGTCCCGACGCAGAGGCCAACGCACGTCCCGACGCAGAGCCCAACGCACGTCCCGACGCAGAGCCCAACGCACGTCCCGACGCAGAGCCCAACGCACGTCCCGACGCAGAGCCCAACGCACGTCCCGACGCAGAGCTGAAAGTAAGCTAAATCCCGACGCAGAGGCCAACGCACGTCCCGACGCAGAGCTGAAACTAAGCTAAATCCCGACGCAGAGCCCAACGCACGTCCCGACGCAGAGCTGAAAGTAAGCTAAATCCCGACGCAGAGGCCAACGCACGTCCCCACGTAGAGCTGAAAGTAAGCTAAATCCCGACGCAGAGCCCAACGCACGTCCCCACGTAGAGCTGAAAGTAAGCTAAATCCCGACGCAGAGCCCAACGCACGTCCCGACGCAGAGCCCAACGCACGTCCCGACGCAGAGCTGAAAGTAAGCTAAATCCCGACGCAGAGCTGAAAGTAAGCTAAATCCCGACGCAGAGCTGAAAGTAAGCTAAATCCCGACGCAGAGCTGAAAGTAAGCTAAATCCCGACGCAGAGCTGAAAGTAAGCTAAATCCCGACGCAGAGCTGAAAGTAAGCTAAATCCCGACGCAGAGCTGAAAGTAAGCTAAATCCCGACGCAGAGCCCAACGCACGTCCCGACGCAGAGCCCAACGCACGTCCCGACGCAGAGCCCAACGCACGTCCCGACGCAGAGCCCAACGCACGTCCCGACGCAGAGCCCAACGCACGTCCCGACGCAGAGCCCAACGCACGTCCCGACGCAGAGCCCAACGCACGTCCCGACGCAGAGCCCAACGCACGTCCCGACGCAGAGCCCAACGCACGTCCCGACGCAGAGCCCAACGCACGTCCCGACGCAGAGCCCAACGCACGTCCCGACGCAGAGCTGAAAGTAAGCTAAATCCCGACGTAGAGCTGAAAGTAAGCTAAATCCCGACGTAGAGCTGAAAGTAAGCTAAATCCCGACGCAGAGCCCAACGCACGTCCCGACGCAGAGCTGAAAGTAAGCTAAATCCCGACGCAGAGCTGAAAGTAAGCTAAATCCCGACGCAGAGCTGAAAGTAAGCTAAATCCCGACGCAGAGCTGAAAGTAAGCTAAATCCCGACGCAGAGCTGAAAGTAAGCTAAATCCCGACGCAGAGCTGAAAGTAAGCTAAATCCCGACGCAGAGCTGAAAGTAAGCTAAATCCCGACGCAGAGCTGAAAGTAAGCTAAATCCCGACGCAGAGCTGAAAGTAAGCTAAATCCCGACGCAGAGCTGAAAGTAAGCTAAATCCCGACGCAGAGCTGAAAGTAAGCTAAATCCCGACGCAGAGCCCAACGCACGTCCCGACGCAGAGCCCAACGCACGTCCCGACGCAGAGCCCAACGCACGTCCCGACGCAGAGCCCAACGCACGTCCCGACGCAGAGCCCAACGCACGTCCCGACGCAGAGCCCAACGCACGTCCCGACGCAGAGCCCAACGCACGTCCCGACGCAGAGCCCAACGCACGTCCCGACGCAGAGCTGAAAGTAAGCTAAATCCCGACGCAGAGGCCAACGCACGTTCCGACGCAGAGCTGAAACTAAGCTAAATCCCGACGCAGAGCCCAACGCACGTCCCGACGCAGAGCTGAAAGTAAGCTAAATCCCGACGCAGAGGCCAACGCACGTCCCCACGTAGAGCTGAAAGTAAGCTAAATCCCGACGCAGAGCCCAACGCACGTCCCCACGTAGAGCTGAAAGTAAGCTAAATCCCGACGCAGAGCCCAACGCACGTCCCGACGCAGAGCCCAACGCACGTCCCGACGCAGAGCTGAAAGTAAGCTAAATCCCGACGCAGAGCTGAAAGTAAGCTAAATCCCGACGCAGAGCTGAAAGTAAGCTAAATCCCGACGCAGAGCTGAAAGTAAGCTAAATCCCGACGCAGAGCTGAAAGTAAGCTAAATCCCGACGCAGAGCTGAAAGTAAGCTAAATCCCGACGCAGAGCTGAAAGAAAGCTAAATCCCGACGCAGAGCCCAACGCACGTCCCGACGCAGAGCCCAACGCACGTCCCGACGCAGAGCCCAACGCACGTCCCGACGCAGAGCCCAACGCACGTCCCGACGCAGAGCCCAACGCACGTCCCGACGCAGAGCCCAACGCACGTCCCGACGCAGAGCCCAACGCACGTCCCGACGCAGAGCCCAACGCACGTCCCGACGCAGAGCCCAACGCACGTCCCGACGCAGAGCCCAACGCACGTCCCGACGCAGAGCCCAACGCACGTCCCGACGCAGAGCTCAACGCACGTCCCGACGCAGAGCTGAAAGTAAGCTAAATCCCGACGCAGAGCTGAAAGTAAGCTAAATCCCGACGCAGAGCCCAACGCACGTCCCGACGCAGAGCCCAACGCACGTCCCGACGCAGAGCTGAAAGTAAGCTAAATCCCGACGCAGAGCTGAAAGTAAGCTAAATCCCGACGCAGAGCTGAAAGTAAGCTAAATCCCGACGCAGAGCTGAAAGTAAGCTAAATCCCGACGCAGAGCTGAAAGTAAGCTAAATCCCGACGCAGAGCTGAAAGTAAGCTAAATCCCGACGCAGAGCCCAACGCACGTCCCGACGCAGAGCTGAAAGTAAGCTAAATCCCGACGCAGAGCTGAAAGTAAGCTAAATCCCGACGCAGAGCTGAAAGTAAGCTAAATCCCGACGCAGAGCTGAAAGTAAGCTAAATCCCGACGCAGAGCTGAAAGTAAGCTAAATCCCGACGCAGAGCTGAAAGTAAGCTAAATCCCGACGCAGAGCTGAAAGTAAGCTAAATCCCGACGCAGAGCTGAAAGTAAGCTAAATCCCGACGCAGAGCTGAAAGTAAGCTAAATCCCGACGCAGAGCTGAAAGTAAGCTAAATCCCGACGCAGAGCCCAACGCACGTCCCGACGCAGAGCCCAACGCACGTCCCGACGCAGAGCCCAACGCACGTCCCGACGCAGAGCCCAACGCACGTCCCGACGCAGAGCCCAACGCACGTCCCGACGCAGAGCCCAACGCACGTCCCGACGCAGAGCCCAACGCACGTCCCGACGCAGAGCCCAACGCACGTCCCGACGCAGAGCCCAACGCACGTCCCGACGCAGAGCCCAACGCACGTCCCGACGCAGAGCCCAACGCACGTCCCGACGCAGAGCCCAACGCACGTCCCGACGCAGAGCCCAACGCACGTCCCGACGCAGAGCCCAACGCACGTCCCGACGCAGAGCCCAACGCACGTCCCGACGCAGAGCTCAAAGTAAGCTAAATCCCGACGCAGAGCCCAACGCACGTCCCGACGCAGAGCCCAACGCACGTCCCGACGCAGAGCCCAACGCACGTCCCGACGTAGAGCCCAACGCACGTCCCGACGTAGAGCCCAACGCACGTCCCGACGCAGAGCCCAAAGTAAGCTAAATCCCGACGCAGAGCCCAACGCACGTCCCGACGCAGAGCCCAACGCACGTCCCGACGCAGAGCCCAACGCACGTCCCGACGCAGAGCCCAACGCACGTCCCGACGCAGAGCCCAACGCACGTCCCGACGCAGAGCCCAACGCACGTCCCGACGCAGAGCTGAAAGTAAGCTAAATCCCGACGCAGAGCCCAACGCACGTCCCGACGTAGAGCTGAAAGTAAGCTAAATCCCGACGCAGAGCCCAACGCACGTCCCGACGTAGAGCTGAAAGTAAGCTAAATCCCGACGCAGAGCCCAACGCACGTCCCGACGTAGAGCTGAAAGTAAGCTAAATCCCGACGCAGAGCCCAACGCACGTCCCGACGCAGAGCCCAACGCACGTCCCGACGCAGAGCCCAACGCACGTCCCGACGCAGAGCCCAACGCACGTCCCGACGCAGAGCTGAAAGTAAGCTAAATCCCGACGCAGAGCCCAACGCACGTCCCGACGTAGAGCTGAAAGTAAGCTAAATCCCGACGCAGAGCCCAACGCACGTCCCGACGTAGAGCTGAAAGTAAGCTAAATCCCGACGCAGAGCCCAACGCACGTCCCGACGCAGAGCCCAACGCACGTCCCGACGCAGAGCCCAACGCACGTCCCGACGCAGAGCCCAACGCACGTCCCGACGCAGAGCCCAACGCACGTCCCGACGCAGAGCCCAACGCACGTCCCGACGCAGAGCCCAACGCACGTCCCGACGCAGAGCCCAACGCACGTCCCGACGTAGAGCTGAAAATAAGCTAAATCCCGACGCAGAGCCCAACGCACGTCCCGACGCAGAGCCCAACGCACGTCCCGACGCAGAGCCCAACGCACGTCCCGACGCAGAGCCCAACGCACGTCCCGACGCAGAGCCCAACGCACGTCCCGACGCAGAGCCCAACGCACGTCCCGACGCAGAGCCCAACGCACGTCCCGACGCAGAGCTCAAGTAAGCTAAATCCCGACGCAGAGCCCAACGCACGTCCCGACGCAGAGCTCAAAGTAAGCTAAATCCCCACGCAGAGCCCAACGCACGTCCCGACGCAGAGCTGAAAGTAAGCTAAATCCCGACGCAGAGCCCAACGCACGTCCCGACGCAGAGCTCAAAGTAAGCTAAATCCCGACGCAGAGCCCAACGCACGTCCCGACGCAGAGCTCAAAGTAAGCTAAATCCCGACGCAGAGCCCAACGCACGTCCCGACGCAGAGCTCAAAGTAAGCTAAATCCCGACGCAGAGCCCAACGCACGTCCCGACGCAGAGCTCAAAGTAAGCTAAATCCCGACGCAGAGCTGAAAGTAAGCTAAATCCCGACGCAGAGCTGAAAGTAAGCTAAATCCCGACGCAGAGCTGAAAGTAAGCTAAATCCCGACGCAGAGCTGAAAGTAAGCTAAATCCCGACGCAGAGCTGAAAGTAAGCTAAATCCCGACGCAGAGCTGAAAGTAAGCTAAATCCCGACGCAGAGCTGAAAGTAAGCTAAATCCCGACGCAGAGCTGAAAGTAAGCTAAATCCCGACGCAGAGCCCAACGCATGTCCCGACGCAGAGCCCAACGCACGTCCCGACGCAGAGCCCAACGCACGTCCCGACGCAGAGCCCAACGCACGTCCCGACGCAGAGCCCAACGCACGTCCCGACGCAGAGCCCAACGCACGTCCCGACGCAGAGCCCAACGCACGTCCCGACGCAGAGCTGAAAGTAAGCTAAATCCCGACGCAGAGGCCAACGCACGTCCCGACGCAGAGCTGAAACTAAGCTAAATCCCGACGCAGAGCCCAACGCACGTCCCGACGCAGAGCTGAAACTAAGCTAAATCCCGACGCAGAGCCCAACGCACGTCCCGACGCAGAGCTGAAAGTAAGTTAAATCCCGACGCAGAGCCCAACGCACGTCCCGACGCAGAGCTGAAAGTAAGCTAAATCCCGACGCAGAGGCCAACGCACGTCCCGACGCAGATCTGAAAGTAAGCTAAATCCCGACGCAGAGGCCAACGCACGTCCCGACGCAGAGCCCAACGCACGTCCCGACGCAGAGCCCAACGCACGTCCCGACGCAGAGCCCAACGCACGTCCCGACGTAGAGCTGAAAGTAAGCTAAATCCCGACGCAGAGCCCAACGCACGTCCCGACGTAGAGCTGAAAGTAATCTAAATCCCGACGCAGAGCCCAACGCACGTCCCGACGCAGAGCCCAACGCACGTCCCGACGCAGAGCCCAACGCACGTCCCGACGCAGAGCCCAACGCACGTCCCGACGCAGAGCCCAACGCACGTCCCGACGCAGAGCCCAACGCACGTCCCGACGCAGAGCCCAACGCACGTCCCGACGCAGAGCCCAACGCACGTCCCGACGCAGAGCTGAAAGTAAGCTAAATCCCGACGCAGAGCCCAACGCACGTCCCGACGCAGAGCTGAAAGTAAGCTAAATCCCGACGCAGAGCCCAACGCACGTCCCGACGCAGAGCTGAAAGTAAGCTAAATCCCGACGCAGAGCCCAACGCACGTCCCGACGCAGAGCTGAAAGTAAGCTAAATCCCGACGCAGAGCCCAACGCACGTCCCGACGCAGAGCTGAAAGTAAGCTAAATCCCGACGCAGAGGCCAACGCACGTCCCGACGCAGAGCTGAAAGTAAGCTAAATCCCGACGCAGAGGCCAACGCACGTCCCGACGCAGAGCCCAACGCACGTCCCGACGCAGAGCCCAACGCACGTCCCGACGCAGAGCCCAACGCACGTCCCGACGCAGAGCCCAACGCACGTCCCGACGCAGAGCTGAAAGTAAGCTAAATCCCGACGCAGAGCCCAACGCACGTCCCGACGTAGAGCTGAAAGTAATCTAAATCCCGACGCAGAGCCCAACGCACGTCCCGACGCAGAGCCCAACGCACGTCCCGACGCAGAGCCCAACGCACGTCCCGACGCAGAGCCCAACGCACGTCCCGACGCAGAGCCCAACGCACGTCCCGACGCAGAGCTGAAAGTAAGCTAAATCCCGACGCAGAGCCCAACGCACGTCCCGACGCAGAGCTGAAAGTAAGCTAAATCCCGACGCAGAGCCCAACGCACGTCCCGACGCAGAGCTGAAAGTAAGCTAAATCCCGACGCAGAGCCCAACGCACGTCCCGACGCAGAGCTGAAAGTAAGCTAAATCCCGACGCAGAGGCCAACGCACGTCCCGACGCAGAGCTGAAAGTAAGCTAAATCCCGACGCAGAGGCCAACGCACGTCCCGACGCAGAGCCCAACGCACGTCCCGACGCAGAGCCCAACGCACGTCCCGACGCAGAGCCCAACGCACGTCCCGACGCAGAGCCCAACGCACGTCCCGACGTAGAGCTGAAAGTAAGCTAAATCCCGACGCAGAGCCCAACGCACGTCCCGACGTAGAGCTGAAAGTAAGCTAAATCCCGACGCAGAGCCCAACGCACGTCCCGACGCAGAGCCCAACGCACGTCCCGACGCAGAGCCCAACGCACGTCCCGACGCAGAGCCCAACGCACGTCCCGACGCAGAGCCCAACGCACGTCCCGACGCAGAGCCCAACGCACGTCCCGACGCAGAGCTGAAAGTAAGCTAAATCCCGACGCAGAGCCCAACGCACGTCCCGACGCAGAGCTGAAAGTAAGCTAAATCCCGACGCAGAGCCCAACGCACGTCCCGACGCAGAGCTGAAACTAAGCAAAATCCCGACGCAGAGCTGAAACTAAGCTAAATCCCGACGCAGAGCTGAAACTAAGCTAAATCCCGACGCAGAACTGAAACTAAGCTAAATCCCGACGCAGAGCTGAAAGTAAGCTAAATCCCGACGCAGAGCCCAACGCACGTCCCGACGTAGAGCTGAAAGTAAGCTAAATCCCGACGCAGAGCCCAACGCACGTCCCGACGCAGAGCCCAACGCACGTCCCGACGCAGAGCCCAACGCACGTCCCGACGTAGAGCTGAAAGTAAGCTAAATCCCGACGCAGAGCCCAACGCACGTCCCGACGCAGAGCTGAAAGTAAGCTAAATCCCGACGCAGAGCCCAACGCACGTCCCGACGCAGAGCTGAAACTAAGCTAAATCCCGACGCAGAGCTGAAACTAAGCTAAATGCCGACGCAGAGCTGAAACTAAGCTAAATCCCGACGCAGAGCCCAACGCACGTCCCGACGCAGAGCCCAACGCACGTCCCGACGCAGAGCCCAACGCACGTCCCGACGCAGAGCCCAACGCACGTCCCGACGCAGAGCCCAACGCACGTCCCGACGCAGAGCCCAACGCACGTCCCGACGCAGAGCTGAAAGTAAGCTAAATCCCGACGCAGAGCCCAACGCACGTCCCGACGCAGAGCCCAACGCACGTCCCGACGCAGAGCCCAACGCACGTCCCGACGCAGAGCCCAACGCACGTCCCGACGCAGAGCCCAACGCACGTCCCGACGCAGAGCTCAAAGTAAGCTAAATCCCGACGCAGAGCCCAACGCACGTCCCGACGCAGAGCCCAACGCACGTCCCGACGCAGAGCCCAACGCACGTCCCGACGCAGAGCCCAACGCACGTCCCGACGCAGAGCCCAACGCACGTCCCGACGCAGAGCCCAACGCACGTCCCGACGCAGAGCCCAACGCACGTCCCGACGCAGAGCCCAACGCACGTCCCGACGCAGAGCTGAAAGTAAGCTAAATCCCGACGCAGAGCCCAACGCACGTCCCGACGCAGAGCCCAACGCACGTCCCGACGCAGAGCCCAACGCACGTCCCGACGCAGAGCCCAACGCACGTCCCGACGCAGAGCCCAACGCACGTCCCGACGCAGAGCCCAACGCACGTCCCGACGCAGAGCCCAACGCACGTCCCGACGCAGAGCCCAACGTAAGCTAAATCCCGACGCAGAGCCCAACGCACGTCCCGACGCAGAGCTCAAAGTAAGCTAAATCCCGACGCAGAGCCCAACGCACGTCCCGACGCAGAGCTCAAAGTAAGCTAAATCCCGACGCAGAGCCCAACGCACGTCCCGACGCAGAGCTCAAAGTAAGCTAAATCCCGACGCAGAGCCCAACGCACGTCCCGACGCAGAGCTCAAAGTAAGCTAAATCCCGACGCAGAGCCCAACGCACGTCCCGACGCAGAGCTCAAAGTAAGCTAAATCCCGACGCAGAGCTCAAAGTAAGCTAAATCCCGACGCAGAGCCCAACGCACGTCCCGACGCAGAGCCCAACGCACGTCCCGACGCAGAGCCCAACGCACGTCCCGACGCAGAGCCCAACGCACGTCCCGACGCAGAGCCCAACGCACGTCCCGACGCAGAGCCCAACGCACGTCCCGACGCAGAGCCCAACGCACGTCCCGACGCAGAGCCCAACGCAAGCTAAATCCCGACGCAGAGCTCAAAGTAAGCTAAATCCCGACGCAGAGCTCAAAGTAAGCTAAATCCCGACGCAGAGCCCAACGCACGTCCCGACGCAGAGCCCAACGCACGTCCCGACGCAGAGCCCAACGCACGTCCCGACGCAGAGCCCAACGCACGTCCCGACGCAGAGCCCAACGCACGTCCCGACGCAGAGCCCAACGCACGTCCCGACGCAGAGCCCAACGCACGTCCCGACGCAGAGCTGAAAGTAAGCTACGTCCCGACGCAGAGCCCAACGCACGTCCCGACGCAGAGCTGAAAGTAAGCTACGTCCCGACGCAGAGCCCAACGCACGTCCCGACGCAGAGCTGAAAGTAAGCTAAATCCCGACGCAGAGCCCAACGCACGTCCCGACGCAGAGCTGAAAGTAAGCTAAATCCCGACGCAGAGCCCAACGCACGTCCCGACGCAGAGCTGAAAGTAAGCTAAATCCCGACGCAGAGCCCAACGCACGTCCCGACGCAGAGCTGAAAGTAAGCTAAATCCCGACGCAGAGCCCAACGCACGTCCCGACGCAGAGCCCAACGCACGTCCCGACGCAGAGCCCAACGCACGTCCCGACGCAGAGCCCAACGCACGTCCCGACGCAGAGCCCAACGCACGTCCCGACGCAGAGCCCAACGCACGTCCCGACGCAGAGCCCAACGCACGTCCCGACGCAGAGCCCAACGCACGTCCCGACGCAGAGCCCAACGCACGTCCCGACGCAGAGCCCAACGCACGTCCCGACGCAGAGCCCAACGCACGTCCCGACGCAGAGCCCAACGCACGTCCCGACGCAGAGCCCAACGCACGTCCCGACGCAGAGGCCAACGCACGTCCCGACGCAGAGCTGAAAGTAAGCTAAATCCCGACGCAGAGCCCAACGCACGTCCCGACGCAGAGCTGAAAGTAAGCTAAATCCCGACGCAGAGCCCAACGCACGTCCCGACGCAGAGCTGAAAGTAAGCTAAATCCCGACGCAGAGCCCAACGCACGTCCCGACGCAGAGCCCAACGCACGTCCCGACGCAGAGCCCAACGCACGTCCCGACGCAGAGCCCAACGCACGTCCCGACGCAGAGCCCAACGCACGTCCCGACGCAGAGCCCAACGCACGTCCCGACGCAGAGCCCAACGCACGTCCCGACGCAGAGCCCAACGCACGTCCCGACGCAGAGCCCAACGCACGTCCCGACGCAGAGCCCAACGCACGTCCCGACGCAGAGCTGAAAGTAAGCTAAATCCCGACGCAGAGCCCAACGCACGTCCCGACGCAGAGCCCAACGCACGTCCCGACGCAGAGCCCAACGCACGTCCCGACGCAGAGCCCAACGCACGTCCCGACGCAGAGCCCAACGCACGTCCCGACGCAGAGCCCAACGCACGTCCCGACGCAGAGCCCAACGCACGTCCCGACGCAGAGCTGAAAGTAAGCTAAATCCCGACGCAGAGCCCAACGCACGTCCCGACGCAGAGCTGAAAGTAAGCTAAATCCCGACGCAGAGCCCAACGCACGTCCCGACGCAGAGCTGAAAGTAAGCTAAATCCCGACGCAGAGCCCAACGCACGTCCCCACGTAGAGCTGAAAGTAAGCTAAATCCCGACGCAGAGCCCAACGCACGTCCCGACGCAGAGCCCAACGCACGTCCCGACGCAGAGCCCAACGCACGTCCCGACGCAGAGCCCAACGCACGTCCCGACGCAGAGCCCAACGCACGTCCCGACGCAGAGCTGAAAGTAAGCTAAATCCCGACGCAGAGCTGAAAGTAAGCTAAATCCCGACGCAGAGCTGAAAGTAAGCTAAATCCCGACGCAGAGCTGAAAGTAAGCTAAATCCCGACGCAGAGCTGAAAGTAAGCTAAATCCCGACGCAGAGCCCAACGCACGTCCCGACGCAGAGCCCAACGCACGTCCCGACGCAGAGCTGAAAGTAAGCTAAATCCCGACGCAGAGCCCAACGCACGTCCCGACGCAGAGCTGAAAGTAAGCTAAATCCCGACGCAGAGCCCAACGCACGTCCCCACGTAGAGCTGAAAGTAAGCTAAATCCCGACGCAGAGCCCAACGCACGTCCCGACGCAGAGCCCAACGCACGTCCCGACGCAGAGCTGAAAGTAAGCTAAATCCCGACGCAGAGCCCAACGCACGTCCCCACGTAGAGCTGAAAGTAAGCTAAATCCCGACGCAGAGCCCAACGCACGTCCCGACGCAGAGCCCAACGCACGTCCCGACGCAGAGCTGAAAGTAAGCTAAATCCCGACGCAGAGCCCAACGCACGTCCCCACGTAGAGCTGAAAGTAAGCTAAATCCCGACGCAGAGCCCAACGCACGTCCCGACGCAGAGCCCAACGCACGTCCCGACGCAGAGCTGAAAGTAAGCTAAATCCCGACGCAGAGCTGAAAGTAAGCTAAATCCCGACGCAGAGCTGAAAGTAAGCTAAATCCCGACGCAGAGCTGAAAGTAAGCTAAATCCCGACGCAGAGCTGAAAGTAAGCTAAATCCCGACGCAGAGCTGAAAGTAAGCTAAATCCCGACGCAGAGCTGAAAGTAAGCTAAATCCCGACGCAGAGCTGAAAGTAAGCTAAATCCCGACGCAGAGCCCAACGCACGTCCCGACGCAGAGCTGAAAGTAAGCTAAATCCCGACGCAGAGCTGAAAGTAAGCTAAATCCCGACGCAGAGCTGAAAGTAAGCTAAATCCCGACGCAGAGCTGAAAGTAAGCTAAATCCCGACGCAGAGCTGAAAGTAAGCTAAATCCCGACGCAGAGCTGAAAGTAAGCTAAATCCCGACGCAGAGCTGAAAGTAAGCTAAATCCCGACGCAGAGCCCAACGCACGTCCCGACGCAGAGCTGAAAGTAAGCTAAATCCCGACGCAGAGCCCAACGCACGTCCCGACGCAGAGCTGAAAGTAAGCTAAATCCCGACGCAGAGCCCAACGCACGTCCCGACGCAGAGCTGAAAGTAAGCTAAATCCCGACGCAGAGCCCAACGCACGTCCCGACGCAGAGCTGAAAGTAAGCTAAATCCCGACGCAGAGCTGAAAGTAAGCTAAATCCCGACGCAGAGCTGAAAGTAAGCTAAATCCCGACGCAGAGCTGAAAGTAAGCTAAATCCCGACGCAGAGCTGAAAGTAAGCTAAATCCCGACGCAGAGCTGAAAGTAAGCTAAATCCCGACGCAGAGCTGAAAGTAAGCTAAATCCCGACGCAGAGCTGAAAGTAAGCTAAATCCCGACGCAGAGCTGAAAGTAAGCTAAATCCCGACGCAGAGCTGAAAGTAAGCTAAATCCCGACGCAGAGCTGAAAGTAAGCTAAATCCCGACGCAGAGCTGAAAGTAAGCTAAATCCCGACGCAGAGCTGAAAGTAAGCTAAATCCCGACGCAGAGCTGAAAGTAAGCTAAATCCCGACGCAGAGCTGAAAGTAAGCTAAATCCCGACGCAGAGCTGAAAGTAAGCTAAATCCCGACGCAGAGCTGAAAGTAAGCTAAATCCCGACGCAGAGCTGAAAGTAAGCTAAATCCCGACGCAGAGCTGAAAGTAAGCTAAATCCCGACGCAGAGCTGAAAGTAAGCTAAATCCCGACGCAGAGCTGAAAGTAAGCTAAATCCCGACGCAGAGCTGAAAGTAAGCTAAATCCCGACGCAGAGCTGAAAGTAAGCTAAATCCCGACGCAGAGCTGAAAGTAAGCTAAATCCCGACGCAGAGCTGAAAGTAAGCTAAATCCCGACGCAGAGCTGAAAGTAAGCTACGTCCCGACGCAGAGCCCAACGCACGTCCCGACGCAGAGCCCAACGCACGTCCCGACGCAGAGCCCAACGCACGTCCCGACGCAGAGCCCAACGCACGTCCCGACGCAGAGCCCAACGCACGTCCCGACGCAGAGCCCAACGCACGTCCCGACGCAGAGCCCAACGCACGTCCCGACGCAGAGCCCAACGCACGTCCCGACGCAGACCTGAAAGTAAGCTAAATCCCGACGCAGAGCCCAACGCACGTCCCGACGCAGAGCCCAACGCACGTCCCGACGCAGAGCCCAACGCACGTCCCGACGCAGAGCTCAACGCACGTCCCGACGCAGAGCTCAAAGTAAGCTAAATCCCGACGCAGAGCCCAACGCACGTCCCGACGCAGAGCCCAACGCACGTCCCGACGCAGAGCCCAACGCACGTCCCGACGCAGAGCTCAAAGTAAGCTAAATCCCGACGCAGAGCCCAACGCACGTCCCGACGCAGAGCCCAACGCACGTCCCGACGCAGAGCCCAACGCACGTCCCGACGCAGAGCCCAACGCACGTCCCGACGCAGAGCCCAACGCACGTCCCGACGCAGAGCCCAACGCACGTCCCGACGCAGAGCCCAACGCACGTCCCGACGCAGACCTGAAAGTAAGCTAAATCCCGACGCAGAGCCCAACGCACGTCCCGACGCAGAGCTGAAAGTAAGCTAAATCCCGACGCAGAGCCCAACGCACGTCCCGACGCAGAGCTGAAAGTAAGCTAAATCCCGACGCAGAGCCCAACGCACGTCCCGACGCAGAGCCCAACGCACGTCCCGACGCAGAGCCCAACGCACGTCCCGACGCAGAGCCCAACGCACGTCCCGACGCAGAGCCCAACGCACGTCCCGACGCAGAGCCCAACGCACGTCCCGACGCAGAGCCCAACGCACGTCCCGACGCAGAGCCCAACGCACGTCCCGACGCAGAGCCCAACGCACGTCCCGACGCAGACCTGAAAGTAAGCTAAATCCCGACGCAGAGCCCAACGCACGTCCCGACGCAGAGCTGAAAGTAAGCTAAATCCCGACGCAGAGCCCAACGCACGTCCCGACGCAGAGCTGAAAGTAAGCTAAATCCCGACGCAGAGCCCAACGCACGTCCCGACGCAGAGCCCAACGCACGTCCCGACGCAGAGCCCAACGCACGTCCCGACGCAGAGCCCAACGCACGTCCCGACGCAGAGCCCAACGCACGTCCCGACGCAGAGCCCAACGCACGTCCCGACGCAGAGCTCAAAGTAAGCTAAATCCCGACGCAGAGCCCAACGCACGTCCCGACGCAGAGCTCAAAGTAAGCTAAATCCCGACGCAGAGCCCAACGCACGTCCCGACGCAGAGCTCAAAGTAAGCTAAATCCCGACGCAGAGCCCAACGCACGTCCCGACGCAGAGCTCAAAGTAAGCTAAATCCCGACGCAGAGCCCAACGCACGTCCCGACGCAGAGCCCAACGCACGTCCCGACGCAGAGCCCAACGCACGTCCCGACGCAGAGCCCAACGCACGTCCCGACGCAGAGCCCAACGCACGTCCCGACGCAGAGCCCAACGCACGTCCCGACGCAGAGCCCAACGCACGTCCCGACGCAGAGCCCAACGCACGTCCCGACGCAGAGCCCAACGCACGTCCCGACGCAGAGCTGAAAGTAAGCTAAATCCCGACGCAGAGCCCAACGCACGTCCCGACGCAGAGCTGAAAGTAAGCTAAATCCCGACGCAGAGCCCAACGCACGTCCCGACGCAGAGCTGAAAGTAAGCTAAATCCCGACGCAGAGCCCAACGCACGTCCCGACGCAGAGCTGAAAGTAAGCTAAATCCCGACGCAGAGCCCAACGCACGTCCCGACGCAGAGCTGAAAGTAAGCTAAATCCCGACGCAGAGCCCAACGCACGTCCCGACGCAGAGCTGAAAGTAAGCTAAATCCCGACGCAGAGCCCAACGCACGTCCCGACGCAGAGCTGAAAGTAAGCTAAATCCCGACGCAGAGCCCAACGCACGTCCCGACGCAGAGCTGAAAGTAAGCTAAATCCCGACGCAGAGCCCAACGCACGTCCCGACGCAGAGCTGAAAGTAAGCTAAATCCCGACGCAGAGCCCAACGCACGTCCCGACGCAGAGCCCAACGCACGTCCCGACGCAGAGCCCAACGCACGTCCCGACGCAGAGCCCAACGCACGTCCCGACGCAGAGCCCAACGCACGTCCCGACGCAGAGCCCAACGCACGTCCCGACGCAGAGCCCAACGCACGTCCCGACGCAGAGCCCAACGCACGTCCCGACGCAGAGCTGAAAGTAAGCTAAATCCCGACGCAGAGCCCAACGCACGTCCCGACGCAGAGCTGAAAGTAAGCTAAATCCCGACGCAGAGCCCAACGCACGTCCCCACGTAGAGCTGAAAGTAAGCTAAATCCCGACGCAGAGCCCAACGCACGTCCCGACGCAGAGCCCAACGCACGTCCCGACGCAGAGCCCAACGCACGTCCCGACGCAGAGCCCAACGCACGTCCCGACGCAGAGCCCAACGCACGTCCCGACGCAGAGCCCAACGCACGTCCCGACGCAGAGCCCAACGCACGTCCCGACGCAGAGCCCAACGCACGTCCCGACGCAGAGCCCAACGCACGTCCCGACGCAGAGCTGAAAGTAAGCTAAATCCCGACGCAGAGCCCAACGCACGTCCCGACGCAGAGCCCAACGCACGTCCCGACGCAGAGCCCAACGCACGTCCCGACGCAGAGCCCAACGCACGTCCCGACGCAGAGCTGAAAGTAAGCTAAATCCCGACGCAGAGCCCAACGCACGTCCCGACGCAGAGCTGAAAGTAAGCTAAATCCCGACGCAGAGCCCAACGCACGTCCCGACGCAGAGCTGAAAGTAAGCTAAATCCCGACGCAGAGCCCAACGCACGTCCCCACGTAGAGCTGAAAGTAAGCTAAATCCCGACGCAGAGCCCAACGCACGTCCCGACGCAGAGCCCAACGCACGTCCCGACGCAGAGCCCAACGCACGTCCCGACGCAGAGCTGAAAGTAAGCTAAATCCCGACGCAGAGCTGAAAGTAAGCTAAATCCCGACGCAGAGCTGAAAGTAAGCTAAATCCCGACGCAGAGCTGAAAGTAAGCTAAATCCCGACGCAGAGCTGAAAGTAAGCTAAATCCCGACGCAGAGCTGAAAGTAAGCTAAATCCCGACGCAGAGCTGAAAGTAAGCTAAATCCCGACGCAGAGCTGAAAGTAAGCTAAATCCCGACGCAGAGCTGAAAGTAAGCTAAATCCCGACGCAGAGCCCAACGCACGTCCCGACGCAGAGCTGAAAGTAAGCTAAATCCCGACGCAGAGCTGAAAGTAAGCTAAATCCCGACGCAGAGCTGAAAGTAAGCTAAATCCCGACGCAGAGCTGAAAGTAAGCTAAATCCCGACGCAGAGCTGAAAGTAAGCTAAATCCCGACGCAGAGCTGAAAGTAAGCTAAATCCCGACGCAGAGCTGAAAGTAAGCTAAATCCCGACGCAGAGCTGAAAGTAAGCTAAATCCCGACGCAGAGCTGAAAGTAAGCTAAATCCCGACGCAGAGCCCAACGCACGTCCCGACGCAGAGCTGAAAGTAAGCTGAATCCCGACGCAGAGCTGAAAGTAAGCTGAATCCCGACGCAGAGCTGAAAGTAAGCTGAATCCCGACGCAGAGCTGAAAGTAAGCTGAATCCCGACGCAGAGCTGAAAGTAAGCTGAATCCCGACGCAGAGCTGAAAGTAAGCTGAATCCCGACGCAGAGCTGAAAGTAAGCTGAATCCCGACGCAGAGCTGAAAGTAAGCTGAATCCCGACGCAGAGCTGAAAGTAAGCTGAATCCCGACGCAGAGCTGAAAGTAAGCTGAATCCCGACGCAGAGCTGAAAGTAAGCTGAATCCCGACGCAGAGCTGAAAGTAAGCTGAATCCCGACGCAGAGCTGAAAGTAAGCTGAATCCCGACGCAGAGCTGAAAGTAAGCTGAATCCCGACGCAGAGCTGAAAGTAAGCTGAATCCCGACGCAGAGCTGAAAGTAAGCTGAATCCCGACGCAGAGCTGAAAGTAAGCTGAATCCCGACGCAGAGCTGAAAGTAAGCTGAATCCCGACGCAGAGCTGAAAGTAAGCTGAATCCCGACGCAGAGCTGAAAGTAAGCTGAATCCCGACGCAGAGCTGAAAGTAAGCTGAATCCCGACGCAGAGCTGAAAGTAAGCTGAATCCCGACGCAGAGCTGAAAGTAAGCTGAATCCCGACGCAGAGCTGAAAGTAAGCTGAATCCCGACGCAGAGCTGAAAGTAAGCTGAATCCCGACGCAGAGCTGAAAGTAAGCTGAATCCCGACGCAGAGCTGAAAGTAAGCTGAATCCCGACGCAGAGCTGAAAGTAAGCTGAATCCCGACGCAGAGCTGAAAGTAAGCTGAATCCCGACGCAGAGCCCAACGCACGTCCCGACGCAGAGCCCAACGCACGTCCCGACGCAGAGCCCAACGCACGTCCCGACGCAGAGCCCAACGCACGTCCCGACGCAGAGCCCAACGCACGTCCCGACGCAGAGCCCAACGCACGTCCCGACGCAGAGCTGAAAGTAAGCTGAATCCCGACGCAGAGCTGAAAGTAAGCTGAATCCCGACGCAGAGCTGAAAGTAAGCTGAATCCCGACGCAGAGCTGAAAGTAAGCTGAATCCCGACGCAGAGCTGAAAGTAAGCTGAATCCCGACGCAGAGCTGAAAGTAAGCTGAATCCCGACGCAGAGCTGAAAGTAAGCTGAATCCCGACGCAGAGCTGAAAGTAAGCTGAATCCCGACGCAGAGCTGAAAGTAAGCTGAATCCCGACGCAGAGCTGAAAGTAAGCTGAATCCCGACGCAGAGCTGAAAGTAAGCTGAATCCCGACGCAGAGCTGAAAGTAAGCTGAATCCCGACGCAGAGCTGAAAGTAAGCTGAATCCCGACGCAGAGCTGAAAGTAAGCTGAATCCCGACGCAGAGCTGAAAGTAAGCTGAATCCCGACGCAGAGCTGAAAGTAAGCTGAATCCCGACGCAGAGCTGAAAGTAAGCTGAATCCCGACGCAGAGCTGAAAGTAAGCTGAATCCCGACGCAGAGCTGAAAGTAAGCTGAATCCCGACGCAGAGCTGAAAGTAAGCTGAATCCCGACGCAGAGCTGAAAGTAAGCTGAATCCCGACGCAGAGCTGAAAGTAAGCTGAATCCCGACGCAGAGCTGAAAGTAAGCTGAATCCCGACGCAGAGCTGAAAGTAAGCTGAATCCCGACGCAGAGCTGAAAGTAAGCTGAATCCCGACGCAGAGCTGAAAGTAAGCTGAATCCCGACGCAGAGCTGAAAGTAAGCTGAATCCCGACGCAGAGCTGAAAGTAAGCTGAATCCCGACGCAGAGCTGAAAGTAAGCTGAATCCCGACGCAGAGCTGAAAGTAAGCTGAATCCCGACGCAGAGCTGAAAGTAAGCTGAATCCCGACGCAGAGCTGAAAGTAAGCTGAATCCCGACGCAGAGCTGAAAGTAAGCTGAATCCCGACGCAGAGCTGAAAGTAAGCTGAATCCCGACGCAGAGCCCAACGCACGTCCCGACGCAGAGCCCAACGCACGTCCCGACGCAGAGCCCAACGCACGTCCCGACGCAGAGCCCAACGCACGTCCCGACGCAGAGCCCAACGCACGTCCCGACGCAGAGCCCAACGCACGTCCCGACGCAGAGCTGAAAGTAAGCTAAATCCCGACGCAGAGCCCAACGCACGTCCCGACGCAGAGCCCAACGCACGTCCCGACGCAGAGCCCAACGCACGTCCCGACGCAGAGCTGAAAGTAAGCTAAATCCCGACGCAGAGCCCAACGCACGTCCCGACGCAGAGCCCAACGCACGTCCCGACGCAGAGCCCAACGCACGTCCCGACGCAGAGCTGAAAGTAAGCTAAATCCCGACGCAGAGCCCAACGCACGTCCCGACGCAGAGCCCAACGCACGTCCCGACGCAGAGCCCAACGCACGTCCCGACGCAGAGCCCAACGCACGTCCCGACGCAGAGCCCAACGCACGTCCCGACGCAGAGCCCAACGCACGTCCCGACGCAGAGCCCAACGCACGTCCCGACGCAGAGC
This sequence comes from Leptosomus discolor, assembly GCF_034619465.1. Lineage (NCBI taxonomy): Eukaryota > Metazoa > Chordata > Aves > Leptosomiformes > Leptosomidae > Leptosomus > Leptosomus discolor. Next base: position 9,918,421 of record NC_141405.1, read on the forward strand.
CCAACGCACGTCCCGACGCAGAGCCCAACGCACGTCCCGACGCAGAGCCCAACGCACGTCCCGACGCAGAGCCCAACGCACGTCCCGACGCAGAGCCCAACGCACGTCCCGACGCAGAGCTCAAAGTAAGCTAAATCCCGACGCAGAGCCCAACGCACGTCCCGACGCAGAGCCCAACGCACGTCCCGACGCAGAGCCCAACGCACGTCCCGACGCAGAGCCCAACGCACGTCCCGACGCAGAGCCCAACGCACGTCCCGACGCAGAGCCCAACGCACGTCCCGACGCAGAGCCCAACGCACGTCCCGACGCAGAGCTGAAAGTAAGCTAAATCCCGACGCAGAGCCCAACGCACGTCCCGACGCAGAGCTGAAAGTAAGCTAAATCCCGACGCAGAGCCCAACGCACGTCCCGACGCAGAGCTGAAAGTAAGCTAAATCCCGACGCAGAGCCCAACGCACGTCCCGACGCAGAGCCCAACGCACGTCCCGACGCAGAGCCCAACGCACGTCCCGACGCAGAGCCCAACGCACGTCCCGACGCAGAGCCCAACGCACGTCCCGACGCAGAGCCCAACGCACGTCCCGACGCAGAGCCCAACGCACGTCCCGACGCAGAGCCCAACGCACGTCCCGACGCAGAGCCCAACGCACGTCCCGACGCAGAGCCCAACGCACGTCCCGACGCAGAGCCCAACGCACGTCCCGACGCAGAGCCCAACGCACGTCCCGACGCAGAGCTGAAAATAAGCTAAATCCCGACGCAGAGGCCAACGCACGTCCCGACGCAGAGCCCAACGCACGTCCCGACGCAGAGCCCAACGCACGTCCCGACGCAGAGCCCAACGCACGTCCCGACGCAGAGCCCAACGCACGTCCCGACGCAGAGCCCAACGCACGTCCCGACGCAGAGCCCAACGCACGTCCCGACGCAGAGCCCAACGCACGTCCCGACGCAGAGCCCAACGCACGTCCCGACGCAGAGCCCAACGCACGTCCCGACGCAGAGCCCAACGCACGTCCCGACGCAGAGCCCAACGCACGTCCCGACGCAGAGCCCAACGCACGTCCCGACGCAGAGCTGAAAATAAGCTAAATCCCGACGCAGAGGCCAACGCACGTCCCGACGCAGAGCTGAAACTAAGCTAAATCCCGACGCAGAGCCCAACGCACGTCCCGACGCAGAGCTGAAAGTAAGCTAAATCCCGACGCAGAGCCCAACGCACGTCCCGACGCAGAGCTGAAAGTAAGCTAAATCCCGACGCAGAGCCCAACGCACGTCCCCACGTAGAGCTGAAAGTAAGCTAAATCCCGACGCAGAGCCCAACGCACGTCCCGACGCAGAGCCCAACGCACGTCCCGACGCAGAGGCCAACGCACGTCCCGACGCAGAGCCCAACGCACGTCCCGACGCAGAGCCCAACGCACGTCCCGACGCAGAGCCCAACGCACGTCCCGACGCAGAGCCCAACGCACGTCCCGACGCAGAGCCCAACGCACGTCCCGACGCAGAGCCCAACGCACGTCCCGACGCAGAGCTGAAAGTAAGCTAAATCCCGACGCAGAGGCCAACGCACGTCCCGACGCAGAGCTGAAAGTAAGCTAAATCCCGACGCAGAGCTGAAAGTAAGCTAAATCCCGACGCAGAGCTGAAAGTAAGCTAAATCCCGACGCAGAGCTGAAAGTAAGCTAAATCCCGACGCAGAGCTGAAAGTAAGCTAAATCCCGACGCAGAGCTGAAAGTAAGCTAAATCCCGACGCAGAGCTGAAAGTAAGCTAAATCCCGACGCAGAGCCCAACGCACGTCCCGACGCAGAGCCCAACGCACGTCCCGACGCAGAGCCCAACGCACGTCCCGACGCAGAGCCCAACGCACGTCCCGACGCAGAGCCCAACGCACGTCCCGACGCAGAGCCCAACGCACGTCCCGACGCAGAGCTGAAAGTAAGCTAAATCCCGACGCAGAGCTGAAAGTAAGCTAAATCCCGACGCAGAGGCCAACGCACGTCCCCACGCAGAGCTGAAAGTAAGCTAAATCCCGACGCAGAGCTGAAAGTAAGCTAAATCCCGACGCAGAGCTGAAAGTAAGCTAAATCCCGACGCAGAGCTGAAAGTAAGCTAAATCCCGACGCAGAGCTGAAAGTAAGCTAAATCCCGACGCAGAGCTGAAAGTAAGCTAAATCCCGACGCAGAGCTGAAAGTAAGCTAAATCCCGACGCAGAGCTGAAAGTAAGCTAAATCCCGACGCAGAGCTGAAAGTAAGCTAAATCCCGACGCAGAGCTGAAAGTAAGCTAAATCCCGACGCAGAGCTGAAAGTAAGCTAAATCCCGACGCAGAGCTGAAAGTAAGCTAAATCCCGACGCAGAGCTGAAAGTAAGCTAAATCCCGACGCAGAGCTGAAAGTAAGCTAAATCCCGACGCAGAGCTGAAAGTAAGCTAAATCCCGACGCAGAGCTGAAAGTAAGCTAAATCCCGACGCAGAGCTGAAAGTAAGCTAAATCCCGACGCAGAGCTGAAAGTAAGCTAAATCCCGACGCAGAGCTGAAAGTAAGCTAAATCCCGACGCAGAGCCCAACGCACGTCCCGACGCAGAGCCCAACGCACGTCCCGACGCAGAGCCCAACGCACGTCCCGACGCAGAGCCCAACGCACGTCCCGACGCAGAGCCCAACGCACGTCCCGACGCAGAGCCGAAAGCAAGCTAAATCCCGACGCAGAGCCCAACGCACGTCCCGACGCAGAGCCGAAAGCAAGCTAAATCCCGACGCAGAGCCCAACGCACGTCCCGACGCAGAGCCGAAAGCAAGCTAAATCCCGACGCAGAGCCCAACGCACGTCCCGACGCAGAGCCGAAAGCAAGCTAAATCCCGACGCAGAGCCCAACGCACGTCCCGACGCAGAGCCGAAAGCAAGCTAAATCCCGACGCAGAGCCCAACGCACGTCCCGACGCAGAGCCGAAAGCAAGCTAAATCCCGACGCAGAGCCCAACGCACGTCCCGACGCAGAGCCGAAAGCAAGCTAAATCCCGACGCAGAGCCCAACGCACGTCCCGACGCAGAGCCGAAAGCAAGCTAAATCCCGACGCAGAGCCCAACGCACGTCCCGACGCAGAGCCGAAAGCAAGCTAAATCCCGACGCAGAGCCCAACGCACGTCCCGACGCAGAGCCGAAAGCAAGCTAAATCCCGACGCAGAGCCCAACGCACGTCCCGACGCAGAGCCGAAAGCAAGCTAAATCCCGACGCAGAGCCCAACGCACGACCCGACGCAGAGCCGAAAGCAAGCTAAATCCCGACGCAGAGCCCAACAGACGTCCCGACGTAGAGCCCGCCAGCCAGCTCAAGCCAGACGTCCCGACGTAGAGCCCGCCAGACGTCCCGACGTAGAGCCCGCCAGACGTCCCGACGTAGAGCCCGCCAGACGTCCCGACGTAGAGCCCGCCAGACGTCCCGACGTAGAGCCCGCCAGACGTCCCGACGTAGAGCCCGCCAGACGTCCCGACGTAGAGCCCGCCAGACGTCCCGACGTAGAGCCCGCCAGACGTCCCGACGTAGAGCCCGCCAGACGTCCCGACGTAGAGCCCGCCAGACGTCCCGACGTAGAGCCCGCCAGACGTCCCGACGTAGAGCCCGCCAGACGTCCCGACGTAGAGCCCGCCAGACGTCCCGACGTAGAGCCCGCCAGACGTCCCGACGTAGAGCCCGCCAGACGTCCCGACGTAGAGCCGCAAGACGGAGGGATGGGGGGGCATAGACAGGTGCAGACGTGGTGCGCATCCTCACGGCTGCTCGATAGTCTCACCTTCAAGTCCTAGGAAGGGAAATGCGGTCACAAACACTCCTCACAAAAACCAAGTTGCCATCCTGCAGGAAGTTCAGAATTCCGGGAAAAACCAGTGCACCTAGAACAAAACAGCACCAAAACTATCAGTTAAAAAAAAGGCTGTGTGTTTTAAAACCCTCCTGTCACCCCTGAACACCCCGTAGGAAACTGCCGACGTAAAAAAAAAAAAAAAAAACAAAAAAAAAACCCACACCCAAAACCCAAGCTGCATCCCAGGGCACTCTCTCCTGTGGATGCCGCTGGACCCTGCCCAGTCCCACAGCTCTCGCCTTGCCCAGAAGGAGCTCCCTGGGCAGAGCCCGGGGCTCATCTACTCCAGGGCCCCCCGCACCGAACCGTCACTTGGGCATCCTGGAGGACTGCGGGCCCATAGAGCGCAAGTTCGGAGGACTGAGGGGCACTTCCGGCATCATGGAGGACCGCGGGGAAGCGGCGGGAGCCTGCCGGAGCCCTGGAGGAGCCGGTGAGTCCCCCGCGAAACGAGTGCCGACGGCGGCCGCGGTGGCGGCGCCGCTGTCTCGGGGCCGCATCCGCGTCGTTTCTCTCCGGAGCTGCGGACGGTGCTTGGAGGGGGGGGGGGGGGGGGGGTATGGCGCCACCATCTTCTGAATGAGGCATGGACAGGTGGATAGGGAGTGGCATATACAGGTGCATACATGTTGCACATTCTAATACCTAATAATCTCACCTTCAGTCCTATTAAGGGAAAAGCTGTCAGCCAAACTAGGGAAAAAAACAAGGTTACATCCTGCATGAAGTCCAGAGTTCCAGGAAAATCCAGTGCAGCTAGAACAAAAAAAATTCAGTTAAAAAAAATTCTGTGTTTTTAAAGTATCTTGCCACCCCTGAACACTCAGTATAAAATTGCTGACATCAAAACCAACAAACCGGCATCCAATGGCACTCTCTATGTGCTGCTGGACCTTGCCCAGTCCCACAACTCTTACCTCAGATGCTTCTGCTTCTCTCCGTGTCCAAACCGCAATACCCACACAGCCCAGCCAGCTCCCAAACTGCCACCGCTGATAGCACCAACAGAGCACCCACACCACAGCAACCTCAGAGCAGAATGAGCTCCCTGAGCAGAGACCCAGACCCCGACCACCACCCTTCCCACAATCACAGGGAACTGAATAAACGGAGACACCGAGAGAGGGAGACCTAGAAATGCCATTGTCACAAGCAACGAGGAAGAATGAAATCAGAGCTGGTGGGGTGCCAGAAAGGAAGAGACATAGAAAGGAAAGGTAGAAGGTGATACTTTACAGGGCAATGCTAGCAGAAGAGCAAAAAGCTTTGGGGAACTAGACAGCCTGAAAGGCAGACAGAAGCAGGGACAGGCAAGGAGGCAGGCAGAGACCTGCAGAACCAGGGCAGGGATGGGCCCGGACACACACGAGGGGACACGTGGCTCCTGGTGCCAACGGCAGACCTTCACCGCCCCGAGGCTTTTCTCTCTGCTTCTGCCCCTTCCTCCTCCACAGTGCCAGCTGCCTGACCTTAGGAGTAAGCGGTGCGTGACTCAATGCACTTCTCTCACGAGGTTTCCTGGACATGCAGCAGCTCACACGTGTGGCCAACAGAGCCGCCAAGGTCCTGGTGTCGTGTGCTGGTGGCGTGCTCTGTTGGGGACGGCTGGGAGGGATCCTTCCTTGCCACAGGGACCGGCTAGAGACAGCTGCCTGTGGAAGCCCCTTGGTTTGACTCCTCAGCCACCTCCTGCAGGCAGGCATGCCCAGGCAGCCCCCTTCCTAGCCCAAAGCAGGGCCAGCCCCATCATTAGCCTCACTGGCCACACCTGCCCCAGCTGGAGCCCGTCAGGAACAGGGGCCTGGCCAAATCCCCACAGCACATGGCCCCCTCCCTGGCACCTGCTCACAGCCACGAGCTCTGCACCCAGGGGCTTGAATACCATCCAGGGGCACAGAGGAGGCAGGAAAAGTTTACTCACCTCTGCCCAGAACAAATCCTGGCACTGAGCTGGCTACAAGGCTCAGTGCTCAAACGCAGCAGGACAGCAGGAGAGAAGGGAAAAAACAGGAGGAAGATAGAGAAGAGGTGGGGGACAGGCAGCCAGTAAACGGGATGCTGCAAACAGGGGAGGGACAGGGAGCAGGACAGTAGCATAGAGAGAGGAGTACTGGGACACTGAGCAAAAAACCCAGGGAGAGGTGGAGGAATACATAAGAGAGAGGAGGAGCAGGAGAAAGAGTCCAAAGGCACCAGCAGGACCACAAGGCAAGGACAAGACGAGGGACAGGCAAATATTGTAAAGCAATAGGGGAAAAGAAACAGAGGCAAGAACTAACACATAGGGTCAGGAAGACAAAAAGAGGGAGCCTTACAAAGACAATGTAAAAAGTGACACCATTTCCACCCACTCTTGATTTCCACATTTTCCCTGACTTCGCACCCCATCTCAGCCTCCACTTTCTTCCAGCCCTGCCACCTCCCCCTGGCTTGAGGGGAAGCCCCAGTGCCATCGGAATGGCAGCAGGGTGCCTGGCAGGCTTCCACAGCAAAGTGGCCAGGACAGAAAGCCATCGTTGGCCCTCCCCATCCCTGGGCAGCCCTTTCCCAGGCAGCGGAAGGAGCGACAGGCAGGGCAGCAGAGATGGACCAGGATGTGCATGGGAGAACATGTGACTCACCCCAGCTCCCAGCACCGGCTCAGACCTTCAGTGCCCCAACACTTTTCTCTCAACTCCCCTCCACTGCCAGGCTGGCCAGCGGCTCACACACAGCCGATGCAGGCACCAAGCTCTTGGCAACACATGCTGGTGGTCTGCTCCATCACGGACAGCTCAGAGGAACCCTTCTTCACCACAGGGACCAGCCATTCCATGCTGGAGGCACCTCCAGCTCCTCCTCAGCCAGTTCCCCTTTACCAGCTCCCTCAGGCAGCCCCTTTATAGTCCACAGCAGGGCCAGTCATGCCATTAGCCCCACTGGCCACACCTGGAGCCCATCAGGAACAGGGGCCACAGGCAAGAACAAACACCCAGGGACAAGGAGCTCAGAAGAGGGAGATGTAGGAAGAAAACGTAAAAAGTAATGCTGCTTTTCCACTCTCCCACCCACCTCTGCCCTTGGGAAAGCCTGATGGAAACCATGAGACTTCAGGGTGTCCCTGCTGGGTGCCCCTCATTCCCCCTGACATCTACTGGTGATGGCATTTTGCGGTAGTCTTAGGGATTTGGGGCCCAAGGAAGTGCCAGAGCAAAGTTCGGAATGCTAACAGTTTATTCGTGCTGTAAACCTGGAGCAGCAATACTTGGAGAGGTGGGGGCAAGGCAGCTGCATGGAGCAGAGACAAGGGGGGGACAATGCATGCCCATGGGAGGCAGGTGCAAGGCAGAAGCACAGGGCGAGGACAACAGTGTGAGCTATGCACACCCATAAAGAGGGAACACAAAGCAGGCAAAGCACACCCATTGGAGGCAGGGACACGAGAAGTAGGGCCAGGCACACCCACCCTTGGCAAGGCCACCGAGTTGGGGGTGGCATGGGAAAAATCCCACCTGCAGCCACGGACGGAGGGATGGGGGGGCATAGACAGGTGCGGACGTGGTGCGCATCCTAACGGCTGCTCGATATTCTCACCTTCAAGTCCGAGGAAGGGAAATGCGGTCACAAACACTCCTCGCAAAAAACAAGTTGCCATCCTGCAGGAAGTTCAGAATTCTGGGAGAATCCAGTGCACCTAGAACAAAACAGCACCAAAACTATCAGTTAAAAAAAGGCTGTGTGTTTTAAAACCCTCCTGTCACCCCTGAACACCCCCTAGGAAACTGCCGACGTAAAAAAAAAAAAAAAACCAAACCAAAAAAACCCCACCAAAACCCAAGCTGCAGCCCAGGGCACTCTCTCCTGTGGGTGCCGCTGGACCCTGCCCAGTCCCACAGCTCTCGCCTTGCCCAGAAGGAGCTCCCTGGGCAGAGCCCGGGGCTCATCTACTCCAGGGCCCCCCGCACCGAACCGTCACTTGGGCATCCTGGAGGACTGCGGGCCCATAGAGCGCAAGTTCGGAGGACTGAGGGGCACTTCCGGCATCATGGAGGACCGCGGGGAAGCGGCGGGAGCCTGCCGGAGCCCTGGAGGAGCCGGTGAGTCCCCCGCGAAACGAGTGCCGACGGCGGCCGCGGTGGCGGCGCCGCATCCGCGTCGTTTCTCTCCGGAGCTGCGGACGGTGCTTGGAGGGGGGGGGGGGGGGGGGGGTATGGCGCCGCCATCTTCTGAATGAGGCATGGACAGGTGGATAGGGAGTGGCATATACAGGTGCATACATGTTGCACATTCTAATACCTAATAATCTCACCTTCAGTCCTATTAAGGGAAAAGCTGTCAGCCAAACTAGGGAAAAAAACAAGGTTACATCCTGCATGAAGTCCAGAGTTCCAGGAAAATCCAGTGCAGCTAGAACAAAAAAAATTCAGTTAAAAAAAATTCTGTGTTTTTAAAGTATCTTGCCACCCCTGAACACTCAGTATAAAATTGCTGACATCAAAACCAACAAACCGGCATCCAATGGCACTCTCTATGTGCTGCTGGACCTTGCCCAGTCCCACAACTCTTACCTCAGATGCTTCTGCTTCTCTCCGTGTCCAAACCGCAATACCCACACAGCCCAGCCAGCTCCCAAACTGCCACCGCTGATAGCACCAACAGAGCACCCACACCACAGCAACCTCAGAGCAGAATGAGCTCCCTGAGCAGAGACCCAGACCCCGACCACCACCCTTCCCACAATCACAGGGAACTGAATAAACGGAGACACCGAGAGAGGGAGACCTAGAAATGCCATTGTCACAAGCAACGAGGAAGAATGAAATCAGAGCTGGTGGGGTGCCAGAAAGGAAGAGACATAGAAAGGAAAGGTAGAAGGTGATACTTTACAGGGCAATGCTAGCAGAAGAGCAAAAAGCTTTGGGGAACTAGACAGCCTGAAAGGCAGACAGAAGCAGGGACAGGCAAGGAGGCAGGCAGAGACCTGCAGAACCAGGGCAGGGATGGGCCCGGACACACACGAGGGGACACGTGGCTCCTGGTGCCAACGGCAGACCTTCACCGCCCCGAGGCTTTTCTCTCTGCTTCTGCCCCTTCCTCCTCCACAGTGCCAGCTGCCTGACCTTAGGAGTAAGCGGTGCGTGACTCAATGCACTTCTCTCACGAGGTTTCCTGGACATGCAGCAGCTCACACGTGTGGCCAACAGAGCCGCCAAGGTCCTGGTGTCGTGTGCTGGTGGCGTGCTCTGTTGGGGACGGCTGGGAGGGATCCTTCCTTGCCACAGGGACCGGCTAGAGACAGCTGCCTGTGGAAGCCCCTTGGTTTGACTCCTCAGCCACCTCCTGCAGGCAGGCATGCCCAGGCAGCCCCCTTCCTAGCCCAAAGCAGGGCCAGCCCCATCATTAGCCTCACTGGCCACACCTGCCCCAGCTGGAGCCCGTCAGGAACAGGGGCCTGGCCAAATCCCCACAGCACATGGCCCCCTCCCTGGCACCTGCTCACAGCCACGAGCTCTGCACCCAGGGGCTTGAATACCATCCAGGGGCACAGAGGAGGCAGGAAAAGTTTACTCACCTCTGCCCAGAACAAATCCTGGCACTGAGCTGGCTACAAGGCTCAGTGCTCAAACGCAGCAGGACAGCAGGAGAGAAGGGAAAAAACAGGAGGAAGATAGAGAAGAGGTGGGGGACAGGCAGCCAGTAAACGGGATGCTGCAAACAGGGGAGGGACAGGGAGCAGGACAGTAGCATAGAGAGAGGAGTACTGGGACACTGAGCAAAAAACCCAGGGAGAGGTGGAGGAATACATAAGAGAGAGGAGGAGCAGGAGAAAGAGTCCAAAGGCACCAGCAGGACCACAAGGCAAGGACAAGACGAGGGACAGGCAAATATTGTAAAGCAATAGGGGAAAAGAAACAGAGGCAAGAACTAACACATAGGGTCAGGAAGACAAAAAGAGGGAGCCTTACAAAGACAATGTAAAAAGTGACACCATTTCCACCCACTCTTGATTTCCACATTTTCCCTGACTTCGCACCCCATCTCAGCCTCCACTTTCTTCCAGCCCTGCCACCTCCCCCTGGCTTGAGGGGAAGCCCCAGTGCCATCGGAATGGCAGCAGGGTGCCTGGCAGGCTTCCACAGCAAAGTGGCCAGGACAGAAAGCCATCGTTGGCCCTCCCCATCCCTGGGCAGCCCTTTCCCAGGCAGCGGAAGGAGCGACAGGCAGGGCAGCAGAGATGGACCAGGATGTGCATGGGAGAACATGTGACTCACCCCAGCTCCCAGCACCGGCTCAGACCTTCAGTGCCCCAACACTTTTCTCTCAACTCCCCTCCACTGCCAGGCTGGCCAGCGGCTCACACACAGCCGATGCAGGCACCAAGCTCTTGGCAACACATGCTGGTGGTCTGCTCCATCACGGACAGCTCAGAGGAACCCTTCTTCACCACAGGGACCAGCCATTCCATGCTGGAGGCACCTCCAGCTCCTCCTCAGCCAGTTCCCCTTTACCAGCTCCCTCAGGCAGCCCCTTTATAGTCCACAGCAGGGCCAGTCATGCCATTAGCCCCACTGGCCACACCTGGAGCCCATCAGGAACAGGGGCCACAGGCAAGAACAAACACCCAGGGACAAGGAGCTCAGAAGAGGGAGATGTAGGAAGAAAACGTAAAAAGTAATGCTGCTTTTCCACTCTCCCACCCACCTCTGCCCTTGGGAAAGCCTGATGGAAACCATGAGACTTCAGGGTGTCCCTGCTGGGTGCCCCTCATTCCCCCTGACATCTACTGGTGATGGCATTTTGCGGTAGTCTTAGGGATTTGGGGCCCAAGGAAGTGCCAGAGCAAAGTTCGGAATGCTAACAGTTTATTCGTGCTGTAAACCTGGAGCAGCAATACTTGGAGAGGTGGGGGCAAGGCAGCTGCATGGAGCAGAGACAAGGGGGGGACAATGCATGCCCATGGGAGGCAGGTGCAAGGCAGAAGCACAGGGCGAGGACAACAGTGTGAGCTATGCACACCCATAAAGAGGGAACACAAAGCAGGCAAAGCACACCCATTGGAGGCAGGGACACGAGAAGTAGGGCCAGGCACACCCACCCTTGGCAAGGCCACCGAGTTGGGGGTGGCATGGGAAAAATCCCACCTGCAGCCACGGACGGAGGGATGGGGGGGCATAGACAGGTGCGGACGTGGTGCGCATCCTAACGGCTGCTCGATATTCTCACCTTCAAGTCCGAGGAAGGGAAATGCGGTCACAAACACTCCTCGCAAAAAACAAGTTGCCATCCTGCAGGAAGTTCAGAATTCTGGGAGAATCCAGTGCACCTAGAACAAAACAGCACCAAAACTATCAGTTAAAAAAAGGCTGTGTGTTTTAAAACCCTCCTGTCACCCCTGAACACCCCCTAGGAAACTGCCGACGTAAAAAAAAAAAAAAAACCAAACCAAAAAAACCCCACCAAAACCCAAGCTGCAGCCCAGGGCACTCTCTCCTGTGGGTGCCGCTGGACCCTGCCCAGTCCCACAGCTCTCGCCTTGCCCAGAAGGAGCTCCCTGGGCAGAGCCCGGGGCTCATCTACTCCAGGGCCCCCCGCACCGAACCGTCACTTGGGCATCCTGGAGGACTGCGGGCCCATAGAGCGCAAGTTCGGAGGACTGAGGGGCACTTCCGGCATCATGGAGGACCGCGGGGAAGCGGCGGGAGCCTGCCGGAGCCCTGGAGGAGCCGGTGAGTCCCCCGCGAAACGAGTGCCGACGGCGGCCGCGGTGGCGGCGCCGCATCCGCGTCGTTTCTCTCCGGAGCTGCGGACGGTGCTTGGAGGGGGGGGGGGGGGGGGGGTATGGCGCCGCCATCTTCTGAATGAGGCATGGACAGGTGGATAGGGAGTGGCATATACAGGTGCATACATGTTGCACATTCTAATACCTAATAATCTCACCTTCAGTCCTATTAAGGGAAAAGCTGTCAGCCAAACTAGGGAAAAAAACAAGGTTACATCCTGCATGAAGTCCAGAGTTCCAGGAAAATCCAGTGCAGCTAGAACAAAAAAAATTCAGTTAAAAAAAATTCTGTGTTTTTAAAGTATCTTGCCACCCCTGAACACTCAGTATAAAATTGCTGACATCAAAACCAACAAACCGGCATCCAATGGCACTCTCTATGTGCTGCTGGACCTTGCCCAGTCCCACAACTCTTACCTCAGATGCTTCTGCTTCTCTCCGTGTCCAAACCGCAATACCCACACAGCCCAGCCAGCTCCCAAACTGCCACCGCTGATAGCACCAACAGAGCACCCACACCACAGCAACCTCAGAGCAGAATGAGCTCCCTGAGCAGAGACCCAGACCCCGACCACCACCCTTCCCACAATCACAGGGAACTGAATAAACGGAGACACCGAGAGAGGGAGACCTAGAAATGCCATTGTCACAAGCAACGAGGAAGAATGAAATCAGAGCTGGTGGGGTGCCAGAAAGGAAGAGACATAGAAAGGAAAGGTAGAAGGTGATACTTTACAGGGCAATGCTAGCAGAAGAGCAAAAAGCTTTGGGGAACTAGACAGCCTGAAAGGCAGACAGAAGCAGGGACAGGCAAGGAGGCAGGCAGAGACCTGCAGAACCAGGGCAGGGATGGGCCCGGACACACACGAGGGGACACGTGGCTCCTGGTGCCAACGGCAGACCTTCACCGCCCCGAGGCTTTTCTCTCTGCTTCTGCCCCTTCCTCCTCCACAGTGCCAGCTGCCTGACCTTAGGAGTAAGCGGTGCGTGACTCAATGCACTTCTCTCACGAGGTTTCCTGGACATGCAGCAGCTCACACGTGTGGCCAACAGAGCCGCCAAGGTCCTGGTGTCGTGTGCTGGTGGCGTGCTCTGTTGGGGACGGCTGGGAGGGATCCTTCCTTGCCACAGGGACCGGCTAGAGACAGCTGCCTGTGGAAGCCCCTTGGTTTGACTCCTCAGCCACCTCCTGCAGGCAGGCATGCCCAGGCAGCCCCCTTCCTAGCCCAAAGCAGGGCCAGCCCCATCATTAGCCTCACTGGCCACACCTGCCCCAGCTGGAGCCCGTCAGGAACAGGGGCCTGGCCAAATCCCCACAGCACATGGCCCCCTCCCTGGCACCTGCTCACAGCCACGAGCTCTGCACCCAGGGGCTTGAATACCATCCAGGGGCACAGAGGAGGCAGGAAAAGTTTACTCACCTCTGCCCAGAACAAATCCTGGCACTGAGCTGGCTACAAGGCTCAGTGCTCAAACGCAGCAGGACAGCAGGAGAGAAGGGAAAAAACAGGAGGAAGATAGAGAAGAGGTGGGGGACAGGCAGCCAGTAAACGGGATGCTGCAAACAGGGGAGGGACAGGGAGCAGGACAGTAGCATAGAGAGAGGAGTACTGGGACACTGAGCAAAAAACCCAGGGAGAGGTGGAGGAATACATAAGAGAGAGGAGGAGCAGGAGAAAGAGTCCAAAGGCACCAGCAGGACCACAAGGCAAGGACAAGACGAGGGACAGGCAAATATTGTAAAGCAATAGGGGAAAAGAAACAGAGGCAAGAACTAACACATAGGGTCAGGAAGACAAAAAGAGGGAGCCTTACAAAGACAATGTAAAAAGTGACACCATTTCCACCCACTCTTGATTTCCACATTTTCCCTGACTTCGCACCCCATCTCAGCCTCCACTTTCTTCCAGCCCTGCCACCTCCCCCTGGCTTGAGGGGAAGCCCCAGTGCCATCGGAATGGCAGCAGGGTGCCTGGCAGGCTTCCACAGCAAAGTGGCCAGGACAGAAAGCCATCGTTGGCCCTCCCCATCCCTGGGCAGCCCTTTCCCAGGCAGCGGAAGGAGCGACAGGCAGGGCAGCAGAGATGGACCAGGATGTGCATGGGAGAACATGTGACTCACCCCAGCTCCCAGCACCGGCTCAGACCTTCAGTGCCCCAACACTTTTCTCTCAACTCCCCTCCACTGCCAGGCTGGCCAGCGGCTCACACACAGCCGATGCAGGCACCAAGCTCTTGGCAACACATGCTGGTGGTCTGCTCCATCACGGACAGCTCAGAGGAACCCTTCTTCACCACAGGGACCAGCCATTCCATGCTGGAGGCACCTCCAGCTCCTCCTCAGCCAGTTCCCCTTTACCAGCTCCCTCAGGCAGCCCCTTTATAGTCCACAGCAGGGCCAGTCATGCCATTAGCCCCACTGGCCACACCTGGAGCCCATCAGGAACAGGGGCCACAGGCAAGAACAAACACCCAGGGACAAGGAGCTCAGAAGAGGGAGATGTAGGAAGAAAACGTAAAAAGTAATGCTGCTTTTCCACTCTCCCACCCACCTCTGCCCTTGGGAAAGCCTGATGGAAACCATGAGACTTCAGGGTGTCCCTGCTGGGTGCCCCTCATTCCCCCTGACATCTACTGGTGATGGCATTTTGCGGTAGTCTTAGGGATTTGGGGCCCAAGGAAGTGCCAGAGCAAAGTTCGGAATGCTAACAGTTTATTCGTGCTGTAAACCTGGAGCAGCAATACTTGGAGAGGTGGGGGCAAGGCAGCTGCATGGAGCAGAGACAAGGGGGGGACAATGCATGCCCATGGGAGGCAGGTGCAAGGCAGAAGCACAGGGCGAGGACAACAGTGTGAGCTATGCACACCCATAAAGAGGGAACACAAAGCAGGCAAAGCACACCCATTGGAGGCAGGGACACGAGAAGTAGGGCCAGGCACACCCACCCTTGGCAAGGCCACCGAGTTGGGGGTGGCATGGGAAAAATCCCACCTGCAGCCACGGACGGAGGGATGGGGGGGCATAGACAGGTGCGGACGTGGTGCGCATCCTAACGGCTGCTCGATATTCTCACCTTCAAGTCCGAGGAAGGGAAATGCGGTCACAAACACTCCTCGCAAAAAACAAGTTGCCATCCTGCAGGAAGTTCAGAATTCTGGGAGAATCCAGTGCACCTAGAACAAAACAGCACCAAAACTATCAGTTAAAAAAAGGCTGTGTGTTTTAAAACCCTCCTGTCACCCCTGAACACCCCCTAGGAAACTGCCGACGTAAAAAAAAAAAAAAAACCAAACCAAAAAAACCCCACCAAAACCCAAGCTGCAGCCCAGGGCACTCTCTCCTGTGGGTGCCGCTGGACCCTGCCCAGTCCCACAGCTCTCGCCTTGCCCAGAAGGAGCTCCCTGGGCAGAGCCCGGGGCTCATCTACTCCAGGGCCCCCCGCACCGAACCGTCACTTGGGCATCCTGGAGGACTGCGGGCCCATAGAGCGCAAGTTCGGAGGACTGAGGGGCACTTCCGGCATCATGGAGGACCGCGGGGAAGCGGCGGGAGCCTGCCGGAGCCCTGGAGGAGCCGGTGAGTCCCCCGCGAAACGAGTGCCGACGGCGGCCGCGGTGGCGGCGCCGCATCCGCGTCGTTTCTCTCCGGAGCTGCGGACGGTGCTTGGAGGGGGGGGGGGGGGGGGGGTATGGCGCCGCCATCTTCTGAATGAGGCATGGACAGGTGGATAGGGAGTGGCATATACAGGTGCATACATGTTGCACATTCTAATACCTAATAATCTCACCTTCAGTCCTATTAAGGGAAAAGCTGTCAGCCAAACTAGGGAAAAAAACAAGGTTACATCCTGCATGAAGTCCAGAGTTCCAGGAAAATCCAGTGCAGCTAGAACAAAAAAAATTCAGTTAAAAAAAATTCTGTGTTTTTAAAGTATCTTGCCACCCCTGAACACTCAGTATAAAATTGCTGACATCAAAACCAACAAACCGGCATCCAATGGCACTCTCTATGTGCTGCTGGACCTTGCCCAGTCCCACAACTCTTACCTCAGATGCTTCTGCTTCTCTCCGTGTCCAAACCGCAATACCCACACAGCCCAGCCAGCTCCCAAACTGCCACCGCTGATAGCACCAACAGAGCACCCACACCACAGCAACCTCAGAGCAGAATGAGCTCCCTGAGCAGAGACCCAGACCCCGACCACCACCCTTCCCACAATCACAGGGAACTGAATAAACGGAGACACCGAGAGAGGGAGACCTAGAAATGCCATTGTCACAAGCAACGAGGAAGAATGAAATCAGAGCTGGTGGGGTGCCAGAAAGGAAGAGACATAGAAAGGAAAGGTAGAAGGTGATACTTTACAGGGCAATGCTAGCAGAAGAGCAAAAAGCTTTGGGGAACTAGACAGCCTGAAAGGCAGACAGAAGCAGGGACAGGCAAGGAGGCAGGCAGAGACCTGCAGAACCAGGGCAGGGATGGGCCCGGACACACACGAGGGGACACGTGGCTCCTGGTGCCAACGGCAGACCTTCACCGCCCCGAGGCTTTTCTCTCTGCTTCTGCCCCTTCCTCCTCCACAGTGCCAGCTGCCTGACCTTAGGAGTAAGCGGTGCGTGACTCAATGCACTTCTCTCACGAGGTTTCCTGGACATGCAGCAGCTCACACGTGTGGCCAACAGAGCCGCCAAGGTCCTGGTGTCGCGTGCTGGTGGCGTGCTCTGTTGGGGACGGCTGGGAGGGATCCTTCCTTGCCACAGGGACCGGCTAGAGACAGCTGCCTGTGGAAGCCCCTTGGTTTGACTCCTCAGCCACCTCCTGCAGGCAGGCATGCCCAGGCAGCCCCCTTCCTAGCCCAAAGCAGGGCCAGCCCCATCATTAGCCTCACTGGCCACACCTGCCCCAGCTGGAGCCCGTCAGGAACAGGGGCCTGGCCAAATCCCCACAGCACATGGCCCCCTCCCTGGCACCTGCTCACAGCCACGAGCTCTGCACCCAGGGGCTTGAATACCATCCAGGGGCACAGAGGAGGCAGGAAAAGTTTACTCACCTCTGCCCAGAACAAATCCTGGCACTGAGCTGGCTACAAGGCTCAGTGCTCAAACGCAGCAGGACAGCAGGAGAGAAGGGAAAAAACAGGAGGAAGATAGAGAAGAGGTGGGGGACAGGCAGCCAGTAAACGGGATGCTGCAAACAGGGGAGGGACAGGGAGCAGGACAGTAGCATAGAGAGAGGAGTACTGGGACACTGAGCAAAAAACCCAGGGAGAGGTGGAGGAATACATAAGAGAGAGGAGGAGCAGGAGAAAGAGTCCAAAGGCACCAGCAGGACCACAAGGCAAGGACAAGACGAGGGACAGGCAAATATTGTAAAGCAATAGGGGAAAAGAAACAGAGGCAAGAACTAACACATAGGGTCAGGAAGACAAAAAGAGGGAGCCTTACAAAGACAATGTAAAAAGTGACACCATTTCCACCCACTCTTGATTTCCACATTTTCCCTGACTTCGCACCCCATCTCAGCCTCCACTTTCTTCCAGCCCTGCCACCTCCCCCTGGCTTGAGGGGAAGCCCCAGTGCCATCGGAATGGCAGCAGGGTGCCTGGCAGGCTTCCACAGCAAAGTGGCCAGGACAGAAAGCCATCGTTGGCCCTCCCCATCCCTGGGCAGCCCTTTCCCAGGCAGCGGAAGGAGCGACAGGCAGGGCAGCAGAGATGGACCAGGATGTGCATGGGAGAACATGTGACTCACCCCAGCTCCCAGCACCGGCTCAGACCTTCAGTGCCCCAACACTTTTCTCTCAACTCCCCTCCACTGCCAGGCTGGCCAGCGGCTCACACACAGCCGATGCAGGCACCAAGCTCTTGGCAACACATGCTGGTGGTCTGCTCCATCACGGACAGCTCAGAGGAACCCTTCTTCACCACAGGGACCAGCCATTCCATGCTGGAGGCACCTCCAGCTCCTCCTCAGCCAGTTCCCCTTTACCAGCTCCCTCAGGCAGCCCCTTTATAGTCCACAGCAGGGCCAGTCATGCCATTAGCCCCACTGGCCACACCTGGAGCCCATCAGGAACAGGGGCCACAGGCAAGAACAAACACCCAGGGACAAGGAGCTCAGAAGAGGGAGATGTAGGAAGAAAACGTAAAAAGTAATGCTGCTTTTCCACTCTCCCACCCACCTCTGCCCTTGGGAAAGCCTGATGGAAACCATGAGACTTCAGGGTGTCCCTGCTGGGTGCCCCTCATTCCCCCTGACATCTACTGGTGATGGCATTTTGCGGTAGTCTTAGGGATTTGGGGCCCAAGGAAGTGCCAGAGCAAAGTTCGGAATGCTAACAGTTTATTCGTGCTGTAAACCTGGAGCAGCAATACTTGGAGAGGTGGGGGCAAGGCAGCTGCATGGAGCAGAGACAAGGGGGGGACAATGCATGCCCATGGGAGGCAGGTGCAAGGCAGAAGCACAGGGCGAGGACAACAGTGTGAGCTATGCACACCCATAAAGAGGGAACACAAAGCAGGCAAAGCACACCCATTGGAGGCAGGGACACGAGAAGTAGGGCCAGGCACACCCACCCTTGGCAAGGCCACCGAGTTGGGGGTGGCATGGGAAAAATCCCACCTGCAGCCACGGACGGAGGGATGGGGGGGCATAGACAGGTGCGGACGTGGTGCGCATCCTAACGGCTGCTCGATATTCTCACCTTCAAGTCCGAGGAAGGGAAATGCGGTCACAAACACTCCTCGCAAAAAACAAGTTGCCATCCTGCAGGAAGTTCAGAATTCTGGGAGAATCCAGTGCACCTAGAACAAAACAGCACCAAAACTATCAGTTAAAAAAAGGCTGTGTGTTTTAAAACCCTCCTGTCACCCCTGAACACCCCCTAGGAAACTGCCGACGTAAAAAAAAAAAAAAAAACCAAACCAAAAAAACCCCACCAAAACCCAAGCTGCAGCCCAGGGCACTCTCTCCTGTGGGTGCCGCTGGACCCTGCCCAGTCCCACAGCTCTCGCCCAGAAGGAGCTCCCTGGGCAGAGCCCGGGGCTCATCTACTCCAGGGCCCCCCGCACCGAACCGTCACTTGGGCATCCTGGAGGACTGCGGGCCCATAGAGCGCAAGTTCGGAGGACTGAGGGGCACTTCCGGCATCATGGAGGACCGCGGGGAAGCGGCGGGAGCCTGCCGGAGCCCCGGAGGAGCCGGTGAGTCCCCCGCGAAACGAGTGCCGACGGCGGCCGCGGTGGCGGCGCCGCTGTCTCGGGGCCGCATCCGCGTCGTTTCTCTCCAGAGCTGCGGCCGGTGCTTGGAGGGGGGCGGGGGGGGGGGGGGGTATGGCGCCGCCATCTTCTGAAGGCTGAGGCTGCCCGCGGCGGGGATGGGGCCGCGCGGCCAGGAGGGGACAGGCCGCCGCCCCGCCGTGCAGAGCTGCGTTCCTTGCGTGTTTCGGCAGGAATCGCTGTTGAATCCGTCTCGCTCTCGAATCCGTCTCGCTCTCCACGGCTTCCGGGCAGTTTCTCCGCCCGCCCTGCCGGTCCGCGGTTAGGCCGGCGCGGAGCACCGGTGACGGGACCTGCGGGCGTGCGTGAGGGGCTCTTGCGAGAAGAGCCTCGCAATAAGCAGGCTCAGCTCCGGGGCGGCACTAGTAAATGGCGTGGTCCTCGGGCGCCGTTAATTCGTGCCACGCGTTTGAGCTGGAATTTGAGAGAATAGTCTGTTATTTAAATGGCCCGATTGAAGAGTTGACTGGTACAAAAAGCCGCTGAACGAACGGCTCACAGCCAGCGAGCGCTCCGTGTACCGCTGCTGAAGGGAGCAGGAGCAAAGCGCAGGCACCCGACTGACACAAGAGGAAAAGGTTCATTACCGTTGGAAATCACGGTTTCGGATTGTGAATTAGGACTCAAATTAGGGGTACGTTCACGACGACCGTTACCCTAAACTGCTCCCAATTGGTATTCTATTTCTGCTTCCCAAGGAGAAAATTTTCATCTGATGGTGCTGCGGGGGTATCTTTAATGCATCAGTTTAAGATGGCTAGTATTGTTAAACGGGCATTCATGATGCCCAGTTAGCGTTCGATCTGTTTCTAAAATGAAATCTAAGTTTTTGTTCGTCGGATTTAATTGGCGTCGGTTTTTTCTTTTAGCTCTACTTGGAAGGAATTGGTACCCGTCCCCTCCTCCCCCCCCCAACGGCTATGTTTAAATTTTGGCAGTCGTGACTCCCTGTTGGTTTTCTAATTTTCCTTTTATTTTAAATCTAAATCTTTTAGCGTTATGTTAGTTCACCACCGCCCGGGAATTCTTTTAGTACCTACGTTTAAACGGAGCCGTTATTGAACGATTCCTTTTTTTATTTCTCTTTATCTAAAAATCTAAAGCTTCGATTACTCTTTTGGTTCTAAGCAGGAGTCACTGTTGCCTCCCAGCTTGCTTACAGCGGTGTGATCGTTTAAGCGTTAGAGCCTCCCAATTAGTTTCCAGTTCAATTGGTTTAGCAGTGGTTATGTTTAAATGGAGCTGTTAACGACTCCCAATTAGTTTTCTGTCTTTATCACTTCAAGAGGGTCTCTAAACTATTCATTTTTTGAATTGCAGTACGGACCGGGAATCATTACTGCCTGGTTCATTAAGTAACATCTGCCACTAAATTTAGTCATTACTCAACCCTAGGTAATATTTCTTCTCTTTAGGCGCGCTCTAATATTTTGTGACTTTACCACGAAGTGGATTAACTAGGACGCGTGATTTTTTTCTTTTCCTGTTAGAGTTGTTTCGCTACAGCTATTACTTCCAGTTAGTGCTCTGTTGTTGATATTCTGCTGCTTGCCCTTTGATTACATCAATGGGGAGTAAGTACTGTCTGCAAAGCGGGAAGCAATAGCTAGAGCGGACGACGGGCAGTATTTGCTCCCAAAGACTATTCTGGTTACTGTGACGGACATTTTTATTTTAAACGTTTTGACGTAAACGAGCGGTAAAAATTAAACTAATAGAAACTGACCACTTTGGAATTCCCCAGGAAAAACCACCGGAGCGCCTCGACGCGACCGGAGCCAGGACGCCTGCCGCGGTCCACTTGGGACGCTCGACGGTTTTGCACTCCGTCTCCAAAGCTTGAAGCTCCGCGGAGCGCAACCTCCCCGAGCGGCGACTCGGCCTGTAGCCACCGCCCGCTCTTCTCTCCGGCTCCGCCACCCGTTTTTCCAGAGCAGCCCAAAATCCCGGGGAAGCGAACCCGCGCACAGCAGATACGCCGCGACACCAAACCTCCGGCTGTCCAGCTGCGCCGCCCCCGACCGTCGCTGCTGCGCCAACGGGAGCCTCCGGCCGACGCAGTGCCGAGCGCCCGCGACCCCGTCGGCCGCCGGCTCTGCCAGCGGCGCGGTCCGGCGAAATCCGCGACGCTGCCGAGTCTGCGGCGAGTCCGGGGCGTGTTTTTTTAGCGAAGGAAAAGGCCATTGCAAGTCTCAAGTCCGACCTGCAAGGAAAAAGAAAGCCCGCGTAACAAGGCTAGACCCGTTCCTGTCTGTTGCAGAACTTGTACCAGCGCTACATTCTGGACGGGACCGAATGACAAAGCCGAATGACAGCCTGCAAGAATCCTCCTCTCAGAGCTCTCTGGTTGCAAAGGGAATATTGTAGATCACCAGCAGTTGTAAGACACTGAGACTCCTACTTTTCTCCATCTGCCTCCCTCAACAGAAATAAGTCCCAAAGGACAGAAAACCCCAGGATCGGGTTGAAATCAAACGGAACCCAAACCAAAAACCAAAACCAAGGAAAAACCGTCGGGGAAAAGAACCCCAAAGCATCAGGAACTGTACCAAGCACCTTAAGTAACACTGAAGCGACTCGAACCAAAACAAGTGACAAAGCACCTCAGGAGAGGTGCCAGGAAAGACAAATGAGTCCACACAGAGCAACGCCCGTGTCCTTCTGAGAGGACTAGGCAGGTGAGAGAAGGCCCTTTGAAGGCCTGTGGTTCTGAGAAGGCCGCTTGTCACGCAGATTGATTCTGGTGCCTGGATGGGAAATGGAGGGGACTGAGGGGCGCACGAAGGGGAGGGAGGAACTCGGACAGCTTACGGAGATGCCTGCGGTGCAAAGCCAGGCTGCAGGATGGCTCGGCGTCGGTGCCATCGACCCCCCCCAAAAGATGCTGTGACCCCACTTGGGGACGACAACCTCTGGCCCCGGCGCCCCCGGGGCCGGGCAGAGGCAGCAGCGCTGGGCGTAGCTGGTGGCAGGGGGCCCGACGGGGGGGAACGCGTCCCGGCAGGGCCTGGCCAGGCCCAGGAGCACATCTGGTCCTCGCTGAGGGGCTGGAGCCGATGGGGGCCTGAGGAGTACAGGGGTGGCCTGGTGTCCCCGGCCGCAGCTCTTCCCTGCCGCAGCCGCCTGCGCTCCTGTCCGCGCCCGAAGCCCCATGCCCGCAGAGGCAGCTGGGTCTGGAGCTGCCAGCGCCAGCAGCCCCAGAGCAGAATGAGCTCCCTGAGCAGAGGCCGAGGCTCATATACCCCAGGCCCCGCCCCCGGGCAAGTGGTGGGGATGGGACACAAGGGGGGGCGGTGCCGGTGAGGGGGGAGGGGTGGGCAGCAAGGCACGCCAACGGGAGGGTGGGGCATGGGGCAAAAAAGTCACGCCCGGGGGGGGGGCGGTGCTGGGGTGGGGTGCAGAATAACAAAGGCAAACCCGGGAAGGGGAAGGGGGTGGGGGCCGGGCAGGGCACGGCCACTGTCGGCGAGGCCATGGGGGGGGCGGTGCTGGGGCGAGGTGCAAAGCAGCAAGGCACTCCCACGGGGGGAGCGGTGCCGGGGCGGGGCGCGGGGAAGCAGGGCACGCCCACGGGGGGGCGGTGACGGGGCGGGGCGCGGAAAAGCAAGGCACACCCACCAGGGGGGGGATCAGTGCCGGGGCGGGGCGCGGGGAAGCAGGGCACGCCCACGGGGGGGGCGGTGCCGGGGCAGAAAAGGCACACCGGGGGGGGGGGTCGGGGGGGGGGGGGGCAAGCAGGGCACGCCTACAGTGGCCAGTGCCGAAGAACAGCAGCAAGGCACGCTCACGGCGGGGGGGAGGCGCCGGGTGGATTTGGGGCCAGGCACACCCACCCTTAGCAAGGCCACCGAGTTGGGGGTGGCATGGGAAAAACCCCACCTGAAGGCGGAGACAGGGGTACGGGGGGGCATAGACAGGTGCAGACGTGGTGCGCATCCTCACGGCTGCTCGATAGTCTCACCTTCAAGTCCTAGGAAGGGAAATGCGGTCACAAACACTCCTCACAAAAAACAAGTTGCCATCCTGCAGGAAGTTCAGAATTCCGGGAAAATCCAGTGCACCTAGAACAAAACAGCACCAAAACTATCAGTTAAAAAAAAGGCTGTGTGTTTTAAAACCCTCCTGTCACCCCTGAACACCCCCTAGGAAACTGCTGACATAAAAACAAGAAAAAAAAAAAGCCCAAGCTTCATCCCAGGGCACTTTCTACTGTGGGTGCTGCTGGACCCTGCCTAGTCCCAGAGTTCTTGCCTCGCACGTAAGAAGGAGCTTCCTGGGAGAGTTCAGGGCTCATCTACCCCAGGCCCCAACCACCACCCTTCCCAAAATCATAGGCAACTGGGTAAACTGAGACACGGAGAGAGGGGACCTAGAAATGCCAGTTTCACAAGCAATGAGGAAGAATGAAATCAGAGCTGGTGGGGTGCCAGAAAGGAAACGACATAGAAAGGAAAGGTAGAAGGTGACACTTTACAGGGCAATGCTAGCAAAAGAGCAAAAAGCTTTGGGGAACTAGACAGCCTGAAAGGCAGACAGAGGCAGGGACAGGCAAGGAGGCAGGCAGAGATCCAGAGAACCGGGGCAGGGATGGCCCTGGACACACACGAGGGGACACGTGGCTCCTGGTGACAACGGCAGACCTTCACCGCCCCGAGGCTTTTCTCTCTGTCTCTGCCCCTTCCTCCTCCACAGTGCCAGCTGCCTGACCTTAGGAGCAGGCGGTGGGTGACTCAATGCACTTCTCTCACGAGGTTTCCTGGACATGCAGCAGCTCACACGTGTGCAGCCAACAGAGGCGCCAAGGTCCTGGTGCTGTGTTATGGTGGCATTCTCTGTTGTGGATGGGTGGGAGGGATCCTTCCTTGCCACAGGGACCAGCTGGAGACAGTTGCCTGTGGAAGCCCCTTGGTTTGACTCCTCAGCCACCTCCTGCAGGCAGGCATGCCCAGGCAGCCCCCTTCATAGCCCAAAGTAGGGCCAGCCCCATCATTAGCCTCAGTGGCCACACCTGCCCCAGCTGGAGCCCATCAGGAACAGGGGCCTGGGCAAAGCCCCACAGCACATGGCCCCCTCCCTGGCACCTGCCCACAGCCACGAGCTCTGCACCCAGGGGCTTGAATACCATCCAGGGGCACAGAGGAGGCAGGAAAAGTTTACTCACCTCTGCCCAGAACAAATCCTGGCACTTAGCTGGCTACAAGGCTCGGTGTGCAAACACAGCAAACGCAGCAGGAGAGAAGGGAAAAAGCAGGAGGAAGGTAGAGAAGAGGTGGGGGACAGGCAGCCAGTAAACGGGATGCTGCAAACAGGAGAGGGACAGGGAGCAGGACAGTAGCATAGAGAGAGGAGTACTGGGACACTGAGCAAAAAACCCAGGGAGAGATGGAGGAATACATAAGAGCGAGGAGGAGCAGGAGAGAGAGGCCAAAGGGACCAGCAGGACCACAAAGCAGGGACAAGACAAGGGACAGCGGAATATTGTAAAGCAATAGGGGAAAAGAAACAGAGGCAAGAACTAACACATAGGGTCAGGAAGACAAAAAGAGGGAGCCTTACAAAGACAATGTAAAAAGTGACACCATTTCCACCCACTCTTGATTTCCACATTTTCCCTGACTTCGCACCCCATCTCAGCCTCCACTTTCTTCCAGCCCTGCCTCTCCCCCTGGCTTGAGGGGAAGCCCCAGTGCAATCAGGAAGGTGTTAGGCTGTCCATCAGGCTCCCACAGCAAAGGGGCCAGGACAGAAAGCCATTGCTGGCCCTCCCCATCTCTGGGCAGCCCTTTCCCAGGCAGCAGAAGGAGCGGCAGGCAGGGCAGCAGAGGTGGACCGGGACACACACAGGAGAACGTGTGACTCACCCCAGCTCCTGGCACCAGCTCAGATCTTCAGCACCCCAACACTTTTCTCTCAACTCCCCTCCACTGCCAGGCTGGCCAGCGGCTCACACACACAGCCGATGCAGGCACCAAGCTGCCAGCAACGTGTGCTGGTGGTCTGCTCCATCATGGACAGCTCAGGGGGATCCTTCCTTACCACAGGGACCAGCCATTCCATTCTGGAGGTACCTCCAGCTACCTCCTCAGCCAGTTCCCCTTTATCAGCTCCCTCAGGCAGCCCCTTTATAGCCCACAGGAGGGCCGGCCCTGTTATTAGCCCCACTGGCCACACCTGGAGCCCATCAGGAACAGGGGCCACAGGCAAGAACAAGCACCCAGGGACAAGGAGCTCTGAAGAGGGAGATGTAGGAAGAAAATGTAAAAAGCGATACTGCTTTTCCACTCTCCCACCCACCCCTGCCCTTGGGAAAGCCTGATGGAAACCATGAGACTTCAGGGTGTCCCTGCTGGGTGCCCCTCATTCCCCCTGATATCTACTGGTGATGGCATTTTGGGCCCAAGGAAGTGCCAGAGCGAAGTTTGGAATGCAAACAGTTTGTTTAAAACAGTTTGCATCTGGAGCAGCACTTCTTGTAGCGGTGGGGGCAAGGCAGGTGCATGGAGCAGGGACAAGGGGGGGGGGGACACAAAACATGGTAATGGGAGGCAGGTGCAAGGCACACCCATGGTGGGGGGGCGGGGGGGGGGGGAGGAAGGCAGGTGCACAGGGGGAGGATAGGGTGTGAGCTATGCACACCCATAAAGTGGGTACAAAAATCTGTCAGGGATAACCTGATTGAGGAAGATGAAGTTGACCTTGACAGCATTCCAGTATACCCTTGAAAAGACAGAAGAAGTGGATGAAGAATGTTGTAAACAAGTTTGAGGAAGTTATAAGAGATTGAGCAAGAAGAGACTGAGCAAGTAATACCACAGAGCAGAAACTTGGCAAGAGAACAGTAGGTACAGTGAGAAATACAGTAGGAGCTCCAGCCAATCATTATGTGAATGGAGGTGAATGGACAAAGCTATTGAGCGAATCATTTTAGCAGCCTTAGTGCATGAACAGGTGGACAGATAAGAAAGGTTATAAAAGGGTACGCTTTTTCTGCTGCACCATCTCAGCCATCTTGGTTTTTGCAACTTAATAAAGACTGCCTTCTTACATATACTCTTGTCGTTGTCCATCCCTACCATGAAAAAAAGCAGGCAAGGCAGGCCCATGGGAGGCAGGGACATGACAAGTAGGGCCAGGCACACACACGGGAGTCAAGGCCACAAAGATCGGGGTGGCATGGGAAAAACCCCACCTGAAGGCAGAGACAGGGGTATGGGGGGGCATAGACAGGTGCAGATGTGGTGCACATCCTCATGCTACTCGATAATCTCACCTTCAGTCCTAGGAAAGGAAATGGGATCACAAACCCTTGTCACAAAAAACAAGTTGCCATCCTGCAGGAAGTTCAGAATTCCAGGAAAATCCAGTGCACCTATGTCTTGGTTTGAAAGACAGGTGTCTGTGGAGGAAGGCAGGAGCCTCCCTTGAAATGGAAAGTGCAACCCCCTTCCCTCCAAATTATTATAATTTTGAAATTAACGGGCGTTCAGGCAAAGATATGGGGAATAGGAATAACAGTTCTTTACTAATATATATATATATATAAATATATATATATATATAACACAAGGCAGGGAAAAAACAAACAACCCACTGGTTTACACTGACAGAGTCAGGAATACAACCTGACACCCTGTTAGGGTGGCAGTAGCAGTCCGATAAGATGCTGGCTGCAGTCCTCCTGAAGCGATGGATGTAGTTCTGTGGAAGCAGCAATCAGGTAAAAGAGTCTGGTCTTCCTCCGAAGGTCCAGTGGTAGGTAGGTAGCTCTTGTCCTCTGGAACTCCAGTGGGGGGAAAAGCTCCTCTGGGAATCCACTGGAAGAAGGCTGCTAGGGTGTTCAAAATCTCTGTTTTTATTTGGCATGGACTGCTTGGCTCCTTCCCCCCCGCCCCCCCCCCCGGGCGGAGCATCTCACAATGGGATGGGGAGTCGTGAGGCAGTTCCTTGATGGGCCATTAACAGGAGATAGTCCAGGAGCGAGTTATCGATGAGTCAGGCGATAAGGCATTGTTGTGCCCAGTAACAGGAGATAGTCCGGGGGGGGGGGGGAGGCAGAGAGCACCGCCCCACCTGGTCTCAACAGCTCCTGAAGATGGTAATAGAATATTTTTTTCTTTTGGCACATTTTGCACTGTAACCCAGGACAACCTAGAACAAAACCACAGCAAAACTGTCAGTTAAAAAAGCTGTGTGTTTTAGAACCCTCTCATCACCCCTTAACACTCCGTATGAAACTGCTGACAAATAATAAAAAAAAAAAGCCCAAGCTGCATCCCAGGGCTCTCTCTACTGTGGGTGCTGCTGGAGCTTGCCCAATCCCACAGCTCTCACCTCGCACAGAAGGAGCTCCCTGGGCAGAGCCCGGGACTCATCTACCCCAGGCCCCGCCCACTGCCTTTCCAAACATCCCCCGGGGAAGGGGCCGCCGCGGGGCACAAAGGTGAGAGCGTCCGGTGCGTAGCCCACTCACTGTAGGCGGTAGCAGGAGAGAGCGCGGCAGCGCGCACCCGGAGCTGCAGTACCGTCTTTTGGTCACAGGGTGGCAGCAGGGTGCGCGGCAGCGCCGCCGGGGCTGCATAACCGCTTTTTGGTCATAGGGTGGCAGCAGGGAGCGCGGCAGCGCCTTCGGGGCTGCAGTACTGCTTTTCGGTCACAGGGTGGCAGCAGGGAGCGCGGCAGCGCCTTCGGGGCTGCAGTACTGCTTTTCGGTCACAGGGTGGCAGCAGGGAGCGCGGCAGCGCCTTCGGGGCTGCAGTACCGACTTTCGGTCACAGGGTGGCAGCAGGGAGCGCGGCAGCGCCTTCGGGGCTGCAGTACTGCTTTTTAGTCACAGGGTGGCAGCAGAGAGCGCCACAAATCGGTGTCACCGCACACGCGCGTGTACCACGCCCCAGTACCCAACCCTAGTCAAATCGTGGTAGCAGAGCGCGCCGCGGGCGGCCGCCAGCGCGCATGCGCGTACCCCGGCCTGCAGTACCGCACACCCCCCACGCGCAGGCAGCACAAAGCGCCGTTTCACGCAGCACCCCCGTGCGGTCACAGCGGCGCAGCAGCACCTGCGTCTTTCTCTGACACTGGGGGTACAGGGGGACCCGGAGAGGGGTGGGGGATGACCGACACCAACGGCTCTCCCCGGCATAACCCACAGACGAGCACTCACCTGCCACAGCCCACGAGACAGAATCCATGCTCGATGCCTGCCCCCCGCCAGATCATCGACGCCGGCTGCCGCACAGCAGAGGGGTGGCAGGGCGTCTGCCAAAGGACGGTGCCATGGCTCTTGCTCGCACTCGGCTCTGCCACGTTCCCCGTCTCGGACCACGCCCGGACGGGCTCCCCAGAGCAACAACTGCCCCTTTCCCCACCGGACAGCCGTGGCAGAAAGCTTGGACAGAGACAGAGCTGGCCCCGCGGGGCGAGAGTGCTGAGCCACCGGCAGGCAAACCTGGGGGGGGGGGCGAGCTGCTGCGCAGCACCGGACACTCACAGCAAGACATCGGGAAACAAAAGGCCCCAGCCATAGTTCAGCACATTAGAAGAACAACACAGAAGCAAGGAGAGGAATTCAATAGAACGAGGGACAGGAGAGCAGTCGAACTGAAGGAGACCAGCCCGAAATACAGACACATCCTCTACAAACCAGAGTGATTTGAATACTTAACACTCCATAGAAAGACAAACAGATACGATTTCCAACCCCTTCTTAGCAGAAAAGCAACTGCTCTTGCTCATGTTTGATGCCCTTCCTTAGAGCGCTGCTGCAGAACAAGGCTGTACACCCCCATCTAGATCTATGCTTACACCTGTCTTCAAAATACACAGTTGTTAATTGACTCTGCTCCTGCCCCACCTTGTTCTATCATGTCACATGATTAGAAACCAAGTACTTCAGAGCGCTCTGTCAAAACACAGGGAAGAAACTCAGTAACATGCAGCTGCCTCTGGCTTGGAAAGAGTTAGAGAAACCCCTGACCGCTTAAGTACACCTCATACATTACATGCTGTACTGATTCGGCAGCGAGTTTAAACCGCGTTAGTCATTCTGCCAATTATACAATTTTAACTTTCTCTAGAGTTTCATATATGACAGGAAAAGATCAGTGAAATAATAGATCCCCCACATGGTTTTACTCATTAAAAAGAAAAAAAAAAAAAAGAAATTCAAATCCCCAGGGCTGCAACAGGTAAGGCCACCGAACAGGACTGGCAGATGCACTAAGGCTTCTGGCTGTACCAAAGCACGCAGAGGAACATTTTTTAATCGTATCTCGACCGTTGCAACCAAGAATGTAAAGACCAGTGACGCCATCCACTTTTGGAACACTTGCTGTGCTTCAGTCTTTGGAAACAAATTGACTTTGCTGTTGTTTTGTTTTTCAAAAGAGGGCAAAAAGTCTCACTGCTCATGACTTCTACAGCCAAGCACACAGAGTCCGACAGGCAGTTCGTACAACGCAATTTCTTTGAAGGAGAAAGATTTCCATTCCAGGAAAATCCCTTTTCCAACTGAAATCAAAGTTACGCACTGCAGGACAACGGTCCCTGGTCCCTCAGCTTCGCTTCCAGAGGGCTGGGGATCCGCGTCCATCCTCAGCAGAAACCACATCAACTAACCTGATTACTCCTGCAGTTGCCACGTTCCTCCTCATCGCCTACAGAAAAGAAAAAAAAAAACCACACACACCGCTGACAGTGGTAGCTGTCACACGGGTCACCACAGACCTCCTCGAAACACCCTCCTCCTCAAAAGGAACGTGGTCTTCCGCTCAACTGCTCCGCACCGATTCCCGTGTTGGACGCTGCAGCTGTCATCGCTTGCGGCCCCCCTAAGGTAGCAACAGACAGAGAAATACCGTCACGCTTGGGAGAAATCACCAGCCCCACGCTCCTCCTTGCTGCTCCTTAGCTCACCACCTCAAAAGCTCACCCAACTCCAAAGGCAGCTGCGTAACACCTGCACAAACGCACAGAAACGCTTGACCGAGCTGCCGCAGGATGCTCCGCTCTTGGACGCCGGCCCGGCTGACAACCGCCTCGCCTCCTCAGGCCGCTGGTCGGCGCGCAGCTTCGCCCCTCCGAGGCTACGTGCGTGACCTGCGAAAGCCAAAACAAAAGGCACGTGCTGAGATACCGCCCGAAACCACAGCCTGCCCGTGCCCATTCCCCTCTCCTCCTCCTCTACCTCGGCCGCCCACCCACCCTACCTCTGCCAGCTGCCGCGTTGAGGCTCCGGTACCACCTGTAAAACACAACCCATAAGGGATGCTTATAAACTTCACAAACGACACAACGCCTGAAAAGTAACTTCTCTGCTGCAGCCCACCAGTCCCAGCTCACCTCGCCCCAGCCACCCGCAGTGCCGATACCCTGCTTCGCTCGCTACTTCGTGCCTTTGGAATACAACAAACCTACCAAGACCTGTCAGCTGCTCACACAGCCATCGGCCGCATCTGCCCGCTGACACTGCGTGCCAACCCACCTTCTTATGGCCGCTCCCCCGCCCCTCCTCTAACCCTTTGGTGCACGGCTCGTCTCACTGCATCTGAAAACGGCATCGAACGAGTCACCCGGCTGCGGAGCAACAGCTTAACGGTTCCGGAGATCTCCTTTCCATGTAGGAATACCCTCTAGACTCCAACAACAGCCAGCCAGCCATCACAGAAAACCAAAGCCAAAGCAACACCTGGCCCTACGCGTACGACCCTTAGCACCTTCCACCCCGGAAGTCAAATGCCACGGCCCCTGACGAAAAGATACGGCCGCGGCCGCAACCGCAACAGTGGACGCGCGAGAAGCCGGGCCCCAAGACCCAACATCCACAGGACGCGGAGAAGTCGTCGTCCCAGAAGAGGGCTCCGTGAGAACAGACCGCTCGACAGCGGATACCCCAGCGCATCCTGGACCACTCGTCACCTTCTCGGACACGAGACGTGCTGGACAGATCTGTGTGTGGAGCTTCTCGCGCGAGACGGGGAGCGCTCGGTCGGCGGTACCCCGGTGAGTCGAGGAGCACGAGACCCTCGGTGCGGCTACCGATGCGCCCGCCTACCGCAAAAGAATAAACCTCCGGAGCATCGAGACCTCATTAATGTGCAGTATAGCGCACACGGAACAAGCACCACCGACCGCCTCCTTACCACTGAACCCCTCAAGGAATCACAGCGGCGGTCAGCTGACGGAAAAACCACGGCGGCTGAAAGATCTAACACAGGCACCTTACAACCACAGAAACCGGTGCTAAACACACAACAGGTGAAAAACTACACGGAAACGTAACTGCTGTGACCGGCACTACGACACGTCTCATCAGGCGCGTCATGAAAAAGTCAGAAACGGAGTAATGGGAAGGCTCGCGTGCCCGGGCCTACGACAGAAGACAGACCCTGGCTGGAGACTGTTACCAGCGCAAAGAACGCAGACCCTCTTCTCTGAGAAGTTCTGGGGAAGATGCCTTCTCGAGAAACTCTCAAGCTCCGTATACAGGCGAGTACAAGATGCTCACCCTAACCCTCGCTGGACAATTTCACCATCAGTCCTATTAAGAGAGAAAAAAGAGCATAGATCAAGACATCAGCAACTTACACAGCACACAGTAAAAACGGTGGGGAAAAAAAACAAGGTTCCATCTCCCATAGTCAGGAATTCCAAAAAAATGCAATGCATCTAAAATTTAAAAAAAAAAAATGGCAGGCTATTAAACCATTTTGCCACCCCCAAACCCTCAGCGGAAAACCGCCAGCCTGAAACAACAAAAACAACTGCATAAAAGGGTACTTCCTACTATGCCTACAGCCGAACCTCGGCCGGTCTCGAAACTCTTCCCTCACACCGACGCCTCCGCTTCTTGCCGTGAGCAAACCCCCGACGCCCGCGCAGCCCAGCCGGCTCCAAGAGCTGCCGCCAGCGACCAGACCAGCGGAGCGCCCGCACCGCAGCAGCCCCGGAGCAGAACGGGCTCCCTGTGCAGAGGCCAGGGCTCGTACACCCGGGGCCCTGCTCACCACCCTTCCTGCAATCCCCTGGGAAAGGGGCTGGGGCGACCCCCAGCAGACACAAGGGCGGCCGGAGGAGCAGCGGGGAGTTTCCTCACCTGCCTCCGTGTCACGGGGTACAAAGCACTGAGCAAAGACAGCGACCCGTACCGCAAAGGCCGACACCTGCTCTTCTACTGCAGGTATCTGCGGCACCAGCAACGTGACCGGGCAGGGAATTAAACTAACGGAACCGCTTTAACTGGGAGAATAAGGACACAAACCTGAGCCAGGTGCAGTCAGCAACATCCCCGGGGAGGAACCAGCAACCAAGTCCTCAGCGCTGCCCCTGGGAGACACAAAGAACGGCCAACTGTTGTCCACAGCGACGGCCACCCCTTTCCCCAGGCAGGAACCCCTCCTTCTGCAGGAGCTCCTGGAGACGCCCCCTCCTGCCCCAGACCATTGCCAACGGCACCCGTGCTTATGGGGCAATAAAGCACGTTCGCGGGTCAGCTTGCTGCTGCGAGGGCAGGGTCTGGGGTGGTCAGGGGCTACGGGACAGGTGCTGGAGCTGTGGGCAGCTGCATGGGGCGCGCAGGCTGGAGCACTTTTCCAGGGGGTGGGAAGGCCTCCAGGTGCCCGGAGGCAGCCATCTGCCCCTCTTCCTCCTTCCTCTCCACCAGCTCACAAAACCCCTGGGAGCTGCCCTGACGGGGCCCGACGTCTGCTGTCGGCACTCTCGGGCAGGCGTGCCCTAGCAGCACCATCCCCTGGGGCTGCGGCCCCATGACACAGAGCGGCCATCGCCATCAGCCTCGCTGGCTCCCTCCGGGGCTCCTCCGGCACCAGCCCGCAGCTGCAGCCATGGCCCCTTACCCCCGCTGTGTACCTGCTCCCCTGGACTCTCTGACCGCTGCTCAGCAAGTACAAAGGAGACAGAGCGAGGGTTTATTTGCAAACCCATCTAAGTGCGAGGAACACGCCTGCTCTGGGGCTCAGAGCCCGTCCACTCACCCTTCCCTGGGACCGCTCGGCAGTCCACGCTGGGGCAGCAGGTACGGAGAACGAAAACACAGCCATGGGGAGCTGGGCAGAGGAACAGAAAGAGAAAAATAAGGTGAGGGAGAGGAACTGAGGAGCAGAGAAAGAGAGGTACCGGGAAAAGAACAGAGAGGGGGAGACACAGATAAAGAAAGGACACAGAGTCCTGGTCTGTGGAAGGAAAACGGGGTCAGGGAGCCAGGCGGGTGAAAAGAGCACGCCCACCAGCCCTGTGCCCAGGGGGCAGCAGCGGCCTTTCCTCACGGGGAAGTGGCAGCGGGCACGGCGGCCCCATCCCACAGGCCCTGCAGCATCGCGCGGCCGTTACCGGCGGCGCCCGCCGGCAGGACAGCCTGCTGCTCGCCGGATGCAGCGCTGAGCATGGTGCCCGAGCCGGACGCCCGCAGGCAGCCATGCGGCCCTGGCAACGAGCCCACAGCTCGTGCGGCGGCTGTGGCGAGGGCTGGGCCGTGCCGCAGGAGCGGGGGGCCATCACTCGACCCCCGCAGCGCAGCACCTCCTCCCCTGGGCTCCCTCACAGCCCCTCGCCTGCTGTGAAGGGACTGCAAACGCAGCTGGGAGGGCAAAGGAGACTGCGAACGTTTCTTCAGTCACGCAGGTAGCGGATGCAGCGAGAGCGCCTGAGGCAGGGAACAGGATGGCGAGAGAAAGACAGGGACAGGGAGCCCGACAGGTGGAGAAAGAAGCAGCAGGGAGAGAAGAAGAGAGGCAGCAGATAGAGGGAGAAGGGAGCAGGGCAGAGACTGACAAAGGAGGACGGAGACGCAGGACAAAACTGGGACAGGCAGCACGACAGAGAGGAAGGAAAGAAGAACAGGGGCAGGAAGCTGGACCGAGACACATGGAGAAAGACAACAAAGAACAGGGCAGAGAGGGAGGATGAAACAACAGGGACAGGGAGCCAAGACAGCCAACGATGGAGGGAAGGGGCGGGGGTGGGGGGAACAACAACACGGTACAAACCACAGAGCTACACGCTACAGGTGGAAGAATTAAAAAATAGAGCCGGGGAGCCAGGAAAAAAAAAAAAAAAAGCTGGAGAGCAAAAAGTATAGCGATTCATACAAAAAGGGAGGGAATATTAAAATAGCGTCATCAGGGAGCCAGAGAAAGCGAGACGGAGAAAGGACAAAAGCAACAGGCTACAGGGCAGAGAGGGAGGAACTCATGAGCAGCAACAGAGCTCCGGCCAGAGAGAGACAGAAAAAAGTACAAGACTGCAGGGGCTGCAGGGCAGAGAAGGAAGAATTGACCAACAGGGACAGGGGACCAGACAGAGCGTGATCGAGAACAGAAAAAAACAGCAGCGGGCTACAGGGAAGAGGAATTCAAGAGCAGGGACTGGGAGCTGGACAAAGAGACAGAAAAAAAAAAAACAAACCACGAAACAGTGATGGGCTATGAGACAAATAAGGAGGAAAGAAAAAACAGCAGCAGGGAGCCAGACAGAAGAGACTGAGAAACACAGACAAATAGCCTGGGGCTATGGGACAGAGAATGTGGAATGAAAAGGCAGAGAGAGGGAGCCAGACAGAGAGCAGGGGGAAAATCCAGACAGGCTACGGAGGGGCAGAAGAAGGAATTAAAATCTGGGGACAGAGAGCTGAACAGAGAGGGATGGCGACAGCAGGGAATAGCAGCGGGTGCAGGAGTAAGAGGGAGAAAATAATCGATAGGGACAGGGAGCTGGATACAGAGGGTCAGAGAAAGGTGAAAATAGGGGTAGGGTAGAGGGCAGAGAGTAAGAATTAAAAAATGGGGGCACTGAGACACAGAGATGGAGAAAAGAAAAAAGCAACAGGCTACACAGCAAAGGAGGAGGAATTAAAAAACACGGACAGGAAGTGCGAAAGTGAGAAGGGGCTGGGGGGGGGGGGGTGGGCCGGGGACTCCAGGACACACGACTCCTGACAGGCAACAGGACAGAGAGGGAGGAATTAAAAGGGAGGGACTGGGAGCTGGGAGAGGGGGAGAAAGAAAAAGAATCACGGCACACTACAGGGCTGAGAAGGAAGAAACTGAACAACAGGGACAGGGAAACGGCCAAAGAGAGCCCAACGAAAGAAAATGTGCCGATGGGCTACAGGACAGAGAGGGAGGAGTGAAACAACAGGGAGCCAGAGCCAGGCACAGAGAGATCGAGACAGAAAAAACAGCCAGGAGCAACGAGGCGGGGCAGGGGTGGGGGGAAGCTGCGAGGATCTGGAGCCAGACAGAGCAACAGCAAAAGAAAATGACAGCGACAAGCTCCAGGGAGGAGCGGGAGGAATGAAAAGACAGAGATGAGGGGCCGGACCCAGTGTGACACACGCAGGAAGCACAGCAACAGCTGGAGGGCAGAAAGGGAAGAATTAAAACACAGGGACAGGGCGCCAGAGGTGGAGTGGGGAGACAGATAAAGGGGGAGAGGGCAGACAGAAAGACAGGCTACAGGGAGAAGCAGGAGGAATTAAAGAAATGGGATCCACAGCCGGACAGAGAGAAGGAGAAAGCAGCACAATCACCACAGGCTACAGGGCCCAGAAGGAAGAAACTGAAAAACAGGGAAGCGGGAGCCGTCCAGAGAGAGATATGAAGAAAGGGAAGATAGCGGGGAGCCGCCACACGGCAGCAAGGGAAGGATTAAAAAGATGGGGCAGGGAGCCGGACAGGGAGCGATGGAGAAAGAAACAAAGCCCCTTGATGGGCTACAGGACAGAGAGGGAGCAACTGAAGACTCGGGGAAAAGGAGCAGGACAGAGAACGGAAAACCAGTGACGGGCCACAGGGCAGAGGGAGGAACCACATATGTGGGGAGAGGCAACTGGCCAGAGAGAGATGAGGACAGACAGATAACAGCAGTGGGCTACAGGGCTGAGAGAGAGAAACTGAAAAACGGGGACCGAGAGCCGGGAACAGGAGACACGCAGAAACACCAAATCGCAACAGGCCACAGGACAGAGAGGGAAGAAATAAACATCTGGGACCAGGAGCAACCTACAGAGAGACGTCGGGAAACGGAAGTTTCAAGAACAATGCATACGAGGCAGAGAGGAAGGCATTTTTAGAAGTGGGTCAAGACAGGGACAGGGAGCCCAACAGAGACAGAGAGAACAAGAAAGCAACAACGGGCTGCGAGACAGACAGGGAGGAATTGAAAAATCCCAGCAGGGAGAGACAGCAAAAGGAATGAAATCGCAACACGAACTTCGAAAGCGACAGGCTGCAGGGCAGAGAGGGAGGAATTTTAAAAAATCCGGATCTTGTGCTGGACCAAGAGAGACCGAGCAAATAAAAATGGTGAGGCCTAAAAGGGCACACAGGAAGGAATTAAACAACAGGGACAGAGAGCCAGACAGAGAAAAGTCCTGACAGGCTTCCAGAGAGAGAGGGGAATTTAAAATTAGAGACCAGGAGCTGGACAGAGAGAGACTGAGACAGGGGAGGGAGGGAAAAAAAAAAAAAAAAAAAAAGACGGGGGCGGGCAAGGGGGAAATCACAGCACCATGTGAAAGACAGGGGGCCAGGGGAGGGGGATAGGGAGGGCCTGGGACACACAAGTGGGGCGATGGGGCCCCGAGGGCCCAGGACTCACCGCATCCCTTGTTCTCAGTGCTGCCAGGAGAATTTGCCCGTTCAGACGCTTCCTTCTCTTCCTCTCCTCCCTTCCTCTTCTGCAGCTCCGGTCACATGGTGGTTCTCCACCTAAAAGATTACATGGCTGTCTCAACTCTTGCGAGACAAGGCTTCCTAGACATGTAGCCTCGCTCGTTCATGCGTCACACGGCCGTACCACGCCGTGGGTTACGCACATGGACTCTCCGCTTGCCTGCGGTGGGAGGCAGCTGCCGGCCGGCCGGCCTCTGATTCCTTCTTCTTTACCTTTCTCTGGCCTCTCCAGCTTCAGCCGCAGCAGCTCCTGTCCACTGCCCACAGCCAGCAAGCGCTCCGCCCGCCCCTTTTTGCCCCCACGCCGCGACGAGAGCGAGGTCAGGCAGAGACAACCCAGGCAAGACCGAGGCGGGTGCAGACAACAGCATCCTCAGGGGAGGAAGGGACACCTGTGCCCTCAGTGCAGCCTCTGGGAGACAAGGAGAATCAGTGACCATTATGATCGTAGATCATCCCCGGCCAAATCGCCTCCTTCCACAGCAGCTTCTGGAGATGCCACTTTTTCCCTGCACTGCAGCTAATGGCATCCACGTTAAGGCAGAATCAAGTGCATCCGAGGGCCAGCTTGCTGCCATCACAACAGGATGACCTGGGGAGACAGGCTGCAGGGGAGGTGCTGGAGCTGGAGGCAGCTGCGCGGGGCCAGCGGGGCCGGGGAAGGCTCAAGGGGAGCTCTGGCGAGTTGGGAAGGCACCCGGCGCCTGGAGGGGCGTCCGCCTCCTTCCCCTCTTCCCTCCCACCAGCTCCCGGGAGCTCCCCGGGGCTGCCCGCCGCAGCACGGGCCTTGAGGCTTCCCGTCCCGCCACCCCCGGCGGCCAGCGGCCAGCAGAGACTCCCACACCAGCCGAAGGAGCTCGCTCGCCTCACCGCCGGCCTCGCCCCTCACCCGCCGCCATGCTGCTCTCGCGCACCGCGCATGCGCGAGCCGCCGCCGGCGCGCCGGAAGGTCC
This sequence comes from Leptosomus discolor, assembly GCF_034619465.1. Lineage (NCBI taxonomy): Eukaryota > Metazoa > Chordata > Aves > Leptosomiformes > Leptosomidae > Leptosomus > Leptosomus discolor. Next base: position 9,955,966 of record NC_141405.1, read on the forward strand.
ACGCCCGGCGCGCGACCGCCGCGCTGCGGGACCGCGCTTTGGCCGCGCGGCAGCAGCGCCCGCCGGGCGGCGCGTGCCCGGGGCGGCCCCGACGCTGCAGCCCCGCGCCGGCGGGGCGGGAGCGGGGAAGGGGCGGGTCTGAGCTTGGGCTGGGGGCGAGGGGCAAGTCGGCGGGTGCAGGCGGCACCCGAGGGGCGGTGGGAGGGCGGTGCCGAGCATGGTGGGGCGGAGGGGGCACAAGGTCGGAGGGCAGGGGGTTCGGGGGCACGTCCCGCAAAAACCTCGCATGGGGCAACATCTCCATGGGAATCACTTGGGGGGGGGGGGGGGGACGGACGGGACGGGACGACACGACGGACGACAGGGATGGGGGGGGGCGGGGGCGGGCAGAACAGCGGGGAGGAGACCCTCTGGGCCCCGGACTCTCCCCACCGGACAGCCCCGGCTGCAGCACCCGCAGGTCCCCGCTGGAGACAGAGCCAGGAGCCTCCGGCCGCAGGGCTGGCGCCGCCGGGCGAGCACGCTGAACGGCCGGCAGGCAAACCTGGGCAGGGGGAGCTGCCGAGCAGCACCAGACACAACACGGCAGCTCAAGAACAAAAATCCCAAGTTATGTCTCAGCATATGAGAAAAGTAACACAGGAGAAAGCAGAAGAATTCAGTGAGAATGAGGGATAGGATAGCAGTTGAGCTAAAGGAGGTCAGCTCAAACTACAACACATCTGTTCAAAGCCAGAGCCATCGGTACGCTTAAAAAAAAATTTAAAAAAAAAAAATCAATACTAAGACTCATCAATACAATTTTGAAAGCATTCTCAGCATAAAAGCAAACACCCTTGATAGTGCTGGAAAACGTCTCGTCCCTTTCTCACAGCACCCCTGGGGGGAGATACACACACCCCCCCCCCCCCCGCCCGTGAGACCGCATGAAGACCTCGTACCATCCTCGGACTCACCACAACAGCTACAGCCCTTGCGCCACCGCCGCTGCTGCTGCACGTCTCGCTTGCTCAGTCAATAAATCTGCAGAGTGAAGTGTAAAACTCTAAATAAACATAACAAAGTCATGTTTAAAACGTTCTTTAAAGAAAGAACAAATCTCAGTCGTTCACTTTATACCGAAAAAGCACGTGGATGTTCATGTACATCCAACAAAAACGCTTACACTACCAAAGTATTTGATTTGATGTTTGCGTTAACTGCACTCACCCAGCTGCAAGCAGATACCATTAAATCACCTGTCTCCAAAATACACCGTTCCCATCCGACTGGGGGGTTTCTTGTGCATTACACCATTAGGAGGGACATCTGGGCAGCTGCACCGCCCAGGAGAGATGCCACCAAATGGCCAGGGAAATGCACCACCGAAAGCCAGGCAGAAATAAAGTACTTTGGAGTGCTCCCTCCAAATATGGGGAAAACCACCCATAACATTCAGCAGCCTCTCTTTTTAAACACATAGAAGAAATACCGAATTGCTTAAACACCCTCTTCAATCGTACCCTGAAGCTCGCGGGCGGTTACAGTTTAAACAAGGCAAGTTCATTTGTATATTACACAACATGAACTGTTTGGGGTTTTTTCCTATCAGAAATGAAACTTATAAAAAATTAGTAAGATAAGAGATCCCCATACTATTTTACTTTGGGGGACACACACACACACGACACACACACGGACGGGACGATGACGGACAGGGATGACGACACAATGCAGAAATCAACTACCCAGTTCTGCAATGCTTAAGGCTACCAAACAGGACTGGAAGATTTGCCAGAGAGAGGTGGGGGGAAAAAACCCACCAAACAAGCAAAAAAACCCCAAACAACAAAACAAAACAACACAACACAAAAAAAACCCCAACCCACGACCTTGATTGCTCTTAGTACAGATGTCAGTATCTCAGTCAGGTTTTCACGTACCCCTATGAGATATTTTAAACACTTAAGGACTGAAAAAGGAGAAAGCTTTTATCTGGAACACAGTCCATTTCTTCAGAACATCCAAACTCTGACACACAGTTTCTTTCCCCTTTCAGCACCACACGATTCTCACAGAATCGTTTCTCAGCAAGCACACAAAACAGAAAGCTACGCACGCTCTCAGGAAGAGCAAATAAACGGAGGGGAGTACACTTCACACAGGCACAACGTGCTCCAGAACAGATCTTATTTTGAGTGTTTCTGCTGAAGCACTTCCTATCAAAACTAGAGAAGGAGAGCTGGCACGTTCTTCACGTTCACTTTAAAGTCCGTACTACAAGTACCTGGGGAAAAATGCAGACGCACGGGGCAGATGTACCTTGTCCTTGCAGGCCACTCGGGATCCTCTGGGCCAGTCTCGTACCTCCAGGGCAGAAGAAAGGGTCACCATGGTGAAATGATGCCAGTTGATAGTCTGCTGAGAGAGGAAAAAAAAAAAAAACAAGCCACCTTTTAGCACAAAGCGGGCTAGGAATCAAAAGCTTCCTATTTCGGCGAAGGTTTGCAATGACTACAACCGAGTGGAGGAAAAAGCATTTTGCATCATCTTTGGTACAGCTGTTGAGACAGGCCACTAGAGATTTTGGTTTTCATAGAAAACTGGGTGCTTTCTGCCTTTTTTTTTTTTTTTCTTTTTTTTCCTCCTTCTGACTCATTGGCAGCTTCAGTCTCACCAGAACTCCCTTCCTTAGATCGACACAGATAACTACGCACCTTTTCTCAAGCCTACACAGAGCCAGGGTTTCCTCACCCTAGACATCCCAAATCGAATACTATCCTTAAAATGTACAGCGACCCACCTGTCCTTGTCAACCGCCTCCTTGCAGAAACTGCCCCTTCACAGCTCGTCCCCGTCTTGGCGGATTGTCCTGCTGGAGGATGAAGTGCAGAAGATGCGTATCCCCACAGCATTTGTCTGTGAGGGTACATGTTCAGAAATACTCCGAATCTGTAAGACAGACAGGTGTAATTTCTGTGATTTCAATCATCAGAACTCAATTGTGAGGAAACAAACTAACGTTTAAATGAAGGGTCTGTACGCTACAGTCCTAGGAGAGGGGCAGGGGGGAGAAAGGCATTACAAATTGGAAAAAAAAAAAAGGGCATGATTCGGAGCTCCCAATCATGACGGAGCGGTGGGGACAGTAACAAAAGCAAAGACAAACAGCAGCAACGTTAAGTGAAATCCAGCTTTAATTCTGATCACGTCTTTAAGAGACTCCCCAAGTCTATACCTCAGTCCTACGAAGGACTAGTTCTTTTTTTTGAAGGACAAGCTTTTTTTTTTTTAACACATAAAAGTCCCAGACTGAGGGCTCCACGGAATAGCATGTGGACTGAACCACAGGACAAGCAGTCATCAACACTCTAATGAAAAAACCAAATCGACTATAAACCAAGTTTAAACATCACTGTCCATCCTGTGTCTTTGGTTACATTTCTACCGGCATCTAGGTGCTCAAGAGTTCACTGTCCTCACACCACAGGTTACTGACAATGTACTCGGGCATCTAAAAATAAAAAGCCATCTCCACCCCACCCATAAAATCAGGGTGAACCACGAGAAGAGAAACTCTCAAGGCGGCAACAGGCAGCTCTGCACTTACCACGGAGGAAAGTCTGTTCCTCGGCCCGGAAAAAAAAACCACTCTCGACTCCCAAGAGACCTCCCGGGGAACGAACCGTGCTCCATTAACGGCGTTTTGTCTCCAGCTTCTCTGCCCCGGGCTTGGGTGGGGAGGGGCGGCGGGGCCCTTCCACTCGCCCTGGCCCCTCCGCGCTCCCCCAGCCCCACGTGGGCCATCGCCCAAGCACCGACCGCATCCGCCCGCGCGGGATCTCCCTCGTGGGACGCGGAACGCGACGCCGGGAAGAGGCGGCGGAACAGGAACCTCTTGGTCAGGTCGCCCGGCCAGCGGCGAGAAGACCGAGCAAGGTTCTGCCCGAGGGGCCGGGCAGGGCCCCCTGGAGCCCCAGCCGGCCCCTTTCCGTCCCCTTTGCCCGGCACCGAGCAGGCCCCGCCGCCCCGCCCCAGACACCGGCGAGCACCGCCCGGCCCGCTCCGGCGCACCGGCAGGGCAGCCCGGCAGCGCCGCGCCCCGGGACCGCCGCTCCCGCCGTGTCGCGAGAGGCGCCTGCCCGGCTTCCGGCCCTGCGGGGACATCGCCCTCCCCACCCTCCCCCCCACGGCGCGGCTCCCCCCCGCTCCTTCCCACACGGCGCGGCTCCGCCCGCAGCCCCCCCCCGCTCCGCGCCTCCGACACGGGCCCCGCCGGCCTGGCCGCCCGCCTCACGGCTTTCCCCGGGACCCACCGGTCGATCGCCCGCTCCCCACTCACCCGCTCCCCCGGCGGAGCCCGAGCCAGAAGAGCCCCAGCCGCAGCCCCAGCCCCGCAACGTTCGGTGACCGCGCCGCTCCTGCCGCGACTCGCACTGCCGGGCGGTGCACCGGAGAGTGCAGGAAGCCACGCGCCCCGGAGGGGCGGGGAGAGAGGCGGAAGTGACGCTTCCGGCGGCGCGACAGGATGCAGGAACACGCGCCCACCAGGACGGGGGGATGCGGCAAAGCGCGCCCCCTGCCGGGCGGGGGGAGCATGGAAGACACACCCCTGGGCGGGCGGGAGCACCGCTGGGCAGCGCCAAAGCACGCGCACCAGGGGCGGGAGAAGGGAGCGGGACGGCACCTCCGGGCCGCCGCCGACCAGGAGACCCCGCGCACCCGCCGAAAGGGATGACTCGCTCGCCTCACCGGTGGCCTCGGCCCTCCCCCGGCGCGCCGCCGTGCTGCTGCCGGGCACGCGTTTGCCCGGCACGCGCTTGCCCCGCCCACCACCGACGCGCCGGAGGGGCCGGAGCCGGCGCGCGAACGGGCAGAGGGCGAGGGGCAGAACGGCAGCGCCGGCCCCGCGCCCGCGGAGCGGCAGCGGGGCTGCCTTACCGGGAGGCAGCAGACGGCGCCAGGCAGCCCCCGCGGTCTCGCATGGCCGCTGCGGGCGAACGGCAGCGTGGAAACAGCGAGCGACACCGCGCATGCGCGGGTCGGGGCTGCAGTACCTGCCCTTGGCCGCATGGTGGCAGCAGAGCGCCGCAAAGCGAACTGAAACGCGCAGAAAGCCCATTTAAGAAGCGCGGGCTCTGAGGAAATCCGGGGGCGATGGACAGAAAAGGCAGCGAACGTGCCCCTCCAGCCCGTGTCCGGGGCTACACGGCAACAGCTGCCCTGTCCCCCGATGACCCCTCACTAGCCAGGGAGGGGCGTCGAGAAAAGGGGAGGAGACCTGCGGGTCGAAGTGAAATCGGGTTTAACGAGACAGCACCACTACCAACAGAGGCATGCAAAGTTACACTGGGCCAAATGAACGTGCAGCAGCCACGATCGACAGGAGAGGGGTCCTCGGGAGCAAGGAGAAGCAGGGAAAGGAGAGAGCCCTGCAGGAGCCCCGCGGGAGATCCCCTTCCTCAGCAAACCTTCCCGCTTTATACTGAGCATGACACAATGGTCCGGGCTACACCTGTAGCTGACTCAAACTGCTAACAGCCTGCTGAGCATTGCTGGGCTGTGATTCTGGACCAGCCAAACCGTGACAGTGAAACACAGACAAGCAAGTCTGTAGACAGAAACTTTTAAAAGTGATGGGGATTAAGGAAATAAGGGAAAAAAATAAAAATAGTAATGGAGAAGTAGAAAGAAAAATCTATAAAGCAAAGGCACTGAAGAAAAAGAAAAAGTTAAAACTTAAGATATCAAAAAGCAAAGAGTAGATGTAGAAAATACAGTGTAAGCAATAGGGATTAGGGAAATAAAGGGGAAAGATATAAAAATACAGAAAGTGACAGCCAACAAAAATGGAGACAGAGAAAGAAAAATTTAAAAGGATGGTGGTAAGGAAAGATAAGGCATAATTAAAAAATAAAGACAGGATGTGGGATAAAAGTAGATAGAAATCTTTAAGAGCAACAGGGTACAAGAAACAGAAATAATTTAAAAATAGGGTCGGGGAGGTGGATAGAAGAAAATTGAGGAAGAATTTTTTTTTTTTTTAAGTGAGAGCATACAGGACAGAGAGAGGAATTAAAAAAGGAGGGACAGGGTGCCAGAGGGAGGGAAAATGAGAAAGAGAAATTGCAATGCAGTGAGGCACAAGAAACACGGGAAAGCATTAAGAAATTGGGAGAGGGAGCCAGAAAATGGGACACCATGAACAAGAGAGGGATGGAGAGGGGGACAAGGGTGTAGAGAGGAGAGCTGAGAGATTGCACCAGAAAATAGGGACTGAGAGACAAATGGGAGAGATGGGGAGTGAGGCAGAAGGGACTGACGAGACAGAGGCAAAACAAGGGCCAGGGACAAATTCTAAAGCAACAGGGGAAAAGAAACATAGGCAAGAAATTAAAAATAGAAACAGGGAGCCAAATAGAAACACATGTAGAACAAATATTTCAAAAAGCGATGGAGTACGGGAAACACAGGCAAGAAATAACACATGGGGGCAGGGTGACAGATGGAAGAAGCAAAACTGAAGAAGTGGTTGGGTAGAGGACACAGAGGGAAGAATTAAGAACTAGAGACAGGGAGATGGACAGAGGGAAAAGCAGAAAGAATATTTTAAATGTGAAAGGGTACAAGAATTAAAAGAATAGGTATATGGACCTGCGTAAAGGGATGCAGGCAAAAATGTGAAAAACAACAGGAGACGAGAAACATAGGCAAGAAATTAAAATTAGGTCAGGGAGGGGGAGAGCAAGAGAGAGGTTGCAAGAAAATTTAAAAAGCGACTGGGTTCAAGAGACTTAAGTGAGAAGTTAAAAGACAGGAACGGAGAGGTAGAAACTTTCAAAAGCGATGGGGTACAAGAAACATGCAAGAAGGAAAAAACAGGAACAGAGAGCCCAGTAGAAGCAAACTGCCATGGGTTGACCTTGGCTGGCTGTTGAGTGCCCACCAAGGTGCTCCATCACTTCCTTTCCTCAACCAGAGGAAGAAAATACAACAAAAGCGCCAGTGGAAACCCACCACACTTCCCACAATCAACAGGGACCTGGATAAATGGAGGCAGGGAGAGAGGGAGACCTAGAAATGCCCTTTTCACAAGCAAAAGAAACTTTACAGCAAACTGAAGTCACATCCACTTCCTGTCACCCCAGTTTTGGCAGGAGAGCATAAAGCGCCTTTAATCCTCAGTAGTCCCAGAGTTTCAGTAGCTTGCCCAATGATTGCTGGAAAGTCAGTGTCATAGGGAAGACCAGAGCCCCATTGCTAGTCCCTGCTCTGACTGGTCTGCTAACATGAATGAAAAGAGACTCAAGCAACTAAAACAGTTCATAAAATAAAACCAACTTAGAAAGATGTCCAAAGAGGAACAAATCTGAAGTAAGGAAAATCCGACAGTGAAGCACTTATCATATGCAGCTGTAGTGCACAGTTGATTTTAAGGACTCCAGAATTAGGACTGCAGTGTGCTGTGTTGATCAGCATGCGACACACTGGCAAATCACATTGAGTGCACTAGAAATCTTTTTGCATGTGCACTTGCCTTTTGGTAATAATCATATTTCACACAATAAGTGCAAAGCCTTTGGTCTTTTGCACGTGCATTGATGTGGCTTGTGCTTGCTTTGGTACTGCACGCCTGTTTCTTGTGTCATGCTGAAGTACAGCAAAACACTCGAGTATCTTTTTTAAGAACAAAGCCAATCAGATGCAAATTTGGACACAGGCATATGCATCTTTTTGAGTCAGAGTTAAGCAGACGTGTATGCTTTTCAGTGATGCAGTTATTCCCTCTGCTTTGCCTGATGCCATGAAGCTGCCTGCTTAATCCAGCGCTTTTATAAACTGTATTTTTCAGCTCCACTTTGACACCACCAGTCATTATAATCTGTTTTAAACATGTATGCTGATTAATCCAAGGTGTCTTGTTTGCAGCAACCTAGAACTTTGAATCTTATTCTCTAACTTAATCTCCTCATTAATTTTGAGGCTTAATTTTGGAATACAAATGACAGTGAGCAGGAGTGAGCCATGGAAGATGCCAGGCACTGCTTGCTGGCATAGGAAATGGTCTCCCAGTGGAAGCCTTGAGCCATCTTGCAGGTTGCTGCTTAGACTCTGGTAGCCTGGTACCTGTCAGAGGAAGGGGAAAGAAGCACATCCTAACAGCTGGACATGTATCCTGGTGGTCTGTCATAGTCATCAAGATTCCAAGCCTAAACCTGGGAATGTGCCGAGAGCTGATGGGTTAAGCTGGTGGTTAGGATGGCATGCTGCCTTATGAATGGTGCCAGTGTTACAAGTACTTCTTTTATTATAGGAGTACTGAGAGTTCCCAGTTATGCTGGATGCTGCCCAGTAATTCATGGGGTAAAAAATAGTCCACGACCAAAACAGCTGACCACGATATTCAGCAAGACAGTCAATGGAAGGTGCTTTACTTGAGGGGATGTTATTAGCTGTATTCTGCATATAGGTGAACTGAGGTAGAGGAGGGATGAAAATTACTAGTGCAGGGAGGATGTCTCTGACAGAATGGTTGAAGCGATTCAGGCTACAGCATGAAGCAGTTATGCCTGTAGTTTTTGAAGTGTCTGGCCTGGCATAAAAAAATAGGAAAACTGCTGTCTTGAAAATGAATCCGAAAGAAACATTTCCCATCCTTAATCCATTACACCTCTACATCCAGTCTGTACACTGCATTTTGGACTCCTTTGGAACCAAATCTTGCGGGTGGTTGTTGTTAGTATGAAAGGATACTTTCTGTAATAAATTCCAAGACTGCTTCTTGCTGGAAAAGCCTGATGTGGCATCCTGTACACCACTGGCAAATCTCCTACTGACTTGGCCAGCAGGATCTCACCTGAGCCATTTTTACAAAGCACAGCATCTGGCATTGAGCAGAAGCTGGTTGATTGTTTTATTTTTTTAGCTAGTTTCCCAGTCCACTCTGGAAAAAGACCAGCCTATCAGAATCGGCAGAGGACAAGGGTATGTTAGGATGGGGCTTGGCAGAGAAAAAATGGGCAAAACATGCTGCCATGTGACCTACTTCTTGCCAGGAAAATTGATTCTCTCCCTTCCCAGAGCTCTCCCAGCTGGGATGCCAGGGAGAGGAATAGCAATGGTTTTGGCATATAAATTGCAGTGAGCACTAGGATAAGCTGAGGAAGGACTGGCATCATTTGAAGCGTGCACGTTTGTCAGAGGAATAGAAACCATAATGTTCCTCCATCGCAGATCCAATGCATCCTTGCTACAAAATTGGCTGGCTCATGAACAAACTGCCCCCGACAGCCGTAACCTCTTACTTGTCAGTACGAAATGCACACGCATGCCGCCATTCAGTTTAAACATTAGAGAAATCTTTTGCTAAGGGCCGATTGCCAGAAGGGACAGAATTTGTGACATACTTGCTCTGGACTGAAACTCTTAAACAGTAAACACTCGTGCAGTAAACCTTTCTATGGGAGTCTTCTCTAAAAGAAGGCATTTTGCAGGTAATTGGGAAATGGAGAGTCAGCAAGAGGATGAGCAAATACCTGCTGCAAAAAAAAGCCTGCCACATTTTTCCTCTAAAAATTCCAAGTGTTCCCACGTGCTTGCCACCTGGCTGTCTGTGAAGGTCATCTGTTTGCAGGAAGACAACAGACTCTGTGGGAATCAGGTATGTGTTGGCTCCTCTCTGAGCTTCCCTATTTGCCAGTCCTTGTCAGACTACCATTTGCTGAGGTGAAATGTCAGTATCTGCAAAATTCAGTCATTAATGTTGCAGAAGTAGGAGCCCTGAACTGAGTCCTCTTTGAGGTCAGACACTGTGCTTCTGCTCTGCCCCAGCAATGGCAGGAAACCAATGACTCAATACTCTCAGGAGTTTCCTCACCAGAGGGAAGCAACACAGACTGACCTGTCAGTCTGTGCACAAAAAACAGAGACAGCTTTACTTTCAGCTTTTAGCTAGAGATAGTGCTTTCTTGCCAAGCGGAAAAGGTACAGTATGAGAAGTGGTTACACATCTGCAGGCAACACTAAATTTATTCTCACAGCCCAGTTTAAGAGTAAGTGGAGTGTAGATGGGATAGACCCAGGCATACTGAAACTCCAGGTGCTCATACAACACCACAAATCACACATATCCATTCTTCCTACTGCGTGCTCTTCAGTCCTTCATTTCAGCTTCTATTCTCACTTCTTTGCTCCTTAGTTGCTTTCAGTACAGAGACCCTGAGGATCCTGCTTTATTCTCACTCCTCTTTTGGCAGTGGCAGAAGAGAGCGGTAGTGGAGAGATATAGTCTTAGTCTCGTCACGAGCAGAATTTTGGCTGGCAGGAGTACGGAGGTTGCCAGTACCAGAACTGTCCAGCATCTTTCACAGCAAGCCCTTTAGACTCTTTTGATGGCAGAGAACAAGGCCTTCGATTACTTTACAGAATTTAAGGTATGTTTTTCAAGCTGTTGAGGAGAGAAGGGGGAAGGGAGAGGCAGACTTGACCTGGGAAGCAATGTACCATAGGAGATAAATGGCCCTGCTCCAGCCAGATAAAGCGCACAAGTAACTATGTGAGAAGAAAAGATAGAAAGAGACATGGAAATCATATGTGGCTGGGGCTGGTGACAGCATTGTTCTCTGACACCTTGCTGAAAGCAGCATTCCCACAGGGAAAACATTTTCCACCCCAGTGGGTACCTATGAGAGAATACAGCAGTTGTGTCTCACTGCCTTTCTGGAAGGAAAGCATCTCTTCTTAGATTTTTTTTTTTTCCCTGTCAAAGCAGAGACAGCTTCCCTGCTGGCATTGATCCCTGCTGCCCTATTGGTTTATGAAGCTTTGCCAGCGTGAGAAGAGCTATGTCTGCCATTGGAAGTTACTGCGCAATAAGGTATGATACAAATTTGCTGTGCACTAATTAATCAGCATGCTTTGTGAAGAGTGAGACTGAGGAACTGATTCCATTCAAGGGTAGTCTTACTGCATGCCAAGAACCAGACTAGCCACACACTGCTGCCCAGTGAGAGTGGTCTTCTTCCTTTCCAGTCGCCACTCTCAGTGCCACTCTCAGTGCTACCAGTTCTTTCCTGCTCTGTCCGTTGCTGACTGAGCTTACTAGCCCAGAAGAGGGCAAATCCATTTCTTTTTTGCTTGGACTGGTTTTCTGTTGGGTTGAATGATTGAATTGCCTCATGAAGTGTTCTGATGAACCCAGAAATGGCATGACACAAACAGTGGGAGTGAGGATGGTAACAGGAGACTTGGCTTTCCGTCTTGGCCACAGTGTACCATTAGATTAGATCAACCATATCATCTCTCTTAACCCCATGAGTGTCTGTATAAGGAACAGGTGTAGCATATGCCGTATGCTGCACATTCATGACCTCCCTCACTCTGAATGAACTTCCTTTTAGATGGGAGTTCCTTCCTTCGAGAAGGGTGTGCTTTTCTGGTCAAATTGCAGAAGAGGATCTTTTTTTGATTACTCCTAGGTGCATTCACATTAAATTTCCGTCTTTTTCATTGTCTCCTCTGTGTTGTCGTGTACTTCAAAGGGGATGGAGGAGAAAGGCTGCTATATTGTGTCTGTTCTTCAAAGGGATAAGATCCATTATCCTTTTCTCACTTGTGTTGGCAACCAGCCAGAGTCTTAGTCTCCTGAAAACACGGGCACTGTATGCGAGTTTTATGCTGGTCCCTAAAGGCCAAGGGAGTGTGTCCTTTAGAAGACTGCTCTTAACAAATCCGTAAGCAGAGGAGTCTGACTTTGTGGACAGTAATAGGGGCATCAGCAGAGGTAAAGCTCTATCAGTAAATGATACTATAACCCAGGAGAACTTTCCAGTTGCTCCAGAGTTTCTCAAGGCCTTGAACCTTAACATGCACTTTGCCAGTTTGAGCCCTAAAAGAGAAGGAAAAAAAAACTGGCCAGTTTTACGCCGGAACAGGAGAAGCGAGTTGCCTTGTGTGTGATGGCAGTAACCAATGAGGAAATGATCAGTATGTATCTTTTCACTGAAGAAAGAGGTTTTGCAGTCTTAGAGTATGGCTTTCCAAGTTGTCCCTGTCTTGCAGACCCATCTTTCCACCTCACATGGTCTCTCTTTCTCTTGCCTGAGAGCATTGCTCTAAGTTCCTCCTTAATTCAAAGGCATTTTGATGACCAAAAAGGACACGGAAGATGTATATGGGCAAGGAGCACTTGGAATCCTTGAATCAATGTATTGTGTCTCATTGTTTTCATTACTGTCTCAATTTTGCTTTTCCAATTGGGAAGGAAGAGACAGAATGGAAAGGTAAAAATAAAATGTGTGTTGGGAAAGGGAGCTGTTGATCCCATGGGTTACTCAGAGTGCACAGCTTTGCCCTAAACCTCATTGTTATCTGGGCCGCAGGCCAAATGTTTGGCTGAAAAAAATATGCATAGTTCCAAAACACTGTGTTAATTTATGTCCTCTATTACAATACCACTGAGTAAGAGCATAATTCTTTTTAGTAAACATCTGATAGCATGATAAATACAGTCATCTTTTCAGAGAAGCTACCCTAGCTCCGGCCGTGGTATTTATCAGAGCAAGCAAGAACAGCCAAACAATTTTGCATGTCTGGTTTTCTTCTTGAGCCTGTCTCCTCTTTAGGTCAAATCACATCTTACCCAGGAAGGTTTGGATGGATACCAAAAAATAACTCCTAATTTACCTTATGTAATGTCATTACCAAAATTCAGCATTTCTTAAAAACTGAAAGATGGAATCCAGGTTATGCTGTCTTTAGGTGTCTTTCCGCTCTTATACTTGCAATGCATTTAATCTCTCGAGCCTTACAGGCCTTTAGATGCAGCTGTCCAGGTGAAAAACAAGGGCAGTGACCCACGAGTTTTATAAAAACATGAAGGTAGAAGTTCTTAGTATGACAGTCCTCCGCTTCTTTCCTTCCCTTCAAAATATTTCAGAAGGGCAGAAACTATATTTGGCTTAAAATTTTACTGAGGAGCTGCCTCCAAGTCCTATTTTCAAGCAATGAACGGATGTCCCTTCTTCACACAGGATTGAAGTATAACGGTAGAATATCTCTCCTAGGTAGCAGAAAGACTGCTTTTTCTGCAGTCGAGTTTGCCAGATTGTTGCAGGTGACTGAAGAAAAGCTGGAGGTGATATCCCCTACCACTGAAACAGAAGAATCCTGAAGGGGACATCTGTCCACCACGTTTGATACCTACATGCTGATTCTCTTCTCATTCAGCTTTATACAGCCACAATTCCACTGAGCACATCGAATTAGTCTAGATTTACACCACAGATAAACAGAACCTGGATCAGATCTTTGGAACTAGACTGTTAACAGGCATAAGAACCCATGACTTTAAATCCTCTATATTACTGTGCTAAGCCTGTTTACCCTCTAGTTCAGTAGTCACAGTGAACGCAGTTGTAGTTTATGTCCTTAACAATTATGTTAGGAGGAGGAGGCAGCAAGATCTATGCTTCATCTCAGGACCAGCTTGCAGTAACCTGAGTAAATGGGAGTCATTAGAGTTACTCCAGTTTTAATTACAGTGGTGCACCTGCACAGAGAACGTGGCCCATGCTGGAAGGAACAAACTAGCTTTGCTCAAATCCTTTTGCAACTAAAGGGAAGAACCACGAGAAAATCACAGGTAATTGCTGTATGCAGCATTGCCACAGACTTCTTAGGGGGAGCTCCATGGAGGTATGCTAGCATCTGTGTGCGTAGAGCCCCTTTGAGAAAAGGCAGGCAGCTCAAGCATTTCTGGGTCCTATCCTATGAGAAGCCATGCGTCAGACTGTGTAACAGGGCCATGCATGTGTATGCCAATGCCTTGCAGCAGGGAACAGTCAATGGCTGCATCCAGAGACAGGATGCCTTTCAGTTGGGCTCCTTCAAATTAAAGACCTACTTAAACGGCACGCCTTCTCTGGCTACTCCTCAGCACAGATGCAGTTAGGCCGGTGTCCCTTCAACTACACTGGCCTTTGGGCAACAATGCTGAGCACATAACTCACTACAGGCCATCACTCCTCTCTCCTCGGTTGGCCTGGGCTGTAACTGTAGAAAGTAAACATCTTCCAGATGTTTACACCAAGTGAACATTTAGATCAGATCCAAAGTGTTAAAAAATTCCCTCAGTGATTTTGGAGTGAGACCCTCATTCAATGTAGCCGGTCCTTTGCGGCTTTACCACTTCATGTATATTTAAGAAGTGACCCATTAAATCTCCAAAGAAAGCACCCCCAATATATTCTTGTTCTGTCACCATTTGCCATTGAAATATATCTTTCAGCATACTCTTTAAATGCATTCTGGCAAAATGATACTATAGTTACGCGCGTATTTTTAACACCACAGTGCTATTAAAATACCATGAAAAGCAGTTTACTATGCAGTGGACGTAATCCGTGAACACTCAAGACTAAAAGAAAACTTTTTCTTTCCCAAATCTGAAGCTCAAATGCGCATGTTAAAGGAAACCTCTGGATCATTCAGAACTTGCCAACTAATATTAGCTTATATTTATTTTTGGTGCATTTTATGCCAGTGATTGAGTAATCACCTGTTTTATCACGTTCCATATATGCTAGCAAATAATTCGAAACAATGTAAAGCCAAATGCTTGGATATAAATTTGCTTACTGTGTTTACAGGAGTGGGTTCAATTGTTTGGATGAAGTTTAATTTGGATGATCTTGTGGCCTGTTTGATGTGCCAAATTTTCACTCTCAAACCACAGGGAAAACAATTTAGACCTTAGCACTAGAAATTGAACTATTGTACTCTAGTATTTTTGTACTAGAGCACTGGGTTGGTGTCAGAGATTTGAACCACTGGGAAAAAAAAATTATGGCAATGGATCAGTGCAGATCTGCCAGAACAGCTACACAGGTTTTTACAAAAACACACACACACATATATAAAACCATTGGCATTGAGCTTTAGTGTGAAGTAAAGCTTGGAACATTTAATGGGTTATGTAATACGGTGTTATTTCCTGTCCCCATCAAATAAGACAGACTTCTTTCTTTGCTTTTCCTTTTACCATCTTATCAGGAATCTTAATAGACTTGCGGAAGCGTTTCTATTCTCTGCTTAGAAATGCAAATACAATGAACTTCCCTGGGCAATGCTGGAAAAATGATCATGCAACTGTTGTATACCCTAGCTGTTCTACTGGGCGCAGATCGGTTTTCAAAAGGATTGTTAATACTTGCACGAGTCACTCATAATGCTCTAATCCATAGTTCCTGTCCAGGACCAGGGAAGGCAGTGGACTTACAGAGAAGGCAAAATGGGCATCTTGTAGCCTGTTGTACATTATCACTCCTGGTGGGGCACTAGATGGAAAGAACTCAAACTTGTTTATGGGAGCCTGTGGTGAGCATGTTGGACTGGCATTTATCTAAAGAAAAACTCAAGACTCCTCTATACATAAATTGAGCATATTTTGTTCTGGACTGAAACATTTTTGTTCTTTTCTTAGTTTGGTGCCTGGCCATACCATTTTTCAATGACAGTTTTCCAAGCAGAACCTTGCCTTAAGAGGGCTAAACTAGCTATTTGAGAGAGGGGCTATGGAATGTAGTATGTTCCATGGATGCTGGTTTGCTTGTAGGGTAGATTAGATACTGTAGAAATGCCATAAGGCCCTTACAAGAAACATGTGATACTGCTACACAAATTGTTCAAACTATCACATTACTGTAGGCTGTTGTATTTGGACCATTGCTAACAGAATATTGACAGGGTTATCATAAGTCAGGTTTTCCTGGGTGTTTCCTCTTATCCTGCCAGGAGATTTTGCCAAATGAGGTTTTGAGGATTTTGTAGTTCTTGTCTAGGTTTCCCACATGCCAAATATCTTCAGTCAGGCTATCCTTCCTCTGGAAACCCTGGATGTAACCACTTATTCATCCTCCCCATGACATCCAGCCAAGCCGTGTTACCAGCTAATTTAGCTGGAACTTTGTGTTCTTTAAGGTTCTAAATCATGTCTGAAGGCATGCTAACTGGGACCTCTTTCTTGCTGAAAAAGAGCACCAGATACTGAGACAGAAAGAGGGAAGGACAGCTGAACATCAAATGCCTAGTGTGCCTTGGGCATCAAAACCTCTCAGGTAAAATTAAGCTCTGAGAATCTGTGTGTCATCTTTCCATCTTTGAATCATATCATTTGGTTTGGGTTTCACTTATGGTATTTACTTACAATACTATCTGTTTTGAGAGGCTTTTGAAGACTAATGTATTCCCATGCTTTGTCCAGCTGCAAGAGCTCAAAAGCAGGAGATTTCAAACAGGAACAGAAAGGGGGGTGTGGTTTTAGAGTACTGAAGTATGAAGCCAATTCCTCATCTGTGGCAGTGCAGACAGACAGAGAGAGTGAAAGTTGCACTTAAATTTGCTGCGAGGTTAGGAAGTATCTGAATTGTTTGTATCCTAACTTGTACTGTAAATTGTTCTAAATGCATGAATGAGAGGCAGTTTTAAATATACTAGGCTTTTATGATTATCCTGTGGTTGCTGAGTCTGGAAACAACAAAAGAATTTGATTTTCTTTGCTCTGATAGATCCTGCTGAGAGTGGGTTGAAACTTTTCTTTCGAAACACTTTTTGTCAGAAAACTGAACTTTCAACTAAATTAATATTCTGTGAAAAAATATAAGCTTTCCTTAGTAATTAAAAATATTATAAAAATGGAAATCTTTACCATAGGAGGAGGAATATTTTCCAAAGATTTACAGTATTAGTAGCATTAGCTGATAGCTGTGAGCTGTGAACTTTAATATTCACATATACACACACATATATATTATTATGAGGTAGGGTTGTATATGTTAAGAAATTACCTATGAGCAAGTGGTATTGACTTCCGTTACTTTTGCTGTAGGGTTTTACACATCCTGACTTAAACACTCTGCAACCTGGAGATGGGGTTAAAAGTCAAGGCAGAATGTCTCCAGCTTTCTCTGCTCATTCTAGATTTACAGGCTCAGCTATTAAGAGAACGATTGTTGACCACTGTTAAATGATGACTCTTTTTTGTAAGAAAGCACTCATTATCTTGTAAGACATTGGCATTTTTCTACAGCAGTGTTTCAATGCTGTAAAATAGATCCCACAAAAGAGCTCGAGGTAAGAGAAGGGGAGAGCAAGGAAAAGCAAGGATTACAGTGGTACTGGAAAAAAGGAAGGGATAAGTTGGTATGTAAAGTTATCGGTAGCTTAGATAAACGGGTTATTACATACAAATACACACACATACCCATGTCCACAGAGGAGCGTAAGCTTGTACATACAAAAATTATCAAATGCAAAAAGCTTTAAATGACAGTGTGCATCTTTGTCCTGCTTCACTGCTGGAGGGTTCTGACACAGACCTGCAGGGTTTATCTCTGTAGTGTTCTGGCAAACATCCAGGAGTCTAGGCATGCTTGTAAACATGTGTGTAAGTCAATGAGTTTTGCCTGTGAATGCAGTGTTCCTGACAGAAAGAGGCAATGATTCTGTAACATGGTAAATCCTGTATGGTACCAAAAAGCGCTGAACGTAAAGTGCTGAACACATGTAGACTAACTGATGGTGTAAATTTGCTTAAAATATATTCCAGATTTCCTTTTCCTATGAGGCTTTATGCACGAGGTACTGCCTGGCACTGCACTAGGCAATAAAGAATAACCCATTGTGACTCTGGCTAATTTGACAGAAATGTGTATCTCATCCTCTATGCACACACACTGGATCTGCTGAGTGCTTTGGCAGCTTAGTATTAATGCCCATCAAATTGCAGCCCACAGGGGGAAACTCTTCAGCATATGGGTGAGCATGGTGGGTGTGGGTCCAAGTTTGTATGCGTGAAGGGACACGTCAGCCTTCAACTTGCATGTCTAAAGGTGCATGCGTGTGCATTTCTGTCTCCGTTCTGCCAGAATCACTCTCCTCTCCCTTTGCCTCAGCGCTCCCCCCGGAAAAGATAAGCTGTGCTTGCTTTGGCATTGTCACGTAAGCAACCCTAGAAACAGCAAACACTCACCTCTCCTCTCCTCACTCTCTCTTTCCCGTTCCTCCCCGACACCCATCTCCGACTCCTTCCTCTCCCTTCCCCGCACTGGCGCGGCGACCCGCTTCAGGCCGTCCCCCTCCCGCGGCCCTGCCCACAGCCCACCGCGCCCGGCCCTCTCAGCCCCGGGCAGCTGTGAGCAAGCCCGTGCCACCGCCCCTACTCCCGCCCTCTTACGCCGTTGCCTCCTGAAATTACACCTCCTCCGCAGAAGGAGCACAGGCGCTCCGCTCTCGCGCGTGCGCCGTCTGTGCCCCCCCCCCCCCCCCCCCCTTCGCACCGAGAGCGCGGGCCGTGGTCCGCCGGCAATGGGGGCCGGCCAGCGCGGGGGCCGGGCTTAGAGCCGCCGGGTGGCAGAGGGCGCCCGCCGCGAGGGGGAGAGACGGCGGCGGGAGGGGAGGTGGCCGGGCGTCCGCCGCTAGCGGCTCCTGAGCCGCCCGACGGGCCGCGCCGCGCAGCCTGCGGCCCGCGGAGGCCGCGGCCGGCGAGATGGAGGATGCGCACAGCCGGGAGGCGCAGACTGTCTGCGAGGCCCTGGGCCGCTACGAGGACACGCTGCGGGGCACAGTCCGGGAGATCCACGGCGACATCCAGGTGTTCAAGCAAGGGGTGGGCCGGCAGGTAGAGGAGGTGCTGCGCCTCGCCAGCCCCCTGGCGCGCTCCGTCTCCGAGCTGCAGCAGGAGAACCGGCGCCTGCGGGCGCAGCTGGAGCGCCTGTCCCGGCAGGTGGAGGCCCTCGGCCGGTCGGCGGGGCTGCCGCAAGAGTGGGCGGATGAGGCGGCGGGGAGCTCTTCGGCGCAGAGTTCGCCCGGCGGCGGGTTCTCCAGCCATGCCAAGCTAACGGTCACTGGCCGGAGCCACGTAAGTGCTGGCCGCGGCCAGGGAGGCGGCGGGAGGGAGGGCCGAGAGGGAGCGTGAGCGGGTGTTTCGCGGGTGTTGCCAGGCGCTGCGCTGGCATGGGGGAGCGTTTAGGGACACGGGGCTCGTTTTTTGCAGTGCAGGGTCAACGGGCTTTTGGGAGGTGCTGTGATAAATGGTCTTGGCCCTGATACCGCCTGGAGCTGTTCCTGATTGTAGCACTGCTTGGTCAAACAGGGATCTTGGTTAGAGTGGTAGCAACCTATCAGTTCAGTGTGGTTAGAAGTAAGAAGAGAAGCGGCAGCTGTCTCAGCTATCAACATACATATGTATGCGAATATCTGTGTATCCTTTCTGGACTCGATTCAGGGGGATCTGTGTGCCAGCAATGCTGTTTGGCAGCTGGCAAGCTCACAAAGGAGAACAGCTCAGCATATAGCAGGGAGTAACATGTTTTCCTAAGACAGTGATTTAATATCCTGCAGTGAGACTGTTTTGTTGCACAACCACTGACCTGCACTGCTGCAGCTCATCCCCGAGAGGTGGGCCTCATGCAAGTTGTCATGGTTTCCATGACCTAAACTACCACAAACACGCACGTTCCCCCCAGCCTTGTTACTCAGTATATGGAAACCCTAGTTAGTGGAAAGCTCATCTGGAACCGAGATGTTTTGTGTAATACTTTTTCTATGTGTCCAGCTCTATGGAAAGAATTGGGAGCTCCTGTACAATCCTTGACACCAGGAGGTGGCAGCCAGGCAGTACACATGATTTAGTCGCATAAAACTGCAGTACTGGAGACTTGCTTTTCACAGATGATGGCCTATTTCATGTAATCTTCAGTAAGCCATGTGTTAGGGTGTCTTTAAGACTGTTGGAGCATGAAAAGCTGGTCTGTAGTCTGTCGAGGCTTTGGAGCTGGAAAAGAAAAGCTTGAAAATGAAATTCAGTCACTTAAATTGGTGGGAGCGAACAGAGTCTGTATTGTATTCCAACCCTTTTCATTCCTGCTGATTCAAGAATGGAGGCATAGGGCTTCCTACAGCTGGGCGAGTGAAAAGGTAAAGCTGCTGCTTGATGCATTGTTCCAACATAGTGGTGGCAACTGCTGCCTTTTCCCCCACGTGACAAAGGTGTTCAGTACACATGCAGCTTTCAGATCCGTTGCTTTTTGTTTCATGGAGCCATCCACGCTTGTTTGTATTGCAAGGAGCAGAAGTGAGCCAAGTGACATGGAAGGGACAAGGGGGTGTGGTCCCTCACACCATCTCACCTGTTCCATCACCACTGCCTACATTGTAGTGTGTACTTCACATTCTGTGAAAAGTCTTGCATTGAGGTTATGGCAATATCTAGCTTCAGGTATTGGTCTGTGCTAAAGCACAGAGTGTGCTTTTGTTTGAATTGGAGCCTTCCCGCTTTGCTTTAAGGGTTCAGGGAAGATCATTTGAGTAATGGTAGTTCTTCAGTGCCCTTGCAACAATTTTCCCTGGACAGTTGCACAACTTCCCAAGTTAGCATAGCTGACCGAGAAGGAATTTCAGTACTGAGAACTACGGGAGACGCAGCTAGATCTACACACACCAAATACATGCAGTGAAAACATGATTTTGTGGGTAAGGCTCTGAGGTGGCTGTGCTCAAATGGCTAAAGAGCAAGCCTTGGTCTAGTCACCCAGATTCTCTATAATGAAGAAAGTGTTCCCTCAGTTGCTTGTGATTTCTGGTTATGTGACCAAAGCACTTGAAACAGGGTACCGTATGTGTATGTTTTCAGATAAACAAGTACCTGTGATAAAATTAGTGACACTTACTAGCCTTAGTAAATACTTCTATAAGTATGAGATATGAGGAACCAATAATACTGACCTGGAAATAGCAGCGAATCAAGATATGCTATTTTGCTCTTAAAAAGATTTATTGGTTGAGTTCTTTTTTTACTGTGTGGTCAATGCAGTGTTTACCCCAACAAAACGCTGGGTTCTGTTGCTTTCAACTTTTCTAGCAAAATACTTGGGGTAAGAGTTAAGACTGTCTTGCAGATTGGATACTGGAGAGTCCGAGCATCTTCAGTGTTTGAACCATTATTTTCTAATATTGCTAGATTATTTTTCAAGGTAATTTGATTGAAAAAAGTAAAGCCAGGGAGTTCCAAACATAGCTCAGAAGTAAGGACACAAAGCTTTTAATTCTAATCTTCAGTCAGTCTCTGCTCTGCTGTCCTTGAATCTGGTATACCACAGTTTAAGTGCTGATTTAGATGTAATTTTAAATGGCTATTAGCCACTGTGATTTGCAGGTGAACCTTTCTGATATTTTGATACCGAACTTTAATTTGGCACTCTAACCAAGCCAGAATCTGACAGCTGCTTCTGCAAAGGTGGAAAATAGGGTGTTCAAAGAATTAACTTTAAAGTAGGATCCTGGAGCCATAGCTGCA
This sequence comes from Leptosomus discolor, assembly GCF_034619465.1. Lineage (NCBI taxonomy): Eukaryota > Metazoa > Chordata > Aves > Leptosomiformes > Leptosomidae > Leptosomus > Leptosomus discolor. Next base: position 9,977,297 of record NC_141405.1, read on the forward strand.
CTACTGAGGATTTATCCCTCACTGAGCAGTTTGTTGCTGTTTGTCATCCTTTGCAGTCACTGAGGTCTCTCTCCTACCTGCCTGTGATTATTAGAAAGGAAGATTTTGACCTTTTTTGTTGGTCAGATCTTGCATTTTGTCAGGAGCTTTATCACTTATGATCTTTCCGTGGTGTTTGTGGTTGAGCAAACAGGAAAGACTAAAAATACCGTAAGGGTGTTCTATTTTTATGCTGTCAGAAGAGTTTCTGTACAATGTGGACAGTCTGCTGGACAGACTGCTGCAGAGAACCTGCCCGCAGTGGTCAGGACAGCAGAGAGATGAGTAGTAGGTTATGACCACATGGGAAGATCTAAACAAATATTACTCGTTGGTGTCTCTCTGTGGTGACCTGATGGCACCCAACAGTCAGCCTTGGAGTAACTGCATGAGACATAATGACCTAGGGTATACAGGCAGGGAGATTAACTGTTCCAGCAATCACCTGGCGTTGTATACTATGATTCTAAACCATCTCGACTCTTCAACTTCCTATAATAAAGGAAATCTGGTAGTTCCATTTCCTTCTTACTGTTCTCTTGCACTTCCTGCAAGTGTCCTTTTGGAAGGGTGGCATTCATTCCAAGCTTGCCTTCATACTTATCTGGATTATTTTTTGTTGTGTGGTTTGTTTTGTTTTAATTCAGTGTGACGTAGCTGTGGGCACCTGCTGAAACTGCCAAGGTAGAATTGTTCCCTGCTGTCCACTTTTATCCAGTGTTGCTTCAAAAAAGGTTCTGTGAAAACTGCTTCTACTGTTGTTTTTCAGTGATTACTTCATCTGCAAAAGCTTTCCTAATAAGCTCGTGGTGTTCAAGGCTTTTTCTTCAAGCTGCAGGGTCAGTTACAGATAGAGAATTCTGGTGTTTTCTGAGGGACAATGGCTTTCTAATAGAAGAATTAAGGGGTAAGTGTGGTGCAGTTCTTGCTGGTGTCTAGGAGCCTTGTTTGCATTTCCTCAGACATTTCATCATTCCCCATTTCTGATGCATCAGTGATCTCTTTCTATGAAAGGAACAGCGTCAAATCTTGCCTTGCAGAAGTCAGTGGTGCTTTTGCTGTTCACCGAAGTGAAGCATCAGTTTCATCCAGTATGTAACAAGAGAGGGAGGTACTTCTCACAGATAAACAGCATTTCTAGATCCAATTATTTTTATTGTAACCCTTTTGATAATTGGTGCTTTTATGAAAGGCTTTGGATGACTGATGCCTCATTTGAGAGAGAGTAATCTCATTTTTCTGTCATTCTTCCACAATTTGACCTTGTTGCAGGCAAAAGCTTGACGAGATAACACATGTGCACTTCAGAGTCTCAGAGAGGAAATAAAAATTGTTTTTCTTTCTGATCTCATGATCTGGTGCTTACTCTTTTCTGAATGTGTGTGATTTTCATTACTGGGTTATGATATTTGCCAGTTTGATAGCAGCTTCCCGTTGTGGATCCCCAAGGTCCAACATCTTTGCAGTGAAGGAGGAATTCTGGCAGCCCTGTGACTATGGAAAGTATTATCACCCTACATGACATGGAGACTTCTGAGCTACTGAGAGATTAGTTCTAAGAGTAAGCCTGAGTAAGACATGCAAAACATTAGCGTTAACTTTCTTTTCTTTAACCAGTTCCTCATCATGTTGTTGTAACCTGAGTTGTACAAATGGGTGCTTCTCATTATTAAGCACGGATATAGGTATCTGTGTCCCCCGATGTTTACAATCTGTGTAGCCAGCATTGACAGAGGAAGTAGTGTTACACACTTGTCAGAATGCTGCCCTCTCCAAACAAAGTGGATTTTGAAGTACTTTAGCCTGACACCACTAAATGCATGGTAGAATCTGATCACAGATCCTCCCAGTGTTTCATCAGCACATGGGGCTTCCCTGTCCTCGAGCGTGGAATCAAGTTTCTTCCTGAGCATTGTTAGCCAAAACGTAATCAGGTTTGCATAAAATAAATTGATGCGGCACCTGTTACTGCGTTAAGAAACCAGTTCAGTGTGTAGGATGCTACATGATCTTTGGAATGACCACCTCATTTGACTGTTTTGCTCACCCCCAAAGCTTGTAAAGTAGGTTCGTGTTTATAGTCTATATCAGCATTTGACATATTCAGGTCATAATGGCTGACATGAATGGATAAACAATTCTATATACCACAGGTACGTTCTAGGGAGCTGCATTAGCTGTGCTTTACATTTCAGTTCTAGATATGGACAATAATTGTTGACTGGGATCTCAGTTCCATTAAATACAGCATTAAAAGTTCTGAACCCCTGATTCTGCGTGGTTTGTATAATTAATATTTTGTGTGCTTTTCTTAGGTTAATCCTGGCAGCTAGTCATAACTGAATTTATTAGTGCATAGTGCCTCCTTCTTGACAAGTATAAAAGTTTTAAAATAATTTTATTATCTCAAATTAAAAGATCTGCATATAAGGACACAAATCCAGTTTAGCAGCAGTAAGTCAGACTGTGTGGAATGGAAGCATTCTTTGTGGGGTAGCAGATGGTATAATAATGAAAAATATTTTTGATTATTGGAGAGACAAATGTTATTTTAAAGAAGCTGTTCTTCTGGTGATCTGTTGTGAAAGAAGTTTGGAGACTAGCTTTGCAAAAGAACTTGTCACTCCTTTTGGGCCTAAGCTGAGTAACTATCTAAAGAGTGCGGCTTTGTTGGATGTGACTTCTTCTGATAACCTGTCTGTAATGAGGCCGCCAAATGCAAGAGGTCCCACAAAAATCAGTGGAGCCTAGATACCTGAATTGTAATGCTTCCGCTTGTAAGAAAGTTTTAGATATTGGGAAAGAGTGAGAATTATGAGGGTTCCCAATTCCCCAATCTAGTTTATGTTCCTTTCTTTTTAAATAAGAAAGATAGAGGAAAGTTAAAATGAAGGAAAAGTTCTCCTTGTTCAGATTGATACACTAAACTTCATTACGGGTTTGATTTGTAGCACTTGCAGTGTGTCTTAAGGCAGGCTAACCTAGTTGTGGAATGGACATTCTAACTCCCAGCTGTCTTAGGTGCACCTGCAGCCTTCGTTGGGCACCAGTGGAAATTTGTCAGTCTTATTAACCAACTTTGTGCTAGAACATGGTGTTGTGCGTCTTTGCTTGTTTGAGTGGTGGTTGCTTTTAAAAAATAATAAATTTTTTAAAAAAAAAGCAGCCTCTTGTGCATTTTCATGGTAAACAGACTAAGGAATGTCTTGGCTCATCGTATAACATCTGCACTCTTATCTAGCAGAGCACATAAGTGCCTATATAACCCCAGGAAGATCATTGAAAACTTGGCAAGAGAATTAAATGAAAGCTCCTGGCTGAGAAACCTTTAAAAGTCGTCTTTTCTGAGAGTACATCTTCCACATTTTTGGAAAGTCTCCAGTCCTTTTCTGGAGAATTTTGTATTGTTTGGTTTGAAAATCATATTCAGGTGATGCTATCTCTTTTCGTCACCTAGCATGAAAAAAATTGACCTGAGAATCTGAATTTTTTTGGTTAAAAAAATAGTGTAAACCCCAATATAATAAAATACACCATCCAAGCTGAGCCTTAAAGACAGTTCATGGTATCTCAATGTCTTCCTGCCATTCCTTTCTGTGTTTTATTGTAATTCATCTTTGTAAGATGCTTCCTTACAAGGCAGTAGGTCCTCATCTTGAAGTCAGATTAATGGAGTTTTACCACACTTTAATGGTTTCTCCAAATTACGCTGTAGTCTTGAAAAGCCTGGATACCTATTGTGATCTGAGAATGTAGGGCCCAACCTTAAGGAGGGAGATATTTCTCAACTTCAGTAGTGTAGGCGTTTACCTCAAATTCTGCTCTGTACACCTGTGTTCTGTTGGAATCAGTTGAAAGTTGACACTTAAATACCTAGGAGGATCAGAATCTAAGCCCACAACTGAATAGTCTATGACAAAATTGTGTTTAGGCTACCTTACTGTAATCTAATACTAGTTAACAAATTCTGAGCAAGATCTCAGACTGTAGTTACCAGGAGTTGACTGGGATTGGACTACTTGAGGTAGTAAAAGTTCTAGTATCTCAAGTAACAGATATTAAAACAGTCTGTGAACTCTGCAGCATCTGACAAGATTGAATGCTTTTAAAAAATCTCAAAGGTGGTTAATGTTGTTATCTGGTGTTCTTAATTAAGTTTGGATGAGTGTAAACAGATGCATGGTAAACAGCAGACAAGTTCCAAGAAACTCTTTCTGTTGATTTATCTTGAATTGATCATAGGGTTTCTGTGTCTTACATGAGATGTAGTTTTACACCCTATAAATAAATTATTCTAATAATTTGTGATGAAGCTATGGAATAAATAAGTAAAATCAAACCATTGGTTTGCCTCATATTTCCTGTGTATGGAAAAGCAGAGACAAATTAAGTTATTACATGCATACGCCCTGCCTCTTTCCTTTCCTGTTATGTTCTGTTGTTTCTGTACTTACCTGCAGTGTAAAAATCTTCTTCAGTATCTATCTTCAGTCTTTCTGTCTGTCTTTAAAAACAAAACAACCCAGAACTTGTTTCGATTGAGTTTATGAGAATTTTGAATTACGTTTATAATGGCACGGTAGAATTTTTTTTTATTCATCATTTTTTTGGCCAATCTAGTAGTTAGATACTTGTCTGGAATCAATTAAAACTTTTTCTTGAACTTTGTGTTGAGGAATTTCACTCTACTGCTTCTATATGCTGCTTCTTGGAAGCTACACTTTTTTAATTGATGTAATTGTGTGTCTGTGAAGCAGTTTCTACTTTCTCTAGTTCCTGCTAAATCGCAGAGTCCTTGTGACTTTTTTTGCATGTGCGCACACACACAAAAAAAAAAAAGCCAAAAAAATTCTTGGCTGATTTTTCTGGAATTATGTTGGCAAACATTATGGGGAAAATTGGTGCTTTTCCCAGGAAAAAACTACCCTTACAGAAGTTGCAGATTATAATGTAGCGGTAAAGTTCTAGGGTCATACTTGCTTTATGTAATGCTGTTACAATATGTTATCAGAATGTTTTTGGTTTTGTTTTTCTGTAGCAAACAGGAAAAAAAAACCTGCAGAGCATTAAGGGTTTATGCAATCTCAATCAATCTCCCCACTATTCCGTGGAGTCTCCTGATTATCACCTTCACAGTGGATGGTGATACCTTTATCTAACAGAAGTGGAAGACCCTCCCTAGGTGCATGGGGTCTGTGAGGACAAGTATGTAAATATTGATGCAAGTCCTGCGTTGCCAGTGCTCGGTTTGCAGTTTTGGCTCTTGGGGTTAGATAACTGTTCCCACCTTGTGTTGTGGTCACTAACACAAGGAAGACCTGTTCTTGGCAGGTATTTCTCGATAGTCTTCTAAATCTTGCTGCTGTTTAAAATTTAGCTGTTGTGTCTATTGTCTGTTCTGACAGAGTGTAGACCTGGAGGACCACCACAAACCTGAGTTTAGAAGAGTTTTTAGTTCTTCAATCATTGAAAATGGGCGTCAGTCTTCATCAGGTAGGAACAGAGCATGAAATGACGTAGCACTCCTTGTAAAATACCTGATCCTGGCATTCACAGAGCAGCTCTCACGTGTTGGAAGCATTGGAATCTGCTATGGTTTCAGCATGGATATTGTGCTGTGGCACTAATGCCATTTAAGTTTATTTCCTACTTAGGAGTTTAACTTTTAAATTTTACGTTTATTGTTAAGCTTGCACTATAGTGTTTCATAAATTAGAAACTATTACTGTCACATTATCTTGGAGCACTAGTGATAATAAGGCCTGCTATTCTGGATGCCATTGTAGCCCTGCATCCCCAAACATTTTGCAGATTACCTGTGTGCTTCCATCCTCCTTCAGTGGAGGAAGGACTTACTCTCTCCATTTTAGAGAAAACTGAGGAAGCGTTTCATAAAACCATGAGAAGAGCAAGAATGCTGGCTTCTAACCCATGGCAGGAGATTGGGGGTGGGGGCTGCACAGAGGAAGAGGCGTAGCTTACCGAATGCAGATGATAGCGGATTAATGATCTGAAGAAGTTGTTCTTGCTGAGATTCGTGTAGGACAGGTATGATCGCTGCAAGGATCACTTACACTAGAGTTGTTTCTGCCGCGTGCTGTAAATGGTATAATGCCCCACAGGGAGAACTAGGTGGAATAATCCGAACAAAATAGAATATTGAAAAATAAAGTTGTTGCATGGAAATTGGTTTGTTAGTAACTTTGTTACAAATCTTCAAATAAACTTACTTCCTCTCTCCTTTTTCTTTTTATTCGCTAGGTCAGGCAAAAGTCTCCCGTGAACTGACCTCTTTTCAGATGTCAGACTCTTCCCCTGAAGCCCATGCCCCTGCAGTGACCTTGCAGATGCCCCATCTTCCTGTTACTGCAGTAACCAGGATATCGGAGAAGTTTTCAGGAGAGACCATCAGTTCAACAGGAACAACTAATGCATCTGCTGGCCTGCTGGAACAGAGCAAGAGCAAAAATGGAATGGCAGTGAAAACTTCCAACCAGTCAGGTAAAAGAGACAAAAGTAACTTGTTTGCTGAAGCTGTGTCCCGTTTCTTTACTTCAAGAAACTGGTGCTACGGGGTTTGTCCTGTGGTAATTATGAAACCTCCCTTCTACGGCTCCATATCCCATGGTGGGACACTGATTTAGAATATTCTGGGTCTTAGGTGGAGCTTCAGGCTATGATGTCACATCTGCTGAGAATTTTTGCTGCCTAGTATAGTTGAGTGCATAGTGCAGCCTAACTTCTAGCACAGTTACTGTATCTCTTCAATGTGTCCAGCTATTTTAATAAACTATGCAGGAGTTTTTAGTGCTTTGAGACCTGAGGCCCCTTGAGAGGCTAGACAGATATTTGTCAAACGGATTCAACAGTCATTTGGGGGGAGGACTGACTGACAGCAGACTGACACATATACACAAGTCAGAATGATTGCAGAATCTTATTTATATCTAAATTGAGTTTAAAAAAACCCCTTATTTCATTCCTATTGAAGTCATTCATCTTTGAGCTGTATTTCATATACATTTAGTGATAGCGATGCTTACAGATCAGACTATGTATAGAGATCAGAAATTAGAGAGAGACCAGATGCAATTGCCAGCAAGAGATAGAGATTATTTGCAGATTATTCTTTCAACTTTCATCTTAAAGCTAAGAATGTAGCAAAGCCTTCCTTTGTCTTTTTTTCTGCTCTTTCAGTGAAGACCTGGAATTCAAGTACAGTGAGAACATCTGTGGGTTCACCTGCCACTGGAGGTGAGTGTTCCTATCCGCATGTCCTTATGCAACATAAATTGAGAGGGATTCCGTGCTCAATGTCTGGGGGATTCAGATCTGAGCATGTAGTTCCAATTGGTAGGTACATGGTAATATTAAAATTGCTAACAAGACTGCATGCAGATTCAGTTTCCCAGGTATCACAGAAACTTGTTCTGCTGTATCAGATTCTCAATCAGTTCAAAAAGCAAGGGGTAGTTATCCTTGTCTGCACAGTGGTGTACATGTGTACTGTTAGGCAATCTCTGCAGTAGAAACAATAGATGCCAGAAAAGTGTGGCAGAACAGACAGCTTGAGCAGTGAGTATTTCAGCTAACCAAGTGAAAACTGTGACTGAATGCAAGGTAATGGCAGTTGGAAAGTGGTGCGCCCACCCTATGGATGTTGAAGCAAATTCCTTTGAGCAGAATAGCAGTAAGTAGTCTCCTTCATATATGAATGTGTCAAAGGATTAAATGCCTTAAGGACTTCTGATTTCAGTCAAAATCGATGGGTTGAGCTCTATGCAAAAGTACTTCTGATTGATGTCACCAAGCTGTTACTGTCTATACAGTGTACTGGTATTTCACAGTGGTCTCAAGTGTCAGTTTAGTGAAGATGTAGCTCATCCAGAGTAGGGATCACACTCTTTCTCAGCTTAAAACCACTGAGATTTGTACATATATCTGGCAGTTGTTTGTGGTCCCAAATTTGTGACATCCGTATGCTGGCATTTACCAGGGTGTTTTATGTGAGAAGTCTAGTTGATCTGGATCCCTTCTATAAGTTCAGGACAGTTATGAGGTTGGATTGTTTCTAAGATGCCAGTCTTTCTTCTTTGTTTATAGAAGAAGCCTTCAATAAATGAGTTGCTGGCTTTTGCAACAAGTTTTGGTTTTAGTGTGTTAAAACTGGGCAAGCCACTCCGTTGCGTTTAGAGGGTATAGCTGGAGTCCAGAGCTCAGCTCTTAAAAGGCAAAGTACTAAAGGTAGAACCTCAGGGGTAGGGGGAGGAAGATGCAAAGCTAGTTTTAAGCTACCTTTGCAACCTTTGGAATCTGTTCTACTTTACAAACTAAAATGTTTCCTGGTGGAAATCGGGTCATTTAAATTATGCTGTCAGTCATAGCAGACTTCCCAGACTCCTTATGTCTGCCAGAATGATTGTTGCAAGCTGAGCTCTATCACCACTTCTTCCTTTCACTGAAATGTCCATGACAGCGTGCCCTCGTCTGAGGTCTGCACAAGGGCCTGGAATGATCCAGCCTTCTCAATGCAGTTTTATCAAAGGCATCCTCTCACAGCCCTTTCTAGTATGTTTACACCATCCTCGCTGCAGTGCAGCAATTTTGCAGAGGGATTGAACCCCTGGAGAAAATCCCTGCCCAGCTTGTTAGCTCATGCTGGAAATTAGACAGAGACCTGCAGCTTTTCAGTGTGGTGAGTAAAAATCAGTTGTAGCTATCAGGAAATAGTTTGAAAATGTATGAGAAAAGGAGATAAAAGAAGTTTCTGCCCTGATATATCTTGTTTTTCCTGCTGTTGTACAGAGAACACCACTTCTGTCACTGAGTCTGTCTCGACTGTGAGCTATGGGATGAGTAGTGGAACCAAAACTGGTGAAAGGTACACTTTTTCTTGACATTTTGTTAGGCTGTTGTGGTCAGTATGGTCTCAAGGGACAGGTGTTCTAATGGCTTGGAGAACAGGTGAGTCCCAGATGCTGTGGTTTAAGCCCATTAAAGGTTGTGAGCTTTCCTCAGGGCTAAGTGGAACAGAGATGGGAAGGGATAAATATCTTTTGTAGAGCAGTTTAAAGCAGATCTAATTGTGGATTTCAGCGTGGTTACAGTGTTAGTCAGTAAAACTCTCAGTGCCAGCAGTGGATTTTTGTTAGGAGGAGCAAGTTGTCAGGCCCTTTGAAAACACTTGTAAAAATACTCAGCTGTGTGAAATTTGTAGTTTGGGCTTATTTTTGTAGGCCCAACATATGACTGCCATCAAATATCCTTTGTTTGTCTAGCCTAGAGTTTGGTTGGTAGATAAATGCCTTGCTGAGGACAGAAGACTGTTACGCATTCTTGATTAACTCAAAGATGCAGTTGCTTAGTATAGGATTACATGGTATCACAATTATTACTGGCATATCCAGGCATCCTCAGCATGCAAAATATCCATCAAGAAAAATAGGAGGGCAGCCAATTTAAATCTCTTAACTTGGGCTTGCATCTGCCCTGAAAATTATCCCAAATTTGCCATTATGTTTCTTCTGATTTAGTTCTAACATCAGCATTTTGGTATTTGAGTCATGATATACTGAGCACCTTAGAGAACTTGCTGTCAGATTTGACCTCCAGCTGTACCAGAAATTAATGTGTGACAGTGGTGTCATTGCTCTTTGCCTCAGTTTCCCCAGCTCTGTCATGGGGAACATTTCCAAATGCTATGTGTGGCTTACTTCATTAATGCTGATTAAGTGGTTTATGGCTCAAATAAACACAAATTAGAAGATAATTCTGTATTTCTGGATCAAATTACCAGTTTGCGGTCAGTGAAGCAACACTGACATGAGCTCAAAATTATGCATACTAGAAGTAAAAATTTCAAAGGTACTTCATCGAATCATTGAATGGTTTGGGTTGGAAGGGACCTCAAAGATCATCTAGTTTCAACACCCCTGCCATGGCAGGGACACCTCCCACTAGACCAGGTTGCTCAAGGCTTCATCCAGCCTGGCCTTGAACACTTCCAGAGATGGAGCATACACAGCTTCTTTAGGCAACCTGTTGCAGTGTCTCACCACTTCAGGGTGAAGAACTTCTTCCTTGTATATAGTCTAAACCTGCCTTCTCCCAGCTTCCAACCATTACCCCTCGTCCTGTCACTGCAGGCCCTGGCACAAAGTCCCTCCTCGGCCTTCTTGTAGGCCCCCTTCAGGTACTGGAAGGCCACTAAGAGGTCTTCCCAGAGCCTTCTCTTTTCCAGGCTGAACAAGCCCAAATGTCTCAGCCTGTCCTCATAGGAAAGGTGTTCCAACCCTCTGACCATCTCGGTAGCCCTCCTCTGGACTCGCTCCAACAGCTCCATATCTGTTTTGTGTTGGGGGCTCCAGAGCTGGATGCAGTATCCCAGGTGGGGTCTCACGAGGGCAATGCTGCCTGAATTACTCTTCAAGTTACATTTTTTAAAATGTGACTTACCCTCCAGGAACCCCACAGTTGTAAATTAAAGGGATTCAGAGCTCCTGTGTGGCCATGTCTTTTTTTTTTTTTTTAATTATTATTATTTTTCTTTTCTGTTTTTTTCTTAAAAGTGTTTAAGTGTTGTTCTACTTAGTGCTTTGTCACAAAGCATTTGTGACTTGGCCAGCTGTGTCTCATTTGTAAAAGTACCTTAGACTCTTCTATACTTAAGTGCTGTTGTTTGTCAATAAAACTCTGACTTTTACTTAAATTGCTTTTGACTCATTCAGGTACTCTTGAGGTTGTGGGAGGTTTCGAGTAGGCAACAGTTGGACTTTTATGCTGATTCCTGGCACTGCAGAGAGTTATTTTTTTTCTTTAACCACATACTTTTCATGTTTTGTTTCTCCAGTGCCACTGGCAGCTGCTGTGATGTGACCCCCAGCTCTCGCTCGTCTCCTCCCACTGTACATCGCCGAGTTGAAAGGAGGAGAGAACTGGTGCGGTCTCAGGCACTCCCACGGACTACAGGAACACAGGCCAGGAAAGCGCTTTTTGAGAAATTTGAACAGGATGGTGGAAAGTATGTCACACACCTTGTCTCCAGAATGGGTTGGCTAATGGGAAACTAATTTGTCAATTATTACCAGCAGAGGACAGCTGGGTGGGAGGACTCTCTCAGTGTAGGATTTTGAGCTAAGAGACAATATGTGGTCATGTGTGGATAGCTTCACTGACTTCCCAGGCTGAGCCCTGGAAATTCACCGCTACAGATTCCTCTGGCTTTGGAGTTCTTCAGCTGAAGAAGCAGGTATGTTTTATCAGGAAAGAGTGCTGTGAAAGCTGCCTTCTCCGTTATTATAAAAGACTGGGAATATAGCGACTTTCTGTTGCCACTTATTAAGGAACAAAAGCATGGACTATTCCTTATGCACAGCGATGGGGGTATGATTTAAATAGAAGAGGGCTTGGAATACTGGCTTTAGTGAAATGAAAATGAGTTTTTCTTGGAGGACCAGCAAGTTGAAGTTTCAGCAACGTGTTTCTCAAAGATCACCTGGACAGGTGCTGACTTGGGCAAGGTTGCATAGATGTTGCTGACAAATAAGTTTAAGTTTTTCTAGAATTTAATTTAATCTCATCTCTGTTAATTTTCCAGAGGAAAAGGAGAATCCAGAGCTAAGCTGAAGAGGTCGCAGAGTTTTGGGGTTGCCAGCGCTAGCAGCATTAAACAAATTCTGTTAGATATATATATATATATATATACAGGATACAAGGTGAAGACGTGTTAGCATTTTCAGTGTGCTTTTTTTGGGAGAATTTTCCAAAAAAATATACTCAAAGTGAATGTAAAACATGCTAGACAATGAGCTAACTTCCTCAAGATCATCAAGTTCTGTGTGGGTAACACAAACATCATGGTTTGTATGGGCAGCACTTCAAGACAGTCAGTGATTGCATGAATGAGATTCTGTATGTCTGTCAAAGCAATGCATTAGTGTTTGTCTGAAAGCCTACATTTTTGTGCTTATGGATGTAGACTTCAGTATAAGCTCACATTTTTTTTTCTTAGTTTCAGGCTATTATTTTTGCATTCTTATTATATAGGGCAAGATCTGAATAACATTTTGCCAGTACAAGGAGACTATGGCCCTTTTTCTACACAGCAGACCAAAATACTCTCTACTGGTATTAGACAAGGGAATTTGTAGTAAATGGTTGAGGTTGAATCCCATGGTGTTAATGACCTAATTTCTATGAGGTAACATCAGTGTAGCTAAAAGAATTCAGCAGTTGAGACTTTTGTAATTTTACCTGGCCTTAAACTGCAGGTGCCAAAGCAATTTCCAGGAGAAAGAAAATAGTACAGGTTTTTTTTCTGTAATATGTTTCACAACATTATTTTAAAATGTTCATTATTAGTGCTAAACTCTAAATTATAGTATTCACAAGCAGAACTAGTGAAAATTACTGTTAGTTGCTTACCAGAAAAGCTGGGGCTTGAATTTTATATGACGGAAAAGCAGTGTGAGACAAAAGCCCGAGTACGTTTCTTTTGAATGTGGTGGTAGAAAGTAACAATAAGCGTTTGTTCCAAGAATCTGATTTTGCAGTAGGCGTTAATTCTTCCTATATTTCTACTGATCTGTGTAAACAGGCATTGAATTGGGCCTTACTGAAAAGCAAAGCAAGCAAACATAGTCCTTATCTAGTGTTATTCACAGCCACAAAATGAACCATTCTTCCATTATAAATACCTCACAGGGATAAGCGGTGTCCTTGGTTTCTGCAGATACTGGTGCTTTGGGCCTGCTCCAGAGCTCACTGACATCGACAAGATTCTTCCCGGTATTTTCTTCCTGGGCTTTGGATCAGGGTCCTTGACTGTATGTCTGCTTTGCATCTGGTCATTTCAGGCAAAAAGGCTTTAATTGCTGAGTGTGCTGTTTTGTTTTTTTTTTCCTCAGAATACAAATAATATAATGGATCTACAAAGAGGGGAAGAGAAACATAAAACCTATGCTCTGTTGCTTTGGTTAGTGGGATAGAAGGATAGAAAACTGCAGTGAGCAAAATCAGCTCTTCCCTCTTCCCCCATGCTGCATTAACATGCATATTTTTTTCATCATGACAGCACATTGATCTCCAAAACTTCTCCTCAAGCTGGAATGACGGGATGGCATTCTGTGCTCTTGTGCATTCTTTCTTTCCTGAAGCTTTTGATTATAATAAGCTTGACCCAGCTAATCGCAAGCAGGACTTTGAGCTGGCCTTCACCATGGCTGAGTGAGTATCACATTAGATCTCTGTGAAGTACTTCCAGTTCAAGTCTAATGTGGCTGGGCAGCAGTAAAAAGTTTAATCATTCTTCTTGTAGATCCTGTATCACCAGCTTACACGTGTCATGCCAAAAAAAAGATAATAAAGCTCTGCATAGAGAAGGCATAGAACAGGTGACTCGGCAGTCTAAAATCAGAGGTGGTTTTATGAGGCACAGGATAGTTCATGGAGTCCTGGGTTCAGGTCATTCATCGTCTTCAGGCAGTACTTGAATTCTGCTTTCTCACCTCTGTGATTCTCACTAGTCTTAGCACTGACACTTGAGAAATCGGCCTCATGAGTTATACTTGGACAGAAGAGGAAAAAATGCTACTTCTTTCTGGGTTTTGTTTTGTTTTTTTAATTATTTTATTCAAGTAATGAATGATTCTTAATGATTTTGCCAATATTAATTGTTAAAAAAGACGTTTGAGTTCATAGAGCACAAGGCATCCAATGTTTACTAACCAACAGTCCATAGAAACCGGATATACAACTGGTATTTTCTTAGCCAATCCCACCTGCTTGATACCAAATTTCAACTTGAGGCATGTTAATATATCCATCCAGTCTCTCTGGAAAAACTGTGACGCCCTGAACGGCAGGGAGCAAGTAGATTAACTTTTGGAATTGGGTTTTGTGGCAGGGTTCACATCTCTCTCCGTTTCTTTGGTTAAACAAGAATAAAGGTTAAATTCAGTGTAAGTAGAGTTAGATCAAGGCTGAGAGCTGCTCAACCTGGTAACTGCATTTTTGTAAAACAGAGCTAATACCCTCAGTCACACTGACCTGATCCTTTCTGATGCAGTATACCAGGCAATTAAATGGTAACTTGTTTATTAAATTCATCATGAGTGTGAACTTGTCAGCTAGAAATAGTAACTTTCTGAACCCAGTATCAACATGATTCTTACTTACTGTTTTATTTGACTTGTGTAACAGTAAACACTCCATGTGGTATGCAGCTGGGTTTGGTACACTTTCCAAATACTAACAGGATGTGGGAATACATGGCTAGTTTCCTGCAGCTTCTCATACAGCTTCAAACATTGGTACCACCACACTGAAGCTCTGGGGTTCATTCAGAGTGTTTTTTTTCTTTTTTTTAAGTAATAACTTACAGAACTGGATTTGCCATTTGCCATTCCAAAGAAAAGCTTTGAAAATTCTTAGCGTAATGTTGGCTCTCCTTATTACAGCCCCTAGCAAAGGAATTCATTTGGGAATTACAAGGTGTTAATACACACATATCTATACGTATATATAAAAAAATTTTGTTGCTTGTCAGTGAGTTGAAAGAGATTCTATGACACTTTTAGGTGGTTGATCTCTAAAGTAAAACTATCCACAACTCTCAAAGGAAAGTTGCAGTGTTTTTCTATCTCAGTAAGTATAGGGGAGAACAAAAGACAGCATGCGCACAAGAATAAGAAACATTAGGTAAGAGTATCTACAGAAATTACTACTTCATAGGTGTGATTGCCTTTAAACTAACTGTTCTCTTCTAGTGCCAGAAAAGGCTTTTCTCTGTTATTGCTGTTCACCTCAGTATGAGCTCTGCTGATCAAATTGCTTCCTGCTCTTGTGATTTTTCATCTTGGGCCTCAGCAGATCTGTTCCTTTCTGTTGGGCCAGATCTCAGTCAGGCTTCTGCTCTCCAACCTGATCATCTGAGACTGTTGTCCAAGTCACACACACCTTGAAGATATGGAGTGGTGGAGAAGAAACAGCCCACAGCCACGTGGGCCTTCATTGGCACATATCATCTCTTCTCATGTTTTGCCATTCTTTTGGAGCTTCCTGTGTAATAACCAGAAAAACTCGTGATTTGCGAACTCGCATGACCTTGCTTACTGAGACTTGGACAGGGGAATGTGAGATTGGGCTACATGCTACAGATATCAGGGATGTGAATGGGAGTCAGTAGATGAAAAAAACCCAATGACCTACAGGGCTTTGGATCAGATCCCAGTATAGAGGAAGGAGGAGAAAGAATAGGAATATTCCATGGTCACAAAAATAATCTCCAACCTGAGCCTGACCATTTCATTGTGAAATGAAATCTTGCTGCTAAACCTCAGGATTTCTCTAATGCCTCAGTGATGCTCAGCGTGATCAGAGCGGCAAATGAGTCTTGGAAGTAGTTACAGGCCTTAGATTTAACTCTTGATTCACTGTGTCTGTTTTATTATTGCTACAGGAAAATGGCTCACTGCGATCGTCTGATAGAAGTGGATGACATGATGGTGATGGGTCATAAGCCGGATCCCATGCGTGTCTTCACCTATGTCCAGTCTTTATACAATCATCTGCGACGCTTTGAATAAAATCATTGACACCTCTCCAGCCAGAAGGGTCAAGTACAGTGTGCTAGTGGGAAGAGTGACATTTTGCAAATGGAACGCAGTGTTATTTCTTGCTTTTAACTGTCCCTTTGCTTACATTCAACTGCATGGCTGGCTGACTGAAGTGTTGCTGAGCAGCGCCCGAAGTGTTGATCACATCAGCATGTCAGTAAGACAGAAATATGTTTGGAAAAAAAGACAAAAACATAGGGAAAGGTAAACGCTGTCATTTTGGTGCTAGTAGTAGGTTGGACTTTTAATATTACTGTGTTTAAAGGTCCCAGGAACCTAATTTGCTGCTCGTATATCTGTTAGGCTGGGGACACAGTTTTATGCAGTGACAGGCAACTCTGCTATGAAGGTGTTCCCTCTTAAAATGCAGGTAAAACTCCAGAAGGTAGCACCTTCAATTCCACTTGTCCATTGAACATAGCACAAAAGAAATGGCATATGAACAAGGAAATTTCCATTTCACAAATAATAACCTGAAGTACTCAACCACTAGGGCAATACTGCCTCTCCTCCAACTCTGCACCCCACTCTACCGTATATGCACACACACACATGCCTCAAACAGGCATTGTTCTGTTCTTTTAAAGCAGAAAGAGAACACAGGCTCTTAATGTGCAGACTGGGGGGACAGATAACTACCATGTTACATAACATTGTTCATCTGTAATGATTAAATCTGAAGTGATTTGCTTAGAGGCTTGCTAAAGCCTCTACTGGCAGTACTGGATTAATTTCTTGATCACAAAGGATAGCAACAGGTGGGGCTGTTCTGTGTATGACATTGTGTGTTTGCACGATTGAAGATTACAGGAAAGGGGGGCAGCTAGCAAGGTACAAAATCGTTTTAACAGTTGCATAGAAGCAAGACTGTAGCATGCTTTCATCCAGACTCTGGGTGACAGCAACTCTCCAGTGTGGACAGGAATGAAGCCTTTATGATTTGCTGGGTCCTCATGCTGACACTGAGGTGGACAGGCAATATGCTAAAAAAAAGTATGGAAGATGGGGTTTTGAAATGCTTTGGACTAGCTTCTGTTTTCAGTTAAATTAGCATTAAACCCACAGTACAGTGGGATTATTCCAGATTTACTGGACAAAAATGTCATGTGTCACCCTTTCTGGTTTTCTCTTGGATAAATCAACAGAGCTTTGTTTTCACATTGAAAGTTAAAAACAAAACCACTAAAAAAGCATACTTGAAAAAAAAAAAAGCCTATTAAAATTATTTCTTTCCTAAGAACAGGCTCATAGAAAGTAAAAAAAAAAAAAAAAAAAAGCCCCAAGCCCTCTGCTCACTCTAGAGAATGTTTTTTAACCTGCATTTGTGCTTTTTGTAGCTATTTATAAAGATTACTTTGGTTCTGTATTCATGACCATTTATAATAAAATATGTCAAATGCTCTTCAGATTTACTGCTTCTCCTTAGAGTGAAGTGACAAATAACAAAGTAAAATCAGTGAAAAGAACCCAGAGCTTTTGCTTAGAAGATTTTTGTTCTAGTCGTGATGCTGTGTGCTCTGAATTCAGTTTTAAAACCTATAGATGTTCAGTGGCATTTGGAATAGGATTTTAGTTCAGCCACCCTTTCTAGTGAAGTTTACTTAAGAAACCATGAATGAAGCAACCACTTTGTTAGCAGTCTCAGAAAAACAAATGAACGAACACCGAAAGTGTACAAAGGTGAAGTATAAGTTAACTGCTGAAGGTCTGGATCATGAAGTTCTGTTTGAAGTGTAGCTAGGCTGTTGCTATGACACTATGGAAACAGTTTGAAAGACTTTTAAATATACATCTTAATAGAAGTAGCCAAAAGATACTTGGTCAAACTAGCAGGATCCTTGATATTGCTAATCTCACAGCTTTAATGCAAGTGGACAGAGGTTGGGTGGATTGTTCATATTTGTCATATGACTGCCATTGTATTCAGTTTTTGACTTTGTCTTGAATGACCATAATTCTGAGTAGTAAATGCGTGCCTGTTGCTCTACCAAATGCTCTGTAAGGATAAACACACTGTACTTGTGTTTTGGAGAAGCGATTAGAGTAAGCATGATGAGAAATCTGTCCACAACTGGCACACACGATACACATATTTACATTCTCAGAGCAGAATACCTCTCATTGACTAGCAGAGCGAAGTTCCATCCTAACTACAAGAAGAGGGACAATATGGCTTTATATTCACATTCCTTCACAGTCCCAGGTCATGGATGATATTCCTGTGTGATGTGAGTGCTAAAGACAGAGGTAAGTGCTTGGCCAGTTTAGGCCTAGTAGCAAATAATTATGTAAAAGAAGTTGTAGACTGCAAGATTACTGCCAAGTCACCAGAGGGGGGTTTACATCTTTTCTAATTTAGCTTGTTTTCACAGCTACCCAGAAGCTATTTGTACAGGTTTTCTAAAGTCTTCCCACTTCAGAGAGGTGAAGGTAAAGATAAGTGGTACTTGCCAGCAAACTGATTGCAGGGGAATGGAAGACTGTAAGCTGATTTCAGCTTCTGGTGGTTTGCGTGTAAGCAGATGAGGGAGATGGTGCTATGACACAATTTTAGAAAAAAAAAAAAAAACTACAGCTTTGTGCATTAAGAGAATATGAATAACCTTGACTATTAGATTGTATGATTAAATTAAAGTATGTAATCTATGCCCCCTGCTGGTTTTTTTAGTATTTTTAATTTTAAAAAAAAAAGCAGAGTTTGTGTATATATGATAGAAAATGTGTTAGCATGAGTGAGAACAATATATTAAGTTGCCATAGTGTGTATTTTACACAGATGGACTGTTGCCAGCTTTTCCAATGTTTCTGCACTGTGTCTAAAATTCAGTACTGTCAAAGGTGGTTTACTGGCAACTTGATCCTACTTGTAAAGGCTAGATTAATTTGTTCTGTGCAAGATTTTCCAAATAATCTCAGCAGAGACATCACCTAGTTTTTAAAATTATGTTTGCATATAGCTTCCCACAGCAGGGAAGTCCTCCTCCTTGAAAGTACAGTAATTGGGTGGATGACTTTCATCGCTTCTCCCTTTGTGTGACATTTCCAATAAAGCGTTTAATCTAAACATATGCTCAAACCAGTGCAAACTCTTGGATACACGTCATTAGGTATAAAATCAGCCTACATGGTTCAACATGTGTCACTAACTTAAACCTGGCCTGGCTTACACAGATAGTTTTAAAGTGTCCAGAACAAAAATTGGCATTGCTTTAGGTAAGGTGCGCCTAAAAGGCACTTTTGGTTATGCTAAAATAGCTCTATGTCTAGATAAAGCCTCAGTGGAGTTAGTAATGCAGAATCAGAAGAGTTTGGGCTGGAAGGGACCTTTAAAGACCATCTAGCCCAACAACCCCCACCAGGAGCAGGGACATCTTTAGCTGGATCAGGCTGCTCAGAGCCCCGTCTGCCTTGGCCTTGAATGTTCCCAGGACTGGGGCATCAACCACCTCTCCGGGCAGCCTGTGCCAGTGTCTCACCACCCTCACCCTAAATTTTCTTCCCACTATCTAGTCTAAACCTACCCTCTTTCAGTTTGCAACCCTTACCCCTTGTCCTATCACCACCCTCCCCGATCAGGAGTCCCTCCCCACCTTTCCTGCAGGCCCCCTTTAAGCACTGGGAGGCCGCTATAAGGTCTACCCCGGCGCCTTCTCCAGGCTGAACAACCCCAACCCTCTCAGCCTGTCCTCAGAGGGGAGTATTCTGGGCACTAGTGGAACACCAGAATTCAGACCTCTTACGTTAGCCTGCTTTGCAATTTCAGCAACATTGAAAGCAAGCAGTTGATGCTGCAGCATCAGCTCAGCCTAGAGACTTTCCCCACTTCGATGCTGCCACAGCAGTTTGGGTGACAGTCTAATCCTCTGAAGACTGAGACTATCTGTGTTATTTTGAAGGCATCTAATAAGGAACACGGCAACATATTTAATTTAGATCTAGTCTCGTGAATGCTGGTTATTTAGACTCGTCCACAGAAAACCTATTTTTCCACACTGAAGACTTGAGCCACTTTATAAATAACGAACCCGGTTTCTATATCCAGACACAAATTGCCAAGGTGAAGACCTGCTCCTTTGCAAAAATCCTTTGTAAAAGCGCCAGTACGGGCTGTGGGATGTTAGCCGTATTTCGGCAGCGCCGAGGCCGGCGGTCGCTCACCAGCACTTCCCGCCAAGGAGGTGTCGCTTTCCCGCCCCTGTGCCCGCTGCCCGCGTGTAGGTCGCAGCGCGAAGTGTCTCCCAGCGCCGCGCTCGGCCCTGCCCGCGGGCCCGCCCCCGCCGCGCGCGCCGGCCTGTGGCCGTTGGCGGGAAGCGCGGCTGCGGGGACAGCGGTTGGCTGCAAGCAGGTGGGGCCAGGGGCAGAGGAGGGAGCTGGGGGGGCGGGGGAAGGTGAGGGGCGGGGAGGGGCGGGAGGGGGAGCTGAGGGGGCAGGGGGCGGGAGCTGGGCGGGCTGTTGCAGGCGTTGTGCTGCCCGCGAGGGACCTGGGCTGGCGCGGCGCGCGGCGGAGCCCCGTCTGCCGCGGGATCGTTTTCTCCCTTATAAACCGCTAGAGGTTCTCAGGAATTAACAAGCCTATTTGTTTTCATTCTTTTCCAACCTGTCCTCACTGCTAAGTTGGTTTTACCTGTGTTATTTGAAGAGTAGCGCACTGTTGTCAGCCTCGGAAGTCTA
Organism: Leptosomus discolor; assembly: GCF_034619465.1. NCBI lineage: Eukaryota > Metazoa > Chordata > Aves > Leptosomiformes > Leptosomidae > Leptosomus > Leptosomus discolor. Next base: position 9,997,621 of record NC_141405.1, read on the forward strand.
CAATGATTTAACCCCTGAAAACCACCTAAGGTAAAAATAAAAATTTCTTATGTCATATAGTTCATATTGAAGGATCAGTTGTAAGTTTCGTATTAACAGATTAAAAGGAAATAACCTTTTTATGGTAAGTTAACCATGAGGAACAGATTCAGGGTGGGTAACTACAAATTAAATACTTTATGATGGTGTTGCTCACAAGTTGGGTCAGGACAGCACCAGATACTGGGTTTTCAGAATGAAACTGCATGGAGTCCCATGGGTCTCACAACAATGTCTTGGAGGACCGTCATTCAGGGATTCCTCACCTTTCAAAGTGTCATGGATTAGGGTTGGGCTGGCCACAAACGAATGGCAGATGCTCTTTATTACGTGACTGAGCACATTTTCAGAAACCTAACACATTAATTGTTCTCAACCACCATTCAGCTATCTCAGCATTTCAGTTTATTAGAAACCATTTTGTCATCGCTCTTTAATTTGGTCAGATTTCTAAAAGCCTTGGAATGTTACTGAGAGTACAGATAATAAAATGTTGTGGAACATGACTAATATGCAGCCTGATAACTTATTCTGTGACTTGCACTGGTCAAAGTAAACAAAGTTCAAACTAGTTTTTGAGTTCAGATCTACCTAAGTCATTGGAAAACTTTCAGTTGTTATGGAAATGGCTCCAGTTCCTGCTCCAGCTGTTCATGTGACAAAAATTACTGCTTTCAACTAGCTCTTTTTAGCATGTTATGTTAAGAAGCTGTTAAAAAGTACTCATTAGAGGGGAAAAACAAAAAAAGTACATCTAGTCCAAAGGGGGCCAGAATGTAGAAATCAAGGGCCAGCCCACAGGAGCATTGCTCTCTTGTACAAATAGTTGCAGACTTCATGTGTGCAGTACCATATAAATGGATTTACAGGTCTGCCCCAGTAGTGGTCTATGTAATTGATACTAATCAGTGTTCAGCCTAGTCATAGTTTTGCTTTGCCTCATGAATTGGGAGCATGCTGAGTGTCTGTGATCACAGCTTTCCATCCTCCTGCGTCAGTTAGCATGAATCATTCACTTTCCTTGCTTGCCTTGCGCCCCATTCTTTGCTGCTTCTCGAGTCTCTAGGTCCTTCTCTGAGGCTAATGGCATCAGTAATGTCAACCCTGTTTTCTGAAGCTTGTATTTTTCTTTGTCTAACTCTGAAATAGCTGCATTTTTCTTTAAGACGGTGTTTCTTCATCTGCAACCCCTTTTTTGTTCCTCTGGAGTACATGCAGATTTCTTTTTGCACAGCAGCTGGCATGACAGGCACTGTAGTTACCAGTTTTAATGATCACTGACAGAATTTAGGTACCGTTTGAAATTAAAGATCATCATTAACAGCTTTCTAGCTTTCACCGTGCTGTATTTGCAGCAATTGCAGTTGCTTCCCACTTTTCTGTCTTGGATCAGCTGAAGTTCTTTTGACCAATGCTACTTGCTGCTTTATCACGTTGATAGCTCTTTGAAGCTTGTTGGGAACTCTGAGCAACCCTGCTCTGATCTAAACTGGTAGGAGGGGGCACAACTGTACCATCTGGCGTGCTACTCTTTTTGTCTCCCTCATTTCTTCTGCCTGGCTCCTAATCTCTTTTGTCCCAGGAAAGCTTATAGTTGCCACAAAGGTGGAGCATACTGCCAAGGATATTTTATGGCTGACATTTTGGATAGCTAGGTGTACTTAACACACCTTTCATTTGCTTTCGCTATCTTTACGCATTTCTGCAATAAATCGATCAAAAATTACTGCCCGAAGCTGTGGGAACTATCTCAATTAATGTACAAAGAATACGTTTTTCTTTCCAGGCAGATCTTAACCGGGAACGGCTGGAAGGAAGCGCCGTGGCTGCGCGGGCGTGCTGCCTGCCGCCGGTGCTGCGGCAGGAGGCTGCTGGAGGCGGCGCTGCCCTTCCCGCCGCAGCTGGTCTGCGTTCCCGTGGCAGCCGGTCTGTTGGCCTTCCGCGCTGTTCTGGGCCCCTTCCGGAACACTTCGTCACACATTTAGAAAGAAATGATGTGCTGCTGCTGTGGAGATTGAAGCTGGGACACGGCTGGGAGCAACGCCCCTCCCTGAAGGGGAACGGAGGACGTGGCCATTAGCCAGAGTTAGGCCTTGGGAGCAGCATCAGCGAGAGGTGTGTGAGGGAGAAGGGGGATGGTTTTAAGGGTACCTGTGCTGGAGTGTGGACAGAGCTGTGTGTTGCTGAGGACCAGCTGTGTGCATTTGGGGTGAGGATTTGTCTCAGAAGACTGCATGAGCGTAGTGTGAGAATAGGAAAATTGACAACCAAACTGCTGTGACTTTGCACATATTTTGGGCATTGGTTTCACCCTACATTAAACCATTATCCCGAATGTGCTTTGTTCTTTGTTCTGCTTCAGTCCTTCCTAGGCTTTTCCATTTCCTCATTTACCTGCTGTATTTCCTCCTTCAGTTTTTCAGGTGCTGTTTTCTCTCTCTTTTTTAATTTTCTAATGACCATTATATTTCTTTTTTACAACCTAGAGTTCATCCACCTCTCCAGCCATATTTTTAAAAGGTGTTTACTTCTCCAACCTATGGGAGAATATTTATATTTCATATTTGTTCACTTCTCATTTTTCTGTGACTGTCCATTTAGTAATTCCATCCTTCCTCACGGGTCTCCTTTTCTTTCTCATCTCCCTCCTATTGCAGACAACCCATCTTTTCCTCTCAGTTCCACTTTCAAGCCTCTTACCCTCTCTCCTCCTAGCTTCCATTCCCAAATTCTTCTGTTTCTTCCTTCTCCCACTTCAAACTCTCTCCCTTGCACCTTAGCAAATTCTTGGGAAGCCTTGAACGAGAAGTCTTTTCATACCAGTGTCATTTTGCAGGTAAAAGGGGCAAGAATTTTTCTCACCCTTATGGACCTGTCTTCTCCCCTTCTTGCTTCTGCAGACAAATACAATACTATTCCCATTTTTAGGTTTCACATTCCAAGAACTGACCCGCATTATATCCAGAAACTTTCCAAAAAACAATGGCCAGACTGTTGCAAGCTGTAGAGACGTCGGAACATCTGTTGGGCTTTACGTTGGGACGTCTCTTGGGCTCTACGTCTGGTTTTAGCTCATTTGCGGCTATACGTCCGGACGTCTTCTGAGCTCTACGTCGGGACGTGTGTTGGTCTCTACGTCGGAACGTACGTTGGTTTCTACGTCTGGCTTGAGGTTAATTTCGGCTCTACGTCGGAACGTCTCTCGGGCTATACGTCGGGACGTGTGTTGGGCTCTACGTCGGAACGTACGTTGGTTTCTACGTCTGGCTTGAGGTTAATTTCGGCTCTACGTCGGAACGTCTCTCGGGCTATACGTCGGGACGTGTGTTGGGCTCTACGTCTGGCTGTAGCTCACTTTCTGCTCTGCGTCAAAACATCTGTTGGTCTCTACGTCGGGACGTCTGTTGGTCTCTACTTCGATATGTCTGGCTTGAGCTCGCTTTCGGCTCTACGTCGTAACGTCTGTTGGGCTCTACGTCGGGACATCTGTTGGGCTCTACGTCGGGACGTCTGTTCGGCTCTAAGTCAGGACGTATTTAGAGATCTAAGTCGGGACGTCTCTTGGGCTGTACGTCTGGCTTGAGCTCACTTTCAGCTCTATGTCGGGACGTCTGTTGGGCTCTACGTCGGGATGTACGTTGGCTTCTACATCTGGCTTGAGGTTAATTTCGGCTCTACGTCGGGACGTCTGTTGGGCTCTACGTCGGGACGTGTGTTGGGCTCTAGGTCGGGAAGTCGCTTGCGCTCTACGTCGGGATGTCTTTTGGGCTCTACATCTGGCTGTAGCTCACTTTCGTCTCTACGTTGGAACGTCTGTTGGGCTCTACGTCGGGACGTATGTTGGGCTCTACAACGGGACATGTATTGGACTCTACGTCGGGACGTCTGTTGGGCTCTACGTCGGGACGTCTCTTGTGCTCTACATCTGGCTTGAGCTCACATTCGGATCCACGTCGGGACGTCTGTTGGTCTCAACGTCGGAACGTCTCTCGGGCTATACGTCGGGACGTGTGTTGGGTTCTACTTTAAGAAGTCTGGCTTGAGCTCGCATTCGGATCCACGTCGGGACGTCTGTTGGGCTCTACGTCGGGACGTCTCTCGGGCTATACGTCGGGACGTGTGTTGGGTTCTACTTTAAGAAGTCTGGCTTGAGCTCGCATTCGGATCCACATCGGGACGTCTGTTGGGCTCTACGTCGGGACGTCTGTTGGGCTCTAAGTCGGGACGTGTCTTGGGCTCTAGTTTGGGAAGTGTGTCTTTAGCTCGCTTTCGGACCTACGTGCGGATGTCTCTTGGGCTCTACGTTTGGCTTTAGCTCATTTGCGGCTATATTTCCGGACGTCTTTTGAGCTCTACAACTGGACGTGTGTTGGGCCCTACGTCGGAATGTACGTTGGTGTCTACGTCTGGCTTGAGGTTAATTTCGGCTCTACGTCGGAACGTCTGTTGGGCTCTACGTCGGGACGTCTCTCGGGCTCTACGTCGGGATGTCTTTTCCGCTCTACGTCTGGCTGTAGCTCACTTTCGGCTCTACGTCGGAACGACACTTGGGCTCTGCGTCTGGAGGTCTGTTGAGCTCTACGTCCGGACGTCTCTTGGGCTCTATGTTTGGCTTTTGCTCACTTTCAGCTCTACGTCAGAACATCTGTTGGGCTCTACATCGGGACGTCTCTTGGGCTCTACGTCTGGCTTTAGTTCATTTGCGGCTATATGTCGGGACATCTTCTGAGCTCTATGTCGGGACCTCTGCTGGGCGCTGCGTCGGAACGTACGTATTTTCTACATCTGGCTTGAGGTTAATTTCAGCTCTACGTCGGAATGTCTCTCGGGCTGTACATCGGGACGTGTGTTGGGCTCTAAGTCTGGCTGTAGCTCACTTTCTGCTCTACATCGAAACATCTGTTGGGCTCTACATCGGGACGTCGCTTGAGCTCTACGTCGGGACGTCTTTTGGGCTCTACGTCTGGCTGTAGCTCACTTTCGTCTCTACGTTGGAACGTCTGTTGGGCTCTACGTCAGGACATCTGTTGGGCTCTAAGTCGGGACGTCTCTTGGGCTCTACATCTGGCTTGAGCTCGCTTTCGCCTCTACGTCGGGACATCTGTTGGGCTCTACTTCGGGACGTATGTTGGGCTCTACTTCGGGACGTATGTTGGGCTCTACAACGGGACATGTGTTGGGCTCTACGTCAGGACATCTGTTGGGCTCTAAGTCGGTACATATCTTGGGCTCTACTTCTGGCTTGAGCTCGCTTTCTGCTCTACGTTGGGATGTCTCTTGGTCTCAACGTCTGGACGTCTGTTGGGCTCTACGTAGGGACATGTATTGGGTTCTACTTTAAGAAGTCTGGCTTGAGCTTGTTTTCGGATCTACGTCGGGACGTCTGTTGGGCTGTACGTCCGGACGTCTCTTGGCCTCTACGTTTGGCTTTTGCTCACTTTCAGCTCTACATCGGAACATCTGTTGGGCTCTACGTTGGGACGTCTCTTGGGCTCTACGTCGGGACGTCTCTTGGGCTCTACGTCGGGATGTCTGGCTTGAGCTTGCTTTCAGCTCTACTTCGGAACATCTGTTGTGCTTTACTTCGGGACTTCTGTTCGGCTCTACGTCGGGACGTCTGTTGGGCTCTAAGTCTGCTGTTGTCAACAGACATCCCGACTTAGAGCCCAACAGACGTCCCGACGTAGAGCCCAACAGACGTCCCGACGTAGAGCCGAACAGACGTCCAAACGTAGAGCCCAACACACGTCCCTACGTAGAGCTGAAAGTAAGCTAAATCCTGATGTAGAGCCCAACAGACGTCCCGACATACAGCCCAACAGACGTGCCGACGCAGACCCAACCGACGTCCCGACGCAGAGATGAAAGTAAGGTAAACGCTGATGTAGAGCCCAACAGAGGTCCCGACGTAGAGCCCAACAGACGTCCCGACGAAGAGCCCAACCGACGCCCCGACGTAGAGCTGAAAGTAAGCTAAACCCTGATGTAGAGCCCAACACACGTTCCGACGTAGAGCCCAACACACGTTCCGACGTAGAGCCCAACCGACGTCCCGACGTAGAGCCCAACCGACGTCCCGACGTAGAGCTGAAAGTAAGCTAAATCCTGATGTAGAGCCCAACAGACGTCCCGACGTAGAGCCCAACAGACGTCCCGACGTAGAGCCCAACACACGTCCCGACGTAGAGCCCAACAGACGTCCCGACGTAGAGCCCAACAGACGTCCTGACGTAGAACCCAACACACGTCCCGACATACAGCTGAAAGTAAGCTAAATCCTGATGTAGAGCCCAACATACGTCCCGTCGTAGAGCCCAACAGACGTCCCGACGTACAGCCCAACAGACATCCCGACGTAGAGCCCAACAGGCGTCCCGACGTAGAGCCCAACCGACGTCCAGAAGAAGAGCCCAACCGATGTCCCGACGTAGAGCTGAAAGTAAACTAAACCCTGATGTAGAGCCCAACACACGTCCCGACGTACAGCCCAACAGACGTTCCGACGTAGAGCCCAACACACGTCCCGACGTAGAGCCCAACAGACGTCCCGACGTAGAGCCCAACAGACGTCCCGACGTAGAGCCCAACAGACGTCCCGACATACAGCCCAACAGACGTCCCGACGCAGACCCAACCGACGTCCCGACGCAGAGATGAAAGTAAGGTAAACGCTGATGTAGAGCCCAACAGAGGTCCCGACGTAGAGCCCAACAGACGTCCCGACGAAGAGCCCAACCGACGCCCCGACGTAGAGCTGAAAGTAAGCTAAACCCTGATGTAGAGCCCAACACACGTTCCGACGTAGAGCCCAACACACGTTCCGACGTAGAGCCCAACCGACGTCCCGACGTAGAGCCCAACCGACGTCCCGACGTAGAGCTGAAAGTAAGCTAAATCCTGATGTAGAGCCCAACAGACGTCCCGACGTAGAGCCCAACAGACGTCCCGACGTAGAGCCCAACACACGTCCCGACGTAGAGCCCAACAGACGTCCCGACGTAGAGCCCAACAGACGTCCTGACGTAGAGCCCAACACACGTCCCGACATACAGCTGAAAGTAAGCTAAATCCTGATGTAGAGCCCAACATACGTCCCGTCGTAGAGCCCAACAGACGTCCCGACGTACAGCCCAACAGACATCCCGACGTAGAGCCCAACAGGCGTCCCGACGTAGAGCCCAACCGACGTCCAGAAGAAGAGCCCAACCGATGTCCCGACGTAGAGCTGAAAGTAAACTAAACCCTGATGTAGAGCCCAACACACGTCCCGACGTACAGCCCAACAGACGTTCCGACGTAGAGCCCAACACACGTCCCGACGTAGAGCCCAACAGACGTCCCGACGTAGAGCCCAACAGACGTCCCGACGTAGAGCCCAACACGCGTCCCGACGTAGAGCCCAAACGACGTCCCGACGTAGAGCCCAACCGACGTCCCGAAGTAGAGCCCAATCGACGTCCCGACGTAGAGATGAAAGTAAGCTAAACCCCGATGTAGAGCCCAACAGATGTCTTGACGTAGAGCCCAACACACGTCCCGACGTAGAGCTCAACATACGTCCCGACGTAGAGCTGAAAGTAATCTAAATCCTGATGTAGAGCCCAACAGACGTCCCGACGTAGAGCCCAACAGACGTCCCGACGTAGAGCCCAACAGACGTCCCGACGTAGAGCACAACCGACGTCCCGACGAAGAGCTCAACCGACGTCCCGACGTAGAGCTGAAAGTAAGCTAAACCCTGATGTAGAGCCCAACACACGTCCCGACCTAGAGCCGAACAGATGTCCCGACGTAGACCCCAACACACGTCCCGACGTAGAGCCAAACACACGTCCCGACGTAGAGCTGAAAGTAAGCTAAATCCTGATGTAGAGCCCAACAGACGTCCCGAAGTAGAGCCCAACACATGTCCCGACGTAGAGCCCAACACAGGTCCCGACGTAAAGCCCAACACACGTCCCGACGTAAATCTGAAAGTAAGCTAAATCCTGATGTAGAGCCCAACAGACGTCCCAACGTAGAGCCCAACAGACGTCCCGACATAGAGCCCAACAGACGTCCCGACGTATATTCCAACAGGTGTCCCGACGTAGAGCCCAACCGACGTCCCGACGAAGAACCCAACCGATGCCCCGACGTAGAGCTGAAAGTAAACTAAACCCTGAAGTAGAGCCCAACACACGTCCCGACGTAGAGCCCAACACACGTTCCGACGTAGAGCCCAACCGACGTCCCGACGTAGAGCCCAACCGACGTCCCGACGTAGAGCTGAAAGTAAGCTAAATCCTGATGTAGAGCCCAACAGACGTCCCGGCGTAGAGCCCAACAGACGTCCCGACGTAGAGCCCAAGACACATCCTGACGTAGAGCCCAACACACGTCCCGACGTAGAGCCCAACAGACGTCCCGACGTAGAGCCCAACAGACGTCCCGACGTAGAGCCCAAGACACGTCCTGACGTAGAGCCCAACACACGTCCCGACACAGAGCTGAAAGTAAGCTAAATCCTGATGTAGAGCCCAACAGACGTCCCGACGTAGAGCCCAACAGACGTCCCGACGTAGAGCCCAACAGACGTCGTGACGTAGAGCCCAACACACGTCCCGACGTACAGCTGAAAGTAAGCTAAATCCTGATGTAGAGCCCAACAGACATCCCGTCGTAGAGCCCAACAGACGTCCAGACGTACAGCCCAACAGACGTCCCGACGTAGAGCCCAACAGGCGTCCCGACGTAGAGCCCAACCGACGTCCAGACGAAGAGCCCAACCGACATCCCGACGTAGAGCTGAAAGTAAACTAAACCCTGATGTAGAGCCCAACACACGTCCGGACGTACAGCCCAACAGACGTTCCGACGTAGAGCCCAACACACGTCCCGACGTAGAGCCCAACACACGTCCCGACGTACAGCTGAAAGTAAGCTAAATCCTGATATAGAGGCCAACAGACGTCCCGACGTATAGCCCAACAGACGTCCCGACGTAGAGCCCAACACACGTCCCGACGTAGAGCCCAACACACGTCCCGACGTAAATCTGAAAGTAAGCTAAATCCTGATGTAGAGCCCAAAAGCCGTCCCAACGTAGAGCCCAACAGACGTCCCAACGTAGAGCCCAACAGACGTCCCGACATAGAGCCCAACAGACGTCCCGAAGTATATTCCAACAGGTGTCCCGACGTAGAGCCCAACCGATGTCCCGACGAAGAGCCCAACCGACGCCCCGACGTAGAGCTGAAAGTAAGCTAAACCCTGATGTAGAGCCCAACACACGTCCCGACGTAGAGCCCAACACACGTCCCGACGTAGAGCTGAAAGTAAGTTAAATCCTGATGTAGAGCCCAACAGACGTCCCGACGTAGAGCCCAACAGATGTCCCGACGTAGAGCCCAACAGACGTCCCGACGTAGAGCCCAAGACACGTCCTGACGTAGAGCCCAACACACGTCCCGACGCAGAGCTGAAAGTAAGCTAAATCCTGATGTAGAGCCCAACACACGTCCCGACGTAGAGCCCAACACACGTCCTGACGTACAGCCCAACAGACGTCCCGACGTAGAGCCCAACAGACGTCCCGACGTAGAGCCCAACAGACGTCCCGACGTAGAGCGCAACACACGTCCCCACGTAGAGCCCAACAGACGTCCCGACGTAGAGCCCAACAGACGTCCCGACGTAGAGCCCAACAGACGTCCCGACGTAGAGCGCAACACACGTCCCCACGTAGAGCCCAACAGACGTCCCGACGTAGAGCCAAACACACGTCTCGACGTAGAGCTCAACAGACGTCCCGACGTAGAGCTGAAAGTAATCTAAATCCTGATGTAGAGCCCAACAGACGTCCCGACGTAGAGCCCAACAGACGTCCCGACGTAGAGCACAACCGACGTCCCGACGAAGAGCTCAACCGACATCCCGACGTAGAGCTGAAAGTAAGCTAAACCCTGATGTAGAGCCCAACACACGTCCCGACCTAGAGCCGAACAGATGTCCCGACGTAGACCCCAACACACGTCCCGACGTAGAGCCAAACACACGTCCCGATGTAGAGCTGAAAGTAAGCTAAATCCTGATGTAGAGCCCAACAGACGTCCCGAAGTGGAGCCCAACACATGTCCCGATCTAGAGCCCAACACATGTCCCGACATAGAGCCCAACACACGTCCAGACGTAGAGCTGGAAGTAAGCTAAATCCTGATGCAGAGCCCAACAGACGTCCCGAAGTAGAGCCCAACAGACGTCCCAACGTAGAGCCCAACACACGTCCCGACGTAGAGCTGAAAGTAAGCTAATTCCTGATGTAGAGGCCAACAGACGTCCCGACGTATAGCCCAACAGACGTCCCGACGTAGAGCCCAACAGACGTCCCGACATAGAGCCCAACAGACGTCCCGACGTATATTCCAACAGGTGTCCCGACGTAGAGCCCAACCGACGTCCCGACGAAGAGCCCAACCGACGCCCCGACGTAGAGCTGAAAGTAAGCTAAACCCTGATGTAGAGCCCAACACACGTCCCGACGTAGAGCCCAACACACGTTCCGACGTAGAGCCCAACCGACGTCCCGACGTAGAGCCCAACTGACGTCCCGACGTAGAGCCCAACAGGAGTCCCGACGTAGAGCCCAACCAACGTCCAGACGAAGAGCCCAACCGACATCCCGACGTAGAGCTGAAAGTAAGCTAAACGCTGATGTAGAGCCCAACACACGTCCCGACGTACAGCCCAACAGACGTTCCGACGTAGAGCCCAACACACGTCCCAACGTAGAGCCCAACACACGTCCCGACGTAGAGCTGAAAGTAAGCTAATTCCTGATGTAGAGGCCAACAGACGTCCCGACGTATAGCCCAACAGACGTCCCGACGTAGAGCCCAACAGACGTCCCGACGTAGAGCCCAACACACTTCTCGACATAGAGCCCAACACATGTCCCGACATAGAGCCCAACACACGTCCAGACGTAGAGCTGGAAGTAAGCTAAATCCTGATGCAGAGCCCAACAGACGTCCCGAAGTAGAGCCCAACAGACGTCCGAACGTAGAGCCCAACAGGCGTCCCGACGTAGAGCCCAACAGGCGTCCCGACGTAGAGGACAACCGACATCTCGACGAAGAGCACAACCGACGTCCCGACGTAGAGCTGAAAGTAAGCTAAACCCTGATGTAGAGCCCAACACACGTCCCGATGTAGAGCCCAACACACGTCCTGACGTAGAGCTGAAAGTAAGCTAAATCCTGATGTAGAGGCCAACAGACGTCCCGACGTAGAGCCCAACAGACGTCCCGACGTAGAGCCCACCACATGTCCCGACGTAGAGCCCAACACACGTCCCGACGTAGAGCCAAACACACGTCCCGACGTAGAGCTGAAAGTAAGCTAAATCCTGATGTAGAGCCCAACAGACGTCCCGAAGTGGAGCCCAACACATGTCCCGATCTAGAGCCCAACACAGGTCCCGACGTAAAGCCCAACACACGTCCCGACGTAAATCTGAAAGTAAGCTAAATCCTGATATAGAGCCCAACAGACGTCCCAACGTAGAGCCCAACAGACGTCCCGACATAGAGCCCACAGGCGTCCCGACGTATATTCCAACAGGTGTCCCGACGTAGAGCCCAACCGACGTCCCGACGAATAGCCCAACCGACGCCCCGACGTAGAGCTGAAAGTAAGCTAAACCCTGATGTAGAGCCCAACACACGTTCCGACGTAGAGCCCAACCGACGTCCCGACGTAGAGCCCAACCGACGTCCCGACGTAGAGCCCAACCGACGTCCCGACGTAGAGCCCAACCAACGTCCAGACGAAGAGCCCAACCGACATCCCGACGTAGAGCTGAAAGTAAGCTAAACGCTGATGTAGAGCCCAACACACGTCCCGACGTACAGCCCAACAGACGTTCCGACGTAGAGCCCAACACACGTCCCAACGTGGAGCCCAACACACGTCCCGACGTAGAGCCCAACACACGTCCCGACGTAGAGCTGAAAGTAAGCTTAAATCCTGATGTAGAGACCAACAGACGTCCCGACGTATAGCCCAACAGACGTCCCGACATAGAGCCCAACAGACGTCCCGACGTAGAGCCCAACACACTTCTCGACATAGAGCCCAACACACGTCCCGACATAGAGCCCAACACACGTCCAGACGTAGAGCTGGAAGTAAGCTAAATCGTGATGCAGAGCCCAACAGACGTCCCGAAGTAGAGCCCAACAGACGTCCGAACGTAGAGCCCAACAGGCGTCCCGACGTAGAGCCCAACAGGCGTCCCGACGAAGAGCTGAAAGTAATCTAAATCCTGATGTAGAGCCCAACAGACGTCCCGACGTAGAGCCCAACAGACGTCCCGACGTAGAGCTGAAAGTAATCTAAATCCTGATGTAGAGCCCAACAGACGTCCCGACGTAGAGCCCAACAGACGTCCCGACGTAGAGCACAACCGACGTCCCGACGAAGAGCTCAACCGACATCCCGACGTAGAGCTGAAAGTAAGCTAAACCCTGATGTAGAGCCCAACACACGTCCCGACCTAGAGCCGAACAGATGTCCCGACGTAGACCCCAACACACGTCCCGACGTAGAGCCAAACACACGTCCCGACGTAGAGCTGAAAGTAAGCTAAATCCTGATGTAGAGCCCAACAGACGTCCCGAAGTGGAGCCCAACACATGTCCCGATCTAGAGCCCAACACAGGTCCCGACGTAAAGCCCAACACACGTCCCGACGTAAATCTGAAAGTAAGCTAAATCCTGATGTAGAGCCCAACAGACGTCCCAACGTAGAGCCCAACAGACGTCCCGACATAGAGCCCAACAGACGTCCCAACGTATATTCCAACAGGTGTCCCGACGTAGAGCCCAACCGACGTCCCGACGAAGAGCCCAACCGACGCCCCGACGTAGAGCTGAAAGTAAGCTAAACCCTGATGTAGAGCCCAACACACGTCCCGACGTAGAGCCCAACACACGTTCCGACGTAGAGCCCAACCGACGTCCCGACGTAGAGCCCAACTGACGTCCCGACGTAGAGCCCAACAGGAGTCCCGACGTAGAGCCCAACCAACGTCCAGACGAAGAGCCCAACCGACATCCCGACGTAGAGCTGAAAGTAAGCTAAACGCTGATGTAGAGCCCAACACACGTCCCGACGTACAGCCCAACAGACGTTCCGACGTAGAGCCCAACACACGTCCCAACGTAGAGGCCAACACACGTCCCGACGTAGAGCTGAAAGTAAGCTAATTCCTGATGTAGAGGCCAACAGACGTCCCGACGTATAGCCCAACAGACGTCCCGACGTAGAGCCCAACAGACGTCCCGACGTAGAGCCCAACACACTTCTCGACATAGAGCCCAACACATGTCCCGACATAGAGCCCAACACACGTCCAGACGTAGAGCTGGAAGTAAGCTAAATCCTGATGCAGAGCCCAACAGACGTCCCGAAGTAGAGCCCAACAGACGTCCGAACGTAGAGCCCAACAGGCGTCCCGACATAGAGCCCAACAGGCGTCCCGACGTAGAGGACAACCGACATCTCGACGAAGAGCACAACCGACGTCCCGACGTAGAGCTGAAAGTAAGCTAAACCCTGATGTAGAGCCCAACACACGTCCCGATGTAGAGCCCAACACACGTCCTGACGTAGAGCTGAAAGTAAGCTAAATCCTGATGTAGAGGCCAACAGACGTCCCGACGTAGAGCCCAACAGACGTCCCGACGTAGAGCCCACCACATGTCCCGACGTAGAGCCCAACACACGTCCCGACGTAGAGCCAAACACACGTCCCGACGTAGAGCTGAAAGTAAGCTAAATCCTGATGTAGAGCCCAACAGACGTCCCGAAGTGGAGCCCAACACATGTCCCGATCTAGAGCCCAACACAGGTCCCGACGTAAAGCCCAACACACGTCCCGACGTAAATCTGAAAGTAAGCTAAATCCTGATATAGAGCCCAACAGACGTCCCAACGTAGAGCCCAACAGACGTCCCGACATAGAGCCCACAGGCGTCCCGACGTATATTCCAACAGGTGTCCCGACGTAGAGCCCAACCGACGTCCCGACGAATAGCCCAACCGACGCCCCGACGTAGAGCTGAAAGTAAGCTAAACCCTGATGTAGAGCCCAACACACGTTCCGACGTAGAGCCCAACCGACGTCCCGACGTAGAGCCCAACCGACGTCCCGACGTAGAGCCCAACCGACGTCCCGACGTAGAGCCCAACCAACGTCCAGACGAAGAGCCCAACCGACATCCCGACGTAGAGCTGAAAGTAAGCTAAACGCTGATGTAGAGCCCAACACACGTCCCGACGTACAGCCCAACAGACGTTCCGACGTAGAGCCCAACACACGTCCCAACGTGGAGCCCAACACACGTCCCGACGTAGAGCCCAACACACGTCCCGACGTAGAGCTGAAAGTAAGCTTAAATCCTGATGTAGAGACCAACAGACGTCCCGACGTATAGCCCAACAGACGTCCCGACATAGAGCCCAACAGACGTCCCGACGTAGAGCCCAACACACTTCTCGACATAGAGCCCAACACACGTCCCGACATAGAGCCCAACACACGTCCCGACGTAGAGCTGAAAGTAACGTAAACCCTGATGTAGACCCCAACACACGTCCCGACGCAGAGCCCAAAGCACGTCCCGACGTAGAGCTGAATCTAAGCTAAACCACGACGTAGAGCCCAACACACGTCCCTACGTAGAACCCAACACATGTCCCGACGTAGAGCCCAACACACGTCCCGACGTAGAGCTGAAAGGAAGCTAAACGCTGATGTAGAGCCCAACACACGTCCCGACGTACAGCCCAACAGACGTTCCGACGTAGAGCCCAACACACGTCCCAACGTGGAGCCCAACACACGTCCCGACGTAGAGCCCAACACACGTCCCGACGTAGAGCTGAAAGTAAGCTTAAATCCTGATGTAGAGACCAACAGACGTCCCGACGTATAGCCCAACAGACGTCCCGACATAGAGCCCAACAGACGTCCCGACGTAGAGCCCAACACACTTCTCGACATAGAGCCCAACACACGTCCCGACATAGAGCCCAACACACGTCCAGACGTAGAGCTGGAAGTAAGCTAAATCGTGATGCAGAGCCCAACAGACGTCCCGAAGTAGAGCCCAACAGACGTCCGAACGTAGAGCCCAACAGGCGTCCCGACGTAGAGCCCAACAGGCGTCCCGACGTAGAGCACAACCGACGTCTCGACGAAGAGCACAACCGACGTCCCGACGTAGAGCTGAAAGTAAGCTAAACCCTGATGTAGAGCCCAACACACGTCCCGACGTAGAGCCCAACACACGTCCTGACGTAGAGCTGAAAGTAAGCTAAATCCTGATGTAGAGGCCAACAGACGTCCCGACGTAGAGCCCAACAGACGTCCCGACGTAGAGCCCAACACACGTCCCGACGTAGAGCCCAACACACGTCCCGACGTAGAGCTGAAAGTTAGCTAACTACAGACGTAGAGCCCAACACACGTCCCGAGGTAGAGCCCAACACACGTCCCGACGTAGAGCCCAACGCACGTCCCGACGTAGAGCTGAAAGTTAGCTAACTACAGACGTAGAGCCCAACACACGTCCCGACGTAGAGCTGAAAGTTAGCTAACTACAGACGTAGAGCCCAACACACGTCGCGACGTAGAGCCCAACACACGTCCCGACGTAGAGCTGAAAGTAACGTAAACCCTGATGTAGACCCCAACACACGTCCCGACGCAGAGCCCAAAGCACGTCCCGACGTAGAGCTGAATCTAAGCTAAACCACGACGTAGAGCCCAACACACGTCCCTACGTAGAACCCAACACATGTCCCGACGTAGAGCCCAACACACGTCCCGACGTAGAGCTGAAAGGAAGCTAAATCCTGATGTAGAGACCAACACACGTCCCGACGTAGAGCCCAACACACGTCCCGACGTAGAGCCCAACACACGTCCCGAAGTAGAGCCCAACACACGTCCCGACGTAGAGCTGAAAGGAAGCTAAATCCTGATGTAGAGACCAACACACGTCCCGACGTAGAGCTGAAAGTAAGCTAAATCCTGATGTAGAGCCCAAAATAAGTCCCGAATTAGAGCACAACACATGTCCCGACGTGGACGTGAAAGTAACCTAAATCCTGATGTAGAGCCCAACACACGTCCCAACGTAGAGCCCAACACACGTCCCAACGTAGAGCCCAACACACGTCCCGACGTAGAGCTGAATGTAAGCTAAACCCCGACGTAGAGCCCAACACATGTCCCGACGTATAGCCCAGCACACGTCCCGACGTAGAGCCCAGCACACGTCCCGACGTAGAGCCCAGCACACGTCCCGACGTAGAGTTGAAAGTTAGCTAACTACAGACATAGAGCCCAACACACGTCCCGACGTAGAGCCCAACACACGTCCCGAAGTAGAGCCCAACACACGTCCCGACGTATAGCCCAACACACGTCCCGACGTAGAGCTGAATGTATGCAAAACCCCAACGTAGAGCCCAACAAACGTCCCGACGTAGAGCCCAACAGACGTCCCAACGTAGAACCCAACACACGTCCCGACGTAGAGCCCAACACACGTCCCGAAGTAGACCTGAATGTAAGCTAAACCCAGACGTAGAGCCCATCACACGTCCCGAAGTAGAGCCCAACACACGTCCCGACGTAGAGCCCAACACACGTCCCGACGTAGAGCTGAATGTATGCAAAACCCCCACGTAGAGCCCAACAAACGTCCCGACGTAGAGCCCAACAGATGTCGCAACGTAGAGCCGAACACACGTCCCGACGTAGAGCCCAACACACGTCCCGACGTAGAGCTGAATGTAAGCTAAACCCCGACGTAGAGCCCAACACACGTCCGGACGTAGAGCCCAGCACACGTCCGGACGTAGAGCCCAGCAGACGTCCCGACGTAGAGCTGAAAGTAAGCTAAACCCTGATGTAGAGCCCAACACACGTCCCGACGTAGAGCCCAACACACGTCCCGACGTAGACCTGAAAGTAAGCTAATTCCCGACGTAGAGCCCAACACACGTCCCGACGTAGAGCCCAACACACGTCCGACGTAGAGCTGAAAGTCAGCTAAATCCTGATGTAAAGCCCAACACACGTCCCGACGTAGAGCCCAACACACGTCCGACGTAGAGCCCAACACACGTCCCGACGTAGAGCTGAAAGTAAGCTAAATCCTGATGTAGAGCCCAACAGACGTCCCGACGTAGAGCTGAAAGTAAGCTAAATCCTGATGTAGAGCACAACACACGTCCCGAAGTAGAGCCCAACACACGTCCCGACGTAGAGCCCAACACACGTCCCGACGTATTCCCAACACAAGTCCCGACGTAGAGCTGAAAGTAAGTTAAATCCTGATGTAGAGCCCAACACACGTCCCGACGTAGAGCCCAACACACGTCCTGACGTAGACCTGAATGTAAGTTAAATCCTGATATAGAGCCCAACAGACGTCCAGACGTAGAGCCCAACACACGTCCCGACGTAGAGCTGAAAGTAAGATAAATCCTGATGTAGAGCCCAACACACGTCCCGACGTAGAGCACAACACACGTCCCGACGTAGAGCCCAACACACGTCCCGAAGTAGAGCTGAAAGTCAGCTAAATCCAGATGTAGAGCCCAACACACGTCCCGACGTAGAGCCCAACACACGTCCCGACGTAGAGCCCAACACACGTCCCGACGTAGAGCTGAAAGTAAGCTAAATCCTGATGTAGAGCACAACACACGTCCCGACGTAGAGCCGAACACACGTCCCGACGTAGTGCCCAACACACGTCCCCACGTAGAGCCCAACACACGTCCCCACGTAGAGCCCAAAACACGTCCCGACGTAGAGCCCAACACACGTCCCGACGTAGAGCTGAAAGTAAGCTAAATCCTGATGTAGAGCCCAACACACGTCACGACGCAGAGCCCAACACACGTCGCGACGTAGAGCTGAAAGTAAGCTAAATCCAGATGTAGAGCCCAACACACGTCCCGACGTAGAGCCCAACACATGTCCCGACGTAGAGCTGAAAGTAAGCTAAATCCTGATGTAGAGCCCAACACACGTCCCGACGTAGAGCCCAACGCACGTCCGACGTAGAGCCCAACAGACGTCCCGACGTAGAGCCCAACAGACGTCCCAACGTAGAGCCCAACACACGTCCCGACGTAGAGCTGAAAGTAAGCTAAACCCTGATGTAGAGCCCAACACACATCCCGACGTAGAGCCCAACACACGTCCCAACGTAGAGCTCAACACACCTCCCGACGTAGAGCTGAATGTAAGCTAAACCCCGAAGTAGAGCCCAACACACGTCCGGATGTAGAGCCCAACAGACGTCCCGACGTAGAGCCCAACAGACGTCCCGACGTAGAGCCCAACACACGTCCCGACATAGAGCCCAACACACGTCCCGACGTATTCCCAACACACCTCCTGACGTGGAGCTGAAAGTCAGCTAAATCGTGATGCAGAGCCCAACACACTTAACGACGCAGAGCCCAACAGACGTCCCGACGTAGAGCCCAACACACGTCCCGACGTAGAGCCCAACAGACGTCCCGACGTAGGGCCCAACCCATGTCCCGACGTAGAGCCCAACACACGTCCCGACGTAGAGCCCAACAGACGTCCCGACGTAGGGCCCATCCCACGTCCCGACGTATAGCCCAACACACGTGCCGACGTAGAGCCCAACACACGTCCCGACGTAGAGCTAAATGTATGCTAAACCCCCACGTAGAGCCCAAAAAATGTCCCGACGTAGAGCCCAACAGACGTCCCGACGTAGAGCCCAACACACGTCCCGACGTAGAGCTGAATGTAAGCTAAACCTCGAAGTAGAGCCCAACACACGTCCGGATGTAGAGCCCAGCACACGTCCCGACGTAGAGCTGAAAGTAAGCTAAACCCTGATGTAAAGCCCAACACACGTCCCGACGTAGAGCCCAACACACGTCCCGACTTGGAGCCCAACACACGTCTTGAAGTAGAGCTGAAAGTAAGCTAATTCCCGATGTAGAGCCCAACAGACGTCCCGACGTAGAGCCCAACACACGTCCCGACGTAGAGCCCAACACACGTCCCGACGTATTCCCAACACACGTCCCGACGTAGAGCTGAAAGTAAGTTAAATCCTGATGTAGAGCCCAACACACGTCCAGACGTACAGCCCAACACACGTCCCGACGTAGAGCTGAATGTAAGTTAAATCCTGATGTAGATCCCAACACACGTCCAGACATAGAGCCCAATACACGTCCCGATGTAGAGCTGAAAGTAAGATAAATCCTGATGTAGAGCCCAACACACGTCCGACGTAGAGCCCAACACACTTCCGACGTAGAGCCCAACACACGTCCCGACGTAGAGCCCAACACACGTCCCGACGTAGAGCTGAAAGTAAGCTAAATCCTGATGTAGAGAACAACGCACGTCCCGCAGTAGAGCCCAACACACGTCCCGACGTAGAGCCCAACACACATCCCGACGTAGAGCCCAACACACGTCCCGACGTAGAGCTGAAAGTAAGCTAAATCCTGATGTAGAGCCCAACACACGTCCCGACGTAGAGCCCAACACACGTCCCGACCTAGAGCCCAACACACGTCCGACGTAGAGCCCAACACATGTCCGACGTAGAGCCCAACACACGTCCGACGTAGAGCCCAACACACGTCCCGAAGTAGAGCTGAAAGTCAGCTAAATCCTGTTGTAGAGCCCAACACACGTCCCGACGTAGAGCCCAACACACGTCCCGACGTAGAGCCCAACACACGTCCCGACATAGAGCTGAAAGTAAGCTAAATCCTGATGTAGAGCCCAACACACGTCTAGACGTAGAGCCCAACACACGTCCCGACGTAGAGCCCAACACACGTCCTGAGTAGAGCCCAACACACATCCCGACGTAGAGCTGAAAGTAAGCTAAATCCTGATGTAGAGCCCAACACACGTCCCGACGTAGAGCCCAACACATGTCCCGACGTAGAGCTGAAAGTAAGCTAAATCCTGATGTAGAGCACAACACACGTCTCGAAGTAGAGCCCAACACACGTCCCGACGTAGAGCGCAACACACGTCCCCACGTAGAGCCCAACACACGTCCCCACGTAGAGCCCAACACACGTCCCCACGTAGAGCCCAACACACGTCCCGACGTAGAGCTGAAAGTAAGCTAAATCCTGATGTAGAGCCCAACACACGTCCAGACGTACAGCCCAACACACGTCCCGACGTAGAGCTGAATGTACGTTAAATCCTGATGTAGATCCCAACACACGTCCAGACATAGAGCCCAACGCACGTCCCGACGTAGAGCTGAAAGTAAGATAAATCCTGATGTAGAGCCCAACACACGTCCGACGTAGAGTCCAACACACGTCCGACGTAGAGCCCAACACACGTCCCGACGTAGAGTCCAACACACGTCCCGACGTAGAGCTGAAAGTAAGCTAAATCCTGATGTAGAGCCCAACACACGTCCCGACGTAGAGCTGAAAGTAAGCTAAATCCTGATGTAGAGCACAACACACGTCCCGCAGTAGAGCCCAACACACGTCCCGACGTAGAGCCCAACACACATCCCGACGTAGAGCCCAACACACGTCCCGACGTAGAGCTGAAAGTAAGCTAAATCCTGATGTAGAGCCCAACACACGTCCCGACGTAGAGCCCAACACACGTCCCGACCTAGAGCTCAACACACGTCCGACGTAGAGCCCAACACATGTCCGACGTAGAGCCCAACACACGTCCGACGTAGAGCCCAACACACGTCCCGAAGTAGAGCTGAAAGTCAGCTAAATCCTGTTGTAGAGCCCAACACACGTCCCGACGTAGAGCCCAACACACGTCCCGACATAGAGCTGAAAGTAAGCTAAATCCTGATGTAGAGCCCAACACACGTCTAGACGTAGAGCCCAACACACGTCCCGACGTAGAGCCCAACACACGTCCTGAGTAGAGCCCAACACACATCCCGACGTAGAGCTGAAAGTAAGCTAAATCCTGATGTAGAGCCCAACACACATCCCGACGTAGAGCCCAACACATGTCCCGACGTAGAGCTGAAAGTAAGCTAAATCCTGATGTAGAGCACAACACACGTCTCGAAGTAGAGCCCAACACACGTCCCGACGTAGAGCGCAACACACGTCCCCACGTAGAGCCCAACACACGTCCCCACGTAGAGCCCAACACACGTCTAGACTTAGAGCCCAACACACGTCCCCACGTAGAGCCCAACACACGTCCCGACGTAGAGCTGAAAGTAAGCTAAATCCTGATGTAGAGCCCAACACACGTCCCGACGTAGAGCTGAAAGTAAGCTAAATCCTGATGTAGAGCCCAACACACGTCACGACGCAGAGCCGAACACACGTCGCGACGTAGAGCTGAAAGTAAGCTAAATCCAGATGTAGAGCCCAACACACGTCCCGACGTAGAGCCCAACACATGTCCCGACGTAGAGCTGAAAGTAAGCTAAATCCTGATGTAGAGCCCAACACACTTCCCGATGTAGAGCCCAACGCACGTCCGACGTAGAGCCCAACACACGTCCCGACGTAGAGAACAACACACGTCCCGACGTAGAGCTGAAAGTCAGCTAAATCGTGATGCAGAGCCCAACACACGTCCCACGTAGAGCTGAAAGTCAGCTAAATCGTGATGCAGAGCCCAACACACGTCCCGACGCAGAGCCCAACAGAAGTCCCGACATAGAGCCCAACACACATCCCGACGTAGAGCCCAACAGACGTCCCGACGTAGGGCCCAACCCACGTCCCGACGTAGGGCCCAACCCACGTCCCGACGTAGAGCTGAAAGTAAGCTAAATCCTGATGTAGAGCCCAACAGACATGCCGACGTAGAGCCCAACAGACGTTCCGACGTAGAGCTGAAAGTAAGCTAAATCCTGATGTAGAGCCCAACAGACATCCCGACGTAGAGCCCAACAGACTTCCGACGTAGTGCTGTAAGTGAGCTATCAACAAAATTAGAGCCCAACAGACGACCCGACGTAGAGCCAAACAGATTTTCAGATGTAGAACCGAAAGTTAGCTAACTACTGACGTAGAGCCCAACACACGTCCCGACGTAGAGATCAAGAGATGTCCCGACATAAAGCCCAACAGACATCCCAACGTAGAGCCCAACAGACATCCCGAGGTAGAGCTGAAAGTAAGCTAAATCCTGATGTAGAGCCCAACACACGTCCCAACGTAGAGCCCAACAGACGTTCCCACGTAGAGGTGAAAGTAAGCTAAATCCTGATGTAGAGCCCAACAGACATCCCGACGTAGAGCCCAACAGACTTCCGACGTAGAGCTGAAAGTGAGCTATCAACAAAATTAGAGCCCAACAGACGACCCGACCTAGAGCACAACAGATGTCCCGAGTTAAAGCCCAACAGACGTCCCGAAGTAGAGCCGAAAGCGAGCTCAAGCCAGACGTCCGACATAGAGCTCAACAGACGTCCGGACGTAGTGCCCAACAGATGTTCAGACGGAGAGATGAAAGTTAGAAAACAACAAAATTAGAGCTCAACAGACGTCCCGACGTAGAGCCCAAGACAAGTCGCGAGGTAAATCCCAACAGATGATCCGACGTAGTGCTGAAAGTTAGCTAACTACAGACGTAGTGCCCAACACACGTCCCGACGTAGAGCTGAAAGTAAGCTAAATCCTGATGTAGAGCCCAATACACGTCCCGACGTAGAGCCCAACACACGTCCTGACTAAAGCCAAACAGAGGTGTCGACGGAGAGCCGAAAGCGAGTTCAAGACAGACGACCCGACGCAGAGCCCAAAAGACATCCCGAATTCGAGTCCAACAGACGTTCCGTCGTAGAGCTGAAACAAGCTAAATCTAGATGTAGAGCGCAACAGATATCTCGACGTAGAGCACAAAGATGGCCCGACGGAGAGCCCAACCTACGTTCCGATGTAGAGGTGAATATGAGCTAACAACAGATTTAGTGTCCAACAGACGTCCCGACGTAGAGCCCAACCTATGTCCCGACATAGTGGTGAATGTGAACTAACAACATATTTAGAGCCCAACACACGTCCCGACGTAGAGCCCAACAGACGTTCTGACTTAGAGGTGATACTAAGCTAAATCCTGATGTAGAGCAAAATAGACTTTCCGACGTAGAGCTGAAAGGGAGCTAACAACAAAATTGGAACCCAACAGACGTCCCGAACTAGAGCACAACAGATGTCCCGAGTTAAAGCCCAACAGACGTCCCGAAGTAGAGCCGAAAGCGAGCTCAAGACAGACGTCCCGACATAGAGCTCAACAGACGTCCAGACGTAGTGCCCAATAGATGTTCAGATGTAGACATGAAAGTTAGAAAACAACAAAATTAGAGCCCAACACACGTCCCGACATAGAGCTGAAAGTAATCAAAATTCTGATGTAGAGCCCAATAGACATGCCGACGTAGAGGCCAACACATATCCCGACGTAGAGCCGAACACACGTCCCGAAGTAGAGCCCAACAGACATCCCGACGTAGAGCTGAAAGTAAGCTAAATCCTGATGTAGAGCCCAATACACGTTCCGATGTAGAGCCCAACACGCGTCCGGACGTAAAGCCAAACAGACGTCTCGACGGAGAGCCGAACAGGCGTCCCGACTTAGAGCCGAACAGACATCCCGACGTACAGCTGAAAGTAAGCTACATCCTGATGTAGAGCCCAACACACGTCCCGACGTAGAGCCAAACACACGTCCCGACGTAGAGTCCAACACACGTCCCGACGCAGAGATCAACAGATGTCCCGACATAAAGCCCAACAGACGTCCCAAAGTAGAGCCCAACAGAATTTCCGACGTAGAGCCGAAAGTGAGCTAACAACAAAATTGGAGCCCAACAGACGTCCCGACCTAGAGCACAACAGATGTCCCCTGTTAAAGCCCAACAGACGTCCCGAAGTAGAGCCGAAAGCGAGCTCAAGCCAGACGTCCCGACATAGAGCTCAACAGACGTCCGGACGTAGTGCCCAACAGATATTCAGACGGAGAGATGAAAGTTAGAAAACAACAAAATCTGAGCCCAACAGAAGTCCCGACGTAGAGCCCAACACAATTCCCGAGGTAAATCCCAACAGATGTTCCGACGTAGTGCTGAAAGTTACCTAACTACAAAGTAGAGCCCAACAGACGTTCCGACGTAGAGCCCAACACACGTCCCGACGTAGAGCCCAACAGACAACTCGACGTAGAGCTGAAAGTAAGCTAAATCCTGATGTAGAGCCCAACACACGTCCCGATGCACAGCCAAGCAGAGGTCTCGACGAAGAGCCGAAAGCGAGATCAAGAGAGACGTCTTGACGCAGAGCCCAAAAGACATCCCAAATTAGAGTCCAACAGACGTTCAGGCGCAGAGCTGAAACAAGCTAAATCTAGATGTAGAGCGCAACAGATATCTCGACGTAGAGCCCAACAGACGTCCCGACGGAGAGCCCAACCTACGTTCCGACGTAGAGCTGAATATGAGCTAACAACAGATTTAGAGCCCAACAGACGTCCCGACGTAGAGCCAAACAGACGGTCCGACGTAGAGGTGAAATAAGCCAAATATGATGTAGAGCACAACAGACATCCCGACTGTCCTGGGTTACAGTGTAAAATGTGCGAAAAGAAAAAAAAATATATTCTATTACCATCTTCAGGAGCTGTTGAGACCAGGTGGGGCGGTGCTCCCTGCCTCCCCCCTCTGGACTATCTCCTGTCAATGGGCACAACAATGCCTTATCGCCTGACCCATCGGTAACTCACTCCTGGGCTATCTCCTGTTAATGGCCCATCAAGGAACTGCCTCACGACTCCCCATCCCATTGTGAGATGCTCCGCCCGGGGAGGGGGGGGGGGGGAAGGAGCCAAGCAGTCCATGCCAAATAAAAACGGAGATTTTGAACACCCTAGCCGCCTTTCTTCCACTGGATTCCCAGAGGAGCTTTTCCCCCCACTGGAGTTCCAGAGGACGAGAGCTACCTGCCGACCACTGGACCTTCGGAGGAAGACCAGACTCTTTTACCTGATTGCTGCTTCCACAGAACTACACCCATCACTTCAGGAGGACTGCAGCCAGCATCTTATCGGACTGCTACTGCCACCCTAACAGGGTGTCAGGTTGTATTCCTGACTCTGTCAGTGTAAACCAGTGGGTTGTTTGTTTTTCCCTGCCTTGTGTTATATATATATATATATATATTAGTAAAGAACTGTTATTCCTATTGCCCATATCTTTGCCTGAAGGCCCGTTAATTTCAAAATTATAATAGTTTGGAGGGAAGGGGGTTGCACTCTCCATTTCAAGGGAGGCTCCTGCCTTCCTCCACAGACACCTGTCTTTTCAAACCAAGACAGATTTTGGCGCCCAAAGTGGGGCCCGAGGGCATCGAGAGATATAAGGAATAACGGTTCTTGTGCGTTGGATATAAATTCCTTGTTAAGTGGCATCATGTGGGCTAGCTTATCCCGGTTCGTGTGGCATGTGGTGGTGGCTGTATTTCTCCCATTTGCAGGCCCTTATCTAAACATGGGTCCTATAACTAAGGCTACCGTGACTGTTATCCAGTTTGTTTTATGGATTAATAAGGTGAGGAATTCATGGCTTATTAACTTCCTCTGGAAGGCGGGCACATGGATTCGGAGCTATCAAACACTAAATGTATGCTTTTGGGGTTACTTTAATAATGGTACCTACTGTGAGGAAATGACACCGGGAGAAACTTTCTCCCAACCCCTAACCCAGCTCTTTGGGTCTACTCCACCAGTTTTTGAAGGATTCAGAGCTTTCCTAAGTGCTAATGATATCATACAGTGGCTGGTGTTGCTGATAATCCTGTTTTATTCAGTATTCAGAGATCAGGGGAGATTGGCTTGGATAACTACCCTGACTAGGAATGCTGCTCCAGAACCTGACCCTGCCTCACAGCTCACATCAGAAATGAACCACTCGGATTGGGTGAAGGAGATACGTGAGATGGGCCAGATGCTGAAGGAGTGCATTCTCTCAGCTGCTGGGAATCCCTCCTCCTGCCTTGAAGAGGGAGAGTCTAATGGTGCAGCAGTAGAACCCACAGACGTTACAACCGTCCAGGTTCCAGCTGAAACGCAAGGGCAGTCAGAGCCAGCAGCAGTCGCCCCTGTGGAAACGAGGAAATCTAAGATGAAATCAGACCACTCAGTTAAGAAAGGAGGACCCTCAGAACCTGCAGGCGAGCCAGTGGTTGAGATAATCACCGAGTCCCTGACGTATGACAGTCTCCGTAATCTGCACAAAGACATCGTACGGCGGGGGCGTGAGGCTTTTACAACCTGGTTACTTCGGGTCTGGGATCTTATGGGTACGGGTGTGCAACTGGATGGCAGTGAGGCAAGGAATTTGGGACCCTTGACTCAGGACTCAGGTGTCAATCTGGTATTTGTAAGGGAGCCGGGGACCCTTTCCCTCTGGGAGCGGCTTTTAATGAGTGTGAGAGAGAGGTTTGTCCACAGAGAGAGAATGCAGGAGCACCATCATAGAATGCGCTGGAAGACCCTTGAGGAAGGGATCCAGCAGCTGAGAGAAGTGGCAGTATTAGAGGTACTCTTTGGGAGGGATGGACAGCATGGTAATGACCCTGACAAAGTCAGGTGCACAGGGCAAATGTTGTGGAATCTGGCAAATCTAGGGCCATCTGAATACTCCACCTTCATTGCAATGATTAATGCAGATAACGACCGAGAGACAGTGGGTTCTGTCACGAGCAAGCTTAGAAATTTTGAAAGCATGATCAATGGCCCAATGCAGGCTAACGTTTCTGCTGTGATTAAGAGCCTACAAGAGGAGATGAGGGAAATAAAGGAGGAGGTGAGGAGGAGCAGTTCCCATTTGGCACCGGTACAAGTCACAGGCCCCAAAGTCGGAGCCCAACGTCCCCCAGCTAGAGGGAGAGGGTACACCCCGCGAGCTGAGCTATGGTACTTCCTGCGCGACCATGGGGAAGACATGGGAAGGTGGGATGGGAAACCCACTTCTGTCCTGGCAGCACGGGTGCGTCAACTCAAGGAGGGAAACACTAACCGGGGGAGTAACACTAAAGTGAAGGTAGCCTCAACCTCCCAGGACCGAGCTGCCAGATATTACAGAAGGGAGGATGATCTGACAGATCCCCTTGAAGGAACCTCTAGTATGTATGTCCAGGAAGGGAATGGTAACCAGTGCTAGAGGGGCCCTGCCTCTAGCCAGGGAGAGGCACGGGAAAACCGGATATTTTGGACGGTGTGGATCCGATGGCCTGGCACGTCAGAGCCACAAAAATACAAAGCGTTAGTTGATACTGGTGCGCAGTGTACCCTAATGCCATCGGGACATGTGGGGGCAGAACCTGTTTCCATTGCTGGGGTAACGGGGGGATCGCAGCAATTGACTCTGTTGGAAGCCGAGGTGAGCCTTACTGGGAAGGAGTGGCAGAAACATCCGATTGTGACTGGCCCAGAGGCCCCGTGCATTCTGGGCATAGACTTCCTCCAGAACGGCTATTACAAGGACCCAAAAGGTCTCAGGTGGGCATTTGGGATAGCTGCTGTGGAGGCAGAGAGCATTAGGCAATTGAACACCTTGCCCGGACTATCAGAAAACCCATCTGCAGTAGGACTCTTGAAGGTGGAAGAGCAACAAGTGCCAATTGCCACCTCGACAGTGCACCGCCGGCAGTATCGGACGAATCGAGATGCCGTGATCCCCATCCACAAAATGATCCGCGAGCTGGAGAGTCAAGGGGTGGTCAGCAAGACCCACTCACCCTTCAACAGCCCCATTTGGCCTGTGCGCAAGTCTGACGGAGAATGGAGATTGACTGTGGACTATCGTGGCTTGAATGAAGTGACTCCACCATTGAGCGCTGCCGTGCCGGACATGCTGGAACTCCAGTACGAGCTGGAGTCCAAGGCAGCAAAGTGGTATGCCACTATTGACATTGCAAATGCTTTTTTCTCCATTCCTCTGGCAGCAGAATGTAGGCCTCAGTTTGCCTTCACCTGGAGGGGCGTACAGTACACCTGGAACCGACTGCCCCAGGGGTGGAAGCACAGTCCCACCATCTGCCATGGACTGATCCAGGCTGCACTGGAAAAGGGTGAAGCTCCGGAACATCTGCAGTACATCGATGACATCATTGTGTGGGGGAACACAGCAAAGGAAGTATTTGGGAAAGGAGAGAAGATCATCCAGATTCTCCTGGAAGCTGGTTTTGCCATCAAGAAGAGCAAAGTCAAGGGACCTGCCCGAGAGATCCAGTTCCTGGGGGTGAAGTGGCAAGACGGACGGCGTCAGATCCCCACCGAGGTCATCAATAAGATCACTGCGATGTCTCCACCAACCAGCAAGAAGGAAACACAGGCTTTCCTAGGCGCCATAGGTTTTTGGAGAATGCACATTCCTGAGTACAGCCAGATTGTGAGCCCTCTGTACCTGGTTACCCGCAAGAAGAACGATTTCCACTGGGGCCCTGAACAGCAACAAGCTTTTGCCCAAATCAAGCGGGAGATCGCTCATGCGCTAGCCCTTGGCCCAGTCAGGACGGGACCAGAGGTGAGGAACGTGCTCTACTCTGCAGCCGGGAACAATGGTTTGTCCTGGAGCCTTTGGCAGAAGGTGCCTGGAGAGACTCGTGGCCGACCACTGGGATTCTGGAGTCGAAGTTATAGAGGGTCTGAGGCCAACTACACTCCCACAGAGAAGGAAATCCTAGCAGCCTATGAAGGAGTCCAAGCCGCCTCGGAAGTGATTGGCACCGAAGCACAACTCCTCCTGGCACCCCGACTACCGGTGCTGGGGTGGATGTTTAAAGGAAAGGTTCCTTCCACCCACCACGCCACTGACGCCACATGGAGCAAATGGATTGCCCTCATCACACAACGCGCCCGTATTGGAAACCCAAATCGCCCTGGGATTTTGGAGATAATTACGAACTGGCCGGAAGGTGAAGACTTTGGCCTCACTGACGAAGAGGAGCAGGAACAAGTGACGCGGGCTGAAGAAGCTCCACCGTACAACCAACTACCAGCAGAGGAAACACGATATGCTCTTTTCACTGACGGTTCCTGTCGCATCGTAGGGATGAACCGGAAGTGGAAAGCAGCCGTATGGAGCCCCACACGACAGGTCGCACAAGCTACTGAAGGAGAAGGTGGATCAAGTCAACTTGCTGAACTCAAAGCCGTTCAACTAGCCCTGGACATTGCTGAAAGAGAGAAGTGGCCAAAGCTCTACCTTTATACTGATTCGTGGATGGTAGCCAATGCTCTGTGGGGCTGGCTGGAAAGGTGGAATAAGGCCAACTGGCAGCGTAGGGGAAAACCAATTTGGGCTGCTGATGAGTGGAAAGATATTGCCACTCGGGTAAAGAAGCTACCTGTGAGGGTCCGTCATGTAGATGCTCATGTCCCCAGGAGTCGGGCTAATGAAGAACATCGTAACAATGAACAGGTAGATCAGGCTGCAAAAATAGAGGTGTCCCAGATAGACCTAGATTGGCAACATAAAGGAGAGTTGTTCTTAGCTCGATGGGCCCATGATGCCTCAGGCCATCAAGGCAGAGAGGCCACTTATAAATGGGCACGGGACCGAGGGGTGGATCTAACCATGAACAGTATCTCCCAGGTTATCCAAGACTGTGAGACCTGTGCTGCGATCAAGCAGGCCAAGCGGGTGAAGCCTCTGTGGTACGGTGGACGATGGTCGAAGTACAGGTATGGGGAAGCCTGGCAAATTGACTACATCACTCTTCCCCAAACCCGTCAAGGCAAGCGTTACGTGCTGACCATGGTGGAAGCAACCACTGGGTGGCTGGAGACCTACCCTGTGCCTCATGCTACTGCCCGGAACACCATCTTGGGCCTGGAAAAGCAAGTTCTTTGGAGACATGGCACCCCTGAGAGAATCGAGTCAGACAACGGGACACATTTCAAGAACAGCCTCATAAGCACTTGGGCCAGAGAACATGGAATCGAATGGATATATCATATCCCTTATCATGCACCAGCTGCCGGGAAAGTTGAACGGTGCAATGGGCTACTTAAGACTACCCTAAAAGCACTTGGAGAGGGACTTTCAAAAATTGGGAACTGAACTTAGCAAAGGCCACCTGGATGGTCAATACACGAGGGTCCATCAATCGAGCTGGTCCCGCCCAGTCTGGACCCTTGCACACAGTGGACGGAGATAAAGTCCCTGTGGTACACACGAGAGGTATGTTAGGAAAGACTGTTTGGATTAATCCCACATCAGGCAAAGGCACACCCCTCCGTGGGGTTGTTTTTGCTCAAGGACCTGGTTACACTTGGTGGGTAATGCAGAAAAATGGGGAAACCCGTTGTGTACCACAAGGAGACCTAATTTTAAGTGAGAACTCTGTGTAAGGTTTCATTGTGTATATATGTATATATGTATCTGTAAGGGGGCATTGGGTTGGGTATGGTGCAGATGGTAATAGAATAAGGGGTGGATTATGTCCTGGGTTACAGTGTAAAATGTGCGAAAAGAAAAAAAAATATATTCTATTACCATCTTCAGGAGCTGTTGAGACCAGGTGGGGCGGTGCTCCCTGCCTCCCCCCTCTGGACTATCTCCTGTCAATGGGCACAACAATGCCTTATCGCCTGACCCATCGGTAACTCACTCCTGGGCTATCTCCTGTTAATGGCCCATCAAGGAACTGCCTCACGACTCCCCATCCCATTGTGAGATGCTCCGCCCGGGGAGGGGGGGGGGGGGAAGGAGCCAAGCAGTCCATGCCAAATAAAAACGGAGATTTTGAACACCCTAGCCGCCTTTCTTCCACTGGATTCCCAGAGGAGCTTTTCCCCCCACTGGAGTTCCAGAGGACGAGAGCTACCTGCCGACCACTGGACCTTCGGAGGAAGACCAGACTCTTTTACCTGATTGCTGCTTCCACAGAACTACACCCATCACTTCAGGAGGACTGCAGCCAGCATCTTATCGGACTGCTACTGCCACCCTAACAGGGTGTCAGGTTGTATTCCTGACTCTGTCAGTGTAAACCAGTGGGTTGTTTGTTTTTCCCTGCCTTGTGTTATATATATATATATATATATTAGTAAAGAACTGTTATTCCTATTGCCCATATCTTTGCCTGAAGGCCCGTTAATTTCAAAATTATAATAGTTTGGAGGGAAGGGGGTTGCACTCTCCATTTCAAGGGAGGCTCCTGCCTTCCTCCACAGACACCTGTCTTTTCAAACCAAGACACCGACGTAGAGCCCAACAGACGTTCCGACGTAGAGGTGTAAGTAAGATAAATCCTGATGTAGAGCCCAACAGACATCCCGACGTAGAGCCTAACAGACTTCCGACTTAGAGCTGAAAGTGAGCTATCAACAAAATTAGAGCCCAACAGACGACCCGACCTAGAGCACAACAGATGTCCCGAGTTAAAGCCCAACAGACGTCCCGAAGTAGAGCCGAAAGCGAGCTCAAGCCAGACGTCCCGACATAGAGCTCAACAGACGTTCGGACGTAGTGCCCAACAGATATTCAGACGGAGAGATGAAAGTTAGAAAACAACAAAATCTGAGCCCAACAGAAGTCCCGACGTAGAGCCCAACACAATTCCCGAGGTAAATCCCAACAGATGTTCCGACGTAGTGCTGAAAGTTACCTAACTACAAAGTAGAGCCCAACAGACGTTCCGACGTAGAGCCCAACACACGTCCCGACGTAGAGCCCAACAGACATCTCGACGTAGAGCTGAAAGTAAGCTAAATCCTGATGTAGAGCCCAACACACGTCCCGATGTACAGCCAAGCAGAGGTCTCGACGAAGAGCCGAATGCGAGATCAAGAGAGACGTCTTGACGCAGAGCCCAAAAGACATCCCAAATTAGAGTCCAACAGACGTTCCGGCGCAGAGCTGAAACAAGCTAAATCTAGATGTAGAGCGCAACAGATATCTCGACGTAGAGCCCAACAGACGTCCCGACGGAGAGCCCAACCTACGTTCCGACGTAGAGCTGAATATGAGCTAACAACAGATTTAGAGCCCAACAGACGTCCCGACGTAGAGCCAAACAGACGGTCCGACGTAGAGGTGAAATAAGCCAAATATGATGTAGAGCACAACAGACATCCCGACGTAGAGCCCAACAGACGTTCCGACGTAGAGGTGTAAGTAAGCTAAATCCTGATGTAGAGCCCAACAGACATCCCGACGTAGAGCCTAACAGACTTCCGACTTAGAGCTGAAAGTGAGCTATCAACAAAATTAGAGCCCAACAGACGACCCGACCTAGAGCACAACAGATGTCCCGAGTTAAAGCCCAACAGACGTCCCGAAGTAGAGCCGAAAGCGAGCTCAAGCCAGACGTCCCGACATAGAGCTCAACAGACGTCCCGACGTAGTGCCCAGCAGATGTTCAGACGGAGAAATGAAAGTCAGAAAACAACAAAATTAGAGCTCAACAGACGTCCCGACGTAGAGCCCAAGACAAGTCGCGAGGTAAATCCCAACAGATGATCCGACGTAGTGCTGAAAGTTAGCTAACTACAGACGTAGTGCCCAACACACGTCCCGACGTAGAGCTGAAAGTAAGCTAAATCCTGATGTAGAGCCCAATACACGTCCCGACGTAGAGCCCAACACACGTCCTGACTAAAGCCAAACAGAGGTGTCGACGGAGAGCCGAAAGCGAGTTCAAGACAGACGACCCGACGCAGAGCCCAAAAGACATCCCGAATTCTAGTCCAACAGACGTTCCGGCGTAGAGGTGAAACAAGCTAAATCTAGATGTAGAGCGCAACAGATATCTCGACGTAGAGCACTACAGATGGCCCGACGGAGAGCCCAACCTACGTTCCGATGTAGAGGTGAATATGAGCTAACAACAGATTTAGTGTCCAACAGACGTCCCGACGTAGAGCCCAACCTATGTCCCGACATAGTGGTGAATGTGAACTAACAACATATTTAGAGCCCAACACACGTCCCGACGTAGAGCCCAACAGACGTTCTGACTTAGAGGTGATACTAAGCTAAATCCTGATGTAGAGCAAAATAGACTTTCCGACGTAGAGCTGAAAGGGAGCTAACAACAAAATTGGAACCCAACAGACGTCCCGAACTAGAGCACAACAGATGTCCCGAGTTAAAGCCCAACAGACGTCCCGAAGTAGAGCCGAAAGCGAGCTCAAGCCAGACGTCCCGACATAGAGCTCAACAGACGTCCAGACGTAGTGCCCAGCAGATGTTCAGACGGAGAAATGAAAGTTAGAAAACAACAAAATTAGAATCCAACAGAAGTCCCGACGTAGAGCCCAAGACAAGTCGCGAGGTAAATCCCAACAGATCTTCCGACGTAGTGCTGAAAGTTAGCAAACTAGAGACGTAGAGCCCAACACACGTCCCGACGTAGAGCTGAAAGTAAGCTAAATCCTGATGTGGAGCCCAACACACGTCCCGACGTAGAGCTGAAAGTAAGCTAAATCCTGATGTGGAGCCCAACACACGTCCCGACATAGAGCCCAACACATGTCCCGACGTAGAGTCCAACACACGTCCCGACGCAGAGATCAACAGATGTCCCGACATAAAGCCCAACAGACGACCCAAAGTAGAGCCCAACAGAATTTCCGACGTAGAGCCGTAAGTGAGCTAACAACAAAATTGGAGCCCAACAGACGTCCCGACCTAGAGCACAACAGATGTCCCTTGTTAAAGCCCAACAGACGTCCCGAAGTAGAGCCGAAAGCAAGCTCAAGCCAGATGTCCCGACATAGAGCTCAACACACGTCCGGACGTAGTGCCCAACAGATATTCAGACGGAGAGATGAAAGTTAGAAAACAACAAAATCTGAGCCCAACAGAAGTCCCGACGTAGAGCCCAACACAATTCCCGAGGTAAATCCCAACAGATGTTCCGACGTAGTGCTGAAAGTTACCTAACTACAAAGTAGAGCCCAACAGACGTTCCGACGTAGAGCCCAACACACGTCCCGACGTAGAGCCCAACAGACATCTCGACGTAGAGCTGAAAGTAAGCTAACTCCTGATGTAGAGCCCAACACACGTCCTGATGCACAGCCAAGCAGAGGTCTCGACGAAGAGCCGAAAGCGAGATCAAGAGAGACGTCTTGACGCAGAGCCCAAAAGACATCCCAAATTAGAGTCCAACAGACGTTCCGGCGCAGAGCTGAAACAAGCTAAATCTAGATGTAGAGCGCAACAGATATCTCGACGTAGAGCCCAACAGACGTCCCGACGGAGAGCCCAACAGACGTCCCAACGTAGAGCCCAACAGACGTCCCGAGGTAAATCCCAACAGATGTTCCGACGTAGTGCTGAAAGTTAGCTAACTACAGACGTAGAGCCCAACACACGTCCCGACGTAGAGCTGAAAGTAAGCTAAATCCTGATGTAGAGCCCAACAGACATCCCGACGTAGAGCCCAACAGACGTTCCCACGTAGAGCTGAAAGTAAGCTAAATCCTGATGTAGAGCCCAACAGACATCCCGATGTAGAGCCTAACAGACTTCCGACGTAGTGCTGTAAGTGAGCTATCAACAAAATTAGAGCCCAACAGAAGACCCGACGTAAAGCCAAACAGATTTTCAGATGTAGAGCTGAAAGTTAGCTACCTACTGACGTAGAGCCCAACACACGTCCCGACGTAGAGATCAAGAGATGTCCCGACATAAAGCCCAACAGACGTCCCGACGTAGAGCCAAACAGACGGTCCGACGTAGAGGTGAAATAAGCCAAATATGATGTAGAGCACAACAGACATCCCGACGTAGAGCCCAACAGACGTCCCGACGTAGAGCTGAAAGTAAGCTAAATCCTGATGTAGAGCCCAACAGACATCCCAACGTAGAGCCCAACAGATGTTCCCACGTAGAGCTGAAAGTAAGCTAAATCCTGATGTAGAGCCAAACAGACATCCCGACGTAGAGCCTAACAGACTTCCGACGTAGAGCTGAAAGTAAGCTAAATCCTGATGTTGAGCCCAACACACGTCCCGATGTAAAGCCAAACAGATGTCTCGACGGTGAGCCGAAAGAGAGCTCAAGCCAGACGTCCCGACATAGAGCTCAACAGACGTCCGGACGTAGTGCCCAACAGGTGTTCAGATGGAGAGATGAAAGTTAGAAAACAACAAAATCTGAGCCAAAAAGAAGTCCCGACTTGGAGCCCAACAGAAGTCCCGAGGTAAATCCCAACAGATGTTCCGACGTAGTGCTGAAATTTAGCTAACTACAGACGTAGAGCCCAACACACGTCCTGACGTAGAGCTGAAAGTAAGCTAAATCCTGATGTAGAGCCCAACACACGTCCCAACGTAGAGCCCAACAGACGTTCCCACGTAGAGGTGAAAGTAAGCTAAATCCTGATGTAGAGCACAACAGACATCCCGACGTAGAGCCCAACAGACTTCCGACGTAGAGCTGAAAGTGAGTTATCAACAAAATTAGAGCCCAACAGACGACCCGACCTAGAGCACAACAGATGTCCCGAGTTAAAGCCCAACAGACGTCCCGAAGTAGAGCCGAAAGCGAGCTCAAGCAGACGTCCCGACATAGAGCTCAACAGACGTCCCGACGTAGTGCCCAGCAGATGTTCAGACGGAGAAATGAAAGTTAGAAAACAACAAAATTAGAATCCAACAGAAGTCCCGACGTAGAGCCCAAGACAAGTCGCGAGGTAAATCCCAACAGATCTTCCGACGTAGTGCTGAAAGTTAGCTAACTACAGACGTAGAGCCCAACACACGTCCCGACGTAGATCTGAAAGTAAGCTAAATCCTGATGTGGAGCCCAACACACGTCCCGACGTAGAGCCCAACACACGTCCCGACGTAGAGCCAAACACACGTCCCGACGTAGAGTCCAACACACGTCCCGACGCAGAGATCAACAGATGTCCCGACATAAAGCCCAACAGACGACCCAAAGTAGAGCCCAACAGAATTTCCGACGTAGAGCCGTAACTGAGCTAACAACAAAATTGGAGCCCAACAGACGTCCCGACCTAGAGCACAACAGATGTCCCGTGTTAAAGCCCAACAGACGTCCCGAAGTAGAGCCGAAAGCGAGCTCAAGCCAGACGTCCCGACATAGAGCTCAACAGACGTCCGGACGTAGTGCCCAACAGATATTCAGATGGAGAGATGAAAGTTAGAAAACAACAAAATCTGAGCCCAACAGAAGTCCCGACGTAGAGCCCAACAGAAGTCCCGAGGTAAATCCCAACAGATGTTCCGACGTAGTGCTGAAAGTTAGCTAACTACAGACGTAGAGCCCAACACACGTCCCGACGTAGAGCTGAAAGTAAGCTAAATCCTGATGTAGAGCCCAACAGACATGCCGACGTAGAGCCCAACAGACGTTCCGACGTAGAGCTGAAAGTAAGCTAAATCCTGACGTAGAGCCCAACAGACATCCCGATGTAGAGTCTAACAGACTTCCGACGTAGTGCTGTAAGTGAGCTATCAACAAAATTAGAGCCCAACAGAAGACCCGACGTAGAGCCAAACAGATTTTCAGATGTAGAGCTGAAAGTTAGCTAACTACTGACGTAGAGCCCAACACACGTCCCGACGTAGAGATCAACAGATGTCCCGACATAAAGCCCAACAGACGTCCCAACGTAGAGCCCAACAGACTTTCCGACGTAGAGCACAACACACGTCCCGACGTAGAGCCCAACAGACATCCCGACGTAGAGCTGAAAGTAAGCTAAATCCTGATGTAGAGCCCAACACACGTCCCGATGTACAGCCAAGCAGAGGTCTCGACGAATAGCCGAAAGCGAGATCAAGAGAGACGTCTTGACGCAGAGCCCAAAAGACATCCCAAATTAGAGTCCAACAGACGTTCCGGCGCAGAGCTGAAACAAGCTAAATCTAGATGTAGAGCGCAACAGATATCTCGACGTAGAGCCCAACAGACGTCCCGACGGAGAGCCCAACCTACGTTCCGACGTAGAGCTGAATAAGAGCTAACAACAGATTTAGAGCCCAACAGACGTCCCGACGTAGAGCCAAACAGACGGTCCGACGTAGAGGTGAAATAAGCCAAATATGATGTAGAGCACAACAGACATCCCGACGTAGAGCCCAACAGACGTTCCGACGTAGAGGTGTAAGTAAGCTAAATCCTGATGTAGAGCCCAACAGACATCCCGACGTAGAGCCTAACAGACTTCCGACTTAGAGCTGAAAGTGAGCTATCAACAAAATTAGAGCCCAACAGACGACCCGACCTAGAGCACAAAGATGTCCCGAGTTAAAGCCCAACAGACGTCCCGAATTAGAGCCGAAAGCGAGCTCAAGCCAGACGTCCGACATAGAGCTCAACAGACGTCCGGACGTAGTGCCCAACAGATGTTCAGACGCAGAGATGAAAGTTAGAAAACAACAAAATTAGAGCTCAACAGACGTCCCGACGTAGAGCCCAAGACAAGTCGCGAGGTAAATCCCAACAGATGTTCCGACGTAGTGCTGAAAGTTAGCTAACTACAGACGTAGAGCCCAGCACACGTCCCGACGTAGAGCTGAAAGTAAGCTAAATCCTGATGTAGAGCCCAATACACGTCCCGACGTAGAGCCCATCACACGTCCGGGCTAAAGCCAAACAGAGGTGTCGACGGAGAGCCGAAAGCGAGTTCAAGACAGACGTCCCGACGCAGAGCCCAAAAGACATCCCAACTTAAAGTCCAACAGACATTCCGGCGTAGAGCTGAAACAAGCTAAATCTAATTGTAGAGCGCAACAGATATCTCGACGTAGAGCCAACAAACATCCCGATGTAGAGCCCAACAGACGTCCCGACGTAGAGACAAACAGATGTTCAGATGTAGACCTGAAAGTAGCTAACTACTGAGGTAGAGTCCAACACACGTCCCGACGCAGAGATCAACAGATGTCCCGACATAAAGCCCAACAGACGTCCCAATGTAGAGCCCAACAGACGTCCCAATGTAGAGCCCAACAGACGTTCCCACGTAGAGGTGAAAGTAAGCTAAATCCTGATGTAGAGCCCAACAGACATCCTGACGTAGAGCTGTAAGTGAGCTATCAACAAAATTAGAGCCCAACAGAAGACCCGACGTAGAGCCAAACAGATTTTCAGATGTAGAGCTGAAAGTTAGCTAACTACTGACGTAGAGCCCAACACACGTCCCGACGTAGAGCTGAAAGTTAGCTAACAACAAAATTGGAGCCCAACAGACGTCCCGACCTAGAGCACAACAGATGTCCCGTGTTAAAGCCCAACAGACGTCCCGAAGTAGAGCCCAACACAAGTCGCGAGGTAAATCCCAACAGATGTTCCGACGTAGTGCTGAAAGTTAACTAACTACAGTCGTAGAGCCCAACACACGTCCCGACGTAGAGCTGAAAGTAAGCTAAATCCTGATGTAGAGCCCAACACGCGTCCCAACGTAGAGCCCAACAGACGTTCCCACGTAGAGGTGAAAGTAAGCTAAATTCTGATGTAGAGCACAACAGACATCCCGATGTAGAGCCCAACAGACTTCCGACGTAGAGCTGAAT
The DNA here is from genome assembly GCF_034619465.1 of Leptosomus discolor. Taxonomy (NCBI): domain Eukaryota; kingdom Metazoa; phylum Chordata; class Aves; order Leptosomiformes; family Leptosomidae; genus Leptosomus; species Leptosomus discolor. Next base: position 10,036,251 of record NC_141405.1, read on the forward strand.
ATGAGCTATCAACAAAATTAGAGCCCAACAGACGACCCGACCTAGAGCACAACAGATGTCCCGAGTTAAAGCCCAACAGACGTCCCGAAGTAGAGCCGAAAGCGAGCTCAAGCCAGACGTCCGACATAGAGCTCAACAGACGTCCCGACGTAGTGCCCAACAGATATTCAGACGGAGAGATGAAAGTTAGAAAACAACAAAATTAGAATCCAACAGACGTCCCGACGTAGAGCCCAACACAAGTCGCGAGGTAAATCCCAACAGATCTTCCGACGTAGTGCTGAAAGTTAGCTAACTACAGACGTAGAGCCCAACACTCGTCCCAAGGTAGAGCCCAAAAGACGTTCCGACGTAGAGGTGTAAGTAAGGTAAATCCTGACGTAGAGCCCAACAGACATCCCGACGTAGAGTCTAAAAGACTTCCGACGTAGAGCTGAATATGAGCTATCAACAAAATTAGAGCCCAACAGAAGACCCGACGTAGAGCCAAACAGATTTTCAGATGTAGAGCTGAAAGTTAGCTAACTACTGACGTAGAGCCCAACACACGTCCCGACGTAGAGATCAACAGATGTCCCGACATAAAGCCCAACAGACGTTTCAACTTAGAGCCCAACAGACTTTCCGACGTAGAGCACAACACAGGTCCCGACGTAGAGCCCAACAGACATCCCGACGTAGAGCTGAAAGTAAGCTAAATCCTCATGTTGAGCCCAACACATGTCCCGAAGTAAAGCCAAACAGAGGTGTCGACGGAGAGCCGAAAGCGAGCTCAAGGCAGACGTCCCGACATAGAGCTCAACAGACGTCCGGACGTAGTGCCCAGCAGGTGTTCAGACGGAGAGATGAAAGTTAGAAAACAACAAAATCTGAGCCCAACAGAAGTCCCGACGTAGAACCCAACAGACGACCCTACCTAGAGCACAACAGATGTCCCGAGTTAAAGCCCAACAGACGTCCCGACGTAGAGGCGAAAGCGAGCTCAAGCCAGACATCCGACATAGAGCTCAACAGACGTCCGGACGTAGTGCCCAACAGATGTTCAGACGGAGAGATGAAAGTTAGAAATCAACAAAATTAGAGCTCAACAGACGTCCCGACGTAGAGCCCAAGACAAGTCGCGAGGTAAATCCCAACAGATGTTCCGACGTAGTGCTGAAAGTTAGCTAACTACAGACGTAGAGCCCAGCACACGTCCCGACGTAGAGCTGAAAGTAAGCTAAATCCTGATGTAGAGCCCAATACACGTCCCGACGTAGAGCCCAACACACGTCCGCACTAAAGCCAAACAGGGGTGTCGACGGAGAGCCGAAAGCGAGTTCAAGACAGACGTCCCGACGCAGAGCCCAAAAGACATCCCAACTTAAAGTCCAACAGACGTTCCGGCGTAGAGCTGAAACAAGCTAAATCTAGATGTAGAGCGCAACAGATATCTCGACGTAGAGCCCAACAGACGTCCCGATGTAGAGCCCAACAGACGTTCCGACGTAGAGCCAAACAGATGTTCAGATGTAGACCTGAAAGTTAGCTAACTACTGACGTAGAGTCCAAAACACGTCCCGACACAGAGATCAACAGATGTCCCGACATAAAGCCCAACAGACGTCCCAACGTAGAGCCCAACAGACTTTCCGACGTAGAGCTGAAAGTTAGCTAAGAACAAAATTGGAGCCCAACAGACGTCCCGACCTAGAGCACAACAGATGTCCCGTGTTAAAGCCCAACAGACGTCCCGAAGTAGAGCCCAACAGAAGTCCCGAGGTAAATCCCAACAGATGTTCCGACGTAGTGCTGAAAGTTAGCTAACTACAGTCGTAGAGCCCAACACACGTCCCGACGTAGAGCTGAAAGTAAGCTAAATCCTGACGTAGTGCCCAACACACGTCCCAACGTAGAGCCCAACAGACGTTCCCACGTAGAGGTGAAAGTAAGCTAAATCCTGACGTAGAGCCCAACAGACATCCCGATGTAGAGTCTAACAGACTTCCGACGTAGTGCTGTAAGTGAGCTATCAACAAAATTAGAGCCCAACAGAAGACCCGACGTAGAGCCAAACAGATTTTCAGATGTAGAGCTGAAAGTTAGCTAACTACTGACGTAGAGCCCAACACACGTCCCGACGTAGAGATCAACAGATGTCCCGACATAAAGCCCAACAGACGTCCCAACGTAGAGCCCAACAGACTTTCCGACGTAGAGCACAACACACGTCCCGACGTAGAGCCCAACAGACATCCCGACGTAGAGCTGAAAGTAAGCTAAATCCTGATGTAGAGCCCAACACACGTCCCGATGTACAGCCAAGCAGAGGTCTCGACGAAGAGCCGAAAGCGAGATCAAGATAGACGTCTTGACGCAGAGCCCAAAAGACATCCCAAATTAGAGTCCAACAGACGTTCCGGCGCAGAGCTGAAACAAGCTAAATCTAGATGTAGAGCGCAACAGATATCTCGACGTAGAGCCCAACAGACGTCCCGACGGAGAGCCCAACCTACGTTCCGACGTAGAGCTGAATATGAGCTAACAACAGATTTAGAGCCCAACAGACGTCCCGACGTAGAGCCAAACAGACGGTCCGACGTAGAGGTGAAATAAGCCAAATATGATGTAGAGCACAACAGACATCCCGACGTAGAGCCCAACAGACGTTCCGACGTAGAGGTGTAAGTAAGCTAAATCCTGATGTAGAGCCCAACAGACATCCCGACGTAGAGCCTAACAGACTTCCGACTTAGAGCTGAAAGTGAGCTATCAACAAAATTAGAGCCCAACAGACGACCCGACCTAGAGCACAAAGATGTCCCGAGTTAAAGCCCAACAGACGTCCCGAATTAGAGCCGAAAGCGAGCTCAAGCCAGACGTCCGACATAGAGCTCAACAGACGTCCGGACGTAGTGCCCAACAGATGTTCAGACGGAGAGATGAAAGTTAGAAAACAACAAAATTAGAGCTCAACAGACGTCCCAACGTAGAGCCCAAGACAAGTCGCGAGGTAAATCCCAACAGATGTTCCGACGTAGTGCTGAAAGTTAGCTAACTACAGACGTAGAGCCCAGCACACGTCCCGACGTAGAGCTGAAAGTAAGCTAAATCCTGATGTAGAGCCCAATACACGTCCCGACGTAGAGCCCATCACACGTCCGGGCTAAAGCCAAACAGAGGTGTCGACGGAGAGCCGAAAGCGAGTTCAAGACAGACGTCCCGACGCAGAGCCCAAAAGACATCCCAACTTAAAGTCCAACAGACATTCCGGCGTAGAGCTGAAACAAGCTAAATCTAATTGTAGAGCGCAACAGATATCTCGACGTAGAGCACAACACACGTCCCGACGTAGAGCCCAACAGACATCCCGACGTAGAGCTGAAAGTAAGCTAAATCCTGATGTTGAGCCCAACACACGTCCCGAAGTAAAGCCAAACAGAGGTGTCGACGGAGAGCCGAAAGCGAGCTCAAGACAGACGTCCCGACATAGAGCTCAACAGACGTCTGGACGTAGTGCCCAGCAGGTGTTCAGACGGAGAGATGAAAGTTAGAAAACAACAAAATCTGAGCCCAACAGAAGTCCCGACGTAGAACCCAACAGACGACCCGACCTAGAGCACAACAGATGTCCCGAGTTAAAGCCCAACAGACGTCCCGACGTAGAGGCGAAAGCGAGCTCAAGCCAGACGTCCGACATAGAGCTCAACAGACGTCCCGACGTAGTGCCCAACAGATGTTCAGACGGAGAGATGAAAGTTAGAAATCAACAAAATTAGAGCTCAACAGACGTCTTGACGTAGAGCCCAAGACAAGTCGCGAGGTAAATCCCAGCAGATGATCCGACGTAGTGCTGAAAGTTAGCTAACTACAGACGTAGAGCCCAACACTCGTCCCAAGGTAGAGCCCAAAAGACGTTCCGACGTAGAGGTTTAAGTAAGCTAAATCCTGACGTAGAGCCCAACAGACATCCCGACGTAGAGTCTAACAGACTTCCGACGTAGAGCTGAATATGAGCTATAAACAAAAGTAGAGCCCAACAGAAGACCCGACGTAGAGCCAAACAGATTTTCACATGTAGAGCTGAAAGTTAGCTAACTACTGACGTAGAGCCCAACACACGTCCCGACGTAGAGATCAACAGATGTCCCGACATAAAGCCCAACAGACGTTTCAACTTAGAGCCCAACAGACTTTCCGACGTAGAGCACAACACACGACCCGACGTAGAGCCCAACAGACATCCCGACGTAGAGCTGAAAGTAAGCTAAATCCTGATGTTGAGCCCAACACATGTCCCCATGTAAAGCCAAACAGATGTCTCGATGGTGAGCCGAAAGAGAGCTCAAGACAGACGTCCCGACATAGAGCTCAACAGACGTCCAGACGTAGTGCCCAACAGGTGTTTAGACGGAGAGATGAAAGTTAGAAAACAACAAAATCTGAGCCCAACAGAAGTCCCGACGTAGAGCCCAACAGACGTCCCGAGGTAAATCCCAAAAGATGTTCCGACGAAGTGCTGAAAGTTAGCTAACTACAGACGTAGAGCCCGACACACGTCCCGACGTAGAGCTGAAAGTAAGCTAAATCCTGATGTAGAGCCCAATACACGTCCCGACGTAGAGCCCAACACACGTCCGGACTAAAGCCAAACAGAGGTGTCGACGGAGAGCCGAAAGCGAGTTCAAGACAGACGTCCCGACGCAGAGCCCAAAAGACATCCTAACTTAAAGTCCAACAGACGTTCCGGCGTAGAGCTGAAACAAGCTAAATCTAGATGTAGAGCGCAACAGATATCTCGACGTAGAGCCCAACAGACGTCCCGATGTAGAGCCCAACAGATGTTCCGACGTAGAGCCAAACAGATGTTCAGATGTAGACCTGAAAGTTAGCTAACTACTGACGTAGAGTCCAACACACGTCCCGACGCAGAGATCAACAGATGTCCCGACATAAAGCCCAACAGACGTCCCAACGTAGAGCCCAACAGACTTTCCGACGTAGAGCTGAAAGTTAGCTAACAACAAAATTGGAGCCCAACAGACGTCCCGACCTAGAGCACAACACACGTCCCGTGTTAAAGCCCAACAGACGTCCCGAAGTAGAGCCCAACACAAGTCGCGAGGTAAATCCCAACAGATGTTCCGACGTAGTGCTGAAAGTTAGCTAACTACAGTCGTAGAGCCCAACACACGTCCCGACGTAGAGCTGAAAGTAAGCTAAACCCTGACGTAGAGCCCAACACACGTCCCAACGTAGAGCCCAACAGACGTTCCCACGTAGAGGTGAAAGTAAGCTAAATCCTGATGTAGAGCCCAACAGACATCCCGATGTAGAGCCCAACAGACTTCCGACGTAGAGCTGAATATGAGCTATCAACAAAATTAGAGCCCAACAGACGACCCGACGTAGAGCACAACAGATGTCCCGAGTTAAAGCCCAACAGACGTCCCGAAGAAGAGCCGAAAGCGAGCTCAAGCCAGACGTCCGACATAGAGCTCAACAGACGTCCCGACGTAGTGCCCAACAGATGTTCAGACGGAGAGATGAAAGTTAGAAAACAACAAAATTAGAGCTCAACAGAAGTCCCGACGTAGAGCCCAACACAAGTCGCGAGGTAAATCCCAACAGATGTTCCGACGTAGTGCTGAAAGTTAGCTAACTACAGACGTAGAGCCCAACAGACTTTCCGACGTAGAGCTGAAAGTAAGCTAAATCCTGATGTAGAGCTCAACAGACATCCCGACGTAGAGCCTAACAGACTTCCGACGTAGAGCTCAAAGTGAGCTATCAACAAAATTAGAGCCCAACAGAAGAGGCGACGTAGAGCCAAACAGATTTTCAGATGTAGAGCTGAAAGTTAGCTAACTACTGACGTAGACCCAACACTAGTCCCGACGTAGAGATCAACAGATGTCCCGACATAAAGCCCAACTGACATCCCGACGTAGAGCTGAAAGTAAGCTAAATCCTGATGTTGAGCCCAACACACGTCCCGATGTAAAGCCAAACAGATGTCTCGATGGTGAGCCGAAAGAGAGCTCAGGACAGACGTCCCGACATAGAGCTCAACAGACGTCCGGATGTAGTGCCCAACAGGTGTTCAGACGGAGAGATGAAAGTTAGAAAACAACAAAATCTGAGCCCAACGGAAGTCCCGACGTAGAGCCCAACAGACGTCCCGAGGTAAATCCCAACAGATGTTCCGACGTAGTGCTGAAAGTTAGCTAACTACAGACGTAGAGCCCGACACACGTCCCGACGTAGAGCTGAAAGTATGCTAAATCCTGATGTAGAGCCCAATACACGTCCCGACGTAGAGCCCAACACACGTCCGGACTAAAGCCAAACAGAGGTGTCGACGGAGAGCCGAAAGCGAGTTCAAGACAGACGTCCCGACGCAGAGCCCAAAAGACATCCCAACTTAAAGTCTAACAGACGTTCCGGCGTAGAGCTGAAACAAGCTAAATCTAGATGTAGAGCGCAACAGACATCTCGACGTAGAGCCCAACAGACGTCCCGATGTAGAGCCCAACAGACGTTCCGACGTAGAGCCAAACAGATGTTCAGATGTAGACCTGAAAGTTAGCTAACTACTGACGTAGAGTCCAACAGACGTCTCGACGCAGAGATCAACAGATGTCCCGACATAAAGCCCAAGAGATGTCCCAACGTAGAGCCCAACAGACTTTCCGACGTAGAGCTGAAAGTTAGCTAACAACAAAATTGGAGCCCAACAGACGTCCCGACCTAGAGCACAACAGATGTCCCGTGTAAAAGCCCAACAGACGTCCCGAAGTAGAGCCCAACACAAGTCGCGAGGTAAATCCCAACAGATGTTCCGACGTAGTGCTGAAAGTTAGCTAACTACAGTCGTAGAGGCCAACACACGTCCCGACGTAGAGCTGAAAGTAAGCTAAATCCTGATGTAGAGCCCAACACACGTCGCAACGTAGAGCCCAACATACGTTCCCACGTAGAGGAGAAAGTAAGCTAAATTCTGATGTAGAGCCCAACAGACATCCCGACGTAGAGCCCAACAGACTTCCGACGTAGAGCTGAAAGTGAGCTATCAACAAAATGAGAGCCCAACAGAAGACCCGACGTAGAGCCAAACAGATTTTCACATGTAGAGCTGAAAGTTAGCTAACTACTGACGTAGAGCCCAACACACGTCCCGACGTAGAGATCAACAGATGTCCCGACATAAAGCCCAACAGACGTTTCAACGTAGAGCCCAACAGACTTTCTGACGTAGAGCACAACACAGGTCCCGACGTAGAGCCCAACAGACATCCCGACGTAGAGCCCAACAGATGTCCCGACGTAGAGCCCAACACAAGTCCCGACGTAGAGCCGAACACACGTCCAGACGTAGAGTCCAACACTCGTCCCGACGAAGAGCCCAACACACGTCCGGACGTAAAGCCAAACAGACGTCTCGACGGAGAGCCGAAATCGAGCTCAAGACAGTAGTCCCGACGCAGAGCCCAAAAGACATCCCAACTTGGAGTACAACAGACGTTCCGGTGTAGAGCTAAAACAAGGTAAATCTAGATGTAGAGCGCAACAGACATCACGACGTAGAGCCCAACAGACGTCCCGATGTAGAGCCCAACAGACTTTCCGACGTAGAGCTGAAAGTGAGCAAGTAACAAAATTGGAGCCCAACAGACGTCCCGACCTAGAGCACAACAGATGTCAAGTGTTAAATCCCAACAGACGTCCCGAAGTAGAGCCGAAAGCGAGCTCAAGCAGACGACCCGACATAGAGCTCAACAGACGTGCGGACGTAGTGCACAACAGATGTTCAGACGGAGAGATGAAAGTTAGAAAACAACAAAATTAGAATCCACCAGACGTCCCGACGTAGAGCCCAACACAAGTCGCGAGGTAAATCCCAACAGATCTTCCGACGTAGTGCTGAAAGTTAGCTAACTACAGACGTAGAGCCCAACACTCGTCCCAAGGTAGAGCCCAAAGACATTCCGACGTAGAGGTGTAAGTAAGCTAAATCCTGATGTAGAGCCCAACAGACATCCCGACGTAGAGTCTAACAGACTTCCGACGTAGAGCTGAATATGAGCTATCAACAAAATTAGAGCCCAACAGAAGACCCGACGTAGAGCCAAACAGATTTTCAGATGTAGAGCTGAAAGTTAGCTAACTACTGACGTAGAGCCCAACACACGTCCCGACGTAGAGATCAACAGATGTCCCGACATAAAGCCCAACAGACGTTTCAACGTAGAGCCCAACAGAATTTCCGACGTAGAGCTGAAAGTAAGCTAAATCCTGATGTTGAGCCCAACACACGTCCCGATGTAAAGCCAAACAGATGTCTCGATGGTGAGCCGAAAGAGAGCTCAAGACAGACGTCCCGACATAGAGCTCAACAGACGTCCGGACGTAGTGCCCAACAGGTGTTCAGACGGAGAGATGAAAGTTGGAAAACAACAAAATCTGAGCCCAACAGAAGTCCCGACGTAGAGCCCAAGACAAGTCGCGCGGTAAATCCCAACAGATGTTCCAACGTAGTGCTGAAAGTTAGCTAACAACAAAATTGGAGCCCAACAGACGTCCCGACCTAGAGCACAACAGATGTCCCGAGTTAAAGCCCAACAGACGTCCCGAAGTAGAGCCGAAAGCGAGCTCAAGCAGACGACCCGACATAGAGCTCAACAGACGTCCCGACGTAGTGCCCAGGAGATGTTCAGACGGAGAGATGAAAGTTAGAAAACAACAAAATTAGAATCCAACAGACGTCCCGACGTAGAGCCCAATACAAGTCGCGAGGTAAATCCCAACAGATCTTCCGACGTAGTGCTGAAAGTTAGCTAACTACAGACGTAGAGCCCAACACTCGTCCCAAGGTAGAGCCCAAAAGACGTTCCGACGTAGAGGTGTAAGTAAGCTAAATCCTGACGCAGAGCCCAACAGACATCCCGACGTAGAGCCCAACAGACTTTCCGACGTAGAGCTGAAAGTAAGCTAAATCCTGATGTTGAGCCCAACACACGTCCCGATGTAAAGCCAAACAGATGTCTCGATGGTGAGCCGAAAGAGAGCTCAAGACAGACGTCCCGACATAGAGCTCAACAGACGTCCGGACGTAGTGCCCAACAGGTGTTCAGACGGAGAGATGAAAGTTAGAAAACAACAAAATCTGAGCCCAACAGAAGTCCCGACGTAGAGCCCAACAGACGTCCCGAGGTAAATCCCAACAGATGTTCCGACGTAGTGCTGAAAGTTAGCTAACTACAGACGTAGAGCCCGACACACGTCCCGACGTAGAGCTGAAAGTAAGCTAAATCCTGATGTAGAGCCCAACACACGTCCCAACGTAGAGCCCAACACACGTCCGGACTGAAGCCAAACAGAGGTGTCGACGGAGAGCTTAAAGCGAGTTCAAGACAGAGGTCCCGACGCAGAGCCCAAAAGACATCCCAACTTAAAGTCCAACAGACGTTCCGGCGTAGAGCTGAAACAAGCTAAATCTAGATGTAGAGCGCAACAGATATCTCGACGTAGAGCCCAACAAACGTCCCGATGTAGAGCCCAACAGACGTCCCGACGTAGAGCCAAACAGATGTTCAGATGTAGACCTGAAAGTTAGCTAACTACTGACGTAGAGTCCAACACACGTCCCGAAGCAGAGATAAACAGATGTCCCGACATAAAGCCCAACAGACGTCCCAAAGTAGAGCCCAACAGAATTTCCGACGTAGAGCTGAAAGTGAGCTAACAACAAAATTGGAGTCCAACTGACGTCCCGACCTAGAGCACAACAGATGTTCCGTGTTAAACCCAACAGACGTTCCGAAGTACAGCCGAAAGCGAGCTCAAGCCAGACGTCCGACATAGAGCTCAACAGACGTCCGGACGTAGTGCCCAACAGATATTCAGAAGGAGAGAAAAAAGTTAGAAAACCACAAAATCTGAGCCCAACAGAAGTTCCGACGTAGAGCCCAACACAATTCCCGAGGTAAATCCCAACAGATGTTCCGACGTAGTGCTGAAATTTACCTAACTACAAAGTAGAGCCCAACAGACGTTCCGACGTAGAGCCCAACACACGTCCCGACGTAGAGCCCAACAGACATCTCGACGTAGAGCTGAAAGTAAGCTAAATCCTGATGTAGAGCCCAACACACGTCCCGATGTACAGCCAAACAGAGGTCTCGACGAAGAGCCGAAAGCGAGACCAAGAGAGACGTCTTGACGCAGAGCACAAAAGACATCCCAAATTAGAGTCCAACAGACGTTCCGGCGCAGAGCTGAAACAAGCTAAATCTAGATGTAGAGCGCAACAGATATTTCGACGTAGAGCTCAACAGACGTCCCGACGGAGCGCCCAACCTACGTTCCGACGTAGAGCTGAATATGAGCTAACAACAGATTTAGAGCCCAACAGACGTCCCGACGTAGAGCCAAACAGACGGTCCGACGTAGAGGTGAAAGTAAGCCAAATCCTGATGTAGAGCACAACAGACATCCCGACGTAGAGCCCAACAGACTTTCCGACGTAGAGCTGAAAGTGAGCTAACAACAAAATTGGAGCCCAACAGAAGTCCCGACCTAGAGTACAACAGATGTCCCGTGTTAAAGCCCAACAGACGTCCCGAAGTAGAGCCGAAAGCGAGCTCAAGCCAGACGTCCGACATAGAGCTCAAGAGACGTCCGGACGTAGTGCCCAACAGATGTTCAGACGGAGAGATGAAAGTTAGAAAACAACAAAATTAGAGCTCAACAGAAGTCCCGACGTAGAGCCCAACACAAGTCGCGAGGTAAATCCCAACAGATGTTCTGACGTAGTGCTGAAAGTTAGCTGACTACAGACGTAGAGCCCAACAGACTTTCCGACGTAGAGCTGAAAGTAAGCTAAATCCTGATGTAGAGCTCAACAGATATCCCGACGTAGAGCCTAATAGACTTCCGACGTAGAGCTCAAAGTGAGCTATCAACAAAATTAGAGCCCAACAGAAGACCCGACGTAGAGCCAAACAGGTTTTCAGATGTAGAGCTGAAAGTTAGCTAACTACTGACGTAGAGCCTAACACACGTCCCGACGTAGAGCCCAACAGAGGTCTCGACGGAGAGCCGAAATCGAGCTGAAGACAGACGTCCCGACGCAGAGCCTTATGACATCCCAACAAAGAGTCCAACAGACGTTCCGGCGTAGAGGTGAAAGTAAGCTAAATCCTGATGTAGAGCCCAACAGACATCCCGAAGTAGAGCCCAACAGACTTCCGACGTAGAGATCAACAGATGTCCCGACATAAAGCCCAACAGTCGTCCCGAAGTAGAGCCAAAATCGAGCTGAAGGCAGACGTTTCGACATAGAGCTCAACAGACGTCCGGACGTAGTGCCCAACATATGTTCAGACGGAGAGATGAAAGTTAGAAAACAACAAAATTAGAGCCCAATAGACGTCCCGACGTAGAGCCCAACACAAGTCCGAGGTAAATCCCAACAGATGTTCCGACGTAGAGTCGAACACATGTCCCGACGTAGAGCCCAAGAGACATCCCGACGTAGAGATGAAAGTAAGCTAAATCGTGATGTAGAGCCCAATACACGTCCCGACGTAGAGCCCATCACACGTCCGGACTAAAGCCAAACAGAGGTGTCGACGGAGAGCCGAAAGCGAGCTCAAGCGAGACGTCCCGACATAGAGCTCAACAGACGTCCGGACGTAGTGCCCAGCACGTGTTCAGACGGAGAGATGAAAGTTAGAAAACAACAAAAGCTGAGCCCAACAGAATTCCCGATGTAGAGCCCAACAGACGTCCCGAGGTAAATCCCAAAATATGTTCCGACGTAGTGCTGAAAGTTAGCTAACTACAGACGTAGAGCCCAACACACGTCCCGACGTAGAGCTGAAAGTAAGCTAAATCCTGATGTAGAGCCCAACACACGTCCCAACGTAGAGCCCAACAGACGTTCCGACGTATAGGTGAAACTAAGCCAAATCCTGATGTAGAGCCCAACAAACGTCCCGACGTAGAGCCCAACAGACGTCCCGACGTAGAGCCCAACACAAGTCCCGACGTAGAGCCGAACACACGTCCAGACGTAGAGCCCAACAGACGTCCCGACGTAGAGCTAAAAGTAAGCTAAATCCTGATGTAGAGCCCAACACTCGTCCCGACGAAGAGCGCAACACACGTCCGGACATAAAGCCAAACAGACGTCTCGACGGAGAGCCGAAATCGAGCTCAAGACAGAAGTCCCGACGTAGAGCCCAAAAGACATCCCAACTTAGAGTACCACAGACGTTCCGGCGTAGAGCTAAAACAAGGTAAATCTAGATGTAGAGCGCAACAAACATCTCGACGTAGAGCCCAACAGACGTCCCGATGTAGAGCCCAACAGACATCCCGACGTAGAGCCCAACAGACTTTCCGACGTAGAGCTGAAAGTGAGCTAACAACAAAATTGGAGCCCAACAGACGTCCCGACCTAGAGCACAACAGATGTCCCGTGTTAAAGCCCAACAGACGTCCCAAAGTAGAGCCGAAAGCGAGCTCAAGACAGACGTCCCGACGTAGAGCCCAACACAAGTCGCGAGGTAAATCCCAACAGATCTTCCGACGTAGTGCTGAAAGTTAGCTAACTACAGACGTAGAGCCCAACACTCGTCCCAAGGAAGAGCCCAAAAGACTTTCCGACGTAGAGGTGTAAGTAAGCTAAATCCTGACGTAGAGCCCAACAGTCATCCCGACGTAGAGTCTAACAGACTTCCGACGTAGAGCTGAATATGAGCTATCAACAATATTAGAGCCCAACAGAAGACCCGACGTAGAGCCAAACAGATTTTCAGATGTAGAGCTGAAAGTTAGCTAACTACTGACGTAGAGCCCAACACAGGTCCCGACGTAGAGATCAACAGATGTCCCGACATAAAGCCCAACAGACGTTTCAACGTAGAGCCCAACAGACTTTCCGACGTAGAGCACAACACACGTCCCGACGTAGAGCCCAACAGACATCCCGACGTAGAGCTGAAAGTAAGCTAAATCCTGATGTTGAGCCCAACACACGTTCCGATGTTAAGCCAAACAGATGTCTCGATGGTGAGCCGAAAGAGAGCTCAAGACAGACGTGCCGACATAGAGCTCAACAGACGTCCGGACGTAGTGCCCAACAGGTGTTCAGACGGAGAGATGAAAGTTAGAAAACAACAAAATCTGAGCCCAACAGAAGTCCCGACGTAGAGCCCAACAGACGTCCCGAGGTAAATCCCAACAGATGTTCCGACGAAGTGCTGAAAGTTAGCTAACTACAGACGTAGAGCCCGACACACGTCCCGACGTAGAGCTGAAAGTAAGCTAAATCCTGATGTAGAGCCCAACACACGTCCCAACGTAGAGCCCAACACACGTCCGGACTGAAGCCAAACAGAGGTGTCGACGGAGAGCTTAAAGCGAGTTCAAGACAGACGTACCGACGCAGAGCCCAAAAGACATCCCAACTTAAAGTCCAACAGACGTTCCGGCGTAGAGCTGAAACAAGCTAAATCTAGATGTAGAGCGCAACAGATATCTCGACGTAGAGCCCAACAAACGTCCCGATGTAGAGCCCAACAGACGTCCCGACGTAGAGCCAAACAGATGTTCAGATGTAGACCTGAAAGTTAGCCAACTACTGACGTAGAGTCCAACACACGTCCCGAAGCAGAGATAAACAGATGTCCCGACATAAAGCCCAACAGACGTCCCAAAGTAGAGCCCAACAGAATTTCCGACGTAGAGCTGAAAGTGAGCTAACAACAAAATTGGAGTCCAACTGACGTCCCGACCTAGAGCACAACAGATGTTCCGTGTTAAACCCAACAGACGTTCCGAAGTACAGCCGAAAGCGAGCTCAAGCCAGACGTCCGACATAGAGCTCAACAGACGTCCGGACGTAGTGCCCAACAGGTGTTCAGACGGAGAGATGAAAGTTAGAAAACAACAAAATTAGAGCTCAACAGACGTCCCGACGTAGAGCCCAACACAAGTCGCGAGGTAAATCCCAACAGATGTTCAGACCTAGCGCTGAAAGTTAGCTACTACAGACGTAGAGCCCAACAGACTTTCCGATGTAGAGCTGAAAGTAAGCTAAATCCTGATGTAGAGCCCAACAGACATGCCGACGTAGAGCCCAACAGACGTTCCGACGTAGAGCCAAACACACGTCCCGACGTAGAGCCCAACAGACATCTCGACGTAGAGCCTAACAGACTTCCGACGTAGAGCTCAAAGTCAGATATCAACAAAATTACAGCCCAACAGAAGACCCGACGTAGAGCCAAGCAGATATTCAGATGTAGAGCTGAAAGTTAGCTAACTACTGACGTAGAGCCGAACACACGTCCCGACGCAGAGATCAACAGATGTCCCGACATAAAGCCCAACAGACGTCCCAAAGTAGAGGCCAACAGAGATCCCGACGTAGAGCCCAACAGACTTTCCGACGTAGAGCTGAAAGTGAGCTAACAACAAAATTGGAGCCCAACAGAAGTCCCGACCTAGAGCACAACAGATATCCCGTGTTAAAGCCCAACAGACGTCCCGAAGTAGAGCCGAAAGCGAGCTCAAGCCAGACGTCCCGACATAGAGCTCAACAGACGTCCGGACGTAGTGCCCAAGAGATATTCAGAAGGAGAGATGAAAGTTAGAAAACAACAAAATCTGAGCCCAACAGAAGTCCCGACGTAGAGCCCAACACAATTCCCGAGGTAAATCCCAACAGATGTTCCGACGTAGTGCTGAAAGTTACCTAACTACAAAGTAGAGCCCAACAGACGTTCCGACGTAGAGCCCAACACACGTCCCGACGTAGAGCCCAACAGACATCTCGACGTAGAGCTGAAAGTAAGCTAAATCCTGATGTAGAGCCCAACACACGTCCCGATGTACAGCCAAACAGAGGTCTCGACGAAGAGCCGAAAGCGAGACCAAGAGAGACGTCTTGACGCAGAGCCCAAAAGACATCCCAAATTAGAGTCCAACAGACGTTCCGGCGCAGAGCTGAAACAAGCTAAATCTAGATGTAGAGCGCAACAGATATTTTGACGTAGAGCCCAACAGACGTCCCGACGGAGCGCCCAACCTACGTTCCGACGTAGAGCTGAATATGAGCTAACAACAGATTTAGAGCCCAACAGACGTCCCGACGTAGAGCCAAACAGACGGTCCGACGTAGAGGTGAAAGTAAGCCAAATCCTGATGTAGAGCACAACAGACATCCCGACGTAGAGCCCAACAGACTTTCCGACGTAGAGCTGAAAGTGAGCTAACAACAAAATTGGAGCCCAACAGAAGTCCCGACCTAGAGTACAACAGATGTCCCGTGTTAAAGCCCAACAGACGTCCCGAAGTAGAGCCGAAAGCGAGCTCAAGCCAGACGTCCGACATAGAGCTCAAGAGACGTCCGGACGTAGTGCCCAACAGATGTTCAGACGGAGAGATGAAAGTTAGAAAACAACAAAATTAGAGCTCAACAGAAGTCCCGACGTAGAGCCCAACACAAGTCGCGAGGTAAATCCCAACAGATGTTCTGACGTAGTGCTGAAAGTTAGCTGACTACAGACGTAGAGCCCAACAGACTTTCCGACGTAGAGCTGAAAGTAAGCTAAATCCTGATGTAGAGCTCAACAGATATCCCGACGTAGAGCCTAATAGACTTCCGACGTTGAGCTCAAAGTGAGCTATCAACAAAATTAGAGCCCAACAGAAGACCCGACGTAGAGCCAAACAGGTTTTCAGATGTAGAGCTGAAAGTTAGCTAACTACTGACGTAGAGCCTAACACACGTCCCGACGTAGAGCCCAACAGAGGTCTCGACGGAGAGCCGAAATCGAGCTGAAGACAGACGTCCCGACGCAGAGCCTTATGACATCCCAACTAAGAGTCCAACAGACGTTCCGGCGTAGAGCTGAAACAAGCTAAATCTAGATGTAGAGCGCAACAAACGTCCCGATGTAGAGCCCAACAGACATCCCGATGTAGAGCCCAACAGACTTTCCGACGTAGAGCCCAACAGATTTTTGACGAGGAGCTGAAAGTGAGCTATCAACAAAATTAGATCCCAACAGACCACCCGACCTAGAGCTCAACAGATGTCCCGAGTTAAAGCCCAACAGAAGTCCCGAAGTAGAGACGAAAGCGAGCTCAAGCCAGACGTCCGACATAGAGCTCAACAGACGTCCGGACGTAGTGCCCAACAGATGTTCAGACGGAGAGATGAAAGTTAGAAAACAACAAAATCTGAGCCCAACAGAAGTCCCGATGTAGAGCCCAACACAAGTCGCGAGGTAAATCCCAACAGATGTTCCGACGTAGTGCTGAAAGTTAGCTAACTACAGACGTAGAGCCCAGCACACGTCCCGACGTAGAGCTGAAAGTAAGCTAAATCCTGATGTAGAGCCCAACAGACATGCCGACGTAGAGCCTAACAGACTTCCGACGTAGAGCTCAAAGTGAGCTATCAACAAAATTAGAGCCCAACAGAAGACCCGACGTAGAGCCAAACAGATTTTCAGATGTAGAGCTGAAAGTTAGCTAACTACTTACGTAGAGCCGAACACACGTCCCGACGTAGAGATCAACAGATGTCCCGACATAAAGCCCAACAGACGTCCCGAAGTAGAGCCGAAATCGAGCTCAAGGCAGACGTTTCGACATAGAGCTCAACAGACGTCCGGACGTAGTGCCCAACAGACATCCCGACGTAGAGCCCAACAGACTTTCCGACGTAGAGCTGAAAGTGAGCTAACAACAAAATTGGAGCCCAACAGTCAGACGTCCCGACCTAGAGCACAAGAGGTGTCCCGAGTTAAAGCCAACAGACGTCCCGAAGTAGAGCCGAAAGCGAGCTCAAGCCAGACGTCCCGACATAGAGCTCAACAGACGTCCGGACGTAGTGCACAACAGATGTTCAGACGGAGAGATGAAAGTTAGAAAACAACAAAATTAGAATCTAACAGACGTCCCGACGTAGAGCCCAACACAAGTCGCGAGGTAAATCCCAACAGATCTTCCGACGTAGTGCTGAAAGTTAGCTAACTACAGACGTAGAGCCCAACACTCGTCCCAAGGTAGAGCCCAAAAGACGTTCCGACGCAGAGGTGTAAGTAAGCTAAATCCTGACGTAGAGCCCAACAGACATCGCGACATAGAGTCTAACAGACTTCCGACGTAGAGCTGAATATGAGCTATCAACAAAATTAGAGCCCAACAGAAGACCCGACGTAGAGCCAAACAGATTTTCAGATGTAGAGCTGAAAGTTAGCTAACTACTGACGTAGAGCCCAACACACGTCCCGACGTAGAGATCAACAGATGTCCCGACATAAAGCCCAAGAGACGTTTCAACGTAGAGCCCAACAGACTTTCCGACGTAGAGCACAACACACGTCCCGACGTAGAGCCCAACAGACATCCCGACGCAGAAATGAAAGTAAGCTAAATCCTGATGTTGAGCCCAACACACGTCCCGATGTAAAGCCAAACAGATGTCTCGACGGTGAGCCGAAAGAGAGCTCAAGACAGACGTCCCGACATAGAGATCAACAGACGTCCGGACGTAGTGCCGAACAGGTGTTCAGACGGAGAGATGAAAGTTAGAAAACGACAAAATCTGAGCCAAAAAGAAGTCCCGACGTAGAGCCCAACAGACGTCCCGAGGTAAATCCCAACAGATGTTTCGACATAGTGCTTAAAGTTAGCTAACTACAGACGTAGAGCCCGACACACGTCCCGACGTAGAGCTGAAAGTAAGCTAAATCCTGATGTAGAGCCCAACAGACATCCCGACGTAGAGCCCAACAGACTTCCGACGTAGAGCTGAAAGTGAGCTATCAACAAAATTAGAGCCCAACAGACGACCCGACCTAGAGCAAAACAGATGTCCCGAGTTAAAGCCCAACAGACGTCCCGAATCAGAGCCGAAAGCGAGCTCAAGCCAGACGTCCGACATAGAGCTCAACAGACGTCCGGACGTAGTGCCCAACAGATGTTCAGACGGAGAGATGAAAGTTAGAAAACAACAAAATTAGAGCTCAACAGACGTCCCGACGTAGTGCCCAACAGATGTTCAGACGGAGAGATGAAAGTTAGAAAACAACAAAATTAGAGCTCAACAGACGTCCCGACGTAGAGCCCAAGACAAGTCGCGAGGTAAATCCCAACAGATGTTCCGACGTAGTGCTGAAAGTTAGCTAACTACAGACGTAGAGCCCAGCACACGTCCCGACGTAGAGCTGAAAGTAAGCTAAATCCTGATGTAGAGCCCAATACACGAACCGACGTAGAGCCCAACACACGTCTGGACTAAAGCCAAACAGAGGTGTCGACGGAGAGCCGAAAGCGAGTTCAAGACAGACGTCCCGACGCAGAGCCCAAAAGACATCCCAACTTAAAGTCCAACAGACATTCCGGTGTAGAGCTGAAACAAGCTAAATCTAGATGTAGAGCGCAACAGATATCTCGACGTAGAGCCCAACAAACGTCCCAACGTAGAGCCCAACACACGTCCCGACGTAGAGCTGAAAGTAAGGTAAATCCTGATATAGAGCCCAACACACGTCCCGACGTAGAGCCCAACACACGTCCCGACGTAGAGCCCATCAGACATCCCGACGTAGAGCCGGAAGTTAGCTAAATAGTGATATAGTTCCCAACACACGTCCCGACGTAGAGCCCAAGACACGTCCGGACGTAAAGCCAAACAGACGTCTTGACGGAGAGCGGAAAGCGAGCTCAAGGCAGACGTCCCGACGCAGAGCCCAAAAGACATCCCAACTTAGAGTCCAACAGACGTTCCTGCGTAGAGCAGATCAAGCTAAATCTAGATGTAGAGCGCAACAGATATCTCGACGTAGAGCCCAACAGACGTCCCGATGTAGAGCCCAACAGACGTCCCGACGTAGAGCCAAACAGATGTTCAGATGTAGACCTGAAAGTAGCTAACTACTGACGTAGAGTCCAACACACGTCCCGACGCAGAGATCAACAGATGTCCCGACATAAAGCCCAACAGACGTCCCAACGTAGAGCCCAACAGACGTTCCGATGTAGAGCTGAAAGTGAAATGACAACAAAATTGGAGCCCAACAGACGTCCCGACCTAGAGCACAAGAGATGTCCCGTGTTAAAGCCCAACAGACGTCCGGAAGTAGAGCCGAAAACGAGCTCAAGCAGACGTCACGACATAGAGCTCAACAGACGTCCGGACGTAGTGCACAACAGATGTTCAGACGGAGAGATGAAAGTCAGAAAACAACAAAAGTAGAATCCAACAGACGTCCCGACGTAGAGCCCAACACAAGTCGCGAGGTAAATACCAACAGATGTTCCGACGTAGTGCTGAAATTTAGCTAACTACAACGTAGAGCCCAACAAACGTTCCGACGTAGAGCTGAAAGTAAGCTAAATCCTGATGTAGAGCCCAACAGACATCCCGACGTAGAGCCCAACAGACTTCCGACGTAGAGCTGAAAGTGAGCTATCAACAAAATTAGAGCCCAACAGACGACCCGACCTAGAGCACAACAGATGTCCCGAGTTAAAGCCCAACAGACGTCCCGAATTAGAGCCGAAAGCGAGCTCAAGCCAGACGTCCGACATAGAGCTCAACAGACGTCCGGACGTAGTGCCCAACAGATGTTCTGACGGAGAGATGAAAGTTAGAAAACAACAAAATTAGAGCTCAACAGACGTCCCGACGTAGTGCCCAACAGATGTTCAGACGGAGAGATGAAAGTTAGAAAACAACAAAATTAGAGCTCAACAGACGTCCCGACGTAGAGCCCAAGACAAGTCGCGAGGTAAATCCCAACAGATGTTCCGACGTAGTGCTGAAAGTTAGCTAACTACAGACGTAGAGCCCAGCACACGTCCCCACGTAGAGCTGAAAGTAAGGTAAATCGTGATGTAGAGCCCAATACACGTCCCGACGTAGAGCCCAACACACGTCCCGACGTAGAGCCAACAGACATCCCGACGTAGAGCTGAAAGTAAGCTAAATCCTGATGTAGAGCCCAACACACGTCCCGACGTAGAGCCCAACACACGTCCGGACTAAAGCCAAACAGAGGTGTCGACGGACAGCCGAAAGCGAGTTCAAGACAGACGTCCCGACGCAGAGCCCAAAAGACATCCCAACTTAAAGTCCAACAGACGTTCCGGCGTAGATGAAACTAGCTAAATCTAGATGTAGAGCGCAACAGATATCTCGACGTAGAGCCCAACAGACGTCCCGATGTAGAGCCCAACAGACGTCCCGACGTAGAGCCAAACAGATGTTCAGATGTAGATCTGAAAGTTAGCTAACTACTGACGTAGAGTCCAACACACGTCCCGACGCAGAGATCAACAGATGTCCCGACATAAAGCCCAACAGACGTCCCAACGTAGAGCCCAACAGACTTTCCGACGTAGAGCTGAAGGTGAGATAACAACAAAATTGGAGCCCAACAGAAGTCCCGACATATAGCACAACAGATGTCCCGTGTTAAAGCCCAACAGACGTCCCGAAGTACAGCCGACAACGAGCTCAAGACAGACGTCCCGACATAGAGCTCAACAGACGTCCGGACCTAGTGCCCAACAGGTGTTCAGACGGAGAGATGAAAGCTAGAAAACAACAAAATCTGAGCCCAACAGAAGTCCCGACGTAGAGCCCAACACAAGTCGCGAGGTAAATCCCAACAGATGTTCCGACGTAGTGCTGAAAGTTAGCTAACTACAGACGTAGAGCCCAACACACGTCCCGACGTAGAGCTGAAAGTAAGCTAAATCCTGATGTAGAGCCCAACAGACATGCCGACGTAGAGCCCAACAGACGTTCCGACGTAGAGCTGAAAGTAAGCTAAATCCTGATGTAGAGCCTACAGACATCCCGACGTAGAGCCTAACAGACTTCCGACGTAGTGCTGTAAGTGAGCTATCAACAAAATTAGAGCCCAACAGAAGACCCGACGTAGAGCCAAACAGATTTTCAGATGTAGAGCTGTAAGTTAGCTAACTACTTACGTAGAGCCGAACACATGTCCCGACGTAGAGATCAACAGATGTCCCGACATAAAGCCCAGCAGACGTCCCGAAGTAGAGCCGAAATCGAGCTCAAGACAGAAGTCCCGACGCAGAGCCCAAAAGACATCCCAAGTTAGAGTACAACAGACGTTCCGGCGTAGAGCTGAAACAAACTAAATCTAGATGTAGAGCGCAACAGACATCTCGATGTAGAGCCCAACAGACTTTCCGACGTAGAGTTGAAAGTGAGCTAACAACAAAATTGGAGCCCAACAGACGTCGCAACCTAGAGCACAACAGATGTCCCGTGTTAAAGCCCAACAGACGTCCCGAAGTAGAGCCGAAAGCGAGCTCAAGCCAGACGTCCCGACATAGAGCTCAACAGACGTCCGGACGTAGTGCCCAACAGATATTCAGACGGAGAGATGAAAGTTAGAAAACAACAAAATTAGAATCCAACAGACGTCCCGACGTAGAGCCCAACACAAGTCGCGAGGTAAATCCCAACAGATCTTCCGACGTAGTGCTGAAAATTAGCTAACTACAGACGTAGAGCCCAACACTCGTCCCAAGGAAGGAGCCCAAAGACGTTCCGATGTAGAGGTGTAAGTAAGCTAAATCCTGACGTAGAGACCAACAGACATCGCGACGTAGAGTCTAACAGACTTCCGACGTAGAGCTGAATATGAGCTATCAACAAAATTAGAGCCCAACAGAAGACCCGACGTAGAGCCAAACAGATTTTCAGATGTAGAGCTGAAAGTTAGCTAACTACTGACATAGAGCCCAACACACGTCCCGATGTAGAGATCAACAGATGTCCCCACATAGAGCCCAACATACGTCCCAACGTAGAGCCCAACACACGTCCCGACGTAGAGCCAACAGACGTCCCGACGTAGAGCCCAACAGACATCCCGACGTAGAGCTGAAAGTAAGCTAAATCCTGATGTAGAGCCCAACACACGTCCCGACGTAGAGCCCAACACACGTCCGGACTAAAGCCAAACAGAGGTGTCGACGGACAGCCGAAAGCGAGTTCAAGACAGACGTCCCGACGCAGAGCCCAAAAGACATCCCAACTTAAAGTCCAACAGACGTTCCGGCGTAGATGAAACTAGCTAAATCTAGATGTAGAGCGCAACAGATATCTCGACGTAGAGCCCAACAGACGTCCCGATGTAGAGCCCAACAGACGTCCCGACGTAGAGCCAAACAGATGTTCAGATGTAGATCTGAAAGTTAGCTAACTACTGACGTAGAGTCCAACACACGTCCCGACGCAGAGATCAACAGATGTCCCGACATAAAGCCCAACAGACGTCCCAACGTAGAGCCCAACAGACTTTCCGACGTAGAGCTGAAGGTGAGATAACAACAAAATTGGAGCCCAACAGAAGTCCCGACATATAGCACAACAGATGTCCCGTGTTAAAGCCCAACAGACGTCCCGAAGTACAGCCGACAACGAGCTCAAGACAGACGTCCCGACATAGAGCTCAACAGACGTCCGGACCTAGTGCCCAACAGGTGTTCAGACGGAGAGATGAAAGCTAGAAAACAACAAAATCTGAGCCCAACAGAAGTCCCGACGTAGAGCCCAACACAAGTCGCGAGGTAAATCCCAACAGATGTTCCGACGTAGTGCTGAAAGTTAGCTAACTACAGACGTAGAGCCCAACACACGTCCCGACGTAGAGCTGAAAGTAAGCTAAATCCTGATGTAGAGCCCAACAGACATGCCGACGTAGAGCCCAACAGACGTTCCGACGTAGAGCTGAAAGTAAGCTAAATCCTGATGTAGAGCCTACAGACATCCCGACGTAGAGCCTAACAGACTTCCGACGTAGTGCTGTAAGTGAGCTATCAACAAAATTAGAGCCCAACAGAAGACCCGACGTAGAGCCAAACAGATTTTCAGATGTAGAGCTGTAAGTTAGCTAACTACTTACGTAGAGCCGAACACATGTCCCGACGTAGAGATCAACAGATGTCCCGACATAAAGCCCAGCAGACGTCCCGAAGTAGAGCCGAAATCGAGCTCAAGACAGAAGTCCCGACGCAGAGCCCAAAAGACATCCCAAGTTAGAGTACAACAGACGTTCCGGCGTAGAGCTGAAACAAACTAAATCTAGATGTAGAGCGCAACAGACATCTCGATGTAGAGCCCAACAGACTTTCCGACGTAGAGTTGAAAGTGAGCTAACAACAAAATTGGAG
The DNA here is from genome assembly GCF_034619465.1 of Leptosomus discolor. Taxonomy (NCBI): domain Eukaryota; kingdom Metazoa; phylum Chordata; class Aves; order Leptosomiformes; family Leptosomidae; genus Leptosomus; species Leptosomus discolor. The sequence goes on from NC_141405.1 coordinate 10,059,471, forward strand.
CCCAACAGACGTCGCAACCTAGAGCACAACAGATGTCCCGTGTTAAAGCCCAACAGACGTCCCGAAGTAGAGCCGAAAGCGAGCTCAAGCCAGACGTCCCGACATAGAGCTCAACAGACGTCCGGACGTAGTGCCCAACAGATATTCAGACGGAGAGATGAAAGTTAGAAAACAACAAAATTAGAATCCAACAGACGTCCCGACGTAGAGCCCAACACAAGTCGCGAGGTAAATCCCAACAGATCTTCCGACGTAGTGCTGAAAATTAGCTAACTACAGACGTAGAGCCCAACACTCGTCCCAAGGAAGGAGCCCAAAGACGTTCCGATGTAGAGGTGTAAGTAAGCTAAATCCTGACGTAGAGACCAACAGACATCGCGACGTAGAGTCTAACAGACTTCCGACGTAGAGCTGAATATGAGCTATCAACAAAATTAGAGCCCAACAGAAGACCCGACGTAGAGCCAAACAGATTTTCAGATGTAGAGCTGAAAGTTAGCTAACTACTGACATAGAGCCCAACACACGTCCCGATGTAGAGATCAACAGATGTCCCCACATAGAGCCCAACATACGTCCCAACGTAGAGCCAAACACACGTCCCGACGTAGAGCCCAACAGACATCCCGACGTAGAGCTGAAAGTAAGCTAAATCCTGATGTTGAGCCCAACACACGTCCTGATGTAAAGCCAAACAGATGTCTCGACGGTGAGCCGAAAGAGAGCTCAAGACAGACGTCCCGACATAGAGATCAACAGACGTCGGACGTAGTGCCGAACAGGTGTTCAGACGGAGAGATGAAAGTTAGAAAACAACAAAATCTGAGCCAAAAAGAAGTCCCGACGTAGAGCCCAACAGAAGTCCCGAGGTAAATCCCAACAGATGTTCCGACGAAGTGCTGAAAGTTAGCTAACTACAGACGTAGAGCCCGACACACGTCCCGACGTAGAGCTGAAAGTAAGCTAAATCCTGATGTAGAGCCCAACACTCGTCCCGACGAAGAGCCCAACACACGTCCGGACGTAAAGCCAAACAGACGTCTCGACGGAGAGCCGAAATCGAGCTCAAGACAGACGTCCCGACGCAGAGCCCAAAAGACATCCCAACTTAAAGTCCAACAGACGTTCCGGCGTAGAGCTGAAACAAGCTAAATCTAGATGTAGAGCGCAACAGACATCCCGACGTAGAGCCCAACAGACATCCTGACGTAGAGCCCAACAGACTTCCGACGTAGAGCTGAAAGTGAGCTATCAACAAAATTAGAGCTCAACAGACGACCCGACCTAGAGCACAAAAGATGTCCCGAGTTAAAGCCCAAGAGACGTCCCGAAGTAGAGCCGAAAGCGAGCTCAAGCCAGACGTCCGACATAGAGCTCAACAGACGTCCGGACGTAGTGCCCAACAGATGTTCAGACGGAGAGATGAAAGTTAGAAAACAACAAAATTAGAGCTCAACAGACGTCCCGACGTAGAGCCCAAGAGAAGTCGCGAGGTAAATCCGAACATATGTTCCGACGTAGTGCTGAAATTTAGCTAACTACAGACGTAGAGCCCAGCACACGTCCCGACGTAGAGCTGAAAGTAAGCTAAATCCTGATGTAGAGCCCAATACACGTCCCGACGTAGAGCCCAACACACGTCCGGACTAAAGCCAAACAGATGTGTCGAAGGAGAGCCGAAAGCGAGTTCAAGACAGACGTCCCGACGCAGAGCCCAAAAGACATCCCAACTTAAAGTCCAACAGATATTCCGGCGTAGAGCTGAAACAAGCTAAATCTAGATGTAGAGCGCAACAGATATCTCGACGTAGAGCCCAACAAACGTCCCGATGTAGAGCCCAACAACGTCCCGAGGTAGAGCCAAACAGATGTTCAGATGTAGAGCTGAAAGTTAGCTAACTACTGACGTAGAGTCCAACACACGTCCCGACGCAGAGATCAACAGATGTCCCGACATAAAGCCCAACAGACGTCCCAACGTAGAGCCCAACACACGTCCCGACGTGGAGCCCAACAGAGGTCTCGACGGAGAGCCGAAATCGAGCTCAAGACAGACGTCCCGACGCAGAGCCCAAATGACATCCCAACTAAGAGTCCAACAGACGTTCCGGCGTAGAGCTGAAACAAGCTAAATCTAGATGTAGAGCGCAACAGACATCCCGACGTAGAGCCCAACAGACATCCTGACGTAGAGCCCAACAGACTTCCGACGTAGAGCTGAAAGTGAGCTATCAACAAAATTAGAGACCAACAGACGACCCGACCTAGAGCACAACAGATGTCCCGAGTTAAAGTCCAACAGACGCCCCGAAGTAGAGCCGAAAGCGAGATCAAACCAGACGTCCGACATAGAGCTCAACAGACGTCCAGACGTAGTGCCCAACAGATGTTCAGACAGAGAGATGAAAGTTAGAAAACAACAAAATTAGAGCTCAACAGACGTCCCGACGTAGAGCCCAAGAGAAGTCGCGAGGTAAATCCGAACATATGTTCCGACGTAGTGCTGAAATTTAGCTAACTACAGACGTAGAGCCCAGCACACGTCCCGACGTAGAGCTGAAAGTAAGCTAAATCCTGATGTAGAGCCCAATACACGTCCCGACGTAGAGCCCAACACACGTCCGGACTAAAGCCAAACAGATGTGTCGAAGGAGAGCCGAAAGCGAGTTCAAGACAGACGTCCCGACGCAGAGCCCAAAAGACATCCCAACTTAAAGTCCAACAGATATTCCGGCGTAGAGCTGAAACAAGCTAAATCTAGATGTAGAGCGCAACAGATATCTCGACGTAGAGCCCAACAAACGTCCCGATGTAGAGCCCAACAACGTCCCGAGGTAGAGCCAAACAGATGTTCAGATGTAGAGCTGAAAGTTAGCTAACTACTGACGTAGAGTCCAACACACGTCCCGACGCAGAGATCAACAGATGTCCCGACATAAAGCCCAACAGACGTCCCAACGTAGAGCCCAACACACGTCCCGACGTGGAGCCCAACAGAGGTCTCGACGGAGAGCCGAAATCGAGCTCAAGACAGACGTCCCCACGCAGAGCCCAAATGACATCCCAACTAAGAGTCCAACAGACGTTCCGGCGTAGAGCTGAAACAAGCTAAATCTAGATGTAGAGCGCAACAGACATCCCGACGTAGAGCCCAACAGACATCCTGACGTAGAGCCCAACAGACTTCCGACGTAGAGCTGAAAGTGAGCTATCAACAAAATTAGAGACCAACAGACGACCCGACCTAGAGCACAACAGATGTCCCGAGTTAAAGTCCAACAGACGCCCCGAAGTAGAGCCGAAAGCGAGATCAAACCAGACGTCCGACATAGAGCTCAACAGACGTCCAGACGTAGTGCCCAACAGATGTTCAGACAGAGAGATGAAAGTTAGAAAACAACAAAATTAGAGCTCAACAGACGTCCCGACGTAGAGCCCAACAGACGTCCCGAGGTAAATCCCAACAGATGTTCCGACGTTGTGCTGAAAGTTAGCTAACTACAGACGTAGAGCCCAACACACGTCCCGACGTAGAGCTGAAAGTAAGCTAAATCCTGATGTAGAGCCCAACACACGTCCCAACGTAGAGCCCAACAGACGTTCCCACGTAGAGGTGAAAGTAAGCTAAATCCTGATTTAGAGCCCAACAGACATCCCGAAGTAGAGCCTAACAGACTTCCGACGCAGAGCTCAAAGTGAGCTATCAACAAAATTAGAGCCCAACAGACGACCCGACCTAGAGCACAACAGATGTCCCGAGTTAAAGCCCAAGAGACGTCCCGAAGTAGAGCCGAAAGCGAGCTCAAGCCAGTCGTCCAACATAGAGCTCAACAGACGTCCGGACGTAGTGCCCAACAGGTGTTCAGAAGGAGAGATGAAAGTTAGAAAACAACAAAATCTGTTCCCAACAGAAGTCCCGATGTAGAGCCCAACAGACGTCCCGAGGTAAATCCCAACAGATGTTCCCACGTAGAGCCGAACAGTTGTCCCGACGTAGAGCCCAACAGACATCCCGACGTAGAGATGAAAGTAAGCTAAATCCTGATGTAGAGCCCAATACACGCCCCGACGTAGAGCCCAACACACGTCCGGACTAAAGCCAAACAGAGGTGTCGACGGAGAGCCGAAAGCGAGTTCAAGAGAGACGTCCCGACGCAGAGCCCAAAAGACATCCCAAATTAGAGTCCAACAGTGGTTCCGTCGTAGAGGTGAAACAAGCTAAATCTAGATGTAGAGCGCAACAGATATCTCGACGTAGAGCCCAACAGACGTCCCGACGTAGAACCCAACCTACGTTCCGACGTAGAAGTGAATATGAGCTAACAACAGGTTTAGAGCCCAACAGACGTCCCGACGTAGAGCCAAACAGATGTTCAGATGTAGAGCTGCAAGTTAGCTAACTACTGACGTAGAGTCCAACACACGTCCCGACGCAGAGATCAACAGATATCCCGACATAAAGCCCAAGAGACGTCCCAACGTAGAGCCCAACAGACGTTCCGACGTATAGGTGAAAGTAAGCTAAATCCTGATGTAGAGCCCAATAGACATCCCGACGTAGAGCCCAACAGACTTTCCGACGTAGAGCACAACACACGTCCCGACGTATTGCCCAACAGACATCCCGACGCAGAGCTGAAAGTAAGCTAAATCCTGATGTTGAGCCCAACACACGTCCCGATGTAAAGCCAAACAGATGTCTCGACGGTGAGCCGAAGGAGAGCTCAAGCCAGACGTCCCGACATAGAGCTCAACAGACGTCCGGACGTAGTGCCCAACAGGTGTTCAGACGAGAGATGAAAGTTAGAAAACAACAAAATCTGAGCCCAACAGAAGTCCCAAGGTAAATCCCAACAGATGTTCCGACGTCGTGCTGAAAGTTAGCTAACTACAGACGTAGAGCCCAACACACGTCCCGACGTAGAGCTGAAAGTAAGCTAAATCCTGATGTAGAGCCCAATACACGTCCCGACGTAGAGCACAACACACGTCCGGACGTAAAGCCAAACAGAGGTGTCGACGGAGAGCCGAAAGCGAGTTCAAGAGAGATGTCCAGACGCAGAGCCCAAAAGCCATCCCAACTTAAAGTCCAACAGACATTCCGGCGTAGAGCTGAAACAAGCTAAATCTAGATGTAGAGCACAACAGATATCTCGACGTAGAGCCCAACAGACGTCCCGATGTAGAGCCCAACAGACGTCCCGACTTAGAGCCCAACTTACGTTCCGACGTAGAGGTGAACATGAGCTAACAACAGATTTAGAGCCCAACAGACGTCCCGACGTAGAGCCAAACAGATGTTCAGATGTAGACCTGAAAGTTAGCTAACTACTGACGTAGAGCCGAACACACGTCCCGACGTAGAGCCCAACAGACATCCCGACGTAGAGCTGAAAGTAAGCTAAATCGTGATGTAGAGCCCAATTCACGTCCCGACGTAGAGCCCAACACACGTCCGGACTAAAGCCAAACAGAGGTGTCGACGGAGAGCCGAAACAGAGTTCAAGGCAGACGTCCTGACGCAGAGCCCAAAAGACATCTCAAATTAGAGTCCAACAGACGTTCCGTCGTAGAGGTGAAACAAGCTAAATCTAGATGTAGAGCGCAACAGATATCTCGACGTAGAACCCAACAGATATCCCGACGTAGAACCAAACAGATGTTCAGATGTAGACCTGAAAGTTAGCTAACTACTGATGTAGAGTCCAACACACGTCCCGAAGTAGAGCCCAACAGACATCCCGACGCAGAAATGAAAGTAAGCTAAATCCTGATGTTGAGCCCAACACACGTCCCGATGTAAAGCCAAACAGATGTCTCAACGGTGAGCCGAAAGAGAGCTCAAGACAGACATCCTGACATAGAGCTCAACAGACGTCCGGACGTAGTGCTCAACAGGTGTTCAGAAGGAGAGATGAAAGTTAGAAAACAACAAAATCTGAGCCCAACAGAAGTCCCGACGTAGAGCCCAACAGACGTCCCGAGGTAAATCCCAACAGATGTTCCGACGTTGTGCTGAAAGTTAGCTAACTACAGACGTAGAGCCCAACACACGTCCCGACGTAGAGCTGAAAGTAAGCTAAATCCTGATGTAGAGCCCAAAACACGTCCCAACGTAGAGCCCAACACACGTCCCGACGTAGAGCCCAACAGAGGTCTCGACGGAGAGCTGAAATCGAGCTCAAGACAGACATCCCGACGTAGAGCCCAACAGACATCCTGACGTAGAGCCCAACAGACTTCCGACGTAGAGCTGAAAGTGAGCTATCAACAAAATTAGAGCCCAACAGACGACCCGACCTAGAGCACAACAGATGTCCCGAGTTAAAGCCCAACAGACATCCCGAAGTAGAGCCGAAAGCGAGCTCAAGCCAGACGTCCGACATAGAGCTCAACAGACGTCCAGACGTAGTGCCCAACAGATGTTCAGACGGAGAGATGAAAGTTAGAAAACAACAAAATTAGAGCTCAACAGACGTCCCGACGTAGAGCCCAACAGACAAGTCGCGAGGTAAATCCCAACAGATATTCCGACGTAGTACTGAAAGTTAGCTAACTACAGACGTAGAGCCCAACACACATCCGGACTAAAGCCAAACAGAGGTGTCGACGGAGAGCCGAAAGCGAGTTCAAGACAGACGTCCCGACTCAGAGCCCAAAAGCCATCCCAACTTCAAGTCCAACAGACGTTCCGGCGTAGAGCTGAAACAAGCTAAATCTAGGAGTAGAGCACAACAGATATCTCGACGTAGAGCCCAACTGACGTCCCGATGTAGAGCCCAACAGACGTCCCGACGTAGAGCCAAACAGATGTTCAGATGTAGACCTGAAAGTTAGCTAACTGCTGACGTAGAGTCCAACACACATCCCGACGCAGAGATCAACAGATGTCCGACATAAAGCCCAACAGACTTTCCGACGTAGAGCCCAACAGACTTTCTGACGTAGAGCTGAAAGGGAGCTAAATCCTGACATAGAGCCCAACACACGTCCCAAGTTAGAGCCCAACAGACGTTCCGACGTAGAGGTGTAAGGAAGCTAAATCCTGGTGTAGAGCCCAACAGACATCCCGACGTAGAGCCTAACAGACTTCCGACGTAGAGCTGAATGTGAGCTATCAACAAAATTAGAGCCCAACAGAAGACCCGACGTAGAGCCGAACACACGTCCCGACGTAGAGCCCAATAGAGGACTCGATGGAGAGCCGAAATCGAGCTCAAGACAGACGTCCCGACGCAGAGCCCAAAAGACATCCCAAATTAGAGTCCAATAGACGTTCCGGCGTAGAGCTGAAACAAGCTAAATCTAGATGTAGAGCGCAACAGACGTCCCGATGTAGAGCCCAACAGACATCCCGACGTAGAGCCCAACAGACTTTCCGACGTAGAGCCCAACAGACTTTCTGACGTAGAGCTGAAAGTGAGCTAACAACATAATTGGAGCCCAACAGACGTCCCGACCTAGAGCACAACTGATGTCCCGAGTTAAAGCCCAACAGACGTCCCGAAGTAGAGCCGAAATCGAGCTCAAGGCAGTTGTTTCGACATAGAGCTCAACAGACGTCCGGACGTACTGCCCAACAGATGTTCAGACGGAGAGATGACAGTTAGAAAACAACAAAATTAGAGCCCAATGGACGTCCCGACGTAGAACCCAACCTACGTTCCGACGTAGAGGTGAATATGAGCTAACAACAGATTTAGAGCCCAACAGACGTCCCGACGTAGAGCCAAACAGATGTTCAGATGTAGACCTGAAAGTTAGCTAACTACTGACGTAGAGTCCAACACACGTCCCGACGCAGAGATCAACAGATGTCCCGAGTTAAAGCCCAACAGACGTCCCGAAGTAGAGCCGAAAGCGAGATCAAACCAGACGTCCCGACAGAGAGCTCAACAGACGTCCGGACGTAGTGCCCAACAGATGTTCAGACAGAGAGATGAAAGTTAGAAAACAACAAAATTAGAGCCCAACAGACGTCCCGAAGTAGAGCCCAACAGACGTCCCGAGGTAAATCCCAACACATGTCCCGACGTAGAGCTGAAAGTAAGGTAAATCCTGATGTAGAGCCCAATACAAATCCCGACGTAGAGCCCAACACGCATCCGGACATAAAGCCAAACACAGGTGTCGACGGAGAGCCGATATCGAGCTCAAGACAGACGTCACGACGCAGAGCCCAAAAGACATCCCAAGTTAGAGTCCAACAGACGTTCCGGCGTAGAGCTGAAACAAGCTAAATCTAGATGTAGAGTGCAACAGGCATCTCGTCGTAGAGCCCAACAGACGTCCCGATGTAGAGCCTAACAGACTTTCCGACGTAGAGCTGAAAGTGAGCTAACAACAAAATTGGAGCCCAACAGACGTCCCGACCTAGAGCACAACAGATGTCCCGAGTTAAAGCCCAACAGACGTCCCGAAGTAGAGCCGAAAACGAGCTCAAGCCAGACGTCCCGACATAGAGCTCTACAGACGTCCGGACGTAGTGCCCAACAGATGTTCAGACGGAGAGATGAAAGTTAGAAAACAACAAAATCAGAGCCCAACAGACGTCCCGACGTAGAGCCCAACAGAAGTCGCGAGGTAAATCCCAACAGATGTTCCGACATAGTGCTGAAAGTTAGCTAACTACAAAGTAGAGCCCAACACACGTTCCGATGTAGAGCTGAAAGTAAGCTAAATCCTGATGTAGTGCCCAACAGACATGCCGACGTAGAGCCCAACACACGTCCGGACTAAAGCCAAACAGAGGTGTCGACGGAGAGCCGAAAGCGAGTTCAAGACAGACGTCCCGACGCAGAGCCCAAAAGACATCCCAAATTAGAGTCCAACAGACGTTCCGGCGTAGAGCTGAAACAAGCTAAATCTAGATGTAGAGCGCAACAGATATCTCGACGTAGAGCCCAACAGACGTTTCGATGTAGAGCCCAACAGGCGTCCCGACGTAGAGCCCAACCTACGTTCCGACGTAGAGGTGAATAAGAGCTAACAACAGATTTAGAGCCCAACAGACGTCCCGACGTAGAGCCAAACAGATGTTCAGATGTAGAGCTGCAAGTTAGGTAACTACTGACGTAGAGTCCAACACACGTCCTGACTCAGAGATCAACAGATGTCCCGACATAAAGCCCAACAGACGTCCCAAAGTACAGCCCAACAGACGCTCCGACGTAGAGGTGAAAGTAAGCCAAATCCTGATGCAGAGCCCAACAGACATCCCGACGTAGAGATCAACAGAATTTCCGACGTAGATTTGAAAGTGAGCTAACAACAAAATTGGAGTCCAACAGACGTCCCGAACTGGAGCACAACAGATGTCCCGTGTTAAAGCCCAACAGACAGCCCGAAGTAGAGCCGAAAGCGAGCTCAAGCCAGACGTCCCGACATAGAGCCCAACAGACGTCCGGACGTAGTGCCCAACAGATGTTCAGACGGAGAGATGAAAGTTAGAAAACAACAAAATCTGAGCCAAACAGAAGTCCCGACGTAGAACCGAAAGTATTCGAAATCCTGATGTAGAGCCCAACAGACATGCCGACGTAGAGCCCAAAACACGTCCCGACGTAGAGCCGAACACACGTCCCGACATAGAGCCCAACAGACATCTCGAAGTAGAGCTGAAAGTAAGCTAAATCCTGATGTAGAGCCCAACACACGTCCCGATGTAAAGCCAAACAGATGTCTCGACGGTGAGCCGAAAGCGAGCTCAAGACAGACGTCCGACGCAGAGCACAAAATACATCCCAACTTAAAGTCCAACAGACGTTCCGACGTAGAGCTGAAACAAGCTAATTCCAGATGTAGAGCCCAACAGATGTCCCGATGTAGAGCCCAAGAGACGTCCCGACGTAGAGCCCAACCTACGTTCCGACGTAGAGGTGAATGTGAGCTAACAACAGATTAAGAGCCCAACAGACGTCCCGACGTAGAGCCCAACACACGTCCGGAAGTAAAGCCCAACCGAGGTCTCGACGGAAAGCCGAAAGCGAACTCAAGACAGACGTCCTGACGCAGAGCCCAAAAGACATCCCAATTTAGAGTCCAGCAGACGTTCCAACGTAGAGCTGAAAGTAAGCTAAATCCTGATGTAGAGCCCAACAGACGTCCCGATGTAGAGCCCAACAGACCTCCCGACGCAGAGCCCAACGTACGTTCCGACGCAGTGGTGAATGTGAGCTAAGAACAGATTTAGAGCCCAACAGATGTCCCCACATAGAGCCAAGCAGATGTTCAGATGTAGAGCTGAAAGTTAGCGACCTACTGACGTAGAGCCCAACATACGTCCCGACGTAGAGCTGAAAGTAAGCTAAATCCTGATGTAGAGCCCAACACACGTCCCAACGTAGAGCCCAACAGACGTTCCCACGTAGAGGTGAAAGTAAGCTAAATCCTGATGTAGAGCCCAACAGACATCCCGACGTAGAGCCCAACAGACTTTCCGACGTAGAGCTGAAAGTGAGCTAACAACAAAATTGGAGCCCAACAGACGTATCGACCTAGAGCACAACAGATGTCCTGAGTTAAAGCCCAACAGACGTCCCGAAGTAGAGCCGAAAGCGAGCTCAAGCCAGACGTCCCGACATAGAGCTCAACAGACGTCCGGACGTAGAGCCCAACAGATGTTCAGATGTAGAGATGAAAGTTAGAAAACAACAAAATTAGAGCCCAACAGAAGTCCCGACGTAGAGCCCAACACACGTCCCGACGTACAGATCAACATATGTCCAGACATATATCCCAACAGCCGTCTCAACATAGAGCCCAACACACGTCCCGACGTAGAGCTGAAAGTAAGCTAAATCCTGATGTAGAGCCCAACACACGTCCGGACGTAGAGCCCAACACACGTCCCTACGTAAAGCCAAACAGAGGTCTCGACGGAGAGCCGAAAGCGAGCTCAAGACAGATGTCCTGAAGCAGAGCCCAAAAGACATCGCAATTTAGAGTCCAGCAGACGTTCCGACGTAGAGCTGAAAGTGAGCTATCAACAAAATTGGAGCCCAACAGACGTCGCGACGGAGAGCCCAACCTACGTTCCGACATAGAGATGAATGTGAGCTAACAACAGATTTAGAGCCCAACAGACGTCCCGACGTAGAGCCAAGCAGATATTCAGATGTAGATCTTAAAGTTAGCTAACTACTGACGTAGAGCCCAACACACGTCCGGACGTAAAGCCAAACATAGGTCTCGACGGAGAGCCGAAAGCGATCTTAGGACAGACGACCCGACGCAGTGCCCAAAAGACATCCCAAATTAAAGTCCAATAGATGTTCCGACGTAGAGATGAAACAAGCTATATCTAGATGTAGAGCGCAACGGATATCTCCACGTAGAGCCCAACAGACCTCCCGAAGTAGAGCCCAACCTACGTTACGACGTAGAGATGAATGTGAGCTAACAACAGATTTAGAGCCCAACAGACGTCCCAACGTAGAGTTCAACAGACGTTCCGACCTAGAGCCCAACACAAGTCCCGAGGTAAATCCCAACAGATGTTCGGACGTAGTGCTGAAAGTTAGCTAACTACAGATGTAGAGCCGAACACACGTCCCGACGTAAAACCAAAGAGAAGTCTCGAAGGAGAGCCGAAAGCGAGCTCAAGACAGACGATCCGACGCAGAGCCCAAAAGACATCCCAAATTAAAGTCCAACAGACGTTCCGGCGTAGAGCTGAAACAAGCTAAATCTAGATGTAGAGCGCAACAGATATCTCGACGTAGAACCCAACAGACGTCCCGACGTAGAGCCCAACCTAAGTTCCGACGTAGAGGTGAATGTGAGCTAACAACAGATTTAGAGCCCAACAGACGTCCCAACGTAGAGCCAAACAGATGTTCAGATGTAGAGCTGGAAGATAGCTAACTACAGACGTAGAGTCCAACACATTTCCCGACGTAGAGATCAACAGACATCCCGACGTAGAGCTGAAAGTAAGCTAAATCCTGATGTAGAGCCCAACACACGTCCCGACGTAGAGCCCAACACACATCCTGATGTTGAGCCGAACACACGTCCCGACATAGAGCCCAACACACGTCGCGACGTAAAGTCAAACAGACGTCTCGACTGTGAGCCGAATGCGATCTCAAGACAGGCGTCCCGACGCAGAGCCCAAAAGACATCCCAACTTAGAGTCCAACAGACGTTCCGGCGTAGAGCTGAAACAAGCAAAATCTAGATGTAGAGCGCAACAGATATCTCGACGTAGAGCCCAACAGACGTTTCGATGTAGAGCCCAACAGGCGTCCCGACGTAGAGCCCAACCTACGTTCCGACGTAGAGGTGAATAAGAGCTAACAACAGATTTAGAGCCCAACAGACGTCCCGACGTAGAGCCAAACAGATGTTCAGATGTAGAGCTGCAAGTTAGGTAACTACTGACGTAGAGTCCAACACACGTCCTGACTCAGAGATCAACAGATGTCCCGACATAAAGCCCAACAGACGTCCCAAAGTACAGCCCAACAGACGCTCCGACGTAGAGGTGAAAGTAAGCCAAATCCTGATGCAGAGCCCAACAGACATCCCGACGTAGAGATCAACAGAATTTCCGACGTAGATTTGAAAGTGAGCTAACAACAAAATTGGAGTCCAACAGACGTCCCGAACTGGAGCACAACAGATGTCCCGTGTTAAAGCCCAACAGACAGCCCGAAGTAGAGCCGAAAGCGAGCTCAAGCCAGACGTCCCGACATAGAGCCCAACAGACGTCCGGACGTAGTGCCCAACAGATGTTCAGACGGAGAGATGAAAGTTAGAAAACAACAAAATCTGAGCCAAACAGAAGTCCCGACGTAGAACCGAAAGTATTCGAAATCCTGATGTAGAGCCCAACAGACATGCCGACGTAGAGCCCAAAACACGTCCCGACGTAGAGCCGAACACACGTCCCGACATAGAGCCCAACAGACATCTCGAAGTAGAGCTGAAAGTAAGCTAAATCCTGATGTAGAGCCCAACACACGTCCCGATGTAAAGCCAAACAGATGTCTCGACGGTGAGCCGAAAGCGAGCTCAAGACAGACGTCCGACGCAGAGCACAAAATACATCCCAACTTAAAGTCCAACAGACGTTCCGACGTAGAGCTGAAACAAGCTAATTCCAGATGTAGAGCCCAACAGATGTCCCGATGTAGAGCCCAAGAGACGTCCCGACGTAGAGCCCAACCTACGTTCCGACGTAGAGGTGAATGTGAGCTAACAACAGATTAAGAGCCCAACAGACGTCCCGACGTAGAGCCCAACACACGTCCGGAAGTAAAGCCCAACCGAGGTCTCGACGGAAAGCCGAAAGCGAACTCAAGACAGACGTCCTGACGCAGAGCCCAAAAGACATCCCAATTTAGAGTCCAGCAGACGTTCCAACGTAGAGCTGAAAGTAAGCTAAATCCTGATGTAGAGCCCAACAGACGTCCCGATGTAGAGCCCAACAGACCTCCCGACGCAGAGCCCAACGTACGTTCCGACGCAGTGGTGAATGTGAGCTAAGAACAGATTTAGAGCCCAACAGATGTCCCCACATAGAGCCAAGCAGATGTTCAGATGTAGAGCTGAAAGTTAGCGACCTACTGACGTAGAGCCCAACATACGTCCCGACGTAGAGCTGAAAGTAAGCTAAATCCTGATGTAGAGCCCAACACACGTCCCAACGTAGAGCCCAACAGACGTTCCCACGTAGAGGTGAAAGTAAGCTAAATCCTGATGTAGAGCCCAACAGACATCCCGACGTAGAGCCCAACAGACTTTCCGACGTAGAGCTGAAAGTGAGCTAACAACAAAATTGGAGCCCAACAGACGTATCGACCTAGAGCACAACAGATGTCCTGAGTTAAAGCCCAACAGACGTCCCGAAGTAGAGCCGAAAGCGAGCTCAAGCCAGACGTCCCGACATAGAGCTCAACAGACGTCCGGACGTAGAGCCCAACAGATGTTCAGATGTAGAGATGAAAGTTAGAAAACAACAAAATTAGAGCCCAACAGAAGTCCCGACGTAGAGCCCAACACACGTCCCGACGTACAGATCAACATATGTCCAGACATATATCCCAACAGCCGTCTCAACATAGAGCCCAACACACGTCCCGACGTAGAGCTGAAAGTAAGCTAAATCCTGATGTAGAGCCCAACACACGTCCGGACGTAGAGCCCAACACACGTCCCTACGTAAAGCCAAACAGAGGTCTCGACGGAGAGCCGAAAGCGAGCTCAAGACAGATGTCCTGAAGCAGAGCCCAAAAGACATCGCAATTTAGAGTCCAGCAGACGTTCCGACGTAGAGCTGAAAGTGAGCTATCAACAAAATTGGAGCCCAACAGACGTCGCGACGGAGAGCCCAACCTACGTTCCGACATAGAGATGAATGTGAGCTAACAACAGATTTAGAGCCCAACAGACGTCCCGACGTAGAGCCAAGCAGATATTCAGATGTAGATCTTAAAGTTAGCTAACTACTGACGTAGAGCCCAACACACGTCCGGACGTAAAGCCAAACATAGGTCTCGACGGAGAGCCGAAAGCGATCTTAGGACAGACGACCCGACGCAGTGCCCAAAAGACATCCCAAATTAAAGTCCAATAGATGTTCCGACGTAGAGATGAAACAAGCTATATCTAGATGTAGAGCGCAACGGATATCTCCACGTAGAGCCCAACAGACCTCCCGAAGTAGAGCCCAACCTACGTTACGACGTAGAGATGAATGTGAGCTAACAACAGATTTAGAGCCCAACAGACGTCCCAACGTAGAGTTCAACAGACGTTCCGACCTAGAGCCCAACACAAGTCCCGAGGTAAATCCCAACAGATGTTCGGACGTAGTGCTGAAAGTTAGCTAACTACAGATGTAGAGCCGAACACACGTCCCGACGTAAAACCAAAGAGAAGTCTCGAAGGAGAGCCGAAAGCGAGCTCAAGACAGACGATCCGACGCAGAGCCCAAAAGACATCCCAAATTAAAGTCCAACAGACGTTCCGGCGTAGAGCTGAAACAAGCTAAATCTAGATGTAGAGCGCAACAGATATCTCGACGTAGAACCCAACAGACGTCCCGACGTAGAGCCCAACCTAAGTTCCGACGTAGAGGTGAATGTGAGCTAACAACAGATTTAGAGCCCAACAGACGTCCCAACGTAGAGCCAAACAGATGTTCAGATGTAGAGCTGGAAGATAGCTAACTACAGACGTAGAGTCCAACACATTTCCCGACGTAGAGATCAACAGACATCCCGACGTAGAGCTGAAAGTAAGCTAAATCCTGATGTAGAGCCCAACACACGTCCCGACGTAGAGCCCAACACACATCCTGATGTTGAGCCGAACACACGTCCCGACATAGAGCCCAACACACGTCGCGACGTAAAGTCAAACAGACGTCTCGACTGTGAGCCGAATGCGATCTCAAGACAGGCGTCCCGACGCAGAGCCCAAAAGACATCCCAACTTAGAGTCCAACAGACGTTCCGGCGTAGAGCTGAAACAAGCAAAATCTAGATGTAGAGCGCAACAGATATCTCGACGTAGAGCCCAACAGATGTGTCCCGATGTAGAGCCCAACAGACGTCCCGACGTAGAGCCCAACCTACATTCCGACGTAGAGGTGAATGTGAGCTAACAACAGATTTAGAGCCCAACAGACGTCCCGACGTAGAGCCAAACAAATGTTCAGATGTATAGCTTAAAGTTAGCTAACTACTGACGTAGTCCCAACACACGTCCCGACGCAGAGATCAACAGATGTCCCGACATATATCCCAACAGACGTCCCAACGTAGAGCCCAACAGAAGTTCCGACGTAGAGGTGAAAGTAAGCTAAATCCGGATGCAGAGCCCAACACACATCCCGACGTAGAGCCCAACAGATGTTCCGACGTAGAGCTGAAAGTGAGCTATCAACAAAATTAGAGCCCAACAGACGTCCCGACCTAGAGCACAACAGATGTCCCGAGTTAAAGCCAACAGACGTCCCGAAGTAGAGCCGAAAGCGATCTCAAACCAGACGTCCCGACAGAGAGCTCAACAGACGTCCGGACGTAGTGCCCAATAGATGTTCAGACGGAGAAATGAAAGTTAGAAAACAACAAAATTAGAGCCCAACACACGTCCAGACATAGAGCCCAACAGACGTCCCGAGGTAAATCCCAACAGATCTTCCGACGTAGTGCTGAAAGTTAGCTAACTACAGACGTAGAGCCCAACAGACGTTCTGATGTAGAGCTGAAAGTAAGCTAAATCCTGATGTAGAGCCCAACAGACATGCCGACGTAGAGCCCAACACACATCCCGACGTAGAGCCGAACAGACATCCCGACGTAGAGCTGAAAGTAAGCTAAATCCTGATGTAGAGCCCAACACACGTCCGGACGTAAAGCCAAACAGACGTCTTGACGGAGAGCCGAAAGAGAGCTCAAGACAGACGTCCCGACGCAGAGCCCAAAAGACATCCCAACTTAGAGTCCAACAGACGTTCCGACGTAGAGCTGAAACAAGATAAATCTAGATGTAGAGCGCAACAGATATCTCGACGTATAGCCCAACAGACGTCCCGATGTAGAGCCCAACAGATGTCCCGATGTAGAGCCCAATATACGTTCCGACATAGAGATGAATGTGAGCTAACAACAGATTTACAGCCCAACAGACGTCCCGACGTAGAGCCATCAGATGTTCAAATGAAGAGCTGAAAGTTAGCTAACTAGTGACGTAGAGCCCAACACACGACCCGACGTTGAGATCAACAGACGTCCCGATGTAGAGCCCAACATACGTCCCGACGTAGAGGTGCAAGTAAGCCAAGTCCTGATGTAGAGCCCAATATACAACCCGACGTAGAGCCCAACAGACTTTCCGACGTAGAGCTGAAAGTGAGCTAACAACAAAATTGGAGCCCAACAGACGTCCCGACGTAGAGCCCAACCTACGTTCCGACGTAGAGGTGAATGTGAGCTAACAACAGATTTAGAGCCCAACAGACGTCCCGACATAGAGCCAAACAGATGTTCAGATGTGGAGCTGAAAGTTAGCTAACTACTGACGTAGAGCCCAACACACGTCCCGACGTAGAGGCCAACAGAGATCCCGACGTAGAGCCCAACAAACGTCCCAACGTAGAGCCCAAGAGACGTTCCGACGTACAGCTGAAAAGTAAGCTAAATCGTGATGTAGAGCCCAACAGACGTTCCGACGTAGAGATGAAAGTAAGCTAAATCCTGATGTAGAGCCCAACAGACATGCAGACGTAGAGCCCAACAGACGTCCCAATGTAGATCCCAACAGGCGTCCCAATGTAGATCCCAACAGGCGACCCGAAGTAGAGCCCAACAAACATCCCGACGTAGAGCCCAACACATGTTCCGACGTAGAGCTGAAAGTAAACTAAATCCTAATGTAGAGCCCAACAGAAATGCCTACTTAGAGCCCAACAGATGTCCCGATGTAGAGCCCAACAGACGTCCCGATGTAGAGCCCAACAGATGTTCCGATGTAGAGCTGAAATTTAGCTAATTACTGACGTAGAGCCCAACACACGTCCGACGTAAAGATCAACAGATGTCCTGACATAAAGCCCAACAGACCACTCGACGTAGAGCCAAAAGCGAGCTCAAGCCAGAAATCCCGATGTAGAGCTCAACAGACATCGCAACGTAGAGTCCCAACAGACGTCCCAACGTAGAGCCCAATAGATGTTCCGACGTAGAGCTGAAAGTAAGCTAAATCCTGATGTAGAGCCCATCAGACATCCCGACGTAGAGCCAAACACACGTCCCGACGTAGAGCCCAACACACGTCCCAGCGTAGAGCCGAACACACGTCCCGACGTAGAGGCCAACAGACGTTCCGACGTAGAGCCAAATGCGAGCTCAAGCTAGAAATCCCAACGTAGATCTCAACAGACGTCCCAACGTAGAGCCCAAAAGATGTTCGGACGTAGAGACCAACAGAAGTTCTAACGTAGAGGTGAATGTGAGCTAACAACAGAATTAGAGCCCAACAGACGTCCCGACGTACAGCCCAACACACGTCCTAACGTAGAGCCGAACACACGTCCAGACGTAGAGCCCAACAGACGTCCCGAGGTAAATCCCAACAGATGTTCCGACGTAGTGCTGCAAGTTAGCTAACTACAGACGTAGAGCCCAACCCACGTCCCGACGTAGAGCTGAAAGTAATCGAAATCCTGATGTAGAGCCCAACAGACATTCCGACGTAGAGCTGAAAGTAAGCTAAATCCTGATGTAGAGTCCAACAGACATGCCGACGTAGAGCCCAACAGAGGTCCCGATGTAGAGCTCAACAGACGTCCCGACGTAGAGCCCAACAGATGTTCCGACGTAGAGCTGAAAGTAAGCTAAATCCTGATGTAGAGCCCAACACAAGTCCCTACGTAGAGCCGAGCACACGTCCCGACGTAGAGCCCAACAGACGTCCCGACGTACAGCCCAACAGACATTCTGACGTAGAGCTGAAAGTAAGCTAAATCCTGATGTAGAGCCCAAAACACGTCCCGACGTAGAGCCCAACACACGTCCCGATATAGAGCCGAACAGACATCCCGACTTAGAGCCCAACAGACGTTCCGAAGTAGAGCCCAACAGACGTTCCGATGTAGAGATGAACATTAGCTAACTACTGACGCAGAGCCCAACACACGTCCCGACGTAGAAATGAACAGATGTCCTGACATAAACCCCAACAGACGTCCCGATATAGAGCCAAAAGCGAACTCAAGCCAGACATCCCGACGTAGAGCTCAACAGACGTCCCTACGTAGAGCTCAACAGATGTCCCAATGTAAAGCACAACAGATGTTGAAGTAGAGCCAAAAGCGAGCTCAAGCCAGACATTTCGACGTAGAACCCAAAACATGTCCCGATCTAGAGCACAACAGATGTCCCGACATAAAGCCCAACAGACGTCCCCACCTAGAGCACAACAGATGTCCCGAGTTAAAGCTCAACAGACGTCCCGAAGTAGAGCCGAAAGCGAGTTCAACGCAGACGTCCCGACATAGAGCTCAACAGACGTCTGGACGTAGTTTCCAAGAGATGTTCAGACGTAGAGATGAAAGTTAGAAAACAACAAAATTAGAGCCAAACACACGTCCCGACTAAGAGCCCATCACAGGTCCCGAGGTAAATCCCAAAAGATGTTCCGACGTAGTGCTGAAAGTTAGCTAACTACAGCCGTAGTGCCCAACACACGTCCCGACATAGAGATTAACAGATTTCCCGACATAAAGCCCAACAGACTTCCCAACGTAGAGCCCAACAGACGTTCCGACGTAGAGCTGAATGTGAGCTAACAACAAAATTAGAGCCCAACAGACATCCCGACCTAGAGCACAACAGATGTCCCGAGTTAAAGCCCAACAGACTTCCCGAAGTAGCACCGAAAGCGAGCTCAAGCCAGACGTCCCAACATAGAGCTCAACAGATGTCCCGATGTATAGCCCAACAGACGTCCCGACGTAGAGCCCAACAGATGTTCCGATGTAGAGCTGAAAGTTAGCTAACTACTGACGTAGAGCCCAACACACGTCCCGACGTAGAGATCAACAGATGTCCGGACATAAAGCCCAACAGACGTCCCGACGTGGAGCCAAAAGCGAGCTCAAGCCAGACATCCCGACATGGAGCTCAACATAGGTTCCAACGTAGAGCCCAACAGACATCCCAACGTAGAGCCCAACAGACGTTCCGACCTAGAGCTGAAATTACGCTAAATCCTGATGTAGAGCCCAACAGACATCCCGACGTAGAGCCCAACATACGTCCCGACGTAGAGCCCAACACACGTCCCGACGTAGAGCCCAACAGATGTCCCGACGTAGAGCTGAAATTAAGCGAAGTCCTGATATAGAGCCCAATAGACATGCCGACGTAGAGCCCAACAGAGGTCCCGATGTAGAGCCCATGAGACTTCCCGACGTAGAGCCCAACAGATGTTCCGATGTACAGCTGAAAGTTAGCTAACTATAGACATAGAGCCCAACACACGTCCCGATGTAGAGCCCAACGGACGTCCCGACGTAGAGCTGAAAGTAAGCTAAATCCTGATGTAGAGCCCAACAGACATCCCGACGTAGAGCCCAACACACATCCTGATGTAGAGCCGAACACACGTCCCGACATAGAGCCCAAAAGACGTCCCGAAGTAGAGCCCAACAGATGTTCCGATGTAGAGCTGAAAGTTAGCTAACTACAGACGTAGGGCCCAACACACGTCCCGACGTAGAGCCCAACAAACTTGCCGATGTAGTGTCCAACAAACGTCCCGACGTAGAGCTGAAAGTACGATAAATCCTGATGTAGAGCCCAACAGACATGCCGACGTAGAGCCGAACACACGTCCAAACGTAGAGATCAACAGATGTCCCGGGATAAAGCCCAACAGACGTCGCCACGTAGAGCCCAACAGATGTTCCCACGTAGAGCTGAATGTGAGCTAACAACAGAATTAGAGCCCAACAAACCTCCCGACCTAGAGCACAACAGATGTCCCAAGTGAAAGCCCAACAGATGTCCCGAAGTATAGCCGAAAGCGAGCTCAAGCCAGACGTCCCGACATAGAGCTCAACAGACGTCCGGATGTAGTGCCCAACAGATGTTCAGATGTAGATATGAAAGTTAGCTAGCAACAAAATTAGAGCCCAACAGACGTCCCGATGTAGAGCCCAACACAAATCCCGAGGAAAGTCCCATCAGACGTTCAAACGTAGAGCTTAAAGTTAGCTAACTATAGACGTAGAGCCCAACACATGTCCCGAAGTGGAGATCAACAGATGTCCCGTTATAAAGCCCAACAGACGTCCCGACGTAGAGACAAAAGTGAGCTCAAGCCAGAAATCCCGACGTAGAGCTGAACAGACGTCCGAACGTAGAGCCGAACACACGTCCCAATGTAGAGCCCAACAGACGTCCCTATGTAGAGCTGAAAGTAAGCTAAATCCTGATATAGAGCCCAACAGACATCCCGACGTAGAGCCCAACACACGTCCCGACGTAAAGCCAAACAGACGTCTCGACAGAAAGCCGAAAGTGAGCTCAAGACAGACGTCCCGATGCAGAGCCTAAAAGACATCCCAACGTAGAGCCCAACACACGTCCTGACGTAAAGCCAAACAGACGTCTCGACAGAAAGCCGAAAGTGAGCTCAAGACAGACGTCCCGATGCAGAGCCTAAAAGACATCCCAACGTAGAGTCCAACAGACGTTCCGACGTAGAGCTGAAACAAGCTAGATCTAGATGTGGAGCGCAACAGACATCTCGACGTATAGCCCAACAGACATCCCGACGTAGAGCCCAACCTACGTTCTGAAGTAGAGGTGAATGTGAGCTAACAACAGACTTAGAGCCCAACAGACGTCCCGACGTAGAGCCAAAGAGATGTCCCGAAGTAAAGCACAACAGATGTTCCGAAGTAGAGCCAAAAGCGAGCTCAAGCCAGACATCCCGACGTAGAGCCCAACAGATGTCCCGATGTAGAGCCCAACAGACCTCCCAAAGTAGAGCCCAACAGATGTTCATATGTAGAGCTGAAAGTTAGCTAACTACTGACGTAGAGCCCAACACACGTCCTGACGTAGTGATCAACAGACGTCCCGACGAAGAGCCAAAAGTGAGCTCAAGCCAGACATCCCGACGTAGAGCTCAACAGACGTCCCAAAGTATAGCCCAACAGATGTCCCAACGTAGAGCCCAAGAGACGTTCCGACGTAGAGCTGAAAGTAAGCTAAATCCTGATGTAGAGCACAACAGACATCCCGACGTAGAGCACAACAGACATCCCGACGTAGAGCCCAACACACGTCTCGACGTAGAGCCGAACACACGTCTTGATGTAGAGCCCAACAGACGTCCCGACGCAGAGCTGAAAGTAAGCTAATTCCTGATGTAGAGCCCAACGGACATCCCGACGTAGAGCCCAACACACGTCCCGACGTAGAGCCCATCAGACGTTCTGAAATACAGCCCATCAGATGGTCCGACGTAGAGCTGAAAGTTAACTAAGTCCTGATGTAGAGCCCACCACACGTCCCTACGTAGAGCCCAACACACGTCCCGACATACAGCTGAAAGTAAGCTAAATCCTGATGTACAGCCCAAAAGACATGCTGACGTAGAGCCCAACAGACGTCCCGACGTAGAGACCAACAGAGGTTCCGATGTAGAGCTGAAAGTTAGCTAACTACGGACGTAGAGCCTAACACACGTCCCGATGTAGAGATCAACAGATGTCCTGACATAAAGCCCAACAGATTGCCGACGTAGAGCCAAAAGCGAGCTCAAGCCAGAAATCCCGACGTAGAGCTCAACAGACGTCCCAACGTAGAGCCCAACAGACGTCCCAAAGTAGAGCCCAACAGATGTTCCGACGTAGAGCTGAAAGAAAGCTATATCCTGATGTAGAGCCCAACAGACATGCCAACGTAGAGCCCAACACACGTCCCGTGTAGAGCCGACCACACGTCTCGACATAGAGCCCAACAGACGTCCCGACGTAGAGCTGAAAGTAAGTTAAATCCTGATGTAGAGCCCAACATACATGCCGACGTAGAACCCAACAAACGTCCCGACGTAGAGCCGAACACACGTCCCGATGTAGAGCCCAACAGATGTTCCGATGTAGATCTGAAAGTTAGCTAACTACAGACATAGAGCCCAACAGACATCCCGACGTAGAGCCCAACAGACATCCCGACGTAGTGCCAAACAGATGTCCCGATGTAAAGCAGAACAGATGTTCCGAAGTAGAGCCGAAAGCGAGCTCAAGCCAGACATGCAACTTAGAGCCCAACAGACGTCCCGACGTAGAGCCCAACAGATGTTCCGATGTAGAGCTGAAAGTTACCTAACTACAGACGTAGAGCCCAACACACCCCCGACGTAGAGATCAACAGATGTCCCGACATAAAGCCCAACAGACGTCCCACCGTGGAGCCCAACAGATGTTCCGAAGTAGAGCTGAAAGTAAGCTAAATCCTGATGTAGAGCCCAACAGACATCCCGACGTAGAGCCCAACAGACGTTCCGACGTAGAGCTGAATGTGAGCTAACAACAAAATTAGAGCCCAACAGACGTCCGACGTAGAGCACAACAGATTCCCGAGTTAAAGCCCAACAGACGTCCCGAAGTAGAGCCGAATCGAGCTCAAGCCAGACGTCCCGACATAGAGCTCAACAGACGTCCGGACGTAGTGCCCAACAGATGTTCAGACGTAGAGCCCAACAGA
The DNA here is from genome assembly GCF_034619465.1 of Leptosomus discolor. Classification (NCBI taxonomy): domain Eukaryota; kingdom Metazoa; phylum Chordata; class Aves; order Leptosomiformes; family Leptosomidae; genus Leptosomus; species Leptosomus discolor. The sequence continues at coordinate 10,082,702 of NC_141405.1, forward strand.
TGTTCTGATGTAGAGCTGAAAGTTAGCTAACTACTGACGTAGAGCCCAACAGATGTTCCGATGTAGAGCCCAAAAGACGTCCCGACGTAGAGTCCAACAGATGTTCCTATGTAGAGCAGAAAGTTAGCTAACTGCAGACATAGAGCCCAAAACACGTGCCGACGTAGAGACCAACAGATTTCCCGACATAAAGTAAAACAGACGTCCCAACATAGAGCCAAAAGCGAGCTCAAGCCAGAAATCCCGACGTGGAGCTCAACAGACCTCCCAACGTAGAGTCGAACACACGTCCCGAAGTAGAGCTGAAAGTAAGCTAAATCCTGATGTAGAGGCCAACAGACATCCCGACGTAGAGCCCAACAGACGTCCCGATGTAGAGCCCAACAGATGTCCCAACGTAGAGCCCAACAGACGTTCCGACCTAGAGCTGAAAGTAAGCTAAATCCTGATGTAGAGCCCAACAGACATCCCGATGTAGAGCCCAACAGACGTTCCGACGTAGAGCTGAATGTGAGCTAAAAACAAAATTAGAGCCCAACAGACGTCCCGACGTAGAGCACAACAGATTCCCGAGTTAAAGCCCAACAGACGTCCCGAAGTAGAGCCGAATCGAGCTCAAGCCAGACGTCCCGACATAGAGCTCAACAGACGTCCGGACGTAGTGCCCAACAGATGTTCAGACGTAGAGCCCAACAGATGTTCTGATGTAGAGCTGAAAGTTAGCTAACTACTGACGTAGAGCCCAACAGATGTTCCGATGTAGAGCCCAAAAGACGTCCCGACGTAGAGTCCAACAGATGTTCCTATGTAGAGCGGAAAGTTAGCTAACTACAGACATAGAGCCCAAAACACGTGCCGACGTAGAGACCAACAGATTTCCCGACATAAAGTAAAACAGACGTCCCAACATAGAGCCAAAAGCGAGCTCAAGCCAGAAATCCCGACGTGGAGCTCAACAGACCTCCCAACGTAGAGTCGAACACACGTCCCGAAGTAGAGCTGAAAGTAAGCTAAATCCTGATGTAGAGGCCAACAGACGTCCCGACGTAGAGCACAACAGATTCCCGAGTTAAAGCCCAACAGACGTCCCGAAGTAGAGCTGAAAGCGAGCTCAAGCCAGACGTCCCGACATAGAGCTCAACAGACGTCTGGACGTAGTGCCCAACAGATATTCAGACATAGAGCCCAACAGATGTTCCGATGTAGTGCTGAAAGTTAGCTAACTACTGCCATAGAGCCCAACAGATGTTCCGATGTAGAGCTTAAAGAAGCTAACTACAGACGAAGACCCCAACACACGTCCTGACGTAGAAATCAACAGATGTCCTGACATAAAGCCCAACAGACGTCCCGTCGTAGAGCCAAAAGCGAACTCAAGCCAGACATCCCGACGTAGGGCTCAAGAGACGTCCCAATGTAGAGCCCAACAGACGTCCCGACTTGGAACCCAACAGACGTTCCGACATAGATCTGAAAGTAAGCTAAATCCTGATGTAGAGCCCAACAGACATGCCGATCTAGAGCTCAACACATGTCCCGACGTAGAGCCCAACACACGTTCAGAAGTAGAGCCCCACACACGTTCAGAAGTAGAGCCGAACACACCTCCCGACGTAGAGCCCAACAGACGTCCCGACGTAGAGCCGAAAGCGAGCTCAAGCCAGACGTCCCGACGTAGAGCGCAACACACGTCCTGAAGTAGAGTCCAACAGACTTTCCGACAATGATCAGAAATTTAGTTAACAACTGACTTAGAGCCCAATAGACATCCCGACGTAGAGCCGAAAGCGAGCTCAAGCCAGACGTACCGATGTAGAGCCCAACAGACGTACCGACGTGGAGGTGAAAGTTCGCTAACTACAGAGGTAGAGCCCAACACACGTCCTGAAGTACAGCCCAACAGATGTCCCGACGTATATCCCAACAGATGTCCCTACGTAGATCCCAACAGATATCCGAGGTAAAGCCAAACAGATGTCCCGACGTAGAGCCGAAAGCGAGCTGAAGGCTGACGTCCCGAGGCAGATCCGAAAAGACGTCCCAACGTAGAGTCCAACAGACATACCAACGTACAGCTGAAAGTTAGCTAACTACAGAGATAGAGCCCAACAGACATCCCGACCTAGAGCCCAACAGATGTCCCGACATAGAGCCCAACACACGTTAAGAAGTAGAGCTGAACACACATCCCGACGTAGAGCCCAACAGACGTCCCGACATAGAGCCCAACAGACGTTCAGACGTAGAGCTGAAAGCAAGGTAAATCCAGATGCACAGCCAAACATACATCCAGACTTAGAGCCCACGACGTGTCTCGACGTAGAGCCCAACAGATATCCCAACTTAAAGCCCAACAGACGTCTCGACGTAGAGCTGAAAACGAGCTCAAGCCAGACGTCCCGACGCAGAGCCCAAAAGACATCCTGACGTAGAGCCCAACAGACGTCCCTACGTAGACCGCAACACACGTCCAGACGTAGAGTCCAACAGAAGTTCTGACGTAGGGCAGAAATTGAGCTAAAAACACACGTAGAGCCCAACACACGTCCCGACGTAGAGCCCAACAGACGTCCTGACGTAGAGCCCAACAGACGTCCCGACATAGAGCCCAGCAGACGTTCCGATGTAGAGCTGAAAGCAAGCCAAATCCAGATGTAGAGCACAACATACATCCATACGTAGAGCCCAACAGACGTTCCGACGTAGAGCCCAACAGACGTCCCGACGTAGAGCCCAACAGATGTCCCAAGTAAAGCCCAACAGAGGTCCCGACGTAGAGCCAAAAGTGAGCTCAAGCCAGACATCCCTACGCAGATCCCAAAAGATGTCCCAACGTAAAGTCCAACAGACGTTGTGACGCAGAGCTGAAAGTAAGTTAATTCTGATGTAGAGCCCAACAGACATCCCGACGTAGAGCCCAACAGACGTCCCGACGTAGAGCCCAAAAGACGTCCAGACGTAGAGCCCAACACACGTCCCGACGTAGAGCCCAACAGATGTCCTGACATAGAGCCCAACAGACGTTGAGACTTAGAGCTGAAAGTCAGCTAATAACAGCCTTAGAGCCCAAGAGACGTCCCGACGTAGAGCCCAAAAGATGTCCCGACGTAAAGCCTAACAGATGTCCCGACGTAGGGCCGAAAGCGTGCTCAAGCGAGACGTCCCGACGCAGAGTCCAACAGACGTTCCCAAGTAGAGCTGAAAGTAAGCTAAAATCAGATGTAGAGCCCAACAGACATATCGAGGTAAAGCCCAACAGACCTCCCATCGTAGAGCCCAACAGACATCCCGACGTAGAGCCCAACAGTCATCCCGACGTAGAGCCCAAAACGCGTCCAGACGTAGAGCTGAACACACGTTCCGACGTAGAGCCCAACAGACGTCTGGACATAGAGCCCAACAGACGTTCCGATGTAGAGCTGAAAGTGAGCTAACAACAGACTTAGAGTCCAATAGACGTCCCGACGTAGAGCCCAAGACATGTCTCGACGTAAAGCTCAACAGACGTCCCGACGTAGAGCCGAAAGCGAGCTCAAGCCAGATGTCCCGATGCAGAGCCCAAAAGACATCCCGACGTAGAGCCCAAAAGACATCCCGACCTAGAGCCCAACAGACGTCCCGACGTAGACCGCAACATGCGTCTAGACGTAGAGTCCAACAGACGTTCTGACGTGGAGCAGAAATTGAGCTAAAAACACACTTAGAGCCCAATAGACATCCTAACGTAGAGCCCAACAGATGTTCCGATGTAGAGCTGAAAGTGAGCTAAGAACAAAATTAAAGCCCAACAGACCTCCCAATGCAGAGCCCAACAGACGTCCGGACGTAGAGCCCAACAGACGTCCCAACATATAGCCCAACAGACGTTCCAATGTAGAGATGAAAGTGAGCTAACAACAAAATTAGAGCCCAACACACGTCCCGACGTAGAGCCCGACAGATGTCCCTAGGTAAATCACAACAGACGTCCCGAAGTAGAGCCAAGAGCGAGCTCAAGTGAGACGTCCCGACGTAGAGCCCAACAGACATCCCGCCATAGAGCCCAACAGACATTCGGACGTAGAGCTGAAAGCAAGGTAAATCCAGATGCAGAGCCAAACATACATCCAGACTTAGAGCCCACGACGTGTCTCGACGTAGAGCCCAACAGATATCCCAACTTAAAGCCCAACAGACGTCCCGACGCAGAGCCCAAAAGACATCCTGACGTGGAGCCCAACAGACGTCCCGACGTAGACCGCAACACACGTCCAGACGTAGAGTCCAACAGAAGTCCTGACGTAGGGCAGAAATTGAGCTAAAAACACATGTAGAGCCCAACACACGTCCCGACATAGAGCCCAATAGACGTTCCGAAGTAGAGCTGCAAGTAATCTAAATCCAGATGTAGAGCCCAGCAGACATCCCGATGTAGAGCCCAAGAAACATTTCGACGTAGAGCCCAACACATGTCCCGACGTAGAGCCCAACAGATGTCCCGAGGTAAAGCCTAACAGACGTCTCGATGTAGTGCCGAAAGCGAGCTCAAGCCAGACGTCCCGACGTAGAAACCAACAGATGTTCCGACGTAGAGCCCAACAGACGTTCCAACGTAGAGCTGAATGTTAACTAACTACAGATGTAGAGCCCAACACACGTCAAGACGTAGAGCCCAACAGACGTCTCGATGAAGAGCCGAAAGTGAGCTCAAGCCTAATGTCCCGACGCAGAGCACAAAAGTCATCCCAACGTAGAGTCCAACAGACGTTCTGACGTAGAGCTGAAAGCAAGCTAAATCCAGATGTAGATCCCACCATGCATCCCAATGCAGAGCCCAACAGACAGTCCGACGTAGAGTCCAACAGACGTCTCGACGTAGAGCCAAAAGCGAGCTCAAGCCAGACATCCCGACGTAGATCCCAACAGACGTCCCGACGTAGAGCCCAACAGACGTCCCAACGTAGAGCCTAAGAGATGTTCCGATGTAGAGCTGAAATTTAGCTAACTACAGATGTAGAGCCCAACACACGTCCTGACATAGATCCCAACAGATGACCCGACGTAAAGCCAACAGACGTTCCGACGCAGAGCCCAACACATGTCCCGATGTAGAGCCACACACACGTCCCGACGTAGAGCCCAACAGACGTTCTGACGTAGCGCTGAAAGTGAGCTAACTACAGACGTAGAGCCCAACACACATCCCGACATAGAGCCCAACAGACGTCCCAATATAAAGCCGAACAGACGTCCCGACGTAGAGCCAAAAGCGAGTTCAAGCCAGACATCTCGACGTAGAGCCTAACAGATGTCCCCACGGCGAGCCGAAAGCGAGCTCAAGCCAGACGTTGCGACGTAGAACCCAACAGACGTCCCGACGTAGAGCCCAACAGACGTTCTGACGTAGAGTGAAATTGAGAGAACTACAGACGTAGAGCCCAACACACGTCCCAACGTAGAGCCCAACAGATGTCCCGACATAAAGCCCAACATACGTCCCGACATAGAGCCCAACAGATCTCCCAAGGTAAAGCCCAACAGATGTCCCGACGTAGAGCCGAAAGCGAGCTGAATACAGACGTCCCGCGCATATCCCAAAAGACGTCACAATGGAGAGCCCAACAGATGTCTCGATGTAGAGCCAAAAGCGAGCTCAAGCCAGACGTCCCGACGTAGAGCCCAACAGATGTTCTGACGTAGAGCTGAAAGTTAACTAACTACAGACGTAGAGCCCAACAGATGTCCCAACGTAGAGCCCAACAGATGTCCCATCATAAAGCCCAACAAACGTACCGACTTAGAGCCAAAATCAAGCTCAAGCCAGACATCCCGATGTAGAGCCCAACAAACGTCCTGAAGTAGAGCCCAACAGATGTTCCTATGTAGAGCAGAAAGTTAGCTAACTACAGATGTAGAGCCCAACACTCGTCACGACGTAGAGCCCAAAATTCATCCCAACGTAGATTCCAACAGACGTTCCGACGTAGAGCTGAAAGCAAGCTAAATCCAGATGTAGAGCCCAACATACATCCCGACGCAGAGGCCAACAGACATTCCGACGGAGAGCCCAACAGATGTCCTGAGGTAAAGCCCAACAGACGTCCCGACGTAGAGCCGAAAGCGAACTCAAGCCAGATGTCCCGATGTAGAGCCGAAAGCGAGCTGAAGTCAGACGCCCCGACGTAGATTACAATAAATGTCTTGAAGTAGAGGTAAAAGCGAGCTCAAGATAGACGTCCCGACGTAGAGGCCAAAGAGAGATCAAGCCAGACGTTCAAACTTAAAGCCAAATGCCACCAAAAGTGAGACGTCCTGATGTAGAAGAGAAAACATACCTCTAGATTTTTGGGCATAACCTCTAGATGTTGGGCTTTACCTGTACATTTTGGGCTTTTCCTCTAGATGTTGGGCTTTACCTATTGATGCTGGGCTTATTATTGCTTGGGCTTTACGTCTAGATGTTGGGCGTTTCCTTGAGTTGTTGGGATTTACCTGTAGATATTGCGCTTTACCTCTAGATGTTGCGCATTACAACGCGTGGGCTTTTCCTCTAGATTTTGGGCTTTAGCTCTAGATGTTGGGTTTATGTCACTTGGCCTTTACCTCTAAATGTTGGGATTTACCTCTAGATGTTGGGCTTTACCTCTAGTTATAGGGCTTTACATCGCTTGGGCTTTATCTCTAGATTTTGGGCTTTATCTCTAGATTTTGGGCTTTAACTCTAGATATTGGGTTTTCTGTCTACATATTTTGCTTTTCCTCTGGATGTTTTGCTTTACCTCTAGATGTTGGGCTGTACGTCACTTGGGCTTTACCTCTATATGTACGGATTTTCCTCTACATTTTCAGTTTTAGGTCTAGGTTTTGGGCTTTTCCTCGCTTGGTATTTACATCTGAATATTGGGCTTTACATCTAGATGTTGGGCTTTACATCGTTTGGGCTTTACCGCTAGATGTCGGGGTTTACCTCGAAATGTTGGGCTTTACGTCTCCATATTTTGCTTTTCCTCTAGATGTTGGGCTGTACATCACTTGGGCTTTACCTCTAGATTTTGGGATTTACCTCTAAATGTTCAGCTTTATCTCTAGGTTTTGGGCTTTTCCTCGCTGGGTATTTACGTCTGGATGTTGGGCTTTACCTCTAGATGTTGGGCTTTACATAGCTTGGGCTTTACTCCAGATTTTCAGCTTTTCCTCTAGATGTTTGGCTTTACCTCTAGATATTGGGATTTACCTCTAGATGTTGGGCTTTACCTCTAGATATTGAGCTTTAAATCGCTTCGCCTTTCCCTCTAGATGTTGGGCTTTTTCTCTAGATGTTGGGCTTTACCTCTCGATGTTGGGCTATTCACCGCTTGGGCTTTACCTCTAAATGTTGGGCTTTACCTCTGGATGCTGGGCTTATTATCGCTTGGGCTTTACCTCTATATGTTGGTCTTTACATCGCTTGGGTTTTACCTCTAGGAATTGGGCTTTTCCCCTAGATGTTTAGCTGTACCTCTAGATGTTGGGCTTTACCTCTAGATGTTGCTCTATAATCGAAGTAATGCCCAACAACTAAAGGTAAAGCCCAAGCGATGTAAAGCCTAACATCTAGAGGTATAGTCCGGTAGCTAGCGGTAAAGCCCAGCATTTAGAGGTAAAGCCCAAGTGATGTAAAGCACAACATGTAGAGGTAAAGACCAAGCGATGTGAAGCCCAACAACTAGAGATAAAGCCCAAGATCTAGAGGGAAAGACCAACATCTAGACGTAAACCCCGAGCGATGTAAACCCAACATCTCGACTTAAAGCCCAACATCTAGAGGAAAAGCCCAACATCTAGAGGCAAAGACCAACATCTAGAGGTAAAGCCCAAGCGATGTAAATCACACCATGAAGACGTAAAGCCCAAGCGACGTAAAGCACAAGAGATGTAAAGCCCAACAACTAGATGTAAAACCCAACATCTAGAGGTAAAGCCCAATATCTAGATTTAGAGCCCAACATATAAAGGTAAAGCCCAACATCTAGAGGTAAAGCCCAACACACAGAGATAAAGCCCAACATAAAGAGGTAAAGTCCAAGAGATATAAAGCCCAACATCTAGAGGTAAAGCCAATATCTAGAGGTAAATCCCAACATCTAAAGGTAAAGCCCAACATCTAGATTTAAAGCCCAACATCTAGAGGTAAATCCCAACATCTAGAGTTAAAGCCCAACATCTATACTTAAAGCCGAAGCGATGTAAAGCCCAACATCTAGAGGTAAAGCCCAACATCTAGAGGTAAATGCCCAACATCTAGAGGTAAAGCCCAACGTCTACAGGTAAATCCCAACATCTAGAGGTAAATCCAAACATATAGATATAAACCCCAAAATCTAGAGGTAAAGCCCAACATCTAGAGGTAAAGCCCACAATTTAGAGGTAAAGATCAGTATCTAGACGTAAAGCCCAACATCTAGAGTTAAAGCCAAACTTCTAGATGTAAAACCCAAAATCTAGAGGTAAAGCCCAACATCTAGAGGCAAAGCCCAATATCTAGAGCTAAAGCCCAACATCTACAGATAAAGCGCAACATGTAGAAGCATAACCCAACATCTAGAGGTAAAGTCCAACATGTAGAGTTAAAGCCCAGCATCTAGACGTAAAGCCCAACATCTAGACATAAAGCCCAACATCTAGAGGTAAAGCCAAACATCTATATGTAAAACCCAAAATCTAGAGTTAAAGCCCAACATATAGAGGTAAAGCTCAAGATCTAGAGGTAAAGCCCAACATCTAGAGGTTAGGCCCAACAACTAGAGGTAAAACCAAACATCTGAATGTAAAACCCAACACTAAGAAGTAATGCCCGACATCTAGAGGTAAAGATCAATTGATGTAAAGCTCAACATCTGGAGGTAAAGACGAAAATCTAGAGGTAAATCCCAACAACTATAGGTAAAGCCCAGCATCTAGAGGTAAAGCCCAATATATAGAGGTAAAGCCCAAAATCGAGAGGTAAAGCCCAACATATAGAGGTAAACCCAAGCGATGTAAAGCCCAAAATCTAGAGGTAAAGCCCAACATCCAGAGGTAAAGCCCAACATCTAGAGGTAAATCCCGACATGTAGAGGCAAAGCCAAACCTCAAGATGTAAAACCCCATATCTAGAGGTAAAGCCCAACATCTAGAGTTAAAGCCAAACATCTAGATGTACAACCCAACATCTAGAGGTAAAATCCCAAAACTTAGAGGCAAAGCCCAACATTAGCAGGCAAAGCGCAACATCTAGAGGTAAAGCCCAAGTGATGTAAAGACCAACATCTAGAGGTAAAGCGCAGGCGATATCAATCCCAAAATCTAGAGGTAAATCCCAACATCTAGAGTTTAAGCCAAACATCTAGCAGTAAAATCCAACATCTAGAGTTAAAGTTCAACATGTAGAGGTAAAACCCAACATCTAGATGTAAAGCCAAACATGTAGATGTAAAACCTACCATCTAGAGGTAAAGCCCAACATCTAGAGGCAAAGCACAACGTCTAGAGGTAAAACCCAACATCTACATGTAAGGCCCAACATCTAGAGGTAAAGCCAAACATCTAGATGTAAAACCCAACACCTAGGGTTAAAGCCCAACATCTAGAGGTAAAGACCAAACGAAGTAAAGCCCAACATCTGGAGGTAAAGCCAAAAATCTAGAGGTAAAGCCCAACATCTACACTTAAAGCCGAAGCGATGTAAAGACCAACATCTAGAGATAAATCCCATGCCATGTTAATCCAGACATCCAGAGGTAAAGCCCAACATCTAGAGGTAAAGCCCGACATGTAGAGATAAATCCCAACATATAGAGGTAAAGCCAAACATCTAGATGTAAAACCCAAAATCTAGAGGTGAAGCCAAACATCTACAGGTAAAGCTCAACATCTAGAGATAAACCCCAACATCTAGAGGCAAAGCCAAATGTATAGAAGTAAAAGTCAACATCTAGAGGTAAATCTCAACATCTAGAGGTAAATCCCAAAATCTAGAGGGAAAGCCAAACATCTAGATGTAAAGCCAAATATCTAGATGTAAACCCCAACATCTAGAGGTTATAGCCCAACATCCAAAGGTAAAGCCCAACATCTAGAGGTAAAGCCCAACAAGTAGAGATAAAGATAAACATATAGAGGTAAAGCCCAAGCGATGTAAAGCCCAACATCAACAGGTAAAACAAATATCTAAATGTAAAGCCCAACATCTAGAGGTAAAGCCCAAGATCGAGAGGTAAAGCTCAACATATAAAGGTATAGCCCAACATTTATTGGTAAAGCCCTAGCGATGCAAACGTCAATATTTAGAGGTAAAGCCCAACATCTAGAGGTAAATATCAACATCTAGAAGTTAAGCCCAACATTTAGAGGTAAACCTCGACATCTATATGTAAAACCCAAGTGATGTAAAGCCCAACATCTGGAGGTAAAGTCAAAAATCTAGAGGTAAAGCCACCATCTAGAGGTAAAGCCCAACATCTACACTTAAAGCCGAAGCGATGTAAAGCCCAACATCTAGAGGTAAAGCTCAAGCGATGTAAAACCCAAAATCTAGTGGTAAAGCCCAACATCTAGAGGAAAAGCCAAACATCTAGATGTAAACCCCAACATCTAGAGGTAAAGCCGAACATTTACACTTAAAGCAGAAGCGATATAAAGCCCAACACATAGAGGTAAAGCCCAACCTCTAGATTTAAAGCCCAACAGCTAGAGGTAAAGCCAAACGTCTAGATGTAAAACCTAACATATAGAGGTAAAGCCCAACCTCTAGATTTAAAGCCAAACATCCAGATGTAAAACCCAACATCTAGAGGTAATTCCCAACGTCTAAAGGTAAAACCCAATATCTACAGGTAAAGCACAACATCTAGAGGTAAAACCCTAGCGATGTAAAGCCCAACATCTAGAGGGAAAGCCCAAAATCTAGAGGTAAAGACCAAGTGATCAAAGCCCAAAGTCTAGAGGGAAAGCCCAACATTTAGATTTAAAGCCTAGTATCTAGAAGTAAAGCCCAAAATCTAGAGATAAAGCCCAAGCGATAATAAGCCAAACATCGACAGGTAAAGCCCAACATCTAAAGGTAAAGCCCAGCGATGTCAAGCAAAACATCAAGAGGTAAAGCTCAACATCTACAGAAAAAGCCCAATGCCTGGAGCGAAAACCTAAGGGATGTAGAGAGCAACATCTAGAGGTAAAGCCCAAAATCTAGAAGGAAAGCCAAAAATCTAAAGGTAAAGCCCTAGCGATGTAGAGCCCAACATCTAGAGATAAAGCCTGCGGGAGCTGCATGAGGACACTGACAGGATCAATGTGATCTAACAAGTGAACCTTTATTTCCGTGTTTCCAGTGCAATTTATAACCCTTGACCACACCCAATAAATACTGATTGGCTTCATGGCAAATAACAGCCCATAGTCCAACCTGATTGGCCACTTTACGAGTCATGTTCAAGTCATGTTCACAAAGGTTCACACCCATCTTCTTCACGAAATTAAAACTGCGTCATTAATGGCGGCTGTCTCTTCTCCTGCACCTGTAATATGTTCATGCTCCCTGCACCGGAAGTTGTTTATGCTTTCAGCAGTTCCGGTACGTCCCAGCTCAGATTCTCTGGAAAGGCTGGATTGTTCACATGTCCCTTATTTCATAAATGTCCTCCCACAATAAAGCCCAACATCTAGAAGTAAAACCAAGCAATGCAAAGCCCAACATCTAGCGGTAAAGCCCAACATCTAGAGGTAAAGACCAAAATCTAGAGGTAAAGTCCAACATCTAGACGTAAAGCCCGAGCTATGTAAACCCAACATCTCGACGTCAAGCCCAACACCTAGAAGTAAAGCACATAATCTAGAGGGAAAGCCCAAGCGATTTAAAGCCCAAAGTCCAGAGGTAAAGACCAAGCAATGTAAAGCCCATCATCTAAGTCAAGACATAGAGCCCAACAGACGTCCCGATGTAGAGCCGAAAGCGAGCTCAAAGCCAGACGTCCCGACATAGAGCCCAACAGATGTCACGACGTAGAGCCGAAAGTGAGCTCAAGCCAGACGTTCAAACATAGAGCCAAATGCAACCGAAAGCGAGACGTCCTGATGTAGAAGAGAAAACATACCTCTAGATTTTTGGGCTTTACCTGTCGATGTTGGACTTTACATTACTTGGGCTTTTCCTCTAGATGTTGGGCTTTACCTGTCGATGTTTGGCTTATTATCGCTTGGGCTTTATCTCTAGATTTTGGGCTTTACTTCTAGATACTAGGCTTTAAATCTAAATGTTGGGCTTTCCCTCTAGACTTTGGGCTTTGATCACTTGGTCTTTACCTCTAGATTTTGGGCTTTCCCTCTAGATGTTGGGCTTTACATCGCTAGGGTTTTACCTCTAGATGTTGTGCTTTACCTGTAGATATTGGGTTTTACCTTTAGACGTTGGGAATTACCTCTAGATGTTGGGTTTTACATCTGGATGTTTGGCTTTAAATCTAGAGGTTGGGCTTTACCTCTATATGTTAGGTTTTACATCTAGACGTTTGGCTTTACCTCTAGCTGTTGGGCTTTAAATCTAGAGGTTGGGCTTTACCTCTATGTGTTGGGCTTTATATCGCTTCTGCTTTAAGTGTAAATGTTCGGCTTTACCTCTAGATGTTGGGGTTTACATCTAGATGTTTGGCTTTTCCTCTAGATGTTGGGCTTTACCACTAGATTTTGGGTTTTACATCGCTTGAGCTTTACCTCTAGATGTTGGGCTTTACATCGCTTCGGCTTTAAGTGTAGATGTTGGGCTTTACCTCTAGATGGTGGCTTTACCTCTAGATTTTTGACTTTACCTCCAGATGTTGGGCTTTACATCACTTGGGTTTTACATATAGATGTCGAGGTTTACCTCTAAATGTTGGGCTTAACTTCTAGATGTTGATATTTACCTCTAGATGTTGGGCTTTACCTCTAAATATTGACGTTTGCATCGCTAGGGCTTTACCAATAAATGTTGGGCTATACCTTTATATGTTGAGCTTTACCTCTCGATCTTGGGCTTTACCTCTAGATGTTGGGCTTTACATTTAGATATTTGTTTTACCTGTTGATGTTGGGCTTTACATCGCTTGGGCTTTACCTCTATATGTTTATCTTTATCTCTACTTGTTGGGCTTTACCTCTAGATGTTGGGCTTTACCTTTGGATGTTGGGCTATAACCTCTAGATGTTGGGGTTTACATCTAGATATTTGGCTTTACATCTAGATGTTTGGCTTTCCCTCTAGATTTTGGGATTTACCTCTAGATGTTGAGATTTACCTCTAGATGTTGACTTTTACTTCTATACATTTGGCTTTGCCTCTAGATGTTGGGGTTTATCTCTAGATGTTGAGCTTTACCTGTAGATGTTTGGCTTCACCTCTAGATTTTGGGTTTTACATCTAGATGTTTGGCTTTACCTCTATATGTTGGGATTTATCTCTACATGTCGGGCTTTACCTCTAGATGTTGGGCTTTACCTCTGGATGTCTGGATTAACATGGCATGGGATTTATCTCTAGATGTTGGTCTTTACATCGCTTCGGCTTTAAGTGTAGATGTTGGGCTTTACCTCTAGATTTTTGGCTTTACCTCCAGATGTTGGGCTTTACTTCGTTTGGTCTTTACCTCTAGATGTTGGGCTTTAACCCTAGGTGTTGGGTTTTACATCTAGATGTTTGGCTTTACCTCTAGATGTTGGGCCTTACATGTAGATGTTGGGTTTTACCTCTAGACGTTGTGCTTTGCCTCTAGATGTTGGGCTTTACCTCTAGATGGTAGGTTTTACATCTACATGTTTGGCTTTACATCTAGATGTTGGGTTTTACCTCTACATGTTGAACTTTAACTCTAGATGTTGGATTTTACTGCTAGATGTTTGGCTTAAACTCTAGATGTTGGGATTTACCTCTAGATTTTGGGATTGATATCGCCTGCGCTTTACCTCTAGATGTTGGTCTTTACATCACTTGGGCTTTACCTCTAGATGTTGCGCTTTGCCTGCTAATGTTGGGCTTTGCCTCTAAGTTTTGGGATTTTACCTCTAGATGTTGGGTTGTACATCTAGATGTTTGGCTTTAACTCTAGATGTTGGGCTTTACCTCTAGATATGGGGTTTTACATCTTGAGGTTTGGCTTTGCCTCTACATGTCGGGATTTACCTCTAGATGTTGGGCTTTACCTCTGGATGTTGGGCTTTACCTCTAGATTTTGGGCTTTACATCGCTTGGGTTTACCTCTATATGTTGGGCTTTACCTCTCGATTTTGGGCTTTACCTCTATATATTGGGCTTTACCTCTAGATGCTGGGCTTTACCTATAGTTGTTGGGATTTACCTCTAGATTTTCGTCTTTACCTCCAGATGTTGAGCTTTACATCAATTGATCTTTACCTCTAGATGTCGGGCATTACTTCTTAGTGTTGGGTTTTACATTCAGATGTTTGGTTTTACCTCTAGTTGTTGGGCCTAACCTCTAGATGTTGGGCTTTACCTCTAGATCTTGAGCTTTACCTCTATATGTTGGGCTTTAACTCTAGATTTTGGGTTTTACATATAGATGTTTGGCTTTACCTCTAGATGTTGGGCTTTATGTCTAGATGTTGGGCTTTACGTCTAGATGCTGGGCTTTAACTCTACATGTTGGACTTTACCTCTAGATGTTGGGTTATGCTTCTACATGTTGCGCTTTATCTGTAGATGTTGGGCTTTAGCTCTAGATATTGGGCTTTGCCTCTAGATGTTGGGCTTTACCTCTAGATTTTGGGTTTTACATCTAGAAGTTTGGCTTTAACTCTAGATGTTGGGCTTTACGTCTAGATACTGATCTTTACCTCTAAATTGTGGGCTTTACCTCTAGATGTTGGGCTTTACCTCTAGATTTTGGGGTTTATATCTATATGTTTGGATTTACCTCTAGATGTTGGGATTTACCTGTAGACGTTGGGCTTTACCTCTAGATGTTGGGCATTTACCTCTAGATGTTGGGCTTTACCTCTAGATGTTGGGCTTTACATCGCTTCGGCTTTAAGTATAGATGTTGGGCTTTAACTCTAGATGTTGGGATTTACCTCTAGATGTTGGGCTTTAAATCTAGATGTTGGGCTTTACCTTTAGATGTTGGGATTTACCTCTAGATATTGGCTTTACCTCTAGATGTTGGGCTTTATATCTCTTGGACTTTACCTCTTTATGTTGGGCTTTATCTCTGTGTGTTGGGCTTTACCTCTAGATGTTGGGCTTTACCTTTATATGTTGGGCTCTAAATCTAGATATTGGGCTTTACCTCTAGATGTTGGGTTTTACATCTAGTTGTTGGGCTTTACATCTCTTGTGCTTTACCTGTTTATATTGGTCCTTATCTCTACATGTCGGGCTTTACCTCTAGATGTTGGGTTTAACTCTAGATCTTTGGGTTTACCTTTATATGTTGGGCTTTACATCTAGATGTTGGACTTCACCTCTAGATGTTGGCTTTTACAGCTAGATGTTTGGCTTTAACTTTAAATGTTCGGCTTTACCTCTAGATTTTGGGTTTTACATTTACATGTTGAACTTAACCTCTAGTTGTTGGGTTTTACAGCTAGATGTTTTGCTTTACCTCTAGATGTTGGGCTTTACCTCTAGATTTTGGGCTTTAAATCTAGATTTTAGACTTTATCTGTAGATGATGGGATTTACCTCTAGGTGCTGGACTTTACTTCGCTGGGGCTTTACCTTTATATGTTTGGCTCTATCTCTACATGTTGGGCTTTACCTATAGGTATTCGGCTTTACCTCTAGATATTGGGCTTTATTTTTAGATGTTGTGCTATAAATCTAGATATTGGGCTTTTCCCCTAGATGTTGGGGTTTACATCTAGACATTTGGCTTTACCACCAGATGTTGGGCTTTACATCGCTTGGGTTTTACCTCTAGATGTTGGACTTTAACCCTAGGTTTTACATCTAGATGTTTGAGTTTACCTCTAGATGTTGGAATTTACCTCTAGATGTTGGGCTTTACCTCTAGATTTTGTACTTTACCTCTAGATGTTCGGCTTTACCTATAGATTTTGGCTTTAAGTATAGATTTTCAACTTAATCTCCAGATGTTGGGCTTTACATAGCTTGGGCTTTACCTCTAGATGTTTGGATTTAACGCTAGCTGTTGTGTTTTACATATAGATGTTTGGGTTTACCTATAGATGTTGGGCTTTACCTACAGATGTTGTGCTTTACCTCTAGATTTTTGGCTTTACTTCTAGATGTTGGGCGTTACCTCTAGATGTTGGGTTATACATCGCTTGTGCTTTACCTCTAGGTGTTGGGCTTTACATCGCTTCGGCTTTAAGTACAGATGTTGGGCTTTACCTTTACATGTTTAACTTTACCTCTATATTTTGGGTTTTACAGCTAGATATTTGGCTTTACCTCTTAATGTTGGGCTTTACATCTAGATGTTGACTGTTACATCACTGGGGCTTTAACTCTAGATGTTGCGCTTTAACCCTCGGTGCTGAGTTTTACATCTAGATGTTTGGTTTTACCTATAGATGTTGGGCTTTACTTCTAGATGATGGGCTTTACCTCTAGACATTGGGTTTTAAATCTAGATGTTGGGTTTTACATCTAGATGTTTGGATTTAACTCTAGATGTTTGGCTTTACCTCTAGATTTTGGACTTCACCTCTAGATGTTTGGTTTCACAGCAAGATGTTTGGCTTTAAATCTAGATGTTGGGCTTTACCTCTAGAAGTTGGGCTTTAACTCGAGATGTTCAGCTTTACAACTAGATGTTTGCCTTTATCTCTAGATGTTGGGCTTTACCTCTAGATGCTGAGGTTTACATCTAGATGTTGGGCTTTACCTCTAGATTTTGGGTTTTACATCTAGATGTTTGGCTTTACCTCTAGATGTTGGGCTTTAACTCTACATGTTGGGTTTTACATCGGTTTGGGCTTTACCTCTAGATGTTGGGCTTTACATTGCTTCGGCTTCAAGTGTAAATGTTGGGCTTTACCTCTAGATGTTTGCTTTACCTCTAGATTTTCGGATTTACGTCTAGATGTTGGGTTTTATATCGCTTCATTTTTACCTCTAGATGTTGGTCTTTATCTGTATATATTGGGCTTTACATCGCTTCGGCTTTACCTCTAGATGTTGCTCTTTACATCTAGGTGTGGTTTTTTTTTTTTTTTTACTTCTAGATGTTAGGCTTTAGCTCTAGATGATGGGCTTATACATTGCTTGGGCTTTACCTCTAGATGGGGGGCTATATTTCTAGATTTTGCACTTTACCTCTTGATGTTGGGCTTTACATGGCTTAGGCTTTACATCTGTATGTTTGTCTTTACCTCCAGATTTTTGGCTTTTCATCGCTTGGGGTTTAACTCTAGATGTTGTGCCTTACCTCTAGATGTTGGGCTTTACCTCTAAATGTTGACCGTTACATCGCTAGGGCTTTGCCTCTAGATGTTGGGCTTTAACTTTATATGTTGAGCTTTACCTCGAGATGTTGGGGTTTACCTCGAGATGTTGGGGTTTACCTCTAGATGTTGGGTTTTACCTCTAGATATTGGGCTTTACCTCTAGATGTTGGGCTTTACATCGCTTGGGCTTTACATTTAGATATTGGTCTTTAACCTGTGGTGTTCGGTTTTACATCTAGATTTATAGCTTTACCTCTAGATTTTGGGCTTTACCTTTAGATGTTGGTTTTACATCTAGATGTTTGGGTTTACCTCCAGATATTGGGCTTTACCTCTACATGTTGGACTTAAACTCTAGATGTTGGGTTTTAGAGCAAGATGTTTGGCTTTAACTCTTGATGTTGGGTTTTACCTCTAGATGTTGGGCTTTACCTCCAGATGTTAAGCTTTACATCTAGATGTTTAGTTTACCTCTAGATGTTGGGTTTTACATCTCGATGTTTGGTTTTACCTCTAGATGTTGGGCTTTACCTCCAGATGTTGGGCTTTACATCTAGATGTTTGGCTTTACATCTAGATGTTTCGCTTTACCTCTAGATGTTTCATTTTATCTCTAGATGCTGGGGTTTACCTCTAGATGTTGAGCTTTACATCTAGATGTTGGGCTTTGCCTCTAGATGCTGGGCTTTACCTCTAGATGTTGGGTTTTTCATCTCGATCTTTGTTTTTACCTCTAGATGTTCGGCTTTATCTCTAGATATTGGGCTTTACATCGCTTCGGATTTACCCCTAGATGCTGGGCTTTTCCTCTAGATGTTGGGCTTTATCTACAGATGTTGTGATTTACCTCTAGGTGTCGGAATTTTCCTCTAGATATTGGGTTTTTCCTCCAGAGTTTGGGCTTTTCATCTCGATGTTGGGTTTTAACTCCAGATATTCGGCTTTTCATCCTGATGTTGGCTTTTACCTCCAGATGTTGGGCTCTGCATCAATTGGGCTTTACCTGGAGATGTTAGGCTTTACCTCTAAATGTTGAGTTTTACATATAGATGTTTGGCTTTGCCTCGGGGTGTTGGTATTTACGTCTAGATGTTTGGCTTTATCTCTAGACATTGCGTTTTAACTCTAGATGTTGGGCTTTACATTGCTTGGGATTTATCTCTAGATGTTGGGTTTTACCTATAGGTGTTGAATTTTACATCTAGATGTTGGGCTTTACCTCTAGATGTTGGGTTTTACATCTAGATATTTGGCTTTGCCTCTAGAGGTTGGGCTTTACCTCTCGATTTTGGGCTTTACCTCTAAATGTTGGGCTTTACCTCTAAATGTTGGCCTTTACTTCTAGATGTTGGGCTTTACCACTAGTTTTTGTGTTTTAAATCTAGATGTTTGGCTTTACATCTAGATGATGAGCTTTACCTCTAGATGTTGAGGTTTACGTCTAGATTTTTTGCTTTACTTCTGGATATTGGGCTTTACTTCTAGATGTTGGGCTTTACCTCTAGATGTTGGGCTTTACATTGCTTTTGCTTTACTTTTAGATTTTGGGCTTTACATTGCTTCAGCTTTACCACTAGATTTTGGGCTTTACCACTAAATGTTGGGATTTACCTCTAGATATTCGTATTTACCTCCGGATGTTGGGCTTTACCTCTAGATGTTGGGTTTTACATCGTTTGGGCTTTACCTCTAGATGTTTGGCTTCACATCGCTACAGCTTTAAGTGTAGATGTTCGACTTTACCTCTAGATGTTGGGCTTTACATCGCTTGGGCTTTACATCTAGATGTTGGTCTTTAACCCTCGGTGTTCGGTTTTACATATAGATTTTTGACTCTACCTCTAGATTTTGGGCGTTAACTCTAGATGTTGGGCTTTACATCTAGATATTTGCCTTTAGCTCTAGATGTTTGGCTTTAAATCTAGATGTTGGGCTTTACCTCTAGATGTTGAGCTTTACTTCCAGATGTTGGGCTTTACATCTAGATGTTTGGTTTACCTCTATACGTTGGGCTTTATCTCTAGATATTGGGCTTTAAATAGCTTCGGATTTACCTCTAGATGTTGGGTTTACATTGCCACACATCAACTGTTGCCACTAAAAATCTTTGCTACAGCTACCAAGTCTGTTCGCACAGCCCCTGGCTGCTCTCCCAGGCAATGCCAGCGCTTCTCAGCTACACGAGAGCTCAGAAACACGCTGGTGAGCCAACTCCTGGGATCAACCCAGGAGCCTCTTCCCAAGGGCCTGACCAGTTCCAGCCAGCAGCATCTCCGACAACCCCGGCTGGTCGCCTCCCTCAGAAATGCCCTTCCCCTTCGCGCAAACCGACCGACCACGAAATCCGTTTTGGCTTGGCAGATCGCTCCCTCACCGCGGCAGCCACTGCTGGACCAAATGCTGCTGCCTCCGGTGGCACAAGATTCCCGTATCCCAGCGCAGGAGGGCACCGCAGGGCTCCTGCAGGGGCTGACACGGGCTCCAGCCTGTTCCTCCGGCTGCGTGCAGCACATGCTGGCACCGGGGCGGTTCGGGAGCACGCAGGGCAACAAGGCTGCTCTCACAGATCAGCCTGCAGGTGCTCTGGGGTCGGTAGCAGCCGACGAGTCACACCGCCGAGTACTTTGTGCCTGGCAGCGGGTCTTGCGGCTCCACGGGCAGATCTGCTGTGCAAGAGCTTAACAGCTTTACAAGCAAAATAAGCCAAGCTACAGGGCTCTCGAAGTGAAACATGAGACCTACAGCATGTCTGGGCAGAGGAGAAACACGAGCTGTCAAACCTCGGCACCAAATTTAAGCATCAAATGCCTTAAGTAAGAGAAACTCAACAGGCTTTTTCTTCTTTCTTTTGCTCTTCATAACTTAAATTTGATTTTACGTATTTAAGGAGTACAGAGTCACTCGGACACCAGAGAAGTCCCTGTCTCCTCCTCCCCTTGGGAAGGGCAAACGCCAGGTTTGCCCTTCTGGTAGCTCACGCACAGGCTAGAGCGTGCTGGGAGGCAGAGCAGTAGGAGACGAGCACAGGAGCCTGGGAGTCAGGGCTCGCAGCTTCTTTCCAGTCCCCTGACTGGATTTTCTGTGCAACTCTCAGCTAGTCGCTCACTTGATCTATACTCCTCTATGTGTACATGACAGCCCTTGTAACGACCTTCCCTTTGTATCGCAATACCTCTACATTAGGTAGGGAAAAAAAAAAAAAAAAAAAAGCTTTCCAAACTACTAGCTATTAGCTGGAGCTATTTAAGATGACCCAGCCAAATCAAGGAAAAAAGTTTACCGTAGGGAGCCATTCTGAAGTCATCCCACTTCATGGGGAGAATTATGTAGGTCACCAAAAAGCCTTTCATTCCTGACCTGCTGGTGCAGCAGTGGCACAGCGAGTACAGAGTAAAGGCAAAGTAAAAGCAGTCACCAGTGAAGGCTGAAATCCCGGCACTCGCACAACTCCAATTCCAGGCACTTCAGTGGAACAGATTTCACTCACATGCATCTCAGCTGAGAAGGTAAAAAAGGGACAGCAGACTCAATACTGCAAGTTTGTGACTCAGAGATAAAAAGGGAAACGAAATGCTACCGTCAGAGCCTGCCTGCTGCTCCCAGCCGCACCTGCTGAGGCATAAAAAAGTAAACAAAAAGCTTACCACGCCTCCAGCACCAAGAGTCCAACCACAACACCTGCTTTAGAAATTCTTTGTGCCATATGTCCCTCCGTCCCAAGGATGACGTGAACAACCTTTCACATCAGTTAATTGCAGTGCTCGTGCAGTAGGTAACACTTTTATGGCTTTTTATTTCCAACATCCTGCAGCTGTGGTCCGATAGCGCTCACGGTACCAGATCCCTAAATAGCAGCAGCCAAAAAATCCCAGGAACCTGCTTTCACAGCTGAATTGCAAAGTCTTTTCTTAACAGGACAGACACCAGAGCACACACCTCAGCCACTCTGACACTGAATTAGTCTGCTTTTCACCCTGCCACAGGCAGGACTCTGCCCCCCCCGCCCGCCCTTTTCTTGCCTGCTGGACAGAGAAAGCAATGCTCTGCCCCATTCCAGCTCTCCAGTTCTACGCCAACCACACTGCGAGACGTACAGAATAAACCCAGATATTCAACAAATTCAACGCAGGGTCAGAGAAGCAGCTTTCAGAGACTTCGCTGCTTTCAGCCAAGTTATCATCAGAATGAGACTGAGCTCCTCTAAGCCTACAAACTTAAAGGAGGCTTCTACAGAAGAAGCAGCAAGCCCTGAGCTGTCCTGGTCTCAACATTTCTACTCTTTTCTCATGAAAGATCTTTCATTTTTATTACTTCCTATGCAGAGTGGCAATTGAGAACATAATACCTTTGCACGACAAGCTCCCAGCCTGAGAACTGAAAAGCGGGGCAGACCTCAGAGAGGAAGAAGCAGAGTTATTTTACAGAGCGTCAGCAACACAGCGAGCAAAATATCCCATGTAATCCCTGCCCTGGAGCACCTGAAGGCCATACATAAGCAATTGCTGGGGGTCCCGACCATCCACCTTCAGGTCTCTGCTGATAACAGCAAAGGAAGAGGTAGATACTGGGGCAATTTGAGAGAGGACCCCCTCCCCAAAAGTAAGGCAATCCTAAATAGACCCCAAGCTTTAGGGAGCCAGCCCAGAACAGCAGGAAATAAAGTTAAAATGAACTATCTTGCATTCCGCCAGCCCCCAGCTGGCAGCACACCAACCGCCTCGGGGCTCCGGTGGGAAGGGAAGACAAAGAGCGGGATAAAAGAAAATGGATGCATCCCCGGGGTGCTGGGCAGCATCCCGGGGGCCTCGTCCCCGCAGCTCCCCCCGCCCGGACTCCAGCCCTCGGCACCGTTACCTGCTGCCCCGCACTGGGGCTGGCGCAGCCAGGGCGGCCGGGACACCGTGGGCCTCCCCCGGGCCCGGCGGGCTGAGGTAGTGTGGGCCGAGCGCCCCCCCCACAGTCCTCCCCATCTCCACGAGCTGAGGTGGTGTGGCCCGCGTTCCCCCCCCCCACCGCCTCCCCACGGGCTGAGGTGTTGCGGCCCGGAGCGCTCACGTGACCGGGTGTTGATGTGTTGCCTGGCAACGGGAACATGGCGCAGACAGCAGCGGGTGACTGTGGGGCTGGGCCGCGGCCGGGCCTTGAACCGCCCGGCCCTCGGCCGCCCGGCCTCCCCGGCCCCGCGGGTGCCCGTGCCCAGCCCTGCGGCGGCCTGCAGCGGGCGGGCCCCGGGGAGCTGGGCTGGTTCTTACTCTTCCCTCCGCTCTGGTTGCAGGCACAGGCCATCCCCAGCCCAGCAATATGGAGGAGGCCGCCGGTGCCGCAGCAGAGGGCTCTGGGGTGGAATCCGGCTCCGCTACGCGGGATATCGGCCGAGTTCCGTCGTATCTTGCTATGGAGGTGATTTCCTTCAGAACGTTCGCGGGGCAGCATGGTGTTCCTACGCTCTCCTTGCAGAGTGATGGCTTCGTGAAAGCAGTTTCAATAGCGAGAAGTAAAACAAGGGAGCGGTTGTTGAAGTCTTGCCCTGCCTATTAAAAAAACAAAGTTAAATGTCGTTGTAGTTCTGTGTGTCAGCAGCGTCCTGAAGCATGTGCTTCTCACTCAGCTCCCAGATGGCTGTAGGCATGTTAAACGGGAGCTTGCCCCCATCTCACAGACACACGTACGGGGGCTGTGTTCGAGGTTGGTGGTGATAAGTTTTTTCTGTCTGTTCGTACTCACGATATTTGAATTTGGCAAATGATGGCACGGGATAAAACAGTGTCTCTTTAAAAAGAAGATAATAGTTTGGCTACCTGTAGCACCAGCTGGAGGACTACAATCCCTAAGGGCATTTTTTTAAAAAATAGACGTGAGCCAGAAACACATCTGAAATTAAAAGTGGTGTGTAGAATTTTTGTCAGGATCTTTACCGTCTTCATGCTGCCTGGGTGACTTTTTTTGTGAACGAGATTAAATTTCAGAATTAAACTCCCATGACAAAAAGCAGTTGTTACAGCACCGTAGCATGAGCATTAAATAAAATGCACAACCTGCTGTAACGCTGCTATTCTGCTTTTTGCCTGTGTGTGTGCTAGGCAGTAGAGGCGGAGAATGGGAGCGACAATGAAGAAGCAGGGTCCGTTCCTCCGCAGGACCAAAAAGAGACATTGCCACCAGCAGAAAGAGGAGCTACAGAGCTGTTTGTTAGTTCTGCAGAGGTGAGACACTAATAACACACACAATCTTATGCACAGAAGGCATGGCCGGTATTTGTAAATTCAAATTCTCCTGGGGCGGTTTTGTTGCTGCCAACACAAACCCGACCAGAACTGAACAGAGAGAAGCTAACTCGTCAGGCACAAAGTCTACAAAAGCTGTGACAGAGCTGGAGAGGTTCCTCTGTTGTGCTGCATGTGGGTAAAGGTGGCTTTTGAATCGGCAGAGGCACAGCTTTGCCAGTGTATCTGTGGGCTGAGTTTAGAACAAGGCCCTCTTGCCAATTCTGTGTCCTCATCGTTCTTGTCTCGTGATGACAGAAATAAGCAGATTGTCAGGGCAGACTGAAAAGCTGTTTCAGGTGGTGGATTTTACATTTCAGAAAAAATCCCCTGAGACTTTCTTGGACAAAGTCAAATTAGACAGTTGTCCTCCTGCGTTGGGTGACATGGAGAAGCCAGTAACTGAGAGAGAAAACCCTCCCCTTCCTTCAGGAGCTCCTCAGCAGGTGTCTGCGTGGTCAGCCTTTATCTTTGACGTACACCAGGTGCATTAAACCACTGTCCTGCCTTCCTGCTTCTGATGCATGAGATGCTTTTGCTTTCGTATCATTAAATGATTTGCTTTCATAGATCACTTCTATATAGCATCCCCGGCTGCCTCAGCTGCCTTTCTGCACTGATGTGATGTTTCCTTTCTTTAAATGCCTTCAGTCCGAAGAACGACGTGCCCGCTTTTATCGCTCTTTATTGCTGCTTTATTGCTGGCTTTATCAGCCAAGTTGCTAGGAAAGTTAGTTTGTGGAAATTCCTTTGCCTCCCACAGCTATATTCCCACCCTCCTGCATCATTCCAACAGACCCTGCAAAGCTGGGCTTGTAAACTAATTGTTTACTGACTGGAGGAAAGAAAATAAATTAATAAAATCAGGACAGCGTTGCTTCATGCAAGGGAAGCTTCATGTTGGTGCAGGACCCAGTTGAACAGTTGAGGCCAGTCCATCAAGAGGCTATTTAGAAAAGAGGCTTGGGTGCTCTGTTGTCCAAGAAGGGAAAAATCATTGAATGTCCTGCAGAATTCTGATAGGAATTTGGGTGAAATGAATGCTTGCCAAAAACCATGTTAACAGTGTATTGCATAACTAATGCAGATTATTATGCTCGAGGGAAAGAGACTTCCCAAAATGGCATCAGCAGTCAGAAAAAAAACCAAAACAAACTCATTGCGATTATTAAAAAAAAAAAAAAAAAAAAAGGAGAGAGAGAAAACTGGCAAAATTCTGAGGAAAATTTCGGCAGTATAGGACCATAGAAATGGCTGTGCTGGCTCAGATCAAAGTCCAGAAAGCTCCAGATTCAGCCTCTGACAGAGCCAACAGGAGACGCTTAGATAAAAGCACCAGAGCAAGGCAAGCACCCTGTGATACTTTCCCAGTCTACTTTCCCAGCTTCCAGCAATTAGTATCTCAAGGACTTCCTGAGCTGACAGGGCTGTCTTTGAATTTAATATCCCCCGATGGATTTGTTTCACAGGGTCTTGTTCCAGTTGTTCTTCGAGCCCGTGCAGACTTGCAGCATCCACTGTGTCCCTCAGTGGGGAGCTGCAGGGGATGGAGTATCATCACCCTTGGGGCATCGGCAGCCGCTTTTGGCACCCTGGAGGAGATTAAAAAAGGGCTCAGGCCTTGGACCGCTGAAGCCAAAAGTGTAAAACTCAATAGCTCGGACAAAAATGTGGCTCAAAGCTGTTTTAGATCTGTGTCCTCTGTAGGTTCAACACAGGAGATCACAGCGGGTTGGCTCCTCTTATATGCTGTCAGCATGCAGGAGATGAGCGCGAATCACAATTTCTGAAAGTATCTGAATATGTTCTGACACAGTCATGTCCCCGCCAGGAAGCTTGGTTGGGATTTTTTTGGTTTTGGAGTCAGTGGGTGAATGTTGGTTTCGTTGAAGCCAGTGGGCTTTTCTCCAGTGCTTTCAGTCTGACTCTATCAGTGACGACAACTGGCTTAGAGTCGAAAGTAAAAAGTTGGATGAAGTCGGGTTTTGGGCATGAACGCAGACAGGACTAAAATATTTTAGAAATTTTTCTTGGTTTGGTGGAAAAGAAATGGCAGGAAAAGTAAGTCAATGTCTCCAAGATGTATTAGACCTCTTGTTTTAGAAGTTTGCTGAAGTTAAATGTCTCCCCTTCTGTTTTTCTTCTGCTTGAAATGGCTTTTCAGATAGCCATTCCACCAGTTTTATCAGAAAAGGTCCAAGACCACTCTTTCAGTGCATTTTGATCCAAACGGCGTTTTACGCTGGAGAAAAGGCCCATTCCTCTCACAGCCCTGCTGCGTGGTAGCCGTGAGGCTCAGTAACCCGCAGCGGCACCCCTTCCTGGGGCATGCGTCTGCCTCCTCCCCGGCCGCCTGGCTGAGACCCAGCCGCGCTCGGTGCACATCCCTCCGTGTGCTGGGGAAAGGGCAAGAGCCTGGCAGCCCTCTGAGCCCTGCTCTCGCTGCCAGCTGGGGGCCAGCTCTCAAAGTGGAGAGCATTCCCCCAGCCCTTCAGCTGGAAATACTTATTTAGTAGTTATTTTCTCTCTGGGTGTGTGTATTTTTATATATTTTTATTTGTTTGTTTGTTTGTTTGGAGGAGCATTATAGGTTCTCCATAAAATGTGAGTCAAACCATATATTGCTCTCCTTACTTCCCTAGTCGCACAGTTGTCTGAAACGAGGATTTTTTTCCCCGTTGTTCTGTCCCCAGCCCCACGTGAGCTGCGGGCTCGCTGATGGCAATGCAGGTTTCTGCCCCTTCCCCTTTGCATTTCAAATCCTCCGTTGCTAGTGGTCTGAATCAACAGGGTAGGGAAGAGGACGGAAATCCCTAAAATTGTGATGACAGAGCAAAGTCTTGGGGTTAAACAAGTTCATCCCCAAGAAAATCTTGTCTTTTTGTGTAGTTTGAAAATGCTTTTTTGAAGAGTGGTTTCATTCACCCGGCCCGGGGAAGGGGATGGTGTAGTGTATGCTGGACCGATGGTGGCAGAGCCCGTGATGGGCTGGTTCAGGTGATGCCGCAGACACAGGTAAATGAGGCTTAGACCCTTCTCAGCAAAGTCATCAAAGTCCACCACTGCCTTGTCAGACTAGCATCTGAGCTAAAGTGATATAAACCCCACTTTCCCTCCTGAATTATCATTATTTTATTCTAGAAATTCAAGCTGAAGCATTGTAAGAGTTTTAAGTTATCCCACGGAATAGATTCAAAGTGAGAAATCCACATTTTTTTACCCAGTGTTTACACAACCTGTCAATCTTACAGTATTCTCAGCACAGCCTGTGGCAAATCTTGTTTGTACACAAAACATTTTTCAAATTTATCGTGGCGCCTGCTTTTATTTAGGCGGTGATGACCACTGCCAGCCACACTCGTATGGAGGCTGAGCTGGGGCAGCTGGGCAGCTTTCGAGCCCCTTGATGGGGAGCACTGTGCAAT
This sequence comes from Leptosomus discolor, assembly GCF_034619465.1. Lineage (NCBI taxonomy): Eukaryota > Metazoa > Chordata > Aves > Leptosomiformes > Leptosomidae > Leptosomus > Leptosomus discolor. Next base: position 10,109,787 of record NC_141405.1, read on the forward strand.
TCCCTGGCCTGTGCCGGGTCGGGCGGCAGTGACGTCTCTCCAGCAAAACCCCAAGGGCTCTGCTGTGGCCATCCTCACTTTCTCCTCTCCTGGCCCGGACAGTCGCCATCCGGCACCTCCTGCTTTCCCTGCAGTGCTCTCACGTGAGCTCCCTGGAGCAGCACGGCCCCCTGTCCCGAGAGCTGCCATGAGACCACGTGCTCAGCAGATGTTTTTCCAAGGCCCTGCTCTGTTAAGTTGATGCACCTTTCCAAGAAAAGAAGTGTCTGAGGAGCACGGGAGTGATGTGCTCTTCTCCCTGGATTTCCTCCACAGTTTCTAATCCACAACTCTCAGCCAAAATAGGCTTTGTTACCCGCAGGCTACTCTTTTCCCTGATTTGAGTTTCAGATATTTCTCTGGTGCTTAAAAAGCTGCTTTTGGCACCCTTTTCAGAACTGGAGCCGAGGTGGTTTTGCTCTCCCACCTTCACGGAGGAGCTCGGGTGCAGTTATGTGACCCCCACGCCTCCCGCCTGCCTTTCACCACTGTGCATCTCCCCGCTCTGCTTTTGGGGAACGGGTCAGGTAATTTGTCCAGAGACACAGCAGCCCAGATCACAGACCTACAAACCCGAATCAGAAGATCGCCTCTAACGGCAGGCTAGATCGCAGCCCTTGGGGACAAGACCCTTCTCGCTCTGTGTTTGCACAGCCCAGAGCGTGACGCCATCAGCACTACCAGGGTCCTCCCGTTTCAGTGCCTGTTCTCAGGCTAAAGCCTGAAATAACTGGGGAAGGACCCTCTCCAGGAAACATCCCTGATGTCGCTGCGTGACTGGTGTGTGATGCCCTGATGCTGCATGAGGCTGTGTCATGGTGGAGCTCCTGGGGACACTGTGCATCTTCTCACCTGGGGTGCCAGCGCCTGGTGCACCCACCCGCCCCAGTGGAGCCTCTGCTGGGCCACGGGCTGGCCCAGGAACACCAGTGCAGGCACTGGGTTGCCCATGAGGGCACTACTTTGCCCATCAGGAGCACTGGGTGGCACACGGTTGCCCATGGGTGGCACTAGGATGCCCAACGGCTGTACTGGGTTGCCCGTTGATGGCACCGGGGGTTGTCCAGGGACAGGATCAGGTTGTCCAGCAAAGGCAGTAGGTTGCACAGAGTCTGCACTAAGTTGCCCAGGAGTGGCACTGGGTTGCCCACTGAGGGCAGTGAGTTCATAGGATCATAGAATCACAGAATGGTTTGGGTTGGAAGGGACCTCAAAGATCATCTTGTTCCAACCCCCCTGCCATGGGCAGGGACACCTCCCACCAGACCAGGTTGCTCAAGGCTCCATCCAGCCTGGCCTTGAGCACTGCCAGGGATGGAGGATCATAGAATATCTCAAGTTAGAAGGGACCCATAAGGATCAGCGAGTCCAACTCCCTGCTCCTTGCAGGACTACCTAAAACTAAACCCCATGACTGAGAGCATTGTCCAGCTGCTCAACACTTGCCCAACAGCTGCACCTGCTTGCCCAGGGGCTGCACAAAGCTGCCCAGCGAGAGCGGTAGGTTGCCCAGGGCAGGAACTAGGGTGCCATACGAGGGTATTTTCTTGCCCAGGGCTGGCCCTGGGTTGCCCATCGAGAGCGCTGTGTTGCCCGAGGGCTGCATCAGGTTGCCATGGCAGCTGCAGGGAGTCGGCCCGGGCAACACCCGGTCACCCGCTTCTTATGTCACTGACGGCACCGGGGACGCTGCAGTGCCTGGCAGAGCTGCCACCGAGCCTGGCAGCACAGCAGTGAGCAGCAGCCCCCGGGGCACCCTCAAGCCTCCGCAGTGCACCCCGCATCCAAGCAGCTAAGGGTGAGCAAGGGGAGGACTAAAAAAGCAGAGATATTTCTCCTGATCTTCTGCATTATCTCTTATGTCGCCTAAGTGTACCCCAGCTAGGTGGTTGGGGGCTCCCGTGGTGTGTCTGTGTTCAGGGGTGGCAGAAAGTAGCACCCTGGGATGACTTATCCCAAGAGGGTGCAGGGACATTTATTTCAGCTGGAAATGCAGGGAAAAGTAACCCTGGTCCATTCCCAAGTTCTTAAATATGTGTCTGTCAGTGGCTGAAAGGGAATAATTTATTTGCAGGGGTAGGAGCCAGGGAAGCAGTCTCCCACTCTCGGAATGCTGTTTCTCACGTATAAATAAGTGGCACGGAGTTAAGGAAAGTGCAGTCGCCTGTCCCTAGCAGGGACAAAAGGGCTGAAGTGACTGGTTTGTGGGAACCGACACACACAGTGGTTTTTGTTGGACCTGAGCACAGACGTTTCATCCTCAGCTCTGCCAAACTGGCTCGGAGGGTTGTGTTTGTGAAAGTTTTTCTGCTAAATTTGAGGGTGTGAGTTTCCCGCTGCCTATCCCACAGCCTCTTCAGCCAGGCTGGATCCTGGGGCGAGACTCGGTGCCCACAGCTATGCTGCTCTCAAGTCAGGTACTGGGGCAGCCCATGCCAGCATGGCCAAAATTGCTCAAGGCTTGCAAATACTGTCCTCAAAGTTCAGTGATTTCCCAGCTGCGGGCTGTACACTTTTGCCCTCTGACTCATCCCTATTTTTCTCCGATTTGCCCGAACTGAAGGTCCTGTTATTCTCCTGTATTCGCCGTTCTCTAATTTAATAGCTGCATTCTGAGACATTGTTCATCTGAATGCACCAAACTGCTACAGGCACAGGTGACGCAAGAAGTCTCTTAGGTCACCTGTCCCCATAGCTAGATGTTGGAAAACGTGCAGTTTAATGAGTCAATGGGCTGCGAGCGTCCGGCATGAAGGAGGGTTACCCTCGGTGTACAGCAACAGCAGCTCCCAGGCAGAGCCTGCCTGTCTCCGTGTGCCTCCCATCCATCGCCTTTTAAGCCTTCCCGTAGGAAACTGTGACTCCTTCGTCCTGCCCTTGTGTAGAGAGAGGCATTCTTTGTTGCAGAGGTGACTAAAATGAAAGAAACTCTCTTTCCCAAGGGTTTAATGATTTTAAAAATAAGGCAGTCTCTCTCAGCTCGCCTACACATGCAAAGTGATTAGGGTAGCCCAGGAGGAGCAATTAAACCTCTAGCCACGTGATCGCTTCTGTCGATGCTTTGTTCTAGAATAAAAGTGAGTTTATTTCATGCAAACATCCCATTTTTAAAGGAATAAAGTTGATTTCATGCTGTGACAAATAGGATTCAGCACATGCTTCAGGTCAAACTCCCCTCCCACCCAGGGATCTTGTTGTAGCACACCAGCGTCCCAATCTTTCACTGCGGCTCCGAGCCAGGCTGGGAGCAGTGGGGATGGGATGGTGTTAGGGGAAGGACACATCCCTGCAACACAGCACCTGGCTACAACAGCTATAGGGACTTATTCTGCCCGTGGGTGACACCTGTAACCATACAGAAACTTCACACCGAGCACAGCATACCCTCCTGAGTGTTTGTCCTTAGATGAGGTGTGTCAGGTACATTCGGTGGCCCCTCTGCATTATATTTCTGATAAAATTGACTGATAACCTTAATCTGAAAAGAGCAATGGCACCCACACGCCTTACACAGTTATTGGTAGCAAAATCTTCCTGTGTGACTCTTCCCCTTAGGGTTACTGCAAGGCTGGTGTTTACGAGCTGCTCTGAAAAGACTTTGTGGGATATCTCCTTTCCAAGTGCATTTGTTTTACAGCAGGTGAGCCAGAGATGTTTTTCTTCCTTTGCAAGTCCAGAGATGGCTGTTCTTTTTAGGTTGAAATGGGGGGGGTGGGGTGGGGTGGGTGCAGGTGGGGGGTGAAATTTGGATATAGTCCAAATTTAAGCAAAGCTCAGCTCACCTGCGGACACCTCACTCAAGCTTTTACTGCAAGTGAAAATAGAGATGATGAGGATGGATTCCCTCACCCACAAACCGCGCTGGGTTGGTAGCAGCTGTGCATCCAAAGCTATCACGGCTGGTAATGGAACTTTTAAAGAGGAAATTACAGCAGGAATACTATAAGATCAGCAAAAACGCTGGCCAAAAGAAACAAATGAACATCAGAGAATCAGCAACTACAGTTTCATTGGACGGACAGACAAAAAGAAGGCACAGTATCTGTCATTCTCCTTAGTAGCCATGATTTGTTTCTCTCTACATTCCAAGACCTGATGAGAGATACTGACAACAAAGTAAAATCCTTATATATAAAAATGCTTGGGATGCTGTCAGAAGGGATTTGCTTTCAAGAGTTTTAGGCCTGTCCAGGCGATGTGTGGGTGCTGTGTGCATCGCTCTTCGTATTTTAAGTTGCGTGTGTCGCTGTAAGAAGTAGCGCAAGTGCAGGAGCTTACTGAGTGAGGTTGTCTTCTTCTGTCTCCTTTGTGCAGGACACATACCTGAATAGCGGCGTTCAAGAATGGAGCTGGTTGGATCTCCCTTAACTGCAACATATGCCCATCCAAGATCAACACCTACCAAGTTTCTGCCTGCCATCAGCACCATGGCTTCAAGCTATAAGAACTGTTTTCCTTACTACCCCTTGCCTCAGAGCTTCAGCCTCCCCCGGATGCCCAGAGCCTACTACAAAGCAGCTGCCATCAACCCAACTTTGGCTCCCTTTTCCAAAAGCTCCCAGGGGTTACCCCCAAGCAAGATGCTTCCTTTTGTTTCCAACAGAACAACCCTCTTCAGCCGGTACACCTCTGACGACTGGTACATGTCCAATCTGACCAACTACAAAGAGTCGGAGACTACCCGGCGCAATGCCGAGTGTCTGAGAGTCGATACCTCCCGTCTGATTCACGATAAATATCAGCAGACAAAGAAGACCCAAGTAGAAAGCACCAAAAACCTGGGAGATCGTGTCCAAGAGATAGAATTTTGGAAGTCAGAGCTCTGCCATGAGCTGGATGAGATGATCGGGGAAACGAACGCACTCACAGACTTGAAGAAAAGACTGGAGAGAGCCTTGGCTGAGACAGAGGCCCCTCTCCAGGTAAGCACCCTGTCCGGTGGGCTGCAAGCTGTAGCCTACTGCTGAAACATCTGCAGCCATTCAGACGCCCAATTAAGTTTCATTGCAGCTCCGTAACGTCTAGAAAGTTTTTATTAAGAGACCATTAGTTAAGTTAGTAATAAACAAATGCCTTGCCATCTGCTGCCTCCCCTATCAGTACGTACTGAGCACACCAGAACAGTATTTGCTTAACCAAATATTTTTATAAGTGGTACATCCAAAATCCTGGTTTGGGAGACAAAAGCCCATGCCCTCCTACGAGGCTCTGGCGAGGTCAGCCTCAAGCCTGACACAGGTCCCTGCCTTCAGCTGTGGCTGCGCCAGGGACACGTGTGCTCCCCCACGTTGATTTAATGCTGATGTTGCAGCTCGGCTGCTCGTTGTCAGCTAAACCAGCTGCCCTGGGCACTTTTTTTCCCGTGCTGTCGTCTCTGTGCCCACCTACAATTTCATTTCTTACATTACTTGACATGGGGACCATCCCTGTAGGGATTTGCAACCAGCAGTGATGGCATGTCCCCAACAGGTCACTCAGGAGTGCTTGCTTCACCGGGAGAAGAGGATGGGCATTGACCTGGTCCATGATGATGTGGAGAAACAGCTCTTTGTGGTAAGTTTGTCAACACAGATCATGTGTTATTTTTACCTAAACTACTCTGAACAGGTTTTGCAGCCCTGTTCCCTCTCTGGCTCCTTAGTGCCTGTGAGGTGCTAAACTCTTCAAACCCCCAAAACCTGCAGGGCCAGGGGACGACGTTCCCCCACGCAGCAGCGTGCCCACACGGTGTGGGTAAGACTTGCCCTGCCAGAGGCAGGAATAGCTGAAAACCAGCTGTGTGTTTGTGTAGCCTATCAGGGTCCTCTGTCCCTCTTCAAGGAGCTTGTGGGACTCTCCTGCCTTTCAGAGCCCTGCCGGCACAGGATCTATAAGTATCTGTCACATACATGTGATATATCTCTATATATCTGTGTCACATACATATATATTACGCACACATGCACACACACAGATATGGAGAAGGCAGTGTCTGCCCGACAGCTTGTCTGGTTTTCCCAACTATGTTACTTGGTCTAATAAAAGATATTACATCTACCCCCAGCTTTGCTTTGCTCAGAGCAGCGTGGCCGCAGTAAGACTGTGTGTGCTTAGGCAATGCATTTTATAGCAGTCCTAAAACCGCGCACTCCTGCCTGCCTTTATATAGGCTGCTTTAAATTATGAATAAAAAGCAAACACGATGAGAGCTGGCACAGAAGATGGGATCCTATCGCAGGGTACAACAAAATACAATCACTGCAAAGGCATCGCGAAACTGGGAAGGAAACTGCAGCCCCTGGGACTGTGAAGCCACTGCTCTGTTAGAAGATTTTTTCTTATGAGTCAGGCCCTAAAAAAATTGAAAGATTAGTTTAAGGGTCATGAGATTTTAAGAAAATAATTGGAGCTGGTTATCTCCATAATGGCATTTTGGATTTTAAGTGTTTCGGACATATTTAGGCCATGCTTTTCAGCTGGCTCCTGCAGACAGGAGGGCTTAAAAATTATGGTTTTGGAGCACTAATCACCTGCCTCCAGTAGCTGGGGCTTCACAAACGCGATAGATTTGTGCTGAAGTCAAGTGAGCTGAGAGCAGCACATGCCTTCCTCCGGTGGAGCTGGATGTTTCTTAGAAATGGCTTAGAAAGTTACACCAAACTCAAGTCCGTCTCCTCTTGTCCCAGATGGATGGGATTTCTCCTGGGGAAGAAAACATTTGGGGAGCAAAAAGGGCAGATGCTGATTGGGGATGGGGATGTGTAGCGCTGCTGGTCCAGAGAACCTCTATGCCTGTTCATATCAGGTCAGGATCTGTCCCTGTCTCCTATAGTGGAACTAATCATCACTTGACATTGATGTCAAGATGAGAAAACACTTGGCAACCCACCCTGAAAGTGAAGTGGGAGGCCATGGCTGTAGCCACAGCACCCTCCCATCCCCTCCTGGTCGCTGCGCCCAGGCTCAGCTGCACAAGTGAGCGCTCTGGGGTTGGGGGGCACTTTCTCCACTCCCTGCCAGTTTGCTTTGTCCTTGCTGTGTGCACGGTTGGAGAGGCCTGAGGGGATGAGTGTGACCAGGACAACTGAGCATGGATACTGATGGGGTCATGTTTTGCCTTTGCCCAGGAAGCCGACGTCATCAGATCCTGCCAGGAGAGGATGCAGCAGTACCTGGATAAGGCGAAAGCCCAGCTCGCGTAAGGAGGAGCTCCTTCTCTCATGCTGCATTTGCAGCTGCGATGTGAAACCCCGGCAGACCCCCACCTCTGCCCACACCCTACAGCCGTAAAACCTGGGCAGGCTCCATGGGAAGCGGGCAGTGGCGCCCACAGGAGCACGTAGCTGCCCAGGTGGGAGGAAACCATTCCACCCATACATCCCCACCCATGGCTCTTGTTTGTGTGTTGAAGGTCCAACAGGGCAGCCCAGCATGAGCTGGAGAGGGACCTGGCCAACAAGCAGACAGCCTACCGCATCGACAACAAGTGCCACCACCTGAGGAACACCTCCGATGGCATCAGCTACTTCCGAGGGGTGGAGCGGGTTGACGCCACGTGAGTGCACGCTGGGCAGCACGAGAGCACCGAGCTGTCCCTGGGATGCACGGTGCCTCGCCCTGGCAGGGAACGGGTTGTCCCCAGCCCACTGTAAAGGCATGTGTCTCTGCATGGCACATCCATCCTGCCTGGAAACACCCATCTTGGAGGGGCCGTTTCTCCCTGCTCACCATAAAGGGAGAACAACCCTCTGCTTTCAGCTGGATGCTGAACACGCAGTGGGTGAAAGCGAGTCCCACCTAATTACACATTATATCAGGGTTCAGAGATCAGCCTGAAAATGAACTCAGCCCAACACCTCTGCACAGCTCATTAAGTTTATGCGTATTTTCAAAGATGTGTCAGTGCTTGCATGAGCGCTCTTGGTTGACGTGACGTCTGGGGGGTTCACCCCTGCATGGAGAGGGCCTGGCAGGGAGCCGAAATGACACAGAAGATAAAGAAATAGAGAGCATGGTCCTGGGATACGGTTCAGCTGCTTTTGGGTGCCAGGAATTCAGCTTCGGCTCTGCAGTAGATGAATGGTGACCTAAACCAGCACTCGCAGAGATATGCGCTAAGTGGCAAAGGGCTGAGGGAATATATCTGCTGCTCACAAGGACACGTGCAGTTTATGGAGGGGCATAGATTGATTCAATCTTTCTAATATTTGAATAATTATTCACAGCTCAGACATATTGCAAATGAATTGCAAAGGATTGATGCTAAAATTCAGAGGGGGGCAAAATGTGCCGAGAACCAGCATGTTTTAAATGGGGCTTATGTGGTATTTAAGTCTTTTGTTGACCTTGTTCTGGCCTACTGCACAGGCGTGAACTTCATCATGAATGCACAGACAGGGAAATGAATATTATCTAATGCTTGTTCAGTTTAGTATGAAACTGAGATAAGTTATGAGCAAAATTAATTGACTGCAATCTGCGCGTCGACGTGAAGCTGGGAATCACTTGGCACTTAGATGGCTCGAACGTGTAAATATGAGGTCTGACTAAAATCTTCATTTTTCTGGGGGAATCTTTGCTTTGTCTGGGCTTTCATAAGTACCACAGTTGTCTTCATGAACATGTCATCATTTCATAAGCATATCGAACAAATGGTGTCCAGGTGTTTTACCTTCATGTGGTCAAATTAAGAGCGTAGCTTTAACCTGCATTTAATCCACACTGCTCCCATGGCATGCCTGGCCATGGCCAGCTTCAGCAGCATGGGCTTACTGGAGGCCTCTCCTTCCTCCTCCCCAGGATCTCGGTGCCAGAGTCGTGGGCCAAGTTCTCGGACGACAACATTCTCCTCTCCCAGAGCGAACGGGCGGCCTCCGCCAAGCTGCGGGACAACCTCGAGAACCTGCTGGTGGTGACGGCCAACGAGATGTGGCGCCAGTTCAACAGGGTGAACGTCGCCTTTGCCAACCGCATCGCTGAGACAGCTGACGCCAAGAGCAAGATTCAGACCCACCTGGCCAAGGTAGCCTGAACCCCTCCCTTTCGGTGTGACACCGTCACTTCCCAGTGACACCACTCTCCACACAGACCTGGCCCAAGAAGAGGAACGGTTGCTACAAGGAGCTGGTTATAGTATCATTATCTGTTTGAAATTCCAAGTACTGGGGACATTCTCCTTGGAGCAGGACAAGTTGGCACTGTAACTTCCTCTCAAGGGATCCTTTATTTCCCTAGTGCCCAGCAGCAAAGGGATTTCAAGCAGAAGGTGGAAATGCTGTTTGCATCTCCTGGTAGTTACTTCAGAAGTGCTGGCTGCCCTGCAGAAAGTCTTTGCTGGGCCTCTACTGGGGTGCCTGCCGGGGGGTTTGCAGGCTCCCTTCTCCTCCAAGGACATGCTTTCAGGCTCAGTGCTCCAGGTTTGCTGCATGGTCAGCTGTGTGTTTCCCGCATGGCTCTGCCAAGCAGGGGAAGTGGAGATCAGTGATGGGCACCTGGCTCGGACTGCTGGGTCTCATGGAAAGCTTCCTGAAAAGAGCTTGACACGGTATCGATTAACTGAGCAGAGACTGGGCTTGCAGCTCTGCAGGCTGATGTCACGTCTTTAAATGAGGATCCATTAAAAACTTTCCCTCTATGAGTTGCTATTGATGGATGATCAATTCCTGCAAGCAGTAATTTTGGGTAGCTGGTAATTCAATAGATCCATCACTGCTCCAAAATCTCCTCTGATGTGACAGCAACAGCAAAGAGAGGCTTTTCCTTGAAAAGAAATCTGCTGGATCTGTGCCTTGGCATGTGTCAGAGCGACAGGGGTCTGAGCCCAGGGTCTGCTTATTCAACTTGGTTTTTTCTGCAGATGGACAGGAGAAAAGGGAAATGATGTGGTCACTTGAGAATATATCATTTAATTTATGAATGCGTTTTTTTCATGCCAGACACTGCAGGAAATCTTCCAGATCGAGATGAACATAGAAGCCATCCGAAAAGCCATTAGGGACAATGGGCTAGTGTTAAAAGTGGCTCAGACCCGGCTGGATGAGCGCACGCGGAGACCCAATGTGGAGCTGTGCCGGGACACTGCCCAGCTCCGGTAAGGCAGGACCCAGGGCTGGGAGGGTCCTTGAGGAGTGACTGGTCGTAGCGCTCAGGAGCATCACTGGATGACAAAATTAATCTTTTGTTTTTTTTTTCCCCAAAGAGTCATTCCATAAGTGCACTGGTATAATCAGGAGCAATGATTAGGTATCCTGGCCTCGGGGTGGTAGAAGAGCTCTGCACCCACGAAGGAGGCTGTACGCCATGGCCGGGTACAGCCTGATACCACCCCGTGAAGGGATGGATTTTTCCCACTTGGGTAGACCTCACCTACTCTCCTGCCTGCTTCCCAGCTGTTGGATGGCTTAGTTTTGCAGTATAAGCCCTTTAATCTCTGACAGGCTTGTGTTGAGAGCACTTAGCTGCTTCCTTTTGGGTCACTGCAAGAAAGGATGCACCATGTGGAGAAGCAGTAAGGGCTGTCCTCACCTCCCCTGAGGACACTGGAAATCCTTTCAAGGACATAGTGAGCCCTTTGGGACTGCACCCCAAGGGGCCGTGGAGGAGCAGGCTGCCCTGAGTGCCCAACAGCACCCCATGTGAGGGGTGAGGCACCCCAAACCTCACCCCTCCTCCTAGGAGCCCTCTGGGAATGACTCCACGTGAAGCTTTTTAGAAGCCATATAAACCCAGCCCTTGCATGCCATTGGGTTTTTCCATCCTCCACTTGTTTCACATTCACTTTTAGCCTCTCCCAGCTCCCCCATTTTGCTGTGTGTGCATCCGTGGGTGTGGGGAGGAACGCTGCACAGGGAGATCCGGGTGGGTGAACCAACAAACCCGCAAAACCAAACAGGAACAGGAAACCACAGCTGCTCATCCCTCTTCTCGGTGGCACAAGCTGCTCCAGGAGATGAGGCTGCACATCGCCGAAGCCTTAGAGCAAACTTAACCATGCCTGCCCACGGAGGTCTGGAGGAGCTCTGCCCTCGCCTTTCCCGTGCATCTGCCAGAAATGAGGGGTTGAGTTACTCCGAGCACACTGAAGGGGGAAATCCTGTCCCCAAGGGGCCCATCACCAACGCCGTGCTAGAAACCACCCCCGTGACGGGACTGTTAATGGGCATTTCTTGCTGTTTTCCAGCCTCGTCAATGAGGTCCATGAAATCAATGAGACGATCCAGAGCCTTCAGCAGCGGCTGAGAGACGCCGAGAACATACTGCAAATGCTGGTGCATGCCAAGTCGATCTTGGAGCATGACCTGGCCACCAAAGCCAACTCGCTGTTCATTGACCAGGAGAAGTGCATGGGGATGCGCAAGACCTTTCCCAACACTGCACGGCTGCTGGGTTGCTTTTAGGCTGGGCTCAGCTGAACCCACGCTATCTGTTGCAGGAGTATTCCCAGTTTTGCTAGGACGCATTCCCAGTTTTGCTAAGACGCTTTGAAAATACATGATTAGACTTTCACTTCCTCATGAAAGCCCTGAGTAGAAATTAAACGATCACTTTGTGTGTTACATGGTCTACCAGGATTTTTTATTCCTTTGGTTTTTCACTTTCCGTTGCTTTTCCACGGTGTGCCAGAAAGTAGCTGAAAATATCCTGTGTGTGACTAAGAGTAAATCCACCCACAGCGATACATTCCTACCCTTTCAGTCTGTGATTTTAGGAGAAAAACTCTCATGTCCTCCTCGCTTTGAGCCTGTCTGATGCGGAAAAAGCACAAGGGGAAGTAAAGCTAGTTGTCAGAGTAATTAGCTGTTGACATCTTTAATGTATTTTTAATGGTTCAGGAGAAGAAACACAAACTATCTAGTAAAGCATTACAGTATGTTCTGTTCCTAAACAGAAAAACTTGCATTTTAAGCTGATGTCTAGTGATCATTTTCTTGCTTTTGAAAAATTTTAAATGTCATCTAAAATGTCAGTGCTGGGGTCTTAAAACAAAGAAGTGCTTTTGGCTAGCTAATTGAAGAAAATGCTGCGGTTTTAATCTTGGTGAGTATGGATTGGTTCCTAATTTAACCTCTTGCAAGTAGTTTGTTGGTGGAAGCACCAAAGCACTTTGAAGATAAAGGAACAAATCAGTCCTTAAGTCAGCCACCTCGACTGCCATAGTACCTGCTCTCTGGCTGTAAATTTTACCAAGTGTTTGAATTTTCAGAGGATAAGTCTTTAATCAATCTGAAGTTCAGTGTGAAAGTCACTTTGCAAATTGTCCCGTCAGACTCACGTGTCAGACACTCTCGACTCTTTTAACCTAAGCAGAGCTGAGCTCAGCCTAAAGCCTGTAGGCACCAAGAATCCTAAAGGAGCAGAAGTTCAAGTCCCTTCTCTTCCCTCGGGAATCCAGGGCATGGACCTCCTGGCCCAGCGTGGGGACTCTCAGGAGCTGAGAGCATCTTCTCTCATCTCGTACCCGCAGATGACTCCAGCTCACAGCACAGGTCCAGACAGACCTGCCTGCCCTCCCTGCTCTCCCAGGGGCAGCCCCCGAGAGCTGTAACCTGTGCCAAGGTCCTGCCCTGGCCCCAGCATCTTGGCAGGATCTCTCTTCAGAGCTGCAGCCCTAAACAGGAAGCAATTGTCTATTTTTTTTTTTTTCTTTCTTTTTTACTAGCACTTTTGTCTCACGGAGACTAAAGATAGGTTTCCTCTACTTTGTGTGTATCTTGGAGCCAGAGTCTGTCGGAGACAGCAGCCACCCTTTCTAAAGAGACGATATAACCGCAAGCAAGAAAAACTGTCCAGCTCATCGCACCTTCCCTTTCTGCACTTATCTCCCTCCCCAAAATAAGCCGATGGCATGCTGAACTCATAGGGACTTCCAGTTTTTGTTGGCACCCTCGCTAGCCTTTGTGCTGCTTTGAGCTGTTACTCTCCCTGTGTTCCTTTACTGAAAGCTTTCATAAACCCTGGTGATTTTGGCTGCTCGGCTGTTTTGAAGCCCCGCTCCAGATGGCTGGTTTTCAGGCAGAGCTGCCTGTTTTCTGTTTTGAGAATTGGGTCCCGTGAATTGTCTCGAGCTGAGCGCTGGGAAACGGAGGCACCCCAGTCCCTTTCTGAAAGACTCATGCTTTTAAGTGACTTGAGCGAAATCCTGGCATCAGCGACAGCTTCACATTCATTTCATTTCCACCTTCATTTTTGAGTCACATAAAAAGATACCTGAGCTCTGTTGTACTATGAGGGCACACCAATATCAGCACCCAAACTCTCCTATTTTCTCCAATTTTGCTTTCAGAGTCCCCCATCTTTCCCCCTAGCCCAACTCCTTTAAGGCTTTCTCCTAATTGACAGTGTTTATGTGGTGTTGCAATTATCCAGCTCTAAATTTTATCTTCCCGTCCTACCCTCTTGATGCTTCTTTACACAAGATAGGCTGTGGGAGCGTAGCTCGCTGAAAACAGGCATGGAATGCTAGAGGGCCTGCACAAGGAAAACTCTGTTGAACAGTTTGTCTAAGCTAACATAGTAGGCCTCAAGGACGCTTCGACCTTGAGGGTCAGAATAGAAGAATTAGAAGCTAACATCCATATGAGGCGGAACGCATTAGTATTAATAGTAAAGTGATAGGTAGAAGCAGATGACTGATGTATGTATAGCACAATTGGAGTTTATGAAAAACTGCAAGTCATGATGACTTTGGAAAATTATCCTATTTAAGAAAGTGCATCTGCACAATAAAAGGAGTTTTCTGATATAACTCATATTGAGTCTTTTGTGGATTCTCCAACTCCCGTCTCCGCAATTGGCAACGCATTTCTTTCCTCCATTTGAGCCATGACCAGAGGAATTTCAGTTGCAGCTTCTCTAATTTCTTTCACAAATACTTTCCCCTTTCCTGCAGCAGATTTCCCAGACATTAGAGAATTCCCAGGTCCCTTTGGGCTTTGATTCTCTCCATGCCAGTTTTCCGTAAGTTGACAATATTGATGTTACTTCTGGTAGCTGACACTCTAAAATCTCCCTCAAGCAATTTAGTCATCTAACCCTATGTGTGCTTCAGTTTGAGTCTGTTTTTTCCCCCTCTCACAGTGTGTCCTATGCCCATCCCATGGCAGGAGCCAGCCCTGCCACAAAACTCCTGTAAAATGGGTCTCTAGGGAGAGGGTTTGGGGTGAAATTCTAACAGACACATGGCTTGTGGCAGGGTCTCCTGCACAGGGATGGATTTTCCTCCCATGACTGAGCTGCTGGTGAGTAAAGCTGCTCGGTTCAATCACTGCAGGGTTGGTTTTGGGGTTGTAGCCAAGCAGCCTTTATCTTTGACGTACACCAGGTGCATTAAACCACTGTCCTGCCTTCCTGCTTCTGATGCATGAGATGCTTTTGCTTTCGTATCATTAAATGATTTGCTTTCATAGATCACTTCTATATAGCATCCCCGGCTGCCTCAGCTGCCTTTCTGCACTGATGTGATGTTTCCTTTCTTTAAATGCCTTCAGTTCGAAGAACGACGTGCCCGCTTTTATCGCTCTTTATTGCTGCTTTATTGCTGGCTTTATCAGCCAAGTTGCTAGGAAAGTTAGTTTGTGGAAATTCCTTTGCCTCCCACAGCTATATTCCCACCCTCCTGCATCATTCCAACAGACCCTGCAAAGCTGGGCTTGTAAACTAATTGTTTACTGACTGGAGGAAAGAAAATAAATTAATAAAATCAGGACAGCGTTGTTTCATGCAAGGGAAGCTTCATGTTGGTGCAGGACCCAGTTGAACAGTTGAGGCCAGTCCATCAAGAGGCTATTTAGAAAAGAGGCTTGGGTGCTCTGTTGTCCAAGAAGGGAAAAATCATTGAATGTCCTGCAGAATTCTGATAGGAATTTGGGTGAAATGAATGCTTGCCAAAAACCATGTTAACAGTGTATTGCATAACTAATGCAGATTATTATGCTCGAGGGAAACAGACTTCCCAAAACGGCATCAGCAGTCAGAAAAAAAAAACTCATTGCGATTATTAAAAAAAAAAAAAAAAAAAAAAGGAGAGAGAGAAAACTGGCAAAATTCTGAGGAAAATTTTGGCAGTATAGGACCATAGAAATGGCTGTGCTGGCTCAGATCAAAGTCCAGAAAGCTCCAGATTCAGCCTCTGACAGAGCCAACAGGAGACGCTTAGATAAAAGCACCAGAGCAAGGCAAGCACCCTGTGATACTTTCCCAGTCTACTTTCCCAGCTTCCAGCAATTAGTATCTCAAGGACTTCCTGAGCTGACAGGGCTGTCTTTGAATTTAATATCCCCCGATGGATTTGCTTCACAGAGTCTTGTTCCAGCTGTTCTTCGAGCCCGTGCAGACTTGCAGCATCCACTGTGTCCCTCAGTGGGGAGCTGCAGGGGATGGAGTATCATCACCCTCGGGGCATCGGCAGCCGCTTTTGGCACCCTGGAGGAGATTAAAAAAGGGCTCAGGCCTTGGACCGCTGAAGCCAAAAGTGTAAAACTCAATAGCTCGGACAAAAATGTGGCTCAAAGCTGTTTTAGATCTGTGTCCTCTGTAGGTTCAACACAGGAGATCACAGCGGGTTGGCTCCTCTTATATGCTGTCAGCATGCAGGAGATGAGCGCGAATCACAATTTCTGAAAGTATCTGAATATGTTCTGACACAGTCATGTCCCCGCCAGGAAGCTTGGTTGGGATTTTTTTGGTTTTGGAGTCAGTGGGTGAATGTTGGTTTCGTTGAAGCCAGTGGGCTTTTCTCCAGTGCTTTCAGTCTGACTCTATCAGTGACGACAACTGGCTTAGAGTCGAAAGTAAAAAGTTGGATGAAGTCGGGTTTTGGGCATGAACGCAGACAGGACTAAAATATTTTAGAAATTTTTCTTGGTTTGGTGGAAAAGAAATGGCAGGAAAAGTAAGTCAATGTCTCCAAGATGTATTAGACCTCTTGTTTTAGAAGTTTGCTGAAGTTAAATGTCTCCCCTTCTGTTTTTCTTCTGCTTGAAATGGCTTTTCAGATAGCCATTCCACCAGTTTTATCAGAAAAGGTCCGAGACCACTCTTTCAGTGCATTTTGATCCAAACGGCGTTTTACGCTGGAGAAAAGGCCCATTCCTCTCACAGCCCTGCTGCGTGGTAGCCGTGAGGCTCAGTAACCCGCAGCGGCACCCCTTCCTGGGGCATGCGTCTGCCTCCTCCCCGGCCGCCTGGCTGAGACCCAGCCGCGCTCGGTGCACATCCCTCCGTGTGCTGGGGAAAGGGCAAGAGCCTGGCAGCCCTCTGAGCCCTGCTCTCGCTGCCAGCTGGGGGCCAGCTCTCAAAGTGGAGAGCATTCCCCCAGCCCTTCAGCTGGAAATACTTATTTAGTAGTTATTTTCTCTCTGGGTGTGTGTATTTTTATATATTTTTATTTGTTTGTTTGTTTGTTTGGAGGAGCATTATAGGTTCTCCATAAAATGTGAGTCAAACCATATATTGCTCTCCTTACTTCCCTAGTCGCACAGTTGTCTGAAACGAGGATTTTTTTCCCCGTTGTTCTGTCCCCAGCCCCACGTGAGCTGCGGGCTCGCTGATGGCAATGCAGGTTTCTGCCCCTTCCCCTTTGCATTTCAAATCCTCCGTTGCTAGTGGTCTGAATCAACAGGGTAGGGAAGAGGACGGAAATCCCTAAAATTGTGATGACAGAGCAAAGTCTTGGGGTTAAACAAGTTCATCCCCAAGAAAATCTTGTCTTTTTGTGTAGTTTGAAAATGCTTTTTTGAAGAGTGGTTTCATTCACCCGGCCCGGGGAAGGGGATGGTGTAGTGTATGCTGGACCGATGGTGGCAGAGCCCGTGATGGGCTGGTTCAGGTGATGCCGCAGACACAGGTAAATGAGGCTTAGACCCTTCTCAGCAAAGTCATCAAAGTCCACCACTGCCTTGTCAGACTAGCATCTGAGCTAAAGTGATATAAACCCCACTTTCCCTCCTGAATTATCATTATTTTATTCTAGAAATTCAAGCTGAAGCATTGTAAGAGTTTTAAGTTATCCCACGGAATAGATTCAAAGTGAGAAATCCACATTTTTTTACCCAGTGTTTACACAACCTGTCAATCTTACAGTATTCTCAGCACAGCCTGTGGCAAATCTTGCTTGTACACAAAACATTTTTCAAATTTATCGTGGCGCCTGCTTTTATTTAGGCGGTGATGACCACTGCCAGCCACACTCGTATGGAGGCTGAGCTGGGGCAGCTGGGCAGCTTTCGAGCCCCTTGATGGGGAGCACTGTGCAATTCCCTGGCCTGTGCCGGATCGGGCGGCAGTGACGTCTCTCCAGCAAAACCCCAAGGGCTCTGCTGTGGCCATCCTCACTTTCTCCTCTCCTGGCCCAGACAGTCGCCATCCGGCACCTCCTGCTTTCCCTGCAGTGCTCTCACGTGAGCTCCCTGGAGCAGCACGGCCCCCTGTCCCGAGAGCTGCCATGAGAGCACGTGCTCAGCAGATGTTTTTCCAAGGCCCTGCTCTGTTAAGTTGATGCACCTTTCCAAGAAAAGAAGTGTCTGAGGAGCACGGGAGTGATGTGCTCTTCTCCCTGGGTTTCCTCCACAGTTTCTAATCCACAACTCTCAGCCAAAATAGGCTTTGTTACCCGCAGGCTACTCTTTTCCCTGATTTGAGTTTCAGATATTTCTCTGGTGCTTAAAAAGCTGCTTTTGGCACCCTTTTCAGAACTGGAGCCGAGGTGGTTTTGCTCTCCCACCTTCACGGAGGAGCTCGGGTGCAGTTATGTGACCCCCACGCCTCCCGCCTGCCTTTCACCACTGTGCATCTCCCCGCTCTGCTTTTGGGGAACGGGTCAGATAATTTGTCCAGAGACACAGCAGCCCAGATCACAGACCTACAAACCCGAATCAGAAGATCGCCTCTAACGGCAGGCTAGATCGCAGCCCTTGGGGACAAGACCCTTCTCGCTCTGTGTTTGCACAGCCCAGAGCGTGGTGCCATCAGCACTACCAGGGTCCTCCCGTTTCAGTGCCTGTTCTCAGGCTAAAGCCTGAAATAACTGGGGAAGGACCCTCTCCAGGAAACATCCCTGATGTCACTGCGTGACTGGTGTGTGATGCCCTGATGCTGCATGAGGCTGTGTCATGGTGGAGCTCCTGGGGACACTGTGCATCTTCTCACCTGGGGTGCCAGCGCCTGGTGCACCCACCCGCCCCAGTGGAGCCTCTGCTGGGCCACGGGCTGGCCCAGGAACACCAGTGCAGGCACTGGGTTGCCCATGAGGGCACTACTTTGCCCATCAGGAGCACTGGGTGGCACACGGTTGCCCATGGGTGGCACTAGGATGCCCAACGGCTGTACTGGGTTGCCCGTTGATGGCACCGGGGGTTGTCCAGGGACAGGATCAGGTTGTCCAGCAAAGGCAGTAGGTTGCACAGAGTCTGCACTAAGTTGCCCAGGAGTGGCACTGGGTTGCCCACTGAGGGCAGTGAGTTCATAGGATCATAGAATCACAGAATGGTTTGGGTTGGAAGGGACCTCAAAGATCATCTTGTTCCAACCCCCCTGCCATGGGCAGGGACACCTCCCACCAGACCAGGTTGCTCAAGGCTCCATCCAGCCTGGCCTTGAGCACTGCCAGGGATGGAGGATCATAGAATATCTCAAGTTAGAAGGGACCCATAAGGATCAGCGAGTCCAACTCCCTGCTCCTTGCAGGACTACCTAAAACTAAACCCCATGACTGAGAGCATTGTCCAGCTGCTCAACACTTGCCCAACAGCTGCACCTGCTTGCCCAGGGGCTGCACAAAGCTGCCCAGCGAGAGCGGTAGGTTGCCCAGGGCAGGAACTAGGGTGCCATACGAGGGTATTTTCTTGCCCAGGGCTGGCCCTGGGTTGCCCATCGAGAGCGCTGTGTTGCCCGAGGGCTGCATCAGGTTGCCATGGCAGCTGCAGGGAGTCGGCCCGGGCAACACCCGGTCACCCGCTTCTTATGTCACTGACGGCACCGGGGACGCTGCAGTGCCTGGCAGAGCTGCCACCGAGCCTGGCAGCACAGCAGTGAGCAGCAGCCCCCGGGGCACCCTCAAGCCTCCGCAGTGCACCCCGCATCCAAGCAGCTAAGGGTGAGCAAGGGGAGGACTAAAAAAGCAGAGATATTTCTCCTGATCTTCTGCATTATCTCTTATGTCGCCTAAGTGTACCCCAGCTAGGTGGTTGGGGGCTCCCGTGGTGTGTCTGTGTTCAGGGGTGGCAGAAAGTAGCACCCTGGGATGACTTATCCCAAGAGGGTGCAGGGACATTTATTTCAGCTGGAAATGCAGGGAAAAGTAACCCTGGTCCATTCCCAAGTTCTTAAATATGTGTCTGTCAGTGGCTGAAAGGGAATAATTTATTTGCAGGGGTAGGAGCCAGGGAAGCAGTCTCCCACTCTCGGAATGCTGTTTCTCACGTATAAATAAGTGGCACGGAGTTAAGGAAAGTGCAGTCGCCTGTCCCTAGCAGGGACAAAAGGGCTGAAGTGACTGGTTTGTGGGAACCGACACACACAGTGGTTTTTGTTGGACCTGAGCACAGACGTTTCATCCTCAGCTCTGCCAAACTGGCTCGGAGGGTTGTGTTTGTGAAAGTTTTTCTGCTAAATTTGAGGGTGTGAGTTTCCCGCTGCCTATCCCACAGCCTCTTCAGCCAGGCTGGATCCTGGGGCGAGACTCGGTGCCCACAGCTATGCTGCTCTCAAGTCAGGTACTGGGGCAGCCCATGCCAGCATGGCCAAAATTGCTCAAGGCTTGCAAATACTGTCCTCAAAGTTCAGTGATTTCCCAGCTGCGGGCTGTACACTTTTGCCCTCTGACTCATCCCTATTTTTCTCCGATTTGCCCGAACTGAAGGTCCTGTTATTCTCCTGTATTCGCCGTTCTCTAATTTAATAGCTGCATTCTGAGACATTGTTCATCTGAATGCACCAAACTGCTACAGGCACAGGTGACGCAAGAAGTCTCTTAGGTCACCTGTCCCCATAGCTAGATGTTGGAAAACGTGCAGTTTAATGAGTCAATGGGTCAATGGGCTGCGAGCGTCCGGCATGAAGGAGGGTTACCCTCGGTGTACAGCAACAGCAGCTCCCAGGCAGAGCCTGCCTGTCTCCGTGTGCCTCCCATCCATCGCCTTTTAAGCCTTTAGGAAGGAAAGTAGGAAACTGTGACTCCTTCGTCCTGCCCTTGTGTAGAGAGAGGCATTCTTTGTTGCAGAGGTGACTAAAATGAAAGAAACTCTCTTTCCCAAGGGTTTAATGATTTTAAAAATAAGGCAGTCTCTCTCAGCTCGCCTACACATGCAAAGTGATTAGGGTAGCCCAGGAGGAGCAATTAAACCTCTAGCCACGTGATCGCTTCTGTCGATGCTTTGTTCTAGAATAAAAGTGAGTTTATTTCATGCAAACATCCCGTTTTTAAAGGAATAAAGTTGATTTCATGCTGTGACAAATAGGATTTAGCACATGCTTCAGGTCAAACTCCCCTCCCACCCAGGGATCTTGTTGTAGCACACCAGCGTCCCAATCTTTCACTGCGGCTCCGAGCCAGGCTGGGAGCAGTGGGGATGGGATGGTGTTAGGGGAAGGACACATCCCTGCAACACAGCACCTGGCTACAACAGCTATAGGGACTTATTCTGCCCGTGGGTGACACCTGTAACCATATAGAAACTTCACACCGAGCACAGCATACCCTCCTGAGTGTTTGTCCTTAGATGAGGTGTGTCAGGTACATTCGGTGGCCCCTCTGCATTATATTTCTGATAAAATTGACTGATAACCTTAATCTGAAAAGAGCAATGGCACCCACATGCCTTACACAGTTATTGGTAGCAAAATCTTCCTGTGTGACTCTTCCCCTTAGGGTTACTGCAAGGCTGGTGTTTACGAGCTGCTCTGAAAAGACTTTGTGGGATATCTCCTTTCCAAGTGCATTTGTTTTACAGCAGGTGAGCCAGAGATGTTTTTCTTCCTTTGCAAGTCCAGAGATGGCTGTTCTTTTTAGGTTGAAATGGGGGGGGGTGGGGGGGGGTGGGTGCAGGGGTGGGGTGAAATTTGGATATAGTCCAAATTTAAGCAAAGCTCAGCTCACCTGCGGACACCTCACTCAAGCTTTTACTGCAAGTGAAAATAGAGATGATGAGGTTGGATTCCCTCACCCACAAACCGCGCTGGGTTGGTAGCAGCTGTGCATCCAAAGCTATCACGGCTGGTAATGGAACTTTTAAAGAGGAAATTACAGCAGGAATACTATAAGATCAGCAAAAACGCTGGCCAAAAGAAACAAATGAACATCAGAGAATCAGCAACTACAGTTTCATTGGACGGACAGACAAAATGAAGGCACAGTATCTGTCATTCTCCTTAGTAGCCATGATTTGTTTCTCTCTACATTCCAAGACCTGATGAGAGATACTGACAACAAAGTAAAATCCTTATATATAAAAATGCTTGGGATGCTGTCAGAAGGGATTTGCTTTCAAGAGTTTTAGGCCTGTCCAGGCGATGTGTGGGTGCTGTGTGCATCGCTCTTCGTATTTTAAGTTGCGTGTGTCGCTGTAAGAAGTAGCGCAAGTGCAGGAGCTTACTGAGTGAGGTTGTCTTCTTCTGTCTCCTTTGTGCAGGACACATACCTGAATAGCGGCGTTCAAGAATGGAGCTGGTTGGATCTCCCTTAACTGCAACATATGCCCATCCAAGATCAACACCTACCAAGTTTCTGCCTGCCATCAGCACCATGGCTTCAAGCTATAAGAACCGTTTTCCTTACTACCCCTTGCCTCAGAGCTTCAGCCTCCCCCGGATGCCCAGAGCCTACTACAAAGCAGCTGCCATCAACCCAACTTTGGCTCCCTTTTCCAAAAGCTCCCAGGGGTTACCCCCAAGCAAGATGCTTCCTTTGGTTTCCAACAGAACAACCCTCTTCAGCCGGTACACCTCTGACGACTGGTACATGTCCAATCTGACCAACTACAAAGAGTCGGAGACTACCCGGCGCAATGCCGAGTGTCTGAGAGTCGATACCTCCCGTCTGATTCACGATAAATATCAGCAGACAAAGAAGACCCAAGTAGAAAGCACCAAAAACCTGGGAGATCGTGTCCAAGAGATAGAATTTTGGAAGTCAGAGCTCTGCCATGAGCTGGATGAGATGATCGGGGAAACGAACGCACTCACAGACTTGAAGAAAAGACTGGAGAGAGCCTTGGCTGAGACAGAGGCCCCTCTCCAGGTAAGCACCCTGTCCGGTGGGCTGCAAGCTGTAGCCTACTGCTGAAACATCTGCAGCCATTCAGACGCCCAATTAAGTTTCATTGCAGCTCCGTAACGTCTAGAAAGTTTTTATTAAGAGACCATTAGTTAAGTTAGTAATAAACAAATGCCTTGCCATCTGCTGCCTCCCCTATCAGTACGTACTGAGCACACCAGAACAGTATTTGCTTAACCAAATATTTTTATAAGTGGTACATCCAAAATCCTGGTTTGGGAGACAAAAGCCCATGCCCTCCTACGAGGCTCTGGCGAGGTCAGCCTCAAGCCTGACACAGGTCCCTGCCTTCAGCTGTGGCTGCGCCAGGGACACGTGTGCTCCCCCACGTTGATTTAATGCTGATGTTGCAGCTCGGCTGCTCGTTGTCAGCTAAACCAGCTGCCCTGGGCACTTTTTTTCCCGTGCTGTCGTCTCTGTGCCCACCTACAATTTCATTTCTTACATTACTTGACATGGGGACCATCCCTGTAGGGATTTGCAACCAGCAGTGATGGCATGTCCCCAACAGGTCACTCAGGAGTGCTTGCTTCACCGGGAGAAGAGGATGGGCATTGACCTGGTCCATGATGATGTGGAGAAACAGCTCTTTGTGGTAAGTTTGTCAACACAGATCATGTGTTATTTTTACCTAAACTACTCTGAACAGGTTTTGCAGCCCTGTTCCCTCTCTGGCTCCTTAGTGCCTGTGAGGTGCTAAACTCTTCAAACCCCCAAAACCTGCAGGGCCAGGGGACGACGTTCCCCCACGCAGCAGCGTGCCCACACGGTGTGGGTAAGACTTGCCCTGCCAGAGGCAGGAATAGCTGAAAACCAGCTGTGTGTTTGTGTAGCCTATCAGGGTCCTCTGTCCCTCTTCAAGGAGCTTGTGGGACTCTCCTGCCTTTCAGAGCCCTGCCGGCACAGGATCTATAAGTATCTGTCACATACATGTGATATATCTCTATATATCTGTGTCACATACATATATATTACGCACACATGCACACACACAGATATGGAGAAGGCAGTGTCTGCCCGACAGCTTGTCTGGTTTTCCCAACTATGTTACTTGGTCTAATAAAAGATATTACATCTACCCCCAGCTTTGCTTTGCTCAGAGCAGCGTGGCCGCAGTAAGACTGTGTGTGCTTAGGCAATGCATTTTATAGCAGTCCTAAAACCGCGCACTCCTGCCTGCCTTTATATAGGCTGCTTTAAATTATGAATAAAAAGCAAACACGATGAGAGCTGGCACAGAAGATGGGATCCTATCGCAGGGTACAACAAAATACAATCACTGCAAAGGCATCGCGAAACTGGGAAGGAAACTGCAGCCCCTGGGACTGTGAAGCCACTGCTCTGTTAGAAGATTTTTTCTTATGAGTCAGGCCCTAAAAAAATTAAAAGATTAGTTTAAGGGTCATGAGATTTTAAGAAAATAATTGGAGCTGGTTATCTCCATAATGGCATTTTGGATTTTAAGTGTTTCGGACATATTTAGGCCATGCTTTTCAGCTGGCTCCTGCAGACAGGAGGGCTTAAAAATTATGGTTTTGGAGCACTAATCACCTGCCTCCAGTAGCTGGGGCTTCACAAACGCGATAGATTTGTGCTGAAGTCAAGTGAGCTGAGAGCAGCACATGCCTTCCTCCGGTGGAGCTGGATGTTTCTTAGAAATGGCTTAGAAAGTTACACCAAACTCAAGTCCGTCTCCTCTTGTCCCAGATGGATGGGATTTCTCCTGGGGAAGAAAACATTTGGGGAGCAAAAAGGGCAGATGCTGATTGGGGATGGGGATGTGTAGCGCTGCTGGTCCAGAGAACCTCTATGCCTGTTCATATCAGGTCAGGATCTGTCCCTGTCTCCTATAGTGGAACTAATCATCACTTGACATTGATGTCAAGATGAGAAAACACTTGGCAACCCACCCTGAAAGTGAAGTGGGAGGCCATGGCTGTGGCCACAGCACCCTCCCATCCCCTCCTGGTCGCTGCGCCCAGGCTCAGCTGCACAAGTGAGCGCTCTGGGGTTGGGGGGCACTTTCTCCACTCCCTGCCAGTTTGCTTTGTCCTTGCTGTGTGCACGGTTGGAGAGGCCTGAGGGGATGAGTGTGACCAGGACAACTGAGCATGGATACTGATGGGGTCATGTTTTGCCTTTGCCCAGGAAGCCGACGTCATCAGATCCTGCCAGGAGAGGATGCAGCAGTACCTGGATAAGGCGAAAGCCCAGCTCGCGTAAGGAGGAGCTCCTTCTCTCATGCTGCATTTGCAGCTGCGATGTGAAACCCCGGCAGAGCCCCACCTCTGCCCACACCCTACAGCCGTAAAACCTGGGCAGGCTCCATGGGAAGCGGGCAGTGGCGCCCACAGGAGCACGTAGCTGCCCAGGTGGGAGGAAACCATTCCACCCATACATCCCCACCCATGGCTCTTGTTTGTGTGTTGAAGGTCCAACAGGGCAGCCCAGCATGAGCTGGAGAGGGACCTGGCCAACAAGCAGACAGCCTACCGCATCGACGACAAGTGCCACCACCTGAGGAACACCTCCGATGGCATCAGCTACTTCCGAGGGGTGGAGCGGGTTGACGCCACGTGAGTGCACGCTGGGCAGCACGAGAGCACCGAGCTGTCCCTGGGATGCGCGGTGCCTCGCCCTGGCAGGGAACGGGTTGTCCCCAGCCCACTGTAAAGGCATGTGTCTCTGCATGGCACATCCATCCTGCCTGGAAACACCCATCTTGGAGGGGCCGTTTCTCCCTGCTCACCATAAAGGGAGAACAACCCTCTGCTTTCAGCTGGATGCTGAACACGCAGTGGGTGAAAGCGAGTCCCACCTAATTACACATTATATCAGGGTTCAGAGATCAGCCTGAAAATGAACTCAGCCCAACACCTCTGCACAGCTCATTAAGTTTATGCGTATTTTCAAAGATGTGTCAGTGCTTGCATGAGCGCTCTTGGTTGACGTGACGTCTGGGGGGTTCACCCCTGCATGGAGAGGGCCTGGCAGGGAGCCGAAATGACACAGAAGATAAAGAAATAGAGAGCATGGTCCTGGGATACGGTTCAGCTGCTTTTGGGTGCCAGGAATTCAGCTTCGGCTCTGCAGTAGATGAATGGTGACCTAAACCAGCACTCGCAGAGATATGCGCTAAGTGGCAAAGGGCTGAGGGAATATATCTGCTGCTCACAAGGACGCGTGCAGTTTATGGAGGGGCATAGATTGATTCAATCTTTCTAATATTTGAATAATTATTCACAGCTCAGACATATTGCAAATGAATTGCAAAGGATTGATGCTAAAATTCAGAGGGGGGCAAAATGTGCCGAGAACCAGCATGTTTTAAATGGGGCTTATGTGGTATTTAAGTCTTTTGTTGACCTTGTTCTGGCCTACTGCACAGGCGTGAACTTCATCGTGAATGCACAGACAGGGAAATGAATATTATCTAATGCTTGTTCAGTTTAGTATGAAACTGAGATAAGTTATGAGCAAAATTAATTGACTGCAATCTGCGCGTCGACGTGAAGCTGGGAATCACTTGGCACTTAGATGGCTCGAACGTGTAAATATGAGGTCTGACTAAAATCTTCATTTTTCTAGGGGAATCTTTGCTTTGTCTGGGCTTTCATAAGTACCACAGTTGTCTTCATGAACATGTCATCATTTCATAAGCATATCGAACAAATGGTGTCCAGGTGTTTTACCTTCATGTGGTCAAATTAACAGCGCAGCTTTAATCTGCATTTAATCCACACTGCTCCCATGGCATGCCTGGCCATGGCCAGCTTCAGCAGCATGGGCTTACTGGAGGCCTCTCCTTCCTCCTCCCCAGGATCTCGGTGCCAGAGTCGTGGGCCAAGTTCTCGGACGACAACATTCTCCTCTCCCAGAGCGAACGGGCGGCCTCCGCCAAGCTGCGGGACAACCTCGAGAACCTGCTGGTGGTGACGGCCAACGAGATGTGGCGCCAGTTCAACAGGGTGAACGTCGCCTTTGCCAACCGCATCGCTGAGACAGCTGACGCCAAGAGCAAGATTCAGACCCACCTGGCCAAGGTAGCCTGAACCCCTCCCTTTCGGTGTGACACCGTCACTTCCCAGTGACACCACTCTCCACACAGACCTGGCCCAAGAAGAGGAACGGTTGCTACAAGGAGCTGGTTATAGTATCATTATCTGTTTGAAATTCCAAGTACTGGGGACATTCTCCTTGGAGCAGGACAAGTTGGCACTGTAACTTCCTCTCAAGGGATCCTTTATTTCCCTAGTGCCCAGCAGCAAAGGGATTTCAAGCAGAAGGTGGAAATGCTGTTTGCATCTCCTGGTAGTTACTTCAGAAGTGCTGGCTGCCCTGCAGAAAGTCTTTGCTGGGCCTCTACTGGGGTGCCTGCCGGGGGGTTTGCAGGCTCCCTTCTCCTCCAAGGACATGCTTTCAGGCTCAGTGCTCCAGGTTTGCTGCATGGTCAGCCGTGTGTTTCCCGCATGGCTCTGCCAAGCAGGGGAAGTGGAGATCAGTGATGGGCACCTGGCTCGGACTGCTGGGTCTCATGGAAAGCTTCCTGAAAAGAGCTTGACACGGTATCGATTAACTGAGCAGAGACTGGGCTTGCAGCTCTGCAGGCTGATGTCACGTCTTTAATTGAGGATCCATTAAAAACTTTCCCTCTATGAGTTGCTATTGATGGATGATCAATTCCTGCAAGCAGTAATTTTGGGTAGCTGGTAATTCAATAGATCCATCACTGCTCCAAAATCTCCTCCGATGTGACAGCAACAGCAAAGAGAGGCTTTTCCTTGAAAAGAAATCTGCTGGATCTGTGCCTTGGCATGTGTCAGAGCGACAGGGGTCTGAGCCCAGGGTCTGCTTATTCAACTTGGTTTTTTCTGCAGATGGACAGGAGAAAAGGGAAATGATGTGGTCACTTGAGAATATATCATTTAATTTATGAATGCGTTTTTTTCATGCCAGACACTGCAGGAAATCTTCCAGATCGAGATGAACATAGAAGCCATCCGAAAAGCCATTAGGGACAATGGGCTAGTGTTAAAAGTGGCTCAGACCCGGCTGGATGAGCGCACGCGGAGACCCAATGTGGAGCTGTGCCGGGACACTGCCCAGCTCCGGTAAGGCAGGACCCAGGGCTGGGAGGGTCCTTGAGGAGTGACTGGTCGTAGCGCTCAGGAGCATCACTGGATGACAAAATTAATCTTTTTTTTTTTTTTTTTTTTCCCCAAAGAGTCATTCCATAAGTGCACTGGTTTAATCAAGAGCAATGATTAGGTATCCCGGCCTCGGGGTGGTAGAAGAGCTCTGCACCCACGAAGGAGGCTGTACGCCATGGCCGGGTACAGCCTGATACCACCCCGTGAAGGGATGGATTTTTCCCACTTGGGTAAACCTCACCTACTCTCCTGCCTGCTTCCCAGCTGTTGGATGGCTTAGTTTTGCAGTATAAGCCCTTTAATCTCTGACAGGCTTGTGTTGAGAGCACTTAGCTGCTTCCTTTTGGGTCACTGCAGGAAAGGATGCACCATGTGGAGAAGCAGTAAGGGCTGTCCTCACCTCCCCTGAGGACACTGGAAATCCTTTCAAGGACATAGTGAGCCCTTTGGGACTGCACCCCAAGGGGCCGTGGAGGAGCAGGCTGCCCTGAGTGCCCAACAGCACCCCATGTGAGGGGTGAGGCACCCCAAACCTCACCCCTCCTCCTAGGAGCCCTCTGGGAATGACTCCACGTGAAGCTTTTTAGAAGCCATATAAACCCAGCCCTTGCATGCCATTGGGTTTTTCCATCCTCCACTTGTTTCACATTCACTTTTAGCCTCTCCCAGCTCCCCCATTTTGCTGTGTGTGCATCCGTGGGTGTGGGGAGGAACGCTGCACAGGGAGATCCGGGTGGGTGAACCAACAAACCCGCAAAACCAAACAGGAACAGGAAACCACAGCTGCTCATCCCTCTTCTCGGTGGCACAAGCTGCTCCAGGAGATGAGGCTGCACATCGCCGAAGCCTTAGAGCAAACTTAACCATGCCTGCCCACGGAGGTCTGGAGGAGCTCTGCCCTCGCCTTTCCCGTGCATCTGCCAGAAATGAGGGGTTGAGTTACTCCGAGCACACTGAAGGGGGAAATCCTGTCCCCAAGGGGCCCATCACCAACGCCGTGCTAGAAACCACCCCCGTGACGGGACTGTTAATGGGCATTTCTTGCTGTTTTCCAGCCTCGTCAATGAGGTCCATGAAATCAATGAGACGATCCAGAGCCTTCAGCAGCGGCTGAGAGACGCCGAGAGCATACTGCAAATGCTGGTGCATGCCAAGTCGATCTTGGAGCATGACCTGGCCACCAAAGCCAACTCGCTGTTCATTGACCAGGAGAAGTGCATGGGGATGCGCAAGACCTTTCCCAACACTGCACGGCTGCTGGGTTACTTTTAGGCTGGGCTCAGCTGAACCCACGCTATCTGTTGCAGGAGTATTCCCAGTTTTGCTAGGACGCATTCCCAGTTTTGCTAAGATGCTTTGAAAATACATGATTAGACTTTCACTTCCTCATGAAAGCCCTGAGTAGAAATTAAACGATCACTTTGTGTGTTACATGGTCTACCAGGATTTTTTATTCCTTTGGTTTTTCACTTTCCGTTGCTTTTCCACAGTGTGCCAGAAAGTAGCTGAAAATATCCTGTATGTGACTGAGAGTAAATCCACCCACAGCGATTCATTCCTACCCTTTCAGTCTGTGATTTTAGGAGAAAAACTCTCATGTCCTCCTCGCTTTGAGCCTGTCTGATGCGGAAAAAGCACAAGGGGAAGTAAAGCTAGTTGTCAGAGTAATTAGCTGTTGACATCTTTAATGTATTTTTAATGGTTCAGGAGAAGAAACACAAACTATCTAGTAAAGCATTACAGTATGTTCTGTTCCTAAACAGAAAAACTTGCATTTTAAGCTGATGTCTAGTGATCATTTTCTTGCTTTTGAAAAATTTTAAATGTCATCTAAAATGTCAGTGCTGGGGTCTTAAAACAAAGAAGTGCTTTTGGCTAGCTAATTGAAGAAAATGCTGCGGTTTTAATCTTGGTGCGTATGGATTGGTTCCTAATTTAACCTCTTGCAAGTAGTTTGTTGGTGGAAGCACCAAAGCACTTTGAAGATAAAGGAACAAATCAGTCCTTAAGTCAGCCACCTCGACTGCCATAGTACCTGCTCTCTGGCTGTAAATTTTACCAAGTGTTTGAATTTTCAGAGGATAAGTCTTTAATCAATCTGAAGTTCAGTGTGAAAGTCACTTTGCAAATTGTCCCGTCAAACTCACGTGTCAGACACTCTCGACTCTTTTAACCTAAGCAGAGCTGAGCTCAGCCTAAAGCCTGTAGGCACCAAGAATCCTAAAGGAGCAGAAGTTCAAGTCCCTTCTCTTCACTCGGGAATCCAGGGCATGGACCTCCTGGCCCAGCGTGGGGACGCTCAGGAGCTGAGAGCATCTTCTCTCGTCTCGTACCCCCAGATGACTCCAGCTCACAGCACAGGTCCAGACAGACCTGCCTGCCCTCCCTGCTCTCCCAGGGGCAGCCCCCGAGAGCTGTAACCTGTGCCAAGGTCCTGCCCTGGCCCCAGCATCTTGGCAGGATCTCTCTTCAGAGCTGCAGCCCTGAACAGGAAGCAATTGTCTATTTTTTTTTTTCTTTCTTTTTTACTAGCACTTTTGTCTCACGGAGACTAAAAATAGGTTTCCTCTACTTAGTGTGTATCTTGGAGCCAGAGCCTGTCGGAGACAGCAGCCACCCTTTCTAAAGAGACGATATAACTGCAAGCAAGAAAAACTGTCCAGCTCATCGCACCTTCCCTTTCTGCACTTATCTCCCTCCCCAAAATAAGCCGATGGCATGCTGAACTCATAGGGACTTCCAGTTTTTGTTGGCACCCTCGCTAGCCTTTGTGCTGCTTTGAGCTGTTACTCTCCCTGTGTTCCTTTACTGAAAGCTTTCATAAACCCTGGTGATTTTGGCTGCTCGGCTGTTTTGAAGCCCCGCTCCAGATGGCTGGTTTTCAGGCAGAGCTGCCTGTTTTCTGTTTTGAGAATTGGGTCCCGTGAATTGTCTCGAGCTGAGCGCTGGGAAACGGAGGCACCCCAGTCCCTTTCTGAAAGACTCATGCTTTTAAGTGACTTGAGCGAAATCCTGGCATCAGCGACAGCTTCACATTCATTTCATTTCCACCTTCATTTTTGAGTCACATAAAAAGATACCTGAGCTCTGTTGTACTATGAGGGCACACCAATATCAGCACCCAAACTCTCCTATTTTCTCCAATTTTGCTTTCAGAGTCCCCCATCTTTCCCCCTAGCCCAACTCCTTTAAGGCTTTCTCCTAATTGACAGTGTTTATGTGGTGTTGCAATTATCCAGCTCTAAATTTTATCTTCCCGTCCTACCCTCTTGATGCTTCTTTACACAAGATAGGCTGTGGGAGCGTAGCTCGCTGAAAACAGGCATGGAATGCTAGAGGGCCTGCACAAGGAAAACTCTGTTGAACAGTTTGTCTAAGCTAACATAGTAGGCCTCAAGGACGCTTCGACCTTGAGGGTCAGAATAGAAGAATTAGAAGCTAACATCCATATGAGGCGGAACGCATTAGTATTAATAGTAAAGTGATAGGTAGAAGCAGATGACTGATGTATGTATAGCACAATTGGAGTTTATGAAAAACTGCAAGTCATGATGACTTTGGAAAATTATGCTATATAAGAAAGTGCATCTGCACAATAAAAGGAGTTTCCTGATATAACTCGTATTGAGTCTTTTGTGGATTCTCCAACTCCCGTCTCCGCAACTCTCAGCCAGTCGCACACTTGATCTATACTCCTCTATGTGTACATGACAGCCCTTGTAACGACCTTCCCTTTGTATCGCCATATCTCTACATTAGGGGGGGGGGGGGGGGGGGGGGAAGCTTTCCAAACTACTAGCTATTAACTGGAGCTATTTAAGATGACCCAGCCAAATCAAGGAAAAAAGGTTTACCATAGGGAGCCATTCTGAAGTCATCCCACTTCATGGGGAGAATTATGTAGGTCACCAAAAAGCCTTTCATTCCTGACCTGCTGGTGCAGCAGTGGCACAGCGAGTACAGAGTAAAGGAAAAGTAACAGCAGTCACCAGTGAAGGCTGAAATCCCAGCACTCGCACAACTCCAATTCCAGGCACTTCAGTGGAACAGATTTCACTCACATGCATCTCAGCTGAGAAGGTAAAAAAGGGACAGCAGACTCAATACTGCAAGTTTGTGACTCAGAGATAAAAAGGGAAACGAAATGCTACCGTCGGAGCCTGCCTGCTGCTCCCAGCCACACCTGCTGAGGCATAAAAAAGTAAACAAAAAGCTTACCACGCCTCCAGCACCAAGAGTCCAACCACAACACCTGCTTTAGAAATTCTTTGTGCCATATGTCCCTCCGTCCCAAGGATGACGTGAACAACCTTTCACATCAGTTAATTGCAGTGCTCGTGCAGTAGGTAACACTTTTATGGCTTTTTATTTCCAACATCCTGCAGCTGTGGTCCGATAGCGCTCACGGTACCAGATCCCTAAATAGCAGCAGCCAAAAAATCCCAGGAACCTGCTTTCACAGCTGAATTGCAAAGTCTTTTCTTAACAGGACAGACACCAGAGCACACACCTCAGCCACTCTGACACTGAATTAGTCTGCTTTTCACCCTGCCACAGGCAGGACTCTGCCCCCCCCGCCCGCCCTTTTCTTGCCTGCTGGACAGAGAAAGCAATGCTCTGCCCCATTCCAGCTCTCCAGTTCTACGCCAACCACACTGCGAGACGTACAGAATAAACCCAGATATTCAACAAATCCAACGCAGGGTCAGAGAAGCAGCTTTCAGAGACTTTGCTGCTTTCAGCCAAGTTATCATCAGAATGAGACTGAGCTCCTCTAAGCCTACAAACTTAAAGGAGGCTTCTACAGAAGAAGCAGCAAGCCCTGAGCTGTCCTGGTCTCAACATTTCTACTCTTTTCTCATGAAAGATCTTTCATTTTTATTACTTCCTATGCAGAGTGGCAATTAAGAACATAATACCTTTGCACGACAAGCTCCCAGCCTGAGAACTGAAAAGCGGGGCAGACCTCAGAGAGGAAGAAGCAGAGTTATTTTACAGAGCGTCAGCAACACAGCGAGCAAAATATCCCATGTAATCCCTGCCCTGGAGCACCTGAAGGCCATACATAAGCAATTGCTGGGGGTCCCGACCATCCACCTTCAGGTCTCTGCTGATAACAGCAAAGGAAGAGGTAGATACTGGGGCAATTTGAGAGAGGACCCCCTCCCCAAAAGTAAGGCAATCCTAAATAGACCCCAAGCTTTAGGGAGCCAGCCCAGAACAGCAGGAAATAAAGTTAAAATGAACTATCTTGCATTCCGCCAGCCCCCAGCCGGCAGCACACCAACCGCCTCGGGGCTCCGGTGGGAAGGGAAGACAAAGAGCGGGATAAAAGAAAATGGATGCATCCCCGGGGTGCTGGGCAGCATCCTGGGGGCCTCGTCCCCGCAGCTCCCCCCGCCCGGACTCCAGCCCTCGGCGCCGATACCCGCTGCCCTGCACCAGGGCTGGCGCAGCCAGGGCGGCCGGGACACCGTGGGCCTCCCCCGGGCCCGGCGGGCTGAGGTAGTGTGGGCCGAGCGCCCCCCCCACAGTCCTCCCCATCTCCACGAGCTGAGGTGGTGTGGCCCGCGTTCCCCCCCCCCACCGCCTCCCCACGGGCTGAGGTGTTGCGGCCCGGAGCGCTCACGTGACCGGGTGTTGATGTGTCGCCTGGCAACGGGAACATGGCGCAGACAGCAGCGGGTGACTGTGGGGCTGGGCCGCGGCCGGGCCTTGAACCGCCCGGCCCTCGGCCGCCCGGCCTCCCCGGCCCCGCGGGTGCCCGTGCCCAGCCCTGCGGCGGTCTGCAGCTGGCGGGCCCCAGGGAGCTGGGCTGGTTCTCACTCTTCCCTCCGCTCTGGTTGCAGGCACAGGCCATCCCCAGCCCAGCAATATGGAGGAGGCCGCCGGTGCCGCAGCAGAGGGCTCTGGGGTGGAATCCGGCTCCGCTACGCAGGATATCGGCCGAGTTCCGTCGTATCTTGCTATGGAGGTGATTTCCTTCAGAACGTTCGCGGGGCAGCATGGTGTTCCTACGCTCTCCTTGCAGAGTGATGGCTTCGTGAAAGCAGTTTCAATAGGGAGAAGTAAAACAAGGGAGCGGTTGTTGAAGTCTTGCCCTGCCTATTAAAAAAACAAAGTTAAATGTCGTTGTAGTTCTGTGTGTCAGCAGCGTCCTGAAGCATGTGCTTCTCACTCAGCTCCCAGATGGCTGTAGGCATGTTAAACGGGAGCTTGCCCCCATCTCACAGACACACGTACGGGGGCTGTGTTCGAGGTTGGTGGTGATAAGTTTTTTCTGTCTGTTCGTACTGCACGATATTTGAATTTGGCAAATGATGGCACGGGATAAAACAGTGTCTCTTTAAAAAGAAGATAATAGTTTGGCTACCTGTAGCACCAGCTGGAGGACTACAATCCCTAAGGGCATTTTTTTAAAAAATAGATGTGAGCCAGAAACACATCTGAAATTAAAAGTGGTGTGTAGAATTTTTGTCAGGATCTTTACCGTCTTCATGCTGCCTGGGTGACTTTTTTTGTGAACGAGATTAAATTTCAGAATTAAACTCCCATGACAAAAAGCAGTTGTTACAGCACCGTAGCATGAGCATTAAATAAAATGCACAACCTGCTGTAACGCTGCTATTCTGCTTTTTGCCTGTGTGCGTGCTAGGCAGTAGAGGCGGAGAATGGGAGCGACAATGAAGAAGCAGGGTCCGTTCCTCCGCAGGACCAAAAAGAGACATTGCCACCAGCAGAAAGAGGAGCTACAGAGCTGTTTGTTAGTTCTGCAGAGGTGAGACACTAATAACACACACAATCTTATGCACAGAAGGCATGGCCGGTATTTGTAAATTCAAATTCTCCTGGGGCGGTTTTGTTGCTGCCAACACAAACCCGACCAGAACCGAACAGAGAGAAGCTAACTGGTCAGGCACAAAGTCTACAAAAGCTGTGACAGAGCTGGAGAGGTTCCTCTGTTGTGCTGCATGTGGGTAAAGGTGGCTTTTGAATCGGCAGAGGCACAGCTTTGCCAGTGTATCTGTGGGCTGAGTTTAGAACAAGGCCCTCTTGCCGATTCTGTGTCTGCATCGTTCTTGTCTCGTGATGACAGAAATAAGCAGATTGTCAGGGCAGACTGAAAAGCTGTTTCAGGTGGTGGATTTTACGTTTCAGAAAAAATCCCCTGAGACTTTCTTGGACAAAGTCAAATTAGACAGTTGTCCTCCTGCGTTGGGTGACATGGAGAAGCCAGTAACTGAGAGAGAAAACCCTCCCCTTCCTTCAGGAGCTCCTCAGCAGGTGTCTGCGTGGTCAGCCTTTATCTTTGACGTACACCAGGTGCATTAAACCTCTGTCCTGCCTTCCTGCTTCTGATGCATGAGATGCTTTTGCTTTCGTATCATTAAATGATTTGCTTTCATAGATCACTTCTATATAGCATCCCCGGCTGCCTCAGCTGCCTTTCTGCACTGATGTGATGTTTCCTTTCTTTAAATGCCTTCAGTCCGAAGAACGACGTGCCCGCTTTTATCGCTCTTTATTGCTGCTTTATTGCTGGCTTTATCAGCCAAGTTGCTAGGAAAGTTAGTTTGTGGAAATTCCTTTGCCTCCCACAGCTATATTCCCACCCTCCTGCATCATTCCAACAGACCCTGCAAAGCTGGGCTTGTAAACTAATTGTTTACTGACTGGAGGAAAGAAAATAAATTAATAAAATCAGGACAGCGTTGCTTCATGCAAGGGAAGCTTCATGTTGGTCCAGGACCCAGTTGAACAGTTGAGGCCAGTCCATCAAGAGGCTATTTAGAAAAGAGGCTTGGGTGCTCTGTTGTCCAAGAAGGGAAAAATCATTGAATGTCCTGCAGAATTCTGATAGGAATTTGGGTGAAATGAATGCTTGCCAAAAACCATGTTAACAGTGTATTGCATAACTAATGCAGATTATTATGCTCGAGGGAAACAGACTTCCCAAAACGGCATCAGCAGTCAGAAAAAAAACCAAAACAAACTCATTGCGATTATTAAAAAAAAAAAAAAAAAAAAAAGGAGAGAGAGAAAACTGGCAAAATTCTGAGGAAAATTTTGGCAGTATAGGACCATAGAAATGGCTGTGCTGGCTCAGATCAAAGTCCAGAAAGCTCCAGATTCAGCCTCTGACAGAGCCAACAGGAGACGCTTAGATAAAAGCACCAGAGCAAGGCAAGCACCCTGTGATACTTTCCCAGTCTACTTTCCCAGCTTCCAGCAATTAGTATCTCAAGGACTTCCTGAGCTGACAGGGCTGTCTTTGAATTTAATATCCCCCGATGGATTTGTTTCACAGGGTCTTGTTCCAGTTGTTCTTCGAGCCCGTGCAGACTTGCAGCATCCACTGTGTCCCTCAGTGGGGAGCTGCAGGGGATGGAGTATCATCACCCTCGGGGCATCGGCAGCCGCTTTTGGCACCCTGGAGGAGATTAAAAAAGGGCTCAGGCCTTGGACCGCTGAAGCCAAAAGTGTAAAACTCAATAGCTCGGACAAAAATGTGGCTCAAAGCTGTTTTAGATCTGTGTCCTCTGTAGGTTCAACACAGGAGATCACAGCGGGTTGGCTCCTCTTATATGCTGTCAGCATGCAGGAGATGAGCGCGAATCACAATTTCTGAAAGTATCTGAATATGTTCTGACACAGTCATGTCCCCGCCAGGAAGCTTGGTTGGGATTTTTTTGGTTTTGGAGTCAGTGGGTGAATGTTGGTTTCGTTGAAGCCAGTGGGCTTTTCTCCAGTGCTTTCAGTCTGACTCTATCAGTGACGACAACTGGCTTAGAGTCGAAAGTAAAAAGTTGGATGAAGTCGGGTTTTGGGCATGAACGCAGACAGGACTAAAATATTTTAGAAATTTTTCTTGGTTTGGTGGAAAAGAAATGGCAGGAAAAGTAAGTCAATGTCTCCAAGATGTATTAGACCTCTTGTTTTAGAAGTTTGCTGAAGTTAAATGTCTCCCCTTCTGTTTTTCTTCTGCTTGAAATGGCTTTTCAGATAGCCATTCCACCAGTTTTATCAGAAAAGGTCCAAGACCACTCTTTCAGTGCATTTTGATCCAAACGGCGTTTTACGCTGGAGAAAAGGCCCATTCCTCTCACAGCCCTGCTGCGTGGTAGCCGTGAGGCTCAGTAACCCGCAGCGGCACCCCTTCCTGGGGCATGCGTCTGCCTCCTCCCCGGCCGCCTGGTTGAGACCCAGCCGCGCTCGGTGCACATCCCTCCGTGTGCTGGGGAAAGGGCAAGAGCCTGGCAGCCCTCTGAGCCCTGCTCTCGCTGCCAGCTGGGGGCCAGCTCTCAAAGTGGAGAGCATTCCCCCAGCCCTTCAGCTGGAAATACTTATTTAGTAGTTATTTTCTCTCTGGGTGTGTGTATTTTTATATATTTTTATTTGTTTGTTTGTTTGTTTGGAGGAGCATTATAGGTTCTCCATAAAATGTGAGTCAAACCATATATTGCTCTCCTTACTTCCCTAGTCGCACAGTTGTCTGAAACGAGGATTTTTTTCCCCGTTGTTCTGTCCCCAGCCCCACGTGAGCTGCGGGCTCGCTGATGGCAATGCAGGTTTCTGCCCCTTCCCCTTTGCATTTCAAATCCTCCGTTGCTAGTGGTCTGAATCAACAGGGTAGGGAAGAGGACGGAAATCCCTAAAATTGTGATGACAGAGCAAAGTCTTGGGGTTAAACAAGTTCATCCCCAAGAAAATCTTGTCTTTTTGTGTAGTTTGAAAATGCTTTTTTGAAGAGTGGTTTCATTCACCCGGCCCGGGGAAGGGGATGGTGTAGTGTATGCTGGACCGATGGTGGCAGAGCCCGTGATGGGCTGGTTCAGGTGATGCCGCAGACACAGGTAAATGAGGCTTAGACCCTTCTCAGCAAAGTCATCAAAGTCCACCACTGCCTTGTCAGACTAGCATCTGAGCTAAAGCGATATAAACCCCACTTTCCCTCCTGAATTATCATTATTTTATTCTAGAAATTCAAGCTGAAGCATTGTAAGAGTTTTAAGTTATCCCACGGAATAGATTCAAAGTGAGAAATCCACATTTTTTTACCCAGTGTTTACACAACCTGTCAATCTTACAGTATTCTCAGCACAGCCTGTGGCAAATCTTGTTTGTACACAAAACATTTTTCAAATTTATCGTGGCGCCTGCTTTTATTTAGGCGGTGATGACCACTGCCAGCCACACTCGTATGGAGGCTGAGCTGGGGCAGCTGGGCAGCTTTCGAGCCCCTTGATGGGGAGCACTGTGCAATTCCCTGGCCTGTGCCGGGTCGGGCGGCAGTGACGTCTCTCCAGCAAAACCCCAAGGGCTCTGCTGTGGCCATCCTCACTTTCTCCACTCCTGGCCCGGACAGTCGCCATCCGGCACCTCCTGCTTTCCCTGCAGTGCTCTCACGTGAGCTCCCTGGAGCAGCACGGCCCCCTGTCCCGAGAGCTGCCATGAGAGCACGTGCTCAGCAGATGTTTTTCCAAGGCCCTGCTCTGTTAAGTTGATGCACCTTTCCAAGAAAAGAAGTGTCTGAGGAGCACGGGAGTGATGTGCTCTTCTCCCTGGGTTTCCTCCACAGTTTCTAATCCACAACTCTCAGCCAAAATAGGCTTTGTTACCCGCAGGCTACTCTTTTCCCTGATTTGAGTTTCAGATATTTCTCTGGTGCTTAAAAAGCTGCTTTTGGCACCCTTTTCAGAACTGGAGCCGAGGTGGTTTTGCTCTCCCACCTTCACGGAGGAGCTCGGGTGCAGTTATGTGACCCCCACGCCTCCCGCCTGCCTTTCACCACTGTGCATCTCCCCGCTCTGCTTTTGGGGAACGGGTCAGGTAATTTGTCCAGAGACACAGCAGCCCAGATCACAGACCTACAAACCCGAATCAGAAGATCGCCTCTAACGGCAGGCTAGATCGCAGCCCTTGGGGACAAGACCCTTCTCGCTCTGTGTTTGCACAGCCCAGAGCGTGACGCCATCAGCACTACCAGGGTCCTCCCGTTTCAGTGCCTGTTCTCAGGCTAAAGCCTGAAATAACTGGGGAAGGACCCTCTCCAGGAAACATCCCTGATGTCGCTGCGTGACTGGTGTGTGATGCCCTGATGCTGCATGAGGCTGTGTCATGGTGGAGCTCCTGGGGACACTGTGCATCTTCTCACCTGGGGTGCCAGCGCCTGGTGCACCCACCCGCCCCAGTGGAGCCTCTGCTGGGCCACGGGCTGGCCCAGGAACACCAGTGCAGGCACTGGGTTGCCCATGAGGGCACTACTTTGCCCATCAGGAGCACTGGGTGGCACACGGTTGCCCATGGGTGGCACTAGGATGCCCAACGGCTGTACTGGGTTGCCCGTTGATGGCACCGGGGGTTGTCCAGGGACAGGATCAGGTTGTCCAGCAAAGGCAGTAGGTTGCACAGAGTCTGCACTAAGTTGCCCAGGAGTGGCACTGGGTTGCCCACTGAGGGCAGTGAGTTCATAGGATCATAGAATCACAGAATGGTTTGGGTTGGAAGGGACCTCAAAGATCATCTTGTTCCAACCCCCCTGCCATGGGCAGGGACACCTCCCACCAGACCAGGTTGCTCAAGGCTCCATCCAGCCTGGCCTTGAGCACTGCCAGGGATGGAGGATCATAGAATATCTCAAGTTAGAAGGGACCCATAAGGATCAGCGAGTCCAACTCCCTGCTCCTTGCAGGACTACCTAAAACTAAACCCCATGACTGAGAGCATTGTCCAGCTGCTCAACACTTGCCCAACAGCTGCACCTGCTTGCCCAGGGGCTGCACAAAGCTGCCCAGCGAGAGCGGTAGGTTGCCCAGGGCAGGAACTAGGGTGCCATACGAGGGTATTTTCTTGCCCAGGGCTGGCCCTGGGTTGCCCATCGAGAGCGCTGTGTTGCCCGAGGGCTGCATCAGGTTGCCATGGCAGCTGCAGGGAGTCGGCCCGGGCAACACCCGGTCACCCGCTTCTTATGTCACTGACGGCACCGGGGACGCTGCAGTGCCTGGCAGAGCTGCCACCGAGCCTGGCAGCACAGCAGTGAGCAGCAGCCCCCGGGGCACCCTCAAGCCTCCGCAGTGCACCCCGCATCCAAGCAGCTAAGGGTGAGCAAGGGGAGGACTAAAAAAGCAGAGATATTTCTCCTGATCTTCTGCATTATCTCTTATGTCGCCTAAGTGTACCCCAGCTAGGTGGTTGGGGGCTCCCGTGGTGTGTCTGTGTTCAGGGGTGGCAGAAAGTAGCACCCTGGGATGACTTATCCCAAGAGGGTGCAGGGACATTTATTTCAGCTGGAAATGCAGGGAAAAGTAACCCTGGTCCATTCCCAAGTTCTTAAATATGTGTCTGTCAGTGGCTGAAAGGGAATAATTTATTTGCAGGGGTAGGAGCCAGGGAAGCAGTCTCCCACTCTCGGAATGCTGTTTCTCACGTATAAATAAGTGGCACGGAGTTAAGGAAAGTGCAGTCGCCTGTCCCTAGCAGGGACAAAAGGGCTGAAGTGACTGGTTTGTGGGAACCGACACACACAGTGGTTTTTGTTGGACCTGAGCACAGACGTTTCATCCTCAGCTCTGCCAAACTGGCTCGGAGGGTTGTGTTTGTGAAAGTTTTTCTGCTAAATTTGAGGATGTGAGTTTCCCGCTGCCTATCCCACAGCCTCTTCAGCCAGGCTGGATCCTGGGGCGAGACTCGGTGCCCACAGCTATGCTGCTCTCAAGTCAGGTACTGGGGCAGCCCATGCCAGCATGGCCAAAATTGCTCAAGGCTTGCAAATACTGTCCTCAAAGTTCAGTGATTTCCCAGCTGCGGGCTGTACACTTTTGCCCTCTGACTCATCCCTATTTTTCTCCGATTTGCCCGAACTGAAGGTCCTGTTATTCTCCGGTATTCGCCGTTCTCTAATTTAATAGCTGCATTCTGAGACATTGTTCATCTGAATGCACCAAACTGCTACAGGCACAGGTGACGCAAGAAGTCTCTTAGGTCACCTGTCCCCATAGCTAGATGTTGGAAAACGTGCAGTTTAATGAGTCAATGGGCTGCGAGCGTCCGGCATGAAGGAGGGTTACCCTCGGTGTACAGCAACAGCAGCTCCCAGGCAGAGCCTGCCTGTCTCCGTGTGCCTCCCATCCATCGCCTTTTAAGCCTTCCCGTAGGAAACTGTGACTCCTTCGTCCTGCCCTTGTGTAGAGAGAGGCATTCTTTGTTGCAGAGGTGACTAAAATGAAAGAAACTCTCTTTCCCAAGGGTTTAATGATTTTAAAAATAAGGCAGTCTCTCTCAGCTCGCCTACACATGCAAAGTGATTAGGGTAGCCCAGGAGGAGCAATTAAACCTCTAGCCACGTGATCGCTTCTGTCAATGCTTTGTTCTAGAATAAAAGTGAGTTTATTTCATGCAAACATCCCATTTTTAAAGGAATAAAGTTGATTTCATGCTGTGACAAATAGGATTTAGCACATGCTTCAGGTCAAACTCCCCTCCCACCCAGGGATCTTGTTGTAGCACACCAGCGTCCCAATCTTTCACTGCGGCTCCGAGCCAGGCTGGGAGCAGTGGGGATGGGATGGTGTTAGGGGAAGGACACATCCCTGCAACACAGCACCTGGCTACAACAGCTATAGGGACTTATTCTGCCCGTGGGTGACACCTGTAACCATACAGAAACTTCACACCGAGCACAGCATACCCTCCTGAGTGTTTGTCCTTAGATGAGGTGTGTCAGGTACATTCGGTGGCCCCTCTGCATTATATTTCTGATAAAATTGACTGATAACCTTAATCTGAAAAGAGCAATGGCACCCACACGCCTTACACAGTTATTGGTAGCAAAATCTTCCTGTGTGACTCTTCCCCTTAGGGTTACTGCAAGGCTGGTGTTTACGAGCTGCTCTGAAAAGACTTTGTGGGATATCTCCTTTCCAAGTGCATTTGTTTTACAGCAGGTGAG
The DNA here is from genome assembly GCF_034619465.1 of Leptosomus discolor. Lineage (NCBI taxonomy): Eukaryota > Metazoa > Chordata > Aves > Leptosomiformes > Leptosomidae > Leptosomus > Leptosomus discolor. The sequence continues at coordinate 10,151,170 of NC_141405.1, forward strand.
CCAGAGATGTTTTTCTTCCTTTGCAAGTCCAGAGATGGCTGTTCTTTTTAGGTTGAAATGGGGGGGGTGGGGGGGGGTGGGTGCAGGGGTGGGGTGAAATTTGGATATAGTCCAAATTTAAGCAAAGCTCAGCTCACCTGCGGACACCTCACTCAAGCTTTTACTGCAAGTGAAAATAGAGATGATGAGGATGGATTCCCTCACCCACAAACCGCGCTGGGTTGGTAGCAGCTGTGCATCCAAAGCTATCACGGCTGGTAATGGAACTTTTAAAGAGGAAATTACAGCAGGAATACTATAAGATCAGCAAAAACGCTGGCCAAAAGAAACAAATGAACATCAGAGAATCAGCAACTACAGTTTCATTGGACGGACAGACAAAATGAAGGCACAGTATCTGTCATTCTCCTTAGTAGCCATGATTTGTTTCTCTCTACATTCCAAGACCTGATGAGAGATACTGACAACAAAGTAAAATCCTTATATATAAAAATGCTTGGGATGCTGTCAGAAGGGATTTGCTTTCAAGAGTTTTAGGCCTGTCCAGGCGATGTGTGGGTGCTGTGTGCATCGCTCTTCGTATTTTAAGTTGCGTGTGTCGCTGTAAGAAGTAGCGCAAGTGCAGGAGCTTACTGAGTGAGGTTGTCTTCTTCTGTCTCCTTTGTGCAGGACACATACCTGAATAGCGGCGTTCAAGAATGGAGCTGGTTGGATCTCCCTTAACTGCAACATATGCCCATCCAAGATCAACACCTACCAAGTTTCTGCCTGCCATCAGCACCATGGCTTCAAGCTATAAGAACCGTTTTCCTTACTACCCCTTGCCTCAGAGCTTCAGCCTCCCCCGGATGCCCAGAGCCTACTACAAAGCAGCTGCCATCAACCCAACTTTGGCTCCCTTTTCCAAAAGCTCCCAGGGGTTACCCCCAAGCAAGATGCTTCCTTTTGTTTCCAACAGAACAACCCTCTTCAGCCGGTACACCTCTGACGACTGGTACATGTCCAATCTGACCAACTACAAAGAGTCGGAGACTACCCGGCGCAATGCCGAGTGTCTGAGAGTCGATACCTCCCGTCTGATTCACGATAAATATCAGCAGACAAAGAAGACCCAAGTAGAAAGCACCAAAAACCTGGGAGATCGTGTCCAAGAGATAGAATTTTGGAAGTCAGAGCTCTGCCATGAGCTGGATGAGATGATCGGGGAAACGAACGCACTCACAGACTTGAAGAAAAGACTGGAGAGAGCCTTGGCTGAGACAGAGGCCCCTCGCCAGGTAAGCACCCTGTCCGGTGGGCTGCAAGCTGTAGCCTACTGCTGAAACATCTGCAGCCATTCAGACGCCCAATTAAGTTTCATTGCAGCTCCGTAACGTCTAGAAAGTTTTTATTAAGAGACCATTAGTTAAGTTAGTAATAAACAAATGCCTTGCCATCTGCTGCCTCCCCTATCAGTACGTACTGAGCCCATCAGAACAGTATTTGCTTAACCAAATATTTTTATAAGTGGTACATCCAAAATCCTGGTTTGGGAGACAAAAGCCCATGTCCTCCTACGAGGCTCTGGCGAGGTCAGCCTCAAGCCTGACACAGGTCCCTGCCTTCAGCTGTGGCTGCGCCAGGGACACGTGTGCTCCCCCACGTTGATTTAATGCTGATGTTGCAGCTCGGCTGCTCGTTGTCAGCTAAACCAGCTGCCCTGGGCACTTTTTTTCCCGTGCTGTCGTCTCTGTGCCCACCTACAATTTCATTTCTTACATTACTTGACATGGGGACCATCCCTGTAGGGATTTGCAACCAGCAGTGATGGCATGTCCCCAACAGGTCACTCAGGAGTGCTTGCTTCACCGGGAGAAGAGGATGGGCATTGACCTGGTCCATGATGATGTGGAGAAACAGCTCTTTGTGGTAAGTTTGTCAACACAGATCATGTGTTATTTTTACCTAAACTACTCTGAACAGGTTTTGCAGCCCTGTTCCCTCTCTGGCTCCTTAGTGCCTGTGAGGTGCTAAACTCTTCAAACCCCCAAAACCTGCAGGGCCAGGGGACGACGTTCCCCCACGCAGCAGCGTGCCCACACGGTGTGGGTAAGACTTGCCCTGCCAGAGGCAGGAATAGCTGAAAACCAGCTGTGTGTTTGTGTAGCCTATCAGGGTCCTCTGTCCCTCTTCAAGGAGCTTGTGGGACTCTCCTGCCTTTCAGAGCCCTGCCGGCACAGGATCTATAAGTATCTGTCACATACATGTGATATATCTCTATATATCTGTGTCACATACATATATATTACGCACACATGCACACACACAGATATGGAGAAGGCAGTGTCTGCCCGACAGCTTGTCTGGTTTTCCCAACTATGTTACTTGGTCTAATAAAAGATATTACATCTACCCCCAGCTTTGCTTTGCTCAGAGCAGCGTGGCCGCAGTAAGACTGTGTGTGCTTAGGCAATGCATTTTATAGCAGTCCTAAAACCGCGCACTCCTGCCTGCCTTTATATAGGCTGCTTTAAATTATGAATAAAAAGCAAACACGATGAGAGCTGGCACAGAAGATGGGATCCTATCGCAGGGTACAACAAAATACAATCACTGCAAAGGCATCGCGAAACTGGGAAGGAAACTGCAGCCCCTGGGACTGTGAAGCCACTGCTCTGTTAGAAGATTTTTTCTTATGAGTCAGGCCCTAAAAAAATTAAAAGATTAGTTTAAGGGTCATGAGATTTTAAGAAAATAATTGGAGCTGGTTATCTCCATAATGGCATTTTGGATTTTAAGTGTTTCGGACATATTTAGGCCATGCTTTTCAGCTGGCTCCTGCAGACAGGAGGGCTTAAAAATTATGGTTTTGGAGCACTAATCACCTGCCTCCAGTAGCTGGGGCTTCACAAACGCGATAGATTTGTGCTGAAGTCAAGTGAGCTGAGAGCAGCACATGCCTTCCTCCGGTGGAGCTGGATGTTTCTTAGAAATGGCTTAGAAAGTTACACCAAACTCAAGTCCGTCTCCTCTTGTCCCAGATGGATGGGATTTCTCCTGGGGAAGAAAACATTTGGGGAGCAAAAAGGGCAGATGCTGATTGGGGATGGGGATGTGTAGCGCTGCTGGTCCAGAGAACCTCTATGCCTGTTCATATCAGGTCAGGATCTGTCCCTGTCTCCTATAGTGGAACTAATCATCACTTGACATTGATGTCAAGATGAGAAAACACTTGGCAACCCACCCTGAAAGTGAAGTGGGAGGCCATGGCTGTGGCCACAGCACCCTCCCATCCCCTCCTGGTCGCTGCGCCCAGGCTCAGCTGCACAAGTGAGCGCTCTGGGGTTGGGGGGCACTTTCTCCACTCCCTGCCAGTTTGCTTTGTCCTTGCTGTGTGCACGGTTGGAGAGGCCTGAGGGGATGAGTGTGACCAGGACAACTGAGCATGGATACTGATGGGGTCATGTTTTGCCTTTGCCCAGGAAGCCGACGTCATCAGATCCTGCCAGGAGAGGATGCAGCAGTACCTGGATAAGGCGAAAGCCCAGCTCGCGTAAGGAGGAGCTCCTTCTCTCATGCTGCATTTGCAGCTGCGATGTGAAACCCCGGCAGACCCCCACCTCTGCCCACACCCTACAGCCGTAAAACCTGGGCAGGCTCCATGGGAAGCGGGCAGTGGCGCCCACAGGAGCACGTAGCTGCCCAGGTGGGAGGAAACCATTCCACCCATACATCCCCACCCATGGCTCTTGTTTGTGTGTTGAAGGTCCAACAGGGCAGCCCAGCATGAGCTGGAGAGGGACCTGGCCAACAAGCAGACAGCCTACCGCATCGACGACAAGTGCCACCACCTGAGGAACACCTCCGATGGCATCAGCTACTTCCGAGGGGTGGAGCGGGTTGACGCCACGTGAGTGCACGCTGGGCAGCACGAAAGCACCGAGCTGTCCCTGGGATGCGCGGTGCCTCGCCCTGGCAGGGAACGGGTTGTCCCCAGCCCACTGTAAAGGCATGTGTCTCTGCATGGCACATCCATCCTGCCTGGAAACACCCATCTTGGAGGGGCCGTTTCTCCCTGCTCACCATAAAGGGAGAACAACCCTCTGCTTTCAGCTGGATGCTGAACACCCAGTGGGTGAAAGCGAGTCCCACCTAATTACACATTATATCAGGGTTCAGAGATCAGCCTGAAAATGAACTCAGCCCAACACCTCTGCACAGCTCATTAAGTTTATGCGTATTTTCAAAGATGTGTCAGTGCTTGCATGAGCGCTCTTGGTTGACGTGACGTCTGGGGGGTTCACCCCTGCATGGAGAGGGCCTGGCAGGGAGCCGAAATGACACAGAAGATAAAGAAATAGAGAGCATGGTCCTGGGATACGGTTCAGCTGCTTTTGGGTGCCAGGAATTCAGCTTCGGCTCTGCAGTAGATGAATGGTGACCTAAACCAGCACTCGCAGAGATATGCGCTAAGTGGCAAAGGGCTGAGGGAATATATCTGCTGCTCACAAGGACGCGTGCAGTTTATGGAGGGGCATAGATTGATTCAATCTTTCTAATATTTGAATAATTATTCACAGCTCAGACATATTGCAAATGAATTGCAAAGGATTGATGCTAAAATTCAGAGGGGGGCAAAATGTGCCGAGAACCAGCATGTTTTAAATGGGGCTTATGTGGTATTTAAGTCTTTTGTTGACCTTGTTCTGGCCTACTGCACAGGCGTGAACTTCATCGTGAATGCACAGACAGGGAAATGAATATTATCTAATGCTTGTTCAGTTTAGTATGAAACTGAGATAAGTTATGAGCAAAATTAATTGACTGCAATCTGCGCGTCGACGTGAAGCTGGGAATCACTTGGCACTTAGATGGCTCGAACGTGTAAATATGAGGTCTGACTAAAATCTTCATTTTTCTGGGGGAATCTTTGCTTTGTCTGGGCTTTCATAAGTACCACAGTTGTCTTCATGAACATGTCATCATTTCATAAGCATATCGAACAAATGGTGTCCAGGTGTTTTACCTTCATGTGGTCAAATTAAGAGCGTAGCTTTAACCTGCATTTAATCCACACTGCTCCCATGGCATGCCTGGCCATGGCCAGCTTCAGCAGCATGGGCTTACTGGAGGCCTCTCCTTCCTCCTCCCCAGGATCTCGGTGCCAGAGTCGTGGGCCAAGTTCTCGGACGACAACATTCTCCTCTCCCAGAGCGAACGGGCGGCCTCCGCCAAGCTGCGGGACAACCTCGAGAACCTGCTGGTGGTGACGGCCAACGAGATGTGGCGCCAGTTCAACAGGGTGAACGTCGCCTTTGCCAACCGCATCGCTGAGACAGCTGACGCCAAGAGCAAGATTCAGACCCACCTGGCCAAGGTAGCCTGAACCCCTCCCTTTCGGTGTGACACCGTCACTTCCCAGTGACACCACTCTCCACACAGACCTGGCCCAAGAAGAGGAACGGTTGCTACAAGGAGCTGGTTATAGTATCATTATCTGTTTGAAATTCCAAGTACTGGGGACATTCTCCTTGGAGCAGGACAAGTTGGCACTGTAACTTCCTCTCAAGGGATCCTTTATTTCCCTAGTGCCCAGCAGCAAAGGGATTTCAAGCAGAAGGTGGAAATGCTGTTTGCATCTCCTGGTAGTTACTTCAGAAGTGCTGGCTGCCCTGCAGAAAGTCTTTGCTGGGCCTCTACTGGGGTGCCTGCCGGGGGGTTTGCAGGCTCCCTTCTCCTCCAAGGACATGCTTTCAGGCTCAGTGCTCCAGGTTTGCTGCATGGTCAGCCGTGTGTTTCCCGCATGGCTCTGCCAAGCAGGGGAAGTGGAGATCAGTGATGGGCACCTGGCTCGGACTGCTGGGTCTCATGGAAAGCTTCCTGAAAAGAGCTTGACACGGTATCGATTAACTGAGCAGAGACTGGGCTTGCAGCTCTGCAGGCTGATGTCACGTCTTTAATTGAGGATCCATTAAAAACTTTCCCTCTATGAGTTGCTATTGATGGATGATCAATTCCTGCAAGCAGTAATTTTGGGTAGCTGGTAATTCAATAGATCCATCACTGCTCCAAAATCTCCTCCGATGTGACAGCAACAGCAAAGAGAGGCTTTTCCTTGAAAAGAAATCTGCTGGATCTGTGCCTTGGCATGTGTCAGAGCGACAGGGGTCTGAGCCCAGGGTCTGCTTATTCAACTTGGTTTTTTCTGCAGATGGACAGGAGAAAAGGGAAATGATGTGGTCACTTGAGAATATATCATTTAATTTATGAATGCGTTTTTTTCATGCCAGACACTGCAGGAAATCTTCCAGATCGAGATGAACATAGAAGCCATTCGAAAAGCCATTAGGGACAATGGTCTAGTGTTAAAAGTGGCTCAGACCCGGCTGGATGAGCGCACGCGGAGACCCAATGTGGAGCTGTGCCGGGACACTGCCCAGCTCCGGTAAGGCAGGACCCAGGGCTGGGAGGGTCCTTGAGGAGTGACTGGTCGTAGCGCTCAGGAGCATCACTGGATGACAAAATTAATCTTTTTTTTTTTTTTTTCCCCAAAGAGTCATTCCATAAGTGCACTGGTATAATCAAGAGCAATGATTAGGTATCCTGGCCTCGGGGTGGTAGAAGAGCTCTGCACCCACGAAGGAGGCTGTACCCATGGCCGGGTACAGCCTGATACCACCCCGTGAAGGGATGGATTTTTCCCACTTGGGTAAACCTCACCTACTCTCCTGCCTGCTTCCCAGCTGTTGGATGGCTTAGTTTTGCAGTATAAGCCCTTTAATCTCTGACAGGCTTGTGTTGAGAGCACTTAGCTGCTTCCTTTTGGGTCACTGCAAGAAAGGATGCACCATGTGGAGAAGCAGTAAGGGCTGTCCTCACCTCCCCTGAGGACACTGGAAATCCTTTCAAGGACATAGTGAGCCCTTTGGGACTGCACCCCAAGGGGCCGTGGAGGAGCAGGCTGCCCTGAGTGCCCAACAGCACCCCATGTGAGGGGTGAGGCACCCCAAACCTCACCCCTCCTCCTAGGAGCCCTCTGGGAATGACTCCACGTGAAGCTTTTTAGAAGCCATATAAACCCAGCCCTTGCATGCCATTGGGTTTTTCCATCCTCCACTTGTTTCACATTCACTTTTAGCCTCTCCCAGCTCCCCCATTTTGCTGTGTGTGCATCCGTGGGTGTGGGGAGGAACGCTGCACAGGGAGATCCGGGTGGGTGAACCAACAAACCCGCAAAACCAAACAGGAACAGGAAACCACAGCTGCTCATCCCTCTTCTCGGTGGCACAAGCTGCTCCAGGAGATGAGGCTGCACATCGCCGAAGCCTTAGAGCAAACTTAACCATGCCTGCCCACGGAGGTCTGGAGGAGCTCTGCCCTCGCCTTTCCCGTGCATCTGCCAGAAATGAGGGGTTGAGTTACTCCGAGCACACTGAAGGGGGAAATCCTGTCCCCAAGGGGCCCATCACCAACGCCGTGCTAGAAACCACCCCCGTGACGGGACTGTTAATGGGCATTTCTTGCTGTTTTCCAGCCTCGTCAATGAGGTCCATGAAATCAATGAGACGATCCAGAGCCTTCAGCAGCGGCTGAGAGACGCCGAGAACATACTGCAAATGCTGGTGCATGCCAAGTCGATCTTGGAGCATGACCTGGCCACCAAAGCCAACTCGCTGTTCATTGACCAGGAGAAGTGCATGGGGATGCGCAAGACCTTTCCCAACACTGCACGGCTGCTGGGTTGCTTTTAGGCTGGGCTCAGCTGAACCCACGCTATCTGTTGCAGGAGTATTCCCAGTTTTGCTAGGACGCATTCCCAGTTTTGCTAAGATGCTTTGAAAATACATGATTAGACTTTCACTTCCTCATGAAAGCCCTGAGTAGAAATTAAACGATCACTTTGTGTGTTACATGGTCTACCAGGATTTTTTATTCCTTTGGTTTTTCACTTTCCGTTGCTTTTCCACGGTGTGCCAGAAAGTAGCTGAAAATATCCTGTGTGTGACTAAGAGTAAATCCACCCACAGCGATATATTCCTACCCTTTCAGTCTGTGATTTTAGGAGAAAAACTCTCATGTCCTCCTCGCTTTGAGCCTGTCTGATGCGGAAAAAGCACAAGGGGAAGTAAAGCTAGTTGTCAGAGTAATTAGCTGTTGACATCTTTAATGTATTTTTAATGGTTCAGGAGAAGAAACACAAACTATCTAGTAAAGCATTACAGTATGTTCTGTTCCTAAACAGAAAAACTTGCATTTTAAGCTGATGTCTAGTGATCATTTTCTTGCTTTTGAAAAATTTTAAATGTCATCTAAAATGTCAGTGCTGGGGTCTTAAAACAAAGAAGTGCTTTTGGCTAGCTAATTGAAGAAAATGCTGCGGTTTTAATCTTGGTGCGTATGGATTGGTTCCTAATTTAACCTCTTGCAAGTAGTTTGTTGGTGGAAGCACCAAAGCACTTTGAAGATAAAGGAACAAATCAGTCCTTAAGTCAGCCACCTCGACTGCCATAGTACCTGCTCTCTGGCTGTAAATTTTACCAAGTGTTTGAATTTTCAGAGGATAAGTCTTTAATCAATCTGAAGTTCAGTGTGAAAGTCACTTTGCAAATTGTCCCGTCAGACTCACGTGTCAGACACTCTCGACTCTTTTAACCTAAGCAGAGCTGAGCTCAGCCTAAAGCCTGTAGGCACCAAGAATCCTAAAGGAGCAGAAGTTCAAGTCCCTTCTCTTCCCTCGGGAATCCAGGGCATGGACCTCCTGGCCCAGCGTGGGGACTCTCAGGAGCTGAGAGCATCTTCTCTCATCTCGTACCCCCAGATGACTCCAGCTCACAGCACAGGTCCAGACAGACCTGCCTGCCCTCCCTGCTCTCCCAGGGGCAGCCCCCGAGAGCTGTAACCTGTGCCAAGGTCCTGCCCTGGCCCCAGCATCTTGGCAGGATCTCTCTTCAGAGCTGCAGCCCTAAACAGGAAGCAATTGTCTATTTTTTTTTTCTTTCTTTTTTACTAGCACTTTTGTCTCACGGAGACTAAAGATAGGTTTCCTCTACTTTGTGTGTATCTTGGAGCCAGAGTCTGTCGGAGACAGCAGCCACCCTTTCTAAAGAGACGATATAACCGCAAGCAAGAAAAACTGTCCAGCTCATCGCACCTTCCCTTTCTGCACTTATCTCCCTCCCCAAAATAAGCCGATGGCATGCTGAACTCATAGGGACTTCCAGTTTTTGTTGGCACCCTCGCTAGCCTTTGTGCTGCTTTGAGCTGTTACTCTCCCTGTGTTCCTTTACTGAAAGCTTTCATAAACCCTGGTGATTTTGGCTGCTCGGCTGTTTTGAAGCCCCGCTCCAGATGGCTGGTTTTCAGGCAGAGCTGCCTGTTTTCTGTTTTGAGAATTGGGTCCCGTGAATTGTCTCGAGCTGAGCGCTGGGAAACGGAGGCACCCCAGTCCCTTTCTGAAAGACTCATGCTTTTAAGTGACTTGAGCGAAATCCTGGCATCAGCGACAGCTTCACATTCATTTCATTTCCACCTTCATTTTTGAGTCACATAAAAAGATACCTGAGCTCTGTTGTACTATGAGGGCACACCAATATCAGCACCCAAACTCTCCTATTTTCTCCAATTTTGCTTTCAGAGTCCCCCATCTTTCCCCCTAGCCCAACTCCTTTAAGGCTTTCTCCTAATTGACAGTGTTTATGTGGTGTTGCAATTATCCAGCTCTAAATTTTATCTTCCCGTCCTACCCTCTTGATGCTTCTTTACACAAGATAGGCTGTGGGAGCGTAGCTCGCTGAAAACAGGCATGGAATGCTAGAGGGCCTGCACAAGGAAAACTCTGTTGAACAGTTTGTCTAAGCTAACATAGTAGGCCTCAAGGACGCTTCGACCTTGAGGGTCAGAATAGAAGAATTAGAAGCTAACATCCGTATGAGGCGAAACGCATTAGTATTAATAGTAAAGTGATAGGTAGAAGCAGATGACTGATGTATGTATAGCACAATTGGAGTTTATGAAAAACTGCAAGTCATGATGACTTTGGAAAATTATCCTATTTAAGAAAGTGCATCTGCACAATAAAAGGAGTTTTCTGATATAACTCATATTGAGTCTTTTGTGGATTCTCCAACTCCCGTCTCCGCAATTGGCAACGCATTTCTTTCCTCCATTTGAGCCATGACCAGAGGAATTTCAGTTGCAGCTTCTCTAATTTCTTTCACAAATACTTTCCCCTTTCCTGCAGCAGATTTCCCAGACATTAGAGAATTCCCAGGTCCCTTTGGGCTTTGATTCTCTCCATGCCAGTTTTCCGTAAGTTGACAATATTGATGTTACTTCTGGTAGCTGACACTCTAAAATCTCCCTCAAGCAATTTAGTCATCTAACCCTATGTGTGCTTCAGTTTGAGTCTGTTTTTTCCCCCTCTCACAGTGTGTCCTATGCCCATCCCATGGCAGGAGCCAGCCCTGCCACAAAACTCCTGTAAAATGGGTCTCTAGGGAGAGGGTTTGGGGTGAAATTCTAACAGACACATGGCTTGTGGCAGGGTCTCCTGCACAGGGATGGATTTTCCTCCCATGACTGAGCTGCTGGTGAGTAAAGCTGCTCGGTTCAGTCACTGCAGGGTTGGTTTTGGGGTTGTAGCCAAGCAGCCTTTATCTTTGACGTACACCAGGTGCATTAAACCACTGTCCTGCCTTCCTGCTTCTGATGCATGAGATGCTTTTGCTTTCGTATCATTAAATGATTTGCTTTCATAGATCACTTCTATATAGCATCCCCGGCTGCCTCAGCTGCCTTTCTGCACTGATGTGATGTTTCCTTTCTTTAAATGCCTTCAGTCCGAAGAACGACGTGCCCGCTTTTATCGCTCTTTATTGCTGCTTTATTGCTGGCTTTATCAGCCAAGTTGCTAGGAAAGTTAGTTTGTGGAAATTCCTTTGCCTCCCACAGCTATATTCCCACCCTCCTGCATCATTCCAACAGACCCTGCAAAGCTGGGCTTGTAAACTAATTGTTTACTGACTGGAGGAAAGAAAATAAATTAATAAAATCAGGTCAGCGTTGCTTCATGCAAGGGAAACTTCATGTTGGTCCAGGACCCAGTTGAACAGTTGAGGCCAGTCCATCAAGAGACTATTTAGAAAAGAGGCTTGGGTGCGCTGTTGTCCAAGAAGGGAAAAATCATTGAATGTCCTGCAGAATTCTGATAGGAATTTGGGTGAAATGAATGCTTGCCAAAAACCATGTTAACAGTGTATTGCATAACTAATGCAGATTATTATGCTCGAGGGAAACAGACTTCCCAAAACGGCATCAGCAGTCAGAAAAAAAAAAACCCAAACTCATTCAAACTCATTGCTATTATTAAAAAAAAAAAAAAAAAAAAAAAAAAGGAGAGAGAGAAAACTGGCAAAATTCTGAGGAAAATTTTGGCAGTATAGGACCATAGAAATGGCTGTGCTGGCTCAGATCAAAGTCCAGAAAGCTCCAGATTCAGCCTCTGACAGAGCCAACAGGAGACGCTTAGATAAAAGCACCAGAGCAAGGCAAGCACCCTGTGATACTTTCCCAGTCTACTTTCCCAGCTTCCAGCAATTAGTATCTCAAGGACTTCCTGAGCTGACAGGGCTGTCTTTGAATTTAATATCCCCCGATGGATTTGTTTCACAGGGTCTTGTTCCAGTTGTTCTTCGAGCCCGTGCAGACTTGCAGCATCCACTGTGTCCCTCAGTGGGGAGCTGCAGGGGATGGAGTATCATCACCCTCGGGGCATCGGCAGCCGCTTTTGGCACCCTGGAGGAGATTAAAAAAGGGCTCAGGCCTTGGACCGCTGAAGCCAAAAGTGTAAAACTCAATAGCTCGGACAAAAATGTGGCTCAAAGCTGTTTTAGATCTGTGTCCTCTGTAGGTTCAACACAGGAGATCACAGCGGGTTGGCTCCTCTTATATGCTGTCAGCATGCAGGAGATGAGCGCGAATCACAATTTCTGAAAGTATCTGAATATGTTCTGACACAGTCATGTCCCCGCCAGGAAGCTTGGTTGGGATTTTTTTGGTTTTGGAGTCAGTGGGTGAATGTTGGTTTCGTTGAAGCCAGTGGGCTTTTCTCCAGTGCTTTCAGTCTGACTCTATCAGTGACGACAACTGGCTTAGAGTCGAAAGTAAAAAGTTGGATGAAGTCGGGTTTTGGGCATGAACGCAGACAGGACTAAAATATTTTAGAAATTTTTCTTGGTTTGGTGGAAAAGAAATGGCAGGAAAAGTAAGTCAATGTCTCCAAGATGTATTAGACCTCTTGTTTTAGAAGTTTGCTGAAGTTAAATGTCTCCCCTTCTGTTTTTCTTCTGCTTGAAATGGCTTTTCAGATAGCCATTCCACCAGTTTTATCAGAAAAGGTACAAGACCACTCTTTCAGTGCATTTTGATCCAAACGGCGTTTTACGCTGGAGAAAAGGCCCATTCCTCTCACAGCCCTGCTGCGTGGTAGCCGTGAGGCTCAGTAACCCGCAGCAGCACCCCTTCCTGGGGCATGCGTCTGCCTCCTCCCCGGCCGCCTGGCTGAGACCCAGCCGCGCTCGGTGCACATCCCTCCGTGTGCTGGGGAAAGGGCAAGAGCCTGGCAGCCCTCTGAGCCCTGCTCTCGCTGCCAGCTGGGGGCCAGCTCTCAAAGTGGAGAGCATTCCCCCAGCCCTTCAGCTGGAAATACTTATTTAGTAGTTATTTTCTCTCTGGGTGTGTGTATTTTTATATATTTTTATTTGTTTGTTTGTTTGTTTGGAGGAGCATTATAGGTTCTCCATAAAATGTGAGTCAAACCATATATTGCTCTCCTTACTTCCCTAGTCGCACAGTTGTCTGAAACGAGGATTTTTTTCCCCGTTGTTCTGTCCCCAGCCCCACGTGAGCTGCGGGCTCGCTGATGGCAATGCAGGTTTCTGCCCCTTCCCCTTTGCATTTCAAATCCTCCGTTGCTAGTGGTCTGAATCAACAGGGTAGGGAAGAGGACGGAAATCCCTAAAATTGTGATGACAGAGCAAAGTCTTGGGGTTAAACAAGTTCATCCCCAAGAAAATCTTGTCTTTTTGTGTAGTTTGAAAATGCTTTTTTGAAGAGTGGTTTCATTCACCCGGCCCGGGGAAGGGGATGGTGTAGTGTATGCTGGACCGATGGTGGCAGAGCCCGTGATGGGCTGGTTCAGGTGATGCCGCAGACACAGGTAAATGAGGCTTAGACCCTTCTCAGCAAAGTCATCAAAGTCCACCACTGCCTTGTCAGACTAGCATCTGAGCTAAAGCGATATAAACCCCACTTTCCCTCCTGAATTATCATTATTTTATTCTAGAAATTCAAGCTGAAGCATTGTAAGAGTTTTAAGTTATCCCACGGAATAGATTCAAAGTGAGAAATCCACATTTTTTTACCCAGTGTTTACACAACCTGTCAATCTTACAGTATTCTCAGCACAGCCTGTGGCAAATCTTGTTTGTACACAAAACATTTTTCAAATTTATCGTGGCGCCTGCTTTTATTTAGGCGGTGATGACCACTGCCAGCCACACTCGTATGGAGGCTGAGCTGGGGCAGCTGGGCAGCTTTCGAGCCCCTTGATGGGGAGCACTGTGCAATTCCCTGGCCTGTGCCGGGTCGGGCGGCAGTGACGTCTCTCCAGCAAAACCCCAAGGGCTCTGCTGTGGCCATCCTCACTTTCTCCTCTCCTGGCCCGGACAGTCGCCATCCGGCACCTCCTGCTTTCCCTGCAGTGCTCTCACGTGAGCTCCCTGGAGCAGCACGGCCCCCTGTCCCGAGAGCTGCCATGAGAGCACGTGCTCAGCAGATGTTTTTCCAAGGCCCTGCTCTGTTAAGTTGATGCACCTTTCCAAGAAAAGAAGTGTCTGAGGAGCACGGGAGTGATGTGCTCTTCTCCCTGGGTTTCCTCCACAGTTTCTAATCCACAACTCTCAGCCAAAATAGGCTTTGTTACCCGCAGGCTACTCTTTTCCCTGATTTGAGTTTCAGATATTTCTCTGGTGCTTAAAAAGCTGCTTTTGGCACCCTTTTCAGAACTGGAGCCGAGGTGGTTTTGCTCTCCCACCTTCACGGAGGAGCTCGGGTGCAGTTATGTGACCCCCACGCCTCCCGCCTGCCTTTCACCACTGTGCATCTCCCCGCTCTGCTTTTGGGGAATGGGTCAGGTAATTTGTCCAGAGACACAGCAGCCCAGATCACAGACCTACAAACCCGAATCAGAAGATCGCCTCTAACGGCAGGCTAGATCGCAGCCCTTGGGGACAAGACCCTTCTCGCTCTGTGTTTGCACAGCCCAGAGCGTGACGCCATCAGCACTACCAGGGTCCTCCCGTTTCAGTGCCTGTTCTCAGGCTAAAGCCTGAAATAACTGGGGAAGGACCCTCTCCAGGAAACATCCCTGATGTCGCTGCGTGACTGGTGTGTGATGCCCTGATGCTGCATGAGGCTGTGTCATGGTGGAGCTCCTGGGGACACTGTGCATCTTCTCACCTGGGGTGCCAGCGCCTGGTGCACCCACCCGCCCCAGTGGAGCCTCTGCTGGGCCACGGGCTGGCCCAGGAACACCAGTGCAGGCACTGGGTTGCCCATGAGGGCACTACTTTGCCCATCAGGAGCACTGGGTGGCACACGGTTGCCCATGGGTGGCACTAGGATGCCCAACGGCTGTACTGGGTTGCCCGTTGATGGCACCGGGGGTTGTCCAGGGACAGGATCAGGTTGTCCAGCAAAGGCAGTAGGTTGCACAGAGTCTGCACTAAGTTGCCCAGGAGTGGCACTGGGTTGCCCACTGAGGGCAGTGAGTTCATAGGATCATAGAATCACAGAATGGTTTGGGTTGGAAGGGACCTCAAAGATCATCTTGTTCCAACCCCCCTGCCATGGGCAGGGACACCTCCCACCAGACCAGGTTGCTCAAGGCTCCATCCAGCCTGGCCTTGAGCACTGCCAGGGATGGAGGATCATAGAATATCTCAAGTTAGAAGGGACCCATAAGGATCAGCGAGTCCAACTCCCTGCTCCTTGCAGGACTACCTAAAACTAAACCCCATGACTGAGAGCATTGTCCAGCTGCTCAACACTTGCCCAACAGCTGCACCTGCTTGCCCAGGGGCTGCACAAAGCTGCCCAGCGAGAGCGGTAGGTTGCCCAGGGCAGGAACTAGGGTGCCATACGAGGGTATTTTCTTGCCCAGGGCTGGCCCTGGGTTGCCCATCGAGAGCGCTGTGTTGCCCGAGGGCTGCATCAGGTTGCCATGGCAGCTGCAGGGAGTCGGCCCGGGCAACACCCGGTCACCCGCTTCTTATGTCACTGACGGCACCGGGGACGCTGCAGTGCCTGGCAGAGCTGCCACCGAGCCTGGCAGCACAGCAGTGAGCAGCAGCCCCCGGGGCACCCTCAAGCCTCCGCAGTGCACCCCGCATCCAAGCAGCTAAGGGTGAGCAAGGGGAGGACTAAAAAAGCAGAGATATTTCTCCTGATCTTCTGCATTATCTCTTATGTCGCCTAAGTGTACCCCAGCTAGGTGGTTGGGGGCTCCCGTGGTGTGTCTGTGTTCAGGGGTGGCAGAAAGTAGCACCCTGGGATGACTTATCCCAAGAGGGTGCAGGGACATTTATTTCAGCTGGAAATGCAGGGAAAAGTAACCCTGGTCCATTCCCAAGTTCTTAAATATGTGTCTGTCAGTGGCTGAAAGGGAATAATTTATTTGCAGGGGTAGGAGCCAGGGAAGCAGTCTCCCACTCTCGGAATGCTGTTTCTCACGTATAAATAAGTGGCACGGAGTTAAGGAAAGTGCAGTCGCCTGTCCCTAGCAGGGACAAAAGGGCTGAAGTGACTGGTTTGTGGGAACCGACACACACAGTGGTTTTTGTTGGACCTGAGCACAGACGTTTCATCCTCAGCTCTGCCAAACTGGCTCGGAGGGTTGTGTTTGTGAAAGTTTTTCTGCTAAATTTGAGGGTGTGAGTTTCCCGCTGCCTATCCCACAGCCTCTTCAGCCAGGCTGGATCCTGGGGCGAGACTCGGTGCCCACAGCTATGCTGCTCTCAAGTCAGGTACTGGGGCAGCCCATGCCAGCATGGCCAAAATTGCTCAAGGCTTGCAAATACTGTCCTCAAAGTTCAGTGATTTCCCAGCTGCGGGCTGTACACTTTTGCCCTCTGACTCATCCCTATTTTTCTCCGATTTGCCCGAACTGAAGGTCCTGTTATTCTCCGGTATTCGCCGTTCTCTAATTTAATAGCTGCATTCTGAGACATTGTTCATCTGAATGCACCAAACTGCTACAGGCACAGGTGACGCAAGAAGTCTCTTAGGTCACCTGTCCCCATAGCTAGATGTTGGAAAACGTGCAGTTTAATGAGTCAATGGGTCAATGGGCTGCGAGCGTCCGGCATGAAGGAGGGTTACCCTCGGTGTACAGCAACAGCAGCTCCCAGGCAGAGCCTGCCTGTCTCCGTGTGCCTCCCATCCATCGCCTTTTAAGCCTTTAGGAAGGAAAGTAGGAAACTGTGACTCCTTCGTCCTGCCCTTGTGTAGAGAGAGGCATTCTTTGTTGCAGAGGTGACTAAAATGAAAGAAACTCTCTTTCCCAAGGGTTTAATGATTTTAAAAATAAGGCAGTCTCTCTCAGCTCGCCTACACATGCAAAGTGATTAGGGTAGCCCAGGAGGAGCAATTAAACCTCTAGCCACGTGATCGCTTCTGTCGATGCTTTGTTCTAGAATAAAAGTGAGTTTATTTCATGCAAACATCCCGTTTTTAAAGGAATAAAGTTGATTTCATGCTGTGACAAATAGGATTTAGCACATGCTTCAGGTCAAACTCCCCTCCCACCCAGGGATCTTGTTGTAGCACACCAGCGTCCCAATCTTTCACTGCGGCTCCGAGCCAGGCTGGGAGCAGTGGGGATGGGATGGTGTTAGGGGAAGGACACATCCCTGCAACACAGCACCTGGCTACAACAGCTATAGGGACTTATTCTGCCCGTGGGTGACACCTGTAACCATACAGAAACTTCACACCGAGCACAGCATACCCTCCTGAGTGTTTGTCCTTAGATGAGGTGTGTCAGGTACATTCGGTGGCCCCTCTGCATTATATTTCTGATAAAATTGACTGATAACCTTAATCTGAAAAGAGCAATGGCACCCACATGCCTTACACAGTTATTGGTAGCAAAATCTTCCTGTGTGACTCTTCCCCTTAGGGTTACTGCAAGGCTGGTGTTTACGAGCTGCTCTGAAAAGACTTTGTGGGATATCTCCTTTCCAAGTGCATTTGTTTTACAGCAGGTGAGCCAGAGATGTTTTTCTTCCTTTGCAAGTCCAGAGATGGCTGTTCTTTTTAGGTTGAAATGGGGGGCGGGGGGGTGCAGGTGGGGGGTGAAATTTGGATATAGTCCAAATTTAAGCAAAGCTCAGCTCACCTGCGGACACCTCACTCAAGCTTTTACTGCAAGTGAAAATAGAGATGATGAGGATGGATTCCCTCACCCACAAACCACGCTGGGTTGGTAGCAGCTGTGCATCCAAAGCTATCACGGCTGGTAATGGAACTTTTAAAGAGGAAATTACAGCAGGAATACTATAAGATCAGCAAAAACGCTGGCCAAAAGAAACAAATGAACATCAGAGAATCAGCAACTACAGTTTCATTGGACGGACAGACAAAATGAAGGCACAGTATCTGTCATTCTCCTTAGTAGCCATGATTTGTTTCTCTCTACATTCCAAGACCTGATGAGAGATACTGACAACAAAGTAAAATCCTTATATATAAAAATGCTTGGGATGCTGTCAGAAGGGATTTGCTTTCAAGAGTTTTAGGCCTGTCCAGGCGATGTGTGGGTGCTGTGTGCATCGCTCTTCGTATTTTAAGTTGCGTGTGTCGCTGTAAGAAGTAGTGCAAGTGCAGGAGCTTACTGAGTGAGGTTGTCTTCTTCTGTCTCCTTTGTGCAGGACACATACCTGAATAGCGGCGTTCAAGAATGGAGCTGGTTGGATCTCCCTTAACTGCAACATATGCCCATCCAAGATCAACACCTACCAAGTTTCTGCCTGCCATCAGCACCATGGCTTCAAGCTATAAGAACCGTTTTCCTTACTACCCCTTGCCTCAGAGCTTCAGCCTCCCCCGGATGCCCAGAGCCTACTACAAAGCAGCTGCCATCAACCCAACTTTGGCTCCCTTTTCCAAAAGCTCCCAGGGGTTACCCCCAAGCAAGATGCTTCCTTTTGTTTCCAACAGAACAACCCTCTTCAGCCGGTACACCTCTGACGACTGGTACATGTCCAATCTGACCAACTACAAAGAGTCGGAGACTACCCGGCGCAATGCCGAGTGTCTGAGAGTCGATACCTCCCGTCTGATTCACGATAAATATCAGCAGACAAAGAAGACCCAAGTAGAAAGCACCAAAAACCTGGGAGATCGTGTCCAAGAGATAGAATTTTGGAAGTCAGAGCTCTGCCATGAGCTGGATGAGATGATCGGGGAAACGAACGCACTCACAGACTTGAAGAAAAGACTGGAGAGAGCCTTGGCTGAGACAGAGGCCCCTCTCCAGGTAAGCACCCTGTCCGGTGGGCTGCAAGCTGTAGCCTACTGCTGAAACATCTGCAGCCATTCAGACGCCCAATTAAGTTTCATTGCAGCTCCGTAACGTCTAGAAAGTTTTTATTAAGAGACCATTAGTTAAGTTAGTAATAAACAAATGCCTTGCCATCTGCTGCCTCCCCTATCAGTACGTACTGAGCACATCAGAACAGTATTTGCTTAACCAAATATTTTTATAAGTGGTACATCCAAAATCCTGGTTTGGGAGACAAAAGCCCATGTCCTCCTACGAGGCTCTGGCGAGGTCAGCCTCAAGCCTGACACAGGTCCCTGCCTTCAGCTGTGGCTGCGCCAGGGACACGTGTGCTCCCCCACGTTGATTTAATGCTGATGTTGCAGCTCGGCTGCTCGTTGTCAGCTAAACCAGCTGCCCTGGGCACTTTTTTTCCCGTGCTGTCGTCTCTGTGCCCACCTACAATTTCATTTCTTACATTACTTGACATGGGGACCATCCCTGTAGGGATTTGCAACCAGCAGTGATGGCATGTCCCCAACAGGTCACTCAGGAGTGCTTGCTTCACCGGGAGAAGAGGATGGGCATTGACCTGGTCCATGATGATGTGGAGAAACAGCTCTTTGTGGTAAGTTTGTCAACACAGATCATGTGTTATTTTTACCTAAACTACTCTGAACAGGTTTTGCAGCCCTGTTCCCTCTCTGGCTCCTTAGTGCCTGTGAGGTGCTAAACTCTTCAAACCCCCAAAACCTGCAGGGCCAGGGGACGACGTTCCCCCACGCAGCAGCGTGCCCACACGGTGTGGGTAAGACTTGCCCTGCCAGAGGCAGGAATAGCTGAAAACCAGCTGTGTGTTTGTGTAGCCTATCAGGGTCCTCTGTCCCTCTTCAAGGAGCTTGTGGGACTCTCCTGCCTTTCAGAGCCCTGCCGGCACAGGATCTATAAGTATCTGTCACATACATGTGATATATCTCTATATATCTGTGTCACATACATATATATTACGCACACATGCACACACACAGATATGGAGAAGGCAGTGTCTGCCCGACAGCTTGTCTGGTTTTCCCAACTATGTTACTTGGTCTAATAAAAGATATTACATCTACCCCCAGCTTTGCTTTGCTCAGAGCAGCGTGGCCGCAGTAAGACTGTGTGTGCTTAGGCAATGCATTTTATAGCAGTCCTAAAACCGCGCACTCCTGCCTGCCTTTATATAGGCTGCTTTAAATTATGAATAAAAAGCAAACACGATGAGAGCTGGCACAGAAGATGGGATCCTATCGCAGGGTACAACAAAATACAATCACTGCAAAGGCATCGCGAAACTGGGAAGGAAACTGCAGCCCCTGGGACTGTGAAGCCACTGCTCTGTTAGAAGATTTTTTCTTATGAGTCAGGCCCTAAAAAAATTGAAAGATTAGTTTAAGGGTCATGAGATTTTAAGAAAATAATTGGAGCTGGTTATCTCCACAATGGCATTTTGGATTTTAAGTGTTTCGGACATATTTAGGCCATGCTTTTCAGCTGGCTCCTGCAGACAGGAGGGCTTAAAAATTATGGTTTTGGAGCACTAATCACCTGCCTCCAGTAGCTGGGGCTTCACAAACGCGATAGATTTGTGCTGAAGTCAAGTGAGCTGAGAGCAGCACATGCCTTCCTCCGGTGGAGCTGGATGTTTCTTAGAAATGGCTTAGAAAGTTACACCAAACTCAAGTCCGTCTCCTCTTGTCCCAGATGGATGGGATTTCTCCTGGGGAAGAAAACATTTGGGGAGCAAAAAGGGCAGATGCTGATTGGGGATGGGGATGTGTAGCGCTGCTGGTCCAGAGAACCTCTATGCCTGTTCATATCAGGTCAGGATCTGTCCCTGTCTCCTATAGTGGAACTAATCATCACTTGACATTGATGTCAAGATGAGAAAACACTTGGCAACCCACCCTGAAAGTGAAGTGGGAGGCCATGGCTGTGGCCACAGCACCCTCCCATCCCCTCCTGGTCGCTGCGCCCAGGCTCAGCTGCACAAGTGAGCGCTCTGGGGTTGGGGGGCACTTTCTCCACTCCCTGCCAGTTTGCTTTGTCCTTGCTGTGTGCACGGTTGGAGAGGCCTGAGGGGATGAGTGTGACCAGGACAACTGAGCATGGATACTGATGGGGTCATGTTTTGCCTTTGCCCAGGAAGCCGACGTCATCAGATCCTGCCAGGAGAGGATGCAGCAGTACCTGGATAAGGCGAAAGCCCAGCTCGCGTAAGGAGGAGCTCCTTCTCTCATGCTGCATTTGCAGCTGCGATGTGAAACCCCGGCAGAGCCCCACCTCTGCCCACACCCTACAGCCGTAAAACCTGGGCAGGCTCCATGGGAAGCGGGCAGTGGCGCCCACAGGAGCACGTAGCTGCCCAGGTGGGAGGAAACCATTCCACCCATACATCCCCACCCATGGCTCTTGTTTGTGTGTTGAAGGTCCAACAGGGCAGCCCAGCATGAGCTGGAGAGGGACCTGGCCAACAAGCAGACAGCCTACCGCATCGACGACAAGTGCCACCACCTGAGGAACACCTCCGATGGCATCAGCTACTTCCGAGGGGTGGAGCGGGTTGACGCCACGTGAGTGCACGCTGGGCAGCACGAGAGCACCGAGCTGTCCCTGGGATGCGCGGTGCCTCGCCCTGGCAGGGAACGGGTTGTCCCCAGCCCACTGTAAAGGCATGTGTCTCTGCATGGCACATCCATCCTGCCTGGAAACACCCATCTTGGAGGGGCCGTTTCTCCCTGCTCACCATAAAGGGAGAACAACCCTCTGCTTTCAGCTGGATGCTGAACACCCAGTGGGTGAAAGCGAGTCCCACCTAATTACACATTATATCAGGGTTCAGAGATCAGCCTGAAAATGAACTCAGCCCAACACCTCTGCACAGCTCATTAAGTTTATGCGTATTTTCAAAGATGTGTCAGTGCTTGCATGAGCGCTCTTGGTTGACGTGACGTCTGGGGGGTTCACCCCTGCATGGAGAGGGCCTGGCAGGGAGCCGAAATGACACAGAAGATAAAGAAATAGAGAGCATGGTCCTGGGATACGGTTCAGCTGCTTTTGGGTGCCAGGAATTCAGCTTCGGCTCTGCAGTAGATGAATGGTGACCTAAACCAGCACTCGCAGAGATATGCGCTAAGTGGCAAAGGGCTGAGGGAATATATCTGCTGCTCACAAGGACGCGTGCAGTTTATGGAGGGGCATAGATTGATTCAATCTTTCTAATATTTGAATAATTATTCACAGCTCAGACATATTGCAAATGAATTGCAAAGGATTGATGCTAAAATTCAGAGGGGGGCAAAATGTGCCGAGAACCAGCATGTTTTAAATGGGGCTTATGTGGTATTTAAGTCTTTTGTTGACCTTGTTCTGGCCTACTGCACAGGCGTGAACTTCATCGTGAATGCACAGACAGGGAAATGAATATTATCTAATGCTTGTTCAGTTTAGTATGAAACTGAGATAAGTTATGAGCAAAATTAATTGACTGCAATCTGCGCGTCGACGTGAAGCTGGGAATCACTTGGCACTTAGATGGCTCGAACGTGTAAATATGAGGTCTGACTAAAATCTTCATTTTTCTGGGGGAATCTTTGCTTTGTCTGGGCTTTCATAAGTACCACAGTTGTCTTCATGAACATGTCATCATTTCATAAGCATATCGAACAAATGGTGTCCAGGTGTTTTACCTTCATGTGGTCAAATTAAGAGCGTAGCTTTAACCTGCATTTAATCCACACTGCTCCCATGGCATGCCTGGCCATGGCCAGCTTCAGCAGCATGGGCTTACTGGAGGCCTCTCCTTCCTCCTCCCCAGGATCTCGGTGCCAGAGTCGTGGGCCAAGTTCTCGGACGACAACATTCTCCTCTCCCAGAGCGAACGGGCGGCCTCCGCCAAGCTGAGGGACAACCTCGAGAACCTGCTGGTGGTGACGGCCAACGAGATGTGGCGCCAGTTCAACAGGGTGAACGTCGCCTTTGCCAACCGCATCGCTGAGACAGCTGACGCCAAGAGCAAGATTCAGACCCACCTGGCCAAGGTAGCCTGAACCCCTCCCTTTCGGTGTGACACCGTCACTTCCCAGTGACACCACTCTCCACACAGACCTGGCCCAAGAAGAGGAACGGTTGCTACAAGGAGCTGGTTATAGTATCATTATCTGTTTGAAATTCCAAGTACTGGGGACATTCTCCTTGGAGCAGGACAAGTTGGCACTGTAACTTCCTCTCAAGGGACCCTTTATTTCCCTAGTGCCCAGCAGCAAAGGGATTTCAAGCAGAAGGTGGAAATGCTGTTTGCATCTCCTGGTAGTTACTTCAGAAGTGCTGGCTGCCCTGCAGAAAGTCTTTGCTGGGCCTCTACTGGGGTGCCTGCCGGGGGGTTTGCAGGCTCCCTTCTCCTCCAAGGACATGCTTTCAGGCTCAGTGCTCCAGGTTTGCTGCATGGTCAGCCGTGTGTTTCCCGCATGGCTCTGCCAAGCAGGGGAAGTGGAGATCAGTGATGGGCACCTGGCTCGGACTGCTGGGTCTCATGGAAAGCTTCCTGAAAAGAGCTTGACACGGTATCGATTAACTGAGCAGAGACTGGGCTTGCAGCTCTGCAGGCTGATGTCACGTCTTTAAATGAGGATCCATTAAAAACTTTCCCTCTATGAGTTGCTATTGATGGATGATCAATTCCTGCAAGCAGTAATTTTGGGTAGCTGGTAATTCAATAGATCCATCACTGCTCCAAAATCTCCTCCGATGTGACAGCAACAGCAAAGAGAGGCTTTTCCTTGAAAAGAAATCTGCTGGATCTGTGCCTTGGCATGTGTCAGAGCGACAGGGGTCTGAGCCCAGGGTCTGCTTATTCAACTTGTTTTTTTCTGCAGATGGACAGGAGAAAAGGGAAATGATGTGGTCACTTGAGAATATATCATTTAATTTATGAATGCGGTTTTTTCATGCCAGACACTGCAGGAAATCTTCCAGATCGAGATGAACATAGAAGCCATCCGAAAAGCCATTAGGGACAATGGGCTAGTGTTAAAAGTGGCTCAGACCCGGCTGGATGAGCGCACGCGGAGACCCAATGTGGAGCTGTGCCGGGACACTGCCCAGCTCCGGTAAGGCAGGACCCAGGGCTGGGAGGGTCCTTGAGGAGTGACTGGTCGTAGCGCTCAGGAGCATCACTGGATGACAAAATTAATCTTTTTTTTTTTTTTTTCCCCAAAGAGTCATTCCATAAGTGCACTGGTATAATCAAGAGCAATGATTAGGTATCCCGGCCTCGGGGTGGTAGAAGAGCTCTGCACCCACGAAGGAGGCTGTACGCCATGGCCGGGTACAGCCTGATACCACCCCGTGAAGGGATGGATTTTTCCCACTTGGGTAAACCTCACCTACTCTCCTGCCTGCTTCCCAGCTGTTGGATGGCTTAGTTTTGCAGTATAAGCCCTTTAATCTCTGACAGGCTTGTGTTGAGAGCACTTAGCTGCTTCCTTTTGGGTCACTGCAAGAAAGGATGCACCATGTGGAGAAGCAGTAAGGGCTGTCCTCACCTCCCCTGAGGACACTGGAAATCCTTTCAAGGACATAGTGAGCCCTTTGGGACTGCACCCCAAGGGGCCGTGGAGGAGCAGGCTGCCCTGAGTGCCCAACAGCACCCCATGTGAGGGGTGAGGCACCCCAAACCTCACCCCTCCTCCTAGGAGCCCTCTGGGAATGACTCCACGTGAAGCTTTTTAGAAGCCATATAAACCCAGCCCTTGCATGCCATTGGGTTTTTCCATCCTCCACTTGTTTCACATTCACTTTTAGCCTCTCCCAGCTCCCCCATTTTGCTGTGTGTGCATCCGTGGGTGTGGGGAGGAACGCTGCACAGGGAGATCCGGGTGGGTGAACCAACAAACCCGCAAAACCAAACAGGAACAGGAAACCACAGCTGCTCATCCCTCTTCTCGGTGGCACAAGCTGCTCCAGGAGATGAGGCTGCACATCGCCGAAGCCTTAGAGCAAACTTAACCATGCCTGCCCACGGAGGTCTGGAGGAGCTCTGCCCTCGCCTTTCCCGTGCATCTGCCAGAAATGAGGGGTTGAGTTACTCCGAGCACACTGAAGGGGGAAATCCTGTCCCCAAGGGGCCCATCACCAACGCCGTGCTAGAAACCACCCCCGTGACGGGACTGTTAATGGGCATTTCTTGCTGTTTTCCAGCCTCGTCAATGAGGTCCATGAAATCAATGAGACGATCCAGAGCCTTCAGCAGCGGCTGAGAGACGCCGAGAACATACTGCAAATGCTGGTGCATGCCAAGTCGATCTTGGAGCATGACCTGGCCACCAAAGCCAACTCGCTGTTCATTGACCAGGAGAAGTGCATGGGGATGCGCAAGACCTTTCCCAACACTGCACGGCTGCTGGGTTACTTTTAGGCTGGGCTCAGCTGAACCCACGCTATCTGTTGCAGGAGTATTCCCAGTTTTGCTAGGACGCATTCCCAGTTTTGCTAAGATGCTTTGAAAATACATGATTAGACTTTCACTTCCTCATGAAAGCCCTGAGTAGAAATTAAACGATCACTTTGTGTGTTACATGGTCTACCAGGATTTTTTATTCCTTTGGTATTTCACTTTCCGTTGCTTTTCCACAGTGTGCCAGAAAGTAGCTGAAAATATCCTGTATGTGACTGAGAGTAAATCCACCCACAGCGATTCATTCCTACCCTTTCAGTCTGTGATTTTAGGAGAAAAACTCTCATGTCCTCCTCGCTTTGAGCCTGTCTGATGCGGAAAAAGCACAAGGGGAAGTAAAGCTAGTTGTCAGAGTAATTAGCTGTTGACATCTTTAATGTATTTTTAATGGTTCAGGAGAAGAAACACAAACTATCTAGTAAAGCATTACAGTATGTTCTGCTCCTAAACAGAAAAACTTGCATTTTAAGCTGATGTCTAGTGATCATTTTCTTGCTTTTGAAAAATTTTAAATGTCATCTAAAATGTCAGTGCTGGGGTCTTAAAACAAAGAAGTGCTTTTGGCTAGCTAATTGAAGAAAATGCTGCGGTTTTAATCTTGGTGAGTATGGATTGGTTCCTAATTTAACCTCTTGCAAGTAGTTTGTTGGTGGAAGCACCAAAGCACTTTGAAGATAAAGGAACAAATCAGTCCTTAAGTCAGCCACCTCGACTGCCATAGTACCTGCTCTCTGGCTGTAAATTTTACCAAGTGTTTGAATTTTCAGAGGATAAGTCTTTAATCAATCTGAAGTTCAGTGTGACAGTCACTTTGCAAATTGTCCCGTCAGACTCACGTGTCAGACACTCTCGACTCTTTTAACCTAAGCAGAGCTGAGCTCAGCCTAAAGCCTGTAGGCACCAAGAATCCTAAAGGAGCAGAAGTTCAAGTCCCTTCTCTTCCCTCGGGAATCCAGGGCATGGACCTCCTGGCCCAGCGTGGGGACTCTCAGGAGCTGAGAGCATCTTCTCTCGTCTCGTACCCCCAGATGACTCCAGCTCACAGCACAGGTCCAGACAGACCTGCCTGCCCTCCCTGCTCTCCCAGGGGCAGCCCCCGAGAGCTGTAACCTGTGCCAAGGTCCTGCCCTGGCCCCAGCATCTTGGCAGGATCTCTCTTCAGAGCTGCAGCCCTAAACAGGAAGCAATTGTCTATTTTTTTTTTTTTCTTTCTTTTTTACTAGCACTTTTGTCTCACAGAGACTAAAGATAGGTTTCCTCTACTTTGTGTGTATCTTGGAGCCAGAGTCTGTCGGAGACAGCAGCCACCCTTTCTAAAGAGACGATATAACCGCAAGCAAGAAAAACTGTCCAGCTCATCGCACCTTCCCTTTCTGCACTTATCTCCCTCCCCAAAATAAGCCGATGGCATGCTGAACTCATAGGGACTTCCAGTTTTTGTTGGCACCCTCGCTAGCCTTTGTGCTGCTTTGAGCTGTTACTCTCCCTGTGTTCCTTTACTGAAAGCTTTCATAAACCCTGGTGATTTTGGCTGCTCGGCTGTTTTGAAGCCCCGCTCCAGATGGCTGGTTTTCAGGCAGAGCTGCCTGTTTTCTGTTTTGAGAATTGGGTCCCGTGAATTGTCTCGAGCTGAGCGCTGGGAAACGGAGGCACCCCAGTCCCTTTCTGAAAGACTCATGCTTTTAAGTGACTTGAGCGAAATCCTGGCATCAGCGACAGCTTCACATTCATTTCATTTCCACCTTCATTTTTGAGTCACATAAAAAGATACCTGAGCTCTGTTGTACTATGAGGGCACACCAATATCAGCACCCAAACTCTCCTATTTTCTCCAATTTTGCTTTCAGAGTCCCCCATCTTTCCCCCTAGCCCAACTCCTTTAAGGCTTTCTCCTAATTGACAGTGTTTATGTGGTGTTGCAATTATCCAGCTCTAAATTTTATCTTCCCGTCCTACCCTCTTGATGCTTCTTTACACAAGATAGGCTGTGGGAGCGTAGCTCGCTGAAAACAGGCATGGAATGCTAGAGGGCCTGCACAAGGAAAACTCTGTTGAACAGTTTGTCTAAGCTAACATAGTAGGCCTCAAGGACGCTTCGACCTTGAGGGTCAGAATAGAAGAATTAGAAGCTAACATCCGTATGAGGCGAAACGCATTAGTATTAATAGTAAAGTGATAGGTAGAAGCAGATGACTGATGTATGTATAGCACAATTGGAGTTTATGAAAAACTGCAAGTCATGATGACTTTGGAAAATTATGCTATATAAGAAAGTGCATCTGCACAATAAAAGGAGTTTCCTGATATAACTCGTATTGAGTCTTTTGTGGATTCTCCAACTCCCGTCTCCGCAATTGGCAACGCATTTCTTTCCTCCATTTGAGCCATGACCAGAGGAATTTCAGTTGCAGCTTCTCTAATTTCTTTCACAAATACTTTCCCCTTTCCTGCAGCAGATTTCCCAGACATTAGAGAATTCCCAGGTCCCTTTGGGCTTTGATTCTCTCCATGCCAGTTTTCCGTAAGTTGACAATATTGATGTTACTTCTGGTAGCTGACACTCTAAAATCTCCCTCAAGCAATTTAGTCATCTAACCCTATGTGTGCTTCAGTTTGAGTCTGTTTTTTCCCCCTCTCACAGTGTGTCCTATGCCCATCCCATGGCAGGAGCCAGCCCTGCCACAAAACTCCTGTAAAATGGGTCTCTAGGGAGAGGGTTTGGGGTGAAATTCTAACAGACACATGGCTTGTGGCAGGGTCTCCTGCACAGGGATGGATTTTCCTCCCATGACTGAGCTGCTGGTGAGTAAAGCTGCTCGGTTCAGTCACTGCAGGGTTGGTTTTGGGGTTGTAGCCAAGCAGCCTTTATCTTTGACGTACACCAGGTGCATTAAACCACTGTCCTGCCTTCCTGCTTCTGATGCATGAGATGCTTTTGCTTTCGTATCATTAAATGATTTGCTTTCATAGATCACTTCTATATAGCATCCCCGGCTGCCTCAGCTGCCTTTCTGCACTGATGTGATGTTTCCTTTCTTTAAATGCCTTCAGTCCGAAGAACGACGTGCCCGCTTTTATCGCTCTTTATTGCTGCTTTATTGCTGGCTTTATCAGCCAAGTTGCTAGGAAAGTTAGTTTGTGGAAATTCCTTTGCCTCCCACAGCTATATTCCCACCCTCCTGCATCATTCCAACAGACCCTGCAAAGCTGGGCTTGTAAACTAATTGTTTACTGACTGGAGGAAAGAAAATAAATTAATAAAATCAGGACAGCGTTGCTTCATGCAAGGGAAGCTTCATGTTGGTGCAGGACCCAGTTGAACAGTTGAGGCCAGTCCATCAAGAGGCTATTTAGAAAAGAGGCTTGGGTGCTCTGTTGTCCAAGAAGGGAAAAATCATTGAATGTCCTGCAGAATTCTGATAGGAATTTGGGTGAAATGAATGCTTGCCAAAAACCATGTTAACAGTGTATTGCATAACTAATGCAGATTATTATGCTCGAGGGAAACAGACTTCCCAAAACGGCATCAGCAGTCAGAAAAAAAACCAAAACAAACTCATTGCGATTATTAAAAAAAAAAAAAAAAAAAAAAGGAGAGAGAGAAAACTGGCAAAATTCTGAGGAAAATTTTGGCAGTATAGGACCATAGAAATGGCTGTGCTGGCTCAGATCAAAGTCCAGAAAGCTCCAGATTCAGCCTCTGACAGAGCCAACAGGAGACGCTTAGATAAAAGCACCAGAGCAAGGCAAGCACCCTGTGATACTTTCCCAGTCTACTTTCCCAGCTTCCAGCAATTAGTATCTCAAGGACTTCCTGAGCTGACAGGGCTGTCTTTGAATTTAATATCCCCCGATGGATTTGTTTCACAGGGTCTTGTTCCAGTTGTTCTTCGAGCCCGTGCAGACTTGCAGCATCCACTGTGTCCCTCAGTGGGGAGCTGCAGGGGATGGAGTATCATCACCCTCGGGGCATCGGCAGCCGCTTTTGGCACGCTGGAGGAGATTAAAAAAGGGCTCAGGCCTTGGACCGCTGAAGCCAAAAGTGTAAAACTCAATAGCTCGGACAAAAATGTGGCTCAAAGCTGTTTTAGATCTGTGTCCTCTGTAGGTTCAACACAGGAGATCACAGCGGGTTGGCTCCTCTTATATGCTGTCAGCATGCAGGAGATGAGCGCGAATCACAATTTCTGAAAGTATCTGAATATGTTCTGACACAGTCATGTCCCCGCCAGGAAGCTTGGTTGGGATTTTTTTGGTTTTGGAGTCAGTGGGTGAATGTTGGTTTCGTTGAAGCCAGTGGGCTTTTCTCCAGTGCTTTCAGTCTGACTCTATCAGTGACGACAACTGGCTTAGAGTCGAAAGTAAAAAGTTGGATGAAGTTGGGTTTTGGGCATGAACGCAGACAGGACTAAAATATTTTAGAAATTTTTCTTGGTTTGGTGGAAAAGAAATGGCAGGAAAAGTAAGTCAATGTCTCCAAGATGTATTAGACCTCTTGTTTTAGAAGTTTGCTGAAGTTAAATGTCTCCCCTTCTGTTTTTCTTCTGCTTGAAATGGCTTTTCAGATAGCCATTCCACCAGTTTTATCAGAAAAGGTCCGAGACCACTCTTTCAGTGCATTTTGATCCAAACGGCGTTTTACGCTGGAGAAAAGGCCCATTCCTCTCACAGCCCTGCTGCGTGGTAGCCGTGAGGCTCAGTAACCCGCAGCGGCACCCCTTCCTGGGGCATGCGTCTGCCTCCTCCCCGGCCGCCTGGCTGAGACCCAGCCGCGCTCGGTGCACATCCCTCCGTGTGCTGGGGAAAGGGCAAGAGCCTGGCAGCCCTCTGAGCCCTGCTCTCGCTGCCAGCTGGGGGCCAGCTCTCAAAGTGGAGAGCATTCCCCCAGCCCTTCAGCTGGAAATACTTATTTAGTAGTTATTTTCTCTCTGGGTGTGTGTATTTTTATATATTTTTATTTGTTTGTTTGTTTGTTTGGAGGAGCATTATAGGTTCTCCATAAAATGTGAGTCAAACCATATATTGCTCTCCTTACTTCCCTAGTCGCACAGTTGTCTGAAACGAGGATTTTTTTCCCCGTTGTTCTGTCCCCAGCCCCACGTGAGCTGCGGGCTCGCTGATGGCAATGCAGGTTTCTGCCCCTTCCCCTTTGCATTTCAAATCCTCCGTTGCTAGTGGTCTGAATCAACAGGGTAGGGAAGAGGACGGAAATCCCTAAAATTGTGATGACAGAGCAAAGTCTTGGGGTTAAACAAGTTCATCCCCAAGAAAATCTTGTCTTTTTGTGTAGTTTGAAAATGCTTTTTTGAAGAGTGGTTTCATTCACCCGGCCCGGGGAAGGGGATGGTGTAGTGTATGCTGGACCGATGGTGGCAGAGCCCGTGATGGGCTGGTTCAGGTGATGCCGCAGACACAGGTAAATGAGGCTTAGACCCTTCTCAGCAAAGTCATCAAAGTCCACCACTGCCTTGTCAGACTAGCATCTGAGCTAAAGTGATATAAACCCCACTTTCCCTCCTGAATTATCATTATTTTATTCTAGAAATTCAAGCTGAAGCATTGTAAGAGTTTTAAGTTATCCCACGGAATAGATTCAAAGTGAGAAATCCACATTTTTTTACCCAGTGTTTACACAACCTGTCAATCTTACAGTATTCTCAGCACAGCCTGTGGCAAATCTTGTTTGTACACAAAACATTTTTCAAATTTATCGTGGCGCCTGCTTTTATTTAGGCGGTGATGACCACTGCCAGCCACACTCGTATGGAGGCTGAGCTGGGGCAGCTGGGCAGCTTTCGAGCCCCTTGATGGGGAGCACTGTGCAATTCCCTGGCCTGTGCCGGGTCGGGCGGCAGTGACGTCTCTCCAGCAAAACCCCAAGGGCTCTGCTGTGGCCATCCTCACTTTCTCCTCTCCTGGCCCGGACAGTCGCCATCCGGCACCTCCTGCTTTCCCTGCAGTGCTCTCACGTGAGCTCCCTGGAGCAGCACGGCCCCCTGTCCCGAGAGCTGCCATGAGACCACGTGCTCAGCAGATGTTTTTCCAAGGCCCTGCTCTGTTAAGTTGATGCACCTTTCCAAGAAAAGAAGTGTCTGAGGAGCACGGGAGTGATGTGCTCTTCTCCCTGGGTTTCCTCCACAGTTTCTAATCCACAACTCTCAGCCAAAATAGGCTTTGTTACCCGCAGGCTACTCTTTTCCCTGATTTGAGTTTCAGATATTTCTCTGGTGCTTAAAAAGCTGCTTTTGGCACCCTTTTCAGAACTGGAGCCGAGGTGGTTTTGCTCTCCCACCTTCACGGAGGAGCTCGGGTGCAGTTATGTGACCCCCACGCCTCCCGCCTGCCTTTCACCACTGTGCATCTCCCCGCTCTGCTTTTGGGGAACGGGTCAGATAATTTGTCCAGAGACACAGCAGCCCAGATCACAGACCTACAAACCCGAATCAGAAGATCGCCTCTAACGGCAGGCTAGATCGCAGCCCTTGGGGACAAGACCCTTCTCGCTCTGTGTTTGCACAGCCCAGAGCGTGACGCCATCAGCACTACCAGGGTCCTCCCGTTTCAGTGCCTGTTCTCAGGCTAAAGCCTGAAATAACTGGGGAAGGACCCTCTCCAGGAAACATCCCTGATGTCGCTGCGTGACTGGTGTGTGATGCCCTGATGCTGCATGAGGCTGTGTCATGGTGGAGCTCCTGGGGACACTGTGCATCTTCTCACCTGGGGTGCCAGCGCCTGGTGCACCCACCCGCCCCAGTGGAGCCTCTGCTGGGCCACGGGCTGGCCCAGGAACACCAGTGCAGGCACTGGGTTGCCCATGAGGGCACTACTTTGCCCATCAGGAGCACTGGGTGGCACACGGTTGCCCATGGGTGGCACTAGGATGCCCAACGGCTGTACTGGGTTGCCCGTTGATGGCACCGGGGGTTGTCCAGGGACAGGATCAGGTTGTCCAGCAAAGGCAGTAGGTTGCACAGAGTCTGCACTAAGTTGCCCAGGAGTGGCACTGGGTTGCCCACTGAGGGCACTGAGTTCATAGGATCATAGAATCACAGAATGGTTTGGGTTGGAAGGGACCTCAAAGATCATCTTGTTCCAACCCCCCTGCCATGGGCAGGGACACCTCCCACCAGACCAGGTTGCTCAAGGCTCCATCCAGCCTGGCCTTGAGCACTGCCAGGGATGGAGGATCATAGAATATCTCAAGTTAGAAGGGACCCATAAGGATCAGCGAGTCCAACTCCCTGCTCCTTGCAGGACTACCTAAAACTAAACCCCATGACTGAGAGCATTGTCCAGCTGCTCAACACTTGCCCAACAGCTGCACCTGCTTGCCCAGGGGCTGCACAAAGCTGCCCAGCGAGAGCGGTAGGTTGCCCAGGGCAGGAACTAGGGTGCCATACGAGGGTATTTTCTTGCCCAGGGCTGGCCCTGGGTTGCCCATCGAGAGCGCTGTGTTGCCCGAGGGCTGCATCAGGTTGCCATGGCAGCTGCAGGGAGTCGGCCCGGGCAACACCCGGTCACCCGCTTCTTATGTCACTGACGGCACCCGGGACGCTGCAGTGCCTGGCAGAGCTGCCACCGAGCCTGGCAGCACAGCAGTGAGCAGCAGCCCCCGGGGCACCCTCAAGCCTCCGCAGTGCACCCCGCATCCAAGCAGCTAAGGGTGAACAAGGGGAGGACTAAAAAAGCAGAGATATTTCTCCTGATCTTCTGCATTATCTCTTATGTCGCCTAAGTGTACCCCAGCTAGGTGGTTGGGGGCTCCCGTGGTGTGTCTGTGTTCAGGGGTAGCAGAAAGTAGCACCCTGGGATGACTTATCCCAAGAGGGTGCAGGGACATTTATTTCAGCTGGAAATGCAGGGGAAAGTAACCCTGGTCCATTCCCAAGTTCTTAAATATGTGTCTGTCAGTGGCTGAAAGGGAATAATTTATTTGCAGGGGTAGGAGCCAGGGAAGCAGTCTCCCACTCTCGGAATGCTGTTTCTCACGTATAAATAAGTGGCACGGAGCTAAGGAAAGTGCAGTCGCCTGTCCCTAGCAGGGACAAAAGGGCTGAAGTGACTGGTTTGTGGGAACCGACACACACAGTGGTTTTTGTTGGACCTGAGCACAGACGTTTCATCCTCAGCTCTGCCAAACTGGCTCGGAGGGTTGTGTTTGTGAAAGTTTTTCTGCTAAATTTGAGGGTGTGAGTTTCCCGCTGCCTATCCCACAGCCTCTTCAGCCAGGCTGGATCCTGGGGCGAGACTCGGTGCCCACAGCTATGCTGCTCTCAAGTCAGGTACTGGGGCAGCCCATGCCAGCATGGCCAAAATTGCTCAAGGCTTGCAAATACTGTCCTCAAAGTTCAGTGATTTCCCAGCTGCGGGCTGTACACTTTTGCCCTCTGACTCATCCCTATTTTTCTCCGATTTGCCCGAACTGAAGGTCCTGTTATTCTCCTGTATTCGCCGTTCTCTAATTTAATAGCTGCATTCTGAGACATTGTTCATCTGAATGCACCAAACTGCTACAGGCACAGGTGACGCAAGAAGTCTCTTAGGTCACCTGTCCCCATAGCTAGATGTTGGAAAACGTGCAGTTTAATGAGTCAATGGGCTGCGAGCGTCCGGCATGAAGGAGGGTTACCCTCGGTGTACAGCAACAGCAGCTCCCAGGCAGAGCCTGCCTGTCTCCGTGTGCCTCCCATCCATCGCCTTTTAAGCCTTCCCGTAGGAAACTGTGACTCCTTCGTCCTGCCCTTGTGTAGAGAGAGGCATTCTTTGTTGCAGAGGTGACTAAAATGAAAGAAACTCTCTTTCCCAAGGGTTTAATGATTTTAAAAATAAGGCAGTCTCTCTCAGCTCGCCTACACATGCAAAGTGATTAGGGTAGCCCAGGAGGAGCAATTAAACCTCTAGCCACGTGATCGCTTCTGTCGATGCTTTGTTCTAGAATAAAAGTGAGTTTATTTCATGCAAACATCCCATTTTTAAAGGAATAAAGTTGATTTCATGCTGTGACAAATAGGATTTAGCACATGCTTCAGGTCAATCTCCCCTCCCACCCAGGGATCTTGTTGTAGCACACCAGCGTCCCAATCTTTCACTGCGGCTCCGAGCCAGGCTGGGAGCAGTGGGGATGGGATGGTGTTAGGGGAAGGACACATCCCTGCAACACAGCACCTGGCTACAACAGCTATAGGGACTTATTCTGCCCGTGGGTGACACCTGTAACCATACAGAAACTTCACACCGAGCACAGCATACCCTCCTGAGTGTTTGTCCTTAGATGAGGTGTGTCAGGTACATTCGGTGGCCCCTCTGCATTATATTTCTGATAAAATTGACTGATAACCTTAATCTGAAAAGAGCAATGGCACCCACATGCCTTACACAGTTATTGGTAGCAAAATCTTCCTGTGTGACTCTTCCCCTTAGGGTTACTGCAAGGCTGGTGTTTACGAGCTGCTCTGAAAAGACTTTGTGGGATATCTCCTTTCCAAGTGCATTTGTTTTACAGCAGGTGAGCCAGAGATGTTTTTCTTCCTTTGCAAGTCCAGAGATGGCTGTTCTTTTTAGGTTGAAATGGGGGGGGGTGGGGGGGGGTGGGTGCAGGGGTGGGGTGAAATTTGGATATAGTCCAAATTTAAGCAAAGCTCAGCTCACCTGCGGACACCTCACTCAAGCTTTTACTGCAAGTGAAAATAGAGATGATGAGGATGGATTCCCTCACCCACAAACCGCGCTGGGTTGGTAGCAGCTGTGCATCCAAAGCTATCACGGCTGGTAATGGAACTTTTAAAGAGGAAATTACAGCAGGAATACTATAAGATCAGCAAAAACGCTGGCCAAAAGAAACAAATGAACATCAGAGAATCAGCAACTACAGTTTCATTGGACGGACAGACAAAATGAAGGCACAGTATCTGTCATTCTCCTTAGTAGCCATGATTTGTTTCTCTCTACATTCCAAGACCTGATGAGAGATACTGACAACAAAGTAAAATCCTTATATATAAAAATGCTTGGGATGCTGTCAGAAGGGATTTGCTTTCAAGAGTTTTAGGCCTGTCCAGGCGATGTGTGGGTGCTGTGTGCATCGCTCTTCGTATTTTAAGTTGCGTGTGTCGCTGTAAGAAGTAGCGCAAGTGCAGGAGCTTACTGAGTGAGGTTGTCTTCTTCTGTCTCCTTTGTGCAGGACACATACCTGAATAGCGGCGTTCAAGAATGGAGCTGGTTGGATCTCCCTTAACTGCAACATATGCCCATCCAAGATCAACACCTACCAAGTTTCTGCCTGCCATCAGCACCATGGCTTCAAGCTATAAGAACCGTTTTCCTTACTACCCCTTGCCTCAGAGCTTCAGCCTCCCCCGGATGCCCAGAGCCTACTACAAAGCAGCTGCCATCAACCCAACTTTGGCTCCCTTTTCCAAAAGCTCCCAGGGGTTACCCCCAAGCAAGATGCTTCCTTTTGTTTCCAACAGAACAACCCTCTTCAGCCGGTACACCTCTGACGACTGGTACATGTCCAATCTGACCAACTACAAAGAGTCGGAGACTACCCGGCGCAATGCCGAGTGTCTGAGAGTCGATACCTCCCGTCTGATTCACGATAAATATCAGCAGACAAAGAAGACCCAAGTAGAAAGCACCAAAAACCTGGGAGATCGTGTCCAAGAGATAGAATTTTGGAAGTCAGAGCTCTGCCATGAGCTGGATGAGATGATCGGGGAAACGAACGCACTCACAGACTTGAAGAAAAGACTGGAGAGAGCCTTGGCTGAGACAGAGGCCCCTCTCCAGGTAAGCACCCTGTCCGGTGGGCTGCAAGCTGTAGCCTACTGCTGAAACATCTGCAGCCATTCAGACGCCCAATTAAGTTTCATTGCAGCTCCGTAACGTCTAGAAAGTTTTTATTAAGAGACCATTAGTTAAGTTAGTAATAAACAAATGCCTTGCCATCTGCTGCCTCCCCTATCAGTACGTACTGAGCCCATCAGAACAGTATTTGCTTAACCAAATATTTTTATAAGTGGTACATCCAAAATCCTGGTTTGGGAGACAAAAGCCCATGCCCTCCTACGAGGCTCTGGCGAGGTCAGCCTCAAGCCTGACACAGGTCCCTGCCTTCAGCTGTGGCTGCGCCAGGGACACGTGTGCTCCCCCACGTTGATTTAATGCTGATGTTGCAGCTCGGCTGCTCGTTGTCAGCTAAACCAGCTGCCCTGGGCACTTTTTTTCCCGTGCTGTCGTCTCTGTGCCCACCTACAATTTCATTTCTTACATTACTTGACATGGGGACCATCCCTGTAGGGATTTGCAACCAGCAGTGATGGCATGTCCCCAACAGGTCACTCAGGAGTGCTTGCTTCACCGGGAGAAGAGGATGGGCATTGACCTGGTCCATGATGATGTGGAGAAACAGCTCTTTGTGGTAAGTTTGTCAACACAGATCATGTGTTATTTTTACCTAAACTACTCTGAACAGGTTTTGCAGCCCTGTTCCCTCTCTGGCTCCTTAGTGCCTGTGAGGTGCTAAACTCTTCAAACCCCCAAAACCTGCAGGGCCAGGGGACGACGTTCCCCCACGCAGCAGCGTGCCCACACGGTGTGGGTAAGACTTGCCCTGCCAGAGGCAGGAATAGCTGAAAACCAGCTGTGTGTTTGTGTAGCCTATCAGGGTCCTCTGTCCCTCTTCAAGGAGCTTGTGGGACTCTCCTGCCTTTCAGAGCCCTGCCGGCACAGGATCTATAAGTATCTGTCACATACATGTGATATATCTCTATATATCTGTGTCACATACATATATATTACGCACACATGCACACACACAGATATGGAGAAGGCAGTGTCTGCCCGACAGCTTGTCTGGTTTTCCCAACTATGTTACTTGGTCTAATAAAAGATATTACATCTACCCCCAGCTTTGCTTTGCTCAGAGCAGCGTGGCCGCAGTAAGACTGTGTGTGCTTAGGCAATGCATTTTATAGCAGTCCTAAAACCGCGCACTCCTGCCTGCCTTTATATAGGCTGCTTTAAATTATGAATAAAAAGCAAACACGATGAGAGCTGGCACAGAAGATGGGATCCTATCGCAGGGTACAACAAAATACAATCACTGCAAAGGCATCGCGAAACTGGGAAGGAAACTGCAGCCCCTGGGACTGTGAAGCCACTGCTCTGTTAGAAGATTTTTTCTTATGAGTCAGGCCCTAAAAAAATTGAAAGATTAGTTTAAGGGTCATGAGATTTTAAGAAAATAATTGGAGCTGGTTATCTCCACAATGGCATTTTGGATTTTAAGTGTTTAGGACATATTTAGGCCATGCTTTTCAGCTGGCTCCTGCAGACAGGAGGGCTTAAAAATTATGGTTTTGGAGCACTAATCACCTGCCTCCAGTAGCTGGGGCTTCACAAACGCGATAGATTTGTGCTGAAGTCAAGTGAGCTGAGAGCAGCACATGCCTTCCTCCGGTGGAGCTGGATGTTTCTTAGAAATGGCTTAGAAAGTTACACCAAACTCAAGTCCATCTCCTCTTGTCCCAGATGGATGGGATTTCTCCTGGGGAAGAAAACATTTGGGGAGCAAAAAGGGCAGATGCTGATTGGGGATGGGGATGTGTAGCGCTGCTGGTCCAGAGAACCTCTATGCCTGTTCATATCAGGTCAGGATCTGTCCCTGTCTCCTATAGTGGAACTAATCATCACTTGACATTGATGTCAAGATGAGAAAACACTTGGCAACCCACCCTGAAAGTGAAGTGGGAGGCCATGGCTGTGGCCACAGCACCCTCCCATCCCCTCCTGGTCGCTGCGCCCAGGCTCAGCTGCACAAGTGAGCGCTCTGGGGTTGGGGGGCACTTTCTCCACTCCCTGCCAGTTTGCTTTGTCCTTGCTGTGTGCACGGTTGGAGAGGCCTGAGGGGATGAGTGTGACCAGGACAACTGAGCATGGATACTGATGGGGTCATGTTTTGCCTTTGCCCAGGAAGCCGACGTCATCAGATCCTGCCAGGAGAGGATGCAGCAGTACCTGGATAAGGCGAAAGCCCAGCTCGCGTAAGGAGGAGCTCCTTCTCTCATGCTGCATTTGCAGCTGCGATGTGAAACCCCGGCAGACCCCCACCTCTGCCCACACCCTACAGCCGTAAAACCTGGGCAGGCTCCATGGGAAGCGGGCAGTGGCGCCCACAGGAGCACGTAGCTGCCCAGGTGGGAGGAAACCATTCCACCCATACATCCCCACCCATGGCTCTTGTTTGTGTGTTGAAGGTCCAACAGGGCAGCCCAGCATGAGCTGGAGAGGGACCTGGCCAACAAGCAGACAGCCTACCGCATCGACGACAAGTGCCACCACCTGAGGAACACCTCCGATGGCATCAGCTACTTCCGAGGGGTGGAGCGGGTTGACGCCACGTGAGTGCACGCTGGGCAGCACGAGAGCACCGAGCTGTCCCTGGGATGCGCGGTGCCTCGCCCTGGCAGGGAACGGGTTGTCCCCAGCCCACTGTAAAGGCATGTGTCTCTGCATGGCACATCCATCCTGCCTGGAAACACCCATCTTGGAGGGGCCGTTTCTCCCTGCTCACCATAAAGGGAGAACAACCCTCTGCTTTCAGCTGGATGCTGAACACTCAGTGGGTGAAAGTGAGTCCCACCTAATTACACATTATATCAGGGTTCAGAGATCAGCCTGAAAATGAACTCAGCCCAACACCTCTGCACAGCTCATTAAGTTTATGCGTATTTTCAAAGATGTGTCAGTGCTTGCATGAGCGCTCTTGGTTGACGTGACGTCTGGGGGGTTCACCCCTGCATGGAGAGGGCCTGGCAGGGAGCCGAAATGACACAGAAGATAAAGAAATAGAGAGCATGGTCCTGGGATACGGTTCAGCTGCTTTTGGGTGCCAGGAATTCAGCTTCGGCTCTGCAGTAGATGAATGGTGACCTAAACCAGCACTCGCAGAGATATGCGCTAAGTGGCAAAGGGCTGAGGGAATATATCTGCTGCTCACAAGGACGCGTGCAGTTTATGGAGGGGCATAGATTGATTCAATCTTTCTAATATTTGAATAATTATTCACAGCTCAGACATATTGCAAATGAATTGCAAAGGATTGATGCTAAAATTCAGAGGGGGGCAAAATGTGCCGAGAACCAGCATGTTTTAAATGGGGCTTATGTGGTATTTAAGTCTTTTGTTGACCTTGTTCTGGCCTACTGCACAGGCGTGAACTTCATCGTGAATGCACAGACAGGGAAATGAATATTATCTAATGCTTGTTCAGTTTAGTATGAAACTGAGATAAGTTATGAGCAAAATTAATTGACTGCAATCTGCGCGTCGACGTGAAGCTGGGAATCACTTGGCACTTAGATGGCTCGAACGTGTAAATATGAGGTCTGACTAAAATCTTCATTTTTCTGGGGGAATCTTTGCTTTGTCTGGGCTTTCATAAGTACCACAGTTGTCTTCATGAACATGTCATCATTTCATAAGCATATCGAACAAATGGTGTCCAGGTGTTTTACCTTCATGTGGTCAAATTAAGAGCGTAGCTTTAACCTGCATTTAATCCACACTGCTCCCATGGCATGCCTGGCCATGGCCAGCTTCAGCAGCATGGGCTTACTGGAGGCCTCTCCTTCCTCCTCCCCAGGATCTCGGTGCCAGAGTCGTGGGCCAAGTTCTCGGACGACAACATTCTCCTCTCCCAGAGCGAACGGGCGGCCTCCGCCAAGCTGCGGGACAACCTCGAGAACCTGCTGGTGGTGACGGCCAACGAGATGTGGCGCCAGTTCAACAGGGTGAACGTCGCCTTTGCCAACCGCATCGCTGAGACAGCTGACGCCAAGAGCAAGATTCAGACCCACCTGGCCAAGGTAGCCTGAACCCCTCCCTTTCGGTGTGACACCGTCACTTCCCAGTGACACCACTCTCCACACAGACCTGGCCCAAGAAGAGGAACGGTTGCTACAAGGAGCTGGTTATAGTATCATTATCTGTTTGAAATTCCAAGTACTGGGGACATTCTCCTTGGAGCAGGACAAGTTGGCACTGTAACTTCCTCTCAAGGGACCCTTTATTTCCCTAGTGCCCAGCAGCAAAGGGATTTCAAGCAGAAGGTGGAAATGCTGTTTGCATCTCCTGGTAGTTACTTCAGAAGTGCTGGCTGCCCTGCAGAAAGTCTTTGCTGGGCCTCTACTGGGGTGCCTGCCGGGGGGTTTGCAGGCTCCCTTCTCCTCCAAGGACATGCTTTCAGGCTCAGTGCTCCAGGTTTGCTGCATGGTCAGCCGTGTGTTTCCCGCATGGCTCTGCCAAGCAGGGGAAGTGGAGATCAGTGATGGGCACCTGGCTCGGACTGCTGGGTCTCATGGAAAGCTTCCTGAAAAGAGCTTGACACGGTATCGATTAACTGAGCAGAGACTGGGCTTGCAGCTCTGCAGGCTGATGTCACGTCTTTAAATGAGGATCCATTAAAAACTTTCCCTCTATGAGTTGCTATTGATGGATGATCAATTCCTGCAAGCAGTAATTTTGGGTAGCTGGTAATTCAATAGATCCATCACTGCTCCAAAATCTCCTCCGATGTGACAGTAACAGCAAAGAGAGGCTTTTCCTTGAAAAGAAATCTGCTGGATCTGTGCCTTGGCATGTGTCAGAGCGACAGGGGTCTGAGCCCAGGGTCTGCTTATTCAACTTGTTTTTTTCTGCAGATGGACAGGAGAAAAGGGAAATGATGTGGTCACTTGAGAATATATCATTTAATTTATGAATGCGGTTTTTTCATGCCAGACACTGCAGGAAATCTTCCAGATCGAGATGAACATAGAAGCCATCCGAAAAGCCATTAGGGACAATGGGCTAGTGTTAAAAGTGGCTCAGACCCGGCTGGATGAGCGCACGCGGAGACCCAATGTGGAGCTGTGCCGGGACACTGCCCAGCTCCGGTAAGGCAGGACCCAGGGCTGGGAGGGTCCTTGAGGAGTGACTGGTCGTAGCGCTCAGGAGCATCACTGGATGACAAAATTAATCTTTTTTTTTTTTTTTTCCCCAAAGAGTCATTCCATAAGTGCACTGGTATAATCAAGAGCAATGATTAGGTATCCCGGCCTCGGGGTGGTAGAAGAGCTCTGCACCCACGAAGGAGGCTGTACGCCATGGCCGGGTACAGCCTGATACCACCCCGTGAAGGGATGGATTTTTCCCACTTGGGTAAACCTCACCTACTCTCCTGCCTGCTTCCCAGCTGTTGGATGGCTTAGTTTTGCAGTATAAGCCCTTTAATCTCTGACAGGCTTGTGTTGAGAGCACTTAGCTGCTTCCTTTTGGGTCACTGCAAGAAAGGATGCACCATGTGGAGAAGCAGTAAGGGCTGTCCTCACCTCCCCTGAGGACACTGGAAATCCTTTCAAGGACATAGTGAGCCCTTTGGGACTGCACCCCAAGGGGCCGTGGAGGAGCAGGCTGCCCTGAGTGCCCAACAGCACCCCATGTGAGGGGTGAGGCACCCCAAACCTCACCCCTCCTCCTAGGAGCCCTCTGGGAATGACTCCACGTGAAGCTTTTTAGAAGCCATATAAACCCAGCCCTTGCATGCCATTGGGTTTTTCCATCCTCCACTTGTTTCACATTCACTTTTAGCCTCTCCCAGCTCCCCCATTTTGCTGTGTGTGCATCCGTGGGTGTGGGGAGGAACGCTGCACAGGGAAATCCGGGTGGGTGAACCAACAAACCCGCAAAACCAAACAGGAACAGGAAACCACAGCTGCTCTTCCCTCTTCTCGGTGGCACAAGCTGCTCCAGGAGATGAGGCTGCACATCGCCGAAGCCTTAGAGCAAACTTAACCATGCCTGCCCACGGAGGTCTGGAGGAGCTCTGCCCTCGCCTTTCCCGTGCATCTGCCAGAAATGAGGGGTTGAGTTACTCCGAGCACACTGAAGGGGGAAATCCTGTCCCCAAGGGGCCCATCACCAACGCCGTGCTAGAAACCACCCCCGTGACGGGACTGTTAATGGGCATTTCTTGCTGTTTTCCAGCCTCGTCAATGAGGTCCATGAAATCAATGAGACGATCCAGAGCCTTCAGCAGCGGCTGAGAGACGCCGAGAACATACTGCAAATGCTGGTGCATGCCAAGTCGATCTTGGAGCATGACCTGGCCACCAAAGCCAACTCGCTGTTCATTGACCAGGAGAAGTGCATGGGGATGCGCAAGACCTTTCCCAACACTGCACGGCTGCTGGGTTACTTTTAGGCTGGGCTCAGCTGAACCCACGCTATCTGTTGCAGGAGTATTCCCAGTTTTGCTAGGACGCATTCCCAGTTTTGCTAAGATGCTTTGAAAATACATGATTAGACTTTCACTTCCTCATGAAAGCCCTGAGTAGAAATTAAACGATCACTTTGTGTGTTACATGGTCTACCAGGATTTTTTATTCCTTTGGTTTTTCACTTTCCGTTGCTTTTCCACGGTGTGCCAGAAAGTAGCTGAAAATATCCTGTATGTGACTGAGAGTAAATCCACCCACAGCGATTCATTCCTACCCTTTCAGTCTGTGATTTTAGGAGAAAAACTCTCATGTCCTCCTCGCTTTGAGCCTGTCTGATGCGGAAAAAGCACAAGGGGAAGTAAAGCTAGTTGTCAGAGTAATTAGCTGTTGACATCTTTAATGTATTTTTAATGGTTCAGGAGAAGAAACACAAACTATCTAGTAAAGCATTACAGTATGTTCTGTTCCTAAACAGAAAAACTTGCATTTTAAGCTGATGTCTAGTGATCATTTTCTTGCTTTTGAAAAATTTTAAATGTCATCTAAAATGTCAGTGCTGGGGTCTTAAAACAAAGAAGTGCTTTTGGCTAGCTAATTGAAGAAAATGCTGCGGTTTTAATCTTGGTGCGTATGGATTGGTTCCTAATTTAACCTCTTGCAAGTAGTTTGTTGGTGGAAGCACCAAAGCACTTTGAAGATAAAGGAACAAATCAGTCCTTAAGTCAGCCACCTCGACTGCCATAGTACCTGCTCTCTGGCTGTAAATTTTACCAAGTGTTTGAATTTTCAGAGGATAAGTCTTTAATCAATCTGAAGTTCAGTGTGAAAGTCACTTTGCAAATTGTCCCGTCAGACTCACGTGTCAGACACTCTCGACTCTTTTAACCTAAGCAGAGCTGAGCTCAGCCTAAAGCCTGTAGGCACCAAGAATCCTAAAGGAGCAGAAGTTCAAGTCCCTTCTCTTCCCTCGGGAATCCAGGGCATGGACCTCCTGGCCCAGCGTGGGGACTCTCAGGAGCTGAGAGCATCTTCTCTCGTCTCGTACCCCCAGATGACTCCAGCTCACAGCACAGGTCCAGACAGACCTGCCTGCCCTCCCTGCTCTCCCAGGGGCAGCCCCCGAGAGCTGTAACCTGTGCCAAGGTCCTGCCCTGGCCCCAGCATCTTGGCAGGATCTCTCTTCAGAGCTGCAGCCCTAAACAGGAAGCAATTGTCTATTTTTTTTTTTTTCTTTCTTTTTTACTGGCACTTTTGTCTCACGGAGACTAAAAATAGGTTTCCTCTACTTTGTGTGTATCTTGGAGCCAGAGTCTGTCGGAGACAGCAGCCACCCTTTCTAAAGAGACGATATAACCGCAAGCAAGAAAAACTGTCCAGCTCATCGCACCTTCCCTTTCTGCACTTATCTCCCTCCCCAAAATAAGCCGATGGCATGCTGAACTCATAGGGACTTC
This sequence comes from Leptosomus discolor, assembly GCF_034619465.1. NCBI lineage: Eukaryota > Metazoa > Chordata > Aves > Leptosomiformes > Leptosomidae > Leptosomus > Leptosomus discolor. Next base: position 10,194,949 of record NC_141405.1, read on the forward strand.
CAGTTTTTGTTGGCACCCTCGCTAGCCTTTGTGCTGCTTTGAGCTGTTACTCTCCCTGTGTTCCTTTACTGAAAGCTTTCATAAACCCTGGTGATTTTGGCTGCTCGGCTGTTTTGAAGCCCCGCTCCAGATGGCTGGTTTTCAGGCAGAGCTGCCTGTTTTCTGTTTTGAGAATTGGGTCCCGTGAATTGTCTCGAGCTGAGCGCTGGGAAACGGAGGCACCCCAGTCCCTTTCTGAAAGACTCATGCTTTTAAGTGACTTGAGCGAAATCCTGGCATCAGCGACAGCTTCACATTCATTTCATTTCCACCTTCATTTTTGAGTCACATAAAAAGATACCTGAGCTCTGTTGTACTATGAGGGCACACCAATATCAGCACCCAAACTCTCCTATTTTCTCCAATTTTGCTTTCAGAGTCCCCCATCTTTCCCCCTAGCCCAACTCCTTTAAGGCTTTCTCCTAATTGACAGTGTTTATGTGGTGTTGCAATTATCCAGCTCTAAATTTTATCTTCCCGTCCTACCCTCTTGATGCTTCTTTACACAAGATAGGCTGTGGGAGCGTAGCTCGCTGAAAACAGGCATGGAATGCTAGAGGGCCTGCACAAGGAAAACTCTGTTGAACAGTTTGTCTAAGCTAACATAGTAGGCCTCAAGGACGCTTCGACCTTGAGGGTCAGAATAGAAGAATTAGAAGCTAACATCCATATGAGGCGGAACGCATTAGTATTAATAGTAAAGTGATAGGTAGAAGCAGATGACTGATGTATGTATAGCACAATTGGAGTTTATGAAAAACTGCAAGTCATGATGACTTTGGAAAATTATGCTATTTAAGAAAGTGCATCTGCACAATAAAAGGAGTTTCCTGATATAACTCGTATTGAGTCTTTTGTGGATTCTCCAACTCCCGTCTCCGCAACTCTCAGCCAGTCGCACACTTGATCTATACTCCTCTATGTGTACATGACAGCCCTTGTAACGACCTTCCCTTTGTATCGCCATATCTCTACATTAGGTGGGGGAAAAAAAAAAAAAAACAAAGCTTTCCAAACTACTAGCTATTAACTGGAGCTATTTAAGATGACCCAGCCAAATCAAGGAAAAAAGGTTTACCATAGGGAGCCATTCTGAAGTCATCCCACTTCATGGGGAGAATTATGTAGGTCACCAAAAAGCCTTTCATTCCTGACCTGCTGGTGCAGCAGTGGCACAGCGAGTACAGAGTAAAGGAAAAGTAACAGCAGTCACCAGTGAAGGCTGAAATCCCAGCACTCGCACAACTCCAATTCCAGGCACTTCAGTGGAACAGATTTCACTCACATGCATCTCAGCTGAGAAGGTAAAAAAGGGACAGCAGACTCAATACTGCAAGTTTGTGACTCAGAGATAAAAAGGGAAACGAAATGCTACCGTCGGAGCCTGCCTGCTGCTCCCAGCCACACCTGCTGAGGCATAAAAAAGCAAACAAAAAGCTTACCACGCCTCCAGCACCAAGAGTCCAACCACAACACCTGCTTTAGAAATTCTTTGTGCCATATGTCCCTCCGTCCCAAGGATGACGTGAACAACCTTTCACATCAGTTAATTGCAGTGCTCGTGCAGTAGGTAACACTTTTATGGCTTTTTATTTCCAACATCCTGCAGCTGTGGTCCGATAGCGCTCACGGTACCAGATCCCTAAATAGCAGCAGCCAAAAAATCCCAGGAACCTGCTTTCACAGCTGAATTGCAAAGTCTTTTCTTAACAGGACAGACACCAGAGCACACACCTCAGCCACTCTGACACTGAATTAGTCTGCTTTTCACCCTGCCACAGGCAGGACTCTGCCCCCCCCGCCCGCCCTTTTCTTGCCTGCTGGACAGAGAAAGCAATGCTCTGCCCCATTCCAGCTCTCCAGTTCTACGCCAACCACACTGCGAGACGTACAGAATAAACCCAGATATTCAACAAATCCAACGCAGGGTCAGAGAAGCAGCTTTCAGAGACTTTGCTGCTTTCAGCCAAGTTATCATCAGAATGAGACTGAGCTCCTCTAAGCCTACAAACTTAAAGGAGGCTTCTACAGAAGAAGCAGCAAGCCCTGAGCTGTCCTGGTCTCAACATTTCTACTCTTTTCTCATGAAAGATCTTTCATTTTTATTACTTCCTATGCAGAGTGGCAATTAAGAACATAATACCTTTGCACGACAAGCTCCCAGCCTGAGAACTGAAAAGCGGGGCAGACCTCAGAGAGGAAGAAGCAGAGTTATTTTACAGAGCGTCAGCAACACAGCGAGCAAAATATCCCATGTAATCCCTGCCCTGGAGCACCTGAAGGCCATACATAAGCAATTGCTGGGGGTCCCGACCATCCACCTTCAGGTCTCTGCTGATAACAGCAAAGGAAGAGGTAGATACTGGGGCAATTTGAGAGAGGACCCCCTCCCCAAAAGTAAGGCAATCCTAAATAGACCCCAAGCTTTAGGGAGCCAGCCCAGAACAGCAGGAAATAAAGTTAAAATGAACTATCTTGCATTCCGCCAGCCCCCAGCCGGCAGCACACCAACCGCCTCGGGGCTCCGGTGGGAAGGGAAGACAAAGAGCGGGATAAAAGAAAATGGATGCATCCCCGGGGTGCTGGGCAGCATCCCGGGGGCCTCGTCCCCGCAGCTCCCCCCGCCCGGACTCCAGCCCTCGGCGCCGATACCCGCTGCCCTGCACCAGGGCTGGCGCAGCCAGGGCGGCCGGGACACCGTGGGCCTCCCCCGGGCCCGGCGGGCTGAGGTAGTGTGGGCCGAGCGCCCCCCCCACAGTCCTCCCCATCTCCACGAGCTGAGGTGGTGTGGCCCGCGTTCCCCCCCCCCCCCGCCTCCCCACGGGCTGAGGTGTTGCGGCCCGGAGCGCTCACGTGACCGGGTGTTGATGTGTCGCCTGGCAACGGGAACATGGCGCAGACAGCAGCGGGTGACTGTGGGGCTGGGCCGCGGCCGGGCCTTGAACCGCCCGGCCCTCGGCCGCCCGGCCTCCCCGGCCCCGCGGGTGCCCGTGCCCAGCCCTGCGGCGGTCTGCAGCTGGCGGGCCCCAGGGAGCTGGGCTGGTTCTCACTCTTCCCTCCGCTCTGGTTGCAGGCACAGGCCATCCCCAGCCCAGCAATATGGAGGAGGCCGCCAGTGCCGCAGCAGAGGGCTCTGGGGTGGAATCCGGCTCCGCTACGCGGGATATCGGCCGAGTTCCGTCGTATCTTGCTATGGAGGTGATTTCCTTCAGAACGTTCGCGGGGCAGCATGGTGTTCCTACGCTCTCCTTGCAGAGTGATGGCTTCGTGAAAGCAGTTTCAATAGCGAGAAGTAAAACAAGGGAGCGGTTGTTGAAGTCTTGCCCTGCCTATTAAAAAAACAAAGTTAAATGTCGTTGTAGTTCTGTGTGTCAGCAGCGTCCTGAAGCATGTGCTTCTCACTCAGCTCCCAGATGGCTGTAGGCATGTAAAACGGGAGCTTGCCCCCATCTCACAGACACACGTACGGGGGCTGTGTTCAAGGTTGGTGGTGATGAGTTTTTTCTGTCTGTTCGTACTGCACGATATTTGAATTTGGCAAATGATGGCACGGGATAAAACAGTGTCTCTTTAAAAAGAAGATAATAGTTTGGCTACCTGTAGCACCAGCTGGAGGACTACAATCCCTAAGTGCATTTTTTTAAAAAATAGATGTGAGCCAGAAACACATCTGAAATTAAAAGTGGTGTGTAGAATTTTTGTCAGGATCTTTACCGTCTTCATGCTGCCTGGGTGACTTTTTTTGTGAACGAGATTAAATTTCAGAATTAAACTCCCATGACAAAAAGCAGTTGTTACAGCACCGTAGCATGAGCATTAAATAAAATGCACAACCTGCTGTAACGCTGCTATTCTGCTTTTTGCCTGTGTGTGTGCTAGGCAGTAGAGGCGGAGAATGGGAGCGACAATGAAGAAGCAGGGTCCGTTCCTCCGCAGGACCAAAAAGAGACATTGCCACCAGCAGAAAGAGGAGCTACAGAGCTGTTTGTTAGTTCTGCAGAGGTGAGACACTAATAACACACACAATCTTATGCACAGAAGGCATGGCCGGTATTTGTAAATTCAAATTCTCCTGGGGCGGTTTTGTTGCTGCCAACACAAACCCGACCAGAACTGAACAGAGAGAAGCTAAATGGTCAGGCACAAAGTCTACAAAAGCTGTGACAGAGCTGGAGAGGTTCCTCTGTTGTGCTGCATGTGGGTAAAGGTGGCTTTTGAATCGGCAGAGGCACAGCTTTGCCAGTGTATCTGTGGGCTGAGTTTAGAACAAGGCCCTCTTGCCGATTCTGTGTCTGCATCGTTCTTGTCTCGTGATGACAGAAATAAGCAGATTGTCAGGGCAGACTGAAAAGCTGTTTCAGGTGGTGGATTTTACGTTTCAGAAAAAATCCCCTGAGACTTTCTTGGACAAAGTCAAATTAGACAGTTGTCCTCCTGCGTTGGGTGACATGGAGAAGCCAGTAACTGAGAGAGAAAACCCTCCCCTTCCTTCAGGAGCTCCTCAGCAGGTGTCTGCGTGGTCAGCCTTTATCTTTGACGTACACCAGGTGCATTAAACCTCTGTCCTGCCTTCCTGCTTCTGATGCATGAGATGCTTTTGCTTTCGTATCATTAAATGATTTGCTTTCATAGATCACTTCTATATAGCATCCCCGGCTGCCTCAGCTGCCTTTCTGCACTGATGTGATGTTTCCTTTCTTTAAATGCCTTCAGTCCGAAGAACGACGTGCCCGCTTTTATCGCTCTTTATTGCTGCTTTATTGCTGGCTTTATCAGCCAAGTTGCTAGGAAAGTTAGTTTGTGGAAATTCCTTTGCCTCCCACAGCTATATTCCCACCCTCCTGCATCATTCCAACAGACCCTGCAAAGCTGGGCTTGTAAACTAATTGTTTACTGACTGGAGGAAAGAAAATAAATTAATAAAATCAGGACAGCGTTGCTTCATGCAAGGGAAGCTTCATGTTGGTGCAGGACCCAGTTGAACAGTTGAGGCCAGTCCATCAAGAGGCTATTTAGAAAAGAGGCTTGGGTGCTCTGTTGTCCAAGAAGGGAAAAATCATTGAATGTCCTGCAGAATTCTGATAGGAATTTGGGTGAAATGAATGCTTGCCAAAAACCATGTTAACAGTGTATTGCATAACTAATGCAGATTATTATGCTCGAGGGAAACAGACTTCCCAAAACGGCATCAGCAGTCAGAAAAAAAACCAAAACAAACTCATTGCGATTATTAAAAAAAAAAAAAAAAAAAAAGGAGAGAGAGAAAACTGGCAAAATTCTGAGGAAAATTTTGGCAGTATAGGACCATAGAAATGGCTGTGCTGGCTCAGATCAAAGTCCAGAAAGCTCCAGATTCAGCCTCTGACAGAGCCAACAGGAGACGCTTAGATAAAAGCACCAGAGCAAGGCAAGCACCCTGTGATACTTTCCCAGTCTACTTTCCCAGCTTCCAGCAATTAGTATCTCAAGGACTTCCTGAGCTGACAGGGCTGTCTTTGAATTTAATATCCCCCGATGGATTTGTTTCACAGGGTCTTGTTCCAGTTGTTCTTCGAGCCCGTGCAGACTTGCAGCATCCACTGTGTCCCTCAGTGGGGAGCTGCAGGGGATGGAGTATCATCACCCTCGGGGCATCGGCAGCCGCTTTTGGCACCCTGGAGGAGATTAAAAAAGGGCTCAGGCCTTGGACCGCTGAAGCCAAAAGTGTAAAACTCAATAGCTCGGACAAAAATGTGGCTCAAAGCTGTTTTAGATCTGTGTCCTCTGTAGGTTCAACACAGGAGATCACAGCGGGTTGGCTCCTCTTATATGCTGTCAGCATGCAGGAGATGAGCGCGAATCACAATTTCTGAAAGTATCTGAATATGTTCTGACACAGTCATGTCCCCGCCAGGAAGCTTGGTTGGGATTTTTTTGGTTTTGGAGTCAGTGGGTGAATGTTGGTTTCGTTGAAGCCAGTGGGCTTTTCTCCAGTGCTTTCAGTCTGACTCTATCAGTGACGACAACTGGCTTAGAGTCGAAAGTAAAAAGTTGGATGAAGTTGGGTTTTGGGCATGAACGCAGACAGGACTAAAATATTTTAGAAATTTTTCTTGGTTTGGTGGAAAAGAAATGGCAGGAAAAGTAAGTCAATGTCTCCAAGATGTATTAGACCTCTTGTTTTAGAAGTTTGCTGAAGTTAAATGTCTCCCCTTCTGTTTTTCTTCTGCTTGAAATGGCTTTTCAGATAGCCATTCCACCAGTTTTATCAGAAAAGGTACAAGACCACTCTTTCAGTGCATTTTGATCCAAACGGCGTTTTACGCTGGAGAAAAGGCCCATTCCTCTCACAGCCCTGCTGCGTGGTAGCCGTGAGGCTCAGTAACCCGCAGCAGCACCCCTTCCTGGGGCATGCGTCTGCCTCCTCCCCGGCCGCCTGGCTGAGACCCAGCCGCGCTCGGTGCACATCCCTCCGTGTGCTGGGGAAAGGGCAAGAGCCTGGCAGCCCTCTGAGCTCTGCTCTCGCTGCCAGCTGGGGGCCAGCTCTCAAAGTGGAGAGCATTCCCCCAGCCCTTCAGCTGGAAATACTTATTTAGTAGTTATTTTCTCTCTGGGTGTGTGTATTTTTATATATTTTTATTTGTTTGTTTGTTTGTTTGGAGGAGCATTATAGGTTCTCCATAAAATGTGAGTCAAACCATATATTGCTCTCCTTACTTCCCTAGTCGCACAGTTGTCTGAAACGAGGATTTTTTTCCCCGTTGTTCTGTCCCCAGCCCCACGTGAGCTGCGGGCTCGCTGATGGCAACGCAGGTTTCTGCCCCTTCCCCTTTGCATTTCAAATCCTCCATTGCTAGTGGTCTGAATCAACAGGGTAGGGAAGAGGACGGAAATCCCTAAAATTGTGATGACAGAGCAAAGTCTTGGGGTTAAACAAGTTCATCCCCAAGAAAATCTTGTCTTTTTGTGTAGTTTGAAAATGCTTTTTTGAAGAGTGGTTTCATTCACCCGGCCCGGGGAAGGGGATGGTGTAGTGTATGCTGGACCGATGGTGGCAGAGCCCGTGATGGGCTGGTTCAGGTGATGCCGCAGACACAGGTAAATGAGGCTTAGACCCTTCTCAGCAAAGTCATCAAAGTCCACCACTGCCTTGTCAGACTAGCATCTGAGCTAAAGTGATATAAACCCCACTTTCCCTCCTGAATTATCATTATTTTATTCTAGAAATTCAAGCTGAAGCATTGTAAGAGTTTTAAGTTATCCCACGGAATAGATTCAAAGTGAGAAATCCACATTTTTTTACCCAGTGTTTACACAACCTGTCAATCTTACAGTATTCTCAGCACAGCCTGTGGCAAATCTTGTTTGTACACAAAATATTTTTCAAATTTATCGTGGCGCCTGCTTTTATTTAGGCGGTGATGACCACTGCCAGCCACACTCGTATGGAGGCTGAGCTGGGGCAGCTGGGCAGCTTTCGAGCCCCTTGATGGGGAGCACTGTGCAATTCCCTGGCCTGTGCCGGGTCGGGCGGCAGTGACGTCTCTCCAGCAAAACCCCAAGGGCTCTGCTGTGGCCATCCTCACTTTCTCCTCTCCTGGCCCGGACAGTCGCCATCCGGCACCTCCTGCTTTCCCTGCAGTGCTCTCACGTGAGCTCCCTGGAGCAGCACGGCCCCCTGTCCCGAGAGCTGCCATGAGAGCACGTGCTCAGCAGATGTTTTTCCAAGGCCCTGCTCTGTTAAGTTGATGCACCTTTCCAAGAAAAGAAGTGTCTGAGGAGCACGGGAGTGATGTGCTCTTCTCCCTGGGTTTCCTCCACAGTTTCTAATCCACAACTCTCAGCCAAAATAGGCTTTGTTACCCGCAGGCTACTCTTTTCCCTGATTTGAGTTTCAGATATTTCTCTGGTGCTTAAAAAGCTGCTTTTGGCACCCTTTTCAGAACTGGAGCCGAGGTGGTTTTGCTCTCCCACCTTCACGGAGGAGCTCGGGTGCAGTTATGTGACCCCCACGCCTCCCGCCTGCCTTTCACCACTGTGCATCTCCCCGCTCTGCTTTTGGGGAACGGGTCAGGTAATTTGTCCAGAGACACAGCAGCCCAGATCACAGACCTACAAACCCGAATCAGAAGATCGCCTCTAACGGCAGGCTAGATCGCAGCCCTTGGGGACAAGACCCTTCTCGCTCTGTGTTTGCACAGCCCAGAGCGTGACGCCATCAGCACTACCAGGGTCCTCCCGTTTCAGTGCCTGTTCTCAGGCTAAAGCCTGAAATAACTGGGGAAGGACCCTCTCCAGGAATCATCCCTGATGTCGCTGCGTGACTGGTGTGTGATGCCCTGATGCTGCATGAGGCTGTGTCATGGTGGAGCTCCTGGGGACACTGTGCATCTTCTCACCTGGGGTGCCAGCGCCTGGTGCACCCACCCGCCCCAGTGGAGCCTCTGCTGGGCCACGGGCTGGCCCAGGAACACCAGTGCAGGCACTGGGTTGCCCATGAGGGCACTACTTTGCCCATCAGGAGCACTGGGTGGCACACGGTTGCCCATGGGTGGCACTAGGATGCCCAACGGCTGTACTGGGTTGCCCGTTGATGGCACCGGGGGTTGTCCAGGGACAGGATCAGGTTGTCCAGCAAAGGCAGTAGGTTGCACAGAGTCTGCACTAAGTTGCCCAGGAGTGGCACTGGGTTGCCCACTGAGGGCACTGAGTTCATAGGATCATAGAATCACAGAATGGTTTGGGTTGGAAGGGACCTCAAAGATCATCTTGTTCCAACCCCCCTGCCATGGGCAGGGACACCTCCCACCAGACCAGGTTGCTCAAGGCTCCATCCAGCCTGGCCTTGAGCACTGCCAGGGATGGAGGATCATAGAATATCTCAAGTTAGAAGGGACCCATAAGGATCAGCGAGTCCAACTCCCTGCTCCTTGCAGGACTACCTAAAACTAAACCCCATGACTGAGAGCATTGTCCAGCTGCTCAACACTTGCCCAACAGCTGCACCTGCTTGCCCAGGGGCTGCACAAAGCTGCCCAGCGAGAGCGGTAGGTTGCCCAGGGCAGGAACTAGGGTGCCATACGAGGGTATTTTCTTGCCCAGGGCTGGCCCTGGGTTGCCCATCGAGAGCGCTGTGTTGCCCGAGGGCTGCATCAGGTTGCCATGGCAGCTGCAGGGAGTCGGCCCGGGCAACACCCGGTCACCCGCTTCTTATGTCACTGACGGCACCCGGGACGCTGCAGTGCCTGGCAGAGCTGCCACCGAGCCTGGCAGCACAGCAGTGAGCAGCAGCCCCCGGGGCACCCTCAAGCCTCCGCAGTGCACCCCGCATCCAAGCAGCTAAGGGTGAGCAAGGGGAGGACTAAAAAAGCAGAGATATTTCTCCTGATCTTCTGCATTATCTCTTATGTCGCCTAAGTGTACCCCAGCTAGGTGGTTGGAGGCTCCCGTGGTGTGTCTGTGTTCAGGGGTGGCAGAAAGTAGCACCCTGGGATGACTTATCCCAAGAGGGTGCAGGGACATTTATTTCAGCTGGAAATGCAGGGGAAAGTAACCCTGGTCCATTCCCAAGTTCTTAAATATGTGTCTGTCAGTGGCTGAAAGGGAATAATTTATTTGCAGGGGTAGGAGCCAGGGAAGCAGTCTCCCACTCTCGGAATGCTGTTTCTCACGTATAAATAAGTGGCACGGAGTTAAGGAAAGTGCAGTCGCCTGTCCCTAGCAGGGACAAAAGGGCTGAAGTGACTGGTTTGTGGGAACCGACACACACAGTGGTTTTTGTTGGACCTGAGCACAGACGTTTCATCCTCAGCTCTGCCAAACTGGCTCGGAGGGTTGTGTTTGTGAAAGTTTTTCTGCTAAATTTGAGGGTGTGAGTTTCCCGCTGCCTATCCCACAGCCTCTTCAGCCAGGCTGGATCCTGGGGCGAGACTCGGTGCCCACAGCTATGCTGCTCTCAAGTCAGGTACTGGGGCAGCCCATGCCAGCATGGCCAAAATTGCTCAAGGCTTGCAAATACTGTCCTCAAAGTTCAGTGATTTCCCAGCTGCGGGCTGTACACTTTTGCCCTCTGACTCATCCCTATTTTTCTCCGATTTGCCCGAACTGAAGGTCCTGTTATTCTCCGGTATTCGCCGTTCTCTAATTTAATAGCTGCATTCTGAGACATTGTTCATCTGAATGCACCAAACTGCTACAGGCACAGGTGACGCAAGAAGTCTCTTAGGTCACCTGTCCCCATAGCTAGATGTTGGAAAACGTGCAGTTTAATGAGTCAATGGGCTGCGAGCGTCCGGCATGAAGGAGGGTTACCCTCGGTGTACAGCAACAGCAGCTCCCAGGCAGAGCCTGCCTGTCTCCGTGTGCCTCCCATCCATCGCCTTTTAAGCCTTCCCGTAGGAAACTGTGACTCCTTCGTCCTGCCCTTGTGTAGAGAGAGGCATTCTTTGTTGCAGAGGTGACTAAAATGAAAGAAACTCTCTTTCCCAAGGGTTTAATGATTTTAAAAATAAGGCAGTCTCTCTCAGCTCGCCTACACATGCAAAGTGATTAGGGTAGCCCAGGAGGAGCAATTAAACCTCTAGCCACGTGATCGCTTCTGTCGATGCTTTGTTCTAGAATAAAAGTGAGTTTATTTCATGCAAACATCCCATTTTTAAAGGAATAAAGTTGATTTCATGCTGTGACAAATAGGATTTAGCACATGCTTCAGGTCAATCTCCCCTCCCACCCAGGGATCTTGTTGTAGCACACCAGCGTCCCAATCTTTCACTGCGGCTCCGAGCCAGGCTGGGAGCAGTGGGGATGGGATGGTGTTAGGGGAAGGACACATCCCTGCAACACAGCACCTGGCTACAACAGCTATAGGGACTTATTCTGCCCGTGGGTGACACCTGTAACCATACAGAAACTTCACACCGAGCACAGCATACCCTCCTGAGTGTTTGTCCTTAGATGAGGTGTGTCAGGTACATTCGGTGGCCCCTCTGCATTATATTTCTGATAAAATTGACTGATAACCTTAATCTGAAAAGAGCAATGGCACCCACATGCCTTACACAGTTATTGGTAGCAAAATCTTCCTGTGTGACTCTTCCCCTTAGGGTTACTGCAAGGCTGGTGTTTACGAGCTGCTCTGAAAAGACTTTGTGGGATATCTCCTTTCCAAGTGCATTTGTTTTACAGCAGGTGAGCCAGAGATGTTTTTCTTCCTTTGCAAGTCCAGAGATGGCTGTTCTTTTTAGGTTGAAATGGGGGGGGGTGGGGTGGGGTGGGTGCAGGTGGGGGGTGAAATTTGGATATAGTCCAAATTTAAGCAAAGCTCAGCTCACCTGCGGACACCTCACTCAAGCTTTTACTGCAAGTGAAAATAGAGATGATGAGGATGGATTCCCTCACCCACAAACCGCGCTGGGTTGGTAGCAGCTGTGCATCCAAAGCTATCACGGCTGGTAATGGAACTTTTAAAGAGGAAATTACAGCAGGAATACTATAAGATCAGCAAAAACGCTGGCCAAAAGAAACAAATGAACATCAGAGAATCAGCAACTACAGTTTCATTGGACGGACAGACAAAATGAAGGCACAGTATCTGTCATTCTCCTTAGTAGCCATGATTTGTTTCTCTCTACATTCCAAGACCTGATGAGAGATACTGACAACAAAGTAAAATCCTTATATATAAAAATGCTTGGGATGCTGTCAGAAGGGATTTGCTTTCAAGAGTTTTAGGCCTGTCCAGGCGATGTGTGGGTGCTGTGTGCATCGCTCTTCGTATTTTAAGTTGCGTGTGTCACTGTAAGAAGTAGCGCAAGTGCAGGAGCTTACTGAGTGAGGTTGTCTTCTTCTGTCTCCTTTGTGCAGGACACATACCTGAATAGCGGCGTTCAAGAATGGAGCTGGTTGGATCTCCCTTAACTGCAACATATGCCCATCCAAGATCAACACCTACCAAGTTTCTGCCTGCCATCAGCACCATGGCTTCAAGCTATAAGAACCGTTTTCCTTACTACCCCTTGCCTCAGAGCTTCAGCCTCCCCCGGATGCCCAGAGCCTACTACAAAGCAGCTGCCATCAACCCAACTTTGGCTCCCTTTTCCAAAAGCTCCCAGGGGTTACCCCCAAGCAAGATGCTTCCTTTTGTTTCCAACAGAACAACCCTCTTCAGCCGGTACACCTCTGACGACTGGTACATGTCCAATCTGACCAACTACAAAGAGTCGGAGACTACCCGGCGCAATGCCGAGTGTCTGAGAGTCGATACCTCCCGTCTGATTCACGATAAATATCAGCAGACAAAGAAGACCCAAGTAGAAAGCACCAAAAACCTGGGAGATCGTGTCCAAGAGATAGAATTTTGGAAGTCAGAGCTCTGCCATGAGCTGGATGAGATGATCGGGGAAACGAACGCACTCACAGACTTGAAGAAAAGACTGGAGAGAGCCTTGGCTGAGACAGAGGCCCCTCTCCAGGTAAGCACCCTGTCCGGTGGGCTGCAAGCTGTAGCCTACTGCTGAAACATCTGCAGCCATTCAGACGCCCAATTAAGTTTCATTGCAGCTCCGTAACGTCTAGAAAGTTTTTATTAAGAGACCATTAGTTAAGTTAGTAATAAACAAATGCCTTGCCATCTGCTGCCTCCCCTATCAGTACGTACTGAGCCCATCAGAACAGTATTTGCTTAACCAAATATTTTTATAAGTGGTACATCCAAAATCCTGGTTTGGGAGACAAAAGCCCATGTCCTCCTACGAGGCTCTGGCGAGGTCAGCCTCAAGCCTGACACAGGTCCCTGCCTTCAGCTGTGGCTGCGCCAGGGACACGTGTGCTCCCCCACGTTGATTTAATGCTGATGTTGCAGCTCGGCTGCTCGTTGTCAGCTAAACCAGCTGCCCTGGGCACTTTTTTTCCCATGCTGTCGTCTCTGTGCCCACCTACAATTTCATTTCTTACATTACTTGACATGGGGACCATCCCTGTAGGGATTTGCAACCAGCAGTGATGGCATGTCCCCAACAGGTCACTCAGGAGTGCTTGCTTCACCGGGAGAAGAGGATGGGCATTGACCTGGTCCATGATGATGTGGAGAAACAGCTCTTTGTGGTAAGTTTGTCAACACAGATCATGTGTTATTTTTACCTAAACTACTCTGAACAGGTTTTGCAGCCCTGTTCCCTCTCTGGCTCCTTAGTGCCTGTGAGGTGCTAAACTCTTCAAACCCCCAAAACCTGCAGGGCCAGGGGACGACGTTCCCCCACGCAGCAGCGTGCCCACACGGTGTGGGTAAGACTTGCCCTGCCAGAGGCAGGAATAGCTGAAAACCAGCTGTGTGTTTGTGTAGCCTATCAGGGTCCTCTGTCCCTCTTCAAGGAGCTTGTGGGACTCTCCTGCCTTTCAGAGCCCTGCCGGCACAGGATCTATAAGTATCTGTCACATACATGTGATATATCTCTATATATCTGTGTCACATACATATATATTACGCACACATGCACACACACAGATATGGAGAAGGCAGTGTCTGCCCGACAGCTTGTCTGGTTTTCCCAACTATGTTACTTGGTCTAATAAAAGATATTACATCTACCCCCAGCTTTGCTTTGCTCAGAGCAGCGTGGCCGCAGTAAGACTGTGTGTGCTTAGGCAATGCATTTTATAGCAGTCCTAAAACCGCGCACTCCTGCCTGCCTTTATATAGGCTGCTTTAAATTATGAATAAAAAGCAAACACGATGAGAGCTGGCACAGAAGATGGGATCCTATCGCAGGGTACAACAAAATACAATCACTGCAAAGGCATCGCGAAACTGCAGCCCCTGGGACTGTGAAGCCACTGCTCTGTTAGAAGATTTTTTCTTATGAGTCAGGCCCTAAAAAAATTGAAAGATTAGTTTAAGGGTCATGAGATTTTAAGAAAATAATTGGAGCTGGTTATCTCCATAATGGCATTTTGGATTTTAAGTGTTTCGGACATATTTAGGCCATGCTTTTCAGCTGGCTCCTGCAGACAGGAGGGCTTAAAAATTATGGTTTTGGAGCACTAATCACCTGCCTCCAGTAGCTGGGGCTTCACAAACGCGACAGATTTGTGCTGAAGTCAAGTGAGCTGAGAGCAACACATGCCTTCCTCCGGTGGAGCTGGATGTTTCTTAGAAATGGCTTAGAAAGTTACACCAAACTCAAGTCCGTCTCCTCTTGTCCCAGATGGATGGGATTTCTCCTGGGGAAGAAAACATTTGGGGAGCAAAAAGGGCAGATGCTGATTGGGGATGGGGATGTGTAGCGCTGCTGGTCCAGAGAACCTCTATGCCTGTTCATATCAGGTCAGGATCTGTCCCTGTCTCCTATAGTGGAACTAATCATCACTTGACATTGATGTCAAGATGAGAAAACACTTGGCAACCCACCCTGAAAGTGAAGTGGGAGGCCATGGCTGTGGCCACAGCACCCTCCCATCCCCTCCTGGTCGCTGCGCCCAGGCTCAGCTGCACAAGTGAGCGCTCTGGGGTTGGGGGGCACTTTCTCCACTCCCTGCCAGTTTGCTTTGTCCTTGCTGTGTGCACGGTTGGAGAGGCCTGAGGGGATGAGTGTGACCAGGACAACTGAGCATGGATACTGATGGGGTCATGTTTTGCCTTTGCCCAGGAAGCCGACGTCATCAGATCCTGCCAGGAGAGGATGCAGCAGTACCTGGATAAGGCGAAAGCCCAGCTCGCGTAAGGAGGAGCTCCTTCTCTCATGCTGCATTTGCAGCTGCGATGTGAAACCCCGGCAGACCCCCACCTCTGCCCACACCCTACAGCCGTAAAACCTGGGCAGGCTCCATGGGAAGCGGGCAGTGGCGCCCACAGGAGCACGTAGCTGCCCAGGTGGGAGGAAACCATTCCACCCATACATCCCCACCCATGGCTCTTGTTTGTGTGTTGAAGGTCCAACAGGGCAGCCCAGCATGAGCTGGAGAGGGACCTGGCCAACAAGCAGACAGCCTACCGCATCGACGACAAGTGCCACCACCTGAGGAACACCTCCGATGGCATCAGCTACTTCCGAGGGGTGGAGCGGGTTGACGCCACGTGAGTGCACGCTGGGCAGCACGAGAGCACCGAGCTGTCCCTGGGATGCGCGGTGCCTCGCCCTGGCAGGGAACGGGTTGTCCCCAGCCCACTGTAAAGGCATGTGTCTCTGCATGGCACATCCATCCTGCCTGGAAACACCCATCTTGGAGGGGCCGTTTCTCCCTGCTCACCATAAAGGGAGAACAACCCTCTGCTTTCAGCTGGATGCTGAACACTCAGTGGGTGAAAGTGAGTCCCACCTAATTACACATTATATCAGGGTTCAGAGATCAGCCTGAAAATGAACTCAGCCCAACACCTCTGCACAGCTCATTAAGTTTATGCGTATTTTCAAAGATGTGTCAGTGCTTGCATGAGCGCTCTTGGTTGACGTGACGTCTGGGGGGTTCACCCCTGCATGGAGAGGGCCTGGCAGGGAGCCGAAATGACACAGAAGATAAAGAAATAGAGAGCATGGTCCTGGGATACGGTTCAGCTGCTTTTGGGTGCCAGGAATTCAGCTTCGGCTCTGCAGTAGATGAATGTGACCTAAACCAGCACTCGCAGAGATATGCGCTAAGTGGCAAAGGGCTGAGGGAATATATCTGCTGCTCACAAGGACGCGTGCAGTTTATGGAGGGGCATAGATTGATTCAATCTTTCTAATATTTGAATAATTATTCACAGCTCAGACATATTGCAAATGAATTGCAAAGGATTGATGCTAAAATTCAGAGGGGGGCAAAATGTGCCGAGAACCAGCATGTTTTAAATGGGGCTTATGTGGTATTTAAGTCTTTTGTTGACCTTGTTCTGGCCTACTGCACAGGCGTGAACTTCATCGTGAATGCACAGACAGGGAAATGAATATTATCTAATGCTTGTTCAGTTTAGTATGAAACTGAGATAAGTTATGAGCAAAATTAATTGACTGCAATCTGCGCGTCGACGTGAAGCTGGGAATCACTTGGCACTTAGATGGCTCGAACGTGTAAATATGAGGTCTGACTAAAATCTTCATTTTTCTGGGGGAATCTTTGCTTTGTCTGGGCTTTCATAAGTACCACAGTTGTCTTCATGAACATGTCATCATTTCATAAGCATATCGAACAAATGGTGTCCAGGTGTTTTACCTTCATGTGGTCAAATTAAGAGCGTAGCTTTAACCTGCATTTAATCCACACTGCTCCCATGGCATGCCTGGCCATGGCCAGCTTCAGCAGCATGGGCTTACTGGAGGCCTCTCCTTCCTCCTCCCCAGGATCTCGGTGCCAGAGTCGTGGGCCAAGTTCTCGGACGACAACATTCTCCTCTCCCAGAGCGAACGGGCGGCCTCCGCCAAGCTGCGGGACAACCTCGAGAACCTGCTGGTGGTGACGGCCAACGAGATGTGGCGCCAGTTCAACAGGGTGAACGTCGCCTTTGCCAACCGCATCGCTGAGACAGCTGACGCCAAGAGCAAGATTCAGACCCACCTGGCCAAGGTAGCCTGAACCCCTCCCTTTCGGTGTGACACCGTCACTTCCCAGTGACACCACTCTCCACACAGACCTGGCCCAAGAAGAGGAACGGTTGCTACAAGGAGCTGGTTATAGTATCATTATCTGTTTGAAATTCCAAGTACTGGGGACATTCTCCTTGGAGCAGGACAAGTTGGCACTGTAACTTCCTCTCAAGGGATCCTTTATTTCCCTAGTGCCCAGCAGCAAAGGGATTTCAAGCAGAAGGTGGAAATGCTGTTTGCATCTCCTGGTAGTTACTTCAGAAGTGCTGGCTGCCCTGCAGAAAGTCTTTGCTGGGCCTCTACTGGGGTGCCTGCCGGGGGGTTTGCAGGCTCCCTTCTCCTCCAAGGACATGCTTTCAGGCTCAGTGCTCCAGGTTTGCTGCATGGTCAGCCGTGTGTTTCCCGCATGGCTCTGCCAAGCAGGGGAAGTGGAGATCAGTGATGGGCACCTGGCTCGGACTGCTGGGTCTCATGGAAAGCTTCCTGAAAAGAGCTTGACACGGTATCGATTAACTGAGCAGAGACTGGGCTTGCAGCTCTGCAGGCTGATGTCACGTCTTTAATTGAGGATCCATTAGAAACTTTCCCTCTATGAGTTGCTATTGATGGATGATCAATTCCTGCAAGCAGTAATTTTGGGTAGCTGGTAATTCAATAGATCCATCACTGCTCCAAAATCTCCTCCGATGTGACAGCAACAGCAAAGAGAGGCTTTTCCTTGAAAAGAAATCTGCTGGATCTGTGCCTTGGCATGTGTCAGAGCGACAGGGGTCTGAGCCCAGGGTCTGCTTATTCAACTTGTTTTTTTCTGCAGATGGACAGGAGAAAAGGGAAATGATGTGGTCACTTGAGAATATATCATTTAATTTATGAATGCGTTTTTTTCATGCCAGACACTGCAGGAAATCTTCCAGATCGAGATGAACATAGAAGCCATCCGAAAAGCCATTAGGGACAATGGTCTAGTGTTAAAAGTGGCTCAGACCCGGCTGGATGAGCGCACGCGGAGACCCAATGTGGAGCTGTGCCGGGACACTGCCCAGCTCCGGTAAGGCAGGACCCAGGGCTGGGAGGGTCCTTGAGGAGTGACTGGTCGTAGCGCTCAGGAGCATCACTGGATGACAAAATTAATCTTTTTTTTTTTTTTTTCCCCAAAGAGTCATTCCATAAGTGCACTGGTATAATCAAGAGCAATGATTAGGTATCCCGGCCTCGGGGTGGTAGAAGAGCTCTGCACCCACGAAGGAGGCTGTACGCCATGGCCGGGTACAGCCTGATACCACCCCGTGAAGGGATGGATTTTTCCCACTTGGGTAAACCTCACCTACTCTCCTGCCTGCTTCCCAGCTGTTGGATGGCTTAGTTTTGCAGTATAAGCCCTTTAATCTCTGACAGGCTTGTGTTGAGAGCACTTAGCTGCTTCCTTTTGGGTCACTGCAAGAAAGGATGCACCATGTGGAGAAGCAGTAAGGGCTGTCCTCACCTCCCCTGAGGACACTGGAAATCCTTTCAAGGACATAGTGAGCCCTTTGGGACTGCACCCCAAGGGGCCGTGGAGGAGCAGGCTGCCCTGAGTGCCCAACAGCACCCCATGTGAGGGGTGAGGCACCCCAAACCTCACCCCTCCTCCTAGGAGCCCTCTGGGAATGACTCCACGTGAAGCTTTTTAGAAGCCATATAAACCCAGCCCTTGCATGCCATTGGGTTTTTCCATCCTCCACTTGTTTCACATTCACTTTTAGCCTCTCCCAGCTCCCCCATTTTGCTGTGTGTGCATCCGTGGGTGTGGGGAGGAACGCTGCACAGGGAGATCCGGGTGGGTGAACCAACAAACCCGCAAAACCAAACAGGAACAGGAAACCACAGCTGCTCATCCCTCTTCTCGGTGGCACAAGCTGCTCCAGGAGATGAGGCTGCACATCGCCGAAGCCTTAGAGCAAACTTAACCATGCCTGCCCACGGAGGTCTGGAGGAGCTCTGCCCTCGCCTTTCCCGTGCATCTGCCAGAAATGAGGGGTTGAGTTACTCCGAGCACACTGAAGGGGGAAATCCTGTCCCCAAGGGGCCCATCACCAACGCCGTGCTAGAAACCACCCCCGTGACGGGACTGTTAATGGGCATTTCTTGCTGTTTTCCAGCCTCGTCAATGAGGTCCATGAAATCAATGAGACGATCCAGAGCCTTCAGCAGCGGCTGAGAGACGCCGAGAACATACTGCAAATGCTGGTGCATGCCAAGTCGATCTTGGAGCATGACCTGGCCACCAAAGCCAACTCGCTGTTCATTGACCAGGAGAAGTGCATGGGGATGCGCAAGACCTTTCCCAACACTGCACGGCTGCTGGGTTACTTTTAGGCTGGGCTCAGCTGAACCCACGCTATCTGTTGCAGGAGTATTCCCAGTTTTGCTAGGACGCATTCCCAGTTTTGCTAAGATGCTTTGAAAATACATGATTAGACTTTCACTTCCTCATGAAAGCCCTGAGTAGAAATTAAACGATCACTTTGTGTGTTACATGGTCTACCAGGATTTTTTATTCCTTTGGTTTTTCACTTTCCGTTGCTTTTCCACGGTGTGCCAGAAAGTAGCTGAAAATATCCTGTATGTGACTGAGAGTAAATCCACCCACAGCGATTCATTCCTACCCTTTCAGTCTGTGATTTTAGGAGAAAAACTCTCATGTCCTCCTCGCTTTGAGCCTGTCTGATGCGGAAAAAGCACAAGGGGAAGTAAAGCTAGTTGTCAGAGTAATTAGCTGTTGACATCTTTAATGTATTTTTAATGGTTCAGGAGAAGAAACACAAACTATCTAGTAAAGCATTACAGTATGTTCTGTTCCTAAACAGAAAAACTTGCATTTTAAGCTGATGTCTAGTGATCATTTTCTTGCTTTTGAAAAATTTTAAATGTCATCTAAAATGTCAGTGCTGGGGTCTTAAAACAAAGAAGTGCTTTTGGCTAGCTAATTGAAGAAAATGCTGCGGTTTTAATCTTGGTGCGTATGGATTGGTTCCTAATTTAACCTCTTGCAAGTAGTTTGTTGGTGGAAGCACCAAAGCACTTTGAAGATAAAGGAACAAATCAGTCCTTAAGTCAGCCACCTCGACTGCCATAGTACCTGCTCTCTGGCTGTAAATTTTACCAAGTGTTTGAATTTTCAGAGGATAAGTCTTTAATCAATCTGAAGTTCAGTGTGAAAGTCACTTTGCAAATTGTCCCGTCAGACTCACGTGTCAGACACTCTCGACTCTTTTAACCTAAGCAGAGCTGAGCTCAGCCTAAAGCCTGTAGGCACCAAGAATCCTAAAGGAGCAGAAGTTCAAGTCCCTTCTCTTCCCTCGGGAATCCAGGGCATGGACCTCCTGGCCCAGCGTGGGGACTCTCAGGAGCTGAGAGCACCTTCTCTCGTCTCGTACCCCCAGATGACTCCAGCTCACAGCACAGGTCCAGACAGACCTGCCTGCCCTCCCTGCTCTCCCAGGGGCAGCCCCCGAGAGCTGTAACCTGTGCCAAGGTCCTGCCCTGGCCCCAGCATCTTGGCAGGATCTCTCTTCAGAGCTGCAGCCCTAAACAGGAAGCAATTGTCTATTTTTTTTTTTTTCTTTCTTTTTTACTGGCACTTTTGTCTCACGGAGACTAAAGATAGGTTTCCTCTACTTTGTGTGTATCTTGGAGCCAGAGTCTGTCGGAGACAGCAGCCACCCTTTCTAAAGAGACGATATAACCGCAAGCAAGAAAAACTGTCCAGCTCATCGCACCTTCCCTTTCTGCACTTATCTCCCTCCCCAAAATAAGCCGATGGCATGCTGAACTCATAGGGACTTCCAGTTTTTGTTGGCACCCTCGCTAGCCTTTGTGCTGCTTTGAGCTGTTACTCTCCCTGTGTTCCTTTACTGAAAGCTTTCATAAACCCTGGTGATTTTGGCTGCTCGGCTGTTTTGAAGCCCCGCTCCAGATGGCTGGTTTTCAGGCAGAGCTGCCTGTTTTCTGTTTTGAGAATTGGGTCCCGTGAATTGTCTCGAGCTGAGCGCTGGGAAACGGAGGCACCCCAGTCCCTTTCTGAAAGACTCATGCTTTTAAGTGACTTGAGCGAAATCCTGGCATCAGCGACAGCTTCACATTCATTTCATTTCCACCTTCATTTTTGAGTCACATAAAAAGATACCTGAGCTCTGTTGTACTATGAGGGCACACCAATATCAGCACCCAAACTCTCCTATTTTCTCCAATTTTGCTTTCAGAGTCCCCCATCTTTCCCCCTAGCCCAACTCCTTTAAGGCTTTCTCCTAATTGACAGTGTTTATGTGGTGTTGCAATTATCCAGCTCTAAATTTTATCTTCCCGTCCTACCCTCTTGATGCTTCTTTACACAAGATAGGCTGTGGGAGCGTAGCTCGCTGAAAACAGGCATGGAATGCTAGAGGGCCTGCACAAGGAAAACTCTGTTGAACAGTTTGTCTAAGCTAACATAGTAGGCCTCAAGGACGCTTCGACCTTGAGGGTCAGAATAGAAGAATTAGAAGCTAACATCCGTATGAGGCGAAACGCATTAGTATTAATAGTAAAGTGATAGGTAGAAGCAGATGACTGATGTATGTATAGCACAATTGGAGTTTATGAAAAACTGCAAGTCATGATGACTTTGGAAAATTATCCTATTTAAGAAAGTGCATCTGCACAATAAAAGGAGTTTTCTGATATAACTCATATTGAGTCTTTTGTGGATTCTCCAACTCCCGTCTCCGCAATTGGCAACGCATTTCTTTCCTCCATTTGAGCCATGACCAGAGGAATTTCAGTTGCAGCTTCTCTAATTTCTTTCACAAATACTTTCCCCTTTCCTGCAGCAGATTTCCCAGACATTAGAGAATTCCCAGGTCCCTTTGGGCTTTGATTCTCTCCATGCCAGTTTTCCGTAAGTTGACAATATTGATGTTACTTCTGGTAGCTGACACTCTAAAATCTCCCTCAAGCAATTTAGTCATCTAACCCTATGTGTGCTTCAGTTTGAGTCTGTTTTTTCCCCCTCTCACAGTGTGTCCTATGCCCATCCCATGGCAGGAGCCAGCCCTGCCACAAAACTCCTGTAAAATGGGTCTCTAGGGAGAGGGTTTGGGGTGAAATTCTAACAGACACATGGCTTGTGGCAGGGTCTCCTGCACAGGGATGGATTTTCCTCCCATGACTGAGCTGCTGGTGAGTAAAGCTGCTCGGTTCAGTCACTGCAGGGTTGGTTTTGGGGTTGTAGCCGAGCAGCCTTTATCTTTGACGTACACCAGGTGCATTAAACCACTGTCCTGCCTTCCTGCTTCTGATGCATGAGATGCTTTTGCTTTCGTATCATTAAATGATTTGCTTTCATAGATCACTTCTATATAGCATCCCCGGCTGCCTCAGCTGCCTTTCTGCACTGATGTGATGTTTCCTTTCTTTAAATGCCTTCAGTCCGAAGAACGACGTGCCCGCTTTTATCGCTCTTTATTGCTGCTTTATTGCTGGCTTTATCAGCCAAGTTGCTAGGAAAGTTAGTTTGTGGAAATTCCTTTGCCTCCCACAGCTATATTCCCACCCTTCTGCATCATTCCAACAGACCCTGCAAAGCTGGGCTTTTAAACTAATTGTTTACTGACTGGAGGAAAGAAAATAAATTAATAAAATCAGGACAGCGTTGCTTCATGCAAGGGAAGCTTCATGTTGGTGCAGGACCCAGTTGAACAGTTGAGGCCAGTCCATCAAGAGGCTATTTAGAAAAGAGGCTTGGGTGCGCTGTTGTCCAAGAAGGGAAAAATCATTGAATGTCCTGCAGAATTCTGATAGGAATTTGGGTGAAATGAATGCTTGCCAAAAACCATGTTAACAGTGTATTGCATAACTAATGCAGATTATTATGCTCGAGGGAAACAGACTTCCCAAAATGGCATCAGCAGTCAGAAAAAAAACCAAAACAAACTCATTGCGATTATTAAAAAAAAAAAAAAAAAAAAAAGGAGAGAGAGAAAACTGGCAAAATTCTGAGGAAAATTTTGGCAGTATAGGACCATAGAAATGGCTGTGCTGGCTCAGATCAAAGTCCAGAAAGCTCCAGATTCAGCCTCTGACAGAGCCAACAGGAGACGCTTAGATAAAAGCACCAGAGCAAGGCAAGCACCCTGTGATACTTTCCCAGTCTACTTTCCCAGCTTCCAGCAATTAGTATCTCAAGGACTTCCTGAGCTGACAGGGCTGTCTTTGAATTTAATATCCCCCGATGGATTTGTTTCACAGGGTCTTGTTCCAGTTGTTCTTCGAGCCCGTGCAGACTTGCAGCATCCACTGTGTCCCTCAGTGGGGAGCTGCAGGGGATGGAGTATCATCACCCTCGGGGCATCGGCAGCCGCTTTTGGCACCCTGGAGGAGATTAAAAAAGGGCTCAGGCCTTGGACCGCTGAAGCCAAAAGTGTAAAACTCAATAGCTCGGACAAAAATGTGGCTCAAAGCTGTTTTAGATCTGTGTCCTCTGTAGGTTCAACACAGGAGATCACAGCGGGTTGGCTCCTCTTATATGCTGTCAGCATGCAGGAGATGAGCGCGAATCACAATTTCTGAAAGTATCTGAATATGTTCTGACACAGTCATGTCCCCGCCAGGAAGCTTGGTTGGGATTTTTTTGGTTTTGGAGTCAGTGGGTGAATGTTGGTTTCGTTGAAGCCAGTGGGCTTTTCTCCAGTGCTTTCAGTCTGACTCTATCAGTGACGACAACTGGCTTAGAGTCGAAAGTAAAAAGTTGGATGAAGTCGGGTTTTGGGCATGAACGCAGACAGGACTAAAATATTTTAGAAATTTTTCTTGGTTTGGTGGAAAAGAAATGGCAGGAAAAGTAAGTCAATGTCTCCAAGATGTATTAGACCTCTTGTTTTAGAAGTTTGCTGAAGATAAATGTCTCCCCTTCTGTTTTTCTTCTGCTTGAAATGGCTTTTCAGATAGCCATTCCACCAGTTTTATCAGAAAAGGTCCAAGACCACTCTTTCAGTGCATTTTGATCCAAACGACGTTTTACGCTGGAGAAAAGGCCCATTCCTCTCACAGCCCTGCTGCGTGGTAGCCGTGAGGCTCAGTAACCTGCAGCGGCACCCCTTCCTGGGGCATGCGTCTGCCTCCTCCCCGGCCGCCTGGCTGAGACCCAGCCGCGCTCGGTGCACATCCCTCCGTGTGCTGGGGAAAGGGCAAGAGCCTGGCAGCCCTCTGAGCCCTGCTCTCGCTGCCAGCTGGGGGCCAGCTCTCAAAGTGGAGAGCATTCCCCCAGCCCTTCAGCTGGAAATACTTATTTAGTAGTTATTTTCTCTCTGGGTGTGTGTATTTTTATATATTTTTATTTGTTTGTTTGTTTGTTTGGAGGAGCATTATAGGTTCTCCATAAAATGTGAGTCAAACCATATATTGCTCTCCTTACTTCCCTAGTCGCACAGTTGTCTGAAACGAGGATTTTTTTCCCCGTTGTTCTGTCCCCAGCCCCACGTGAGCTGCGGGCTCGCTGATGGCAATGCAGGTTTCTGCCCCTTCCCCTTTGCATTTCAAATCCTCCGTTGCTAGTGGTCTGAATCAACAGGGTAGGGAAGAGGACGGAAATCCCTAAAATTGTGATGACAGAGCAAAGTCTTGGGGTTAAACAAGTTCATCCCCAAGAAAATCTTGTCTTTTTGTGTAGTTTGAAAATGCTTTTTTGAAGAGTGGTTTCATTCACCCGGCCCGGGGAAGGGGATGGTGTAGTGTATGCTGGACCGATGGTGGCAGAGCCCGTGATGGGCTGGTTCAGGTGATGCCGCAGACACAGGTAAATGAGGCTTAGACCCTTCTCAGCAAAGTCATCAAAGTCCACCACTGCCTTGTCAGACTAGCATCTGAGCTAAAGCGATATAAACCCCACTTTCCCTCCTGAATTATCATTATTTTATTCTAGAAATTCAAGCTGAAGCATTGTAAGAGTTTTAAGTTATCCCACGGAATAGATTCAAAGTGAGAAATCCACATTTTTTTACCCAGTGTTTACACAACCTGTCAATCTTACAGTATTCTCAGCACAGCCTGTGGCAAATCTTGTTTGTACACAAAATATTTTTCAAATTTATCGTGGCGCCTGCTTTTATTTAGGCGGTGATGACCACTGCCAGCCACACTCGTATGGAGGCTGAGCTGGGGCAGCTGGGCAGCTTTCGAGCCCCTTGATGGGGAGCACTGTGCAATTCCCTGGCCTGTGCCGGGTCGGGCGGCAGTGACGTCTCTCCAGCAAAACCCCAAGGGCTCTGCTGTGGCCATCCTCACTTTCTCCTCTCCTGGCCCGGACAGTCGCCATCCGGCACCTCCTGCTTTCCCTGCAGTGCTCTCACGTGAGCTCCCTGGAGCAGCACGGCCCCCTGTCCCGAGAGCTGCCATGAGACCACGTGCTCAGCAGATGTTTTTCCAAGGCCCTGCTCTGTTAAGTTGATGCACCTTTCCAAGAAAAGAAGTGTCTGAGGAGCACGGGAGTGATGTGCTCTTCTCCCTGGATTTCCTCCACAGTTTCTAATCCACAACTCTCAGCCAAAATAGGCTTTGTTACCCGCAGGCTACTCTTTTCCCTGATTTGAGTTTCAGATATTTCTCTGGTGCTTAAAAAGCTGCTTTTGGCACCCTTTTCAGAACTGGAGCCGAGGTGGTTTTGCTCTCCCACCTTCACGGAGGAGCTCGGGTGCAGTTATGTGACCCCCACGCCTCCCGCCTGCCTTTCACCACTGTGCATCTCCCCGCTCTGCTTTTGGGGAACGGGTCAGATAATTTGTCCAGAGACACAGCAGCCCAGATCACAGACCTACAAACCCGAATCAGAAGATCGCCTCTAACGGCAGGCTAGATCGCAGCCCTTGGGGACAAGACCCTTCTCGCTCTGTGTTTGCACAGCCCAGAGCGTGGTGCCATCAGCACTACCAGGGTCCTCCCGTTTCAGTGCCTGTTCTCAGGCTAAAGCCTGAAATAACTGGGGAAGGACCCTCTCCAGGAAACATCCCTGATGTCGCTGCGTGACTGGTGTGTGATGCCCTGATGCTGCATGAGGCTGTGTCATGGTGGAGCTCCTGGGGACACTGTGCATCTTCTCACCTGGGGTGCCAGCGCCTGGTGCACCCACCCGCCCCAGTGGAGCCTCTGCTGGGCCACGGGCTGGCCCAGGAACACCAGTGCAGGCACTGGGTTGCCCATGAGGGCACTACTTTGCCCATCAGGAGCACTGGGTGGCACACGGTTGCCCATGGGTGGCACTAGGATGCCCAACGGCTGTACTGGGTTGCCCTTTGATGGCACCGGGGGTTGTCCAGGGACAGGATCAGGTTGTCCAGCAAAGGCAGTAGGTTGCACAGAGTCTGCACTAAGTTGCCCAGGAGTGGCACTGGGTTGCCCACTGAGGGCAGTGAGTTCATAGGATCATAGAATCACAGAATGGTTTGGGTTGGAAGGGACCTCAAAGATCATCTTGTTCCAACCCCCCTGCCATGGGCAGGGACACCTCCCACCAGACCAGGTTGCTCAAGGCTCCATCCAGCCTGGCCTTGAGCACTGCCAGGGATGGAGGATCATAGAATATCTCAAGTTAGAAGGGACCCATAAGGATCAGCGAGTCCAACTCCCTGCTCCTTGCAGGACTACCTAAAACTAAACCCCATGACTGAGAGCATTGTCCAGCTGCTCAACACTTGCCCAACAGCTGCACCTGCTTGCCCAGGGGCTGCACAAAGCTGCCCAGCGAGAGCGGTAGGTTGCCCAGGGCAGGAACTAGGGTGCCATACGAGGGTATTTTCTTGCCCAGGGCTGGCCCTGGGTTGCCCATCGAGAGCGCTGTGTTGCCCGAGGGCTGCATCAGGTTGCCATGGCAGCTGCAGGGAGTCGGCCCGGGCAACACCCGGTCACCCGCTTCTTATGTCACTGACGGCACCCGGGACGCTGCAGTGCCTGGCAGAGCTGCCACCGAGCCTGGCAGCACAGCAGTGAGCAGCAGCCCCCGGGGCACCCTCAAGCCTCCGCAGTGCACCCCGCATCCAAGCAGCTAAGGGTGAGCAAGGGGAGGACTAAAAAAGCAGAGATATTTCTCCTGATCTTCTGCATTATCTCTTATGTCGCCTAAGTGTACCCCAGCTAGGTGGTTGGGGGCTCCCGTGGTGTGTCTGTGTTCAGGGGTGGCAGAAAGTAGCACCCTGGGATGACTTATCCCAAGAGGGTGCAGGGACATTTATTTCAGCTGGAAATGCAGGGGAAAGTAACCCTGGTCCATTCCCAAGTTCTTAAATATGTGTCTGTCAGTGGCTGAAAGGGAATAATTTATTTGCAGGGGTAGGAGCCAGGGAAGCAGTCTCCCACTCTCGGAATGCTGTTTCTCACGTATAAATAAGTGGCACGGAGTTAAGGAAAGTGCAGTCGCCTGTCCCTAGCAGGGACAAAAGGGCTGAAGTGACTGGTTTGTGGGAACCGACACACACAGTGGTTTTTGTTGGACCTGAGCACAGACGTTTCATCCTCAGCTCTGCCAAACTGGCTCGGAGGGTTGTGTTTGTGAAAGTTTTTCTGCTAAATTTGAGGGTGTGAGTTTCCCGCTGCCTATCCCACAGCCTCTTCAGCCAGGCTGGATCCTGGGGCGAGACTCGGTGCCCACAGCTATGCTGCTCTCAAGTCAGGTACTGGGGCAGCCCATGCCAGCATGGCCAAAATTGCTCAAGGCTTGCAAATACTGTCCTCAAAGTTCAGTGATTTCCCAGCTGCGGGCTGTACACTTTTGCCCTCTGACTCATCCCTATTTTTCTCCGATTTGCCCGAACTGAAGGTCCTGTTATTCTCCGGTATTCGCCGTTCTCTAATTTAATAGCTGCATTCTGAGACAT
The DNA here is from genome assembly GCF_034619465.1 of Leptosomus discolor. NCBI lineage: Eukaryota > Metazoa > Chordata > Aves > Leptosomiformes > Leptosomidae > Leptosomus > Leptosomus discolor. The sequence goes on from NC_141405.1 coordinate 10,222,403, forward strand.
TGTTCATCTGAATGCACCAAACTGCTACAGGCACAGGTGACGCAAGAAGTCTCTTAGGTCACCTGTCCCCATAGCTAGATGTTGGAAAACGTGCAGTTTAATGAGTCAATGGGCTGCGAGCGTCCGGCATGAAGGAGGGTTACCCTCGGTGTACAGCAACAGCAGCTCCCAGGCAGAGCCTGCCTGTCTCCGTGTGCCTCCCATCCATCGCCTTTTAAGCCTTCCCGTAGGAAACTGTGACTCCTTCGTCCTGCCCTTGTGTAGAGAGAGGCATTCTTTGTTGCAGAGGTGACTAAAATGAAAGAAACTCTCTTTCCCAAGGGTTTAATGATTTTAAAAATAAGGCAGTCTCTCTCAGCTCGCCTACACATGCAAAGTGATTAGGGTAGCCCAGGAGGAGCAATTAAACCTCTAGCCACGTGATCGCTTCTGTCGATGCTTTGTTCTAGAATAAAAGTGAGTTTATTTCATGCAAACATCCCATTTTTAAAGGAATAAAGTTGATTTCATGCTGTGACAAATAGGATTTAGCACATGCTTCAGGTCAAACTCCCCTCCCACCCAGGGATCTTGTTGTAGCACACCAGCGTCCCAATCTTTCACTGCGGCTCCGAGCCAGGCTGGGAGCAGTGGGGATGGGATGGTGTTAGGGGAAGGACACATCCCTGCAACACAGCACCTGGCTACAACAGCTATAGGGACTTATTCTGCCCGTGGGTGACACCTGTAACCATACAGAAACTTCACACCGAGCACAGCATACCCTCCTGAGTGTTTGTCCTTAGATGAGGTGTGTCAGGTACATTCGGTGGCCCCTCTGCATTATATTTCTGATAAAATTGACTGATAACCTTAATCTGAAAAAAGCAATGGCACCCACACGCCTTACACAGTTATTGGTAGCAAAATCTTCCTGTGTGACTCTTCCCCTTAGGGTTACTGCAAGGCTGGTGTTTACGAGCTGCTCTGAAAAGACTTTGTGGGATATCTCCTTTCCAAGTGCATTTGTTTTACAGCAGGTGAGCCAGAGATGTTTTTCTTCCTTTGCAAGTCCAGAGATGGCTGTTCTTTTTAGGTTGAAATGGGGGGGGGTGGGGTGGGGTGGGTGCAGGGGTGGGGTGAAATTTGGATATAGTCCAAATTTAAGCAAAGCTCAGCTCACCTGCGGACACCTCACTCAAGCTTTTACTGCAAGTGAAAATAGAGATGATGAGGATGGATTCCCTCACCCACAAACCACGCTGGGTTGGTAGCAGCTGTGCATCCAAAGCTATCACGGCTGGTAATGGAACTTTTAAAGAGGAAATTACAGCAGGAATACTATAAGATCAGCAAAAACGCTGGCCAAAAGAAACAAATGAACATCAGAGAATCAGCAACTACAGTTTCATTGGACGGACAGACAAAATGAAGGCACAGTATCTGTCATTCTCCTTAGTAGCCATGATTTGTTTCTCTCTACATTCCAAGACCTGATGAGAGATACTGACAACAAAGTAAAATCCTTATATATAAAAATGCTTGGGATGCTGTCAGAAGGGATTTGCTTTCAAGAGTTTTAGGCCTGTCCAGGCGATGTGTGGGTGCTGTGTGCATCGCTCTTCGTATTTTAAGTTGCGTGTGTCGCTGTAAGAAGTAGCGCAAGTGCAGGAGCTTACTGAGTGAGGTTGTCTTCTTCTGTCTCCTTTGTGCAGGACACATACCTGAATAGCGGCGTTCAAGAATGGAGCTGGTTGGATCTCCCTTAACTGCAACATATGCCCATCCAAGATCAACACCTACCAAGTTTCTGCCTGCCATCAGCACCATGGCTTCAAGCTATAAGAACCGTTTTCCTTACTACCCCTTGCCTCAGAGCTTCAGCCTCCCCCGGATGCCCAGAGCCTACTACAAAGCAGCTGCCATCAACCCAACTTTGGCTCCCTTTTCCAAAAGCTCCCAGGGGTTACCCCCAAGCAAGATGCTTCCTTTTGTTTCCAACAGAACAACCCTCTTCAGCCGGTACACCTCTGACGACTGGTACATGTCCAATCTGACCAACTACAAAGAGTCGGAGACTACCCGGCGCAATGCCGAGTGTCTGAGAGTCGATACCTCCCGTCTGATTCACGATAAATATCAGCAGACAAAGAAGACCCAAGTAGAAAGCACCAAAAACCTGGGAGATCGTGTCCAAGAGATAGAATTTTGGAAGTCAGAGCTCTGCCATGAGCTGGATGAGATGATCGGGGAAACGAACGCACTCACAGACTTGAAGAAAAGACTGGAGAGAGCCTTGGCTGAGACAGAGGCCCCTCTCCAGGTAAGCACCCTGTCCGGTGGGCTGCAAGCTGTAGCCTACTGCTGAAACATCTGCAGCCATTCAGACGCCCAATTAAGTTTCATTGCAGCTCCGTAACGTCTAGAAAGTTTTTATTAAGAGACCATTAGTTAAGTTAGTAATAAACAAATGCCTTGCCATCTGCTGCCTCCCCTATCAGTACGTACTGAGCACACCAGAACAGTATTTGCTTAACCAAATATTTTTATAAGTGGTACATCCAAAATCCTGGTTTGGGAGACAAAAGCCCATGCCCTCCTACGAGGCTCTGGCGAGGTCAGCCTCAAGCCTGACACAGGTCCCTGCCTTCAGCTGTGGCTGCGCCAGGGACACGTGTGCTCCCCCACGTTGATTTAATGCTGATGTTGCAGCTCGGCTGCTCGTTGTCAGCTAAACCAGCTGCCCTGGGCACTTTTTTTCCCGTGCTGTCGTCTCTGTGCCCACCTACAATTTCATTTCTTACATTACTTGACATGGGGACCATCCCTGTAGGGATTTGCAACCAGCAGTGATGGCATGTCCCCAACAGGTCACTCAGGAGTGCTTGCTTCACCGGGAGAAGAGGATGGGCATTGACCTGGTCCATGATGATGTGGAGAAACAGCTCTTTGTGGTAAGTTTGTCAACACAGATCATGTGTTATTTTTACCTAAACTACTCTGAACAGGTTTTGCAGCCCTGTTCCCTCTCTGGCTCCTTAGTGCCTGTGAGGTGCTAAACTCTTCAAACCCCCAAAACCTGCAGGGCCAGGGGACGACGTTCCCCCACGCAGCAGCGTGCCCACACGGTGTGGGTAAGACTTGCCCTGCCAGAGGCAGGAATAGCTGAAAACCAGCTGTGTGTTTGTGTAGCCTATCAGGGTCCTCTGTCCCTCTTCAAGGAGCTTGTGGGACTCTCCTGCCTTTCAGAGCCCTGCCGGCACAGGATCTATAAGTATCTGTCACATACATGTGATATATCTCTATATATCTGTGTCACATACATATATATTACGCACACATGCACACACACAGATATGGAGAAGGCAGTGTCTGCCCGACAGCTTGTCTGGTTTTCCCAACTATGTTACTTGGTCTAATAAAAGATATTACATCTACCCCCAGCTTTGCTTTGCTCAGAGCAGCGTGGCCGCAGTAAGACTGTGTGTGCTTAGGCAATGCATTTTATAGCAGTCCTAAAACCGCGCACTCCTGCCTGCCTTTATATAGGCTGCTTTAAATTATGAATAAAAAGCAAACACGATGAGAGCTGGCACAGAAGATGGGATCCTATCGCAGGGTACAACAAAATACAATCACTGCAAAGGCATCGCGAAACTGGGAAGGAAACTGCAGCCCCTGGGACTGTGAAGCCACTGCTCTGTTAGAAGATTTTTTCTTATGAGTCAGGCCCTAAAAAAATTGAAAGATTAGTTTAAGGGTCATGAGATTTTAAGAAAATAATTGGAGCTGGTTATCTCCATAATGGCATTTTGGATTTTAAGTGTTTCGGACATATTTAGGCCATGCTTTTCAGCTGGCTCCTGCAGACAGGAGGGCTTAAAAATTATGGTTTTGGAGCACTAATCACCTGCCTCCAGTAGCTGGGGCTTCACAAACGCGATAGATTTGTGCTGAAGTCAAGTGAGCTGAGAGCAGCACATGCCTTCCTCCGGTGGAGCTGGATGTTTCTTAGAAATGGCTTAGAAAGTTACACCAAACTCAAGTCCGTCTCCTCTTGTCCCAGATGGATGGGATTTCTCCTGGGGAAGAAAACATTTGGGGAGCAAAAAGGGCAGATGCTGATTGGGGATGGGGATGTGTAGCGCTGCTGGTCCAGAGAACCTCTATGCCTGTTCATATCAGGTCAGGATCTGTCCCTGTCTCCTATAGTGGAACTAATCATCACTTGACATTGATGTCAAGATGAGAAAACACTTGGCAACCCACCCTGAAAGTGAAGTGGGAGGCCATGGCTGTGGCCACAGCACCCTCCCATCCCCTCCTGGTCGCTGCGCCCAGGCTCAGCTGCACAAGTGAGCGCTCTGGGGTTGGGGGGCACTTTCTCCACTCCCTGCCAGTTTGCTTTGTCCTTGCTGTGTGCACGGTTGGAGAGGCCTGAGGGGATGAGTGTGACCAGGACAACTGAGCATGGATACTGATGGGGTCATGTTTTGCCTTTGCCCAGGAAGCCGACGTCATCAGATCCTGCCAGGAGAGGATGCAGCAGTACCTGGATAAGGCGAAAGCCCAGCTCGCGTAAGGAGGAGCTCCTTCTCTCATGCTGCATTTGCAGCTGCGATGTGAAACCCCGGCAGACCCCCACCTCTGCCCACACCCTACAGCCGTAAAACCTGGGCAGGCTCCATGGGAAGCGGGCAGTGGCGCCCACAGGAGCACGTAGCTGCCCAGGTGGGAGGAAACCATTCCACCCATACATCCCCACCCATGGCTCTTGTTTGTGTGTTGAAGGTCCAACAGGGCAGCCCAGCATGAGCTGGAGAGGGACCTGGCCAACAAGCAGACAGCCTACCGCATCGACGACAAGTGCCACCACCTGAGGAACACCTCCGATGGCATCAGCTACTTCCGAGGGGTGGAGCGGGTTGACGCCACGTGAGTGCACGCTGGGCAGCACGAGAGCACCGAGCTGTCCCTGGGATGCGCGGTGCCTCGCCCTGGGAGGGAACGGGTTGTCCCCAGCCCACTGTAAAGGCATGTGTCTCTGCATGGCACATCCATCCTGCCTGGAAACACCCATCTTGGAGGGGCCGTTTCTCCCTGCTCACCATAAAGGGAGAACAACCCTCTGCTTTCAGCTGGATGCTGAACACGCAGTGGGTGAAAGCGAGTCCCACCTAATTACACATTATATCAGGGTTCAGAGATCAGCCTGAAAATGAACTCAGCCCAACACCTCTGCACAGCTCATTAAGTTTATGCGTATTTTCAAAGATGTGTCAGTGCTTGCATGAGCGCTCTTGGTTGATGTGACGTCTGGGGGGTTCACCCCTGCATGGAGAGGGCCTGGCAGGGAGCCGAAATGACACAGAAGATAAAGAAATAGAGAGCATGGTCCTGGGATACGGTTCAGCTGCTTTTGGGTGCCAGGAATTCAGCTTCGGCTCTGCAGTAGATGAATGGTGACCTAAACCAGCACTCGCAGAGATATGCGCTAAGTGGCAAAGGGCTGAGGGAATATATCTGCTGCTCACAAGGACGCGTGCAGTTTATGGAGGGGCATAGATTGATTCAATCTTTCTAATATTTGAATAATTATTCACAGCTCAGACATATTGCAAATGAATTGCAAAGGATTGATGCTAAAATTCAGAGGGGGGCAAAATGTGCCGAGAACCAGCATGTTTTAAATGGGGCTTATGTGGTATTTAAGTCTTTTGTTGACCTTGTTCTGGCCTACTGCACAGGCGTGAACTTCATCGTGAATGCACAGACAGGGAAATGAATATTATCTAATGCTTGTTCAGTTTAGTATGAAACTGAGATAAGTTATGAGCAAAATTAATTGACTGCAATCTGCGCGTCGACGTGAAGCTGGGAATCACTTGGCACTTAGATGGCTCGAACGTGTAAATATGAGGTCTGACTAAAATCTTCATTTTTCTGGGGGAATCTTTGCTTTGTCTGGGCTTTCATAAGTACCACAGTTGTCTTCATGAACATGTCATCATTTCATAAGCATATCGAACAAATGGTGTCCAGGTGTTTTACCTTCATGTGGTCAAATTAAGAGCGTAGCTTTAACCTGCATTTAATCCACACTGCTCCCATGGCATGCCTGGCCATGGCCAGCTTCAGCAGCATGGGCTTACTGGAGGCCTCTCCTTCCTCCTCCCCAGGATCTCGGTGCCAGAGTCGTGGGCCAAGTTCTCGGACGACAACATTCTCCTCTCCCAGAGCGAACGGGCGGCCTCCGCCAAGCTGCGGGACAACCTCGAGAACCTGCTGGTGGTGACGGCCAACGAGATGTGGCGCCAGTTCAACAGGGTGAACGTCGCCTTTGCCAACCGCATCGCTGAGACAGCTGACGCCAAGAGCAAGATTCAGACTCACCTGGCCAAGGTAGCCTGAACCCCTCCCTTTCGGTGTGACACCGTCACTTCCCAGTGACACCACTCTCCACACAGACCTGGCCCAAGAAGAGGAACGGTTGCTACAAGGAGCTGGTTATAGTATCATTATCTGTTTGAAATTCCAAGTACTGGGGACATTCTCCTTGGAGCAGGACAAGTTGGCACTGTAACTTCCTCTCAAGGGATCCTTTATTTCCCTAGTGCCCAGCAGCAAAGGGATTTCAAGCAGAAGGTGGAAATGCTGTTTGCATCTCCTGGTAGTTACTTCAGAAGTGCTGGCTGCCCTGCAGAAAGTCTTTGCTGGGCCTCTACTGGGGTGCCTGCCGGGGGGTTTGCAGGCTCCCTTCTCCTCCAAGGACATGCTTTCAGGCTCAGTGCTCCAGGTTTGCTGCATGGTCAGCCGTGTGTTTCCCGCATGGCTCTGCCAAGCAGGGGAAGTGGAGATCAGTGATGGGCACCTGGCTCGGACTGCTGGGTCTCATGGAAAGCTTCCTGAAAAGAGCTTGACACGGTATCGATTAACTGAGCAGAGACTGGGCTTGCAGCTCTGCAGGCTGATGTCACGTCTTTAAATGAGGATCCATTAAAAACTTTCCCTCTATGAGTTGCTATTGATGGATGATCAATTCCTGCAAGCAGTAATTTTGGGTAGCTGGTAATTCAATAGATCCATCACTGCTCCAAAATCTCCTCCGATGTGACAGCAACAGCAAAGAGAGGCTTTTCCTTGAAAAGAAATCTGCTGGATCTGTGCCTTGGCATGTGTCAGAGCGACAGGGGTCTGAGCCCAGGGTCTGCTTATTCAACTTGTTTTTTTCTGCAGATGGACAGGAGAAAAGGGAAATGATGTGGTCACTTGAGAATATATCATTTAATTTATGAATGCGTTTTTTTCATGCCAGACACTGCAGGAAATCTTCCAGATCGAGATGAACATAGAAGCCATCCGAAAAGCCATTAGGGACAACGGGCTAGTGTTAAAAGTGGCTCAGACCCGGCTGGATGAGCGCACGCGGAGACCCAATGTGGAGCTGTGCCGGGACACTGCCCAGCTCCGGTAAGGCAGGACCCAGGGCTGGGAGGGTCCTTGAGGAGTGACTGGTCGTAGCGCTCAGGAGCATCACTGGATGACAAAATTAATCTTTTTTTTTTTTTTTTCCCCAAAGAGTCATTCCATAAGTGCACTGGTATAATCAAGAGCAATGATTAGGTATCCCGGCCTCGGGGTGGTAGAAGAGCTCTGCACCCACGAAAGAGGCTGTACCCATGGCCGGGTACAGCCTGATACCACCCCGTGAAGGGATGGATTTTTCCCACTTGGGTAAACCTCACCTACTCTCCTGCCTGCTTCCCAGCTGTTGGATGGCTTAGTTTTGCAGTATAAGCCCTTTAATCTCTGACAGGCTTGTGTTGAGAGCACTTAGCTGCTTCCTTTTGGGTCACTGCAAGAAAGGATGCACCATGTGGAGAAGCAGTAAGGGCTGTCCTCACCTCCCCTGAGGACACTGGATATCCTTTCAAGGACATAGTGAGCCCTTTGGGACTGCACCCCAAGGGGCCGTGGAGGAGCAGGCTGCCCTGAGTGCCCAACAGCACCCCATGTGAGGGGTGAGGCACCCCAAACCTCACCCCTCCTCCTAGGAGCCCTCTGGGAATGACTCCACGTGAAGCTTTTTAGAAGCCATATAAACCCAGCCCTTGCATGCCATTGGGTTTTTCCATCCTCCACTTGTTTCACATTCACTTTTAGCCTCTCCCAGCTCCCCCATTTTGCTGTGTGTGCATCCGTGGGTGTGGGGAGGAACGCTGCACAGGGAGATCCGGGTGGGTGAACCAACAAACCCGCAAAACCAAACAGGAACAGGAAACCACAGCTGCTCATCCCTCTTCTCGGTGGCACAAGCTGCTCCAGGAGATGAGGCTGCACATCGCCGAAGCCTTAGAGCAAACTTAACCATGCCTGCCCACGGAGGTCTGGAGGAGCTCTGCCCTCGCCTTTCCCGTGCATCTGCCAGAAATGAGGGGTTGAGTTACTCCGAGCACACTGAAGGGGGAAATCCTGTCCCCAAGGGGCCCATCACCAACGCCGTGCTAGAAACCACCCCCGTGACGGGACTGTTAATGGGCATTTCTTGCTGTTTTCCAGCCTCGTCAATGAGGTCCATGAAATCAATGAGACGATCCAGAGCCTTCAGCAGCGGCTGAGAGACGCCGAGAACATACTGCAAATGCTGGTGCATGCCAAGTCGATCTTGGAGCATGACCTGGCCACCAAAGCCAACTCGCTGTTCATTGACCAGGAGAAGTGCATGGGGATGCGCAAGACCTTTCCCAACACTGCACGGCTGCTGGGTTACTTTTAGGCTGGGCTCAGCTGAACCCACGCTATCTGTTGCAGGAGTATTCCCAGTTTTGCTAGGACGCATTCCCAGTTTTGCTAAGATGCTTTGAAAATACATGATTAGACTTTCACTTCCTCATGAAAGCCCTGAGTAGAAATTAAACGATCACTTTGTGTGTTACATGGTCTACCAGGATTTTTTATTCCTTTGGTTTTTCACTTTCCGTTGCTTTTCCACGGTGTGCCAGAAAGTAGCTGAAAATATCCTGTATGTGACTGAGAGTAAATCCACCCACAGCGATTCATTCCTACCCTTTCAGTCTGTGATTTTAGGAGAAAAACTCTCATGTCCTCCTCGCTTTGAGCCTGTCTGATGCGGAAAAAGCACAAGGGGAAGTAAAGCTAGTTGTCAGAGTAATTAGCTGTTGACATCTTTAATGTATTTTTAATGGTTCAGGAGAAGAAACACAAACTATCTAGTAAAGCATTACAGTATGTTCTGTTCCTAAACAGAAAAACTTGCATTTTAAGCTGATGTCTAGTGATCATTTTCTTGCTTTTGAAAAATTTTAAATGTCATCTAAAATGTCAGTGCTGGGGTCTTAAAACAAAGAAGTGCTTTTGGCTAGCTAATTGAAGAAAATGCTGCGGTTTTAATCTTGGTGAGTATGGATTGGTTCCTAATTTAACCTCTTGCAAGTAGTTTGTTGGTGGAAGCACCAAAGCACTTTGAAGATAAAGGAACAAATCAGTCCTTAAGTCAGCCACCTCGACTGCCATAGTACCTGCTCTCTGGCTGTAAATTTTACCAAGTGTTTGAATTTTCAGAGGATAAGTCTTTAATCAATCTGAAGTTCAGTGTGACAGTCACTTTGCAAATTGTCCCGTCAGACTCACGTGTCAGACACTCTCGACTCTTTTAACCTAAGCAGAGCTGAGCTCAGCCTAAAGCCTGTAGGCACCAAGAATCCTAAAGGAGCAGAAGTTCAAGTCCCTTCTCTTCCCTCGGGAATCCAGGGCATGGACCTCCTGGCCCAGCGTGGGGACTCTCAGGAGCTGAGAGCATCTTCTCTCGTCTCGTACCCCCTGATGACTCCAGCTCACAGCACAGGTCCAGACAGACCTGCCTGCCCTCCCTGCTCTCCCAGGGGCAGCCCCCGAGAGCTGTAACCTGTGCCAAGGTCCTGCCCTGGCCCCAGCATCTTGGCAGGATCTCTCTTCAGAGCTGCAGCCCTAAACAGGAAGCAATTGTCTATTTTTTTTTTTTCTTTCTTTTTTACTAGCACTTTTGTCTCACAGAGACTAAAGATAGGTTTCCTCTACTTTGTGTGTATCTTGGAGCCAGAGTCTGTCGGAGACAGCAGCCACCCTTTCTAAAGAGACGATATAACCGCAAGCAAGAAAAACTGTCCAGCTCATCGCACCTTCCCTTTCTGCACTTATCTCCCTCCCCAAAATAAGCCGATGGCATGCTGAACTCATAGGGACTTCCAGTTTTTGTTGGCACCCTCGCTAGCCTTTGTGCTGCTTTGAGCTGTTACTCTCCCTGTGTTCCTTTACTGAAAGCTTTCATAAACCCTGGTGATTTTGGCTGCTCGGCTGTTTTGAAGCCCCGCTCCAGATGGCTGGTTTTCAGGCAGAGCTGCCTGTTTTCTGTTTTGAGAATTGGGTCCCGTGAATTGTCTCGAGCTGAGCGCTGGGAAACGGAGGCACCCCAGTCCCTTTCTGAAAGACTCATGCTTTTAAGTGACTTGAGCGAAATCCTGGCATCAGCGACAGCTTCACATTCATTTCATTTCCACCTTCATTTTTGAGTCACATAAAAAGATACCTGAGCTCTGTTGTACTATGAGGGCACACCAATATCAGCACCCAAACTCTCCTATTTTCTCCAATTTTGCTTTCAGAGTCCCCCATCTTTCCCCCTAGCCCAACTCCTTTAAGGCTTTCTCCTAATTGACAGTGTTTATGTGGTGTTGCAATTATCCAGCTCTAAATTTTATCTTCCCGTCCTACCCTCTTGATGCTTCTTTACACAAGATAGGCTGTGGGAGCGTAGCTCGCTGAAAACAGGCATGGAATGCTAGAGGGCCTGCACAAGGAAAACTCTGTTGAACAGTTTGTCTAAGCTAACATAGTAGGCCTCAAGGACGCTTCGACCTTGAGGGTCAGAATAGAAGAATTAGAAGCTAACATCCATATGAGGCGGAACGCATTAGTATTAATAGTAAAGTGATAGGTAGAAGCAGATGACTGATGTATGTATAGCACAATTGGAGTTTATGAAAAACTGCAAGTCATGATGACTTTGGAAAATTATCCTATTTAAGAAAGTGCATCTGCACAATAAAAGGAGTTTCCTGATATAACTCGTATTGAGTCTTTTGTGGATTCTCCAACTCCCGTCTCCGCAATTGGCAACGCATTTCTTTCCTCCATTTGAGCCATGACCAGAGGAATTTCAGTTGCAGCTTCTCTAATTTCTTTCACAAATACTTTCCCCTTTCCTGCAGCAGATTTCCCAGACATTAGAGAATTCCCAGGTCCCTTTGGGCTTTGATTCTCTCCATGCCAGTTTTCCGTAAGTTGACAATATTGATGTTACTTCTGGTAGCTGACACTCTAAAATCTCCCTCAAGCAATTTAGTCATCTAACCCTATGTGTGCTTCAGTTTGAGTCTGTTTTTTCCCCCTCTCACAGTGTGTCCTATGCCCATCCCATGGCAGGAGCCAGCCCTGCCACAAAACTCCTGTAAAATGGGTCTCTAGGGAGAGGGTTTGGGGTGAAATTCTAACAGACACATGGCTTGTGGCAGGGTCTCCTGCACAGGGATGGATTTTCCTCCCATGACTGAGCTGCTGGTGAGTAAAGCTGCTCGGTTCAGTCACTGCAGGGTTGGTTTTGGGGTTGTAGCCGAGCAGCCTTTATCTTTGACGTACACCAGGTGCATTAAACCACTGTCCTGCCTTCCTGCTTCTGATGCATGAGATGCTTTTGCTTTCGTATCATTAAATGATTTGCTTTCATAGATCACTTCTATATAGCATCCCCGGCTGCCTCAGCTGCCTTTCTGCACTGATGTGATGTTTCCTTTCTTTAAATGCCTTCAGTCCGAAGAACGACGTGCCCGCTTTTATCGCTCTTTATTGCTGCTTTATTGCTGGCTTTATCAGCCAAGTTGCTAGGAAAGTTAGTTTGTGGAAATTCCTTTGCCTCCCACAGCTATATTCCCACCCTCCTGCATCATTCCAACAGACCCTGCAAAGCTGGGCTTGTAAACTAATTGTTTACTGACTGGAGGAAAGAAAATATATTAATAAAATCAGGACAGCGTTGCTTCATGCAAGGGAAGCTTCATGTTGGTCCAGGACCCAGTTGAACAGTTGAGGCCAGTCCATCAAGAGGCTATTTAGAAAAGAGGCTTGGGTGCTCTGTTGTCCAAGAAGGGAAAAATCATTGAATGTCCTGCAGAATTCTGATAGGAATTTGGGTGAAATGAATGCTTGCCAAAAACCATGTTAACAGTGTATTGCATAACTAATGCAGATTATTATGCTCGAGGGAAACAGACTTCCCAAAACGGCATCAGCAGTCAGAAAAAAAACCAAAACAAACTCATTGCGATTATTAAAAAAAAAAAAAAAAAAAAAGGAGAGAGAGAAAACTGGCAAAATTCTGAGGAAAATTTTGGCAGTATAGGACCATAGAAATGGCTGTGCTGGCTCAGATCAAAGTCCAGAAAGCTCCAGATTCAGCCTCTGACAGAGCCAACAGGAGACGCTTAGATAAAAGCACCAGAGCAAGGCAAGCACCCTGTGATACTTTCCCAGTCTACTTTCCCAGCTTCCAGCAATTAGTATCTCAAGGACTTCCTGAGCTGACAGGGCTGTCTTTGAATTTAATATCCCCCGATGGATTTGTTTCACAGGGTCTTGTTCCAGTTGTTCTTCGAGCCCGTGCAGACTTGCAGCATCCACTGTGTCCCTCAGTGGGGAGCTGCAGGGGATGGAGTATCATCACCCTCGGGGCATCGGCAGCCGCTTTTGGCACCCTGGAGGAGATTAAAAAAGGGCTCAGGCCTTGGACCGCTGAAGCCAAAAGTGTAAAACTCAATAGCTCGGACAAAAATGTAGCTCAAAGCTGTTTTAGATCTGTGTCCTCTGTAGGTTCAACACAGGAGATCACAGCGGGTTGGCTCCTCTTATATGCTGTCAGCATGCAGGAGATGAGCGCGAATCACAATTTCTGAAAGTATCTGAATATGTTCTGACACAGTCATGTCCCCGCCAGGAAGCTTGGTTGGGATTTTTTTGGTTTTGGAGTCAGTGGGTGAATGTTGGTTTCGTTGAAGCCAGTGGGCTTTTCTCCAGTGCTTTCAGTCTGACTCTATCAGTGACGACAACTGGCTTAGAGTCGAAAGTAAAAAGTTGGATGAAGTCGGGTTTTGGGCATGAACGCAGACAGGACTAAAATATTTTAGAAATTTTTCTTGGTTTGGTGGAAAAGAAATGGCAGGAAAAGTAAGTCAATGTCTCCAAGATGTATTAGACCTCTTGTTTTAGAAGTTTGCTGAAGTTAAATGTCTCCCCTTCTGTTTTTCTTCTGCTTGAAATGGCTTTTCAGATAGCCATTCCACCAGTTTTATCAGAAAAGGTCCAAGACCACTCTTTCAGTGCATTTTGATCCAAACGGCGTTTTACGCTGGAGAAAAGGCCCATTCCTCTCACAGCCCTGCTGCGTGGTAGCCGTGAGGCTCAGTAACCCGCAGCGGCACCCCTTCCTGGGGCATGCGTCTGCCTCCTCCCCGGCCGCCTGGCTGAGACCCAGCCGCGCTCGGTGCACATCCCTCCGTGTGCTGGGGAAAGGGCAAGAGCCTGGCAGCCCTCTGAGCCCTGCTCTCGCTGCCAGCTGGGGGCCAGCTCTCAAAGTGGAGAGCATTCCCCCAGCCCTTCAGCTGGAAATACTTATTTAGTAGTTATTTTCTCTCTGGGTGTGTGTATTTTTATATATTTTTATTTGTTTGTTTGTTTGTTTGGAGGAGCATTATAGGTTCTCCATAAAATGTGAGTCAAACCATATATTGCTCTCCTTACTTCCCTAGTCGCACAGTTGTCTGAAACGAGGATTTTTTTCCCCGTTGTTCTGTCCCCAGCCCCACGTGAGCTGCGGGCTCGCTGATGGCAATGCAGGTTTCTGCCCCTTCCCCTTTGCATTTCAAATCCTCCATTGCTAGTGGTCTGAATCAACAGGGTAGGGAAGAGGACGGAAATCCCTAAAATTGTGATGACAGAGCAAAGTCTTGGGGTTAAACAAGTTCATCCCCAAGAAAATCTTGTCTTTTTGTGTAGTTTGAAAATGCTTTTTTGAAGAGTGGTTTCATTCACCCGGCCCGGGGAAGGGGATGGTGTAGTGTATGCTGGACCGATGGTGGCAGAGCCCGTGATGGGCTGGTTCAGGTGATGCCGCAGACACAGGTAAATGAGGCTTAGACCCTTCTCAGCAAAGTCATCAAAGTCCACCACTGCCTTGTCAGACTAGCATCTGAGCTAAAGTGATATAAACCCCACTTTCCCTCCTGAATTATCATTATTTTATTCTAGAAATTCAAGCTGAAGCATTGTAAGAGTTTTAAGTTATCCCACGGAATAGATTCAAAGTGAGAAATCCACATTTTTTTACCCAGTGTTTACACAACCTGTCAATCTTACAGTATTCTCAGCACAGCCTGTGGCAAATCTTGTTTGTACACAAAATATTTTTCAAATTTATCGTGGCGCCTGCTTTTATTTAGGCGGTGATGACCACTGCCAGCCACACTCGTATGGAGGCTGAGCTGGGGCAGCTGGGCAGCTTTCGAGCCCCTTGATGGGGAGCACTGTGCAATTCCCTGGCCTGTGCCGGGTCGGGCGGCAGTGACGTCTCTCCAGCAAAACCCCAAGGGCTCTGCTGTGGCCATCCTCACTTTCTCCTCTCCTGGCCCGGACAGTCGCCATCCGGCACCTCCTGCTTTCCCTGCAGTGCTCTCACGTGAGCTCCCTGGAGCAGCACGGCCCCCTGTCCCGAGAGCTGCCATGAGACCACGTGCTCAGCAGATGTTTTTCCAAGGCCCTGCTCTGTTAAGTTGATGCACCTTTCCAAGAAAAGAAGTGTCTGAGGAGCACGGGAGTGATGTGCTCTTCTCCCTGGATTTCCTCCACAGTTTCTAATCCACAACTCTCAGCCAAAATAGGCTTTGTTACCCGCAGGCTACTCTTTTCCCTGATTTGAGTTTCAGATATTTCTCTGGTGCTTAAAAAGCTGCTTTTGGCACCCTTTTCAGAACTGGAGCCGAGGTGGTTTTGCTCTCCCACCTTCACGGAGGAGCTCGGGTGCAGTTATGTGACCCCCACGCCTCCCGCCTGCCTTTCACCACTGTGCATCTCCCCGCTCTGCTTTTGGGGAACGGGTCAGATAATTTGTCCAGAGACACAGCAGCCCAGATCACAGACCTACAAACCCGAATCAGAAGATCGCCTCTAACGGCAGGCTAGATCGCAGCCCTTGGGGACAAGACCCTTCTCGCTCTGTGTTTGCACAGCCCAGAGCGTGGTGCCATCAGCACTACCAGGGTCCTCCCGTTTCAGTGCCTGTTCTCAGGCTAAAGCCTGAAATAACTGGGGAAGGACCCTCTCCAGGAAACATCCCTGATGTCGCTGCGTGACTGGTGTGTGATGCCCTGATGCTGCATGAGGCTGTGTCATGGTGGAGCTCCTGGGGACACTGTGCATCTTCTCACCTGGGGTGCCAGCGCCTGGTGCACCCACCCGCCCCAGTGGAGCCTCTGCTGGGCCACGGGCTGGCCCAGGAACACCAGTGCAGGCACTGGGTTGCCCATGAGGGCACTACTTTGCCCATCAGGAGCACTGGGTGGCACACGGTTGCCCATGGGTGGCACTAGGATGCCCAACGGCTGTACTGGGTTGCCCGTTGATGGCACCGGGGGTTGTCCAGGGACAGGATCAGGTTGTCCAGCAAAGGCAGTAGGTTGCACAGAGTCTGCACTAAGTTGCCCAGGAGTGGCACTGGGTTGCCCACTGAGGGCACTGAGTTCATAGGATCATAGAATCACAGAATGGTTTGGGTTGGAAGGGACCTCAAAGATCATCTTGTTCCAACCCCCCTGCCATGGGCAGGGACACCTCCCACCAGACCAGGTTGCTCAAGGCTCCATCCAGCCTGGCCTTGAGCACTGCCAGGGATGGAGGATCATAGAATATCTCAAGTTAGAAGGGACCCATAAGGATCAGCGAGTCCAACTCCCTGCTCCTTGCAGGACTACCTAAAACTAAACCCCATGACTGAGAGCATTGTCCAGCTGCTCAACACTTGCCCAACAGCTGCACCTGCTTGCCCAGGGGCTGCACAAAGCTGCCCAGCGAGAGCGGTAGGTTGCCCAGGGCAGGAACTAGGGTGCCATACGAGGGTATTTTCTTGCCCAGGGCTGGCCCTGGGTTGCCCATCGAGAGCGCTGTGTTGCCCGAGGGCTGCATCAGGTTGCCATGGCAGCTGCAGGGAGTCGGCCCGGGCAACACCCGGTCACCCGCTTCTTATGTCACTGACGGCACCGGGGACGCTGCAGTGCCTGGCAGAGCTGCCACCGAGCCTGGCAGCACAGCAGTGAGCAGCAGCCCCCGGGGCACCCTCAAGCCTCCGCAGTGCACCCCGCATCCAAGCAGCTAAGGGTGAGCAAGGGGAGGACTAAAAAAGCAGAGATATTTCTCCTGATCTTCTGCATTATCTCTTATGTCGCCTAAGTGTACCCCAGCTAGGTGGTTGGGGGCTCCCGTGGTGTGTCTGTGTTCAGGGGTGGCAGAAAGTAGCACCCTGGGATGACTTATCCCAAGAGGGTGCAGGGACATTTATTTCAGCTGGAAATGCAGGGAAAAGTAACCCTGGTCCATTCCCAAGTTCTTAAATATGTGTCTGTCAGTGGCTGAAAGGGAATAATTTATTTGCAGGGGTAGGAGCCAGGGAAGCAGTCTCCCACTCTCGGAATGCTGTTTCTCACGTATAAATAAGTGGCACGGAGTTAAGGAAAGTGCAGTCGCCTGTCCCTAGCAGGGACAAAAGGGCTGAAGTGACTGGTTTGTGGGAACCGACACACACAGTGGTTTTTGTTGGACCTGAGCACAGACGTTTCATCCTCAGCTCTGCCAAACTGGCTCGGAGGGTTGTGTTTGTGAAAGTTTTTCTGCTAAATTTGAGGGTGTGAGTTTCCCGCTGCCTATCCCACAGCCTCTTCAGCCAGGCTGGATCCTGGGGCGAGACTCGGTGCCCACAGCTATGCTGCTCTCAAGTCAGGTACTGGGGCAGCCCATGCCAGCATGGCCAAAATTGCTCAAGGCTTGCAAATACTGTCCTCAAAGTTCAGTGATTTCCCAGCTGCGGGCTGTACACTTTTGCCCTCTGACTCATCCCTATTTTTCTCCGATTTGCCCGAACTGAAGGTCCTGTTATTCTCCTGTATTCGCCGTTCTCTAATTTAATAGCTGCATTCTGAGACATTGTTCATCTGAATGCACCAAACTGCTACAGGCACAGGTGACGCAAGAAGTCTCTTAGGTCACCTGTCCCCATAGCTAGATGTTGGAAAACGTGCAGTTTAATGAGTCAATGGGTCAATGGGCTGCGAGCGTCCGGCATGAAGGAGGGTTACCCTCGGTGTACAGCAACAGCAGCTCCCAGGCAGAGCCTGCCTGTCTCCGTGTGCCTCCCATCCATCGCCTTTTAAGCCTTCCCGTAGGAAACTGTGACTCCTTCGTCCTGCCCTTGTGTAGAGAGAGGCATTCTTTGTTGCAGAGGTGACTAAAATGAAAGAAACTCTCTTTCCCAAGGGTTTAATGATTTTAAAAATAAGGCAGTCTCTCTCAGCTCGCCTACACATGCAAAGTGATTAGGGTAGCCCAGGAGGAGCAATTAAACCTCTAGCCACGTGATCGCTTCTGTCGATGCTTTGTTCTAGAATAAAAGTGAGTTTATTTCATGCAAACATCCCATTTTTAAAGGAATAAAGTTGATTTCATGCTGTGACAAATAGGATTTAGCACATGCTTCAGGTCAAACTCCCCTCCCACCCAGGGATCTTGTTGTAGCACACCAGCGTCCCAATCTTTCATTGCGGCTCCGAGCCAGGCTGGGAGCAGTGGGGATGGGATGGTGTTAGGGGAAGGACACATCCCTGCAACACAGCACCTGGCTACAACAGCTATAGGGACTTATTCTGCCCGTGGGTGACACCTGTAACCATACAGAAACTTCACACCGAGCACAGCATACCCTCCTGAGTGTTTGTCCTTAGATGAGGTGTGTCAGGTACATTCGGTGGCCCCTCTGCATTATATTTCTGATAAAATTGACTGATAACCTTAATCTGAAAAGAGCAATGGCACCCACATGCCTTACACAGTTATTGGTAGCAAAATCTTCCTGTGTGACTCTTCCCCTTAGGGTTACTGCAAGGCTGGTGTTTACGAGCTGCTCTGAAAAGACTTTGTGGGATATCTCCTTTCCAAGTGCATTTGTTTTACAGCAGGTGAGCCAGAGATGTTTTTCTTCCTTTGCAAGTCCAGAGATGGCTGTTCTTTTTAGGTTGAAATGGGGGGGGGTGGGGGGGGGTGGGTGCAGGGGTGGGGTGAAATTTGGATATAGTCCAAATTTAAGCAAAGCTCAGCTCACCTGCGGACACCTCACTCAAGCTTTTACTGCAAGTAAAAATAGAGATGATGAGGATGGATTCCCTCACCCACAAACCGCGCTGGGTTGGTAGCAGCTGTGCATCCAAAGCTATCACGGCTGGTAATGGAACTTTTAAAGAGGAAATTACAGCAGGAATACTATAAGATCAGCAAAAACGCTGGCCAAAAGAAACAAATGAACATCAGAGAATCAGCAACTACAGTTTCATTGGACGGACAGACAAAATGAAGGCACAGTATCTGTCATTCTCCTTAGTAGCCATGATTTGTTTCTCTCTACATTCCAAGATCTGATGAGAGATACTGACAACAAAGTAAAATCCTTATATATAAAAATGCTTGGGATGCTGTCAGAAGGGATTTGCTTTCAAGAGTTTTAGGCCTGTCCAGGCGATGTGTGGGTGCTGTGTGCATCGCTCTTCGTATTTTAAGTTGCGTGTGTCGCTGTAAGAAGTAGCGCAAGTGCAGGAGCTTACTGAGTGAGGTTGTCTTCTTCTGTCTCCTTTGTGCAGGACACATACCTGAATAGCGGCGTTCAAGAATGGAGCTGGTTGGATCTCCCTTAACTGCAACATATGCCCATCCAAGATCAACACCTACCAAGTTTCTGCCTGCCATCAGCACCATGGCTTCAAGCTATAAGAACCGTTTTCCTTACTACCCCTTGCCTCAGAGCTTCAGCCTCCCCCGGATGCCCAGAGCCTACTACAAAGCAGCTGCCATCAACCCAACTTTGGCTCCCTTTTCCAAAAGCTCCCAGGGGTTACCCCCAAGCAAGATGCTTCCTTTTGTTTCCAACAGAACAACCCTCTTCAGCCGGTACACCTCTGACGACTGGTACATGTCCAATCTGACCAACTACAAAGAGTCGGAGACTACCCGGCGCAATGCCGAGTGTCTGAGAGTCGATACCTCCCGTCTGATTCACGATAAATATCAGCAGACAAAGAAGACCCAAGTAGAAAGCACCAAAAACCTGGGAGATCGTGTCCAAGAGATAGAATTTTGGAAGTCAGAGCTCTGCCATGAGCTGGATGAGATGATCGGGGAAACGAACGCACTCACAGACTTGAAGAAAAGACTGGAGAGAGCCTTGGCTGAGACAGAGGCCCCTCTCCAGGTAAGCACCCTGTCCGGTGGGCTGCAAGCTGTAGCCTACTGCTGAAACATCTGCAGCCATTCAGACGCCCAATTAAGTTTCATTGCAGCTCCGTAACGTCTAGAAAGTTTTTATTAAGAGACCATTAGTTAAGTTAGTAATAAACAAATGCCTTGCCATCTGCTGTCTCCCCTATCAGTACGTACTGAGCACATCAGAACAGTATTTGCTTAACCAAATATTTTTATAAGTGGTACATCCAAAATCCTGGTTTGGGAGACAAAAGCCCATGTCCTCCTACGAGGCTCTGGCGAGGTCAGCCTCAAGCCTGACACAGGTCCCTGCCTTCAGCTGTGGCTGCGCCAGGGACACGTGTGCTCCCCCACGTTGATTTAATGCTGATGTTGCAGCTCGGCTGCTCGTTGTCAGCTAAACCAGCTGCCCTGGGCACTTTTTTTCCCGTGCTGTCGTCTCTGTGCCCACCTACAATTTCATTTCTTACATTACTTGACATGGGGACCATCCCTGTAGGGATTTGCAACCAGCAGTGATGGCATGTCCCCAACAGGTCACTCAGGAGTGCTTGCTTCACCGGGAGAAGAGGATGGGCATTGACCTGGTCCATGATGATGTGGAGAAACAGCTCTTTGTGGTAAGTTTGTCAACACAGATCATGTGTTATTTTTACCTAAACTACTCTGAACAGGTTTTGCAGCCCTGTTCCCTCTCTGGCTCCTTAGTGCCTGTGAGGTGCTAAACTCTTCAAACCCCCAAAACCTGCAGGGCCAGGGGACGACGTTCCCCCACGCAGCAGCGTGCCCACACGGTGTGGGTAAGACTTGCCCTGCCAGAGGCAGGAATAGCTGAAAACCAGCTGTGTGTTTGTGTAGCCTATCAGGGTCCTCTGTCCCTCTTCAAGGAGCTTGTGGGACTCTCCTGCCTTTCAGAGCCCTGCCGGCACAGGATCTATAAGTATCTGTCACATACATGTGATATATCTCTATATATCTGTGTCACATACATATATATTACGCACACATGCACACACACAGATATGGAGAAGGCAGTGTCTGCCCGACAGCTTGTCTGGTTTTCCCAACTATGTTACTTGGTCTAATAAAAGATATTACATCTACCCCCAGCTTTGCTTTGCTCAGAGCAGCGTGGCCGCAGTAAGACTGTGTGTGCTTAGGCAATGCATTTTATAGCAGTCCTAAAACCGCGCACTCCTGCCTGCCTTTATATAGGCTGCTTTAAATTATGAATAAAAAGCAAACACGATGAGAGCTGGCACAGAAGATGGGATCCTATCGCAGGGTACAACAAAATACAATCACTGCAAAGGCATCGCGAAACTGGGAAGGAAACTGCAGCCCCTGGGACTGTGAAGCCACTGCTCTGTTAGAAGATTTTTTCTTATGAGTCAGGCCCTAAAAAAATTGAAAGATTAGTTTAAGGGTCATGAGATTTTAAGAAAATAATTGGAGCTGGTTATCTCCATAATGGCATTTTGGATTTTAAGTGTTTCGGACATATTTAGGCCATGCTTTTCAGCTGGCTCCTGCAGACAGGAGGGCTTAAAAATTATGGTTTTGGAGCACTAATCACCTGCCTCCAGTAGCTGGGGCTTCACAAACGCGATAGATTTGTGCTGAAGTCAAGTGAGCTGAGAGCAGCACATGCCTTCCTCCGGTGGAGCTGGATGTTTCTTAGAAATGGCTTAGAAAGTTACACCAAACTCAAGTCCGTCTCCTCTTGTCCCAGATGGATGGGATTTCTCCTGGGGAAGAAAACATTTGGGGAGCAAAAAGGGCAGATGCTGATTGGGGATGGGGATGTGTAGCGCTGCTGGTCCAGAGAACCTCTATGCCTGTTCATATCAGGTCAGGATCTGTCCCTGTCTCCTATAGTGGAACTAATCATCACTTGACATTGATGTCAAGATGAGAAAACACTTGGCAACCCACCCTGAAAGTGAAGTGGGAGGCCATGGCTGTGGCCACAGCACCCTCCCATCCCCTCCTGGTCGCTGCGCCCAGGCTCAGCTGCACAAGTGAGCGCTCTGGGGTTGGGGGGCACTTTCTCCACTCCCTGCCAGTTTGCTTTGTCCTTGCTGTGTGCACGGTTGGAGAGGCCTGAGGGGATGAGTGTGACCAGGACAACTGAGCATGGATACTGATGGGGTCATGTTTTGCCTTTGCCCAGGAAGCCGACGTCATCAGATCCTGCCAGGAGAGGATGCAGCAGTACCTGGATAAGGCGAAAGCCCAGCTCGCGTAAGGAGGAGCTCCTTCTCTCATGCTGCATTTGCAGCTGCGATGTGAAACCCCGGCAGACCCCCACCTCTGCCCACACCCTACAGCCATAAAACCTGGGCAGGCTCCATGGGAAGCGGGCAGTGGCGCCCACAGGAGCACGTAGCTGCCCAGGTGGGAGGAAACCATTCCACCCATACATCCCCACCCATGGCTCTTGTTTGTGTGTTGAAGGTCCAACAGGGCAGCCCAGCATGAGCTGGAGAGGGACCTGGCCAACAAGCAGACAGCCTACCGCATCGACGACAAGTGCCACCACCTGAGGAACACCTCCGATGGCATCAGCTACTTCCGAGGGGTGGAGCGGGTTGACGCCACGTGAGTGCACGCTGGGCAGCACGAGAGCACCGAGCTGTCCCTGGGATGCGCGGTGCCTCGCCCTGGCAGGGAACGGGTTGTCCCCAGCCCACTGTAAAGGCATGTGTCTCTGCATGGCACATCCATCCTGCCTGGAAACACCCATCTTGGAGGGGCCGTTTCTCCCTGCTCACCATAAAGGGAGAACAACCCTCTGCTTTCAGCTGGATGCTGAACACGCAGTGGGTGAAAGCGAGTCCCACCTAATTACACATTATATCAGGGTTCAGAGATCAGCCTGAAAATGAACTCAGCCCAACACCTCTGCACAGCTCATTAAGTTTATGCGTATTTTCAAAGATGTGTCAGTGCTTGCATGAGCGCTCTTGGTTGACGTGACGTCTGGGGGGTTCACCCCTGCATGGAGAGGGCCTGGCAGGGAGCCGAAATGACACAGAAGATAAAGAAATAGAGAGCATGGTCCTGGGATACGGTTCAGCTGCTTTTGGGTGCCAGGAATTCAGCTTCGGCTCTGCAGTAGATGAATGTTGACCTAAACCAGCACTCGCAGAGATATGCGCTAAGTGGCAAAGGGCTGAGGGAATATATCTGCTGCTCACAAGGACGCGTGCAGTTTATGGAGGGGCATAGATTGATTCAATCTTTCTAATATTTGAATAATTATTCACAGCTCAGACATATTGCAAATGAATTGCAAAGGATTGGTGCTAAAATTCAGAGGGGGGCAAAATGTGCCGAGAACCAGCATGTTTTAAATGGGGCTTATGTGGTATTTAAGTCTTTTGTTGACCTTGTTCTGGCCTACTGCACAGGCGTGAACTTCATCGTGAATGCACAGACAGGGAAATGAATATTATCTAATGCTTGTTCAGTTTAGTATGAAACTGAGATAAGTTATGAGCAAAATTAATTGACTGCAATCTGCGCGTCGACGTGAAGCTGGGAATCACTTGGCACTTAGATGGCTCGAACGTGTAAATATGAGGTCTGACTAAAATCTTCATTTTTCTGGGGGAATCTTTGCTTTGTCTGGGCTTTCATAAGTACCACAGTTGTCTTCATGAACATGTCATCATTTCATAAGCATATCGAACAAATGGTGTCCAGGTGTTTTACCTTCATGTGGTCAAATTAAGAGCGTAGCTTTAACCTGCATTTAATCCACACTGCTCCCATGGCATGCCTGGCCATGGCCAGCTTCAGCAGCATGGGCTTACTGGAGGCCTCTCCTTCCTCCTCCCCAGGATCTCGGTGCCAGAGTCGTGGGCCAAGTTCTCGGACGACAACATTCTCCTCTCCCAGAGCGAACGGGCGGCCTCCGCCAAGCTGCGGGACAACCTCGAGAACCTGCTGGTGGTGACGGCCAACGAGATGTGGCGCCAGTTCAACAGGGTGAACGTCGCCTTTGCCAACCGCATCGCTGAGACAGCTGACGCCAAGAGCAAGATTCAGACCCACCTGGCCAAGGTAGCCTGAACCCCTCCCTTTCGGTGTGACACCGTCACTTCCCAGTGACACCACTCTCCACACAGACCTGGCCCAAGAAGAGGAACGGTTGCTACAAGGAGCTGGTTATAGTATCATTATCTGTTTGAAATTCCAAGTACTGGGGACATTCTCCTTGGGGCAGGACAAGTTGGCACTGTAACTTCCTCTCAAGGGATCCTTTATTTCCCTAGTGCCCAGCAGCAAAGGGATTTCAAGCAGAAGGTGGAAATGCTGTTTGCATCTCCTGGTAGTTACTTCAGAAGTGCTGGCTGCCCTGCAGAAAGTCTTTGCTGGGCCTCTACTGGGGTGCCTGCCGGGGGGTTTGCAGGCTCCCTTCTCCTCCAAGGACATGCTTTCAGGCTCAGTGCTCCAGGTTTGCTGCATGGTCAGCCGTGTGTTTCCCGCATGGCTCTGCCAAGCAGGGGAAGTGGAGATCAGTGATGGGCACCTGGCTCGGACTACTGGGTCTCATGGAAAGCTTCCTGAAAAGAGCTTGACACGGTATCGATTAACTGAGCAGAGACTGGGCTTGCAGCTCTGCAGGCTGATGTCACGTCTTTAATTGAGGATCCATTAAAAACTTTCCCTCTATGAGTTGCTATTGATGGATGATCAATTCCTGCAAGCAGTAATTTTGGGTAGCTGGTAATTCAATAGATCCATCACTGCTCCAAAATCTCCTCCGATGTGACAGCAACAGCAAAGAGAGGCTTTTCCTTGAAAAGAAATCTGCTGGATCTGTGCCTTGGCATGTGTCAGAGCGACAGGGGTCTGAGCCCAGGGTCTGCTTATTCAACTTGGTTTTTTCTGCAGATGGACAGGAGAAAAGGGAAATGATGTGGTCACTTGAGAATATATCATTTAATTTATGAATGCGGTTTTTTCATGCCAGACACTGCAGGAAATCTTCCAGATCGAGATGAACATAGAAGCCATCCGAAAAGCCATTAGGGACAATGGGCTAGTGTTAAAAGTGGCTCAGACCCGGCTGGATGAGCGCACGCGGAGACCCAATGTGGAGCTGTGCCGGGACACTGCCCAGCTCCGGTAAGGCAGGACCCAGGGCTGGGAGGGTCCTTGAGGAGTGACTGGTCGTAGCGCTCAGGAGCATCACTGGATGACAAAATTAATCTTTTTTTTTTTTTTTTCCCCAAAGAGTCATTCCATAAGTGCACTGGTATAATCAAGAGCAATGATTAGGTATCCCGGCCTCGGGGTGGTAGAAGAGCTCTGCACCCACGAAGGAGGCTGTACGCCATGGCCGGGTACAGCCTGATACCACCCCGTGAAGGGATGGATTTTTCCCACTTGGGTAAACCTCACCTACTCTCCTGCCTGCTTCCCAGCTGTTGGATGGCTTAGTTTTGCAGTATAAGCCCTTTAATCTCTGACAGGCTTGTGTTGAGAGCACTTAGCTGCTTCCTTTTGGGTCACTGCAAGAAAGGATGCACCATGTGGAGAAGCAGTAAGGGCTGTCCTCACCTCCCCTGAGGACACTGGAAATCCTTTCAAGGACATAGTGAGCCCTTTGGGACTGCACCCCAAGGGGCCGTGGAGGAGCAGGCTGCCCTGAGTGCCCAACAGCACCCCATGTGAGGGGTGAGGCACCCCAAACCTCACCCCTCCTCCTAGGAGCCCTCTGGGAATGACTCCACGTGAAGCTTTTTAGAAGCCATATAAACCCAGCCCTTGCATGCCATTGGGTTTTTCCATCCTCCACTTGTTTCACATTCACTTTTAGCTTCTCCCAGCTCCCCCATTTTGCTGTGTGTGCATCCGTGGGTGTAGGGAGGAACGCTGCACAGGGAGATCCGGGTGGGTGAACCAACAAACCCGCAAAACCAAACAGGAACAGGAAACCACAGCTGCTCATCCCTCTTCTCGGTGGCACAAGCTGCTCCAGGAGATGAGGCTGCACATCGCCGAAGCCTTAGAGCAAACTTAACCATGCCTGCCCACGGAGGTCTGGAGGAGCTCTGCCCTCGCCTTTCCCGTGCATCTGCCAGAAATGAGGGGTTGAGTTACTCCGAGCACACTGAAGGGGGAAATCCTGTCCCCAAGGGGCCCATCACCAACGCCGTGCTAGAAACCACCCCCGTGACGGGACTGTTAATGGGCATTTCTTGCTGTTTTCCAGCCTCGTCAATGAGGTCCATGAAATCAATGAGACGATCCAGAGCCTTCAGCAGCGGCTGAGAGACGCCGAGAACATACTGCAAATGCTGGTGCATGCCAAGTCGATCTTGGAGCATGACCTGGCCACCAAAGCCAACTCGCTGTTCATTGACCAGGAGAAGTGCATGGGGATGCGCAAGACCTTTCCCAACACTGCACGGCTGCTGGGTTGCTTTTAGGCTGGGCTCAGCTGAACCCACGCTATCTGTTGCAGGAGTATTCCCAGTTTTGCTAGGACGCATTCCCAGTTTTGCTAAGATGCTTTGAAAATACATGATTAGACTTTCACTTCCTCATGAAAGCCCTGAGTAGAAATTAAACGATCACTTTGTGTGTTACATGGTCTACCAGGATTTTTTATTCCTTTGGTATTTCACTTTCCGTTGCTTTTCCACGGTGTGCCAGAAAGTAGTTGAAAAAATCCTGTATGTGACTGAGAGTAAATCCACCCACAGCGATTCATTCCTACCATTTCAGTCTGTGATTTTAGGAGAAAAACTCTCATGTCCTCCTCGCTTTGAGCCTGTCTGATGCGGAAAAAGCACAAGGGGAAGTAAAGCTAGTTGTCAGAGTAATTAGCTGTTGACATCTTTAATGTATTTTTAATGGTTCAGGAGAAGAAACACAAACTATCTAGTAAAGCATTACAGTATGTTCTGTTCCTAAACAGAAAAACTTGCATTTTAAGCTGATGTCTAGTGATCATTTTCTTGCTTTTGAAAAATTTTAAATGTCATCTAAAATGTCAGTGCTGGGGTCTTAAAACAAAGAAGTGCTTTTGGCTAGCTAATTGAAGAAAATGCTGCGGTTTTAATCTTGGTGAGTATGGATTGGTTCCTAATTTAACCTCTTGCAAGTAGTTTGTTGGTGGAAGCACCAAAGCACTTTGAAGATAAAGGAACAAATCAGTCCTTAAGTCAGCCACCTCGACTGCCATAGTACCTGCTCTCTGGCTGTAAATTTTACCAAGTGTTTGAATTTTCAGAGGATAAGTCTTTAATCAATCTGAAGTTCAGTGTGAAAGTCACTTTGCAAACTGTCCCGTCAGACTCACGTGTCAGACACTCTCGACTCTTTTAACCTAAGCAGAGCTGAGCTCAGCCTAAAGCCTGTAGGCACCAAGAATCCCAAAGGAGCAGAAGCTCAAGTCCCTTCTCTTCCCTCGGGAATCCAGGGCATGGACCTCCTGGCCCAGTGTGGGGACTCTCAGGAGCTGAGAGCATCTTCTCTCGTCTCGTACCCCCAGATGACTCCAGCTCACAGCACAGGTCCAGACAGACCTGCCTGCCCTCCCTGCTCTCCCAGGGGCAGCCCCCGAGAGCTGTAACCTGTGCCAAGGTCCTGCCCTGGCCCCAGCATCTTGGCAGGATCTCTCTTCAGAGCTGCAGCCCTAAACAGGAAGCAATTGTCTATTTTTTTTTTTTTTCTTTCTTTTTTACTAGCACTTTTGTCTCACGGAGACTAAAAATAGGTTTCCTCTACTTTGTGTGTATCTTGGAGCCAGAGTCTGTCGGAGACAGCAGCCACCCTTTCTAAAGAGACGATATAACCGCAAGCAAGAAAAACTGTCCAGCTCATCGCACCTTCCCTTTCTGCACTTATCTCCCTCCCCAAAATAAGCCGATGGCATGCTGAACTCATAGGGACTTCCAGTTTTTGTTGGCACCCTCGCTAGCCTTTGTGCTGCTTTGAGCTGTTACTCTCCCTGTGTTCCTTTACTGAAAGCTTTCATAAACCCTGGTGATTTTGGCTGCTCGGCTGTTTTGAAGCCCCGCTCCAGATGGCTGGTTTTCAGGCAGAGCTGCCTGTTTTCTGTTTTGAGAATTGGGTCCCGTGAATTGTCTCGAGCTGAGCGCTGGGAAACGGAGGCACCCCAGTCCCTTTCTGAAAGACTCATGCTTTTAAGTGACTTGAGCGAAATCCTGGCATCAGCGACAGCTTCACATTCATTTCATTTCCACCTTCATTTTTGAGTCACATAAAAAGATACCTGAGCTCTGTTGTACTATGAGGGCACACCAATATCAGCACCCAAACTCTCCTATTTTCTCCAATTTTGCTTTCAGAGTCCCCCATCTTTCCCCCTAGCCCAACTCCTTTAAGGCTTTCTCCTAATTGACAGTGTTTATGTGGTGTTGCAATTATCCAGCTCTAAATTTTATCTTCCTGTCCTACCCTCTTGATGCTTCTTTACACAATATAGGCCGTGGGAGCATAGCTCGCTGAAAACAGGCATGGAATGCTAGAGGGCCTGCACAAGGAAAACTCTGTTGAACAGTTTGTCTAAGCTAACATAGTAGGCCTCAAGGACGCTTCGACCTTGAGGGTCAGAATAGAAGAATTAGAAGCTAACATCCGTATGAGGCGAAACGCATTAGTATTAATAGTAAAGTGATAGGTAGAAGCAGATGACTGATGTATGTATAGCACAATTGGAGTTTATGAAAAACTGCAAGTCATGATGACTTTGGAAAATTATCCTATTTAAGAAAGTGCATCTGCACAATAAAAGGAGTTTTCTGATATAACTCGTATTGAGTCTTTTGTGGATTCTCCAACTCCCGTCTCCGCAATTGGCAACGCATTTCTTTCCTCCATTTGAGCCATGACCAGAGGAATTTCAGTTGCAGCTTCTCTAATTTCTTTCACAAATACTTTCCCCTTTCCTGCAGCAGATTTCCCAGACATTAGAGAATTCCCAGGTCCCTTTGGGCTTTGATTCTCTCCATGCCAGTTTTCCGTAAGTTGACAATATTGATGTTACTTCTGGTAGCTGACACTCTAAAATCTCCCTCAAGCAATTTAGTCATCTAACCCTATGTGTGCTTCAGTTGGAGTCTGTTTTTTCCCCCTCTCACAGTGTGTCCTATGCCCATCCCATGGCAGGAGCCAGCCCTGCCACAAAACTCCTGTAAAATGGGTCTCTAGGGAGAGGGTTTGGGGTGAAATTCTAACAGACACATGGCTTGTGGCAGGGTCTCCTGCACAGGGATGGATTTTCCTCCCATGACTGAGCTGCTGGTGAGTAAAGCTGCTCGGTTCAGTCACTGCAGGGTTGGTTTTGGGGTTGTAGCCGAGCAGCCTTTATCTTTGACGTACACCAGGTGCATTAAACCACTGTCCTGCCTTCCTGCTTCTGATGCATGAGATGCTTTTGCTTTCGTATCATTAAATGATTTGCTTTCATAGATCACTTCTATATAGCATCCCCGGCTGCCTCAGCTGCCTTTCTGCACTGATGTGATGTTTCCTTTCTTTAAATGCTTTCAGTCCGAAGAACGACGTGCCCGCTTTTATCGCTCTTTATTGCTGCTTTATTGCTGGCTTTATCAGCCAAGTTGCTAGGAAAGTTAGTTTGTGGAAATTCCTTTGCCTCCCACAGCTATATTCCCACCCTCCTGCATCATTCCAACAGACCCTGCAAAGCTGGGCTTGTAAACTAATTGTTTACTGACTGGAGGAAAGAAAATAAATTAATAAAATCAGGACAGCGTTGCTTCATGCAACGGAAGCTTCATGTTGGTCCAGGACCCAGTTGAACAGTTGAGGCCAGTCCATCAAGAGGCTATTTAGAAAAGAGGCTTGGGTGCTCTGTTGTCCAAGAAGGGAAAAATCATTGAATGTCCTGCAGAATTCTGATAGGAATTTGGGTGAAATGAATGCTTGCCAAAAACCATGTTAACAGTGTATTGCATAACTAATGCAGATTATTATGCTCGAGGGAAACAGACTTCCCAAAACGGCATCAGCAGTCAGAAAAAAAACCAAAACAAACTCATTGCGATTATTAAAAAAAAAAAAAAAAAAAAAAGGAGAGAGAGAAAACTGGCAAAATTCTGAGGAAAATTTCGGCAGTATAGGACCATAGAAATGGCTGTGCTGGCTCAGATCAAAGTCCAGAAAGCTCCAGATTCAGCCTCTGACAGAGCCAACAGGAGACGCTTAGATAAAAGCACCAGAGCAAGGCAAGCACCCTGTGATACTTTCCCAGTCTACTTTCCCAGCTTCCAGCAATTAGTATCTCAAGGACTTCCTGAGCTGACAGGGCTGTCTTTGAATTTAATATCCCCCGATGGATTTGTTTCACAGGGTCTTGTTCCAGTTGTTCTTCGAGCCCGTGCAGACTTGCAGCATCCACTGTGTCCCTCAGTGGGGAGCTGCAGGGGATGGAGTATCATCACCCTCGGGGCATCGGCAGCCGCTTTTGGCACCCTGGAGGAGATTAAAAAAGGGCTCAGGCCTTGGACCGCTGAAGCCAAAAGTGTAAAACTCAATAGCTCGGACAAAAATGTGGCTCAAAGCTGTTTTAGATCTGTGTCCTCTGTAGGTTCAACACAGGAGATCACAGCGGGTTGGCTCCTCTTATATGCTGTCAGCATGCAGGAGATGAGCGCGAATCACAATTTCTGAAAGTATCTGAATATGTTCTGACACAGTCATGTCCCCGCCAGGAAGCTTGGTTGGGATTTTTTTGGTTTTGGAGTCAGTGGGTGAATGTTGGTTTCGTTGAAGCCAGTGGGCTTTTCTCCAGTGCTTTCAGTCTGACTCTATCAGTGACGACAACTGGCTTAGAGTCGAAAGTAAAAAGTTGGATGAAGTCGGGTTTTGGGCATGAACGCAGACAGGACTAAAATATTTTAGAAATTTTTCTTGGTTTGGTGGAAAAGAAATGGCAGGAAAAGTAAGTCAATGTCTCCAAGATGTATTAGACCTCTTGTTTTAGAAGTTTGCTGAAGTTAAATGTCTCCCCTTCTGTTTTTCTTCTGCTTGAAATGGCTTTTCAGATAGCCATTCCACCAGTTTTATCAGAAAAGGTCCAAGACCACTCTTTCAGTGCATTTTGATCCAAACGGCGTTTTACGCTGGAGAAAAGGCCCATTCCTCTCACAGCCCTGCTGCGTGGTAGCCGTGAGGCTCAGTAACCCGCAGCGGCACCCCTTCCTGGGGCATGCGTCTGCCTCCTCCCCGGCCGCCTGGCTGAGACCCAGCCGCGCTCGGTGCACATCCCTCCGTGTGCTGGGGAAAGGGCAAGAGCCTGGCAGCCCTCTGAGCCCTGCTCTCGCTGCCAGCTGGGGGCCAGCTCTCAAAGTGGAGAGCATTCCCCCAGCCCTTCAGCTGGAAATACTTATTTAGTAGTTATTTTCTCTCTGGGTGTGTGTATTTTTATATATTTTTATTTGTTTGTTTGTTTGTTTGGAGGAGCATTATAGGTTCTCCATAAAATGTGAGTCAAACCATATATTGCTCTCCTTACTTCCCTAGTCGCACAGTTGTCTGAAACGAGGATTTTTTTCCCCGTTGTTCTGTCCCCAGCCCCACGTGAGCTGCGGGCTCGCTGATGGCAATGCAGGTTTCTGCCCCTTCCCCTTTGCATTTCAAATCCTCCGTTGCTAGTGGTCTGAATCAACAGGGTAGGGAAGAGGACGGAAATCCCTAAAATTGTGATGACAGAGCAAAGTCTTGGGGTTAAACAAGTTCATCCCCAAGAAAATCTTGTCTTTTTGTGTAGTTTGAAAATGCTTTTTTGAAGAGTGGTTTCATTCACCCGGCCCGGGGAAGGGGATGGTGTAGTGTATGCTGGACCGATGGTGGCAGAGCCCGTGATGGGCTGGTTCAGGTGATGCCGCAGACACAGGTAAATGAGGCTTAGACCCTTCTCAGCAAAGTCATCAAAGTCCACCACTGCCTTGTCAGACTAGCATCTGAACTAAAGTGATATAAACCCCACTTTCCCTCCTGAATTATCATTATTTTATTCTAGAAATTCAAGCTGAAGCATTGTAAGAGTTTTAAGTTATCCCACGGAATAGATTCAAAGTGAGAAATCCACATTTTTTTACCCAGTGTTTACACAACCTGTCAATCTTACAGTATTCTCAGCACAGCCTGTGGCAAATCTTGTTTGTACACAAAACATTTTTCAAATTTATCGTGGCGCCTGCTTTTATTTAGGCGGTGATGACCACTGCCAGCCACACTCGTATGGAGGCTGAGCTGGGGCAGCTGGGCAGCTTTCGAGCCCCTTGATGGGGAGCACTGTGCAATTCCCTGGCCTGTGCCGGGTCGGGCGGCAGTGACGTCTCTCCAGCAAAACCCCAAGGGCTCTGCTGTGGCCATCCTCACTTTCTCCTCTCCTGGCCCGGACAGTCGCCATCCGGCACCTCCTGCTTTCCCTGCAGTGCTCTCACGTGAGCTCCCTGGAGCAGCACGGCCCCCTGTCCCGAGAGCTGCCATGAGACCACGTGCTCAGCAGATGTTTTTCCAAGGCCCTGCTCTGTTAAGTTGATGCACCTTTCCAAGAAAAGAAGTGTCTGAGGAGCACGGGAGTGATGTGCTCTTCTCCCTGGATTTCCTCCACAGTTTCTAATCCACAACTCTCAGCCAAAATAGGCTTTGTTACCCGCAGGCTACTCTTTTCCCTGATTTGAGTTTCAGATATTTCTCTGGTGCTTAAAAAGCTGCTTTTGGCACCCTTTTCAGAACTGGAGCCGAGGTGGTTTTGCTCTCCCACCTTCACGGAGGAGCTCGGGTGCAGTTATGTGACCCCCACGCCTCCCGCCTGCCTTTCACCACTGTGCATCTCCCCGCTCTGCTTTTGGGGAACGGGTCAGATAATTTGTCCAGAGACACAGCAGCCCAGATCACAGACCTACAAACCCGAATCAGAAGATCGCCTCTAACGGCAGGCTAGATCGCAGCCCTTGGGGACAAGACCCTTCTCGCTCTGTGTTTGCACAGCCCAGAGCGTGACGCCATCAGCACTACCAGGGTCCTCCCGTTTCAGTGCCTGTTCTCAGGCTAAAGCCTGAAATAACTGGGGAAGGACCCTCTCCAGGAAACATCCCTGATGTCGCTGCGTGACTGGTGTGTGATGCCCTGATGCTGCATGAGGCTGTGTCATGGTGGAGCTCCTGGGGACACTGTGCATCTTCTCACCTGGGGTGCCAGCGCCTGGTGCACCCACCCGCCCCAGTGGAGCCTCTGCTGGGCCACGGGCTGGCCCAGGAACACCAGTGCAGGCACTGGGTTGCCCATGAGGGCACTACTTTGCCCATCAGGAGCACTGGGTGGCACACGGTTGCCCATGGGTGGCACTAGGATGCCCAACGGCTGTACTGGGTTGCCCGTTGATGGCACCGGGGGTTGTCCAGGGACAGGATCAGGTTGTCCAGCAAAGGCAGTAGGTTGCACAGAGTCTGCACTAAGTTGCCCAGGAGTGGCACTGGGTTGCCCACTGAGGGCAGTGAGTTCATAGGATCATAGAATCACAGAATGGTTTGGGTTGGAAGGGACCTCAAAGATCATCTTGTTCCAACCCCCCTGCCATGGGCAGGGACACCTCCCACCAGACCAGGTTGCTCAAGGCTCCATCCAGCCTGGCCTTGAGCACTGCCAGGGATGGAGGATCATAGAATATCTCAAGTTAGAAGGGACCCATAAGGATCAGCGAGTCCAACTCCCTGCTCCTTGCAGGACTACCTAAAACTAAACCCCATGACTGAGAGCATTGTCCAGCTGCTCAACACTTGCCCAACAGCTGCACCTGCTTGCCCAGGGGCTGCACAAAGCTGCCCAGCGAGAGCGGTAGGTTGCCCAGGGCAGGAACTAGGGTGCCATACGAGGGTATTTTCTTGCCCAGGGCTGGCCCTGGGTTGCCCATCGAGAGCGCTGTGTTGCCCGAGGGCTGCATCAGGTTGCCATGGCAGCTGCAGGGAGTCGGCCCGGGCAACACCCGGTCACCCGCTTCTTATGTCACTGACGGCACCGGGGACGCTGCAGTGCCTGGCAGAGCTGCCACCGAGCCTGGCAGCACAGCAGTGAGCAGCAGCCCCCGGGGCACCCTCAAGCCTCCGCAGTGCACCCCGCATCCAAGCAGCTAAGGGTGAGCAAGGGGAGGACTAAAAAAGCAGAGATATTTCTCCTGATCTTCTGCATTATCTCTTATGTCGCCTAAGTGTACCCCAGCTAGGTGGTTGGGGGCTCCCGTGGTGTGTCTGTGTTCAGGGGTGGCAGAAAGTAGCACCCTGGGATGACTTATCCCAAGAGGGTGCAGGGACATTTATTTCAGCTGGAAATGCAGGGAAAAGTAACCCTGGTCCATTCCCAAGTTCTTAAATATGTGTCTGTCAGTGGCTGAAAGGGAATAATTTATTTGCAGGGGTAGGAGCCAGGGAAGCAGTCTCCCACTCTCGGAATGCTGTTTCTCACGTATAAATAAGTGGCACGGAGTTAAGGAAAGTGCAGTCGCCTGTCCCTAGCAGGGACAAAAGGGCTGAAGTGACTGGTTTGTGGGAACCGACACACACAGTGGTTTTTGTTGGACCTGAGCACAGACGTTTCATCCTCAGCTCTGCCAAACTGGCTCGGAGGGTTGTGTTTGTGAAAGTTTTTCTGCTAAATTTGAGGGTGTGAGTTTCCCGCTGCCTATCCCACAGCCTCTTCAGCCAGGCTGGATCCTGGGGCGAGACTCGGTGCCCACAGCTATGCTGCTCTCAAGTCAGGTACTGGGGCAGCCCATGCCAGCATGGCCAAAATTGCTCAAGGCTTGCAAATACTGTCCTCAAAGTTCAGTGATTTCCCAGCTGCGGGCTGTACACTTTTGCCCTCTGACTCATCCCTATTTTTCTCCGATTTGCCCGAACTGAAGGTCCTGTTATTCTCCTGTATTCGCCGTTCTCTAATTTAATAGCTGCATTCTGAGACATTGTTCATCTGAATGCACCAAACTGCTACAGGCACAGGTGACGCAAGAAGTCTCTTAGGTCACCTGTCCCCATAGCTAGATGTTGGAAAACGTGCAGTTTAATGAGTCAATGGGCTGCGAGCGTCCGGCATGAAGGAGGGTTACCCTCGGTGTACAGCAACAGCAGCTCCCAGGCAGAGCCTGCCTGTCTCCGTGTGCCTCCCATCCATCGCCTTTTAAGCCTTTAGGAAGGAAAGTAGGAAACTGTGACTCCTTCGTCCTGCCCTTGTGTAGAGAGAGGCATTCTTTGTTGCAGAGGTGACTAAAATGAAAGAAACTCTCTTTCCCAAGGGTTTAATGATTTTAAAAATAAGGCAGTCTCTCTCAGCTCGCCTACACATGCAAAGTGATTAGGGTAGCCCAGGAGGAGCAATTAAACCTCTAGCCACGTGATCGCTTCTGTCGATGCTTTGTTCTAGAATAAAAGTGAGTTTATTTCATGCAAACATCCCATTTTTAAAGGAATAAAGTTGATTTCATGCTGTGACAAATAGGATTTAGCACATGCTTCAGGTCAAACTCCCCTCCCACCCAGGGATCTTGTTGTAGCACACCAGCGTCCCAATCTTTCACTGCGGCTCCGAGCCAGGCTGGGAGCAGTGGGGATGGGATGGTGTTAGGGGAAGGACACATCCCTGCAACACAGCACCTGGCTACAACAGCTATAGGGACTTATTCTGCCCGTGGGTGACACCTGTAACCATACAGAAACTTCACACCGAGCACAGCATACCCTCCTGAGTGTTTGTCCTTAGATGAGGTGTGTCAGGTACATTCGGTGGCCCCTCTGCATTATATTTCTGATAAAATTGACTGATAACCTTAATCTGAAAAGAGCAATGGCACCCACATGCCTTACACAGTTATTGGTAGCAAAATCTTCCTGTGTGACTCTTCCCCTTAGGGTTACTGCAAGGCTGGTGTTTACGAGCTGCTCTGAAAAGACTTTGTGGGATATCTCCTTTCCAAGTGCATTTGTTTTACAGCAGGTGAGCCAGAGATGTTTTTCTTCCTTTGCAAGTCCAGAGATGGCTGTTCTTTTTAGGTTGAAATGGGGGGGGGTGGGGGGGGGTGGGTGCAGGGGTGGGGTGAAATTTGGATATAGTCCAAATTTAAGCAAAGCTCAGCTCACCTGCGGACACCTCACTCAAGCTTTTACTGCAAGTGAAAATAGAGATGATGAGGATGGATTCCCTCACCCACAAACCGCGCTGGGTTGGTAGCAGCTGTGCATCCAAAGCTATCACGGCTGGTAATGGAACTTTTAAAGAGGAAATTACAGCAGGAATACTATAAGATCAGCAAAAACGCTGGCCAAAAGAAACAAATGAACATCAGAGAATCAGCAACTACAGTTTCATTGGACGGACAGACAAAATG
This sequence comes from Leptosomus discolor, assembly GCF_034619465.1. Taxonomy (NCBI): domain Eukaryota; kingdom Metazoa; phylum Chordata; class Aves; order Leptosomiformes; family Leptosomidae; genus Leptosomus; species Leptosomus discolor. The sequence continues at coordinate 10,258,389 of NC_141405.1, forward strand.
AAGGCACAGTATCTGTCATTCTCCTTAGTAGCCATGATTTGTTTCTCTCTACATTCCAAGACCTGATGAGAGATACTGACAACAAAGTAAAATCCTTATATATAAAAATGCTTGGGATGCTGTCAGAAGGGATTTGCTTTCAAGAGTTTTAGGCCTGTCCAGGCGATGTGTGGGTGCTGTGTGCATCGCTCTTCGTATTTTAAGTTGCGTGTGTCGCTGTAAGAAGTAGCGCAAGTGCAGGAGCTTACTGAGTGAGGTTGTCTTCTTCTGTCTCCTTTGTGCAGGACACATACCTGAATAGCGGCGTTCAAGAATGGAGCTGGTTGGATCTCCCTTAACTGCAACATATGCCCATCCAAGATCAACACCTACCAAGTTTCTGCCTGCCATCAGCACCATGGCTTCAAGCTATAAGAACCGTTTTCCTTACTACCCCTTGCCTCAGAGCTTCAGCCTCCCCCGGATGCCCAGAGCCTACTACAAAGCAGCTGCCATCAACCCAACTTTGGCTCCCTTTTCCAAAAGCTCCCAGGGGTTACCCCCAAGCAAGATGCTTCCTTTTGTTTCCAACAGAACAACCCTCTTCAGCCGGTACACCTCTGACGACTGGTACATGTCCAATCTGACCAACTACAAAGAGTCGGAGACTACCCGGCGCAATGCCGAGTGTCTGAGAGTCGATACCTCCCGTCTGATTCACGATAAATATCAGCAGACAAAGAAGACCCAAGTAGAAAGCACCAAAAACCTGGGAGATCGTGTCCAAGAGATAGAATTTTGGAAGTCAGAGCTCTGCCATGAGCTGGATGAGATGATCGGGGAAACGAACGCACTCACAGACTTGAAGAAAAGACTGGAGAGAGCCTTGGCTGAGACAGAGGCCCCTCGCCAGGTAAGCACCCTGTCCGGTGGGCTGCAAGCTGTAGCCTACTGCTGAAACATCTGCAGCCATTCAGACGCCCAATTAAGTTTCATTGCAGCTCCGTAACGTCTAGAAAGTTTTTATTAAGAGACCATTAGTTAAGTTAGTAATAAACAAATGCCTTGCCATCTGCTGCCTCCCCTATCAGTACGTACTGAGCACACCAGAACAGTATTTGCTTAACCAAATATTTTTATAAGTGGTACATCCAAAATCCTGGTTTGGGAGACAAAAGCCCATGTCCTCCTACGAGGCTCTGGCGAGGTCAGCCTCAAGCCTGACACAGGTCCCTGCCTTCAGCTGTGGCTGCGCCAGGGACACGTGTGCTCCCCCACGTTGATTTAATGCTGATGTTGCAGCTCGGCTGCTCGTTGTCAGCTAAACCAGCTGCCCTGGGCACTTTTTTTCCCGTGCTGTCGTCTCTGTGCCCACCTACAATTTCATTTCTTACATTACTTGACATGGGGACCATCCCTGTAGGGATTTGCAACCAGCAGTGATGGCATGTCCCCAACAGGTCACTCAGGAGTGCTTGCTTCACCGGGAGAAGAGGATGGGCATTGACCTGGTCCATGATGATGTGGAGAAACAGCTCTTTGTGGTAAGTTTGTCAACACAGATCATGTGTTATTTTTACCTAAACTACTCTGAACAGGTTTTGCAGCCCTGTTCCCTCTCTGGCTCCTTAGTGCCTGTGAGGTGCTAAACTCTTCAAACCCCCAAAACCTGCAGGGCCAGGGGACGACGTTCCCCCACGCAGCAGCGTGCCCACACGGTGTGGGTAAGACTTGCCCTGCCAGAGGCAGGAATAGCTGAAAACCAGCTGTGTGTTTGTGTAGCCTATCAGGGTCCTCTGTCCCTCTTCAAGGAGCTTGTGGGACTCTCCTGCCTTTCAGAGCCCTGCCGGCACAGGATCTATAAGTATCTGTCACATACATGTGATATATCTCTATATATCTGTGTCACATACATATATATTACGCACACATGCACACACACAGATATGGAGAAGGCAGTGTCTGCCCGACAGCTTGTCTGGTTTTCCCAACTATGTTACTTGGTCTAATAAAAGATATTACATCTACCCCCAGCTTTGCTTTGCTCAGAGCAGCGTGGCCGCAGTAAGACTGTGTGTGCTTAGGCAATGCATTTTATAGCAGTCCTAAAACCGCGCACTCCTGCCTGCCTTTATATAGGCTGCTTTAAATTATGAATAAAAAGCAAACACGATGAGAGCTGGCACAGAAGATGGGATCCTATCGCAGGGTACAACAAAATACAATCACTGCAAAGGCATCGCGAAACTGGGAAGGAAACTGCAGCCCCTGGGACTGTGAAGCCACTGCTCTGTTAGAAGATTTTTTCTTATGAGTCAGGCCCTAAAAAAATTGAAAGATTAGTTTAAGGGTCATGAGATTTTAAGAAAATAATTGGAGCTGGTTATCTCCATAATGGCATTTTGGATTTTAAGTGTTTCGGACATATTTAGGCCATGCTTTTCAGCTGGCTCCTGCAGACAGGAGGGCTTAAAAATTATGGTTTTGGAGCACTAATCACCTGCCTCCAGTAGCTGGGGCTTCACAAACGCGATAGATTTGTGCTGAAGTCAAGTGAGCTGAGAGCAGCACATGCCTTCCTCCGGTGGAGCTGGATGTTTCTTAGAAATGGCTTAGAAAGTTACACCAAACTCAAGTCCGTCTCCTCTTGTCCCAGATGGATGGGATTTCTCCTGGGGAAGAAAACATTTGGGGAGCAAAAAGGGCAGATGCTGATTGGGGATGGGGATGTGTAGCGCTGCTGGTCCAGAGAACCTCTATGCCTGTTCATATCAGGTCAGGATCTGTCCCTGTCTCCTATAGTGGAACTAATCATCACTTGACATTGATGTCAAGATGAGAAAACACTTGGCAACCCACCCTGAAAGTGAAGTGGGAGGCCATGGCTGTGGCCACAGCACCCTCCCATCCCCTCCTGGTCGCTGCGCCCAGGCTCAGCTGCACAAGTGAGCGCTCTGGGGTTGGGGGGCACTTTCTCCACTCCCTGCCAGTTTGCTTTGTCCTTGCTGTGTGCACGGTTGGAGAGGCCTGAGGGGATGAGTGTGACCAGGACAACTGAGCATGGATACTGATGGGGTCATGTTTTGCCTTTGCCCAGGAAGCCGACGTCATCAGATCCTGCCAGGAGAGGATGCAGCAGTACCTGGATAAGGCGAAAGCCCAGCTCGCGTAAGGAGGAGCTCCTTCTCTCATGCTGCATTTGCAGCTGCGATGTGAAACCCCGGCAGACCCCCACCTCTGCCCACACCCTACAGCCGTAAAACCTGGGCAGGCTCCATGGGAAGCGGGCAGTGGCGCCCACAGGAGCACGTAGCTGCCCAGGTGGGAGGAAACCATTCCACCCATACATCCCCACCCATGGCTCTTGTTTGTGTGTTGAAGGTCCAACAGGGCAGCCCAGCATGAGCTGGAGAGGGACCTGGCCAACAAGCAGACAGCCTACCGCATCGACGACAAGTGCCACCACCTGAGGAACACCTCCGATGGCATCAGCTACTTCCGAGGGGTGGAGCGGGTTGACGCCACGTGAGTGCACGCTGGGCAGCACGAGAGCACCGAGCTGTCCCTGGGATGCGCGGTGCCTCGCCCTGGCAGGGAACGGGTTGTCCCCAGCCCACTGTAAAGGCATGTGTCTCTGCATGGCACATCCATCCTGCCTGGAAACACCCATCTTGGAGGGGCCGTTTCTCCCTGCTCACCATAAAGGGAGAACAACCCTCTGCTTTCAGCTGGATGCTGAACACGCAGTGGGTGAAAGCGAGTCCCACCTAATTACACATTATATCAGGGTTCAGAGATCAGCCTGAAAATGAACTCAGCCCAACACCTCTGCACAGCTCATTAAGTTTATGCGTATTTTCAAAGATGTGTCAGTGCTTGCATGAGCGCTCTTGGTTGACGTGACGTCTGGGGGGTTCACCCCTGCATGGAGAGGGCCTGGCAGGGAGCCGAAATGACACAGAAGATAAAGAAATAGAGAGCATGGTCCTGGGATACGGTTCAGCTGCTTTTGGGTGCCAGGAATTCAGCTTCGGCTCTGCAGTAGATGAATGGTGACCTAAACCAGCACTCGCAGAGATATGCGCTAAGTGGCAAAGGGCTGAGGGAATATATCTGCTGCTCACAAGGACGCGTGCAGTTTATGGAGGGGCATAGATTGATTCAATCTTTCTAATATTTGAATAATTATTCACAGCTCAGACATATTGCAAATGAATTGCAAAGGATTGATGCTAAAATTCAGAGGGGGGCAAAATGTGCCGAGAACCAGCATGTTTTAAATGGGGCTTATGTGGTATTTAAGTCTTTTGTTGACCTTGTTCTGGCCTACTGCACAGGCGTGAACTTCATCGTGAATGCACAGACAGGGAAATGAATATTATCTAATGCTTGTTCAGTTTAGTATGAAACTGAGATAAGTTATGAGCAAAATTAATTGACTGCAATCTGCGCGTCGACGTGAAGCTGGGAATCACTTGGCACTTAGATGGCTCGAACGTGTAAATATGAGGTCTGACTAAAATCTTCATTTTTCTGGGGGAATCTTTGCTTTGTCTGGGCTTTCATAAGTACCACAGTTGTCTTCATGAACATGTCATCATTTCATAAGCATATCGAACAAATGGTGTCCAGGTGTTTTACCTTCATGTGGTCAAATTAAGAGCGTAGCTTTAACCTGCATTTAATCCACACTGCTCCCATGGCATGCCTGGCCATGGCCAGCTTCAGCAGCATGGGCTTACTGGAGGCCTCTCCTTCCTCCTCCCCAGGATCTCGGTGCCAGAGTCGTGGGCCAAGTTCTCGGACGACAACATTCTCCTCTCCCAGAGCGAACGGGCGGCCTCCGCCAAGCTGCGGGACAACCTCGAGAACCTGCTGGTGGTGACGGCCAACGAGATGTGGCGCCAGTTCAACAGGGTGAACGTCGCCTTTGCCAACCGCATCGCTGAGACAGCTGACGCCAAGAGCAAGATTCAGACCCACCTGGCCAAGGTAGCCTGAACCCCTCCCTTTCGGTGTGACACCGTCACTTCCCAGTGACACCACTCTCCACACAGACCTGGCCCAAGAAGAGGAACGGTTGCTACAAGGAGCTGGTTATAGTATCATTATCTGTTTGAAATTCCAAGTACTGGGGACATTCTCCTTGGGGCAGGACAAGTTGGCACTGTAACTTCCTCTCAAGGGATCCTTTATTTCCCTAGTGCCCAGCAGCAAAGGGATTTCAAGCAGAAGGTGGAAATGCTGTTTGCATCTCCTGGTAGTTACTTCAGAAGTGCTGGCTGCCCTGCAGAAAGTCTTTGCTGGGCCTCTACTGGGGTGCCTGCCGGGGGGTTTGCAGGCTCCCTTCTCCTCCAAGGACATGCTTTCAGGCTCAGTGCTCCAGGTTTGCTGCATGGTCAGCCGTGTGTTTCCCGCATGGCTCTGCCAAGCAGGGGAAGTGGAGATCAGTGATGGGCACCTGGCTCGGACTGCTGGGTCTCATGGAAAGCTTCCTGAAAAGAGCTTGACACGGTATCGATTAACTGAGCAGAGACTGGGCTTGCAGCTCTGCAGGCTGATGTCACGTCTTTAATTGAGGATCCATTAGAAACTTTCCCTCTATGAGTTGCTATTGATGGATGATCAATTCCTGCAAGCAGTAATTTTGGGTAGCTGGTAATTCAATAGATCCATCACTGCTCCAAAATCTCCTCCGATGTGACAGCAACAGCAAAGAGAGGCTTTTCCTTGAAAAGAAATCTGCTGGATCTGTGCCTTGGCATGTGTCAGAGCGACAGGGGTCTGAGCCCAGGGTCTGCTTATTCAACTTGGTTTTTTCTGCAGATGGACAGGAGAAAAGGGAAATGATGTGGTCACTTGAGAATATATCATTTAATTTATGAATGCGGTTTTTTCATGCCAGACACTGCAGGAAATCTTCCAGATCGAGATGAACATAGAAGCCATCCGAAAAGCCATTAGGGACAATGGGCTAGTGTTAAAAGTGGCTCAGACCCGGCTGGATGAGCGCACGCGGAGACCCAATGTGGAGCTGTGCCGGGACACTGCCCAGCTCCGGTAAGGCAGGACCCAGGGCTGGGAGGGTCCTTGAGGAGTGACTGGTCGTAGCGCTCAGGAGCATCACTGGATGACAAAATTAATCTTTTTTTTTTTTTTTTCCCCAAAGAGTCATTCCATAAGTGTACTGGTATAATCAAGAGCAATGATTAGGTATCCCGGCCTCGGGGTGGTAGAAGAGCTCTGCACCCACGAAGGAGGCTGTACGCCATGGCCGGGTACAGCCTGATACCACCCCGTGAAGGGATGGATTTTTCCCACTTGGGTAAACCTCACCTACTCTCCTGACTGCTTCCCAGCTGTTGGACGGCTTAGTTTTGCAGTATAAGCCCTTTAATCTCTGACAGGCTTGTGTTGAGAGCACTTAGCTGCTTCCTTTTGGGTCACTGCAAGAAAGGATGCACCATGTGGAGAAGCAGTAAGGGCTGTCCTCACCTCCCCTGAGGACACTGGAAATCCTTTCAAGGACATAGTGAGCCCTTTGGGACTGCACCCCAAGGGGCCGTGGAGGAGCAGGCTGCCCTGAGTGCCCAACAGCACCCCATGTGAGGGGTGAGGCACCCCAAACCTCACCCCTCCTCCTAGGAGCCCTCTGGGAATGACTCCACGTGAAGCTTTTTAGAAGCCATATAAACCCAGCCCTTGCATGCCATTGGGTTTTTCCATCCTCCACTTGTTTCACATTCACTTTTAGCCTCTCCCAGCTCCCCCATTTTGCTGTGTGTGCATCCGTGGGTGTGGGGAGGAACGCTGCACAGGGAGATCCGGGTGGGTGAACCAACAAACCCGCAAAACCAAACAGGAACAGGAAACCACAGCTGCTCTTCCCTCTTCTCGGTGGCACAAGCTGCTCCAGGAGATGAGGCTGCACATCGCCGAAGCCTTAGAGCAAACTTAACCATGCCTGCCCACGGAGGTCTGGAGGAGCTCTGCCCTCGCCTTTCCCGTGCATCTGCCAGAAATGAGGGGTTGAGTTACTCCGAGCACACTGAAGGGGGAAATCCTGTCCCCAAGGGGCCCATCACCAACGCCGTGCTAGAAACCACCCCCGTGACGGGACTGTTAATGGGCATTTCTTGCTGTTTTCCAGCCTCGTCAATGAGGTCCATGAAATCAATGAGACGATCCAGAGCCTTCAGCAGCGGCTGAGAGACGCCGAGAACATACTGCAAATGCTGGTGCATGCCAAGTCGATCTTGGAGCATGACCTGGCCACCAAAGCCAACTCGCTGTTCATTGACCAGGAGAAGTGCATGGGGATGCGCAAGACCTTTCCCAACACTGCACGGCTGCTGGGTTACTTTTAGGCTGGGCTCAGCTGAACCCACGCTATCTGTTGCAGGAGTATTCCCAGTTTTGCTAGGACGCATTCCCAGTTTTGCTAAGATGCTTTGAAAATACATGATTAGACTTTCACTTCCTCATGAAAGCCCTGAGTAGAAATTAAACGATCACTTTGTGTGTTACATGGTCTACCAGGATTTTTTATTCCTTTGGTTTTTCACTTTCCGTTGCTTTTCCACGGTGTGCCAGAAAGTAGCTGAAAATATCCTGTATGTGACTGAGAGTAAATCCACCCACAGCGATTCATTCCTACCCTTTCAGTCTGTGATTTTAGGGGAAAAACTCTCATGTCCTCCTCGCTTTGAGCCTGTCTGATGCGGAAAAAGCACAAGGGGAAGTAAAGCTAGTTGTCAGAGTAATTAGCTGTTGACATCTTTAATGTATTTTTAATGGTTCAGGAGAAGAAACACAAACTATCCAGTAAAGCATTACAGTATGTTCTGTTCCTAAACAGAAAAACTTGCATTTTAAGCTGATGTCTAGTGATCATTTTCTTGCTTTTGAAAAATTTTAAATGTCATCTAAAATGTCAGTGCTGGGGTCTTAAAACAAAGAAGTGCTTTTGGCTAGCTAATTGAAGAAAATGCTGCGGTTTTAATCTTGGTGAGTATGGATTGGTTCCTAATTTAACCTCTTGCAAGTAGTTTGTTGGTGGAAGCACCAAAGCACTTTGAAGATAAAGGAACAAATCAGTCCTTAAGTCAGCCACCTCGACTGCCATAGTACCTGCTCTCTGGCTGTAAATTTTACCAAGTGTTTGAATTTTCAGAGGATAAGTCTTTAATCAATCTGAAGTTCAGTGTGAAAGTCACTTTGCAAATTGTCCCGTCAGACTCACGTGTCAGACACTCTCGACTCTTTTAACCTAAGCAGAGCTGAGCTCAGCCTAAAGCCTGTAGGCACCAAGAATCCCAAAGGAGCAGAAGTTCAAGTCCCTTCTCTTCCCTCGGGAATCCAGGGCATGGACCTCCTGGCCCAGCGTGGGGACTCTCAGGAGCTGAGAGCATCTTCTCTCGTCTCGTACCCCCAGATGACTCCAGCTCACAGCACAGGTCCAGACAGACCTGCCTGCCCTCCCTGCTCTCCCAGGGGCAGCCCCCGAGAGCTGTAACCTGTGCCAAGGTCCTGCCCTGGCCCCAGCATCTTGGCAGGATCTCTCTTCAGAGCTGCAGCCCTAAACAGGAAGCAATTGTCTATTTTTTTTTTTTTCTTTCTTTTTTACTGGCACTTTTGTCTCACGGAGACTAAAAATAGGTTTCCTCTACTTTGTGTGTATCTTGGAGCCAGAGTCTGTCGGAGACAGCAGCCACCCTTTCTAAAGAGACGATATAACCGCAAGCAAGAAAAACTGTCCAGCTCATCGCACCTTCCCTTTCTGCACTTATCTCCCTCCCCAAAATAAGCCGATGGCATGCTGAACTCATAGGGACTTCCAGTTTTTGTTGGCACCCTCGCTAGCCTTTGTGCTGCTTTGAGCTGTTACTCTCCCTGTGTTCCTTTACTGAAAGCTTTCATAAACCCTGGTGATTTTGGCTGCTCGGCTGTTTTGAAGCCCCGCTCCAGATGGCTGGTTTTCAGGCAGAGCTGCCTGTTTTCTGTTTTGAGAATTGGGTCCCGTGAATTGTCTCGAGCTGAGCGCTGGGAAACGGAGGCACCCCAGTCCCTTTCTGAAAGACTCATGCTTTTAAGTGACTTGAGCGAAATCCTGGCATCAGCGACAGCTTCACATTCATTTCATTTCCACCTTCATTTTTGAGTCACATAAAAAGATACCTGAGCTCTGTTGTACTATGAGGGCACACCAATATCAGCACCCAAACTCTCCTATTTTCTCCAATTTTGCTTTCAGAGTCCCCCATCTTTCCCCCTAGCCCAACTCCTTTAAGGCTTTCTCCTAATTGACAGTGTTTATGTGGTGTTGCAATTATCCAGCTCTAAATTTTATCTTCCCGTCCTACCCTCTTGATGCTTCTTTACACAAGATAGGCTGTGGGAGCGTAGCTCGCTGAAAACAGGCATGGAATGCTAGAGGGCCTGCACAAGGAAAACTCTGTTGAACAGTTTGTCTAAGCTAACATAGTAGGCCTCAAGGACGCTTCGACCTTGAGGGTCAGAATAGAAGAATTAGAAGCTAACATCCGTATGAGGCGAAACGCATTAGTATTAATAGTAAAGTGATAGGTAGAAGCAGATGACTGATGTATGTATAGCACAATTGGAGTTTATGAAAAACTGCAAGTCATGATGACTTTGGAAAATTATCCTATTTAAGAAAGTGCATCTGCACAATAAAAGGAGTTTTCTGATATAACTCGTATTGAGTCTTTTGTGGATTCTCCAACTCCCGTCTCCGCAATTGGCAACGCATTTCTTTCCTCCATTTGAGCCATGACCAGAGGAATTTCAGTTGCAGCTTCTCTAATTTCTTTCACAAATACTTTCCCCTTTCCTGCAGCAGATTTCCCAGACATTAGAGAATTCCCAGGTCCCTTTGGGCTTTGATTCTCTCCATGCCAGTTTTCCGTAAGTTGACAATATTGATGTTACTTCTGGTAGCTGACACTCTAAAATCTCCCTCAAGCAATTTAGTCATCTAACCCTATGTGTGCTTCAGTTGGAGTCTGTTTTTTCCCCCTCTCACAGTGTGTCCTATGCCCATCCCATGGCAGGAGCCAGCCCTGCCACAAAACTCCTGTAAAATGGGTCTCTAGGGAGAGGGTTTGGGGTGAAATTCTAACAGACACATGGCTTGTGGCAGGGTCTCCTGCACAGGGATGGATTTTCCTCCCATGACTGAGCTGCTGGTGAGTAAAGCTGCTCGGTTCAGTCACTGCAGGGTTGGTTTTGGGGTTGTAGCCGAGCAGCCTTTATCTTTGACGTACACCAGGTGCATTAAACCACTGTCCTGCCTTCCTGCTTCTGATGCATGAGATGCTTTTGCTTTCGTATCATTAAATGATTTGCTTTCATAGATCACTTCTATATAGCATCCCCGGCTGCCTCAGCTGCCTTTCTGCACTGATGTGATGTTTCCTTTCTTTAAATGCCTTCAGTCCGAAGAACGACGTGCCCGCTTTTATCGCTCTTTATTGCTGCTTTATTGCTGGCTTTATCAGCCAAGTTGCTAGGAAAGTTAGTTTGTGGAAATTCCTTTGCCTCCCACAGCTATATTCCCACCCTCCTGCATCATTCCAACAGACCCTGCAAAGCTGGGCTTGTAAACTAATTGTTTACTGACTGGAGGAAAGAAAATAAATTAATAAAATCAGGACAGCGTTGCTTCATGCAAGGGAAGCTTCATGTTGGTGCAGGACCCAGTTGAACAGTTGAGGCCAGTCCATCAAGAGGCTATTTAGAAAAGAGGCTTGGGTGCTCTGTTGTCCAAGAAGGGAAAAATCATTGAATGTCCTGCAGAATTCTGATAGGAATTTGGGTGAAATGAATGCTTGCCAAAAACCATGTTAACAGTGTATTGCATAACTAATGCAGATTATTATGCTCGAGGGAAACAGACTTCCCAAAATGGCATCAGCAGTCAGAAAAAAAACCAAAACAAACTCATTGCGATTATTAAAAAAAAAAAAAAAAAAAGGAGAGAGAGAAAACTGGCAAAATTCTGAGGAAAATTTTGGCAGTATAGGACCATAGAAATGGCTGTGCTGGCTCAGATCAAAGTCCAGAAAGCTCCAGATTCAGCCTCTGACAGAGCCAACAGGAGACGCTTAGATAAAAGCACCAGAGCAAGGCAAGCACCCTGTGATACTTTCCCAGTCTACTTTCCCAGCTTCCAGCAATTAGTATCTCAAGGACTTCCTGAGCTGACAGGGCTGTCTTTGAATTTAATATCCCCCGATGGATTTGTTTCACAGGGTCTTGTTCCAGTTGTTCTTCGAGCCCGTGCAGACTTGCAGCATCCACTGTGTCCCTCAGTGGGGAGCTGCAGGGGATGGAGTATCATCACCCTCGGGGCATCGGCAGCCGCTTTTGGCACCCTGGAGGAGATTAAAAAAGGGCTCAGGCCTTGGACCGCTGAAGCCAAAAGTGTAAAACTCAATAGCTCGGACAAAAATGTAGCTCAAAGCTGTTTTAGATCTGTGTCCTCTGTAGGTTCAACACAGGAGATCACAGCGGGTTGGCTCCTCTTATATGCTGTCAGCATGCAGGAGATGAGCGCGAATCACAATTTCTGAAAGTATCTGAATATGTTCTGACACAGTCATGTCCCCGCCAGGAAGCTTGGTTGGGATTTTTTTGGTTTTGGAGTCAGTGGGTGAATGTTGGTTTCGTTGAAGCCAGTGGGCTTTTCTCCAGTGCTTTCAGTCTGACTCTATCAGTGACGACAACTGGCTTAGAGTCGAAAGTAAAAAGTTGGATGAAGTCGGGTTTTGGGCATGAACGCAGACAGGACTAAAATATTTTAGAAATTTTTCTTGGTTTGGTGGAAAAGAAATGGCAGGAAAAGTAAGTCAATGTCTCCAAGATGTATTAGACCTCTTGTTTTAGAAGTTTGCTGAAGTTAAATGTCTCCCCTTCTGTTTTTCTTCTGCTTGAAATGGCTTTTCAGATAGCCATTCCACCAGTTTTATCAGAAAAGGTCCAAGACCACTCTTTCAGTGCATTTTGATCCAAACGGCGTTTTACGCTGGAGAAAAGGCCCATTCCTCTCACAGCCCTGCTGCATGGTAGCCGTGAGGCTCAGTAACCTGCAGCGGCACCCCTTCCTGGGGCATGCGTCTGCCTCCTCCCCGGCCGCCTGGCTGAGACCCAGCCGCGCTCGGTGCACATCCCTCCGTGTGCTGGGGAAAGGGCAAGAGCCTGGCAGCCCTCTGAGCCCTGCTCTCGCTGCCAGCTGGGGGCCAGCTCTCAAAGTGGAGAGCATTCCCCCAGCCCTTCAGCTGGAAATACTTATTTAGTAGTTATTTTCTCTCTGGGTGTGTGTATTTTTATATATTTTTATTTGTTTGTTTGTTTGTTTGGAGGAGCATTATAGGTTCTCCATAAAATGTGAGTCAAACCATATATTGCTCTCCTTACTTCCCTAGTCGCACAGTTGTCTGAAACGAGGATTTTTTTCCCCGTTGTTCTGTCCCCAGCCCCACGTGAGCTGCGGGCTCGCTGATGGCAATGCAGGTTTCTGCCCCTTCCCCTTTGCATTTCAAATCCTCCGTTGCTAGTGGTCTGAATCAACAGGGTAGGGAAGAGGACGGAAATCCCTAAAATTGTGATGACAGAGCAAAGTCTTGGGGTTAAACAAGTTCATCCCCAAGAAAATCTTGTCTTTTTGTGTAGTTTGAAAATGCTTTTTTGAAGAGTGGTTTCATTCACCCGGCCCGGGGAAGGGGATGGTGTAGTGTATGCTGGACCGATGGTGGCAGAGCCCGTGATGGGCTGGTTCAGGTGATGCCGCAGACACAGGTAAATGAGGCTTAGACCCTTCTCAGCAAAGTCATCAAAGTCCACCACTGCCTTGTCAGACTAGCATCTGAACTAAAGTGATATAAACCCCACTTTCCCTCCTGAATTATCATTATTTTATTCTAGAAATTCAAGCTGAAGCATTGTAAGAGTTTTAAGTTATCCCACGGAATAGATTCAAAGTGAGAAATCCACATTTTTTTACCCAGTGTTTACACAACCTGTCAATCTTACAGTATTCTCAGCACAGCCTGTGGCAAATCTTGTTTGTACACAAAACATTTTTCAAATTTATCGTGGCGCCTGCTTTTATTTAGGCGGTGATGACCACTGCCAGCCACACTCGTATGGAGGCTGAGCTGGGGCAGCTGGGCAGCTTTCGAGCCCCTTGATGGGGAGCACTGTGCAATTCCCTGGCCTGTGCCGGGTCGGGCGGCAGTGACGTCTCTCCAGCAAAACCCCAAGGGCTCTGCTGTGGCCATCCTCACTTTCTCCTCTCCTGGCCCGGACAGTCGCCATCCGGCACCTCCTGCTTTCCCTGCAGTTCTCTCACGTGAGCTCCCTGGAGCAGCACGGCCCCCTGTCCCGAGAGCTGCCATGAGACCACGTGCTCAGCAGATGTTTTTCCAAGGCCCTGCTCTGTTAAGTTGATGCACCTTTCCAAGAAAAGAAGTGTCTGAGGAGCACGGGAGTGATGTGCTCTTCTCCCTGGATTTCCTCCACAGTTTCTAATCCACAACTCTCAGCCAAAATAGGCTTTGTTACCCGCAGGCTACTCTTTTCCCTGATTTGAGTTTCAGATATTTCTCTGGTGCTTAAAAAGCTGCTTTTGGCACCCTTTTCAGAACTGGAGCCGAGGTGGTTTTGCTCTCCCACCTTCACGGAGGAGCTCGGGTGCAGTTATGTGACCCCCACGCCTCCCGCCTGCCTTTCACCACTGTGCATCTCCCCGCTCTGCTTTTGGGGAACGGGTCAGATAATTTGTCCAGAGACACAGCAGCCCAGATCACAGACCTACAAACCCGAATCAGAAGATCGCCTCTAACGGCAGGCTAGATCGCAGCCCTTGGGGACAAGACCCTTCTCGCTCTGTGTTTGCACAGCCCAGAGCGTGACGCCATCAGCACTACCAGGGTCCTCCCGTTTCAGTGCCTGTTCTCAGGCTAAAGCCTGAAATAACTGGGGAAGGACCCTCTCCAGGAAACATCCCTGATGTCGCTGCGTGACTGGTGTGTGATGCCCTGATGCTGCATGAGGCTGTGTCATGGTGGAGCTCCTGGGGACACTGTGCATCTTCTCACCTGGGGTGCCAGCGCCTGGTGCACCCACCCGCCCCAGTGGAGCCTCTGCTGGGCCACGGGCTGGCCCAGGAACACCAGTGCAGGCACTGGGTTGCCCATGAGGGCACTACTTTGCCCATCAGGAGCACTGGGTGGCACACGGTTGCCCATGGGTGGCACTAGGATGCCCAACGGCTGTACTGGGTTGCCCGTTGATGGCACCGGGGGTTGTCCAGGGACAGGATCAGGTTGTCCAGCAAAGGCAGTAGGTTGCACAGAGTCTGCACTAAGTTGCCCAGGAGTGGCACTGGGTTGCCCACTGAGGGCAGTGAGTTCATAGGATCATAGAATCACAGAATGGTTTGGGTTGGAAGGGACCTCAAAGATCATCTTGTTCCAACCCCCCTGCCATGGGCAGGGACACCTCCCACCAGACCAGGTTGCTCAAGGCTCCATCCAGCCTGGCCTTGAGCACTGCCAGGGATGGAGGATCATAGAATATCTCAAGTTAGAAGGGACCCATAAGGATCAGCGAGTCCAACTCCCTGCTCCTTGCAGGACTACCTAAAACTAAACCCCATGACTGAGAGCATTGTCCAGCTGCTCAACACTTGCCCAACAGCTGCACCTGCTTGCCCAGGGGCTGCACAAAGCTGCCCAGCGAGAGCGGTAGGTTGCCCAGGGCAGGAACTAGGGTGCCATACGAGGGTATTTTCTTGCCCAGGGCTGGCCCTGGGTTGCCCATCGAGAGCGTTGTGTTGCCCGAGGGCTGCATCAGGTTGCCATGGCAGCTGCAGGGAGTCGGCCCGGGCAACACCCGGTCACCCGCTTCTTATGTCACTGACGGCACCGGGGACGCTGCAGTGCCTGGCAGAGCTGCCACCGAGCCTGGCAGCACAGCAGTGAGCAGCAGCCCCCGGGGCACCCTCAAGCCTCCGCAGTGCACCCCGCATCCAAGCAGCTAAGGGTGAGCAAGGGGAGGACTAAAAAAGCAGAGATATTTCTCCTGATCTTCTGCATTATCTCTTATGTCGCCTAAGTGTACCCCAGCTAGGTGGTTGGGGGCTCCCGTGGTGTGTCTGTGTTCAGGGGTGGCAGAAAGTAGCACCCTGGGATGACTTATCCCAAGAGGGTGCAGGGACATTTATTTCAGCTGGAAATGCAGGGAAAAGTAACCCTGGTCCATTCCCAAGTTCTTAAATATGTGTCTGTCAGTGGCTGAAAGGGAATAATTTATTTGCAGGGGTAGGAGCCAGGGAAGCAGTCTCCCACTCTCGGAATGCTGTTTCTCACGTATAAATAAGTGGCACGGAGTTAAGGAAAGTGCAGTCGCCTGTCCCTAGCAGGGACAAAAGGGCTGAAGTGACTGGTTTGTGGGAACCGACACACACAGTGGTTTTTGTTGGACCTGAGCACAGACGTTTCATCCTCAGCTCTGCCAAACTGGCTCGGAGGGTTGTGTTTGTGAAAGTTTTTCTGCTAAATTTGAGGGTGTGAGTTTCCCGCTGCCTATCCCACAGCCTCTTCAGCCAGGCTGGATCCTGGGGCGAGACTCGGTGCCCACAGCTATGCTGCTCTCAAGTCAGGTACTGGGGCAGCCCATGCCAGCATGGCCAAAATTGCTCAAGGCTTGCAAATACTGTCCTCAAAGTTCAGTGATTTCCCAGCTGCGGGCTGTACACTTTTGCCCTCTGACTCATCCCTATTTTTCTCCGATTTGCCCGAACTGAAGGTCCTGTTATTCTCCTGTATTCGCCGTTCTCTAATTTAATAGCTGCATTCTGAGACATTGTTCATCTGAATGCACCAAACTGCTACAGGCACAGGTGACGCAAGAAGTCTCTTAGGTCACCTGTCCCCATAGCTAGATGTTGGAAAACGTGCAGTTTAATGAGTCAATGGGCTGCGAGCGTCCGGCATGAAGGAGGGTTACCCTCGGTGTACAGCAACAGCAGCTCCCAGGCAGAGCCTGCCTGTCTCCGTGTGCCTCCCATCCATCGCCTTTTAAGCCTTCCCGTAGGAAACTGTGACTCCTTCGTCCTGCCCTTGTGTAGAGAGAGGCATTCTTTGTTGCAGAGGTGACTAAAATGAAAGAAACTCTCTTTCCCAAGGGTTTAATGATTTTAAAAATAAGGCAGTCTCTCTCAGCTCGCCTACACATGCAAAGTGATTAGGGTAGCCCAGGAGGAGCAATTAAACCTCTAGCCACGTGATCGCTTCTGTCGATGCTTTGTTCTAGAATAAAAGTGAGTTTATTTCATGCAAACATCCCATTTTTAAAGGAATAAAGTTGATTTCATGCTGTGACAAATAGGATTTAGCACATGCTTCAGGTCAAACTCCCCTCCCACCCAGGGATCTTGTTGTAGCACACCAGCGTCCCAATCTTTCACTGCGGCTCCGAGCCAGGCTGGGAGCAGTGGGGATGGGATGGTGTTAGGGGAAGGACACATCCCTGCAACACAGCACCTGGCTACAACAGCTATAGGGACTTATTCTGCCCGTGGGTGACACCTGTAACCATACAGAAACTTCACACCGAGCACAGCATACCCTCCTGAGTGTTTGTCCTTAGATGAGGTGTGTCAGGTACATTCGGTGGCCCCTCTGCATTATATTTCTGATAAAATTGACTGATAACCTTAATCTGAAAAGAGCAATGGCACCCACATGCCTTACACAGTTATTGGTAGCAAAATCTTCCTGTGTGACTCTTCCCCTTAGGGTTACTGCAAGGCTGGTGTTTACGAGCTGCTCTGAAAAGACTTTGTGGGATATCTCCTTTCCAAGTGCATTTGTTTTACAGCAGGTGAGCCAGAGATGTTTTTCTTCCTTTGCAAGTCCAGAGATGGCTGTTCTTTTTAGGTTGAAATGGGGGGGGGTGGGGTGGGGTGGGTGCAGGGGTGGGGTGAAATTTGGATATAGTCCAAATTTAAGCAAAGCTCAGCTCACCTGCTGACACCTCACTCAAGCTTTTACTGCAAGTGAAAATAGAGATGATGAGGATGGATTCCCTCACCCACAAACCGCGCTGGGTTGGTAGCAGCTGTGCATCCAAAGCTATCACGGCTGGTAATGGAACTTTTAAAGAGGAAATTACAGCAGGAATACTATAAGATCAGCAAAAACGCTGGCCAAAAGAAACAAATGAACATCAGAGAATCAGCAACTACAGTTTCATTGGACGGACAGACAAAATGAAGGCACAGTATCTGTCATTCTCCTTAGTAGCCATGATTTGTTTCTCTCTACATTCCAAGACCTGATGAGAGATACTGACAACAAAGTAAAATCCTTATATATAAAAATGCTTGGGATGCTGTCAGAAGGGATTTGCTTTCAAGAGTTTTAGGCCTGTCCAGGCGATGTGTGGGTGCTGTGTGCATCGCTCTTCGTATTTTAAGTTGCGTGTGTCGCTGTAAGAAGTAGCGCAAGTGCAGGAGCTTACTGAGTGAGGTTGTCTTCTTCTGTCTCCTTTGTGCAGGACACATACCTGAATAGCGGCGTTCAAGAATGGAGCTGGTTGGATCTCCCTTAACTGCAACATATGCCCATCCAAGATCAACACCTACCAAGTTTCTGCCTGCCATCAGCACCATGGCTTCAAGCTATAAGAACCGTTTTCCTTACTACCCCTTGCCTCAGAGCTTCAGCCTCCCCCGGATGCCCAGAGCCTACTACAAAGCAGCTGCCATCAACCCAACTTTGGCTCCCTTTTCCAAAAGCTCCCAGGGGTTACCCCCAAGCAAGATGCTTCCTTTGGTTTCCAACAGAACAACCCTCTTCAGCCGGTACACCTCTGACGACTGGTACATGTCCAATCTGACCAACTACAAAGAGTCGGAGACTACCCGGCGCAATGCCGAGTGTCTGAGAGTCGATACCTCCCGTCTGATTCACGATAAATATCAGCAGACAAAGAAGACCCAAGTAGAAAGCACCAAAAACCTGGGAGATCGTGTCCAAGAGATAGAATTTTGGAAGTCAGAGCTCTGCCATGAGCTGGATGAGATGATCGGGGAAACGAACGCACTCACAGACTTGAAGAAAAGACTGGAGAGAGCCTTGGCTGAGACAGAGGCCCCTCTCCAGGTAAGCACCCTGTCCGGTGGGCTGCAAGCTGTAGCCTACTGCTGAAACATCTGCAGCCATTCAGACGCCCAATTAAGTTTCATTGCAGCTCCGTAACGTCTAGAAAGTTTTTATTAAGAGACCATTAGTTAAGTTAGTAATAAACAAATGCCTTGCCATCTGCTGCCTCCCCTATCAGTACGTACTGAGCACATCAGAACAGTATTTGCTTAACCAAATATTTTTATAAGTGGTACATCCAAAATCCTGGTTTGGGAGACAAAAGCCCATGTCCTCCTACGAGGCTCTGGCGAGGTCAGCCTCAAGCCTGACACAGGTCCCTGCCTTCAGCTGTGGCTGCGCCAGGGACACGTGTGCTCCCCCACGTTGATTTAATGCTGATGTTGCAGCTCGGCTGCTCGTTGTCAGCTAAACCAGCTGCCCTGGGCACTTTTTTTCCCGTGCTGTCGTCTCTGTGCCCACCTACAATTTCATTTCTTACATTACTTGACATGGGGACCATCCCTGTAGGGATTTGCAACCAGCAGTGATGGCATGTCCCCAACAGGTCACTCAGGAGTGCTTGCTTCACCGGGAGAAGAGGATGGGCATTGACCTGGTCCATGATGATGTGGAGAAACAGCTCTTTGTGGTAAGTTTGTCAACACAGATCATGTGTTATTTTTACCTAAACTACTCTGAACAGGTTTTGCAGCCCTGTTCCCTCTCTGGCTCCTTAGTGCCTGTGAGGTGCTAAACTCTTCAAACCCCCAAAACCTGCAGGGCCAGGGGACGACGTTCCCCCACGCAGCAGCGTGCCCACACGGTGTGGGTAAGCCTTGCCCTGCCAGAGGCAGGAATAGCTGAAAACCAGCTGTGTGTTTGTGTAGCCTATCAGGGTCCTCTGTCCCTCTTCAAGGAGCTTGTGGGACTCTCCTGCCTTTCAGAGCCCTGCCGGCACAGGATCTATAAGTATCTGTCACATACATGTGATATATCTCTATATATCTGTGTCACATACATATATATTACGCACACATGCACACACACAGATATGGAGAAGGCAGTGTCTGCCCGACAGCTTGTCTGGTTTTCCCAACTATGTTACTTGGTCTAATAAAAGATATTACATCTACCCCCAGCTTTGCTTTGCTCAGAGCAGCGTGGCCGCAGTAAGACTGTGTGTGCTTAGGCAATGCATTTTATAGCAGTCCTAAAACCGCGCACTCCTGCCTGCCTTTATATAGGCTGCTTTAAATTATGAATAAAAAGCAAACACGATGAGAGCTGGCACAGGAGATGGGATCCTATCGCAGGGTACAACAAAATACAATCACTGCAAAGGCATCGCGAAACTGGGAAGGAAACTGCAGCCCCTGGGACTGTGAAGCCACTGCTCTGTTAGAAGATTTTTTCTTATGAGTCAGGCCCTAAAAAAATTGAAAGATTAGTTTAAGGGTCATGAGATTTTAAGAAAATAATTGGAGCTGGTTATCTCCATAATGGCATTTTGGATTTTAAGTGTTTCGGACATATTTAGGCCATGCTTTTCAGCTGGCTCCTGCAGACAGGAGGGCTTAAAAATTATGGTTTTGGAGCACTAATCACCTGCCTCCAGTAGCTGGGGCTTCACAAACGCGATAGATTTGTGCTGAAGTCAAGTGAGCTGAGAGCAGCACATGCCTTCCTCCGGTGGAGCTGCATGTTTCTTAGAAATGGCTTAGAAAGTTACACCAAACTCAAGTCCGTCTCCTCTTGTCCCAGATGGATGGGATTTCTCCTGGGGAAGAAAACATTTGGGGAGCAAAAAGGGCAGATGCTGATTGGGGATGGGGATGTGTAGCGCTGCTGGTCCAGAGAACCTCTATGCCTGTTCATATCAGGTCAGGATCTGTCCCTGTCTCCTATAGTGGAACTAATCATCACTTGACATTGATGTCAAGATGAGAAAACACTTGGCAACCCACCCTGAAAGTGAAGTGGGAGGCCATGGCTGTGGCCACAGCACCCTCCCATCCCCTCCTGGTCGCTGCGCCCAGGCTCAGCTGCACAAGTGAGCGCTCTGGGGTTGGGGGGCACTTTCTCCACTCCCTGCCAGTTTGCTTTGTCCTTGCTGTGTGCACGGTTGGAGAGGCCTGAGGGGATGAGTGTGACCAGGACAACTGAGCATGGATACTGATGGGGTCATGTTTTGCCTTTGCCCAGGAAGCCGACGTCATCAGATCCTGCCAGGAGAGGATGCAGCAGTACCTGGATAAGGCGAAAGCCCAGCTCGCGTAAGGAGGAGCTCCTTCTCTCATGCTGCATTTGCAGCTGCGATGTGAAACCCCGGCAGACCCCCACCTCTGCCCACACCCTACAGCCGTAAAACCTGGGCAGGCTCCATGGGAAGCGGGCAGTGGCGCCCACAGGAGCACGTAGCTGCCCAGGTGGGAGGAAACCATTCCACCCATACATCCCCACCCATGGCTCTTGTTTGTGTGTTGAAGGTCCAACAGGGCAGCCCAGCATGAGCTGGAGAGGGACCTGGCCAACAAGCAGACAGCCTACCGCATCGACGACAAGTGCCACCACCTGAGGAACACCTCCGATGGCATCAGCTACTTCCGAGGGGTGGAGCGGGTTGACGCCACGTGAGTGCACGCTGGGCAGCACGAGAGCACCGAGCTGTCCCTGGGATGCGCGGTGCCTCGCCCTGGCAGGGAACGGGTTGTCCCCAGCCCACTGTAAAGGCATGTGTCTCTGCATGGCACATCCATCCTGCCTGGAAACACCCATCTTGGAGGGGCCGTTTCTCCCTGCTCACCATAAAGGGAGAACAACCCTCTGCTTTCAGCTGGATGCTGAACACCCAGTGGGTGAAAGCGAGTCCCACCTAATTACACATTATATCAGGGTTCAGAGATCAGCCTGAAAATGAACTCAGCCCAACACCTCTGCACAGCTCATTAAGTTTATGCGTATTTTCAAAGATGTGTCAGTGCTTGCATGAGCGCTCTTGGTTGACGTGACGTCTGGGGGGTTCACCCCTGCATGGAGAGGGCCTGGCAGGGAGCCGAAATGACACAGAAGATAAAGAAATAGAGAGCATGGTCCTGGGATACGGTTCAGCTGCTTTTGGGTGCCAGGAATTCAGCTTCGGCTCTGCAGTAGATGAATGGTGACCTAAACCAGCACTCGCAGAGATATGCGCTAAGTGGCAAAGGGCTGAGGGAATATATCTGCTGCTCACAAGGACGCGTGCAGTTTATGGAGGGGCATAGATTGATTCAATCTTTCTAATATTTGAATAATTATTCACAGCTCAGACATATTGCAAATGAATTGCAAAGGATTGATGCTAAAATTCAGAGGGGGGCAAAATGTGCCGAGAACCAGCATGTTTTAAATGGGGCTTATGTGGTATTTAAGTCTTTTGTTGACCTTGTTCTGGCCTACTGCACAGGCGTGAACTTCATCGTGAATGCACAGACAGGGAAATGAATATTATCTAATGCTTGTTCAGTTTAGTATGAAACTGAGATAAGTTATGAGCAAAATTAATTGACTGCAATCTGCGCGTCGACGTGAAGCTGGGAATCACTTGGCACTTAGATGGCTCGAACGTGTAAATATGAGGTCTGACTAAAATCTTCATTTTTCTGGGGGAATCTTTGCTTTGTCTGGGCTTTCATAAGTACCACAGTTGTCTTCATGAACATGTCATCATTTCATAAGCATATCGAACAAATGGTGTCCAGGTGTTTTACCTTCATGTGGTCAAATTAAGAGCGTAGCTTTAACCTGCATTTAATCCACACTGCTCCCATGGCATGCCTGGCCATGGCCAGCTTCAGCAGCATGGGCTTACTGGAGGCCTCTCCTTCCTCCTCCCCAGGATCTCGGTGCCAGAGTCGTGGGCCAAGTTCTCGGACGACAACATTCTCCTCTCCCAGAGCGAACGGGCGGCCTCCGCCAAGCTGCGGGACAACCTCGAGAACCTGCTGGTGGTGACGGCCAACGAGATGTGGCGCCAGTTCAACAGGGTGAACGTCGCCTTTGCCAACCGCATCGCTGAGACAGCTGACGCCAAGAGCAAGATTCAGACCCACCTGGCCAAGGTAGCCTGAACCCCTCCCTTTCGGTGTGACACCGTCACTTCCCAGTGACACACAGACCTGGCCCAAGAAGAGGAACGGTTGCCACAAGGAGCTGGTTATAGTATCATTATCTGTTTGAAATTCCAAGTACTGGGGACATTCTCCTTGGAGCAGGACAAGTTGGCACTGTAACTTCCTCTCAAGGGATCCTTTATTTCCCTAGTGCCCAGCAGCAAAGGGATTTCAAGCAGAAGGTGGAAATGCTGTTTGCATCTCCTGGTAGTTACTTCAGAAGTGCTGGCTGCCCTGCAGAAAGTCTTTGCTGGGCCTCTACTGGGGTGCCTGCCGGGGGGTTTGCAGGCTCCCTTCTCCTCCAAGGACATGCTTTCAGGCTCAGTGCTCCAGGTTTGCTGCATGGTCAGCCGTGTGTTTCCCGCATGGCTCTGCCAAGCAGGGGAAGTGGAGATCAGTGATGGGCACCTGGCTCGGACTGCTGGGTCTCATGGAAAGCTTCCTGAAAAGAGCTTGACACGGTATCGATTAACTGAGCAGAGACTGGGCTTGCAGCTCTGCAGGCTGATGTCACGTCTTTAAATGAGGATCCATTAAAAACTTTCCCTCTATGAGTTGCTATTGATGGATGATCAATTCCTGCAAGCAGTAATTTTGGGTAGCTGGTAATTCAATAGATCCATCACTGCTCCAAAATCTCCTCCGATGTGACAGTAACAGCAAAGAGAGGCTTTTCCTTGAAAAGAAATCTGCTGGATCTGTGCCTTGGCATGTGTCAGAGCGACAGGGGTCTGAGCCCAGGGTCTGCTTATTCAACTTGGTTTTTTCTGCAGATGGACAGGAGAAAAGGGAAATGATGTGGTCACTTGAGAATATATCATTTAATTTATGAATGCGTTTTTTTCATGCCAGACACTGCAGGAAATCTTCCAGATCGAGATGAACATAGAAGCCATCCGAAAAGCCATTAGGGACAATGGGCTAGTGTTAAAAGTGGCTCAGACCCGGCTGGATGAGCGCACGCGGAGACCCAATGTGGAGCTGTGCCGGGACACTGCCCAGCTCCGGTAAGGCAGGACCCAGGGCTGGGAGGGTCCTTGAGGAGTGACTGGTCGTAGCGCTCAGGAGCATCACTGGATGACAAAATTAATCTTTTTTTTTTTTTTTTCCCCAAAGAGTCATTCCATAAGTGCACTGGTATAATCAAGAGCAATGATTAGGTATCCCGGCCTCGGGGTGGTAGAAGAGCTCTGCACCCACGAAGGAGGCTGTACGCCATGGCCGGGTACAGCCTGATACCACCCCGTGAAGGGATGGATTTTTCCCACTTGGGTAAACCTCACCTACTCTCCTGCCTGCTTCCCAGCTGTTGGATGGCTTAGTTTTGCAGTATAAGCCCTTTAATCTCTGACAGGCTTGTGTTGAGAGCACTTAGCTGCTTCCTTTTGGGTCACTGCAAGAAAGGATGCACCATGTGGAGAAGCAGTAAGGGCTGTCCTCACCTCCCCTGAGGACACTGGAAATCCTTTCAAGGACATAGTGAGCCCTTTGGGACTGCACCCCAAGGGGCCGTGGAGGAGCAGGCTGCCCTGAGTGCCCAACAGCACCCCATGTGAGGGGTGAGGCACCCCAAACCTCACCCCTCCTCCTAGGAGCCCTCTGGGAATGACTCCACGTGAAGCTTTTTAGAAGCCATATAAACCCAGCCCTTGCATGCCATTGGGTTTTTCCATCCTCCACTTGTTTCACATTCACTTTTAGCCTCTCCCAGCTCCCCCATTTTGCTGTGTGTGCATCCGTGGGTGTGGGGAGGAACGCTGCACAGGGAGATCCGGGTGGGTGAACCAACAAACCCGCAAAACCAAACAGGAACAGGAAACCACAGCTGCTCATCCCTCTTCTCGGTGGCACAAGCTGCTCCAGGAGATGAGGCTGCACATCGCCGAAGCCTTAGAGCAAACTTAACCATGCCTGCCCACGGAGGTCTGGAGGAGCTCTGCCCTCGCCTTTCCCGTGCATCTGCCAGAAATGAGGGGTTGAGTTACTCCGAGCACACTGAAGGGGGAAATCCTGTCCCCAAGGGGCCCATCACCAACGCCGTGCTAGAAACCACCCCCGTGACGGGACTGTTAATGGGCATTTCTTGCTGTTTTCCAGCCTCGTCAATGAGGTCCATGAAATCAATGAGACGATCCAGAGCCTTCAGCAGCGGCTGAGAGACGCCGAGAACATACTGCAAATGCTGGTGCATGCCAAGTCGATCTTGGAGCATGACCTGGCCACCAAAGCCAACTCGCTGTTCATTGACCAGGAGAAGTGCATGGGGATGCGCAAGACCTTTCCCAACACTGCACGGCTGCTGGGTTACTTTTAGGCTGGGCTCAGCTGAACCCACGCTATCTGTTGCAGGAGTATTCCCAGTTTTGCTAGGACGCATTCCCAGTTTTGCTAAGATGCTTTGAAAATACATGATTAGACTTTCACTTCCTCATGAAAGCCCTGAGTAGAAATTAAACGATCACTTTGTGTGTTACATGGTCTACCAGGATTTTTTATTCCTTTGGTTTTTCACTTTCCGTTGCTTTTCCACGGTGTGCCAGAAAGTAGCTGAAAATATCCTGTATGTGACTGAGAGTAAATCCACCCACAGCGATTCATTCCTACCCTTTCAGTCTGTGATTTTAGGAGAAAAACTCTCATGTCCTCCTCGCTTTGAGCCTGTCTGATGCGGAAAAAGCACAAGGGGAAGTAAAGCTAGTTGTCAGAGTAATTAGCTGTTGACATCTTTAATGTATTTTTAATGGTTCAGGAGAAGAAACACAAACTATCTAGTAAAGCATTACAGTATGTTCTGTTCCTAAACAGAAAAACTTGCATTTTAAGCTGATGTCTAGTGATCATTTTCTTGCTTTTGAAAAATTTTAAATGTCATCTAAAATGTCAGTGCTGGGGTCTTAAAACAAAGAAGTGCTTTTGGCTAGCTAATTGAAGAAAATGCTGCGGTTTTAATCTTGGTGAGTATGGATTGGTTCCTAATTTAACCTCTTGCAAGTAGTTTGTTGGTGGAAGCACCAAAGCACTTTGAAGATAAAGGAACAAATCAGTCCTTAAGTCAGCCACCTCGACTGCCATAGTACCTGCTCTCTGGCTGTAAATTTTACCAAGTGTTTGAATTTTCAGAGGATAAGTCTTTAATCAATCTGAAGTTCAGTGTGACAGTCACTTTGCAAATTGTCCCGTCAGACTCACGTGTCAGACACTCTCGACTCTTTTAACCTAAGCAGAGCTGAGCTCAGCCTAAAGCCTGTAGGCACCAAGAATCCTAAAGGAGCAGAAGTTCAAGTCCCTTCTCTTCCCTCGGGAATCCAGGGCATGGACCTCCTGGCCCAGCGTGGGGACTCTCAGGAGCTGAGAGCATCTTCTCTCGTCTCGTACCCCCAGATGACTCCAGCTCACAGCACAGGTCCAGACAGACCTGCCTGCCCTCCCTGCTCTCCCAGGGGCAGCCCCCGAGAGCTGTAACCTGTGCCAAGGTCCTGCCCTGGCCCCAGCATCTTGGCAGGATCTCTCTTCAGAGCTGCAGCCCTAAACAGGAAGCAATTGTCTATTTTTTTTTTTTTCTTTCTTTTTTACTAGCACTTTTGTCTCACAGAGACTAAAGATAGGTTTCCTCTACTTTGTGTGTATCTTGGAGCCAGAGTCTGTCGGAGACAGCAGCCACCCTTTCTAAAGAGACGATATAACCGCAAGCAAGAAAAACTGTCCAGCTCATCGCACCTTCCCTTTCTGCACTTATCTCCCTCCCCAAAATAAGCCGATGGCATGCTGAACTCATAGGGACTTCCAGTTTTTGTTGGCACCCTCGCTAGCCTTTGTGCTGCTTTGAGCTGTTACTCTCCCTGTGTTCCTTTACTGAAAGCTTTCATAAACCCTGGTGATTTTGGCTGCTCGGCTGTTTTGAAGCCCCGCTCCAGATGGCTGGTTTTCAGGCAGAGCTGCCTGTTTTCTGTTTTGAGAATTGGGTCCCGTGAATTGTCTCGAGCTGAGCGCTGGGAAACGGAGGCACCCCAGTCCCTTTCTGAAAGACTCATGCTTTTAAGTGACTTGAGCGAAATCCTGGCATCAGCGACAGCTTCACATTCATTTCATTTCCACCTTCATTTTTGAGTCACATAAAAAGATACCTGAGCTCTGTTGTACTATGAGGGCACACCAATATCAGCACCCAAACTCTCCTATTTTCTCCAATTTTGCTTTCAGAGTCCCCCATCTTTCCCCCTAGCCCAACTCCTTTAAGGCTTTCTCCTAATTGACAGTGTTTATGTGGTGTTGCAATTATCCAGCTCTAAATTTTATCTTCCCGTCCTACCCTCTTGATGCTTCTTTACACAAGATAGGCTGTGGGAGCGTAGCTCGCTGAAAACAGGCATGGAATGCTAGAGGGCCTGCACAAGGAAAACTCTGTTGAACAGTTTGTCTAAGCTAACATAGTAGGCCTCAAGGACGCTTCGACCTTGAGGGTCAGAATAGAAGAATTAGAAGCTAACATCCATATGAGGCGGAACGCATTAGTATTAATAGTAAAGTGATAGGTAGAAGCAGATGACTGATGTATGTATAGCACAATTGGAGTTTATGAAAAACTGCAAGTCATGATGACTTTGGAAAATTATCCTATTTAAGAAAGTGCATCTGCACAATAAAAGGAGTTTCCTGATATAACTCGTATTGAGTCTTTTGTGGATTCTCCAACTCCCGTCTCCGCAATTGGCAACGCATTTCTTTCCTCCATTTGAGCCATGACCAGAGGAATTTCAGTTGCAGCTTCTCTAATTTCTTTCACAAATACTTTCCCCTTTCCTGCAGCAGATTTCCCAGACATTAGAGAATTCCCAGGTCCCTTTGGGCTTTGATTCTCTCCATGCCAGTTTTCCGTAAGTTGACAATATTGATGTTACTTCTGGTAGCTGACACTCTAAAATCTCCCTCAAGCAATTTAGTCATCTAACCCTATGTGTGCTTCAGTTTGAGTCTGTTTTTTCCCCCTCTCACAGTGTGTCCTATGCCCATCCCATGGCAGGAGCCAGCCCTGCCACAAAACTCCTGTAAAATGGGTCTCTAGGGAGAGGGTTTGGGGTGAAATTCTAACAGACACATGGCTTGTGGCAGGGTCTCCTGCACAGGGATGGATTTTCCTCCCATGACTGAGCTGCTGGTGAGTAAAGCTGCTCGGTTCAGTCACTGCAGGGTTGGTTTTGGGGTTGTAGCCGAGCAGCCTTTATCTTTGACGTACACCAGGTGCATTAAACCACTGTCCTGCCTTCCTGCTTCTGATGCATGAGATGCTTTTGCTTTCGTATCATTAAATGATTTGCTTTCATAGATCACTTCTATATAGCATCCCCGGCTGCCTCAGCTGCCTTTCTGCACTGATGTGATGTTTCCTTTCTTTAAATGCCTTCAGTCCGAAGAACGACGTGCCCGCTTTTATCGCTCTTTATTGCTGCTTTATTGCTGGCTTTATCAGCCAAGTTGCTAGGAAAGTTAGTTTGTGGAAATTCCTTTGCCTCCCACAGCTATATTCCCACCCTCCTGCATCATTCCAACAGACCCTGCAAAGCTGGGCTTGTAAACTAATTGTTTACTGACTGGAGGAAAGAAAATAAATTAATAAAATCAGGACAGCGTTGCTTCATGCAAGGGAAGCTTCATGTTGGTCCAGGACCCAGTTGAACAGTTGAGGCCAGTCCATCAAGAGGCTATTTAGAAAAGAGGCTTGGGTGCTCTGTTGTCCAAGAAGGGAAAAATCATTGAATGTCCTGCAGAATTCTGATAGGAATTTGGGTGAAATGAATGCTTGCCAAAAACCATGTTAACAGTGTATTGCATAACTAATGCAGATTATTATGCTCGAGGGAAACAGACTTCCCAAAACGGCATCAGCAGTCAGAAAAAAAACCAAAACAAACTCATTGCGATTATTAAAAAAAAAAAAAAAAAAAAAAGGAGAGAGAGAAAACTGGCAAAATTCTGAGGAAAATTTTGGCAGTATAGGACCATAGAAATGGCTGTGCTGGCTCAGATCAAAGTCCAGAAAGCTCCAGATTCAGCCTCTGACAGAGCCAACAGGAGACGCTTAGATAAAAGCACCAGAGCAAGGCAAGCACCCTGTGATACTTTCCCAGTCTACTTTCCCAGCTTCCAGCAATTAGTATCTCAAGGACTTCCTGAGCTGACAGGGCTGTCTTTGAATTTAATATCCCCCGATGGATTTGTTTCACAGGGTCTTGTTCCAGTTGTTCTTCGAGCCCGTGCAGACTTGCAGCATCCACTGTGTCCCTCAGTGGGGAGCTGCAGGGGATGGAGTATCATCACCCTCGGGGCATCGGCAGCCGCTTTTGGCACCCTGGAGGAGATTAAAAAAGGGCTCAGGCCTTGGACCGCTGAAGCCAAAAGTGTAAAACTCAATAGCTTGGACAAAAATGTGGCTCAAAGCTGTTTTAGATCTGTGTCCTCTGTAGGTTCAACACAGGAGATCACAGCGGGTTGGCTCCTCTTATATGCTGTCAGCATGCAGGAGATGAGCGCGAATCACAATTTCTGAAAGTATCTGAATATGTTCTGACACAGTCATGTCCCCGCCAGGAAGCTTGGTTGGGATTTTTTTGGTTTTGGAGTCAGTGGGTGAATGTTGGTTTCGTTGAAGCCAGTGGGCTTTTCTCCAGTGCTTTCAGTCTGACTCTATCAGTGACGACAACTGGCTTAGAGTCGAAAGTAAAAAGTTGGATGAAGTCGGGTTTTGGGCATGAACGCAGACAGGACTAAAATATTTTAGAAATTTTTCTTGGTTTGGTGGAAAAGAAATGGCAGGAAAAGTAAGTCAATGTCTCCAAGATGTATTAGACCTCTTGTTTTAGAAGTTTGCTGAAGTTAAATGTCTCCCCTTCTGTTTTTCTTCTGCTTGAAATGGCTTTTCAGATAGCCATTCCACCAGTTTTATCAGAAAAGGTACGAGACCACTCTTTCAGTGCATTTTGATCCAAACGGCGTTTTACGCTGGAGAAAAGGCCCATTCCTCTCACAGCCCTGCTGCGTGGTAGCCGTGAGGCTCAGTAACCCGCAGCGGCACCCCTTCCTGGGGCATGCGTCTGCCTCCTCCCCGGCCGCCTGGCTGAGACCCAGCCGCGCTCGGTGCACATCCCTCCGTGTGCTGGGGAAAGGGCAAGAGCCTGGCAGCCCTCTGAGCCCTGCTCTCGCTGCCAGCTGGGGGCCAGCTCTCAAAGTGGAGAGCATTCCCCCAGCCCTTCAGCTGGAAATACTTATTTAGTAGTTATTTTCTCTCTGGGTGTGTGTATTTTTATATATTTTTATTTGTTTGTTTGTTTGTTTGGAGGAGCATTATAGGTTCTCCATAAAATGTGAGTCAAACCATATATTGCTCTCCTTACTTCCCTAGTCGCACAGTTGTCTGAAACGAGGATTTTTTTCCCCGTTGTTCTGTCCCCAGCCCCACGTGAGCTGCGGGCTCGCTGATGGCAATGCAGGTTTCTGCCCCTTCCCCTTTGCATTTCAAATCCTCCGTTGCTAGTGGTCTGAATCAACAGGGTAGGGAAGAGGACGGAAATCCCTAAAATTGTGATGACAGAGCAAAGTCTTGGGGTTAAACAAGTTCATCCCCAAGAAAATCTTGTCTTTTTGTGTAGTTTGAAAATGCTTTTTTGAAGAGTGGTTTCATTCACCCGGCCCGGGGAAGGGGATGGTGTAGTGTATGCTGGACCGATGGTGTAGTGTATGCTGGATCCTGGGGCGAGACTCGGTGCCCACAGCTATGCTGCTCTCAAGTCAGGTACTGGGGCAGCCCATGCCAGCATGGCCAAAATTGCTCAAGGCTTGCAAATACTGGTGAGCTAAAGTGATATAAACCCCACTTTCCCTCCTGAATTATCATTATTTTATTCTAGAAATTCAAGCTGAAGCATTGTAAGAGTTTTAAGTTATCCCACGGAATAGATTCAAAGTGAGAAATCCACATTTTTTTACCCAGTGTTTACACAACCTGTCAATCTTACAGTATTCTCAGCACAGCCTGTGGCAAATCTTGTTTGTACACAAAACATTTTTCAAATTTATCGTGGCGCCTGCTTTTATTTAGGCGGTGATGACCACTGCCAGCCACACTCGTATGGAGGCTGAGCTGGGGCAGCTGGGCAGCTTTCGAGCCCCTTGATGGGGAGCACTGTGCAATTCCCTGGCCTGTGCCGGGTCGGGCGGCAGTGACGTCTCTCCAGCAAAACCCCAAGGGCTCTGCTGTGGCCATCCTCACTTTCTCCTCTCCTGGCCCGGACAGTCGCCATCCGGCACCTCCTGCTTTCCCTGCAGTGCTCTCACGTGAGCTCCCTGGAGCAGCACGGCCCCCTGTCCCGAGAGCTGCCATGAGAGCACGTGCTCAGCAGATGTTTTTCCAAGGCCCTGCTCTGTTAAGTTGATGCACCTTTCCAAGAAAAGAAGTGTCTGAGGAGCACGGGAGTGATGTGCTCTTCTCCCTGGGTTTCCTCCACAGTTTCTAATCCACAACTCTCAGCCAAAATAGGCTTTGTTACCCGCAGGCTACTCTTTTCCCTGATTTGAGTTTCAGATATTTCTCTGGTGCTTAAAAAGCTGCTTTTGGCACCCTTTTCAGAACTGGAGCCGAGGTGGTTTTGCTCTCCCACCTTCACGGAGGAGCTCGGGTGCAGTTATGTGACCCCCACGCCTCCCGCCTGCCTTTCACCACTGTGCATCTCCCCGCTCTGCTTTTGGGGAACGGGTCAGGTAATTTGTCCAGAGACACAGCAGCCCAGATCACAGACCTACAAACCCGAATCAGAAGATCGCCTCTAACGGCAGGCTAGATCGCAGCCCTTGGGGACAAGACCCTTCTCGCTCTGTGTTTGCACAGCCCAGAGCGTGGTGCCATCAGCACTACCAGGGTCCTCCCGTTTCAGTGCCTGTTCTCAGGCTAAAGCCTGAAATAACTGGGGAAGGACCCTCTCCAGGAAACATCCCTGATGTCGCTGCGTGACTGGTGTGTGATGCCCTGATGCTGCATGAGGCTGTGTCATGGTGGAGCTCCTGGGGACACTGTGCATCTTCTCACCTGGGGTGCCAGCGCCTGGTGCACCCACCCGCCCCAGTGGAGCCTCTGCTGGGCCACGGGCTGGCCCAGGAACACCAGTGCAGGCACTGGGTTGCCCATGAGGGCACTACTTTGCCCATCAGGAGCACTGGGTGGCACACGGTTGCCCATGGGTGGCACTAGGATGCCCAACGGCTGTACTGGGTTGCCCGTTGATGGCACCGGGGGTTGTCCAGGGACAGGATCAGGTTGTCCAGCAAAGGCAGTAGGTTGCACAGAGTCTGCACTAAGTTGCCCAGGAGTGGCACTGGGTTGCCCACTGAGGGCACTGAGTTCATAGGATCATAGAATCACAGAATGGTTTGGGTTGGAAGGGACCTCAAAGATCATCTTGTTCCAACCCCCCTGCCATGGGCAGGGACACCTCCCACCAGACCAGGTTGCTCAAGGCTCCATCCAGCCTGGCCTTGAGCACTGCCAGGGATGGAGGATCATAGAATATCTCAAGTTAGAAGGGACCCATAAGGATCAGCGAGTCCAACTCCCTGCTCCTTGCAGGACTACCTAAAACTAAACCCCATGACTGAGAGCATTGTCCAGCTGCTCAACACTTGCCCAACAGCTGCACCTGCTTGCCCAGGGGCTGCACAAAGCTGCCCAGCGAGAGCGGTAGGTTGCCCAGGGCAGGAACTAGGGTGCCATACGAGGGTATTTTCTTGCCCAGGGCTGGCCCTGGGTTGCCCATCGAGAGCGCTGTGTTGCCCGAGGGCTGCATCAGGTTGCCATGGCAGCTGCAGGGAGTCGGCCCGGGCAACACCCGGTCACCCGCTTCTTATGTCACTGACGGCACCGGGGACGCTGCAGTGCCTGGCAGAGCTGCCACCGAGCCTGGCAGCACAGCAGTGAGCAGCAGCCCCCGGGGCACCCTCAAGCCTCCGCAGTGCACCCCGCATCCAAGCAGCTAAGGGTGAGCAAGGGGAGGACTAAAAAAGCAGAGATATTTCTCCTGATCTTCTGCATTATCTCTTATGTCGCCTAAGTGTACCCCAGCTAGGTGGTTGGGGGCTCCCGTGGTGTGTCTGTGTTCAGGGGTGGCAGAAAGTAGCACCCTGGGATGACTTATCCCAAGAGGGTGCAGGGACATTTATTTCAGCTGGAAATGCAGGGGAAAGTAACCCTGGTCCATTCCCAAGTTCTTAAATATGTGTCTGTCAGTGGCTGAAAGGGAATAATTTATTTGCAGGGGTAGGAGCCAGGGAAGCAGTCTCCCACTCTCGGAATGCTGTTTCTCACGTATAAATAAGTGGCACGGAGCTAAGGAAAGTGCAGTCGCCTGTCCCTAGCAGGGACAAAAGGGCTGAAGTGACTGGTTTGTGGGAACCGACACACACAGTGGTTTTTGTTGGACCTGAGCACAGACGTTTCATCCTCAGCTCTGCCAAACTGGCTCGGAGGGTTGTGTTTGTGAAAGTTTTTCTGCTAAATTTGAGGGTGTGAGTTTCCCGCTGCCTATCCCACAGCCTCTTCAGCCAGGCTGGATCCTGGGGCGAGACTCGGTGCCCACAGCTATGCTGCTCTCAAGTCAGGTACTGGGGCAGCCCATGCCAGCATGGCCAAAATTGCTCAAGGCTTGCAAATACTGTCCTCAAAGTTCAGTGATTTCCCAGCTGCGGGCTGTACACTTTTGCCCTCTGACTCATCCCTATTTTTCTCCGATTTGCCCGAACTGAAGGTCCTGTTATTCTCCTGTATTCGCCGTTCTCTAATTTAATAGCTGCATTCTGAGACATTGTTCATCTGAATGCACCAAACTGCTACAGGCACAGGTGACGCAAGAAGTCTCTTAGGTCACCTGTCCCCATAGCTAGATGTTGGAAAACGTGCAGTTTAATGAGTCAATGGGCTGCGAGCGTCCGGCATGAAGGAGGGTTACCCTCGGTGTACAGCAACAGCAGCTCCCAGGCAGAGCCTGCCTGTCTCCGTGTGCCTCCCATCCATCGCCTTTTAAGCCTTTAGGAAGGAAAGTAGGAAACTGTGACTCCTTCGTCCTGCCCTTGTGTAGAGAGAGGCATTCTTTGTTGCAGAGGTGACTAAAATGAAAGAAACTCTCTTTCCCAAGGGTTTAATGATTTTAAAAATAAGGCAGTCTCTCTCAGCTCGCCTACACATGCAAAGTGATTAGGGTAGCCCAGGAGGAGCAATTAAACCTCTAGCCACGTGATCGCTTCTGTCGATGCTTTGTTCTAGAATAAAAGTG
The DNA here is from genome assembly GCF_034619465.1 of Leptosomus discolor. Classification (NCBI taxonomy): domain Eukaryota; kingdom Metazoa; phylum Chordata; class Aves; order Leptosomiformes; family Leptosomidae; genus Leptosomus; species Leptosomus discolor. Next base: position 10,292,001 of record NC_141405.1, read on the forward strand.
AGTTTATTTCATGCAAACATCCCATTTTTAAAGGAATAAAGTTGATTTCATGCTGTGACAAATAGGATTTAGCACATGCTTCAGGTCAAACTCCCCTCCCACCCAGGGATCTTGTTGTAGCACACCAGCGTCCCAATCTTTCACTGCGGCTCCGAGCCAGGCTGGGAGCAGTGGGGATGGGATGGTGTTAGGGGAAGGACACATCCCTGCAACACAGCACCTGGCTACAACAGCTATAGGGACTTATTCTGCCCGTGGGTGACACCTGTAACCATACAGAAACTTCACACCGAGCACAGCATACCCTCCTGAGTGTTTGTCCTTAGATGAGGTGTGTCAGGTACATTCGGTGGCCCCTCTGCATTATATTTCTGATAAAATTGACTGATAACCTTAATCTGAAAAGAGCAATGGCACCCACATGCCTTACACAGTTATTGGTAGCAAAATCTTCCTGTGTGACTCTTCCCCTTAGGGTTACTGCAAGGCTGGTGTTTACGAGCTGCTCTGAAAAGACTTTGTGGGATATCTCCTTTCCAAGTGCATTTGTTTTACAGCAGGTGAGCCAGAGATGTTTTTCTTCCTTTGCAAGTCCAGAGATGGCTGTTCTTTTTAGGTTGAAATGGGGGGGGGTGGGGGGGGGTGGGTGCAGGGGTGGGGTGAAATTTGGATATAGTCCAAATTTAAGCAAAGCTCAGCTCACCTGCGGACACCTCACTCAAGCTTTTACTGCAAGTGAAAATAGAGATGATGAGGATGGATTCCCTCACCCACAAACCGCGCTGGGTTGGTAGCAGCTGTGCATCCAAAGCTATCACGGCTGGTAATGGAACTTTTAAAGAGGAAATTACAGCAGGAATACTATAAGATCAGCAAAAACGCTGGCCAAAAGAAACAAATGAACATCAGAGAATCAGCAACTACAGTTTCATTGGACGGACAGACAAAATGAAGGCACAGTATCTGTCATTCTCCTTAGTAGCCATGATTTGTTTCTCTCTACATTCCAAGACCTGATGAGAGATACTGACAACAAAGTAAAATCCTTATATATAAAAATGCTTGGGATGCTGTCAGAAGGGATTTGCTTTCAAGAGTTTTAGGCCTGTCCAGGCGATGTGTGGGTGCTGTGTGCATCGCTCTTCGTATTTTAAGTTGCGTGTGTCGCTGTAAGAAGTAGCGCAAGTGCAGGAGCTTACTGAGTGAGGTTGTCTTCTTCTGTCTCCTTTGTGCAGGACACATACCTGAATAGCGGCGTTCAAGAATGGAGCTGGTTGGATCTCCCTTAACTGCAACATATGCCCATCCAAGATCAACACCTACCAAGTTTCTGCCTGCCATCAGCACCATGGCTTCAAGCTATAAGAACCGTTTTCCTTACTACCCCTTGCCTCAGAGCTTCAGCCTCCCCCGGATGCCCAGAGCCTACTACAAAGCAGCTGCCATCAACCCAACTTTGGCTCCCTTTTCCAAAAGCTCCCAGGGGTTACCCCCAAGCAAGATGCTTCCTTTTGTTTCCAACAGAACAACCCTCTTCAGCCGGTACACCTCTGACGACTGGTACATGTCCAATCTGACCAACTACAAAGAGTCGGAGACTACCCGGCGCAATGCCGAGTGTCTGAGAGTCGATACCTCCCGTCTGATTCACGATAAATATCAGCAGACAAAGAAGACCCAAGTAGAAAGCACCAAAAACCTGGGAGATCGTGTCCAAGAGATAGAATTTTGGAAGTCAGAGCTCTGCCATGAGCTGGATGAGATGATCGGGGAAACGAACGCACTCACAGACTTGAAGAAAAGACTGGAGAGAGCCTTGGCTGAGACAGAGGCCCCTCTCCAGGTAAGCACCCTGTCCGGTGGGCTGCAAGCTGTAGCCTACTGCTGAAACATCTGCAGCCATTCAGACGCCCAATTAAGTTTCATTGCAGCTCCGTAACGTCTAGAAAGTTTTTATTAAGAGACCATTAGTTAAGTTAGTAATAAACAAATGCCTTGCCATCTGCTGTCTCCCCTATCAGTACGTACTGAGCACATCAGAACAGTATTTGCTTAACCAAATATTTTTATAAGTGGTACATCCAAAATCCTGGTTTGGGAGACAAAAGCCCATGTCCTCCTACGAGGCTCTGGCGAGGTCAGCCTCAAGCCTGACACAGGTCCCTGCCTTCAGCTGTGGCTGCGCCAGGGACACGTGTGCTCCCCCACGTTGATTTAATGCTGATGTTGCAGCTCGGCTGCTCGTTGTCAGCTAAACCAGCTGCCCTGGGCACTTTTTTTCCCGTGCTGTCGTCTCTGTGCCCACCTACAATTTCATTTCTTACATTACTTGACATGGGGACCATCCCTGTAGGGATTTGCAACCAGCAGTGATGGCATGTCCCCAACAGGTCACTCAGGAGTGCTTGCTTCACCGGGAGAAGAGGATGGGCATTGACCTGGTCCATGATGATGTGGAGAAACAGCTCTTTGTGGTAAGTTTGTCAACACAGATCATGTGTTATTTTTACCTAAACTACTCTGAACAGGTTTTGCAGCCCTGTTCCCTCTCTGGCTCCTTAGTGCCTGTGAGGTGCTAAACTCTTCAAACCCCCAAAACCTGCAGGGCCAGGGGACGACGTTCCCCCACGCAGCAGCGTGCCCACACGGTGTGGGTAAGACTTGCCCTGCCAGAGGCAGGAATAGCTGAAAACCAGCTGTGTGTTTGTGTAGCCTATCAGGGTCCTCTGTCCCTCTTCAAGGAGCTTGTGGGACTCTCCTGCCTTTCAGAGCCCTGCCGGCACAGGATCTATAAGTATCTGTCACATACATGTGATATATCTCTATATATCTGTGTCACATACATATATATTACGCACACATGCACACACACAGATATGGAGAAGGCAGTGTCTGCCCGACAGCTTGTCTGGTTTTCCCAACTATGTTACTTGGTCTAATAAAAGATATTACATCTACCCCCAGCTTTGCTTTGCTCAGAGCAGCGTGGCCGCAGTAAGACTGTGTGTGCTTAGGCAATGCATTTTATAGCAGTCCTAAAACTGCGCACTCCTGCCTGCCTTTATATAGGCTGCTTTAAATTATGAATAAAAAGCAAACACGATGAGAGCTGGCACAGAAGATGGGATCCTATCGCAGGGTACAACAAAATACAATCACTGCAAAGGCATCGCGAAACTGCAGCCCCTGGGACTGTGAAGCCACTGCTCTGTTAGAAGATTTTTTCTTATGAGTCAGGCCCTAAAAAAATTGAAAGATTAGTTTAAGGGTCATGAGATTTTAAGAAAATAATTGGAGCTGGTTATCTCCATAATGGCATTTTGGATTTTAAGTGTTTCGGACATATTTAGGCCATGCTTTTCAGCTGGCTCCTGCAGACAGGAGGGCTTAAAAATTATGGTTTTGGAGCACTAATCACCTGCCTCCAGTAGCTGGGGCTTCACAAACGCGATAGATTTGTGCTGAAGTCAAGTGAGCTGAGAGCAGCACATGCCTTCCTCCGGTGGAGCTGGATGTTTCTTAGAAATGGCTTAGAAAGTTACACCAAACTCAAGTCCGTCTCCTCTTGTCCCAGATGGATGGGATTTCTCCTGGGGAAGAAAACATTTGGGGAGCAAAAAGGGCAGATGCTGATTGGGGATGGGGATGTGTAGCGCTGCTGGTCCAGAGAACCTCTATGCCTGTTCATATCAGGTCAGGATCTGTCCCTGTCTCCTATAGTGGAACTAATCATCACTTGACATTGATGTCAAGATGAGAAAACACTTGGCAACCCACCCTGAAAGTGAAGTGGGAGGCCATGACTGTGGCCACAGCACCCTCCCATCCCCTCCTGGTCGCTGCGCCCAGGCTCAGCTGCACAAGTGAGCGCTCTGGGGTTGGGGGGCACTTTCTCCACTCCCTGCCAGTTTGCTTTGTCCTTGCTGTGTGCACGGTTGGAGAGGCCTGAGGGGATGAGTGTGACCAGGACAACTGAGCATGGATACTGATGGGGTCATGTTTTGCCTTTGCCCAGGAAGCCGACGTCATCAGATCCTGCCAGGAGAGGATGCAGCAGTACCTGGATAAGGCGAAAGCCCAGCTCGCGTAAGGAGGAGCTCCTTCTCTCATGCTGCATTTGCAGCTGCGATGTGAAACCCCGGCAGACCCCCACCTCTGCCCACACCCTACAGCCGTAAAACCTGGGCAGGCTCCATGGGAAGCGGGCAGTGGCGCCCACAGGAGCACGTAGCTGCCCAGGTGGGAGGAAACCATTCCACCCATACATCCCCACCCATGGCTCTTGTTTGTGTGTTGAAGGTCCAACAGGGCAGCCCAGCATGAGCTGGAGAGGGACCTGGCCAACAAGCAGACAGCCTACCGCATCGACGACAAGTGCCACCACCTGAGGAACACCTCCGATGGCATCAGCTACTTCCGAGGGGTGGAGCGGGTTGACGCCACGTGAGTGCACGCTGGGCAGCACGAGAGCACCGAGCTGTCCCTGGGATGCGCGGTGCCTCGCCCTGGCAGGGAACGGGTTGTCCCCAGCCCACTGTAAAGGCATGTGTCTCTGCATGGCACATCCATCCTGCCTGGAAACACCCATCTTGGAGGGGCCGTTTCTCCCTGCTCACCATAAAGGGAGAACAACCCTCTGCTTTCAGCTGGATGCTGAACACGCAGTGGGTGAAAGCGAGTCCCACCTAATTACACATTATATCAGGGTTCAGAGATCAGCCTGAAAATGAACTCAGCCCAACACCTCTGCACAGCTCATTAAGTTTATGCATATTTTCAAAGATGTGTCAGTGCTTGCATGAGCGCTCTTGGTTGACGTGACGTCTGGGGGGTTCACCCCTGCATGGAGAGGGCCTGGCAGGGAGCCGAAATGACACAGAAGATAAAGAAATAGAGAGCATGGTCCTGGGATACGGTTCAGCTGCTTTTGGGTGCCAGGAATTCAGCTTCGGCTCTGCAGTAGATGAATGGTGACCTAAACCAGCACTCGCAGAGATATGCGCTAAGTGGCAAAGGGCTGAGGGAATATATCTGCTGCTCACAAGGACGCGTGCAGTTTATGGAGGGGCATAGATTGATTCAATCTTTCTAATATTTGAATAATTATTCACAGCTCAGACATATTGCAAATGAATTGCAAAGGATTGATGCTAAAATTCAGAGGGGGGCAAAATGTGCCGAGAACCAGCATGTTTTAAATGGGGCTTATGTGGTATTTAAGTCTTTTGTTGACCTTGTTCTGGCCTACTGCACAGGCGTGAACTTCATCGTGAATGCACAGACAGGGAAATGAATATTATCTAATGCTTGTTCAGTTTAGTATGAAACTGAGATAAGTTATGAGCAAAATTAATTGACTGCAATCTGCGCGTCGACGTGAAGCTGGGAATCACTTGGCACTTAGATGGCTCGAACGTGTAAATATGAGGTCTGACTAAAATCTTCATTTTTCTGGGGGAATCTTTGCTTTGTCTGGGCTTTCATAAGTACCACAGTTGTCTTCATGAACATGTCATCATTTCATAAGCATATCGAACAAATGGTGTCCAGGTGTTTTACCTTCATGTGGTCAAATTAAGAGCGTAGCTTTAACCTGCATTTAATCCACACTGCTCCCATGGCATGCCTGGCCATGGCCAGCTTCAGCAGCATGGGCTTACTGGAGGCCTCTCCTTCCTCCTCCCCAGGATCTCGGTGCCAGAGTCGTGGGCCAAGTTCTCGGACGACAACATTCTCCTCTCCCAGAGCGAACGGGCGGCCTCCGCCAAGCTGCGGGACAACCTCGAGAACCTGCTGGTGGTGACGGCCAACGAGATGTGGCGCCAGTTCAACAGGGTGAACGTCGCCTTTGCCAACCGCATCGCTGAGACAGCTGACGCCAAGAGCAAGATTCAGACCCACCTGGCCAAGGTAGCCTGAACCCCTCCCTTTCGGTGTGACACCGTCACTTCCCAGTGACACCACTCTCCACACAGACCTGGCCCAAGAAGAGGAACGGTTGCTACAAGGAGCTGGTTATAGTATCATTATCTGTTTGAAATTCCAAGTACTGGGGACATTCTCCTTGGAGCAGGACAAGTTGGCACTGTAACTTCCTCTCAAGGGACCCTTTATTTCCCTAGTGCCCAGCAGCAAAGGGATTTCAAGCAGAAGGTGGAAATGCTGTTTGCATCTCCTGGTAGTTACTTCAGAAGTGCTGGCTGCCCTGCAGAAAGTCTTTGCTGGGCCTCTACTGGGGTGCCTGCCGGGGGGTTTGCAGGCTCCCTTCTCCTCCAAGGACATGCTTTCAGGCTCAGTGCTCCAGGTTTGCTGCATGGTCAGCCGTGTGTTTCCCGCATGGCTCTGCCAAGCAGGGGAAGTGGAGATCAGTGATGGGCACCTGGCTCGGACTGCTGGGTCTCATGGAAAGCTTCCTGAAAAGAGCTTGACACGGTATCGATTAACTGAGCAGAGACTGGGCTTGCAGCTCTGCAGGCTGATGTCACGTCTTTAATTGAGGATCCATTAAAAACTTTCCCTCTATGAGTTGCTATTGATGGATGATCAATTCCTGCAAGCAGTAATTTTGGGTAGCTGGTAATTCAATAGATCCATCACTGCTCCAAAATCTCCTCCGATGTGACAGCAACAGCAAAGAGAGGCTTTTCCTTGAAAAGAAATCTGCTGGATCTGTGCCTTGGCATGTGTCAGAGCGACAGGGGTCTGAGCCCAGGGTCTGCTTATTCAACTTGTTTTTTTCTGCAGATGGACAGGAGAAAAGGGAAATGATGTGGTCACTTGAGAATATATCATTTAATTTATGAATGCGTTTTTTCATGCCAGACACTGCAGGAAATCTTCCAGATCGAGATGAACATAGAAGCCATCCGAAAAGCCATTAGGGACAATGGTCTAGTGTTAAAAGTGGCTCAGACCCGGCTGGATGAGCGCACGCGGAGACCCAATGTGGAGCTGTGCCGGGACACTGCCCAGCTCCGGTAAGGCAGGACCCAGGGCTGGGAGGGTCCTTGAGGAGTGACTGGTCGTAGCGCTCAGGAGCATCACTGGATGACAAAATTAATCTTTTTTTTTTTTTTTTCCCCAAAGAGTCATTCCATAAGTGCACTGGTATAATCAAGAGCAATGATTAGGTATCCCGGCCTCGGGGTGGTAGAAGAGCTCTGCACCCACGAAGGAGGCTGTACGCCATGGCCGGGTACAGTCTGATACCACCCCATGAAGGGATGGATTTTTCCCACTTGGGTAAACCTCACCTACTCTCCTGCCTGCTTCCCAGCTGTTGGATGGCTTAGTTTTGCAGTATAAGCCCTTTAATCTCTGACAGGCTTGTGTTGAGAGCACTTAGCTGCTTCCTTTTGGGTCACTGCAAGAAAGGATGCACCATGTGGAGAAGCAGTAAGGGCTGTCCTCACCTCCCCTGAGGACACTGGAAATCCTTTCAAGGACATAGTGAGCCCTTTGGGACTGCACCCCAAGGGGCCGTGGAGGAGCAGGCTGCCCTGAGTGCCCAACAGCACCCCATGTGAGGGGTGAGGCACCCCAAACCTCACCCCTCCTCCTAGGAGCCCTCTGGGAATGACTCCACGTGAAGCTTTTTAGAAGCCATATAAACCCAGCCCTTGCATGCCATTGGGTTTTTCCATCCTCCACTTGTTTCACATTCACTTTTAGCCTCTCCCAGCTCCCCCATTTTGCTGTGTGTGCATCCGTGGGTGTGGGGAGGAACGCTGCACAGGGAAATCCGGGTGGGTGAACCAACAAACCCGCAAAACCAAACAGGAACAGGAAACCACAGCTGCTCTTCCCTCTTCTCGGTGGCACAAGCTGCTCCAGGAGATGAGGCTGCACATCGCCGAAGCCTTAGAGCAAACTTAACCATGCCTGCCCACGGAGGTCTGGAGGAGCTCTGCCCTCGCCTTTCCCGTGCATCTGCCAGAAATGAGGGGTTGAGTTACTCCGAGCACACTGAAGGGGGAAATCCTGTCCCCAAGGGGCCCATCACCAACGCCGTGCTAGAAACCACCCCTGTGACGGGACTGTTAATGGGCATTTCTTGCTGTTTTCCAGCCTCGTCAATGAGGTCCATGAAATCAATGAGACGATCCAGAGCCTTCAGCAGCGGCTGAGAGACGCCGAGAACATACTGCAAATGCTGGTGCATGCCAAGTCGATCTTGGAGCATGACCTGGCCACCAAAGCCAACTCGCTGTTCATTGACCAGGAGAAGTGCATGGGGATGCGCAAGACCTTTCCCAACACTGCACGGCTGCTGGGTTACTTTTAGGCTGGGCTCAGCTGAACCCACGCTATCTGTTGCAGGAGTATTCCCAGTTTTGCTAGGACGCATTCCCAGTTTTGCTAAGATGCTTTGAAAATACATGATTAGACTTTCACTTCCTCATGAAAGCCCTGAGTAGAAATTAAACGATCACTTTGTGTGTTACATGGTCTACCAGGATTTTTTATTCCTTTGGTTTTTCACTTTCCGTTGCTTTTCCACGGTGTGCCAGAAAGTAGCTGAAAATATCCTGTATGTGACTGAGAGTAAATCCACCCACAGCGATACATTCCTACCCTTTCAGTCTGTGATTTTAGGAGAAAAACTCTCATGTCCTCCTCGCTTTGAGCCTGTCTGATGCGGAAAAAGCACAAGGGGAAGTAAAGCTAGTTGTCAGAGTAATTAGCTGTTGACATCTTTAATGTATTTTTAATGGTTCAGGAGAAGAAACACAAACTATCTAGTAAAGCATTACAGTATGTTCTGTTCCTAAACAGAAAAACTTGCATTTTAAGCTGATGTCTAGTGATCATTTTCTTGCTTTTGAAAAATTTTAAATGTCATCTAAAATGTCAGTGCTGGGGTCTTAAAACAAAGAAGTGCTTTTGGCTAGCTAATTGAAGAAAATGCTGCGGTTTTAATCTTGGTGAGTATGGATTGGTTCCTAATTTAACCTCTTGCAAGTAGTTTGTTGGTGGAAGCACCAAAGCACTTTGAAGATAAAGGAACAAATCAGTCCTTAAGTCAGCCACCTCGACTGCCATAGTACCTGCTCTCTGGCTGTAAATTTTACCAAGTGTTTGAATTTTCAGAGGATAAGTCTTTAATCAATCTGAAGTTCAGTGTGACAGTCACTTTGCAAATTGTCCCGTCAGACTCACGTGTCAGACACTCTCGACTCTTTTAACCTAAGCAGAGCTGAGCTCAGCCTAAAGCCTGTAGGCACCAAGAATCCTAAAGGAGCAGAAGTTCAAGTCCCTTCTCTTCCCTCGGGAATCCAGGGCATGGACCTCCTGGCCCAGCGTGGGGACTCTCAGGAGCCGAGAGCATCTTCTCTCGTCTCGTACCCCCAGATGACTCCAGCTCACAGCACAGGTCCAGACAGACCTGCCTGCCCTCCCTGCTCTCCCAGGGGCAGCCCCCGAGAGCTGTAACCTGTGCCAAGGTCCTGCCCTGGCCCCAGCATCTTGGCAGGATCTCTCTTCAGAGCTGCAGCCCTAAACAGGAAGCAATTGTCTATTTTTTTTTTTTCTTTCTTTTTTACTAGCACTTTTGTCTCACAGAGACTAAAGATAGGTTTCCTCTACTTTGTGTGTATCTTGGAGCCAGAGTCTGTCGGAGACAGCAGCCACCCTTTCTAAAGAGACGATATAACCGCAAGCAAGAAAAACTGTCCAGCTCATCGCACCTTCCCTTTCTGCACTTATCTCCCTCCCCAAAATAAGCCGATGGCATGCTGAACTCATAGGGACTTCCAGTTTTTGTTGACACCCTCGCTAGCCTTTGTGCTGCTTTGAGCTGTTACTCTCCCTGTGTTCCTTTACTGAAAGCTTTCATAAACCCTGGTGATTTTGGCTGCTCGGCTGTTTTGAAGCCCCGCTCCAGATGGCTGGTTTTCAGGCAGAGCTGCCTGTTTTCTGTTTTGAGAATTGGGTCCCGTGAATTGTCTCGAGCTGAGCGCTGGGAAACGGAGGCACCCCAGTCCCTTTCTGAAAGACTCATGCTTTTAAGTGACTTGAGCGAAATCCTGGCATCAGCGACAGCTTCACATTCATTTCATTTCCACCTTCATTTTTGAGTCACATAAAAAGATACCTGAGCTCTGTTGTACTATGAGGGCACACCAATATCAGCACCCAAACTCTCCTATTTTCTCCAATTTTGCTTTCAGAGTCCCCCATCTTTCCCCCTAGCCCAACTCCTTTAAGGCTTTCTCCTAATTGACAGTGTTTATGTGGTGTTGCAATTATCCAGCTCTAAATTTTATCTTCCCGTCCTACCCTCTTGATGCTTCTTTACACAAGATAGGCTGTGGGAGCGTAGCTCGCTGAAAACAGGCATGGAATGCTAGAGGGCCTGCACAAGGAAAACTCTGTTGAACAGTTTGTCTAAGCTAACATAGTAGGCCTCAAGGACGCTTCGACCTTGAGGGTCAGAATAGAAGAATTAGAAGCTAACATCCATATGAGGCGGAACGCATTAGTATTAATAGTAAAGTGATAGGTAGAAGCAGATGACTGATGTATGTATAGCACAATTGGAGTTTATGAAAAACTGCAAGTCATGATGACTTTGGAAAATTATGCTATATAAGAAAGTGCATCTGCACAATAAAAGGAGTTTCCTGATATAACTCGTATTGAGTCTTTTGTGGATTCTCCAACTCCCGTCTCCGCAATTGGCAACGCATTTCTTTCCTCCATTTGAGCCATGACCAGAGGAATTTCAGTTGCAGCTTCTCTAATTTCTTTCACAAATACTTTCCCCTTTCCTGCAGCAGATTTCCCAGACATTAGAGAATTCCCAGGTCCCTTTGGGCTTTGATTCTCTCCATGCCAGTTTTCCGTAAGTTGACAATATTGATGTTACTTCTGGTAGCTGACACTCTAAAATCTCCCTCAAGCAATTTAGTCATCTAACCCTATGTGTGCTTCAGTTTGAGTCTGTTTTTTCCCCCTCTCACAGTGTGTCCTATGCCCATCCCATGGCAGGAGCCAGCCCTGCCACAAAACTCCTGTAAAATGGGTCTCTAGGGAGAGGGTTTGGGGTGAAATTCTAACAGACACATGGCTTGTGGCAGGGTCTCCTGCACAGGGATGGATTTTCCTCCCATGACTGAGCTGCTGGTGAGTAAAGCTGCTCGGTTCAGTCACTGCAGGGTTGGTTTTGGGGTTGTAGCCAAGCAGCCTTTATCTTTGACGTACACCAGGTGCATTAAACCACTGTCCTGCCTTCCTGCTTCTGATGCATGAGATGCTTTTGCTTTCGTATCATTAAATGATTTGCTTTCATAGATCACTTCTATATAGCATCCCCGGCTGCCTCAGCTGCCTTTCTGCACTGATGTGATGTTTCCTTTCTTTAAATGCCTTCAGTCCGAAGAACGACGTGCCCGCTTTTATCGCTCTTTATTGCTGCTTTATTGCTGGCTTTATCAGCCAAGTTGCTAGGAAAGTTAGTTTGTGGAAATTCCTTTGCCTCCCACAGCTATATTCCCACCCTCCTGCATCATTCCAACAGACCCTGCAAAGCTGGGCTTGTAAACTAATTGTTTACTGACTGGAGGAAAGAAAATAAATTAATAAAATCAGGACAGCGTTGCTTCATGCAAGGGAAGCTTCATGTTGGTCCAGGACCCAGTTGAACAGTTGAGGCCAGTCCATCAAGAGGCTATTTAGAAAAGAGGCTTGGGTGCTCTGTTGTCCAAGAAGGGAAAAATCATTGAATGTCCTGCAGAATTCTGATAGGAATTTGGGTGAAATGAATGCTTGCCAAAAACCATGTTAACAGTGTATTGCATAACTAATGCAGATTATTATGCTCGAGGGAAACAGACTTCCCAAAACGGCATCAGCAGTCAGAAAAAAAACCAAAACAAACTCATTGCGATTATTAAAAAAAAAAAAAAAAAAAAAGGAGAGAGAGAAAACTGGCAAAATTCTGAGGAAAATTTTGGCAGTATAGGACCATAGAAATGGCTGTGCTGGCTCAGATCAAAGTCCAGAAAGCTCCAGATTCAGCCTCTGACAGAGCCAACAGGAGACGCTTAGATAAAAGCACCAGAGCAAGGCAAGCACCCTGTGATACTTTCCCAGTCTACTTTCCCAGCTTCCAGCAATTAGTATCTCAAGGACTTCCTGAGCTGACAGGGCTGTCTTTGAATTTAATATCCCCCGATGGATTTGTTTCACAGGGTCTTGTTCCAGTTGTTCTTCGAGCCCGTGCAGACTTGCAGCATCCACTGTGTCCCTCAGTGGGGAGCTGCAGGGGATGGAGTATCATCACCCTCGGGGCATCGGCAGCCGCTTTTGGCACCCTGGAGGAGATTAAAAAAGGGCTCAGGCCTTGGACCGCTGAAGCCAAAAGTGTAAAACTCAATAGCTCGGACAAAAATGTGGCTCAAAGCTGTTTTAGATCTGTGTCCTCTGTAGGTTCAACACAGGAGATCACAGCGGGTTGGCTCCTCTTATATGCTGTCAGCATGCAGGAGATGAGCGCGAATCACAATTTCTGAAAGTATCTGAATATGTTCTGACACAGTCATGTCCCCGCCAGGAAGCTTGGTTGGGATTTTTTTGGTTTTGGAGTCAGTGGGTGAATGTTGGTTTCGTTGAAGCCAGCGGGCTTTTCTCCAGTGCTTTCAGTCTGACTCTATCAGTGACGACAACTGGCTTAGAGTCGAAAGTAAAAAGTTGGATGAAGTCGGGTTTTGGGCATGAACGCAGACAGGACTAAAATATTTTAGAAATTTTTCTTGGTTTGGTGGAAAAGAAATGGCAGGAAAAGTAAGTCAATGTCTCCAAGATGTATTAGACCTCTTGTTTTAGAAGTTTGCTGAAGTTAAATGTCTCCCCTTCTGTTTTTCTTCTGCTTGAAATGGCTTTTCAGATAGCCATTCCACCAGTTTTATCAGAAAAGGTACAAGACCACTCTTTCAGTGCATTTTGATCCAAACGGCGTTTTACGCTGGAGAAAAGGCCCATTCCTCTCACAGCCCTGCTGCGTGGTAGCCGTGAGGCTCAGTAACCCGCAGCAGCACCCCTTCCTGGGGCATGCGTCTGCCTCCTCCCCGGCCGCCTGGCTGAGACCCAGCCGCGCTCGGTGCACATCCCTCCGTGTGCTGGGGAAAGGGCAAGAGCCTGGCAGCCCTCTGAGCTCTGCTCTCGCTGCCAGCTGGGGGCCAGCTCTCAAAGTGGAGAGCATTCCCCCAGCCCTTCAGCTGGAAATACTTATTTAGTAGTTATTTTCTCTCTGGGTGTGTGTATTTTTATATATTTTTATTTGTTTGTTTGTTTGTTTGGAGGAGCATTATAGGTTCTCCATAAAATGTGAGTCAAACCATATATTGCTCTCCTTACTTCCCTAGTCGCACAGTTGTCTGAAACGAGGATTTTTTTCCCCGTTGTTCTGTCCCCAGCCCCACGTGAGCTGCGGGCTCGCTGATGGCAATGCAGGTTTCTGCCCCTTCCCCTTTGCATTTCAAATCCTCCGTTGCTAGTGGTCTGAATCAACAGGGTAGGGAAGAGGACGGAAATCCCTAAAATTGTGATGACAGAGCAAAGTCTTGGGGTTAAACAAGTTCATCCCCAAGAAAATCTTGTCTTTTTGTGTAGTTTGAAAATGCTTTTTTGAAGAGTGGTTTCATTCACCCGGCCCGGGGAAGGGGATGGTGTAGTGTATGCTGGACCGATGGTGGCAGAGCCCGTGATGGGCTGGTTCAGGTGATGCCGCAGACACAGGTAAATGAGGCTTAGACCCTTCTCAGCAAAGTCATCAAAGTCCACCACTGCCTTGTCAGACTAGCATCTGAGCTAAAGTGATATAAACCCCACTTTCCCTCCTGAATTATCATTATTTTATTCTAGAAATTCAAGCTGAAGCATTGTAAGAGTTTTAAGTTATCCCACGGAATAGATTCAAAGTGAGAAATCCACATTTTTTTACCCAGTGTTTACACAACCTGTCAATCTTACAGTATTCTCAGCACAGCCTGTGGCAAATCTTGTTTGTACACAAAACATTTTTCAAATTTATCGTGGCGCCTGCTTTTATTTAGGCGGTGATGACCACTGCCAGCCACACTCGTATGGAGGCTGAGCTGGGGCAGCTGGGCAGCTTTCGAGCCCCTTGATGGGGAGCACTGTGCAATTCCCTGGCCTGTGCCGGGTCGGGCGGCAGTGACGTCTCTCCAGCAAAACCCCAAGGGCTCTGCTGTGGCCATCCTCACTTTCTCCTCTCCTGGCCCGGACAGTCGCCATCCGGCACCTCCTGCTTTCCCTGCAGTGCTCTCACGTGAGCTCCCTGGAGCAGCACGGCCCCCTGTCCCGAGAGCTGCCATGAGAGCACGTGCTCAGCAGATGTTTTTCCAAGGCCCTGCTCTGTTAAGTTGATGCACCTTTCCAAGAAAAGAAGTGTCTGAGGAGCACGGGAGTGATGTGCTCTTCTCCCTGGGTTTCCTCCACAGTTTCTAATCCACAACTCTCAGCCAAAATAGGCTTTGTTACCCGCAGGCTACTCTTTTCCCTGATTTGAGTTTCAGATATTTCTCTGGTGCTTAAAAAGCTGCTTTTGGCACCCTTTTCAGAACTGGAGCCGAGGTGGTTTTGCTCTCCCACCTTCACGGAGGAGCTCGGGTGCAGTTATGTGACCCCCACGCCTCCCGCCTGCCTTTCACCACTGTGCATCTCCCCGCTCTGCTTTTGGGGAACGGGTCAGGTAATTTGTCCAGAGACACAGCAGCCCAGATCACAGACCTACAAACCCGAATCAGAAGATCGCCTCTAACGGCAGGCTAGATCGCAGCCCTTGGGGACAAGACCCTTCTCGCTCTGTGTTTGCACAGCCCAGAGCGTGGTGCCATCAGCACTACCAGGGTCCTCCCGTTTCAGTGCCTGTTCTCAGGCTAAAGCCTGAAATAACTGGGGAAGGACCCTCTCCAGGAAACATCCCTGATGTCGCTGCGTGACTGGTGTGTGATGCCCTGATGCTGCATGAGGCTGTGTCATGGTGGAGCTCCTGGGGACACTGTGCATCTTCTCACCTGGGGTGCCAGCGCCTGGTGCACCCACCCGCCCCAGTGGAGCCTCTGCTGGGCCACGGGCTGGCCCAGGAACACCAGTGCAGGCACTGGGTTGCCCATGAGGGCACTACTTTGCCCATCAGGAGCACTGGGTGGCACACGGTTGCCCATGGGTGGCACTAGGATGCCCAACGGCTGTACTGGGTTGCCCGTTGATGGCACCGGGGGTTGTCCAGGGACAGGATCAGGTTGTCCAGCAAAGGCAGTAGGTTGCACAGAGTCTGCACTAAGTTGCCCAGGAGTGGCACTGGGTTGCCCACTGAGGGCACTGAGTTCATAGGATCATAGAATCACAGAATGGTTTGGGTTGGAAGGGACCTCAAAGATCATCTTGTTCCAACCCCCCTGCCATGGGCAGGGACACCTCCCACCAGACCAGGTTGCTCAAGGCTCCATCCAGCCTGGCCTTGAGCACTGCCAGGGATGGAGGATCATAGAATATCTCAAGTTAGAAGGGACCCATAAGGATCAGCGAGTCCAACTCCCTGCTCCTTGCAGGACTACCTAAAACTAAACCCCATGACTGAGAGCATTGTCCAGCTGCTCAACACTTGCCCAACAGCTGCACCTGCTTGCCCAGGGGCTGCACAAAGCTGCCCAGCGAGAGCGGTAGGTTGCCCAGGGCAGGAACTAGGGTGCCATACGAGGGTATTTTCTTGCCCAGGGCTGGCCCTGGGTTGCCCATCGAGAGCGCTGTGTTGCCCGAGGGCTGCATCAGGTTGCCATGGCAGCTGCAGGGAGTCGGCCCGGGCAACACCCGGTCACCCGCTTCTTATGTCACTGACGGCACCGGGGACGCTGCAGTGCCTGGCAGAGCTGCCACCGAGCCTGGCAGCACAGCAGTGAGCAGCAGCCCCCGGGGCACCCTCAAGCCTCCGCAGTGCACCCCGCATCCAAGCAGCTAAGGGTGAGCAAGGGGAGGACTAAAAAAGCAGAGATATTTCTCCTGATCTTCTGCATTATCTCTTATGTCGCCTAAGTGTACCCCAGCTAGGTGGTTGGGGGCTCCCGTGGTGTGTCTGTGTTCAGGGGTGGCAGAAAGTAGCACCCTGGGATGACTTATCCCAAGAGGGTGCAGGGACATTTATTTCAGCTGGAAATGCAGGGGAAAGTAACCCTGGTCCATTCCCAAGTTCTTAAATATGTGTCTGTCAGTGGCTGAAAGGGAATAATTTATTTGCAGGGGTAGGAGCCAGGGAAGCAGTCTCCCACTCTCGGAATGCTGTTTCTCACGTATAAATAAGTGGCACGGAGTTAAGGAAAGTGCAGTCGCCTGTCCCTAGCAGGGACAAAAGGGCTGAAGTGACTGGTTTGTGGGAACCGACACACACAGTGGTTTTTGTTGGACCTGAGCACAGACGTTTCATCCTCAGCTCTGCCAAACTGGCTCGGAGGGTTGTGTTTGTGAAAGTTTTTCTGCTAAATTTGAGGGTGTGAGTTTCCCGCTGCCTATCCCACAGCCTCTTCAGCCAGGCTGGATCCTGGGGCGAGACTCGGTGCCCACAGCTATGCTGCTCTCAAGTCAGGTACTGGGGCAGCCCATGCCAGCATGGCCAAAATTGCTCAAGGCTTGCAAATACTGTCCTCAAAGTTCAGTGATTTCCCAGCTGCGGGCTGTACACTTTTGCCCTCTGACTCATCCCTATTTTTCTCCGATTTGCCCGAACTGAAGGTCCTGTTATTCTCCTGTATTCGCCGTTCTCTAATTTAATAGCTGCATTCTGAGACATTGTTCATCTGAATGCACCAAACTGCTACAGGCACAGGTGACGCAAGAAGTCTCTTAGGTCACCTGTCCCCATAGCTAGATGTTGGAAAACGTGCAGTTTAATGAGTCAATGGGCTGCGAGCGTCCGGCATGAAGGAGGGTTACCCTCGGTGTACAGCAACAGCAGCTCCCAGGCAGAGCCTGCCTGTCTCCGTGTGCCTCCCATCCATCGCCTTTTAAGCCTTCCCGTAGGAAACTGTGACTCCTTCGTCCTGCCCTTGTGTAGAGAGAGGCATTCTTTGTTGCAGAGGTGACTAAAATGAAAGAAACTCTCTTTCCCAAGGGTTTAATGATTTTAAAAATAAGGCAGTCTCTCTCAGCTCGCCTACACATGCAAAGTGATTAGGGTAGCCCAGGAGGAGCAATTAAACCTCTAGCCACGTGATCGCTTCTGTCGATGCTTTGTTCTAGAATAAAAGTGAGTTTATTTCATGCAAACATCCCATTTTTAAAGGAATAAAGTTGATTTCATGCTGTGACAAATAGGATTTAGCACATGCTTCAGGTCAAACTCCCCTCCCACCCAGGGATCTTGTTGTAGCACACCAGCGTCCCAATCTTTCACTGCGGCTCCGAGCCAGGCTGGGAGCAGTGGGGATGGGATGGTGTTAGGGGAAGGACACATCCCTGCAACACAGCACCTGGCTACAACAGCTATAGGGACTTATTCTGCCCGTGGGTGACACCTGTAACCATACAGAAACTTCACACCGAGCACAGCATACCCTCCTGAGTGTTTGTCCTTAGATGAGGTGTGTCAGGTACATTCGGTGGCCCCTCTGCATTATATTTCTGATAAAATTGACTGATAACCTTAATCTGAAAAGAGCAATGGCACCCACATGCCTTACACAGTTATTGGTAGCAAAATCTTCCTGTGTGACTCTTCCCCTTAGGGTTACTGCAAGGCTGGTGTTTACGAGCTGCTCTGAAAAGACTTTGTGGGATATCTCCTTTCCAAGTGCATTTGTTTTACAGCAGGTGAGCCAGAGATGTTTTTCTTCCTTTGCAAGTCCAGAGATGGCTGTTCTTTTTAGGTTGAAATGGGGGGGGGTGGGGTGGGGTGGGTGCAGGTGGGGGGTGAAATTTGGATATAGTCCAAATTTAAGCAAAGCTCAGCTCACCTGCGGACACCTCACTCAAGCTTTTACTGCAAGTGAAAATAGAGATGATGAGGATGGATTCCCTCACCCACAAACCGCGCTGGGTTGGTAGCAGCTGTGCATCCAAAGCTATCACGGCTGGTAATGGAACTTTTAAAGAGGAAATTACAGCAGGAATACTATAAGATCAGCAAAAACGCTGGCCAAAAGAAACAAATGAACATCAGAGAATCAGCAACTACAGTTTCATTGGACGGACAGACAAAATGAAGGCACAGTATCTGTCATTCTCCTTAGTAGCCATGATTTGTTTCTCTCTACATTCCAAGACCTGATGAGAGATACTGACAACAAAGTAAAATCCTTATATATAAAAATGCTTGGGATGCTGTCAGAAGGGATTTGCTTTCAAGAGTTTTAGGCCTGTCCAGGCGATGTGTGGGTGCTGTGTGCATCGCTCTTCGTATTTTAAGTTGCGTGTGTCGCTGTAAGAAGTAGCGCAAGTGCAGGAGCTTACTGAGTGAGGTTGTCTTCTTCTGTCTCCTTTGTGCAGGACACATACCTGAATAGCGGCGTTCAAGAATGGAGCTGGTTGGATCTCCCTTAACTGCAACATATGCCCATCCAAGATCAACACCTACCAAGTTTCTGCCTGCCATCAGCACCATGGCTTCAAGCTATAAGAACCGTTTTCCTTACTACCCCTTGCCTCAGAGCTTCAGCCTCCCCCGGATGCCCAGAGCCTACTACAAAGCAGCTGCCATCAACCCAACTTTGGCTCCCTTTTCCAAAAGCTCCCAGGGGTTACCCCCAAGCAAGATGCTTCCTTTTGTTTCCAACAGAACAACCCTCTTCAGCCGGTACACCTCTGACGACTGGTACATGTCCAATCTGACCAACTACAAAGAGTCGGAGACTACCCGGCGCAATGCCGAGTGTCTGAGAGTCGATACCTCCCGTCTGATTCACGATAAATATCAGCAGACAAAGAAGACCCAAGTAGAAAGCACCAAAAACCTGGGAGATCGTGTCCAAGAGATAGAATTTTGGAAGTCAGAGCTCTGCCATGAGCTGGATGAGATGATCGGGGAAACGAACGCACTCACAGACTTGAAGAAAAGACTGGAGAGAGCCTTGGCTGAGACAGAGGCCCCTCGCCAGGTAAGCACCCTGTCCGGTGGGCTGCAAGCTGTAGCCTACTGCTGAAACATCTGCAGCCATTCAGACGCCCAATTAAGTTTCATTGCAGCTCCGTAACGTCTAGAAAGTTTTTATTAAGAGACCATTAGTTAAGTTAGTAATAAACAAATGCCTTGCCATCTGCTGCCTCCCCTATCAGTACGTACTGAGCCCATCAGAACAGTATTTGCTTAACCAAATATTTTTATAAGTGGTACATCCAAAATCCTGGTTTGGGAGACAAAAGCCCATGTCCTCCTACGAGGCTCTGGCGAGGTCAGCCTCAAGCCTGACACAGGTCCCTGCCTTCAGCTGTGGCTGCGCCAGGGACACGTGTGCTCCCCCACGTTGATTTAATGCTGATGTTGCAGCTCGGCTGCTCGTTGTCAGCTAAACCAGCTGCCCTGGGCACTTTTTTTCCCGTGCTGTCGTCTCTGTGCCCACCTACAATTTCATTTCTTACATTACTTGACATGGGGACCATCCCTGTAGGGATTTGCAACCAGCAGTGATGGCATGTCCCCAACAGGTCACTCAGGAGTGCTTGCTTCACCGGGAGAAGAGGATGGGCATTGACCTGGTCCATGATGATGTGGAGAAACAGCTCTTTGTGGTAAGTTTGTCAACACAGATCATGTGTTATTTTTACCTAAACTACTCTGAACAGGTTTTGCAGCCCTGTTCCCTCTCTGGCTCCTTAGTGCCTGTGAGGTGCTAAACTCTTCAAACCCCCAAAACCTGCAGGGCCAGGGGACGACGTTCCCCCACGCAGCAGCGTGCCCACACGGTGTGGGTAAGACTTGCCCTGCCAGAGGCAGGAATAGCTGAAAACCAGCTGTGTGTTTGTGTAGCCTATCAGGGTCCTCTGTCCCTCTTCAAGGAGCTTGTGGGACTCTCCTGCCTTTCAGAGCCCTGCCGGCACAGGATCTATAAGTATCTGTCACATACATGTGATATATCTCTATATATCTGTGTCACATACATATATATTACGCACACATGCACACACACAGATATGGAGAAGGCAGTGTCTGCCCGACAGCTTGTCTGGTTTTCCCAACTATGTTACTTGGTCTAATAAAAGATATTACATCTACCCCCAGCTTTGCTTTGCTCAGAGCAGCGTGGCCGCAGTAAGACTGTGTGTGCTTAGGCAATGCATTTTATAGCAGTCCTAAAACCGCGCACTCCTGCCTGCCTTTATATAGGCTGCTTTAAATTATGAATAAAAAGCAAACACGATGAGAGCTGGCACAGAAGATGGGATCCTATCGCAGGGTACAACAAAATACAATCACTGCAAAGGCATCGCGAAACTGGGAAGGAAACTGCAGCCCCTGGGACTGTGAAGCCACTGCTCTGTTAGAAGATTTTTTCTTATGAGTCAGGCCCTAAAAAAATTAAAAGATTAGTTTAAGGGTCATGAGATTTTAAGAAAATAATTGGAGCTGGTTATCTCCATAATGGCATTTTGGATTTTAAGTGTTTCGGACATATTTAGGCCATGCTTTTCAGCTGGCTCCTGCAGACAGGAGGGCTTAAAAATTATGGTTTTGGAGCACTAATCACCTGCCTCCAGTAGCTGGGGCTTCACAAACGCGATAGATTTGTGCTGAAGTCAAGTGAGCTGAGAGCAGCACATGCCTTCCTCCGGTGGAGCTGGATGTTTCTTAGAAATGGCTTAGAAAGTTACACCAAACTCAAGTCCGTCTCCTCTTGTCCCAGATGGATGGGATTTCTCCTGGGGAAGAAAACATTTGGGGAGCAAAAAGGGCAGATGCTGATTGGGGATGGGGATGTGTAGCGCTGCTGGTCCAGAGAACCTCTATGCCTGTTCATATCAGGTCAGGATCTGTCCCTGTCTCCTATAGTGGAACTAATCATCACTTGACATTGATGTCAAGATGAGAAAACACTTGGCAACCCACCCTGAAAGTGAAGTGGGAGGCCATGGCTGTGGCCACAGCACCCTCCCATCCCCTCCTGGTCGCTGCGCCCAGGCTCAGCTGCACAAGTGAGCGCTCTGGGGTTGGGGGGCACTTTCTCCACTCCCTGCCAGTTTGCTTTGTCCTTGCTGTGTGCACGGTTGGAGAGGCCTGAGGGGATGAGTGTGACCAGGACAACTGAGCATGGATACTGATGGGGTCATGTTTTGCCTTTGCCCAGGAAGCCGACGTCATCAGATCCTGCCAGGAGAGGATGCAGCAGTACCTGGATAAGGCGAAAGCCCAGCTCGCGTAAGGAGGAGCTCCTTCTCTCATGCTGCATTTGCAGCTGCGATGTGAAACCCCGGCAGACCCCCACCTCTGCCCACACCCTACAGCCGTAAAACCTGGGCAGGCTCCATGGGAAGCGGGCAGTGGCGCCCACAGGAGCACGTAGCTGCCCAGGTGGGAGGAAACCATTCCACCCATACATCCCCACCCATGGCTCTTGTTTGTGTGTTGAAGGTCCAACAGGGCAGCCCAGCATGAGCTGGAGAGGGACCTGGCCAACAAGCAGACAGCCTACCGCATCGACGACAAGTGCCACCACCTGAGGAACACCTCCGATGGCATCAGCTACTTCCGAGGGGTGGAGCGGGTTGACGCCACGTGAGTGCACGCTGGGCAGCACGAAAGCACCGAGCTGTCCCTGGGATGCGCGGTGCCTCGCCCTGGCAGGGAACGGGTTGTCCCCAGCCCACTGTAAAGGCATGTGTCTCTGCATGGCACATCCATCCTGCCTGGAAACACCCATCTTGGAGGGGCCGTTTCTCCCTGCTCACCATAAAGGGAGAACAACCCTCTGCTTTCAGCTGGATGCTGAACACCCAGTGGGTGAAAGCGAGTCCCACCTAATTACACATTATATCAGGGTTCAGAGATCAGCCTGAAAATGAACTCAGCCCAACACCTCTGCACAGCTCATTAAGTTTATGCGTATTTTCAAAGATGTGTCAGTGCTTGCATGAGCGCTCTTGGTTGACGTGACGTCTGGGGGGTTCACCCCTGCATGGAGAGGGCCTGGCAGGGAGCCGAAATGACACAGAAGATAAAGAAATAGAGAGCATGGTCCTGGGATACGGTTCAGCTGCTTTTGGGTGCCAGGAATTCAGCTTCGGCTCTGCAGTAGATGAATGGTGACCTAAACCAGCACTCGCAGAGATATGCGCTAAGTGGCAAAGGGCTGAGGGAATATATCTGCTGCTCACAAGGACGCGTGCAGTTTATGGAGGGGCATAGATTGATTCAATCTTTCTAATATTTGAATAATTATTCACAGCTCAGACATATTGCAAATGAATTGCAAAGGATTGATGCTAAAATTCAGAGGGGGGCAAAATGTGCCGAGAACCAGCATGTTTTAAATGGGGCTTATGTGGTATTTAAGTCTTTTGTTGACCTTGTTCTGGCCTACTGCACAGGCGTGAACTTCATCGTGAATGCACAGACAGGGAAATGAATATTATCTAATGCTTGTTCAGTTTAGTATGAAACTGAGATAAGTTATGAGCAAAATTAATTGACTGCAATCTGCGCGTCGACGTGAAGCTGGGAATCACTTGGCACTTAGATGGCTCGAACGTGTAAATATGAGGTCTGACTAAAATCTTCATTTTTCTGGGGGAATCTTTGCTTTGTCTGGGCTTTCATAAGTACCACAGTTGTCTTCATGAACATGTCATCATTTCATAAGCATATCGAACAAATGGTGTCCAGGTGTTTTACCTTCATGTGGTCAAATTAAGAGCGTAGCTTTAACCTGCATTTAATCCACACTGCTCCCATGGCATGCCTGGCCATGGCCAGCTTCAGCAGCATGGGCTTACTGGAGGCCTCTCCTTCCTCCTCCCCAGGATCTCGGTGCCAGAGTCGTGGGCCAAGTTCTCGGACGACAACATTCTCCTCTCCCAGAGCGAACGGGCGGCCTCCGCCAAGCTGCGGGACAACCTCGAGAACCTGCTGGTGGTGACGGCCAACGAGATGTGGCGCCAGTTCAACAGGGTGAACGTCGCCTTTGCCAACCGCATCGCTGAGACAGCTGACGCCAAGAGCAAGATTCAGACCCACCTGGCCAAGGTAGCCTGAACCCCTCCCTTTCGGTGTGACACCGTCACTTCCCAGTGACACCACTCTCCACACAGACCTGGCCCAAGAAGAGGAACGGTTGCTACAAGGAGCTGGTTATAGTATCATTATCTGTTTGAAATTCCAAGTACTGGGGACATTCTCCTTGGAGCAGGACAAGTTGGCACTGTAACTTCCTCTCAAGGGACCCTTTATTTCCCTAGTGCCCAGCAGCAAAGGGATTTCAAGCAGAAGGTGGAAATGCTGTTTGCATCTCCTGGTAGTTACTTCAGAAGTGCTGGCTGCCCTGCAGAAAGTCTTTGCTGGGCCTCTACTGGGGTGCCTGCCGGGGGGTTTGCAGGCTCCCTTCTCCTCCAAGGACATGCTTTCAGGCTCAGTGCTCCAGGTTTGCTGCATGGTCAGCCGTGTGTTTCCCGCATGGCTCTGCCAAGCAGGGGAAGTGGAGATCAGTGATGGGCACCTGGCTCGGACTGCTGGGTCTCATGGAAAGCTTCCTGAAAAGAGCTTGACACGGTATCGATTAACTGAGCAGAGACTGGGCTTGCAGCTCTGCAGGCTGATGTCACGTCTTTAATTGAGGATCCATTAAAAACTTTCCCTCTATGAGTTGCTATTGATGGATGATCAATTCCTGCAAGCAGTAATTTTGGGTAGCTGGTAATTCAATAGATCCATCACTGCTCCAAAATCTCCTCCGATGTGACAGCAACAGCAAAGAGAGGCTTTTCCTTGAAAAGAAATCTGCTGGATCTGTGCCTTGGCATGTGTCAGAGCGACAGGGGTCTGAGCCCAGGGTCTGCTTATTCAACTTGGTTTTTTCTGCAGATGGACAGGAGAAAAGGGAAATGATGTGGTCACTTGAGAATATATCATTTAATTTATGAATGCGTTTTTTTCATGCCAGACACTGCAGGAAATCTTCCAGATCGAGATGAACATAGAAGCCATTCGAAAAGCCATTAGGGACAATGGGCTAGTGTTAAAAGTGGCTCAGACCCGGCTGGATGAGCGCACGCGGAGACCCAATGTGGAGCTGTGCCGGGACACTGCCCAGCTCCGGTAAGGCAGGACCCAGGGCTGGGAGGGTCCTTGAGGAGTGACTGGTCGTAGCGCTCAGGAGCATCACTGGATGACAAAATTAATCTTTTTTTTTTTTTTTTTTTTTCCCCAAAGAGTCATTCCATAAGTGCACTGGTATAATCAAGAGCAATGATTAGGTATCCCGGCCTCGGGGTGGTAGAAGAGCTCTGCACCCACGAAGGAGGCTGTACGCCATGGCCGGGTACAGCCTGATACCACCCCGTGAAGGGATGGATTTTTCCCACTTGGGTAAACCTCACCTACTCTCCTGCCTGCTTCCCAGCTGTTGGATGGCTTAGTTTTGCAGTATAAGCCCTTTAATCTCTGACAGGCTTGTGTTGAGAGCACTTAGCTGCTTCCTTTTGGGTCACTGCAAGAAAGGATGCACCATGTGGAGAAGCAGTAAGGGCTGTCCTCACCTCCCCTGAGGACACTGGAAATCCTTTCAAGGACATAGTGAGCCCTTTGGGACTGCACCCCAAGGGGCCGTGGAGGAGCAGGCTGCCCTGAGTGCCCAACAGCACCCCATGTGAGGGGTGAGGCACCCCAAACCTCACCCCTCCTCCTAGGAGCCCTCTGGGAATGACTCCACGTGAAGCTTTTTAGAAGCCATATAAACCCAGCCCTTGCATGCCATTGGGTTTTTCCATCCTCCACTTGTTTCACATTCACTTTTAGCCTCTCCCAGCTCCCCCATTTTGCTGTGTGTGCATCCGTGGGTGTGGGGAGGAACGCTGCACAGGGAAATCCGGGTGGGTGAACCAACAAACCCGCAAAACCAAACAGGAACAGGAAACCACAGCTGCTCTTCCCTCTTCTCGGTGGCACAAGCTGCTCCAGGAGATGAGGCTGCACATCGCCGAAGCCTTAGAGCAAACTTAACCATGCCTGCCCACGGAGGTCTGGAGGAGCTCTGCCCTCGCCTTTCCCGTGCATCTGCCAGAAATGAGGGGTTGAGTTACTCCGAGCACACTGAAGGGGGAAATCCTGTCCCCAAGGGGCCCATCACCAACGCCGTGCTAGAAACCACCCCCGTGACGGGACTGTTAATGGGCATTTCTTGCTGTTTTCCAGCCTCGTCAATGAGGTCCATGAAATCAATGAGACGATCCAGAGCCTTCAGCAGCGGCTGAGAGACGCCGAGAACATACTGCAAATGCTGGTGCATGCCAAGTCGATCTTGGAGCATGACCTGGCCACCAAAGCCAACTCGCTGTTCATTGACCAGGAGAAGTGCATGGGGATGCGCAAGACCTTTCCCAACACTGCACGGCTGCTGGGTTACTTTTAGGCTGGGCTCAGCTGAACCCACGCTATCTGTTGCAGGAGTATTCCCAGTTTTGCTAGGACGCATTCCCAGTTTTGCTAAGATGCTTTGAAAATACATGATTAGACTTTCACTTCCTCATGAAAGCCCTGAGTAGAAATTAAACGATCACTTTGTGTGTTACATGGTCTACCAGGATTTTTTATTCCTTTGGTTTTTCACTTTCCGTTGCTTTTCCACGGTGTGCCAGAAAGTAGCTGAAAATATCCTGTATGTGACTGAGAGTAAATCCACCCACAGCGATTCATTCCTACCCTTTCAGTCTGTGATTTTAGGAGAAAAACTCTCATGTCCTCCTCGCTTTGAGCCTGTCTGATGCGGAAAAAGCACAAGGGGAAGTAAAGCTAGTTGTCAGAGTAATTAGCTGTTGACATCTTTAATGTATTTTTAATGGTTCAGGAGAAGAAACACAAACTATCTAGTAAAGCATTACAGTATGTTCTGTTCCTAAACAGAAAAACTTGCATTTTAAGCTGATGTCTAGTGATCATTTTCTTGCTTTTGAAAAATTTTAAATGTCATCTAAAATGTCAGTGCTGGGGTCTTAAAACAAAGAAGTGCTTTTGGCTAGCTAATTGAAGAAAATGCTGCGGTTTTAATCTTGGTGAGTATGGATTGGTTCCTAATTTAACCTCTTGCAAGTAGTCTGTTGGTGGAAGCACCAAAGCACTTTGAAGATAAAGGAACAAATCAGTCCTTAAGTCAGCCACCTCGACTGCCATAGTACCTGCTCTCTGGCTGTAAATTTTACCAAGTGTTTGAATTTTCAGAGGATAAGTCTTTAATCAATCTGAAGTTCAGTGTGACAGTCACTTTGCAAATTGTCCCGTCAGACTCACGTGTCAGACACTCTCGACTCTTTTAACCTAAGCAGAGCTGAGCTCAGCCTAAAGCCTGTAGGCACCAAGAATCCTAAAGGAGCAGAAGTTCAAGTCCCTTCTCTTCCCTCGGGAATCCAGGGCATGGACTTCCTGGCCCAGCGTGGGGACTCTCAGGAGCTGAGAGCATCTTCTCTCGTCTCGTACCCCCAGATGACTCCAGCTCACAGCACAGGTCCAGACAGACCTGCCTGCCCTCCCTGCTCTCCCAGGGGCAGCCCCCGAGAGCTGTAACCTGTGCCAAGGTCCTGCCCTGGCCCCAGCATCTTGGCAGGATCTCTCTTCAGAGCTGCAGCCCTAAACAGGAAGCAATTGTCTATTTTTTTTTTTTTCTTTCTTTTTTACTGGCACTTTTGTCTCACGGAGACTAAAAATAGGTTTCCTCTACTTTGTGTGTATCTTGGAGCCAGAGTCTGTCGGAGACAGCAGCCACCCTTTCTAAAGAGACGATATAACCGCAAGCAAGAAAAACTGTCCAGCTCATCGCACCTTCCCTTTCTGCACTTATCTCCCTCCCCAAAATAAGCCGATGGCATGCTGAACTCATAGGGACTTCCAGTTTTTGTTGGCACCCTCGCTAGCCTTTGTGCTGCTTTGAGCTGTTACTCTCCCTGTGTTCCTTTACTGAAAGCTTTCATAAACCCTGGTGATTTTGGCTGCTCGGCTGTTTTGAAGCCCCGCTCCAGATGGCTGGTTTTCAGGCAGAGCTGCCTGTTTTCTGTTTTGAGAATTGGGTCCCGTGAATTGTCTCGAGCTGAGCGCTGGGAAACGGAGGCACCCCAGTCCCTTTCTGAAAGACTCATGCTTTTAAGTGACTTGAGCGAAATCCTGGCATCAGCGACAGCTTCACATTCATTTCATTTCCACCTTCATTTTTGAGTCACATAAAAAGATACCTGAGCTCTGTTGTACTATGAGGGCACACCAATATCAGCACCCAAACTCTCCTATTTTCTCCAATTTTGCTTTCAGAGTCCCCCATCTTTCCCCCTAGCCCAACTCCTTTAAGGCTTTCTCCTAATTGACAGTGTTTATGTGGTGTTGCAATTATCCAGCTCTAAATTTTATCTTCCCGTCCTACCCTCTTGATGCTTCTTTACACAAGATAGGCTGTGGGAGCGTAGCTCGCTGAAAACAGGCATGGAATGCTAGAGGGCCTGCACAAGGAAAACTCTGTTGAACAGTTTGTCTAAGCTAACATAGTAGGCCTCAAGGACGCTTCGACCTTGAGGGTCAGAATAGAAGAATTAGAAGCTAACATCCATATGAGGCGGAACGCATTAGTATTAATAGTAAAGTGATAGGTAGAAGCAGATGACTGATGTATGTATAGCACAATTGGAGTTTATGAAAAACTGCAAGTCATGATGACTTTGGAAAATTATGCTATATAAGAAAGTGCATCTGCACAATAAAAGGAGTTTCCTGATATAACTCGTATTGAGTCTTTTGTGGATTCTCCAACTCCCGTCTCCGCAACTCTCAGCCAGTCGCACACTTGATCTATACTCCTCTATGTGTACATGACAGCCCTTGTAACGACCTTCCCTTTGTATCGCCATATCTCTACATTAGGTGGGGGAAAAAAAAAAAAAAAAAAAGCTTTCCAAACTACTAGCTATTAACTGGAGCTATTTAAGATGACCCAGCCAAATCAAGGAAAAAAGGTTTACCATAGGGAGCCATTCTGAAGTCATCCCACTTCATGGGGAGAATTATGTAGGTCACCAAAAAGCCTTTCATTCCTGACCTGCTGGTGCAGCAGTGGCACAGCGAGTACAGAGTAAAGGAAAAGTAACAGCAGTCACCAGTGAAGGCTGAAATCCCAGCACTCGCACAACTCCAATTCCAGGCACTTCAGTGGAACAGATTTCACTCACATGCATCTCAGCTGAGAAGGTAAAAAAGGGACAGCAGACTCAATACTGCAAGTTTGTGACTCAGAGATAAAAAGGGAAACGAAATGCTACCGTCGGAGCCTGCCTGCTGCTCCCAGCCACACCTGCTGAGGCATAAAAAAGCAAACAAAAAGCTTACCACGCCTCCAGCACCAAGAGTCCAACCACAACACCTGCTTTAGAAATTCTTTGTGCCATATGTCCCTCCGTCCCAAGGATGACGTGAACAACCTTTCACATCAGTTAATTGCAGTGCTCGTGCAGTAGGTAACACTTTTATGGCTTTTTATTTCCAACATCCTGCAGCTGTGGTCCGATAGCGCTCACGGTACCAGATCCCTAAATAGCAGCAGCCAAAAAATCCCAGGAACCTGCTTTCACAGCTGAATTGCAAAGTCTTTTCTTAACAGGACAGACACCAGAGCACACACCTCAGCCACTCTGACACTGAATTAGTCTGCTTTTCACCCTGCCACAGGCAGGACTCTGCCTCCCCCGCCCGCCCTTTTCTTGCCTGCTGGACAGAGAAAGCAATGCTCTGCCCCATTCCAGCTCTCCAGTTCTACGCCAACCACACTGCGAGACGTACAGAATAAACCCAGATATTCAACAAATCCAACGCAGGGTCAGAGAAGCAGCTTTCAGAGACTTTGCTGCTTTCAGCCAAGTTATCATCAGAATGAGACTGAGCTCCTCTAAGCCTACAAACTTAAAGGAGGCTTCTACAGAAGAAGCAGCAAGCCCTGAGCTGTCCTGGTCTCAACATTTCTACTCTTTTCTCATGAAAGATCTTTCATTTTTATTACTTCCTATGCAGAGTGGCAATTAAGAACATAATACCTTTGCACGACAAGCTCCCAGCCTGAGAACTGAAAAGCGGGGCAGACCTCAGAGAGGAAGAAGCAGAGTTATTTTACAGAGCGTCAGCAACACAGCGAGCAAAATATCCCATGTAATCCCTGCCCTGGAGCACCTGAAGGCCATACATAAGCAATTGCTGGGGGTCCCGACCATCCACCTTCAGGTCTCTGCTGATAACAGCAAAGGAAGAGGTAGATACTGGGGCAATTTGAGAGAGGACCCCCTCCCCAAAAGTAAGGCAATCCTAAATAGACCCCAAGCTTTAGGGAGCCAGCCCAGAACAGCAGGAAATAAAGTTAAAATGAACTATCTTGCATTCCAGAAGCCCCCAGCCGGCAGCACACCAACCGCCTCGGGGCTCCGGTGGGAAGGGAAGACAAAGAGCGGGATAAAAGAAAATGGATGCATCCCCGGGGTGCTGGGCAGCATCCCGGGGGCCTCGTCCCCGCAGCTCCCCCCGCCCGGACTCCAGCCCTCGGCGCCGATACCCGCTGCCCTGCACCAGGGCTGGCGCAGCCAGGGCGGCCGGGACACCGTGGGCCTCCCCCGGGCCCGGCGGGCTGAGGTAGTGTGGGCCGAGCGCCCCCCCCACAGTCCTCCCCATCTCCACGAGCTGAGGTGGTGTGGCCCGCGTTCCCCCCCCCCCCCGCCTCCCCACGGGCTGAGGTGTTGCGGCTCGGAGCGCTCACGTGACCGGGTGTTGATGTGTCGCCTGGCAACGGGAACATGGCGCAGACAGCAGCGGGTGACTGTGGGGCTGGGCCGCGGCCGGGCCTTGAACCGCCCGGCCCTCGGCCGCCCGGCCTCCCCGGCCCCGCGGGTGCCCGTGCCCAGCCCTGCGGCGGTCTGCAGCTGGCGGGCCCCAGGGAGCTGGGCTGGTTCTCACTCTTCCCTCCGCTCTGGTTGCAGGCACAGGCCATCCCCAGCCCAGCAATATGGAGGAGGCCGCCGGTGCCGCAGCAGAGGGCTCTGGGGTGGAATCCGGCTCCGCTACGCGGGATATCGGCCGAGTTCCGTCGTATCTTGCTATGGAGGTGATTTCCTTCAGAACGTTCGTGGGGCAGCATGGTGTTCCTACGCTCTCCTTGCAGAGTGATGGCT
Organism: Leptosomus discolor; assembly: GCF_034619465.1. Lineage (NCBI taxonomy): Eukaryota > Metazoa > Chordata > Aves > Leptosomiformes > Leptosomidae > Leptosomus > Leptosomus discolor. The sequence continues at coordinate 10,322,343 of NC_141405.1, forward strand.
TCGTGAAAGCAGTTTCAATAGCGAGAAGTAAAACAAGGGAGCGGTTGTTGAAGTCTTGCCCTGCCTATTAAAAAAACAAAGTTAAATGTCGTTGTAGTTCTGTGTGTCAGCAGCGTCCTGAAGCATGTGCTTCTCACTCAGCTCCCAGATGGCTGTAGGCATGTAAAACGGGAGCTTGCCCCCATCTCACAGACACACGTACGGGGGCTGTGTTCAAGGTTGGTGGTGATGAGTTTTTTCTGTCTGTTCGTACTGCACGATATTTGAATTTGGCAAATGATGGCACGGGATAAAACAGTGTCTCTTTAAAAAGAAGATAATAGTTTGGCTACCTGTAGCACCAGCTGGAGGACTACAATCCCTAAGGGCATTTTTTTAAAAAATAGATGTGAGCCAGAAACACATCTGAAATTAAAAGTGGTGTGTAGAATTTTTGTCAGGATCTTTACCGTCTTCATGCTGCCTGGGTGACTTTTTTTGTGAACGAGATTAAATTTCAGAATTAAACTCCCATGACAAAAAGCAGTTGTTACAGCACCGTAGCATGAGCATTAAATAAAATGCACAACCTGCTGTAACGCTGCTATTCTGCTTTTTGCCTGTGTGTGTGCTAGGCAGTAGAGGCGGAGAATGGGAGCGACAATGAAGAAGCAGGGTCCGTTCCTCCGCAGGACCAAAAAGAGACATTGCCACCAGCAGAAAGAGGAGCTACAGAGCTGTTTGTTAGTTCTGCAGAGGTGAGACACTAATAACACACACAATCTTATGCACAGAAGGCATGGCCGGTATTTGTAAATTCAAATTCTCCTGGGGCGGTTTTGTTGCTGCCAACACAAACCCGACCAGAACTGAACAGAGAGAAGCTAAATGGTCAGGCACAAAGTCTACAAAAGCTGTGACAGAGCTGGAGAGGTTCCTCTGTTGTGCTGCATGTGGGTAAAGGTGGCTTTTGAATCGGCAGAGGCACAGCTTTGCCAGTGTATCTGTGGGCTGAGTTTAGAACAAGGCCCTCTTGCCGATTCTGTGTCTGCATCGTTCTTGTCTCGTGATGACAGAAATAAGCAGATTGTCAGGGCAGACTGAAAAGCTGTTTCAGGTGGTGGATTTTACGTTTAAGAAAAAATCCCCTGAGACTTTCTTGGACAAAGTCAAATTAGACAGTTGTCCTCCTGCGTTGGGTGACATGGAGAAGCCAGTAACTGAGAGAGAAAACCCTCCCCTTCCTTCAGGAGCTCCTCAGCAGGTGTCTGCGTGGTCAGCCTTTATCTTTGACGTACACCAGGTGCATTAAACCTCTGTCCTGCCTTCCTGCTTCTGATGCATGAGATGCTTTTGCTTTCGTATCATTAAATGATTTGCTTTCATAGATCACTTCTATATAGCATCCCCGGCTGCCTCAGCTGCCTTTCTGCACTGATGTGATGTTTCCTTTCTTTAAATGCCTTCAGTCCGAAGAACGACGTGCCCGCTTTTATCGCTCTTTATTGCTGCTTTATTGCTGGCTTTATCAGCCAAGTTGCTAGGAAAGTTAGTTTGTGGAAATTCCTTTGCCTCCCACAGCTATATTCCCACCCTCCTGCATCATTCCAACAGACCCTGCAAAGCTGGGCTTGTAAACTAATTGTTTACTGACTGGAGGAAAGAAAATAAATTAATAAAATCAGGACAGCGTTGCTTCATGCAAGGGAAGCTTCATGTTGGTCCAGGACCCAGTTGAACAGTTGAGGCCAGTCCATCAAGAGGCTATTTAGAAAAGAGGCTTGGGTGCTCTGTTGTCCAAGAAGGGAAAAATCATTGAATGTCCTGCAGAATTCTGATAGGAATTTGGGTGAAATGAATGCTTGCCAAAAACCATGTTAACAGTGTATTGCATAACTAATGCAGATTATTATGCTCGAGGGAAACAGACTTCCCAAAACGGCATCAGCAGTCAGAAAAAAAAAAACCCAAACTCATTCAAACTCATTGCTATTATTAAAAAAAAAAAAAAAAAAAAAAGGAGAGAGAGAAAACTGGCAAAATTCTGAGGAAAATTTTGGCAGTATAGGACCATAGAAATGGCTGTGCTGGCTCAGATCAAAGTCCAGAAAGCTCCAGATTCAGCCTCTGACAGAGCCAACAGGAGACGCTTAGATAAAAGCACCAGAGCAAGGCAAGCACCCTGTGATACTTTCCCAGTCTACTTTCCCAGCTTCCAGCAATTAGTATCTCAAGGACTTCCTGAGCTGACAGGGCTGTCTTTGAATTTAATATCCCCCGATGGATTTGTTTCACAGGGTCTTGTTCCAGTTGTTCTTCGAGCCCGTGCAGACTTGCAGCATCCACTGTGTCCCTCAGTGGGGAGCTGCAGGGGATGGAGTATCATCACCCTCGGGGCATCGGCAGCCGCTTTTGGCACCCTGGAGGAGATTAAAAAAGGGCTCAGGCCTTGGACCGCTGAAGCCAAAAGTGTAAAACTCAATAGCTCGGACAAAAATGTGGCTCAAAGCTGTTTTAGATCTGTGTCCTCTGTAGGTTCAACACAGGAGATCACAGCGGGTTGGCTCCTCTTATATGCTGTCAGCATGCAGGAGATGAGCGCGAATCACAATTTCTGAAAGTATCTGAATATGTTCTGACACAGTCATGTCCCCGCCAGGAAGCTTGGTTGGGATTTTTTTGGTTTTGGAGTCAGTGGGTGAATGTTGGTTTCGTTGAAGCCAGTGGGCTTTTCTCCAGTGCTTTCAGTCTGACTCTATCAGTGACGACAACTGGCTTAGAGTCGAAAGTAAAAAGTTGGATGAAGTCGGGTTTTGGGCATGAACGCAGACAGGACTAAAATATTTTAGAAATTTTTCTTGGTTTGGTGGAAAAGAAATGGCAGGAAAAGTAAGTCAATGTCTCCAAGATGTATTAGACCTCTTGTTTTAGAAGTTTGCTGAAGTTAAATGTCTCCCCTTCTGTTTTTCTTCTGCTTGAAATGGCTTTTCAGATAGCCATTCCACCAGTTTTATCAGAAAAGGTACAAGACCACTCTTTCAGTGCATTTTGATCCAAACGGCGTTTTACGCTGGAGAAAAGGCCCATTCCTCTCACAGCCCTGCTGCGTGGTAGCCGTGAGGCTCAGTAACCCGCAGCAGCACCCCTTCCTGGGGCATGCGTCTGCCTCCTCCCCGGCCGCCTGGCTGAGACCCAGCCGCGCTCGGTGCACATCCCTCCGTGTGCTGGGGAAAGGGCAAGAGCCTGGCAGCCCTCTGAGCTCTGCTCTCGCTGCCAGCTGGGGGCCAGCTCTCAAAGTGGAGAGCATTCCCCCAGCCCTTCAGCTGGAAATACTTATTTAGTAGTTATTTTCTCTCTGGGTGTGTGTATTTTTATATATTTTTATTTGTTTGTTTGTTTGTTTGGAGGAGCATTATAGGTTCTCCATAAAATGTGAGTCAAACCATATATTGCTCTCCTTACTTCCCTAGTCGCACAGTTGTCTGAAACGAGGATTTTTTTCCCCGTTGTTCTGTCCCCAGCCCCACGTGAGCTGCGGGCTCGCTGATGGCAACGCAGGTTTCTGCCCCTTCCCCTTTGCATTTCAAATCCTCCGTTGCTAGTGGTCTGAATCAACAGGGTAGGGAAGAGGACGGAAATCCCTAAAATTGTGATGACAGAGCAAAGTCTTGGGGTTAAACAAGTTCATCCCCAAGAAAATCTTGTCTTTTTGTGTAGTTTGAAAATGCTTTTTTGAAGAGTGGTTTCATTCACCCGGCCCGGGGAAGGGGATGGTGTAGTGTATGCTGGACCGATGGTGGCAGAGCCCGTGATGGGCTGGTTCAGGTGATGCCGCAGACACAGGTAAATGAGGCTTAGACCCTTCTCAGCAAAGTCATCAAAGTCCACCACTGCCTTGTCAGACTAGCATCTGAGCTAAAGTGATATAAACCCCACTTTCCCTCCTGAATTATCATTATTTTATTCTAGAAATTCAAGCTGAAGCATTGTAAGAGTTTTAAGTTATCCCACGGAATAGATTCAAAGTGAGAAATCCACATTTTTTTACCCAGTGTTTACACAACCTGTCAATCTTACAGTATTCTCAGCACAGCCTGTGGCAAATCTTGTTTGTACACAAAACATTTTTCAAATTTATCGTGGCGCCTGCTTTTATTTAGGCGGTGATGACCACTGCCAGCCACACTCGTATGGAGGCTGAGCTGGGGCAGCTGGGCAGCTTTCGAGCCCCTTGATGGGGAGCACTGTGCAATTCCCTGGCCTGTGCCGGGTCGGGCGGCAGTGACGTCTCTCCAGCAAAACCCCAAGGGCTCTGCTGTGGCCATCCTCACTTTCTCCTCTCCTGGCCCGGACAGTCGCCATCCGGCACCTCCTGCTTTCCCTGCAGTGCTCTCACGTGAGCTCCCTGGAGCAGCACGGCCCCCTGTCCCGAGAGCTGCCATGAGAGCACGTGCTCAGCAGATGTTTTTCCAAGGCCCTGCTCTGTTAAGTTGATGCACCTTTCCAAGAAAAGAAGTGTCTGAGGAGCACGGGAGTGATGTGCTCTTCTCCCTGGGTTTCCTCCACAGTTTCTAATCCACAACTCTCAGCCAAAATAGGCTTTGTTACCCGCAGGCTACTCTTTTCCCTGATTTGAGTTTCAGATATTTCTCTGGTGCTTAAAAAGCTGCTTTTGGCACCCTTTTCAGAACTGGAGCCGAGGTGGTTTTGCTCTCCCACCTTCACGGAGGAGCTCGGGTGCAGTTATGTGACCCCCACGCCTCCCGCCTGCCTTTCACCACTGTGCATCTCCCCGCTCTGCTTTTGGGGAACGGGTCAGGTAATTTGTCCAGAGACACAGCAGCCCAGATCACAGACCTACAAACCCGAATCAGAAGATCGCCTCTAACGGCAGGCTAGATCGCAGCCCTTGGGGACAAGACCCTTCTCGCTCTGTGTTTGCACAGCCCAGAGCGTGACGCCATCAGCACTACCAGGGTCCTCCCGTTTCAGTGCCTGTTCTCAGGCTAAAGCCTGAAATAACTGGGGAAGGACCCTCTCCAGGAAACATCCCTGATGTCGCTGCGTGACTGGTGTGTGATGCCCTGATGCTGCATGAGGCTGTGTCATGGTGGAGCTCCTGGGGACACTGTGCATCTTCTCACCTGGGGTGCCAGCGCCTGGTGCACCCACCCGCCCCAGTGGAGCCTCTGCTGGGCCACGGGCTGGCCCAGGAACACCAGTGCAGGCACTGGGTTGCCCATGAGGGCACTACTTTGCCCATCAGGAGCACTGGGTGGCACACGGTTGCCCATGGGTGGCACTAGGATGCCCAACGGCTGTACTGGGTTGCCCGTTGATGGCACCGGGGGTTGTCCAGGGACAGGATCAGGTTGTCCAGCAAAGGCAGTAGGTTGCACAGAGTCTGCACTAAGTTGCCCAGGAGTGGCACTGGGTTGCCCACTGAGGGCAGTGAGTTCATAGGATCATAGAATCACAGAATGGTTTGGGTTGGAAGGGACCTCAAAGATCATCTTGTTCCAACCCCCCTGCCATGGGCAGGGACACCTCCCACCAGACCAGGTTGCTCAAGGCTCCATCCAGCCTGGCCTTGAGCACTGCCAGGGATGGAGGATCATAGAATATCTCAAGTTAGAAGGGACCCATAAGGATCAGCGAGTCCAACTCCCTGCTCCTTGCAGGACTACCTAAAACTAAACCCCATGACTGAGAGCATTGTCCAGCTGCTCAACACTTGCCCAACAGCTGCACCTGCTTGCCCAGGGGCTGCACAAAGCTGCCCAGCGAGAGCGGTAGGTTGCCCAGGGCAGGAACTAGGGTGCCATACGAGGGTATTTTCTTGCCCAGGGCTGGCCCTGGGTTGCCCATCGAGAGCGCTGTGTTGCCCGAGGGCTGCATCAGGTTGCCATGGCAGCTGCAGGGAGTCGGCCCGGGCAACACCCGGTCACCCGCTTCTTATGTCACTGACGGCACCGGGGACGCTGCAGTGCCTGGCAGAGCTGCCACCGAGCCTGGCAGCACAGCAGTGAGCAGCAGCCCCCGGGGCACCCTCAAGCCTCCGCAGTGCACCCCGCATCCAAGCAGCTAAGGGTGAGCAAGGGGAGGACTAAAAAAGCAGAGATATTTCTCCTGATCTTCTGCATTATCTCTTATGTCGCCTAAGTGTACCCCAGCTAGGTGGTTGGGGGCTCCCGTGGTGTGTCTGTGTTCAGGGGTGGCAGAAAGTAGCACCCTGGGATGACTTATCCCAAGAGGGTGCAGGGACATTTATTTCAGCTGGAAATGCAGGGGAAAGTAACCCTGGTCCATTCCCAAGTTCTTAAATATGTGTCTGTCAGTGGCTGAAAGGGAATAATTTATTTGCAGGGGTAGGAGCCAGGGAAGCAGTCTCCCACTCTCGGAATGCTGTTTCTCACGTATAAATAAGTGGCACGGAGTTAAGGAAAGTGCAGTCGCCTGTCCCTAGCAGGGACAAAAGGGCTGAAGTGACTGGTTTGTGGGAACCGACACACACAGTGGTTTTTGTTGGACCTGAGCACAGACGTTTCATCCTCAGCTCTGCCAAACTGGCTCGGAGGGTTGTGTTTGTGAAAGTTTTTCTGCTAAATTTGAGGGTGTGAGTTTCCCGCTGCCTATCCCACAGCCTCTTCAGCCAGGCTGGATCCTGGGGCGAGACTCGGTGCCCACAGCTATGCTGCTCTCAAGTCAGGTACTGGGGCAGCCCATGCCAGCATGGCCAAAATTGCTCAAGGCTTGCAAATACTGTCCTCAAAGTTCAGTGATTTCCCAGCTGCGGGCTGTACACTTTTGCCCTCTGACTCATCCCTATTTTTCTCCGATTTGCCCGAACTGAAGGTCCTGTTATTCTCCTGTATTCGCCGTTCTCTAATTTAATAGCTGCATTCTGAGACATTGTTCATCTGAATGCACCAAACTGCTACAGGCACAGGTGACGCAAGAAGTCTCTTAGGTCACCTGTCCCCATAGCTAGATGTTGGAAAACGTGCAGTTTAATGAGTCAATGGGCTGCGAGCGTCCGGCATGAAGGAGGGTTACCCTCGGTGTACAGCAACAGCAGCTCCCAGGCAGAGCCTGCCTGTCTCCGTGTGCCTCCCATCCATCGCCTTTTAAGCCTTCCCGTAGGAAACTGTGACTCCTTCGTCCTGCCCTTGTGTAGAGAGAGGCATTCTTTGTTGCAGAGGTGACTAAAATGAAAGAAACTCTCTTTCCCAAGGGTTTAATGATTTTAAAAATAAGGCAGTCTCTCTCAGCTCGCCTACACATGCAAAGTGATTAGGGTAGCCCAGGAGGAGCAATTAAACCTCTAGCCACGTGATCGCTTCTGTCGATGCTTTGTTCTAGAATAAAAGTGAGTTTATTTCATGCAAACATCCCATTTTTAAAGGAATAAAGTTGATTTCATGCTGTGACAAATAGGATTTAGCACATGCTTCAGGTCAAACTCCCCTCCCACCCAGGGATCTTGTTGTAGCACACCAGCGTCCCAATCTTTCACTGCGGCTCCGAGCCAGGCTGGGAGCAGTGGGGATGGGATGGTGTTAGGGGAAGGACACATCCCTGCAACACAGCACCTGGCTACAACAGCTATAGGGACTTATTCTGCCCGTGGGTGACACCTGTAACCATACAGAAACTTCACACCGAGCACAGCATACCCTCCTGAGTGTTTGTCCTTAGATGAGGTGTGTCAGGTACATTCGGTGGCCCCTCTGCATTATATTTCTGATAAAATTGACTGATAACCTTAATCTGAAAAGAGCAATGGCACCCACATGCCTTACACAGTTATTGGTAGCAAAATCTTCCTGTGTGACTCTTCCCCTTAGGGTTACTGCAAGGCTGGTGTTTACGAGCTGCTCTGAAAAGACTTTGTGGGATATCTCCTTTCCAAGTGCATTTGTTTTACAGCAGGTGAGCCAGAGATGTTTTTCTTCCTTTGCAAGTCCAGAGATGGCTGTTCTTTTTAGGTTGAAATGGGGGGGGGTGGGGTGGGGTGGGTGCAGGTGGGGGGTGAAATTTGGATATAGTCCAAATTTAAGCAAAGCTCAGCTCACCTGCGGACACCTCACTCAAGCTTTTACTGCAAGTGAAAATAGAGATGATGAGGATGGATTCCCTCACCCACAAACCGCGCTGGGTTGGTAGCAGCTGTGCATCCAAAGCTATCACGGCTGGTAATGGAACTTTTAAAGAGGAAATTACAGCAGGAATACTATAAGATCAGCAAAAACGCTGGCCAAAAGAAACAAATGAACATCAGAGAATCAGCAACTACAGTTTCATTGGACGGACAGACAAAATGAAGGCACAGTATCTGTCATTCTCCTTAGTAGCCATGATTTGTTTCTCTCTACATTCCAAGACCTGATGAGAGATACTGACAACAAAGTAAAATCCTTATATATAAAAATGCTTGGGATGCTGTCAGAAGGGATTTGCTTTCAAGAGTTTTAGGCCTGTCCAGGCGATGTGTGGGTGCTGTGTGCATCGCTCTTCGTATTTTAAGTTGCGTGTGTCGCTGTAAGAAGTAGCGCAAGTGCAGGAGCTTACTGAGTGAGGTTGTCTTCTTCTGTCTCCTTTGTGCAGGACACATACCTGAATAGCGGCGTTCAAGAATGGAGCTGGTTGGATCTCCCTTAACTGCAACATATGCCCATCCAAGATCAACACCTACCAAGTTTCTGCCTGCCATCAGCACCATGGCTTCAAGCTATAAGAACCGTTTTCCTTACTACCCCTTGCCTCAGAGCTTCAGCCTCCCCCGGATGCCCAGAGCCTACTACAAAGCAGCTGCCATCAACCCAACTTTGGCTCCCTTTTCCAAAAGCTCCCAGGGGTTACCCCCAAGCAAGATGCTTCCTTTTGTTTCCAACAGAACAACCCTCTTCAGCCGGTACACCTCTGACGACTGGTACATGTCCAATCTGACCAACTACAAAGAGTCGGAGACTACCCGGCGCAATGCCGAGTGTCTGAGAGTCGATACCTCCCGTCTGATTCACGATAAATATCAGCAGACAAAGAAGACCCAAGTAGAAAGCACCAAAAACCTGGGAGATCGTGTCCAAGAGATAGAATTTTGGAAGTCAGAGCTCTGCCATGAGCTGGATGAGATGATCGGGGAAACGAACGCACTCACAGACTTGAAGAAAAGACTGGAGAGAGCCTTGGCTGAGACAGAGGCCCCTCGCCAGGTAAGCACCCTGTCCGGTGGGCTGCAAGCTGTAGCCTACTGCTGAAACATCTGCAGCCATTCAGACGCCCAATTAAGTTTCATTGCAGCTCCGTAACGTCTAGAAAGTTTTTATTAAGAGACCATTAGTTAAGTTAGTAATAAACAAATGCCTTGCCATCTGCTGCCTCCCCTATCAGTACGTACTGAGCCCATCAGAACAGTATTTGCTTAACCAAATATTTTTATAAGTGGTACATCCAAAATCCTGGTTTGGGAGACAAAAGCCCATGTCCTCCTACGAGGCTCTGGCGAGGTCAGCCTCAAGCCTGACACAGGTCCCTGCCTTCAGCTGTGGCTGCGCCAGGGACACGTGTGCTCCCCCACGTTGATTTAATGCTGATGTTGCAGCTCGGCTGCTCGTTGTCAGCTAAACCAGCTGCCCTGGGCACTTTTTTTCCCGTGCTGTCGTCTCTGTGCCCACCTACAATTTCATTTCTTACATTACTTGACATGGGGACCATCCCTGTAGGGATTTGCAACCAGCAGTGATGGCATGTCCCCAACAGGTCACTCAGGAGTGCTTGCTTCACCGGGAGAAGAGGATGGGCATTGACCTGGTCCATGATGATGTGGAGAAACAGCTCTTTGTGGTAAGTTTGTCAACACAGATCATGTGTTATTTTTACCTAAACTACTCTGAACAGGTTTTGCAGCCCTGTTCCCTCTCTGGCTCCTTAGTGCCTGTGAGGTGCTAAACTCTTCAAACCCCCAAAACCTGCAGGGCCAGGGGACGACGTTCCCCCACGCAGCAGCGTGCCCACACGGTGTGGGTAAGACTTGCCCTGCCAGAGGCAGGAATAGCTGAAAACCAGCTGTGTGTTTGTGTAGCCTATCAGGGTCCTCTGTCCCTCTTCAAGGAGCTTGTGGGACTCTCCTGCCTTTCAGAGCCCTGCCGGCACAGGATCTATAAGTATCTGTCACATACATGTGATATATCTCTATATATCTGTGTCACATACATATATATTACGCACACATGCACACACACAGATATGGAGAAGGCAGTGTCTGCCCGACAGCTTGTCTGGTTTTCCCAACTATGTTACTTGGTCTAATAAAAGATATTACATCTACCCCCAGCTTTGCTTTGCTCAGAGCAGCGTGGCCGCAGTAAGACTGTGTGTGCTTAGGCAATGCATTTTATAGCAGTCCTAAAACCGCGCACTCCTGCCTGCCTTTATATAGGCTGCTTTAAATTATGAATAAAAAGCAAACACGATGAGAGCTGGCACAGAAGATGGGATCCTATCGCAGGGTACAACAAAATACAATCACTGCAAAGGCATCGCGAAACTGGGAAGGAAACTGCAGCCCCTGGGACTGTGAAGCCACTGCTCTGTTAGAAGATTTTTTCTTATGAGTCAGGCCCTAAAAAAATTAAAAGATTAGTTTAAGGGTCATGAGATTTTAAGAAAATAATTGGAGCTGGTTATCTCCATAATGGCATTTTGGATTTTAAGTGTTTCGGACATATTTAGGCCATGCTTTTCAGCTGGCTCCTGCAGACAGGAGGGCTTAAAAATTATGGTTTTGGAGCACTAATCACCTGCCTCCAGTAGCTGGGGCTTCACAAACGCGATAGATTTGTGCTGAAGTCAAGTGAGCTGAGAGCAGCACATGCCTTCCTCCGGTGGAGCTGGATGTTTCTTAGAAATGGCTTAGAAAGTTACACCAAACTCAAGTCCGTCTCCTCTTGTCCCAGATGGATGGGATTTCTCCTGGGGAAGAAAACATTTGGGGAGCAAAAAGGGCAGATGCTGATTGGGGATGGGGATGTGTAGCGCTGCTGGTCCAGAGAACCTCTATGCCTGTTCATATCAGGTCAGGATCTGTCCCTGTCTCCTATAGTGGAACTAATCATCACTTGACATTGATGTCAAGATGAGAAAACACTTGGCAACCCACCCTGAAAGTGAAGTGGGAGGCCATGGCTGTGGCCACAGCACCCTCCCATCCCCTCCTGGTCGCTGCGCCCAGGCTCAGCTGCACAAGTGAGCGCTCTGGGGTTGGGGGGCACTTTCTCCACTCCCTGCCAGTTTGCTTTGTCCTTGCTGTGTGCACGGTTGGAGAGGCCTGAGGGGATGAGTGTGACCAGGACAACTGAGCATGGATACTGACGGGGTCATGTTTTGCCTTTGCCCAGGAAGCCGACGTCATCAGATCCTGCCAGGAGAGGATGCAGCAGTACCTGGATAAGGCGAAAGCCCAGCTCGCGTAAGGAGGAGCTCCTTCTCTCATGCTGCATTTGCAGCTGCGATGTGAAACCCCGGCAGACCCCCACCTCTGCCCACACCCTACAGCCGTAAAACCTGGGCAGGCTCCATGGGAAGCGGGCAGTGGCGCCCACAGGAGCACGTAGCTGCCCAGGTGGGAGGAAACCATTCCACCCATACATCCCCACCCATGGCTCTTGTTTGTGTGTTGAAGGTCCAACAGGGCAGCCCAGCATGAGCTGGAGAGGGACCTGGCCAACAAGCAGACAGCCTACCGCATCGACGACAAGTGCCACCACCTGAGGAACACCTCCGATGGCATCAGCTACTTCCGAGGGGTGGAGCGGGTTGACGCCACGTGAGTGCACGCTGGGCAGCACGAGAGCACCGAGCTGTCCCTGGGATGCGCGGTGCCTCGCCCTGGCAGGGAACGGGTTGTCCCCAGCCCACTGTAAAGGCATGTGTCTCTGCATGGCACATCCATCCTGCCTGGAAACACCCATCTTGGAGGGGCCGTTTCTCCCTGCTCACCATAAAGGGAGAACAACCCTCTGCTTTCAGCTGGATGCTGAACACGCAGTGGGTGAAAGCGAGTCCCACCTAATTACACATTATATCAGGGTTCAGAGATCAGCCTGAAAATGAACTCAGCCCAACACCTCTGCACAGCTCATTAAGTTTATGCGTATTTTCAAAGATGTGTCAGTGCTTGCATGAGCGCTCTTGGTTGACGTGACGTCTGGGGGGTTCACCCCTGCATGGAGAGGGCCTGGCAGGGAGCCGAAATGACACAGAAGATAAAGAAATAGAGAGCATGGTCCTGGGATACGGTTCAGCTGCTTTTGGGTGCCAGGAATTCAGCTTCGGCTCTGCAGTAGATGAATGGTGACCTAAACCAGCACTCGCAGAGATATGCGCTAAGTGGCAAAGGGCTGAGGGAATATATCTGCTGCTCACAAGGACGCGTGCAGTTTATGGAGGGGCATAGATTGATTCAATCTTTCTAATATTTGAATAATTATTCACAGCTCAGACATATTGCAAATGAATTGCAAAGGATTGATGCTAAAATTCAGAGGGGGGCAAAATGTGCCGAGAACCAGCATGTTTTAAATGGGGCTTATGTGGTATTTAAGTCTTTTGTTGACCTTGTTCTGGCCTACTGCACAGGCGTGAACTTCATCGTGAATGCACAGACAGGGAAATGAATATTATCTAATGCTTGTTCAGTTTAGTATGAAACTGAGATAAGTTATGAGCAAAATTAATTGACTGCAATCTGCGCGTCGACGTGAAGCTGGGAATCACTTGGCACTTAGATGGCTCGAACGTGTAAATATGAGGTCTGACTAAAATCTTCATTTTTCTGGGGGAATCTTTGCTTTGTCTGGGCTTTCATAAGTACCACAGTTGTCTTCATGAACATGTCATCATTTCATAAGCATATCGAACAAATGGTGTCCAGGTGTTTTACCTTCATGTGGTCAAATTAAGAGCGCAGCTTTAATCTGCATTTAATCCACACTGCTCCCATGGCATGCCTGGCCATGGCCAGCTTCAGCAGCATGGGCTTACTGGAGGCCTCTCCTTCCTCCTCCCCAGGATCTCGGTGCCAGAGTCGTGGGCCAAGTTCTCGGACGACAACATTCTCCTCTCCCAGAGCGAACGGGCGGCCTCCGCCAAGCTGCGGGACAACCTCGAGAACCTGCTGGTGGTGACGGCCAACGAGATGTGGCGCCAGTTCAACAGGGTGAACGTCGCCTTTGCCAACCGCATCGCTGAGACAGCTGATGCCAAGAGCAAGATTCAGACCCACCTGGCCAAGGTAGCCTGAACCCCTCCCTTTCGGTGTGACACCGTCACTTCCCAGTGACACACAGACCTGGCCCAAGAAGAGGAACGGTTGCCACAAGGAGCTGGTTATAGTATCATTATCTGTTTGAAATTCCAAGTACTGGGGACATTCTCCTTGGAGCAGGACAAGTTGGCACTGTAACTTCCTCTCAAGGGATCCTTTATTTCCCTAGTGCCCAGCAGCAAAGGGATTTCAAGCAGAAGGTGGAAATGCTGTTTGCATCTCCTGGTAGTTACTTCAGAAGTGCTGGCTGCCCTGCAGAAAGTCTTTGCTGGGCCTCTACTGGGGTGCCTGCCGGGGGGTTTGCAGGCTCCCTTCTCCTCCAAGGACATGCTTTCAGGCTCAGTGCTCCAGGTTTGCTGCATGGTCAGCCGTGTGTTTCCCGCATGGCTCTGCCAAGCAGGGGAAGTGGAGATCAGTGATGGGCACCTGGCTCGGACTGCTGGGTCTCATGGAAAGCTTCCTGAAAAGAGCTTGACACGGTATCGATTAACTGAGCAGAGACTGGGCTTGCAGCTCTGCAGGCTGATGTCACGTCTTTAATTGAGGATCCATTAGAAACTTTCCCTCTATGAGTTGCTATTGATGGATGATCAATTCCTGCAAGCAGTAATTTTGGGTAGCTGGTAATTCAATAGATCCATCACTGCTCCAAAATCTCCTCCGATGTGACAGCAACAGCAAAGAGAGGCTTTTCCTTGAAAAGAAATCTGCTGGATCTGTGCCTTGGCATGTGTCAGAGCGACAGGGGTCTGAGCCCAGGGTCTGCTTATTCAACTTGTTTTTTTCTGCAGATGGACAGGAGAAAAGGGAAATGATGTGGTCACTTGAGAATATATCATTTAATTTATGAATGCGTTTTTTTCATGCCAGACACTGCAGGAAATCTTCCAGATCGAGATGAACATAGAAGCCATCCGAAAAGCCATTAGGGACAATGGGCTAGTGTTAAAAGTGGCTCAGACCCGGCTGGATGAGCGCACGCGGAGACCCAATGTGGAGCTGTGCCGGGACACTGCCCAGCTCCGGTAAGGCAGGACCCAGGGCTGGGAGGGTCCTTGAGGAGTGACTGGTCGTAGCGCTCAGGAGCATCACTGGATGACAAAATTAATCTTTTTTTTTTTTTTTTTTTTTCCCCAAAGAGTCATTCCATAAGTGCACTGGTTTAATCAAGAGCAATGATTAGGTATCCCGGCCTCGGGGTGGTAGAAGAGCTCTGCACCCACGAAGGAGGCTGTACGCCATGGCCGGGTACAGCCTGATACCACCCCGTGAAGGGATGGATTTTTCCCACTTGGGTAAACCTCACCTACTCTCCTGCCTGCTTCCCAGCTGTTGGATGGCTTAGTTTTGCAGTATAAGCCCTTTAATCTCTGACAGGCTTGTGTTGAGAGCACTTAGCTGCTTCCTTTTGGGTCACTGCAAGAAAGGATGCACCATGTGGAGAAGCAGTAAGGGCTGTCCTCACCTCCCCTGAGGACACTGGAAATCCTTTCAAGGACATAGTGAGCCCTTTGGGACTGCACCCCAAGGGGCCGTGGAGGAGCAGGCTGCCCTGAGTGCCCAACAGCACCCCATGTGAGGGGTGAGGCACCCCAAACCTCACCCCTCCTCCTAGGAGCCCTCTGGGAATGACTCCACGTGAAGCTTTTTAGAAGCCATATAAACCCAGCCCTTGCATGCCATTGGGTTTTTCCATCCTCCACTTGTTTCACATTCACTTTTAGCCTCTCCCAGCTCCCCCATTTTGCTGTGTGTGCATCCGTGGGTGTGGGGAGGAACGCTGCACAGGGAGATCCGGGTGGGTGAACCAACAAACCCGCAAAACCAAACAGGAACAGGAAACCACAGCTGCTCATCCCTCTTCTCGGTGGCACAAGCTGCTCCAGGAGATGAGGCTGCACATCGCCGAAGCCTTAGAGCAAACTTAACCATGCCTGCCCACGGAGGTCTGGAGGAGCTCTGCCCTCGCCTTTCCCGTGCATCTGCCAGAAATGAGGGGTTGAGTTACTCCGAGCACACTGAAGGGGGAAATCCTGTCCCCAAGGGGCCCATCACCAACGCCGTGCTAGAAACCACCCCCGTGACGGGACTGTTAATGGGCATTTCTTGCTGTTTTCCAGCCTCGTCAATGAGGTCCATGAAATCAATGAGACGATCCAGAGCCTTCAGCAGCGGCTGAGAGACGCCGAGAACATACTGCAAATGCTGGTGCATGCCAAGTCGATCTTGGAGCATGACCTGGCCACCAAAGCCAACTCGCTGTTCATTGACCAGGAGAAGTGCATGGGGATGCGCAAGACCTTTCCCAACACTGCACGGCTGCTGGGTTACTTTTAGGCTGGGCTCAGCTGAACCCACGCTATCTGTTGCAGGAGTATTCCCAGTTTTGCTAGGACGCATTCCCAGTTTTGCTAAGATGCTTTGAAAATACATGATTAGACTTTCACTTCCTCATGAAAGCCCTGAGTAGAAATTAAACGATCACTTTGTGTGTTACATGGTCTACCAGGATTTTTTATTCCTTTGGTTTTTCACTTTCCGTTGCTTTTCCACGGTGTGCCAGAAAGTAGCTGAAAATATCCTGTATGTGACTGAGAGTAAATCCACCCACAGAGATTCATTCCTACCCTTTCAGTCTGTGATTTTAGGAGAAAAACTCTCATGTCCTCCTCGCTTTGAGCCTGTCTGATGCGGAAAAAGCACAAGGGGAAGTAAAGCTAGTTGTCAGAGTAATTAGCTGTTGACATCTTTAATGTATTTTTAATGGTTCAGGAGAAGAAACACAAACTATCTAGTAAAGCATTACAGTATGTTCTGTTCCTAAACAGAAAAACTTGCATTTTAAGCTGATGTCTAGTGATCATTTTCTTGCTTTTGAAAAATTTTAAATGTCATCTAAAATGTCAGTGCTGGGGTCTTAAAACAAAGAAGTGCTTTTGGCTAGCTAATTGAAGAAAATGCTGCGGTTTTAATCTTGGTGAGTATGGATTGGTTCCTAATTTAACCTCTTGCAAGTAGTTTGTTGGTGGAAGCACCAAAGCACTTTGAAGATAAAGGAACAAATCAGTCCTTAAGTCAGCCACCTCGACTGCCATAGTACCTGCTCTCTGGCTGTAAATTTTACCAAGTGTTTGAATTTTCAGAGGATAAGTCTTTAATCAATCTGAAGTTCAGTGTGAAAGTCACTTTGCAAATTGTCCCGTCAAACTCACGTGTCAGACACTCTCGACTCTTTTAACCTAAGCAGAGCTGAGCTCAGCCTAAAGCCTGTAGGCACCAAGAATCCTAAAGGAGCAGAAGTTCAAGTCCCTTCTCTTCCCTCGGGAATCCAGGGCATGGACCTCCTGGCCCAGCGTGGGGACGCTCAGGAGCTGAGAGCATCTTCTCTCGTCTCGTACCCCCAGATGACTCCAGCTCACAGCACAGGTCCAGACAGACCTGCCTGCCCTCCCTGCTCTCCCAGGGGCAGCCCCCGAGAGCTGTAACCTGTGCCAAGGTCCTGCCCTGGCCCCAGCATCTTGGCAGGATCTCTCTTCAGAGCTGCAGCCCTAAACAGGAAGCAATTGTCTATTTTTTTTTTTCTTTCTTTTTTACTAGCACTTTTGTCTCACGGAGACTAAAAATAGGTTTCCTCTACTTTGTGTGTATCTTGGAGCCAGAGCCTGTCGGAGACAGCAGCCACCCTTTCTAAAGAGACGATATAACTGCAAGCAAGAAAAACTGTCCAGCTCATCGCACCTTCCCTTTCTGCACTTATCTCCCTCCCCAAAATAAGCCGATGGCATGCTGAACTCATAGGGACTTCCAGTTTTTGTTGGCACCCTCGCTAGCCTTTGTGCTGCTTTGAGCTGTTACTCTCCCTGTGTTCCTTTACTGAAAGCTTTCATAAACCCTGGTGATTTTGGCTGCTCGGCTGTTTTGAAGCCCCGCTCCAGATGGCTGGTTTTCAGGCAGAGCTGCCTGTTTTCTGTTTTGAGAATTGGGTCCCGTGAATTGTCTCGAGCTGAGCGCTGGGAAACGGAGGCACCCCAGTCCCTTTCTGAAAGACTCATGCTTTTAAGTGACTTGAGCGAAATCCTGGCATCAGCGACAGCTTCACATTCATTTCATTTCCACCTTCATTTTTGAGTCACATAAAAAGATACCTGAGCTCTGTTGTACTATGAGGGCACACCAATATCAGCACCCAAACTTTCCTATTTTCTCCAATTTTGCTTTCAGAGTCCCCCATCTTTCCCCCTAGCCCAACTCCTTTAAGGCTTTCTCCTAATTGACAGTGTTTATGTGGTGTTGCAATTATCCAGCTCTAAATTTTATCTTCCCGTCCTACCCTCTTGATGCTTCTTTACACAAGATAGGCTGTGGGAGCGTAGCTCGCTGAAAACAGGCATGGAATGCTAGAGGGCCTGCACAAGGAAAACTCTGTTGAACAGTTTGTCTAAGCTAACATAGTAGGCCTCAAGGACGCTTCGACCTTGAGGGTCAGAATAGAAGAATTAGAAGCTAACATCCATATGAGGCGGAACGCATTAGTATTAATAGTAAAGTGATAGGTAGAAGCAGATGACTGATGTATGTATAGCACAATTGGAGTTTATGAAAAACTGCAAGTCATGATGACTTTGGAAAATTATGCTATATAAGAAAGTGCATCTGCACAATAAAAGGAGTTTCCTGATATAACTCGTATTGAGTCTTTTGTGGATTCTCCAACTCCCGTCTCCGCAACTCTCAGCCAGTCGCACACTTGATCTATACTCCTCTATGTGTACATGACAGCCCTTGTAACGACCTTCCCTTTGTATCGCCATATCTCTACATTAGGGGGGGGGGGGGGGGGGAAGCTTTCCAAACTACTAGCTATTAACTGGAGCTATTTAAGATGACCCAGCCAAATCAAGGAAAAAAGGTTTACCATAGGGAGCCATTCTGAAGTCATCCCACTTCATGGGGAGAATTATGTAGGTCACCAAAAAGCCTTTCATTCCTGACCTGCTGGTGCAGCAGTGGCACAGCGAGTACAGAGTAAAGGAAAAGTAACAGCAGTCACCAGTGAAGGCTGAAATCCCAGCACTCGCACAACTCCAATTCCAGGCACTTCAGTGGAACAGATTTCACTCACATGCATCTCAGCTGAGAAGGTAAAAAAGGGACAGCAGACTCAATACTGCAAGTTTGTGACTCAGAGATAAAAAGGGAAACGAAATGCTACCGTCGGAGCCTGCCTGCTGCTCCCAGCCACACCTGCTGAGGCATAAAAAAGCAAACAAAAAGCTTACCACGCCTCCAGCACCAAGAGTCCAACCACAACACCTGCTTTAGAAATTCTTTGTGCCATATGTCCCTCCGTCCCAAGGATGACGTGAACAACCTTTCACATCAGTTAATTGCAGTGCTCGTGCAGTAGGTAACACTTTTATGGCTTTTTATTTCCAACATCCTGCAGCTGTGGTCCGATAGCGCTCACGGTACCAGATCCCTAAATAGCAGCAGCCAAAAAATCCCAGGAACCTGCTTTCACAGCTGAATTGCAAAGTCTTTTCTTAACAGGACAGACACCAGAGCACACACCTCAGCCACTCTGACACTGAATTAGTCTGCTTTTCACCCTGCCACAGGCAGGACTCTGCCCCCCCCGCCCGCCCTTTTCTTGCCTGCTGGACAGAGAAAGCAATGCTCTGCCCCATTCCAGCTCTCCAGTTCTACGCCAACCACACTGCGAGACGTACAGAATAAACCCAGATATTCAACAAATCCAACGCAGGGTCAGAGAAGCAGCTTTCAGAGACTTTGCTGCTTTCAGCCAAGTTATCATCAGAATGAGACTGAGCTCCTCTAAGCCTACAAACTTAAAGGAGGCTTCTACAGAAGAAGCAGCAAGCCCTGAGCTGTCCTGGTCTCAACATTTCTACTCTTTTCTCATGAAAGATCTTTCATTTTTATTACTTCCTATGCAGAGTGGCAATTAAGAACATAATACCTTTGCACGACAAGCTCCCAGCCTGAGAACTGAAAAGCGGGGCAGACCTCAGAGAGGAAGAAGCAGAGTTATTTTACAGAGCGTCAGCAACACAGCGAGCAAAATATCCCATGTAATCCCTGCCCTGGAGCACCTGAAGGCCATACATAAGCAATTGCTGGGGGTCCCGACCATCCACCTTCAGGTCTCTGCTGATAACAGCAAAGGAAGAGGTAGATACTGGGGCAATTTGAGAGAGGACCCCCTCCCCAAAAGTAAGGCAATCCTAAATAGACCCCAAGCTTTAGGGAGCCAGCCCAGAACAGCAGGAAATAAAGTTAAAATGAACTATCTTGCATTCCAGAAGCCCCCAGCCGGCAGCACACCAACCGCCTCGGGGCTCCGGTGGGAAGGGAAGACAAAGAGCGGGATAAAAGAAAATGGATGCATCCCCGGGGTGCTGGGCAGCATCCCGGGGGCCTCGTCCCCGCAGCTCCCCCCGCCCGGACTCCAGCCCTCGGCGCCGATACCCGCTGCCCTGCACCAGGGCTGGCGCAGCCAGGGCGGCCGGGACACCGTGGGCCTCCCCCGGGCCCGGCGGGCTGAGGTAGTGTGGGCCGAGCGCCCCCCCCACAGTCCTCCCCATCTCCACGAGCTGAGGTGGTGTGGCCCGCGTTCCCCCCCCCCCCCCCCCCGCCTCCCCACGGGCTGAGGTGTTGCGGCCCGGAGCGCTCACGTGACCGGGTGTTGATGTGTCGCCTGGCAACGGGAACATGGCGCAGACAGCAGCGGGTGACTGTGGGGCTGGGCCGCGGCCGGGCCTTGAACCGCCCGGCCCTCGGCCGCCCGGCCTCCCCGGCCCCGCGGGTGCCCGTGCCCAGCCCTGCGGCGGCCTGCAGCTGGCGGGCCCCGGGGAGCTGGGCTGGTTCTCACTCTTCCCTCCGCTCTGGTTGCAGGCACAGGCCATCCCCAGCCCAGCAATATGGAGGAGGCCGCCGGTGCCGCAGCAGAGGGCTCTGGGGTGGAATCCGGCTCCGCTACGCAGGATATCGGCCGAGTTCCGTCGTATCTTGCTATGGAGGTGATTTCCTTCAGAACGTTCGCGGGGCAGCATGGTGTTCCTACGCTCTCCTTGCAGAGTGATGGCTTCGTGAAAGCAGTTTCAATAGGGAGAAGTAAAACAAGGGAGCGGTTGTTGAAGTCTTGCCCTGCCTATTAAAAAAACAAAGTTAAATGTCGTTGTAGTTCTGTGTGTCAGCAGCGTCCTGAAGCATGTGCTTCTCACTCAGCTCCCAGATGGCTGTAGGCATGTTAAACGGGAGCTTGCCCCCATCTCACAGACACACGTACGGGGGCTGTGTTCGAGGTTGGTGGTGATAAGTTTTTTCTGTCTGTTCGTACTGCACGATATTTGAATTTGGCAAATGATGGCACGGGATAAAACAGTGTCTCTTTAAAAAGAAGATAATAGTTTGGCTACCTGTAGCACCAGCTGGAGGACTACAATCCCTAAGGGCATTTTTTTAAAAAATAGATGTGAGCCAGAAACACATCTGAAATTAAAAGTGGTGTGTAGAATTTTTGTCAGGATCTTTACCGTCTTCATGCTGCCTGGGTGACTTTTTTTGTGAACGAGATTAAATTTCAGAATTAAACTCCCATGACAAAAAGCAGTTGTTACAGCACCGTAGCATGAGCATTAAATAAAATGCACAACCTGCTGTAACGCTGCTATTCTGCTTTTTGCCTGTGTGCGTGCTAGGCAGTAGAGGCGGAGAATGGGAGCGACAATGAAGAAGCAGGGTCCGTTCCTCCGCAGGACCAAAAAGAGACATTGCCACCAGCAGAAAGAGGAGCTACAGAGCTGTTTGTTAGTTCTGCAGAGGTGAGACACTAATAACACACACAATCTTATGCACAGAAGGCATGGCCGGTATTTGTAAATTCAAATTCTCCTGGGGCGGTTTTGTTGCTGCCAACACAAACCCGACCAGAACCGAACAGAGAGAAGCTAACTGGTCAGGCACAAAGTCTACAAAAGCTGTGACAGAGCTGGAGAGGTTCCTCTGTTGTGCTGCATGTGGGTAAAGGTGGCTTTTGAATCGGCAGAGGCACAGCTTTGCCAGTGTATCTGTGGGCTGAGTTTAGAACAAGGCCCTCTTGCCGATTCTGTGTCTGCATCGTTCTTGTCTCGTGATGACAGAAATAAGCAGATTGTCAGGGCAGACTGAAAAGCTGTTTCAGGTGGTGGATTTTACGTTTCAGAAAAAATCCCCTGAGACTTTCTTGGACAAAGTCAAATTAGACAGTTGTCCTCCTGCGTTGGGTGACATGGAGAAGCCAGTAACTGAGAGAGAAAACCCTCCCCTTCCTTCAGGAGCTCCTCAGCAGGTGTCTGCGTGGTCAGCCTTTATCTTTGACGTACACCAGGTGCATTAAACCTCTGTCCTGCCTTCCTGCTTCTGATGCATGAGATGCTTTTGCTTTCGTATCATTAAATGATTTGCTTTCATAGATCACTTCTATATAGCATCCCCGGCTGCCTCAGCTGCCTTTCTGCACTGATGTGATGTTTCCTTTCTTTAAATGCCTTCAGTCCGAAGAACGACGTGCCCGCTTTTATCGCTCTTTATTGCTGCTTTATTGCTGGCTTTATCAGCCAAGTTGCTAGGAAAGTTAGTTTGTGGAAATTCCTTTGCCTCCCACAGCTATATTCCCACCCTCCTGCATCATTCCAACAGACCCTGCAAAGCTGGGCTTGTAAACTAATTGTTTACTGACTGGAGGAAAGAAAATAAATTAATAAAATCAGGACAGCGTTGCTTCATGCAAGGGAAGCTTCATGTTGGTCCAGGACCCAGTTGAACAGTTGAGGCCAGTCCATCAAGAGGCTATTTAGAAAAGAGGCTTGGGTGCTCTGTTGTCCAAGAAGGGAAAAATCATTGAATGTCCTGCAGAATTCTGATAGGAATTTGGGTGAAATGAATGCTTGCCAAAAACCATGTTAACAGTGTATTGCATAACTAATGCAGATTATTATGCTCGAGGGAAACAGACTTCCCAAAACGGCATCAGCAGTCAGAAAAAAAAAAACCCAAACTCATTCAAACTCATTGCTATTATTAAAAAAAAAAAAAAAAAAAAAAAGGAGAGAGAGAAAACTGGCAAAATTCTGAGGAAAATTTTGGCAGTATAGGACCATAGAAATGGCTGTGCTGGCTCAGATCAAAGTCCAGAAAGCTCCAGATTCAGCCTCTGACAGAGCCAACAGGAGACGCTTAGATAAAAGCACCAGAGCAAGGCAAGCACCCTGTGATACTTTCCCAGTCTACTTTCCCAGCTTCCAGCAATTAGTATCTCAAGGACTTCCTGAGCTGACAGGGCTGTCTTTGAATTTAATATCCCCCGATGGATTTGTTTCACAGGGTCTTGTTCCAGTTGTTCTTCGAGCCCGTGCAGACTTGCAGCATCCACTGTGTCCCTCAGTGGGGAGCTGCAGGGGATGGAGTATCATCACCCTCGGGGCATCGGCAGCCGCTTTTGGCACCCTGGAGGAGATTAAAAAAGGGCTCAGGCCTTGGACCGCTGAAGCCAAAAGTGTAAAACTCAATAGCTTGGACAAAAATGTGGCTCAAAGCTGTTTTAGATCTGTGTCCTCTGTAGGTTCAACACAGGAGATCACAGCGGGTTGGCTCCTCTTATATGCTGTCAGCATGCAGGAGATGAGCGCGAATCACAATTTCTGAAAGTATCTGAATATGTTCTGACACAGTCATGTCCCCGCCAGGAAGCTTGGTTGGGATTTTTTTGGTTTTGGAGTCAGTGGGTGAATGTTGGTTTCGTTGAAGCCAGTGGGCTTTTCTCCAGTGCTTTCAGTCTGACTCTATCAGTGACGACAACTGGCTTAGAGTCGAAAGTAAAAAGTTGGATGAAGTCGGGTTTTGGGCATGAACGCAGACAGGACTAAAATATTTTAGAAATTTTTCTTGGTTTGGTGGAAAAGAAATGGCAGGAAAAGTAAGTCAATGTCTCCAAGATGTATTAGACCTCTTGTTTTAGAAGTTTGCTGAAGTTAAATGTCTCCCCTTCTGTTTTTCTTCTGCTTGAAATGGCTTTTCAGATAGCCATTCCACCAGTTTTATCAGAAAAGGTACAAGACCACTCTTTCAGTGCATTTTGATCCAAACGGCGTTTTACGCTGGAGAAAAGGCCCATTCCTCTCACAGCCCTGCTGCGTGGTAGCCGTGAGGCTCAGTAACCCGCAGCAGCACCCCTTCCTGGGGCATGCGTCTGCCTCCTCCCCGGCCGCCTGGCTGAGACCCAGCCGCGCTCGGTGCACATCCCTCCGTGTGCTGGGGAAAGGGCAAGAGCCTGGCAGCCCTCTGAGCTCTGCTCTCGCTGCCAGCTGGGGGCCAGCTCTCAAAGTGGAGAGCATTCCCCCAGCCCTTCAGCTGGAAATACTTATTTAGTAGTTATTTTCTCTCTGGGTGTGTGTATTTTTATATATTTTTATTTGTTTGTTTGTTTGTTTGGAGGAGCATTATAGGTTCTCCATAAAATGTGAGTCAAACCATATATTGCTCTCCTTACTTCCCTAGTCGCACAGTTGTCTGAAACGAGGATTTTTTTCCCCGTTGTTCTGTCCCCAGCCCCACGTGAGCTGCGGGCTCGCTGATGGCAACGCAGGTTTCTGCCCCTTCCCCTTTGCATTTCAAATCCTCCGTTGCTAGTGGTCTGAATCAACAGGGTAGGGAAGAGGACGGAAATCCCTAAAATTGTGATGACAGAGCAAAGTCTTGGGGTTAAACAAGTTCATCCCCAAGAAAATCTTGTCTTTTTGTGTAGTTTGAAAATGCTTTTTTGAAGAGTGGTTTCATTCACCCGGCCCGGGGAAGGGGATGGTGTAGTGTATGCTGGACCGATGGTGGCAGAGCCCGTGATGGGCTGGTTCAGGTGATGCCGCAGACACAGGTAAATGAGGCTTAGACCCTTCTCAGCAAAGTCATCAAAGTCCACCACTGCCTTGTCAGACTAGCATCTGAGCTAAAGTGATATAAACCCCACTTTCCCTCCTGAATTATCATTATTTTATTCTAGAAATTCAAGCTGAAGCATTGTAAGAGTTTTAAGTTATCCCACGGAATAGATTCAAAGTGAGAAATCCACATTTTTTTACCCAGTGTTTACACAACCTGTCAATCTTACAGTATTCTCAGCACAGCCTGTGGCAAATCTTGTTTGTACACAAAACATTTTTCAAATTTATCGTGGCGCCTGCTTTTATTTAGGCGGTGATGACCACTGCCAGCCACACTCGTATGGAGGCTGAGCTGGGGCAGCTGGGCAGCTTTCGAGCCCCTTGATGGGGAGCACTGTGCAATTCCCTGGCCTGTGCCGGGTCGGGCGGCAGTGACGTCTCTCCAGCAAAACCCCAAGGGCTCTGCTGTGGCCATCCTCACTTTCTCCTCTCCTGGCCCGGACAGTCGCCATCCGGCACCTCCTGCTTTCCCTGCAGTGCTCTCACGTGAGCTCCCTGGAGCAGCACGGCCCCCTGTCCCGAGAGCTGCCATGAGAGCACGTGCTCAGCAGATGTTTTTCCAAGGCCCTGCTCTGTTAAGTTGATGCACCTTTCCAAGAAAAGAAGTGTCTGAGGAGCACGGGAGTGATGTGCTCTTCTCCCTGGGTTTCCTCCACAGTTTCTAATCCACAACTCTCAGCCAAAATAGGCTTTGTTACCCGCAGGCTACTCTTTTCCCTGATTTGAGTTTCAGATATTTCTCTGGTGCTTAAAAAGCTGCTTTTGGCACCCTTTTCAGAACTGGAGCCGAGGTGGTTTTGCTCTCCCACCTTCACGGAGGAGCTCGGGTGCAGTTATGTGACCCCCACGCCTCCCGCCTGCCTTTCACCACTGTGCATCTCCCCGCTCTGCTTTTGGGGAACGGGTCAGGTAATTTGTCCAGAGACACAGCAGCCCAGATCACAGACCTACAAACCCGAATCAGAAGATCGCCTCTAACGGCAGGCTAGATCGCAGCCCTTGGGGACAAGACCCTTCTCGCTCTGTGTTTGCACAGCCCAGAGCGTGACGCCATCAGCACTACCAGGGTCCTCCCGTTTCAGTGCCTGTTCTCAGGCTAAAGCCTGAAATAACTGGGGAAGGACCCTCTCCAGGAAACATCCCTGATGTCGCTGCGTGACTGGTGTGTGATGCCCTGATGCTGCATGAGGCTGTGTCATGGTGGAGCTCCTGGGGACACTGTGCATCTTCTCACCTGGGGTGCCAGCGCCTGGTGCACCCACCCGCCCCAGTGGAGCCTCTGCTGGGCCACGGGCTGGCCCAGGAACACCAGTGCAGGCACTGGGTTGCCCATGAGGGCACTACTTTGCCCATCAGGAGCACTGGGTGGCACACGGTTGCCCATGGGTGGCACTAGGATGCCCAACGGCTGTACTGGGTTGCCCGTTGATGGCACCGGGGGTTGTCCAGGGACAGGATCAGGTTGTCCAGCAAAGGCAGTAGGTTGCACAGAGTCTGCACTAAGTTGCCCAGGAGTGGCACTGGGTTGCCCACTGAGGGCAGTGAGTTCATAGGATCATAGAATCACAGAATGGTTTGGGTTGGAAGGGACCTCAAAGATCATCTTGTTCCAACCCCCCTGCCATGGGCAGGGACACCTCCCACCAGACCAGGTTGCTCAAGGCTCCATCCAGCCTGGCCTTGAGCACTGCCAGGGATGGAGGATCATAGAATATCTCAAGTTAGAAGGGACCCATAAGGATCAGCGAGTCCAACTCCCTGCTCCTTGCAGGACTACCTAAAACTAAACCCCATGACTGAGAGCATTGTCCAGCTGCTCAACACTTGCCCAACAGCTGCACCTGCTTGCCCAGGGGCTGCACAAAGCTGCCCAGCGAGAGCGGTAGGTTGCCCAGGGCAGGAACTAGGGTGCCATACGAGGGTATTTTCTTGCCCAGGGCTGGCCCTGGGTTGCCCATCGAGAGCGCTGTGTTGCCCGAGGGCTGCATCAGGTTGCCATGGCAGCTGCAGGGAGTCGGCCCGGGCAACACCCGGTCACCCGCTTCTTATGTCACTGACGGCACCGGGGACGCTGCAGTGCCTGGCAGAGCTGCCACCGAGCCTGGCAGCACAGCAGTGAGCAGCAGCCCCCGGGGCACCCTCAAGCCTCCGCAGTGCACCCCGCATCCAAGCAGCTAAGGGTGAGCAAGGGGAGGACTAAAAAAGCAGAGATATTTCTCCTGATCTTCTGCATTATCTCTTATGTCGCCTAAGTGTACCCCAGCTAGGTGGTTGGGGGCTCCCGTGGTGTGTCTGTGTTCAGGGGTGGCAGAAAGTAGCACCCTGGGATGACTTATCCCAAGAGGGTGCAGGGACATTTATTTCAGCTGGAAATGCAGGGGAAAGTAACCCTGGTCCATTCCCAAGTTCTTAAATATGTGTCTGTCAGTGGCTGAAAGGGAATAATTTATTTGCAGGGGTAGGAGCCAGGGAAGCAGTCTCCCACTCTCGGAATGCTGTTTCTCACGTATAAATAAGTGGCACGGAGCTAAGGAAAGTGCAGTCGCCTGTCCCTAGCAGGGACAAAAGGGCTGAAGTGACTGGTTTGTGGGAACCGACACACACAGTGGTTTTTGTTGGACCTGAGCACAGACGTTTCATCCTCAGCTCTGCCAAACTGGCTCGGAGGGTTGTGTTTGTGAAAGTTTTTCTGCTAAATTTGAGGGTGTGAGTTTCCCGCTGCCTATCCCACAGCCTCTTCAGCCAGGCTGGATCCTGGGGCGAGACTCGGTGCCCACAGCTATGCTGCTCTCAAGTCAGGTACTGGGGCAGCCCATGCCAGCATGGCCAAAATTGCTCAAGGCTTGCAAATACTGTCCTCAAAGTTCAGTGATTTCCCAGCTGCGGGCTGTACACTTTTGCCCTCTGACTCATCCCTATTTTTCTCCGATTTGCCCGAACTGAAGGTCCTGTTATTCTCCTGTATTCGCCGTTCTCTAATTTAATAGCTGCATTCTGAGACATTGTTCATCTGAATGCACCAAACTGCTACAGGCACAGGTGACGCAAGAAGTCTCTTAGGTCACCTGTCCCCATAGCTAGATGTTGGAAAACGTGCAGTTTAATGAGTCAATGGGCTGCGAGCGTCCGGCATGAAGGAGGGTTACCCTCGGTGTACAGCAACAGCAGCTCCCAGGCAGAGCCTGCCTGTCTCCGTGTGCCTCCCATCCATCGCCTTTTAAGCCTTCCCGTAGGAAACTGTGACTCCTTCGTCCTGCCCTTGTGTAGAGAGAGGCATTCTTTGTTGCAGAGGTGACTAAAATGAAAGAAACTCTCTTTCCCAAGGGTTTAATGATTTTAAAAATAAGGCAGTCTCTCTCAGCTCGCCTACACATGCAAAGTGATTAGGGTAGCCCAGGAGGAGCAATTAAACCTCTAGCCACGTGATCGCTTCTGTCGATGCTTTGTTCTAGAATAAAAGTGAGTTTATTTCATGCAAACATCCCATTTTTAAAGGAATAAAGTTGATTTCATGCTGTGACAAATAGGATTTAGCACATGCTTCAGGTCAAACTCCCCTCCCACCCAGGGATCTTGTTGTAGCACACCAGCGTCCCAATCTTTCACTGCGGCTCCGAGCCAGGCTGGGAGCAGTGGGGATGGGATGGTGTTAGGGGAAGGACACATCCCTGCAACACAGCACCTGGCTACAACAGCTATAGGGACTTATTCTGCCCGTGGGTGACACCTGTAACCATACAGAAACTTCACACCGAGCACAGCATACCCTCCTGAGTGTTTGTCCTTAGATGAGGTGTGTCAGGTACATTCGGTGGCCCCTCTGCATTATATTTCTGATAAAATTGACTGATAACCTTAATCTGAAAAGAGCAATGGCACCCACATGCCTTACACAGTTATTGGTAGCAAAATCTTCCTGTGTGACTCTTCCCCTTAGGGTTACTGCAAGGCTGGTGTTTACGAGCTGCTCTGAAAAGACTTTGTGGGATATCTCCTTTCCAAGTGCATTTGTTTTACAGCAGGTGAGCCAGAGATGTTTTTCTTCCTTTGCAAGTCCAGAGATGGCTGTTCTTTTTAGGTTGAAATGGGGGGGGGTGGGGTGGGGTGGGTGCAGGTGGGGGGTGAAATTTGGATATAGTCCAAATTTAAGCAAAGCTCAGCTCACCTGCGGACACCTCACTCAAGCTTTTACTGCAAGTGAAAATAGAGATGATGAGGATGGATTCCCTCACCCACAAACCGCGCTGGGTTGGTAGCAGCTGTGCATCCAAAGCTATCACGGCTGGTAATGGAACTTTTAAAGAGGAAATTACAGCAGGAATACTATAAGATCAGCAAAAACGCTGGCCAAAAGAAACAAATGAACATCAGAGAATCAGCAACTACAGTTTCATTGGACGGACAGACAAAATGAAGGCACAGTATCTGTCATTCTCCTTAGTAGCCATGATTTGTTTCTCTCTACATTCCAAGACCTGATGAGAGATACTGACAACAAAGTAAAATCCTTATATATAAAAATGCTTGGGATGCTGTCAGAAGGGATTTGCTTTCAAGAGTTTTAGGCCTGTCCAGGCGATGTGTGGGTGCTGTGTGCATCGCTCTTCGTATTTTAAGTTGCGTGTGTCGCTGTAAGAAGTAGCGCAAGTGCAGGAGCTTACTGAGTGAGGTTGTCTTCTTCTGTCTCCTTTGTACAGGACACATACCTGAATAGCGGCGTTCAAGAATGGAGCTGGTTGGATCTCCCTTAACTGCAACATATGCCCATCCAAGATCAACACCTACCAAGTTTCTGCCTGCCATCAGCACCATGGCTTCAAGCTATAAGAACCGTTTTCCTTACTACCCCTTGCCTCAGAGCTTCAGCCTCCCCCGGATGCCCAGAGCCTACTACAAAGCAGCTGCCATCAACCCAACTTTGGCTCCCTTTTCCAAAAGCTCCCAGGGGTTACCCCCAAGCAAGATGCTTCCTTTTGTTTCCAACAGAACAACCCTCTTCAGCCGGTACACCTCTGACGACTGGTACATGTCCAATCTGACCAACTACAAAGAGTCGGAGACTACCCGGCGCAATGCCGAGTGTCTGAGAGTCGATACCTCCCGTCTGATTCACGATAAATATCAGCAGACAAAGAAGACCCAAGTAGAAAGCACCAAAAACCTGGGAGATCGTGTCCAAGAGATAGAATTTTGGAAGTCAGAGCTCTGCCATGAGCTGGATGAGATGATCGGGGAAACGAACGCACTCACAGACTTGAAGAAAAGACTGGAGAGAGCCTTGGCTGAGACAGAGGCCCCTCTCCAGGTAAGCACCCTGTCCGGTGGGCTGCAAGCTGTAGCCTACTGCTGAAACATCTGCAGCCATTCAGACGCCCAATTAAGTTTCATTGCAGCTCCGTAACGTCTAGAAAGTTTTTATTAAGAGACCATTAGTTAAGTTAGTAATAAACAAATGCCTTGCCATCTGCTGCCTCCCCTATCAGTACGTACTGAGCACATCAGAACAGTATTTGCTTAACCAAATATTTTTATAAGTGGTACATCCAAAATCCTGGTTTGGGAGACAAAAGCCCATGTCCTCCTACGAGGCTCTGGCGAGGTCAGCCTCAAGCCTGACACAGGTCCCTGCCTTCAGCTGTGGCTGCGCCAGGGACACGTGTGCTCCCCCACGTTGATTTAATGCTGATGTTGCAGCTCGGCTGCTCGTTGTCAGCTAAACCAGCTGCCCTGGGCACTTTTTTTCCCGTGCTGTCGTCTCTGTGCCCACCTACAATTTCATTTCTTACATTACTTGACATGGGGACCATCCCTGTAGGGATTTGCAACCAGCAGTGATGGCATGTCCCCAACAGGTCACTCAGGAGTGCTTGCTTCACCGGGAGAAGAGGATGGGCATTGACCTGGTCCATGATGATGTGGAGAAACAGCTCTTTGTGGTAAGTTTGTCAACACAGATCATGTGTTATTTTTACCTAAACTACTCTGAACAGGTTTTGCAGCCCTGTTCCCTCTCTGGCTCCTTAGTGCCTGTGAGGTGCTAAACTCTTCAAACCCCCAAAACCTGCAGGGCCAGGGGACGACGTTCCCCCACGCAGCAGCGTGCCCACACGGTGTGGGTAAGACTTGCCCTGCCAGAGGCAGGAATAGCTGAAAACCAGCTGTGTGTTTGTGTAGCCTATCAGGGTCCTCTGTCCCTCTTCAAGGAGCTTGTGGGACTCTCCTGCCTTTCAGAGCCCTGCCGGCACAGGATCTATAAGTATCTGTCACATACATGTGATATATCTCTATATATCTGTGTCACATACATATATATTACGCACACATGCACACACACAGATATGGAGAAGGCAGTGTCTGCCCGACAGCTTGTCTGGTTTTCCCAACTATGTTACTTGGTCTAATAAAAGATATTACATCTACCCCCAGCTTTGCTTTGCTCAGAGCAGCGTGGCCGCAGTAAGACTGTGTGTGCTTAGGCAATGCATTTTATAGCAGTCCTAAAACCGCGCACTCCTGCCTGCCTTTATATAGGCTGCTTTAAATTATGAATAAAAAGCAAACACGATGAGAGCTGGCACAGAAGATGGGATCCTATCGCAGGGTACAACAAAATACAATCACTGCAAAGGCATCGCGAAACTGCAGCCCCTGGGACTGTGAAGCCACTGCTCTGTTAGAAGATTTTTTCTTATGAGTCAGGCCCTAAAAAAATTGAAAGATTAGTTTAAGGGTCATGAGATTTTAAGAAAATAATTGGAGCTGGTTATCTCCATAATGGCATTTTGGATTTTAAGTGTTTCGGACATATTTAGGCCATGCTTTTCAGCTGGCTCCTGCAGACAGGAGGGCTTAAAAATTATGGTTTTGGAGCACTAATCACCTGCCTCCAGTAGCTGGGGCTTCACAAACGCGATAGATTTGTGCTGAAGTCAAGTGAGCTGAGAGCAGCACATGCCTTCCTCCGGTGGAGCTGGATGTTTCTTAGAAATGGCTTAGAAAGTTACACCAAACTCAAGTCCGTCTCCTCTTGTCCCAGATGGATGGGATTTCTCCTGGGGAAGAAAACATTTGGGGAGCAAAAAGGGCAGATGCTGATTGGGGATGGGGATGTGTAGCGCTGCTGGTCCAGAGAACCTCTATGCCTGTTCATATCAGGTCAGGATCTGTCCCTGTCTCCTATAGTGGAACTAATCATCACTTGACATTGATGTCAAGATGAGAAAACACTTGGCAACCCACCCTGAAAGTGAAGTGGGAGGCCATGGCTGTGGCCACAGCACCCTCCCATCCCCTCCTGGTCGCTGCGCCCAGGCTCAGCTGCACAAGTGAGCGCTCTGGGGTTGGGGGGCACTTTCTCCACTCCCTGCCAGTTTGCTTTGTCCTTGCTGTGTGCACGGTTGGAGAGGCCTGAGGGGATGAGTGTGACCAGGACAACTGAGCATGGATACTGATGGGGTCATGTTTTGCCTTTGCCCAGGAAGCCGACGTCATCAGATCCTGCCAGGAGAGGATGCAGCAGTACCTGGATAAGGCGAAAGCCCAGCTCGCGTAAGGAGGAGCTCCTTCTCTCATGCTGCATTTGCAGCTGCGATGTGAAACCCCGGCAGACCCCCACCTCTGCCCACACCCTACAGCCGTAAAACCTGGGCAGGCTCCATGGGAAGCGGGCAGTGGCGCCCACAGGAGCACGTAGCTGCCCAGGTGGGAGGAAACCATTCCACCCATACATCCCCACCCATGGCTCTTGTTTGTGTGTTGAAGGTCCAACAGGGCAGCCCAGCATGAGCTGGAGAGGGACCTGGCCAACAAGCAGACAGCCTACCGCATCGACGACAAGTGCCACCACCTGAGGAACACCTCCGATGGCATCAGCTACTTCCGAGGGGTGGAGCGGGTTGACGCCACGTGAGTGCACGCTGGGCAGCACGAGAGCACCGAGCTGTCCCTGGGATGCGCGGTGCCTCGCCCTGGCAGGGAACGGGTTGTCCCCAGCCCACTGTAAAGGCATGTGTCTCTGCATGGCACATCCATCCTGCCTGGAAACACCCATCTTGGAGGGGCCGTTTCTCCCTGCTCACCATAAAGGGAGAACAACCCTCTGCTTTCAGCTGGATGCTGAACACGCAGTGGGTGAAAGCGAGTCCCACCTAATTACACATTATATCAGGGTTCAGAGATCAGCCTGAAAATGAACTCAGCCCAACACCTCTGCACAGCTCATTAAGTTTATGCGTATTTTCAAAGATGTGTCAGTGCTTGCATGAGCGCTCTTGGTTGACGTGACGTCTGGGGGGTTCACCCCTGCATGGAGAGGGCCTGGCAGGGAGCCGAAATGACACAGAAGATAAAGAAATAGAGAGCATGGTCCTGGGATACGGTTCAGCTGCTTTTGGGTGCCAGGAATTCAGCTTCGGCTCTGCAGTAGATGAATGGTGACCTAAACCAGCACTCGCAGAGATACGCGCTAAGTGGCAAAGGGCTGAGGGAATATATCTGCTGCTCACAAGGACGCGTGCAGTTTATGGAGGGGCATAGATTGATTCAATCTTTCTAATATTTGAATAATTATTCACAGCTCAGACATATTGCAAATGAATTGCAAAGGATTGATGCTAAAATTCAGAGGGGGGCAAAATGTGCCGAGAACCAGCATGTTTTAAATGGGGCTTATGTGGTATTTAAGTCTTTTGTTGACCTTGTTCTGGCCTACTGCACAGGCGTGAACTTCATCGTGAATGCACAGACAGGGAAATGAATATTATCTAATGCTTGTTCAGTTTAGTATGAAACTGAGATAAGTTATGAGCAAAATTAATTGACTGCAATCTGCGCGTCGACGTGAAGCTGGGAATCACTTGGCACTTAGATGGCTCGAACGTGTAAATATGAGGTCTGACTAAAATCTTCATTTTTCTGGGGGAATCTTTGCTTTGTCTGGGCTTTCATAAGTACCACAGTTGTCTTCATGAACATGTCATCATTTCATAAGCATATCGAACAAATGGTGTCCAGGTGTTTTACCTTCATGTGGTCAAATTAAGAGCGTAGCTTTAACCTGCATTTAATCCACACTGCTCCCATGGCATGCCTGGCCATGGCCAGCTTCAGCAGCATGGGCTTACTGGAGGCCTCTCCTTCCTCCTCCCCAGGATCTCGGTGCCAGAGTCGTGGGCCAAGTTCTCGGACGACAACATTCTCCTCTCCCAGAGCGAACGGGCGGCCTCCGCCAAGCTGCGGGACAACCTCGAGAACCTGCTGGTGGTGACGGCCAACGAGATGTGGCGCCAGTTCAACAGGGTGAACGTCGCCTTTGCCAACCGCATCGCTGAGACAGCTGACGCCAAGAGCAAGATTCAGACCCACCTGGCCAAGGTAGCCTGAACCCCTCCCTTTCGGTGTGACACCGTCACTTCCCAGTGACACCACTCTCCACACAGACCTGGCCCAAGAAGAGGAACGGTTGCTACAAGGAGCTGGTTATAGTATCATTATCTGTTTGAAATTCCAAGTACTGGGGACATTCTCCTTGGAGCAGGACAAGTTGGCACTGTAACTTCCTCTCAAGGGATCCTTTATTTCCCTAGTGCCCAGCAGCAAAGGGATTTCAAGCAGAAGGTGGAAATGCTGTTTGCATCTCCTGGTAGTTACTTCAGAAGTGCTGGCTGCCCTGCAGAAAGTCTTTGCTGGGCCTCTACTGGGGTGCCTGCCGGGGGGTTTGCAGGCTCCCTTCTCCTCCAAGGACATGCTTTCAGGCTCAGTGCTCCAGGTTTGCTGCATGGTCAGCCGTGTGTTTCCCGCATGGCTCTGCCAAGCAGGGGAAGTGGAGATCAGTGATGGGCACCTGGCTCGGACTGCTGGGTCTCATGGAAAGCTTCCTGAAAAGAGCTTGACACGGTATCGATTAACTGAGCAGAGACTGGGCTTGCAGCTCTGCAGGCTGATGTCACGTCTTTAATTGAGGATCCATTAAAAACTTTCCCTCTATGAGTTGCTATTGATGGATGATCAATTCCTGCAAGCAGTAATTTTGGGTAGCTGGTAATTCAATAGATCCATCACTGCTCCAAAATCTCCTCCGATGTGACAGCAACAGCAAAGAGAGGCTTTTCCTTGAAAAGAAATCTGCTGGATCTGTGCCTTGGCATGTGTCAGAGCGACAGGGGTCTGAGCCCAGGGTCTGCTTATTCAACTTGTTTTTTTCTGCAGATGGACAGGAGAAAAGGGAAATGATGTGGTCACTTGAGAATATATCATTTAATTTATGAATGCGTTTTTTTCATGCCAGACACTGCAGGAAATCTTCCAGATCGAGATGAACATAGAAGCCATCCGAAAAGCCATTAGGGACAATGGGCTAGTGTTAAAAGTGGCTCAGACCCGGCTGGATGAGCGCACGCGGAGACCCAATGTGGAGCTGTGCCGGGACACTGCCCAGCTCCGGTAAGGCAGGACCCAGGGCTGGGAGGGTCCTTGAGGAGTGACTGGTCGTAGCGCTCAGGAGCATCACTGGATGACAAAATTAATCTTTTTTTTTTTTTTTTTTTTCCCCAAAGAGTCATTCCATAAGTGCACTGGTTTAATCAAGAGCAATGATTAGGTATCCCGGCCTCGGGGTGGTAGAAGAGCTCTGCACCCACGAAGGAGGCTGTACGCCATGGCCGGGTACAGCCTGATACCACCCCGTGAAGGGATGGATTTTTCCCACTTGGGTAAACCTCACCTACTCTCCTGCCTGCTTCCCAGCTGTTGGATGGCTTAGTTTTGCAGTATAAGCCCTTTAATCTCTGACAGGCTTGTGTTGAGAGCACTTAGCTGCTTCCTTTTGGGTCACTGCAAGAAAGGATGCACCATGTGGAGAAGCAGTAAGGGCTGTCCTCACCTCCCCTGAGGACACTGGAAATCCTTTCAAGGACATAGTGAGCCCTTTGGGACTGCACCCCAAGGGGCCGTGGAGGAGCAGGCTGCCCTGAGTGCCCAACAGCACCCCATGTGAGGGGTGAGGCACCCCAAACCTCACCCCTCCTCCTAGGAGCCCTCTGGGAATGACTCCACGTGAAGCTTTTTAGAAGCCATATAAACCCAGCCCTTGCATGCCATTGGGTTTTTCCATCCTCCACTTGTTTCACATTCACTTTTAGCCTCTCCCAGCTCCCCCATTTTGCTGTGTGTGCATCCGTGGGTGTGGGGAGGAACGCTGCACAGGGAGATCCGGGTGGGTGAACCAACAAACCCGCAAAACCAAACAGGAACAGGAAACCACAGCTGCTCATCCCTCTTCTCGGTGGCACAAGCTGCTCCAGGAGATGAGGCTGCACATCGCCGAAGCCTTAGAGCAAACTTAACCATGCCTGCCCACGGAGGTCTGGAGGAGCTCTGCCCTCGCCTTTCCCGTGCATCTGCCAGAAATGAGGGGTTGAGTTACTCCGAGCACACTGAAGGGGGAAATCCTGTCCCCAAGGGGCCCATCACCAACGCCGTGCTAGAAACCACCCCCGTGACGGGACTGTTAATGGGCATTTCTTGCTGTTTTCCAGCCTCGTCAATGAGGTCCATGAAATCAATGAGACGATCCAGAGCCTTCAGCAGCGGCTGAGAGACGCCGAGAACATACTGCAAATGCTGGTGCATGCCAAGTCGATCTTGGAGCATGACCTGGCCACCAAAGCCAACTCGCTGTTCATTGACCAGGAGAAGTGCATGGGGATGCGCAAGACCTTTCCCAACACTGCACGGCTGCTGGGTTACTTTTAGGCTGGGCTCAGCTGAACCCACGCTATCTGTTGCAGGAGTATTCCCAGTTTTGCTAGGACGCATTCCCAGTTTTGCTAAGATGCTTTGAAAATACATGATTAGACTTTCACTTCCTCATGAAAGCCCTGAGTAGAAATTAAACGATCACTTTGTGTGTTACATGGTCTACCAGGATTTTTTATTCCTTTGGTTTTTCACTTTCCGTTGCTTTTCCACGGTGTGCCAGAAAGTAGCTGAAAATATCCTGTATGTGACTGAGAGTAAATCCACCCACAGCGATTCATTCCTACCATTTCAGTCTGTGATTTTAGGAGAAAAACTCTCATGTCCTCCTCGCTTTGAGCCTGTCTGATGCGGAAAAAGCACAAGGGGAAGTAAAGCTAGTTGTCAGAGTAATTAGCTGTTGACATCTTTAATGTATTTTTAATGGTTCAGGAGAAGAAACACAAACTATCTAGTAAAGCATTACAGTATGTTCTGTTCCTAAACAGAAAAACTTGCATTTTAAGCTGATGTCTAGTGATCATTTTCTTGCTTTTGAAAAATTTTAAATGTCATCTAAAATGTCAGTGCTGGGGTCTTAAAACAAAGAAGTGCTTTTGGCTAGCTAATTGAAGAAAATGCTGCGGTTTTAATCTTGGTGCGTATGGATTGGTTCCTAATTTAACCTCTTGCAAGTAGTTTGTTGGTGGAAGCACCAAAGCACTTTGAAGATAAAGGAACAAATCAGTCCTTAAGTCAGCCACCTCGACTGCCATAGTACCTGCTCTCTGGCTGTAAATTTTACCAAGTGTTTGAATTTTCAGAGGATAAGTCTTTAATCAATCTGAAGTTCAGTGTGAAAGTCACTTTGCAAATTGTCCCGTCAGACTCACGTGTCAGACACTCTCGACTCTTTTAACCTAAGCAGAGCTGAGCTCAGCCTAAAGCCTGTAGGCACCAAGAATCCTAAAGGAGCAGAAGTTCAAGTCCCTTCTCTTCCCTCGGGAATCCAGGGCATGGACCTCCTGGCCCAGCGTGGGGACTCTCAGGAGCTGAGAGCATCTTCTCTCGTCTCGTACCCCCAGATGACTCCAGCTCACAGCACAGGTCCAGACAGACCTGCCTGCCCTCCCTGCTCTCCCAGGGGCAGCCCCCGAGAGCTGTAACCTGTGCCAAGGTCCTGCCCTGGCCCCAGCATCTTGGCAGGATCTCTCTTCAGAGCTGCAGCCCTAAACAGGAAGCAATTGTCTATTTTTTTTTTTCTTTCTTTTTTACTAGCACTTTTGTCTCACGGAGACTAAAAATAGGTTTCCTCTACTTTGTGTGTATCTTGGAGCCAGAGCCTGTCGGAGACAGCAGCCACCCTTTCTAAAGAGACGATATAACTGCAAGCAAGAAAAACTGTCCAGCTCATCGCACCTTCCCTTTCTGCACTTATCTCCCTCCCCAAAATAAGCCGATGGCATGCTGAACTCATAGGGACTTCCAGTTTTTGTTGGCACCCTCGCTAGCCTTTGTGCTGCTTTGAGCTGTTACTCTCCCTGTGTTCCTTTACTGAAAGCTTTCATAAACCCTGGTGATTTTGGCTGCTCGGCTGTTTTGAAGCCCCGCTCCAGATGGCTGGTTTTCAGGCAGAGCTGCCTGTTTTCTGTTTTGAGAATTGGGTCCCGTGAATTGTCTCGAGCTGAGCGCTGGGAAACGGAGGCACCCCAGTCCCTTTCTGAAAGACTCATGCTTTTAAGTGACTTGAGCGAAATCCTGGCATCAGCGACAGCTTCACATTCATTTCATTTCCACCTTCATTTTTGAGTCACATAAAAAGATACCTGAGCTCTGTTGTACTATGAGGGCACACCAATATCAGCACCCAAACTCTCCTATTTTCTCCAATTTTGCTTTCAGAGTCCCCCATCTTTCCCCCTAGCCCAACTCCTTTAAGGCTTTCTCCTAATTGACAGTGTTTATGTGGTGTTGCAATTATCCAGCTCTAAATTTTATCTTCCCGTCCTACCCTCTTGATGCTTCTTTACACAAGATAGGCTGTGGGAGCGTAGCTCGCTGAAAACAGGCATGGAATGCTAGAGGGCCTGCACAAGGAAAACTCTGTTGAACAGTTTGTCTAAGCTAACATAGTAGGCCTCAAGGACGCTTCGACCTTGAGGGTCAGAATAGAAGAATTAGAAGCTAACATCCATATGAGGCGGAACGCATTAGTATTAATAGTAAAGTGATAGGTAGAAGCAGATGACTGATGTATGTATAGCACAATTGGAGTTTATGAAAAACTGCAAGTCATGATGACTTTGGAAAATTATGCTATATAAGAAAGTGCATCTGCACAATAAAAGGAGTTTCCTGATATAACTCGTATTGAGTCTTTTGTGGATTCTCCAACTCCCGTCTCCGCAACTCTCAGCCAGTCGCACACTTGATCTATACTCCTCTATGTGTACATGACAGCCCTTGTAACGACCTTCCCTTTGTATCGCCATATCTCTACATTAGGGGGGGGGGGGGGGGAAAGCTTTCCAAACTACTAGCTATTAACTGGAGCTATTTAAGATGACCCAGCCAAATCAAGGAAAAAAGGTTTACCATAGGGAGCCATTCTGAAGTCATCCCACTTCATGGGGAGAATTATGTAGGTCACCAAAAAGCCTTTCATTCCTGACCTGCTGGTGCAGCAGTGGCACAGCGAGTACAGAGTAAAGGAAAAGTAACAGCAGTCACCAGTGAAGGCTGAAATCCCAGCACTCGCACAACTCCAATTCCAGGCACTTCAGTGGAACAGATTTCACTCACATGCATCTCAGCTGAGAAGGTAAAAAAGGGACAGCAGACTCAATACTGCAAGTTTGTGACTCAGAGATAAAAAGGGAAACGAAATGCTACCGTCGGAGCCTGCCTGCTGCTCCCAGCCACACCTGCTGAGGCATAAAAAAGCAAACAAAAAGCTTACCACGCCTCCAGCACCAAGAGTCCAACCACAACACCTGCTTTAGAAATTCTTTGTGCCATATGTCCCTCCGTCCCAAGGATGACGTGAACAACCTTTCACATCAGTTAATTGCAGTGCTCGTGCAGTAGGTAACACTTTTATGGCTTTTTATTTCCAACATCCTGCAGCTGTGGTCCGATAGCGCTCACGGTACCAGATCCCTAAATAGCAGCAGCCAAAAAATCCCAGGAACCTGCTTTCACAGCTGAATTGCAAAGTCTTTTCTTAACAGGACAGACACCAGAGCACACACCTCAGCCACTCTGACACTGAATTAGTCTGCTTTTCACCCTGCCACAGGCAGGACTCTGCCCCCCCCGCCCGCCCTTTTCTTGCCTGCTGGACAGAGAAAGCAATGCTCTGCCCCATTCCAGCTCTCCAGTTCTACGCCAACCACACTGCGAGACGTACAGAATAAACCCAGATATTCAACAAATCCAACGCAGGGTCAGAGAAGCAGCTTTCAGAGACTTTGCTGCTTTCAGCCAAGTTATCATCAGAATGAGACTGAGCTCCTCTAAGCCTACAAACTTAAAGGAGGCTTCTACAGAAGAAGCAGCAAGCCCTGAGCTGTCCTGGTCTCAACATTTCTACTCTTTTCTCATGAAAGATCTTTCATTTTTATTACTTCCTATGCAGAGTGGCAATTAAGAACATAATACCTTTGCACGACAAGCTCCCAGCCTGAGAACTGAAAAGCGGGGCAGACCTCAGAGAGGAAGAAGCAGAGTTATTTTACAGAGCGTCAGCAACACAGCGAGCAAAATATCCCATGTAATCCCTGCCCTGGAGCACCTGAAGGCCATACATAAGCAATTGCTGGGGGTCCCGACCATCCACCTTCAGGTCTCTGCTGATAACAGCAAAGGAAGAGGTAGATACTGGGGCAATTTGAGAGAGGACCCCCTCCCCAAAAGTAAGGCAATCCTAAATAGACCCCAAGCTTTAGGGAGCCAGCCCAGAACAGCAGGAAATAAAGTTAAAATGAACTATCTTGCATTCCAGAAGCCCCCAGCCGGCAGCACACCAACCGCCTCGGGGCTCCGGTGGGAAGGGAAGACAAAGAGCGGGATAAAAGAAAATGGATGCATCCCCGGGGTGCTGGGCAGCATCCCGGGGGCCTCGTCCCCGCAGCTCCCCCCGCCCGGACTCCAGCCCTCGGCGCCGATACCCGCTGCCCTGCACCAGGGCTGGCGCAGCCAGGGCGGCCGGGACACCGTGGGCCTCCCCCGGGCCCGGCGGGCTGAGGTAGTGTGGGCCGAGCGCCCCCCCCACAGTCCTCCCCATCTCCACGAGCTGAGGTGGTGTGGCCCGCGTTCCCCCCCCCCCCCCCCGCCTCCCCACGGGCTGAGGTGTTGCGGCCCGGAGCGCTCACGTGACCGGGTGTTGATGTGTCGCCTGGCAACGGGAACATGGCGCAGACAGCAGCGGGTGACTGTGGGGCTGGGCCGCGGCCGGGCCTTGAACCGCCCGGCCCTCGGCCGCCCGGCCTCCCCGGCCCCGCGGGTGCCCGTGCCCAGCCCTGCGGCGGCCTGCAGCTGGCGGGCCCCGGGGAGCTGGGCTGGTTCTCACTCTTCCCTCCGCTCTGGTTGCAGGCACAGGCCATCCCCAGCCCAGCAATATGGAGGAGGCCGCCGGTGCCGCAGCAGAGGGCTCTGGGGTGGAATCCGGCTCCGCTACGCAGGATATCGGCCGAGTTCCGTCGTATCTTGCTATGGAGGTGATTTCCTTCAGAACGTTCGCGGGGCAGCATGGTGTTCCTACGCTCTCCTTGCAGAGTGATGGCTTCGTGAAAGCAGTTTCAATAGGGAGAAGTAAAACAAGGGAGCGGTTGTTGAAGTCTTGCCCTGCCTATTAAAAAAACAAAGTTAAATGTCGTTGTAGTTCTGTGTGTCAGCAGCGTCCTGAAGCATGTGCTTCTCACTCAGCTCCCAGATGGCTGTAGGCATGTTAAACGGGAGCTTGCCCCCATCTCACAGACACACGTACGGGGGCTGTGTTCGAGGTTGGTGGTGATAAGTTTTTTCTGTCTGTTCGTACTGCACGATATTTGAATTTGGCAAATGATGGCACGGGATAAAACAGTGTCTCTTTAAAAAGAAGATAATAGTTTGGCTACCTGTAGCACCAGCTGGAGGACTACAATCCCTAAGGGCATTTTTTTAAAAAATAGATGTGAGCCAGAAACACATCTGAAATTAAAAGTGGTGTGTAGAATTTTTGTCAGGATCTTTACCGTCTTCATGCTGCCTGGGTGACTTTTTTTGTGAACGAGATTAAATTTCAGAATTAAACTCCCATGACAAAAAGCAGTTGTTACAGCACCGTAGCATGAGCATTAAATAAAATGCACAACCTGCTGTAACGCTGCTATTCTGCTTTTTGCCTGTGTGCGTGCTAGGCAGTAGAGGCGGAGAATGGGAGCGACAATGAAGAAGCAGGGTCCGTTCCTCCGCAGGACCAAAAAGAGACATTGCCACCAGCAGAAAGAGGAGCTACAGAGCTGTTTGTTAGTTCTGCAGAGGTGAGACACTAATAACACACACAATCTTATGCACAGAAGGCATGGCCGGTATTTGTAAATTCAAATTCTCCTGGGGCGGTTTTGTTGCTGCCAACACAAACCCGACCAGAACCGAACAGAGAGAAGCTAACTGGTCAGGCACAAAGTCTACAAAAGCTGTGACAGAGCTGGAGAGGTTCCTCTGTTGTGCTGCATGTGGGTAAAGGTGGCTTTTGAATCGGCAGAGGCACAGCTTTGCCAGTGTATCTGTGGGCTGAGTTTAGAACAAGGCCCTCTTGCCGATTCTGTGTCTGCATCGTTCTTGTCTCGTGATGACAGAAATAAGCAGATTGTCAGGGCAGACTGAAAAGCTGTTTCAGGTGGTGGATTTTACGTTTCAGAAAAAATCCCCTGAGACTTTCTTGGACAAAGTCAAATTAGACAGTTGTCCTCCTGCGTTGGGTGACATGGAGAAGCCAGTAACTGAGAGAGAAAACCCTCCCCTTCCTTCAGGAGCTCCTCAGCAGGTGTCTGCGTGGTCAGCCTTTATCTTTGACGTACACCAGGTGCATTAAACCTCTGTCCTGCCTTCCTGCTTCTGATGCATGAGATGCTTTTGCTTTCGTATCATTAAATGATTTGCTTTCATAGATCACTTCTATATAGCATCCCCGGCTGCCTCAGCTGCCTTTCTGCACTGATGTGATGTTTCCTTTCTTTAAATGCCTTCAGTCCGAAGAACGACGTGCCCGCTTTTATCGCTCTTTATTGCTGCTTTATTGCTGGCTTTATCAGCCAAGTTGCTAGGAAAGTTAGTTTGTGGAAATTCCTTTGCCTCCCACAGCTATATTCCCACCCTCCTGCATCATTCCAACAGACCCTGCAAAGCTGGGCTTGTAAACTAATTGTTTACTGACTGGAGGAAAGAAAATAAATTAATAAAATCAGGACAGCGTTGCTTCATGCAAGGGAAGCTTCATGTTGGTGCAGGACCCAGTTGAACAGTTGAGGCCAGTCCATCAAGAGGCTATTTAGAAAAGAGGCTTGGGTGCTCTGTTGTCCAAGAAGGGAAAAATCATTGAATGTCCTGCAGAATTCTGATAGGAATTTGGGTGAAATGAATGCTTGCCAAAAACCATGTTAACAGTGTATTGCATAACTAATGCAGATTATTATGCTCGAGGGAAACAGACTTCCCAAAACGGCATCAGCAGTCAGAAAAAAAAAAACCCAAACTCATTCAAACTCATTGCTATTATTAAAAAAAAAAAAAAAAAAAAAAAGGAGAGAGAGAAAACTGGCAAAATTCTGAGGAAAATTTTGGCAGTATAGGACCATAGAAATGGCTGTGCTGGCTCAGATCAAAGTCCAGAAAGCTCCAGATTCAGCCTCTGACAGAGCCAACAGGAGACGCTTAGATAAAAGCACCAGAGCAAGGCAAGCACCCTGTGATACTTTCCCAGTCTACTTTCCCAGCTTCCAGCAATTAGTATCTCAAGGACTTCCTGAGCTGACAGGGCTGTCTTTGAATTTAATATCCCCCGATGGATTTGTTTCACAGGGTCTTGTTCCAGTTGTTCTTCGAGCCCGTGCAGACTTGCAGCATCCACTGTGTCCCTCAGTGGGGAGCTGCAGGGGATGGAGTATCATCACCCTCGGGGCATCGGCAGCCGCTTTTGGCACCCTGGAGGAGATTAAAAAAGGGCTCAGGCCTTGGACCGCTGAAGCCAAAAGTGTAAAACTCAATAGCTTGGACAAAAATGTGGCTCAAAGCTGTTTTAGATCTGTGTCCTCTGTAGGTTCAACACAGGAGATCACAGCGGGTTGGCTCCTC
Source organism: Leptosomus discolor (assembly GCF_034619465.1). Lineage (NCBI taxonomy): Eukaryota > Metazoa > Chordata > Aves > Leptosomiformes > Leptosomidae > Leptosomus > Leptosomus discolor. The sequence continues at coordinate 10,365,714 of NC_141405.1, forward strand.
TTATATGCTGTCAGCATGCAGGAGATGAGCGCGAATCACAATTTCTGAAAGTATCTGAATATGTTCTGACACAGTCATGTCCCCGCCAGGAAGCTTGGTTGGGATTTTTTTGGTTTTGGAGTCAGTGGGTGAATGTTGGTTTCGTTGAAGCCAGTGGGCTTTTCTCCAGTGCTTTCAGTCTGACTCTATCAGTGACGACAACTGGCTTAGAGTCGAAAGTAAAAAGTTGGATGAAGTCGGGTTTTGGGCATGAACGCAGACAGGACTAAAATATTTTAGAAATTTTTCTTGGTTTGGTGGAAAAGAAATGGCAGGAAAAGTAAGTCAATGTCTCCAAGATGTATTAGACCTCTTGTTTTAGAAGTTTGCTGAAGTTAAATGTCTCCCCTTCTGTTTTTCTTCTGCTTGAAATGGCTTTTCAGATAGCCATTCCACCAGTTTTATCAGAAAAGGTACAAGACCACTCTTTCAGTGCATTTTGATCCAAACGGCGTTTTACGCTGGAGAAAAGGCCCATTCCTCTCACAGCCCTGCTGCGTGGTAGCCGTGAGGCTCAGTAACCCGCAGCAGCACCCCTTCCTGGGGCATGCGTCTGCCTCCTCCCCGGCCGCCTGGCTGAGACCCAGCCGCGCTCGGTGCACATCCCTCCGTGTGCTGGGGAAAGGGCAAGAGCCTGGCAGCCCTCTGAGCTCTGCTCTCGCTGCCAGCTGGGGGCCAGCTCTCAAAGTGGAGAGCATTCCCCCAGCCCTTCAGCTGGAAATACTTATTTAGTAGTTATTTTCTCTCTGGGTGTGTGTATTTTTATATATTTTTATTTGTTTGTTTGTTTGTTTGGAGGAGCATTATAGGTTCTCCATAAAATGTGAGTCAAACCATATATTGCTCTCCTTACTTCCCTAGTCGCACAGTTGTCTGAAACGAGGATTTTTTTCCCCGTTGTTCTGTCCCCAGCCCCACGTGAGCTGCGGGCTCGCTGATGGCAACGCAGGTTTCTGCCCCTTCCCCTTTGCATTTCAAATCCTCCGTTGCTAGTGGTCTGAATCAACAGGGTAGGGAAGAGGACGGAAATCCCTAAAATTGTGATGACAGAGCAAAGTCTTGGGGTTAAACAAGTTCATCCCCAAGAAAATCTTGTCTTTTTGTGTAGTTTGAAAATGCTTTTTTGAAGAGTGGTTTCATTCACCCGGCCCGGGGAAGGGGATGGTGTAGTGTATGCTGGACCGATGGTGGCAGAGCCCGTGATGGGCTGGTTCAGGTGATGCCGCAGACACAGGTAAATGAGGCTTAGACCCTTCTCAGCAAAGTCATCAAAGTCCACCACTGCCTTGTCAGACTAGCATCTGAGCTAAAGTGATATAAACCCCACTTTCCCTCCTGAATTATCATTATTTTATTCTAGAAATTCAAGCTGAAGCATTGTAAGAGTTTTAAGTTATCCCACGGAATAGATTCAAAGTGAGAAATCCACATTTTTTTACCCAGTGTTTACACAACCTGTCAATCTTACAGTATTCTCAGCACAGCCTGTGGCAAATCTTGTTTGTACACAAAATATTTTTCAAATTTATCGTGGCGCCTGCTTTTATTTAGGCGGTGATGACCACTGCCAGCCACACTCGTATGGAGGCTGAGCTGGGGCAGCTGGGCAGCTTTCGAGCCCCTTGATGGGGAGCACTGTGCAATTCCCTGGCCTGTGCCGGGTCGGGCGGCAGTGACGTCTCTCCAGCAAAACCCCAAGGGCTCTGCTGTGGCCATCCTCACTTTCTCCTCTCCTGGCCCGGACAGTCGCCATCCGGCACCTCCTGCTTTCCCTGCAGTGCTCTCATGTGAGCTCCCTGGAGCAGCACGGCCCCCTGTCCCGAGAGCTGCCATGAGAGCACGTGCTCAGCAGATGTTTTTCCAAGGCCCTGCTCTGTTAAGTTGATGCACCTTTCCAAGAAAAGAAGTGTCTGAGGAGCACGGGAGTGATGTGCTCTTCTCCCTGGGTTTCCTCCACAGTTTCTAATCCACAACTCTCAGCCAAAATAGGCTTTGTTACCCGCAGGCTACTCTTTTCCCTGATTTGAGTTTCAGATATTTCTCTGGTGCTTAAAAAGCTGCTTTTGGCACCCTTTTCAGAACTGGAGCCGAGGTGGTTTTGCTCTCCCACCTTCACGGAGGAGCTCGGGTGCAGTTATGTGACCCCCACGCCTCCCGCCTGCCTTTCACCACTGTGCATCTCCCCGCTCTGCTTTTGGGGAACGGGTCAGGTAATTTGTCCAGAGACACAGCAGCCCAGATCACAGACCTACAAACCCGAATCAGAAGATCGCCTCTAACGGCAGGCTAGATCGCAGCCCTTGGGGACAAGACCCTTCTCGCTCTGTGTTTGCACAGCCCAGAGCGTGACGCCATCAGCACTACCAGGGTCCTCCCGTTTCAGTGCCTGTTCTCAGGCTAAAGCCTGAAATAACTGGGGAAGGACCCTCTCCAGGAAACATCCCTGATGTCGCTGCGTGACTGGTGTGTGATGCCCTGATGCTGCATGAGGCTGTGTCATGGTGGAGCTCCTGGGGACACTGTGCATCTTCTCACCTGGGGTGCCAGCGCCTGGTGCACCCACCCGCCCCAGTGGAGCCTCTGCTGGGCCACGGGCTGGCCCAGGAACACCAGTGCAGGCACTGGGTTGCCCATGAGGGCACTACTTTGCCCATCAGGAGCACTGGGTGGCACACGGTTGCCCATGGGTGGCACTAGGATGCCCAACGGCTGTACTGGGTTGCCCGTTGATGGCACCGGGGGTTGTCCAGGGACAGGATCAGGTTGTCCAGCAAAGGCAGTAGGTTGCACAGAGTCTGCACTAAGTTGCCCAGGAGTGGCACTGGGTTGCCCACTGAGGGCACTGAGTTCATAGGATCATAGAATCACAGAATGGTTTGGGTTGGAAGGGACCTCAAAGATCATCTTGTTCCAACCCCCCTGCCATGGGCAGGGACACCTCCCACCAGACCAGGTTGCTCAAGGCTCCATCCAGCCTGGCCTTGAGCACTGCCAGGGATGGAGGATCATAGAATATCTCAAGTTAGAAGGGACCCATAAGGATCAGCGAGTCCAACTCCCTGCTCCTTGCAGGACTACCTAAAACTAAACCCCATGACTGAGAGCATTGTCCAGCTGCTCAACACTTGCCCAACAGCTGCACCTGCTTGCCCAGGGGCTGCACAAAGCTGCCCAGCGAGAGCGGTAGGTTGCCCAGGGCAGGAACTAGGGTGCCATACGAGGGTATTTTCTTGCCCAGGGCTGGCCCTGGGTTGCCCATCGAGAGCGTTGTGTTGCCCGAGGGCTGCATCAGGTTGCCATGGCAGCTGCAGGGAGTCGGCCCGGGCAACACCCGGTCACCCGCTTCTTATGTCACTGACGGCACCGGGGACGCTGCAGTGCCTGGCAGAGCTGCCACCGAGCCTGGCAGCACAGCAGTGAGCAGCAGCCCCCGGGGCACCCTCAAGCCTCCGCAGTGCACCCCGCATCCAAGCAGCTAAGGGTGAGCAAGGGGAGGACTAAAAAAGCAGAGATATTTCTCCTGATCTTCTGCATTATCTCTTATGTCGCCTAAGTGTACCCCAGCTAGGTGGTTGGGGGCTCCCGTGGTGTGTCTGTGTTCAGGGGTGGCAGAAAGTAGCACCCTGGGATGACTTATCCCAAGAGGGTGCAGGGACATTTATTTCAGCTGGAAATGCAGGGAAAAGTAACCCTGGTCCATTCCCAAGTTCTTAAATATGTGTCTGTCAGTGGCTGAAAGGGAATAATTTATTTGCAGGGGTAGGAGCCAGGGAAGCAGTCTCCCACTCTCGGAATGCTGTTTCTCACGTATAAATAAGTGGCACGGAGTTAAGGAAAGTGCAGTCGCCTGTCCCTAGCAGGGACAAAAGGGCTGAAGTGACTGGTTTGTGGGAACCGACACACACAGTGGTTTTTGTTGGACCTGAGCACAGACGTTTCATCCTCAGCTCTGCCAAACTGGCTCGGAGGGTTGTGTTTGTGAAAGTTTTTCTGCTAAATTTGAGGGTGTGAGTTTCCCGCTGCCTATCCCACAGCCTCTTCAGCCAGGCTGGATCCTGGGGCGAGACTCGGTGCCCACAGCTATGCTGCTCTCAAGTCAGGTACTGGGGCAGCCCATGCCAGCATGGCCAAAATTGCTCAAGGCTTGCAAATACTGTCCTCAAAGTTCAGTGATTTCCCAGCTGCGGGCTGTACACTTTTGCCCTCTAACTCATCCCTATTTTTCTCCGATTTGCCCGAACTGAAGGTCCTGTTATTCTCCTGTATTCGCCGTTCTCTAATTTAATAGCTGCATTCTGAGACATTGTTCATCTGAATGCACCAAACTGCTACAGGCACAGGTGACGCAAGAAGTCTCTTAGGTCACCTGTCCCCATAGCTAGATGTTGGAAAACGTGCAGTTTAATGAGTCAATGGGTCAATGGGCTGCGAGCGTCCGGCATGAAGGAGGGTTACCCTCGGTGTACAGCAACAGCAGCTCCCAGGCAGAGCCTGCCTGTCTCCGTGTGCCTCCCATCCATCGCCTTTTAAGCCTTTAGGAAGGAAAGTAGGAAACTGTGACTCCTTCGTCCTGCCCTTGTGTAGAGAGAGGCATTCTTTGTTGCAGAGGTGACTAAAATGAAAGAAACTCTCTTTCCCAAGGGTTTAATGATTTTAAAAATAAGGCAGTCTCTCTCAGCTCGCCTACACATGCAAAGTGATTAGGGTAGCCCAGGAGGAGCAATTAAACCTCTAGCCACGTGATCGCTTCTGTCGATGCTTTGTTCTAGAATAAAAGTGAGTTTATTTCATGCAAACATCCCATTTTTAAAGGAATAAAGTTGATTTCATGCTGTGACAAATAGGATTTAGCACATGCTTCAGGTCAAACTCCCCTCCCACCCAGGGATCTTGTTGTAGCACACCAGCGTCCCAATCTTTCACTGCGGCTCCGAGCCAGGCTGGGAGCAGTGGGGATGGGATGGTGTTAGGGGAAGGACACATCCCTGCAACACAGCACCTGGCTACAACAGCTATAGGGACTTATTCTGCCCGTGGGTGACACCTGTAACCATACAGAAACTTCACACCGAGCACAGCATACCCTCCTGAGTGTTTGTCCTTAGATGAGGTGTGTCAGGTACATTCGGTGGCCCCTCTGCATTATATTTCTGATAAAATTGACTGATAACCTTAATCTGAAAAGAGCAATGGCACCCACATGCCTTACACAGTTATTGGTAGCAAAATCTTCCTGTGTGACTCTTCCCCTTAGGGTTACTGCAAGGCTGGTGTTTACGAGCTGCTCTGAAAAGACTTTGTGGGATATCTCCTTTCCAAGTGCATTTGTTTTACAGCAGGTGAGCCAGAGATGTTTTTCTTCCTTTGCAAGTCCAGAGATGGCTGTTCTTTTTAGGTTGAAATGGGGGGGGGGGGGGGGTGCAGGGGTGGGGTGAAATTTGGATATAGTCCAAATTTAAGCAAAGCTCAGCTCACCTGCGGACACCTCACTCAAGCTTTTACTGCAAGTGAAAATAGAGATGATGAGGATGGATTCCCTCACCCACAAACCACGCTGGGTTGGTAGCAGCTGTGCATCCAAAGCTATCACGGCTGGTAATGGAACTTTTAAAGAGGAAATTACAGCAGGAATACTATAAGATCAGCAAAAACGCTGGCCAAAAGAAACAAATGAACATCAGAGAATCAGCAACTACAGTTTCATTGGACGGACAGACAAAATGAAGGCACAGTATCTGTCATTCTCCTTAGTAGCCATGATTTGTTTCTCTCTACATTCCAAGACCTGATGAGAGATACTGACAACAAAGTAAAATCCTTATATATAAAAATGCTTGGGATGCTGTCAGAAGGGATTTGCTTTCAAGAGTTTTAGGCCTGTCCAGGCGATGTGTGGGTGCTGTGTGCATCGCTCTTCGTATTTTAAGTTGCGTGTGTCGCTGTAAGAAGTAGCGCAAGTGCAGGAGCTTACTGAGTGAGGTTGTCTTCTTCTGTCTCCTTTGTGCAGGACACATACCTGAATAGCGGCGTTCAAGAATGGAGCTGGTTGGATCTCCCTTAACTGCAACATATGCCCATCCAAGATCAACACCTACCAAGTTTCTGCCTGCCATCAGCACCATGGCTTCAAGCTATAAGAACCGTTTTCCTTACTACCCCTTGCCTCAGAGCTTCAGCCTCCCCCAGATGCCCAGAGCCTACTACAAAGCAGCTGCCATCAACCCAACTTTGGCTCCCTTTTCCAAAAGCTCCCAGGGGTTACCCCCAAGCAAGATGCTTCCTTTTGTTTCCAACAGAACAACCCTCTTCAGCCGGTACACCTCTGACGACTGGTACATGTCCAATCTGACCAACTACAAAGAGTCGGAGACTACCCGGCGCAATGCCGAGTGTCTGAGAGTCGATACCTCCCGTCTGATTCACGATAAATATCAGCAGACAAAGAAGACCCAAGTAGAAAGCACCAAAAACCTGGGAGATCGTGTCCAAGAGATAGAATTTTGGAAGTCAGAGCTCTGCCATGAGCTGGATGAGATGATCGGGGAAACGAACGCACTCACAGACTTGAAGAAAAGACTGGAGAGAGCCTTGGCTGAGACAGAGGCCCCTCTCCAGGTAAGCACCCTGTCCGGTGGGCTGCAAGCTGTAGCCTACTGCTGAAACATCTGCAGCCATTCAGACGCCCAATTAAGTTTCATTGCAGCTCCGTAACGTCTAGAAAGTTTTTATTAAGAGACCATTAGTTAAGTTAGTAATAAACAAATGCCTTGCCATCTGCTGCCTCCCCTATCAGTACGTACTGAGCACATCAGAACAGTATTTGCTTAACCAAATATTTTTATAAGTGGTACATCCAAAATCCTGGTTTGGGAGACAAAAGCCCATGTCCTCCTACGAGGCTCTGGCGAGGTCAGCCTCAAGCCTGACACAGGTCCCTGCCTTCAGCTGTGGCTGCGCCAGGGACACGTGTGCTCCCCCACGTTGATTTAATGCTGATGTTGCAGCTCGGCTGCTCGTTGTCAGCTAAACCAGCTGCCCTGGGCACTTTTTTTCCCGTGCTGTCGTCTCTGTGCCCACCTACAATTTCATTTCTTACATTACTTGACATGGGGACCATCCCTGTAGGGATTTGCAACCAGCAGTGATGGCATGTCCCCAACAGGTCACTCAGGAGTGCTTGCTTCACCGGGAGAAGAGGATGGGCATTGACCTGGTCCATGATGATGTGGAGAAACAGCTCTTTGTGGTAAGTTTGTCAACACAGATCATGTGTTATTTTTACCTAAACTACTCTGAACAGGTTTTGCAGCCCTGTTCCCTCTCTGGCTCCTTAGTGCCTGTGAGGTGCTAAACTCTTCAAACCCCCAAAACCTGCAGGGCCAGGGGACGACGTTCCCCCACGCAGCAGCGTGCCCACACGGTGTGGGTAAGCCTTGCCCTGCCAGAGGCAGGAATAGCTGAAAACCAGCTGTGTGTTTGTGTAGCCTATCAGGGTCCTCTGTCCCTCTTCAAGGAGCTTGTGGGACTCTCCTGCCTTTCAGAGCCCTGCCGGCACAGGATCTATAAGTATCTGTCACATACATGTGATATATCTCTATATATCTGTGTCACATACATATATATTACGCACACATGCACACACACAGATATGGAGAAGGCAGTGTCTGCCCGACAGCTTGTCTGGTTTTCCCAACTATGTTACTTGGTCTAATAAAAGATATTACATCTACCCCCAGCTTTGCTTTGCTCAGAGCAGCGTGGCCGCAGTAAGACTGTGTGTGCTTAGGCAATGCATTTTATAGCAGTCCTAAAACCGCGCACTCCTGCCTGCCTTTATATAGGCTGCTTTAAATTATGAATAAAAAGCAAACACGATGAGAGCTGGCACAGAAGATGGGATCCTATCGCAGGGTACAACAAAATACAATCACTGCAAAGGCATCGCGAAACTGGGAAGGAAACTGCAGCCCCTGGGACTGTGAAGCCACTGCTCTGTTAGAAGATATTTTCTTATGAGTCAGGCCCTAAAAAAATTGAAAGATTAGTTTAAGGGTCATGAGATTTTAAGAAAATAATTGGAGCTGGTTATCTCCACAATGGCATTTTGGATTTTAAGTGTTTCGGACATATTTAGGCCATGCTTTTCAGCTGGCTCCTGCAGACAGGAGGGCTTAAAAATTATGGTTTTGGAGCACTAATCACCTGCCTCCAGTAGCTGGGGCTTCACAAACGCGATAGATTTGTGCTGAAGTCAAGTGAGCTGAGAGCAGCACATGCCTTCCTCCGGTGGAGCTGGATGTTTCTTAGAAATGGCTTAGAAAGTTACACCAAACTCAAGTCCGTCTCCTCTTGTCCCAGATGGATGGGATTTCTCCTGGGGAAGAAAACATTTGGGGAGCAAAAAGGGCAGATGCTGATTGGGGATGGGGATGTGTAGCGCTGCTGGTCCAGAGAACCTCTATGCCTGTTCATATCAGGTCAGGATCTGTCCCTGTCTCCTATAGTGGAACTAATCATCACTTGACATTGATGTCAAGATGAGAAAACACTTGGCAACCCACCCTGAAAGTGAAGTGGGAGGCCATGGCTGTGGCCACAGCACCCTCCCATCCCCTCCTGGTCGCTGCGCCCAGGCTCAGCTGCACAAGTGAGCGCTCTGGGGTTGGGGGGCACTTTCTCCACTCCCTGCCAGTTTGCTTTGTCCTTGCTGTGTGCACGGTTGGAGAGGCCTGAGGGGATGAGTGTGACCAGGACAACTGAGCATGGATACTGATGGGGTCATGTTTTGCCTTTGCCCAGGAAGCCGACGTCATCAGATCCTGCCAGGAGAGGATGCAGCAGTACCTGGATAAGGCGAAAGCCCAGCTCGCGTAAGGAGGAGCTCCTTCTCTCATGCTGCATTTGCAGCTGCGATGTGAAACCCCGGCCGACCCCCACCTCTGCCCACACCCTACAGCCGTAAAACCTGGGCAGGCTCCATGGGAAGCGGGCAGTGGCGCCCACAGGAGCACGTAGCTGCCCAGGTGGGAGGAAACCATTCCACCCATACATCCCCACCCATGGCTCTTGTTTGTGTGTTGAAGGTCCAACAGGGCAGCCCAGCATGAGCTGGAGAGGGACCTGGCCAACAAGCAGACAGCCTACCGCATCGACGACAAGTGCCACCACCTGAGGAACACCTCCGATGGCATCAGCTACTTCCGAGGGTTGGAGCGGGTTGACGCCACGTGAGTGCACGCTGGGCAGCACGAGAGCACCGAGCTGTCCCTGGGATGCGCGGTGCCTCGCCCTGGCAGGGAACGGGTTGTCCCCAGCCCACTGTAAAGGCATGTGTCTCTGCATGGCACATCCATCCTGCCTGGAAACACCCATCTTGGAGGGGCCGTTTCTCCCTGCTCACCATAAAGGGAGAACAACCCTCTGCTTTCAGCTGGATGCTGAACACGCAGTGGGTGAAAGCGAGTCCCACCTAATTACACATTATATCAGGGTTCAGAGATCAGCCTGAAAATGAACTCAGCCCAACACCTCTGCACAGCTCATTAAGTTTATGCGTATTTTCAAAGATGTGTCAGTGCTTGCATGAGCGCTCTTGGTTGACGTGACGACTGGGGGGTTCACCCCTGCATGGAGAGGGCCTGGCAGGGAGCCGAAATGACACAGAAGATAAAGAAATAGAGAGCATGGTCCTGGGATACGGTTCAGCTGCTTTTGGGTGCCAGGAATTCAGCTTCGGCTCTGCAGTAGATGAATGGTGACCTAAACCAGCACTCGCAGAGATATGCGCTAAGTGGCAAAGGGCTGAGGGAATATATCTGCTGCTCACAAGGACGCGTGCAGTTTATGGAGGGGCATAGATTGATTCAATCTTTCTAATATTTGAATAATTATTCACAGCTCAGACATATTGCAAATGAATTGCAAAGGATTGATGCTAAAATTCAGAGGGGGGCAAAATGTGCCGAGAACCAGCATGTTTTAAATGGGGCTTATGTGGTATTTAAGTCTTTTGTTGACCTTGTTCTGGCCTACTGCACAGGCGTGAACTTCATCGTGAATGCACAGACAGGGAAATGAATATTATCTAATGCTTGTTCAGTTTAGTATGAAACTGAGATAAGTTATGAGCAAAATTAATTGACTGCAATCTGCGCGTCGACGTGAAGCTGGGAATCACTTGGCACTTAGATGGCTCGAACGTGTAAATATGAGGTCTGACTAAAATCTTCATTTTTCTGGGGGAATCTTTGCTTTGTCTGGGCTTTCATAAGTACCACAGTTGTCTTCATGAACATGTCATCATTTCATAAGCATATCGAACAAATGGTGTCCAGGTGTTTTACCTTCATGTGGTCAAATTAAGAGCGTAGCTTTAACCTGCATTTAATCCACACTGCTCCCATGGCATGCCTGGCCATGGCCAGCTTCAGCAGCATGGGCTTACTGGAGGCCTCTCCTTCCTCCTCCCCAGGATCTCGGTGCCAGAGTCGTGGGCCAAGTTCTCGGACGACAACATTCTCCTCTCCCAGAGCGAACGGGCGGCCTCCGCCAAGCTGCGGGACAACCTCGAGAACCTGCTGGTGGTGACGGCCAACGAGATGTGGCGCCAGTTCAACAGGGTGAACGTCGCCTTTGCCAACCGCATCGCTGAGACAGCTGACGCCAAGAGCAAGATTCAGACCCACCTGGCCAAGGTAGCCTGAACCCCTCCCTTTCGGTGTGACACCGTCACTTCCCAGTGACACACAGACCTGGCCCAAGAAGAGGAACGGTTGCCACAAGGAGATGGTTATAGTATCATTATCTGTTTGAAATTCCAAGTACTGGGGACATTCTCCTTGGAGCAGGACAAGTTGGCACTGTAACTTCCTCTCAAGGGATCCTTTATTTCCCTAGTGCCCAGCAGCAAAGGGATTTCAAGCAGAAGGTGGAAATGCTGTTTGCATCTCCTGGTAGTTACTTCAGAAGTGCTGGCTGCCCTGCAGAAAGTCTTTGCTGGGCCTCTACTGGGGTGCCTGCCGGGGGGTTTGCAGGCTCCCTTCTCCTCCAAGGACATGCTTTCAGGCTCAGTGCTCCAGGTTTGCTGCATGGTCAGCCGTGTGTTTCCCGCATGGCTCTGCCAAGCAGGGGAAGTGGAGATCAGTGATGGGCACCTGGCTCGGACTGCTGGGTCTCATGGAAAGCTTCCTGAAAAGAGCTTGACACGGTATCGATTAACTGAGCAGAGACTGGGCTTGCAGCTCTGCAGGCTGATGTCACGTCTTTAAATGAGGATCCATTAAAAACTTTCCCTCTATGAGTTGCTATTGATGGATGATCAATTCCTGCAAGCAGTAATTTTGGGTAGCTGGTAATTCAATAGATCCATCACTGCTCCAAAATCTCCTCCGATGTGACAGTAACAGCAAAGAGAGGCTTTTCCTTGAAAAGAAATCTGCTGGATCTGTGCCTTGGCATGTGTCAGAGCGACAGGGGTCTGAGCCCAGGGTCTGCTTATTCAACTTGGTTTTTTCTGCAGATGGACAGGAGAAAAGGGAAATGATGTGGTCACTTGAGAATATATCATTTAATTTATGAATGCGTTTTTTTCATGCCAGACACTGCAGGAAATCTTCCAGATCGAGATGAACATAGAAGCCATCCGAAAAGCCATTAGGGACAATGGGCTAGTGTTAAAAGTGGCTCAGACCCGGCTGGATGAGCGCACGCGGAGACCCAATGTGGAGCTGTGCCGGGACACTGCCCAGCTCCGGTAAGGCAGGACCCAGGGCTGGGAGGGTCCTTGAGGAGTGACTGGTCGTAGCGCTCAGGAGCATCACTGGATGACAAAATTAATCTTTTTTTTTTTTTTTTCCCCAAAGAGTCATTCCATAAGTGCACTGGTATAATCAAGAGCAATGATTAGGTATCCCGGCCTCGGGGTGGTAGAAGAGCTCTGCACCCACGAAGGAGGCTGTACGCCATGGCCGGGTACAGCCTGATACCACCCCGTGAAGGGATGGATTTTTCCCACTTGGGTAAACCTCACCTACTCTCCTGCCTGCTTCCCAGCTGTTGGATGGCTTAGTTTTGCAGTATAAGCCCTTTAATCTCTGACAGGCTTGTGTTGAGAGCACTTAGCTGCTTCCTTTTGGGTCACTGCAAGAAAGGATGCACCATGTGGAGAAGCAGTAAGGGCTGTCCTCACCTCCCCTGAGGACACTGGAAATCCTTTCAAGGACATAGTGAGCCCTTTGGGACTGCACCCCAAGGGGCCGTGGAGGAGCAGGCTGCCCTGAGTGCCCAACAGCACCCCATGTGAGGGGTGAGGCACCCCAAACCTCACCCCTCCTCCTAGGAGCCCTCTGGGAATGACTCCACGTGAAGCTTTTTAGAAGCCATATAAACCCAGCCCTTGCATGCCATTGGGTTTTTCCATCCTCCACTTGTTTCACATTCACTTTTAGCCTCTCCCAGCTCCCCCATTTTGCTGTGTGTGCATCCGTGGGTGTGGGGAGGAACGCTGCACAGGGAGATCCGGGTGGGTGAACCAACAAACCCGCAAAACCAAACAGGAACAGGAAACCACAGCTGCTCATCCCTCTTCTCGGTGGCACAAGCTGCTCCAGGAGATGAGGCTGCACATCGCCGAAGCCTTAGAGCAAACTTAACCATGCCTGCCCACGGAGGTCTGGAGGAGCTCTGCCCTCGCCTTTCCCGTGCATCTGCCAGAAATGAGGGGTTGAGTTACTCCGAGCACACTGAAGGGGGAAATCCTGTCCCCAAGGGGCCCATCACCAACGCCGTGCTAGAAACCACCCCCGTGACGGGACTGTTAATGGGCATTTCTTGCTGTTTTCCAGCCTCGTCAATGAGGTCCATGAAATCAATGAGACGATCCAGAGCCTTCAGCAGCGGCTGAGAGACGCCGAGAACATACTGCAAATGCTGGTGCATGCCAAGTCGATCTTGGAGCATGACCTGGCCACCAAAGCCAACTCGCTGTTCATTGACCAGGAGAAGTGCATGGGGATGCGCAAGACCTTTCCCAACACTGCACGGCTGCTGGGTTACTTTTAGGCTGGGCTCAGCTGAACCCACGCTATCTGTTGCAGGAGTATTCCCAGTTTTGCTAGGACGCATTCCCAGTTTTGCTAAGATGCTTTGAAAATACATGATTAGACTTTCACTTCCTCATGAAAGCCCTGAGTAGAAATTAAACGATCACTTTGTGTGTTACATGGTCTACCAGGATTTTTTATTCCTTTGGTTTTTCACTTTCCGTTGCTTTTCCACAGTGTGCCAGAAAGTAGCTGAAAATATCCTGTATGTGACTGAGAGTAAATCCACCCACAGCGATTCATTCCTACCCTTTCAGTCTGTGATTTTAGGAGAAAAACTCTCATGTCCTCCTCGCTTTGAGCCTGTCTGATGCGGAAAAAGCACAAGGGGAAGTAAAGCTAGTTGTCAGAGTAATTAGCTGTTGACATCTTTAATGTATTTTTAATGGTTCAGGAGAAGAAACACAAACTATCTAGTAAAGCATTACAGTATGTTCTGTTCCTAAACAGAAAAACTTGCATTTTAAGCTGATGTCTAGTGATCATTTTCTTGCTTTTGAAAAATTTTAAATGTCATCTAAAATGTCAGTGCTGGGGTCTTAAAACAAAGAAGTGCTTTTGGCTAGCTAATTGAAGAAAATGCTGCGGTTTTAATCTTGGTGAGTATGGATTGGTTCCTAATTTAACCTCTTGCAAGTAGTTTGTTGGTGGAAGCACCAAAGCACTTTGAAGATAAAGGAACAAATCAGTCCTTAAGTCAGCCACCTCGACTGCCATAGTACCTGCTCTCTGGCTGTAAATTTTACCAAGTGTTTGAATTTTCAGAGGATAAGTCTTTAATCAATCTGAAGTTCAGTGTGACAGTCACTTTGCAAATTGTCCCGTCAGACTCACGTGTCAGACACTCTCGACTCTTTTAACCTAAGCAGAGCTGAGCTCAGCCTAAAGCCTGTAGGCACCAAGAATCCTAAAGGAGCAGAAGTTCAAGTCCCTTCTCTTCCCTCGGGAATCCAGGGCATGGACCTCCTGGCCCAGCGTGGGGACTCTCAGGAGCTGAGAGCATCTTCTCTCGTCTCGTACCCCCAGATGACTCCAGCTCACAGCACAGGTCCAGACAGACCTGCCTGCCCTCCCTGCTCTCCCAGGGGCAGCCCCCGAGAGCTGTAACCTGTGCCAAGGTCCTGCCCTGGCCCCAGCATCTTGGCAGGATCTCTCTTCAGAGCTGCAGCCCTAAACAGGAAGCAATTGTCTATTTTTTTTTTTTCTTTCTTTTTTACTAGCACTTTTGTCTCACAGAGACTAAAGATAGGTTTCCTCTACTTTGTGTGTATCTTGGAGCCAGAGTCTGTCGGAGACAGCAGCCACCCTTTCTAAAGAGACGATATAACCGCAAGCAAGAAAAACTGTCCAGCTCATCGCACCTTCCCTTTCTGCACTTATCTCCCTCCCCAAAATAAGCCGATGGCATGCTGAACTCATAGGGACTTCCAGTTTTTGTTGGCACCCTCGCTAGCCTTTGTGCTGCTTTGAGCTGTTACTCTCCCTGTGTTCCTTTACTGAAAGCTTTCATAAACCCTGGTGATTTTGGCTGCTCGGCTGTTTTGAAGCCCCGCTCCAGATGGCTGGTTTTCAGGCAGAGCTGCCTGTTTTCTGTTTTGAGAATTGGGTCCCGTGAATTGTCTCGAGCTGAGCGCTGGGAAACGGAGGCACCCCAGTCCCTTTCTGAAAGACTCATGCTTTTAAGTGACTTGAGCGAAATCCTGGCATCAGCGACAGCTTCACATTCATTTCATTTCCACCTTCATTTTTGAGTCACATAAAAAGATACCTGAGCTCTGTTGTACTATGAGGGCACACCAATATCAGCACCCAAACTCTCCTATTTTCTCCAATTTTGCTTTCAGAGTCCCCCATCTTTCCCCCTAGCCCAACTCCTTTAAGGCTTTCTCCTAATTGACAGTGTTTATGTGGTGTTGCAATTATCCAGCTCTAAATTTTATCTTCCCGTCCTACCCTCTTGATGCTTCTTTACACAAGATAGGCTGTGGGAGCGTAGCTCGCTGAAAACAGGCATGGAATGCTAGAGGGCCTGCACAAGGAAAACTCTGTTGAACAGTTTGTCTAAGCTAACATAGTAGGCCTCAAGGACGCTTCGACCTTGAGGGTCAGAATAGAAGAATTAGAAGCTAACATCCATATGAGGCGGAACGCATTAGTATTAATAGTAAAGTGATAGGTAGAAGCAGATGACTGATGTATGTATAGCACAATTGGAGTTTATGAAAAACTGCAAGTCATGATGACTTTGGAAAATTATGCTATATAAGAAAGTGCATCTGCACAATAAAAGGAGTTTCCTGATATAACTCGTATTGAGTCTTTTGTGGATTCTCCAACTCCCGTCTCCGCAATTGGCAACGCATTTCTTTCCTCCATTTGAGCCATGACCAGAGGAATTTCAGTTGCAGCTTCTCTAATTTCTTTCACAAATACTTTCCCCTTTCCTGCAGCAGATTTCCCAGACATTAGAGAATTCCCAGGTCCCTTTGGGCTTTGATTCTCTCCATGCCAGTTTTCCGTAAGTTGACAATATTGATGTTACTTCTGGTAGCTGACACTCTAAAATCTCCCTCAAGCAATTTAGTCATCTAACCCTATGTGTGCTTCAGTTTGAGTCTGTTTTTTCCCCCTCTCACAGTGTGTCCTATGCCCATCCCATGGCAGGAGCCAGCCCTGCCACAAAACTCCTGTAAAATGGGTCTCTAGGGAGAGGGTTTGGGGTGAAATTCTAACAGACACATGGCTTGTGGCAGGGTCTCCTGCACAGGGATGGATTTTCCTCCCATGACTGAGCTGCTGGTGAGTAAAGCTGCTCGGTTCAGTCACTGCAGGGTTGGTTTTGGGGTTGTAGCCAAGCAGCCTTTATCTTTGACGTACACCAGGTGCATTAAACCACTGTCTTGCCTTCCTGCTTCTGATGCATGAGATGCTTTTGCTTTCGTATCATTAAATGATTTGCTTTCATAGATCACTTCTATATAGCATCCCCGGCTGCCTCAGCTGCCTTTCTGCACTGATGTGATGCTTCCTTTCTTTAAATGCCTTCAGTCCGAAGAACGACATGCCCGCTTTTATCGCTCTTTATTGCTGCTTTATTGCTGGCTTTATCAGCCAAGTTGCTAGGAAAGTTAGTTTGTGGAAATTCCTTTGCCTCCCACAGCTATATTCCCACCCTCCTGCATCATTCCAACAGACCCTGCAAAGCTGGGCTTGTAAACTAATTGTTTACTGACTGGAGGAAAGAAAATAAATTAATAAAATCAGGACAGCGTTGCTTCATGCAACGGAAGCTTCATGTTGGTCCAGGACCCAGTTGAACAGTTGAGGCCAGTCCATCAAGAGGCTATTTAGAAAAGAGGCTTGGGTGCTCTGTTGTCCAAGAAGGGAAAAATCATTGAATGTCCTGCAGAATTCTGATAGGAATTTGGGTGAAATGAATGCTTGCCAAAAACCATGTTAACAGTGTATTGCATAACTAATGCAGATTATTATGCTCGAGGGAAACAGACTTCCCAAAACGGCATCAGCAGTCAGAAAAAAAACCAAAACAAACTCATTGCGATTATTAAAAAAAAAAAAAAAAAAAAAAGGAGAGAGAGAAAACTGGCAAAATTCTGAGGAAAATTTTGGCAGTATAGGACCATAGAAATGGCTGTGCTGGCTCAGATCAAAGTCCAGAAAGCTCCAGATTCAGCCTCTGACAGAGCCAACAGGAGACGCTTAGATAAAAGCACCAGAGCAAGGCAAGCACCCTGTGATACTTTCCCAGTCTACTTTCCCAGCTTCCAGCAATTAGTATCTCAAGGACTTCCTGAGCTGACAGGGCTGTCTTTGAATTTAATATCCCCCGATGGATTTGTTTCACAGGGTCTTGTTCCAGTTGTTCTTCGAGCCCGTGCAGACTTGCAGCATCCACTGTGTCCCTCAGTGGGGAGCTGCAGGGGATGGAGTATCATCACCCTCGGGGCATCGGCAGCCGCTTTTGGCACCCTGGAGGAGATTAAAAAAGGGCTCAGGCCTTGGACCGCTGAAGCCAAAAGTGTAAAACTCAATAGCTTGGACAAAAATGTGGCTCAAAGCTGTTTTAGATCTGTGTCCTCTGTAGGTTCAACACAGGAGATCACAGCGGGTTGGCTCCTCTTATATGCTGTCAGCATGCAGGAGATGAGCGCGAATCACAATTTCTGAAAGTATCTGAATATGTTCTGACACAGTCATGTCCCCGCCAGGAAGCTTGGTTGGGATTTTTTTGGTTTTGGAGTCAGTGGGTGAATGTTGGTTTCGTTGAAGCCAGTGGGCTTTTCTCCAGTGCTTTCAGTCTGACTCTATCAGTGACGACAACTGGCTTAGAGTCGAAAGTAAAAAGTTGGATGAAGTCGGGTTTTGGGCATGAACGCAGACAGGACTAAAATATTTTAGAAATTTTTCTTGGTTTGGTGGAAAAGAAATGGCAGGAAAAGTAAGTCAATGTCTCCAAGATGTATTAGACCTCTTGTTTTAGAAGTTTGCTGAAGTTAAATGTCTCCCCTTCTGTTTTTCTTCTGCTTGAAATGGCTTTTCAGATAGCCATTCCACCAGTTTTATCAGAAAAGGTACGAGACCACTCTTTCAGTGCATTTTGATCCAAACGGCGTTTTACGCTGGAGAAAAGGCCCATTCCTCTCACAGCCCTGCTGCGTGGTAGCCGTGAGGCTCAGTAACCCGCAGCGGCACCCCTTCCTGGGGCATGCGTCTGCCTCCTCCCCGGCCGCCTGGCTGAGACCCAGCCGCGCTCGGTGCACATCCCTCCGTGTGCTGGGGAAAGGGCAAGAGCCTGGCAGCCCTCTGAGCCCTGCTCTCGCTGCCAGCTGGGGGCCAGCTCTCAAAGTGGAGAGCATTCCCCCAGCCCTTCAGCTGGAAATACTTATTTAGTAGTTATTTTCTCTCTGGGTGTGTGTATTTTTATATATTTTTATTTGTTTGTTTGTTTGTTTGGAGGAGCATTATAGGTTCTCCATAAAATGTGAGTCAAACCATATATTGCTCTCCTTACTTCCCTAGTCGCACAGTTGTCTGAAACGAGGATTTTTTTCCCCGTTGTTCTGTCCCCAGCCCCACGTGAGCTGCGGGCTCGCTGATGGCAATGCAGGTTTCTGCCCCTTCCCCTTTGCATTTCAAATCCTCCGTTGCTAGTGGTCTGAATCAACAGGGTAGGGAAGAGGACGGAAATCCCTAAAATTGTGATGACAGAGCAAAGTCTTGGGGTTAAACAAGTTCATCCCCAAGAAAATCTTGTCTTTTTGTGTAGTTTGAAAATGCTTTTTTGAAGAGTGGTTTCATTCACCCGGCCCGGGGAAGGGGATGGTGTAGTGTATGCTGGACCGATGGTGGCAGAGCCCGTGATGGGCTGGTTCAGGTGATGCCGCAGACACAGGTAAATGAGGCTTAGACCCTTCTCAGCAAAGTCATCAAAGTCCACCACTGCCTTGTCAGACTAGCATCTGAGCTAAAGTGATATAAACCCCACTTTCCCTCCTGAATTATCATTATTTTATTCTAGAAATTCAAGCTGAAGCATTGTAAGAGTTTTAAGTTATCCCACGGAATAGATTCAAAGTGAGAAATCCACATTTTTTTACCCAGTGTTTACACAACCTGTCAATCTTACAGTATTCTCAGCACAGCCTGTGGCAAATCTTGTTTGTACACAAAACATTTTTCAAATTTATCGTGGCGCCTGCTTTTATTTAGGCGGTGATGACCACTGCCAGCCACACTCGTATGGAGGCTGAGCTGGGGCAGCTGGGCAGCTTTCGAGCCCCTTGATGGGGAGCACTGTGCAATTCCCTGGCCTGTGCCGGGTCGGGCGGCAGTGACGTCTCTCCAGCAAAACCCCAAGGGCTCTGCTGTGGCCATCCTCACTTTCTCCTCTCCTGGCCCGGACAGTCGCCATCCGGCACCTCCTGCTTTCCCTGCAGTGCTCTCACGTGAGCTCCCTGGAGCAGCACGGCCCCCTGTCCCGAGAGCTGCCATGAGAGCACGTGCTCAGCAGATGTTTTTCCAAGGCCCTGCTCTGTTAAGTTGATGCACCTTTCCAAGAAAAGAAGTGTCTGAGGAGCACGGGAGTGATGTGCTCTTCTCCCTGGGTTTCCTCCACAGTTTCTAATCCACAACTCTCAGCCAAAATAGGCTTTGTTACCCGCAGGCTACTCTTTTCCCTGATTTGAGTTTCAGATATTTCTCTGGTGCTTAAAAAGCTGCTTTTGGCACCCTTTTCAGAACTGGAGCCGAGGTGGTTTTGCTCTCCCACCTTCACGGAGGAGCTCGGGTGCAGTTATGTGACCCCCACGCCTCCCGCCTGCCTTTCACCACTGTGCATCTCCCCGCTCTGCTTTTGGGGAACGGGTCAGGTAATTTGTCCAGAGACACAGCAGCCCAGATCACAGACCTACAAACCCGAATCAGAAGATCGCCTCTAACGGCAGGCTAGATCGCAGCCCTTGGGGACAAGACCCTTCTCGCTCTGTGTTTGCACAGCCCAGAGCGTGACGCCATCAGCACTACCAGGGTCCTCCCGTTTCAGTGCCTGTTCTCAGGCTAAAGCCTGAAATAACTGGGGAAGGACCCTCTCCAGGAAACATCCCTGATGTCGCTGCGTGACTGGTGTGTGATGCCCTGATGCTGCATGAGGCTGTGTCATGGTGGAGCTCCTGGGGACACTGTGCATCTTCTCACCTGGGGTGCCAGCGCCTGGTGCACCCACCCGCCCCAGTGGAGCCTCTGCTGGGCCACGGGCTGGCCCAGGAACACCAGTGCAGGCACTGGGTTGCCCATGAGGGCACTACTTTGCCCATCAGGAGCACTGGGTGGCACACGGTTGCCCATGGGTGGCACTAGGATGCCCAACGGCTGTACTGGGTTGCCCGTTGATGGCACCGGGGGTTGTCCAGGGACAGGATCAGGTTGTCCAGCAAAGGCAGTAGGTTGCACAGAGTCTGCACTAAGTTGCCCAGGAGTGGCACTGGGTTGCCCACTGAGGGCACTGAGTTCATAGGATCATAGAATCACAGAATGGTTTGGGTTGGAAGGGACCTCAAAGATCATCTTGTTCCAACCCCCCTGCCATGGGCAGGGACACCTCCCACCAGACCAGGTTGCTCAAGGCTCCATCCAGCCTGGCCTTGAGCACTGCCAGGGATGGAGGATCATAGAATATCTCAAGTTAGAAGGGACCCATAAGGATCAGCGAGTCCAACTCCCTGCTCCTTGCAGGACTACCTAAAACTAAACCCCATGACTGAGAGCATTGTCCAGCTGCTCAACACTTGCCCAACAGCTGCACCTGCTTGCCCAGGGGCTGCACAAAGCTGCCCAGCGAGAGCGGTAGGTTGCCCAGGGCAGGAACTAGGGTGCCATACGAGGGTATTTTCTTGCCCAGGGCTGGCCCTGGGTTGCCCATCGAGAGCGCTGTGTTGCCCGAGGGCTGCATCAGGTTGCCATGGCAGCTGCAGGGAGTCGGCCCGGGCAACACCCGGTCACCCGCTTCTTATGTCACTGACGGCACCGGGGACGCTGCAGTGCCTGGCAGAGCTGCCACCAAGCCTGGCAGCACAGCAGTGAGCAGCAGCCCCCGGGGCACCCTCAAGCCTCCGCAGTGCACCCCGCATCCAAGCAGCTAAGGGTGAGCAAGGGGAGGACTAAAAAAGCAGAGATATTTCTCCTGATCTTCTGCATTATCTCTTATGTCGCCTAAGTGTACCCCAGCTAGGTGGTTGGGGGCTCCCGTGGTGTGTCTGTGTTCAGGGGTGGCAGAAAGTAGCACCCTGGGATGACTTATCCCAAGAGGGTGCAGGGACATTTATTTCAGCTGGAAATGCAGGGGAAAGTAACCCTGGTCCATTCCCAAGTTCTTAAATATGTGTCTGTCAGTGGCTGAAAGGGAATAATTTATTTGCAGGGGTAGGAGCCAGGGAAGCAGTCTCCCACTCTCGGAATGCTGTTTCTCACGTATAAATAAGTGGCACGGAGCTAAGGAAAGTGCAGTCGCCTGTCCCTAGCAGGGACAAAAGGGCTGAAGTGACTGGTTTGTGGGAACCGACACACACAGTGGTTTTTGTTGGACCTGAGCACAGACGTTTCATCCTCAGCTCTGCCAAACTGGCTCGGAGGGTTGTGTTTGTGAAAGTTTTTCTGCTAAATTTGAGGGTGTGAGTTTCCCGCTGCCTATCCCACAGCCTCTTCAGCCAGGCTGGATCCTGGGGCGAGACTCGGTGCCCACAGCTATGCTGCTCTCAAGTCAGGTACTGGGGCAGCCCATGCCAGCATGGCCAAAATTGCTCAAGGCTTGCAAATACTGTCCTCAAAGTTCAGTGATTTCCCAGCTGCGGGCTGTACACTTTTGCCCTCTGACTCATCCCTATTTTTCTCCGATTTGCCCGAACTGAAGGTCCTGTTATTCTCCTGTATTCGCCGTTCTCTAATTTAATAGCTGCATTCTGAGACATTGTTCATCTGAATGCACCAAACTGCTACAGGCACAGGTGACGCAAGAAGTCTCTTAGGTCACCTGTCCCCATAGCTAGATGTTGGAAAACGTGCAGTTTAATGAGTCAATGGGCTGCGAGCGTCCGGCATGAAGGAGGGTTACCCTCGGTGTACAGCAACAGCAGCTCCCAGGCAGAGCCTGCCTGTCTCCGTGTGCCTCCCATCCATCGCCTTTTAAGCCTTCCCGTAGGAAACTGTGACTCCTTCGTCCTGCCCTTGTGTAGAGAGAGGCATTCTTTGTTGCAGAGGTGACTAAAATGAAAGAAACTCTCTTTCCCAAGGGTTTAATGATTTTAAAAATAAGGCAGTCTCTCTCAGCTCGCCTACACATGCAAAGTGATTAGGGTAGCCCAGGAGGAGCAATTAAACCTCTAGCCACGTGATCGCTTCTGTCGATGCTTTGTTCTAGAATAAAAGTGAGTTTATTTCATGCAAACATCCCATTTTTAAAGGAATAAAGTTGATTTCATGCTGTGACAAATAGGATTTAGCACATGCTTCAGGTCAAACTCCCCTCCCACCCAGGGATCTTGTTGTAGCACACCAGCGTCCCAATCTTTCACTGCGGCTCCGAGCCAGGCTGGGAGCAGTGGGGATGGGATGGTGTTAGGGGAAGGACACATCCCTGCAACACAGCACCTGGCTACAACAGCTATAGGGACTTATTCTGCCCGTGGGTGACACCTGTAACCATACAGAAACTTCACACCGAGCACAGCATACCCTCCTGAGTGTTTGTCCTTAGATGAGGTGTGTCAGGTACATTCGGTGGCCCCTCTGCATTATATTTCTGATAAAATTGACTGATAACCTTAATCTGAAAAGAGCAATGGCACCCACATGCCTTACACAGTTATTGGTAGCAAAATCTTCCTGTGTGACTCTTCCCCTTAGGGTTACTGCAAGGCTGGTGTTTACGAGCTGCTCTGAAAAGACTTTGTGGGATATCTCCTTTCCAAGTGCATTTGTTTTACAGCAGGTGAGCCAGAGATGTTTTTCTTCCTTTGCAAGTCCAGAGATGGCTGTTCTTTTTAGGTTGAAATGGGGGGGGGTGGGGTGGGGTGGGTGCAGGTGGGGGGTGAAATTTGGATATAGTCCAAATTTAAGCAAAGCTCAGCTCACCTGCGGACACCTCACTCAAGCTTTTACTGCAAGTGAAAATAGAGATGATGAGGATGGATTCCCTCACCCACAAACCGCGCTGGGTTGGTAGCAGCTGTGCATCCAAAGCTATCACGGCTGGTAATGGAACTTTTAAAGAGGAAATTACAGCAGGAATACTATAAGATCAGCAAAAACGCTGGCCAAAAGAAACAAATGAACATCAGAGAATCAGCAACTACAGTTTCATTGGACGGACAGACAAAATGAAGGCACAGTATCTGTCATTCTCCTTAGTAGCCATGATTTGTTTCTCTCTACATTCCAAGACCTGATGAGAGATACTGACAACAAAGTAAAATCCTTATATATAAAAATGCTTGGGATGCTGTCAGAAGGGATTTGCTTTCAAGAGTTTTAGGCCTGTCCAGGCGATGTGTGGGTGCTGTGTGCATCGCTCTTCGTATTTTAAGTTGCGTGTGTCACTGTAAGAAGTAGCGCAAGTGCAGGAGCTTACTGAGTGAGGTTGTCTTCTTCTGTCTCCTTTGTGCAGGACACATACCTGAATAGCGGCGTTCAAGAATGGAGCTGGTTGGATCTCCCTTAACTGCAACATATGCCCATCCAAGATCAACACCTACCAAGTTTCTGCCTGCCATCAGCACCATGGCTTCAAGCTATAAGAACCGTTTTCCTTACTACCCCTTGCCTCAGAGCTTCAGCCTCCCCCGGATGCCCAGAGCCTACTACAAAGCAGCTGCCATCAACCCAACTTTGGCTCCCTTTTCCAAAAGCTCCCAGGGGTTACCCCCAAGCAAGATGCTTCCTTTTGTTTCCAACAGAACAACCCTCTTCAGCCGGTACACCTCTGACGACTGGTACATGTCCAATCTGACCAACTACAAAGAGTCGGAGACTACCCGGCGCAATGCCGAGTGTCTGAGAGTCGATACCTCCCGTCTGATTCACGATAAATATCAGCAGACAAAGAAGACCCAAGTAGAAAGCACCAAAAACCTGGGAGATCGTGTCCAAGAGATAGAATTTTGGAAGTCAGAGCTCTGCCATGAGCTGGATGAGATGATCGGGGAAACGAACGCACTCACAGACTTGAAGAAAAGACTGGAGAGAGCCTTGGCTGAGACAGAGGCCCCTCTCCAGGTAAGCACCCTGTCCGGTGGGCTGCAAGCTGTAGCCTACTGCTGAAACATCTGCAGCCATTCAGACGCCCAATTAAGTTTCATTGCAGCTCCGTAACGTCTAGAAAGTTTTTATTAAGAGACCATTAGTTAAGTTAGTAATAAACAAATGCCTTGCCATCTGCTGCCTCCCCTATCAGTACGTACTGAGCCCATCAGAACAGTATTTGCTTAACCAAATATTTTTATAAGTGGTACATCCAAAATCCTGGTTTGGGAGACAAAAGCCCATGTCCTCCTACGAGGCTCTGGCGAGGTCAGCCTCAAGCCTGACACAGGTCCCTGCCTTCAGCTGTGGCTGCGCCAGGGACACGTGTGCTCCCCCACGTTGATTTAATGCTGATGTTGCAGCTCGGCTGCTCGTTGTCAGCTAAACCAGCTGCCCTGGGCACTTTTTTTCCCGTGCTGTCGTCTCTGTGCCCACCTACAATTTCATTTCTTACATTACTTGACATGGGGACCATCCCTGTAGGGATTTGCAACCAGCAGTGATGGCATGTCCCCAACAGGTCACTCAGGAGTGCTTGCTTCACCGGGAGAAGAGGATGGGCATTGACCTGGTCCATGATGATGTGGAGAAACAGCTCTTTGTGGTAAGTTTGTCAACACAGATCATGTGTTATTTTTACCTAAACTACTCTGAACAGGTTTTGCAGCCCTGTTCCCTCTCTGGCTCCTTAGTGCCTGTGAGGTGCTAAACTCTTCAAACCCCCAAAACCTGCAGGGCCAGGGGACGACGTTCCCCCACGCAGCAGCGTGCCCACACGGTGTGGGTAAGCCTTGCCCTGCCAGAGGCAGGAATAGCTGAAAACCAGCTGTGTGTTTGTGTAGCCTATCAGGGTCCTCTGTCCCTCTTCAAGGAGCTTGTGGGACTCTCCTGCCTTTCAGAGCCCTGCCGGCACAGGATCTATAAGTATCTGTCACATACATGTGATATATCTCTATATATCTGTGTCACATACATATATATTACGCACACATGCACACACACAGATATGGAGAAGGCAGTGTCTGCCCGACAGCTTGTCTGGTTTTCCCAACTATGTTACTTGGTCTAATAAAAGATATTACATCTACCCCCAGCTTTGCTTTGCTCAGAGCAGCGTGGCCGCAGTAAGACTGTGTGTGCTTAGGCAATGCATTTTATAGCAGTCCTAAAACCGCGCACTCCTGCCTGCCTTTATATAGGCTGCTTTAAATTATGAATAAAAAGCAAACACGATGAGAGCTGGCACAGAAGATGGGATCCTATCGCAGGGTACAACAAAATACAATCACTGCAAAGGCATCGCGAAACTGGGAAGGAAACTGCAGCCCCTGGGACTGTGAAGCCACTGCTCTGTTAGAAGATTTTTTCTTATGAGTCAGGCCCTAAAAAAATTGAAAGATTAGTTTAAGGGTCATGAGATTTTAAGAAAATAATTGGAGCTGGTTATCTCCACAATGGCATTTTGGATTTTAAGTGTTTAGGACATATTTAGGCCATGCTTTTCAGCTGGCTCCTGCAGACAGGAGGGCTTAAAAATTATGGTTTTGGAGCACTAATCACCTGCCTCCAGTAGCTGGGGCTTCACAAACGCGATAGATTTGTGCTGAAGTCAAGTGAGCTGAGAGCAGCACATGCCTTCCTCCGGTGGAGCTGGATGTTTCTTAGAAATGGCTTAGAAAGTTACACCAAACTCAAGTCCGTCTCCTCTTGTCCCAGATGGATGGGATTTCTCCTGGGGAAGAAAACATTTGGGGAGCAAAAAGGGCAGATGCTGATTGGGGATGGGGATGTGTAGCGCTGCTGGTCCAGAGAACCTCTATGCCTGTTCATATCAGGTCAGGATCTGTCCCTGTCTCCTATAGTGGAACTAATCATCACTTGACATTGATGTCAAGATGAGAAAACACTTGGCAACCCACCCTGAAAGTGAAGTGGGAGGCCATGGCTGTGGCCACAGCACCCTCCCATCCCCTCCTGGTCGCTGCGCCCAGGCTCAGCTGCACAAGTGAGCGCTCTGGGGTTGGGGGGCACTTTCTCCACTCCCTGCCAGTTTGCTTTGTCCTTGCTGTGTGCACGGTTGGAGAGGCCTGAGGGGATGAGTGTGACCAGGACAACTGAGCATGGATACTGATGGGGTCATGTTTTGCCTTTGCCCAGGAAGCCGACGTCATCAGATCCTGCCAGGAGAGGATGCAGCAGTACCTGGATAAGGCGAAAGCCCAGCTCGCGTAAGGAGGAGCTCCTTCTCTCATGCTGCATTTGCAGCTGCGATGTGAAACCCCGGCAGACCCCCACCTCTGCCCACACCCTACAGCCGTAAAACCTGGGCAGGCTCCATGGGAAGCGGGCAGTGGCGCCCACAGGAGCACGTAGCTGCCCAGGTGGGAGGAAACCATTCCACCCATACATCCCCACCCATGGCTCTTGTTTGTGTGTTGAAGGTCCAACAGGGCAGCCCAGCATGAGCTGGAGAGGGACCTGGCCAACAAGCAGACAGCCTACCGCATCGACGACAAGTGCCACCACCTGAGGAACACCTCCGATGGCATCAGCTACTTCCGAGGGGTGGAGCGGGTTGACGCCACGTGAGTGCACGCTGGGCAGCACGAGAGCACCGAGCTGTCCCTGGGATGCGCGGTGCCTCGCCCTGGCAGGGAACGGGTTGTCCCCAGCCCACTGTAAAGGCATGTGTCTCTGCATGGCACATCCATCCTGCCTGGAAACACCCATCTTGGAGGGGCCGTTTCTCCCTGCTCACCATAAAGGGAGAACAACCCTCTGCTTTCAGCTGGATGCTGAACACGCAGTGGGTGAAAGCGAGTCCCACCTAATTACACATTATATCAGGGTTCAGAGATCAGCCTGAAAATGAACTCAGCCCAACACCTCTGCACAGCTCATTAAGTTTATGCGTATTTTCAAAGATGTGTCAGTGCTTGCATGAGCGCTCTTGGTTGACGTGACGTCTGGGGGGTTCACCCCTGCATGGAGAGGGCCTGGCAGGGAGCCGAAATGACACAGAAGATAAAGAAATAGAGAGCATGGTCCTGGGATACGGTTCAGCTGCTTTTGGGTGCCAGGAATTCAGCTTCGGCTCTGCAGTAGATGAATGGTGACCTAAACCAGCACTCGCAGAGATATGCGCTAAGTGGCAAAGGGCTGAGGGAATATATCTGCTGCTCACAAGGACGCGTGCAGTTTATGGAGGGGCATAGATTGATTCAATCTTTCTAATATTTGAATAATTATTCACAGCTCAGACATATTGCAAATGAATTGCAAAGGATTGATGCTAAAATTCAGAGGGGGGCAAAATGTGCCGAGAACCAGCATGTTTTAAATGGGGCTTATGTGGTATTTAAGTCTTTTGTTGACCTTGTTCTGGCCTACTGCACAGGCGTGAACTTCATCGTGAATGCACAGACAGGGAAATGAATATTATCTAATGCTTGTTCAGTTTAGTATGAAACTGAGATAAGTTATGAGCAAAATTAATTGACTGCAATCTGCGCGTCGACGTGAAGCTGGGAATCACTTGGCACTTAGATGGCTCGAACGTGTAAATATGAGGTCTGACTAAAATCTTCATTTTTCTGGGGGAATCTTTGCTTTGTCTGGGCTTTCATAAGTACCACAGTTGTCTTCATGAACATGTCATCATTTCATAAGCATATCGAACAAATGGTGTCCAGGTGTTTTACCTTCATGTGGTCAAATTAAGAGCGTAGCTTTAACCTGCATTTAATCCACACTGCTCCCATGGCATGCCTGGCCATGGCCAGCTTCAGCAGCATGGGCTTACTGGAGGCCTCTCCTTCCTCCTCCCCAGGATCTCGGTGCCAGAGTCGTGGGCCAAGTTCTCGGACGACAACATTCTCCTCTCCCAGAGCGAACGGGCGGCCTCCGCCAAGCTGCGGGACAACCTCGAGAACCTGCTGGTGGTGACGGCCAACGAGATGTGGCGCCAGTTCAACAGGGTGAACGTCGCCTTTGCCAACCGCATCGCTGAGACAGCTGACGCCAAGAGCAAGATTCAGACCCACCTGGCCAAGGTAGCCTGAACCCCTCCCTTTCGGTGTGACACCGTCACTTCCCAGTGACACCACTCTCCACACAGACCTGGCCCAAGAAGAGGAACGGTTGCCACAAGGAGCTGGTTATAGTATCATTATCTGTTTGAAATTCCAAGTACTGGGGACATTCTCCTTGGAGCAGGACAAGTTGGCACTGTAACTTCCTCTCAAGGGACCCTTTATTTCCCTAGTGCCCAGCAGCAAAGGGATTTCAAGCAGAAGGTGGAAATGCTGTTTGCATCTCCTGGTAGTTACTTCAGAAGTGCTGGCTGCCCTGCAGAAAGTCTTTGCTGGGCCTCTACTGGGGTGCCTGCCGGGGGGTTTGCAGGCTCCCTTCTCCTCCAAGGACATGCTTTCAGGCTCAGTGCTCCAGGTTTGCTGCATGGTCAGCCGTGTGTTTCCCGCATGGCTCTGCCAAGCAGGGGAAGTGGAGATCAGTGATGGGCACCTGGCTCGGACTGCTGGGTCTCATGGAAAGCTTCCTGAAAAGAGCTTGACACGGTATCGATTAACTGAGCAGAGACTGGGCTTGCAGCTCTGCAGGCTGATGTCACGTCTTTAAATGAGGATCCATTAAAAACTTTCCCTCTATGAGTTGCTATTGATGGATGATCAATTCCTGCAAGCAGTAATTTTGGGTAGCTGGTAATTCAATAGATCCATCACTGCTCCAAAATCTCCTCCGATGTGACAGCAACAGCAAAGAGAGGCTTTTCCTTGAAAAGAAATCTGCTGGATCTGTGCCTTGGCATGTGTCAGAGCGACAGGGGTCTGAGCCCAGGGTCTGCTTATTCAACTTGGTTTTTTCTGCAGATGGACAGGAGAAAAGGGAAATGATGTGGTCACTTGAGAATATATCATTTAATTTATGAATGCGGTTTTTTCATGCCAGACACTGCAGGAAATCTTCCAGATCGAGATGAACATAGAAGCCATCCGAAAAGCCATTAGGGACAATGGGCTAGTGTTAAAAGTGGCTCAGACCCGGCTGGATGAGCGCACGCGGAGACCCAATGTGGAGCTGTGCCGGGACACTGCCCAGCTCCGGTAAGGCAGGACCCAGGGCTGGGAGGGTCCTTGAGGAGTGACTGGTCGTAGCGCTCAGGAGCATCACTGGATGACAAAATTAATCTTTTTTTTTTTTTTTTCCCCAAAGAGTCATTCCATAAGTGCACTGGTATAATCAAGAGCAATGATTAGGTATCCCGGCCTCGGGGTGGTAGAAGAGCTCTGCACCCACGAAGGAGGCTGTACGCCATGGCCGGGTACAGCCTGATACCACCCCGTGAAGGGATGGATTTTTCCCACTTGGGTAAACCTCACCTACTCTCCTGCCTGCTTCCCAGCTGTTGGATGGCTTAGTTTTGCAGTATAAGCCCTTTAATCTCTGACAGGCTTGTGTTGAGAGCACTTAGCTGCTTCCTTTTGGGTCACTGCAAGAAAGGATGCACCATGTGGAGAAGCAGTAAGGGCTGTCCTCACCTCCCCTGAGGACACTGGAAATCCTTTCAAGGACATAGTGAGCCCTTTGGGACTGCACCCCAAGGGGCCGTGGAGGAGCAGGCTGCCCTGAGTGCCCAACAGCACCCCATGTGAGGGGTGAGGCACCCCAAACCTCACCCCTCCTCCTAGGAGCCCTCTGGGAATGACTCCACGTGAAGCTTTTTAGAAGCCATATAAACCCAGCCCTTGCATGCCATTGGGTTTTTCCATCCTCCACTTGTTTCACATTCACTTTTAGCCTCTCCCAGCTCCCCCATTTTGCTGTGTGTGCATCCGTGGGTGTGGGGAGGAACGCTGCACAGGGAAATCCGGGTGGGTGAACCAACAAACCCGCAAAACCAAACAGGAACAGGAAACCACAGCTGCTCTTCCCTCTTCTCGGTGGCACAAGCTGCTCCAGGAGATGAGGCTGCACATCGCCGAAGCCTTAGAGCAAACTTAACCATGCCTGCCCACGGAGGTCTGGAGGAGCTCTGCCCTCGCCTTTCCCGTGCATCTGCCAGAAATGAGGGGTTGAGTTACTCCGAGCACACTGAAGGGGGAAATCCTGTCCCCAAGGGGCCCATCACCAACGCCGTGCTAGAAACCACCCCCGTGACGGGACTGTTAATGGGCATTTCTTGCTGTTTTCCAGCCTCGTCAATGAGGTCCATGAAATCAATGAGACGATCCAGAGCCTTCAGCAGCGGCTGAGAGACGCCGAGAACATACTGCAAATGCTGGTGCATGCCAAGTCGATCTTGGAGCATGACCTGGCCACCAAAGCCAACTCGCTGTTCATTGACCAGGAGAAGTGCATGGGGATGCGCAAGACCTTTCCCAACACTGCACGGCTGCTGGGTTACTTTTAGGCTGGGCTCAGCTGAACCCACGCTATCTGTTGCAGGAGTATTCCCAGTTTTGCTAGGACGCATTCCCAGTTTTGCTAAGATGCTTTGAAAATACATGATTAGACTTTCACTTCCTCATGAAAGCCCTGAGTAGAAATTAAACGATCACTTTGTGTGTTACATGGTCTACCAGGATTTTTTATTCCTTTGGTTTTTCACTTTCCGTTGCTTTTCCACAGTGTGCCAGAAAGTAGCTGAAAATATCCTGTATGTGACTGAGAGTAAATCCACCCACAGCGATTCATTCCTACCCTTTCAGTCTGTGATTTTAGGAGAAAAACTCTCATGTCCTCCTCGCTTTGAGCCTGTCTGATGCGGAAAAAGCACAAGGGGAAGTAAAGCTAGTTGTCAGAGTAATTAGCTGTTGACATCTTTAATGTATTTTTAATGGTTCAGGAGAAGAAACACAAACTATCTAGTAAAGCATTACAGTATGTTCTGTTCCTAAACAGAAAAACTTGCATTTTAAGCTGATGTCTAGTGATCATTTTCTTGCTTTTGAAAAATTTTAAATGTCATCTAAAATGTCAGTGCTGGGGTCTTAAAACAAAGAAGTGCTTTTGGCTAGCTAATTGAAGAAAATGCTGCGGTTTTAATCTTGGTGAGTATGGATTGGTTCCTAATTTAACCTCTTGCAAGTAGTTTGTTGGTGGAAGCACCAAAGCACTTTGAAGATAAAGGAACAAATCAGTCCTTAAGTCAGCCACCTCGACTGCCATAGTACCTGCTCTCTGGCTGTAAATTTTACCAAGTGTTTGAATTTTCAGAGGATAAGTCTTTAATCAATCTGAAGTTCAGTGTGACAGTCACTTTGCAAATTGTCCCGTCAGACTCACGTGTCAGACACTCTCGACTCTTTTAACCTAAGCAGAGCTGAGCTCAGCCTAAAGCCTGTAGGCACCAAGAATCCTAAAGGAGCAGAAGTTCAAGTCCCTTCTCTTCCCTCGGGAATCCAGGGCATGGACCTCCTGGCCCAGCGTGGGGACTCTCAGGAGCTGAGAGCATCTTCTCTCGTCTCATACCCCCAGATGACTCCAGCTCACAGCACAGGTCCAGACAGACCTGCCTGCCCTCCCTGCTCTCCCAGGGGCAGCCCCCGAGAGCTGTAACCTGTGCCAAGGTCCTGCCCTGGCCCCAGCATCTTGGCAGGATCTCTCTTCAGAGCTGCAGCCCTAAACAGGAAGCAATTGTCTATTTTTTTTTTTTCTTTCTTTTTTACTAGCACTTTTGTCTCACAGAGACTAAAGATAGGTTTCCTCTACTTTGTGTGTATCTTGGAGCCAGAGTCTGTCGGAGACAGCAGCCACCCTTTCTAAAGAGACGATATAACCGCAAGCAAGAAAAACTGTCCAGCTCATCGCACCTTCCCTTTCTGCACTTATCTCCCTCCCCAAAATAAGCCGATGGCATGCTGAACTCATAGGGACTTCCAGTTTTTGTTGGCACCCTCGCTAGCCTTTGTGCTGCTTTGAGCTGTTACTCTCCCTGTGTTCCTTTACTGAAAGCTTTCATAAACCCTGGTGATTTTGGCTGCTCGGCTGTTTTGAAGCCCCGCTCCAGATGGCTGGTTTTCAGGCAGAGCTGCCTGTTTTCTGTTTTGAGAATTGGGTCCCGTGAATTGTCTCGAGCTGAGCGCTGGGAAACGGAGGCACCCCAGTCCCTTTCTGAAAGACTCATGCTTTTAAGTGACTTGAGCGAAATCCTGGCATCAGCGACAGCTTCACATTCATTTCATTTCCACCTTCATTTTTGAGTCACATAAAAAGATACCTGAGCTCTGTTGTACTATGAGGGCACACCAATATCAGCACCCAAACTCTCCTATTTTCTCCAATTTTGCTTTCAGAGTCCCCCATCTTTCCCCCTAGCCCAACTCCTTTAAGGCTTTCTCCTAATTGACAGTGTTTATGTGGTGTTGCAATTATCCAGCTCTAAATTTTATCTTCCCGTCCTACCCTCTTGATGCTTCTTTACACAAGATAGGCTGTGGGAGCGTAGCTCGCTGAAAACAGGCATGGAATGCTAGAGGGCCTGCACAAGGAAAACTCTGTTGAACAGTTTGTCTAAGCTAACATAGTAGGCCTCAAGGACGCTTCGACCTTGAGGGTCAGAATAGAAGAATTAGAAGCTAACATCCATATGAGGCGGAACGCATTAGTATTAATAGTAAAGTGATAGGTAGAAGCAGATGACTGATGTATGTATAGCACAATTGGAGTTTATGAAAAACTGCAAGTCATGATGACTTTGGAAAATTATGCTATATAAGAAAGTGCATCTGCACAATAAAAGGAGTTTCCTGATATAACTCGTATTGAGTCTTTTGTGGATTCTCCAACTCCCGTCTCCGCAATTGGCAACGCATTTCTTTCCTCCATTTGAGCCATGACCAGAGGAATTTCAGTTGCAGCTTCTCTAATTTCTTTCACAAATACTTTCCCCTTTCCTGCAGCAGATTTCCCAGACATTAGAGAATTCCCAGGTCCCTTTGGGCTTTGATTCTCTCCATGCCAGTTTTCCGTAAGTTGACAATATTGATGTTACTTCTGGTAGCTGACACTCTAAAATCTCCCTCAAGCAATTTAGTCATCTAACCCTATGTGTGCTTCAGTTTGAGTCTGTTTTTTCCCCCTCTCACAGTGTGTCCTATGCCCATCCCATGGCAGGAGCCAGCCCTGCCACAAAACTCCTGTAAAATGGGTCTCTAGGGAGAGGGTTTGGGGTGAAATTCTAACAGACACATGGCTTGTGGCAGGGTCTCCTGCACAGGGATGGATTTTCCTCCCATGACTGAGCTGCTGGTGAGTAAAGCTGCTCGGTTCAGTCACTGCAGGGTTGGTTTTGGGGTTGTAGCCAAGCAGCCTTTATCTTTGACGTACACCAGGTGCATTAAACCACTGTCCTGCCTTCCTGCTTCTGATGCATGAGATGCTTTTGCTTTCGTATCATTAAATGATTTGCTTTCATAGATCACTTCTATATAGCATCCCCGGCTGCCTCAGCTGCCTTTCTGCACTGATGTGATGTTTCCTTTCTTTAAATGCCTTCAGTCCGAAGAACGACGTGCCCGCTTTTATCGCTCTTTATTGCTGCTTTATTGCTGGCTTTATCAGCCAAGTTGCTAGGAAAGTTAGTTTGTGGAAATTCCTTTGCCTCCCACAGCTATATTCCCACCCTCCTGCATCATTCCAACAGACCCTGCAAAGCTGGGCTTGTAAACTAATTGTTTACTGACTGGAGGAAAGAAAATAAATTAATAAAATCAGGACAGCGTTGCTTCATGCAAGGGAAGCTTCATGTTGGTGCAGGACCCAGTTGAACAGTTGAGGCCAGTCCATCAAGAGGCTATTTAGAAAAGAGGCTTGGGTGCTCTGTTGTCCAAGAAGGGAAAAATCATTGAATGTCCTGCAGAATTCTGATAGGAATTTGGGTGAAATGAATGCTTGCCAAAAACCATGTTAACAGTGTATTGCATAACTAATGCAGATTATTATGCTCGAGGGAAACAGACTTCCCAAAACGGCATCAGCAGTCAGAAAAAAAACCAAAACAAACTCATTGCGATTATTTAAAAAAAAAAAAAAAAAAAAGGAGAGAGAGAAAACTGGCAAAATTCTGAGGAAAATTTTGGCAGTATAGGACCATAGAAATGGCTGTGCTGGCTCAGATCAAAGTCCAGAAAGCTCCAGATTCAGCCTCTGACAGAGCCAACAGGAGACGCTTAGATAAAAGCACCAGAGCAAGGCAAGCACCCTGTGATACTTTCCCAGTCTACTTTCCCAGCTTCCAGCAATTAGTATCTCAAGGACTTCCTGAGCTGACAGGGCTGTCTTTGAATTTAATATCCCCCGATGGATTTGTTTCACAGGGTCTTGTTCCAGTTGTTCTTCGAGCCCGTGCAGACTTGCAGCATCCACTGTGTCCCTCAGTGGGGAGCTGCAGGGGATGGAGTATCATCACCCTCGGGGCATCGGCAGCCGCTTTTGGCACCCTGGAGGAGATTAAAAAAGGGCTCAGGCCTTGGACCGCTGAAGCCAAAAGTGTAAAACTCAATAGCTCGGACAAAAATGTGGCTCAAAGCTGTTTTAGATCTGTGTCCTCTGTAGGTTCAACACAGGAGATCACAGCGGGTTGGCTCCTCTTATATGCTGTCAGCATGCAGGAGATGAGCGCGAATCACAATTTCTGAAAGTATCTGAATATGTTCTGACACAGTCATGTCCCCGCCAGGAAGCTTGGTTGGGATTTTTTTGGTTTTGGAGTC
Source organism: Leptosomus discolor (assembly GCF_034619465.1). Classification (NCBI taxonomy): domain Eukaryota; kingdom Metazoa; phylum Chordata; class Aves; order Leptosomiformes; family Leptosomidae; genus Leptosomus; species Leptosomus discolor. The sequence continues at coordinate 10,400,395 of NC_141405.1, forward strand.
AGTGGGTGAATGTTGGTTTCGTTGAAGCCAGTGGGCTTTTCTCCAGTGCTTTCAGTCTGACTCTATCAGTGACGACAACTGGCTTAGAGTCGAAAGTAAAAAGTTGGATGAAGTCGGGTTTTGGGCATGAACGCAGACAGGACTAAAATATTTTAGAAATTTTTCTTGGTTTGGTGGAAAAGAAATGGCAGGAAAAGTAAGTCAATGTCTCCAAGATGTATTAGACCTCTTGTTTTAGAAGTTTGCTGAAGTTAAATGTCTCCCCTTCTGTTTTTCTTCTGCTTGAAATGGCTTTTCAGATAGCCATTCCACCAGTTTTATCAGAAAAGGTACAAGACCACTCTTTCAGTGCATTTTGATCCAAACGGCGTTTTACGCTGGAGAAAAGGCCCATTCCTCTCACAGCCCTGCTGCGTGGTAGCCGTGAGGCTCAGTAACCCGCAGCAGCACCCCTTCCTGGGGCATGCGTCTGCCTCCTCCCCGGCCGCCTGGCTGAGACCCAGCCGCGCTCGGTGCACATCCCTCCGTGTGCTGGGGAAAGGGCAAGAGCCTGGCAGCCCTCTGAGCTCTGCTCTCGCTGCCAGCTGGGGGCCAGCTCTCAAAGTGGAGAGCATTCCCCCAGCCCTTCAGCTGGAAATACTTATTTAGTAGTTATTTTCTCTCTGGGTGTGTGTATTTTTATATATTTTTATTTGTTTGTTTGTTTGTTTGGAGGAGCATTATAGGTTCTCCATAAAATGTGAGTCAAACCATATATTGCTCTCCTTACTTCCCTAGTCGCACAGTTGTCTGAAACGAGGATTTTTTTCCCCGTTGTTCTGTCCCCAGCCCCACGTGAGCTGCGGGCTCGCTGATGGCAACGCAGGTTTCTGCCCCTTCCCCTTTGCATTTCAAATCCTCCATTGCTAGTGGTCTGAATCAACAGGGTAGGGAAGAGGACGGAAATCCCTAAAATTGTGATGACAGAGCAAAGTCTTGGGGTTAAACAAGTTCATCCCCAAGAAAATCTTGTCTTTTTGTGTAGTTTGAAAATGCTTTTTTGAAGAGTGGTTTCATTCACCCGGCCCGGGGAAGGGGATGGTGTAGTGTATGCTGGACCGATGGTGGCAGAGCCCGTGATGGGCTGGTTCAGGTGATGCCGCAGACACAGGTAAATGAGGCTTAGACCCTTCTCAGCAAAGTCATCAAAGTCCACCACTGCCTTGTCAGACTAGCATCTGAGCTAAAGTGATATAAACCCCACTTTCCCTCCTGAATTATCATTATTTTATTCTAGAAATTCAAGCTGAAGCATTGTAAGAGTTTTAAGTTATCCCACGGAATAGATTCAAAGTGAGAAATCCACATTTTTTTACCCAGTGTTTACACAACCTGTCAATCTTACAGTATTCTCAGCACAGCCTGTGGCAAATCTTGTTTGTACACAAAATATTTTTCAAATTTATCGTGGCGCCTGCTTTTATTTAGGCGGTGATGACCACTGCCAGCCACACTCGTATGGAGGCTGAGCTGGGGCAGCTGGGCAGCTTTCGAGCCCCTTGATGGGGAGCACTGTGCAATTCCCTGGCCTGTGCCGGGTCGGGCGGCAGCGACGTCTCTCCAGCAAAACCCCAAGGGCTCTGCTGTGGCCATCCTCACTTTCTCCTCTCCTGGCCCGGACAGTCGCCATCCGGCACCTCCTGCTTTCCCTGCAGTGCTCTCACGTGAGCTCCCTGGAGCAGCACGGCCCCCTGTCCCGAGAGCTGCCATGAGAGCACGTGCTCAGCAGATGTTTTTCCAAGGCCCTGCTCTGTTAAGTTGATGCACCTTTCCAAGAAAAGAAGTGTCTGAGGAGCACGGGAGTGATGTGCTCTTCTCCCTGGGTTTCCTCCACAGTTTCTAATCCACAACTCTCAGCCAAAATAGGCTTTGTTACCCGCAGGCTACTCTTTTCCCTGATTTGAGTTTCAGATATTTCTCTGGTGCTTAAAAAGCTGCTTTTGGCACCCTTTTCAGAACTGGAGCCGAGGTGGTTTTGCTCTCCCACCTTCACGGAGGAGCTCGGGTGCAGTTATGTGACCCCCACGCCTCCCGCCTGCCTTTCACCACTGTGCATCTCCCCGCTCTGCTTTTGGGGAACGGGTCAGGTAATTTGTCCAGAGACACAGCAGCCCAGATCACAGACCTACAAACCCGAATCAGAAGATCGCCTCTAACGGCAGGCTAGATCGCAGCCCTTGGGGACAAGACCCTTCTCGCTCTGTGTTTGCACAGCCCAGAGCGTGACGCCATCAGCACTACCAGGGTCCTCCCGTTTCAGTGCCTGTTCTCAGGCTAAAGCCTGAAATAACTGGGGAAGGACCCTCTCCAGGAATCATCCCTGATGTCGCTGCGTGACTGGTGTGTGATGCCCTGATGCTGCATGAGGCTGTGTCATGGTGGAGCTCCTGGGGACACTGTGCATCTTCTCACCTGGGGTGCCAGCGCCTGGTGCACCCACCCGCCCCAGTGGAGCCTCTGCTGGGCCACGGGCTGGCCCAGGAACACCAGTGCAGGCACTGGGTTGCCCATGAGGGCACTACTTTGCCCATCAGGAGCACTGGGTGGCACACGGTTGCCCATGGGTGGCACTAGGATGCCCAACGGCTGTACTGGGTTGCCCGTTGATGGCACCGGGGGTTGTCCAGGGACAGGATCAGGTTGTCCAGCAAAGGCAGTAGGTTGCACAGAGTCTGCACTAAGTTGCCCAGGAGTGGCACTGGGTTGCCCACTGAGGGCAGTGAGTTCATAGGATCATAGAATCACAGAATGGTTTGGGTTGGAAGGGACCTCAAAGATCATCTTGTTCCAACCCCCCTGCCATGGGCAGGGACACCTCCCACCAGACCAGGTTGCTCAAGGCTCCATCCAGCCTGGCCTTGAGCACTGCCAGGGATGGAGGATCATAGAATATCTCAAGTTAGAAGGGACCCATAAGGATCAGCGAGTCCAACTCCCTGCTCCTTGCAGGACTACCTAAAACTAAACCCCATGACTGAGAGCATTGTCCAGCTGCTCAACACTTGCCCAACAGCTGCACCTGCTTGCCCAGGGGCTGCACAAAGCTGCCCAGCGAGAGCGGTAGGTTGCCCAGGGCAGGAACTAGGGTGCCATACGAGGGTATTTTCTTGCCCAGGGCTGGCCCTGGGTTGCCCATCGAGAGCGCTGTGTTGCCCGAGGGCTGCATCAGGTTGCCATGGCAGCTGCAGGGAGTCGGCCCGGGCAACACCCGGTCACCCGCTTCTTATGTCACTGACGGCACCGGGGACGCTGCAGTGCCTGGCAGAGCTGCCACCGAGCCTGGCAGCACAGCAGTGAGCAGCAGCCCCCGGGGCACCCTCAAGCCTCCGCAGTGCACCCCGCATCCAAGCAGCTAAGGGTGAGCAAGGGGAGGACTAAAAAAGCAGAGATATTTCTCCTGATCTTCTGCATTATCTCTTATGTCGCCTAAGTGTACCCCAGCTAGGTGGTTGGAGGCTCCCGTGGTGTGTCTGTGTTCAGGGGTGGCAGAAAGTAGCACCCTGGGATGACTTATCCCAAGAGGGTGCAGGGACATTTATTTCAGCTGGAAATGCAGGGGAAAGTAACCCTGGTCCATTCCCAAGTTCTTAAATATGTGTCTGTCAGTGGCTGAAAGGGAATAATTTATTTGCAGGGGTAGGAGCCAGGGAAGCAGTCTCCCACTCTCGGAATGCTGTTTCTCACGTATAAATAAGTGGCACGGAGTTAAGGAAAGTGCAGTCGCCTGTCCCTAGCAGGGACAAAAGGGCTGAAGTGACTGGTTTGTGGGAACCGACACACACAGTGGTTTTTGTTGGACCTGAGCACAGACGTTTCATCCTCAGCTCTGCCAAACTGGCTCGGAGGGTTGTGTTTGTGAAAGTTTTTCTGCTAAATTTGAGGGTGTGAGTTTCCCGCTGCCTATCCCACAGCCTCTTCAGCCAGGCTGGATCCTGGGGCGAGACTCGGTGCCCACAGCTATGCTGCTCTCAAGTCAGGTACTGGGGCAGCCCATGCCAGCATGGCCAAAATTGCTCAAGGCTTGCAAATACTGTCCTCAAAGTTCAGTGATTTCCCAGCTGCGGGCTGTACACTTTTGCCCTCTGACTCATCCCTATTTTTCTCCGATTTGCCCGAACTGAAGGTCCTGTTATTCTCCGGTATTCGCCGTTCTCTAATTTAATAGCTGCATTCTGAGACATTGTTCATCTGAATGCACCAAACTGCTACAGGCACAGGTGACGCAAGAAGTCTCTTAGGTCACCTGTCCCCATAGCTAGATGTTGGAAAACGTGCAGTTTAATGAGTCAATGGGCTGCGAGCGTCCGGCATGAAGGAGGGTTACCCTCGGTGTACAGCAACAGCAGCTCCCAGGCAGAGCCTGCCTGTCTCCGTGTGCCTCCCATCCATCGCCTTTTAAGCCTTTAGGAAGGAAAGTAGGAAACTGTGACTCCTTCGTCCTGCCCTTGTGTAGAGAGAGGCATTCTTTGTTGCAGAGGTGACTAAAATGAAAGAAACTCTCTTTCCCAAGGGTTTAATGATTTTAAAAATAAGGCAGTCTCTCTCAGCTCGCCTACACATGCAAAGTGATTAGGGTAGCCCAGGAGGAGCAATTAAACCTCTAGCCACGTGATCGCTTCTGTCGATGCTTTGTTCTAGAATAAAAGTGAGTTTATTTCATGCAAACATCCCATTTTTAAAGGAATAAAGTTGATTTCATGCTGTGACAAATAGGATTTAGCACATGCTTCAGGTCAATCTCCCCTCCCACCCAGGGATCTTGTTGTAGCACACCAGCGTCCCAATCTTTCACTGCGGCTCCGAGCCAGGCTGGGAGCAGTGGGGATGGGATGGTGTTAGGGGAAGGACACATCCCTGCAACACAGCACCTGGCTACAACAGCTATAGGGACTTATTCTGCCCGTGGGTGACACCTGTAACCATACAGAAACTTCACACCGAGCACAGCATACCCTCCTGAGTGTTTGTCCTTAGATGAGGTGTGTCAGGTACATTCGGTGGCCCCTCTGCATTATATTTCTGATAAAATTGACTGATAACCTTAATCTGAAAAGAGCAATGGCACCCACATGCCTTACACAGTTATTGGTAGCAAAATCTTCCTGTGTGACTCTTCCCCTTAGGGTTACTGCAAGGCTGGTGTTTACGAGCTGCTCTGAAAAGACTTTGTGGGATATCTCCTTTCCAAGTGCATTTGTTTTACAGCAGGTGAGCCAGAGATGTTTTTCTTCCTTTGCAAGTCCAGAGATGGCTGTTCTTTTTAGGTTGAAATGGGGGGGGGTGGGGTGGGGTGGGTGCAGGGGTGGGGTGAAATTTGGATATAGTCCAAATTTAAGCAAAGCTCAGCTCACCTGCGGACACCTCACTCAAGCTTTTACTGCAAGTGAAAATAGAGATGATGAGGATGGATTCCCTCACCCACAAACCGCGCTGGGTTGGTAGCAGCTGTGCATCCAAAGCTATCACGGCTGGTAATGGAACTTTTAAAGAGGAAATTACAGCAGGAATACTATAAGATCAGCAAAAACGCTGGCCAAAAGAAACAAATGAACATCAGAGAATCAGCAACTACAGTTTCATTGGACGGACAGACAAAATGAAGGCACAGTATCTGTCATTCTCCTTAGTAGCCATGATTTGTTTCTCTCTACATTCCAAGACCTGATGAGAGATACTGACAACAAAGTAAAATCCTTATATATAAAAATGCTTGGGATGCTGTCAGAAGGGATTTGCTTTCAAGAGTTTTAGGCCTGTCCAGGCGATGTGTGGGTGCTGTGTGCATCGCTCTTCGTATTTTAAGTTGCGTGTGTCGCTGTAAGAAGTAGCGCAAGTGCAGGAGCTTACTGAGTGAGGTTGTCTTCTTCTGTCTCCTTTGTGCAGGACACATACCTGAATAGCGGCGTTCAAGAATGGAGCTGGTTGGATCTCCCTTAACTGCAACATATGCCCATCCAAGATCAACACCTACCAAGTTTCTGCCTGCCATCAGCACCATGGCTTCAAGCTATAAGAACCGTTTTCCTTACTACCCCTTGCCTCAGAGCTTCAGCCTCCCCCGGATGCCCAGAGCCTACTACAAAGCAGCTGCCATCAACCCAACTTTGGCTCCCTTTTCCAAAAGCTCCCAGGGGTTACCCCCAAGCAAGATGCTTCCTTTTGTTTCCAACAGAACAACCCTCTTCAGCCGGTACACCTCTGACGACTGGTACATGTCCAATCTGACCAACTACAAAGAGTCGGAGACTACCCGGCGCAATGCCGAGTGTCTGAGAGTCGATACCTCCCGTCTGATTCACGATAAATATCAGCAGACAAAGAAGACCCAAGTAGAAAGCACCAAAAACCTGGGAGATCGTGTCCAAGAGATAGAATTTTGGAAGTCAGAGCTCTGCCATGAGCTGGATGAGATGATCGGGGAAACGAACGCACTCACAGACTTGAAGAAAAGACTGGAGAGAGCCTTGGCTGAGACAGAGGCCCCTCTCCAGGTAAGCACCCTGTCCGGTGGGCTGCAAGCTGTAGCCTACTGCTGAAACATCTGCAGCCATTCAGACGCCCAATTAAGTTTCATTGCAGCTCCGTAACGTCTAGAAAGTTTTTATTAAGAGACCATTAGTTAAGTTAGTAATAAACAAATGCCTTGCCATCTGCTGCCTCCCCTATCAGTACGTACTGAGCCCATCAGAACAGTATTTGCTTAACCAAATATTTTTATAAGTGGTACATCCAAAATCCTGGTTTGGGAGACAAAAGCCCATGTCCTCCTACGAGGCTCTGGCGAGGTCAGCCTCAAGCCTGACACAGGTCCCTGCCTTCAGCTGTGGCTGCGCCAGGGACACGTGTGCTCCCCCACGTTGATTTAATGCTGATGTTGCAGCTCGGCTGCTCGTTGTCAGCTAAACCAGCTGCCCTGGGCACTTTTTTTCCCGTGCTGTCGTCTCTGTGCCCACCTACAATTTCATTTCTTACATTACTTGACATGGGGACCATCCCTGTAGGGATTTGCAACCAGCAGTGATGGCATGTCCCCAACAGGTCACTCAGGAGTGCTTGCTTCACCGGGAGAAGAGGATGGGCATTGACCTGGTCCATGATGATGTGGAGAAACAGCTCTTTGTGGTAAGTTTGTCAACACAGATCATGTGTTATTTTTACCTAAACTACTCTGAACAGGTTTTGCAGCCCTGTTCCCTCTCTGGCTCCTTAGTGCCTGTGAGGTGCTAAACTCTTCAAACCCCCAAAACCTGCAGGGCCAGGGGACGACGTTCCCCCACGCAGCAGCGTGCCCACACGGTGTGGGTAAGACTTGCCCTGCCAGAGGCAGGAATAGCTGAAAACCAGCTGTGTGTTTGTGTAGCCTATCAGGGTCCTCTGTCCCTCTTCAAGGAGCTTGTGGGACTCTCCTGCCTTTCAGAGCCCTGCCGGCACAGGATCTATAAGTATCTGTCACATACATGTGATATATCTCTATATATCTGTGTCACATACATATATATTACGCACACATGCACACACACAGATATGGAGAAGGCAGTGTCTGCCCGACAGCTTGTCTGGTTTTCCCAACTATGTTACTTGGTCTAATAAAAGATATTACATCTACCCCCAGCTTTGCTTTGCTCAGAGCAGCGTGGCCGCAGTAAGACTGTGTGTGCTTAGGCAATGCATTTTATAGCAGTCCTAAAACCGCGCACTCCTGCCTGCCTTTATATAGGCTGCTTTAAATTATGAATAAAAAGCAAACACGATGAGAGCTGGCACAGAAGATGGGATCCTATCGCAGGGTACAACAAAATACAATCACTGCAAAGGCATCGCGAAACTGGGAAGGAAACTGCAGCCCCTGGGACTGTGAAGCCACTGCTCTGTTAGAAGATTTTTTCTTATGAGTCAGGCCCTAAAAAAATTGAAAGATTAGTTTAAGGGTCATGAGATTTTAAGAAAATAATTGGAGCTGGTTATCTCCATAATGGCATTTTGGATTTTAAGTGTTTCGGACATATTTAGGCCATGCTTTTCAGCTGGCTCCTGCAGACAGGAGGGCTTAAAAATTATGGTTTTGGAGCACTAATCACCTGCCTCCAGTAGCTGGGGCTTCACAAACGCGATAGATTTGTGCTGAAGTCAAGTGAGCTGAGAGCAGCACATGCCTTCCTCCGGTGGAGCTGGATGTTTCTTAGAAATGGCTTAGAAAGTTACACCAAACTCAAGTCCGTCTCCTCTTGTCCCAGATGGATGGGATTTCTCCTGGGGAAGAAAACATTTGGGGAGCAAAAAGGGCAGATGCTGATTGGGGATGGGGATGTGTAGCGCTGCTGGTCCAGAGAACCTCTATGCCTGTTCATATCAGGTCAGGATCTGTCCCTGTCTCCTATAGTGGAACTAATCATCACTTGACATTGATGTCAAGATGAGAAAACACTTGGCAACCCACCCTGAAAGTGAAGTGGGAGGCCATGGCTGTGGCCACAGCACCCTCCCATCCCCTCCTGGTCGCTGCGCCCAGGCTCAGCTGCACAAGTGAGCGCTCTGGGGTTGGGGGGCACTTTCTCCACTCCCTGCCAGTTTGCTTTGTCCTTGCTGTGTGCACGGTTGGAGAGGCCTGAGGGGATGAGTGTGACCAGGACAACTGAGCATGGATACTGATGGGGTCATGTTTTGCCTTTGCCCAGGAAGCCGACGTCATCAGATCCTGCCAGGAGAGGATGCAGCAGTACCTGGATAAGGCGAAAGCCCAGCTCGCGTAAGGAGGAGCTCCTTCTCTCATGCTGCATTTGCAGCTGCGATGTGAAACCCCGGCAGACCCCCACCTCTGCCCACACCCTACAGCCGTAAAACCTGGGCAGGCTCCATGGGAAGCGGGCAGTGGCGCCCACAGGAGCACGTAGCTGCCCAGGTGGGAGGAAACCATTCCACCCATACATCCCCACCCATGGCTCTTGTTTGTGTGTTGAAGGTCCAACAGGGCAGCCCAGCATGAGCTGGAGAGGGACCTGGCCAACAAGCAGACAGCCTACCGCATCGACGACAAGTGCCACCACCTGAGGAACACCTCCGATGGCATCAGCTACTTCCGAGGGGTGGAGCGGGTTGACGCCACGTGAGTGCACGCTGGGCAGCACGAGAGCACCGAGCTGTCCCTGGGATGCGCGGTGCCTCGCCCTGGCAGGGAACGGGTTGTCCCCAGCCCACTGTAAAGGCATGTGTCTCTGCATGGCACATCCATCCTGCCTGGAAACACCCATCTTGGAGGGGCCGTTTCTCCCTGCTCACCATAAAGGGAGAACAACCCTCTGCTTTCAGCTGGATGCTGAACACGCAGTGGGTGAAAGTGAGTCCCACCTAATTACACATTATATCAGGGTTCAGAGATCAGCCTGAAAATGAACTCAGCCCAACACCTCTGCACAGCTCATTAAGTTTATGCGTATTTTCAAAGATGTGTCAGTGCTTGCATGAGCGCTCTTGGTTGACGTGACGTCTGGGGGGTTCACCCCTGCATGGAGAGGGCCTGGCAGGGAGCCGAAATGACACAGAAGATAAAGAAATAGAGAGCATGGTCCTGGGATACGGTTCAGCTGCTTTTGGGTGCCAGGAATTCAGCTTCGGCTCTGCAGTAGATGAATGGTGACCTAAACCAGCACTCGCAGAGATATGCGCTAAGTGGCAAAGGGCTGAGGGAATATATCTGCTGCTCACAAGGACGCGTGCAGTTTATGGAGGGGCATAGATTGATTCAATCTTTCTAATATTTGAATAATTATTCACAGCTCAGACATATTGCAAATGAATTGCAAAGGATTGATGCTAAAATTCAGAGGGGGGCAAAATGTGCCGAGAACCAGCATGTTTTAAATGGGGCTTATGTGGTATTTAAGTCTTTTGTTGACCTTGTTCTGGCCTACTGCACAGGCGTGAACTTCATCGTGAATGCACAGACAGGGAAATGAATATTATCTAATGCTTGTTCAGTTTAGTATGAAACTGAGATAAGTTATGAGCAAAATTAATTGACTGCAATCTGCGCGTCGACGTGAAGCTGGGAATCACTTGGCACTTAGATGGCTCGAACGTGTAAATATGAGGTCTGACTAAAATCTTCATTTTTCTGGGGGAATCTTTGCTTTGTCTGGGCTTTCATAAGTACCACAGTTGTCTTCATGAACATGTCATCATTTCATAAGCATATCGAACAAATGGTGTCCAGGTGTTTTACCTTCATGTGGTCAAATTAAGAGCGTAGCTTTAACCTGCATTTAATCCACACCGCTCCCATGGCATGCCTGGCCATGGCCAGCTTCAGCAGCATGGGCTTACTGGAGGCCTCTCCTTCCTCCTCCCCAGGATCTCGGTGCCAGAGTCGTGGGCCAAGTTCTCGGACGACAACATTCTCCTCTCCCAGAGCGAACGGGCGGCCTCCGCCAAGCTGCGGGACAACCTCGAGAACCTGCTGGTGGTGACGGCCAACGAGATGTGGCGCCAGTTCAACAGGGTGAACGTCGCCTTTGCCAACCGCATCGCTGAGACAGCTGACGCCAAGAGCAAGATTCAGACCCACCTGGCCAAGGTAGCCTGAACCCCTCCCTTTCGGTGTGACACCGTCACTTCCCAGTGACACCACTCTCCACACAGACCTGGCCCAAGAAGAGGAATGGTTGCTACAAGGAGCTGGTTATAGTATCATTATCTGTTTGAAATTCCAAGTACTGGGGACATTCTCCTTGGAGCAGGACAAGTTGGCACTGTAACTTCCTCTCAAGGGACCCTTTATTTCCCTAGTGCCCAGCAGCAAAGGGATTTCAAGCAGAAGGTGGAAATGCTGTTTGCATCTCCTGGTAGTTACTTCAGAAGTGCTGGCTGCCCTGCAGAAAGTCTTTGCTGGGCCTCTACTGGGGTGCCTGCCGGGGGGTTTGCAGGCTCCCTTCTCCTCCAAGGACATGCTTTCAGGCTCAGTGCTCCAGGTTTGCTGCATGGTCAGCCGTGTGTTTCCCGCATGGCTCTGCCAAGCAGGGTAAGTGGAGATCAGTGATGGGCACCTGGCTCGGACTGCTGGGTCTCATGGAAAGCTTCCTGAAAAGAGCTTGACACGGTATCGATTAACTGAGCAGAGACTGGGCTTGCAGCTCTGCAGGCTGATGTCACGTCTTTAAATGAGGATCCATTAAAAACTTTCCCTCTATGAGTTGCTATTGATGGATGATCAATTCCTGCAAGCAGTAATTTTGGGTAGCTGGTAATTCAATAGATCCATCACTGCTCCAAAATCTCCTCCGATGTGACAGTAACAGCAAAGAGAGGCTTTTCCTTGAAAAGAAATCTGCTGGATCTGTGCCTTGGCATGTGTCAGAGCGACAGGGGTCTGAGCCCAGGGTCTGCTTATTCAACTTGGTTTTTTCTGCAGATGGACAGGAGAAAAGGGAAATGATGTGGTCACTTGAGAATATATCATTTAATTTATGAATGCGGTTTTTTCATGCCAGACACTGCAGGAAATCTTCCAGATCGAGATGAACATAGAAGCCATCCGAAAAGCCATTAGGGACAATGGGCTAGTGTTAAAAGTGGCTCAGACCCGGCTGGATGAGCGCACGCGGAGACCCAATGTGGAGCTGTGCCGGGACACTGCCCAGCTCCGGTAAGGCAGGACCCAGGGCTGGGAGGGTCCTTGAGGAGTGACTGGTCGTAGCGCTCAGGAGCATCACTGGATGACAAAATTAATCTTTTTTTTTTTTTTTTCCCCAAAGAGTCATTCCATAAGTGCACTGGTATAATCAAGAGCAATGATTAGGTATCCCGGCCTCGGGGTGGTAGAAGAGCTCTGCACCCACGAAGGAGGCTGTACGCCATGGCCGGGTACAGCCTGATACCACCCTGTGAAGGGATGGATTTTTCCCACTTGGGTAAACCTCACCTACTCTCCTGCCTGCTTCCCAGCTGTTGGATGGCTTAGTTTTGCAGTATAAGCCCTTTAATCTCTGACAGGCTTGTGTTGAGAGCACTTAGCTGCTTCCTTTTGGGTCACTGCAAGAAAGGATGCACCATGTGGAGAAGCAGTAAGGGCTGTCCTCACCTCCCCTGAGGACACTGGAAATCCTTTCAAGGACATAGTGAGCCCTTTGGGACTGCACCCCAAGGGGCCGTGGAGGAGCAGGCTGCCCTGAGTGCCCAACAGCACCCCATGTGAGGGGTGAGGCACCCCAAACCTCACCCCTCCTCCTAGGAGCCCTCTGGGAATGACTCCACGTGAAGCTTTTTAGAAGCCATATAAACCCAGCCCTTGCATGCCATTGGGTTTTTCCATCCTCCACTTGTTTCACATTCACTTTTAGCCTCTCCCAGCTCCCCCATTTTGCTGTGTGTGCATCCGTGGGTGTGGGGAGGAACGCTGCACAGGGAAATCCGGGTGGGTGAACCAACAAACCCGCAAAACCAAACAGGAACAGGAAACCACAGCTGCTCTTCCCTCTTCTCGGTGGCACAAGCTGCTCCAGGAGATGAGGCTGCACATCGCCGAAGCCTTAGAGCAAACTTAACCATGCCTGCCCACGGAGGTCTGGAGGAGCTCTGCCCTCGCCTTTCCCGTGCATCTGCCAGAAATGAGGGGTTGAGTTACTCCGAGCACACTGAAGGGGGAAATCCTGTCCCCAAGGGGCCCATCACCAACGCCGTGCTAGAAACCACCCCCGTGACGGGACTGTTAATGGGCATTTCTTGCTGTTTTCCAGCCTCGTCAATGAGGTCCATGAAATCAATGAGACGATCCAGAGCCTTCAGCAGCGGCTGAGAGACGCCGAGAACATACTGCAAATGCTGGTGCATGCCAAGTCGATCTTGGAGCATGACCTGGCCACCAAAGCCAACTCGCTGTTCATTGACCAGGAGAAGTGCATGGGGATGCGCAAGACCTTTCCCAACACTGCACGGCTGCTGGGTTACTTTTAGGCTGGGCTCAGCTGAACCCACGCTATCTGTTGCAGGAGTATTCCCAGTTTTGCTAGGACGCATTCCCAGTTTTGCTAAGATGCTTTGAAAATACATGATTAGACTTTCACTTCCTCATGAAAGCCCTGAGTAGAAATTAAACGATCACTTTGTGTGTTACATGGTCTACCAGGATTTTTTATTCCTTTGGTTTTTCACTTTCCGTTGCTTTTCCACAGTGTGCCAGAAAGTAGCTGAAAATATCCTGTATGTGACTGAGAGTAAATCCACCCACAGCGATTCATTCCTACCCTTTCAGTCTGTGATTTTAGGAGAAAAACTCTCATGTCCTCCTCGCTTTGAGCCTGTCTGATGCGGAAAAAGCACAAGGGGAAGTAAAGCTAGTTGTCAGAGTAATTAGCTGTTGACATCTTTAATGTATTTTTAATGGTTCAGGAGAAGAAACACAAACTATCTAGTAAAGCATTACAGTATGTTCTGTTCCTAAACAGAAAAACTTGCATTTTAAGCTGATGTCTAGTGATCATTTTCTTGCTTTTGAAAAATTTTAAATGTCATCTAAAATGTCAGTGCTGGGGTCTTAAAACAAAGAAGTGCTTTTGGCTAGCTAATTGAAGAAAATGCTGCGGTTTTAATCTTGGTGCGTATGGATTGGTTCCTAATTTAACCTCTTGCAAGTAGTTTGTTGGTGGAAGCACCAAAGCACTTTGAAGATAAAGGAACAAATCAGTCCTTAAGTCAGCCACCTCGACTGCCATAGTACCTGCTCTCTGGCTGTAAATTTTACCAAGTGTTTGAATTTTCAGAGGATAAGTCTTTAATCAATCTGAAGTTCAGTGTGAAAGTCACTTTGCAAATTGTCCCGTCAGACTCACGTGTCAGACACTCTCGACTCTTTTAACCTAAGCAGAGCTGAGCTCAGCCTAAAGCCTGTAGGCACCAAGAATCCTAAAGGAGCAGAAGTTCAAGTCCCTTCTCTTCCCTCGGGAATCCAGGGCATGGACCTCCTGGCCCAGCGTGGGGACTCTCAGGAGCTGAGAGCATCTTCTCTCGTCTCGTACCCCCAGATGACTCCAGCTCACAGCACAGGTCCAGACAGACCTGCCTGCCCTCCCTGCTCTCCCAGGGGCAGCCCCCGAGAGCTGTAACCTGTGCCAAGGTCCTGCCCTGGCCCCAGCATCTTGGCAGGATCTCTCTTCAGAGCTGCAGCCCTAAACAGGAAGCAATTGTCTATTTTTTTTTTTTTCTTTCTTTTTTACTGGCACTTTTGTCTCACGGAGACTAAAAATAGGTTTCCTCTACTTTGTGTGTATCTTGGAGCCAGAGTCTGTCGGAGACAGCAGCCACCCTTTCTAAAGAGACGATATAACCGCAAGCAAGAAAAACTGTCCAGCTCATCGCACCTTCCCTTTCTGCACTTATCTCCCTCCCCAAAATAAGCCGATGGCATGCTGAACTCATAGGGACTTCCAGTTTTTGTTGGCACCCTCGCTAGCCTTTGTGCTGCTTTGAGCTGTTACTCTCCCTGTGTTCCTTTACTGAAAGCTTTCATAAACCCTGGTGATTTTGGCTGCTCGGCTGTTTTGAAGCCCCGCTCCAGATGGCTGGTTTTCAGGCAGAGCTGCCTGTTTTCTGTTTTGAGAATTGGGTCCCGTGAATTGTCTCGAGCTGAGCGCTGGGAAACGGAGGCACCCCAGTCCCTTTCTGAAAGACTCATGCTTTTAAGTGACTTGAGCGAAATCCTGGCATCAGCGACAGCTTCACATTCATTTCATTTCCACCTTCATTTTTGAGTCACATAAAAAGATACCTGAGCTCTGTTGTACTATGAGGGCACACCAATATCAGCACCCAAACTCTCCTATTTTCTCCAATTTTGCTTTCAGAGTCCCCCATCTTTCCCCCTAGCCCAACTCCTTTAAGGCTTTCTCCTAATTGACAGTGTTTATGTGGTGTTGCAATTATCCAGCTCTAAATTTTATCTTCCCGTCCTACCCTCTTGATGCTTCTTTACACAAGATAGGCTGTGGGAGCGTAGCTCGCTGAAAACAGGCATGGAATGCTAGAGGGCCTGCACAAGGAAAACTCTGTTGAACAGTTTGTCTAAGCTAACATAGTAGGCCTCAAGGACGCTTCGACCTTGAGGGTCAGAATAGAAGAATTAGAAGCTAACATCCATATGAGGCGGAACGCATTAGTATTAATAGTAAAGTGATAGGTAGAAGCAGATGACTGATGTATGTATAGCACAATTGGAGTTTATGAAAAACTGCAAGTCATGATGACTTTGGAAAATTATGCTATTTAAGAAAGTGCATCTGCACAATAAAAGGAGTTTCCTGATATAACTCGTATTGAGTCTTTTGTGGATTCTCCAACTCCCGTCTCCGCAACTCTCAGCCAGTCGCACACTTGATCTATACTCCTCTATGTGTACATGACAGCCCTTGTAACGACCTTCCCTTTGTATCGCCATATCTCTACATTAGGTGGGGGAAAAAAAAAAAAAAAAAAAGCTTTCCAAACTACTAGCTATTAACTGGAGCTATTTAAGATGACCCAGCCAAATCAAGGAAAAAAGGTTTACCATAGGGAGCCATTCTGAAGTCATCCCACTTCATGGGGAGAATTATGTAGGTCACCAAAAAGCCTTTCATTCCTGACCTGCTGGTGCAGCAGTGGCACAGCGAGTACAGAGTAAAGGAAAAGTAACAGCAGTCACCAGTGAAGGCTGAAATCCCAGCACTCGCACAACTCCAATTCCAGGCACTTCAGTGGAACAGATTTCACTCACATGCATCTCAGCTGAGAAGGTAAAAAAGGGACAGCAGACTCAATACTGCAAGTTTGTGACTCAGAGATAAAAAGGGAAACGAAATGCTACCGTCGGAGCCTGCCTGCTGCTCCCAGCCACACCTGCTGAGGCATAAAAAAGCAAACAAAAAGCTTACCACGCCTCCAGCACCAAGAGTCCAACCACAACACCTGCTTTAGAAATTCTTTGTGCCATATGTCCCTCCGTCCCAAGGATGACGTGAACAACCTTTCACATCAGTTAATTGCAGTGCTCGTGCAGTAGGTAACACTTTTATGGCTTTTTATTTCCAACATCCTGCAGCTGTGGTCCGATAGCGCTCACGGTACCAGATCCCTAAATAGCAGCAGCCAAAAAATCCCAGGAACCTGCTTTCACAGCTGAATTGCAAAGTCTTTTCTTAACAGGACAGACACCAGAGCACACACCTCAGCCACTCTGACACTGAATTAGTCTGCTTTTCACCCTGCCACAGGCAGGACTCTGCCCCCCCCGCCCGCCCTTTTCTTGCCTGCTGGACAGAGAAAGCAATGCTCTGCCCCATTCCAGCTCTCCAGTTCTACGCCAACCACACTGCGAGACGTACAGAATAAACCCAGATATTCAACAAATCCAACGCAGGGTCAGAGAAGCAGCTTTCAGAGACTTTGCTGCTTTCAGCCAAGTTATCATCAGAATGAGACTGAGCTCCTCTAAGCCTACAAACTTAAAGGAGGCTTCTACAGAAGAAGCAGCAAGCCCTGAGCTGTCCTGGTCTCAACATTTCTACTCTTTTCTCATGAAAGATCTTTCATTTTTATTACTTCCTATGCAGAGTGGCAATTAAGAACATAATACCTTTGCACGACAAGCTCCCAGCCTGAGAACTGAAAAGCGGGGCAGACCTCAGAGAGGAAGAAGCAGAGTTATTTTACAGAGCGTCAGCAACACAGCGAGCAAAATATCCCATGTAATCCCTGCCCTGGAGCACCTGAAGGCCATACATAAGCAATTGCTGGGGGTCCCGACCATCCACCTTCAGGTCTCTGCTGATAACAGCAAAGGAAGAGGTAGATACTGGGGCAATTTGAGAGAGGACCCCCTCCCCAAAAGTAAGGCAATCCTAAATAGACCCCAAGCTTTAGGGAGCCAGCCCAGAACAGCAGGAAATAAAGTTAAAATGAACTATCTTGCATTCCAGAAGCCCCCAGCCGGCAGCACACCAACCGCCTCGGGGCTCCGGTGGGAAGGGAAGACAAAGAGCGGGATAAAAGAAAATGGATGCATCCCCGGGGTGCTGGGCAGCATCCCGGGGGCCTCGTCCCCGCAGCTCCCCCCGCCCGGACTCCAGCCCTCGGCGCCGATACCCGCTGCCCTGCACCAGGGCTGGCGCAGCCAGGGCGGCCGGGACACCGTGGGCCTCCCCCGGGCCCGGCGGGCTGAGGTAGTGTGGGCCGAGCGCCCCCCCCACAGTCCTCCCCATCTCCACGAGCTGAGGTGGTGTGGCCCGCGTTCCCCCCCCCCCCCCCCGCCTCCCCACGGGCTGAGGTGTTGCGGCCCGGAGCGCTCACGTGACCGGGTGTTGATGTGTCGCCTGGCAACGGGAACATGGCGCAGACAGCAGCGGGTGACTGTGGGGCTGGGCCGCGGCCGGGCCTTGAACCGCCCGGCCCTCGGCCGCCCGGCCTCCCCGGCCCCGCGGGTGCCCGTGCCCAGCCCTGCGGCGGCCTGCAGCTGGCGGGCCCCGGGGAGCTGGGCTGGTTCTCACTCTTCCCTCCGCTCTGGTTGCAGGCACAGGCCATCCCCAGCCCAGCAATATGGAGGAGGCCGCCGGTGCCGCAGCAGAGGGCTCTGGGGTGGAATCCGGCTCCGCTACGCAGGATATCGGCCGAGTTCCGTCGTATCTTGCTATGGAGGTGATTTCCTTCAGAACGTTCGCGGGGCAGCATGGTGTTCCTACGCTCTCCTTGCAGAGTGATGGCTTCGTGAAAGCAGTTTCAATAGGGAGAAGTAAAACAAGGGAGCGGTTGTTGAAGTCTTGCCCTGCCTATTAAAAAAACAAAGTTAAATGTCGTTGTAGTTCTGTGTGTCAGCAGCGTCCTGAAGCATGTGCTTCTCACTCAGCTCCCAGATGGCTGTAGGCATGTTAAACGGGAGCTTGCCCCCATCTCACAGACACACGTACGGGGGCTGTGTTCGAGGTTGGTGGTGATAAGTTTTTTCTGTCTGTTCGTACTGCACGATATTTGAATTTGGCAAATGATGGCACGGGATAAAACAGTGTCTCTTTAAAAAGAAGATAATAGTTTGGCTACCTGTAGCACCAGCTGGAGGACTACAATCCCTAAGGGCATTTTTTTAAAAAATAGATGTGAGCCAGAAACACATCTGAAATTAAAAGTGGTGTGTAGAATTTTTGTCAGGATCTTTACCGTCTTCATGCTGCCTGGGTGACTTTTTTTGTGAACGAGATTAAATTTCAGAATTAAACTCCCATGACAAAAAGCAGTTGTTACAGCACCGTAGCATGAGCATTAAATAAAATGCACAACCTGCTGTAACGCTGCTATTCTGCTTTTTGCCTGTGTGCGTGCTAGGCAGTAGAGGCGGAGAATGGGAGCGACAATGAAGAAGCAGGGTCCGTTCCTCCGCAGGACCAAAAAGAGACATTGCCACCAGCAGAAAGAGGAGCTACAGAGCTGTTTGTTAGTTCTGCAGAGGTGAGACACTAATAACACACACAATCTTATGCACAGAAGGCATGGCCGGTATTTGTAAATTCAAATTCTCCTGGGGCGGTTTTGTTGCTGCCAACACAAACCCGACCAGAACCGAACAGAGAGAAGCTAACTGGTCAGGCACAAAGTCTACAAAAGCTGTGACAGAGCTGGAGAGGTTCCTCTGTTGTGCTGCATGTGGGTAAAGGTGGCTTTTGAATCGGCAGAGGCACAGCTTTGCCAGTGTATCTGTGGGCTGAGTTTAGAACAAGGCCCTCTTGCCGATTCTGTGTCTGCATCGTTCTTGTCTCGTGATGACAGAAATAAGCAGATTGTCAGGGCAGACTGAAAAGCTGTTTCAGGTGGTGGATTTTACGTTTCAGAAAAAATCCCCTGAGACTTTCTTGGACAAAGTCAAATTAGACAGTTGTCCTCCTGCGTTGGGTGACATGGAGAAGCCAGTAACTGAGAGAGAAAACCCTCCCCTTCCTTCAGGAGCTCCTCAGCAGGTGTCTGCGTGGTCAGCCTTTATCTTTGACGTACACCAGGTGCATTAAACCTCTGTCCTGCCTTCCTGCTTCTGATGCATGAGATGCTTTTGCTTTCGTATCATTAAATGATTTGCTTTCATAGATCACTTCTATATAGCATCCCCGGCTGCCTCAGCTGCCTTTCTGCACTGATGTGATGTTTCCTTTCTTTAAATGCCTTCAGTCCGAAGAACGACGTGCCCGCTTTTATCGCTCTTTATTGCTGCTTTATTGCTGGCTTTATCAGCCAAGTTGCTAGGAAAGTTAGTTTGTGGAAATTCCTTTGCCTCCCACAGCTATATTCCCACCCTCCTGCATCATTCCAACAGACCCTGCAAAGCTGGGCTTGTAAACTAATTGTTTACTGACTGGAGGAAAGAAAATAAATTAATAAAATCAGGACAGCGTTGCTTCATGCAAGGGAAGCTTCATGTTGGTGCAGGACCCAGTTGAACAGTTGAGGCCAGTCCATCAAGAGGCTATTTAGAAAAGAGGCTTGGGTGCTCTGTTGTCCAAGAAGGGAAAAATCATTGAATGTCCTGCAGAATTCTGATAGGAATTTGGGTGAAATGAATGCTTGCCAAAAACCATGTTAACAGTGTATTGCATAACTAATGCAGATTATTATGCTCGAGGGAAACAGACTTCCCAAAACGGCATCAGCAGTCAGAAAAAAAAAAACCCAAACTCATTCAAACTCATTGCTATTATTAAAAAAAAAAAAAAAAAAAAAAAGGAGAGAGAGAAAACTGGCAAAATTCTGAGGAAAATTTTGGCAGTATAGGACCATAGAAATGGCTGTGCTGGCTCAGATCAAAGTCCAGAAAGCTCCAGATTCAGCCTCTGACAGAGCCAACAGGAGACGCTTAGATAAAAGCACCAGAGCAAGGCAAGCACCCTGTGATACTTTCCCAGTCTACTTTCCCAGCTTCCAGCAATTAGTATCTCAAGGACTTCCTGAGCTGACAGGGCTGTCTTTGAATTTAATATCCCCCGATGGATTTGTTTCACAGGGTCTTGTTCCAGTTGTTCTTCGAGCCCGTGCAGACTTGCAGCATCCACTGTGTCCCTCAGTGGGGAGCTGCAGGGGATGGAGTATCATCACCCTCGGGGCATCGGCAGCCGCTTTTGGCACCCTGGAGGAGATTAAAAAAGGGCTCAGGCCTTGGACCGCTGAAGCCAAAAGTGTAAAACTCAATAGCTTGGACAAAAATGTGGCTCAAAGCTGTTTTAGATCTGTGTCCTCTGTAGGTTCAACACAGGAGATCACAGCGGGTTGGCTCCTCTTATATGCTGTCAGCATGCAGGAGATGAGCGCGAATCACAATTTCTGAAAGTATCTGAATATGTTCTGACACAGTCATGTCCCCGCCAGGAAGCTTGGTTGGGATTTTTTTGGTTTTGGAGTCAGTGGGTGAATGTTGGTTTCGTTGAAGCCAGTGGGCTTTTCTCCAGTGCTTTCAGTCTGACTCTATCAGTGACGACAACTGGCTTAGAGTCGAAAGTAAAAAGTTGGATGAAGTCGGGTTTTGGGCATGAACGCAGACAGGACTAAAATATTTTAGAAATTTTTCTTGGTTTGGTGGAAAAGAAATGGCAGGAAAAGTAAGTCAATGTCTCCAAGATGTATTAGACCTCTTGTTTTAGAAGTTTGCTGAAGTTAAATGTCTCCCCTTCTGTTTTTCTTCTGCTTGAAATGGCTTTTCAGATAGCCATTCCACCAGTTTTATCAGAAAAGGTACAAGACCACTCTTTCAGTGCATTTTGATCCAAACGGCGTTTTACGCTGGAGAAAAGGCCCATTCCTCTCACAGCCCTGCTGCGTGGTAGCCGTGAGGCTCAGTAACCCGCAGCAGCACCCCTTCCTGGGGCATGCGTCTGCCTCCTCCCCGGCCGCCTGGCTGAGACCCAGCCGCGCTCGGTGCACATCCCTCCGTGTGCTGGGGAAAGGGCAAGAGCCTGGCAGCCCTCTGAGCTCTGCTCTCGCTGCCAGCTGGGGGCCAGCTCTCAAAGTGGAGAGCATTCCCCCAGCCCTTCAGCTGGAAATACTTATTTAGTAGTTATTTTCTCTCTGGGTGTGTGTATTTTTATATATTTTTATTTGTTTGTTTGTTTGTTTGGAGGAGCATTATAGGTTCTCCATAAAATGTGAGTCAAACCATATATTGCTCTCCTTACTTCCCTAGTCGCACAGTTGTCTGAAACGAGGATTTTTTTCCCCGTTGTTCTGTCCCCAGCCCCACGTGAGCTGCGGGCTCGCTGATGGCAACGCAGGTTTCTGCCCCTTCCCCTTTGCATTTCAAATCCTCCGTTGCTAGTGGTCTGAATCAACAGGGTAGGGAAGAGGACGGAAATCCCTAAAATTGTGATGACAGAGCAAAGTCTTGGGGTTAAACAAGTTCATCCCCAAGAAAATCTTGTCTTTTTGTGTAGTTTGAAAATGCTTTTTTGAAGAGTGGTTTCATTCACCCGGCCCGGGGAAGGGGATGGTGTAGTGTATGCTGGACCGATGGTGGCAGAGCCCGTGATGGGCTGGTTCAGGTGATGCCGCAGACACAGGTAAATGAGGCTTAGACCCTTCTCAGCAAAGTCATCAAAGTCCACCACTGCCTTGTCAGACTAGCATCTGAGCTAAAGTGATATAAACCCCACTTTCCCTCCTGAATTATCATTATTTTATTCTAGAAATTCAAGCTGAAGCATTGTAAGAGTTTTAAGTTATCCCACGGAATAGATTCAAAGTGAGAAATCCACATTTTTTTACCCAGTGTTTACACAACCTGTCAATCTTACAGTATTCTCAGCACAGCCTGTGGCAAATCTTGTTTGTACACAAAATATTTTTCAAATTTATCGTGGCGCCTGCTTTTATTTAGGCGGTGATGACCACTGCCAGCCACACTCGTATGGAGGCTGAGCTGGGGCAGCTGGGCAGCTTTCGAGCCCCTTGATGGGGAGCACTGTGCAATTCCCTGGCCTGTGCCGGGTCGGGCGGCAGTGACGTCTCTCCAGCAAAACCCCAAGGGCTCTGCTGTGGCCATCCTCACTTTCTCCTCTCCTGGCCCGGACAGTCGCCATCCGGCACCTCCTGCTTTCCCTGCAGTGCTCTCACGTGAGCTCCCTGGAGCAGCACGGCCCCCTGTCCCGAGAGCTGCCATGAGAGCACGTGCTCAGCAGATGTTTTTCCAAGGCCCTGCTCTGTTAAGTTGATGCACCTTTCCAAGAAAAGAAGTGTCTGAGGAGCACGGGAGTGATGTGCTCTTCTCCCTGGGTTTCCTCCACAGTTTCTAATCCACAACTCTCAGCCAAAATAGGCTTTGTTACCCGCAGGCTACTCTTTTCCCTGATTTGAGTTTCAGATATTTCTCTGGTGCTTAAAAAGCTGCTTTTGGCACCCTTTTCAGAACTGGAGCCGAGGTGGTTTTGCTCTCCCACCTTCACGGAGGAGCTCGGGTGCAGTTATGTGACCCCCACGCCTCCCGCCTGCCTTTCACCACTGTGCATCTCCCCGCTCTGCTTTTGGGGAACGGGTCAGGTAATTTGTCCAGAGACACAGCAGCCCAGATCACAGACCTACAAACCCGAATCAGAAGATCGCCTCTAACGGCAGGCTAGATCGCAGCCCTTGGGGACAAGACCCTTCTCGCTCTGTGTTTGCACAGCCCAGAGCGTGACGCCATCAGCACTACCAGGGTCCTCCCGTTTCAGTGCCTGTTCTCAGGCTAAAGCCTGAAATAACTGGGGAAGGACCCTCTCCAGGAAACATCCCTGATGTCGCTGCGTGACTGGTGTGTGATGCCCTGATGCTGCATGAGGCTGTGTCATGGTGGAGCTCCTGGGGACACTGTGCATCTTCTCACCTGGGGTGCCAGCGCCTGGTGCACCCACCCGCCCCAGTGGAGCCTCTGCTGGGCCACGGGCTGGCCCAGGAACACCAGTGCAGGCACTGGGTTGCCCATGAGGGCACTACTTTGCCCATCAGGAGCACTGGGTGGCACACGGTTGCCCATGGGTGGCACTAGGATGCCCAACGGCTGTACTGGGTTGCCCGTTGATGGCACCGGGGGTTGTCCAGGGACAGGATCAGGTTGTCCAGCAAAGGCAGTAGGTTGCACAGAGTCTGCACTAAGTTGCCCAGGAGTGGCACTGGGTTGCCCACTGAGGGCACTGAGTTCATAGGATCATAGAATCACAGAATGGTTTGGGTTGGAAGGGACCTCAAAGATCATCTTGTTCCAACCCCCCTGCCATGGGCAGGGACACCTCCCACCAGACCAGGTTGCTCAAGGCTCCATCCAGCCTGGCCTTGAGCACTGCCAGGGATGGAGGATCATAGAATATCTCAAGTTAGAAGGGACCCATAAGGATCAGCGAGTCCAACTCCCTGCTCCTTGCAGGACTACCTAAAACTAAACCCCATGACTGAGAGCATTGTCCAGCTGCTCAACACTTGCCCAACAGCTGCACCTGCTTGCCCAGGGGCTGCACAAAGCTGCCCAGCGAGAGCGGTAGGTTGCCCAGGGCAGGAACTAGGGTGCCATACGAGGGTATTTTCTTGCCCAGGGCTGGCCCTGGGTTGCCCATCGAGAGCGTTGTGTTGCCCGAGGGCTGCATCAGGTTGCCATGGCAGCTGCAGGGAGTCGGCCCGGGCAACACCCGGTCACCCGCTTCTTATGTCACTGACGGCACCGGGGACGCTGCAGTGCCTGGCAGAGCTGCCACCGAGCCTGGCAGCACAGCAGTGAGCAGCAGCCCCCGGGGCACCCTCAAGCCTCCGCAGTGCACCCCGCATCCAAGCAGCTAAGGGTGAGCAAGGGGAGGACTAAAAAAGCAGAGATATTTCTCCTGATCTTCTGCATTATCTCTTATGTCGCCTAAGTGTACCCCAGCTAGGTGGTTGGGGGCTCCCGTGGTGTGTCTGTGTTCAGGGGTGGCAGAAAGTAGCACCCTGGGATGACTTATCCCAAGAGGGTGCAGGGACATTTATTTCAGCTGGAAATGCAGGGAAAAGTAACCCTGGTCCATTCCCAAGTTCTTAAATATGTGTCTGTCAGTGGCTGAAAGGGAATAATTTATTTGCAGGGGTAGGAGCCAGGGAAGCAGTCTCCCACTCTCGGAATGCTGTTTCTCACGTATAAATAAGTGGCACGGAGTTAAGGAAAGTGCAGTCGCCTGTCCCTAGCAGGGACAAAAGGGCTGAAGTGACTGGTTTGTGGGAACCGACACACACAGTGGTTTTTGTTGGACCTGAGCACAGACGTTTCATCCTCAGCTCTGCCAAACTGGCTCGGAGGGTTGTGTTTGTGAAAGTTTTTCTGCTAAATTTGAGGGTGTGAGTTTCCCGCTGCCTATCCCACAGCCTCTTCAGCCAGGCTGGATCCTGGGGCGAGACTCGGTGCCCACAGCTATGCTGCTCTCAAGTCAGGTACTGGGGCAGCCCATGCCAGCATGGCCAAAATTGCTCAAGGCTTGCAAATACTGTCCTCAAAGTTCAGTGATTTCCCAGCTGCGGGCTGTACACTTTTGCCCTCTAACTCATCCCTATTTTTCTCCGATTTGCCCGAACTGAAGGTCCTGTTATTCTCCTGTATTCGCCGTTCTCTAATTTAATAGCTGCATTCTGAGACATTGTTCATCTGAATGCACCAAACTGCTACAGGCACAGGTGACGCAAGAAGTCTCTTAGGTCACCTGTCCCCATAGCTAGATGTTGGAAAACGTGCAGTTTAATGAGTCAATGGGTCAATGGGCTGCGAGCGTCCGGCATGAAGGAGGGTTACCCTCGGTGTACAGCAACAGCAGCTCCCAGGCAGAGCCTGCCTGTCTCCGTGTGCCTCCCATCCATCGCCTTTTAAGCCTTTAGGAAGGAAAGTAGGAAACTGTGACTCCTTCGTCCTGCCCTTGTGTAGAGAGAGGCATTCTTTGTTGCAGAGGTGACTAAAATGAAAGAAACTCTCTTTCCCAAGGGTTTAATGATTTTAAAAATAAGGCAGTCTCTCTCAGCTCGCCTACACATGCAAAGTGATTAGGGTAGCCCAGGAGGAGCAATTAAACCTCTAGCCACGTGATCGCTTCTGTCGATGCTTTGTTCTAGAATAAAAGTGAGTTTATTTCATGCAAACATCCCATTTTTAAAGGAATAAAGTTGATTTCATGCTGTGACAAATAGGATTTAGCACATGCTTCAGGTCAAACTCCCCTCCCACCCAGGGATCTTGTTGTAGCACACCAGCGTCCCAATCTTTCACTGCGGCTCCGAGCCAGGCTGGGAGCAGTGGGGATGGGATGGTGTTAGGGGAAGGACACATCCCTGCAACACAGCACCTGGCTACAACAGCTATAGGGACTTATTCTGCCCGTGGGTGACACCTGTAACCATACAGAAACTTCACACCGAGCACAGCATACCCTCCTGAGTGTTTGTCCTTAGATGAGGTGTGTCAGGTACATTCGGTGGCCCCTCTGCATTATATTTCTGATAAAATTGACTGATAACCTTAATCTGAAAAGAGCAATGGCACCCACATGCCTTACACAGTTATTGGTAGCAAAATCTTCCTGTGTGACTCTTCCCCTTAGGGTTACTGCAAGGCTGGTGTTTACGAGCTGCTCTGAAAAGACTTTGTGGGATATCTCCTTTCCAAGTGCATTTGTTTTACAGCAGGTGAGCCAGAGATGTTTTTCTTCCTTTGCAAGTCCAGAGATGGCTGTTCTTTTTAGGTTGAAATGGGGGGGGGGGGGGGGTGCAGGGGTGGGGTGAAATTTGGATATAGTCCAAATTTAAGCAAAGCTCAGCTCACCTGCGGACACCTCACTCAAGCTTTTACTGCAAGTGAAAATAGAGATGATGAGGATGGATTCCCTCACCCACAAACCACGCTGGGTTGGTAGCAGCTGTGCATCCAAAGCTATCACGGCTGGTAATGGAACTTTTAAAGAGGAAATTACAGCAGGAATACTATAAGATCAGCAAAAACGCTGGCCAAAAGAAACAAATGAACATCAGAGAATCAGCAACTACAGTTTCATTGGACGGACAGACAAAATGAAGGCACAGTATCTGTCATTCTCCTTAGTAGCCATGATTTGTTTCTCTCTACATTCCAAGACCTGATGAGAGATACTGACAACAAAGTAAAATCCTTATATATAAAAATGCTTGGGATGCTGTCAGAAGGGATTTGCTTTCAAGAGTTTTAGGCCTGTCCAGGCGATGTGTGGGTGCTGTGTGCATCGCTCTTCGTATTTTAAGTTGCGTGTGTCGCTGTAAGAAGTAGCGCAAGTGCAGGAGCTTACTGAGTGAGGTTGTCTTCTTCTGTCTCCTTTGTGCAGGACACATACCTGAATAGCGGCGTTCAAGAATGGAGCTGGTTGGATCTCCCTTAACTGCAACATATGCCCATCCAAGATCAACACCTACCAAGTTTCTGCCTGCCATCAGCACCATGGCTTCAAGCTATAAGAACCGTTTTCCTTACTACCCCTTGCCTCAGAGCTTCAGCCTCCCCCAGATGCCCAGAGCCTACTACAAAGCAGCTGCCATCAACCCAACTTTGGCTCCCTTTTCCAAAAGCTCCCAGGGGTTACCCCCAAGCAAGATGCTTCCTTTTGTTTCCAACAGAACAACCCTCTTCAGCCGGTACACCTCTGACGACTGGTACATGTCCAATCTGACCAACTACAAAGAGTCGGAGACTACCCGGCGCAATGCCGAGTGTCTGAGAGTCGATACCTCCCGTCTGATTCACGATAAATATCAGCAGACAAAGAAGACCCAAGTAGAAAGCACCAAAAACCTGGGAGATCGTGTCCAAGAGATAGAATTTTGGAAGTCAGAGCTCTGCCATGAGCTGGATGAGATGATCGGGGAAACGAACGCACTCACAGACTTGAAGAAAAGACTGGAGAGAGCCTTGGCTGAGACAGAGGCCCCTCTCCAGGTAAGCACCCTGTCCGGTGGGCTGCAAGCTGTAGCCTACTGCTGAAACATCTGCAGCCATTCAGACGCCCAATTAAGTTTCATTGCAGCTCCGTAACGTCTAGAAAGTTTTTATTAAGAGACCATTAGTTAAGTTAGTAATAAACAAATGCCTTGCCATCTGCTGCCTCCCCTATCAGTACGTACTGAGCACATCAGAACAGTATTTGCTTAACCAAATATTTTTATAAGTGGTACATCCAAAATCCTGGTTTGGGAGACAAAAGCCCATGTCCTCCTACGAGGCTCTGGCGAGGTCAGCCTCAAGCCTGACACAGGTCCCTGCCTTCAGCTGTGGCTGCGCCAGGGACACGTGTGCTCCCCCACGTTGATTTAATGCTGATGTTGCAGCTCGGCTGCTCGTTGTCAGCTAAACCAGCTGCCCTGGGCACTTTTTTTCCCGTGCTGTCGTCTCTGTGCCCACCTACAATTTCATTTCTTACATTACTTGACATGGGGACCATCCCTGTAGGGATTTGCAACCAGCAGTGATGGCATGTCCCCAACAGGTCACTCAGGAGTGCTTGCTTCACCGGGAGAAGAGGATGGGCATTGACCTGGTCCATGATGATGTGGAGAAACAGCTCTTTGTGGTAAGTTTGTCAACACAGATCATGTGTTATTTTTACCTAAACTACTCTGAACAGGTTTTGCAGCCCTGTTCCCTCTCTGGCTCCTTAGTGCCTGTGAGGTGCTAAACTCTTCAAACCCCCAAAACCTGCAGGGCCAGGGGACGACGTTCCCCCACGCAGCAGCGTGCCCACACGGTGTGGGTAAGACTTGCCCTGCCAGAGGCAGGAATAGCTGAAAACCAGCTGTGTGTTTGTGTAGCCTATCAGGGTCCTCTGTCCCTCTTCAAGGAGCTTGTGGGACTCTCCTGCCTTTCAGAGCCCTGCCGGCACAGGATCTATAAGTATCTGTCACATACATGTGATATATCTCTATATATCTGTGTCACATACATATATATTACGCACACATGCACACACACAGATATGGAGAAGGCAGTGTCTGCCCGACAGCTTGTCTGGTTTTCCCAACTATGTTACTTGGTCTAATAAAAGATATTACATCTACCCCCAGCTTTGCTTTGCTCAGAGCAGCGTGGCCGCAGTAAGACTGTGTGTGCTTAGGCAATGCATTTTATAGCAGTCCTAAAACCGCGCACTCCTGCCTGCCTTTATATAGGCTGCTTTAAATTATGAATAAAAAGCAAACACGATGAGAGCTGGCACAGAAGATGGGATCCTATCGCAGGGTACAACAAAATACAATCACTGCAAAGGCATCGCGAAACTGGGAAGGAAACTGCAGCCCCTGGGACTGTGAAGCCACTGCTCTGTTAGAAGATATTTTCTTATGAGTCAGGCCCTAAAAAAATTGAAAGATTAGTTTAAGGGTCATGAGATTTTAAGAAAATAATTGGAGCTGGTTATCTCCACAATGGCATTTTGGATTTTAAGTGTTTCGGACATATTTAGGCCATGCTTTTCAGCTGGCTCCTGCAGACAGGAGGGCTTAAAAATTATGGTTTTGGAGCACTAATCACCTGCCTCCAGTAGCTGGGGCTTCACAAACGCGATAGATTTGTGCTGAAGTCAAGTGAGCTGAGAGCAGCACATGCCTTCCTCCGGTGGAGCTGGATGTTTCTTAGAAATGGCTTAGAAAGTTACACCAAACTCAAGTCCGTCTCCTCTTGTCCCAGATGGATGGGATTTCTCCTGGGGAAGAAAACATTTGGGGAGCAAAAAGGGCAGATGCTGATTGGGGATGGGGATGTGTAGCGCTGCTGGTCCAGAGAACCTCTATGCCTGTTCATATCAGGTCAGGATCTGTCCCTGTCTCCTATAGTGGAACTAATCATCACTTGACATTGATGTCAAGATGAGAAAACACTTGGCAACCCACCCTGAAAGTGAAGTGGGAGGCCATGGCTGTGGCCACAGCACCCTCCCATCCCCTCCTGGTCGCTGCGCCCAGGCTCAGCTGCACAAGTGAGCGCTCTGGGGTTGGGGGGCACTTTCTCCACTCCCTGCCAGTTTGCTTTGTCCTTGCTGTGTGCACGGTTGGAGAGGCCTGAGGGGATGAGTGTGACCAGGACAACTGAGCATGGATACTGATGGGGTCATGTTTTGCCTTTGCCCAGGAAGCCGACGTCATCAGATCCTGCCAGGAGAGGATGCAGCAGTACCTGGATAAGGCGAAAGCCCAGCTCGCGTAAGGAGGAGCTCCTTCTCTCATGCTGCATTTGCAGCTGCGATGTGAAACCCCGGCCGACCCCCACCTCTGCCCACACCCTACAGCCGTAAAACCTGGGCAGGCTCCATGGGAAGCGGGCAGTGGCGCCCACAGGAGCACGTAGCTGCCCAGGTGGGAGGAAACCATTCCACCCATACATCCCCACCCATGGCTCTTGTTTGTGTGTTGAAGGTCCAACAGGGCAGCCCAGCATGAGCTGGAGAGGGACCTGGCCAACAAGCAGACAGCCTACCGCATCGACGACAAGTGCCACCACCTGAGGAACACCTCCGATGGCATCAGCTACTTCCGAGGGTTGGAGCGGGTTGACGCCACGTGAGTGCACGCTGGGCAGCACGAGAGCACCGAGCTGTCCCTGGGATGCGCGGTGCCTCGCCCTGGCAGGGAACGGGTTGTCCCCAGCCCACTGTAAAGGCATGTGTCTCTGCATGGCACATCCATCCTGCCTGGAAACACCCATCTTGGAGGGGCCGTTTCTCCCTGCTCACCATAAAGGGAGAACAACCCTCTGCTTTCAGCTGGATGCTGAACACGCAGTGGGTGAAAGCGAGTCCCACCTAATTACACATTATATCAGGGTTCAGAGATCAGCCTGAAAATGAACTCAGCCCAACACCTCTGCACAGCTCATTAAGTTTATGCGTATTTTCAAAGATGTGTCAGTGCTTGCATGAGCGCTCTTGGTTGACGTGACGACTGGGGGGTTCACCCCTGCATGGAGAGGGCCTGGCAGGGAGCCGAAATGACACAGAAGATAAAGAAATAGAGAGCATGGTCCTGGGATACGGTTCAGCTGCTTTTGGGTGCCAGGAATTCAGCTTCGGCTCTGCAGTAGATGAATGGTGACCTAAACCAGCACTCGCAGAGATATGCGCTAAGTGGCAAAGGGCTGAGGGAATATATCTGCTGCTCACAAGGACGCGTGCAGTTTATGGAGGGGCATAGATTGATTCAATCTTTCTAATATTTGAATAATTATTCACAGCTCAGACATATTGCAAATGAATTGCAAAGGATTGATGCTAAAATTCAGAGGGGGGCAAAATGTGCCGAGAACCAGCATGTTTTAAATGGGGCTTATGTGGTATTTAAGTCTTTTGTTGACCTTGTTCTGGCCTACTGCACAGGCGTGAACTTCATCGTGAATGCACAGACAGGGAAATGAATATTATCTAATGCTTGTTCAGTTTAGTATGAAACTGAGATAAGTTATGAGCAAAATTAATTGACTGCAATCTGCGCGTCGACGTGAAGCTGGGAATCACTTGGCACTTAGATGGCTCGAACGTGTAAATATGAGGTCTGACTAAAATCTTCATTTTTCTGGGGGAATCTTTGCTTTGTCTGGGCTTTCATAAGTACCACAGTTGTCTTCATGAACATGTCATCATTTCATAAGCATATCGAACAAATGGTGTCCAGGTGTTTTACCTTCATGTGGTCAAATTAAGAGCGTAGCTTTAACCTGCATTTAATCCACACTGCTCCCATGGCATGCCTGGCCATGGCCAGCTTCAGCAGCATGGGCTTACTGGAGGCCTCTCCTTCCTCCTCCCCAGGATCTCGGTGCCAGAGTCGTGGGCCAAGTTCTCGGACGACAACATTCTCCTCTCCCAGAGCGAACGGGCGGCCTCCGCCAAGCTGCGGGACAACCTCGAGAACCTGCTGGTGGTGACGGCCAACGAGATGTGGCGCCAGTTCAACAGGGTGAACGTCGCCTTTGCCAACCGCATCGCTGAGACAGCTGACGCCAAGAGCAAGATTCAGACCCACCTGGCCAAGGTAGCCTGAACCCCTCCCTTTCGGTGTGACACCGTCACTTCCCAGTGACACACAGACCTGGCCCAAGAAGAGGAACGGTTGCCACAAGGAGCTGGTTATAGTATCATTATCTGTTTGAAATTCCAAGTACTGGGGACATTCTCCTTGGAGCAGGACAAGTTGGCACTGTAACTTCCTCTCAAGGGATCCTTTATTTCCCTAGTGCCCAGCAGCAAAGGGATTTCAAGCAGAAGGTGGAAATGCTGTTTGCATCTCCTGGTAGTTACTTCAGAAGTGCTGGCTGCCCTGCAGAAAGTCTTTGCTGGGCCTCTACTGGGGTGCCTGCCGGGGGGTTTGCAGGCTCCCTTCTCCTCCAAGGACATGCTTTCAGGCTCAGTGCTCCAGGTTTGCTGCATGGTCAGCCGTGTGTTTCCCGCATGGCTCTGCCAAGCAGGGGAAGTGGAGATCAGTGATGGGCACCTGGCTCGGACTGCTGGGTCTCATGGAAAGCTTCCTGAAAAGAGCTTGACACGGTATCGATTAACTGAGCAGAGACTGGGCTTGCAGCTCTGCAGGCTGATGTCACGTCTTTAAATGAGGATCCATTAAAAACTTTCCCTCTATGAGTTGCTATTGATGGATGATCAATTCCTGCAAGCAGTAATTTTGGGTAGCTGGTAATTCAATAGATCCATCACTGCTCCAAAATCTCCTCCGATGTGACAGTAACAGCAAAGAGAGGCTTTTCCTTGAAAAGAAATCTGCTGGATCTGTGCCTTGGCATGTGTCAGAGCGACAGGGGTCTGAGCCCAGGGTCTGCTTATTCAACTTGGTTTTTTCTGCAGATGGACAGGAGAAAAGGGAAATGATGTGGTCACTTGAGAATATATCATTTAATTTATGAATGCGTTTTTTTCATGCCAGACACTGCAGGAAATCTTCCAGATCGAGATGAACATAGAAGCCATCCGAAAAGCCATTAGGGACAATGGGCTAGTGTTAAAAGTGGCTCAGACCCGGCTGGATGAGCGCACGCGGAGACCCAATGTGGAGCTGTGCCGGGACACTGCCCAGCTCCGGTAAGGCAGGACCCAGGGCTGGGAGGGTCCTTGAGGAGTGACTGGTCGTAGCGCTCAGGAGCATCACTGGATGACAAAATTAATCTTTTTTTTTTTTTTTTCCCCAAAGAGTCATTCCATAAGTGCACTGGTATAATCAAGAGCAATGATTAGGTATCCCGGCCTCGGGGTGGTAGAAGAGCTCTGCACCCACGAAGGAGGCTGTACGCCATGGCCGGGTACAGCCTGATACCACCCCGTGAAGGGATGGATTTTTCCCACTTGGGTAAACCTCACCTACTCTCCTGCCTGCTTCCCAGCTGTTGGATGGCTTAGTTTTGCAGTATAAGCCCTTTAATCTCTGACAGGCTTGTGTTGAGAGCACTTAGCTGCTTCCTTTTGGGTCACTGCAAGAAAGGATGCACCATGTGGAGAAGCAGTAAGGGCTGTCCTCACCTCCCCTGAGGACACTGGAAATCCTTTCAAGGACATAGTGAGCCCTTTGGGACTGCACCCCAAGGGGCCGTGGAGGAGCAGGCTGCCCTGAGTGCCCAACAGCACCCCATG
The DNA here is from genome assembly GCF_034619465.1 of Leptosomus discolor. Lineage (NCBI taxonomy): Eukaryota > Metazoa > Chordata > Aves > Leptosomiformes > Leptosomidae > Leptosomus > Leptosomus discolor. The sequence goes on from NC_141405.1 coordinate 10,433,043, forward strand.
TGAGGGGTGAGGCACCCCAAACCTCACCCCTCCTCCTAGGAGCCCTCTGGGAATGACTCCACGTGAAGCTTTTTAGAAGCCATATAAACCCAGCCCTTGCATGCCATTGGGTTTTTCCATCCTCCACTTGTTTCACATTCACTTTTAGCCTCTCCCAGCTCCCCCATTTTGCTGTGTGTGCATCCGTGGGTGTGGGGAGGAACGCTGCACAGGGAGATCCGGGTGGGTGAACCAACAAACCCGCAAAACCAAACAGGAACAGGAAACCACAGCTGCTCATCCCTCTTCTCGGTGGCACAAGCTGCTCCAGGAGATGAGGCTGCACATCGCCGAAGCCTTAGAGCAAACTTAACCATGCCTGCCCACGGAGGTCTGGAGGAGCTCTGCCCTCGCCTTTCCCGTGCATCTGCCAGAAATGAGGGGTTGAGTTACTCCGAGCACACTGAAGGGGGAAATCCTGTCCCCAAGGGGCCCATCACCAACGCCGTGCTAGAAACCACCCCCGTGACGGGACTGTTAATGGGCATTTCTTGCTGTTTTCCAGCCTCGTCAATGAGGTCCATGAAATCAATGAGACGATCCAGAGCCTTCAGCAGCGGCTGAGAGACGCCGAGAACATACTGCAAATGCTGGTGCATGCCAAGTCGATCTTGGAGCATGACCTGGCCACCAAAGCCAACTCGCTGTTCATTGACCAGGAGAAGTGCATGGGGATGCGCAAGACCTTTCCCAACACTGCACGGCTGCTGGGTTACTTTTAGGCTGGGCTCAGCTGAACCCACGCTATCTGTTGCAGGAGTATTCCCAGTTTTGCTAGGACGCATTCCCAGTTTTGCTAAGATGCTTTGAAAATACATGATTAGACTTTCACTTCCTCATGAAAGCCCTGAGTAGAAATTAAACGATCACTTTGTGTGTTACATGGTCTACCAGGATTTTTTATTCCTTTGGTTTTTCACTTTCCGTTGCTTTTCCACAGTGTGCCAGAAAGTAGCTGAAAATATCCTGTATGTGACTGAGAGTAAATCCACCCACAGCGATTCATTCCTACCCTTTCAGTCTGTGATTTTAGGAGAAAAACTCTCATGTCCTCCTCGCTTTGAGCCTGTCTGATGCGGAAAAAGCACAAGGGGAAGTAAAGCTAGTTGTCAGAGTAATTAGCTGTTGACATCTTTAATGTATTTTTAATGGTTCAGGAGAAGAAACACAAACTATCTAGTAAAGCATTACAGTATGTTCTGTTCCTAAACAGAAAAACTTGCATTTTAAGCTGATGTCTAGTGATCATTTTCTTGCTTTTGAAAAATTTTAAATGTCATCTAAAATGTCAGTGCTGGGGTCTTAAAACAAAGAAGTGCTTTTGGCTAGCTAATTGAAGAAAATGCTGCGGTTTTAATCTTGGTGAGTATGGATTGGTTCCTAATTTAACCTCTTGCAAGTAGTTTGTTGGTGGAAGCACCAAAGCACTTTGAAGATAAAGGAACAAATCAGTCCTTAAGTCAGCCACCTCGACTGCCATAGTACCTGCTCTCTGGCTGTAAATTTTACCAAGTGTTTGAATTTTCAGAGGATAAGTCTTTAATCAATCTGAAGTTCAGTGTGACAGTCACTTTGCAAATTGTCCCGTCAGACTCACGTGTCAGACACTCTCGACTCTTTTAACCTAAGCAGAGCTGAGCTCAGCCTAAAGCCTGTAGGCACCAAGAATCCTAAAGGAGCAGAAGTTCAAGTCCCTTCTCTTCCCTCGGGAATCCAGGGCATGGACCTCCTGGCCCAGCGTGGGGACTCTCAGGAGCTGAGAGCATCTTCTCTCGTCTCGTACCCCCAGATGACTCCAGCTCACAGCACAGGTCCAGACAGACCTGCCTGCCCTCCCTGCTCTCCCAGGGGCAGCCCCCGAGAGCTGTAACCTGTGCCAAGGTCCTGCCCTGGCCCCAGCATCTTGGCAGGATCTCTCTTCAGAGCTGCAGCCCTAAACAGGAAGCAATTGTCTATTTTTTTTTTTTCTTTCTTTTTTACTAGCACTTTTGTCTCACAGAGACTAAAGATAGGTTTCCTCTACTTTGTGTGTATCTTGGAGCCAGAGTCTGTCGGAGACAGCAGCCACCCTTTCTAAAGAGACGATATAACCGCAAGCAAGAAAAACTGTCCAGCTCATCGCACCTTCCCTTTCTGCACTTATCTCCCTCCCCAAAATAAGCCGATGGCATGCTGAACTCATAGGGACTTCCAGTTTTTGTTGGCACCCTCGCTAGCCTTTGTGCTGCTTTGAGCTGTTACTCTCCCTGTGTTCCTTTACTGAAAGCTTTCATAAACCCTGGTGATTTTGGCTGCTCGGCTGTTTTGAAGCCCCGCTCCAGATGGCTGGTTTTCAGGCAGAGCTGCCTGTTTTCTGTTTTGAGAATTGGGTCCCGTGAATTGTCTCGAGCTGAGCGCTGGGAAACGGAGGCACCCCAGTCCCTTTCTGAAAGACTCATGCTTTTAAGTGACTTGAGCGAAATCCTGGCATCAGCGACAGCTTCACATTCATTTCATTTCCACCTTCATTTTTGAGTCACATAAAAAGATACCTGAGCTCTGTTGTACTATGAGGGCACACCAATATCAGCACCCAAACTCTCCTATTTTCTCCAATTTTGCTTTCAGAGTCCCCCATCTTTCCCCCTAGCCCAACTCCTTTAAGGCTTTCTCCTAATTGACAGTGTTTATGTGGTGTTGCAATTATCCAGCTCTAAATTTTATCTTCCCGTCCTACCCTCTTGATGCTTCTTTACACAAGATAGGCTGTGGGAGCGTAGCTCGCTGAAAACAGGCATGGAATGCTAGAGGGCCTGCACAAGGAAAACTCTGTTGAACAGTTTGTCTAAGCTAACATAGTAGGCCTCAAGGACGCTTCGACCTTGAGGGTCAGAATAGAAGAATTAGAAGCTAACATCCATATGAGGCGGAACGCATTAGTATTAATAGTAAAGTGATAGGTAGAAGCAGATGACTGATGTATGTATAGCACAATTGGAGTTTATGAAAAACTGCAAGTCATGATGACTTTGGAAAATTATGCTATATAAGAAAGTGCATCTGCACAATAAAAGGAGTTTCCTGATATAACTCGTATTGAGTCTTTTGTGGATTCTCCAACTCCCGTCTCCGCAATTGGCAACGCATTTCTTTCCTCCATTTGAGCCATGACCAGAGGAATTTCAGTTGCAGCTTCTCTAATTTCTTTCACAAATACTTTCCCCTTTCCTGCAGCAGATTTCCCAGACATTAGAGAATTCCCAGGTCCCTTTGGGCTTTGATTCTCTCCATGCCAGTTTTCCGTAAGTTGACAATATTGATGTTACTTCTGGTAGCTGACACTCTAAAATCTCCCTCAAGCAATTTAGTCATCTAACCCTATGTGTGCTTCAGTTTGAGTCTGTTTTTTCCCCCTCTCACAGTGTGTCCTATGCCCATCCCATGGCAGGAGCCAGCCCTGCCACAAAACTCCTGTAAAATGGGTCTCTAGGGAGAGGGTTTGGGGTGAAATTCTAACAGACACATGGCTTGTGGCAGGGTCTCCTGCACAGGGATGGATTTTCCTCCCATGACTGAGCTGCTGGTGAGTAAAGCTGCTCGGTTCAGTCACTGCAGGGTTGGTTTTGGGGTTGTAGCCAAGCAGCCTTTATCTTTGACGTACACCAGGTGCATTAAACCACTGTCCTGCCTTCCTGCTTCTGATGCATGAGATGCTTTTGCTTTCGTATCATTAAATGATTTGCTTTCATAGATCACTTCTATATAGCATCCCCGGCTGCCTCAGCTGCCTTTCTGCACTGATGTGATGCTTCCTTTCTTTAAATGCCTTCAGTCCGAAGAACGACATGCCCGCTTTTATCGCTCTTTATTGCTGCTTTATTGCTGGCTTTATCAGCCAAGTTGCTAGGAAAGTTAGTTTGTGGAAATTCCTTTGCCTCCCACAGCTATATTCCCACCCTCCTGCATCATTCCAACAGACCCTGCAAAGCTGGGCTTGTAAACTAATTGTTTACTGACTGGAGGAAAGAAAATAAATTAATAAAATCAGGACAGCGTTGCTTCATGCAAGGGAAGCTTCATGTTGGTCCAGGACCCAGTTGAACAGTTGAGGCCAGTCCATCAAGAGGCTATTTAGAAAAGAGGCTTGGGTGCTCTGTTGTCCAAGAAGGGAAAAATCATTGAATGTCCTGCAGAATTCTGATAGGAATTTGGGTGAAATGAATGCTTGCCAAAAACCATGTTAACAGTGTATTGCATAACTAATGCAGATTATTATGCTCGAGGGAAACAGACTTCCCAAAACGGCATCAGCAGTCAGAAAAAAAACCAAAACAAACTCATTGCGATTATTAAAAAAAAAAAAAAAAAAAAAAGGAGAGAGAGAAAACTGGCAAAATTCTGAGGAAAATTTTGGCAGTATAGGACCATAGAAATGGCTGTGCTGGCTCAGATCAAAGTCCAGAAAGCTCCAGATTCAGCCTCTGACAGAGCCAACAGGAGACGCTTAGATAAAAGCACCAGAGCAAGGCAAGCACCCTGTGATACTTTCCCAGTCTACTTTCCCAGCTTCCAGCAATTAGTATCTCAAGGACTTCCTGAGCTGACAGGGCTGTCTTTGAATTTAATATCCCCCGATGGATTTGTTTCACAGGGTCTTGTTCCAGTTGTTCTTCGAGCCCGTGCAGACTTGCAGCATCCACTGTGTCCCTCAGTGGGGAGCTGCAGGGGATGGAGTATCATCACCCTCGGGGCATCGGCAGCCGCTTTTGGCACCCTGGAGGAGATTAAAAAAGGGCTCAGGCCTTGGACCGCTGAAGCCAAAAGTGTAAAACTCAATAGCTCGGACAAAAATGTGGCTCAAAGCTGTTTTAGATCTGTGTCCTCTGTAGGTTCAACACAGGAGATCACAGCGGGTTGGCTCCTCTTATATGCTGTCAGCATGCAGGAGATGAGCGCGAATCACAATTTCTGAAAGTATCTGAATATGTTCTGACACAGTCATGTCCCCGCCAGGAAGCTTGGTTGGGATTTTTTTGGTTTTGGAGTCAGTGGGTGAATGTTGGTTTCGTTGAAGCCAGTGGGCTTTTCTCCAGTGCTTTCAGTCTGACTCTATCAGTGACGACAACTGGCTTAGAGTCGAAAGTAAAAAGTTGGATGAAGTCGGGTTTTGGGCATGAACGCAGACAGGACTAAAATATTTTAGAAATTTTTCTTGGTTTGGTGGAAAAGAAATGGCAGGAAAAGTAAGTCAATGTCTCCAAGATGTATTAGACCTCTTGTTTTAGAAGTTTGCTGAAGTTAAATGTCTCCCCTTCTGTTTTTCTTCTGCTTGAAATGGCTTTTCAGATAGCCATTCCACCAGTTTTATCAGAAAAGGTACGAGACCACTCTTTCAGTGCATTTTGATCCAAACGGCGTTTTACGCTGGAGAAAAGGCCCATTCCTCTCACAGCCCTGCTGCGTGGTAGCCGTGAGGCTCAGTAACCCGCAGCGGCACCCCTTCCTGGGGCATGCGTCTGCCTCCTCCCCGGCCGCCTGGCTGAGACCCAGCCGCGCTCGGTGCACATCCCTCCGTGTGCTGGGGAAAGGGCAAGAGCCTGGCAGCCCTCTGAGCCCTGCTCTCGCTGCCAGCTGGGGGCCAGCTCTCAAAGTGGAGAGCATTCCCCCAGCCCTTCAGCTGGAAATACTTATTTAGTAGTTATTTTCTCTCTGGGTGTGTGTATTTTTATATATTTTTATTTGTTTGTTTGTTTGTTTGGAGGAGCATTATAGGTTCTCCATAAAATGTGAGTCAAACCATATATTGCTCTCCTTACTTCCCTAGTCGCACAGTTGTCTGAAACGAGGATTTTTTTCCCCGTTGTTCTGTCCCCAGCCCCACGTGAGCTGCGGGCTCGCTGATGGCAATGCAGGTTTCTGCCCCTTCCCCTTTGCATTTCAAATCCTCCGTTGCTAGTGGTCTGAATCAACAGGGTAGGGAAGAGGACGGAAATCCCTAAAATTGTGATGACAGAGCAAAGTCTTGGGGTTAAACAAGTTCATCCCCAAGAAAATCTTGTCTTTTTGTGTAGTTTGAAAATGCTTTTTTGAAGAGTGGTTTCATTCACCCGGCCCGGGGAAGGGGATGGTGTAGTGTATGCTGGACCGATGGTGGCAGAGCCCGTGATGGGCTGGTTCAGGTGATGCCGCAGACACAGGTAAATGAGGCTTAGACCCTTCTCAGCAAAGTCATCAAAGTCCACCACTGCCTTGTCAGACTAGCATCTGAGCTAAAGTGATATAAACCCCACTTTCCCTCCTGAATTATCATTATTTTATTCTAGAAATTCAAGCTGAAGCATTGTAAGAGTTTTAAGTTATCCCACGGAATAGATTCAAAGTGAGAAATCCACATTTTTTTACCCAGTGTTTACACAACCTGTCAATCTTACAGTATTCTCAGCACAGCCTGTGGCAAATCTTGTTTGTACACAAAACATTTTTCAAATTTATCGTGGCGCCTGCTTTTATTTAGGCGGTGATGACCACTGCCAGCCACACTCGTATGGAGGCTGAGCTGGGGCAGCTGGGCAGCTTTCGAGCCCCTTGATGGGGAGCACTGTGCAATTCCCTGGCCTGTGCCGGGTCGGGCGGCAGTGACGTCTCTCCAGCAAAACCCCAAGGGCTCTGCTGTGGCCATCCTCACTTTCTCCTCTCCTGGCCCGGACAGTCGCCATCCGGCACCTCCTGCTTTCCCTGCAGTGCTCTCACGTGAGCTCCCTGGAGCAGCACGGCCCCCTGTCCCGAGAGCTGCCATGAGAGCACGTGCTCAGCAGATGTTTTTCCAAGGCCCTGCTCTGTTAAGTTGATGCACCTTTCCAAGAAAAGAAGTGTCTGAGGAGCACGGGAGTGATGTGCTCTTCTCCCTGGGTTTCCTCCACAGTTTCTAATCCACAACTCTCAGCCAAAATAGGCTTTGTTACCCGCAGGCTACTCTTTTCCCTGATTTGAGTTTCAGATATTTCTCTGGTGCTTAAAAAGCTGCTTTTGGCACCCTTTTCAGAACTGGAGCCGAGGTGGTTTTGCTCTCCCACCTTCACGGAGGAGCTCGGGTGCAGTTATGTGACCCCCACGCCTCCCGCCTGCCTTTCACCACTGTGCATCTCCCCGCTCTGCTTTTGGGGAACGGGTCAGGTAATTTGTCCAGAGACACAGCAGCCCAGATCACAGACCTACAAACCCGAATCAGAAGATCGCCTCTAACGGCAGGCTAGATCGCAGCCCTTGGGGACAAGACCCTTCTCGCTCTGTGTTTGCACAGCCCAGAGCGTGACGCCATCAGCACTACCAGGGTCCTCCCGTTTCAGTGCCTGTTCTCAGGCTAAAGCCTGAAATAACTGGGGAAGGACCCTCTCCAGGAAACATCCCTGATGTCGCTGCGTGACTGGTGTGTGATGCCCTGATGCTGCATGAGGCTGTGTCATGGTGGAGCTCCTGGGGACACTGTGCATCTTCTCACCTGGGGTGCCAGCGCCTGGTGCACCCACCCGCCCCAGTGGAGCCTCTGCTGGGCCACGGGCTGGCCCAGGAACACCAGTGCAGGCACTGGGTTGCCCATGAGGGCACTACTTTGCCCATCAGGAGCACTGGGTGGCACACGGTTGCCCATGGGTGGCACTAGGATGCCCAACGGCTGTACTGGGTTGCCCGTTGATGGCACCGGGGGTTGTCCAGGGACAGGATCAGGTTGTCCAGCAAAGGCAGTAGGTTGCACAGAGTCTGCACTAAGTTGCCCAGGAGTGGCACTGGGTTGCCCACTGAGGGCACTGAGTTCATAGGATCATAGAATCACAGAATGGTTTGGGTTGGAAGGGACCTCAAAGATCATCTTGTTCCAACCCCCCTGCCATGGGCAGGGACACCTCCCACCAGACCAGGTTGCTCAAGGCTCCATCCAGCCTGGCCTTGAGCACTGCCAGGGATGGAGGATCATAGAATATCTCAAGTTAGAAGGGACCCATAAGGATCAGCGAGTCCAACTCCCTGCTCCTTGCAGGACTACCTAAAACTAAACCCCATGACTGAGAGCATTGTCCAGCTGCTCAACACTTGCCCAACAGCTGCACCTGCTTGCCCAGGGGCTGCACAAAGCTGCCCAGCGAGAGCGGTAGGTTGCCCAGGGCAGGAACTAGGGTGCCATACGAGGGTATTTTCTTGCCCAGGGCTGGCCCTGGGTTGCCCATCGAGAGCGCTGTGTTGCCCGAGGGCTGCATCAGGTTGCCATGGCAGCTGCAGGGAGTCGGCCCGGGCAACACCCGGTCACCCGCTTCTTATGTCACTGACGGCACCGGGGACGCTGCAGTGCCTGGCAGAGCTGCCACCAAGCCTGGCAGCACAGCAGTGAGCAGCAGCCCCCGGGGCACCCTCAAGCCTCCGCAGTGCACCCCGCATCCAAGCAGCTAAGGGTGAGCAAGGGGAGGACTAAAAAAGCAGAGATATTTCTCCTGATCTTCTGCATTATCTCTTATGTCGCCTAAGTGTACCCCAGCTAGGTGGTTGGGGGCTCCCGTGGTGTGTCTGTGTTCAGGGGTGGCAGAAAGTAGCACCCTGGGATGACTTATCCCAAGAGGGTGCAGGGACATTTATTTCAGCTGGAAATGCAGGGGAAAGTAACCCTGGTCCATTCCCAAGTTCTTAAATATGTGTCTGTCAGTGGCTGAAAGGGAATAATTTATTTGCAGGGGTAGGAGCCAGGGAAGCAGTCTCCCACTCTCGGAATGCTGTTTCTCACGTATAAATAAGTGGCACGGAGCTAAGGAAAGTGCAGTCGCCTGTCCCTAGCAGGGACAAAAGGGCTGAAGTGACTGGTTTGTGGGAACCGACACACACAGTGGTTTTTGTTGGACCTGAGCACAGACGTTTCATCCTCAGCTCTGCCAAACTGGCTCGGAGGGTTGTGTTTGTGAAAGTTTTTCTGCTAAATTTGAGGGTGTGAGTTTCCCGCTGCCTATCCCACAGCCTCTTCAGCCAGGCTGGATCCTGGGGCGAGACTCGGTGCCCACAGCTATGCTGCTCTCAAGTCAGGTACTGGGGCAGCCCATGCCAGCATGGCCAAAATTGCTCAAGGCTTGCAAATACTGTCCTCAAAGTTCAGTGATTTCCCAGCTGCGGGCTGTACACTTTTGCCCTCTGACTCATCCCTATTTTTCTCCGATTTGCCCGAACTGAAGGTCCTGTTATTCTCCTGTATTCGCCGTTCTCTAATTTAATAGCTGCATTCTGAGACATTGTTCATCTGAATGCACCAAACTGCTACAGGCACAGGTGACGCAAGAAGTCTCTTAGGTCACCTGTCCCCATAGCTAGATGTTGGAAAACGTGCAGTTTAATGAGTCAATGGGCTGCGAGCGTCCGGCATGAAGGAGGGTTACCCTCGGTGTACAGCAACAGCAGCTCCCAGGCAGAGCCTGCCTGTCTCCGTGTGCCTCCCATCCATCGCCTTTTAAGCCTTCCCGTAGGAAACTGTGACTCCTTCGTCCTGCCCTTGTGTAGAGAGAGGCATTCTTTGTTGCAGAGGTGACTAAAATGAAAGAAACTCTCTTTCCCAAGGGTTTAATGATTTTAAAAATAAGGCAGTCTCTCTCAGCTCGCCTACACATGCAAAGTGATTAGGGTAGCCCAGGAGGAGCAATTAAACCTCTAGCCACGTGATCGCTTCTGTCGATGCTTTGTTCTAGAATAAAAGTGAGTTTATTTCATGCAAACATCCCATTTTTAAAGGAATAAAGTTGATTTCATGCTGTGACAAATAGGATTTAGCACATGCTTCAGGTCAAACTCCCCTCCCACCCAGGGATCTTGTTGTAGCACACCAGCGTCCCAATCTTTCACTGCGGCTCCGAGCCAGGCTGGGAGCAGTGGGGATGGGATGGTGTTAGGGGAAGGACACATCCCTGCAACACAGCACCTGGCTACAACAGCTATAGGGACTTATTCTGCCCGTGGGTGACACCTGTAACCATACAGAAACTTCACACCGAGCACAGCATACCCTCCTGAGTGTTTGTCCTTAGATGAGGTGTGTCAGGTACATTCGGTGGCCCCTCTGCATTATATTTCTGATAAAATTGACTGATAACCTTAATCTGAAAAGAGCAATGGCACCCACATGCCTTACACAGTTATTGGTAGCAAAATCTTCCTGTGTGACTCTTCCCCTTAGGGTTACTGCAAGGCTGGTGTTTACGAGCTGCTCTGAAAAGACTTTGTGGGATATCTCCTTTCCAAGTGCATTTGTTTTACAGCAGGTGAGCCAGAGATGTTTTTCTTCCTTTGCAAGTCCAGAGATGGCTGTTCTTTTTAGGTTGAAATGGGGGGGGGTGGGGTGGGGTGGGTGCAGGTGGGGGGTGAAATTTGGATATAGTCCAAATTTAAGCAAAGCTCAGCTCACCTGCGGACACCTCACTCAAGCTTTTACTGCAAGTGAAAATAGAGATGATGAGGATGGATTCCCTCACCCACAAACCGCGCTGGGTTGGTAGCAGCTGTGCATCCAAAGCTATCACGGCTGGTAATGGAACTTTTAAAGAGGAAATTACAGCAGGAATACTATAAGATCAGCAAAAACGCTGGCCAAAAGAAACAAATGAACATCAGAGAATCAGCAACTACAGTTTCATTGGACGGACAGACAAAATGAAGGCACAGTATCTGTCATTCTCCTTAGTAGCCATGATTTGTTTCTCTCTACATTCCAAGACCTGATGAGAGATACTGACAACAAAGTAAAATCCTTATATATAAAAATGCTTGGGATGCTGTCAGAAGGGATTTGCTTTCAAGAGTTTTAGGCCTGTCCAGGCGATGTGTGGGTGCTGTGTGCATCGCTCTTCGTATTTTAAGTTGCGTGTGTCGCTGTAAGAAGTAGCGCAAGTGCAGGAGCTTACTGAGTGAGGTTGTCTTCTTCTGTCTCCTTTGTGCAGGACACATACCTGAATAGCGGCGTTCAAGAATGGAGCTGGTTGGATCTCCCTTAACTGCAACATATGCCCATCCAAGATCAACACCTACCAAGTTTCTGCCTGCCATCAGCACCATGGCTTCAAGCTATAAGAACCGTTTTCCTTACTACCCCTTGCCTCAGAGCTTCAGCCTCCCCCGGATGCCCAGAGCCTACTACAAAGCAGCTGCCATCAACCCAACTTTGGCTCCCTTTTCCAAAAGCTCCCAGGGGTTACCCCCAAGCAAGATGCTTCCTTTTGTTTCCAACAGAACAACCCTCTTCAGCCGGTACACCTCTGACGACTGGTACATGTCCAATCTGACCAACTACAAAGAGTCGGAGACTACCCGGCGCAATGCCGAGTGTCTGAGAGTCGATACCTCCCGTCTGATTCACGATAAATATCAGCAGACAAAGAAGACCCAAGTAGAAAGCACCAAAAACCTGGGAGATCGTGTCCAAGAGATAGAATTTTGGAAGTCAGAGCTCTGCCATGAGCTGGATGAGATGATCGGGGAAACGAACGCACTCACAGACTTGAAGAAAAGACTGGAGAGAGCCTTGGCTGAGACAGAGGCCCCTCGCCAGGTAAGCACCCTGTCCGGTGGGCTGCAAGCTGTAGCCTACTGCTGAAACATCTGCAGCCATTCAGACGCCCAATTAAGTTTCATTGCAGCTCCGTAACGTCTAGAAAGTTTTTATTAAGAGACCATTAGTTAAGTTAGTAATAAACAAATGCCTTGCCATCTGCTGCCTCCCCTATCAGTACGTACTGAGCCCATCAGAACAGTATTTGCTTAACCAAATATTTTTATAAGTGGTACATCCAAAATCCTGGTTTGGGAGACAAAAGCCCATGTCCTCCTACGAGGCTCTGGCGAGGTCAGCCTCAAGCCTGACACAGGTCCCTGCCTTCAGCTGTGGCTGCGCCAGGGACACGTGTGCTCCCCCACGTTGATTTAATGCTGATGTTGCAGCTCGGCTGCTCGTTGTCAGCTAAACCAGCTGCCCTGGGCACTTTTTTTCCCGTGCTGTCGTCTCTGTGCCCACCTACAATTTCATTTCTTACATTACTTGACATGGGGACCATCCCTGTAGGGATTTGCAACCAGCAGTGATGGCATGTCCCCAACAGGTCACTCAGGAGTGCTTGCTTCACCGGGAGAAGAGGATGGGCATTGACCTGGTCCATGATGATGTGGAGAAACAGCTCTTTGTGGTAAGTTTGTCAACACAGATCATGTGTTATTTTTACCTAAACTACTCTGAACAGGTTTTGCAGCCCTGTTCCCTCTCTGGCTCCTTAGTGCCTGTGAGGTGCTAAACTCTTCAAACCCCCAAAACCTGCAGGGCCAGGGGACGACGTTCCCCCACGCAGCAGCGTGCCCACACGGTGTGGGTAAGCCTTGCCCTGCCAGAGGCAGGAATAGCTGAAAACCAGCTGTGTGTTTGTGTAGCCTATCAGGGTCCTCTGTCCCTCTTCAAGGAGCTTGTGGGACTCTCCTGCCTTTCAGAGCCCTGCCGGCACAGGATCTATAAGTATCTGTCACATACATGTGATATATCTCTATATATCTGTGTCACATACATATATATTACGCACACATGCACACACACAGATATGGAGAAGGCAGTGTCTGCCCGACAGCTTGTCTGGTTTTCCCAACTATGTTACTTGGTCTAATAAAAGATATTACATCTACCCCCAGCTTTGCTTTGCTCAGAGCAGCGTGGCCGCAGTAAGACTGTGTGTGCTTAGGCAATGCATTTTATAGCAGTCCTAAAACCGCGCACTCCTGCCTGCCTTTATATAGGCTGCTTTAAATTATGAATAAAAAGCAAACACGATGAGAGCTGGCACAGAAGATGGGATCCTATCGCAGGGTACAACAAAATACAATCACTGCAAAGGCATCGCGAAACTGGGAAGGAAACTGCAGCCCCTGGGACTGTGAAGCCACTGCTCTGTTAGAAGATTTTTTCTTATGAGTCAGGCCCTAAAAAAATTGAAAGATTAGTTTAAGGGTCATGAGATTTTAAGAAAATAATTGGAGCTGGTTATCTCCACAATGGCATTTTGGATTTTAAGTGTTTAGGACATATTTAGGCCATGCTTTTCAGCTGGCTCCTGCAGACAGGAGGGCTTAAAAATTATGGTTTTGGAGCACTAATCACCTGCCTCCAGTAGCTGGGGCTTCACAAACGCGATAGATTTGTGCTGAAGTCAAGTGAGCTGAGAGCAGCACATGCCTTCCTCCGGTGGAGCTGGATGTTTCTTAGAAATGGCTTAGAAAGTTACACCAAACTCAAGTCCGTCTCCTCTTGTCCCAGATGGATGGGATTTCTCCTGGGGAAGAAAACATTTGGGGAGCAAAAAGGGCAGATGCTGATTGGGGATGGGGATGTGTAGCGCTGCTGGTCCAGAGAACCTCTATGCCTGTTCATATCAGGTCAGGATCTGTCCCTGTCTCCTATAGTGGAACTAATCATCACTTGACATTGATGTCAAGATGAGAAAACACTTGGCAACCCACCCTGAAAGTGAAGTGGGAGGCCATGGCTGTGGCCACAGCACCCTCCCATCCCCTCCTGGTCGCTGCGCCCAGGCTCAGCTGCACAAGTGAGCGCTCTGGGGTTGGGGGGCACTTTCTCCACTCCCTGCCAGTTTGCTTTGTCCTTGCTGTGTGCACGGTTGGAGAGGCCTGAGGGGATGAGTGTGACCAGGACAACTGAGCATGGATACTGATGGGGTCATGTTTTGCCTTTGCCCAGGAAGCCGACGTCATCAGATCCTGCCAGGAGAGGATGCAGCAGTACCTGGATAAGGCGAAAGCCCAGCTCGCGTAAGGAGGAGCTCCTTCTCTCATGCTGCATTTGCAGCTGCGATGTGAAACCCCGGCAGACCCCCACCTCTGCCCACACCCTACAGCCGTAAAACCTGGGCAGGCTCCATGGGAAGCGGGCAGTGGCGCCCACAGGAGCACGTAGCTGCCCAGGTGGGAGGAAACCATTCCACCCATACATCCCCACCCATGGCTCTTGTTTGTGTGTTGAAGGTCCAACAGGGCAGCCCAGCATGAGCTGGAGAGGGACCTGGCCAACAAGCAGACAGCCTACCGCATCGACGACAAGTGCCACCACCTGAGGAACACCTCCGATGGCATCAGCTACTTCCGAGGGGTGGAGCGGGTTGACGCCACGTGAGTGCACGCTGGGCAGCACGAGAGCACCGAGCTGTCCCTGGGATGCGCGGTGCCTCGCCCTGGCAGGGAACGGGTTGTCCCCAGCCCACTGTAAAGGCATGTGTCTCTGCATGGCACATCCATCCTGCCTGGAAACACCCATCTTGGAGGGGCCGTTTCTCCCTGCTCACCATAAAGGGAGAACAACCCTCTGCTTTCAGCTGGATGCTGAACACGCAGTGGGTGAAAGCGAGTCCCACCTAATTACACATTATATCAGGGTTCAGAGATCAGCCTGAAAATGAACTCAGCCCAACACCTCTGCACAGCTCATTAAGTTTATGCGTATTTTCAAAGATGTGTCAGTGCTTGCATGAGCGCTCTTGGTTGACGTGACGTCTGGGGGGTTCACCCCTGCATGGAGAGGGCCTGGCAGGGAGCCGAAATGACACAGAAGATAAAGAAATAGAGAGCATGGTCCTGGGATACGGTTCAGCTGCTTTTGGGTGCCAGGAATTCAGCTTCGGCTCTGCAGTAGATGAATGGTGACCTAAACCAGCACTCGCAGAGATATGCGCTAAGTGGCAAAGGGCTGAGGGAATATATCTGCTGCTCACAAGGACGCGTGCAGTTTATGGAGGGGCATAGATTGATTCAATCTTTCTAATATTTGAATAATTATTCACAGCTCAGACATATTGCAAATGAATTGCAAAGGATTGATGCTAAAATTCAGAGGGGGGCAAAATGTGCCGAGAACCAGCATGTTTTAAATGGGGCTTATGTGGTATTTAAGTCTTTTGTTGACCTTGTTCTGGCCTACTGCACAGGCGTGAACTTCATCGTGAATGCACAGACAGGGAAATGAATATTATCTAATGCTTGTTCAGTTTAGTATGAAACTGAGATAAGTTATGAGCAAAATTAATTGACTGCAATCTGCGCGTCGACGTGAAGCTGGGAATCACTTGGCACTTAGATGGCTCGAACGTGTAAATATGAGGTCTGACTAAAATCTTCATTTTTCTGGGGGAATCTTTGCTTTGTCTGGGCTTTCATAAGTACCACAGTTGTCTTCATGAACATGTCATCATTTCATAAGCATATCGAACAAATGGTGTCCAGGTGTTTTACCTTCATGTGGTCAAATTAAGAGCGTAGCTTTAACCTGCATTTAATCCACACTGCTCCCATGGCATGCCTGGCCATGGCCAGCTTCAGCAGCATGGGCTTACTGGAGGCCTCTCCTTCCTCCTCCCCAGGATCTCGGTGCCAGAGTCGTGGGCCAAGTTCTCGGACGACAACATTCTCCTCTCCCAGAGCGAACGGGCGGCCTCCGCCAAGCTGCGGGACAACCTCGAGAACCTGCTGGTGGTGACGGCCAACGAGATGTGGCGCCAGTTCAACAGGGTGAACGTCGCCTTTGCCAACCGCATCGCTGAGACAGCTGACGCCAAGAGCAAGATTCAGACCCACCTGGCCAAGGTAGCCTGAACCCCTCCCTTTCGGTGTGACACCGTCACTTCCCAGTGACACCACTCTCCACACAGACCTGGCCCAAGAAGAGGAACGGTTGCCACAAGGAGCTGGTTATAGTATCATTATCTGTTTGAAATTCCAAGTACTGGGGACATTCTCCTTGGAGCAGGACAAGTTGGCACTGTAACTTCCTCTCAAGGGACCCTTTATTTCCCTAGTGCCCAGCAGCAAAGGGATTTCAAGCAGAAGGTGGAAATGCTGTTTGCATCTCCTGGTAGTTACTTCAGAAGTGCTGGCTGCCCTGCAGAAAGTCTTTGCTGGGCCTCTACTGGGGTGCCTGCCGGGGGGTTTGCAGGCTCCCTTCTCCTCCAAGGACATGCTTTCAGGCTCAGTGCTCCAGGTTTGCTGCATGGTCAGCCGTGTGTTTCCCGCATGGCTCTGCCAAGCAGGGGAAGTGGAGATCAGTGATGGGCACCTGGCTCGGACTGCTGGGTCTCATGGAAAGCTTCCTGAAAAGAGCTTGACACGGTATCGATTAACTGAGCAGAGACTGGGCTTGCAGCTCTGCAGGCTGATGTCACGTCTTTAAATGAGGATCCATTAAAAACTTTCCCTCTATGAGTTGCTATTGATGGATGATCAATTCCTGCAAGCAGTAATTTTGGGTAGCTGGTAATTCAATAGATCCATCACTGCTCCAAAATCTCCTCCGATGTGACAGCAACAGCAAAGAGAGGCTTTTCCTTGAAAAGAAATCTGCTGGATCTGTGCCTTGGCATGTGTCAGAGCGACAGGGGTCTGAGCCCAGGGTCTGCTTATTCAACTTGGTTTTTTCTGCAGATGGACAGGAGAAAAGGGAAATGATGTGGTCACTTGAGAATATATCATTTAATTTATGAATGCGGTTTTTTCATGCCAGACACTGCAGGAAATCTTCCAGATCGAGATGAACATAGAAGCCATCCGAAAAGCCATTAGGGACAATGGGCTAGTGTTAAAAGTGGCTCAGACCCGGCTGGATGAGCGCACGCGGAGACCCAATGTGGAGCTGTGCCGGGACACTGCCCAGCTCCGGTAAGGCAGGACCCAGGGCTGGGAGGGTCCTTGAGGAGTGACTGGTCGTAGCGCTCAGGAGCATCACTGGATGACAAAATTAATCTTTTTTTTTTTTTTTTCCCCAAAGAGTCATTCCATAAGTGCACTGGTATAATCAAGAGCAATGATTAGGTATCCCGGCCTCGGGGTGGTAGAAGAGCTCTGCACCCACGAAGGAGGCTGTACGCCATGGCCGGGTACAGCCTGATACCACCCCGTGAAGGGATGGATTTTTCCCACTTGGGTAAACCTCACCTACTCTCCTGCCTGCTTCCCAGCTGTTGGATGGCTTAGTTTTGCAGTATAAGCCCTTTAATCTCTGACAGGCTTGTGTTGAGAGCACTTAGCTGCTTCCTTTTGGGTCACTGCAAGAAAGGATGCACCATGTGGAGAAGCAGTAAGGGCTGTCCTCACCTCCCCTGAGGACACTGGAAATCCTTTCAAGGACATAGTGAGCCCTTTGGGACTGCACCCCAAGGGGCCGTGGAGGAGCAGGCTGCCCTGAGTGCCCAACAGCACCCCATGTGAGGGGTGAGGCACCCCAAACCTCACCCCTCCTCCTAGGAGCCCTCTGGGAATGACTCCACGTGAAGCTTTTTAGAAGCCATATAAACCCAGCCCTTGCATGCCATTGGGTTTTTCCATCCTCCACTTGTTTCACATTCACTTTTAGCCTCTCCCAGCTCCCCCATTTTGCTGTGTGTGCATCCGTGGGTGTGGGGAGGAACGCTGCACAGGGAGATCCGGGTGGGTGAACCAACAAACCCGCAAAACCAAACAGGAACAGGAAACCACAGCTGCTCATCCCTCTTCTCGGTGGCACAAGCTGCTCCAGGAGATGAGGCTGCACATCGCCGAAGCCTTAGAGCAAACTTAACCATGCCTGCCCACGGAGGTCTGGAGGAGCTCTGCCCTCGCCTTTCCCGTGCATCTGCCAGAAATGAGGGGTTGAGTTACTCCGAGCACACTGAAGGGGGAAATCCTGTCCCCAAGGGGCCCATCACCAACGCCGTGCTAGAAACCACCCCCGTGACGGGACTGTTAATGGGCATTTCTTGCTGTTTTCCAGCCTCGTCAATGAGGTCCATGAAATCAATGAGACGATCCAGAGCCTTCAGCAGCGGCTGAGAGACGCCGAGAACATACTGCAAATGCTGGTGCATGCCAAGTCGATCTTGGAGCATGACCTGGCCACCAAAGCCAACTCGCTGTTCATTGACCAGGAGAAGTGCATGGGGATGCGCAAGACCTTTCCCAACACTGCACGGCTGCTGGGTTACTTTTAGGCTGGGCTCAGCTGAACCCACGCTATCTGTTGCAGGAGTATTCCCAGTTTTGCTAGGACGCATTCCCAGTTTTGCTAAGATGCTTTGAAAATACATGATTAGACTTTCACTTCCTCATGAAAGCCCTGAGTAGAAATTAAACGATCACTTTGTGTGTTACATGGTCTACCAGGATTTTTTATTCCTTTGGTTTTTCACTTTCCGTTGCTTTTCCACAGTGTGCCAGAAAGTAGCTGAAAATATCCTGTATGTGACTGAGAGTAAATCCACCCACAGCGATTCATTCCTACCCTTTCAGTCTGTGATTTTAGGAGAAAAACTCTCATGTCCTCCTCGCTTTGAGCCTGTCTGATGCGGAAAAAGCACAAGGGGAAGTAAAGCTAGTTGTCAGAGTAATTAGCTGTTGACATCTTTAATGTATTTTTAATGGTTCAGGAGAAGAAACACAAACTATCTAGTAAAGCATTACAGTATGTTCTGTTCCTAAACAGAAAAACTTGCATTTTAAGCTGATGTCTAGTGATCATTTTCTTGCTTTTGAAAAATTTTAAATGTCATCTAAAATGTCAGTGCTGGGGTCTTAAAACAAAGAAGTGCTTTTGGCTAGCTAATTGAAGAAAATGCTGCGGTTTTAATCTTGGTGAGTATGGATTGGTTCCTAATTTAACCTCTTGCAAGTAGTTTGTTGGTGGAAGCACCAAAGCACTTTGAAGATAAAGGAACAAATCAGTCCTTAAGTCAGCCACCTCGACTGCCATAGTACCTGCTCTCTGGCTGTAAATTTTACCAAGTGTTTGAATTTTCAGAGGATAAGTCTTTAATCAATCTGAAGTTCAGTGTGACAGTCACTTTGCAAATTGTCCCGTCAGACTCACGTGTCAGACACTCTCGACTCTTTTAACCTAAGCAGAGCTGAGCTCAGCCTAAAGCCTGTAGGCACCAAGAATCCTAAAGGAGCAGAAGTTCAAGTCCCTTCTCTTCCCTCGGGAATCCAGGGCATGGACCTCCTGGCCCAGCGTGGGGACTCTCAGGAGCTGAGAGCATCTTCTCTCGTCTCGTACCCCCAGATGACTCCAGCTCACAGCACAGGTCCAGACAGACCTGCCTGCCCTCCCTGCTCTCCCAGGGGCAGCCCCCGAGAGCTGTAACCTGTGCCAAGGTCCTGCCCTGGCCCCAGCATCTTGGCAGGATCTCTCTTCAGAGCTGCAGCCCTAAACAGGAAGCAATTGTCTATTTTTTTTTTTTCTTTCTTTTTTACTAGCACTTTTGTCTCACAGAGACTAAAGATAGGTTTCCTCTACTTTGTGTGTATCTTGGAGCCAGAGTCTGTCGGAGACAGCAGCCACCCTTTCTAAAGAGACGATATAACCGCAAGCAAGAAAAACTGTCCAGCTCATCGCACCTTCCCTTTCTGCACTTATCTCCCTCCCCAAAATAAGCCGATGGCATGCTGAACTCATAGGGACTTCCAGTTTTTGTTGGCACCCTCGCTAGCCTTTGTGCTGCTTTGAGCTGTTACTCTCCCTGTGTTCCTTTACTGAAAGCTTTCATAAACCCTGGTGATTTTGGCTGCTCGGCTGTTTTGAAGCCCCGCTCCAGATGGCTGGTTTTCAGGCAGAGCTGCCTGTTTTCTGTTTTGAGAATTGGGTCCCGTGAATTGTCTCGAGCTGAGCGCTGGGAAACGGAGGCACCCCAGTCCCTTTCTGAAAGACTCATGCTTTTAAGTGACTTGAGCGAAATCCTGGCATCAGCGACAGCTTCACATTCATTTCATTTCCACCTTCATTTTTGAGTCACATAAAAAGATACCTGAGCTCTGTTGTACTATGAGGGCACACCAATATCAGCACCCAAACTCTCCTATTTTCTCCAATTTTGCTTTCAGAGTCCCCCATCTTTCCCCCTAGCCCAACTCCTTTAAGGCTTTCTCCTAATTGACAGTGTTTATGTGGTGTTGCAATTATCCAGCTCTAAATTTTATCTTCCCGTCCTACCCTCTTGATGCTTCTTTACACAAGATAGGCTGTGGGAGCGTAGCTCGCTGAAAACAGGCATGGAATGCTAGAGGGCCTGCACAAGGAAAACTCTGTTGAACAGTTTGTCTAAGCTAACATAGTAGGCCTCAAGGACGCTTCGACCTTGAGGGTCAGAATAGAAGAATTAGAAGCTAACATCCATATGAGGCGGAACGCATTAGTATTAATAGTAAAGTGATAGGTAGAAGCAGATGACTGATGTATGTATAGCACAATTGGAGTTTATGAAAAACTGCAAGTCATGATGACTTTGGAAAATTATGCTATATAAGAAAGTGCATCTGCACAATAAAAGGAGTTTCCTGATATAACTCGTATTGAGTCTTTTGTGGATTCTCCAACTCCCGTCTCCGCAATTGGCAACGCATTTCTTTCCTCCATTTGAGCCATGACCAGAGGAATTTCAGTTGCAGCTTCTCTAATTTCTTTCACAAATACTTTCCCCTTTCCTGCAGCAGATTTCCCAGACATTAGAGAATTCCCAGGTCCCTTTGGGCTTTGATTCTCTCCATGCCAGTTTTCCGTAAGTTGACAATATTGATGTTACTTCTGGTAGCTGACACTCTAAAATCTCCCTCAAGCAATTTAGTCATCTAACCCTATGTGTGCTTCAGTTTGAGTCTGTTTTTTCCCCCTCTCACAGTGTGTCCTATGCCCATCCCATGGCAGGAGCCAGCCCTGCCACAAAACTCCTGTAAAATGGGTCTCTAGGGAGAGGGTTTGGGGTGAAATTCTAACAGACACATGGCTTGTGGCAGGGTCTCCTGCACAGGGATGGATTTTCCTCCCATGACTGAGCTGCTGGTGAGTAAAGCTGCTCGGTTCAGTCACTGCAGGGTTGGTTTTGGGGTTGTAGCCAAGCAGCCTTTATCTTTGACGTACACCAGGTGCATTAAACCACTGTCCTGCCTTCCTGCTTCTGATGCATGAGATGCTTTTGCTTTCGTATCATTAAATGATTTGCTTTCATAGATCACTTCTATATAGCATCCCCGGCTGCCTCAGCTGCCTTTCTGCACTGATGTGATGTTTCCTTTCTTTAAATGCCTTCAGTCCGAAGAACGACGTGCCCGCTTTTATCGCTCTTTATTGCTGCTTTATTGCTGGCTTTATCAGCCAAGTTGCTAGGAAAGTTAGTTTGTGGAAATTCCTTTGCCTCCCACAGCTATATTCCCACCCTCCTGCATCATTCCAACAGACCCTGCAAAGCTGGGCTTGTAAACTAATTGTTTACTGACTGGAGGAAAGAAAATAAATTAATAAAATCAGGACAGCGTTGCTTCATGCAAGGGAAGCTTCATGTTGGTGCAGGACCCAGTTGAACAGTTGAGGCCAGTCCATCAAGAGGCTATTTAGAAAAGAGGCTTGGGTGCTCTGTTGTCCAAGAAGGGAAAAATCATTGAATGTCCTGCAGAATTCTGATAGGAATTTGGGTGAAATGAATGCTTGCCAAAAACCATGTTAACAGTGTATTGCATAACTAATGCAGATTATTATGCTCGAGGGAAACAGACTTCCCAAAACGGCATCAGCAGTCAGAAAAAAAACCAAAACAAACTCATTGCGATTATTTAAAAAAAAAAAAAAAAAAAAAGGAGAGAGAGAAAACTGGCAAAATTCTGAGGAAAATTTTGGCAGTATAGGACCATAGAAATGGCTGTGCTGGCTCAGATCAAAGTCCAGAAAGCTCCAGATTCAGCCTCTGACAGAGCCAACAGGAGACGCTTAGATAAAAGCACCAGAGCAAGGCAAGCACCCTGTGATACTTTCCCAGTCTACTTTCCCAGCTTCCAGCAATTAGTATCTCAAGGACTTCCTGAGCTGACAGGGCTGTCTTTGAATTTAATATCCCCCGATGGATTTGTTTCACAGGGTCTTGTTCCAGTTGTTCTTCGAGCCCGTGCAGACTTGCAGCATCCACTGTGTCCCTCAGTGGGGAGCTGCAGGGGATGGAGTATCATCACCCTCGGGGCATCGGCAGCCGCTTTTGGCACCCTGGAGGAGATTAAAAAAGGGCTCAGGCCTTGGACCGCTGAAGCCAAAAGTGTAAAACTCAATAGCTCGGACAAAAATGTGGCTCAAAGCTGTTTTAGATCTGTGTCCTCTGTAGGTTCAACACAGGAGATCACAGCGGGTTGGCTCCTCTTATATGCTGTCAGCATGCAGGAGATGAGCGCGAATCACAATTTCTGAAAGTATCTGAATATGTTCTGACACAGTCATGTCCCCGCCAGGAAGCTTGGTTGGGATTTTTTTGGTTTTGGAGTCAGTGGGTGAATGTTGGTTTCGTTGAAGCCAGTGGGCTTTTCTCCAGTGCTTTCAGTCTGACTCTATCAGTGACGACAACTGGCTTAGAGTCGAAAGTAAAAAGTTGGATGAAGTCGGGTTTTGGGCATGAACGCAGACAGGACTAAAATATTTTAGAAATTTTTCTTGGTTTGGTGGAAAAGAAATGGCAGGAAAAGTAAGTCAATGTCTCCAAGATGTATTAGACCTCTTGTTTTAGAAGTTTGCTGAAGTTAAATGTCTCCCCTTCTGTTTTTCTTCTGCTTGAAATGGCTTTTCAGATAGCCATTCCACCAGTTTTATCAGAAAAGGTACAAGACCACTCTTTCAGTGCATTTTGATCCAAACGGCGTTTTACGCTGGAGAAAAGGCCCATTCCTCTCACAGCCCTGCTGCGTGGTAGCCGTGAGGCTCAGTAACCCGCAGCAGCACCCCTTCCTGGGGCATGCGTCTGCCTCCTCCCCGGCCGCCTGGCTGAGACCCAGCCGCGCTCGGTGCACATCCCTCCGTGTGCTGGGGAAAGGGCAAGAGCCTGGCAGCCCTCTGAGCTCTGCTCTCGCTGCCAGCTGGGGGCCAGCTCTCAAAGTGGAGAGCATTCCCCCAGCCCTTCAGCTGGAAATACTTATTTAGTAGTTATTTTCTCTCTGGGTGTGTGTATTTTTATATATTTTTATTTGTTTGTTTGTTTGTTTGGAGGAGCATTATAGGTTCTCCATAAAATGTGAGTCAAACCATATATTGCTCTCCTTACTTCCCTAGTCGCACAGTTGTCTGAAACGAGGATTTTTTTCCCCGTTGTTCTGTCCCCAGCCCCACGTGAGCTGCGGGCTCGCTGATGGCAACGCAGGTTTCTGCCCCTTCCCCTTTGCATTTCAAATCCTCCATTGCTAGTGGTCTGAATCAACAGGGTAGGGAAGAGGACGGAAATCCCTAAAATTGTGATGACAGAGCAAAGTCTTGGGGTTAAACAAGTTCATCCCCAAGAAAATCTTGTCTTTTTGTGTAGTTTGAAAATGCTTTTTTGAAGAGTGGTTTCATTCACCCGGCCCGGGGAAGGGGATGGTGTAGTGTATGCTGGACCGATGGTGGCAGAGCCCGTGATGGGCTGGTTCAGGTGATGCCGCAGACACAGGTAAATGAGGCTTAGACCCTTCTCAGCAAAGTCATCAAAGTCCACCACTGCCTTGTCAGACTAGCATCTGAGCTAAAGTGATATAAACCCCACTTTCCCTCCTGAATTATCATTATTTTATTCTAGAAATTCAAGCTGAAGCATTGTAAGAGTTTTAAGTTATCCCACGGAATAGATTCAAAGTGAGAAATCCACATTTTTTTACCCAGTGTTTACACAACCTGTCAATCTTACAGTATTCTCAGCACAGCCTGTGGCAAATCTTGTTTGTACACAAAATATTTTTCAAATTTATCGTGGCGCCTGCTTTTATTTAGGCGGTGATGACCACTGCCAGCCACACTCGTATGGAGGCTGAGCTGGGGCAGCTGGGCAGCTTTCGAGCCCCTTGATGGGGAGCACTGTGCAATTCCCTGGCCTGTGCCGGGTCGGGCGGCAGCGACGTCTCTCCAGCAAAACCCCAAGGGCTCTGCTGTGGCCATCCTCACTTTCTCCTCTCCTGGCCCGGACAGTCGCCATCCGGCACCTCCTGCTTTCCCTGCAGTGCTCTCACGTGAGCTCCCTGGAGCAGCACGGCCCCCTGTCCCGAGAGCTGCCATGAGAGCACGTGCTCAGCAGATGTTTTTCCAAGGCCCTGCTCTGTTAAGTTGATGCACCTTTCCAAGAAAAGAAGTGTCTGAGGAGCACGGGAGTGATGTGCTCTTCTCCCTGGGTTTCCTCCACAGTTTCTAATCCACAACTCTCAGCCAAAATAGGCTTTGTTACCCGCAGGCTACTCTTTTCCCTGATTTGAGTTTCAGATATTTCTCTGGTGCTTAAAAAGCTGCTTTTGGCACCCTTTTCAGAACTGGAGCCGAGGTGGTTTTGCTCTCCCACCTTCACGGAGGAGCTCGGGTGCAGTTATGTGACCCCCACGCCTCCCGCCTGCCTTTCACCACTGTGCATCTCCCCGCTCTGCTTTTGGGGAACGGGTCAGGTAATTTGTCCAGAGACACAGCAGCCCAGATCACAGACCTACAAACCCGAATCAGAAGATCGCCTCTAACGGCAGGCTAGATCGCAGCCCTTGGGGACAAGACCCTTCTCGCTCTGTGTTTGCACAGCCCAGAGCGTGACGCCATCAGCACTACCAGGGTCCTCCCGTTTCAGTGCCTGTTCTCAGGCTAAAGCCTGAAATAACTGGGGAAGGACCCTCTCCAGGAATCATCCCTGATGTCGCTGCGTGACTGGTGTGTGATGCCCTGATGCTGCATGAGGCTGTGTCATGGTGGAGCTCCTGGGGACACTGTGCATCTTCTCACCTGGGGTGCCAGCGCCTGGTGCACCCACCCGCCCCAGTGGAGCCTCTGCTGGGCCACGGGCTGGCCCAGGAACACCAGTGCAGGCACTGGGTTGCCCATGAGGGCACTACTTTGCCCATCAGGAGCACTGGGTGGCACACGGTTGCCCATGGGTGGCACTAGGATGCCCAACGGCTGTACTGGGTTGCCCGTTGATGGCACCGGGGGTTGTCCAGGGACAGGATCAGGTTGTCCAGCAAAGGCAGTAGGTTGCATAGAGTCTGCACTAAGTTGCCCAGGAGTGGCACTGGGTTGCCCACTGAGGGCAGTGAGTTCATAGGATCATAGAATCACAGAATGGTTTGGGTTGGAAGGGACCTCAAAGATCATCTTGTTCCAACCCCCCTGCCATGGGCAGGGACACCTCCCACCAGACCAGGTTGCTCAAGGCTCCATCCAGCCTGGCCTTGAGCACTGCCAGGGATGGAGGATCATAGAATATCTCAAGTTAGAAGGGACCCATAAGGATCAGCGAGTCCAACTCCCTGCTCCTTGCAGGACTACCTAAAACTAAACCCCATGACTGAGAGCATTGTCCAGCTGCTCAACACTTGCCCAACAGCTGCACCTGCTTGCCCAGGGGCTGCACAAAGCTGCCCAGCGAGAGCGGTAGGTTGCCCAGGGCAGGAACTAGGGTGCCATACGAGGGTATTTTCTTGCCCAGGGCTGGCCCTGGGTTGCCCATCGAGAGCGCTGTGTTGCCCGAGGGCTGCATCAGGTTGCCATGGCAGCTGCAGGGAGTCGGCCCGGGCAACACCCGGTCACCCGCTTCTTATGTCACTGACGGCACCGGGGACGCTGCAGTGCCTGGCAGAGCTGCCACCGAGCCTGGCAGCACAGCAGTGAGCAGCAGCCCCCGGGGCACCCTCAAGCCTCCGCAGTGCACCCCGCATCCAAGCAGCTAAGGGTGAGCAAGGGGAGGACTAAAAAAGCAGAGATATTTCTCCTGATCTTCTGCATTATCTCTTATGTCGCCTAAGTGTACCCCAGCTAGGTGGTTGGAGGCTCCCGTGGTGTGTCTGTGTTCAGGGGTGGCAGAAAGTAGCACCCTGGGATGACTTATCCCAAGAGGGTGCAGGGACATTTATTTCAGCTGGAAATGCAGGGGAAAGTAACCCTGGTCCATTCCCAAGTTCTTAAATATGTGTCTGTCAGTGGCTGAAAGGGAATAATTTATTTGCAGGGGTAGGAGCCAGGGAAGCAGTCTCCCACTCTCGGAATGCTGTTTCTCACGTATAAATAAGTGGCACGGAGTTAAGGAAAGTGCAGTCGCCTGTCCCTAGCAGGGACAAAAGGGCTGAAGTGACTGGTTTGTGGGAACCGACACACACAGTGGTTTTTGTTGGACCTGAGCACAGACGTTTCATCCTCAGCTCTGCCAAACTGGCTCGGAGGGTTGTGTTTGTGAAAGTTTTTCTGCTAAATTTGAGGGTGTGAGTTTCCCGCTGCCTATCCCACAGCCTCTTCAGCCAGGCTGGATCCTGGGGCGAGACTCGGTGCCCACAGCTATGCTGCTCTCAAGTCAGGTACTGGGGCAGCCCATGCCAGCATGGCCAAAATTGCTCAAGGCTTGCAAATACTGTCCTCAAAGTTCAGTGATTTCCCAGCTGCGGGCTGTACACTTTTGCCCTCTGACTCATCCCTATTTTTCTCCGATTTGCCCGAACTGAAGGTCCTGTTATTCTCCGGTATTCGCCGTTCTCTAATTTAATAGCTGCATTCTGAGACATTGTTCATCTGAATGCACCAAACTGCTACAGGCACAGGTGACGCAAGAAGTCTCTTAGGTCACCTGTCCCCATAGCTAGATGTTGGAAAACGTGCAGTTTAATGAGTCAATGGGCTGCGAGCGTCCGGCATGAAGGAGGGTTACCCTCGGTGTACAGCAACAGCAGCTCCCAGGCAGAGCCTGCCTGTCTCCGTGTGCCTCCCATCCATCGCCTTTTAAGCCTTTAGGAAGGAAAGTAGGAAACTGTGACTCCTTCGTCCTGCCCTTGTGTAGAGAGAGGCATTCTTTGTTGCAGAGGTGACTAAAATGAAAGAAACTCTCTTTCCCAAGGGTTTAATGATTTTAAAAATAAGGCAGTCTCTCTCAGCTCGCCTACACATGCAAAGTGATTAGGGTAGCCCAGGAGGAGCAATTAAACCTCTAGCCACGTGATCGCTTCTGTCGATGCTTTGTTCTAGAATAAAAGTGAGTTTATTTCATGCAAACATCCCATTTTTAAAGGAATAAAGTTGATTTCATGCTGTGACAAATAGGATTTAGCACATGCTTCAGGTCAATCTCCCCTCCCACCCAGGGATCTTGTTGTAGCACACCAGCGTCCCAATCTTTCACTGCGGCTCCGAGCCAGGCTGGGAGCAGTGGGGATGGGATGGTGTTAGGGGAAGGACACATCCCTGCAACACAGCACCTGGCTACAACAGCTATAGGGACTTATTCTGCCCGTGGGTGACACCTGTAACCATACAGAAACTTCACACCGAGCACAGCATACCCTCCTGAGTGTTTGTCCTTAGATGAGGTGTGTCAGGTACATTCGGTGGCCCCTCTGCATTATATTTCTGATAAAATTGACTGATAACCTTAATCTGAAAAGAGCAATGGCACCCACATGCCTTACACAGTTATTGGTAGCAAAATCTTCCTGTGTGACTCTTCCCCTTAGGGTTACTGCAAGGCTGGTGTTTACGAGCTGCTCTGAAAAGACTTTGTGGGATATCTCCTTTCCAAGTGCATTTGTTTTACAGCAGGTGAGCCAGAGATGTTTTTCTTCCTTTGCAAGTCCAGAGATGGCTGTTCTTTTTAGGTTGAAATGGGGGGGGGTGGGGTGGGGTGGGTGCAGGGGTGGGGTGAAATTTGGATATAGTCCAAATTTAAGCAAAGCTCAGCTCACCTGCGGACACCTCACTCAAGCTTTTACTGCAAGTGAAAATAGAGATGATGAGGATGGATTCCCTCACCCACAAACCGCGCTGGGTTGGTAGCAGCTGTGCATCCAAAGCTATCACGGCTGGTAATGGAACTTTTAAAGAGGAAATTACAGCAGGAATACTATAAGATCAGCAAAAACGCTGGCCAAAAGAAACAAATGAACATCAGAGAATCAGCAACTACAGTTTCATTGGACGGACAGACAAAATGAAGGCACAGTATCTGTCATTCTCCTTAGTAGCCATGATTTGTTTCTCTCTACATTCCAAGACCTGATGAGAGATACTGACAACAAAGTAAAATCCTTATATATAAAAATGCTTGGGATGCTGTCAGAAGGGATTTGCTTTCAAGAGTTTTAGGCCTGTCCAGGCGATGTGTGGGTGCTGTGTGCATCGCTCTTCGTATTTTAAGTTGCGTGTGTCGCTGTAAGAAGTAGCGCAAGTGCAGGAGCTTACTGAGTGAGGTTGTCTTCTTCTGTCTCCTTTGTGCAGGACACATACCTGAATAGCGGCGTTCAAGAATGGAGCTGGTTGGATCTCCCTTAACTGCAACATATGCCCATCCAAGATCAACACCTACCAAGTTTCTGCCTGCCATCAGCACCATGGCTTCAAGCTATAAGAACCGTTTTCCTTACTACCCCTTGCCTCAGAGCTTCAGCCTCCCCCGGATGCCCAGAGCCTACTACAAAGCAGCTGCCATCAACCCAACTTTGGCTCCCTTTTCCAAAAGCTCCCAGGGGTTACCCCCAAGCAAGATGCTTCCTTTTGTTTCCAACAGAACAACCCTCTTCAGCCGGTACACCTCTGACGACTGGTACATGTCCAATCTGACCAACTACAAAGAGTCGGAGACTACCCGGCGCAATGCCGAGTGTCTGAGAGTCGATACCTCCCGTCTGATTCACGATAAATATCAGCAGACAAAGAAGACCCAAGTAGAAAGCACCAAAAACCTGGGAGATCGTGTCCAAGAGATAGAATTTTGGAAGTCAGAGCTCTGCCATGAGCTGGATGAGATGATCGGGGAAACGAACGCACTCACAGACTTGAAGAAAAGACTGGAGAGAGCCTTGGCTGAGACAGAGGCCCCTCTCCAGGTAAGCACCCTGTCCGGTGGGCTGCAAGCTGTAGCCTACTGCTGAAACATCTGCAGCCATTCAGACGCCCAATTAAGTTTCATTGCAGCTCCGTAACGTCTAGAAAGTTTTTATTAAGAGACCATTAGTTAAGTTAGTAATAAACAAATGCCTTGCCATCTGCTGCCTCCCCTATCAGTACGTACTGAGCCCATCAGAACAGTATTTGCTTAACCAAATATTTTTATAAGTGGTACATCCAAAATCCTGGTTTGGGAGACAAAAGCCCATGTCCTCCTACGAGGCTCTGGCGAGGTCAGCCTCAAGCCTGACACAGGTCCCTGCCTTCAGCTGTGGCTGCGCCAGGGACACGTGTGCTCCCCCACGTTGATTTAATGCTGATGTTGCAGCTCGGCTGCTCGTTGTCAGCTAAACCAGCTGCCCTGGGCACTTTTTTTCCCGTGCTGTCGTCTCTGTGCCCACCTACAATTTCATTTCTTACATTACTTGACATGGGGACCATCCCTGTAGGGATTTGCAACCAGCAGTGATGGCATGTCCCCAACAGGTCACTCAGGAGTGCTTGCTTCACCGGGAGAAGAGGATGGGCATTGACCTGGTCCATGATGATGTGGAGAAACAGCTCTTTGTGGTAAGTTTGTCAACACAGATCATGTGTTATTTTTACCTAAACTACTCTGAACAGGTTTTGCAGCCCTGTTCCCTCTCTGGCTCCTTAGTGCCTGTGAGGTGCTAAACTCTTCAAACCCCCAAAACCTGCAGGGCCAGGGGACGACGTTCCCCCACGCAGCAGCGTGCCCACACGGTGTGGGTAAGACTTGCCCTGCCAGAGGCAGGAATAGCTGAAAACCAGCTGTGTGTTTGTGTAGCCTATCAGGGTCCTCTGTCCCTCTTCAAGGAGCTTGTGGGACTCTCCTGCCTTTCAGAGCCCTGCCGGCACAGGATCTATAAGTATCTGTCACATACATGTGATATATCTCTATATATCTGTGTCACATACATATATATTACGCACACATGCACACACACAGATATGGAGAAGGCAGTGTCTGCCCGACAGCTTGTCTGGTTTTCCCAACTATGTTACTTGGTCTAATAAAAGATATTACATCTACCCCCAGCTTTGCTTTGCTCAGAGCAGCGTGGCCGCAGTAAGACTGTGTGTGCTTAGGCAATGCATTTTATAGCAGTCCTAAAACCGCGCACTCCTGCCTGCCTTTATATAGGCTGCTTTAAATTATGAATAAAAAGCAAACACGATGAGAGCTGGCACAGAAGATGGGATCCTATCGCAGGGTACAACAAAATACAATCACTGCAAAGGCATCGCGAAACTGGGAAGGAAACTGCAGCCCCTGGGACTGTGAAGCCACTGCTCTGTTAGAAGATTTTTTCTTATGAGTCAGGCCCTAAAAAAATTGAAAGATTAGTTTAAGGGTCATGAGATTTTAAGAAAATAATTGGAGCTGGTTATCTCCATAATGGCATTTTGGATTTTAAGTGTTTCGGACATATTTAGGCCATGCTTTTCAGCTGGCTCCTGCAGACAGGAGGGCTTAAAAATTATGGTTTTGGAGCACTAATCACCTGCCTCCAGTAGCTGGGGCTTCACAAACGCGATAGATTTGTGCTGAAGTCAAGTGAGCTGAGAGCAGCACATGCCTTCCTCCGGTGGAGCTGGATGTTTCTTAGAAATGGCTTAGAAAGTTACACCAAACTCAAGTCCGTCTCCTCTTGTCCCAGATGGATGGGATTTCTCCTGGGGAAGAAAACATTTGGGGAGCAAAAAGGGCAGATGCTGATTGGGGATGGGGATGTGTAGCGCTGCTGGTCCAGAGAACCTCTATGCCTGTTCATATCAGGTCAGGATCTGTCCCTGTCTCCTATAGTGGAACTAATCATCACTTGACATTGATGTCAAGATGAGAAAACACTTGGCAACCCACCCTGAAAGTGAAGTGGGAGGCCATGGCTGTGGCCACAGCACCCTCCCATCCCCTCCTGGTCGCTGCGCCCAGGCTCAGCTGCACAAGTGAGCGCTCTGGGGTTGGGGGGCACTTTCTCCACTCCCTGCCAGTTTGCTTTGTCCTTGCTGTGTGCACGGTTGGAGAGGCCTGAGGGGATGAGTGTGACCAGGACAACTGAGCATGGATACTGATGGGGTCATGTTTTGCCTTTGCCCAGGAAGCCGACGTCATCAGATCCTGCCAGGAGAGGATGCAGCAGTACCTGGATAAGGCGAAAGCCCAGCTCGCGTAAGGAGGAGCTCCTTCTCTCATGCTGCATTTGCAGCTGCGATGTGAAACCCCGGCAGACCCCCACCTCTGCCCAC
This sequence comes from Leptosomus discolor, assembly GCF_034619465.1. NCBI lineage: Eukaryota > Metazoa > Chordata > Aves > Leptosomiformes > Leptosomidae > Leptosomus > Leptosomus discolor. Next base: position 10,464,250 of record NC_141405.1, read on the forward strand.
ACCCTACAGCCGTAAAACCTGGGCAGGCTCCATGGGAAGCGGGCAGTGGCGCCCACAGGAGCACGTAGCTGCCCAGGTGGGAGGAAACCATTCCACCCATACATCCCCACCCATGGCTCTTGTTTGTGTGTTGAAGGTCCAACAGGGCAGCCCAGCATGAGCTGGAGAGGGACCTGGCCAACAAGCAGACAGCCTACCGCATCGACGACAAGTGCCACCACCTGAGGAACACCTCCGATGGCATCAGCTACTTCCGAGGGGTGGAGCGGGTTGACGCCACGTGAGTGCACGCTGGGCAGCACGAGAGCACCGAGCGGTCCCTGGGATGCGCGGTGCCTCGCCCTGGCAGGGAACGGGTTGTCCCCAGCCCACTGTAAAGGCATGTGTCTCTGCATGGCACATCCATCCTGCCTGGAAACACCCATCTTGGAGGGGCCGTTTCTCCCTGCTCACCATAAAGGGAGAACAACCCTCTGCTTTCAGCTGGATGCTGAACACGCAGTGGGTGAAAGCGAGTCCCACCTAATTACACATTATATCAGGGTTCAGAGATCAGCCTGAAAATGAACTCAGCCCAACACCTCTGCACAGCTCATTAAGTTTATGCGTATTTTCAAAGATGTGTCAGTGCTTGCATGAGCGCTCTTGGTTGACGTGACGTCTGGGGGGTTCACCCCTGCATGGAGAGGGCCTGGCAGGGAGCCGAAATGACACAGAAGATAAAGAAATAGAGAGCATGGTCCTGGGATACGGTTCAGCTGCTTTTGGGTGCCAGGAATTCAGCTTCGGCTCTGCAGTAGATGAATGGTGACCTAAACCAGCACTCGCAGAGATATGCGCTAAGTGGCAAAGGGCTGAGGGAATATATCTGCTGCTCACAAGGACGCGTGCAGTTTATGGAGGGGCATAGATTGATTCAATCTTTCTAATATTTGAATAATTATTCACAGCTCAGACATATTGCAAATGAATTGCAAAGGATTGATGCTAAAATTCAGAGGGGGGCAAAATGTGCCGAGAACCAGCATGTTTTAAATGGGGCTTATGTGGTATTTAAGTCTTTTGTTGACCTTGTTCTGGCCTACTGCACAGGCGTGAACTTCATCGTGAATGCACAGACAGGGAAATGAATATTATCTAATGCTTGTTCAGTTTAGTATGAAACTGAGATAAGTTATGAGCAAAATTAATTGACTGCAATCTGCGCGTCGACGTGAAGCTGGGAATCACTTGGCACTTAGATGGCTCGAACGTGTAAATATGAGGTCTGACTAAAATCTTCATTTTTCTGGGGGAATCTTTGCTTTGTCTGGGCTTTCATAAGTACCACAGTTGTCTTCATGAACATGTCATCATTTCATAAGCATATCGAACAAATGGTGTCCAGGTGTTTTACCTTCATGTGGTCAAATTAAGAGCGTAGCTTTAACCTGCATTTAATCCACACCGCTCCCATGGCATGCCTGGCCATGGCCAGCTTCAGCAGCATGGGCTTACTGGAGGCCTCTCCTTCCTCCTCCCCAGGATCTCGGTGCCAGAGTCGTGGGCCAAGTTCTCGGACGACAACATTCTCCTCTCCCAGAGCGAACGGGCGGCCTCCGCCAAGCTGCGGGACAACCTCGAGAACCTGCTGGTGGTGACGGCCAACGAGATGTGGCGCCAGTTCAACAGGGTGAACGTCGCCTTTGCCAACCGCATCGCTGAGACAGCTGACGCCAAGAGCAAGATTCAGACCCACCTGGCCAAGGTAGCCTGAACCCCTCCCTTTCGGTGTGACACCGTCACTTCCCAGTGACACCACTCTCCACACAGACCTGGCCCAAGAAGAGGAATGGTTGCTACAAGGAGCTGGTTATAGTATCATTATCTGTTTGAAATTCCAAGTACTGGGGACATTCTCCTTGGAGCAGGACAAGTTGGCACTGTAACTTCCTCTCAAGGGACCCTTTATTTCCCTAGTGCCCAGCAGCAAAGGGATTTCAAGCAGAAGGTGGAAATGCTGTTTGCATCTCCTGGTAGTTACTTCAGAAGTGCTGGCTGCCCTGCAGAAAGTCTTTGCTGGGCCTCTACTGGGGTGCCTGCCGGGGGGTTTGCAGGCTCCCTTCTCCTCCAAGGACATGCTTTCAGGCTCAGTGCTCCAGGTTTGCTGCATGGTCAGCCGTGTGTTTCCCGCATGGCTCTGCCAAGCAGGGTAAGTGGAGATCAGTGATGGGCACCTGGCTCGGACTGCTGGGTCTCATGGAAAGCTTCCTGAAAAGAGCTTGACACGGTATCGATTAACTGAGCAGAGACTGGGCTTGCAGCTCTGCAGGCTGATGTCACGTCTTTAAATGAGGATCCATTAAAAACTTTCCCTCTATGAGTTGCTATTGATGGATGATCAATTCCTGCAAGCAGTAATTTTGGGTAGCTGGTAATTCAATAGATCCATCACTGCTCCAAAATCTCCTCCGATGTGACAGTAACAGCAAAGAGAGGCTTTTCCTTGAAAAGAAATCTGCTGGATCTGTGCCTTGGCATGTGTCAGAGCGACAGGGGTCTGAGCCCAGGGTCTGCTTATTCAACTTGGTTTTTTCTGCAGATGGACAGGAGAAAAGGGAAATGATGTGGTCACTTGAGAATATATCATTTAATTTATGAATGCGGTTTTTTCATGCCAGACACTGCAGGAAATCTTCCAGATCGAGATGAACATAGAAGCCATCCGAAAAGCCATTAGGGACAATGGGCTAGTGTTAAAAGTGGCTCAGACCCGGCTGGATGAGCGCACGCGGAGACCCAATGTGGAGCTGTGCCGGGACACTGCCCAGCTCCGGTAAGGCAGGACCCAGGGCTGGGAGGGTCCTTGAGGAGTGACTGGTCGTAGCGCTCAGGAGCATCACTGGATGACAAAATTAATCTTTTTTTTTTTTTTTTCCCCAAAGAGTCATTCCATAAGTGCACTGGTATAATCAAGAGCAATGATTAGGTATCCCGGCCTCGGGGTGGTAGAAGAGCTCTGCACCCACGAAGGAGGCTGTACGCCATGGCCGGGTACAGCCTGATACCACCCTGTGAAGGGATGGATTTTTCCCACTTGGGTAAACCTCACCTACTCTCCTGCCTGCTTCCCAGCTGTTGGATGGCTTAGTTTTGCAGTATAAGCCCTTTAATCTCTGACAGGCTTGTGTTGAGAGCACTTAGCTGCTTCCTTTTGGGTCACTGCAAGAAAGGATGCACCATGTGGAGAAGCAGTAAGGGCTGTCCTCACCTCCCCTGAGGACACTGGAAATCCTTTCAAGGACATAGTGAGCCCTTTGGGACTGCACCCCAAGGGGCCGTGGAGGAGCAGGCTGCCCTGAGTGCCCAACAGCACCCCATGTGAGGGGTGAGGCACCCCAAACCTCACCCCTCCTCCTAGGAGCCCTCTGGGAATGACTCCACGTGAAGCTTTTTAGAAGCCATATAAACCCAGCCCTTGCATGCCATTGGGTTTTTCCATCCTCCACTTGTTTCACATTCACTTTTAGCCTCTCCCAGCTCCCCCATTTTGCTGTGTGTGCATCCGTGGGTGTGGGGAGGAACGCTGCACAGGGAAATCCGGGTGGGTGAACCAACAAACCCGCAAAACCAAACAGGAACAGGAAACCACAGCTGCTCTTCCCTCTTCTCGGTGGCACAAGCTGCTCCAGGAGATGAGGCTGCACATCGCCGAAGCCTTAGAGCAAACTTAACCATGCCTGCCCACGGAGGTCTGGAGGAGCTCTGCCCTCGCCTTTCCCGTGCATCTGCCAGAAATGAGGGGTTGAGTTACTCCGAGCACACTGAAGGGGGAAATCCTGTCCCCAAGGGGCCCATCACCAACGCCGTGCTAGAAACCACCCCCGTGACGGGACTGTTAATGGGCATTTCTTGCTGTTTTCCAGCCTCGTCAATGAGGTCCATGAAATCAATGAGACGATCCAGAGCCTTCAGCAGCGGCTGAGAGACGCCGAGAACATACTGCAAATGCTGGTGCATGCCAAGTCGATCTTGGAGCATGACCTGGCCACCAAAGCCAACTCGCTGTTCATTGACCAGGAGAAGTGCATGGGGATGCGCAAGACCTTTCCCAACACTGCACGGCTGCTGGGTTACTTTTAGGCTGGGCTCAGCTGAACCCACGCTATCTGTTGCAGGAGTATTCCCAGTTTTGCTAGGACGCATTCCCAGTTTTGCTAAGATGCTTTGAAAATACATGATTAGACTTTCACTTCCTCATGAAAGCCCTGAGTAGAAATTAAACGATCACTTTGTGTGTTACATGGTCTACCAGGATTTTTTATTCCTTTGGTTTTTCACTTTCCGTTGCTTTTCCACAGTGTGCCAGAAAGTAGCTGAAAATATCCTGTATGTGACTGAGAGTAAATCCACCCACAGCGATTCATTCCTACCCTTTCAGTCTGTGATTTTAGGAGAAAAACTCTCATGTCCTCCTCGCTTTGAGCCTGTCTGATGCGGAAAAAGCACAAGGGGAAGTAAAGCTAGTTGTCAGAGTAATTAGCTGTTGACATCTTTAATGTATTTTTAATGGTTCAGGAGAAGAAACACAAACTATCTAGTAAAGCATTACAGTATGTTCTGTTCCTAAACAGAAAAACTTGCATTTTAAGCTGATGTCTAGTGATCATTTTCTTGCTTTTGAAAAATTTTAAATGTCATCTAAAATGTCAGTGCTGGGGTCTTAAAACAAAGAAGTGCTTTTGGCTAGCTAATTGAAGAAAATGCTGCGGTTTTAATCTTGGTGCGTATGGATTGGTTCCTAATTTAACCTCTTGCAAGTAGTCTGTTGGTGGAAGCACCAAAGCACTTTGAAGATAAAGGAACAAATCAGTCCTTAAGTCAGCCACCTCGACTGCCATAGTACCTGCTCTCTGGCTGTAAATTTTACCAAGTGTTTGAATTTTCAGAGGATAAGTCTTTAATCAATCTGAAGTTCAGTGTGAAAGTCACTTTGCAAATTGTCCCGTCAGACTCACGTGTCAGACACTCTCGACTCTTTTAACCTAAGCAGAGCTGAGCTCAGCCTAAAGCCTGTAGGCACCAAGAATCCTAAAGGAGCAGAAGTTCAAGTCCCTTCTCTTCCCTCGGGAATCCAGGGCATGGACCTCCTGGCCCAGCGTGGGGACTCTCAGGAGCTGAGAGCATCTTCTCTCGTCTCGTACCCCCAGATGACTCCAGCTCACAGCACAGGTCCAGACAGACCTGCCTGCCCTCCCTGCTCTCCCAGGGGCAGCCCCCGAGAGCTGTAACCTGTGCCAAGGTCCTGCCCTGGCCCCAGCATCTTGGCAGGATCTCTCTTCAGAGCTGCAGCCCTAAACAGGAAGCAATTGTCTATTTTTTTTTTTTTCTTTCTTTTTTACTGGCACTTTTGTCTCACGGAGACTAAAAATAGGTTTCCTCTACTTTGTGTGTATCTTGGAGCCAGAGTCTGTCGGAGACAGCAGCCACCCTTTCTAAAGAGACGATATAACCGCAAGCAAGAAAAACTGTCCAGCTCATCGCACCTTCCCTTTCTGCACTTATCTCCCTCCCCAAAATAAGCCGATGGCATGCTGAACTCATAGGGACTTCCAGTTTTTGTTGGCACCCTCGCTAGCCTTTGTGCTGCTTTGAGCTGTTACTCTCCCTGTGTTCCTTTACTGAAAGCTTTCATAAACCCTGGTGATTTTGGCTGCTCGGCTGTTTTGAAGCCCCGCTCCAGATGGCTGGTTTTCAGGCAGAGCTGCCTGTTTTCTGTTTTGAGAATTGGGTCCCGTGAATTGTCTCGAGCTGAGCGCTGGGAAACGGAGGCACCCCAGTCCCTTTCTGAAAGACTCATGCTTTTAAGTGACTTGAGCGAAATCCTGGCATCAGCGACAGCTTCACATTCATTTCATTTCCACCTTCATTTTTGAGTCACATAAAAAGATACCTGAGCTCTGTTGTACTATGAGGGCACACCAATATCAGCACCCAAACTCTCCTATTTTCTCCAATTTTGCTTTCAGAGTCCCCCATCTTTCCCCCTAGCCCAACTCCTTTAAGGCTTTCTCCTAATTGACAGTGTTTATGTGGTGTTGCAATTATCCAGCTCTAAATTTTATCTTCCCGTCCTACCCTCTTGATGCTTCTTTACACAAGATAGGCTGTGGGAGCGTAGCTCGCTGAAAACAGGCATGGAATGCTAGAGGGCCTGCACAAGGAAAACTCTGTTGAACAGTTTGTCTAAGCTAACATAGTAGGCCTCAAGGACGCTTCGACCTTGAGGGTCAGAATAGAAGAATTAGAAGCTAACATCCATATGAGGCGGAACGCATTAGTATTAATAGTAAAGTGATAGGTAGAAGCAGATGACTGATGTATGTATAGCACAATTGGAGTTTATGAAAAACTGCAAGTCATGATGACTTTGGAAAATTATGCTATTTAAGAAAGTGCATCTGCACAATAAAAGGAGTTTCCTGATATAACTCGTATTGAGTCTTTTGTGGATTCTCCAACTCCCGTCTCCGCAACTCTCAGCCAGTCGCACACTTGATCTATACTCCTCTATGTGTACATGACAGCCCTTGTAACGACCTTCCCTTTGTATCGCCATATCTCTACATTAGGTGGGGGAAAAAAAAAAAAAAAAAAAGCTTTCCAAACTACTAGCTATTAACTGGAGCTATTTAAGATGACCCAGCCAAATCAAGGAAAAAAGGTTTACCATAGGGAGCCATTCTGAAGTCATCCCACTTCATGGGGAGAATTATGTAGGTCACCAAAAAGCCTTTCATTCCTGACCTGCTGGTGCAGCAGTGGCACAGCGAGTACAGAGTAAAGGAAAAGTAACAGCAGTCACCAGTGAAGGCTGAAATCCCAGCACTCGCACAACTCCAATTCCAGGCACTTCAGTGGAACAGATTTCACTCACATGCATCTCAGCTGAGAAGGTAAAAAAGGGACAGCAGACTCAATACTGCAAGTTTGTGACTCAGAGATAAAAAGGGAAACGAAATGCTACCGTCGGAGCCTGCCTGCTGCTCCCAGCCACACCTGCTGAGGCATAAAAAAGCAAACAAAAAGCTTACCACGCCTCCAGCACCAAGAGTCCAACCACAACACCTGCTTTAGAAATTCTTTGTGCCATATGTCCCTCCGTCCCAAGGATGACGTGAACAACCTTTCACATCAGTTAATTGCAGTGCTCGTGCAGTAGGTAACACTTTTATGGCTTTTTATTTCCAACATCCTGCAGCTGTGGTCCGATAGCGCTCACGGTACCAGATCCCTAAATAGCAGCAGCCAAAAAATCCCAGGAACCTGCTTTCACAGCTGAATTGCAAAGTCTTTTCTTAACAGGACAGACACCAGAGCACACACCTCAGCCACTCTGACACTGAATTAGTCTGCTTTTCACCCTGCCACAGGCAGGACTCTGCCCCCCCCGCCCGCCCTTTTCTTGCCTGCTGGACAGAGAAAGCAATGCTCTGCCCCATTCCAGCTCTCCAGTTCTACGCCAACCACACTGCGAGACGTACAGAATAAACCCAGATATTCAACAAATCCAACGCAGGGTCAGAGAAGCAGCTTTCAGAGACTTTGCTGCTTTCAGCCAAGTTATCATCAGAATGAGACTGAGCTCCTCTAAGCCTACAAACTTAAAGGAGGCTTCTACAGAAGAAGCAGCAAGCCCTGAGCTGTCCTGGTCTCAACATTTCTACTCTTTTCTCATGAAAGATCTTTCATTTTTATTACTTCCTATGCAGAGTGGCAATTAAGAACATAATACCTTTGCACGACAAGCTCCCAGCCTGAGAACTGAAAAGCGGGGCAGACCTCAGAGAGGAAGAAGCAGAGTTATTTTACAGAGCGTCAGCAACACAGCGAGCAAAATATCCCATGTAATCCCTGCCCTGGAGCACCTGAAGGCCATACATAAGCAATTGCTGGGGGTCCCGACCATCCACCTTCAGGTCTCTGCTGATAACAGCAAAGGAAGAGGTAGATACTGGGGCAATTTGAGAGAGGACCCCCTCCCCAAAAGTAAGGCAATCCTAAATAGACCCCAAGCTTTAGGGAGCCAGCCCAGAACAGCAGGAAATAAAGTTAAAATGAACTATCTTGCATTCCGCCAGCCCCCAGCCGGCAGCACACCAACCGCCTCGGGGCTCCGGTGGGAAGGGAAGACAAAGAGCGGGATAAAAGAAAATGGATGCATCCCCGGGGTGCTGGGCAGCATCCCGGGGGCCTCGTCCCCGCAGCTCCCCCCGCCCGGACTCCAGCCCTCGGCGCCGATACCCGCTGCCCTGCACCAGGGCTGGCGCAGCCAGGGCGGCCGGGACACCGTGGGCCTCCCCCGGGCCCGGCGGGCTGAGGTAGTGTGGGCCGAGCGCCCCCCCCACAGTCCTCCCCATCTCCACGAGCTGAGGTGGTGTGGCCCGCGTTCCCCCCCCCCCCCGCCTCCCCACGGGCTGAGGTGTTGCGGCCCGGAGCGCTCACGTGACCGGGTGTTGATGTGTCGCCTGGCAACGGGAACATGGCGCAGACAGCAGCGGGTGACTGTGGGGCTGGGCCGCGGCCGGGCCTTGAACCGCCCGGCCCTCGGCCGCCCGGCCTCCCCGGCCCCGCGGGTGCCCGTGCCCAGCCCTGCGGCGGTCTGCAGCTGGCGGGCCCCAGGGAGCTGGGCTGGTTCTCACTCTTCCCTCCGCTCTGGTTGCAGGCACAGGCCATCCCCAGCCCAGCAATATGGAGGAGGCCGCCGGTGCCGCAGCAGAGGGCTCTGGGGTGGAATCCGGCTCCGCTACGCGGGATATCGGCCGAGTTCCGTCGTATCTTGCTATGGAGGTGATTTCCTTCAGAACGTTCGCGGGGCAGCATGGTGTTCCTACGCTCTCCTTGCAGAGTGATGGCTTCGTGAAAGCAGTTTCAATAGCGAGAAGTAAAACAAGGGAGCGGTTGTTGAAGTCTTGCCCTGCCTATTAAAAAAACAAAGTTAAATGTCGTTGTAGTTCTGTGTGTCAGCAGCGTCCTGAAGCATGTGCTTCTCACTCAGCTCCCAGATGGCTGTAGGCATGTAAAACGGGAGCTTGCCCCCATCTCACAGACACACGTACGGGGGCTGTGTTCAAGGTTGGTGGTGATGAGTTTTTTCTGTCTGTTCGTACTGCACGATATTTGAATTTGGCAAATGATGGCACGGGATAAAACAGTGTCTCTTTAAAAAGAAGATAATAGTTTGGCTACCTGTAGCACCAGCTGGAGGACTACAATCCCTAAGGGCATTTTTTTAAAAAATAGATGTGAGCCAGAAACACATCTGAAATTAAAAGTGGTGTGTAGAATTTTTGTCAGGATCTTTACCGTCTTCATGCTGCCTGGGTGACTTTTTTTGTGAACGAGATTAAATTTCAGAATTAAACTCCCATGACAAAAAGCAGTTGTTACAGCACCGTAGCATGAGCATTAAATAAAATGCACAACCTGCTGTAACGCTGCTATTCTGCTTTTTGCCTGTGTGTGTGCTAGGCAGTAGAGGCGGAGAATGGGAGCGACAATGAAGAAGCAGGGTCCGTTCCTCCGCAGGACCAAAAAGAGACATTGCCACCAGCAGAAAGAGGAGCTACAGAGCTGTTTGTTAGTTCTGCAGAGGTGAGACACTAATAACACACACAATCTTATGCACAGAAGGCATGGCCGGTATTTGTAAATTCAAATTCTCCTGGGGCGGTTTTGTTGCTGCCAACACAAACCCGACCAGAACTGAACAGAGAGAAGCTAACTGGTCAGGCACAAAGTCTACAAAAGCTGTGACAGAGCTGGAGAGGTTCCTCTGTTGTGCTGCATGTGGTTAAGGTGGCTTTTGAATCGGCAGAGGCACAGCTTTGCCAGTGTATCTGTGGGCTGAGTTTAGAACAAGGCCCTCTTGCCGATTCTGTGTCTGCATCGTTCTTGTCTCGTGATGACAGAAATAAGCAGATTGTCAGGGCAGACTGAAAAGCTGTTTCAGGTGGTGGATTTTACGTTTCAGAAAAAATCCCCTGAGACTTTCTTGGACAAAGTCAAATTAGACAGTTGTCCTCCTGCGTTGGGTGACATGGAGAAGCCAGTAACTGAGAGAGAAAACCCTCCCCTTCCTTCAGGAGCTCCTCAGCAGGTGTCTGCGTGGTCAGCCTTTATCTTTGACGTACACCAGGTGCATTAAACCTCTGTCCTGCCTTCCTGCTTCTGATGCATGAGATGCTTTTGCTTTCGTATCATTAAATGATTTGCTTTCATAGATCACTTCTATATAGCATCCCCGGCTGCCTCAGCTGCCTTTCTGCACTGATGTGATGTTTCCTTTCTTTAAATGCCTTCAGTCCGAAGAACGACGTGCCCGCTTTTATCGCTCTTTATTGCTGCTTTATTGCTGGCTTTATCAGCCAAGTTGCTAGGAAAGTTAGTTTGTGGAAATTCCTTTGCCTCCCACAGCTATATTCCCACCCTCCTGCATCATTCCAACAGACCCTGCAAAGCTGGGCTTGTAAACTAATTGTTTACTGACTGGAGGAAAGAAAATAAATTAATAAAATCAGGACAGCGTTGCTTCATGCAAGGGAAGCTTCATGTTGGTGCAGGACCCAGTTGAACAGTTGAGGCCAGTCCATCAAGAGGCTATTTAGAAAAGAGGCTTGGGTGCTCTGTTGTCCAAGAAGGGAAAAATCATTGAATGTCCTGCAGAATTCTGATAGGAATTTGGGTGAAATGAATGCTTGCCAAAAACCATGTTAACAGTGTATTGCATAACTAATGCAGATTATTATGCTCGAGGGAAACAGACTTCCCAAAACGGCATCAGCAGTCAGAAAAAAAACCAAAACAAACTCATTGCGATTATTTAAAAAAAAAAAAAAAAAAAAAGGAGAGAGAGAAAACTGGCAAAATTCTGAGGAAAATTTTGGCAGTATAGGACCATAGAAATGGCTGTGCTGGCTCAGATCAAAGTCCAGAAAGCTCCAGATTCAGCCTCTGACAGAGCCAACAGGAGACGCTTAGATAAAAGCACCAGAGCAAGGCAAGCACCCTGTGATACTTTCCCAGTCTACTTTCCCAGCTTCCAGCAATTAGTATCTCAAGGACTTCCTGAGCTGACAGGGCTGTCTTTGAATTTAATATCCCCCGATGGATTTGTTTCACAGGGTCTTGTTCCAGTTGTTCTTCGAGCCCGTGCAGACTTGCAGCATCCACTGTGTCCCTCAGTGGGGAGCTGCAGGGGATGGAGTATCATCACCCTCGGGGCATCGGCAGCCGCTTTTGGCACCCTGGAGGAGATTAAAAAAGGGCTCAGGCCTTGGACCGCTGAAGCCAAAAGTGTAAAACTCAATAGCTCGGACAAAAATGTGGCTCAAAGCTGTTTTAGATCTGTGTCCTCTGTAGGTTCAACACAGGAGATCACAGCGGGTTGGCTCCTCTTATATGCTGTCAGCATGCAGGAGATGAGCGCGAATCACAATTTCTGAAAGTATCTGAATATGTTCTGACACAGTCATGTCCCCGCCAGGAAGCTTGGTTGGGATTTTTTTGGTTTTGGAGTCAGTGGGTGAATGTTGGTTTCGTTGAAGCCAGTGGGCTTTTCTCCAGTGCTTTCAGTCTGACTCTATCAGTGACGACAACTGGCTTAGAGTCGAAAGTAAAAAGTTGGATGAAGTCGGGTTTTGGGCATGAACGCAGACAGGACTAAAATATTTTAGAAATTTTTCTTGGTTTGGTGGAAAAGAAATGGCAGGAAAAGTAAGTCAATGTCTCCAAGATGTATTAGACCTCTTGTTTTAGAAGTTTGCTGAAGTTAAATGTCTCCCCTTCTGTTTTTCTTCTGCTTGAAATGGCTTTTCAGATAGCCATTCCACCAGTTTTATCAGAAAAGGTACAAGACCACTCTTTCAGTGCATTTTGATCCAAACGGCGTTTTACGCTGGAGAAAAGGCCCATTCCTCTCACAGCCCTGCTGCGTGGTAGCCGTGAGGCTCAGTAACCCGCAGCAGCACCCCTTCCTGGGGCATGCGTCTGCCTCCTCCCCGGCCGCCTGGCTGAGACCCAGCCGCGCTCGGTGCACATCCCTCCGTGTGCTGGGGAAAGGGCAAGAGCCTGGCAGCCCTCTGAGCTCTGCTCTCGCTGCCAGCTGGGGGCCAGCTCTCAAAGTGGAGAGCATTCCCCCAGCCCTTCAGCTGGAAATACTTATTTAGTAGTTATTTTCTCTCTGGGTGTGTGTATTTTTATATATTTTTATTTGTTTGTTTGTTTGTTTGGAGGAGCATTATAGGTTCTCCATAAAATGTGAGTCAAACCATATATTGCTCTCCTTACTTCCCTAGTCGCACAGTTGTCTGAAACGAGGATTTTTTTCCCCGTTGTTCTGTCCCCAGCCCCACGTGAGCTGCGGGCTCGCTGATGGCAACGCAGGTTTCTGCCCCTTCCCCTTTGCATTTCAAATCCTCCGTTGCTAGTGGTCTGAATCAACAGGGTAGGGAAGAGGACGGAAATCCCTAAAATTGTGATGACAGAGCAAAGTCTTGGGGTTAAACAAGTTCATCCCCAAGAAAATCTTGTCTTTTTGTGTAGTTTGAAAATGCTTTTTTGAAGAGTGGTTTCATTCACCCGGCCCGGGGAAGGGGATGGTGTAGTGTATGCTGGACCGATGGTGGCAGAGCCCGTGATGGGCTGGTTCAGGTGATGCCGCAGACACAGGTAAATGAGGCTTAGACCCTTCTCAGCAAAGTCATCAAAGTCCACCACTGCCTTGTCAGACTAGCATCTGAGCTAAAGTGATATAAACCCCACTTTCCCTCCTGAATTATCATTATTTTATTCTAGAAATTCAAGCTGAAGCATTGTAAGAGTTTTAAGTTATCCCACGGAATAGATTCAAAGTGAGAAATCCACATTTTTTTACCCAGTGTTTACACAACCTGTCAATCTTACAGTATTCTCAGCACAGCCTGTGGCAAATCTTGTTTGTACACAAAACATTTTTCAAATTTATCGTGGCGCCTGCTTTTATTTAGGCGGTGATGACCACTGCCAGCCACACTCGTATGGAGGCTGAGCTGGGGCAGCTGGGCAGCTTTCGAGCCCCTTGATGGGGAGCACTGTGCAATTCCCTGGCCTGTGCCGGGTCGGGCGGCAGTGACGTCTCTCCAGCAAAACCCCAAGGGCTCTGCTGTGGCCATCCTCACTTTCTCCTCTCCTGGCCCGGACAGTCGCCATCCGGCACCTCCTGCTTTCCCTGCAGTGCTCTCACGTGAGCTCCCTGGAGCAGCACGGCCCCCTGTCCCGAGAGCTGCCATGAGAGCACGTGCTCAGCAGATGTTTTTCCAAGGCCCTGCTCTGTTAAGTTGATGCACCTTTCCAAGAAAAGAAGTGTCTGAGGAGCACGGGAGTGATGTGCTCTTCTCCCTGGGTTTCCTCCACAGTTTCTAATCCACAACTCTCAGCCAAAATAGGCTTTGTTACCCGCAGGCTACTCTTTTCCCTGATTTGAGTTTCAGATATTTCTCTGGTGCTTAAAAAGCTGCTTTTGGCACCCTTTTCAGAACTGGAGCCGAGGTGGTTTTGCTCTCCCACCTTCACGGAGGAGCTCGGGTGCAGTTATGTGACCCCCACGCCTCCCGCCTGCCTTTCACCACTGTGCATCTCCCCGCTCTGCTTTTGGGGAACGGGTCAGGTAATTTGTCCAGAGACACAGCAGCCCAGATCACAGACCTACAAACCCGAATCAGAAGATCGCCTCTAACGGCAGGCTAGATCGCAGCCCTTGGGGACAAGACCCTTCTCGCTCTGTGTTTGCACAGCCCAGAGCGTGACGCCATCAGCACTACCAGGGTCCTCCCGTTTCAGTGCCTGTTCTCAGGCTAAAGCCTGAAATAACTGGGGAAGGACCCTCTCCAGGAATCATCCCTGATGTCACTGCGTGACTGGTGTGTGATGCCCTGATGCTGCATGAGGCTGTGTCATGGTGGAGCTCCTGGGGACACTGTGCATCTTCTCACCTGGGGTGCCAGCGCCTGGTGCACCCACCCGCCCCAGTGGAGCCTCTGCTGGGCCACGGGCTGGCCCAGGAACACCAGTGCAGGCACTGGGTTGCCCATGAGGGCACTACTTTGCCCATCAGGAGCACTGGGTGGCACACGGTTGCCCATGGGTGGCACTAGGATGCCCAACGGCTGTACTGGGTTGCCCGTTGATGGCACCGGGGGTTGTCCAGGGACAGGATCAGGTTGTCCAGCAAAGGCAGTAGGTTGCACAGAGTCTGCACTAAGTTGCCCAGGAGTGGCACTGGGTTGCCCACTGAGGGCACTGAGTTCATAGGATCATAGAATCACAGAATGGTTTGGGTTGGAAGGGACCTCAAAGATCATCTTGTTCCAACCCCCCTGCCATGGGCAGGGACACCTCCCACCAGACCAGGTTGCTCAAGGCTCCATCCAGCCTGGCCTTGAGCACTGCCAGGGATGGAGGATCATAGAATATCTCAAGTTAGAAGGGACCCATAAGGATCAGCGAGTCCAACTCCCTGCTCCTTGCAGGACTACCTAAAACTAAACCCCATGACTGAGAGCATTGTCCAGCTGCTCAACACTTGCCCAACAGCTGCACCTGCTTGCCCAGGGGCTGCACAAAGCTGCCCAGCGAGAGCGGTAGGTTGCCCAGGGCAGGAACTAGGGTGCCATACGAGGGTATTTTCTTGCCCAGGGCTGGCCCTGGGTTGCCCATCGAGAGCGCTGTGTTGCCCGAGGGCTGCATCAGGTTGCCATGGCAGCTGCAGGGAGTCGGCCCGGGCAACACCCGGTCACCCGCTTCTTATGTCACTGACGGCACCGGGGACGCTGCAGTGCCTGGCAGAGCTGCCACCGAGCCTGGCAGCACAGCAGTGAGCAGCAGCCCCCGGGGCACCCTCAAGCCTCCGCAGTGCACCCCGCATCCAAGCAGCTAAGGGTGAGCAAGGGGAGGACTAAAAAAGCAGAGATATTTCTCCTGATCTTCTGCATTATCTCTTATGTCGCCTAAGTGTACCCCAGCTAGGTGGTTGGAGGCTCCCGTGGTGTGTCTGTGTTCAGGGGTGGCAGAAAGTAGCACCCTGGGATGACTTATCCCAAGAGGGTGCAGGGACATTTATTTCAGCTGGAAATGCAGGGGAAAGTAACCCTGGTCCATTCCCAAGTTCTTAAATATGTGTCTGTCAGTGGCTGAAAGGGAATAATTTATTTGCAGGGGTAGGAGCCAGGGAAGCAGTCTCCCACTCTCGGAATGCTGTTTCTCACGTATAAATAAGTGGCACGGAGTTAAGGAAAGTGCAGTCGCCTGTCCCTAGCAGGGACAAAAGGGCTGAAGTGACTGGTTTGTGGGAACCGACACACACAGTGGTTTTTGTTGGACCTGAGCACAGACGTTTCATCCTCAGCTCTGCCAAACTGGCTCGGAGGGTTGTGTTTGTGAAAGTTTTTCTGCTAAATTTGAGGGTGTGAGTTTCCCGCTGCCTATCCCACAGCCTCTTCAGCCAGGCTGGATCCTGGGGCGAGACTCGGTGCCCACAGCTATGCTGCTCTCAAGTCAGGTACTGGGGCAGCCCATGCCAGCATGGCCAAAATTGCTCAAGGCTTGCAAATACTGTCCTCAAAGTTCAGTGATTTCCCAGCTGCGGGCTGTACACTTTTGCCCTCTGACTCATCCCTATTTTTCTCCGATTTGCCCGAACTGAAGGTCCTGTTATTCTCCGGTATTCGCCGTTCTCTAATTTAATAGCTGCATTCTGAGACATTGTTCATCTGAATGCACCAAACTGCTACAGGCACAGGTGACGCAAGAAGTCTCTTAGGTCACCTGTCCCCATAGCTAGATGTTGGAAAACGTGCAGTTTAATGAGTCAATGGGCTGCGAGCGTCCGGCATGAAGGAGGGTTACCCTCGGTGTACAGCAACAGCAGCTCCCAGGCAGAGCCTGCCTGTCTCCGTGTGCCTCCCATCCATCGCCTTTTAAGCCTTTAGGAAGGAAAGTAGGAAACTGTGACTCCTTCGTCCTGCCCTTGTGTAGAGAGAGGCATTCTTTGTTGCAGAGGTGACTAAAATGAAAGAAACTCTCTTTCCCAAGGGTTTAATGATTTTAAAAATAAGGCAGTCTCTCTCAGCTCGCCTACACATGCAAAGTGATTAGGGTAGCCCAGGAGGAGCAATTAAACCTCTAGCCACGTGATCGCTTCTGTCGATGCTTTGTTCTAGAATAAAAGTGAGTTTATTTCATGCAAACATCCCATTTTTAAAGGAATAAAGTTGATTTCATGCTGTGACAAATAGGATTTAGCACATGCTTCAGGTCAATCTCCCCTCCCACCCAGGGATCTTGTTGTAGCACACCAGCGTCCCAATCTTTCACTGCGGCTCCGAGCCAGGCTGGGAGCAGTGGGGATGGGATGGTGTTAGGGGAAGGACACATCCCTGCAACACAGCACCTGGCTACAACAGCTATAGGGACTTATTCTGCCCGTGGGTGACACCTGTAACCATACAGAAACTTCACACCGAGCACAGCATACCCTCCTGAGTGTTTGTCCTTAGATGAGGTGTGTCAGGTACATTCGGTGGCCCCTCTGCATTATATTTCTGATAAAATTGACTGATAACCTTAATCTGAAAAGAGCAATGGCACCCACATGCCTTACACAGTTATTGGTAGCAAAATCTTCCTGTGTGACTCTTCCCCTTAGGGTTACTGCAAGGCTGGTGTTTACGAGCTGCTCTGAAAAGACTTTGTGGGATATCTCCTTTCCAAGTGCATTTGTTTTACAGCAGGTGAGCCAGAGATGTTTTTCTTCCTTTGCAAGTCCAGAGATGGCTGTTCTTTTTAGGTTGAAATGGGGGGGGGGTGGGGGGGGGTGGGTGCAGGGGTGGGGTGAAATTTGGATATAGTCCAAATTTAAGCAAAGCTCAGCTCACCTGCGGACACCTCACTCAAGCTTTTACTGCAAGTGAAAATAGAGATGATGAGGATGGATTCCCTCACCCACAAACCGCGCTGGGTTGGTAGCAGCTGTGCATCCAAAGCTATCACGGCTGGTAATGGAACTTTTAAAGAGGAAATTACAGCAGGAATACTATAAGATCAGCAAAAACGCTGGCCAAAAGAAACAAATGAACATCAGAGAATCAGCAACTACAGTTTCATTGGACGGACAGACAAAATGAAGGCACAGTATCTGTCATTCTCCTTAGTAGCCATGATTTGTTTCTCTCTACATTCCAAGACCTGATGAGAGATACTGACAACAAAGTAAAATCCTTATATATAAAAATGCTTGGGATGCTGTCAGAAGGGATTTGCTTTCAAGAGTTTTAGGCCTGTCCAGGCGATGTGTGGGTGCTGTGTGCATCGCTCTTCGTATTTTAAGTTGCGTGTGTCGCTGTAAGAAGTAGCGCAAGTGCAGGAGCTTACTGAGTGAGGTTGTCTTCTTCTGTCTCCTTTGTGCAGGACACATACCTGAATAGCGGCGTTCAAGAATGGAGCTGGTTGGATCTCCCTTAACTGCAACATATGCCCATCCAAGATCAACACCTACCAAGTTTCTGCCTGCCATCAGCACCATGGCTTCAAGCTATAAGAACCGTTTTCCTTACTACCCCTTGCCTCAGAGCTTCAGCCTCCCCCGGATGCCCAGAGCCTACTACAAAGCAGCTGCCATCAACCCAACTTTGGCTCCCTTTTCCAAAAGCTCCCAGGGGTTACCCCCAAGCAAGATGCTTCCTTTTGTTTCCAACAGAACAACCCTCTTCAGCCGGTACACCTCTGACGACTGGTACATGTCCAATCTGACCAACTACAAAGAGTCGGAGACTACCCGGCGCAATGCCGAGTGTCTGAGAGTCGATACCTCCCGTCTGATTCACGATAAATATCAGCAGACAAAGAAGACCCAAGTAGAAAGCACCAAAAACCTGGGAGATCGTGTCCAAGAGATAGAATTTTGGAAGTCAGAGCTCTGCCATGAGCTGGATGAGATGATCGGGGAAACGAACGCACTCACAGACTTGAAGAAAAGACTGGAGAGAGCCTTGGCTGAGACAGAGGCCCCTCTCCAGGTAAGCACCCTGTCCGGTGGGCTGCAAGCTGTAGCCTACTGCTGAAACATCTGCAGCCATTCAGACGCCCAATTAAGTTTCATTGCAGCTCCGTAACGTCTAGAAAGTTTTTATTAAGAGACCATTAGTTAAGTTAGTAATAAACAAATGCCTTGCCATCTGCTGCCTCCCCTATCAGTACGTACTGAGCCCATCAGAACAGTATTTGCTTAACCAAATATTTTTATAAGTGGTACATCCAAAATCCTGGTTTGGGAGACAAAAGCCCATGTCCTCCTACGAGGCTCTGGCGAGGTCAGCCTCAAGCCTGACACAGGTCCCTGCCTTCAGCTGTGGCTGCGCCAGGGACACGTGTGCTCCCCCACGTTGATTTAATGCTGATGTTGCAGCTCGGCTGCTCGTTGTCAGCTAAACCAGCTGCCCTGGGCACTTTTTTTCCCGTGCTGTCGTCTCTGTGCCCACCTACAATTTCATTTCTTACATTACTTGACATGGGGACCATCCCTGTAGGGATTTGCAACCAGCAGTGATGGCATGTCCCCAACAGGTCACTCAGGAGTGCTTGCTTCACCGGGAGAAGAGGATGGGCATTGACCTGGTCCATGATGATGTGGAGAAACAGCTCTTTGTGGTAAGTTTGTCAACACAGATCATGTGTTATTTTTACCTAAACTACTCTGAACAGGTTTTGCAGCCCTGTTCCCTCTCTGGCTCCTTAGTGCCTGTGAGGTGCTAAACTCTTCAAACCCCCAAAACCTGCAGGGCCAGGGGACGACGTTCCCCCACGCAGCAGCGTGCCCACACGGTGTGGGTAAGACTTGCCCTGCCAGAGGCAGGAATAGCTGAAAACCAGCTGTGTGTTTGTGTAGCCTATCAGGGTCCTCTGTCCCTCTTCAAGGAGCTTGTGGGACTCTCCTGCCTTTCAGAGCCCTGCCGGCACAGGATCTATAAGTATCTGTCACATACATGTGATATATCTCTATATATCTGTGTCACATACATATATATTACGCACACATGCACACACACAGATATGGAGAAGGCAGTGTCTGCCCGACAGCTTGTCTGGTTTTCCCAACTATGTTACTTGGTCTAATAAAAGATATTACATCTACCCCCAGCTTTGCTTTGCTCAGAGCAGCATGGCCGCAGTAAGACTGTGTGTGCTTAGGCAATGCATTTTATAGCAGTCCTAAAACCGCGCACTCCTGCCTGCCTTTATATAGGCTGCTTTAAATTATGAATAAAAAGCAAACACGATGAGAGCTGGCACAGAAGATGGGATCCTATCGCAGGGTACAACAAAATACAATCACTGCAAAGGCATCGCGAAACTGCAGCCCCTGGGACTGTGAAGCCACTGCTCTGTTAGAAGATTTTTTCTTATGAGTCAGGCCCTAAAAAAATTAAAAGATTAGTTTAAGGGTCATGAGATTTTAAGAAAATAATTGGAGCTGGTTATCTCCATAATGGCATTTTGGATTTTAAGTGTTTCGGACATATTTAGGCCATGCTTTTCAGCTGGCTCCTGCAGACAGGAGGGCTTAAAAATTATGGTTTTGGAGCACTAATCACCTGCCTCCAGTAGCTGGGGCTTCACAAACGCGATAGATTTGTGCTGAAGTCAAGTGAGCTGAGAGCAGCACATGCCTTCCTCCGGTGGAGCTGGATGTTTCTTAGAAATGGCTTAGAAAGTTACACCAAACTCAAGTCCGTCTCCTCTTGTCCCAGATGGATGGGATTTCTCCTGGGGAAGAAAACATTTGGGGAGCAAAAAGGGCAGATGCTGATTGGGGATGGGGATGTGTAGCGCTGCTGGTCCAGAGAACCTCTATGCCTGTTCATATCAGGTCAGGATCTGTCCCTGTCTCCTATAGTGGAACTAATCATCACTTGACATTGATGTCAAGATGAGAAAACACTTGGCAACCCACCCTGAAAGTGAAGTGGGAGGCCATGGCTGTGGCCACAGCACCCTCCCATCCCCTCCTGGTCGCTGCGCCCAGGCTCAGCTGCACAAGTGAGCGCTCTGGGGTTGGGGGGCACTTTCTCCACTCCCTGCCAGTTTGCTTTGTCCTTGCTGTGTGCACGGTTGGAGAGGCCTGAGGGGATGAGTGTGACCAGGACAACTGAGCATGGATACTGATGGGGTCATGTTTTGCCTTTGCCCAGGAAGCCGACGTCATCAGATCCTGCCAGGAGAGGATGCAGCAGTACCTGGATAAGGCGAAAGCCCAGCTCGCGTAAGGAGGAGCTCCTTCTCTCATGCTGCATTTGCAGCTGCGATGTGAAACCCCGGCAGACCCCCACCTCTGCCCACACCCTACAGCCGTAAAACCTGGGCAGGCTCCATGGGAAGCGGGCAGTGGCGCCCACAGGAGCACGTAGCTGCCCAGGTGGGAGGAAACCATTCCACCCATACATCCCCACCCATGGCTCTTGTTTGTGTGTTGAAGGTCCAACAGGGCAGCCCAGCATGAGCTGGAGAGGGACCTGGCCAACAAGCAGACAGCCTACCGCATCGACGACAAGTGCCACCACCTGAGGAACACCTCCGATGGCATCAGCTACTTCCGAGGGGTGGAGCGGGTTGACGCCACGTGAGTGCACGCTGGGCAGCACGAGAGCACCGAGCTGTCCCTGGGATGCGCGGTGCCTCGCCCTGGCAGGGAACGGGTTGTCCCCAGCCCACTGTAAAGGCATGTGTCTCTGCATGGCACATCCATCCTGCCTGGAAACACCCATCTTGGAGGGGCCGTTTCTCCCTGCTCACCATAAAGGGAGAACAACCCTCTGCTTTCAGCTGGATGCTGAACACGCAGTGGGTGAAAGTGAGTCCCACCTAATTACACATTATATCAGGGTTCAGAGATCAGCCTGAAAATGAACTCAGCCCAACACCTCTGCACAGCTCATTAAGTTTATGCGTATTTTCAAAGATGTGTCAGTGCTTGCATGAGCGCTCTTGGTTGACGTGACGTCTGGGGGGTTCACCCCTGCATGGAGAGGGCCTGGCAGGGAGCCGAAATGACACAGAAGATAAAGAAATAGAGAGCATGGTCCTGGGATACGGTTCAGCTGCTTTTGGGTGCCAGGAATTCAGCTTCGGCTCTGCAGTAGATGAATGGTGACCTAAACCAGCACTCGCAGAGATATGCGCTAAGTGGCAAAGGGCTGAGGGAATATATCTGCTGCTCACAAGGACGCGTGCAGTTTATGGAGGGGCATAGATTGATTCAATCTTTCTAATATTTGAATAATTATTCACAGCTCAGACATATTGCAAATGAATTGCAAAGGATTGATGCTAAAATTCAGAGGGGGGCAAAATGTGCCGAGAACCAGCATGTTTTAAATGGGGCTTATGTGGTATTTAAGTCTTTTGTTGACCTTGTTCTGGCCTACTGCACAGGCGTGAACTTCATCGTGAATGCACAGACAGGGAAATGAATATTATCTAATGCTTGTTCAGTTTAGTATGAAACTGAGATAAGTTATGAGCAAAATTAATTGACTGCAATCTGCGCGTCGACGTGAAGCTGGGAATCACTTGGCACTTAGATGGCTCGAACGTGTAAATATGAGGTCTGACTAAAATCTTCATTTTTCTGGGGGAATCTTTGCTTTGTCTGGGCTTTCATAAGTACCACAGTTGTCTTCATGAACATGTCATCATTTCATAAGCATATCGAACAAATGGTGTCCAGGTGTTTTACCTTCATGTGGTCAAATTAAGAGCGTAGCTTTAACCTGCATTTAATCCACACTGCTCCCATGGCATGCCTGGCCATGGCCAGCTTCAGCAGCATGGGCTTACTGGAGGCCTCTCCTTCCTCCTCCCCAGGATCTCGGTGCCAGAGTCGTGGGCCAAGTTCTCGGACGACAACATTCTCCTCTCCCAGAGCGAACGGGCGGCCTCCGCCAAGCTGCGGGACAACCTCGAGAACCTGCTGGTGGTGACGGCCAACGAGATGTGGCGCCAGTTCAACAGGGTGAACGTCGCCTTTGCCAACCGCATCGCTGAGACAGCTGACGCCAAGAGCAAGATTCAGACCCACCTGGCCAAGGTAGCCTGAACCCCTCCCTTTCGGTGTGACACCGTCACTTCCCAGTGACACCACTCTCCACACAGACCTGGCCCAAGAAGAGGAACGGTTGCTACAAGGAGCTGGTTATAGTATCATTATCTGTTTGAAATTCCAAGTACTGGGGACATTCTCCTTGGAGCAGGACAAGTTGGCACTGTAACTTCCTCTCAAGGGATCCTTTATTTCCCTAGTGCCCAGCAGCAAAGGGATTTCAAGCAGAAGGTGGAAATGCTGTTTGCATCTCCTGGTAGTTACTTCAGAAGTGCTGGCTGCCCTGCAGAAAGTCTTTGCTGGGCCTCTACTGGGGTGCCTGCCGGGGGGTTTGCAGGCTCCCTTCTCCTCCAAGGACATGCTTTCAGGCTCAGTGCTCCAGGTTTGCTGCATGGTCAGCCGTGTGTTTCCCGCATGGCTCTGCCAAGCAGGGGAAGTGGAGATCAGTGATGGGCACCTGGCTCGGACTGCTGGGTCTCATGGAAAGCTTCCTGAAAAGAGCTTGACACGGTATCGATTAACTGAGCAGAGACTGGGCTTGCAGCTCTGCAGGCTGATGTCACGTCTTTAATTGAGGATCCATTAGAAACTTTCCCTCTATGAGTTGCTATTGATGGATGATCAATTCCTGCAAGCAGTAATTTTGGGTAGCTGGTAATTCAATAGATCCATCACTGCTCCAAAATCTCCTCCGATGTGACAGCAACAGCAAAGAGAGGCTTTTCCTTGAAAAGAAATCTGCTGGATCTGTGCCTTGGCATGTGTCAGAGCGACAGGGGTCTGAGCCCAGGGTCTGCTTATTCAACTTGTTTTTTTCTGCAGATGGACAGGAGAAAAGGGAAATGATGTGGTCACTTGAGAATATATCATTTAATTTATGAATGCGTTTTTTCATGCCAGACACTGCAGGAAATCTTCCAGATCGAGATGAACATAGAAGCCATCCGAAAAGCCATTAGGGACAATGGGCTAGTGTTAAAAGTGGCTCAGACCCGGCTGGATGAGCGCACGCGGAGACCCAATGTGGAGCTGTGCCGGGACACTGCCCAGCTCCGGTAAGGCAGGACCCAGGGCTGGGAGGGTCCTTGAGGAGTGACTGGTCGTAGCACTCAGGAGCATCACTGGATGACAAAATTAATCTTTTTTTTTTTTTTTTCCCCAAAGAGTCATTCCATAAGTGCACTGGTATAATCAAGAGCAATGATTAGGTATCCCGGCCTCGGGGTGGTAGAAGAGCTCTGCACCCACGAAGGAGGCTGTACGCCATGGCCGGGTACAGCCTGATACCACCCCGTGAAGGGATGGATTTTTCCCACTTGGGTAAACCTCACCTACTCTCCTGCCTGCTTCCCAGCTGTTGGATGGCTTAGTTTTGCAGTATAAGCCCTTTAATCTCTGACAGGCTTGTGTTGAGAGCACTTAGCTGCTTCCTTTTGGGTCACTGCAAGAAAGGATGCACCATGTGGAGAAGCAGTAAGGGCTGTCCTCACCTCCCCTGAGGACACTGGAAATCCTTTCAAGGACATAGTGAGCCCTTTGGGACTGCACCCCAAGGGGCCGTGGAGGAGCAGGCTGCCCTGAGTGCCCAACAGCACCCCATGTGAGGGGTGAGGCACCCCAAACCTCACCCCTCCTCCTAGGAGCCCTCTGGGAATGACTCCACGTGAAGCTTTTTAGAAGCCATATAAACCCAGCCCTTGCATGCCATTGGGTTTTTCCATCCTCCACTTGTTTCACATTCACTTTTAGCCTCTCCCAGCTCCCCCATTTTGCTGTGTGTGCATCCGTGGGTGTGGGGAGGAACGCTGCACAGGGAGATCCGGGTGGGTGAACCAACAAACCCGCAAAACCAAACAGGAACAGGAAACCACAGCTGCTAATCCCTCTTCTCGGTGGCACAAGCTGCTCCAGGAGATGAGGCTGCACATCGCCGAAGCCTTAGAGCAAACTTAACCATGCCTGCCCACGGAGGTCTGGAGGAGCTCTGCCCTCGCCTTTCCCGTGCATCTGCCAGAAATGAGGGGTTGAGTTACTCCGAGCACACTGAAGGGGGAAATCCTGTCCCCAAGGGGCCCATCACCAACGCCGTGCTAGAAACCACCCCCGTGACGGGACTGTTAATGGGCATTTCTTGCTGTTTTCCAGCCTCGTCAATGAGGTCCATGAAATCAATGAGACGATCCAGAGCCTTCAGCAGCGGCTGAGAGACGCCGAGAACATACTGCAAATGCTGGTGCATGCCAAGTCGATCTTGGAGCATGACCTGGCCACCAAAGCCAACTCGCTGTTCATTGACCAGGAGAAGTGCATGGGGATGCGCAAGACCTTTCCCAACACTGCACGGCTGCTGGGTTACTTTTAGACTGGGCTCAGCTGAACCCACGCTATCTGTTGCAGGAGTATTCCCAGTTTTGCTAGGACGCATTCCCAGTTTTGCTAAGATGCTTTGAAAATACATGATTAGACTTTCACTTCCTCATGAAAGCCCTGAGTAGAAATTAAACGATCACTTTGTGTGTTACATGGTCTACCAGGATTTTTTATTCCTTTGGTTTTTCACTTTCCGTTGCTTTTCCACAGTGTGCCAGAAAGTAGCTGAAAATATCCTGTATGTGACTGAGAGTAAATCCACCCACAGCGATTCATTCCTACCCTTTCAGTCTGTGATTTTAGGAGAAAAACTCTCATGTCCTCCTCGCTTTGAGCCTGTCTGATGCGGAAAAAGCACAAGGGGAAGTAAAGCTAGTTGTCAGAGTAATTAGCTGTTGACATCTTTAATGTATTTTTAATGGTTCAGGAGAAGAAACACAAACTATCCAGTAAAGCATTACAGTATGTTCTGTTCCTAAACAGAAAAACTTGCATTTTAAGCTGATGTCTAGTGATCATTTTCTTGCTTTTGAAAAATTTTAAATGTCATCTAAAATGTCAGTGCTGGGGTCTTAAAACAAAGAAGTGCTTTTGGCTAGCTAATTGAAGAAAATGCTGCGGTTTTAATCTTGGTGAGTATGGATTGGTTCCTAATTTAACCTCTTGCAAGTAGTCTGTTGGTGGAAGCACCAAAGCACTTTGAAGATAAAGGAACAAATCAGTCCTTAAGTCAGCCACCTCGACTGCCATAGTACCTGCTCTCTGGCTGTAAATTTTACCAAGTGTTTGAATTTTCAGAGGATAAGTCTTTAATCAATCTGAAGTTCAGTGTGAAAGTCACTTTGCAAATTGTCCCGTCAGACTCACGTGTCAGACACTCTCGACTCTTTTAACCTAAGCAGAGCTGAGCTCAGCCTAAAGCCTGTAGGCACCAAGAATCCTAAAGGAGCAGAAGTTCAAGTCCCTTCTCTTCCCTCGGGAATCCAGGGCATGGACCTCCTGGCCCAGCGTGGGGACTCTCAGGAGCTGAGAGCATCTTCTCTCGTCTCGTACCCCCAGATGACTCCAGCTCACAGCACAGGTCCAGACAGACCTGCCTGCCCTCCCTGCTCTCCCAGGGGCAGCCCCCGAGAGCTGTAACCTGTGCCAAGGTCCTGCCCTGGCCCCAGCATCTTGGCAGGATCTCTCTTCAGAGCTGCAGCCCTAAACAGGAAGCAATTGTCTATTTTTTTTTTTCTTTCTTTTTTACTAGCACTTTTGTCTCACGGAGACTAAAGATAGGTTTCCTCTACTTTGTGTGTATCTTGGAGCCAGAGTCTGTCGGAGACAGCAGCCACCCTTTCTAAAGAGACGATATAACCGCAAGCAAGAAAAACTGTCCAGCTCATCGCACCTTCCCTTTCTGCACTTATCTCCCTCCCCAAAATAAGCCGATGGCATGCTGAACTCATAGGGACTTCCAGTTTTTGTTGGCACCCTCGCTAGCCTTTGTGCTGCTTTGAGCTGTTACTCTCCCTGTGTTCCTTTACCGAAAGCTTTCATAAATCCTGGTGATTTTGGCTGCTCGGCTGTTTTGAAGCCCCGCTCCAGATGGCTGGTTTTCAGGCAGAGCTGCCTGTTTTCTGTTTTGAGAATTGGGTCCCGTGAATTGTCTCGAGCTGAGCGCTGGGAAACGGAGGCACCCCAGTCCCTTTCTGAAAGACTCATGCTTTTAAGTGACTTGAGCGAAATCCTGGCATCAGCGACAGCTTCACATTCATTTCATTTCCACCTTCATTTTTGAGTCACATAAAAAGATACCTGAGCTCTGTTGTACTATGAGGGCACACCAATATCAGCACCCAAACTCTCCTATTTTCTCCAATTTTGCTTTCAGAGTCCCCCATCTTTCCCCCTAGCCCAACTCCTTTAAGGCTTTCTCCTAATTGACAGTGTTTATGTGGTGTTGCAATTATCCAGCTCTAAATTTTATCTTCCCGTCCTACCCTCTTGATGCTTCTTTACACAAGATAGGCTGTGGGAGCGTAGCTCGCTGAAAACAGGCATGGAATGCTAGAGGGCCTGCACAAGGAAAACTCTGTTGAACAGTTTGTCTAAGCTAACATAGTAGGCCTCAAGGACGCTTCGACCTTGAGGGTCAGAATAGAAGAATTAGAAGCTAACATCCGTATGAGGCGAAACGCATTAGTATTAATAGTAAAGTGATAGGTAGAAGCAGATGACTGATGTATGTATAGCACAATTGGAGTTTATGAAAAACTGCAAGTCATGATGACTTTGGAAAATTATCCTATTTAAGAAAGTGCATCTGCACAATAAAAGGAGTTTTCTGATATAACTCATATTGAGTCTTTTGTGGATTCTCCAACTCCCGTCTCCGCAATTGGCAACGCATTTCTTTCCTCCATTTGAGCCATGACCAGAGGAATTTCAGTTGCAGCTTCTCTAATTTCTTTCACAAATACTTTCCCCTTTCCTGCAGCAGATTTCCCAGACATTAGAGAATTCCCAGGTCCCTTTGGGCTTTGATTCTCTCCATGCCAGTTTTCCGTAAGTTGACAATATTGATGTTACTTCTGGTAGCTGACACTCTAAAATCTCCCTCAAGCAATTTAGTCATCTAACCCTATGTGTGCTTCAGTTTGAGTCTGTTTTTTCCCCCTCTCACAGTGTGTCCTATGCCCATCCCATGGCAGGAGCCAGCCCTGCCACAAAACTCCTGTAAAATGGGTCTCTAGGGAGAGGGTTTGGGGTGAAATTCTAACAGACACATGGCTTGTGGCAGGGTCTCCTGCACAGGGATGGATTTTCCTCCCATGACTGAGCTGCTGGTGAGTAAAGCTGCTCGGTTCAGTCACTGCAGGGTTGGTTTTGGGGTTGTAGCCGAGCAGCCTTTATCTTTGACGTACACCAGGTGCATTAAACCACTGTCCTGCCTTCCTGCTTCTGATGCATGAGATGCTTTTGCTTTCGTATCATTAAATGATTTGCTTTCATAGATCACTTCTATATAGCATCCCCGGCTGCCTCAGCTGCCTTTCTGCACTGATGTGATGTTTCCTTTCTTTAAATGCCTTCAGTCCGAAGAACGACGTGCCCGCTTTTATCGCTCTTTATTGCTGCTTTATTGCTGGCTTTATCAGCCAAGTTGCTAGGAAAGTTAGTTTGTGGAAATTCCTTTGCCTCCCACAGCTATATTCCCACCCTCCTGCATCATTCCAACAGACCCTGCAAAGCTGGGCTTGTAAACTAATTGTTTACTGACTGGAGGAAAGAAAATAAATTAATAAAATCAGGACAGCGTTGCTTCATGCAAGGGAAGCTTCATGTTGGTGCAGGACCCAGTTGAACAGTTGAGGCCAGTCCATCAAGAGGCTATTTAGAAAAGAGGCTTGGGTGCGCTGTTGTCCAAGAAGGGAAAAATCATTGAATGTCCTGCAGAATTCTGATAGGAATTTGGGTGAAATGAATGCTTGCCAAAAACCATGTTAACAGTGTATTGCATAACTAATGCAGATTATTATGCTCGAGGGAAACAGACTTCCCAAAACGGCATCAGCAGTCAGAAAAAAAACCAAAACAAACTCATTGCGATTATTAAAAAAAAAAAAAAAAAAAGGAGAGAGAGAAAACTGGCAAAATTCTGAGGAAAATTTTGGCAGTATAGGACCATAGAAATGGCTGTGCTGGCTCAGATCAAAGTCCAGAAAGCTCCAGATTCAGCCTCTGACAGAGCCAACAGGAGACGCTTAGATAAAAGCACCAGAGCAAGGCAAGCACCCTGTGATACTTTCCCAGTCTACTTTCCCAGCTTCCAGCAATTAGTATCTCAAGGACTTCCTGAGCTGACAGGGCTGTCTTTGAATTTAATATCCCCCGATGGATTTGTTTCACAGGGTCTTGTTCCAGTTGTTCTTCGAGCCCGTGCAGACTTGCAGCATCCACTGTGTCCCTCAGTGGGGAGCTGCAGGGGATGGAGTATCATCACCCTCGGGGCATCGGCAGCTGCTTTTGGCACCCTGGAGGAGATTAAAAAAGGGCTCAGGCCTTGGACCGCTGAAGCCAAAAGTGTAAAACTCAATAGCTCGGACAAAAATGTGGCTCAAAGCTGTTTTAGATCTGTGTCCTCTGTAGGTTCAACACAGGAGATCACAGCGGGTTGGCTCCTCTTATATGCTGTCAGCATGCAGGAGATGAGCGCGAATCACAATTTCTGAAAGTATCTGAATATGTTCTGACACAGTCATGTCCCCGCCAGGAAGCTTGGTTGGGATTTTTTTGGTTTTGGAGTCAGTGGGTGAATGTTGGTTTCGTTGAAGCCAGTGGGCTTTTCTCCAGTGCTTTCAGTCTGACTCTATCAGTGACGACAACTGGCTTAGAGTCGAAAGTAAAAAGTTGGATGAAGTCGGGTTTTGGGCATGAACGCAGACAGGACTAAAATATTTTAGAAATTTTTCTTGGTTTGGTGGAAAAGAAATGGCAGGAAAAGTAAGTCAATGTCTCCAAGATGTATTAGACCTCTTGTTTTAGAAGTTTGCTGAAGTTAAATGTCTCCCCTTCTGTTTTTCTTCTGCTTGAAATGGCTTTTCAGATAGCCATTCCACCAGTTTTATCAGAAAAGGTCCAAGACCACTCTTTCAGTGCATTTTGATCCAAACGGCGTTTTACGCTGGAGAAAAGGCCCATTCCTCTCACAGCCCTGCTGCGTGGTAGCCGTGAGGCTCAGTAACCTGCAGCGGCACCCCTTCCTGGGGCATGCGTCTGCCTCCTCCCCGGCCGCCTGGCTGAGACCCAGCCGCGCTCGGTGCACATCCCTCCGTGTGCTGGGGAAAGGGCAAGAGCCTGGCAGCCCTCTGAGCCCTGCTCTCGCTGCCAGCTGGGGGCCAGCTCTCAAAGTGGAGAGCATTCCCCCAGCCCTTCAGCTGGAAATACTTATTTAGTAGTTATTTTCTCTCTGGGTGTGTGTATTTTTATATATTTTTATTTGTTTGTTTGTTTGTTTGGAGGAGCATTATAGGTTCTCCATAAAATGTGAGTCAAACCATATATTGCTCTCCTTACTTCCCTAGTTGCACAGTTGTCTGAAACGAGGATCTTTTTCCCCGTTGTTCTGTCCCCAGCCCCACGTGAGCTGCGGGCTCGCTGATGGCAACGCAGGTTTCTGCCCCTTCCCCTTTGCATTTCAAATCCTCCGTTGCTAGTGGTCTGAATCAACAGGGTAGGGAAGAGGACGGAAATCCCTAAAATTGTGATGACAGAGCAAAGTCTTGGGGTTAAACAAGTTCATCCCCAAGAAAATCTTGTCTTTTTGTGTAGTTTGAAAATGCTTTTTTGAAGAGTGGTTTCATTCACCCGGCCCGGGGAAGGGGATGGTGTAGTGTATGCTGGACCGATGGTGGCAGAGCCCGTGATGGGCTGGTTCAGGTGATGCCGCAGACACAGGTAAATGAGGCTTAGACCCTTCTCAGCAAAGTCATCAAAGTCCACCACTGCCTTATCAGACTAGCATCTGAGCTAAAGCGATATAAACCCCACTTTCCCTCCTGAATTATCATTATTTTATTCTAGAAATTCAAGCTGAAGCATTGTAAGAGTTTTAAGTTATCCCACGGAATAGATTCAAAGTGAGAAATCCACATTTTTTTACCCAGTGTTTACACAACCTGTCAATCTTACAGTATTCTCAGCACAGCCTGTGGCAAATCTTGTTTGTACACAAAATATTTTTCAAATTTATCGTGGCGCCTGCTTTTATTTAGGCGGTGATGACCACTGCCAGCCACACTCGTATGGAGGCTGAGCTGGGGCAGCTGGGCAGCTTTCGAGCCCCTTGATGGGGAGCACTGTGCAATTCCCTGGCCTGTGCCGGGTCGGGCGGCAGTGACGTCTCTCCAGCAAAACCCCAAGGGCTCTGCTGTGGCCATCCTCACTTTCTCCTCTCCTGGCCCGGACAGTCGCCATCCGGCACCTCCTGCTTTCCCTGCAGTGCTCTCACGTGAGCTCCCTGGAGCAGCACGGCCCCCTGTCCCGAGAGCTGCCATGAGAGCACGTGCTCAGCAGATGTTTTTCCAAGGCCCTGCTCTGTTAAGTTGATGCACCTTTCCAAGAAAAGAAGTGTCTGAGGAGCACGGGAGTGATGTGCTCTTCTCCCTGGGTTTCCTCCACAGTTTCTAATCCACAACTCTCAGCCAAAATAGGCTTTGTTACCCGCAGGCTACTCTTTTCCCTGATTTGAGTTTCAGATATTTCTCTGGTGCTTAAAAAGCTGCTTTTGGCACCCTTTTCAGAACTGGAGCCGAGGTGGTTTTGCTCTCCCACCTTCACGGAGGAGCTCGGGTGCAGTTATGTGACCCCCACGCCTCCCGCCTGCCTTTCACCACTGTGCATCTCCCCGCTCTGCTTTTGGGGAACGGGTCAGGTAATTTGTCCAGAGACACAGCAGCCCAGATCACAGACCTACAAACCCGAATCAGAAGATCGCCTCTAACGGCAGGCTAGATCGCAGCCCTTGGGGACAAGACCCTTCTCGCTCTGTGTTTGCACAGCCCAGAGCGTGACGCCATCAGCACTACCAGGGTCCTCCCGTTTCAGTGCCTGTTCTCAGGCTAAAGCCTGAAATAACTGGGGAAGGACCCTCTCCAGGAAACATCCCTGATGTCGCTGCGTGACTGGTGTGTGATGCCCTGATGCTGCATGAGGCTGTGTCATGGTGGAGCTCCTGGGGACACTGTGCATCTTCTCACCTGGGGTGCCAGCGCCTGGTGCACCCACCCGCCCCAGTGGAGCCTCTGCTGGGCCACGGGCTGGCCCAGGAACACCAGTGCAGGCACTGGGTTGCCCATGAGGGCACTACTTTGCCCATCAGGAGCACTGGGTGGCACACGGTTGCCCATGGGTGGCACTAGGATGCCCAACGGCTGTACTGCGTTGCCCGTTGATGGCACCGGGGGTTGTCCAGGGACAGGATCAGGTTGTCCAGCAAAGGCAGTAGGTTGCATAGAGTCTGCACTAAGTTGCCCAGGAGTGGCACTGGGTTGCCCACTGAGGGCAGTGAGTTCATAGGATCATAGAATCACAGAATGGTTTGGGTTGGAAGGGACCTCAAAGATCATCTTGTTCCAACCCCCCTGCCATGGGCAGGGACACCTCCCACCAGACCAGGTTGCTCAAGGCTCCATCCAGCCTGGCCTTGAGCACTGCCAGGGATGGAGGATCATAGAATATCTCAAGTTAGAAGGGACCCATAAGGATCAGCGAGTCCAACTCCCTGCTCCTTGCAGGACTACCTAAAACTAAACCCCATGACTGAGAGCATTGTCCAGCTGCTCAACACTTGCCCAACAGCTGCACCTGCTTGCCCAGGGGCTGCACAAAGCTGCCCAGCGAGAGCGGTAGGTTGCCCAGGGCAGGAACTAGGGTGCCATACGAGGGTATTTTCTTGCCCAGGGCTGGCCCTGGGTTGCCCATCGAGAGCGCTGTGTTGCCCGAGGGCTGCATCAGGTTGCCATGGCAGCTGCAGGGAGTCGGCCCGGGCAACACCCGGTCACCCGCTTCTTATGTCACTGACGGCACCGGGGACGCTGCAGTGCCTGGCAGAGCTGCCACCGAGCCTGGCAGCACAGCAGTGAGCAGCAGCCCCCGGGGCACCCTCAAGCCTCCGCAGTGCACCCCGCATCCAAGCAGCTAAGGGTGAGCAAGGGGAGGACTAAAAAAGCAGAGATATTTCTCCTGATCTTCTGCATTATCTCTTATGTCGCCTAAGTGTACCCCAGCTAGGTGGTTGGGGGCTCCCGTGGTGTGTCTGTGTTCAGGGGTGGCAGAAAGTAGCACCCTGGGATGACTTATCCCAAGAGGGTGCAGGGACATTTATTTCAGCTGGAAATGCAGGGGAAAGTAACCCTGGTCCATTCCCAAGTTCTTAAATATGTGTCTGTCAGTGGCTGAAAGGGAATAATTTATTTGCAGGGGTAGGAGCCAGGGAAGCAGTCTCCCACTCTCGGAATGCTGTTTCTCACGTATAAATAAGTGGCACGGAGTTAAGGAAAGTGCAGTCGCCTGTCCCTAGCAGGGACAAAAGGGCTGAAGTGACTGGTTTGTGGGAACCGACACACACAGTGGTTTTTGTTGGACCTGAGCACAGACGTTTCATCCTCAGCTCTGCCAAACTGGCTCGGAGGGTTGTGTTTGTGAAAGTTTTTCTGCTAAATTTGAGGGTGTGAGTTTCCCGCTGCCTATCCCACAGCCTCTTCAGCCAGGCTGGATCCTGGGGCGAGACTCGGTGCCCACAGCTATGCTGCTCTCAAGTCAGGTACTGGGGCAGCCCATGCCAGCATGGCCAAAATTGCTCAAGGCTTGCAAATACTGTCCTCAAAGTTCAGTGATTTCCCAGCTGCGGGCTGTACACTTTTGCCCTCTGACTCATCCCTATTTTTCTCCGATTTGCCCGAACTGAAGGTCCTGTTATTCTCCTGTATTCGCCGTTCTCTAATTTAATAGCTGCATTCTGAGACATTGTTCATCTGAATGCACCAAACTGCTACAGGCACAGGTGACGCAAGAAGTCTCTTAGGTCACCTGTCCCCATAGCTAGATGTTGGAAAACGTGCAGTTTAATGAGTCAATGGGTCAATGGGCTGCGAGCGTCCGGCATGAAGGAGGGTTACCCTCGGTGTACAGCAACAGCAGCTCCCAGGCAGAGCCTGCCTGTCTCCGTGTGCCTCCCATCCATCGCCTTTTAAGCCTTTAGGAAGGAAAGTAGGAAACTGTGACTCCTTCGTCCTGCCCTTGTGTAGAGAGAGGCATTCTTTGTTGCAGAGGTGACTAAAATGAAAGAAACTCTCTTTCCCAAGGGTTTAATGATTTTAAAAATAAGGCAGTCTCTCTCAGCTCGCCTACACATGCAAAGTGATTAGGGTAGCCCAGGAGGAGCAATTAAACCTCTAGCCACGTGATCGCTTCTGTCGATGCTTTGTTCTAGAATAAAAGTGAGTTTATTTCATGCAAACATCCCATTTTTAAAGGAATAAAGTTGATTTCATGCTGTGACAAATAGGATTTAGCACATGCTTCAGGTCAAACTCCCCTCCCACCCAGGGATCTTGTTGTAGCACACCAGCGTCCCAATCTTTCACTGCGGCTCCGAGCCAGGCTGGGAGCAGTGGGGATGGGATGGTGTTAGGGGAAGGACACATCCCTGCAACACAGCACCTGGCTACAACAGCTATAGGGACTTATTCTGCCCGTGGGTGACACCTGTAACCATACAGAAACTTCACACCGAGCACAGCATACCCTCCTGAGTGTTTGTCCTTAGATGAGGTGTGTCAGGTACATTCGGTGGCCCCTCTGCATTATATTTCTGATAAAATTGACTGATAACCTTAATCTGAAAAAAGCAATGGCACCCACATGCCTTACACAGTTATTGGTAGCAAAATCTTCCTGTGTGACTCTTCCCCTTAGGGTTACTGCAAGGCTGGTGTTTACGAGCTGCTCTGAAAAGACTTTGTGGGATATCTCCTTTCCAAGTGCATTTGTTTTACAGCAGGTGAGCCAGAGATGTTTTTCTTCCTTTGCAAGTCCAGAGATGGCTGTTCTTTTTAGGTTGAAATGGGGGGTGGGGTGGGTGCAGGGGTGGGGTGAAATTTGGATATAGTCCAAATTTAAGCAAAGCTCAGCTCACCTGCGGACACCTCACTCAAGCTTTTACTGCAAGTGAAAATAGAGATGATGAGGATGGATTCCCTCACCCACAAACCGCGCTGGGTTGGTAGCAGCTGTGCATCCAAAGCTATCACGGCTGGTAATGGAACTTTTAAAGAGGAAATTACAGCAGGAATACTATAAGATCAGCAAAAACGCTGGCCAAAAGAAACAAATGAACATCAGAGAATCAGCAACTACAGTTTCATTGGACGGACAGACAAAATGAAGGCACAGTATCTGTCATTCTCCTTAGTAGCCATGATTTGTTTCTCTCTACATTCCAAGACCTGATGAGAGATACTGACAACAAAGTAAAATCCTTATATATAAAAATGCTTGGGATGCTGTCAGAAGGGATTTGCTTTCAAGAGTTTTAGGCCTGTCCAGGCGATGTGTGGGTGCTGTGTGCATCGCTCTTCGTATTTTAAGTTGCGTGTGTCGCTGTAAGAAGTAGCGCAAGTGCAGGAGCTTACTGAGTGAGGTTGTCTTCTTCTGTCTCCTTTGTGCAGGACACATACCTGAATAGCGGCGTTCAAGAATGGAGCTGGTTGGATCTCCCTTAACTGCAACATATGCCCATCCAAGATCAACACCTACCAAGTTTCTGCCTGCCATCAGCACCATGGCTTCAAGCTATAAGAACCGTTTTCCTTACTACCCCTTGCCTCAGAGCTTCAGCCTCCCCCGGATGCCCAGAGCCTACTACAAAGCAGCTGCCATCAACCCAACTTTGGCTCCCTTTTCCAAAAGCTCCCAGGGGTTACCCCCAAGCAAGATGCTTCCTTTTGTTTCCAACAGAACAACCCTCTTCAGCCGGTACACCTCTGACGACTGGTACATGTCCAATCTGACCAACTACAAAGAGTCGGAGACTACCCGGCGCAATGCCGAGTGTCTGAGAGTCGATACCTCCCGTCTGATTCACGATAAATATCAGCAGACAAAGAAGACCCAAGTAGAAAGCACCAAAAACCTGGGAGATCGTGTCCAAGAGATAGAATTTTGGAAGTCAGAGCTCTGCCATGAGCTGGATGAGATGATCGGGGAAACGAACGCACTCACAGACTTGAAGAAAAGACTGGAGAGAGCCTTGGCTGAGACAGAGGCCCCTCTCCAGGTAAGCACCCTGTCCGGTGGGCTGCAAGCTGTAGCCTACTGCTGAAACATCTGCAGCCATTCAGACGCCCAATTAAGTTTCATTGCAGCTCCGTAACGTCTAGAAAGTTTTTATTAAGAGACCATTAGTTAAGTTAGTAATAAACAAATGCCTTGCCATCTGCTGCCTCCCCTATCAGTACGTACTGAGCACACCAGAACAGTATTTGCTTAACCAAATATTTTTATAAGTGGTACATCCAAAATCCTGGTTTGGGAGACAAAAGCCCATGCCCTCCTACGAGGCTCTGGCGAGGTCAGCCTCAAGCCTGACACAGGTCCCTGCCTTCAGCTGTGGCTGCGCCAGGGACACGTGTGCTCCCCCACGTTGATTTAATGCTGATGTTGCAGCTCGGCTGCTCGTTGTCAGCTAAACCAGCTGCCCTGGGCACTTTTTTTCCCGTGCTGTCGTCTCTGTGCCCACCTACAATTTCATTTCTTACATTACTTGACATGGGGACCATCCCTGTAGGGATTTGCAACCAGCAGTGATGGCATGTCCCCAACAGGTCACTCAGGAGTGCTTGCTTCACCGGGAGAAGAGGATGGGCATTGACCTGGTCCATGATGATGTGGAGAAACAGCTCTTTGTGGTAAGTTTGTCAACACAGATCATGTGTTATTTTTACCTAAACTACTCTGAACAGGTTTTGCAGCCCTGTTCCCTCTCTGGCTCCTTAGTGCCTGTGAGGTGCTAAACTCTTCAAACCCCCAAAACCTGCAGGGCCAGGGGACGACGTTCCCCCACGCAGCAGCGTGCCCACACGGTGTGGGTAAGACTTGCCCTGCCAGAGGCAGGAATAGCTGAAAACCAGCTGTGTGTTTGTGTAGCCTATCAGGGTCCTCTGTCCCTCTTCAAGGAGCTTGTGGGACTCTCCTGCCTTTCAGAGCCCTGCCGGCACAGGATCTATAAGTATCTGTCACATACATGTGATATATCTCTATATATCTGTGTCACATACATATATATTACGCACACATGCACACACACAGATATGGAGAAGGCAGTGTCTGCCCGACAGCTTGTCTGGTTTTCCCAACTATGTTACTTGGTCTAATAAAAGATATTACATCTACCCCCAGCTTTGCTTTGCTCAGAGCAGCGTGGCCGCAGTAAGACTGTGTGTGCTTAGGCAATGCATTTTATAGCAGTCCTAAAACCGCGCACTCCTGCCTGCCTTTATATAGGCTGCTTTAAATTATGAATAAAAAGCAAACACGATGAGAGCTGGCACAGAAGATGGGATCCTATCGCAGGGTACAACAAAATACAATCACTGCAAAGGCATCGCGAAACTGGGAAGGAAACTGCAGCCCCTGGGACTGTGAAGCCACTGCTCTGTTAGAAGATTTTTTCTTATGAGTCAGGCCCTAAAAAAATTGAAAGATTAGTTTAAGGGTCATGAGATTTTAAGAAAATAATTGGAGCTGGTTATCTCCATAATGGCATTTTGGATTTTAAGTGTTTCGGACATATTTAGGCCATGCTTTTCAGCTGGCTCCTGCAGACAGGAGGGCTTAAAAATTATGGTTTTGGAGCACTAATCACCTGCCTCCAGTAGCTGGGGCTTCACAAACGCGATAGATTTGTGCTGAAGTCAAGTGAGCTGAGAGCAGCACATGCCTTCCTCCGGTGGAGCTGGATGTTTCTTAGAAATGGCTTAGAAAGTTACACCAAACTCAAGTCCGTCTCCTCTTGTCCCAGATGGATGGGATTTCTCCTGGGGAAGAAAACATTTGGGGAGCAAAAAGGGCAGATGCTGATTGGGGATGGGGATGTGTAGCGCTGCTGGTCCAGAGAACCTCTATGCCTGTTCATATCAGGTCAGGATCTGTCCCTGTCTCCTATAGTGGAACTAATCATCACTTGACATTGATGTCAAGATGAGAAAACACTTGGCAACCCACCCTGAAAGTGAAGTGGGAGGCCATGGCTGTGGCCACAGCACCCTCCCATCCCCTCCTGGTCGCTGCGCCCAGGCTCAGCTGCACAAGTGAGCGCTCTGGGGTTGGGGGGCACTTTCTCCACTCCCTGCCAGTTTGCTTTGTCCTTGCTGTGTGCACGGTTGGAGAGGCCTGAGGGGATGAGTGTGACCAGGACAACTGAGCATGGATACTGATGGGGTCATGTTTTGCCTTTGCCCAGGAAGCCGACGTCATCAGATCCTGCCAGGAGAGGATGCAGCAGTACCTGGATAAGGCGAAAGCCCAGCTCGCGTAAGGAGGAGCTCCTTCTCTCATGCTGCATTTGCAGCTGCGATGTGAAACCCCGGCAGACCCCCACCTCTGCCCACACCCTACAGCCGTAAAACCTGGGCAGGCTCCATGGGAAGCGGGCAGTGGCGCCCACAGGAGCACGTAGCTGCCCAGGTGGGAGGAAACCATTCCACCCATACATCCCCACCCATGGCTCTTGTTTGTGTGTTGAAGGTCCAACAGGGCAGCCCAGCATGAGCTGGAGAGGGACCTGGCCAACAAGCAGACAGCCTACCGCATCGACGACAAGTGCCACCACCTGAGGAACACCTCCGATGGCATCAGCTACTTCCGAGGGGTGGAGCGGGTTGACGCCACGTGAGTGCACGCTGGGCAGCACGAGAGCACCGAGCTGTCCCTGGGATGCGCGGTGCCTCGCCCTGGCAGGGAACGGGTTGTCCCCAGCCCACTGTAAAGGCATGTGTCTCTGCATGGCACATCCATCCTGCCTGGAAACACCCATCTTGGAGGGGCCGTTTCTCCCTGCTCACCATAAAGGGAGAACAACCCTCTGCTTTCAGCTGGATGCTGAACACGCAGTGGGTGAAAGTGAGTCCCACCTAATTACACATTATATCAGGGTTCAGAGATCAGCCTGAAAATGAACTCAGCCCAACACCTCTGCACAGCTCATTAAGTTTATGCGTATTTTCAAAGATGTGTCAGTGCTTGCATGAGCGCTCTTGGTTGACGTGACGTCTGCGGGGTTCACCCCTGCATGGAGAGGGCCTGGCAGGGAGCCGAAATGACACAGAAGATAAAGAAATAGAGAGCATGGTCCTGGGATACGGTTCAGCTGCTTTTGGGTGCCAGGAATTCAGCTTCGGCTCTGCAGTAGATGAATGGTGACCTAAACCAGCACTCGCAGAGATATGCGCTAAGTGGCAAAGGGCTGAGGGAATATATCTGCTGCTCACAAGGACGCGTGCAGTTTATGGAGGGGCATAGATTGATTCAATCTTTCTAATATTTGAATAATTATTCACAGCTCAGACATATTGCAAATGAATTGCAAAGGATTGATGCTAAAATTCAGAGGGGGGCAAAATGTGCCGAGAACCAGCATGTTTTAAATGGGGCTTATGTGGTATTTAAGTCTTTTGTTGACCTTGTTCTGGCCTACTGCACAGGCGTGAACTTCATCGTGAATGCACAGACAGGGAAATGAATATTATCTAATGCTTGTTCAGTTTAGTATGAAACTGAGATAAGTTATGAGCAAAATTAATTGACTGCAATCTGCGCGTCGACGTGAAGCTGGGAATCACTTGGCACTTAGATGGCTCGAACGTGTAAATATGAGGTCTGACTAAAATCTTCATTTTTCTGGGGGAATCTTTGCTTTGTCTGGGCTTTCATAAGTACCACAGTTGTCTTCATGAACATGTCATCATTTCATAAGCATATCGAACAAATGGTGTCCAGGTGTTTTACCTTCATGTGGTCAAATTAAGAGCGTAGCTTTAACCTGCATTTAATCCACACTGCTCCCATGGCATGCCTGGCCATGGCCAGCTTCAGCAGCATGGGCTTACTGGAGGCCTCTCCTTCCTCCTCCCCAGGATCTCGGTGCCAGAGTCGTGGGCCAAGTTCTCGGACGACAACATTCTCCTCTCCCAGAGCGAACGGGCGGCCTCCGCCAAGCTGCGGGACAACCTCGAGAACCTGCTGGTGGTGACGGCCAACGAGATGTGGCGCCAGTTCAACAGGGTGAACGTCGCCTTTGCCAACCGCATCGCTGAGACAGCTGACGCCAAGAGCAAGATTCAGACCCACCTGGCCAAGGTAGCCTGAACCCCTCCCTTTCGGTGTGACACCGTCACTTCCCAGTGACACCACTCTCCACACAGACCTGGCCCAAGAAGAGGAACGGTTGCTACAAGGAGCTGGTTATAGTATCATTATCTGTTTGAAATTCCAAGTACTGGGGACATTCTCCTTGGAGCAGGACAAGTTGGCACTGTAACTTCCTCTCAAGGGATCCTTTATTTCCCTAGTGCCCAGCAGCAAAGGGATTTCAAGCAGAAGGTGGAAATGCTGTTTGCATCTCCTGGTAGTTACTTCAGAAGTGCTGGCTGCCCTGCAGAAAGTCTTTGCTGGGCCTCTACTGGGGTGCCTGCCGGGGGGTTTGCAGGCTCCCTTCTCCTCCAAGGACATGCTTTCAGGCTCAGTGCTCCAGGTTTGCTGCATGGTCAGCCGTGTGTTTCCCGCATGGCTCTGCCAAGCAGGGGAAGTGGAGATCAGTGATGGGCACCTGGCTCGGACTGCTGGGTCTCATGGAAAGCTTCCTGAAAAGAGCTTGACACGGTATCGATTAACTGAGCAGAGACTGGGCTTGCAGCTCTGCAGGCTGATGTCACGTCTTTAATTGAGGATCCATTAGAAACTTTCCCTCTATGAGTTGCTATTGATGGATGATCAATTCCTGCAAGCAGTAATTTTGGGTAGCTGGTAATTCAATAGATCCATCACTGCTCCAAAATCTCCTCCGATGTGACAGCAACAGCAAAGAGAGGCTTTTCCTTGAAAAGAAATCTGCTGGATCTGTGCCTTGGCATGTGTCAGAGCGACAGGGGTCTGAGCCCAGGGTCTGCTTATTCAACTTGTTTTTTTCTGCAGATGGACAGGAGAAAAGGGAAATGATGTGGTCACTTGAGAATATATCATTTAATTTATGAATGCGGTTTTTTCATGCCAGACACTGCAGGAAATCTTCCAGATCGAGATGAACATAGAAGCCATCCGAAAAGCCATTAGGGACAATGGGCTAGTGTTAAAAGTGGCTCAGACCCGGCTGGATGAGCGCACGCGGAGACCCAATGTGGAGCTGTGCCGGGACACTGCCCAGCTCCGGTAAGGCAGGACCCAGGGCTGGGAGGGTCCTTGAGGAGTGACTGGTCGTAGCGCTCAGGAGCATCACTGGATGACAAAATTAATCTTTTTTTTTTTTTTTTCCCCAAAGAGTCATTCCATAAGTGCACTGGTATAATCAAGAGCAATGATTAGGTATCCCGGCCTCGGGGTGGTAGAAGAGCTCTGCACCCACGAAGGAGGCTGTACGCCATGGCCGGGTACAGCCTGATACCACCCCGTGAAGGGATGGATTTTTCCCACTTGGGTAAACCTCACCTACTCTCCTGCCTGCTTCCCAGCTGTTGGATGGCTTAGTTTTGCAGTATAAGCCCTTTAATCTCTGACAGGCTTGTGTTGAGAGCACTTAGCTGCTTCCTTTTGGGTCACTGCAAGAAAGGATGCACCATGTGGAGAAGCAGTAAGGGCTGTCCTCACCTCCCCTGAGGACACTGGAAATCCTTTCAAGGACATAGTGAGCCCTTTGGGACTGCACCCCAAGGGGCCGTGGAGGAGCAGGCTGCCCTGAGTGCCCAACAGCACCCCATGTGAGGGGTGAGGCACCCCAAACCTCACCCCTCCTCCTAGGAGCCCTCTGGGAATGACTCCACGTGAAGCTTTTTAGAAGCCATATAAACCCAGCCCTTGCATGCCATTGGGTTTTTCCATCCTCCACTTGTTTCACATTCACTTTTAGCCTCTCCCAGCTCCCCCATTTTGCTGTGTGTGCATCCGTGGGTGTGGGGAGGAACGCTGCACAGGGAGATCCGGGTGGGTGAACCAACAAACCCGCAAAACCAAACAGGAACAGGAAACCACAGCTGCTCATCCCTCTTCTCGGTGGCACAAGCTGCTCCAGGAGATGAGGCTGCACATCGCCGAAGCCTTAGAGCAAACTTAACCATGCCTGCCCACGGAGGTCTGGAGGAGCTCTGCCCTCGCCTTTCCCGTGCATCTGCCAGAAATGAGGGGTTGAGTTACTCCGAGCACACTGAAGGGGGAAATCCTGTCCCCAAGGGGCCCATCACCAACGCCGTGCTAGAAACCACCCCCGTGACGGGACTGTTAATGGGCATTTCTTGCTGTTTTCCAGCCTCGTCAATGAGGTCCATGAAATCAATGAGACGATCCAGAGCCTTCAGCAGCGGCTGAGAGACGCCGAGAACATACTGCAAATGCTGGTGCATGCCAAGTCGATCTTGGAGCATGACCTGGCCACCAAAGCCAACTCGCTGTTCATTGACCAGGAGAAGTGCATGGGGATGCGCAAGACCTTTCCCAACACTGCACGGCTGCTGGGTTGCTTTTAGGCTGGGCTCAGCTGAACCCACGCTATCTGTTGCAGGAGTATTCCCAGTTTTGCTAGGACGCATTCCCAGTTTTGCTAAGATGCTTTGAAAATACATGATTAGACTTTCACTTCCTCATGAAAGCCCTGAGTAGAAATTAAACGATCACTTTGTGTGTTACATGGTCTACCAGGATTTTTTATTCCTTTGGTTTTTCACTTTCCGTTGCTTTTCCACAGTGTGCCAGAAAGTAGCTGAAAATATCCTGTATGTGACTGAGAGTAAATCCACCCACAGCGATTCATTCCTACCCTTTCAGTCTGTGATTTTAGGAGAAAAACTCTCATGTCCTCCTCGCTTTGAGCCTGTCTGATGCGGAAAAAGCACAAGGGGAAGTAAAGCTAGTTGTCAGAGTAATTAGCTGTTGACATCTTTAATGTATTTTTAATGGTTCAGGAGAAGAAAAACAAACTATCCAGTAAAGCATTACAGTATGTTCTGTTCCTAAACAGAAAAACTTGCATTTTAAGCTGATGTCTAGTGATCATTTTCTTGCTTTTGAAAAATTTTAAATGTCATCTAAAATGTCAGTGCTGGGGTCTTAAAACAAAGAAGTGCTTTTGGCTAGCTAATTGAAGAAAATGCTGCGGTTTTAATCTTGGTGAGTATGGATTGGTTCCTAATTTAACCTCTTGCAAGTAGTCTGTTGGTGGAAGCACCAAAGCACTTTGAAGATAAAGGAACAAATCAGTCCTTAAGTCAGCCACCTCGACTGCCATAGTACCTGCTCTCTGGCTGTAAATT
Organism: Leptosomus discolor; assembly: GCF_034619465.1. NCBI lineage: Eukaryota > Metazoa > Chordata > Aves > Leptosomiformes > Leptosomidae > Leptosomus > Leptosomus discolor. Next base: position 10,506,847 of record NC_141405.1, read on the forward strand.
TTACCAAGTGTTTGAATTTTCAGAGGATAAGTCTTTAATCAATCTGAAGTTCAGTGTGACAGTCACTTTGCAAATTGTCCCGTCAGACTCACGTGTCAGACACTCTCGACTCTTTTAACCTAAGCAGAGCTGAGCTCAGCCTAAAGCCTGTAGGCACCAAGAATCCTAAAGGAGCAGAAGTTCAAGTCCCTTCTCTTCCCTCGGGAATCCAGGGCATGGACCTCCTGGCCCAGCGTGGGGACTCTCAGGAGCTGAGAGCATCTTCTCTCGTCTCGTACCCCCAGATGACTCCAGCTCACAGCACAGGTCCAGACAGACCTGCCTGCCCTCCCTGCTCTCCCAGGGGCAGCCCCCGAGAGCTGTAACCTGTGCCAAGGTCCTGCCCTGGCCCCAGCATCTTGGCAGGATCTCTCTTCAGAGCTGCAGCCCTAAACAGGAAGCAATTGTCTATTTTTTTTTTTTCTTTCTTTTTTACTAGCACTTTTGTCTCACAGAGACTAAAGATAGGTTTCCTCTACTTTGTGTGTATCTTGGAGCCAGAGTCTGTCGGAGACAGCAGCCACCCTTTCTAAAGAGACGATATAACTGCAAGCAAGAAAAACTGTCCAGCTCATCGCACCTTCCCTTTCTGCACTTATCTCCCTCCCCAAAATAAGCCGATGGCATGCTGAACTCATAGGGACTTCCAGTTTTTGTTGGCACCCTCGCTAGCCTTTGTGCTGCTTTGAGCTGTTACTCTCCCTGTGTTCCTTTACTGAAAGCTTTCATAAACCCTGGTGATTTTGGCTGCTCGGCTGTTTTGAAGCCCCGCTCCAGATGGCTGGTTTTCAGGCAGAGCTGCCTGTTTTCTGTTTTGAGAATTGGGTCCCGTGAATTGTCTCGAGCTGAGCGCTGGGAAACGGAGGCACCCCAGTCCCTTTCTGAAAGACTCATGCTTTTAAGTGACTTGAGCGAAATCCTGGCATCAGCGACAGCTTCACATTCATTTCATTTCCACCTTCATTTTTGAGTCACATAAAAAGATACCTGAGCTCTGTTGTACTATGAGGGCACACCAATATCAGCACCCAAACTCTCCTATTTTCTCCAATTTTGCTTTCAGAGTCCCCCATCTTTCCCCCTAGCCCAACTCCTTTAAGGCTTTCTCCTAATTGACAGTGTTTATGTGGTGTTGCAATTATCCAGCTCTAAATTTTATCTTCCCGTCCTACCCTCTTGATGCTTCTTTACACAAGATAGGCTGTGGGAGCGTAGCTCGCTGAAAACAGGCATGGAATGCTAGAGGGCCTGCACAAGGAAAACTCTGTTGAACAGTTTGTCTAAGCTAACATAGTAGGCCTCAAGGACGCTTCGACCTTGAGGGTCAGAATAGAAGAATTAGAAGCTAACATCCGTATGAGGCGAAACGCATTAGTATTAATAGTAAAGTGATAGGTAGAAGCAGATGACTGATGTATATATAGCACAATTGGAGTTTATGAAAAACTGCAAGTCATGATGACTTTGGAAAATTATCCTATTTAAGAAAGTGCATCTGCACAATAAAAGGAGTTTTCTGATATAACTCATATTGAGTCTTTTGTGGATTCTCCAACTCCCGTCTCCGCAATTGGCAACGCATTTCTTTCCTCCATTTGAGCCATGACCAGAGGAATTTCAGTTGCAGCTTCTCTAATTTCTTTCACAAATACTTTCCCCTTTCCTGCAGCAGATTTCCCAGACATTAGAGAATTCCCAGGTCCCTTTGGGCTTTGATTCTCTCCATGCCAGTTTTCCGTAAGTTGACAATATTGATGTTACTTCTGGTAGCTGACACTCTAAAATCTCCCTCAAGCAATTTAGTCATCTAACCCTATGTGTGCTTCAGTTTGAGTCTGTTTTTTCCCCCTCTCACAGTGTGTCCTATGCCCATCCCATGGCAGGAGCCAGCCCTGCCACAAAACTCCTGTAAAATGGGTCTCTAGGGAGAGGGTTTGGGGTGAAATTCTAACAGACACATGGCTTGTGGCAGGGTCTCCTGCACAGGGATGGATTTTCCTCCCATGACTGAGCTGCTGGTGAGTAAAGCTGCTCGGTTCAGTCACTGCAGGGTTGGTTTTGGGGTTGTAGCCGAGCAGCCTTTATCTTTGACGTACACCAGGTGCATTAAACCACTGTCCTGCCTTCCTTCTTCTGATGCATGAGATGCTTTTGCTTTCGTATCATTAAATGATTTGCTTTCATAGATCACTTCTATATAGCATCCCCGGCTGCCTCAGCTGCCTTTCTGCACTGATGTGATGTTTCCTTTCTTTAAATGCCTTCAGTCCGAAGAACGACGTGCCCGCTTTTATCGCTCTTTATTGCTGCTTTATTGCTGGCTTTATCAGCCAAGTTGCTAGGAAAGTTAGTTTGTGGAAATTCCTTTGCCTCCCACAGCTATATTCCCACCCTTCTGCATCATTCCAACAGACCCTGCAAAGCTGGGCTTGTAAACTAATTGTTTACTGACTGGAGGAAAGAAAATAAATTAATAAAATCAGGACAGCGTTGCTTCATGCAAGGGAAGCTTCATGTTGGTGCAGGACCCAGTTGAACAGTTGAGGCCAGTCCATCAAGAGGCTATTTAGAAAAGAGGCTTGGGTGCGCTGTTGTCCAAGAAGGGAAAAATCATTGAATGTCCTGCAGAATTCTGATAGGAATTTGGGTGAAATGAATGCTTGCCAAAAACCATGTTAACAGTGTATTGCATAACTAATGCAGATTATTATGCTCGAGGGAAACAGACTTCCCAAAATGGCATCAGCAGTCAGAAAAAAAACCAAAACAAACTCATTGTGATTATTAAAAAAAAAAAAAAAAAAAAGGAGAGAGAGAAAACTGGCAAAATTCTGAGGAAAATTTTGGCAGTATAGGACCATAGAAATGGCTGTGCTGGCTCAGATCAAAGTCCAGAAAGCTCCAGATTCAGCCTCTGACAGAGCCAACAGGAGACGCTTAGATAAAAGCACCAGAGCAAGGCAAGCACCCTGTGATACTTTCCCAGTCTACTTTCCCAGCTTCCAGCAATTAGTATCTCAAGGACTTCCTGAGCTGACAGGGCTGTCTTTGAATTTAATATCCCCCGATGGATTTGTTTCACAGGGTCTTGTTCCAGTTGTTCTTCGAGCCCGTGCAGACTTGCAGCATCCACTGTGTCCCTCAGTGGGGAGCTGCAGGGGATGGAGTATCATCACCCTCGGGGCATCGGCAGCCGCTTTTGGCACCCTGGAGGAGATTAAAAAAGGGCTCAGGCCTTGGACCGCTGAAGCCAAAAGTGTAAAACTCAATAGCTCGGACAAAAATGTAGCTCAAAGCTGTTTTAGATCTGTGTCCTCTGTAGGTTCAACACAGGAGATCACAGCGGGTTGGCTCCTCTTATATGCTGTCAGCATGCAGGAGATGAGCGCGAATCACAATTTCTGAAAGTATCTGAATATGTTCTGACACAGTCATGTCCCCGCCAGGAAGCTTGGTTGGGATTTTTTTGGTTTTGGAGTCAGTGGGTGAATGTTGGTTTCGTTGAAGCCAGTGGGCTTTTCTCCAGTGCTTTCAGTCTGACTCTATCAGTGACGACAACTGGCTTAGAGTCGAAAGTAAAAAGTTGGATGAAGTCGGGTTTTGGGCATGAACGCAGACAGGACTAAAATATTTTAGAAATTTTTCTTGGTTTGGTGGAAAAGAAATGGCAGGAAAAGTAAGTCAATGTCTCCAAGATGTATTAGACCTCTTGTTTTAGAAGTTTGCTGAAGTTAAATGTCTCCCCTTCTGTTTTTCTTCTGCTTGAAATGGCTTTTCAGATAGCCATTCCACCAGTTTTATCAGAAAAGGTCCAAGACCACTCTTTCAGTGCATTTTGATCCAAACGGCATTTTACGCTGGAGAAAAGGCCCATTCCTCTCACAGCCCTGCTGCGTGGTAGCCGTGAGGCTCAGTAACCTGCAGCGGCACCCCTTCCTGGGGCATGCGTCTGCCTCCTCCCCGGCCGCCTGGCTGAGACCCAGCCGCGCTCGGTGCACATCCCTCCGTGTGCTGGGGAAAGGGCAAGAGCCTGGCAGCCCTCTGAGCCCTGCTCTCGCTGCCAGCTGGGGGCCAGCTCTCAAAGTGGAGAGCATTCCCCCAGCCCTTCAGCTGGAAATACTTATTTAGTAGTTATTTTCTCTCTGGGTGTGTGTATTTTTATATATTTTTATTTGTTTGTTTGTTTGTTTGGAGGAGCATTATAGGTTCTCCATAAAATGTGAGTCAAACCATATATTGCTCTCCTTACTTCCCTAGTCGCACAGTTGTCTGAAACGAGGATTTTTTTCCCCGTTGTTCTGTCCCCAGCCCCACGTGAGCTGCGGGCTCGCTGATGGCAATGCAGGTTTCTGCCCCTTCCCCTTTGCATTTCAAATCCTCCGTTGCTAGTGGTCTGAATCAACAGGGTAGGGAAGAGGACGGAAATCCCTAAAATTGTGATGACAGAGCAAAGTCTTGGGGTTAAACAAGTTCATCCCCAAGAAAATCTTGTCTTTTTGTGTAGTTTGAAAATGCTTTTTTGAAGAGTGGTTTCATTCACCCGGCCCGGGGAAGGGGATGGTGTAGTGTATGCTGGACCGATGGTGGCAGAGCCCGTGATGGGCTGGTTCAGGTGATGCCGCAGACACAGGTAAATGAGGCTTAGACCCTTCTCAGCAAAGTCATCAAAGTCCACCACTGCCTTGTCAGACTAGCATCTGAGCTAAAGCGATATAAACCCCACTTTCCCTCCTGAATTATCATTATTTTATTCTAGAAATTCAAGCTGAAGCATTGTAAGAGTTTTAAGTTATCCCACGGAATAGATTCAAAGTGAGAAATCCACATTTTTTTACCCAGTGTTTACACAACCTGTCAATCTTACAGTATTCTCAGCACAGCCTGTGGCAAATCTTGTTTGTACACAAAATATTTTTCAAATTTATCGTGGCGCCTGCTTTTATTTAGGCGGTGATGACCACTGCCAGCCACACTCGTATGGAGGCTGAGCTGGGGCAGCTGGGCAGCTTTCGAGCCCCTTGATGGGGAGCACTGTGCAATTCCCTGGCCTGTGCCGGGTCGGGCGGCAGTGACGTCTCTCCAGCAAAACCCCAAGGGCTCTGCTGTGGCCATCCTCACTTTCTCCTCTCCTGGCCCGGACAGTCGCCATCCGGCACCTCCTGCTTTCCCTGCAGTGCTCTCACGTGAGCTCCCTGGAGCAGCACGGCCCCCTGTCCCGAGAGCTGCCATGAGACCACGTGCTCAGCAGATGTTTTTCCAAGGCCCTGCTCTATTAAGTTGATGCACCTTTCCAAGAAAAGAAGTGTCTGAGGAGCACGGGAGTGATGTGCTCTTCTCCCTGGATTTCCTCCACAGTTTCTAATCCACAACTCTCAGCCAAAATAGGCTTTGTTACCCGCAGGCTACTCTTTTCCCTGATTTGAGTTTCAGATATTTCTCTGGTGCTTAAAAAGCTGCTTTTGGCACCCTTTTCAGAACTGGAGCCGAGGTGGTTTTGCTCTCCCACCTTCACGGAGGAGCTCGGGTGCAGTTATGTGACCCCCACGCCTCCCGCCTGCCTTTCACCACTGTGCATCTCCCCGCTCTGCTTTTGGGGAACGGGTCAGATAATTTGTCCAGAGACACAGCAGCCCAGATCACAGACCTACAAACCCGAATCAGAAGATCGCCTCTAACGGCAGGCTAGATCGCAGCCCTTGGGGACAAGACCCTTCTCGCTCTGTTTTTGCACAGCCCAGAGCGTGGTGCCATCAGCACTACCAGGGTCCTCCCGTTTCAGTGCCTGTTCTCAGGCTAAAGCCTGAAATAACTGGGGAAGGACCCTCTCCAGGAAACATCCCTGATGTCGCTGCGTGACTGGTGTGTGATGCCCTGATGCTGCATGAGGCTGTGTCATGGTGGAGCTCCTGGGGACACTGTGCATCTTCTCACCTGGGGTGCCAGCGCCTGGTGCACCCACCCGCCCCAGTGGAGCCTCTGCTGGGCCACGGGCTGGCCCAGGAACACCAGTGCAGGCACTAGGTTGCCCATGAGGGCACTACTTTGCCCATCAGGAGCACTGGGTGGCACACGGTTGCCCATGGGTGGCACTAGGATGCCCAACGGCTGTACTGGGTTGCCCGTTGATGGCACCGGGGGTTGTCCAGGGACAGGATCAGGTTGTCCAGCAAAGGCAGTAGGTTGCACAGAGTCTGCACTAAGTTGCCCAGGAGTGGCACTGGGTTGCCCACTGAGGGCAGTGAGTTCATAGGATCATAGAATCACAGAATGGTTTGGGTTGGAAGGGACCTCAAAGATCATCTTGTTCCAACCCCCCTGCCATGGGCAGGGACACCTCCCACCAGACCAGGTTGCTCAAGGCTCCATCCAGCCTGGCCTTGAGCACTGCCAGGGATGGAGGATCATAGAATATCTCAAGTTAGAAGGGACCCATAAGGATCAGCGAGTCCAACTCCCTGCTCCTTGCAGGACTACCTAAAACTAAACCCCATGACTGAGAGCATTGTCCAGCTGCTCAACACTTGCCCAACAGCTGCACCTGCTTGCCCAGGGGCTGCACAAAGCTGCCCAGCGAGAGCGGTAGGTTGCCCAGGGCAGGAACTAGGGTGCCATACGAGGGTATTTTCTTGCCCAGGGCTGGCCCTGGGTTGCCCATCGAGAGCGCTGTGTTGCCCGAGGGCTGCATCAGGTTGCCATGGCAGCTGCAGGGAGTCGGCCCGGGCAACACCCGGTCACCCGCTTCTTATGTCACTGACGGCACCCGGGACGCTGCAGTGCCTGGCAGAGCTGCCACCGAGCCTGGCAGCACAGCAGTGAGCAGCAGCCCCCGGGGCACCCTCAAGCCTCCGCAGTGCACCCCGCATCCAAGCAGCTAAGGGTGAGCAAGGGGAGGACTAAAAAAGCAGAGATATTTCTCCTGATCTTCTGCATTATCTCTTATGTCGCCTAAGTGTACCCCAGCTAGGTGGTTGGGGGCTCCCGTGGTGTGTCTGTGTTCAGGGGTGGCAGAAAGTAGCACCCTGGGATGACTTATCCCAAGAGGGTGCAGGGACATTTATTTCAGCTGGAAATGCAGGGGAAAGTAACCCTGGTCCATTCCCAAGTTCTTAAATATGTGTCTGTCAGTGGCTGAAAGGGAATAATTTATTTGCAGGGGTAGGAGCCAGGGAAGCAGTCTCCCACTCTCGGAATGCTGTTTCTCACGTATAAATAAGTGGCACGGAGTTAAGGAAAGTGCAGTCGCCTGTCCCTAGCAGGGACAAAAGGGCTGAAGTGACTGGTTTGTGGGAACCGACACACACAGTGGTTTTTGTTGGACCTGAGCACAGACGTTTCATCCTCAGCTCTGCCAAACTGGCTCGGAGGGTTGTGTTTGTGAAAGTTTTTCTGCTAAATTTGAGGGTGTGAGTTTCCCGCTGCCTATCCCACAGCCTCTTCAGCCAGGCTGGATCCTGGGGCGAGACTCGGTGCCCACAGCTATGCTGCTCTCAAGTCAGGTACTGGGGCAGCCCATGCCAGCATGGCCAAAATTGCTCAAGGCTTGCAAATACTGTCCTCAAAGTTCAGTGATTTCCCAGCTGCGGGCTGTACACTTTTGCCCTCTGACTCATCCCTATTTTTCTCCGATTTGCCCGAACTGAAGGTCCTGTTATTCTCCTGTATTCGCCGTTCTCTAATTTAATAGCTGCATTCTGAGACATTGTTCATCTGAATGCACCAAACTGCTACAGGCACAGGTGACGCAAGAAGTCTCTTAGGTCACCTGTCCCCATAGCTAGATGTTGGAAAACGTGCAGTTTAATGAGTCAATGGGCTGCGAGCGTCCGGCATGAAGGAGGGTTACCCTCGGTGTACAGCAACAGCAGCTCCCAGGCAGAGCCTGCCTGTCTCCGTGTGCCTCCCATCCATCGCCTTTTAAGCCTTTAGGAAGGAAAGTAGGAAACTGTGACTCCTTCGTCCTGCCCTTGTGTAGAGAGAGGCATTCTTTGTTGCAGAGGTGACTAAAATGAAAGAAACTCTCTTTCCCAAGGGTTTAATGATTTTAAAAATAAGGCAGTCTCTCTCAGCTCGCCTACACATGCAAAGTGATTAGGGTAGCCCAGGAGGAGCAATTAAACCTCTAGCCACGTGATCGCTTCTGTCGATGCTTTGTTCTAGAATAAAAGTGAGTTTATTTCATGCAAACATCCCATTTTTAAAGGAATAAAGTTGATTTCATGCTGTGACAAATAGGATTTAGCACATGCTTCAGGTCAATCTCCCCTCCCACCCAGGGATCTTGTTGTAGCACACCAGCGTCCCAATCTTTCACTGCGGCTCCGAGCCAGGCTGGGAGCAGTGGGGATGGGATGGTGTTAGGGGAAGGACACATCCCTGCAACACAGCACCTGGCTACAACAGCTATAGGGACTTATTCTGCCCGTGGGTGACACCTGTAACCATACAGAAACTTCACACCGAGCACAGCATACCCTCCTGAGTGTTTGTCCTTAGATGAGGTGTGTCAGGTACATTCGGTGGCCCCTCTGCATTATATTTCTGATAAAATTGACTGATAACCTTAATCTGAAAAGAGCAATGGCACCCACATGCCTTACACAGTTATTGGTAGCAAAATCTTCCTGTGTGACTCTTCCCCTTAGGGTTACTGCAAGGCTGGTGTTTACGAGCTGCTCTGAAAAGACTTTGTGGGATATCTCCTTTCCAAGTGCATTTGTTTTACAGCAGGTGAGCCAGAGATGTTTTTCTTCCTTTGCAAGTCCAGAGATGGCTGTTCTTTTTAGGTTGAAATGGGGGGGGGTGGGGTGGGGTGGGTGCAGGGGTGGGGTGAAATTTGGATATAGTCCAAATTTAAGCAAAGCTCAGCTCACCTGCGGACACCTCACTCAAGCTTTTACTGCAAGTGAAAATAGAGATGATGAGGATGGATTCCCTCACCCACAAACCACGCTGGGTTGGTAGCAGCTGTGCATCCAAAGCTATCACGGCTGGTAATGGAACTTTTAAAGAGGAAATTACAGCAGGAATACTATAAGATCAGCAAAAACGCTGGCCAAAAGAAACAAATGAACATCAGAGAATCAGCAACTACAGTTTCATTGGACGGACAGACAAAATGAAGGCACAGTATCTGTCATTCTCCTTAGTAGCCATGATTTGTTTCTCTCTACATTCCAAGACCTGATGAGAGATACTGACAACAAAGTAAAATCCTTATATATAAAAATGCTTGGGATGCTGTCAGAAGGGATTTGCTTTCAAGAGTTTTAGGCCTGTCCAGGCGATGTGTGGGTGCTGTGTGCATCGCTCTTCGTATTTTAAGTTGCGTGTGTCGCTGTAAGAAGTAGCGCAAGTGCAGGAGCTTACTGAGTGAGGTTGTCTTCTTCTGTCTCCTTTGTGCAGGACACATACCTGAATAGCGGCGTTCAAGAATGGAGCTGGTTGGATCTCCCTTAACTGCAACATATGCCCATCCAAGATCAACACCTACCAAGTTTCTGCCTGCCATCAGCACCATGGCTTCAAGCTATAAGAACCGTTTTCCTTACTACCCCTTGCCTCAGAGCTTCAGCCTCCCCCGGATGCCCAGAGCCTACTACAAAGCAGCTGCCATCAACCCAACTTTGGCTCCCTTTTCCAAAAGCTCCCAGGGGTTACCCCCAAGCAAGATGCTTCCTTTTGTTTCCAACAGAACAACCCTCTTCAGCCGGTACACCTCTGACGACTGGTACATGTCCAATCTGACCAACTACAAAGAGTCGGAGACTACCCGGCGCAATGCCGAGTGTCTGAGAGTCGATACCTCCCGTCTGATTCACGATAAATATCAGCAGACAAAGAAGACCCAAGTAGAAAGCACCAAAAACCTGGGAGATCGTGTCCAAGAGATAGAATTTTGGAAGTCAGAGCTCTGCCATGAGCTGGATGAGATGATCGGGGAAACGAACGCACTCACAGACTTGAAGAAAAGACTGGAGAGAGCCTTGGCTGAGACAGAGGCCCCTCTCCAGGTAAGCACCCTGTCCGGTGGGCTGCAAGCTGTAGCCTACTGCTGAAACATCTGCAGCCATTCAGACGCCCAATTAAGTTTCATTGCAGCTCCGTAACGTCTAGAAAGTTTTTATTAAGAGACCATTAGTTAAGTTAGTAATAAACAAATGCCTTGCCATCTGCTGCCTCCCCTATCAGTACGTACTGAGCACACCAGAACAGTATTTGCTTAACCAAATATTTTTATAAGTGGTACATCCAAAATCCTGGTTTGGGAGACAAAAGCCCATGCCCTCCTACGAGGCTCTGGCGAGGTCAGCCTCAAGCCTGACACAGGTCCCTGCCTTCAGCTGTGGCTGCGCCAGGGACACGTGTGCTCCCCCACGTTGATTTAATGCTGATGTTGCAGCTCGGCTGCTCGTTGTCAGCTAAACCAGCTGCCCTGGGCACTTTTTTTCCCGTGCTGTCGTCTCTGTGCCCACCTACAATTTCATTTCTTACATTACTTGACATGGGGACCATCCCTGTAGGGATTTGCAACCAGCAGTGATGGCATGTCCCCAACAGGTCACTCAGGAGTGCTTGCTTCACCGGGAGAAGAGGATGGGCATTGACCTGGTCCATGATGATGTGGAGAAACAGCTCTTTGTGGTAAGTTTGTCAACACAGATCATGTGTTATTTTTACCTAAACTACTCTGAACAGGTTTTGCAGCCCTGTTCCCTCTCTGGCTCCTTAGTGCCTGTGAGGTGCTAAACTCTTCAAACCCCCAAAACCTGCAGGGCCAGGGGACGACGTTCCCCCACGCAGCAGCGTGCCCACACGGTGTGGGTAAGACTTGCCCTGCCAGAGGCAGGAATAGCTGAAAACCAGCTGTGTGTTTGTGTAGCCTATCAGGGTCCTCTGTCCCTCTTCAAGGAGCTTGTGGGACTCTCCTGCCTTTCAGAGCCCTGCCGGCACAGGATCTATAAGTATCTGTCACATACATGTGATATATCTCTATATATCTGTGTCACATACATATATATTACGCACACATGCACACACACAGATATGGAGAAGGCAGTGTCTGCCCGACAGCTTGTCTGGTTTTCCCAACTATGTTACTTGGTCTAATAAAAGATATTACATCTACCCCCAGCTTTGCTTTGCTCAGAGCAGCGTGGCCGCAGTAAGACTGTGTGTGCTTAGGCAATGCATTTTATAGCAGTCCTAAAACCGCGCACTCCTGCCTGCCTTTATATAGGCTGCTTTAAATTATGAATAAAAAGCAAACACGATGAGAGCTGGCACAGAAGATGGGATCCTATCGCAGGGTACAACAAAATACAATCACTGCAAAGGCATCGCGAAACTGGGAAGGAAACTGCAGCCCCTGGGACTGTGAAGCCACTGCTCTGTTAGAAGATTTTTTCTTATGAGTCAGGCCCTAAAAAAATTGAAAGATTAGTTTAAGGGTCATGAGATTTTAAGAAAATAATTGGAGCTGGTTATCTCCATAATGGCATTTTGGATTTTAAGTGTTTCGGACATATTTAGGCCATGCTTTTCAGCTGGCTCCTGCAGACAGGAGGGCTTAAAAATTATGGTTTTGGAGCACTAATCACCTGCCTCCAGTAGCTGGGGCTTCACAAACGCGATAGATTTGTGCTGAAGTCAAGTGAGCTGAGAGCAGCACATGCCTTCCTCCGGTGGAGCTGGATGTTTCTTAGAAATGGCTTAGAAAGTTACACCAAACTCAAGTCCGTCTCCTCTTGTCCCAGATGGATGGGATTTCTCCTGGGGAAGAAAACATTTGGGGAGCAAAAAGGGCAGATGCTGATTGGGGATGGGGATGTGTAGCGCTGCTGGTCCAGAGAACCTCTATGCCTGTTCATATCAGGTCAGGATCTGTCCCTGTCTCCTATAGTGGAACTAATCATCACTTGACATTGATGTCAAGATGAGAAAACACTTGGCAACCCACCCTGAAAGTGAAGTGGGAGGCCATGGCTGTGGCCACAGCACCCTCCCATCCCCTCCTGGTCGCTGCGCCCAGGCTCAGCTGCACAAGTGAGCGCTCTGGGGTTGGGGGGCACTTTCTCCACTCCCTGCCAGTTTGCTTTGTCCTTGCTGTGTGCACGGTTGGAGAGGCCTGAGGGGATGAGTGTGACCAGGACAACTGAGCATGGATACTGATGGGGTCATGTTTTGCCTTTGCCCAGGAAGCCGACGTCATCAGATCCTGCCAGGAGAGGATGCAGCAGTACCTGGATAAGGCGAAAGCCCAGCTCGCGTAAGGAGGAGCTCCTTCTCTCATGCTGCATTTGCAGCTGCGATGTGAAACCCCGGCAGACCCCCACCTCTGCCCACACCCTACAGCCGTAAAACCTGGGCAGGCTCCATGGGAAGCGGGCAGTGGCGCCCACAGGAGCACGTAGCTGCCCAGGTGGGAGGAAACCATTCCACCCATACATCCCCACCCATGGCTCTTGTTTGTGTGTTGAAGGTCCAACAGGGCAGCCCAGCATGAGCTGGAGAGGGACCTGGCCAACAAGCAGACAGCCTACCGCATCGACGACAAGTGCCACCACCTGAGGAACACCTCCGATGGCATCAGCTACTTCCGAGGGGTGGAGCGGGTTGACGCCACGTGAGTGCACGCTGGGCAGCACGAGAGCACCGAGCTGTCCCTGGGATGCGCGGTGCCTCGCCCTGGCAGGGAACGGGTTGTCCCCAGCCCACTGTAAAGGCATGTGTCTCTGCATGGCACATCCATCCTGCCTGGAAACACCCATCTTGGAGGGGCCGTTTCTCCCTGCTCACCATAAAGGGAGAACAACCCTCTGCTTTCAGCTGGATGCTGAACACGCAGTGGGTGAAAGCGAGTCCCACCTAATTACACATTATATCAGGGTTCAGAGATCAGCCTGAAAATGAACTCAGCCCAACACCTCTGCACAGCTCATTAAGTTTATGCGTATTTTCAAAGATGTGTCAGTGCTTGCATGAGCGCTCTTGGTTGACGTGACGTCTGCGGGGTTCACCCCTGCATGGAGAGGGCCTGGCAGGGAGCCGAAATGACACAGAAGATAAAGAAATAGAGAGCATGGTCCTGGGATACGGTTCAGCTGCTTTTGGGTGCCAGGAATTCAGCTTCGGCTCTGCAGTAGATGAATGGTGACCTAAACCAGCACTCGCAGAGATATGCGCTAAGTGGCAAAGGGCTGAGGGAATATATCTGCTGCTCACAAGGACGCGTGCAGTTTATGGAGGGGCATAGATTGATTCAATCTTTCTAATATTTGAATAATTATTCACAGCTCAGACATATTGCAAATGAATTGCAAAGGATTGATGCTAAAATTCAGAGGGGGGCAAAATGTGCCGAGAACCAGCATGTTTTAAATGGGGCTTATGTGGTATTTAAGTCTTTTGTTGACCTTGTTCTGGCCTACTGCACAGGCGTGAACTTCATCGTGAATGCACAGACAGGGAAATGAATATTATCTAATGCTTGTTCAGTTTAGTATGAAACTGAGATAAGTTATGAGCAAAATTAATTGACTGCAATCTGCGCGTCGACGTGAAGCTGGGAATCACTTGGCACTTAGATGGCTCGAACGTGTAAATATGAGGTCTGACTAAAATCTTCATTTTTCTGGGGGAATCTTTGCTTTGTCTGGGCTTTCATAAGTACCACAGTTGTCTTCATGAACATGTCATCATTTCATAAGCATATCGAACAAATGGTGTCCAGGTGTTTTACCTTCATGTGGTCAAATTAAGAGCGTAGCTTTAACCTGCATTTAATCCACACTGCTCCCATGGCATGCCTGGCCATGGCCAGCTTCAGCAGCATGGGCTTACTGGAGGCCTCTCCTTCCTCCTCCCCAGGATCTCGGTGCCAGAGTCGTGGGCCAAGTTCTCGGACGACAACATTCTCCTCTCCCAGAGCGAACGGGCGGCCTCCTCCAAGCTGCGGGACAACCTCGAGAACCTGCTGGTGGTGACGGCCAACGAGATGTGGCGCCAGTTCAACAGGGTGAACGTCGCCTTTGCCAACCGCATCGCTGAGACAGCTGACGCCAAGAGCAAGATTCAGACTCACCTGGCCAAGGTAGCCTGAACCCCTCCCTTTCGGTGTGACACCGTCACTTCCCAGTGACACACAGACCTGGCCCAAGAAGAGGAACGGTTGCCACAAGGAGCTGGTTATAGTATCATTATCTGTTTGAAATTCCAAGTACTGGGGACATTCTCCTTGGAGCAGGACAAGTTGGCACTGTAACTTCCTCTCAAGGGATCCTTTATTTCCCTAGTGCCCAGCAGCAAAGGGATTTCAAGCAGTAGGTGGAAATGCTGTTTGCATCTCCTGGTAGTTACTTCAGAAGTGCTGGCTGCCCTGCAGAAAGTCTTTGCTGGGCCTCTACTGGGGTGCCTGCCGGGGGGTTTGCAGGCTCCCTTCTCCTCCAAGGACATGCTTTCAGGCTCAGTGCTCCAGGTTTGCTGCATGGTCAGCCGTGTGTTTCCCGCATGGCTCTGCCAAGCAGGGGAAGTGGAGATCAGTGATGGGCACCTGGCTCGGACTGCTGGGTCTCATGGAAAGCTTCCTGAAAAGAGCTTGACACGGTATCGATTAACTGAGCAGAGACTGGGCTTGCAGCTCTGCAGGCTGATGTCACGTCTTTAAATGAGGATCCATTAAAAACTTTCCCTCTATGAGTTGCTATTGATGGATGATCAATTCCTGCAAGCAGTAATTTTGGGTAGCTGGTAATTCAATAGATCCATCACTGCTCCAAAATCTCCTCCGATGTGACAGCAACAGCAAAGAGAGGCTTTTCCTTGAAAAGAAATCTGCTGGATCTGTGCCTTGGCATGTGTCAGAGCGACAGGGGTCTGAGCCCAGGGTCTGCTTATTCAACTTGTTTTTTTCTGCAGATGGACAGGAGAAAAGGGAAATGATGTGGTCACTTGAGAATATATCATTTAATTTATGAATGCGGTTTTTTCATGCCAGACACTGCAGGAAATCTTCCAGATCGAGATGAACATAGAAGCCATCCGAAAAGCCATTAGGGACAATGGGCTAGTGTTAAAAGTGGCTCAGACCCGGCTGGATGAGCGCACGCGGAGACCCAATGTGGAGCTGTGCCGGGACACTGCCCAGCTCCGGTAAGGCAGGACCCAGGGCTGGGAGGGTCCTTGAGGAGTGACTGGTCGTAGCGCTCAGGAGCATCACTGGATGACAAAATTAATCTTTTTTTTTTTTTTTTCCCCAAAGAGTCATTCCATAAGTGCACTGGTATAATCAAGAGCAATGATTAGGTATCCCGGCCTCGGGGTGGTAGAAGAGCTCTGCACCCACGAAAGAGGCTGTACCCATGGCCGGGTACAGCCTGATACCACCCCGTGAAGGGATGGATTTTTCCCACTTGGGTAAACCTCACCTACTCTCCTGCCTGCTTCCCAGCTGTTGGATGGCTTAGTTTTGCAGTATAAGCCCTTTAATCTCTGACAGGCTTGTGTTGAGAGCACTTAGCTGCTTCCTTTTGGGTCACTGCAAGAAAGGATGCACCATGTGGAGAAGCAGTAAGGGCTGTCCTCACCTCCCCTGAGGACACTGGAAATCCTTTCAAGGACATAGTGAGCCCTTTGGGACTGCACCCCAAGGGGCCGTGGAGGAGCAGGCTGCCCTGAGTGCCCAACAGCACCCCATGTGAGGGGTGAGGCACCCCAAACCTCACCCCTCCTCCTAGGAGCCCTCTGGGAATGACTCCACGTGAAGCTTTTTAGAAGCCATATAAACCCAGCCCTTGCATGCCATTGGGTTTTTCCATCCTCCACTTGTTTCACATTCACTTTTAGCCTCTCCCAGCTCCCCCATTTTGCTGTGTGTGCATCCGTGGGTGTGGGGAGGAACGCTGCACAGGGAGATCCGGGTGGGTGAACCAACAAACCCGCAAAACCAAACAGGAACAGGAAACCACAGCTGCTCATCCCTCTTCTCGGTGGCACAAGCTGCTCCAGGAGATGAGGCTGCACATCGCCGAAGCCTTAGAGCAAACTTAACCATGCCTGCCCACGGAGGTCTGGAGGAGCTCTGCCCTCGCCTTTCCCGTGCATCTGCCAGAAATGAGGGGTTGAGTTACTCCGAGCACACTGAAGGGGGAAATCCTGTCCCCAAGGGGCCCATCACCAACGCCGTGCTAGAAACCACCCCCGTGACGGGACTGTTAATGGGCATTTCTTGCTGTTTTCCAGCCTCGTCAATGAGGTCCATGAAATCAATGAGACGATCCAGAGCCTTCAGCAGCGGCTGAGAGACGCCGAGAACATACTGCAAATGCTGGTGCATGCCAAGTCGATCTTGGAGCATGACCTGGCCACCAAAGCCAACTCGCTGTTCATTGACCAGGAGAAGTGCATGGGGATGCGCAAGACCTTTCCCAACACTGCACGGCTGCTGGGTTACTTTTAGGCTGGGCTCAGCTGAACCCACGCTATCTGTTGCAGGAGTATTCCCAGTTTTGCTAGGACGCATTCCCAGTTTTGCTAAGATGCTTTGAAAATACATGATTAGACTTTCACTTCCTCATGAAAGCCCTGAGTAGAAATTAAACGATCACTTTGTGTGTTACATGGTCTACCAGGATTTTTTATTCCTTTGGTTTTTCACTTTCCGTTGCTTTTCCACGGTGTGCCAGAAAGTAGCTGAAAATATCCTGTGTGTGACTAAGAGTAAATCCACCCACAGCGATACATTCCTACCCTTTCAGTCTGTGATTTTAGGAGAAAAACTCTCATGTCCTCCTCGCTTTGAGCCTGTCTGATGCGGAAAAAGCACAAGGGGAAGTAAAGCTAGTTGTCAGAGTAATTAGCTGTTGACATCTTTAATGTATTTTTAATGGTTCAGGAGAAGAAACACAAACTATCTAGTAAAGCATTACAGTATGTTCTGTTCCTAAACAGAAAAACTTGCATTTTAAGCTGATGTCTAGTGATCATTTTCTTGCTTTTGAAAAATTTTAAATGTCATCTAAAATGTCAGTGCTGGGGTCTTAAAACAAAGAAGTGCTTTTGGCTAGCTAATTGAAGAAAATGCTGCGGTTTTAATCTTGGTGAGTATGGATTGGTTCCTAATTTAACCTCTTGCAAGTAGTTTGTTGGTGGAAGCACCAAAGCACTTTGAAGATAAAGGAACAAATCAGTCCTTAAGTCAGCCACCTCGACTGCCATAGTACCTGCTCTCTGGCTGTAAATTTTACCAAGTGTTTGAATTTTCAGAGGATAAGTCTTTAATCAATCTGAAGTTCAGTGTGACAGTCACTTTGCAAATTGTCCCGTCAGACTCACGTGTCAGACACTCTCGACTCTTTTAACCTAAGCAGAGCTGAGCTCAGCCTAAAGCCTGTAGGCACCAAGAATCCTAAAGGAGCAGAAGTTCAAGTCCCTTCTCTTCCCTCGGGAATCCAGGGCATGGACCTCCTGGCCCAGCGTGGGGACTCTCAGGAGCTGAGAGCATCTTCTCTCGTCTCGTACCCCCTGATGACTCCAGCTCACAGCACAGGTCCAGACAGACCTGCCTGCCCTCCCTGCTCTCCCAGGGGCAGCCCCCGAGAGCTGTAACCTGTGCCAAGGTCCTGCCCTGGCCCCAGCATCTTGGCAGGATCTCTCTTCAGAGCTGCAGCCCTAAACAGGAAGCAATTGTCTATTTTTTTTTTTTTCTTTCTTTTTTACTAGCACTTTTGTCTCACAGAGACTAAAGATAGGTTTCCTCTACTTTGTGTGTATCTTGGAGCCAGAGTCTGTCGGAGACAGCAGCCACCCTTTCTAAAGAGACGATATAACCGCAAGCAAGAAAAACTGTCCAGCTCATCGCACCTTCCCTTTCTGCACTTATCTCCCTCCCCAAAATAAGCCGATGGCATGCTGAACTCATAGGGACTTCCAGTTTTTGTTGGCACCCTCGCTAGCCTTTGTGCTGCTTTGAGCTGTTACTCTCCCTGTGTTCCTTTACTGAAAGCTTTCATAAACCCTGGTGATTTTGGCTGCTCGGCTGTTTTGAAGCCCCGCTCCAGATGGCTGGTTTTCAGGCAGAGCTGCCTGTTTTCTGTTTTGAGAATTGGGTCCCGTGAATTGTCTCGAGCTGAGCGCTGGGAAACGGAGGCACCCCAGTCCCTTTCTGAAAGACTCATGCTTTTAAGTGACTTGAGCGAAATCCTGGCATCAGCGACAGCTTCACATTCATTTCATTTCCACCTTCATTTTTGAGTCACATAAAAAGATACCTGAGCTCTGTTGTACTATGAGGGCACACCAATATCAGCACCCAAACTCTCCTATTTTCTCCAATTTTGCTTTCAGAGTCCCCCATCTTTCCCCCTAGCCCAACTCCTTTAAGGCTTTCTCCTAATTGACAGTGTTTATGTGGTGTTGCAATTATCCAGCTCTAAATTTTATCTTCCCGTCCTACCCTCTTGATGCTTCTTTACACAAGATAGGCTGTGGGAGCGTAGCTCGCTGAAAACAGGCATGGAATGCTAGAGGGCCTGCACAAGGAAAACTCTGTTGAACAGTTTGTCTAAGCTAACATAGTAGGCCTCAAGGACGCTTCGACCTTGAGGGTCAGAATAGAAGAATTAGAAGCTAACATCCGTATGAGGCGAAACGCATTAGTATTAATAGTAAAGTGATAGGTAGAAGCAGATGACTGATGTATGTATAGCACAATTGGAGTTTATGAAAAACTGCAAGTCATGATGACTTTGGAAAATTATCCTATTTAAGAAAGTGCATCTGCACAATAAAAGGAGTTTCCTGATATAACTCATATTGAGTCTTTTGTGGATTCTCCAACTCCCGTCTCCGCAATTGGCAACGCATTTCTTTCCTCCATTTGAGCCATGACCAGAGGAATTTCAGTTGCAGCTTCTCTAATTTCTTTCACAAATACTTTCCCCTTTCCTGCAGCAGATTTCCCAGACATTAGAGAATTCCCAGGTCCCTTTGGGCTTTGATTCTCTCCATGCCAGTTTTCCGTAAGTTGACAATATTGATGTTACTTCTGGTAGCTGACACTCTAAAATCTCCCTCAAGCAATTTAGTCATCTAACCCTATGTGTGCTTCAGTTTGAGTCTGTTTTTTCCCCCTCTCACAGTGTGTCCTATGCCCATCCCATGGCAGGAGCCAGCCCTGCCACAAAACTCCTGTAAAATGGGTCTCTAGGGAGAGGGTTTGGGGTGAAATTCTAACAGACACATGGCTTGTGGCAGGGTCTCCTGCACAGGGATGGATTTTCCTCCCATGACTGAGCTGCTGGTGAGTAAAGCTGCTCGGTTCAGTCACTGCAGGGTTGGTTTTGGGGTTGTAGCCGAGCAGCCTTTATCTTTGACGTACACCAGGTGCATTAAACCACTGTCCTGCCTTCCTGCTTCTGATGCATGAGATGCTTTTGCTTTCGTATCATTAAATGATTTGCTTTCATAGATCACTTCTATATAGCATCCCCGGCTGCCTCAGCTGCCTTTCTGCACTGATGTGATGTTTCCTTTCTTTAAATGCCTTCAGTCCGAAGAACGACGTGCCCGCTTTTATCGCTCTTTATTGCTGCTTTATTGCTGGCTTTATCAGCCAAGTTGCTAGGAAAGTTAGTTTGTGGAAATTCCTTTGCCTCCCACAGCTATATTCCCACCCTTCTGCATCATTCCAACAGACCCTGCAAAGCTGGGCTTGTAAACTAATTGTTTACTGACTGGAGGAAAGAAAATAAATTAATAAAATCAGGACAGCGTTGCTTCATGCAAGGGAAGCTTCATGTTGGTGCAGGACCCAGTTGAACAGTTGAGGCCAGTCCATCAAGAGGCTATTTAGAAAAGAGGCTTGGGTGCTCTGTTGTCCAAGAAGGGAAAAATCATTGAATGTCCTGCAGAATTCTGATAGAAATTTGGGTGAAATGAATGCTTGCCAAAAACCATGTTAACAGTGTATTGCATAACTAATGCAGATTATTATGCTCGAGGGAAAGAGACTTCTCAAAACGGCATCAGCAGTCAGAAAAAAAACCAAAACAAACTCATTGCGATTATTAAAAAAAAAAAAAAAAAAAAAGGAGAGAGAGAAAACTGGCAAAATTCTGAGGAAAATTTTGGCAGTATAGGACCATAGAAATGGCTGTGCTGGCTCAGATCAAAGTCCAGAAAGCTCCAGATTCAGCCTCTGACAGAGCCAACAGGAGACGCTTAGATAAAAGCACCAGAGCAAGGCAAGCACCCTGTGATACTTTCCCAGTCTACTTTCCCAGCTTCCAGCAATTAGTATCTCAAGGACTTCCTGAGCTGACAGGGCTGTCTTTGAATTTAATATCCCCCGATGGATTTGTTTCACAGGGTCTTGTTCCAGTTGTTCTTCGAGCCCGTGCAGACTTGCAGCATCCACTGTGTCCCTCAGGACCGGGATGGATGCTGCAGGGGATGGAGTATCATCACCCTTGGGGCATCGGCAGCCGCTTTTGGCACCCTGGAGGAGATTAAAAAAGGGCTCAGGCCTTGGACCGCTGAAGCCAAAAGTGTAAAACTCAATAGCTCGGACAAAAATGTGGCTCAAAGCTGTTTTAGATCTGTGTCCTCTGTAGGTTCAACACAGGAGATCACAGCGGGTTGGCTCCTCTTATATGCTGTCAGCATGCAGGAGATGAGCGCGAATCACAATTTCTGAAAGTATCTGAATATGTTCTGACACAGTCATGTCCCCGCCAGGAAGCTTGGTTGGGATTTTTTTGGTTTTGGAGTCAGTGGGTGAATGTTGGTTTCGTTGAAGCCAGTGGGCTTTTCTCCAGTGCTTTCAGTCTGACTCTATCAGTGACGACAACTGGCTTAGAGTCGAAAGTAAAAAGTTGGATGAAGTCGGGTTTTGGGCATGAACGCAGACAGGACTAAAATATTTTAGAAATTTTTCTTGGTTTGGTGGAAAAGAAATGGCAGGAAAAGTAAGTCAATGTCTCCAAGATGTATTAGACCTCTTGTTTTAGAAGTTTGCTGAAGTTAAATGTCTCCCCTTCTGTTTTTCTTCTGCTTGAAATGGCTTTTCAGATAGCCATTCCACCAGTTTTATCAGAAAAGGTACAAGACCACTCTTTCAGTGCATTTTGATCCAAACGGCGTTTTACGCTGGAGAAAAGGCCCATTCCTCTCACAGCCCTGCTGCGTGGTAGCCGTGAGGCTCAGTAACCCGCAGCGGCACCCCTTCCTGGGGCATGCGTCTGCCTCCTCCCCGGCCGCCTGGCTGAGACCCAGCCGCGCTCGGTGCACATCCCTCCGTGTGCTGGGGAAAGGGCAAGAGCCTGGCAGCCCTCTGAGCCCTGCTCTCGCTGCCAGCTGGGGGCCAGCTCTCAAAGTGGAGAGCATTCCCCCAGCCCTTCAGCTGGAAATACTTATTTAGTAGTTATTTTCTCTCTGGGTGTGTGTATTTTTATATATTTTTATTTGTTTGTTTGTTTGTTTGGAGGAGCATTATAGGTTCTCCATAAAATGTGAGTCAAACCATATATTGCTCTCCTTACTTCCCTAGTCGCACAGTTGTCTGAAACGAGGATTTTTTTCCCCGTTGTTCTGTCCCCAGCCCCACGTGAGCTGCGGGCTCGCTGATGGCAATGCAGGTTTCTGCCCCTTCCCCTTTGCATTTCAAATCCTCCGTTGCTAGTGGTCTGAATCAACAGGGTAGGGAAGAGGACGGAAATCCCTAAAATTGTGATGACAGAGCAAAGTCTTGGGGTTAAACAAGTTCATCCCCAAGAAAATCTTGTCTTTTTGTGTAGTTTGAAAATGCTTTTTTGAAGAGTGGTTTCATTCACCCGGCCCGGGGAAGGGGATGGTGTAGTGTATGCTGGACCGATGGTGGCAGAGCCCGTGATGGGCTGGTTCAGGTGATGCCGCAGACACAGGTAAATGAGGCTTAGACCCTTCTCAGCAAAGTCATCAAAGTCCACCACTGCCTTGTCAGACTAGCATCTGAGCTAAAGTGATATAAACCCCACTTTCCCTCCTGAATTATCATTATTTTATTCTAGAAATTCAAGCTGAAGCATTGTAAGAGTTTTAAGTTATCCCACGGAATAGATTCAAAGTGAGAAATCCACATTTTTTTACCCAGTGTTTACACAACCTGTCAATCTTACAGTATTCTCAGCACAGCCTGTGGCAAATCTTGTTTGTACACAAAACATTTTTCAAATTTATCGTGGCGCCTGCTTTTATTTAGGCGGTGATGACCACTGCCAGCCACACTCGTATGGAGGCTGAGCTGGGGCAGCTGGGCAGCTTTCGAGCCCCTTGATGGGGAGCACTGTGCAATTCCCTGGCCTGTGCCGGGTCGGGCGGCAGTGACGTCTCTCCAGCAAAACCCCAAGGGCTCTGCTGTGGCCATCCTCACTTTCTCCTCTCCTGGCCCGGACAGTCGCCATCCGGCACCTCCTGCTTTCCCTGCAGTGCTCTCACGTGAGCTCCCTGGAGCAGCACGGCCCCCTGTCCCGAGAGCTGCCATGAGAGCACGTGCTCAGCAGATGTTTTTCCAAGGCCCTGCTCTGTTAAGTTGATGCACCTTTCCAAGAAAAGAAGTGTCTGAGGAGCACGGGAGTGATGTGCTCTTCTCCCTGGATTTCCTCCACAGTTTCTAATCCACAACTCTCAGCCAAAATAGGCTTTGTTACCCGCAGGCTACTCTTTTCCCTGATTTGAGTTTCAGATATTTCTCTGGTGCTTAAAAAGCTGCTTTTGGCACCCTTTTCAGAACTGGAGCCGAGGTGGTTTTGCTCTCCCACCTTCACGGAGGAGCTCGGGTGCAGTTATGTGACCCCCACGCCTCCCGCCTGCCTTTCACCACTGTGCATCTCCCCGCTCTGCTTTTGGGGAACGGGTCAGATAATTTGTCCAGAGACACAGCAGCCCAGATCACAGACCTACAAACCCGAATCAGAAGATCGCCTCTAACGGCAGGCTAGATCGCAGCCCTTGGGGACAAGACCCTTCTCGCTCTGTGTTTGCACAGCCCAGAGCGTGGTGCCATCAGCACTACCAGGGTCCTCCCGTTTCAGTGCCTGTTCTCAGGCTAAAGCCTGAAATAACTGGGGAAGGACCCTCTCCAGGAAACATCCCTGATGTCGCTGCGTGACTGGTGTGTGATGCCCTGATGCTGCATGAGGCTGTGTCATGGTGGAGCTCCTGGGGACACTGTGCATCTTCTCACCTGGGGTGCCAGCGCCTGGTGCACCCACCCGCCCCAGTGGAGCCTCTGCTGGGCCACGGGCTGGCCCAGGAACACCAGTGCAGGCACTGGGTTGCCCATGAGGGCACTACTTTGCCCATCAGGAGCACTGGGTGGCACACGGTTGCCCATGGGTGGCACTAGGATGCCCAACGGCTGTACTGGGTTGCCCGTTGATGGCACCGGGGGTTGTCCAGGGACAGGATCAGGTTGTCCAGCAAAGGCAGTAGGTTGCACAGAGTCTGCACTAAGTTGCCCAGGAGTGGCACTGGGTTGCCCACTGAGGGCAGTGAGTTCATAGGATCATAGAATCACAGAATGGTTTGGGTTGGAAGGGACCTCAAAGATCATCTTGTTCCAACCCCCCTGCCATGGGCAGGGACACCTCCCACCAGACCAGGTTGCTCAAGGCTCCATCCAGCCTGGCCTTGAGCACTGCCAGGGATGGAGGATCATAGAATATCTCAAGTTAGAAGGGACCCATAAGGATCAGCGAGTCCAACTCCCTGCTCCTTGCAGGACTACCTAAAACTAAACCCCATGACTGAGAGCATTGTCCAGCTGCTCAACACTTGCCCAACAGCTGCACCTGCTTGCCCAGGGGCTGCACAAAGCTGCCCAGCGAGAGCGGTAGGTTGCCCAGGGCAGGAACTAGGGTGCCATACGAGGGTATTTTCTTGCCCAGGGCTGGCCCTGGGTTGCCCATCGAGAGCGCTGTGTTGCCCGAGGGCTGCATCAGGTTGCCATGGCAGCTGCAGGGAGTCGGCCCGGGCAACACCCGGTCACCCGCTTCTTATGTCACTGACGGCACCGGGGACGCTGCAGTGCCTGGCAGAGCTGCCACCGAGCCTGGCAGCACAGCAGTGAGCAGCAGCCCCCGGGGCACCCTCAAGCCTCCGCAGTGCACCCCGCATCCAAGCAGCTAAGGGTGAGCAAGGGGAGGACTAAAAAAGCAGAGATATTTCTCCTGATCTTCTGCATTATCTCTTATGTCGCCTAAGTGTACCCCAGCTAGGTGGTTGGGGGCTCCCGTGGTGTGTCTGTGTTCAGGGGTGGCAGAAAGTAGCACCCTGGGATGACTTATCCCAAGAGGGTGCAGGGACATTTATTTCAGCTGGAAATGCAGGGGAAAGTAACCCTGGTCCATTCCCAAGTTCTTAAATATGTGTCTGTCAGTGGCTGAAAGGGAATAATTTATTTGCAGGGGTAGGAGCCAGGGAAGCAGTCTCCCACTCTCGGAATGCTGTTTCTCACGTATAAATAAGTGGCACGGAGTTAAGGAAAGTGCAGTCGCCTGTCCCTAGCAGGGACAAAAGGGCTGAAGTGACTGGTTTGTGGGAACCGACACACACAGTGGTTTTTGTTGGACCTGAGCACAGACGTTTCATCCTCAGCTCTGCCAAACTGGCTCGGAGGGTTGTGTTTGTGAAAGTTTTTCTGCTAAATTTGAGGGTGTGAGTTTCCCGCTGCCTATCCCACAGCCTCTTCAGCCAGGCTGGATCCTGGGGCGAGACTCGGT
Source organism: Leptosomus discolor (assembly GCF_034619465.1). Taxonomy (NCBI): domain Eukaryota; kingdom Metazoa; phylum Chordata; class Aves; order Leptosomiformes; family Leptosomidae; genus Leptosomus; species Leptosomus discolor. Next base: position 10,531,638 of record NC_141405.1, read on the forward strand.
GCCCACAGCTATGCTGCTCTCAAGTCAGGTACTGGGGCAGCCCATGCCAGCATGGCCAAAATTGCTCAAGGCTTGCAAATACTGTCCTCAAAGTTCAGTGATTTCCCAGCTGCGGGCTGTACACTTTTGCCCTCTGACTCATCCCTATTTTTCTCCGATTTGCCCGAACTGAAGGTCCTGTTATTCTCCTGTATTCGCCGTTCTCTAATTTAATAGCTGCATTCTGAGACATTGTTCATCTGAATGCACCAAACTGCTACAGGCACAGGTGACGCAAGAAGTCTCTTAGGTCACCTGTCCCCATAGCTAGATGTTGGAAAACGTGCAGTTTAATGAGTCAATGGGCTGCGAGCGTCCGGCATGAAGGAGGGTTACCCTCGGTGTACAGCAACAGCAGCTCCCAGGCAGAGCCTGCCTGTCTCCGTGTGCCTCCCATCCATCGCCTTTTAAGCCTTCCCGTAGGAAACTGTGACTCCTTCGTCCTGCCCTTGTGTAGAGAGAGGCATTCTTTGTTGCAGAGGTGACTAAAATGAAAGAAACTCTCTTTCCCAAGGGTTTAATGATTTTAAAAATAAGGCAGTCTCTCTCAGCTCGCCTACACATGCAAAGTGATTAGGGTAGCCCAGGAGGAGCAATTAAACCTCTAGCCACGTGATCGCTTCTGTCGATGCTTTGTTCTAGAATAAAAGTGAGTTTATTTCATGCAAACATCCCATTTTTAAAGGAATAAAGTTGATTTCATGCTGTGACAAATAGGATTTAGCACATGCTTCAGGTCAATCTCCCCTCCCACCCAGGGATCTTGTTGTAGCACACCAGCGTCCCAATCTTTCACTGCGGCTCCGAGCCAGGCTGGGAGCAGTGGGGATGGGATGGTGTTAGGGGAAGGACACATCCCTGCAACACAGCACCTGGCTACAACAGCTATAGGGACTTATTCTGCCCGTGGGTGACACCTGTAACCATACAGAAACTTCACACCGAGCACAGCATACCCTCCTGAGTGTTTGTCCTTAGATGAGGTGTGTCAGGTACATTCGGTGGCCCCTCTGCATTATATTTCTGATAAAATTGACTGATAACCTTAATCTGAAAAGAGCAATGGCACCCACATGCCTTACACAGTTATTGGTAGCAAAATCTTCCTGTGTGACTCTTCCCCTTAGGGTTACTGCAAGGCTGGTGTTTACGAGCTGCTCTGAAAAGACTTTGTGGGATATCTCCTTTCCAAGTGCATTTGTTTTACAGCAGGTGAGCCAGAGATGTTTTTCTTCCTTTGCAAGTCCAGAGATGGCTGTTCTTTTTAGGTTGAAATGGGGGGGGGTGGGGGGGGGTGGGTGCAGGGGTGGGGTGAAATTTGGATATAGTCCAAATTTAAGCAAAGCTCAGCTCACCTGCGGACACCTCACTCAAGCTTTTACTGCAAGTGAAAATAGAGATGATGAGGATGGATTCCCTCACCCACAAACCACGCTGGGTTGGTAGCAGCTGTGCATCCAAAGCTATCACGGCTGGTAATGGAACTTTTAAAGAGGAAATTACAGCAGGAATACTATAAGATCAGCAAAAACGCTGGCCAAAAGAAACAAATGAACATCAGAGAATCAGCAACTACAGTTTCATTGGACGGACAGACAAAATGAAGGCACAGTATCTGTCATTCTCCTTAGTAGCCATGATTTGTTTCTCTCTACATTCCAAGACCTGATGAGAGATACTGACAACAAAGTAAAATCCTTATATATAAAAATGCTTGGGATGCTGTCAGAAGGGATTTGCTTTCAAGAGTTTTAGGCCTGTCCAGGCGATGTGTGGGTGCTGTGTGCATCGCTCTTCGTATTTTAAGTTGCGTGTGTCGCTGTAAGAAGTAGCGCAAGTGCAGGAGCTTACTGAGTGAGGTTGTCTTCTTCTGTCTCCTTTGTGCAGGACACATACCTGAATAGCGGCGTTCAAGAATGGAGCTGGTTGGATCTCCCTTAACTGCAACATATGCCCATCCAAGATCAACACCTACCAAGTTTCTGCCTGCCATCAGCACCATGGCTTCAAGCTATAAGAACCGTTTTCCTTACTACCCCTTGCCTCAGAGCTTCAGCCTCCCCCGGATGCCCAGAGCCTACTACAAAGCAGCTGCCATCAACCCAACTTTGGCTCCCTTTTCCAAAAGCTCCCAGGGGTTACCCCCAAGCAAGATGCTTCCTTTTGTTTCCAACAGAACAACCCTCTTCAGCCGGTACACCTCTGACGACTGGTACATGTCCAATCTGACCAACTACAAAGAGTCGGAGACTACCCGGCGCAATGCCGAGTGTCTGAGAGTCGATACCTCCCGTCTGATTCACGATAAATATCAGCAGACAAAGAAGACCCAAGTAGAAAGCACCAAAAACCTGGGAGATCGTGTCCAAGAGATAGAATTTTGGAAGTCAGAGCTCTGCCATGAGCTGGATGAGATGATCGGGGAAACGAACGCACTCACAGACTTGAAGAAAAGACTGGAGAGAGCCTTGGCTGAGACAGAGGCCCCTCTCCAGGTAAGCACCCTGTCCGGTGGGCTGCAAGCTGTAGCCTACTGCTGAAACATCTGCAGCCATTCAGACGCCCAATTAAGTTTCATTGCAGCTCCGTAACGTCTAGAAAGTTTTTATTAAGAGACCATTAGTTAAGTTAGTAATAAACAAATGCCTTGCCATCTGCTGCCTCCCCTATCAGTACGTACTGAGCACACCAGAACAGTATTTGCTTAACCAAATATTTTTATAAGTGGTACATCCAAAATCCTGGTTTGGGAGACAAAAGCCCATGTCCTCCTACGAGGCTCTGGCGAGGTCAGCCTCAAGCCTGACACAGGTCCCTGCCTTCAGCTGTGGCTGCGCCAGGGACACGTGTGCTCCCCCACGTTGATTTAATGCTGATGTTGCAGCTCGGCTGCTCGTTGTCAGCTAAACCAGCTGCCCTGGGCACTTTTTTTCCCGTGCTGTCGTCTCTGTGCCCACCTACAATTTCATTTCTTACATTACTTGACATGGGGACCATCCCTGTAGGGATTTGCAACCAGCAGTGATGGCATGTCCCCAACAGGTCACTCAGGAGTGCTTGCTTCACCGGGAGAAGAGGATGGGCATTGACCTGGTCCATGATGATGTGGAGAAACAGCTCTTTGTGGTAAGTTTGTCAACACAGATCATGTGTTATTTTTACCTAAACTACTCTGAACAGGTTTTGCAGCCCTGTTCCCTCTCTGGCTCCTTAGTGCCTGTGAGGTGCTAAACTCTTCAAACCCCCAAAACCTGCAGGGCCAGGGGACGACGTTCCCCCACGCAGCAGCGTGCCCACACGGTGTGGGTAAGACTTGCCCTGCCAGAGGCAGGAATAGCTGAAAACCAGCTGTGTGTTTGTGTAGCCTATCAGGGTCCTCTGTCCCTCTTCAAGGAGCTTGTGGGACTCTCCTGCCTTTCAGAGCCCTGCCGGCACAGGATCTATAAGTATCTGTCACATACATGTGATATATCTCTATATATCTGTGTCACATACATATATATTACGCACACATGCACACACACAGATATGGAGAAGGCAGTGTCTGCCCGACAGCTTGTCTGGTTTTCCCAACTATGTTACTTGGTCTAATAAAAGATATTACATCTACCCCCAGCTTTGCTTTGCTCAGAGCAGCGTGGCCGCAGTAAGACTGTGTGTGCTTAGGCAATGCATTTTATAGCAGTCCTAAAACCGCGCACTCCTGCCTGCCTTTATATAGGCTGCTTTAAATTATGAATAAAAAGCAAACACGATGAGAGCTGGCACAGAAGATGGGATCCTATCGCAGGGTACAACAAAATACAATCACTGCAAAGGCATCGCGAAACTGGGAAGGAAACTGCAGCCCCTGGGACTGTGAAGCCACTGCTCTGTTAGAAGATTTTTTCTTATGAGTCAGGCCCTAAAAAAATTGAAAGATTAGTTTAAGGGTCATGAGATTTTAAGAAAATAATTGGAGCTGGTTATCTCCATAATGGCATTTTGGATTTTAAGTGTTTCGGACATATTTAGGCCATGCTTTTCAGCTGGCTCCTGCAGACAGGAGGGCTTAAAAATTATGGTTTTGGAGCACTAATCACCTGCCTCCAGTAGCTGGGGCTTCACAAACGCGATAGATTTGTGCTGAAGTCAAGTGAGCTGAGAGCAGCACATGCCTTCCTCCGGTGGAGCTGGATGTTTCTTAGAAATGGCTTAGAAAGTTACACCAAACTCAAGTCCGTCTCCTCTTGTCCCAGATGGATGGGATTTCTCCTGGGGAAGAAAACATTTGGGGAGCAAAAAGGGCAGATGCTGATTGGGGATGGGGATGTGTAGCGCTGCTGGTCCAGAGAACCTCTATGCCTGTTCATATCAGGTCAGGATCTGTCCCTGTCTCCTATAGTGGAACTAATCATCACTTGACATTGATGTCAAGATGAGAAAACACTTGGCAACCCACCCTGAAAGTGAAGTGGGAGGCCATGGCTGTGGCCACAGCACCCTCCCATCCCCTCCTGGTCGCTGCGCCCAGGCTCAGCTGCACAAGTGAGCGCTCTGGGGTTGGGGGGCACTTTCTCCACTCCCTGCCAGTTTGCTTTGTCCTTGCTGTGTGCACGGTTGGAGAGGCCTGAGGGGATGAGTGTGACCAGGACAACTGAGCATGGATACTGATGGGGTCATGTTTTGCCTTTGCCCAGGAAGCCGACATCATCAGATCCTGCCAGGAGAGGATGCAGCAGTACCTGGATAAGGCGAAAGCCCAGCTCGCGTAAGGAGGAGCTCCTTCTCTCATGCTGCATTTGCAGCTGCGATGTGAAACCCCGGCAGACCCCCACCTCTGCCCACACCCTACAGCCGTAAAACCTGGGCAGGCTCCATGGGAAGCGGGCAGTGGCGCCCACAGGAGCACGTAGCTGCCCAGGTGGGAGGAAACCATTCCACCCATACATCCCCACCCATGGCTCTTGTTTGTGTGTTGAAGGTCCAACAGGGCAGCCCAGCATGAGCTGGAGAGGGACCTGGCCAACAAGCAGACAGCCTACCGCATCGACGACAAGTGCCACCACCTGAGGAACACCTCCGATGGCATCAGCTACTTCCGAGGGGTGGAGCGGGTTGACGCCACGTGAGTGCACGCTGGGCAGCACGAGAGCACCGAGCTGTCCCTGGGATGCGCGGTGCCTCGCCCTGGCAGGGAACGGGTTGTCCCCAGCCCACTGTAAAGGCATGTGTCTCTGCATGGCACATCCATCCTGCCTGGAAACACCCATCTTGGAGGGGCCGTTTCTCCCTGCTCACCATAAAGGGAGAACAACCCTCTGCTTTCAGCTGGATGCTGAACACGCAGTGGGTGAAAGCGAGTCCCACCTAATTACACATTATATCAGGGTTCAGAGATCAGCCTGAAAATGAACTCAGCCCAACACCTCTGCACAGCTCATTAAGTTTATGCGTATTTTCAAAGATGTGTCAGTGCTTGCATGAGCGCTCTTGGTTGACGTGACGTCTGCGGGGTTCACCCCTGCATGGAGAGGGCCTGGCAGGGAGCCGAAATGACACAGAAGATAAAGAAATAGAGAGCATGGTCCTGGGATACGGTTCAGCTGCTTTTGGGTGCCAGGAATTCAGCTTCGGCTCTGCAGTAGATGAATGGTGACCTAAACCAGCACTCGCAGAGATATGCGCTAAGTGGCAAAGGGCTGAGGGAATATATCTGCTGCTCACAAGGACGCGTGCAGTTTATGGAGGGGCATAGATTGATTCAATCTTTCTAATATTTGAATAATTATTCACAGCTCAGACATATTGCAAATGAATTGCAAAGGATTGATGCTAAAATTCAGAGGGGGGCAAAATGTGCCGAGAACCAGCATGTTTTAAATGGGGCTTATGTGGTATTTAAGTCTTTTGTTGACCTTGTTCTGGCCTACTGCACAGGCGTGAACTTCATCGTGAATGCACAGACAGGGAAATGAATATTATCTAATGCTTGTTCAGTTTAGTATGAAACTGAGATAAGTTATGAGCAAAATTAATTGACTGCAATCTGCGCGTCGACGTGAAGCTGGGAATCACTTGGCACTTAGATGGCTCGAACGTGTAAATATGAGGTCTGACTAAAATCTTCATTTTTCTGGGGGAATCTTTGCTTTGTCTGGGCTTTCATAAGTACCACAGTTGTCTTCATGAACATGTCATCATTTCATAAGCATATCGAACAAATGGTGTCCAGGTGTTTTACCTTCATGTGGTCAAATTAAGAGCGTAGCTTTAACCTGCATTTAATCCACACTGCTCCCATGGCATGCCTGGCCATGGCCAGCTTCAGCAGCATGGGCTTACTGGAGGCCTCTCCTTCCTCCTCCCCAGGATCTCGGTGCCAGAGTCGTGGGCCAAGTTCTCGGACGACAACATTCTCCTCTCCCAGAGCGAACGGGCGGCCTCCGCCAAGCTGCGGGACAACCTCGAGAACCTGCTGGTGGTGACGGCCAACGAGATGTGGCGCCAGTTCAACAGGGTGAACGTCGCCTTTGCCAACCGCATCGCTGAGACAGCTGACGCCAAGAGCAAGATTCAGACCCACCTGGCCAAGGTAGCCTGAACCCCTCCCTTTCGGTGTGACACCGTCACTTCCCAGTGACACCACTCTCCACACAGACCTGGCCCAAGAAGAGGAACGGTTGCTACAAGGAGCTGGTTATAGTATCATTATCTGTTTGAAATTCCAAGTACTGGGGACATTCTCCTTGGAGCAGGACAAGTTGGCACTGTAACTTCCTCTCAAGGGATCCTTTATTTCCCTAGTGCCCAGCAGCAAAGGGATTTCAAGCAGAAGGTGGAAATGCTGTTTGCATCTCCTGGTAGTTACTTCAGAAGTGCTGGCTGCCCTGCAGAAAGTCTTTGCTGGGCCTCTACTGGGGTGCCTGCCGGGGGGTTTGCAGGCTCCCTTCTCCTCCAAGGACATGCTTTCAGGCTCAGTGCTCCAGGTTTGCTGCATGGTCAGCCGTGTGTTTCCCGCATGGCTCTGCCAAGCAGGGGAAGTGGAGATCAGTGATGGGCACCTGGCTCGGACTGCTGGGTCTCATGGAAAGCTTCCTGAAAAGAGCTTGACACGGTATCGATTAACTGAGCAGAGACTGGGCTTGCAGCTCTGCAGGCTGATGTCACGTCTTTAATTGAGGATCCATTAAAAACTTTCCCTCTATGAGTTGCTATTGATGGATGATCAATTCCTGCAAGCAGTAATTTTGGGTAGCTGGTAATTCAATAGATCCATCACTGCTCCAAAATCTCCTCTGATGTGACAGCAACAGCAAAGAGAGGCTTTTCCTTGAAAAGAAATCTGCTGGATCTGTGCCTTGGCATGTGTCAGAGCGACAGGGGTCTGAGCCCAGGGTCTGCTTATTCATCTTGTTTTTTTCTGCAGATGGACAGGAGAAAAGGGAAATGATGTGGTCACTTGAGAATATATCATTTAATTTATGAATGCGTTTTTTTCATGCCAGACACTGCAGGAAATCTTCCAGATCGAGATGAACATAGAAGCCATCCGAAAAGCCATTAGGGACAATGGGCTAGTGTTAAAAGTGGCTCAGACCCGGCTGGATGAGCGCACGCGGAGACCCAATGTGGAGCTGTGCCGGGACACTGCCCAGCTCCGGTAAGGCAGGACCCAGGGCTGGGAGGGTCCTTGAGGAGTGACTGGTCGTAGCGCTCAGGAGCATCACTGGATGACAAAATTAATCTTTTTTTTTTTTTTTTCCCCAAAGAGTCATTCCATAAGTGCACTGGTATAATCAAGAGCAATGATTAGGTATCCCAGCCTCGGGGTGGTAGAAGAGCTCTGCACCCACGAAGGAGGCTGTACGCCATGGCCGGGTACAGCCTGATACCACCCCGTGAAGGGATGGATTTTTCCCACTTGGGTAAACCTCACCTACTCTCCTGCCTGCTTCCCAGCTGTTGGATGGCTTAGTTTTGCAGTATAAGCCCTTTAATCTCTGACAGGCTTGTGTTGAGAGCACTTAGCTGCTTCCTTTTGGGTCACTGCAAGAAAGGATGCACCATGTGGAGAAGCAGTAAGGGCTGTCCTCACCTCCCCTGAGGACACTGGAAATCCTTTCAAGGACATAGTGAGCCCTTTGGGACTGCACCCCAAGGGGCCGTGGAGGAGCAGGCTGCCCTGAGTGCCCAACAGCACCCCATGTGAGGGGTGAGGCACCCCAAACCTCACCCCTCCTCCTAGGAGCCCTCTGGGAATGACTCCACGTGAAGCTTTTTAGAAGCCATATAAACCCAGCCCTTGCATGCCATTGGGTTTTTCCATCCTCCACTTGTTTCACATTCACTTTTAGCCTCTCCCAGCTCCCCCATTTTGCTGTGTGTGCATCCGTGGGTGTGGGGAGGAACGCTGCACAGGGAGATCCGGGTGGGTGAACCAACAAACCCGCAAAACCAAACAGGAACAGGAAACCACAGCTGCTCATCCCTCTTCTCGGTGGCACAAGCTGCTCCAGGAGATGAGGCTGCACATCGCCGAAGCCTTAGAGCAAACTTAACCATGCCTGCCCACGGAGGTCTGGAGGAGCTCTGCCCTCGCCTTTCCCGTGCATCTGCCAGAAATGAGGGGTTGAGTTACTCCGAGCACACTGAAGGGGGAAATCCTGTCCCCAAGGGGCCCATCACCAACGCCGTGCTAGAAACCACCCCCGTGACGGGACTGTTAATGGGCATTTCTTGCTGTTTTCCAGCCTCGTCAATGAGGTCCATGAAATCAATGAGACGATCCAGAGCCTTCAGCAGCGGCTGAGAGACGCCGAGAACATACTGCAAATGCTGGTGCATGCCAAGTCGATCTTGGAGCATGACCTGGCCACCAAAGCCAACTCGCTGTTCATTGACCAGGAGAAGTGCATGGGGATGCGCAAGACCTTTCCCAACACTGCACGGCTGCTGGGTTGCTTTTAGGCTGGGCTCAGCTGAACCCACGCTATCTGTTGCAGGAGTATTCCCAGTTTTGCTAGGACGCATTCCCAGTTTTGCTAAGATGCTTTGAAAATACATGATTAGACTTTCACTTCCTCATGAAAGCCCTGAGTAGAAATTAAACGATCACTTTGTGTGTTACATGGTCTACCAGGATTTTTTATTCCTTTGGTTTTTCACTTTCCGTTGCTTTTCCACGGTGTGCCAGAAAGTAGCTGAAAATATCCTGTGTGTGACTAAGAGTAAATCCACCCACAGCGATACATTCCTACCCTTTCAGTCTGTGATTTTAGGAGAAAAACTCTCATGTCCTCCTCGCTTTGAGCCTGTCTGATGCGGAAAAAGCACAAGGGGAAGTAAAGCTAGTTGTCAGAGTAATTAGCTGTTGACATCTTTAATGTATTTTTAATGGTTCAGGAGAAGAAACACAAACTATCTAGTAAAGCATTACAGTATGTTCTGTTCCTAAACAGAAAAACTTGCATTTTAAGCTGATGTCTAGTGATCATTTTCTTGCTTTTGAAAAATTTTAAATGTCATCTAAAATGTCAGTGCTGGGGTCTTAAAACAAAGAAGTGCTTTTGGCTAGCTAATTGAAGAAAATGCTGCGGTTTTAATCTTGGTGAGTATGGATTGGTTCCTAATTTAACCTCTTGCAAGTAGTTTGTTGGTGGAAGCACCAAAGCACTTTGAAGATAAAGGAACAAATCAGTCCTTAAGTCAGCCACCTCGACTGCCATAGTACCTGCTCTCTGGCTGTAAATTTTACCAAGTGTTTGAATTTTCAGAGGATAAGTCTTTAATCAATCTGAAGTTCAGTGTGACAGTCACTTTGCAAATTGTCCCGTCAGACTCACGTGTCAGACACTCTCGACTCTTTTAACCTAAGCAGAGCTGAGCTCAGCCTAAAGCCTGTAGGCACCAAGAATCCCAAAGGAGCAGAAGCTCAAGTCCCTTCTCTTCCCTTGAGAATCCAGGGCATGGACCTCCTGGCCCAGCGTGGGGACTCTCAGGAGCTGAGAGCATCTTCTCTCATCTCGTACCCCCAGATGACTCCAGCTCACAGCACAGGTCCAGACAGACCTGCCTGCCCTCCCTGCTCTCCCAGGGGCAGCCCCCGAGAGCTGTAACCTGTGCCAAGGTCCTGCCCTGGCCCCAGCATCTTGGCAGGATCTCTCTTCAGAGCTGCAGCCCTAAACAGGAAGCAATTGTCTATTTTTTTTTTTTTCTTTCTTTTTTACTAGCACTTTTGTCTCACGGAGACTAAAGATAGGTTTCCTCTACTTTGTGTGTATCTTGGAGCCAGAGTCTGTCGGAGACAGCAGCCACCCTTTCTAAAGAGACGATATAACCGCAAGCAAGAAAAACTGTCCAGCTCATCGCACCTTCCCTTTCTGCACTTATCTCCCTCCCCAAAATAAGCCGATGGCATGCTGAACTCATAGGGACTTCCAGTTTTTGTTGGCACCCTCGCTAGCCTTTGTGCTGCTTTGAGCTGTTACTCTCCCTGTGTTCCTTTACTGAAAGCTTTCATAAACCCTGGTGATTTTGGCTGCTCGGCTGTTTTGAAGCCCCGCTCCAGATGGCTGGTTTTCAGGCAGAGCTGCCTGTTTTCTGTTTTGAGAATTGGGTCCCGTGAATTGTCTCGAGCTGAGCGCTGGGAAACGGAGGCACCCCAGTCCCTTTCTGAAAGACTCATGCTTTTAAGTGACTTGAGCGAAATCCTGGCATCAGCGACAGCTTCACATTCATTTCATTTCCACCTTCATTTTTGAGTCACATAAAAAGATACCTGAGCTCTGTTGTACTATGAGGGCACACCAATATCAGCACCCAAACTTTCCTATTTTCTCCAATTTTGCTTTCAGAGTCCCCCATCTTTCCCCCTAGCCCAACTCCTTTAAGGCTTTCTCCTAATTGACAGTGTTTATGTGGTGTTGCAATTATCCAGCTCTAAATTTTATCTTCCCGTCCTACCCTCTTGATGCTTCTTTACACAAGATAGGCTGTGGGAGCGTAGCTCGCTGAAAACAGGCATGGAATGCTAGAGGGCCTGCACAAGGAAAACTCTGTTGAACAGTTTGTCTAAGCTAACATGGTAGGCCTCAAGGACGCTTCGACCTTGAGGGTCAGAATAGAAGAATTAGAAGCTAACATCCGTATGAGGCGAAACGCATTAGTATTAATAGTAAAGTGATAGGTAGAAGCAGATGACTGATGTATGTATAGCACAATTGGAGTTTATGAAAAACTGCAAGTCATGATGACTTTGGAAAATTATCCTATTTAAGAAAGTGCATCTGCACACAAAAAGGAGTTTCCTGATATAACTCATATTGAGTCTTTTGTGGATTCTCCAACTCCCGTCTCCGCAACTCTCAGCCAGTCGCACACTTGATCTATACTCCTCTATGTGTACATGACAGCCCTTGTAACGACCTTCCCTTTGTATCGCCATACCTCTACATTAGGGGGGGGGGGGGGGGGGGGGGGGAAGCTTTCCAAACTACTAGCTATTAACTGGAGCTATTTAAGATGACCCAGCCAAATCAAGGAAAAAAGGTTTACCATAGGGAGCCATTCTGAAGTCATCCCACTTCATGGGGAGAATTATGTAGGTCACCAAAAAGCCTTTCATTCCTGACCTGCTGGTGCAGCAGTGGCACAGCGAGTACAGAGTAAAGGAAAAGTAACAGCAGTCACCAGTGAAGGCTGAAATCCCAGCACTCGCACAACTCCAATTCCAGGCACTTCAGTGGAACAGATTTCACTCACATGCATCTCAGCTGAGAAGGTAAAAAAGGGACAGCAGACTCAATACTGCAAGTTTGTGACTCAGAGATAAAAAGGGAAACGAAATGCTACCGTCGGAGCCTGCCTGCTGCTCCCAGCCACACCTGCTGAGGCATAAAAAAGCAAACAAAAAGCTTACCACGCCTCCAGCACCAAGAGTCCAACCACAACACCTGCTTTAGAAATTCTTTGTGCCATATGTCCCTCCGTCCCAAGGATGACGTGAACAACCTTTCACATCAGTTAATTGCAGTGCTCGTGCAGTAGGTAACACTTTTATGGCTTTTTATTTCCAACATCCTGCAGCTGTGGTCCGATAGCGCTCACGGTACCAGATCCCTAAATAGCAGCAGCCAAAAAATCCCAGGAACCTGCTTTCACAGCTGAATTGCAAAGTCTTTTCTTAACAGGACAGACACCAGAGCACACACCTCAGCCACTCTGACACTGAATTAGTCTGCTTTTCACCCTGCCACAGGCAGGACTCTGCCCCCCCCCGCCCGCCCTTTTCTTGCCTGCTGGACAGAGAAAGCAATGCTCTGCCCCATTCCAGCTCTCCAGTTCTACGCCAACCACACTGCGAGACGTACAGAATAAACCCAGATATTCAACAAATCCAACGCAGGGTCAGAGAAGCAGCTTTCAGAGACTTTGCTGCTTTCAGCCAAGTTATCATCAGAATGAGACTGAGCTCCTCTAAGCCTACAAACTTAAAGGAGGCTTCTACAGAAGAAGCAGCAAGCCCTGAGCTGTCCTGGTCTCAACATTTCTACTCTTTTCTCATGAAAGATCTTTCATTTTTATTACTTCCTATGCAGAGTGGCAATTAAGAACATAATACCTTTGCACGACAAGCTCCCAGCCTGAGAACTGAAAAGCGGGGCAGACCTCAGAGAGGAAGAAGCAGAGTTATTTTACAGAGCGTCAGCAACACAGCGAGCAAAATATCCCATGTAATCCCTGCCCTGGAGCACCTGAAGGCCATACATAAGCAATTGCTGGGGGTCCCGACCATCCACCTTCAGGTCTCTGCTGATAACAGCAAAGGAAGAGGTAGATACTGGGGCAATTTGAGAGAGGACCCCCTCCCCAAAAGTAAGGCAATCCTAAGCACACCCCAAGCTTTAGGGAGCCAGCCCAGAACAGCAGGAAATAAAGTTAAAATGAACTATCTTGCATTCCGCCAGCCCCCAGCCGGCAGCACACCAACCGCCTCGGGGCTCCGGTGGGAAGGGAAGACAAAGAGCGAGATAAAAGAAAATGGATGCATCCCCGGGGTGCTGGGCAGCGTCCCGGGGGCCTCGTCCCCGCAGCTCCCCCCACCCGGACTCCAGCCCTCGGCGCCGATACCCGCTGCCCCGCACCAGGGCTGGCGCAGCCAGGGCGGCCGGGACACCGTGGGCCTCCCCGGGCCCGGCGGGCTGAGGTAGTGTGGGCCGAGCGCCCCCCCCACAGTCCTCCCCATCTCCACGAGCTGAGGTGGTGTGGCCCGCGTTCCCCCCCCCCCCCCCCGCCTCCCCACGGGCTGAGGTGTTGCGGCCCGGAGCGCTCACGTGACCGGGTGTTGATGTGTCGCCTGGCAACGGGAACATGGCGCAGACAGCAGCGGGTGACTGTGGGGCTGGGCCGCGGCCGGGCCTTGAACCGCCCGGCCCTCGGCCGCCCGGCCTCCCCGGCCCCGCGGGTGCCCGTGCCCAGCCCTGCGGCGGCCTGCAGCTGGCGGGCCCCGGGGAGCTGGGCTGGTTCTCACTCTTCCCTCCGCTCTGGTTGCAGGCACAGGCCATCCCCAGCCCAGCAATATGGAGGAGGCCGCCGGTGCCGCAGCAGAGGGCTCTGGGGTGGAATCCGGCTCCGCTACGCGGGATATCGGCCGAGTTCTGTCGTATCTTGCTATGGAGGTGATTTCCTTCAGAACGTTCGCGGGGCACCATGGTGTTCCTACGCTCTCCTTGCAGAGTGATGGCTTCGTGAAAGCAGTTTCAATAGCGAGAAGTAAAACAAGGGAGCGGTTGTTGAAGTCTTGCCCTGCCTATTAAAAAAACAAAGTTAAATGTCGTTGTAGTTCTGTGTGTCAGCAGCGTCCTGAAGCATGTGCTTCTCACTCAGCTCCCAGATGGCTGTAGGCATGTTAAACGGGAGCTTGCCCCCATCTCACAGACACACGTACGGGGGCTGTGTTCGAGGTTGGTGGTGATAAGTTTTTTCTGTCTGTTCGTACTCACGATATTTGAATTTGGCAAATGATGGCACGGGATAAAACAGTGTCTCTTTAAAAAGAAGATAATAGTTTGGCTACCTGTAGCACCAGCTGGAGGACTACAATCCCTAAGGGCATTTTTTTAAAAAATAGACGTGAGCCAGAAACACATCTGAAATTAAAAGTGGTGTGTAGAATTTTTGTCAGGATCTTTACCGTCTTCATGCTGCCTGGGTGACTTTTTTTGTGAACGAGATTAAATTTCAGAATTAAACTCCCATGACAAAAAGCAGTTGTTACAGCACCGTAGCATGAGCATTAAATAAAATGCACAACCTGCTGTAACGCTGCTATTCTGCTTTTTGCCTGTGTGTGTGCTAGGCAGTAGAGGAGGAGAATGGGAGCGACAATGAAGAAGCAGGGTCCGTTCCTCCGCAGGACCAAAAAGAGACATTGCCACCAGCAGAAAGAGGAGCTACAGAGCTGTTTGTTAGTTCTGCAGAGGTGAGACACTAATAACACACACAATCTTATGCACAGAAGGCATGGCCGGTATTTGTAACTTCAAATTCTCCTGGGGCGGTTTTGTTGCTGCCAACACAAACCCGACCAGAACTGAACAGAGAGAAGCTAACTGGTCAGGCACAAAGTCTACAAAAGCTGTGACAGAGCTGGAGAGGTTCCTCTGTTGTGCTGCATGTGGGTAAAGGTGGCTTTTGAATCGGCAGAGGCACAGCTTTGCCAGTGTATCTGTGGGCTGAGTTTAGAACAAGGCCCTCTTGCCGATTCTGTGTCTGCATCGTTCTTGTCTCGTGATGACAGAAATAAGCAGATTGTCAGGGCAGACTGAAAAGCTGTTTCAGGTGGTGGATTTTACGTTTCAGAAAAAATCCCCTGAGACTTTCTTGGACAAAGTCAAATTAGACAGTTGTCCTCCTGCGTTGGGTGACATGGAGAAGCCAGTAACTGAGAGAGAAAACCCTCCCCTTCCTTCAGGAGCTCCTCAGCAGGTGTCTGCGTGGTCAGCCTTTATCTTTGACGTACACCAGGTGCATTAAACCACTGTCCTGCCTTCCTGCTTCTGATGCATGAGATGCTTTTGCTTTCGTATCATTAAATGATTTGCTTTCATAGATCACTTCTATATAGCATCCCCGGCTGCCTCAGCTGCCTTTCTGCACTGATGTGATGTTTCCTTTCTTTAAATGCCTTCAGTCCGAAGAACGACGTGCCCGCTTTTATCGCTCTTTATTGCTGCTTTATTGCTGGCTTTATCAGCCAAGTTGCTAGGAAAGTTAGTTTGTGGAAATTCCTTTGCCTCCCACAGCTATATTCCCACCCTCCTGCATCATTCCAACAGACCCTGCAAAGCTGGGCTTGTAAACTAATTGTTTACTGACTGGAGGAAAGAAAATAAATTAATAAAATCAGGACAGCGTTGCTTCATGCAAGGGAAGCTTCATGTTGGTGCAGGACCCAGTTGAACAGTTGAGGCCAGTCCATCAAGAGGCTATTTAGAAAAGAGGCTTGGGTGCTCTGTTGTCCAAGAAGGGAAAAATCATTGAATGTCCTGCAGAATTCTGATAGGAATTTGGGTGAAATGAATGCTTGCCAAAAACCATGTTAACAGTGTATTGCATAACTAATGCAGATTATTATGCTCGAGGGAAACAGACTTCTCAAAATGGCATCAGCAGTCAGAAAAAAAAACCAAAACAAACTCATTGCGATTATTAAAAAAAAAAAAAAAAAAAAAAAGGAGAGAGAGAAAACTGGCAAAATTCTGAGGAAAATTTTGGCAGTATAGGACCATAGAAATGGCTGTGCTGGCTCAGATCAAAGTCCAGAAAGCTCCAGATTCAGCCTCTGACAGAGCCAACAGGAGACGCTTAGATAAAAGCACCAGAGCAAGGCAAGCACCCTGTGATACTTTCCCAGTCTACTTTCCCAGCTTCCAGCAATTAGTATCTCAAGGACTTCCTGAGCTGACAGGGCTGTCTTTGAATTTAATATCCCCCGATGGATTTGTTTCACAGGGTCTTGTTCCAGTTGTTCTTCGAGCCCGTGCAGACTTGCAGCATCCACTGTGTCCCTCAGTGGGGAGCTGCAGGGGATGGAGTATCATCACCCTCGGGGCATCGGCAGCCGCTTTTGGCACCCTGGAGGAGATTAAAAAAGGGCTCAGGCCTTGGACCGCTGAAGCCAAAAGTGTAAAACTCAATAGCTCGGACAAAAATGTGGCTCAAAGCTGTTTTAGATCTGTGTCCTCTGTAGGTTCAACACAGGAGATCACAGCGGGTTGGCTCCTCTTATATGCTGTCAGCATGCAGGAGATGAGCGCGAATCACAATTTCTGAAAGTATCTGAATATGTTCTGACACAGTCATGTCCCCGCCAGGAAGCTTGGTTGGGATTTTTTTGGTTTTGGAGTCAGTGGGTGAATGTTGGTTTCGTTGAAGCCAGTGGGCTTTTCTCCAGTGCTTTCAGTCTGACTCTATCAGTGACGACAACTGGCTTAGAGTCGAAAGTAAAAAGTTGGATGAAGTCGGGTTTTGGGCATGAACGCAGACAGGACTAAAATATTTTAGAAATTTTTCTTGGTTTGGTGGAAAAGAAATGGCAGGAAAAGTAAGTCAATGTCTCCAAGATGTATTAGACCTCTTGTTTTAGAAGTTTGCTGAAGTTAAATGTCTCCCCTTCTGTTTTTCTTCTGCTTGAAATGGCTTTTCAGATAGCCATTCCACCAGTTTTATCAGAAAAGGTCCAAGACCACTCTTTCAGTGCATTTTGATCCAAACGGCGTTTTACGCTGGAGAAAAGGCCCATTCCTCTCACAGCCCTGCTGCGTGGTAGCCGTGAGGCTCAGTAACCCGCAGCGGCACCCCTTCCTGGGGCATGCGTCTGCCTCCTCCCCGGCCGCCTGGCTGAGACCCAGCCGCGCTCGGTGCACATCCCTCCGTGTGCTGGGGAAAGGGCAAGAGCCTGGCAGCCCTCTGAGCCCTGCTCTCGCTGCCAGCTGGGGGCCAGCTCTCAAAGTGGAGAGCATTCCCCCAGCCCTTCAGCTGGAAATACTTATTTAGTAGTTATTTTCTCTCTGGGTGTGTGTATTTTTATATATTTTTATTTGTTTGTTTGTTTGTTTGGAGGAGCATTATAGGTTCTCCATAAAATGTGAGTCAAACCATATATTGCTCTCCTTACTTCCCTAGTTGCACAGTTGTCTGAAACGAGGATTTTTTTCCCCGTTGTTCTGTCCCCAGCCCCACGTGAGCTGCGGGCTCGCTGATGGCAATGCAGGTTTCTGCCCCTTCCCCTTTGCATTTCAAATCCTCCGTTGCTAGTGGTCTGAATCAACAGGGTAGGGAAGAGGACGGAAATCCCTAAAATTGTGATGACAGAGCAAAGTCTTGGGGTTAAACAAGTTCATCCCCAAGAAAATCTTGTCTTTTTGTGTAGTTTGAAAATGCTTTTTTGAAGAGTGGTTTCATTCACCCGGCCCGGGGAAGGGGATGGTGTAGTGTATGCTGGACCGATGGTGGCAGAGCCCGTGATGGGCTGGTTCAGGTGATGCCGCAGACACAGGTAAATGAGGCTTAGACCCTTCTCAGCAAAGTCATCAAAGTCCACCACTGCCTTGTCAGACTAGCATCTGAACTAAAGTGATATAAACCCCACCTTCCCTCCTGAATTATCATTATTTTATTCTAGAAATTCAAGCTGAAGCATTGTAAGAGTTTTAAGTTATCCCACGGAATAGATTCAAAGTGAGAAATCCACATTTTTTTACCCAGTGTTTACACAACCTGTCAATCTTACAGTATTCTCAGCACAGCCTGTGGCAAATCTTGTTTGTGCACAAAACATTTTTCAAATTTATCGTGGCGCCTGCTTTTATTTAGGCGGTGATGACCACTGCCAGCCACACTCGTATGGAGGCTGAGCTGGGGCAGCTGGGCAGCTTTCGAGCCCCTTGATGGGGAGCACTGTGCAATTCCCTGGCCTGTGCCGGGTCGGGCGGCAGTGACGTCTCTCCAGCAAATCCCCAAGGGCTCTGCTGTGGCCATCCTCACTTTCTCCTCTCCTGGCCCGGACAGTCGCCATCCGGCACCTCCTGCTTTCCCTGCAGTGCTCTCACGTGAGCTCCCTGGAGCAGCACGGCCCCCTGTCCCGAGAGCTGCCATGAGACCACGTGCTCAGCAGATGTTTTTCCAAGGCCCTGCTCTGTTAAGTTGATGCACCTTTCCAAGAAAAGAAGTGTCTGAGGAGCACGGGAGTGATGTGCTCTTCTCCCTGGGTTTCCTCCACAGTTTCTAATCCACAACTCTCAGCCAAAATAGGCTTTGTTACCCGCAGGCTACTCTTTTCCCTGATTTGAGTTTCAGATATTTCTCTGGTGCTTAAAAAGCTGCTTTTGGCACCCTTTTCAGAACTGGAGCCGAGGTGGTTTTGCTCTCCCACCTTCACGGAGGAGCTCGGGTGCAGTTATGTGACCCCCACGCCTCCCGCCTGCCTTTCACCACTGTGCATCTCCCCGCTCTGCTTTTGGGGAACGGGTCAGATAATTTGTCCAGAGACACAGCAGCCCAGATCACAGACCTACAAACCCGAATCAGAAGATCGCCTCTAACGGCAGGCTAGATCGCAGCCCTTGGGGACAAGACCCTTCTCGCTCTGTGTTTGCACAGCCCAGAGCGTGACGCCATCAGCACTACCAGGGTCCTCCCGTTTCAGTGCCTGTTCTCAGGCTAAAGCCTGAAATAACTGGGGAAGGACCCTCTCCAGGAAACATCCCTGATGTCGCTGCGTGACTGGTGTGTGATGCCCTGATGCTGCATGAGGCTGTGTCATGGTGGAGCTCCTGGGGACACTGTGCATCTTCTCACCTGGGGTGCCAGCGCCTGGTGCACCCACCCGCCCCAGTGGAGCCTCTGCTGGGCCACGGGCTGGCCCAGGAACACCAGTGCAGGCACTGGGTTGCCCATGAGGGCACTACTTTGCCCATCAGGAGCACTGGGTGGCACACGGTTGCCCATGGGTGGCACTAGGATGCCCAACGGCTGTACTGGGTTGCCCGTTGATGGCACCGGGGGTTGTCCAGGGACAGGATCAGGTTGTCCAGCAAAGGCAGTAGGTTGCACAGAGTCTGCACTAAGTTGCCCAGGAGTGGCACTGGGTTGCCCACTGAGGGCAGTGAGTTCATAGGATCATAGAATCACAGAATGGTTTGGGTTGGAAGGGACCTCAAAGATCATCTTGTTCCAACCCCCCTGCCATGGGCAGGGACACCTCCCACCAGACCAGGTTGCTCAAGGCTCCATCCAGCCTGGCCTTGAGCACTGCCAGGGATGGAGGATCATAGAATATCTCAAGTTAGAAGGGACCCATAAGGATCAGCGAGTCCAACTCCCTGCTCCTTGCAGGACTACCTAAAACTAAACCCCATGACTGAGAGCATTGTCCAGCTGCTCAACACTTGCCCAACAGCTGCACCTGCTTGCCCAGGGGCTGCACAAAGCTGCCCAGCGAGAGCGGTAGGTTGCCCAGGGCAGGAACTAGGGTGCCATACGAGGGTATTTTCTTGCCCAGGGCTGGCCCTGGGTTGCCCATCGAGAGCGCTGTGTTGCCCGAGGGCTGCATCAGGTTGCCATGGCAGCTGCAGGGAGTCGGCCCGGGCAACACCCGGTCACCCGCTTCTTATGTCACTGACGGCACCCGGGACGCTGCAGTGCCTGGCAGAGCTGCCACCGAGCCTGGCAGCACAGCAGTGAGCAGCAGCCCCCGGGGCACCCTCAAGCCTCCGCAGTGCACCCCGCATCCAAGCAGCTAAGGGTGAGCAAGGGGAGGACTAAAAAAGCAGAGATATTTCTCCTGATCTTCTGCATTATCTCTTATGTCGCCTAAGTGTACCCCAGCTAGGTGGTTGGGGGCTCCCGTGGTGTGTCTGTGTTCAGGGGTGGCAGAAAGTAGCACCCTGGGATGACTTATCCCAAGAGGGTGCAGGGACATTTATTTCAGCTGGAAATGCAGGGGAAAGTAACCCTGGTCCATTCCCAAGTTCTTAAATATGTGTCTGTCAGTGGCTGAAAGGGAATAATTTATTTGCAGGGGTAGGAGCCAGGGAAGCAGTCTCCCACTCTCGGAATGCTGTTTCTCACGTATAAATAAGTGGCACGGAGCTAAGGAAAGTGCAGTCGCCTGTCCCTAGCAGGGACAAAAGGGCTGAAGTGACTGGTTTGTGGGAACCGACACACACAGTGGTTTTTGTTGGACCTGAGCACAGACGTTTCATCCTCAGCTCTGCCAAACTGGCTCGGAGGGTTGTGTTTGTGAAAGTTTTTCTGCTAAATTTGAGGGTGTGAGTTTCCCGCTGCCTATCCCACAGCCTCTTCAGCCAGGCTGGATCCTGGGGCGAGACTCGGTGCCCACAGCTATGCTGCTCTCAAGTCAGGTACTGGGGCAGCCCATGCCAGCATGGCCAAAATTGCTCAAGGCTTGCAAATACTGTCCTCAAAGTTCAGTGATTTCCCAGCTGCGGGCTGTACACTTTTGCCCTCTGACTCATCCCTATTTTTCTCCGATTTGCCCGAACTGAAGGTCCTGTTATTCTCCTGTATTCGCCGTTCTCTAATTTAATAGCTGCATTCTGAGACATTGTTCATCTGAATGCACCAAACTGCTACAGGCACAGGTGACGCAAGAAGTCTCTTAGGTCACCTGTCCCCATAGCTAGATGTTGGAAAACGTGCAGTTTAATGAGTCAATGGGCTGCGAGCGTCCGGCATGAAGGAGGGTTACCCTCGGTGTACAGCAACAGCAGCTCCCAGGCAGAGCCTGCCTGTCTCCGTGTGCCTCCCATCCATCGCCTTTTAAGCCTTTAGGAAGGAAAGTAGGAAACTGTGACTCCTTCGTCCTGCCCTTGTGTAGAGAGAGGCATTCTTTGTTGCAGAGGTGACTAAAATGAAAGAAACTCTCTTTCCCAAGGGTTTAATGATTTTAAAAATAAGGCAGTCTCTCTCAGCTCGCCTACACATGCAAAGTGATTAGGGTAGCCCAGGAGGAGAAATTAAACCTCTAGCCACGTGATCGCTTCTGTCGATGCTTTGTTCTAGAATAAAAGTGAGTTTATTTCATGCAAACATCCCATTTTTAAAGGAATAAAGTTGATTTCATGCTGTGACAAATAGGATTTAGCACATGCTTCAGGTCAATCTCCCCTCCCACCCAGGGATCTTGTTGTAGCACACCAGCGTCCCAATCTTTCACTGCGGCTCCGAGCCAGGCTGGGAGCAGTGGGGATGGGATGGTGTTAGGGGAAGGACACATCCCTGCAACACAGCACCTGGCTACAACAGCTATAGGGACTTATTCTGCCCGTGGGTGACACCTGTAACCATACAGAAACTTCACACCGAGCACAGCATACCCTCCTGAGTGTTTGTCCTTAGATGAGGTGTGTCAGGTACATTCGGTGGCCCCTCTGCATTATATTTCTGATAAAATTGACTGATAACCTTAATCTGAAAAGAGCAATGGCACCCACATGCCTTACACAGTTATTGGTAGCAAAATCTTCCTGTGTGACTCTTCCCCTTAGGGTTACTGCAAGGCTGGTGTTTACGAGCTGCTCTGAAAAGACTTTGTGGGATATCTCCTTTCCAAGTGCATTTGTTTTACAGCAGGTGAGCCAGAGATGTTTTTCTTCCTTTGCAAGTCCAGAGATGGCTGTTCTTTTTAGGTTGAAATGGGGGGGGGTGGGGGGGGTGGGTGCAGGGGTGGGGTGAAATTTGGATATAGTCCAAATTTAAGCAAAGCTCAGCTCACCTGCGGACACCTCACTCAAGCTTTTACTGCAAGTGAAAATAGAGATGATGAGGTTGGATTCCCTCACCCACAAACCGCGCTGGGTTGGTAGCAGCTGTGCATCCAAAGCTATCACGGCTGGTAATGGAACTTTTAAAGAGGAAATTACAGCAGGAATACTATAAGATCAGCAAAAACGCTGGCCAAAAGAAACAAATGAACATCAGAGAATCAGCAACTACAGTTTCATTGGACGGACAGACAAAATGAAGGCACAGTATCTGTCATTCTCCTTAGTAGCCATGATTTGTTTCTCTCTACATTCCAAGACCTGATGAGAGATACTGACAACAAAGTAAAATCCTTATATATAAAAATGCTTGGGATGCTGTCAGAAGGGATTTGCTTTCAAGAGTTTTAGGCCTGTCCAGGCGATGTGTGGGTGCTGTGTGCATCGCTCTTCGTATTTTAAGTTGCGTGTGTCGCTGTAAGAAGTAGCGCAAGTGCAGGAGCTTACTGAGTGAGGTTGTCTTCTTCTGTCTCCTTTGTGCAGGACACATACCTGAATAGCGGCGTTCAAGAATGGAGCTGGTTGGATCTCCCTTAACTGCAACATATGCCCATCCAAGATCAACACCTACCAAGTTTCTGCCTGCCATCAGCACCATGGCTTCAAGCTATAAGAACCGTTTTCCTTACTACCCCTTGCCTCAGAGCTTCAGCCTCCCCCGGATGCCCAGAGCCTACTACAAAGCAGCTGCCATCAACCCAACTTTGGCTCCCTTTTCCAAAAGCTCCCAGGGGTTACCCCCAAGCAAGATGCTTCCTTTTGTTTCCAACAGAACAACCCTCTTCAGCCGGTACACCTCTGACGACTGGTACATGTCCAATCTGACCAACTACAAAGAGTCGGAGACTACCCGGCGCAATGCCGAGTGTCTGAGAGTCGATACCTCCCGTCTGATTCACGATAAATATCAGCAGACAAAGAAGACCCAAGTAGAAAGCACCAAAAACCTGGGAGATCGTGTCCAAGAGATAGAATTTTGGAAGTCAGAGCTCTGCCATGAGCTGGATGAGATGATCGGGGAAACGAACGCACTCACAGACTTGAAGAAAAGACTGGAGAGAGCCTTGGCTGAGACAGAGGCCCCTCTCCAGGTAAGCACCCTGTCCGGTGGGCTGCAAGCTGTAGCCTACTGCTGAAACATCTGCAGCCATTCAGACGCCCAATTAAGTTTCATTGCAGCTCCGTAACGTCTAGAAAGTTTTTATTAAGAGACCATTAGTTAAGTTAGTAATAAACAAATGCCTTGCCATCTGCTGCCTCCCCTATCAGTACGTACTGAGCACATCAGAACAGTATTTGCTTAACCAAATATTTTTATAAGTGGTACATCCAAAATCCTGGTTTGGGAGACAAAAGCCCATGTCCTCCTACGAGGCTCTGGCGAGGTCAGCCTCAAGCCTGACACAGGTCCCTGCCTTCAGCTGTGGCTGCGCCAGGGACACGTGTGCTCCCCCACGTTGATTTAATGCTGATGTTGCAGCTCGGCTGCTCGTTGTCAGCTAAACCAGCTGCCCTGGGCACTTTTTTTCCCGTGCTGTCGTCTCTGTGCCCACCTACAATTTCATTTCTTACATTACTTGACATGGGGACCATCCCTGTAGGGATTTGCAACCAGCAGTGATGGCATGTCCCCAACAGGTCACTCAGGAGTGCTTGCTTCACCGGGAGAAGAGGATGGGCATTGACCTGGTCCATGATGATGTGGAGAAACAGCTCTTTGTGGTAAGTTTGTCAACACAGATCATGTGTTATTTTTACCTAAACTACTCTGAACAGGTTTTGCAGCCCTGTTCCCTCTCTGGCTCCTTAGTGCCTGTGAGGTGCTAAACTCTTCAAACCCCCAAAACCTGCAGGGCCAGGGGACGACGTTCCCCCACGCAGCAGCGTGCCCACACGGTGTAGGTAAGACTTGCCCTGCCAGAGGCAGGAATAGCTGAAAACCAGCTGTGTGTTTGTGTAGCCTATCAGGGTCCTCTGTCCCTCTTCAAGGAGCTTGTGGGACTCTCCTGCCTTTCAGAGCCCTGCCGGCACAGGATCTATAAGTATCTGTCACATACATGTGATATATCTCTATATATCTGTGTCACATACATATATATTACGCACACATGCACACACACAGATATGGAGAAGGCAGTGTCTGCCCGACAGCTTGTCTGGTTTTCCCAACTATGTTACTTGGTCTAATAAAAGATATTACATCTACCCCCAGCTTTGCTTTGCTCAGAGCAGCGTGGCCGCAGTAAGACTGTGTGTGCTTAGGCAATGCATTTTATAGCAGTCCTAAAACCGCGCACTCCTGCCTGCCTTTATATAGGCTGCTTTAAATTATGAATAAAAAGCAAACACGATGAGAGCTGGCACAGAAGATGGGATCCTATCGCAGGGTACAACAAAATACAATCACTGCAAAGGCATCGCGAAACTGCAGCCCCTGGGACTGTGAAGCCACTGCTCTGTTAGAAGATTTTTTCTTATGAGTCAGGCCCTAAAAAAATTGAAAGATTAGTTTAAGGGTCATGAGATTTTAAGAAAATAATTGGAGCTGGTTATCTCCATAATGGCATTTTGGATTTTAAGTGTTTCGGACATATTTAGGCCATGCTTTTCAGCTGGCTCCTGCAGACAGGAGGGCTTAAAAATTATGGTTTTGGAGCACTAATCACCTGCCTCCAGTAGCTGGGGCTTCACAAACGCGATAGATTTGTGCTGAAGTCAAGTGAGCTGAGAGCAGCACATGCCTTCCTCCGGTGGAGCTGGATGTTTCTTAGAAATGGCTTAGAAAGTTACACCAAACTCAAGTCCATCTCCTCTTGTCCCAGATGGATGGGATTTCTCCTGGGGAAGAAAACATTTGGGGAGCAAAAAGGGCAGATGCTGATTGGGGATGGGGATGTGTAGCGCTGCTGGTCCAGAGAACCTCTATGCCTGTTCATATCAGGTCAGGATCTGTCCCTGTCTCCTATAGTGGAACTAATCATCACTTGACATTGATGTCAAGATGAGAAAACACTTGGCAACCCACCCTGAAAGTGAAGTGGGAGGCCATGGCTGTGGCCACAGCACCCTCCCATCCCCTCCTGGTCGCTGCGCCCAGGCTCAGCTGCACAAGTGAGCGCTCTGGGGTTGGGGGGCACTTTCTCCACTCCCTGCCAGTTTGCTTTGTCCTTGCTGTGTGCACGGTTGGAGAGGCCTGAGGGGATGAGTGTGACCAGGACAACTGAGCATGGATACTGATGGGGTCATGTTTTGCCTTTGCCCAGGAAGCCGACGTCATCAGATCCTGCCAGGAGAGGATGCAGCAGTACCTGGATAAGGCGAAAGCCCAGCTCGCGTAAGGAGGAGCTCCTTCTCTCATGCTGCATTTGCAGCTGCGATGTGAAACCCCGGCAGACCCCCACCTCTGCCCACACCCTACAGCCGTAAAACCTGGGCAGGCTCCATGGGAAGCGGGCAGTGGCGCCCACAGGAGCACGTAGCTGCCCAGGTGGGAGGAAACCATTCCACCCATACATCCCCACCCATGGCTCTTGTTTGTGTGTTGAAGGTCCAACAGGGCAGCCCAGCATGAGCTGGAGAGGGACCTGGCCAACAAGCAGACAGCCTACCGCATCGACGACAAGTGCCACCACCTGAGGAACACCTCCGATGGCATCAGCTACTTCCGAGGGGTGGAGCGGGTTGACGCCACGTGAGTGCACGCTGGGCAGCACGAGAGCACCGAGCTGTCCCTGGGATGCGCGGTGCCTCGCCCTGGCAGGGAACGGGTTGTCCCCAGCCCACTGTAAAGGCATGTGTCTCTGCATGGCACATCCATCCTGCCTGGAAACACCCATCTTGGAGGGGCCGTTTCTCCCTGCTCACCATAAAGGGAGAACAACCCTCTGCTTTCAGCTGGATGCTGAACACGCAGTGGGTGAAAGCGAGTCCCACCTAATTACACATTATATCAGGGTTCAGAGATCAGCCTGAAAATGAACTCAGCCCAACACCTCTGCACAGCTCATTAAGTTTATGCGTATTTTCAAAGATGTGTCAGTGCTTGCATGAGCGCTCTTGGTTGACGTGACGTCTGGGGGGTTCACCCCTGCATGGAGAGGGCCTGGCAGGGAGCCGAAATGACACAGAAGATAAAGAAATAGAGAGCATGGTCCTGGGATACGGTTCAGCTGCTTTTGGGTGCCAGGAATTCAGCTTCGGCTCTGCAGTAGATGAATGGTGACCTAAACCAGCACTCGCAGAGATACGCGCTAAGTGGCAAAGGGCTGAGGGAATATATCTGCTGCTCACAAGGACGCGTGCAGTTTATGGAGGGGCATAGATTGATTCAATCTTTCTAATATTTGAATAATTATTCACAGCTCAGACATATTGCAAATGAATTGCAAAGGATTGATGCTAAAATTCAGAGGGGGGCAAAATGTGCCGAGAACCAGCATGTTTTAAATGGGGCTTATGTGGTATTTAAGTCTTTTGTTGACCTTGTTCTGGCCTACTGCACAGGCGTGAACTTCATCGTGAATGCACAGACAGGGAAATGAATATTATCTAATGCTTGTTCAGTTTAGTATGAAACTGAGATAAGTTATGAGCAAAATTAATTGACTGCAATCTGCGCGTCGACGTGAAGCTGGGAATCACTTGGCACTTAGATGGCTCGAACGTGTAAATATGAGGTCTGACTAAAATCTTCATTTTTCTGGGGGAATCTTTGCTTTGTCTGGGCTTTCATAAGTACCACAGTTGTCTTCATGAACATGTCATCATTTCATAAGCATATCGAACAAATGGTGTCCAGGTGTTTTACCTTCATGTGGTCAAATTAAGAGCGTAGCTTTAACCTGCATTTAATCCACACTGCTCCCATGGCATGCCTGGCCATGGCCAGCTTCAGCAGCATGGGCTTACTGGAGGCCTCTCCTTCCTCCTCCCCAGGATCTCGGTGCCAGAGTCGTGGGCCAAGTTCTCGGACGACAACATTCTCCTCTCCCAGAGCGAACGGGCGGCCTCCGCCAAGCTGCGGGACAACCTCGAGAACCTGCTGGTGGTGACGGCCAACGAGATGTGGCGCCAGTTCAACAGGGTGAACGTCGCCTTTGCCAACCGCATCGCTGAGACAGCTGACGCCAAGAGCAAGATTCAGACCCACCTGGCCAAGGTAGCCTGAACCCCTCCCTTTCGGTGTGACACCGTCACTTCCCAGTGACACCACTCTCCACACAGACCTGGCCCAAGAAGAGGAACGGTTGCTACAAGGAGCTGGTTATAGTATCATTATCTGTTTGAAATTCCAAGTACTGGGGACATTCTCCTTGGAGCAGGACAAGTTGGCACTGTAACTTCCTCTCAAGGGATCCTTTATTTCCCTAGTGCCCAGCAGCAAAGGGATTTCAAGCAGAAGGTGGAAATGCTGTTTGCATCTCCTGGTAGTTACTTCAGAAGTGCTGGCTGCCCTGCAGAAAGTCTTTGCTGGGCCTCTACTGGGGTGCCTGCCGGGGGGTTTGCAGGCTCCCTTCTCCTCCAAGGACATGCTTTCAGGCTCAGTGCTCCAGGTTTGCTGCATGGTCAGCCGTGTGTTTCCCGCATGGCTCTGCCAAGCAGGGGAAGTGGAGATCAGTGATGGGCACCTGGCTCGGACTGCTGGGTCTCATGGAAAGCTTCCTGAAAAGAGCTTGACACGGTATCGATTAACTGAGCAGAGACTGGGCTTGCAGCTCTGCAGGCTGATGTCACGTCTTTAATTGAGGATCCATTAAAAACTTTCCCTCTATGAGTTGCTATTGATGGATGATCAATTCCTGCAAGCAGTAATTTTGGGTAGCTGGTAATTCAATAGATCCATCACTGCTCCAAAATCTCCTCTGATGTGACAGCAACAGCAAAGAGAGGCTTTTCCTTGAAAAGAAATCTGCTGGATCTGTGCCTTGGCATGTGTCAGAGCGACAGGGGTCTGAGCCCAGGGTCTGCTTATTCATCTTGTTTTTTTCTGCAGATGGACAGGAGAAAAGGGAAATGATGTGGTCACTTGAGAATATATCATTTAATTTATGAATGCGTTTTTTTCATGCCAGACACTGCAGGAAATCTTCCAGATCGAGATGAACATAGAAGCCATCCGAAAAGCCATTAGGGACAATGGGCTAGTGTTAAAAGTGGCTCAGACCCGGCTGGATGAGCGCACGCGGAGACCCAATGTGGAGCTGTGCCGGGACACTGCCCAGCTCCGGTAAGGCAGGACCCAGGGCTGGGAGGGTCCTTGAGGAGTGACTGGTCGTAGCGCTCAGGAGCATCACTGGATGACAAAATTAATCTTTTTTTTTTTTTTTTTCCCCAAAGAGTCATTCCATAAGTGCACTGGTATAATCAAGAGCAATGATTAGGTATCCCGGCCTCGGGGTGGTAGAAGAGCTCTGCACCCACGAAGGAGGCTGTACGCCATGGCCGGGTACAGCCTGATACCACCCCGTGAAGGGATGGATTTTTCCCACTTGGGTAAACCTCACCTACTCTCCTGCCTGCTTCCCAGCTGTTGGATGGCTTAGTTTTGCAGTATAAGCCCTTTAATCTCTGACAGGCTTGTGTTGAGAGCACTTAGCTGCTTCCTTTTGGGTCACTGCAAGAAAGGATGCACCATGTGGAGAAGCAGTAAGGGCTGTCCTCACCTCCCCTGAGGACACTGGAAATCCTTTCAAGGACATAGTGAGCCCTTTGGGACTGCACCCCAAGGGGCCGTGGAGGAGCAGGCTGCCCTGAGTGCCCAACAGCACCCCATGTGAGGGGTGAGGCACCCCAAACCTCACCCCTCCTCCTAGGAGCCCTCTGGGAATGACTCCACGTGAAGCTTTTTAGAAGCCATATAAACCCAGCCCTTGCATGCCATTGGGTTTTTCCATCCTCCACTTGTTTCACATTCACTTTTAGCCTCTCCCAGCTCCCCCATTTTGCTGTGTGTGCATCCGTGGGTGTGGGGAGGAACGCTGCACAGGGAGATCCGGGTGGGTGAACCAACAAACCCGCAAAACCAAACAGGAACAGGAAACCACAGCTGCTCATCCCTCTTCTCGGTGGCACAAGCTGCTCCAGGAGATGAGGCTGCACATCGCCGAAGCCTTAGAGCAAACTTAACCATGCCTGCCCACGGAGGTCTGGAGGAGCTCTGCCCTCGCCTTTCCCGTGCATCTGCCAGAAATGAGGGGTTGAGTTACTCCGAGCACACTGAAGGGGGAAATCCTGTCCCCAAGGGGCCCATCACCAACGCCGTGCTAGAAACCACCCCCGTGACGGGACTGTTAATGGGCATTTCTTGCTGTTTTCCAGCCTCGTCAATGAGGTCCATGAAATCAATGAGACAATCCAGAGCCTTCAGCAGCGGCTGAGAGACGCCGAGAACATACTGCAAATGCTGGTGCATGCCAAGTCGATCTTGGAGCATGACCTGGCCACCAAAGCCAACTCGCTGTTCATTGACCAGGAGAAGTGCATGGGGATGCGCAAGACCTTTCCCAACACTGCACGGCTGCTGGGTTGCTTTTAGGCTGGGCTCAGCTGAACCCACGCTATCTGTTGCAGGAGTATTCCCAGTTTTGCTAGGACGCATTCCCAGTTTTGCTAAGATGCTTTGAAAATACATGATTAGACTTTCACTTCCTCATGAAAGCCCTGAGTAGAAATTAAACGATCACTTTGTGTGTTACATGGTCTACCAGGATTTTTTATTCCTTTGGTTTTTCACTTTCCGTTGCTTTTCCACGGTGTGCCAGAAAGTAGCTGAAAATATCCTGTGTGTGACTAAGAGTAAATCCACCCACAGCGATACATTCCTACCCTTTCAGTCTGTGATTTTAGGAGAAAAACTCTCATGTCCTCCTCGCTTTGAGCCTGTCTGATGCGGAAAAAGCACAAGGGGAAGTAAAGCTAGTTGTCAGAGTAATTAGCTGTTGACATCTTTAATGTATTTTTAATGGTTCAGGAGAAGAAACACAAGCTATCTAGTAAAGCATTACAGTATGTTCTGTTCCT
The DNA here is from genome assembly GCF_034619465.1 of Leptosomus discolor. Taxonomy (NCBI): domain Eukaryota; kingdom Metazoa; phylum Chordata; class Aves; order Leptosomiformes; family Leptosomidae; genus Leptosomus; species Leptosomus discolor. The sequence goes on from NC_141405.1 coordinate 10,561,523, forward strand.
AAACAGAAAAACTTGCATTTTAAGCTGATGTCTAGTGATCATTTTCTTGCTTTTGAAAAATTTTAAATGTCATCTAAAATGTCAGTGCTGGGGTCTTAAAACAAAGAAGTGCTTTTGGCTAGCTAATTGAAGAAAATGCTGCGGTTTTAATCTTGGTGAGTATGGATTGGTTCCTAATTTAACCTCTTGCAAGTAGTTTGTTGGTGGAAGCACCAAAGCACTTTGAAGATAAAGGAACAAATCAGTCCTTAAGTCAGCCACCTCGACTGCCATAGTACCTGCTCTCTGGCTGTAAATTTTACCAAGTGTTTGAATTTTCAGAGGATAAGTCTTTAATCAATCTGAAGTTCAGTGTGACAGTCACTTTGCAAATTGTCCCGTCAGACTCACGTGTCAGACACTCTCGACTCTTTTAACCTAAGCAGAGCTGAGCTCAGCCTAAAGCCTGTAGGCACCAAGAATCCCAAAGGAGCAGAAGCTCAAGTCCCTTCTCTTCCCTTGAGAATCCAGGGCATGGACCTCCTGGCCCAGCGTGGGGACTCTCAGGAGCTGAGAGCATCTTCTCTCATCTCGTACCCCCAGATGACTCCAGCTCACAGCACAGGTCCAGACAGACCTGCCTGCCCTCCCTGCTCTCCCAGGGGCAGCCCCCGAGAGCTGTAACCTGTGCCAAGGTCCTGCCCTGGCCCCAGCATCTTGGCAGGATCTCTCTTCAGAGCTGCAGCCCTAAACAGGAAGCAATTGTCTATTTTTTTTTTTTTCTTTCTTTTTTACTAGCACTTTTGTCTCACGGAGACTAAAGATAGGTTTCCTCTACTTTGTGTGTATCTTGGAGCCAGAGTCTGTCGGAGACAGCAGCCACCCTTTCTAAAGAGACGATATAACCGCAAGCAAGAAAAACTGTCCAGCTCATCGCACCTTCCCTTTCTGCACTTATCTCCCTCCCCAAAATAAGCCGATGGCATGCTGAACTCATAGGGACTTCCAGTTTTTGTTGGCACCCTCGCTAGCCTTTGTGCTGCTTTGAGCTGTTACTCTCCCTGTGTTCCTTTACTGAAAGCTTTCATAAACCCTGGTGATTTTGGCTGCTCGGCTGTTTTGAAGCCCCACTCCAGATGGCTGGTTTTCAGGCAGAGCTGCCTGTTTTCTGTTTTGAGAATTGGGTCCCGTGAATTGTCTCGAGCTGAGCGCTGGGAAACGGAGGCACCCCAGTCCCTTTCTGAAAGACTCATGCTTTTAAGTGACTTGAGCGAAATCCTGGCATCAGCGACAGCTTCACATTCATTTCATTTCCACCTTCATTTTTGAGTCACATAAAAAGATACCTGAGCTCTGTTGTACTATGAGGGCACACCAATATCAGCACCCAAACTTTCCTATTTTCTCCAATTTTGCTTTCAGAGTCCCCCATCTTTCCCCCTAGCCCAACTCCTTTAAGGCTTTCTCCTAATTGACAGTGTTTATGTGGTGTTGCAATTATCCAGCTCTAAATTTTATCTTCCCGTCCTACCCTCTTGATGCTTCTTTACACAAGATAGGCTGTGGGAGCGTAGCTCGCTGAAAACAGGCATGGAATGCTAGAGGGCCTGCACAAGGAAAACTCTGTTGAACAGTTTGTCTAAGCTAACATGGTAGGCCTCAAGGACGCTTCGACCTTGAGGGTCAGAATAGAAGAATTAGAAGCTAACATCCGTATGAGGCGAAACGCATTAGTATTAATAGTAAAGTGATAGGTAGAAGCAGATGACTGATGTATGTATAGCACAATTGGAGTTTATGAAAAACTGCAAGTCATGATGACTTTGGAAAATTATCCTATTTAAGAAAGTGCATCTGCACACAAAAAGGAGTTTCCTGATATAACTCATATTGAGTCTTTTGTGGATTCTCCAACTCCCGTCTCCGCAACTCTCAGCCAGTCGCACACTTGATCTATACTCCTCTATGTGTACATGACAGCCCTTGTAACGACCTTCCCTTTGTATCGCCATACCTCTACATTAGGGGGGGGGGGGGGGGGGGGGGAAAAGCTTTCCAAACTACTAGCTATTAACTGGAGCTATTTAAGATGACCCAGCCAAATCAAGGAAAAAAGGTTTACCATAGGGAGCCATTCTGAAGTCATCCCACTTCATGGGGAGAATTATGTAGGTCACCAAAAAGCCTTTCATTCCTGACCTGCTGGTGCAGCAGTGGCACAGCGAGTACAGAGTAAAGGAAAAGTAACAGCAGTCACCAGTGAAGGCTGAAATCCCAGCACTCGCACAACTCCAATTCCAGGCACTTCAGTGGAACAGATTTCACTCACATGCATCTCAGCTGAGAAGGTAAAAAAGGGACAGCAGACTCAATACTGCAAGTTTGTGACTCAGAGATAAAAAGGGAAACGAAATGCTACCGTCGGAGCCTGCCTGCTGCTCCCAGCCACACCTGCTGAGGCATAAAAAAGCAAACAAAAAGCTTACCACGCCTCCAGCACCAAGAGTCCAACCACAACACCTGCTTTAGAAATTCTTTGTGCCATATGTCCCTCCGTCCCAAGGATGACGTGAACAACCTTTCACATCAGTTAATTGCAGTGCTCGTGCAGTAGGTAACACTTTTATGGCTTTTTATTTCCAACATCCTGCAGCTGTGGTCCGATAGCGCTCACGGTACCAGATCCCTAAATAGCAGCAGCCAAAAAATCCCAGGAACCTGCTTTCACAGCTGAATTGCAAAGTCTTTTCTTAACAGGACAGACACCAGAGCACACACCTCAGCCACTCTGACACTGAATTAGTCTGCTTTTCACCCTGCCACAGGCAGGACTCTGCCCCCCCCCGCCCGCCCTTTTCTTGCCTGCTGGACAGAGAAAGCAATGCTCTGCCCCATTCCAGCTCTCCAGTTCTACGCCAACCACACTGCGAGACGTACAGAATAAACCCAGATATTCAACAAATCCAACGCAGGGTCAGAGAAGCAGCTTTCAGAGACTTTGCTGCTTTCAGCCAAGTTATCATCAGAATGAGACTGAGCTCCTCTAAGCCTACAAACTTAAAGGAGGCTTCTACAGAAGAAGCAGCAAGCCCTGAGCTGTCCTGGTCTCAACATTTCTACTCTTTTCTCATGAAAGATCTTTCATTTTTATTACTTCCTATGCAGAGTGGCAATTAAGAACATAATACCTTTGCACGACAAGCTCCCAGCCTGAGAACTGAAAAGCGGGGCAGACCTCAGAGAGGAAGAAGCAGAGTTATTTTACAGAGCGTCAGCAACACAGCGAGCAAAATATCCCATGTAATCCCTGCCCTGGAGCACCTGAAGGCCATACATAAGCAATTGCTGGGGGTCCCGACCATCCACCTTCAGGTCTCTGCTGATAACAGCAAAGGAAGAGGTAGATACTGGGGCAATTTGAGAGAGGACCCCCTCCCCAAAAGTAAGGCAATCCTAAGCACACCCCAAGCTTTAGGGAGCCAGCCCAGAACAGCAGGAAATAAAGTTAAAATGAACTATCTTGCATTCCGCCAGCCCCCAGCCGGCAGCACACCAACCGCCTCGGGGCTCCGGTGGGAAGGGAAGACAAAGAGCGAGATAAAAGAAAATGGATGCATCCCCGGGGTGCTGGGCAGCGTCCCGGGGGCCTCGTCCCCGCAGCTCCCCCCACCCGGACTCCAGCCCTCGGCGCCGATACCCGCTGCCCCGCACCAGGGCTGGCGCAGCCAGGGCGGCCGGGACACCGTGGGCCTCCCCCGGGCCCGGCGGGCTGAGGTAGTGTGGGCCGAGCGCCCCCCCCACAGTCCTCCCCATCTCCACGAGCTGAGGTGGTGTGGCCCGCGTTCCCCCCCCCCCCCGCCTCCCCACGGGCTGAGGTGTTGCGGCCCGGAGCGCTCACGTGACCGGGTGTTGATGTGTCGCCTGGCAACGGGAACATGGCGCAGACAGCAGCGGGTGACTGTGGGGCTGGGCCGCGGCCGGGCCTTGAACCGCCCGGCCCTCGGCCGCCCGGCCTCCCCGGCCCCGCGGGTGCCCGTGCCCAGCCCTGCGGCGGCCTGCAGCTGGCGGGCCCCGGGGAGCTGGGCTGGTTCTCACTCTTCCCTCCGCTCTGGTTGCAGGCACAGGCCATCCCCAGCCCAGCAATATGGAGGAGGCCGCCGGTGCCGCAGCAGAGGGCTCTGGGGTGGAATCCGGCTCCGCTACGCGGGATATCGGCCGAGTTCTGTCGTATCTTGCTATGGAGGTGATTTCCTTCAGAACGTTCGCGGGGCACCATGGTGTTCCTACGCTCTCCTTGCAGAGTGATGGCTTCGTGAAAGCAGTTTCAATAGCGAGAAGTAAAACAAGGGAGCGGTTGTTGAAGTCTTGCCCTGCCTATTAAAAAAACAAAGTTAAATGTCGTTGTAGTTCTGTGTGTCAGCAGCGTCCTGAAGCATGTGCTTCTCACTCAGCTCCCAGATGGCTGTAGGCATGTTAAACGGGAGCTTGCCCCCATCTCACAGACACACGTACGGGGGCTGTGTTCGAGGTTGGTGGTGATAAGTTTTTTCTGTCTGTTCGTACTCACGATATTTGAATTTGGCAAATGATGGCACGGGATAAAACAGTGTCTCTTTAAAAAGAAGATAATAGTTTGGCTACCTGTAGCACCAGCTGGAGGACTACAATCCCTAAGGGCATTTTTTTAAAAAATAGACGTGAGCCAGAAACACATCTGAAATTAAAAGTGGTGTGTAGAATTTTTGTCAGGATCTTTACCGTCTTCATGCTGCCTGGGTGACTTTTTTTGTGAACGAGATTAAATTTCAGAATTAAACTCCCATGACAAAAAGCAGTTGTTACAGCACCGTAGCATGAGCATTAAATAAAATGCACAACCTGCTGTAACGCTGCTATTCTGCTTTTTGCCTGTGTGTGTGCTAGGCAGTAGAGGAGGAGAATGGGAGCGACAATGAAGAAGCAGGGTCCGTTCCTCCGCAGGACCAAAAAGAGACATTGCCACCAGCAGAAAGAGGAGCTACAGAGCTGTTTGTTAGTTCTGCAGAGGTGAGACACTAATAACACACACAATCTTATGCACAGAAGGCATGGCCGGTATTTGTAACTTCAAATTCTCCTGGGGCGGTTTTGTTGCTGCCAACACAAACCCGACCAGAACTGAACAGAGAGAAGCTAAATGGTCAGGCACAAAGTCTACAAAAGCTGTGACAGAGCTGGAGAGGTTCCTCTGTTGTGCTGCATGTGGGTAAAGGTGGCTTTTGAATCGGCAGAGGCACAGCTTTGCCAGTGTATCTGTGGGCTGAGTTTAGAACAAGGCCCTCTTGCCGATTCTGTGTCTGCATCGTTCTTGTCTCGTGATGACAGAAATAAGCAGATTGTCAGGGCAGACTGAAAAGCTGTTTCAGGTGGTGGATTTTACGTTTCAGAAAAAATCCCCTGAGACTTTCTTGGACAAAGTCAAATTAGACAGTTGTCCTCCTGCGTTGGGTGACATGGAGAAGCCAGTAACTGAGAGAGAAAACCCTCCCCTTCCTTCAGGAGCTCCTCAGCAGGTGTCTGCGTGGTCAGCCTTTATCTTTGACGTACACCAGGTGCATTAAACCACTGTCCTGCCTTCCTGCTTCTGATGCATGAGATGCTTTTGCTTTCGTATCATTAAATGATTTGCTTTCATAGATCACTTCTATATAGCATCCCCGGCTGCCTCAGCTGCCTTTCTGCACTGATGTGATGTTTCCTTTCTTTAAATGCCTTCAGTCCGAAGAACGACGTGCCCGCTTTTATCGCTCTTTATTGCTGCTTTACTGCTGGCTTTATCAGCCAAGTTGCTAGGAAAGTTAGTTTGTGGAAATTCCTTTGCCTCCCACAGCTATATTCCCACCCTCCTGCATCATTCCAACAGACCCTGCAAAGCTGGGCTTGTAAACTAATTGTTTACTGACTGGAGGAAAGAAAATAAATTAATAAAATCAGGACAGCGTTGCTTCATGCAAGGGAAGCTTCATGTTGGTGCAGGACCCAGTTGAACAGTTGAGGCCAGTCCATCAAGAGGCTATTTAGAAAAGAGGCTTGGGTGCTCTGTTGTCCAAGAAGGGAAAAATCATTGAATGTCCTGCAGAATTCTGATAGGAATTTGGGTGAAATGAATGCTTGCCAAAAACCATGTTAACAGTGTATTGCATAACTAATGCAGATTATTATGCTCGAGGGAAACAGACTTCCCAAAATGGCATCAGCAGTCAGAAAAAAAAAACAAAACAAACTCATTGCGATTATTAAAAAAAAAAAAAAAAAAAAAAGGAGAGAGAGAAAACTGGCAAAATTCTGAGGAAAATTTTGGCAGTATAGGACCATAGAAATGGCTGTGCTGGCTCAGATCAAAGTCCAGAAAGCTCCAGATTCAGCCTCTGACAGAGCCAACAGGAGACGCTTAGATAAAAGCACCAGAGCAAGGCAAGCACCCTGTGATACTTTCCCAGTCTACTTTCCCAGCTTCCAGCAATTAGTATCTCAAGGACTTCCTGAGCTGACAGGGCTGTCTTTGAATTTAATATCCCCCGATGGATTTGTTTCACAGGGTCTTGTTCCAGTTGTTCTTCGAGCCCGTGCAGACTTGCAGCATCCACTGTGTCCCTCAGTGGGGAGCTGCAGGGGATGGAGTATCATCACCCTTGGGGCATCGGCAGCCGCTTTTGGCACCCTGGAGGAGATTAAAAAAGGGCTCAGGCCTTGGACCGCTGAAGCCAAAAGTGTAAAACTCAATAGCTCGGACAAAAATGTGGCTCAAAGCTGTTTTAGATCTGTGTCCTCTGTAGGTTCAACACAGGAGATCACAGCGGGTTGGCTCCTCTTATATGCTGTCAGCATGCAGGAGATGAGCGCGAATCACAATTTCTGAAAGTATCTGAATATGTTCTGACACAGTCATGTCCCCGCCAGGAAGCTTGGTTGGGATTTTTTTGGTTTTGGAGTCAGTGGGTGAATGTTGGTTTCGTTGAAGCCAGTGGGCTTTTCTCCAGTGCTTTCAGTCTGACTCTATCAGTGACGACAACTGGCTTAGAGTCGAAAGTAAAAAGTTGGATGAAGTCGGGTTTTGGGCATGAACGCAGACAGGACTAAAATATTTTAGAAATTTTTCTTGGTTTGGTGGAAAAGAAATGGCAGGAAAAGTAAGTCAATGTCTCCAAGATGTATTAGACCTCTTGTTTTAGAAGTTTGCTGAAGTTAAATGTCTCCCCTTCTGTTTTTCTTCTGCTTGAAATGGCTTTTCAGATAGCCATTCCACCAGTTTTATCAGAAAAGGTCCAAGACCACTCTTTCAGTGCATTTTGATCCAAACGGCGTTTTACGCTGGAGAAAAGGCCCATTCCTCTCACAGCCCTGCTGCGTGGTAGCCGTGAGGCTCAGTAACCTGCAGCGGCACCCCTTCCTGGGGCATGCGTCTGCCTCCTCCCCGGCCGCCTGGCTGAGACCCAGCCGCGCTCGGTGCACATCCCTCCGTGTGCTGGGGAAAGGGCAAGAGCCTGGCAGCCCTCTGAGCCCTGCTCTCGCTGCCAGCTGGGGGCCAGCTCTCAAAGTGGAGAGCATTCCCCCAGCCCTTCAGCTGGAAATACTTATTTAGTAGTTATTTTCTCTCTGGGTGTGTGTATTTTTATATATTTTTATTTGTTTGTTTGTTTGTTTGGAGGAGCATTATAGGTTCTCCATAAAATGTGAGTCAAACCATATATTGCTCTCCTTACTTCCCTAGTCGCACAGTTGTCTGAAACGAGGATTTTTTTCCCCGTTGTTCTGTCCCCAGCCCCACGTGAGCTGCGGGCTCGCTGATGGCAACGCAGGTTTCTGCCCCTTCCCCTTTGCATTTCAAATCCTCCGTTGCTAGTGGTCTGAATCAACAGGGTAGGGAAGAGGACGGAAATCCCTAAAATTGTGATGACAGAGCAAAGTCTTGGGGTTAAACAAGTTCATCCCCAAGAAAATCTTGTCTTTTTGTGTAGTTTGAAAATGCTTTTTTGAAGAGTGGTTTCATTCACCCGGCCCGGGGAAGGGGATGGTGTAGTGTATGCTGGACCGATGGTGGCAGAGCCCGTGATGGGCTGGTTCAGGTGATGCCGCAGACACAGGTAAATGAGGCTTAGACCCTTCTCAGCAAAGTCATCAAAGTCCACCACTGCCTTGTCAGACTAGCATCTGAACTAAAGTGATATAAACCCCACCTTCCCTCCTGAATTATCATTATTTTATTCTAGAAATTCAAGCTGAAGCATTGTAAGAGTTTTAAGTTATCCCACGGAATAGATTCAAAGTGAGAAATCCACATTTTTTTACCCAGTGTTTACACAACCTGTCAATCTTACAGTATTCTCAGCACAGCCTGTGGCAAATCTTGTTTGTGCACAAAACATTTTTCAAATTTATCGTGGCGCCTGCTTTTATTTAGGCGGTGATGACCACTGCCAGCCACACTCGTATGGAGGCTGAGCTGGGGCAGCTGGGCAGCTTTCGAGCCCCTTGATGGGGAGCACTGTGCAATTCCCTGGCCTGTGCCGGGTCGGGCGGCAGTGACGTCTCTCCAGCAAATCCCCAAGGGCTCTGCTGTGGCCATCCTCACTTTCTCCTCTCCTGGCCCGGACAGTCGCCATCCGGCACCTCCTGCTTTCCCTGCAGTGCTCTCACGTGAGCTCCCTGGAGCAGCACGGCCCCCTGTCCCGAGAGCTGCCATGAGACCACGTGCTCAGCAGATGTTTTTCCAAGGCCCTGCTCTGTTAAGTTGATGCACCTTTCCAAGAAAAGAAGTGTCTGAGGAGCACGGGAGTGATGTGCTCTTCTCCCTGGGTTTCCTCCACAGTTTCTAATCCACAACTCTCAGCCAAAATAGGCTTTGTTACCCGCAGGCTACTCTTTTCCCTGATTTGAGTTTCAGATATTTCTCTGGTGCTTAAAAAGCTGCTTTTGGCACCCTTTTCAGAACTGGAGCCGAGGTGGTTTTGCTCTCCCACCTTCACGGAGGAGCTCGGGTGCAGTTATGTGACCCCCACGCCTCCCGCCTGCCTTTCACCACTGTGCATCTCCCCGCTCTGCTTTTGGGGAACGGGTCAGGTAATTTGTCCAGAGACACAGCAGCCCAGATCACAGACCTACAAACCCGAATCAGAAGATCGCCTCTAACGGCAGGCTAGATCGCAGCCCTTGGGGACAAGACCCTTCTCGCTCTGTGTTTGCACAGCCCAGAGCGTGACGCCATCAGCACTACCAGGGTCCTCCCGTTTCAGTGCCTGTTCTCAGGCTAAAGCCTGAAATAACTGGGGAAGGACCCTCTCCAGGAAACATCCCTGATGTCGCTGCGTGACTGGTGTGTGATGCCCTGATGCTGCATGAGGCTGTGTCATGGTGGAGCTCCTGGGGACACTGTGCATCTTCTCACCTGGGGTGCCAGCGCCTGGTGCACCCACCCGCCCCAGTGGAGCCTCTGCTGGGCCACGGGCTGGCCCAGGAACACCAGTGCAGGCACTGGGTTGCCCATGAGGGCACTACTTTGCCCATCAGGAGCACTGGGTGGCACACGGTTGCCCATGGGTGGCACTAGGATGCCCAACGGCTGTACTGCGTTGCCCGTTGATGGCACCGGGGGTTGTCCAGGGACAGGATCAGGTTGTCCAGCAAAGGCAGTAGGTTGCATAGAGTCTGCACTAAGTTGCCCAGGAGTGGCACTGGGTTGCCCACTGAGGGCAGTGAGTTCATAGGATCATAGAATCACAGAATGGTTTGGGTTGGAAGGGACCTCAAAGATCATCTTGTTCCAACCCCCCTGCCATGGGCAGGGACACCTCCCACCAGACCAGGTTGCTCAAGGCTCCATCCAGCCTGGCCTTGAGCACTGCCAGGGATGGAGGATCATAGAATATCTCAAGTTAGAAGGGACCCATAAGGATCAGCGAGTCCAACTCCCTGCTCCTTGCAGGACTACCTAAAACTAAACCCCATGACTGAGAGCATTGTCCAGCTGCTCAACACTTGCCCAACAGCTGCACCTGCTTGCCCAGGGGCTGCACAAAGCTGCCCAGCGAGAGCGGTAGGTTGCCCAGGGCAGGAACTAGGGTGCCATACGAGGGTATTTTCTTGCCCAGGGCTGGCCCTGGGTTGCCCATCGAGAGCGCTGTGTTGCCCGAGGGCTGCATCAGGTTGCCATGGCAGCTGCAGGGAGTCGGCCCGGGCAACACCCGGTCACCCGCTTCTTATGTCACTGACGGCACCCGGGACGCTGCAGTGCCTGGCAGAGCTGCCACCGAGCCTGGCAGCACAGCAGTGAGCAGCAGCCCCCGGGGCACCCTCAAGCCTCCGCAGTGCACCCCGCATCCAAGCAGCTAAGGGTGAGCAAGGGGAGGACTAAAAAAGCAGAGATATTTCTCCTGATCTTCTGCATTATCTCTTATGTCGCCTAAGTGTACCCCAGCTAGGTGGTTGGGGGCTCCCGTGGTGTGTCTGTGTTCAGGGGTGGCAGAAAGTAGCACCCTGGGATGACTTATCCCAAGAGGGTGCAGGGACATTTATTTCAGCTGGAAATGCAGGGGAAAGTAACCCTGGTCCATTCCCAAGTTCTTAAATATGTGTCTGTCAGTGGCTGAAAGGGAATAATTTATTTGCAGGGGTAGGAGCCAGGGAAGCAGTCTCCCACTCTCGGAATGCTGTTTCTCACGTATAAATAAGTGGCACGGAGCTAAGGAAAGTGCAGTCGCCTGTCCCTAGCAGGGACAAAAGGGCTGAAGTGACTGGTTTGTGGGAACCGACACACACAGTGGTTTTTGTTGGACCTGAGCACAGACGTTTCATCCTCAGCTCTGCCAAACTGGCTCGGAGGGTTGTGTTTGTGAAAGTTTTTCTGCTAAATTTGAGGGTGTGAGTTTCCCGCTGCCTATCCCACAGCCTCTTCAGCCAGGCTGGATCCTGGGGCGAGACTCGGTGCCCACAGCTATGCTGCTCTCAAGTCAGGTACTGGGGCAGCCCATGCCAGCATGGCCAAAATTGCTCAAGGCTTGCAAATACTGTCCTCAAAGTTCAGTGATTTCCCAGCTGCGGGCTGTACACTTTTGCCCTCTGACTCATCCCTATTTTTCTCCGATTTGCCCGAACTGAAGGTCCTGTTATTCTCCTGTATTCGCCGTTCTCTAATTTAATAGCTGCATTCTGAGACATTGTTCATCTGAATGCACCAAACTGCTACAGGCACAGGTGACGCAAGAAGTCTCTTAGGTCACCTGTCCCCATAGCTAGATGTTGGAAAACGTGCAGTTTAATGAGTCAATGGGTCAATGGGCTGCGAGCGTCCGGCATGAAGGAGGGTTACCCTCGGTGTACAGCAACAGCAGCTCCCAGGCAGAGCCTGCCTGTCTCCGTGTGCCTCCCATCCATCGCCTTTTAAGCCTTTAGGAAGGAAAGTAGGAAACTGTGACTCCTTCGTCCTGCCCTTGTGTAGAGAGAGGCATTCTTTGTTGCAGAGGTGACTAAAATGAAAGAAACTCTCTTTCCCAAGGGTTTAATGATTTTAAAAATAAGGCAGTCTCTCTCAGCTCGCCTACACATGCAAAGTGATTAGGGTAGCCCAGGAGGAGCAATTAAACCTCTAGCCACGTGATCGCTTCTGTCGATGCTTTGTTCTAGAATAAAAGTGAGTTTATTTCATGCAAACATCCCATTTTTAAAGGAATAAAGTTGATTTCATGCTGTGACAAATAGGATTTAGCACATGCTTCAGGTCAATCTCCCCTCCCACCCAGGGATCTTGTTGTAGCACACCAGCGTCCCAATCTTTCACTGCGGCTCCGAGCCAGGCTGGGAGCAGTGGGGATGGGATGGTGTTAGGGGAAGGACACATCCCTGCAACACAGCACCTGGCTACAACAGCTATAGGGACTTATTCTGCCCGTGGGTGACACCTGTAACCATACAGAAACTTCACACCGAGCACAGCATACCCTCCTGAGTGTTTGTCCTTAGATGAGGTGTGTCAGGTACATTCGGTGGCCCCTCTGCATTATATTTCTGATAAAATTGACTGATAACCTTAATCTGAAAAAAGCAATGGCACCCACATGCCTTACACAGTTATTGGTAGCAAAATCTTCCTGTGTGACTCTTCCCCTTAGGGTTACTGCAAGGCTGGTGTTTACGAGCTGCTCTGAAAAGACTTTGTGGGATATCTCCTTTCCAAGTGCATTTGTTTTACAGCAGGTGAGCCAGAGATGTTTTTCTTCCTTTGCAAGTCCAGAGATGGCTGTTCTTTTTAGGTTGAAATGGGGGGGGGGGTGGGTGCAGGGGTGGGGTGAAATTTGGATATAGTCCAAATTTAAGCAAAGCTCAGCTCACCTGCGGACACCTCACTCAAGCTTTTACTGCAAGTGAAAATAGAGATGATGAGGATGGATTCCCTCACCCACAAACCGCGCTGGGTTGGTAGCAGCTGTGCATCCAAAGCTATCACGGCTGGTAATGGAACTTTTAAAGAGGAAATTACAGCAGGAATACTATAAGATCAGCAAAAACGCTGGCCAAAAGAAACAAATGAACATCAGAGAATCAGCAACTACAGTTTCATTGGACGGACAGACAAAATGAAGGCACAGTATCTGTCATTCTCCTTAGTAGCCATGATTTGTTTCTCTCTACATTCCAAGACCTGATGAGAGATACTGACAACAAAGTAAAATCCTTATATATAAAAATGCTTGGGATGCTGTCAGAAGGGATTTGCTTTCAAGAGTTTTAGGCCTGTCCAGGCGATGTGTGGGTGCTGTGTGCATCGCTCTTCGTATTTTAAGTTGCGTGTGTCGCTGTAAGAAGTAGCGCAAGTGCAGGAGCTTACTGAGTGAGGTTGTCTTCTTCTGTCTCCTTTGTGCAGGACACATACCTGAATAGCGGCGTTCAAGAATGGAGCTGGTTGGATCTCCCTTAACTGCAACATATGCCCATCCAAGATCAACACCTACCAAGTTTCTGCCTGCCATCAGCACCATGGCTTCAAGCTATAAGAACCGTTTTCCTTACTACCCCTTGCCTCAGAGCTTCAGCCTCCCCCGGATGCCCAGAGCCTACTACAAAGCAGCTGCCATCAACCCAACTTTGGCTCCCTTTTCCAAAAGCTCCCAGGGGTTACCCCCAAGCAAGATGCTTCCTTTTGTTTCCAACAGAACAACCCTCTTCAGCCGGTACACCTCTGACGACTGGTACATGTCCAATCTGACCAACTACAAAGAGTCGGAGACTACCCGGCGCAATGCCGAGTGTCTGAGAGTCGATACCTCCCGTCTGATTCACGATAAATATCAGCAGACAAAGAAGACCCAAGTAGAAAGCACCAAAAACCTGGGAGATCGTGTCCAAGAGATAGAATTTTGGAAGTCAGAGCTCTGCCATGAGCTGGATGAGATGATCGGGGAAACGAACGCACTCACAGACTTGAAGAAAAGACTGGAGAGAGCCTTGGCTGAGACAGAGGCCCCTCTCCAGGTAAGCACCCTGTCCGGTGGGCTGCAAGCTGTAGCCTACTGCTGAAACATCTGCAGCCATTCAGACGCCCAATTAAGTTTCATTGCAGCTCCGTAACGTCTAGAAAGTTTTTATTAAGAGACCATTAGTTAAGTTAGTAATAAACAAATGCCTTGCCATCTGCTGCCTCCCCTATCAGTACGTACTGAGCACACCAGAACAGTATTTGCTTAACCAAATATTTTTATAAGTGGTACATCCAAAATCCTGGTTTGGGAGACAAAAGCCCATGCCCTCCTACGAGGCTCTGGCGAGGTCAGCCTCAAGCCTGACACAGGTCCCTGCCTTCAGCTGTGGCTGCGCCAGGGACACGTGTGCTCCCCCACGTTGATTTAATGCTGATGTTGCAGCTCGGCTGCTCGTTGTCAGCTAAACCAGCTGCCCTGGGCACTTTTTTTCCCGTGCTGTCGTCTCTGTGCCCACCTACAATTTCATTTCTTACATTACTTGACATGGGGACCATCCCTGTAGGGATTTGCAACCAGCAGTGATGGCATGTCCCCAACAGGTCACTCAGGAGTGCTTGCTTCACCGGGAGAAGAGGATGGGCATTGACCTGGTCCATGATGATGTGGAGAAACAGCTCTTTGTGGTAAGTTTGTCAACACAGATCATGTGTTATTTTTACCTAAACTACTCTGAACAGGTTTTGCAGCCCTGTTCCCTCTCTGGCTCCTTAGTGCCTGTGAGGTGCTAAACTCTTCAAACCCCCAAAACCTGCAGGGCCAGGGGACGACGTTCCCCCACGCAGCAGCGTGCCCACACGGTGTGGGTAAGACTTGCCCTGCCAGAGGCAGGAATAGCTGAAAACCAGCTGTGTGTTTGTGTAGCCTATCAGGGTCCTCTGTCCCTCTTCAAGGAGCTTGTGGGACTCTCCTGCCTTTCAGAGCCCTGCCGGCACAGGATCTATAAGTATCTGTCACATACATGTGATATATCTCTATATATCTGTGTCACATACATATATATTACGCACACATGCACACACACAGATATGGAGAAGGCAGTGTCTGCCCGACAGCTTGTCTGGTTTTCCCAACTATGTTACTTGGTCTAATAAAAGATATTACATCTACCCCCAGCTTTGCTTTGCTCAGAGCAGCGTGGCCGCAGTAAGACTGTGTGTGCTTAGGCAATGCATTTTATAGCAGTCCTAAAACCGCGCACTCCTGCCTGCCTTTATATAGGCTGCTTTAAATTATGAATAAAAAGCAAACACGATGAGAGCTGGCACAGAAGATGGGATCCTATCGCAGGGTACAACAAAATACAATCACTGCAAAGGCATCGCGAAACTGCAGCCCCTGGGACTGTGAAGCCACTGCTCTGTTAGAAGATTTTTTCTTATGAGTCAGGCCCTAAAAAAATTGAAAGATTAGTTTAAGGGTCATGAGATTTTAAGAAAATAATTGGAGCTGGTTATCTCCATAATGGCATTTTGGATTTTAAGTGTTTCGGACATATTTAGGCCATGCTTTTCAGCTGGCTCCTGCAGACAGGAGGGCTTAAAAATTATGGTTTTGGAGCACTAATCACCTGCCTCCAGTAGCTGGGGCTTCACAAACGCGACAGATTTGTGCTGAAGTCAAGTGAGCTGAGAGCAGCACATGCCTTCCTCCGGTGGAGCTGGATGTTTCTTAGAAATGGCTTAGAAAGTTACACCAAACTCAAGTCCGTCTCCTCTTGTCCCAGATGGATGGGATTTCTCCTGGGGAAGAAAACATTTGGGGAGCAAAAAGGGCAGATGCTGATTGGGGATGGGGATGTGTAGCGCTGCTGGTCCAGAGAACCTCTATGCCTGTTCATATCAGGTCAGGATCTGTCCCTGTCTCCTATAGTGGAACTAATCATCACTTGACATTGATGTCAAGATGAGAAAACACTTGGCAACCCACCCTGAAAGTGAAGTGGGAGGCCATGGCTGTGGCCACAGCACCCTCCCATCCCCTCCTGGTCGCTGCGCCCAGGCTCAGCTGCACAAGTGAGCGCTCTGGGGTTGGGGGGCACTTTCTCCACTCCCTGCCAGTTTGCTTTGTCCTTGCTGTGTGCACGGTTGGAGAGGCCTGAGGGGATGAGTGTGACCAGGACAACTGAGCATGGATACTGATGGGGTCATGTTTTGCCTTTGCCCAGGAAGCCGATGTCATCAGATCCTGCCAGGAGAGGATGCAGCAGTACCTGGATAAGGCGAAAGCCCAGCTCGCGTAAGGAGGAGCTCCTTCTCTCATGCTGCATTTGCAGCTGCGATGTGAAACCCCGGCAGACCCCCACCTCTGCCCACACCCTACAGCCGTAAAACCTGGGCAGGCTCCATGGGAAGCGGGCAGTGGCGCCCACAGGAGCACGTAGCTGCCCAGGTGGGAGGAAACCATTCCACCCATACATCCCCACCCATGGCTCTTGTTTGTGTGTTGAAGGTCCAACAGGGCAGCCCAGCATGAGCTGGAGAGGGACCTGGCCAACAAGCAGACAGCCTACCGCATCGACGACAAGTGCCACCACCTGAGGAACACCTCCGATGGCATCAGCTACTTCCGAGGGGTGGAGCGGGTTGACGCCACGTGAGTGCACGCTGGGCAGCACGAGAGCACCGAGCTGTCCCTGGGATGCGCGGTGCCTCGCCCTGGCAGGGAACGGGTTGTCCCCAGCCCACTGTAAAGGCATGTGTCTCTGCATGGCACATCCATCCTGCCTGGAAACACCCATCTTGGAGGGGCCGTTTCTCCCTGCTCACCATAAAGGGAGAACAACCCTCTGCTTTCAGCTGGATGCTGAACACGCAGTGGGTGAAAGCGAGTCCCACCTAATTACACATTATATCAGGGTTCAGAGATCAGCCTGAAAATGAACTCAGCCCAACACCTCTGCACAGCTCATTAAGTTTATGCGTATTTTCAAAGATGTGTCAGTGCTTGCATGAGCGCTCTTGGTTGACGTGACGTCTGGGGGGTTCACCCCTGCATGGAGAGGGCCTGGCAGGGAGCCGAAATGACACAGAAGATAAAGAAATAGAGAGCATGGTCCTGGGATACGGTTCAGCTGCTTTTGGGTGCCAGGAATTCAGCTTCGGCTCTGCAGTAGATGAATGGTGACCTAAACCAGCACTCGCAGAGATATGCGCTAAGTGGCAAAGGGCTGAGGGAATATATCTGCTGCTCACAAGGACGCGTGCAGTTTATGGAGGGGCATAGATTGATTCAATCTTTCTAATATTTGAATAATTATTCACAGCTCAGACATATTGCAAATGAATTGCAAAGGATTGATGCTAAAATTCAGAGGGGGGCAAAATGTGCCGAGAACCAGCATGTTTTAAATGGGGCTTATGTGGTATTTAAGTCTTTTGTTGACCTTGTTCTGGCCTACTGCACAGGCGTGAACTTCATCGTGAATGCACAGACAGGGAAATGAATATTATCTAATGCTTGTTCAGTTTAGTATGAAACTGAGATAAGTTATGAGCAAAATTAATTGACTGCAATCTGCGCGTCGACGTGAAGCTGGGAATCACTTGGCACTTAGATGGCTCGAACGTGTAAATATGAGGTCTGACTAAAATCTTCATTTTTCTGGGGGAATCTTTGCTTTGTCTGGGCTTTCATAAGTACCACAGTTGTCTTCATGAACATGTCATCATTTCATAAGCATATCGAACAAATGGTGTCCAGGTGTTTTACCTTCATGTGGTCAAATTAAGAGCGTAGCTTTAACCTGCATTTAATCCACACTGCTCCCATGGCATGCCTGGCCATGGCCAGCTTCAGCAGCATGGGCTTACTGGAGGCCTCTCCTTCCTCCTCCCCAGGATCTCGGTGCCAGAGTCGTGGGCCAAGTTCTCGGACGACAACATTCTCCTCTCCCAGAGCGAACGGGCGGCCTCCGCCAAGCTGCGGGACAACCTCGAGAACCTGCTGGTGGTGACGGCCAACGAGATGTGGCGCCAGTTCAACAGGGTGAACGTCGCCTTTGCCAACCGCATCGCTGAGACAGCTGACGCCAAGAGCAAGATTCAGACCCACCTGGCCAAGGTAGCCTGAACCCCTCCCTTTCGGTGTGACACCGTCACTTCCCAGTGACACCACTCTCCACACAGACCTGGCCCAAGAAGAGGAACGGTTGCTACAAGGAGCTGGTTATAGTATCATTATCTGTTTGAAATTCCAAGTACTGGGGACATTCTCCTTGGAGCAGGACAAGTTGGCACTGTAACTTCCTCTCAAGGGATCCTTTATTTCCCTAGTGCCCAGCAGCAAAGGGATTTCAAGCAGAAGGTGGAAATGCTGTTTGCATCTCCTGGTAGTTACTTCAGAAGTGCTGGCTGCCCTGCAGAAAGTCTTTGCTGGGCCTCTACTGGGGTGCCTGCCGGGGGGTTTGCAGGCTCCCTTCTCCTCCAAGGACATGCTTTCAGGCTCAGTGCTCCAGGTTTGCTGCATGGTCAGCCGTGTGTTTCCCGCATGGCTCTGCCAAGCAGGGGAAGTGGAGATCAGTGATGGGCACCTGGCTCGGACTGCTGGGTCTCATGGAAAGCTTCCTGAAAAGAGCTTGACACGGTATCGATTAACTGAGCAGAGACTGGGCTTGCAGCTCTGCAGGCTGATGTCACGTCTTTAATTGAGGATCCATTAGAAACTTTCCCTCTATGAGTTGCTATTGATGGATGATCAATTCCTGCAAGCAGTAATTTTGGGTAGCTGGTAATTCAATAGATCCATCACTGCTCCAAAATCTCCTCCGATGTGACAGCAACAGCAAAGAGAGGCTTTTCCTTGAAAAGAAATCTGCTGGATCTGTGCCTTGGCATGTGTCAGAGCGACAGGGGTCTGAGCCCAGGGTCTGCTTATTCAACTTGTTTTTTTCTGCAGATGGACAGGAGAAAAGGGAAATGATGTGGTCACTTGAGAATATATCATTTAATTTATGAATGCGTTTTTTTCATGCCAGACACTGCAGGAAATCTTCCAGATCGAGATGAACATAGAAGCCATCCGAAAAGCCATTAGGGACAATGGGCTAGTGTTAAAAGTGGCTCAGACCCGGCTGGATGAGCGCACGCGGAGACCCAATGTGGAGCTGTGCCGGGACACTGCCCAGCTCCGGTAAGGCAGGACCCAGGGCTGGGAGGGTCCTTGAGGAGTGACTGGTCGTAGCGCTCAGGAGCATCACTGGATGACAAAATTAATCTTTTTTTTTTTTTTTTCCCCAAAGAGTCATTCCATAAGTGCACTGGTATAATCAAGAGCAATGATTAGGTATCCCGGCCTCGGGGTGGTAGAAGAGCTCTGCACCCACGAAGGAGGCTGTACGCCATGGCCGGGTACAGCCTGATACCACCCCGTGAAGGGATGGATTTTTCCCACTTGGGTAAACCTCACCTACTCTCCTGCCTGCTTCCCAGCTGTTGGATGGCTTAGTTTTGCAGTATAAGCCCTTTAATCTCTGACAGGCTTGTGTTGAGAGCACTTAGCTGCTTCCTTTTGGGTCACTGCAAGAAAGGATGCACCATGTGGAGAAGCAGTAAGGGCTGTCCTCACCTCCCCTGAGGACACTGGAAATCCTTTCAAGGACATAGTGAGCCCTTTGGGACTGCACCCCAAGGGGCCGTGGAGGAGCAGGCTGCCCTGAGTGCCCAACAGCACCCCATGTGAGGGGTGAGGCACCCCAAACCTCACCCCTCCTCCTAGGAGCCCTCTGGGAATGACTCCACGTGAAGCTTTTTAGAAGCCATATAAACCCAGCCCTTGCATGCCATTGGGTTTTTCCATCCTCCACTTGTTTCACATTCACTTTTAGCCTCTCCCAGCTCCCCCATTTTGCTGTGTGTGCATCCGTGGGTGTGGGGAGGAACGCTGCACAGGGAGATCCGGGTGGGTGAACCAACAAACCCGCAAAACCAAACAGGAACAGGAAACCACAGCTGCTCATCCCTCTTCTCGGTGGCACAAGCTGCTCCAGGAGATGAGGCTGCACATCGCCGAAGCCTTAGAGCAAACTTAACCATGCCTGCCCACGGAGGTCTGGAGGAGCTCTGCCCTCGCCTTTCCCGTGCATCTGCCAGAAATGAGGGGTTGAGTTACTCCGAGCACACTGAAGGGGGAAATCCTGTCCCCAAGGGGACCATCACCAACGCCGTGCTAGAAACCACCCCCGTGACGGGACTGTTAATGGGCATTTCTTGCTGTTTTCCAGCCTCGTCAATGAGGTCCATGAAATCAATGAGACGATCCAGAGCCTTCAGCAGCGGCTGAGAGACGCCGAGAACATACTGCAAATGCTGGTGCATGCCAAGTCGATCTTGGAGCATGACCTGGCCACCAAAGCCAACTCGCTGTTCATTGACCAGGAGAAGTGCATGGGGATGCGCAAGACCTTTCCCAACACTGCACGGCTGCTGGGTTACTTTTAGGCTGGGCTCAGCTGAACCCACGCTATCTGTTGCAGGAGTATTCCCAGTTTTGCTAGGACGCATTCCCAGTTTTGCTAAGATGCTTTGAAAATACATGATTAGACTTTCACTTCCTCATGAAAGCCCTGAGTAGAAATTAAACGATCACTTTGTGTGTTACATGGTCTACCAGGATTTTTTATTCCTTTGGTTTTTCACTTTCCGTTGCTTTTCCACAGTGTGCCAGAAAGTAGCTGAAAATATCCTGTATGTGACTGAGAGTAAATCCACCCACAGCGATTCATTCCTACCCTTTCAGTCTGTGATTTTAGGAGAAAAACTCTCATGTCCTCCTCGCTTTGAGCCTGTCTGATGCGGAAAAAGCACAAGGGGAAGTAAAGCTAGTTGTCAGAGTAATTAGCTGTTGACATCTTTAATGTATTTTTAATGGTTCAGGAGAAGAAAAACAAACTATCCAGTAAAGCATTACAGTATGTTCTGTTCCTAAACAGAAAAACTTGCATTTTAAGCTGATGTCTAGTGATCATTTTCTTGCTTTTGAAAAATTTTAAATGTCATCTAAAATGTCAGTGCTGGGGTCTTAAAACAAAGAAGTGCTTTTGGCTAGCTAATTGAAGAAAATGCTGCGGTTTTAATCTTGGTGAGTATGGATTGGTTCCTAATTTAACCTCTTGCAAGTAGTCTGTTGGTGGAAGCACCAAAGCACTTTGAAGATAAAGGAACAAATCAGTCCTTAAGTCAGCCACCTCGACTGCCATAGTACCTGCTCTCTGGCTGTAAATTTTACCAAGTGTTTGAATTTTCAGAGGATAAGTCTTTAATCAATCTGAAGTTCAGTGTGACAGTCACTTTGCAAATTGTCCCGTCAGACTCACGTGTCAGACACTCTCGACTCTTTTAACCTAAGCAGAGCTGAGCTCAGCCTAAAGCCTGTAGGCACCAAGAATCCTAAAGGAGCAGAAGTTCAAGTCCCTTCTCTTCCCTCGGGAATCCAGGGCATGGACCTCCTGGCCCAGCGTGGGGACTCTCAGGAGCTGAGAGCATCTTCTCTCGTCTCGTACCCCCAGATGACTCCAGCTCACAGCACAGGTCCAGACAGACCTGCCTGCCCTCCCTGCTCTCCCAGGGGCAGCCCCCGAGAGCTGTAACCTGTGCCAAGGTCCTGCCCTGGCCCCAGCATCTTGGCAGGATCTCTCTTCAGAGCTGCAGCCCTAAACAGGAAGCAATTGTCTATTTTTTTTTTTTTCTTTCTTTTTTACTAGCACTTTTGTCTCACAGAGACTAAAGATAGGTTTCCTCTACTTTGTGTGTATCTTGGAGCCAGAGTCTGTCGGAGACAGCAGCCACCCTTTCTAAAGAGACGATATAACCGCAAGCAAGAAAAACTGTCCAGCTCATCGCACCTTCCCTTTCTGCACTTATCTCCCTCCCCAAAATAAGCCGATGGCATGCTGAACTCATAGGGACTTCCAGTTTTTGTTGGCACCCTCGCTAGCCTTTGTGCTGCTTTGAGCTGTTACTCTCCCTGTGTTCCTTTACTGAAAGCTTTCATAAACCCTGGTGATTTTGGCTGCTCGGCTGTTTTGAAGCCCCGCTCCAGATGGCTGGTTTTCAGGCAGAGCTGCCTGTTTTCTGTTTTGAGAATTGGGTCCCGTGAATTGTCTCGAGCTGAGCGCTGGGAAACGGAGGCACCCCAGTCCCTTTCTGAAAGACTCATGCTTTTAAGTGACTTGAGCGAAATCCTGGCATCAGCGACAGCTTCACATTCATTTCATTTCCACCTTCATTTTTGAGTCACATAAAAAGATACCTGAGCTCTGTTGTACTATGAGGGCACACCAATATCAGCACCCAAACTCTCCTATTTTCTCCAATTTTGCTTTCAGAGTCCCCCATCTTTCCCCCTAGCCCAACTCCTTTAAGGCTTTCTCCTAATTGACAGTGTTTATGTGGTGTTGCAATTATCCAGCTCTAAATTTTATCTTCCCGTCCTACCCTCTTGATGCTTCTTTACACAAGATAGGCTGTGGGAGCGTAGCTCGCTGAAAACAGGCATGGAATGCTAGAGGGCCTGCACAAGGAAAACTCTGTTGAACAGTTTGTCTAAGCTAACATAGTAGGCCTCAAGGACGCTTCGACCTTGAGGGTCAGAATAGAAGAATTAGAAGCTAACATCCGTATGAGGCGAAACGCATTAGTATTAATAGTAAAGTGATAGGTAGAAGCAGATGACTGATGTATGTATAGCACAATTGGAGTTTATGAAAAACTGCAAGTCATGATGACTTTGGAAAATTATCCTATTTAAGAAAGTGCATCTGCACAATAAAAGGAGTTTTCTGATATAACTCATATTGAGTCTTTTGTGGATTCTCCAACTCCCGTCTCCGCAATTGGCAACGCATTTCTTTCCTCCATTTGAGCCATGACCAGAGGAATTTCAGTTGCAGCTTCTCTAATTTCTTTCACAAATACTTTCCCCTTTCCTGCAGCAGATTTCCCAGACATTAGAGAATTCCCAGGTCCCTTTGGGCTTTGATTCTCTCCATGCCAGTTTTCCGTAAGTTGACAATATTGATGTTACTTCTGGTAGCTGACACTCTAAAATCTCCCTCAAGCAATTTAGTCATCTAACCCTATGTGTGCTTCAGTTTGAGTCTGTTTTTTCCCCCTCTCACAGTGTGTCCTATGCCCATCCCATGGCAGGAGCCAGCCCTGCCACAAAACTCCTGTAAAATGGGTCTCTAGGGAGAGGGTTTGGGGTGAAATTCTAACAGACACATGGCTTGTGGCAGGGTCTCCTGCACAGGGATGGATTTTCCTCCCATGACTGAGCTGCTGGTGAGTAAAGCTGCTCGGTTCAGTCACTGCAGGGTTGGTTTTGGGGTTGTAGCCGAGCAGCCTTTATCTTTGACGTACACCAGGTGCATTAAACCACTGTCCTGCCTTCCTGCTTCTGATGCATGAGATGCTTTTGCTTTCGTATCATTAAATGATTTGCTTTCATAGATCACTTCTATATAGCATCCCCGGCTGCCTCAGCTGCCTTTCTGCACTGATGTGATGTTTCCTTTCTTTAAATGCCTTCAGTCCGAAGAACGACGTGCCCGCTTTTATCGCTCTTTATTGCTGCTTTATTGCTGGCTTTATCAGCCAAGTTGCTAGGAAAGTTAGTTTGTGGAAATTCCTTTGCCTCCCACAGCTATATTCCCACCCTTCTGCATCATTCCAACAGACCCTGCAAAGCTGGGCTTGTAAACTAATTGTTTACTGACTGGAGGAAAGAAAATAAATTAATAAAATCAGGACAGCGTTGCTTCATGCAAGGGAAGCTTCATGTTGGTGCAGGACCCAGTTGAACAGTTGAGGCCAGTCCATCAAGAGGCAATTTAGAAAAGAGGCTTGGGTGCGCTGTTGTCCAAGAAGGGAAAAATCATTGAATGTCCTGCAGAATTCTGATAGGAATTTGGGTGAAATGAATGCTTGCCAAAAACCATGTTAACAGTGTATTGCATAACTAATGCAGATTATTATGCTCGAGGGAAACAGACTTCCCAAAACGGCATCAGCAGTCAGAAAAAAAACCAAAACAAACTCATTGTGATTATTAAAAAAAAAAAAAGAAAAAAGGAGAGAGAGAAAACTGGCAAAATTCTGAGGAAAATTTTGGCAGTATAGGACCATAGAAATGGCTGTGCTGGCTCAGATCAAAGTCCAGAAAGCTCCAGATTCAGCCTCTGACAGAGCCAACAGGAGACGCTTAGATAAAAGCACCAGAGCAAGGCAAGCACCCTGTGATACTTTCCCAGTCTACTTTCCCAGCTTCCAGCAATTAGTATCTCAAGGACTTCCTGAGCTGACAGGGCTGTCTTTGAATTTAATATCCCCCGATGGATTTGTTTCACAGGGTCTTGTTCCAGTTGTTCTTCGAGCCCGTGCAGACTTGCAGCATCCACTGTGTCCCTCAGTGGGGAGCTGCAGGGGATGGAGTATCATCACCCTCGGGGCATCGGCAGCCGCTTTTGGCACCCTGGAGGAGATTAAAAAAGGGCTCAGGCCTTGGACCGCTGAAGCCAAAAGTGTAAAACTCAATAGCTCGGACAAAAATGTAGCTCAAAGCTGTTTTAGATCTGTGTCCTCTGTAGGTTCAACACAGGAGATCACAGCGGGTTGGCTCCTCTTATATGCTGTCAGCATGCAGGAGATGAGCGCGAATCACAATTTCTGAAAGTATCTGAATATGTTCTGACACAGTCATGTCCCCGCCAGGAAGCTTGGTTGGGATTTTTTTGGTTTTGGAGTCAGTGGGTGAATGTTGGTTTCGTTGAAGCCAGTGGGCTTTTCTCCAGTGCTTTCAGTCTGACTCTATCAGTGACGACAACTGGCTTAGAGTCGAAAGTAAAAAGTTGGATGAAGTCGGGTTTTGGGCATGAACG
This sequence comes from Leptosomus discolor, assembly GCF_034619465.1. Taxonomy (NCBI): domain Eukaryota; kingdom Metazoa; phylum Chordata; class Aves; order Leptosomiformes; family Leptosomidae; genus Leptosomus; species Leptosomus discolor. The sequence continues at coordinate 10,585,883 of NC_141405.1, forward strand.
CAGACAGGACTAAAATATTTTAGAAATTTTTCTTGGTTTGGTGGAAAAGAAATGGCAGGAAAAGTAAGTCAATGTCTCCAAGATGTATTAGACCTCTTGTTTTAGAAGTTTGCTGAAGTTAAATGTCTCCCCTTCTGTTTTTCTTCTGCTTGAAATGGCTTTTCAGATAGCCATTCCACCAGTTTTATCAGAAAAGGTCCAAGACCACTCTTTCAGTGCATTTTGATCCAAACGGCGTTTTACGCTGGAGAAAAGGCCCATTCCTCTCACAGCCCTGCTGCGTGGTAGCCGTGAGGCTCAGTAACCCGCAGCGGCACCCCTTCCTGGGGCATGCGTCTGCCTCCTCCCCGGCCGCCTGGCTGAGACCCAGCCGCGCTCGGTGCACATCCCTCCGTGTGCTGGGGAAAGGGCAAGAGCCTGGCAGCCCTCTGAGCCCTGCTCTCGCTGCCAGCTGGGGGCCAGCTCTCAAAGTGGAGAGCATTCCCCCAGCCCTTCAGCTGGAAATACTTATTTAGTAGTTATTTTCTCTCTGGGTGTGTGTATTTTTATATATTTTTATTTGTTTGTTTGTTTGTTTGGAGGAGCATTATAGGTTCTCCATAAAATGTGAGTCAAACCATATATTGCTCTCCTTACTTCCCTAGTCGCACAGTTGTCTGAAACGAGGATTTTTTTCCCCGTTGTTCTGTCCCCAGCCCCACGTGAGCTGCGGGCTCGCTGATGGCAATGCAGGTTTCTGCCCCTTCCCCTTTGCATTTCAAATCCTCCGTTGCTAGTGGTCTGAATCAACAGGGTAGGGAAGAGGACGGAAATCCCTAAAATTGTGATGACAGAGCAAAGTCTTGGGGTTAAACAAGTTCATCCCCAAGAAAATCTTGTCTTTTTGTGTAGTTTGAAAATGCTTTTTTGAAGAGTGGTTTCATTCACCCGGCCCGGGGAAGGGGATGGTGTAGTGTATGCTGGACCGATGGTGGCAGAGCCCGTGATGGGCTGGTTCAGGTGATGCCGCAGACACAGGTAAATGAGGCTTAGACCCTTCTCAGCAAAGTCATCAAAGTCCACCACTGCCTTGTCAGACTAGCATCTGAGCTAAAGCGATATAAACCCCACTTTCCCTCCTGAATTATCATTATTTTATTCTAGAAATTCAAGCTGAAGCATTGTAAGAGTTTTAAGTTATCCCACGGAATAGATTCAAAGTGAGAAATCCACATTTTTTTACCCAGTGTTTACACAACCTGTCAATCTTACAGTATTCTCAGCACAGCCTGTGGCAAATCTTGTTTGTACACAAAATATTTTTCAAATTTATCGTGGCGCCTGCTTTTATTTAGGCGGTGATGACCACTGCCAGCCACACTCGTATGGAGGCTGAGCTGGGGCAGCTGGGCAGCTTTCGAGCCCCTTGATGGGGAGCACTGTGCAATTCCCTGGCCTGTGCCGGGTCGGGCGGCAGTGACGTCTCTCCAGCAAAACCCCAAGGGCTCTGCTGTGGCCATCCTCACTTTCTCCTCTCCTGGCCCGGACAGTCGCCATCCGGCACCTCCTGCTTTCCCTGCAGTGCTCTCACGTGAGCTCCCTGGAGCAGCACGGCCCCCTGTCCCGAGAGCTGCCATGAGAGCACGTGCTCAGCAGATGTTTTTCCAAGGCCCTGCTCTATTAAGTTGATGCACCTTTCCAAGAAAAGAAGTGTCTGAGGAGCACGGGAGTGATGTGCTCTTCTCCCTGGATTTCCTCCACAGTTTCTAATCCACAACTCTCAGCCAAAATAGGCTTTGTTACCCGCAGGCTACTCTTTTCCCTGATTTGAGTTTCAGATATTTCTCTGGTGCTTAAAAAGCTGCTTTTGGCACCCTTTTCAGAACTGGAGCCGAGGTGGTTTTGCTCTCCCACCTTCACGGAGGAGCTCGGGTGCAGTTATGTGACCCCCACGCCTCCCGCCTGCCTTTCACCACTGTGCATCTCCCCGCTCTGCTTTTGGGGAACGGGTCAGATAATTTGTCCAGAGACACAGCAGCCCAGATCACAGACCTACAAACCCGAATCAGAAGATCGCCTCTAACGGCAGGCTAGATCGCAGCCCTTGGGGACAAGACCCTTCTCGCTCTGTGTTTGCACAGCCCAGAGCGTGACGCCATCAGCACTACCAGGGTCCTCCCGTTTCAGTGCCTGTTCTCAGGCTAAAGCCTGAAATAACTGGGGAAGGACCCTCTCCAGGAAACATCCCTGATGTCGCTGCGTGACTGGTGTGTGATGCCCTGATGCTGCATGAGGCTGTGTCATGGTGGAGCTCCTGGGGACACTGTGCATCTTCTCACCTGGGGTGCCAGCGCCTGGTGCACCCACCCGCCCCAGTGGAGCCTCTGCTGGGCCACGGGCTGGCCCAGGAACACCAGTGCAGGCACTGGGTTGCCCATGAGGGCACTACTTTGCCCATCAGGAGCACTGGGTGGCACACGGTTGCCCATGGGTGGCACTAGGATGCCCAACGGCTGTACTGGGTTGCCCGTTGATGGCACCGGGGGTTGTCCAGGGACAGGATCAGGTTGTCCAGCAAAGGCAGTAGGTTGCACAGAGTCTGCACTAAGTTGCCCAGGAGTGGCACTGGGTTGCCCACTGAGGGCAGTGAGTTCATAGGATCATAGAATCACAGAATGGTTTGGGTTGGAAGGGACCTCAAAGATCATCTTGTTCCAACCCCCCTGCCATGGGCAGGGACACCTCTCACCAGACCAGGTTGCTCAAGGCTCCATCCAGCCTGGCCTTGAGCACTGCCAGGGATGGAGGATCATAGAATATCTCAAGTTAGAAGGGACCCATAAGGATCAGCGAGTCCAACTCCCTGCTCCTTGCAGGACTACCTAAAACTAAACCCCATGACTGAGAGCATTGTCCAGCTGCTCAACACTTGCCCAACAGCTGCACCTGCTTGCCCAGGGGCTGCACAAAGCTGCCCAGCGAGAGCGGTAGGTTGCCCAGGGCAGGAACTAGGGTGCCATACGAGGGTATTTTCTTGCCCAGGGCTGGCCCTGGGTTGCCCATCGAGAGCGCTGTGTTGCCCGAGGGCTGCATCAGGTTGCCATGGCAGCTGCAGGGAGTCGGCCCGGGCAACACCCGGTCACCCGCTTCTTATGTCACTGACGGCACCCGGGACGCTGCAGTGCCTGGCAGAGCTGCCACCGAGCCTGGCAGCACAGCAGTGAGCAGCAGCCCCCGGGGCACCCTCAAGCCTCCGCAGTGCACCCCGCATCCAAGCAGCTAAGGGTGAGCAAGGGGAGGACTAAAAAAGCAGAGATATTTCTCCTGATCTTCTGCATTATCTCTTATGTCGCCTAAGTGTACCCCAGCTAGGTGGTTGGGGGCTCCCGTGGTGTGTCTGTGTTCAGGGGTGGCAGAAAGTAGCACCCTGGGATGACTTATCCCAAGAGGGTGCAGGGACATTTATTTCAGCTGGAAATGCAGGGGAAAGTAACCCTGGTCCATTCCCAAGTTCTTAAATATGTGTCTGTCAGTGGCTGAAAGGGAATAATTTATTTGCAGGGGTAGGAGCCAGGGAAGCAGTCTCCCACTCTCGGAATGCTGTTTCTCACGTATAAATAAGTGGCACGGAGTTAAGGAAAGTGCAGTCGCCTGTCCCTAGCAGGGACAAAAGGGCTGAAGTGACTGGTTTGTGGGAACCGACACACACAGTGGTTTTTGTTGGACCTGAGCACAGACGTTTCATCCTCAGCTCTGCCAAACTGGCTCGGAGGGTTGTGTTTGTGAAAGTTTTTCTGCTAAATTTGAGGGTGTGAGTTTCCCGCTGCCTATCCCACAGCCTCTTCAGCCAGGCTGGATCCTGGGGCGAGACTCGGTGCCCACAGCTATGCTGCTCTCAAGTCAGGTACTGGGGCAGCCCATGCCAGCATGGCCAAAATTGCTCAAGGCTTGCAAATACTGTCCTCAAAGTTCAGTGATTTCCCAGCTGCGGGCTGTACACTTTTGCCCTCTGACTCATCCCTATTTTTCTCCGATTTGCCCGAACTGAAGGTCCTGTTATTCTCCTGTATTCGCCGTTCTCTAATTTAATAGCTGCATTCTGAGACATTGTTCATCTGAATGCACCAAACTGCTACAGGCACAGGTGACGCAAGAAGTCTCTTAGGTCACCTGTCCCCATAGCTAGATGTTGGAAAACGTGCAGTTTAATGAGTCAATGGGCTGCGAGCGTCCGGCATGAAGGAGGGTTACCCTCGGTGTACAGCAACAGCAGCTCCCAGGCAGAGCCTGCCTGTCTCCGTGTGCCTCCCATCCATCGCCTTTTAAGCCTTTAGGAAGGAAAGTAGGAAACTGTGACTCCTTCGTCCTGCCCTTGTGTAGAGAGAGGCATTCTTTGTTGCAGAGGTGACTAAAATGAAAGAAACTCTCTTTCCCAAGGGTTTAATGATTTTAAAAATAAGGCAGTCTCTCTCAGCTCGCCTACACATGCAAAGTGATTAGGGTAGCCCAGGAGGAGCAATTAAACCTCTAGCCACGTGATCGCTTCTGTCGATGCTTTGTTCTAGAATAAAAGTGAGTTTATTTCATGCAAACATCCCATTTTTAAAGGAATAAAGTTGATTTCATGCTGTGACAAATAGGATTTAGCACATGCTTCAGGTCAATCTCCCCTCCCACCCAGGGATCTTGTTGTAGCACACCAGCGTCCCAATCTTTCACTGCGGCTCCGAGCCAGGCTGGGAGCAGTGGGGATGGGATGGTGTTAGGGGAAGGACACATCCCTGCAACACAGCACCTGGCTACAACAGCTATAGGGACTTATTCTGCCCGTGGGTGACACCTGTAACCATACAGAAACTTCACACCGAGCACAGCATACCCTCCTGAGTGTTTGTCCTTAGATGAGGTGTGTCAGGTACATTCGGTGGCCCCTCTGCATTATATTTCTGATAAAATTGACTGATAACCTTAATCTGAAAAGAGCAATGGCACCCACATGCCTTACACAGTTATTGGTAGCAAAATCTTCCTGTGTGACTCTTCCCCTTAGGGTTACTGCAAGGCTGGTGTTTACGAGCTGCTCTGAAAAGACTTTGTGGGATATCTCCTTTCCAAGTGCATTTGTTTTACAGCAGGTGAGCCAGAGATGTTTTTCTTCCTTTGCAAGTCCAGAGATGGCTGTTCTTTTTAGGTTGAAATGGGGGGGGGTGGGGGGGGGTGGGTGCAGGGGTGGGGTGAAATTTGGATATAGTCCAAATTTAAGCAAAGCTCAGCTCACCTGCGGACACCTCACTCAAGCTTTTACTGCAAGTGAAAATAGAGATGATGAGGATGGATTCCCTCACCCACAAACCACGCTGGGTTGGTAGCAGCTGTGCATCCAAAGCTATCACGGCTGGTAATGGAACTTTTAAAGAGGAAATTACAGCAGGAATACTATAAGATCAGCAAAAACGCTGGCCAAAAGAAACAAATGAACATCAGAGAATCAGCAACTACAGTTTCATTGGACGGACAGACAAAATGAAGGCACAGTATCTGTCATTCTCCTTAGTAGCCATGATTTGTTTCTCTCTACATTCCAAGACCTGATGAGAGATACTGACAACAAAGTAAAATCCTTATATATAAAAATGCTTGGGATGCTGTCAGAAGGGATTTGCTTTCAAGAGTTTTAGGCCTGTCCAGGCGATGTGTGGGTGCTGTGTGCATCGCTCTTCGTATTTTAAGTTGCGTGTGTCGCTGTAAGAAGTAGCGCAAGTGCAGGAGCTTACTGAGTGAGGTTGTCTTCTTCTGTCTCCTTTGTGCAGGACACATACCTGAATAGCGGCGTTCAAGAATGGAGCTGGTTGGATCTCCCTTAACTGCAACATATGCCCATCCAAGATCAACACCTACCAAGTTTCTGCCTGCCATCAGCACCATGGCTTCAAGCTATAAGAACCGTTTTCCTTACTACCCCTTGCCTCAGAGCTTCAGCCTCCCCCGGATGCCCAGAGCCTACTACAAAGCAGCTGCCATCAACCCAACTTTGGCTCCCTTTTCCAAAAGCTCCCAGGGGTTACCCCCAAGCAAGATGCTTCCTTTTGTTTCCAACAGAACAACCCTCTTCAGCCGGTACACCTCTGACGACTGGTACATGTCCAATCTGACCAACTACAAAGAGTCGGAGACTACCCGGCGCAATGCCGAGTGTCTGAGAGTCGATACCTCCCGTCTGATTCACGATAAATATCAGCAGACAAAGAAGACCCAAGTAGAAAGCACCAAAAACCTGGGAGATCGTGTCCAAGAGATAGAATTTTGGAAGTCAGAGCTCTGCCATGAGCTGGATGAGATGATCGGGGAAACGAACGCACTCACAGACTTGAAGAAAAGACTGGAGAGAGCCTTGGCTGAGACAGAGGCCCCTCTCCAGGTAAGCACCCTGTCCGGTGGGCTGCAAGCTGTAGCCTACTGCTGAAACATCTGCAGCCATTCAGACGCCCAATTAAGTTTCATTGCAGCTCCGTAACATCTAGAAAGTTTTTATTAAGAGACCATTAGTTAAGTTAGTAATAAACAAATGCCTTGCCATCTGCTGCCTCCCCTATCAGTACGTACTGAGCACACCAGAACAGTATTTGCTTAACCAAATATTTTTATAAGTGGTACATCCAAAATCCTGGTTTGGGAGACAAAAGCCCATGCCCTCCTACGAGGCTCTGGCGAGGTCAGCCTCAAGCCTGACACAGGTCCCTGCCTTCAGCTGTGGCTGCGCCAGGGACACGTGTGCTCCCCCACGTTGATTTAATGCTGATGTTGCAGCTCGGCTGCTCGTTGTCAGCTAAACCAGCTGCCCTGGGCACTTTTTTTCCCGTGCTGTCGTCTCTGTGCCCACCTACAATTTCATTTCTTACATTACTTGACATGGGGACCATCCCTGTAGGGATTTGCAACCAGCAGTGATGGCATGTCCCCAACAGGTCACTCAGGAGTGCTTGCTTCACCGGGAGAAGAGGATGGGCATTGACCTGGTCCATGATGATGTGGAGAAACAGCTCTTTGTGGTAAGTTTGTCAACACAGATCATGTGTTATTTTTACCTAAACTACTCTGAACAGGTTTTGCAGCCCTGTTCCCTCTCTGGCTCCTTAGTGCCTGTGAGGTGCTAAACTCTTCAAACCCCCAAAACCTGCAGGGCCAGGGGACGACGTTCCCCCACGCAGCAGCGTGCCCACACGGTGTGGGTAAGACTTGCCCTGCCAGAGGCAGGAATAGCTGAAAACCAGCTGTGTGTTTGTGTAGCCTATCAGGGTCCTCTGTCCCTCTTCAAGGAGCTTGTGGGACTCTCCTGCCTTTCAGAGCCCTGCCGGCACAGGATCTATAAGTATCTGTCACATACATGTGATATATCTCTATATATCTGTGTCACATACATATATATTACGCACACATGCACACACACAGATATGGAGAAGGCAGTGTCTGCCCGACAGCTTGTCTGGTTTTCCCAACTATGTTACTTGGTCTAATAAAAGATATTACATCTACCCCCAGCTTTGCTTTGCTCAGAGCAGCGTGGCCGCAGTAAGACTGTGTGTGCTTAGGCAATGCATTTTATAGCAGTCCTAAAACCGCGCACTCCTGCCTGCCTTTATATAGGCTGCTTTAAATTATGAATAAAAAGCAAACACGATGAGAGCTGGCACAGAAGATGGGATCCTATCGCAGGGTACAACAAAATACAATCACTGCAAAGGCATCGCGAAACTGGGAAGGAAACTGCAGCCCCTGGGACTGTGAAGCCACTGCTCTGTTAGAAGATTTTTTCTTATGAGTCAGGCCCTAAAAAAATTGAAAGATTAGTTTAAGGGTCATGAGATTTTAAGAAAATAATTGGAGCTGGTTATCTCCATAATGGCATTTTGGATTTTAAGTGTTTCGGACATATTTAGGCCATGCTTTTCAGCTGGCTCCTGCAGACAGGAGGGCTTAAAAATTATGGTTTTGGAGCACTAATCACCTGCCTCCAGTAGCTGGGGCTTCACAAACGCGATAGATTTGTGCTGAAGTCAAGTGAGCTGAGAGCAGCACATGCCTTCCTCCGGTGGAGCTGGATGTTTCTTAGAAATGGCTTAGAAAGTTACACCAAACTCAAGTCCGTCTCCTCTTGTCCCAGATGGATGGGATTTCTCCTGGGGAAGAAAACATTTGGGGAGCAAAAAGGGCAGATGCTGATTGGGGATGGGGATGTGTAGCGCTGCTGGTCCAGAGAACCTCTATGCCTGTTCATATCAGGTCAGGATCTGTCCCTGTCTCCTATAGTGGAACTAATCATCACTTGACATTGATGTCAAGATGAGAAAACACTTGGCAACCCACCCTGAAAGTGAAGTGGGAGGCCATGGCTGTGGCCACAGCACCCTCCCATCCCCTCCTGGTCGCTGCGCCCAGGCTCAGCTGCACAAGTGAGCGCTCTGGGGTTGGGGGGCACTTTCTCCACTCCCTGCCAGTTTGCTTTGTCCTTGCTGTGTGCACGGTTGGAGAGGCCTGAGGGGATGAGTGTGACCAGGACAACTGAGCATGGATACTGATGGGGTCATGTTTTGCCTTTGCCCAGGAAGCCGACGTCATCAGATCCTGCCAGGAGAGGATGCAGCAGTACCTGGATAAGGCGAAAGCCCAGCTCGCGTAAGGAGGAGCTCCTTCTCTCATGCTGCATTTGCAGCTGCGATGTGAAACCCCGGCAGACCCCCACCTCTGCCCACACCCTACAGCCGTAAAACCTGGGCAGGCTCCATGGGAAGCGGGCAGTGGCGCCCACAGGAGCACGTAGCTGCCCAGGTGGGAGGAAACCATTCCACCCATACATCCCCACCCATGGCTCTTGTTTGTGTGTTGAAGGTCCAACAGGGCAGCCCAGCATGAGCTGGAGAGGGACCTGGCCAACAAGCAGACAGCCTACCGCATCGACGACAAGTGCCACCACCTGAGGAACACCTCCGATGGCATCAGCTACTTCCGAGGGGTGGAGCGGGTTGACGCCACGTGAGTGCACGCTGGGCAGCACGAGAGCACCGAGCTGTCCCTGGGATGCGCGGTGCCTCGCCCTGGCAGGGAACGGGTTGTCCCCAGCCCACTGTAAAGGCATGTGTCTCTGCATGGCACATCCATCCTGCCTGGAAACACCCATCTTGGAGGGGCCGTTTCTCCCTGCTCACCATAAAGGGAGAACAACCCTCTGCTTTCAGCTGGATGCTGAACACGCAGTGGGTGAAAGCGAGTCCCACCTAATTACACATTATATCAGGGTTCAGAGATCAGCCTGAAAATGAACTCAGCCCAACACCTCTGCACAGCTCATTAAGTTTATGCGTATTTTCAAAGATGTGTCAGTGCTTGCATGAGCGCTCTTGGTTGACGTGACGTCTGGGGGGTTCACCCCTGCATGGAGAGGGCCTGGCAGGGAGCCGAAATGACACAGAAGATAAAGAAATAGAGAGCATGGTCCTGGGATACGGTTCAGCTGCTTTTGGGTGCCAGGAATTCAGCTTCGGCTCTGCAGTAGATGAATGGTGACCTAAACCAGCACTCGCAGAGATATGCGCTAAGTGGCAAAGGGCTGAGGGAATATATCTGCTGCTCACAAGGACGCGTGCAGTTTATGGAGGGGCATAGATTGATTCAATCTTTCTAATATTTGAATAATTATTCACAGCTCAGACATATTGCAAATGAATTGCAAAGGATTGATGCTAAAATTCAGAGGGGGGCAAAATGTGCCGAGAACCAGCATGTTTTAAATGGGGCTTATGTGGTATTTAAGTCTTTTGTTGACCTTGTTCTGGCCTACTGCACAGGCGTGAACTTCATCGTGAATGCACAGACAGGGAAATGAATATTATCTAATGCTTGTTCAGTTTAGTATGAAACTGAGATAAGTTATGAGCAAAATTAATTGACTGCAATCTGCGCGTCGACGTGAAGCTGGGAATCACTTGGCACTTAGATGGCTCGAACGTGTAAATATGAGGTCTGACTAAAATCTTCATTTTTCTGGGGGAATCTTTGCTTTGTCTGGGCTTTCATAAGTACCACAGTTGTCTTCATGAACATGTCATCATTTCATAAGCATATCGAACAAATGGTGTCCAGGTGTTTTACCTTCATGTGGTCAAATTAAGAGCGTAGCTTTAACCTGCATTTAATCCACACTGCTCCCATGGCATGCCTGGCCATGGCCAGCTTCAGCAGCATGGGCTTACTGGAGGCCTCTCCTTCCTCCTCCCCAGGATCTCGGTGCCAGAGTCGTGGGCCAAGTTCTCGGACGACAACATTCTCCTCTCCCAGAGCGAACGGGCGGCCTCCGCCAAGCTGCGGGACAACCTCGAGAACCTGCTGGTGGTGACGGCCAACGAGATGTGGCGCCAGTTCAACAGGGTGAACGTCGCCTTTGCCAACCGCATCGCTGAGACAGCTGACGCCAAGAGCAAGATTCAGACTCACCTGGCCAAGGTAGCCTGAACCCCTCCCTTTCGGTGTGACACCGTCACTTCCCAGTGACACACAGACCTGGCCCAAGAAGAGGAACGGTTGCCACAAGGAGCTGGTTATAGTATCATTATCTGTTTGAAATTCCAAGTACTGGGGACATTCTCCTTGGAGCAGGACAAGTTGGCACTGTAACTTCCTCTCAAGGGATCCTTTATTTCCCTAGTGCCCAGCAGCAAAGGGATTTCAAGCAGTAGGTGGAAATGCTGTTTGCATCTCCTGGTAGTTACTTCAGAAGTGCTGGCTGCCCTGCAGAAAGTCTTTGCTGGGCCTCTACTGGGGTGCCTGCCGGGGGGTTTGCAGGCTCCCTTCTCCTCCAAGGACATGCTTTCAGGCTCAGTGCTCCAGGTTTGCTGCATGGTCAGCCGTGTGTTTCCCGCATGGCTCTGCCAAGCAGGGGAAGTGGAGATCAGTGATGGGCACCTGGCTCGGACTGCTGGGTCTCATGGAAAGCTTCCTGAAAAGAGCTTGACACGGTATCGATTAACTGAGCAGAGACTGGGCTTGCAGCTCTGCAGGCTGATGTCACGTCTTTAAATGAGGATCCATTAAAAACTTTCCCTCTATGAGTTGCTATTGATGGATGATCAATTCCTGCAAGCAGTAATTTTGGGTAGCTGGTAATTCAATAGATCCATCACTGCTCCAAAATCTCCTCCGATGTGACAGCAACAGCAAAGAGAGGCTTTTCCTTGAAAAGAAATCTGCTGGATCTGTGCCTTGGCATGTGTCAGAGCGACAGGGGTCTGAGCCCAGGGTCTGCTTATTCAACTTGTTTTTTTCTGCAGATGGACAGGAGAAAAGGGAAATGATGTGGTCACTTGAGAATATATCATTTAATTTATGAATGCGGTTTTTTCATGCCAGACACTGCAGGAAATCTTCCAGATCGAGATGAACATAGAAGCCATCCGAAAAGCCATTAGGGACAATGGGCTAGTGTTAAAAGTGGCTCAGACCCGGCTGGATGAGCGCACGCGGAGACCCAATGTGGAGCTGTGCCGGGACACTGCCCAGCTCCGGTAAGGCAGGACCCAGGGCTGGGAGGGTCCTTGAGGAGTGACTGGTCGTAGCGCTCAGGAGCATCACTGGATGACAAAATTAATCTTTTTTTTTTTTTTTTCCCCAAAGAGTCATTCCATAAGTGCACTGGTATAATCAAGAGCAATGATTAGGTATCCCGGCCTCGGGGTGGTAGAAGAGCTCTGCACCCACGAAAGAGGCTGTACCCATGGCCGGGTACAGCCTGATACCACCCCGTGAAGGGATGGATTTTTCCCACTTGGGTAAACCTCACCTACTCTCCTGCCTGCTTCCCAGCTGTTGGATGGCTTAGTTTTGCAGTATAAGCCCTTTAATCTCTGACAGGCTTGTGTTGAGAGCACTTAGCTGCTTCCTTTTGGGTCACTGCAAGAAAGGATGCACCATGTGGAGAAGCAGTAAGGGCTGTCCTCACCTCCCCTGAGGACACTGGAAATCCTTTCAAGGACATAGTGAGCCCTTTGGGACTGCACCCCAAGGGGCCGTGGAGGAGCAGGCTGCCCTGAGTGCCCAACAGCACCCCATGTGAGGGGTGAGGCACCCCAAACCTCACCCCTCCTCCTAGGAGCCCTCTGGGAATGACTCCACGTGAAGCTTTTTAGAAGCCATATAAACCCAGCCCTTGCATGCCATTGGGTTTTTCCATCCTCCACTTGTTTCACATTCACTTTTAGCCTCTCCCAGCTCCCCCATTTTGCTGTGTGTGCATCCGTGGGTGTGGGGAGGAACGCTGCACAGGGAGATCCGGGTGGGTGAACCAACAAACCCGCAAAACCAAACAGGAACAGGAAACCACAGCTGCTCATCCCTCTTCTCGGTGGCACAAGCTGCTCCAGGAGATGAGGCTGCACATCGCCGAAGCCTTAGAGCAAACTTAACCATGCCTGCCCACGGAGGTCTGGAGGAGCTCTGCCCTCGCCTTTCCCGTGCATCTGCCAGAAATGAGGGGTTGAGTTACTCCGAGCACACTGAAGGGGGAAATCCTGTCCCCAAGGGGCCCATCACCAACGCCGTGCTAGAAACCACCCCCGTGACGGGACTGTTAATGGGCATTTCTTGCTGTTTTCCAGCCTCGTCAATGAGGTCCATGAAATCAATGAGACGATCCAGAGCCTTCAGCAGCGGCTGAGAGACGCCGAGAACATACTGCAAATGCTGGTGCATGCCAAGTCGATCTTGGAGCATGACCTGGCCACCAAAGCCAACTCGCTGTTCATTGACCAGGAGAAGTGCATGGGGATGCGCAAGACCTTTCCCAACACTGCACGGCTGCTGGGTTACTTTTAGGCTGGGCTCAGCTGAACCCACGCTATCTGTTGCAGGAGTATTCCCAGTTTTGCTAGGACGCATTCCCAGTTTTGCTAAGATGCTTTGAAAATACATGATTAGACTTTCACTTCCTCATGAAAGCCCTGAGTAGAAATTAAACGATCACTTTGTGTGTTACATGGTCTACCAGGATTTTTTATTCCTTTGGTTTTTCACTTTCCGTTGCTTTTCCACGGTGTGCCAGAAAGTAGCTGAAAATATCCTGTGTGTGACTAAGAGTAAATCCACCCACAGCGATACATTCCTACCCTTTCAGTCTGTGATTTTAGGAGAAAAACTCTCATGTCCTCCTCGCTTTGAGCCTGTCTGATGCGGAAAAAGCACAAGGGGAAGTAAAGCTAGTTGTCAGAGTAATTAGCTGTTGACATCTTTAATGTATTTTTAATGGTTCAGGAGAAGAAACACAAACTATCTAGTAAAGCATTACAGTATGTTCTGTTCCTAAACAGAAAAACTTGCATTTTAAGCTGATGTCTAGTGATCATTTTCTTGCTTTTGAAAAATTTTAAATGTCATCTAAAATGTCAGTGCTGGGGTCTTAAAACAAAGAAGTGCTTTTGGCTAGCTAATTGAAGAAAATGCTGCGGTTTTAATCTTGGTGAGTATGGATTGGTTCCTAATTTAACCTCTTGCAAGTAGTTTGTTGGTGGAAGCACCAAAGCACTTTGAAGATAAAGGAACAAATCAGTCCTTAAGTCAGCCACCTCGACTGCCATAGTACCTGCTCTCTGGCTGTAAATTTTACCAAGTGTTTGAATTTTCAGAGGATAAGTCTTTAATCAATCTGAAGTTCAGTGTGACAGTCACTTTGCAAATTGTCCCGTCAGACTCACGTGTCAGACACTCTCGACTCTTTTAACCTAAGCAGAGCTGAGCTCAGCCTAAAGCCTGTAGGCACCAAGAATCCTAAAGGAGCAGAAGTTCAAGTCCCTTCTCTTCCCTCGGGAATCCAGGGCATGGACCTCCTGGCCCAGCGTGGGGACTCTCAGGAGCTGAGAGCATCTTCTCTCGTCTCGTACCCCCAGATGACTCCAGCTCACAGCACAGGTCCAGACAGACCTGCCTGCCCTCCCTGCTCTCCCAGGGGCAGCCCCCGAGAGCTGTAACCTGTGCCAAGGTCCTGCCCTGGCCCCAGCATCTTGGCAGGATCTCTCTTCAGAGCTGCAGCCCTAAACAGGAAGCAATTGTCTATTTTTTTTTTTTTTCTTTCTTTTTTACTAGCACTTTTGTCTCACAGAGACTAAAGATAGGTTTCCTCTACTTTGTGTGTATCTTGGAGCCAGAGTCTGTCGGAGACAGCAGCCACCCTTTCTAAAGAGACGATATAACCGCAAGCAAGAAAAACTGTCCAGCTCATCGCACCTTCCCTTTCTGCACTTATCTCCCTCCCCAAAATAAGCCGATGGCATGCTGAACTCATAGGGACTTCCAGTTTTTGTTGGCACCCTCGCTAGCCTTTGTGCTGCTTTGAGCTGTTACTCTCCCTGTGTTCCTTTACTGAAAGCTTTCATAAACCCTGGTGATTTTGGCTGCTCGGCTGTTTTGAAGCCCCGCTCCAGATGGCTGGTTTTCAGGCAGAGCTGCCTGTTTTCTGTTTTGAGAATTGGGTCCCGTGAATTGTCTCGAGCTGAGCGCTGGGAAACGGAGGCACCCCAGTCCCTTTCTGAAAGACTCATGCTTTTAAGTGACTTGAGCGAAATCCTGGCATCAGCGACAGCTTCACATTCATTTCATTTCCACCTTCATTTTTGAGTCACATAAAAAGATACCTGAGCTCTGTTGTACTATGAGGGCACACCAATATCAGCACCCAAACTCTCCTATTTTCTCCAATTTTGCTTTCAGAGTCCCCCATCTTTCCCCCTAGCCCAACTCCTTTAAGGCTTTCTCCTAATTGACAGTGTTTATGTGGTGTTGCAATTATCCAGCTCTAAATTTTATCTTCCCGTCCTACCCTCTTGATGCTTCTTTACACAAGATAGGCTGTGGGAGCGTAGCTCGCTGAAAACAGGCATGGAATGCTAGAGGGCCTGCACAAGGAAAACTCTGTTGAACAGTTTGTCTAAGCTAACATAGTAGGCCTCAAGGACGCTTCGACCTTGAGGGTCAGAATAGAAGAATTAGAAGCTAACATCCGTATGAGGCGAAACGCATTAGTATTAATAGTAAAGTGATAGGTAGAAGCAGATGACTGATGTATGTATAGCACAATTGGAGTTTATGAAAAACTGCAAGTCATGATGACTTTGGAAAATTATCCTATTTAAGAAAGTGCATCTGCACAATAAAAGGAGTTTCCTGATATAACTCATATTGAGTCTTTTGTGGATTCTCCAACTCCCGTCTCCGCAATTGGCAACGCATTTCTTTCCTCCATTTGAGCCATGACCAGAGGAATTTCAGTTGCAGCTTCTCTAATTTCTTTCACAAATACTTTCCCCTTTCCTGCAGCAGATTTCCCAGACATTAGAGAATTCCCAGGTCCCTTTGGGCTTTGATTCTCTCCATGCCAGTTTTCCGTAAGTTGACAATATTGATGTTACTTCTGGTAGCTGACACTCTAAAATCTCCCTCAAGCAATTTAGTCATCTAACCCTATGTGTGCTTCAGTTTGAGTCTGTTTTTTCCCCCTCTCACAGTGTGTCCTATGCCCATCCCATGGCAGGAGCCAGCCCTGCCACAAAACTCCTGTAAAATGGGTCTCTAGGGAGAGGGTTTGGGGTGAAATTCTAACAGACACATGGCTTGTGGCAGGGTCTCCTGCACAGGGATGGATTTTCCTCCCATGACTGAGCTGCTGGTGAGTAAAGCTGCTCGGTTCAGTCACTGCAGGGTTGGTTTTGGGGTTGTAGCCGAGCAGCCTTTATCTTTGACGTACACCAGGTGCATTAAACCACTGTCCTGCCTTCCTGCTTCTGATGCATGAGATGCTTTTGCTTTCGTATCATTAAATGATTTGCTTTCATAGATCACTTCTATATAGCATCCCCGGCTGCCTCAGCTGCCTTTCTGCACTGATGTGATGTTTCCTTTCTTTAAATGCCTTCAGTCCGAAGAACGACGTGCCCGCTTTTATCGCTCTTTATTGCTGCTTTATTGCTGGCTTTATCAGCCAAGTTGCTAGGAAAGTTAGTTTGTGGAAATTCCTTTGCCTCCCACAGCTATATTCCCACCCTCCTGCATCATTCCAACAGACCCTGCAAAGCTGGGCTTGTAAACTAATTGTTTACTGACTGGAGGAAAGAAAATAAATTAATAAAATCAGGACAGCGTTGCTTCATGCAAGGGAAGCTTCATGTTGGTCCAGGACCCAGTTGAACAGTTGAGGCCAGTCCATCAAGAGGCTATTTAGAAAAGAGGCTTGGGTGCTCTGTTGTCCAAGAAGGGAAAAATCATTGAATGTCCTGCAGAATTCTGATAGAAATTTGGGTGAAATGAATGCTTGCCAAAAACCATGTTAACAGTGTATTGCATAACTAATGCAGATTATTATGCTCGAGGGAAAGAGACTTCCCAAAACGGCATCAGCAGTCAGAAAAAAAACCAAAACAAACTCATTGCGATTATTAAAAAAAAAAAAAAAAAAAAAGGAGAGAGAGAAAACTGGCAAAATTCTGAGGAAAATTTTGGCAGTATAGGACCATAGAAATGGCTGTGCTGGCTCAGATCAAAGTCCAGAAAGCTCCAGATTCAGCCTCTGACAGAGCCAACAGGAGACGCTTAGATAAAAGCACCAGAGCAAGGCAAGCACCCTGTGATACTTTCCCAGTCTACTTTCCCAGCTTCCAGCAATTAGTATCTCAAGGACTTCCTGAGCTGACAGGGCTGTCTTTGAATTTAATATCCCCCGATGGATTTGTTTCACAGGGTCTTGTTCCAGTTGTTCTTCGAGCCCGTGCAGACTTGCAGCATCCACTGTGTCCCTCAGTGGGGAGCTGCAGGGGATGGAGTATCATCACCCTCGGGGCATCGGCAGCCGCTTTTGGCACCCTGGAGGAGATTAAAAAAGGGCTCAGGCCTTGGACCGCTGAAGCCAAAAGTGTAAAACTCAATAGCTCGGACAAAAATGTAGCTCAAAGCTGTTTTAGATCTGTGTCCTCTGTAGGTTCAACACAGGAGATCACAGCGGGTTGGCTCCTCTTATATGCTGTCAGCATGCAGGAGATGAGCGCGAATCACAATTTCTGAAAGTATCTGAATATGTTCTGACACAGTCATGTCCCCGCCAGGAAGCTTGGTTGGGATTTTTTTGGTTTTGGAGTCAGTGGGTGAATGTTGGTTTCGTTGAAGCCAGTGGGCTTTTCTCCAGTGCTTTCAGTCTGACTCTATCAGTGACGACAACTGGCTTAGAGTCGAAAGTAAAAAGTTGGATGAAGTCGGGTTTTGGGCATGAACGCAGACAGGACTAAAATATTTTAGAAATTTTTCTTGGTTTGGTGGAAAAGAAATGGCAGGAAAAGTAAGTCAATGTCTCCAAGATGTATTAGACCTCTTGTTTTAGAAGTTTGCTGAAGTTAAATGTCTCCCCTTCTGTTTTTCTTCTGCTTGAAATGGCTTTTCAGATAGCCATTCCACCAGTTTTATCAGAAAAGGTCCAAGACCACTCTTTCAGTGCATTTTGATCCAAACGGCGTTTTACGCTGGAGAAAAGGCCCATTCCTCTCACAGCCCTGCTGCGTGGTAGCCGTGAGGCTCAGTAACCCGCAGCGGCACCCCTTCCTGGGGCATGCGTCTGCCTCCTCCCCGGCCGCCTGGCTGAGACCCAGCCGCGCTCGGTGCACATCCCTCCGTGTGCTGGGGAAAGGGCAAGAGCCTGGCAGCCCTCTGAGCCCTGCTCTCGCTGCCAGCTGGGGGCCAGCTCTCAAAGTGGAGAGCATTCCCCCAGCCCTTCAGCTGGAAATACTTATTTAGTAGTTATTTTCTCTCTGGGTGTGTGTATTTTTATATATTTTTATTTGTTTGTTTGTTTGTTTGGAGGAGCATTATAGGTTCTCCATAAAATGTGAGTCAAACCATATATTGCTCTCCTTACTTCCCTAGTCGCACAGTTGTCTGAAACGAGGATTTTTTTCCCCGTTGTTCTGTCCCCAGCCCCACGTGAGCTGCGGGCTCGCTGATGGCAATGCAGGTTTCTGCCCCTTCCCCTTTGCATTTCAAATCCTCCGTTGCTAGTGGTCTGAATCAACAGGGTAGGGAAGAGGACGGAAATCCCTAAAATTGTGATGACAGAGCAAAGTCTTGGGGTTAAACAAGTTCATCCCCAAGAAAATCTTGTCTTTTTGTGTAGTTTGAAAATGCTTTTTTGAAGAGTGGTTTCATTCACCCGGCCCGGGGAAGGGGATGGTGTAGTGTATGCTGGACCGATGGTGGCAGAGCCCGTGATGGGCTGGTTCAGGTGATGCCGCAGACACAGGTAAATGAGGCTTAGACCCTTCTCAGCAAAGTCATCAAAGTCCACCACTGCCTTGTCAGACTAGCATCTGAGCTAAAGTGATATAAACCCCACTTTCCCTCCTGAATTATCATTATTTTATTCTAGAAATTCAAGCTGAAGCATTGTAAGAGTTTTAAGTTATCCCACGGAATAGATTCAAAGTGAGAAATCCACATTTTTTTACCCAGTGTTTACACAACCTGTCAATCTTACAGTATTCTCAGCACAGCCTGTGGCAAATCTTGTTTGTACACAAAACATTTTTCAAATTTATCGTGGCGCCTGCTTTTATTTAGGCGGTGATGACCACTGCCAGCCACACTCGTATGGAGGCTGAGCTGGGGCAGCTGGGCAGCTTTCGAGCCCCTTGATGGGGAGCACTGTGCAATTCCCTGGCCTGTGCCGGGTCGGGCGGCAGTGACGTCTCTCCAGCAAAACCCCAAGGGCTCTGCTGTGGCCATCCTCACTTTCTCCTCTCCTGGCCCGGACAGTCGCCATCCGGCACCTCCTGCTTTCCCTGCAGTGCTCTCACGTGAGCTCCCTGGAGCAGCACGGCCCCCTGTCCCGAGAGCTGCCATGAGAGCACGTGCTCAGCAGATGTTTTTCCAAGGCCCTGCTCTATTAAGTTGATGCACCTTTCCAAGAAAAGAAGTGTCTGAGGAGCACGGGAGTGATGTGCTCTTCTCCCTGGATTTCCTCCACAGTTTCTAATCCACAACTCTCAGCCAAAATAGGCTTTGTTACCCGCAGGCTACTCTTTTCCCTGATTTGAGTTTCAGATATTTCTCTGGTGCTTAAAAAGCTGCTTTTGGCACCCTTTTCAGAACTGGAGCCGAGGTGGTTTTGCTCTCCCACCTTCACGGAGGAGCTCGGGTGCAGTTATGTGACCCCCACGCCTCCCGCCTGCCTTTCACCACTGTGCATCTCCCCGCTCTGCTTTTGGGGAACGGGTCAGATAATTTGTCCAGAGACACAGCAGCCCAGATCACAGACCTACAAACCCGAATCAGAAGATCGCCTCTAACGGCAGGCTAGATCGCAGCCCTTGGGGACAAGACCCTTCTCGCTCTGTGTTTGCACAGCCCAGAGCGTGACGCCATCAGCACTACCAGGGTCCTCCCGTTTCAGTGCCTGTTCTCAGGCTAAAGCCTGAAATAACTGGGGAAGGACCCTCTCCAGGAAACATCCCTGATGTCGCTGCGTGACTGGTGTGTGATGCCCTGATGCTGCATGAGGCTGTGTCATGGTGGAGCTCCTGGGGACACTGTGCATCTTCTCACCTGGGGTGCCAGCGCCTGGTGCACCCACCCGCCCCAGTGGAGCCTCTGCTGGGCCACGGGCTGGCCCAGGAACACCAGTGCAGGCACTGGGTTGCCCATGAGGGCACTACTTTGCCCATCAGGAGCACTGGGTGGCACACGGTTGCCCATGGGTGGCACTAGGATGCCCAACGGCTGTACTGGGTTGCCCGTTGATGGCACCGGGGGTTGTCCAGGGACAGGATCAGGTTGTCCAGCAAAGGCAGTAGGTTGCACAGAGTCTGCACTAAGTTGCCCAGGAGTGGCACTGGGTTGCCCACTGAGGGCAGTGAGTTCATAGGATCATAGAATCACAGAATGGTTTGGGTTGGAAGGGACCTCAAAGATCATCTTGTTCCAACCCCCCTGCCATGGGCAGGGACACCTCTCACCAGACCAGGTTGCTCAAGGCTCCATCCAGCCTGGCCTTGAGCACTGCCAGGGATGGAGGATCATAGAATATCTCAAGTTAGAAGGGACCCATAAGGATCAGCGAGTCCAACTCCCTGCTCCTTGCAGGACTACCTAAAACTAAACCCCATGACTGAGAGCATTGTCCAGCTGCTCAACACTTGCCCAACAGCTGCACCTGCTTGCCCAGGGGCTGCACAAAGCTGCCCAGCGAGAGCGGTAGGTTGCCCAGGGCAGGAACTAGGGTGCCATACGAGGGTATTTTCTTGCCCAGGGCTGGCCCTGGGTTGCCCATCGAGAGCGCTGTGTTGCCCGAGGGCTGCATCAGGTTGCCATGGCAGCTGCAGGGAGTCGGCCCGGGCAACACCCGGTCACCCGCTTCTTATGTCACTGACGGCACCGGGGACGCTGCAGTGCCTGGCAGAGCTGCCACCGAGCCTGGCAGCACAGCAGTGAGCAGCAGCCCCCGGGGCACCCTCAAGCCTCCGCAGTGCACCCCGCATCCAAGCAGCTAAGGGTGAGCAAGGGGAGGACTAAAAAAGCAGAGATATTTCTCCTGATCTTCTGCATTATCTCTTATGTCGCCTAAGTGTACCCCAGCTAGGTGGTTGGGGGCTCCCGTGGTGTGTCTGTGTTCAGGGGTGGCAGAAAGTAGCACCCTGGGATGACTTATCCCAAGAGGGTGCAGGGACATTTATTTCAGCTGGAAATGCAGGGGAAAGTAACCCTGGTCCATTCCCAAGTTCTTAAATATGTGTCTGTCAGTGGCTGAAAGGGAATAATTTATTTGCAGGGGTAGGAGCCAGGGAAGCAGTCTCCCACTCTCGGAATGCTGTTTCTCACGTATAAATAAGTGGCACGGAGTTAAGGAAAGTGCAGTCGCCTGTCCCTAGCAGGGACAAAAGGGCTGAAGTGACTGGTTTGTGGGAACCGACACACACAGTGGTTTTTGTTGGACCTGAGCACAGACGTTTCATCCTCAGCTCTGCCAAACTGGCTCGGAGGGTTGTGTTTGTGAAAGTTTTTCTGCTAAATTTGAGGGTGTGAGTTTCCCGCTGCCTATCCCACAGCCTCTTCAGCCAGGCTGGATCCTGGGGCGAGACTCGGTGCCCACAGCTATGCTGCTCTCAAGTCAGGTACTGGGGCAGCCCATGCCAGCATGGCCAAAATTGCTCAAGGCTTGCAAATACTGTCCTCAAAGTTCAGTGATTTCCCAGCTGCGGGCTGTACACTTTTGCCCTCTGACTCATCCCTATTTTTCTCCGATTTGCCCGAACTGAAGGTCCTGTTATTCTCCTGTATTCGCCGTTCTCTAATTTAATAGCTGCATTCTGAGACATTGTTCATCTGAATGCACCAAACTGCTACAGGCACAGGTGACGCAAGAAGTCTCTTAGGTCACCTGTCCCCATAGCTAGATGTTGGAAAACGTGCAGTTTAATGAGTCAATGGGCTGCGAGCGTCCGGCATGAAGGAGGGTTACCCTCGGTGTACAGCAACAGCAGCTCCCAGGCAGAGCCTGCCTGTCTCCGTGTGCCTCCCATCCATCGCCTTTTAAGCCTTCCCGTAGGAAACTGTGACTCCTTCGTCCTGCCCTTGTGTAGAGAGAGGCATTCTTTGTTGCAGAGGTGACTAAAATGAAAGAAACTCTCTTTCCCAAGGGTTTAATGATTTTAAAAATAAGGCAGTCTCTCTCAGCTCGCCTACACATGCAAAGTGATTAGGGTAGCCCAGGAGGAGCAATTAAACCTCTAGCCACGTGATCGCTTCTGTCGATGCTTTGTTCTAGAATAAAAGTGAGTTTATTTCATGCAAACATCCCATTTTTAAAGGAATAAAGTTGATTTCATGCTGTGACAAATAGGATTTAGCACATGCTTCAGGTCAATCTCCCCTCCCACCCAGGGATCTTGTTGTAGCACACCAGCGTCCCAATCTTTCACTGCGGCTCCGAGCCAGGCTGGGAGCAGTGGGGATGGGATGGTGTTAGGGGAAGGACACATCCCTGCAACACAGCACCTGGCTACAACAGCTATAGGGACTTATTCTGCCCGTGGGTGACACCTGTAACCATACAGAAACTTCACACCGAGCACAGCATACCCTCCTGAGTGTTTGTCCTTAGATGAGGTGTGTCAGGTACATTCGGTGGCCCCTCTGCATTATATTTCTGATAAAATTGACTGATAACCTTAATCTGAAAAGAGCAATGGCACCCACATGCCTTACACAGTTATTGGTAGCAAAATCTTCCTGTGTGACTCTTCCCCTTAGGGTTACTGCAAGGCTGGTGTTTACGAGCTGCTCTGAAAAGACTTTGTGGGATATCTCCTTTCCAAGTGCATTTGTTTTACAGCAGGTGAGCCAGAGATGTTTTTCTTCCTTTGCAAGTCCAGAGATGGCTGTTCTTTTTAGGTTGAAATGGGGGGGGGTGGGGGGGGGTGGGTGCAGGGGTGGGGTGAAATTTGGATATAGTCCAAATTTAAGCAAAGCTCAGCTCACCTGCGGACACCTCACTCAAGCTTTTACTGCAAGTGAAAATAGAGATGATGAGGATGGATTCCCTCACCCACAAACCGCGCTGGGTTGGTAGCAGCTGTGCATCCAAAGCTATCACGGCTGGTAATGGAACTTTTAAAGAGGAAATTACAGCAGGAATACTATAAGATCAGCAAAAACGCTGGCCAAAAGAAACAAATGAACATCAGAGAATCAGCAACTACAGTTTCATTGGACGGACAGACAAAATGAAGGCACAGTATCTGTCATTCTCCTTAGTAGCCATGATTTGTTTCTCTCTACATTCCAAGACCTGATGAGAGATACTGACAACAAAGTAAAATCCTTATATATAAAAATGCTTGGGATGCTGTCAGAAGGGATTTGCTTTCAAGAGTTTTAGGCCTGTCCAGGCGATGTGTGGGTGCTGTGTGCATCGCTCTTCGTATTTTAAGTTGCGTGTGTCGCTGTAAGAAGTAGCGCAAGTGCAGGAGCTTACTGAGTGAGGTTGTCTTCTTCTGTCTCCTTTGTGCAGGACACATACCTGAATAGCGGCGTTCAAGAATGGAGCTGGTTGGATCTCCCTTAACTGCAACATATGCCCATCCAAGATCAACACCTACCAAGTTTCTGCCTGCCATCAGCACCATGGCTTCAAGCTATAAGAACCGTTTTCCTTACTACCCCTTGCCTCAGAGCTTCAGCCTCCCCCGGATGCCCAGAGCCTACTACAAAGCAGCTGCCATCAACCCAACTTTGGCTCCCTTTTCCAAAAGCTCCCAGGGGTTACCCCCAAGCAAGATGCTTCCTTTTGTTTCCAACAGAACAACCCTCTTCAGCCGGTACACCTCTGACGACTGGTACATGTCCAATCTGACCAACTACAAAGAGTCGGAGACTACCCGGCGCAATGCCGAGTGTCTGAGAGTCGATACCTCCCGTCTGATTCACGATAAATATCAGCAGACAAAGAAGACCCAAGTAGAAAGCACCAAAAACCTGGGAGATCGTGTCCAAGAGATAGAATTTTGGAAGTCAGAGCTCTGCCATGAGCTGGATGAGATGATCGGGGAAACGAACGCACTCACAGACTTGAAGAAAAGACTGGAGAGAGCCTTGGCTGAGACAGAGGCCCCTCTCCAGGTAAGCACCCTGTCCGGTGGGCTGCAAGCTGTAGCCTACTGCTGAAACATCTGCAGCCATTCAGACGCCCAATTAAGTTTCATTGCAGCTCCGTAACGTCTAGAAAGTTTTTATTAAGAGACCATTAGTTAAGTTAGTAATAAACAAATGCCTTGCCATCTGCTGCCTCCCCTATCAGTACGTACTGAGCACATCAGAACAGTATTTGCTTAACCAAATATTTTTATAAGTGGTACATCCAAAATCCTGGTTTGGGAGACAAAAGCCCATGTCCTCCTACGAGGCTCTGGCGAGGTCAGCCTCAAGCCTGACACAGGTCCCTGCCTTCAGCTGTGGCTGCGCCAGGGACACGTGTGCTCCCCCACGTTGATTTAATGCTGATGTTGCAGCTCGGCTGCTCGTTGTCAGCTAAACCAGCTGCCCTGGGCACTTTTTTTCCCGTGCTGTCGTCTCTGTGCCCACCTACAATTTCATTTCTTACATTACTTGACATGGGGACCATCCCTGTAGGGATTTGCAACCAGCAGTGATGGCATGTCCCCAACAGGTCACTCAGGAGTGCTTGCTTCACCGGGAGAAGAGGATGGGCATTGACCTGGTCCATGATGATGTGGAGAAACAGCTCTTTGTGGTAAGTTTGTCAACACAGATCATGTGTTATTTTTACCTAAACTACTCTGAACAGGTTTTGCAGCCCTGTTCCCTCTCTGGCTCCTTAGTGCCTGTGAGGTGCTAAACTCTTCAAACCCCCAAAACCTGCAGGGCCAGGGGACGACGTTCCCCCACGCAGCAGCGTGCCCACACGGTGTGGGTAAGACTTGCCCTGCCAGAGGCAGGAATAGCTGAAAACCAGCTGTGTGTTTGTGTAGCCTATCAGGGTCCTCTGTCCCTCTTCAAGGAGCTTGTGGGACTCTCCTGCCTTTCAGAGCCCTGCCGGCACAGGATCTATAAGTATCTGTCACATACATGTGATATATCTCTATATATCTGTGTCACATACATATATATTACGCACACATGCACACACACAGATATGGAGAAGGCAGTGTCTGCCCGACAGCTTGTCTGGTTTTCCCAACTATGTTACTTGGTCTAATAAAAGATATTACATCTACCCCCAGCTTTGCTTTGCTCAGAGCAGCGTGGCCGCAGTAAGACTGTGTGTGCTTAGGCAATGCATTTTATAGCAGTCCTAAAACCGCGCACTCCTGCCTGCCTTTATATAGGCTGCTTTAAATTATGAATAAAAAGCAAACACGATGAGAGCTGGCACAGAAGATGGGATCCTATCGCAGGGTACAACAAAATACAATCACTGCAAAGGCATCGCGAAACTGGGAAGGAAACTGCAGCCCCTGGGACTGTGAAGCCACTGCTCTGTTAGAAGATTTTTTCTTATGAGTCAGGCCCTAAAAAAATTGAAAGATTAGTTTAAGGGTCATGAGATTTTAAGAAAATAATTGGAGCTGGTTATCTCCATAATGGCATTTTGGATTTTAAGTGTTTCGGACATATTTAGGCCATGCTTTTCAGCTGGCTCCTGCAGACAGGAGGGCTTAAAAATTATGGTTTTGGAGCACTAATCACCTGCCTCCAGTAGCTGGGGCTTCACAAACGCGATAGATTTGTGCTGAAGTCAAGTGAGCTGAGAGCAGCACATGCCTTCCTCCGGTGGAGCTGGATGTTTCTTAGAAATGGCTTAGAAAGTTACACCAAACTCAAGTCCGTCTCCTCTTGTCCCAGATGGATGGGATTTCTCCTGGGGAAGAAAACATTTGGGGAGCAAAAAGGGCAGATGCTGATTGGGGATGGGGATGTGTAGCGCTGCTGGTCCAGAGAACCTCTATGCCTGTTCATATCAGGTCAGGATCTGTCCCTGTCTCCTATAGTGGAACTAATCATCACTTGACATTGATGTCAAGATGAGAAAACACTTGGCAACCCACCCTGAAAGTGAAGTGGGAGGCCATGGCTGTGGCCACAGCACCCTCCCATCCCCTCCTGGTCGCTGCGCCCAGGCTCAGCTGCACAAGTGAGCGCTCTGGGGTTGGGGGGCACTTTCTCCACTCCCTGCCAGTTTGCTTTGTCCTTGCTGTGTGCACGGTTGGAGAGGCCTGAGGGGATGAGTGTGACCAGGACAACTGAGCATGGATACTGATGGGGTCATGTTTTGCCTTTGCCCAGGAAGCCGACGTCATCAGATCCTGCCAGGAGAGGATGCAGCAGTACCTGGATAAGGCGAAAGCCCAGCTCGCGTAAGGAGGAGCTCCTTCTCTCATGCTGCATTTGCAGCTGCGATGTGAAACCCCGGCAGACCCCCACCTCTGCCCACACCCTACAGCCGTAAAACCTGGGCAGGCTCCATGGGAAGCGGGCAGTGGCGCCCACAGGAGCACGTAGCTGCCCAGGTGGGAGGAAACCATTCCACCCATACATCCCCACCCATGGCTCTTGTTTGTGTGTTGAAGGTCCAACAGGGCAGCCCAGCATGAGCTGGAGAGGGACCTGGCCAACAAGCAGACAGCCTACCGCATCGACGACAAGTGCCACCACCTGAGGAACACCTCCGATGGCATCAGCTACTTCCGAGGGGTGGAGCGGGTTGACGCCACGTGAGTGCACGCTGGGCAGCACGAGAGCACCGAGCGGTCCCTGGGATGCGCGGTGCCTCGCCCTGGCAGGGAACGGGTTGTCCCCAGCCCACTGTAAAGGCATGTGTCTCTGCATGGCACATCCATCCTGCCTGGAAACACCCATCTTGGAGGGGCCGTTTCTCCCTGCTCACCATAAAGGGAGAACAACCCTCTGCTTTCAGCTGGATGCTGAACACGCAGTGGGTGAAAGCGAGTCCCACCTAATTACACATTATATCAGGGTTCAGAGATCAGCCTGAAAATGAACTCAGCCCAACACCTCTGCACAGCTCATTAAGTTTATGCGTATTTTCAAAGATGTGTCAGTGCTTGCATGAGCGCTCTTGGTTGACGTGACGTCTGCGGGGTTCACCCCTGCATGGAGAGGGCCTGGCAGGGAGCCGAAATGACACAGAAGATAAAGAAATAGAGAGCATGGTCCTGGGATACGGTTCAGCTGCTTTTGGGTGCCAGGAATTCAGCTTCGGCTCTGCAGTAGATGAATGGTGACCTAAACCAGCACTCGCAGAGATATGCGCTAAGTGGCAAAGGGCTGAGGGAATATATCTGCTGCTCACAAGGACGCGTGCAGTTTATGGAGGGGCATAGATTGATTCAATCTTTCTAATATTTGAATAATTATTCACAGCTCAGACATATTGCAAATGAATTGCAAAGGATTGATGCTAAAATTCAGAGGGGGGCAAAATGTGCCGAGAACCAGCATGTTTTAAATGGGGCTTATGTGGTATTTAAGTCTTTTGTTGACCTTGTTCTGGCCTACTGCACAGGCGTGAACTTCATCGTGAATGCACAGACAGGGAAATGAATATTATCTAATGCTTGTTCAGTTTAGTATGAAACTGAGATAAGTTATGAGCAAAATTAATTGACTGCAATCTGCGCGTCGACGTGAAGCTGGGAATCACTTGGCACTTAGATGGCTCGAACGTGTAAATATGAGGTCTGACTAAAATCTTCATTTTTCTGGGGGAATCTTTGCTTTGTCTGGGCTTTCATAAGTACCACAGTTGTCTTCATGAACATGTCATCATTTCATAAGCATATCGAACAAATGGTGTCCAGGTGTTTTACCTTCATGTGGTCAAATTAAGAGCGTAGCTTTAACCTGCATTTAATCCACACTGCTCCCATGGCATGCCTGGCCATGGCCAGCTTCAGCAGCATGGGCTTACTGGAGGCCTCTCCTTCCTCCTCCCCAGGATCTCGGTGCCAGAGTCGTGGGCCAAGTTCTCGGACGACAACATTCTCCTCTCCCAGAGCGAACGGGCGGCCTCCGCCAAGCTGCGGGACAACCTCGAGAACCTGCTGGTGGTGACGGCCAACGAGATGTGGCGCCAGTTCAACAGGGTGAACGTCGCCTTTGCCAACCGCATCGCTGAGACAGCTGACGCCAAGAGCAAGATTCAGACCCACCTGGCCAAGGTAGCCTGAACCCCTCCCTTTCGGTGTGACACCGTCACTTCCCAGTGACACCACTCTCCACACAGACCTGGCCCAAGAAGAGGAACGGTTGCTACAAGGAGCTGGTTATAGTATCATTATCTGTTTGAAATTCCAAGTACTGGGGACATTCTCCTTGGAGCAGGACAAGTTGGCACTGTAACTTCCTCTCAAGGGATCCTTTATTTCCCTAGTGCCCAGCAGCAAAGGGATTTCAAGCAGAAGGTGGAAATGCTGTTTGCATCTCCTGGTAGTTACTTCAGAAGTGCTGGCTGCCCTGCAGAAAGTCTTTGCTGGGCCTCTACTGGGGTGCCTGCCGGGGGGTTTGCAGGCTCCCTTCTCCTCCAAGGACATGCTTTCAGGCTCAGTGCTCCAGGTTTGCTGCATGGTCAGCCGTGTGTTTCCCGCATGGCTCTGCCAAGCAGGGGAAGTGGAGATCAGTGATGGGCACCTGGCTCGGACTGCTGGGTCTCATGGAAAGCTTCCTGAAAAGAGCTTGACACGGTATCGATTAACTGAGCAGAGACTGGGCTTGCAGCTCTGCAGGCTGATGTCACGTCTTTAATTGAGGATCCATTAAAAACTTTCCCTCTATGAGTTGCTATTGATGGATGATCAATTCCTGCAAGCAGTAATTTTGGGTAGCTGGTAATTCAATAGATCCATCACTGCTCCAAAATCTCCTCTGATGTGACAGCAACAGCAAAGAGAGGCTTTTCCTTGAAAAGAAATCTGCTGGATCTGTGCCTTGGCATGTGTCAGAGCGACAGGGGTCTGAGCCCAGGGTCTGCTTATTCATCTTGTTTTTTTCTGCAGATGGACAGGAGAAAAGGGAAATGATGTGGTCACTTGAGAATATATCATTTAATTTATGAATGCGTTTTTTTCATGCCAGACACTGCAGGAAATCTTCCAGATCGAGATGAACATAGAAGCCATCCGAAAAGCCATTAGGGACAATGGGCTAGTGTTAAAAGTGGCTCAGACCCGGCTGGATGAGCGCACGCGGAGACCCAATGTGGAGCTGTGCCGGGACACTGCCCAGCTCCGGTAAGGCAGGACCCAGGGCTGGGAGGGTCCTTGAGGAGTGACTGGTCGTAGCGCTCAGGAGCATCACTGGATGACAAAATTAATCTTTTTTTTTTTTTTTTCCCCAAAGAGTCATTCCATAAGTGCACTGGTATAATCAAGAGCAATGATTAGGTATCCCGGCCTCGGGGTGGTAGAAGAGCTCTGCACCCACGAAGGAGGCTGTACGCCATGGCCGGGTACAGCCTGATACCACCCCGTGAAGGGATGGATTTTTCCCACTTGGGTAAACCTCACCTACTCTCCTGCCTGCTTCCCAGCTGTTGGATGGCTTAGTTTTGCAGTATAAGCCCTTTAATCTCTGACAGGCTTGTGTTGAGAGCACTTAGCTGCTTCCTTTTGGGTCACTGCAAGAAAGGATGCACCATGTGGAGAAGCAGTAAGGGCTGTCCTCACCTCCCCTGAGGACACTGGAAATCCTTTCAAGGACATAGTGAGCCCTTTGGGACTGCACCCCAAGGGGCCGTGGAGGAGCAGGCTGCCCTGAGTGCCCAACAGCACCCCATGTGAGGGGTGAGGCACCCCAAACCTCACCCCTCCTCCTAGGAGCCCTCTGGGAATGACTCCACGTGAAGCTTTTTAGAAGCCATATAAACCCAGCCCTTGCATGCCATTGGGTTTTTCCATCCTCCACTTGTTTCACATTCACTTTTAGCCTCTCCCAGCTCCCCCATTTTGCTGTGTGTGCATCCGTGGGTGTGGGGAGGAACGCTGCACAGGGAGATCCGGGTGGGTGAACCAACAAACCCGCAAAACCAAACAGGAACAGGAAACCACAGCTGCTCATCCCTCTTCTCGGTGGCACAAGCTGCTCCAGGAGATGAGGCTGCACATCGCCGAAGCCTTAGAGCAAACTTAACCATGCCTGCCCACGGAGGTCTGGAGGAGCTCTGCCCTCGCCTTTCCCGTGCATCTGCCAGAAATGAGGGGTTGAGTTACTCCGAGCACACTGAAGGGGGAAATCCTGTCCCCAAGGGGCCCATCACCAACGCCGTGCTAGAAACCACCCCCGTGACGGGACTGTTAATGGGCATTTCTTGCTGTTTTCCAGCCTCGTCAATGAGGTCCATGAAATCAATGAGACGATCCAGAGCCTTCAGCAGCGGCTGAGAGACGCCGAGAACATACTGCAAATGCTGGTGCATGCCAAGTCGATCTTGGAGCATGACCTGGCCACCAAAGCCAACTCGCTGTTCATTGACCAGGAGAAGTGCATGGGGATGCGCAAGACCTTTCCCAACACTGCACGGCTGCTGGGTTGCTTTTAGGCTGGGCTCAGCTGAACCCACGCTATCTGTTGCAGGAGTATTCCCAGTTTTGCTAGGACGCATTCCCAGTTTTGCTAAGATGCTTTGAAAATACATGATTAGACTTTCACTTCCTCATGAAAGCCCTGAGTAGAAATTAAACGATCACTTTGTGTGTTACATGGTCTACCAGGATTTTTTATTCCTTTGGTTTTTCACTTTCCGTTGCTTTTCCACGGTGTGCCAGAAAGTAGCTGAAAATATCCTGTGTGTGACTAAGAGTAAATCCACCCACAGCGATACATTCCTACCCTTTCAGTCTGTGATTTTAGGAGAAAAACTCTCATGTCCTCCTCGCTTTGAGCCTGTCTGATGCGGAAAAAGCACAAGGGGAAGTAAAGCTAGTTGTCAGAGTAATTAGCTGTTGACATCTTTAATGTATTTTTAATGGTTCAGGAGAAGAAACACAAACTATCTAGTAAAGCATTACAGTATGTTCTGTTCCTAAACAGAAAAACTTGCATTTTAAGCTGATGTCTAGTGATCATTTTCTTGCTTTTGAAAAATTTTAAATGTCATCTAAAATGTCAGTGCTGGGGTCTTAAAACAAAGAAGTGCTTTTGGCTAGCTAATTGAAGAAAATGCTGCGGTTTTAATCTTGGTGAGTATGGATTGGTTCCTAATTTAACCTCTTGCAAGTAGTTTGTTGGTGGAAGCACCAAAGCACTTTGAAGATAAAGGAACAAATCAGTCCTTAAGTCAGCCACCTCGACTGCCATAGTACCTGCTCTCTGGCTGTAAATTTTACCAAGTGTTTGAATTTTCAGAGGATAAGTCTTTAATCAATCTGAAGTTCAGTGTGACAGTCACTTTGCAAATTGTCCCGTCAGACTCACGTGTCAGACACTCTCGACTCTTTTAACCTAAGCAGAGCTGAGCTCAGCCTAAAGCCTGTAGGCACCAAGAATCCCAAAGGAGCAGAAGCTCAAGTCCCTTCTCTTCCCTTGAGAATCCAGGGCATGGACCTCCTGGCCCAGCGTGGGGACTCTCAGGAGCTGAGAGCATCTTCTCTCATCTCGTACCCCCAGATGACTCCAGCTCACAGCACAGGTCCAGACAGACCTGCCTGCCCTCCCTGCTCTCCCAGGGGCAGCCCCCGAGAGCTGTAACCTGTGCCAAGGTCCTGCCCTGGCCCCAGCATCTTGGCAGGATCTCTCTTCAGAGCTGCAGCCCTAAACAGGAAGCAATTGTCTATTTTTTTTTTTTTCTTTCTTTTTTACTAGCACTTTTGTCTCACGGAGACTAAAGATAGGTTTCCTCTACTTTGTGTGTATCTTGGAGCCAGAGTCTGTCGGAGACAGCAGCCACCCTTTCTAAAGAGACGATATAACCGCAAGCAAGAAAAACTGTCCAGCTCATCGCACCTTCCCTTTCTGCACTTATCTCCCTCCCCAAAATAAGCCGATGGCATGCTGAACTCATAGGGACTTCCAGTTTTTGTTGGCACCCTCGCTAGCCTTTGTGCTGCTTTGAGCTGTTACTCTCCCTGTGTTCCTTTACTGAAAGCTTTCATAAACCCTGGTGATTTTGGCTGCTCGGCTGTTTTGAAGCCCCGCTCCAGATGGCTGGTTTTCAGGCAGAGCTGCCTGTTTTCTGTTTTGAGAATTGGGTCCCGTGAATTGTCTCGAGCTGAGCGCTGGGAAACGGAGGCACCCCAGTCCCTTTCTGAAAGACTCATGCTTTTAAGTGACTTGAGCGAAATCCTGGCATCAGCGACAGCTTCACATTCATTTCATTTCCACCTTCATTTTTGAGTCACATAAAAAGATACCTGAGCTCTGTTGTACTATGAGGGCACACCAATATCAGCACCCAAACTTTCCTATTTTCTCCAATTTTGCTTTCAGAGTCCCCCATCTTTCCCCCTAGCCCAACTCCTTTAAGGCTTTCTCCTAATTGACAGTGTTTATGTGGTGTTGCAATTATCCAGCTCTAAATTTTATCTTCCCGTCCTACCCTCTTGATGCTTCTTTACACAAGATAGGCTGTGGGAGCGTAGCTCGCTGAAAACAGGCATGGAATGCTAGAGGGCCTGCACAAGGAAAACTCTGTTGAACAGTTTGTCTAAGCTAACATGGTAGGCCTCAAGGACGCTT
Organism: Leptosomus discolor; assembly: GCF_034619465.1. Lineage (NCBI taxonomy): Eukaryota > Metazoa > Chordata > Aves > Leptosomiformes > Leptosomidae > Leptosomus > Leptosomus discolor. The sequence continues at coordinate 10,618,139 of NC_141405.1, forward strand.
CGACCTTGAGGGTCAGAATAGAAGAATTAGAAGCTAACATCCGTATGAGGCGAAACGCATTAGTATTAATAGTAAAGTGATAGGTAGAAGCAGATGACTGATGTATGTATAGCACAATTGGAGTTTATGAAAAACTGCAAGTCATGATGACTTTGGAAAATTATCCTATTTAAGAAAGTGCATCTGCACACAAAAAGGAGTTTCCTGATATAACTCATATTGAGTCTTTTGTGGATTCTCCAACTCCCGTCTCCGCAACTCTCAGCCAGTCGCACACTTGATCTATACTCCTCTATGTGTACATGACAGCCCTTGTAACGACCTTCCCTTTGTATCGCCATACCTCTACATTAGGGGGGGGGGGGGGGGGGGGGGAAAGCTTTCCAAACTACTAGCTATTAACTGGAGCTATTTAAGATGACCCAGCCAAATCAAGGAAAAAAGGTTTACCATAGGGAGCCATTCTGAAGTCATCCCACTTCATGGGGAGAATTATGTAGGTCACCAAAAAGCCTTTCATTCCTGACCTGCTGGTGCAGCAGTGGCACAGCGAGTACAGAGTAAAGGAAAAGTAACAGCAGTCACCAGTGAAGGCTGAAATCCCAGCACTCGCACAACTCCAATTCCAGGCACTTCAGTGGAACAGATTTCACTCACATGCATCTCAGCTGAGAAGGTAAAAAAGGGACAGCAGACTCAATACTGCAAGTTTGTGACTCAGAGATAAAAAGGGAAACGAAATGCTACCGTCGGAGCCTGCCTGCTGCTCCCAGCCACACCTGCTGAGGCATAAAAAAGCAAACAAAAAGCTTACCACGCCTCCAGCACCAAGAGTCCAACCACAACACCTGCTTTAGAAATTCTTTGTGCCATATGTCCCTCCGTCCCAAGGATGACGTGAACAACCTTTCACATCAGTTAATTGCAGTGCTCGTGCAGTAGGTAACACTTTTATGGCTTTTTATTTCCAACATCCTGCAGCTGTGGTCCGATAGCGCTCACGGTACCAGATCCCTAAATAGCAGCAGCCAAAAAATCCCAGGAACCTGCTTTCACAGCTGAATTGCAAAGTCTTTTCTTAACAGGACAGACACCAGAGCACACACCTCAGCCACTCTGACACTGAATTAGTCTGCTTTTCACCCTGCCACAGGCAGGACTCTGCCCCCCCCCGCCCGCCCTTTTCTTGCCTGCTGGACAGAGAAAGCAATGCTCTGCCCCATTCCAGCTCTCCAGTTCTACGCCAACCACACTGCGAGACGTACAGAATAAACCCAGATATTCAACAAATCCAACGCAGGGTCAGAGAAGCAGCTTTCAGAGACTTTGCTGCTTTCAGCCAAGTTATCATCAGAATGAGACTGAGCTCCTCTAAGCCTACAAACTTAAAGGAGGCTTCTACAGAAGAAGCAGCAAGCCCTGAGCTGTCCTGGTCTCAACATTTCTACTCTTTTCTCATGAAAGATCTTTCATTTTTATTACTTCCTATGCAGAGTGGCAATTAAGAACATAATACCTTTGCACGACAAGCTCCCAGCCTGAGAACTGAAAAGCGGGGCAGACCTCAGAGAGGAAGAAGCAGAGTTATTTTACAGAGCGTCAGCAACACAGCGAGCAAAATATCCCATGTAATCCCTGCCCTGGAGCACCTGAAGGCCATACATAAGCAATTGCTGGGGGTCCCGACCATCCACCTTCAGGTCTCTGCTGATAACAGCAAAGGAAGAGGTAGATACTGGGGCAATTTGAGAGAGGACCCCCTCCCCAAAAGTAAGGCAATCCTAAGCACACCCCAAGCTTTAGGGAGCCAGCCCAGAACAGCAGGAAATAAAGTTAAAATGAACTATCTTGCATTCCGCCAGCCCCCAGCCGGCAGCACACCAACCGCCTCGGGGCTCCGGTGGGAAGGGAAGACAAAGAGCGAGATAAAAGAAAATGGATGCATCCCCGGGGTGCTGGGCAGCGTCCCGGGGGCCTCGTCCCCGCAGCTCCCCCCGCCCGGACTCCAGCCCTCGGCGCCGATACCCGCTGCCCCGCACCAGGGCTGGCGCAGCCAGGGCGGCCGGGACACCGTGGGCCTCCCCCGGGCCCGGCGGGCTGAGGTAGTGTGGGCCGAGCGCCCCCCCCACAGTCCTCCCCATCTCCACGAGCTGAGGTGGTGTGGCCCGCGTTCCCCGCCCCCCCCCGCCTCCCCACGGGCTGAGGTGTTGCGGCCCGGAGCGCTCACGTGACCGGGTGTTGATGTGTCGCCTGGCAACGGGAACATGGCGCAGACAGCAGCGGGTGACTGTGGGGCTGGGCCGCGGCCGGGCCTTGAACCGCCCGGCCCTCGGCCGCCCGGCCTCCCCGGCCCCGCGGGTGCCCGTGCCCAGCCCTGCGGCGGCCTGCAGCTGGCGGGCCCCGGGGAGCTGGGCTGGTTCTCACTCTTCCCTCCGCTCTGGTTGCAGGCACAGGCCATCCCCAGCCCAGCAATATGGAGGAGGCCGCCGGTGCCGCAGCAGAGGGCTCTGGGGTGGAATCCGGCTCCGCTACGCGGGATATCGGCCGAGTTCTGTCGTATCTTGCTATGGAGGTGATTTCCTTCAGAACGTTCGCGGGGCACCATGGTGTTCCTACGCTCTCCTTGCAGAGTGATGGCTTCGTGAAAGCAGTTTCAATAGCGAGAAGTAAAACAAGGGAGCGGTTGTTGAAGTCTTGCCCTGCCTATTAAAAAAACAAAGTTAAATGTCGTTGTAGTTCTGTGTGTCAGCAGCGTCCTGAAGCATGTGCTTCTCACTCAGCTCCCAGATGGCTGTAGGCATGTTAAACGGGAGCTTGCCCCCATCTCACAGACACACGTACGGGGGCTGTGTTCGAGGTTGGTGGTGATAAGTTTTTTCTGTCTGTTCGTACTCACGATATTTGAATTTGGCAAATGATGGCACGGGATAAAACAGTGTCTCTTTAAAAAGAAGATAATAGTTTGGCTACCTGTAGCACCAGCTGGAGGACTACAATCCCTAAGGGCATTTTTTTAAAAAATAGACGTGAGCCAGAAACACATCTGAAATTAAAAGTGGTGTGTAGAATTTTTGTCAGGATCTTTACCGTCTTCATGCTGCCTGGGTGACTTTTTTTGTGAACGAGATTAAATTTCAGAATTAAACTCCCATGACAAAAAGCAGTTGTTACAGCACCGTAGCATGAGCATTAAATAAAATGCACAACCTGCTGTAACGCTGCTATTCTGCTTTTTGCCTGTGTGTGTGCTAGGCAGTAGAGGAGGAGAATGGGAGCGACAATGAAGAAGCAGGGTCCGTTCCTCCGCAGGACCAAAAAGAGACATTGCCACCAGCAGAAAGAGGAGCTACAGAGCTGTTTGTTAGTTCTGCAGAGGTGAGACACTAATAACACACACAATCTTATGCACAGAAGGCATGGCCGGTATTTGTAACTTCAAATTCTCCTGGGGCGGTTTTGTTGCTGCCAACACAAACCCGACCAGAACTGAACAGAGAGAAGCTAACTGGTCAGGCACAAAGTCTACAAAAGCTGTGACAGAGCTGGAGAGGTTCCTCTGTTGTGCTGCATGTGGGTAAAGGTGGCTTTTGAATCGGCAGAGGCACAGCTTTGCCAGTGTATCTGTGGGCTGAGTTTAGAACAAGGCCCTCTTGCCGATTCTGTGTCTGCATCGTTCTTGTCTCGTGATGACAGAAATAAGCAGATTGTCAGGGCAGACTGAAAAGCTGTTTCAGGTGGTGGATTTTACGTTTCAGAAAAAATCCCCTGAGACTTTCTTGGACAAAGTCAAATTAGACAGTTGTCCTCCTGCGTTGGGTGACATGGAGAAGCCAGTAACTGAGAGAGAAAACCCTCCCCTTCCTTCAGGAGCTCCTCAGCAGGTGTCTGCGTGGTCAGCCTTTATCTTTGACGTACACCAGGTGCATTAAACCACTGTCCTGCCTTCCTGCTTCTGATGCATGAGATGCTTTTGCTTTCGTATCATTAAATGATTTGCTTTCATAGATCACTTCTATATAGCATCCCCGGCTGCCTCAGCTGCCTTTCTGCACTGATGTGATGTTTCCTTTCTTTAAATGCCTTCAGTCCGAAGAACGACGTGCCCGCTTTTATCGCTCTTTATTGCTGCTTTATTGCTGGCTTTATCAGCCAAGTTGCTAGGAAAGTTAGTTTGTGGAAATTCCTTTGCCTCCCACAGCTATATTCCCACCCTCCTGCATCATTCCAACAGACCCTGCAAAGCTGGGCTTGTAAACTAATTGTTTACTGACTGGAGGAAAGAAAATAAATTAATAAAATCAGGACAGCGTTGCTTCATGCAAGGGAAGCTTCATGTTGGTGCAGGACCCAGTTGAACAGTTGAGGCCAGTCCATCAAGAGGCTATTTAGAAAAGAGGCTTGGGTGCTCTGTTGTCCAAGAAGGGAAAAATCATTGAATGTCCTGCAGAATTCTGATAGGAATTTGGGTGAAATGAATGCTTGCCAAAAACCATGTTAACAGTGTATTGCATAACTAATGCAGATTATTATGCTCGAGGGAAACAGACTTCCCAAAACGGCATCAGCAGTCAGAAAAAAAACCAAAACAAACTCATTGCGATTATTTAAAAAAAAAAAAAAAAAAAAAGGAGAGAGAGAAAACTGGCAAAATTCTGAGGAAAATTTTGGCAGTATAGGACCATAGAAATGGCTGTGCTGGCTCAGATCAAAGTCCAGAAAGCTCCAGATTCAGCCTCTGACAGAGCCAACAGGAGACGCTTAGATAAAAGCACCAGAGCAAGGCAAGCACCCTGTGATACTTTCCCAGTCTACTTTCCCAGCTTCCAGCAATTAGTATCTCAAGGACTTCCTGAGCTGACAGGGCTGTCTTTGAATTTAATATCCCCCGATGGATTTGTTTCACAGGGTCTTGTTCCAGTTGTTCTTCGAGCCCGTGCAGACTTGCAGCATCCACTGTGTCCCTCAGTGGGGAGCTGCAGGGGATGGAGTATCATCACCCTCGGGGCATCGGCAGCCGCTTTTGGCACCCTGGAGGAGATTAAAAAAGGGCTCAGGCCTTGGACCGCTGAAGCCAAAAGTGTAAAACTCAATAGCTCGGACAAAAATGTGGCTCAAAGCTGTTTTAGATCTGTGTCCTCTGTAGGTTCAACACAGGAGATCACAGCGGGTTGGCTCCTCTTATATGCTGTCAGCATGCAGGAGATGAGCGCGAATCACAATTTCTGAAAGTATCTGAATATGTTCTGACACAGTCATGTCCCCGCCAGGAAGCTTGGTTGGGATTTTTTTGGTTTTGGAGTCAGTGGGTGAATGTTGGTTTCGTTGAAGCCAGTGGGCTTTTCTCCAGTGCTTTCAGTCTGACTCTATCAGTGACGACAACTGGCTTAGAGTCGAAAGTAAAAAGTTGGATGAAGTCGGGTTTTGGGCATGAACGCAGACAGGACTAAAATATTTTAGAAATTTTTCTTGGTTTGGTGGAAAAGAAATGGCAGGAAAAGTAAGTCAATGTCTCCAAGATGTATTAGACCTCTTGTTTTAGAAGTTTGCTGAAGTTAAATGTCTCCCCTTCTGTTTTTCTTCTGCTTGAAATGGCTTTTCAGATAGCCATTCCACCAGTTTTATCAGAAAAGGTCCAAGACCACTCTTTCAGTGCATTTTGATCCAAACGGCGTTTTACGCTGGAGAAAAGGCCCATTCCTCTCACAGCCCTGCTGCGTGGTAGCCGTGAGGCTCAGTAACCCGCAGCGGCACCCCTTCCTGGGGCATGCGTCTGCCTCCTCCCCGGCCGCCTGGCTGAGACCCAGCCGCGCTCGGTGCACATCCCTCCGTGTGCTGGGGAAAGGGCAAGAGCCTGGCAGCCCTCTGAGCCCTGCTCTCGCTGCCAGCTGGGGGCCAGCTCTCAAAGTGGAGAGCATTCCCCCAGCCCTTCAGCTGGAAATACTTATTTAGTAGTTATTTTCTCTCTGGGTGTGTGTATTTTTATATATTTTTATTTGTTTGTTTGTTTGTTTGGAGGAGCATTATAGGTTCTCCATAAAATGTGAGTCAAACCATATATTGCTCTCCTTACTTCCCTAGTTGCACAGTTGTCTGAAACGAGGATTTTTTTCCCCGTTGTTCTGTCCCCAGCCCCACGTGAGCTGCGGGCTCGCTGATGGCAATGCAGGTTTCTGCCCCTTCCCCTTTGCATTTCAAATCCTCCGTTGCTAGTGGTCTGAATCAACAGGGTAGGGAAGAGGACGGAAATCCCTAAAATTGTGATGACAGAGCAAAGTCTTGGGGTTAAACAAGTTCATCCCCAAGAAAATCTTGTCTTTTTGTGTAGTTTGAAAATGCTTTTTTGAAGAGTGGTTTCATTCACCCGGCCCGGGGAAGGGGATGGTGTAGTGTATGCTGGACCGATGGTGGCAGAGCCCGTGATGGGCTGGTTCAGGTGATGCCGCAGACACAGGTAAATGAGGCTTAGACCCTTCTCAGCAAAGTCATCAAAGTCCACCACTGCCTTGTCAGACTAGCATCTGAACTAAAGTGATATAAACCCCACCTTCCCTCCTGAATTATCATTATTTTATTCTAGAAATTCAAGCTGAAGCATTGTAAGAGTTTTAAGTTATCCCACGGAATAGATTCAAAGTGAGAAATCCACATTTTTTTACCCAGTGTTTACACAACCTGTCAATCTTACAGTATTCTCAGCACAGCCTGTGGCAAATCTTGTTTGTGCACAAAACATTTTTCAAATTTATCGTGGCGCCTGCTTTTATTTAGGCGGTGATGACCACTGCCAGCCACACTCGTATGGAGGCTGAGCTGGGGCAGCTGGGCAGCTTTCGAGCCCCTTGATGGGGAGCACTGTGCAATTCCCTGGCCTGTGCCGGGTCGGGCGGCAGTGACGTCTCTCCAGCAAAACCCCAAGGGCTCTGCTGTGGCCATCCTCACTTTCTCCTCTCCTGGCCCGGACAGTCGCCATCCGGCACCTCCTGCTTTCCCTGCAGTGCTCTCACGTGAGCTCCCTGGAGCAGCACGGCCCCCTGTCCCGAGAGCTGCCATGAGACCACGTGCTCAGCAGATGTTTTTCCAAGGCCCTGCTCTATTAAGTTGATGCACCTTTCCAAGAAAAGAAGTGTCTGAGGAGCACGGGAGTGATGTGCTCTTCTCCCTGGATTTCCTCCACAGTTTCTAATCCACAACTCTCAGCCAAAATAGGCTTTGTTACCCGCAGGCTACTCTTTTCCCTGATTTGAGTTTCAGATATTTCTCTGGTGCTTAAAAAGCTGCTTTTGGCACCCTTTTCAGAACTGGAGCCGAGGTGGTTTTGCTCTCCCACCTTCACGGAGGAGCTCGGGTGCAGTTATGTGACCCCCACGCCTCCCGCCTGCCTTTCACCACTGTGCATCTCCCCGCTCTGCTTTTGGGGAACGGGTCAGATAATTTGTCCAGAGACACAGCAGCCCAGATCACAGACCTACAAACCCGAATCAGAAGATCGCCTCTAACGGCAGGCTAGATCGCAGCCCTTGGGGACAAGACCCTTCTCGCTCTGTGTTTGCACAGCCCAGAGCGTGACGCCATCAGCACTACCAGGGTCCTCCCGTTTCAGTGCCTGTTCTCAGGCTAAAGCCTGAAATAACTGGGGAAGGACCCTCTCCAGGAAACATCCCTGATGTCGCTGCGTGACTGGTGTGTGATGCCCTGATGCTGCATGAGGCTGTGTCATGGTGGAGCTCCTGGGGACACTGTGCATCTTCTCACCTGGGGTGCCAGCGCCTGGTGCACCCACCCGCCCCAGTGGAGCCTCTGCTGGGCCACGGGCTGGCCCAGGAACACCAGTGCAGGCACTGGGTTGCCCATGAGGGCACTACTTTGCCCATCAGGAGCACTGGGTGGCACACGGTTGCCCATGGGTGGCACTAGGATGCCCAACGGCTGTACTGGGTTGCCCGTTGATGGCACCGGGGGTTGTCCAGGGACAGGATCAGGTTGTCCAGCAAAGGCAGTAGGTTGCACAGAGTCTGCACTAAGTTGCCCAGGAGTGGCACTGGGTTGCCCACTGAGGGCAGTGAGTTCATAGGATCATAGAATCACAGAATGGTTTGGGTTGGAAGGGACCTCAAAGATCATCTTGTTCCAACCCCCCTGCCATGGGCAGGGACACCTCCCACCAGACCAGGTTGCTCAAGGCTCCATCCAGCCTGGCCTTGAGCACTGCCAGGGATGGAGGATCATAGAATATCTCAAGTTAGAAGGGACCCATAAGGATCAGCGAGTCCAACTCCCTGCTCCTTGCAGGACTACCTAAAACTAAACCCCATGACTGAGAGCATTGTCCAGCTGCTCAACACTTGCCCAACAGCTGCACCTGCTTGCCCAGGGGCTGCACAAAGCTGCCCAGCGAGAGCGGTAGGTTGCCCAGGGCAGGAACTAGGGTGCCATACGAGGGTATTTTCTTGCCCAGGGCTGGCCCTGGGTTGCCCATCGAGAGCGCTGTGTTGCCCGAGGGCTGCATCAGGTTGCCATGGCAGCTGCAGGGAGTCGGCCCGGGCAACACCCGGTCACCCGCTTCTTATGTCACTGACGGCACCCGGGACGCTGCAGTGCCTGGCAGAGCTGCCACCGAGCCTGGCAGCACAGCAGTGAGCAGCAGCCCCCGGGGCACCCTCAAGCCTCCGCAGTGCACCCCGCATCCAAGCAGCTAAGGGTGAGCAAGGGGAGGACTAAAAAAGCAGAGATATTTCTCCTGATCTTCTGCATTATCTCTTATGTCGCCTAAGTGTACCCCAGCTAGGTGGTTGGGGGCTCCCGTGGTGTGTCTGTGTTCAGGGGTGGCAGAAAGTAGCACCCTGGGATGACTTATCCCAAGAGGGTGCAGGGACATTTATTTCAGCTGGAAATGCAGGGGAAAGTAACCCTGGTCCATTCCCAAGTTCTTAAATATGTGTCTGTCAGTGGCTGAAAGGGAATAATTTATTTGCAGGGGTAGGAGCCAGGGAAGCAGTCTCCCACTCTCGGAATGCTGTTTCTCACGTATAAATAAGTGGCACGGAGTTAAGGAAAGTGCAGTCGCCTGTCCCTAGCAGGGACAAAAGGGCTGAAGTGACTGGTTTGTGGGAACCGACACACACAGTGGTTTTTGTTGGACCTGAGCACAGACGTTTCATCCTCAGCTCTGCCAAACTGGCTCGGAGGGTTGTGTTTGTGAAAGTTTTTCTGCTAAATTTGAGGGTGTGAGTTTCCCGCTGCCTATCCCACAGCCTCTTCAGCCAGGCTGGATCCTGGGGCGAGACTCGGTGCCCACAGCTATGCTGCTCTCAAGTCAGGTACTGGGGCAGCCCATGCCAGCATGGCCAAAATTGCTCAAGGCTTGCAAATACTGTCCTCAAAGTTCAGTGATTTCCCAGCTGCGGGCTGTACACTTTTGCCCTCTGACTCATCCCTATTTTTCTCCGATTTGCCCGAACTGAAGGTCCTGTTATTCTCCTGTATTCGCCGTTCTCTAATTTAATAGCTGCATTCTGAGACATTGTTCATCTGAATGCACCAAACTGCTACAGGCACAGGTGACGCAAGAAGTCTCTTAGGTCACCTGTCCCCATAGCTAGATGTTGGAAAACGTGCAGTTTAATGAGTCAATGGGCTGCGAGCGTCCGGCATGAAGGAGGGTTACCCTCGGTGTACAGCAACAGCAGCTCCCAGGCAGAGCCTGCCTGTCTCCGTGTGCCTCCCATCCATCGCCTTTTAAGCCTTCCCGTAGGAAACTGTGACTCCTTCGTCCTGCCCTTGTGTAGAGAGAGGCATTCTTTGTTGCAGAGGTGACTAAAATGAAAGAAACTCTCTTTCCCAAGGGTTTAATGATTTTAAAAATAAGGCAGTCTCTCTCAGCTCGCCTACACATGCAAAGTGATTAGGGTAGCCCAGGAGGAGCAATTAAACCTCTAGCCACGTGATCGCTTCTGTCGATGCTTTGTTCTAGAATAAAAGTGAGTTTATTTCATGCAAACATCCCATTTTTAAAGGAATAAAGTTGATTTCATGCTGTGACAAATAGGATTTAGCACATGCTTCAGGTCAATCTCCCCTCCCACCCAGGGATCTTGTTGTAGCACACCAGCGTCCCAATCTTTCACTGCGGCTCCGAGCCAGGCTGGGAGCAGTGGGGATGGGATGGTGTTAGGGGAAGGACACATCCCTGCAACACAGCACCTGGCTACAACAGCTATAGGGACTTATTCTGCCCGTGGGTGACACCTGTAACCATACAGAAACTTCACACCGAGCACAGCATACCCTCCTGAGTGTTTGTCCTTAGATGAGGTGTGTCAGGTACATTCGGTGGCCCCTCTGCATTATATTTCTGATAAAATTGACTGATAACCTTAATCTGAAAAGAGCAATGGCACCCACATGCCTTACACAGTTATTGGTAGCAAAATCTTCCTGTGTGACTCTTCCCCTTAGGGTTACTGCAAGGCTGGTGTTTACGAGCTGCTCTGAAAAGACTTTGTGGGATATCTCCTTTCCAAGTGCATTTGTTTTACAGCAGGTGAGCCAGAGATGTTTTTCTTCCTTTGCAAGTCCAGAGATGGCTGTTCTTTTTAGGTTGAAATGGGGGGGGGTGGGGGGGGGTGGGTGCAGGGGTGGGGTGAAATTTGGATATAGTCCAAATTTAAGCAAAGCTCAGCTCACCTGCGGACACCTCACTCAAGCTTTTACTGCAAGTGAAAATAGAGATGATGAGGTTGGATTCCCTCACCCACAAACCGCGCTGGGTTGGTAGCAGCTGTGCATCCAAAGCTATCACGGCTGGTAATGGAACTTTTAAAGAGGAAATTACAGCAGGAATACTATAAGATCAGCAAAAACGCTGGCCAAAAGAAACAAATGAACATCAGAGAATCAGCAACTACAGTTTCATTGGACGGACAGACAAAATGAAGGCACAGTATCTGTCATTCTCCTTAGTAGCCATGATTTGTTTCTCTCTACATTCCAAGACCTGATGAGAGATACTGACAACAAAGTAAAATCCTTATATATAAAAATGCTTGGGATGCTGTCAGAAGGGATTTGCTTTCAAGAGTTTTAGGCCTGTCCAGGCGATGTGTGGGTGCTGTGTGCATCGCTCTTCGTATTTTAAGTTGCGTGTGTCGCTGTAAGAAGTAGCGCAAGTGCAGGAGCTTACTGAGTGAGGTTGTCTTCTTCTGTCTCCTTTGTGCAGGACACATACCTGAATAGCGGCGTTCAAGAATGGAGCTGGTTGGATCTCCCTTAACTGCAACATATGCCCATCCAAGATCAACACCTACCAAGTTTCTGCCTGCCATCAGCACCATGGCTTCAAGCTATAAGAACCGTTTTCCTTACTACCCCTTGCCTCAGAGCTTCAGCCTCCCCCGGATGCCCAGAGCCTACTACAAAGCAGCTGCCATCAACCCAACTTTGGCTCCCTTTTCCAAAAGCTCCCAGGGGTTACCCCCAAGCAAGATGCTTCCTTTTGTTTCCAACAGAACAACCCTCTTCAGCCGGTACACCTCTGACGACTGGTACATGTCCAATCTGACCAACTACAAAGAGTCGGAGACTACCCGGCGCAATGCCGAGTGTCTGAGAGTCGATACCTCCCGTCTGATTCACGATAAATATCAGCAGACAAAGAAGACCCAAGTAGAAAGCACCAAAAACCTGGGAGATCGTGTCCAAGAGATAGAATTTTGGAAGTCAGAGCTCTGCCATGAGCTGGATGAGATGATCGGGGAAACGAACGCACTCACAGACTTGAAGAAAAGACTGGAGAGAGCCTTGGCTGAGACAGAGGCCCCTCTCCAGGTAAGCACCCTGTCCGGTGGGCTGCAAGCTGTAGCCTACTGCTGAAACATCTGCAGCCATTCAGACGCCCAATTAAGTTTCATTGCAGCTCCGTAACGTCTAGAAAGTTTTTATTAAGAGACCATTAGTTAAGTTAGTAATAAACAAATGCCTTGCCATCTGCTGCCTCCCCTATCAGTACGTACTGAGCACATCAGAACAGTATTTGCTTAACCAAATATTTTTATAAGTGGTACATCCAAAATCCTGGTTTGGGAGACAAAAGCCCATGTCCTCCTACGAGGCTCTGGCGAGGTCAGCCTCAAGCCTGACACAGGTCCCTGCCTTCAGCTGTGGCTGCGCCAGGGACACGTGTGCTCCCCCACGTTGATTTAATGCTGATGTTGCAGCTCGGCTGCTCGTTGTCAGCTAAACCAGCTGCCCTGGGCACTTTTTTTCCCGTGCTGTCGTCTCTGTGCCCACCTACAATTTCATTTCTTACATTACTTGACATGGGGACCATCCCTGTAGGGATTTGCAACCAGCAGTGATGGCATGTCCCCAACAGGTCACTCAGGAGTGCTTGCTTCACCGGGAGAAGAGGATGGGCATTGACCTGGTCCATGATGATGTGGAGAAACAGCTCTTTGTGGTAAGTTTGTCAACACAGATCATGTGTTATTTTTACCTAAACTACTCTGAACAGGTTTTGCAGCCCTGTTCCCTCTCTGGCTCCTTAGTGCCTGTGAGGTGCTAAACTCTTCAAACCCCCAAAACCTGCAGGGCCAGGGGACGACGTTCCCCCACGCAGCAGCGTGCCCACACGGTGTAGGTAAGACTTGCCCTGCCAGAGGCAGGAATAGCTGAAAACCAGCTGTGTGTTTGTGTAGCCTATCAGGGTCCTCTGTCCCTCTTCAAGGAGCTTGTGGGACTCTCCTGCCTTTCAGAGCCCTGCCGGCACAGGATCTATAAGTATCTGTCACATACATGTGATATATCTCTATATATCTGTGTCACATACATATATATTACGCACACATGCACACACACAGATATGGAGAAGGCAGTGTCTGCCCGACAGCTTGTCTGGTTTTCCCAACTATGTTACTTGGTCTAATAAAAGATATTACATCTACCCCCAGCTTTGCTTTGCTCAGAGCAGCGTGGCCGCAGTAAGACTGTGTGTGCTTAGGCAATGCATTTTATAGCAGTCCTAAAACCGCGCACTCCTGCCTGCCTTTATATAGGCTGCTTTAAATTATGAATAAAAAGCAAACACGATGAGAGCTGGCACAGAAGATGGGATCCTATCGCAGGGTACAACAAAATACAATCACTGCAAAGGCATCGCGAAACTGCAGCCCCTGGGACTGTGAAGCCACTGCTCTGTTAGAAGATTTTTTCTTATGAGTCAGGCCCTAAAAAAATTGAAAGATTAGTTTAAGGGTCATGAGATTTTAAGAAAATAATTGGAGCTGGTTATCTCCATAATGGCATTTTGGATTTTAAGTGTTTCGGACATATTTAGGCCATGCTTTTCAGCTGGCTCCTGCAGACAGGAGGGCTTAAAAATTATGGTTTTGGAGCACTAATCACCTGCCTCCAGTAGCTGGGGCTTCACAAACGCGATAGATTTGTGCTGAAGTCAAGTGAGCTGAGAGCAGCACATGCCTTCCTCCGGTGGAGCTGGATGTTTCTTAGAAATGGCTTAGAAAGTTACACCAAACTCAAGTCCATCTCCTCTTGTCCCAGATGGATGGGATTTCTCCTGGGGAAGAAAACATTTGGGGAGCAAAAAGGGCAGATGCTGATTGGGGATGGGGATGTGTAGCGCTGCTGGTCCAGAGAACCTCTATGCCTGTTCATATCAGGTCAGGATCTGTCCCTGTCTCCTATAGTGGAACTAATCATCACTTGACATTGATGTCAAGATGAGAAAACACTTGGCAACCCACCCTGAAAGTGAAGTGGGAGGCCATGGCTGTGGCCACAGCACCCTCCCATCCCCTCCTGGTCGCTGCGCCCAGGCTCAGCTGCACAAGTGAGCGCTCTGGGGTTGGGGGGCACTTTCTCCACTCCCTGCCAGTTTGCTTTGTCCTTGCTGTGTGCACGGTTGGAGAGGCCTGAGGGGATGAGTGTGACCAGGACAACTGAGCATGGATACTGATGGGGTCATGTTTTGCCTTTGCCCAGGAAGCCGACGTCATCAGATCCTGCCAGGAGAGGATGCAGCAGTACCTGGATAAGGCGAAAGCCCAGCTCGCGTAAGGAGGAGCTCCTTCTCTCATGCTGCATTTGCAGCTGCGATGTGAAACCCCGGCAGACCCCCACCTCTGCCCACACCCTACAGCCGTAAAACCTGGGCAGGCTCCATGGGAAGCGGGCAGTGGCGCCCACAGGAGCACGTAGCTGCCCAGGTGGGAGGAAACCATTCCACCCATACATCCCCACCCATGGCTCTTGTTTGTGTGTTGAAGGTCCAACAGGGCAGCCCAGCATGAGCTGGAGAGGGACCTGGCCAACAAGCAGACAGCCTACCGCATCGACGACAAGTGCCACCACCTGAGGAACACCTCCGATGGCATCAGCTACTTCCGAGGGGTGGAGCGGGTTGACGCCACGTGAGTGCACGCTGGGCAGCACGAGAGCACCGAGCTGTCCCTGGGATGCGCGGTGCCTCGCCCTGGCAGGGAACGGGTTGTCCCCAGCCCACTGTAAAGGCATGTGTCTCTGCATGGCACATCCATCCTGCCTGGAAACACCCATCTTGGAGGGGCCGTTTCTCCCTGCTCACCATAAAGGGAGAACAACCCTCTGCTTTCAGCTGGATGCTGAACACGCAGTGGGTGAAAGCGAGTCCCACCTAATTACACATTATATCAGGGTTCAGAGATCAGCCTGAAAATGAACTCAGCCCAACACCTCTGCACAGCTCATTAAGTTTATGCGTATTTTCAAAGATGTGTCAGTGCTTGCATGAGCGCTCTTGGTTGACGTGACGTCTGGGGGGTTCACCCCTGCATGGAGAGGGCCTGGCAGGGAGCCGAAATGACACAGAAGATAAAGAAATAGAGAGCATGGTCCTGGGATACGGTTCAGCTGCTTTTGGGTGCCAGGAATTCAGCTTCGGCTCTGCAGTAGATGAATGGTGACCTAAACCAGCACTCGCAGAGATACGCGCTAAGTGGCAAAGGGCTGAGGGAATATATCTGCTGCTCACAAGGACGCGTGCAGTTTATGGAGGGGCATAGATTGATTCAATCTTTCTAATATTTGAATAATTATTCACAGCTCAGACATATTGCAAATGAATTGCAAAGGATTGATGCTAAAATTCAGAGGGGGGCAAAATGTGCCGAGAACCAGCATGTTTTAAATGGGGCTTATGTGGTATTTAAGTCTTTTGTTGACCTTGTTCTGGCCTACTGCACAGGCGTGAACTTCATCGTGAATGCACAGACAGGGAAATGAATATTATCTAATGCTTGTTCAGTTTAGTATGAAACTGAGATAAGTTATGAGCAAAATTAATTGACTGCAATCTGCGCGTCGACGTGAAGCTGGGAATCACTTGGCACTTAGATGGCTCGAACGTGTAAATATGAGGTCTGACTAAAATCTTCATTTTTCTGGGGGAATCTTTGCTTTGTCTGGGCTTTCATAAGTACCACAGTTGTCTTCATGAACATGTCATCATTTCATAAGCATATCGAACAAATGGTGTCCAGGTGTTTTACCTTCATGTGGTCAAATTAAGAGCGTAGCTTTAACCTGCATTTAATCCACACTGCTCCCATGGCATGCCTGGCCATGGCCAGCTTCAGCAGCATGGGCTTACTGGAGGCCTCTCCTTCCTCCTCCCCAGGATCTCGGTGCCAGAGTCGTGGGCCAAGTTCTCGGACGACAACATTCTCCTCTCCCAGAGCGAACGGGCGGCCTCCGCCAAGCTGCGGGACAACCTCGAGAACCTGCTGGTGGTGACGGCCAACGAGATGTGGCGCCAGTTCAACAGGGTGAACGTCGCCTTTGCCAACCGCATCGCTGAGACAGCTGACGCCAAGAGCAAGATTCAGACCCACCTGGCCAAGGTAGCCTGAACCCCTCCCTTTCGGTGTGACACCGTCACTTCCCAGTGACACCACTCTCCACACAGACCTGGCCCAAGAAGAGGAACGGTTGCTACAAGGAGCTGGTTATAGTATCATTATCTGTTTGAAATTCCAAGTACTGGGGACATTCTCCTTGGAGCAGGACAAGTTGGCACTGTAACTTCCTCTCAAGGGATCCTTTATTTCCCTAGTGCCCAGCAGCAAAGGGATTTCAAGCAGAAGGTGGAAATGCTGTTTGCATCTCCTGGTAGTTACTTCAGAAGTGCTGGCTGCCCTGCAGAAAGTCTTTGCTGGGCCTCTACTGGGGTGCCTGCCGGGGGGTTTGCAGGCTCCCTTCTCCTCCAAGGACATGCTTTCAGGCTCAGTGCTCCAGGTTTGCTGCATGGTCAGCCGTGTGTTTCCCGCATGGCTCTGCCAAGCAGGGGAAGTGGAGATCAGTGATGGGCACCTGGCTCGGACTGCTGGGTCTCATGGAAAGCTTCCTGAAAAGAGCTTGACACGGTATCGATTAACTGAGCAGAGACTGGGCTTGCAGCTCTGCAGGCTGATGTCACGTCTTTAATTGAGGATCCATTAAAAACTTTCCCTCTATGAGTTGCTATTGATGGATGATCAATTCCTGCAAGCAGTAATTTTGGGTAGCTGGTAATTCAATAGATCCATCACTGCTCCAAAATCTCCTCTGATGTGACAGCAACAGCAAAGAGAGGCTTTTCCTTGAAAAGAAATCTGCTGGATCTGTGCCTTGGCATGTGTCAGAGCGACAGGGGTCTGAGCCCAGGGTCTGCTTATTCATCTTGTTTTTTTCTGCAGATGGACAGGAGAAAAGGGAAATGATGTGGTCACTTGAGAATATATCATTTAATTTATGAATGCGTTTTTTTCATGCCAGACACTGCAGGAAATCTTCCAGATCGAGATGAACATAGAAGCCATCCGAAAAGCCATTAGGGACAATGGGCTAGTGTTAAAAGTGGCTCAGACCCGGCTGGATGAGCGCACGCGGAGACCCAATGTGGAGCTGTGCCGGGACACTGCCCAGCTCCGGTAAGGCAGGACCCAGGGCTGGGAGGGTCCTTGAGGAGTGACTGGTCGTAGCGCTCAGGAGCATCACTGGATGACAAAATTAATCTTTTTTTTTTTTTTTTTCCCCAAAGAGTCATTCCATAAGTGCACTGGTATAATCAAGAGCAATGATTAGGTATCCCGGCCTCGGGGTGGTAGAAGAGCTCTGCACCCACGAAGGAGGCTGTACGCCATGGCCGGGTACAGCCTGATACCACCCCGTGAAGGGATGGATTTTTCCCACTTGGGTAAACCTCACCTACTCTCCTGCCTGCTTCCCAGCTGTTGGATGGCTTAGTTTTGCAGTATAAGCCCTTTAATCTCTGACAGGCTTGTGTTGAGAGCACTTAGCTGCTTCCTTTTGGGTCACTGCAAGAAAGGATGCACCATGTGGAGAAGCAGTAAGGGCTGTCCTCACCTCCCCTGAGGACACTGGAAATCCTTTCAAGGACATAGTGAGCCCTTTGGGACTGCACCCCAAGGGGCCGTGGAGGAGCAGGCTGCCCTGAGTGCCCAACAGCACCCCATGTGAGGGGTGAGGCACCCCAAACCTCACCCCTCCTCCTAGGAGCCCTCTGGGAATGACTCCACGTGAAGCTTTTTAGAAGCCATATAAACCCAGCCCTTGCATGCCATTGGGTTTTTCCATCCTCCACTTGTTTCACATTCACTTTTAGCCTCTCCCAGCTCCCCCATTTTGCTGTGTGTGCATCCGTGGGTGTGGGGAGGAACGCTGCACAGGGAGATCCGGGTGGGTGAACCAACAAACCCGCAAAACCAAACAGGAACAGGAAACCACAGCTGCTCATCCCTCTTCTCGGTGGCACAAGCTGCTCCAGGAGATGAGGCTGCACATCGCCGAAGCCTTAGAGCAAACTTAACCATGCCTGCCCACGGAGGTCTGGAGGAGCTCTGCCCTCGCCTTTCCCGTGCATCTGCCAGAAATGAGGGGTTGAGTTACTCCGAGCACACTGAAGGGGGAAATCCTGTCCCCAAGGGGCCCATCACCAACGCCGTGCTAGAAACCACCCCCGTGACGGGACTGTTAATGGGCATTTCTTGCTGTTTTCCAGCCTCGTCAATGAGGTCCATGAAATCAATGAGACAATCCAGAGCCTTCAGCAGCGGCTGAGAGACGCCGAGAACATACTGCAAATGCTGGTGCATGCCAAGTCGATCTTGGAGCATGACCTGGCCACCAAAGCCAACTCGCTGTTCATTGACCAGGAGAAGTGCATGGGGATGCGCAAGACCTTTCCCAACACTGCACGGCTGCTGGGTTGCTTTTAGGCTGGGCTCAGCTGAACCCACGCTATCTGTTGCAGGAGTATTCCCAGTTTTGCTAGGACGCATTCCCAGTTTTGCTAAGATGCTTTGAAAATACATGATTAGACTTTCACTTCCTCATGAAAGCCCTGAGTAGAAATTAAACGATCACTTTGTGTGTTACATGGTCTACCAGGATTTTTTATTCCTTTGGTTTTTCACTTTCCGTTGCTTTTCCACGGTGTGCCAGAAAGTAGCTGAAAATATCCTGTGTGTGACTAAGAGTAAATCCACCCACAGCGATACATTCCTACCCTTTCAGTCTGTGATTTTAGGAGAAAAACTCTCATGTCCTCCTCGCTTTGAGCCTGTCTGATGCGGAAAAAGCACAAGGGGAAGTAAAGCTAGTTGTCAGAGTAATTAGCTGTTGACATCTTTAATGTATTTTTAATGGTTCAGGAGAAGAAACACAAGCTATCTAGTAAAGCATTACAGTATGTTCTGTTCCTAAACAGAAAAACTTGCATTTTAAGCTGATGTCTAGTGATCATTTTCTTGCTTTTGAAAAATTTTAAATGTCATCTAAAATGTCAGTGCTGGGGTCTTAAAACAAAGAAGTGCTTTTGGCTAGCTAATTGAAGAAAATGCTGCGGTTTTAATCTTGGTGAGTATGGATTGGTTCCTAATTTAACCTCTTGCAAGTAGTTTGTTGGTGGAAGCACCAAAGCACTTTGAAGATAAAGGAACAAATCAGTCCTTAAGTCAGCCACCTCGACTGCCATAGTACCTGCTCTCTGGCTGTAAATTTTACCAAGTGTTTGAATTTTCAGAGGATAAGTCTTTAATCAATCTGAAGTTCAGTGTGACAGTCACTTTGCAAATTGTCCCGTCAGACTCACGTGTCAGACACTCTCGACTCTTTTAACCTAAGCAGAGCTGAGCTCAGCCTAAAGCCTGTAGGCACCAAGAATCCCAAAGGAGCAGAAGCTCAAGTCCCTTCTCTTCCCTTGAGAATCCAGGGCATGGACCTCCTGGCCCAGCGTGGGGACTCTCAGGAGCTGAGAGCATCTTCTCTCATCTCGTACCCCCAGATGACTCCAGCTCACAGCACAGGTCCAGACAGACCTGCCTGCCCTCCCTGCTCTCCCAGGGGCAGCCCCCGAGAGCTGTAACCTGTGCCAAGGTCCTGCCCTGGCCCCAGCATCTTGGCAGGATCTCTCTTCAGAGCTGCAGCCCTAAACAGGAAGCAATTGTCTATTTTTTTTTTTTTCTTTCTTTTTTACTAGCACTTCTGTCTCACGGAGACTAAAGATAGGTTTCCTCTACTTTGTGTGTATCTTGGAGCCAGAGTCTGTCGGAGACAGCAGCCACCCTTTCTAAAGAGACGATATAACCGCAAGCAAGAAAAACTGTCCAGCTCATCGCACCTTCCCTTTCTGCACTTATCTCCCTCCCCAAAATAAGCCGATGGCATGCTGAACTCATAGGGACTTCCAGTTTTTGTTGGCACCCTCGCTAGCCTTTGTGCTGCTTTGAGCTGTTACTCTCCCTGTGTTCCTTTACTGAAAGCTTTCATAAACCCTGGTGATTTTGGCTGCTCGGCTGTTTTGAAGCCCCACTCCAGATGGCTGGTTTTCAGGCAGAGCTGCCTGTTTTCTGTTTTGAGAATTGGGTCCCGTGAATTGTCTCGAGCTGAGCGCTGGGAAACGGAGGCACCCCAGTCCCTTTCTGAAAGACTCATGCTTTTAAGTGACTTGAGCGAAATCCTGGCATCAGCGACAGCTTCACATTCATTTCATTTCCACCTTCATTTTTGAGTCACATAAAAAGATACCTGAGCTCTGTTGTACTATGAGGGCACACCAATATCAGCACCCAAACTTTCCTATTTTCTCCAATTTTGCTTTCAGAGTCCCCCATCTTTCCCCCTAGCCCAACTCCTTTAAGGCTTTCTCCTAATTGACAGTGTTTATGTGGTGTTGCAATTATCCAGCTCTAAATTTTATCTTCCCGTCCTACCCTCTTGATGCTTCTTTACACAAGATAGGCTGTGGGAGCGTAGCTCGCTGAAAACAGGCATGGAATGCTAGAGGGCCTGCACAAGGAAAACTCTGTTGAACAGTTTGTCTAAGCTAACATGGTAGGCCTCAAGGACGCTTCGACCTTGAGGGTCAGAATAGAAGAATTAGAAGCTAACATCCGTATGAGGCGAAACGCATTAGTATTAATAGTAAAGTGATAGGTAGAAGCAGATGACTGATGTATGTATAGCACAATTGGAGTTTATGAAAAACTGCAAGTCATGATGACTTTGGAAAATTATCCTATTTAAGAAAGTGCATCTGCACACAAAAAGGAGTTTCCTGATATAACTCATATTGAGTCTTTTGTGGATTCTCCAACTCCCGTCTCCGCAACTCTCAGCCAGTCGCACACTTGATCTATACTCCTCTATGTGTACATGACAGCCCTTGTAACGACCTTCCCTTTGTATCGCCATACCTCTACATTAGGGGGGGGGGGGGGGGGGGGGGAAAAGCTTTCCAAACTACTAGCTATTAACTGGAGCTATTTAAGATGACCCAGCCAAATCAAGGAAAAAAGGTTTACCATAGGGAGCCATTCTGAAGTCATCCCACTTCATGGGGAGAATTATGTAGGTCACCAAAAAGCCTTTCATTCCTGACCTGCTGGTGCAGCAGTGGCACAGCGAGTACAGAGTAAAGGAAAAGTAACAGCAGTCACCAGTGAAGGCTGAAATCCCAGCACTCGCACAACTCCAATTCCAGGCACTTCAGTGGAACAGATTTCACTCACATGCATCTCAGCTGAGAAGGTAAAAAAGGGACAGCAGACTCAATACTGCAAGTTTGTGACTCAGAGATAAAAAGGGAAACGAAATGCTACCGTCGGAGCCTGCCTGCTGCTCCCAGCCACACCTGCTGAGGCATAAAAAAGCAAACAAAAAGCTTACCACGCCTCCAGCACCAAGAGTCCAACCACAACACCTGCTTTAGAAATTCTTTGTGCCATATGTCCCTCCGTCCCAAGGATGACGTGAACAACCTTTCACATCAGTTAATTGCAGTGCTCGTGCAGTAGGTAACACTTTTATGGCTTTTTATTTCCAACATCCTGCAGCTGTGGTCCGATAGCGCTCACGGTACCAGATCCCTAAATAGCAGCAGCCAAAAAATCCCAGGAACCTGCTTTCACAGCTGAATTGCAAAGTCTTTTCTTAACAGGACAGACACCAGAGCACACACCTCAGCCACTCTGACACTGAATTAGTCTGCTTTTCACCCTGCCACAGGCAGGACTCTGCCCCCCCCCGCCCGCCCTTTTCTTGCCTGCTGGACAGAGAAAGCAATGCTCTGCCCCATTCCAGCTCTCCAGTTCTACGCCAACCACACTGCGAGACGTACAGAATAAACCCAGATATTCAACAAATCCAACGCAGGGTCAGAGAAGCAGCTTTCAGAGACTTTGCTGCTTTCAGCCAAGTTATCATCAGAATGAGACTGAGCTCCTCTAAGCCTACAAACTTAAAGGAGGCTTCTACAGAAGAAGCAGCAAGCCCTGAGCTGTCCTGGTCTCAACATTTCTACTCTTTTCTCATGAAAGATCTTTCATTTTTATTACTTCCTATGCAGAGTGGCAATTAAGAACATAATACCTTTGCACGACAAGCTCCCAGCCTGAGAACTGAAAAGCGGGGCAGACCTCAGAGAGGAAGAAGCAGAGTTATTTTACAGAGCGTCAGCAACACAGCGAGCAAAATATCCCATGTAATCCCTGCCCTGGAGCACCTGAAGGCCATACATAAGCAATTGCTGGGGGTCCCGACCATCCACCTTCAGGTCTCTGCTGATAACAGCAAAGGAAGAGGTAGATACTGGGGCAATTTGAGAGAGGACCCCCTCCCCAAAAGTAAGGCAATCCTAAGCACACCCCAAGCTTTAGGGAGCCAGCCCAGAACAGCAGGAAATAAAGTTAAAATGAACTATCTTGCATTCCGCCAGCCCCCAGCCGGCAGCACACCAACCGCCTCGGGGCTCCGGTGGGAAGGGAAGACAAAGAGCGAGATAAAAGAAAATGGATGCATCCCCGGGGTGCTGGGCAGCGTCCCGGGGGCCTCGTCCCCGCAGCTCCCCCCACCCGGACTCCAGCCCTCGGCGCCGATACCCGCTGCCCCGCACCAGGGCTGGCGCAGCCAGGGCGGCCGGGACACCGTGGGCCTCCCCCGGGCCCGGCGGGCTGAGGTAGTGTGGGCCGAGCGCCCCCCCCACAGTCCTCCCCATCTCCACGAGCTGAGGTGGTGTGGCCCGCGTTCCCCGCCCCCCCCCGCCTCCCCACGGCCTGAGGTGTTGCGGCCCGGAGCGCTCACGTGACCGGGTGTTGATGTGTCGCCTGGCAACGGGAACATGGCGCAGACAGCAGCGGGTGACTGTGGGGCTGGGCCGCGGCCGGGCCTTGAACCGCCCGGCCCTCGGCCGCCCGGCCTCCCCGGCCCCGCGGGTGCCCGTGCCCAGCCCTGCGGCGGCCTGCAGCTGGCGGGCCCCGGGGAGCTGGGCTGGTTCTCACTCTTCCCTCCGCTCTGGTTGCAGGCACAGGCCATCCCCAGCCCAGCAATATGGAGGAGGCCGCCGGTGCCGCAGCAGAGGGCTCTGGGGTGGAATCCGGCTCCGCTACGCGGGATATCGGCCGAGTTCTGTCGTATCTTGCTATGGAGGTGATTTCCTTCAGAACGTTCGCGGGGCACCATGGTGTTCCTACGCTCTCCTTGCAGAGTGATGGCTTCGTGAAAGCAGTTTCAATAGCGAGAAGTAAAACAAGGGAGCGGTTGTTGAAGTCTTGCCCTGCCTATTAAAAAAACAAAGTTAAATGTCGTTGTAGTTCTGTGTGTCAGCAGCGTCCTGAAGCATGTGCTTCTCACTCAGCTCCCAGATGGCTGTAGGCATGTTAAACGGGAGCTTGCCCCCATCTCACAGACACACGTACGGGGGCTGTGTTCGAGGTTGGTGGTGATAAGTTTTTTCTGTCTGTTCGTACTCACGATATTTGAATTTGGCAAATGATGGCACGGGATAAAACAGTGTCTCTTTAAAAAGAAGATAATAGTTTGGCTACCTGTAGCACCAGCTGGAGGACTACAATCCCTAAGGGCATTTTTTTAAAAAATAGACGTGAGCCAGAAACACATCTGAAATTAAAAGTGGTGTGTAGAATTTTTGTCAGGATCTTTACCGTCTTCATGCTGCCTGGGTGACTTTTTTTGTGAACGAGATTAAATTTCAGAATTAAACTCCCATGACAAAAAGCAGTTGTTACAGCACCGTAGCATGAGCATTAAATAAAATGCACAACCTGCTGTAACGCTGCTATTCTGCTTTTTGCCTGTGTGTGTGCTAGGCAGTAGAGGAGGAGAATGGGAGCGACAATGAAGAAGCAGGGTCCGTTCCTCCGCAGGACCAAAAAGAGACATTGCCACCAGCAGAAAGAGGAGCTACAGAGCTGTTTGTTAGTTCTGCAGAGGTGAGACACTAATAACACACACAATCTTATGCACAGAAGGCATGGCCGGTATTTGTAACTTCAAATTCTCCTGGGGCGGTTTTGTTGCTGCCAACACAAACCCGACCAGAACTGAACAGAGAGAAGCTAAATGGTCAGGCACAAAGTCTACAAAAGCTGTGACAGAGCTGGAGAGGTTCCTCTGTTGTGCTGCATGTGGGTAAAGGTGGCTTTTGAATCGGCAGAGGCACAGCTTTGCCAGTGTATCTGTGGGCTGAGTTTAGAACAAGGCCCTCTTGCCGATTCTGTGTCTGCATCGTTCTTGTCTCGTGATGACAGAAATAAGCAGATTGTCAGGGCAGACTGAAAAGCTGTTTCAGGTGGTGGATTTTACGTTTCAGAAAAAATCCCCTGAGACTTTCTTGGACAAAGTCAAATTAGACAGTTGTCCTCCTGCGTTGGGTGACATGGAGAAGCCAGTAACTGAGAGAGAAAACCCTCCCCTTCCTTCAGGAGCTCCTCAGCAGGTGTCTGCGTGGTCAGCCTTTATCTTTGACGTACACCAGGTGCATTAAACCACTGTCCTGCCTTCCTGCTTCTGATGCATGAGATGCTTTTGCTTTCGTATCATTAAATGATTTGCTTTCATAGATCACTTCTATATAGCATCCCCGGCTGCCTCAGCTGCCTTTCTGCACTGATGTGATGTTTCCTTTCTTTAAATGCCTTCAGTCCGAAGAACGACGTGCCCGCTTTTATCGCTCTTTATTGCTGCTTTACTGCTGGCTTTATCAGCCAAGTTGCTAGGAAAGTTAGTTTGTGGAAATTCCTTTGCCTCCCACAGCTATATTCCCACCCTCCTGCATCATTCCAACAGACCCTGCAAAGCTGGGCTTGTAAACTAATTGTTTACTGACTGGAGGAAAGAAAATAAATTAATAAAATCAGGACAGCGTTGCTTCATGCAAGGGAAGCTTCATGTTGGTGCAGGACCCAGTTGAACAGTTGAGGCCAGTCCATCAAGAGGCTATTTAGAAAAGAGGCTTGGGTGCTCTGTTGTCCAAGAAGGGAAAAATCATTGAATGTCCTGCAGAATTCTGATAGGAATTTGGGTGAAATGAATGCTTGCCAAAAACCATGTTAACAGTGTATTGCATAACTAATGCAGATTATTATGCTCGAGGGAAACAGACTTCCCAAAATGGCATCAGCAGTCAGAAAAAAAAAACAAAACAAACTCATTGCGATTATTAAAAAAAAAAAAAAAAAAAAAAGGAGAGAGAGAAAACTGGCAAAATTCTGAGGAAAATTTTGGCAGTATAGGACCATAGAAATGGCTGTGCTGGCTCAGATCAAAGTCCAGAAAGCTCCAGATTCAGCCTCTGACAGAGCCAACAGGAGACGCTTAGATAAAAGCACCAGAGCAAGGCAAGCACCCTGTGATACTTTCCCAGTCTACTTTCCCAGCTTCCAGCAATTAGTATCTCAAGGACTTCCTGAGCTGACAGGGCTGTCTTTGAATTTAATATCCCCCGATGGATTTGTTTCACAGGGTCTTGTTCCAGTTGTTCTTCGAGCCCGTGCAGACTTGCAGCATCCACTGTGTCCCTCAGTGGGGAGCTGCAGGGGATGGAGTATCATCACCCTCGGGGCATCGGCAGCCGCTTTTGGCACCCTGGAGGAGATTAAAAAAGGGCTCAGGCCTTGGACCGCTGAAGCCAAAAGTGTAAAACTCAATAGCTCGGACAAAAATGTGGCTCAAAGCTGTTTTAGATCTGTGTCCTCTGTAGGTTCAACACAGGAGATCACAGCGGGTTGGCTCCTCTTATATGCTGTCAGCATGCAGGAGATGAGCGCGAATCACAATTTCTGAAAGTATCTGAATATGTTCTGACACAGTCATGTCCCCGCCAGGAAGCTTGGTTGGGATTTTTTTGGTTTTGGAGTCAGTGGGTGAATGTTGGTTTCGTTGAAGCCAGTGGGCTTTTCTCCAGTGCTTTCAGTCTGACTCTATCAGTGACGACAACTGGCTTAGAGTCGAAAGTAAAAAGTTGGATGAAGTCGGGTTTTGGGCATGAACGCAGACAGGACTAAAATATTTTAGAAATTTTTCTTGGTTTGGTGGAAAAGAAATGGCAGGAAAAGTAAGTCAATGTCTCCAAGATGTATTAGACCTCTTGTTTTAGAAGTTTGCTGAAGTTAAATGTCTCCCCTTCTGTTTTTCTTCTGCTTGAAATGGCTTTTCAGATAGCCATTCCACCAGTTTTATCAGAAAAGGTCCAAGACCACTCTTTCAGTGCATTTTGATCCAAACGGCGTTTTACGCTGGAGAAAAGGCCCATTCCTCTCACAGCCCTGCTGCGTGGTAGCCGTGAGGCTCAGTAACCTGCAGCGGCACCCCTTCCTGGGGCATGCGTCTGCCTCCTCCCCGGCCGCCTGGCTGAGACCCAGCCGCGCTCGGTACACATCCCTCCGTGTGCTGGGGAAAGGGCAAGAGCCTGGCAGCCCTCTGAGCCCTGCTCTCGCTGCCAGCTGGGGGCCAGCTCTCAAAGTGGAGAGCATTCCCCCAGCCCTTCAGCTGGAAATACTTATTTAGTAGTTATTTTCTCTCTGGGTGTGTGTATTTTTATATATTTTTATTTGTTTGTTTGTTTGTTTGGAGGAGCATTATAGGTTCTCCATAAAATGTGAGTCAAACCATATATTGCTCTCCTTACTTCCCTAGTCGCACAGTTGTCTGAAACGAGGATTTTTTTCCCCGTTGTTCTGTCCCCAGCCCCACGTGAGCTGCGGGCTCGCTGATGGCAACGCAGGTTTCTGCCCCTTCCCCTTTGCATTTCAAATCCTCCGTTGCTAGTGGTCTGAATCAACAGGGTAGGGAAGAGGACGGAAATCCCTAAAATTGTGATGACAGAGCAAAGTCTTGGGGTTAAACAAGTTCATCCCCAAGAAAATCTTGTCTTTTTGTGTAGTTTGAAAATGCTTTTTTGAAGAGTGGTTTCATTCACCCGGCCCGGGGAAGGGGATGGTGTAGTGTATGCTGGACCGATGGTGGCAGAGCCCGTGATGGGCTGGTTCAGGTGATGCCGCAGACACAGGTAAATGAGGCTTAGACCCTTCTCAGCAAAGTCATCAAAGTCCACCACTGCCTTGTCAGACTAGCATCTGAACTAAAGTGATATAAACCCCACCTTCCCTCCTGAATTATCATTATTTTATTCTAGAAATTCAAGCTGAAGCATTGTAAGAGTTTTAAGTTATCCCACGGAATAGATTCAAAGTGAGAAATCCACATTTTTTTACCCAGTGTTTACACAACCTGTCAATCTTACAGTATTCTCAGCACAGCCTGTGGCAAATCTTGTTTGTGCACAAAACATTTTTCAAATTTATCGTGGCGCCTGCTTTTATTTAGGCGGTGATGACCACTGCCAGCCACACTCGTATGGAGGCTGAGCTGGGGCAGCTGGGCAGCTTTCGAGCCCCTTGATGGGGAGCACTGTGCAATTCCCTGGCCTGTGCCGGGTCGGGCGGCAGTGACGTCTCTCCAGCAAAACCCCAAGGGCTCTGCTGTGGCCATCCTCACTTTCTCCTCTCCTGGCCCGGACAGTCGCCATCCGGCACCTCCTGCTTTCCCTGCAGTGCTCTCACGTGAGCTCCCTGGAGCAGCACGGCCCCCTGTCCCGAGAGCTGCCATGAGACCACGTGCTCAGCAGATGTTTTTCCAAGGCCCTGCTCTGTTAAGTTGATGCACCTTTCCAAGAAAAGAAGTGTCTGAGGAGCACGGGAGTGATGTGCTCTTCTCCCTGGATTTCCTCCACAGTTTCTAATCCACAACTCTCAGCCAAAATAGGCTTTGTTACCCGCAGGCTACTCTTTTCCCTGATTTGAGTTTCAGATATTTCTCTGGTGCTTAAAAAGCTGCTTTTGGCACCCTTTTCAGAACTGGAGCCGAGGTGGTTTTGCTCTCCCACCTTCACGGAGGAGCTCGGGTGCAGTTATGTGACCCCCACGCCTCCCGCCTGCCTTTCACCACTGTGCATCTCCCCGCTCTGCTTTTGGGGAACGGGTCAGGTAATTTGTCCAGAGACACAGCAGCCCAGATCACAGACCTACAAACCCGAATCAGAAGATCGCCTCTAACGGCAGGCTAGATCGCAGCCCTTGGGGACAAGACCCTTCTCGCTCTGTGTTTGCACAGCCCAGAGCGTGACGCCATCAGCACTACCAGGGTCCTCCCGTTTCAGTGCCTGTTCTCAGGCTAAAGCCTGAAATAACTGGGGAAGGACCCTCTCCAGGAAACATCCCTGATGTCGCTGCGTGACTGGTGTGTGATGCCCTGATGCTGCATGAGGCTGTGTCATGGTGGAGCTCCTGGGGACACTGTGCATCTTCTCACCTGGGGTGCCAGCGCCTGGTGCACCCACCCGCCCCAGTGGAGCCTCTGCTGGGCCACGGGCTGGCCCAGGAACACCAGTGCAGGCACTGGGTTGCCCATGAGGGCACTACTTTGCCCATCAGGAGCACTGGGTGGCACACGGTTGCCCATGGGTGGCACTAGGATGCCCAACGGCTGTACTGCGTTGCCCGTTGATGGCACCGGGGGTTGTCCAGGGACAGGATCAGGTTGTCCAGCAAAGGCAGTAGGTTGCATAGAGTCTGCACTAAGTTGCCCAGGAGTGGCACTGGGTTGCCCACTGAGGGCAGTGAGTTCATAGGATCATAGAATCACAGAATGGTTTGGGTTGGAAGGGACCTCAAAGATCATCTTGTTCCAACCCCCCTGCCATGGGCAGGGACACCTCCCACCAGACCAGGTTGCTCAAGGCTCCATCCAGCCTGGCCTTGAGCACTGCCAGGGATGGAGGATCATAGAATATCTCAAGTTAGAAGGGACCCATAAGGATCAGCGAGTCCAACTCCCTGCTCCTTGCAGGACTACCTAAAACTAAACCCCATGACTGAGAGCATTGTCCAGCTGCTCAACACTTGCCCAACAGCTGCACCTGCTTGCCCAGGGGCTGCACAAAGCTGCCCAGCGAGAGCGGTAGGTTGCCCAGGGCAGGAACTAGGGTGCCATACGAGGGTATTTTCTTGCCCAGGGCTGGCCCTGGGTTGCCCATCGAGAGCGCTGTGTTGCCCGAGGGCTGCATCAGGTTGCCATGGCAGCTGCAGGGAGTCGGCCCGGGCAACACCCGGTCACCCGCTTCTTATGTCACTGACGGCACCCGGGACGCTGCAGTGCCTGGCAGAGCTGCCACCGAGCCTGGCAGCACAGCAGTGAGCAGCAGCCCCCGGGGCACCCTCAAGCCTCCGCAGTGCACCCCGCATCCAAGCAGCTAAGGGTGAGCAAGGGGAGGACTAAAAAAGCAGAGATATTTCTCCTGATCTTCTGCATTATCTCTTATGTCGCCTAAGTGTACCCCAGCTAGGTGGTTGGGGGCTCCCGTGGTGTGTCTGTGTTCAGGGGTGGCAGAAAGTAGCACCCTGGGATGACTTATCCCAAGAGGGTGCAGGGACATTTATTTCAGCTGGAAATGCAGGGGAAAGTAACCCTGGTCCATTCCCAAGTTCTTAAATATGTGTCTGTCAGTGGCTGAAAGGGAATAATTTATTTGCAGGGGTAGGAGCCAGGGAAGCAGTCTCCCACTCTCGGAATGCTGTTTCTCACGTATAAATAAGTGGCACGGAGCTAAGGAAAGTGCAGTCGCCTGTCCCTAGCAGGGACAAAAGGGCTGAAGTGACTGGTTTGTGGGAACCGACACACACAGTGGTTTTTGTTGGACCTGAGCACAGACGTTTCATCCTCAGCTCTGCCAAACTGGCTCGGAGGGTTGTGTTTGTGAAAGTTTTTCTGCTAAATTTGAGGGTGTGAGTTTCCCGCTGCCTATCCCACAGCCTCTTCAGCCAGGCTGGATCCTGGGGCGAGACTCGGTGCCCACAGCTATGCTGCTCTCAAGTCAGGTACTGGGGCAGCCCATGCCAGCATGGCCAAAATTGCTCAAGGCTTGCAAATACTGTCCTCAAAGTTCAGTGATTTCCCAGCTGCGGGCTGTACACTTTTGCCCTCTGACTCATCCCTATTTTTCTCCGATTTGCCCGAACTGAAGGTCCTGTTATTCTCCTGTATTCGCCGTTCTCTAATTTAATAGCTGCATTCTGAGACATTGTTCATCTGAATGCACCAAACTGCTACAGGCACAGGTGACGCAAGAAGTCTCTTAGGTCACCTGTCCCCATAGCTAGATGTTGGAAAACGTGCAGTTTAATGAGTCAATGGGTCAATGGGCTGCGAGCGTCCGGCATGAAGGAGGGTTACCCTCGGTGTACAGCAACAGCAGCTCCCAGGCAGAGCCTGCCTGTCTCCGTGTGCCTCCCATCCATCGCCTTTTAAGCCTTTAGGAAGGAAAGTAGGAAACTGTGACTCCTTCGTCCTGCCCTTGTGTAGAGAGAGGCATTCTTTGTTGCAGAGGTGACTAAAATGAAAGAAACTCTCTTTCCCAAGGGTTTAATGATTTTAAAAATAAGGCAGTCTCTCTCAGCTCGCCTACACATGCAAAGTGATTAGGGTAGCCCAGGAGGAGCAATTAAACCTCTAGCCACGTGATCGCTTCTGTCGATGCTTTGTTCTAGAATAAAAGTGAGTTTATTTCATGCAAACATCCCATTTTTAAAGGAATAAAGTTGATTTCATGCTGTGACAAATAGGATTTAGCACATGCTTCAGGTCAATCTCCCCTCCCACCCAGGGATCTTGTTGTAGCACACCAGCGTCCCAATCTTTCACTGCGGCTCCGAGCCAGGCTGGGAGCAGTGGGGATGGGATGGTGTTAGGGGAAGGACACATCCCTGCAACACAGCACCTGGCTACAACAGCTATAGGGACTTATTCTGCCCGTGGGTGACACCTGTAACCATACAGAAACTTCACACCGAGCACAGCATACCCTCCTGAGTGTTTGTCCTTAGATGAGGTGTGTCAGGTACATTCGGTGGCCCCTCTGCATTATATTTCTGATAAAATTGACTGATAACCTTAATCTGAAAAAAGCAATGGCACCCACATGCCTTACACAGTTATTGGTAGCAAAATCTTCCTGTGTGACTCTTCCCCTTAGGGTTACTGCAAGGCTGGTGTTTACGAGCTGCTCTGAAAAGACTTTGTGGGATATCTCCTTTCCAAGTGCATTTGTTTTACAGCAGGTGAGCCAGAGATGTTTTTCTTCCTTTGCAAGTCCAGAGATGGCTGTTCTTTTTAGGTTGAAATGGGGGGGGGGGTGGGTGCAGGGGTGGGGTGAAATTTGGATATAGTCCAAATTTAAGCAAAGCTCAGCTCACCTGCGGACACCTCACTCAAGCTTTTACTGCAAGTGAAAATAGAGATGATGAGGATGGATTCCCTCACCCACAAACCGCGCTGGGTTGGTAGCAGCTGTGCATCCAAAGCTATCACGGCTGGTAATGGAACTTTTAAAGAGGAAATTACAGCAGGAATACTATAAGATCAGCAAAAACGCTGGCCAAAAGAAACAAATGAACATCAGAGAATCAGCAACTACAGTTTCATTGGACGGACAGACAAAATGAAGGCACAGTATCTGTCATTCTCCTTAGTAGCCATGATTTGTTTCTCTCTACATTCCAAGACCTGATGAGAGATACTGACAACAAAGTAAAATCCTTATATATAAAAATGCTTGGGATGCTGTCAGAAGGGATTTGCTTTCAAGAGTTTTAGGCCTGTCCAGGCGATGTGTGGGTGCTGTGTGCATCGCTCTTCGTATTTTAAGTTGCGTGTGTCGCTGTAAGAAGTAGCGCAAGTGCAGGAGCTTACTGAGTGAGGTTGTCTTCTTCTGTCTCCTTTGTGCAGGACACATACCTGAATAGCGGCGTTCAAGAATGGAGCTGGTTGGATCTCCCTTAACTGCAACATATGCCCATCCAAGATCAACACCTACCAAGTTTCTGCCTGCCATCAGCACCATGGCTTCAAGCTATAAGAACCGTTTTCCTTACTACCCCTTGCCTCAGAGCTTCAGCCTCCCCCGGATGCCCAGAGCCTACTACAAAGCAGCTGCCATCAACCCAACTTTGGCTCCCTTTTCCAAAAGCTCCCAGGGGTTACCCCCAAGCAAGATGCTTCCTTTTGTTTCCAACAGAACAACCCTCTTCAGCCGGTACACCTCTGACGACTGGTACATGTCCAATCTGACCAACTACAAAGAGTCGGAGACTACCCGGCGCAATGCCGAGTGTCTGAGAGTCGATACCTCCCGTCTGATTCACGATAAATATCAGCAGACAAAGAAGACCCAAGTAGAAAGCACCAAAAACCTGGGAGATCGTGTCCAAGAGATAGAATTTTGGAAGTCAGAGCTCTGCCATGAGCTGGATGAGATGATCGGGGAAACGAACGCACTCACAGACTTGAAGAAAAGACTGGAGAGAGCCTTGGCTGAGACAGAGGCCCCTCTCCAGGTAAGCACCCTGTCCGGTGGGCTGCAAGCTGTAGCCTACTGCTGAAACATCTGCAGCCATTCAGACGCCCAATTAAGTTTCATTGCAGCTCCGTAACGTCTAGAAAGTTTTTATTAAGAGACCATTAGTTAAGTTAGTAATAAACAAATGCCTTGCCATCTGCTGCCTCCCCTATCAGTACGTACTGAGCACACCAGAACAGTATTTGCTTAACCAAATATTTTTATAAGTGGTACATCCAAAATCCTGGTTTGGGAGACAAAAGCCCATGCCCTCCTACGAGGCTCTGGCGAGGTCAGCCTCAAGCCTGACACAGGTCCCTGCCTTCAGCTGTGGCTGCGCCAGGGACACGTGTGCTCCCCCACGTTGATTTAATGCTGATGTTGCAGCTCGGCTGCTCGTTGTCAGCTAAACCAGCTGCCCTGGGCACTTTTTTTCCCGTGCTGTCGTCTCTGTGCCCACCTACAATTTCATTTCTTACATTACTTGACATGGGGACCATCCCTGTAGGGATTTGCAACCAGCAGTGATGGCATGTCCCCAACAGGTCACTCAGGAGTGCTTGCTTCACCGGGAGAAGAGGATGGGCATTGACCTGGTCCATGATGATGTGGAGAAACAGCTCTTTGTGGTAAGTTTGTCAACACAGATCATGTGTTATTTTTACCTAAACTACTCTGAACAGGTTTTGCAGCCCTGTTCCCTCTCTGGCTCCTTAGTGCCTGTGAGGTGCTAAACTCTTCAAACCCCCAAAACCTGCAGGGCCAGGGGACGACGTTCCCCCACGCAGCAGCGTGCCCACACGGTGTGGGTAAGACTTGCCCTGCCAGAGGCAGGAATAGCTGAAAACCAGCTGTGTGTTTGTGTAGCCTATCAGGGTCCTCTGTCCCTCTTCAAGGAGCTTGTGGGACTCTCCTGCCTTTCAGAGCCCTGCCGGCACAGGATCTATAAGTATCTGTCACATACATGTGATATATCTCTATATATCTGTGTCACATACATATATATTACGCACACATGCACACACACAGATATGGAGAAGGCAGTGTCTGCCCGACAGCTTGTCTGGTTTTCCCAACTATGTTACTTGGTCTAATAAAAGATATTACATCTACCCCCAGCTTTGCTTTGCTCAGAGCAGCGTGGCCGCAGTAAGACTGTGTGTGCTTAGGCAATGCATTTTATAGCAGTCCTAAAACCGCGCACTCCTGCCTGCCTTTATATAGGCTGCTTTAAATTATGAATAAAAAGCAAACACGATGAGAGCTGGCACAGAAGATGGGATCCTATCGCAGGGTACAACAAAATACAATCACTGCAAAGGCATCGCGAAACTGCAGCCCCTGGGACTGTGAAGCCACTGCTCTGTTAGAAGATTTTTTCTTATGAGTCAGGCCCTAAAAAAATTGAAAGATTAGTTTAAGGGTCATGAGATTTTAAGAAAATAATTGGAGCTGGTTATCTCCATAATGGCATTTTGGATTTTAAGTGTTTCGGACATATTTAGGCCATGCTTTTCAGCTGGCTCCTGCAGACAGGAGGGCTTAAAAATTATGGTTTTGGAGCACTAATCACCTGCCTCCAGTAGCTGGGGCTTCACAAACGCGACAGATTTGTGCTGAAGTCAAGTGAGCTGAGAGCAGCACATGCCTTCCTCCGGTGGAGCTGGATGTTTCTTAGAAATGGCTTAGAAAGTTACACCAAACTCAAGTCCGTCTCCTCTTGTCCCAGATGGATGGGATTTCTCCTGGGGAAGAAAACATTTGGGGAGCAAAAAGGGCAGATGCTGATTGGGGATGGGGATGTGTAGCGCTGCTGGTCCAGAGAACCTCTATGCCTGTTCATATCAGGTCAGGATCTGTCCCTGTCTCCTATAGTGGAACTAATCATCACTTGACATTGATGTCAAGATGAGAAAACACTTGGCAACCCACCCTGAAAGTGAAGTGGGAGGCCATGGCTGTGGCCACAGCACCCTCCCATCCCCTCCTGGTCGCTGCGCCCAGGCTCAGCTGCACAAGTGAGCGCTCTGGGGTTGGGGGGCACTTTCTCCACTCCCTGCCAGTTTGCTTTGTCCTTGCTGTGTGCACGGTTGGAGAGGCCTGAGGGGATGAGTGTGACCAGGACAACTGAGCATGGATACTGATGGGGTCATGTTTTGCCTTTGCCCAGGAAGCCGATGTCATCAGATCCTGCCAGGAGAGGATGCAGCAGTACCTGGATAAGGCGAAAGCCCAGCTCGCGTAAGGAGGAGCTCCTTCTCTCATGCTGCATTTGCAGCTGCGATGTGAAACCCCGGCAGACCCCCACCTCTGCCCACACCCTACAGCCGTAAAACCTGGGCAGGCTCCATGGGAAGCGGGCAGTGGCGCCCACAGGAGCACGTAGCTGCCCAGGTGGGAGGAAACCATTCCACCCATACATCCCCACCCATGGCTCTTGTTTGTGTGTTGAAGGTCCAACAGGGCAGCCCAGCATGAGCTGGAGAGGGACCTGGCCAACAAGCAGACAGCCTACCGCATCGACGACAAGTGCCACCACCTGAGGAACACCTCCGATGGCATCAGCTACTTCCGAGGGGTGGAGCGGGTTGACGCCACGTGAGTGCACGCTGGGCAGCACGAGAGCACCGAGCTGTCCCTGGGATGCGCGGTGCCTCGCCCTGGCAGGGAACGGGTTGTCCCCAGCCCACTGTAAAGGCATGTGTCTCTGCATGGCACATCCATCCTGCCTGGAAACACCCATCTTGGAGGGGCCGTTTCTCCCTGCTCACCATAAAGGGAGAACAACCCTCTGCTTTCAGCTGGATGCTGAACACGCAGTGGGTGAAAGCGAGTCCCACCTAATTACACATTATATCAGGGTTCAGAGATCAGCCTGAAAATGAACTCAGCCCAACACCTCTGCACAGCTCATTAAGTTTATGCGTATTTTCAAAGATGTGTCAGTGCTTGCATGAGCGCTCTTGGTTGACGTGACGTCTGGGGGGTTCACCCCTGCATGGAGAGGGCCTGGCAGGGAGCCGAAATGACACAGAAGATAAAGAAATAGAGAGCATGGTCCTGGGATACGGTTCAGCTGCTTTTGGGTGCCAGGAATTCAGCTTCGGCTCTGCAGTAGATGAATGGTGACCTAAACCAGCACTCGCAGAGATATGCGCTAAGTGGCAAAGGGCTGAGGGAATATATCTGCTGCTCACAAGGACGCGTGCAGTTTATGGAGGGGCATAGATTGATTCAATCTTTCTAATATTTGAATAATTATTCACAGCTCAGACATATTGCAAATGAATTGCAAAGGATTGATGCTAAAATTCAGAGGGGGGCAAAATGTGCCGAGAACCAGCATGTTTTAAATGGGGCTTATGTGGTATTTAAGTCTTTTGTTGACCTTGTTCTGGCCTACTGCACAGGCGTGAACTTCATCGTGAATGCACAGACAGGGAAATGAATATTATCTAATGCTTGTTCAGTTTAGTATGAAACTGAGATAAGTTATGAGCAAAATTAATTGACTGCAATCTGCGCGTCGACGTGAAGCTGGGAATCACTTGGCACTTAGATGGCTCGAACGTGTAAATATGAGGTCTGACTAAAATCTTCATTTTTCTGGGGGAATCTTTGCTTTGTCTGGGCTTTCATAAGTACCACAGTTGTCTTCATGAACATGTCATCATTTCATAAGCATATCGAACAAATGGTGTCCAGGTGTTTTACCTTCATGTGGTCAAATTAAGAGCGTAGCTTTAACCTGCATTTAATCCACACTGCTCCCATGGCATGCCTGGCCATGGCCAGCTTCAGCAGCATGGGCTTACTGGAGGCCTCTCCTTCCTCCTCCCCAGGATCTCGGTGCCAGAGTCGTGGGCCAAGTTCTCGGACGACAACATTCTCCTCTCCCAGAGCGAACGGGCGGCCTCCGCCAAGCTGCGGGACAACCTCGAGAACCTGCTGGTGGTGACGGCCAACGAGATGTGGCGCCAGTTCAACAGGGTGAACGTCGCCTTTGCCAACCGCATCGCTGAGACAGCTGACGCCAAGAGCAAGATTCAGACCCACCTGGCCAAGGTAGCCTGAACCCCTCCCTTTCGGTGTGACACCGTCACTTCCCAGTGACACCACTCTCCACACAGACCTGGCCCAAGAAGAGGAACGGTTGCTACAAGGAGCTGGTTATAGTATCATTATCTGTTTGAAATTCCAAGTACTGGGGACATTCTCCTTGGAGCAGGACAAGTTGGCACTGTAACTTCCTCTCAAGGGATCCTTTATTTCCCTAGTGCCCAGCAGCAAAGGGATTTCAAGCAGAAGGTGGAAATGCTGTTTGCATCTCCTGGTAGTTACTTCAGAAGTGCTGGCTGCCCTGCAGAAAGTCTTTGCTGGGCCTCTACTGGGGTGCCTGCCGGGGGGTTTGCAGGCTCCCTTCTCCTCCAAGGACATGCTTTCAGGCTCAGTGCTCCAGGTTTGCTGCATGGTCAGCCGTGTGTTTCCCGCATGGCTCTGCCAAGCAGGGGAAGTGGAGATCAGTGATGGGCACCTGGCTCGGACTGCTGGGTCTCATGGAAAGCTTCCTGAAAAGAGCTTGACACGGTATCGATTAACTGAGCAGAGACTGGGCTTGCAGCTCTGCAGGCTGATGTCACGTCTTTAATTGAGGATCCATTAGAAACTTTCCCTCTATGAGTTGCTATTGATGGATGATCAATTCCTGCAAGCAGTAATTTTGGGTAGCTGGTAATTCAATAGATCCATCACTGCTCCAAAATCTCCTCCGATGTGACAGCAACAGCAAAGAGAGGCTTTTCCTTGAAAAGAAATCTGCTGGATCTGTGCCTTGGCATGTGTCAGAGCGACAGGGGTCTGAGCCCAGGGTCTGCTTATTCAACTTGTTTTTTTCTGCAGATGGACAGGAGAAAAGGGAAATGATGTGGTCACTTGAGAATATATCATTTAATTTATGAATGCGGTTTTTTCATGCCAGACACTGCAGGAAATCTTCCAGATCGAGATGAACATAGAAGCCATCCGAAAAGCCATTAGGGACAATGGGCTAGTGTTAAAAGTGGCTCAGACCCGGCTGGATGAGCGCACGCGGAGACCCAATGTGGAGCTGTGCCGGGACACTGCCCAGCTCCGGTAAGGCAGGACCCAGGGCTGGGAGGGTCCTTGAGGAGTGACTGGTCGTAGCGCTCAGGAGCATCACTGGATGACAAAATTAATCTTTTTTTTTTTTTTTTCCCCAAAGAGTCATTCCATAAGTGCACTGGTATAATCAAGAGCAATGATTAGGTATCCCGGCCTCGGGGTGGTAGAAGAGCTCTGCACCCACGAAGGAGGCTGTACGCCATGGCCGGGTACAGCCTGATACCACCCCGTGAAGGGATGGATTTTTCCCACTTGGGTAAACCTCACCTACTCTCCTGCCTGCTTCCCAGCTGTTGGATGGCTTAGTTTTGCAGTATAAGCCCTTTAATCTCTGACAGGCTTGTGTTGAGAGCACTTAGCTGCTTCCTTTTGGGTCACTGCAAGAAAGGATGCACCATGTGGAGAAGCAGTAAGGGCTGTCCTCACCTCCCCTGAGGACACTGGAAATCCTTTCAAGGACATAGTGAGCCCTTTGGGACTGCACCCCAAGGGGCCGTGGAGGAGCAGGCTGCCCTGAGTGCCCAACAGCACCCCATGTGAGGGGTGAGGCACCCCAAACCTCACCCCTCCTCCTAGGAGCCCTCTGGGAATGACTCCACGTGAAGCTTTTTAGAAGCCATATAAACCCAGCCCTTGCATGCCATTGGGTTTTTCCATCCTCCACTTGTTTCACATTCACTTTTAGCCTCTCCCAGCTCCCCCATTTTGCTGTGTGTGCATCCGTGGGTGTGGGGAGGAATGCTGCACAGGGAGATCCGGGTGGGTGAACCAACAAACCCGCAAAACCAAACAGGAACAGGAAACCACAGCTGCTCATCCCTCTTCTCGGTGGCACAAGCTGCTCCAGGAGATGAGGCTGCACATCGCCGAAGCCTTAGAGCAAACTTAACCATGCCTGCCCACGGAGGTCTGGAGGAGCTCTGCCCTCGCCTTTCCCGTGCATCTGCCAGAAATGAGGGGTTGAGTTACTCCGAGCACACTGAAGGGGGAAATCCTGTCCCCAAGGGGCCCATCACCAACGCCGTGCTAGAAACCACCCCCGTGACGGGACTGTTAATGGGCATTTCTTGCTGTTTTCCAGCCTCGTCAATGAGGTCCATGAAATCAATGAGACGATCCAGAGCCTTCAGCAGCGGCTGAGAGACGCCGAGAA
The DNA here is from genome assembly GCF_034619465.1 of Leptosomus discolor. Classification (NCBI taxonomy): domain Eukaryota; kingdom Metazoa; phylum Chordata; class Aves; order Leptosomiformes; family Leptosomidae; genus Leptosomus; species Leptosomus discolor. Next base: position 10,656,670 of record NC_141405.1, read on the forward strand.
CATACTGCAAATGCTGGTGCATGCCAAGTCGATCTTGGAGCATGACCTGGCCACCAAAGCCAACTCGCTGTTCATTGACCAGGAGAAGTGCATGGGGATGCGCAAGACCTTTCCCAACACTGCACGGCTGCTGGGTTGCTTTTAGGCTGGGCTCAGCTGAACCCACGCTATCTGTTGCAGGAGTATTCCCAGTTTTGCTAGGACGCATTCCCAGTTTTGCTAAGATGCTTTGAAAATACATGATTAGACTTTCACTTCCTCATGAAAGCCCTGAGTAGAAATTAAACGATCACTTTGTGTGTTACATGGTCTACCAGGATTTTTTATTCCTTTGGTTTTTCACTTTCCGTTGCTTTTCCACAGTGTGCCAGAAAGTAGCTGAAAATATCCTGTATGTGACTGAGAGTAAATCCACCCACAGCGATTCATTCCTACCCTTTCAGTCTGTGATTTTAGGAGAAAAACTCTCATGTCCTCCTCGCTTTGAGCCTGTCTGATGCGGAAAAAGCACAAGGGGAAGTAAAGCTAGTTGTCAGAGTAATTAGCTGTTGACATCTTTAATGTATTTTTAATGGTTCAGGAGAAGAAACACAAACTATCCAGTAAAGCATTACAGTATGTTCTGTTCCTAAACAGAAAAACTTGCATTTTAAGCTGATGTCTAGTGATCATTTTCTTGCTTTTGAAAAATTTTAAATGTCATCTAAAATGTCAGTGCTGGGGTCTTAAAACAAAGAAGTGCTTTTGGCTAGCTAATTGAAGAAAATGCTGCGGTTTTAATCTTGGTGAGTATGGATTGGTTCCTAATTTAACCTCTTGCAAGTAGTCTGTTGGTGGAAGCACCAAAGCACTTTGAAGATAAAGGAACAAATCAGTCCTTAAGTCAGCCACCTCGACTGCCATAGTACCTGCTCTCTGGCTGTAAATTTTACCAAGTGTTTGAATTTTCAGAGGATAAGTCTTTAATCAATCTGAAGTTCAGTGTGACAGTCACTTTGCAAATTGTCCCGTCAGACTCACGTGTCAGACACTCTCGACTCTTTTAACCTAAGCAGAGCTGAGCTCAGCCTAAAGCCTGTAGGCACCAAGAATCCTAAAGGAGCAGAAGTTCAAGTCCCTTCTCTTCCCTCGGGAATCCAGGGCATGGACCTCCTGGCCCAGCGTGGGGACTCTCAGGAGCTGAGAGCATCTTCTCTCGTCTCGTACCCCCAGATGACTCCAGCTCACAGCACAGGTCCAGACAGACCTGCCTGCCCTCCCTGCTCTCCCAGGGGCAGCCCCCGAGAGCTGTAACCTGTGCCAAGGTCCTGCCCTGGCCCCAGCATCTTGGCAGGATCTCTCTTCAGAGCTGCAGCCCTAAACAGGAAGCAATTGTCTATTTTTTTTTTTTTCTTTCTTTTTTACTAGCACTTTTGTCTCACAGAGACTAAAGATAGGTTTCCTCTACTTTGTGTGTATCTTGGAGCCAGAGTCTGTCGGAGACAGCAGCCACCCTTTCTAAAGAGACGATATAACCGCAAGCAAGAAAAACTGTCCAGCTCATCGCACCTTCCCTTTCTGCACTTATCTCCCTCCCCAAAATAAGCCGATGGCATGCTGAACTCATAGGGACTTCCAGTTTTTGTTGGCACCCTCGCTAGCCTTTGTGCTGCTTTGAGCTGTTACTCTCCCTGTGTTCCTTTACTGAAAGCTTTCATAAACCCTGGTGATTTTGGCTGCTCGGCTGTTTTGAAGCCCCGCTCCAGATGGCTGGTTTTCAGGCAGAGCTGCCTGTTTTCTGTTTTGAGAATTGGGTCCCGTGAATTGTCTCGAGCTGAGCGCTGGGAAACGGAGGCACCCCAGTCCCTTTCTGAAAGACTCATGCTTTTAAGTGACTTGAGCGAAATCCTGGCATCAGCGACAGCTTCACATTCATTTCATTTCCACCTTCATTTTTGAGTCACATAAAAAGATACCTGAGCTCTGTTGTACTATGAGGGCACACCAATATCAGCACCCAAACTCTCCTATTTTCTCCAATTTTGCTTTCAGAGTCCCCCATCTTTCCCCCTAGCCCAACTCCTTTAAGGCTTTCTCCTAATTGACAGTGTTTATGTGGTGTTGCAATTATCCAGCTCTAAATTTTATCTTCCCGTCCTACCCTCTTGATGCTTCTTTACACAAGATAGGCTGTGGGAGCGTAGCTCGCTGAAAACAGGCATGGAATGCTAGAGGGCCTGCACAAGGAAAACTCTGTTGAACAGTTTGTCTAAGCTAACATAGTAGGCCTCAAGGACGCTTCGACCTTGAGGGTCAGAATAGAAGAATTAGAAGCTAACATCCGTATGAGGCGAAACGCATTAGTATTAATAGTAAAGTGATAGGTAGAAGCAGATGACTGATGTATATATAGCACAATTGGAGTTTATGAAAAACTGCAAGTCATGATGACTTTGGAAAATTATCCTATTTAAGAAAGTGCATCTGCACAATAAAAGGAGTTTTCTGATATAACTCATATTGAGTCTTTTGTGGATTCTCCAACTCCCGTCTCCGCAATTGGCAACGCATTTCTTTCCTCCATTTGAGCCATGACCAGAGGAATTTCAGTTGCAGCTTCTCTAATTTCTTTCACAAATACTTTCCCCTTTCCTGCAGCAGATTTCCCAGACATTAGAGAATTCCCAGGTCCCTTTGGGCTTTGATTCTCTCCATGCCAGTTTTCCGTAAGTTGACAATATTGATGTTACTTCTGGTAGCTGACACTCTAAAATCTCCCTCAAGCAATTTAGTCATCTAACCCTATGTGTGCTTCAGTTTGAGTCTGTTTTTTCCCCCTCTCACAGTGTGTCCTATGCCCATCCCATGGCAGGAGCCAGCCCTGCCACAAAACTCCTGTAAAATGGGTCTCTAGGGAGAGGGTTTGGGGTGAAATTCTAACAGACACATGGCTTGTGGCAGGGTCTCCTGCACAGGGATGGATTTTCCTCCCATGACTGAGCTGCTGGTGAGTAAAGCTGCTCGGTTCAGTCACTGCAGGGTTGGTTTTGGGGTTGTAGCCGAGCAGCCTTTATCTTTGACGTACACCAGGTGCATTAAACCACTGTCCTGCCTTCCTTCTTCTGATGCATGAGATGCTTTTGCTTTCGTATCATTAAATGATTTGCTTTCATAGATCACTTCTATATAGCATCCCCGGCTGCCTCAGCTGCCTTTCTGCACTGATGTGATGTTTCCTTTCTTTAAATGCCTTCAGTCCGAAGAACGACGTGCCCGCTTTTATCGCTCTTTATTGCTGCTTTATTGCTGGCTTTATCAGCCAAGTTGCTAGGAAAGTTAGTTTGTGGAAATTCCTTTGCCTCCCACAGCTATATTCCCACCCTTCTGCATCATTCCAACAGACCCTGCAAAGCTGGGCTTGTAAACTAATTGTTTACTGACTGGAGGAAAGAAAATAAATTAATAAAATCAGGACAGCGTTGCTTCATGCAAGGGAAGCTTCATGTTGGTGCAGGACCCAGTTGAACAGTTGAGGCCAGTCCATCAAGAGGCAATTTAGAAAAGAGGCTTGGGTGCGCTGTTGTCCAAGAAGGGAAAAATCATTGAATGTCCTGCAGAATTCTGATAGGAATTTGGGTGAAATGAATGCTTGCCAAAAACCATGTTAACAGTGTATTGCATAACTAATGCAGATTATTATGCTCGAGGGAAACAGACTTCCCAAAATGGCATCAGCAGTCAGAAAAAAAACCAAAACAAACTCATTGTGATTATTAAAAAAAAAAAAAAAAAAAAGGAGAGAGAGAAAACTGGCAAAATTCTGAGGAAAATTTTGGCAGTATAGGACCATAGAAATGGCTGTGCTGGCTCAGATCAAAGTCCAGAAAGCTCCAGATTCAGCCTCTGACAGAGCCAACAGGAGACGCTTAGATAAAAGCACCAGAGCAAGGCAAGCACCCTGTGATACTTTCCCAGTCTACTTTCCCAGCTTCCAGCAATTAGTATCTCAAGGACTTCCTGAGCTGACAGGGCTGTCTTTGAATTTAATATCCCCCGATGGATTTGTTTCACAGGGTCTTGTTCCAGTTGTTCTTCGAGCCCGTGCAGACTTGCAGCATCCACTGTGTCCCTCAGTGGGGAGCTGCAGGGGATGGAGTATCATCACCCTCGGGGCATCGGCAGCCGCTTTTGGCACCCTGGAGGAGATTAAAAAAGGGCTCAGGCCTTGGACCGCTGAAGCCAAAAGTGTAAAACTCAATAGCTCGGACAAAAATGTAGCTCAAAGCTGTTTTAGATCTGTGTCCTCTGTAGGTTCAACACAGGAGATCACAGCGGGTTGGCTCCTCTTATATGCTGTCAGCATGCAGGAGATGAGCGCGAATCACAATTTCTGAAAGTATCTGAATATGTTCTGACACAGTCATGTCCCCGCCAGGAAGCTTGGTTGGGATTTTTTTGGTTTTGGAGTCAGTGGGTGAATGTTGGTTTCGTTGAAGCCAGTGGGCTTTTCTCCAGTGCTTTCAGTCTGACTCTATCAGTGACGACAACTGGCTTAGAGTCGAAAGTAAAAAGTTGGATGAAGTCGGGTTTTGGGCATGAACGCAGACAGGACTAAAATATTTTAGAAATTTTTCTTGGTTTGGTGGAAAAGAAATGGCAGGAAAAGTAAGTCAATGTCTCCAAGATGTATTAGACCTCTTGTTTTAGAAGTTTGCTGAAGTTAAATGTCTCCCCTTCTGTTTTTCTTCTGCTTGAAATGGCTTTTCAGATAGCCATTCCACCAGTTTTATCAGAAAAGGTCCAAGACCACTCTTTCAGTGCATTTTGATCCAAACGGCGTTTTACGCTGGAGAAAAGGCCCATTCCTCTCACAGCCCTGCTGCGTGGTAGCCGTGAGGCTCAGTAACCCGCAGCGGCACCCCTTCCTGGGGCATGCGTCTGCCTCCTCCCCGGCCGCCTGGCTGAGACCCAGCCGCGCTCGGTGCACATCCCTCCGTGTGCTGGGGAAAGGGCAAGAGCCTGGCAGCCCTCTGAGCCCTGCTCTCGCTGCCAGCTGGGGGCCAGCTCTCAAAGTGGAGAGCATTCCCCCAGCCCTTCAGCTGGAAATACTTATTTAGTAGTTATTTTCTCTCTGGGTGTGTGTATTTTTATATATTTTTATTTGTTTGTTTGTTTGTTTGGAGGAGCATTATAGGTTCTCCATAAAATGTGAGTCAAACCATATATTGCTCTCCTTACTTCCCTAGTCGCACAGTTGTCTGAAACGAGGATTTTTTTCCCCGTTGTTCTGTCCCCAGCCCCACGTGAGCTGCGGGCTCGCTGATGGCAATGCAGGTTTCTGCCCCTTCCCCTTTGCATTTCAAATCCTCCGTTGCTAGTGGTCTGAATCAACAGGGTAGGGAAGAGGACGGAAATCCCTAAAATTGTGATGACAGAGCAAAGTCTTGGGGTTAAACAAGTTCATCCCCAAGAAAATCTTGTCTTTTTGTGTAGTTTGAAAATGCTTTTTTGAAGAGTGGTTTCATTCACCCGGCCCGGGGAAGGGGATGGTGTAGTGTATGCTGGACCGATGGTGGCAGAGCCCGTGATGGGCTGGTTCAGGTGATGCCGCAGACACAGGTAAATGAGGCTTAGACCCTTCTCAGCAAAGTCATCAAAGTCCACCACTGCCTTGTCAGACTAGCATCTGAGCTAAAGCGATATAAACCCCACTTTCCCTCCTGAATTATCATTATTTTATTCTAGAAATTCAAGCTGAAGCATTGTAAGAGTTTTAAGTTATCCCACGGAATAGATTCAAAGTGAGAAATCCACATTTTTTTACCCAGTGTTTACACAACCTGTCAATCTTACAGTATTCTCAGCACAGCCTGTGGCAAATCTTGTTTGTACACAAAACATTTTTCAAATTTATCGTGGCGCCTGCTTTTATTTAGGCGGTGATGACCACTGCCAGCCACACTCGTATGGAGGCTGAGCTGGGGCAGCTGGGCAGCTTTCGAGCCCCTTGATGGGGAGCACTGTGCAATTCCCTGGCCTGTGCCGGGTCGGGCGGCAGTGACGTCTCTCCAGCAAAACCCCAAGGGCTCTGCTGTGGCCATCCTCACTTTCTCCTCTCCTGGCCCGGACAGTCGCCATCCGGCACCTCCTGCTTTCCCTGCAGTGCTCTCACGTGAGCTCCCTGGAGCAGCACGGCCCCCTGTCCCGAGAGCTGCCATGAGACCACGTGCTCAGCAGATGTTTTTCCAAGGCCCTGCTCTATTAAGTTGATGCACCTTTCCAAGAAAAGAAGTGTCTGAGGAGCACGGGAGTGATGTGCTCTTCTCCCTGGATTTCCTCCACAGTTTCTAATCCACAACTCTCAGCCAAAATAGGCTTTGTTACCCGCAGGCTACTCTTTTCCCTGATTTGAGTTTCAGATATTTCTCTGGTGCTTAAAAAGCTGCTTTTGGCACCCTTTTCAGAACTGGAGCCGAGGTGGTTTTGCTCTCCCACCTTCACGGAGGAGCTCGGGTGCAGTTATGTGACCCCCACGCCTCCCGCCTGCCTTTCACCACTGTGCATCTCCCCGCTCTGCTTTTGGGGAACGGGTCAGATAATTTGTCCAGAGACACAGCAGCCCAGATCACAGACCTACAAACCCGAATCAGAAGATCGCCTCTAACGGCAGGCTAGATCGCAGCCCTTGGGGACAAGACCCTTCTCGCTCTGTGTTTGCACAGCCCAGAGCGTGGTGCCATCAGCACTACCAGGGTCCTCCCGTTTCAGTGCCTGTTCTCAGGCTAAAGCCTGAAATAACTGGGGAAGGACCCTCTCCAGGAAACATCCCTGATGTCGCTGCGTGACTGGTGTGTGATGCCCTGATGCTGCATGAGGCTGTGTCATGGTGGAGCTCCTGGGGACACTGTGCATCTTCTCACCTGGGGTGCCAGCGCCTGGTGCACCCACCCGCCCCAGTGGAGCCTCTGCTGGGCCACGGGCTGGCCCAGGAACACCAGTGCAGGCACTAGGTTGCCCATGAGGGCACTACTTTGCCCATCAGGAGCACTGGGTGGCACACGGTTGCCCATGGGTGGCACTAGGATGCCCAACGGCTGTACTGGGTTGCCCGTTGATGGCACCGGGGGTTGTCCAGGGACAGGATCAGGTTGTCCAGCAAAGGCAGTAGGTTGCACAGAGTCTGCACTAAGTTGCCCAGGAGTGGCACTGGGTTGCCCACTGAGGGCAGTGAGTTCATAGGATCATAGAATCACAGAATGGTTTGGGTTGGAAGGGACCTCAAAGATCATCTTGTTCCAACCCCCCTGCCATGGGCAGGGACACCTCTCACCAGACCAGGTTGCTCAAGGCTCCATCCAGCCTGGCCTTGAGCACTGCCAGGGATGGAGGATCATAGAATATCTCAAGTTAGAAGGGACCCATAAGGATCAGCGAGTCCAACTCCCTGCTCCTTGCAGGACTACCTAAAACTAAACCCCATGACTGAGAGCATTGTCCAGCTGCTCAACACTTGCCCAACAGCTGCACCTGCTTGCCCAGGGGCTGCACAAAGCTGCCCAGCGAGAGCGGTAGGTTGCCCAGGGCAGGAACTAGGGTGCCATACGAGGGTATTTTCTTGCCCAGGGCTGGCCCTGGGTTGCCCATCGAGAGCGCTGTGTTGCCCGAGGGCTGCATCAGGTTGCCATGGCAGCTGCAGGGAGTCGGCCCGGGCAACACCCGGTCACCCGCTTCTTATGTCACTGACGGCACCCGGGACGCTGCAGTGCCTGGCAGAGCTGCCACCGAGCCTGGCAGCACAGCAGTGAGCAGCAGCCCCCGGGGCACCCTCAAGCCTCCGCAGTGCACCCCGCATCCAAGCAGCTAAGGGTGAGCAAGGGGAGGACTAAAAAAGCAGAGATATTTCTCCTGATCTTCTGCATTATCTCTTATGTCGCCTAAGTGTACCCCAGCTAGGTGGTTGGGGGCTCCCGTGGTGTGTCTGTGTTCAGGGGTGGCAGAAAGTAGCACCCTGGGATGACTTATCCCAAGAGGGTGCAGGGACATTTATTTCAGCTGGAAATGCAGGGGAAAGTAACCCTGGTCCATTCCCAAGTTCTTAAATATGTGTCTGTCAGTGGCTGAAAGGGAATAATTTATTTGCAGGGGTAGGAGCCAGGGAAGCAGTCTCCCACTCTCGGAATGCTGTTTCTCACGTATAAATAAGTGGCACGGAGTTAAGGAAAGTGCAGTCGCCTGTCCCTAGCAGGGACAAAAGGGCTGAAGTGACTGGTTTGTGGGAACCGACACACACAGTGGTTTTTGTTGGACCTGAGCACAGACGTTTCATCCTCAGCTCTGCCAAACTGGCTCGGAGGGTTGTGTTTGTGAAAGTTTTTCTGCTAAATTTGAGGGTGTGAGTTTCCCGCTGCCTATCCCACAGCCTCTTCAGCCAGGCTGGATCCTGGGGCGAGACTCGGTGCCCACAGCTATGCTGCTCTCAAGTCAGGTACTGGGGCAGCCCATGCCAGCATGGCCAAAATTGCTCAAGGCTTGCAAATACTGTCCTCAAAGTTCAGTGATTTCCCAGCTGCGGGCTGTACACTTTTGCCCTCTGACTCATCCCTATTTTTCTCCGATTTGCCCGAACTGAAGGTCCTGTTATTCTCCTGTATTCGCCGTTCTCTAATTTAATAGCTGCATTCTGAGACATTGTTCATCTGAATGCACCAAACTGCTACAGGCACAGGTGACGCAAGAAGTCTCTTAGGTCACCTGTCCCCATAGCTAGATGTTGGAAAACGTGCAGTTTAATGAGTCAATGGGCTGCGAGCGTCCGGCATGAAGGAGGGTTACCCTCGGTGTACAGCAACAGCAGCTCCCAGGCAGAGCCTGCCTGTCTCCGTGTGCCTCCCATCCATCGCCTTTTAAGCCTTTAGGAAGGAAAGTAGGAAACTGTGACTCCTTCGTCCTGCCCTTGTGTAGAGAGAGGCATTCTTTGTTGCAGAGGTGACTAAAATGAAAGAAACTCTCTTTCCCAAGGGTTTAATGATTTTAAAAATAAGGCAGTCTCTCTCAGCTCGCCTACACATGCAAAGTGATTAGGGTAGCCCAGGAGGAGCAATTAAACCTCTAGCCACGTGATCGCTTCTGTCGATGCTTTGTTCTAGAATAAAAGTGAGTTTATTTCATGCAAACATCCCATTTTTAAAGGAATAAAGTTGATTTCATGCTGTGACAAATAGGATTTAGCACATGCTTCAGGTCAATCTCCCCTCCCACCCAGGGATCTTGTTGTAGCACACCAGCGTCCCAATCTTTCACTGCGGCTCCGAGCCAGGCTGGGAGCAGTGGGGATGGGATGGTGTTAGGGGAAGGACACATCCCTGCAACACAGCACCTGGCTACAACAGCTATAGGGACTTATTCTGCCCGTGGGTGACACCTGTAACCATACAGAAACTTCACACCGAGCACAGCATACCCTCCTGAGTGTTTGTCCTTAGATGAGGTGTGTCAGGTACATTCGGTGGCCCCTCTGCATTATATTTCTGATAAAATTGACTGATAACCTTAATCTGAAAAGAGCAATGGCACCCACATGCCTTACACAGTTATTGGTAGCAAAATCTTCCTGTGTGACTCTTCCCCTTAGGGTTACTGCAAGGCTGGTGTTTACGAGCTGCTCTGAAAAGACTTTGTGGGATATCTCCTTTCCAAGTGCATTTGTTTTACAGCAGGTGAGCCAGAGATGTTTTTCTTCCTTTGCAAGTCCAGAGATGGCTGTTCTTTTTAGGTTGAAATGGGGGGGGGTGGGGGGGGGTGGGTGCAGGGGTGGGGTGAAATTTGGATATAGTCCAAATTTAAGCAAAGCTCAGCTCACCTGCGGACACCTCACTCAAGCTTTTACTGCAAGTGAAAATAGAGATGATGAGGATGGATTCCCTCACCCACAAACCACGCTGGGTTGGTAGCAGCTGTGCATCCAAAGCTATCACGGCTGGTAATGGAACTTTTAAAGAGGAAATTACAGCAGGAATACTATAAGATCAGCAAAAACGCTGGCCAAAAGAAACAAATGAACATCAGAGAATCAGCAACTACAGTTTCATTGGACGGACAGACAAAATGAAGGCACAGTATCTGTCATTCTCCTTAGTAGCCATGATTTGTTTCTCTCTACATTCCAAGACCTGATGAGAGATACTGACAACAAAGTAAAATCCTTATATATAAAAATGCTTGGGATGCTGTCAGAAGGGATTTGCTTTCAAGAGTTTTAGGCCTGTCCAGGCGATGTGTGGGTGCTGTGTGCATCGCTCTTCGTATTTTAAGTTGCGTGTGTCGCTGTAAGAAGTAGCGCAAGTGCAGGAGCTTACTGAGTGAGGTTGTCTTCTTCTGTCTCCTTTGTGCAGGACACATACCTGAATAGCGGCGTTCAAGAATGGAGCTGGTTGGATCTCCCTTAACTGCAACATATGCCCATCCAAGATCAACACCTACCAAGTTTCTGCCTGCCATCAGCACCATGGCTTCAAGCTATAAGAACCGTTTTCCTTACTACCCCTTGCCTCAGAGCTTCAGCCTCCCCCGGATGCCCAGAGCCTACTACAAAGCAGCTGCCATCAACCCAACTTTGGCTCCCTTTTCCAAAAGCTCCCAGGGGTTACCCCCAAGCAAGATGCTTCCTTTTGTTTCCAACAGAACAACCCTCTTCAGCCGGTACACCTCTGACGACTGGTACATGTCCAATCTGACCAACTACAAAGAGTCGGAGACTACCCGGCGCAATGCCGAGTGTCTGAGAGTCGATACCTCCCGTCTGATTCACGATAAATATCAGCAGACAAAGAAGACCCAAGTAGAAAGCACCAAAAACCTGGGAGATCGTGTCCAAGAGATAGAATTTTGGAAGTCAGAGCTCTGCCATGAGCTGGATGAGATGATCGGGGAAACGAACGCACTCACAGACTTGAAGAAAAGACTGGAGAGAGCCTTGGCTGAGACAGAGGCCCCTCTCCAGGTAAGCACCCTGTCCGGTGGGCTGCAAGCTGTAGCCTACTGCTGAAACATCTGCAGCCATTCAGACGCCCAATTAAGTTTCATTGCAGCTCCGTAACATCTAGAAAGTTTTTATTAAGAGACCATTAGTTAAGTTAGTAATAAACAAATGCCTTGCCATCTGCTGCCTCCCCTATCAGTACGTACTGAGCACACCAGAACAGTATTTGCTTAACCAAATATTTTTATAAGTGGTACATCCAAAATCCTGGTTTGGGAGACAAAAGCCCATGCCCTCCTACGAGGCTCTGGCGAGGTCAGCCTCAAGCCTGACACAGGTCCCTGCCTTCAGCTGTGGCTGCGCCAGGGACACGTGTGCTCCCCCACGTTGATTTAATGCTGATGTTGCAGCTCGGCTGCTCGTTGTCAGCTAAACCAGCTGCCCTGGGCACTTTTTTTCCCGTGCTGTCGTCTCTGTGCCCACCTACAATTTCATTTCTTACATTACTTGACATGGGGACCATCCCTGTAGGGATTTGCAACCAGCAGTGATGGCATGTCCCCAACAGGTCACTCAGGAGTGCTTGCTTCACCGGGAGAAGAGGATGGGCATTGACCTGGTCCATGATGATGTGGAGAAACAGCTCTTTGTGGTAAGTTTGTCAACACAGATCATGTGTTATTTTTACCTAAACTACTCTGAACAGGTTTTGCAGCCCTGTTCCCTCTCTGGCTCCTTAGTGCCTGTGAGGTGCTAAACTCTTCAAACCCCCAAAACCTGCAGGGCCAGGGGACGACGTTCCCCCACGCAGCAGCGTGCCCACACGGTGTGGGTAAGACTTGCCCTGCCAGAGGCAGGAATAGCTGAAAACCAGCTGTGTGTTTGTGTAGCCTATCAGGGTCCTCTGTCCCTCTTCAAGGAGCTTGTGGGACTCTCCTGCCTTTCAGAGCCCTGCCGGCACAGGATCTATAAGTATCTGTCACATACATGTGATATATCTCTATATATCTGTGTCACATACATATATATTACGCACACATGCACACACACAGATATGGAGAAGGCAGTGTCTGCCCGACAGCTTGTCTGGTTTTCCCAACTATGTTACTTGGTCTAATAAAAGATATTACATCTACCCCCAGCTTTGCTTTGCTCAGAGCAGCGTGGCCGCAGTAAGACTGTGTGTGCTTAGGCAATGCATTTTATAGCAGTCCTAAAACCGCGCACTCCTGCCTGCCTTTATATAGGCTGCTTTAAATTATGAATAAAAAGCAAACACGATGAGAGCTGGCACAGAAGATGGGATCCTATCGCAGGGTACAACAAAATACAATCACTGCAAAGGCATCGCGAAACTGGGAAGGAAACTGCAGCCCCTGGGACTGTGAAGCCACTGCTCTGTTAGAAGATTTTTTCTTATGAGTCAGGCCCTAAAAAAATTGAAAGATTAGTTTAAGGGTCATGAGATTTTAAGAAAATAATTGGAGCTGGTTATCTCCATAATGGCATTTTGGATTTTAAGTGTTTCGGACATATTTAGGCCATGCTTTTCAGCTGGCTCCTGCAGACAGGAGGGCTTAAAAATTATGGTTTTGGAGCACTAATCACCTGCCTCCAGTAGCTGGGGCTTCACAAACGCGATAGATTTGTGCTGAAGTCAAGTGAGCTGAGAGCAGCACATGCCTTCCTCCGGTGGAGCTGGATGTTTCTTAGAAATGGCTTAGAAAGTTACACCAAACTCAAGTCCGTCTCCTCTTGTCCCAGATGGATGGGATTTCTCCTGGGGAAGAAAACATTTGGGGAGCAAAAAGGGCAGATGCTGATTGGGGATGGGGATGTGTAGCGCTGCTGGTCCAGAGAACCTCTATGCCTGTTCATATCAGGTCAGGATCTGTCCCTGTCTCCTATAGTGGAACTAATCATCACTTGACATTGATGTCAAGATGAGAAAACACTTGGCAACCCACCCTGAAAGTGAAGTGGGAGGCCATGGCTGTGGCCACAGCACCCTCCCATCCCCTCCTGGTCGCTGCGCCCAGGCTCAGCTGCACAAGTGAGCGCTCTGGGGTTGGGGGGCACTTTCTCCACTCCCTGCCAGTTTGCTTTGTCCTTGCTGTGTGCACGGTTGGAGAGGCCTGAGGGGATGAGTGTGACCAGGACAACTGAGCATGGATACTGATGGGGTCATGTTTTGCCTTTGCCCAGGAAGCCGACGTCATCAGATCCTGCCAGGAGAGGATGCAGCAGTACCTGGATAAGGCGAAAGCCCAGCTCGCGTAAGGAGGAGCTCCTTCTCTCATGCTGCATTTGCAGCTGCGATGTGAAACCCCGGCAGACCCCCACCTCTGCCCACACCCTACAGCCGTAAAACCTGGGCAGGCTCCATGGGAAGCGGGCAGTGGCGCCCACAGGAGCACGTAGCTGCCCAGGTGGGAGGAAACCATTCCACCCATACATCCCCACCCATGGCTCTTGTTTGTGTGTTGAAGGTCCAACAGGGCAGCCCAGCATGAGCTGGAGAGGGACCTGGCCAACAAGCAGACAGCCTACCGCATCGACGACAAGTGCCACCACCTGAGGAACACCTCCGATGGCATCAGCTACTTCCGAGGGGTGGAGCGGGTTGACGCCACGTGAGTGCACGCTGGGCAGCACGAGAGCACCGAGCTGTCCCTGGGATGCGCGGTGCCTCGCCCTGGCAGGGAACGGGTTGTCCCCAGCCCACTGTAAAGGCATGTGTCTCTGCATGGCACATCCATCCTGCCTGGAAACACCCATCTTGGAGGGGCCGTTTCTCCCTGCTCACCATAAAGGGAGAACAACCCTCTGCTTTCAGCTGGATGCTGAACACGCAGTGGGTGAAAGCGAGTCCCACCTAATTACACATTATATCAGGGTTCAGAGATCAGCCTGAAAATGAACTCAGCCCAACACCTCTGCACAGCTCATTAAGTTTATGCGTATTTTCAAAGATGTGTCAGTGCTTGCATGAGCGCTCTTGGTTGACGTGACGTCTGGGGGGTTCACCCCTGCATGGAGAGGGCCTGGCAGGGAGCCGAAATGACACAGAAGATAAAGAAATAGAGAGCATGGTCCTGGGATACGGTTCAGCTGCTTTTGGGTGCCAGGAATTCAGCTTCGGCTCTGCAGTAGATGAATGGTGACCTAAACCAGCACTCGCAGAGATATGCGCTAAGTGGCAAAGGGCTGAGGGAATATATCTGCTGCTCACAAGGACGCGTGCAGTTTATGGAGGGGCATAGATTGATTCAATCTTTCTAATATTTGAATAATTATTCACAGCTCAGACATATTGCAAATGAATTGCAAAGGATTGATGCTAAAATTCAGAGGGGGGCAAAATGTGCCGAGAACCAGCATGTTTTAAATGGGGCTTATGTGGTATTTAAGTCTTTTGTTGACCTTGTTCTGGCCTACTGCACAGGCGTGAACTTCATCGTGAATGCACAGACAGGGAAATGAATATTATCTAATGCTTGTTCAGTTTAGTATGAAACTGAGATAAGTTATGAGCAAAATTAATTGACTGCAATCTGCGCGTCGACGTGAAGCTGGGAATCACTTGGCACTTAGATGGCTCGAACGTGTAAATATGAGGTCTGACTAAAATCTTCATTTTTCTGGGGGAATCTTTGCTTTGTCTGGGCTTTCATAAGTACCACAGTTGTCTTCATGAACATGTCATCATTTCATAAGCATATCGAACAAATGGTGTCCAGGTGTTTTACCTTCATGTGGTCAAATTAAGAGCGTAGCTTTAACCTGCATTTAATCCACACTGCTCCCATGGCATGCCTGGCCATGGCCAGCTTCAGCAGCATGGGCTTACTGGAGGCCTCTCCTTCCTCCTCCCCAGGATCTCGGTGCCAGAGTCGTGGGCCAAGTTCTCGGACGACAACATTCTCCTCTCCCAGAGCGAACGGGCGGCCTCCGCCAAGCTGCGGGACAACCTCGAGAACCTGCTGGTGGTGACGGCCAACGAGATGTGGCGCCAGTTCAACAGGGTGAACGTCGCCTTTGCCAACCGCATCGCTGAGACAGCTGACGCCAAGAGCAAGATTCAGACTCACCTGGCCAAGGTAGCCTGAACCCCTCCCTTTCGGTGTGACACCGTCACTTCCCAGTGACACACAGACCTGGCCCAAGAAGAGGAACGGTTGCCACAAGGAGCTGGTTATAGTATCATTATCTGTTTGAAATTCCAAGTACTGGGGACATTCTCCTTGGAGCAGGACAAGTTGGCACTGTAACTTCCTCTCAAGGGATCCTTTATTTCCCTAGTGCCCAGCAGCAAAGGGATTTCAAGCAGTAGGTGGAAATGCTGTTTGCATCTCCTGGTAGTTACTTCAGAAGTGCTGGCTGCCCTGCAGAAAGTCTTTGCTGGGCCTCTACTGGGGTGCCTGCCGGGGGGTTTGCAGGCTCCCTTCTCCTCCAAGGACATGCTTTCAGGCTCAGTGCTCCAGGTTTGCTGCATGGTCAGCCGTGTGTTTCCCGCATGGCTCTGCCAAGCAGGGGAAGTGGAGATCAGTGATGGGCACCTGGCTCGGACTGCTGGGTCTCATGGAAAGCTTCCTGAAAAGAGCTTGACACGGTATCGATTAACTGAGCAGAGACTGGGCTTGCAGCTCTGCAGGCTGATGTCACGTCTTTAATTGAGGATCCATTAAAAACTTTCCCTCTATGAGTTGCTATTGATGGATGATCAATTCCTGCAAGCAGTAATTTTGGGTAGCTGGTAATTCAATAGATCCATCACTGCTCCAAAATCTCCTCCGATGTGACAGCAACAGCAAAGAGAGGCTTTTCCTTGAAAAGAAATCTGCTGGATCTGTGCCTTGGCATGTGTCAGAGCGACAGGGGTCTGAGCCCAGGGTCTGCTTATTCAACTTGTTTTTTTCTGCAGATGGACAGGAGAAAAGGGAAATGATGTGGTCACTTGAGAATATATCATTTAATTTATGAATGCGGTTTTTTCATGCCAGACACTGCAGGAAATCTTCCAGATCGAGATGAACATAGAAGCCATCCGAAAAGCCATTAGGGACAATGGGCTAGTGTTAAAAGTGGCTCAGACCCGGCTGGATGAGCGCACGCGGAGACCCAATGTGGAGCTGTGCCGGGACACTGCCCAGCTCCGGTAAGGCAGGACCCAGGGCTGGGAGGGTCCTTGAGGAGTGACTGGTCGTAGCGCTCAGGAGCATCACTGGATGACAAAATTAATCTTTTTTTTTTTTTTTTCCCCAAAGAGTCATTCCATAAGTGCACTGGTATAATCAAGAGCAATGATTAGGTATCCCGGCCTCGGGGTGGTAGAAGAGCTCTGCACCCACGAAAGAGGCTGTACCCATGGCCGGGTACAGCCTGATACCACCCCGTGAAGGGATGGATTTTTCCCACTTGGGTAAACCTCACCTACTCTCCTGCCTGCTTCCCAGCTGTTGGATGGCTTAGTTTTGCAGTATAAGCCCTTTAATCTCTGACAGGCTTGTGTTGAGAGCACTTAGCTGCTTCCTTTTGGGTCACTGCAAGAAAGGATGCACCATGTGGAGAAGCAGTAAGGGCTGTCCTCACCTCCCCTGAGGACACTGGAAATCCTTTCAAGGACATAGTGAGCCCTTTGGGACTGCACCCCAAGGGGCCGTGGAGGAGCAGGCTGCCCTGAGTGCCCAACAGCACCCCATGTGAGGGGTGAGGCACCCCAAACCTCACCCCTCCTCCTAGGAGCCCTCTGGGAATGACTCCACGTGAAGCTTTTTAGAAGCCATATAAACCCAGCCCTTGCATGCCATTGGGTTTTTCCATCCTCCACTTGTTTCACATTCACTTTTAGCCTCTCCCAGCTCCCCCATTTTGCTGTGTGTGCATCCGTGGGTGTGGGGAGGAACGCTGCACAGGGAGATCCGGGTGGGTGAACCAACAAACCCGCAAAACCAAACAGGAACAGGAAACCACAGCTGCTCATCCCTCTTCTCGGTGGCACAAGCTGCTCCAGGAGATGAGGCTGCACATCGCCGAAGCCTTAGAGCAAACTTAACCATGCCTGCCCACGGAGGTCTGGAGGAGCTCTGCCCTCGCCTTTCCCGTGCATCTGCCAGAAATGAGGGGTTGAGTTACTCCGAGCACACTGAAGGGGGAAATCCTGTCCCCAAGGGGCCCATCACCAACGCCGTGCTAGAAACCACCCCCGTGACGGGACTGTTAATGGGCATTTCTTGCTGTTTTCCAGCCTCGTCAATGAGGTCCATGAAATCAATGAGACGATCCAGAGCCTTCAGCAGCGGCTGAGAGACGCCGAGAACATACTGCAAATGCTGGTGCATGCCAAGTCGATCTTGGAGCATGACCTGGCCACCAAAGCCAACTCGCTGTTCATTGACCAGGAGAAGTGCATGGGGATGCGCAAGACCTTTCCCAACACTGCACGGCTGCTGGGTTACTTTTAGGCTGGGCTCAGCTGAACCCACGCTATCTGTTGCAGGAGTATTCCCAGTTTTGCTAGGACGCATTCCCAGTTTTGCTAAGATGCTTTGAAAATACATGATTAGACTTTCACTTCCTCATGAAAGCCCTGAGTAGAAATTAAACGATCACTTTGTGTGTTACATGGTCTACCAGGATTTTTTATTCCTTTGGTTTTTCACTTTCCGTTGCTTTTCCACGGTGTGCCAGAAAGTAGCTGAAAATATCCTGTGTGTGACTAAGAGTAAATCCACCCACAGCGATACATTCCTACCCTTTCAGTCTGTGATTTTAGGAGAAAAACTCTCATGTCCTCCTCGCTTTGAGCCTGTCTGATGCGGAAAAAGCACAAGGGGAAGTAAAGCTAGTTGTCAGAGTAATTAGCTGTTGACATCTTTAATGTATTTTTAATGGTTCAGGAGAAGAAACACAAACTATCTAGTAAAGCATTACAGTATGTTCTGTTCCTAAACAGAAAAACTTGCATTTTAAGCTGATGTCTAGTGATCATTTTCTTGCTTTTGAAAAATTTTAAATGTCATCTAAAATGTCAGTGCTGGGGTCTTAAAACAAAGAAGTGCTTTTGGCTAGCTAATTGAAGAAAATGCTGCGGTTTTAATCTTGGTGAGTATGGATTGGTTCCTAATTTAACCTCTTGCAAGTAGTTTGTTGGTGGAAGCACCAAAGCACTTTGAAGATAAAGGAACAAATCAGTCCTTAAGTCAGCCACCTCGACTGCCATAGTACCTGCTCTCTGGCTGTAAATTTTACCAAGTGTTTGAATTTTCAGAGGATAAGTCTTTAATCAATCTGAAGTTCAGTGTGACAGTCACTTTGCAAATTGTCCCGTCAGACTCACGTGTCAGACACTCTCGACTCTTTTAACCTAAGCAGAGCTGAGCTCAGCCTAAAGCCTGTAGGCACCAAGAATCCTAAAGGAGCAGAAGTTCAAGTCCCTTCTCTTCCCTCGGGAATCCAGGGCATGGACCTCCTGGCCCAGCGTGGGGACTCTCAGGAGCTGAGAGCATCTTCTCTCGTCTCGTACCCCCAGATGACTCCAGCTCACAGCACAGGTCCAGACAGACCTGCCTGCCCTCCCTGCTCTCCCAGGGGCAGCCCCCGAGAGCTGTAACCTGTGCCAAGGTCCTGCCCTGGCCCCAGCATCTTGGTAGGATCTCTCTTCAGAGCTGCAGCCCTAAACAGGAAGCAATTGTCTATTTTTTTTTTTTTCTTTCTTTTTTACTAGCACTTTTGTCTCACAGAGACTAAAGATAGGTTTCCTCTACTTTGTGTGTATCTTGGAGCCAGAGTCTGTCGGAGACAGCAGCCACCCTTTCTAAAGAGACGATATAACCGCAAGCAAGAAAAACTGTCCAGCTCATCGCACCTTCCCTTTCTGCACTTATCTCCCTCCCCAAAATAAGCCGATGGCATGCTGAACTCATAGGGACTTCCAGTTTTTGTTGGCACCCTCGCTAGCCTTTGTGCTGCTTTGAGCTGTTACTCTCCCTGTGTTCCTTTACTGAAAGCTTTCATAAACCCTGGTGATTTTGGCTGCTCGGCTGTTTTGAAGCCCCGCTCCAGATGGCTGGTTTTCAGGCAGAGCTGCCTGTTTTCTGTTTTGAGAATTGGGTCCCGTGAATTGTCTCGAGCTGAGCGCTGGGAAACGGAGGCACCCCAGTCCCTTTCTGAAAGACTCATGCTTTTAAGTGACTTGAGCGAAATCCTGGCATCAGCGACAGCTTCACATTCATTTCATTTCCACCTTCATTTTTGAGTCACATAAAAAGATACCTGAGCTCTGTTGTACTATGAGGGCACACCAATATCAGCACCCAAACTCTCCTATTTTCTCCAATTTTGCTTTCAGAGTCCCCCATCTTTCCCCCTAGCCCAACTCCTTTAAGGCTTTCTCCTAATTGACAGTGTTTATGTGGTGTTGCAATTATCCAGCTCTAAATTTTATCTTCCCGTCCTACCCTCTTGATGCTTCTTTACACAAGATAGGCTGTGGGAGCGTAGCTCGCTGAAAACAGGCATGGAATGCTAGAGGGCCTGCACAAGGAAAACTCTGTTGAACAGTTTGTCTAAGCTAACATAGTAGGCCTCAAGGACGCTTCGACCTTGAGGGTCAGAATAGAAGAATTAGAAGCTAACATCCGTATGAGGCGAAACGCATTAGTATTAATAGTAAAGTGATAGGTAGAAGCAGATGACTGATGTATGTATAGCACAATTGGAGTTTATGAAAAACTGCAAGTCATGATGACTTTGGAAAATTATCCTATTTAAGAAAGTGCATCTGCACAATAAAAGGAGTTTCCTGATATAACTCATATTGAGTCTTTTGTGGATTCTCCAACTCCCGTCTCCGCAATTGGCAACGCATTTCTTTCCTCCATTTGAGCCATGACCAGAGGAATTTCAGTTGCAGCTTCTCTAATTTCTTTCACAAATACTTTCCCCTTTCCTGCAGCAGATTTCCCAGACATTAGAGAATTCCCAGGTCCCTTTGGGCTTTGATTCTCTCCATGCCAGTTTTCCGTAAGTTGACAATATTGATGTTACTTCTGGTAGCTGACACTCTAAAATCTCCCTCAAGCAATTTAGTCATCTAACCCTATGTGTGCTTCAGTTTGAGTCTGTTTTTTCCCCCTCTCACAGTGTGTCCTATGCCCATCCCATGGCAGGAGCCAGCCCTGCCACAAAACTCCTGTAAAATGGGTCTCTAGGGAGAGGGTTTGGGGTGAAATTCTAACAGACACATGGCTTGTGGCAGGGTCTCCTGCACAGGGATGGATTTTCCTCCCATGACTGAGCTGCTGGTGAGTAAAGCTGCTCGGTTCAGTCACTGCAGGGTTGGTTTTGGGGTTGTAGCCGAGCAGCCTTTATCTTTGACGTACACCAGGTGCATTAAACCACTGTCCTGCCTTCCTGCTTCTGATGCATGAGATGCTTTTGCTTTCGTATCATTAAATGATTTGCTTTCATAGATCACTTCTATATAGCATCCCCGGCTGCCTCAGCTGCCTTTCTGCACTGATGTGATGTTTCCTTTCTTTAAATGCCTTCAGTCCGAAGAACGACGTGCCCGCTTTTATCGCTCTTTATTGCTGCTTTATTGCTGGCTTTATCAGCCAAGTTGCTAGGAAAGTTAGTTTGTGGAAATTCCTTTGCCTCCCACAGCTATATTCCCACCCTCCTGCATCATTCCAACAGACCCTGCAAAGCTGGGCTTGTAAACTAATTGTTTACTGACTGGAGGAAAGAAAATAAATTAATAAAATCAGGACAGCGTTGCTTCATGCAAGGGAAGCTTCATGTTGGTCCAGGACCCAGTTGAACAGTTGAGGCCAGTCCATCAAGAGGCTATTTAGAAAAGAGGCTTGGGTGCTCTGTTGTCCAAGAAGGGAAAAATCATTGAATGTCCTGCAGAATTCTGATAGAAATTTGGGTGAAATGAATGCTTGCCAAAAACCATGTTAACAGTGTATTGCATAACTAATGCAGATTATTATGCTCGAGGGAAAGAGACTTCCCAAAACGGCATCAGCAGTCAGAAAAAAAACCAAAACAAACTCATTGCGATTATTAAAAAAAAAAAAAAAAAAAAAGGAGAGAGAGAAAACTGGCAAAATTCTGAGGAAAATTTTGGCAGTATAGGACCATAGAAATGGCTGTGCTGGCTCAGATCAAAGTCCAGAAAGCTCCAGATTCAGCCTCTGACAGAGCCAACAGGAGACGCTTAGATAAAAGCACCAGAGCAAGGCAAGCACCCTGTGATACTTTCCCAGTCTACTTTCCCAGCTTCCAGCAATTAGTATCTCAAGGACTTCCTGAGCTGACAGGGCTGTCTTTGAATTTAATATCCCCCGATGGATTTGTTTCACAGGGTCTTGTTCCAGTTGTTCTTCGAGCCCGTGCAGACTTGCAGCATCCACTGTGTCCCTCAGTGGGGAGCTGCAGGGGATGGAGTATCATCACCCTCGGGGCATCGGCAGCCGCTTTTGGCACCCTGGAGGAGATTAAAAAAGGGCTCAGGCCTTGGACCGCTGAAGCCAAAAGTGTAAAACTCAATAGCTCGGACAAAAATGTAGCTCAAAGCTGTTTTAGATCTGTGTCCTCTGTAGGTTCAACACAGGAGATCACAGCGGGTTGGCTCCTCTTATATGCTGTCAGCATGCAGGAGATGAGCGCGAATCACAATTTCTGAAAGTATCTGAATATGTTCTGACACAGTCATGTCCCCGCCAGGAAGCTTGGTTGGGATTTTTTTGGTTTTGGAGTCAGTGGGTGAATGTTGGTTTCGTTGAAGCCAGTGGGCTTTTCTCCAGTGCTTTCAGTCTGACTCTATCAGTGACGACAACTGGCTTAGAGTCGAAAGTAAAAAGTTGGATGAAGTCGGGTTTTGGGCATGAACGCAGACAGGACTAAAATATTTTAGAAATTTTTCTTGGTTTGGTGGAAAAGAAATGGCAGGAAAAGTAAGTCAATGTCTCCAAGATGTATTAGACCTCTTGTTTTAGAAGTTTGCTGAAGTTAAATGTCTCCCCTTCTGTTTTTCTTCTGCTTGAAATGGCTTTTCAGATAGCCATTCCACCAGTTTTATCAGAAAAGGTCCAAGACCACTCTTTCAGTGCATTTTGATCCAAACGGCGTTTTACGCTGGAGAAAAGGCCCATTCCTCTCACAGCCCTGCTGCGTGGTAGCCGTGAGGCTCAGTAACCCGCAGCGGCACCCCTTCCTGGGGCATGCGTCTGCCTCCTCCCCGGCCGCCTGGCTGAGACCCAGCCGCGCTCGGTGCACATCCCTCCGTGTGCTGGGGAAAGGGCAAGAGCCTGGCAGCCCTCTGAGCCCTGCTCTCGCTGCCAGCTGGGGGCCAGCTCTCAAAGTGGAGAGCATTCCCCCAGCCCTTCAGCTGGAAATACTTATTTAGTAGTTATTTTCTCTCTGGGTGTGTGTATTTTTATATATTTTTATTTGTTTGTTTGTTTGTTTGGAGGAGCATTATAGGTTCTCCATAAAATGTGAGTCAAACCATATATTGCTCTCCTTACTTCCCTAGTCGCACAGTTGTCTGAAACGAGGATTTTTTTCCCCGTTGTTCTGTCCCCAGCCCCACGTGAGCTGCGGGCTCGCTGATGGCAATGCAGGTTTCTGCCCCTTCCCCTTTGCATTTCAAATCCTCCGTTGCTAGTGGTCTGAATCAACAGGGTAGGGAAGAGGACGGAAATCCCTAAAATTGTGATGACAGAGCAAAGTCTTGGGGTTAAACAAGTTCATCCCCAAGAAAATCTTGTCTTTTTGTGTAGTTTGAAAATGCTTTTTTGAAGAGTGGTTTCATTCACCCGGCCCGGGGAAGGGGATGGTGTAGTGTATGCTGGACCGATGGTGGCAGAGCCCGTGATGGGCTGGTTCAGGTGATGCCGCAGACACAGGTAAATGAGGCTTAGACCCTTCTCAGCAAAGTCATCAAAGTCCACCACTGCCTTGTCAGACTAGCATCTGAGCTAAAGTGATATAAACCCCACTTTCCCTCCTGAATTATCATTATTTTATTCTAGAAATTCAAGCTGAAGCATTGTAAGAGTTTTAAGTTATCCCACGGAATAGATTCAAAGTGAGAAATCCACATTTTTTTACCCAGTGTTTACACAACCTGTCAATCTTACAGTATTCTCAGCACAGCCTGTGGCAAATCTTGTTTGTACACAAAACATTTTTCAAATTTATCGTGGCGCCTGCTTTTATTTAGGCGGTGATGACCACTGCCAGCCACACTCGTATGGAGGCTGAGCTGGGGCAGCTGGGCAGCTTTCGAGCCCCTTGATGGGGAGCACTGTGCAATTCCCTGGCCTGTGCCGGGTCGGGCGGCAGTGACGTCTCTCCAGCAAAACCCCAAGGGCTCTGCTGTGGCCATCCTCACTTTCTCCTCTCCTGGCCCGGACAGTCGCCATCCGGCACCTCCTGCTTTCCCTGCAGTGCTCTCACGTGAGCTCCCTGGAGCAGCACGGCCCCCTGTCCCGAGAGCTGCCATGAGAGCACGTGCTCAGCAGATGTTTTTCCAAGGCCCTGCTCTGTTAAGTTGATGCACCTTTCCAAGAAAAGAAGTGTCTGAGGAGCACGGGAGTGATGTGCTCTTCTCCCTGGATTTCCTCCACAGTTTCTAATCCACAACTCTCAGCCAAAATAGGCTTTGTTACCCGCAGGCTACTCTTTTCCCTGATTTGAGTTTCAGATATTTCTCTGGTGCTTAAAAAGCTGCTTTTGGCACCCTTTTCAGAACTGGAGCCGAGGTGGTTTTGCTCTCCCACCTTCACGGAGGAGCTCGGGTGCAGTTATGTGACCCCCACGCCTCCCGCCTGCCTTTCACCACTGTGCATCTCCCCGCTCTGCTTTTGGGGAACGGGTCAGATAATTTGTCCAGAGACACAGCAGCCCAGATCACAGACCTACAAACCCGAATCAGAAGATCGCCTCTAACGGCAGGCTAGATCGCAGCCCTTGGGGACAAGACCCTTCTCGCTCTGTGTTTGCACAGCCCAGAGCGTGGTGCCATCAGCACTACCAGGGTCCTCCCGTTTCAGTGCCTGTTCTCAGGCTAAAGCCTGAAATAACTGGGGAAGGACCCTCTCCAGGAAACATCCCTGATGTCGCTGCGTGACTGGTGTGTGATGCCCTGATGCTGCATGAGGCTGTGTCATGGTGGAGCTCCTGGGGACACTGTGCATCTTCTCACCTGGGGTGCCAGCGCCTGGTGCACCCACCCGCCCCAGTGGAGCCTCTGCTGGGCCACGGGCTGGCCCAGGAACACCAGTGCAGGCACTGGGTTGCCCATGAGGGCACTACTTTGCCCATCAGGAGCACTGGGTGGCACACGGTTGCCCATGGGTGGCACTAGGATGCCCAACGGCTGTACTGGGTTGCCTGTTGATGGCACCGGGGGTTGTCCAGGGACAGGATCAGGTTGTCCAGCAAAGGCAGTAGGTTGCACAGAGTCTGCACTAAGTTGCCCAGGAGTGGCACTGGGTTGCCCACTGAGGGCAGTGAGTTCATAGGATCATAGAATCACAGAATGGTTTGGGTTGGAAGGGACCTCAAAGATCATCTTGTTCCAACCCCCCTGCCATGGGCAGGGACACCTCCCACCAGACCAGGTTGCTCAAGGCTCCATCCAGCCTGGCCTTGAGCACTGCCAGGGATGGAGGATCATAGAATATCTCAAGTTAGAAGGGACCCATAAGGATCAGCGAGTCCAACTCCCTGCTCCTTGCAGGACTACCTAAAACTAAACCCCATGACTGAGAGCATTGTCCAGCTGCTCAACACTTGCCCAACAGCTGCACCTGCTTGCCCAGGGGCTGCACAAAGCTGCCCAGCGAGAGCGGTAGGTTGCCCAGGGCAGGAACTAGGGTGCCATACGAGGGTATTTTCTTGCCCAGGGCTGGCCCTGGGTTGCCCATCGAGAGCGCTGTGTTGCCCGAGGGCTGCATCAGGTTGCCATGGCAGCTGCAGGGAGTCGGCCCGGGCAACACCCGGTCACCCGCTTCTTATGTCACTGACGGCACCGGGGACGCTGCAGTGCCTGGCAGAGCTGCCACCGAGCCTGGCAGCACAGCAGTGAGCAGCAGCCCCCGGGGCACCCTCAAGCCTCCGCAGTGCACCCCGCATCCAAGCAGCTAAGGGTGAGCAAGGGGAGGACTAAAAAAGCAGAGATATTTCTCCTGATCTTCTGCATTATCTCTTATGTCGCCTAAGTGTACCCCAGCTAGGTGGTTGGGGGCTCCCGTGGTGTGTCTGTGTTCAGGGGTGGCAGAAAGTAGCACCCTGGGATGACTTATCCCAAGAGGGTGCAGGGACATTTATTTCAGCTGGAAATGCAGGGGAAAGTAACCCTGGTCCATTCCCAAGTTCTTAAATATGTGTCTGTCAGTGGCTGAAAGGGAATAATTTATTTGCAGGGGTAGGAGCCAGGGAAGCAGTCTCCCACTCTCGGAATGCTGTTTCTCACGTATAAATAAGTGGCACGGAGTTAAGGAAAGTGCAGTCGCCTGTCCCTAGCAGGGACAAAAGGGCTGAAGTGACTGGTTTGTGGGAACCGACACACACAGTGGTTTTTGTTGGACCTGAGCACAGACGTTTCATCCTCAGCTCTGCCAAACTGGCTCGGAGGGTTGTGTTTGTGAAAGTTTTTCTGCTAAATTTGAGGGTGTGAGTTTCCCGCTGCCTATCCCACAGCCTCTTCAGCCAGGCTGGATCCTGGGGCGAGACTCGGTGCCCACAGCTATGCTGCTCTCAAGTCAGGTACTGGGGCAGCCCATGCCAGCATGGCCAAAATTGCTCAAGGCTTGCAAATACTGTCCTCAAAGTTCAGTGATTTCCCAGCTGCGGGCTGTACACTTTTGCCCTCTGACTCATCCCTATTTTTCTCCGATTTGCCCGAACTGAAGGTCCTGTTATTCTCCTGTATTCGCCGTTCTCTAATTTAATAGCTGCATTCTGAGACATTGTTCATCTGAATGCACCAAACTGCTACAGGCACAGGTGACGCAAGAAGTCTCTTAGGTCACCTGTCCCCATAGCTAGATGTTGGAAAACGTGCAGTTTAATGAGTCAATGGGCTGCGAGCGTCCGGCATGAAGGAGGGTTACCCTCGGTGTACAGCAACAGCAGCTCCCAGGCAGAGCCTGCCTGTCTCCGTGTGCCTCCCATCCATCGCCTTTTAAGCCTTCCCGTAGGAAACTGTGACTCCTTCGTCCTGCCCTTGTGTAGAGAGAGGCATTCTTTGTTGCAGAGGTGACTAAAATGAAAGAAACTCTCTTTCCCAAGGGTTTAATGATTTTAAAAATAAGGCAGTCTCTCTCAGCTCGCCTACACATGCAAAGTGATTAGGGTAGCCCAGGAGGAGCAATTAAACCTCTAGCCACGTGATCGCTTCTGTCGATGCTTTGTTCTAGAATAAAAGTGAGTTTATTTCATGCAAACATCCCATTTTTAAAGGAATAAAGTTGATTTCATGCTGTGACAAATAGGATTTAGCACATGCTTCAGGTCAATCTCCCCTCCCACCCAGGGATCTTGTTGTAGCACACCAGCGTCCCAATCTTTCACTGCGGCTCCGAGCCAGGCTGGGAGCAGTGGGGATGGGATGGTGTTAGGGGAAGGACACATCCCTGCAACACAGCACCTGGCTACAACAGCTATAGGGACTTATTCTGCCCGTGGGTGACACCTGTAACCATACAGAAACTTCACACCGAGCACAGCATACCCTCCTGAGTGTTTGTCCTTAGATGAGGTGTGTCAGGTACATTCGGTGGCCCCTCTGCATTATATTTCTGATAAAATTGACTGATAACCTTAATCTGAAAAGAGCAATGGCACCCACATGCCTTACACAGTTATTGGTAGCAAAATCTTCCTGTGTGACTCTTCCCCTTAGGGTTACTGCAAGGCTGGTGTTTACGAGCTGCTCTGAAAAGACTTTGTGGGATATCTCCTTTCCAAGTGCATTTGTTTTACAGCAGGTGAGCCAGAGATGTTTTTCTTCCTTTGCAAGTCCAGAGATGGCTGTTCTTTTTAGGTTGAAATGGGGGGGGGTGGGGGGGGGTGGGTGCAGGGGTGGGGTGAAATTTGGATATAGTCCAAATTTAAGCAAAGCTCAGCTCACCTGCGGACACCTCACTCAAGCTTTTACTGCAAGTGAAAATAGAGATGATGAGGATGGATTCCCTCACCCACAAACCGCGCTGGGTTGGTAGCAGCTGTGCATCCAAAGCTATCACGGCTGGTAATGGAACTTTTAAAGAGGAAATTACAGCAGGAATACTATAAGATCAGCAAAAACGCTGGCCAAAAGAAACAAATGAACATCAGAGAATCAGCAACTACAGTTTCATTGGACGGACAGACAAAATGAAGGCACAGTATCTGTCATTCTCCTTAGTAGCCATGATTTGTTTCTCTCTACATTCCAAGACCTGATGAGAGATACTGACAACAAAGTAAAATCCTTATATATAAAAATGCTTGGGATGCTGTCAGAAGGGATTTGCTTTCAAGAGTTTTAGGCCTGTCCAGGCGATGTGTGGGTGCTGTGTGCATCGCTCTTCGTATTTTAAGTTGCGTGTGTCGCTGTAAGAAGTAGCGCAAGTGCAGGAGCTTACTGAGTGAGGTTGTCTTCTTCTGTCTCCTTTGTGCAGGACACATACCTGAATAGCGGCGTTCAAGAATGGAGCTGGTTGGATCTCCCTTAACTGCAACATATGCCCATCCAAGATCAACACCTACCAAGTTTCTGCCTGCCATCAGCACCATGGCTTCAAGCTATAAGAACCGTTTTCCTTACTACCCCTTGCCTCAGAGCTTCAGCCTCCCCCGGATGCCCAGAGCCTACTACAAAGCAGCTGCCATCAACCCAACTTTGGCTCCCTTTTCCAAAAGCTCCCAGGGGTTACCCCCAAGCAAGATGCTTCCTTTTGTTTCCAACAGAACAACCCTCTTCAGCCGGTACACCTCTGACGACTGGTACATGTCCAATCTGACCAACTACAAAGAGTCGGAGACTACCCGGCGCAATGCCGAGTGTCTGAGAGTCGATACCTCCCGTCTGATTCACGATAAATATCAGCAGACAAAGAAGACCCAAGTAGAAAGCACCAAAAACCTGGGAGATCGTGTCCAAGAGATAGAATTTTGGAAGTCAGAGCTCTGCCATGAGCTGGATGAGATGATCGGGGAAACGAACGCACTCACAGACTTGAAGAAAAGACTGGAGAGAGCCTTGGCTGAGACAGAGGCCCCTCTCCAGGTAAGCACCCTGTCCGGTGGGCTGCAAGCTGTAGCCTACTGCTGAAACATCTGCAGCCATTCAGACGCCCAATTAAGTTTCATTGCAGCTCCGTAACGTCTAGAAAGTTTTTATTAAGAGACCATTAGTTAAGTTAGTAATAAACAAATGCCTTGCCATCTGCTGCCTCCCCTATCAGTACGTACTGAGCACATCAGAACAGTATTTGCTTAACCAAATATTTTTATAAGTGGTACATCCAAAATCCTGGTTTGGGAGACAAAAGCCCATGTCCTCCTACGAGGCTCTGGCGAGGTCAGCCTCAAGCCTGACACAGGTCCCTGCCTTCAGCTGTGGCTGCGCCAGGGACACGTGTGCTCCCCCACGTTGATTTAATGCTGATGTTGCAGCTCGGCTGCTCGTTGTCAGCTAAACCAGCTGCCCTGGGCACTTTTTTTCCCGTGCTGTCGTCTCTGTGCCCACCTACAATTTCATTTCTTACATTACTTGACATGGGGACCATCCCTGTAGGGATTTGCAACCAGCAGTGATGGCATGTCCCCAACAGGTCACTCAGGAGTGCTTGCTTCACCGGGAGAAGAGGATGGGCATTGACCTGGTCCATGATGATGTGGAGAAACAGCTCTTTGTGGTAAGTTTGTCAACACAGATCATGTGTTATTTTTACCTAAACTACTCTGAACAGGTTTTGCAGCCCTGTTCCCTCTCTGGCTCCTTAGTGCCTGTGAGGTGCTAAACTCTTCAAACCCCCAAAACCTGCAGGGCCAGGGGACGACGTTCCCCCACGCAGCAGCGTGCCCACACGGTGTGGGTAAGACTTGCCCTGCCAGAGGCAGGAATAGCTGAAAACCAGCTGTGTGTTTGTGTAGCCTATCAGGGTCCTCTGTCCCTCTTCAAGGAGCTTGTGGGACTCTCCTGCCTTTCAGAGCCCTGCCGGCACAGGATCTATAAGTATCTGTCACATACATGTGATATATCTCTATATATCTGTGTCACATACATATATATTACGCACACATGCACACACACAGATATGGAGAAGGCAGTGTCTGCCCGACAGCTTGTCTGGTTTTCCCAACTATGTTACTTGGTCTAATAAAAGATATTACATCTACCCCCAGCTTTGCTTTGCTCAGAGCAGCGTGGCCGCAGTAAGACTGTGTGTGCTTAGGCAATGCATTTTATAGCAGTCCTAAAACCGCGCACTCCTGCCTGCCTTTATATAGGCTGCTTTAAATTATGAATAAAAAGCAAACACGATGAGAGCTGGCACAGAAGATGGGATCCTATCGCAGGGTACAACAAAATACAATCACTGCAAAGGCATCGCGAAACTGGGAAGGAAACTGCAGCCCCTGGGACTGTGAAGCCACTGCTCTGTTAGAAGATTTTTTCTTATGAGTCAGGCCCTAAAAAAATTGAAAGATTAGTTTAAGGGTCATGAGATTTTAAGAAAATAATTGGAGCTGGTTATCTCCATAATGGCATTTTGGATTTTAAGTGTTTCGGACATATTTAGGCCATGCTTTTCAGCTGGCTCCTGCAGACAGGAGGGCTTAAAAATTATGGTTTTGGAGCACTAATCACCTGCCTCCAGTAGCTGGGGCTTCACAAACGCGATAGATTTGTGCTGAAGTCAAGTGAGCTGAGAGCAGCACATGCCTTCCTCCGGTGGAGCTGGATGTTTCTTAGAAATGGCTTAGAAAGTTACACCAAACTCAAGTCCGTCTCCTCTTGTCCCAGATGGATGGGATTTCTCCTGGGGAAGAAAACATTTGGGGAGCAAAAAGGGCAGATGCTGATTGGGGATGGGGATGTGTAGCGCTGCTGGTCCAGAGAACCTCTATGCCTGTTCATATCAGGTCAGGATCTGTCCCTGTCTCCTATAGTGGAACTAATCATCACTTGACATTGATGTCAAGATGAGAAAACACTTGGCAACCCACCCTGAAAGTGAAGTGGGAGGCCATGGCTGTGGCCACAGCACCCTCCCATCCCCTCCTGGTCGCTGCGCCCAGGCTCAGCTGCACAAGTGAGCGCTCTGGGGTTGGGGGGCACTTTCTCCACTCCCTGCCAGTTTGCTTTGTCCTTGCTGTGTGCACGGTTGGAGAGGCCTGAGGGGATGAGTGTGACCAGGACAACTGAGCATGGATACTGATGGGGTCATGTTTTGCCTTTGCCCAGGAAGCCGACGTCATCAGATCCTGCCAGGAGAGGATGCAGCAGTACCTGGATAAGGCGAAAGCCCAGCTCGCGTAAGGAGGAGCTCCTTCTCTCATGCTGCATTTGCAGCTGCGATGTGAAACCCCGGCAGACCCCCACCTCTGCCCACACCCTACAGCCGTAAAACCTGGGCAGGCTCCATGGGAAGCGGGCAGTGGCGCCCACAGGAGCACGTAGCTGCCCAGGTGGGAGGAAACCATTCCACCCATACATCCCCACCCATGGCTCTTGTTTGTGTGTTGAAGGTCCAACAGGGCAGCCCAGCATGAGCTGGAGAGGGACCTGGCCAACAAGCAGACAGCCTACCGCATCGACGACAAGTGCCACCACCTGAGGAACACCTCCGATGGCATCAGCTACTTCCGAGGGGTGGAGCGGGTTGACGCCACGTGAGTGCACGCTGGGCAGCACGAGAGCACCGAGCTGTCCCTGGGATGCGCGGTGCCTCGCCCTGGCAGGGAACGGGTTGTCCCCAGCCCACTGTAAAGGCATGTGTCTCTGCATGGCACATCCATCCTGCCTGGAAACACCCATCTTGGAGGGGCCGTTTCTCCCTGCTCACCATAAAGGGAGAACAACCCTCTGCTTTCAGCTGGATGCTGAACACGCAGTGGGTGAAAGCGAGTCCCACCTAATTACACATTATATCAGGGTTCAGAGATCAGCCTGAAAATGAACTCAGCCCAACACCTCTGCACAGCTCATTAAGTTTATGCGTATTTTCAAAGATGTGTCAGTGCTTGCATGAGCGCTCTTGGTTGACGTGACGTCTGGGGGGTTCACCCCTGCATGGAGAGGGCCTGGCAGGGAGCCGAAATGACACAGAAGATAAAGAAATAGAGAGCATGGTCCTGGGATACGGTTCAGCTGCTTTTGGGTGCCAGGAATTCAGCTTCGGCTCTGCAGTAGATGAATGGTGACCTAAACCAGCACTCGCAGAGATACGCGCTAAGTGGCAAAGGGCTGAGGGAATATATCTGCTGCTCACAAGGACGCGTGCAGTTTATGGAGGGGCATAGATTGATTCAATCTTTCTAATATTTGAATAATTATTCACAGCTCAGACATATTGCAAATGAATTGCAAAGGATTGATGCTAAAATTCAGAGGGGGGCAAAATGTGCCGAGAACCAGCATGTTTTAAATGGGGCTTATGTGGTATTTAAGTCTTTTGTTGACCTTGTTCTGGCCTACTGCACAGGCGTGAACTTCATCGTGAATGCACAGACAGGGAAATGAATATTATCTAATGCTTGTTCAGTTTAGTATGAAACTGAGATAAGTTATGAGCAAAATTAATTGACTGCAATCTGCGCGTCGACGTGAAGCTGGGAATCACTTGGCACTTAGATGGCTCGAACGTGTAAATATGAGGTCTGACTAAAATCTTCATTTTTCTGGGGGAATCTTTGCTTTGTCTGGGCTTTCATAAGTACCACAGTTGTCTTCATGAACATGTCATCATTTCATAAGCATATCGAACAAATGGTGTCCAGGTGTTTTACCTTCATGTGGTCAAATTAAGAGCGTAGCTTTAACCTGCATTTAATCCACACTGCTCCCATGGCATGCCTGGCCATGGCCAGCTTCAGCAGCATGGGCTTACTGGAGGCCTCTCCTTCCTCCTCCCCAGGATCTCGGTGCCAGAGTCGTGGGCCAAGTTCTCGGACGACAACATTCTCCTCTCCCAGAGCGAACGGGCGGCCTCCGCCAAGCTGCGGGACAACCTCGAGAACCTGCTGGTGGTGACGGCCAACGAGATGTGGCGCCAGTTCAACAGGGTGAACGTCGCCTTTGCCAACCGCATCGCTGAGACAGCTGACGCCAAGAGCAAGATTCAGACCCACCTGGCCAAGGTAGCCTGAACCCCTCCCTTTCGGTGTGACACCGTCACTTCCCAGTGACACCACTCTCCACACAGACCTGGCCCAAGAAGAGGAACGGTTGCTACAAGGAGCTGGTTATAGTATCATTATCTGTTTGAAATTCCAAGTACTGGGGACATTCTCCTTGGAGCAGGACAAGTTGGCACTGTAACTTCCTCTCAAGGGATCCTTTATTTCCCTAGTGCCCAGCAGCAAAGGGATTTCAAGCAGAAGGTGGAAATGCTGTTTGCATCTCCTGGTAGTTACTTCAGAAGTGCTGGCTGCCCTGCAGAAAGTCTTTGCTGGGCCTCTACTGGGGTGCCTGCCGGGGGGTTTGCAGGCTCCCTTCTCCTCCAAGGACATGCTTTCAGGCTCAGTGCTCCAGGTTTGCTGCATGGTCAGCCGTGTGTTTCCCGCATGGCTCTGCCAAGCAGGGGAAGTGGAGATCAGTGATGGGCACCTGGCTCGGACTGCTGGGTCTCATGGAAAGCTTCCTGAAAAGAGCTTGACACGGTATCGATTAACTGAGCAGAGACTGGGCTTGCAGCTCTGCAGGCTGATGTCACGTCTTTAATTGAGGATCCATTAGAAACTTTCCCTCTATGAGTTGCTATTGATGGATGATCAATTCCTGCAAGCAGTAATTTTGGGTAGCTGGTAATTCAATAGATCCATCACTGCTCCAAAATCTCCTCCGATGTGACAGCAACAGCAAAGAGAGGCTTTTCCTTGAAAAGAAATCTGCTGGATCTGTGCCTTGGCATGTGTCAGAGCGACAGGGGTCTGAGCCCAGGGTCTGCTTATTCAACTTGTTTTTTTCTGCAGATGGACAGGAGAAAAGGGAAATGATGTGGTCACTTGAGAATATATCATTTAATTTATGAATGCGGTTTTTTCATGCCAGACACTGCAGGAAATCTTCCAGATCGAGATGAACATAGAAGCCATCCGAAAAGCCATTAGGGACAATGGGCTAGTGTTAAAAGTGGCTCAGACCCGGCTGGATGAGCGCACGCGGAGACCCAATGTGGAGCTGTGCCGGGACACTGCCCAGCTCCGGTAAGGCAGGACCCAGGGCTGGGAGGGTCCTTGAGGAGTGACTGGTCGTAGCGCTCAGGAGCATCACTGGATGACAAAATTAATCTTTTTTTTTTTTTTTTCCCCAAAGAGTCATTCCATAAGTGCACTGGTATAATCAAGAGCAATGATTAGGTATCCCGGCCTCGGGGTGGTAGAAGAGCTCTGCACCCACGAAGGAGGCTGTACGCCATGGCCGGGTACAGCCTGATACCACCCCGTGAAGGGATGGATTTTTCCCACTTGGGTAAACCTCACCTACTCTCCTGCCTGCTTCCCAGCTGTTGGATGGCTTAGTTTTGCAGTATAAGCCCTTTAATCTCTGACAGGCTTGTGTTGAGAGCACTTAGCTGCTTCCTTTTGGGTCACTGCAAGAAAGGATGCACCATGTGGAGAAGCAGTAAGGGCTGTCCTCACCTCCCCTGAGGACACTGGAAATCCTTTCAAGGACATAGTGAGCCCTTTGGGACTGCACCCCAAGGGGCCGTGGAGGAGCAGGCTGCCCTGAGTGCCCAACAGCACCCCATGTGAGGGGTGAGGCACCCCAAACCTCACCCCTCCTCCTAGGAGCCCTCTGGGAATGACTCCACGTGAAGCTTTTTAGAAGCCATATAAACCCAGCCCTTGCATGCCATTGGGTTTTTCCATCCTCCACTTGTTTCACATTCACTTTTAGCCTCTCCCAGCTCCCCCATTTTGCTGTGTGTGCATCCGTGGGTGTGGGGAGGAACGCTGCACAGGGAGATCCGGGTGGGTGAACCAACAAACCCGCAAAACCAAACAGGAACAGGAAACCACAGCTGCTCATCCCTCTTCTCGGTGGCACAAGCTGCTCCAGGAGATGAGGCTGCACATCGCCGAAGCCTTAGAGCAAACTTAACCATGCCTGCCCACGGAGGTCTGGAGGAGCTCTGCCCTCGCCTTTCCCGTGCATCTGCCAGAAATGAGGGGTTGAGTTACTCCGAGCACACTGAAGGGGGAAATCCTGTCCCCAAGGGGCCCATCACCAACGCCGTGCTAGAAACCACCCCCGTGACGGGACTGTTAATGGGCATTTCTTGCTGTTTTCCAGCCTCGTCAATGAGGTCCATGAAATCAATGAGACGATCCAGAGCCTTCAGCAGCGGCTGAGAGACGCCGAGAACATACTGCAAATGCTGGTGCATGCCAAGTCGATCTTGGAGCATGACCTGGCCACCAAAGCCAACTCGCTGTTCATTGACCAGGAGAAGTGCATGGGGATGCGCAAGACCTTTCCCAACACTGCACGGCTGCTGGGTTGCTTTTAGGCTGGGCTCAGCTGAACCCACGCTATCTGTTGCAGGAGTATTCCCAGTTTTGCTAGGACGCATTCCCAGTTTTGCTAAGATGCTTTGAAAATACATGATTAGACTTTCACTTCCTCATGAAAGCCCTGAGTAGAAATTAAACGATCACTTTGTGTGTTACATGGTCTACCAGGATTTTTTATTCCTTTGGTTTTTCACTTTCCGTTGCTTTTCCACGGTGTGCCAGAAAGTAGCTGAAAATATCCTGTGTGTGACTAAGAGTAAATCCACCCACAGCGATACATTCCTACCCTTTCAGTCTGTGATTTTAGGAGAAAAACTCTCATGTCCTCCTCGCTTTGAGCCTGTCTGATGCGGAAAAAGCACAAGGGGAAGTAAAGCTAGTTGTCAGAGTAATTAGCTGTTGACATCTTTAATGTATTTTTAATGGTTCAGGAGAAGAAACACAAGCTATCTAGTAAAGCATTACAGTATGTTCTGTTCCTAAACAGAAAAACTTGCATTTTAAGCTGATGTCTAGTGATCATTTTCTTGCTTTTGAAAAATTTTAAATGTCATCTAAAATGTCAGTGCTGGGGTCTTAAAACAAAGAAGTGCTTTTGGCTAGCTAATTGAAGAAAATGCTGCGGTTTTAATCTTGGTGAGTATGGATTGGTTCCTAATTTAACCTCTTGCAAGTAGTTTGTTGGTGGAAGCACCAAAGCACTTTGAAGATAAAGGAACAAATCAGTCCTTAAGTCAGCCACCTCGACTGCCATAGTACCTGCTCTCTGGCTGTAAATTTTACCAAGTGTTTGAATTTTCAGAGGATAAGTCTTTAATCAATCTGAAGTTCAGTGTGACAGTCACTTTGCAAATTGTCCCGTCAGACTCACGTGTCAGACACTCTCGACTCTTTTAACCTAAGCAGAGCTGAGCTCAGCCTAAAGCCTGTAGGCACCAAGAATCCCAAAGGAGCAGAAGCTCAAGTCCCTTCTCTTCCCTTGAGAATCCAGGGCATGGACCTCCTGGCCCAGCGTGGGGACTCTCAGGAGCTGAGAGCATCTTCTCTCATCTCGTACCCCCAGATGACTCCAGCTCACAGCACAGGTCCAGACAGACCTGCCTGCCCTCCCTGCTCTCCCAGGGGCAGCCCCCGAGAGCTGTAACCTGTGCCAAGGTCCTGCCCTGGCCCCAGCATCTTGGCAGGATCTCTCTTCAGAGCTGCAGCCCTAAACAGGAAGCAATTGTCTATTTTTTTTTTTTTCTTTCTTTTTTACTAGCACTTTTGTCTCACGGAGACTAAAGATAGGTTTCCTCTACTTTGTGTGTATCTTGGAGCCAGAGTCTGTCGGAGACAGCAGCCACCCTTTCTAAAGAGACGATATAACCGCAAGCAAGAAAAACTGTCCAGCTCATCGCACCTTCCCTTTCTGCACTTATCTCCCTCCCCAAAATAAGCCGATGGCATGCTGAACTCATAGGGACTTCCAGTTTTTGTTGGCACCCTCGCTAGCCTTTGTGCTGCTTTGAGCTGTTACTCTCCCTGTGTTCCTTTACTGAAAGCTTTCATAAACCCTGGTGATTTTGGCTGCTCGGCTGTTTTGAAGCCCCGCTCCAGATGGCTGGTTTTCAGGCAGAGCTGCCTGTTTTCTGTTTTGAGAATTGGGTCCCGTGAATTGTCTCGAGCTGAGCGCTGGGAAACGGAGGCACCCCAGTCCCTTTCTGAAAGACTCATGCTTTTAAGTGACTTGAGCGAAATCCTGGCATCAGCGACAGCTTCACATTCATTTCATTTCCACCTTCATTTTTGAGTCACATAAAAAGATACCTGAGCTCTGTTGTACTATGAGGGCACACCAATATCAGCACCCAAACTCTCCTATTTTCTCCAATTTTGCTTTCAGAGTCCCCCATCTTTCCCCCTAGCCCAACTCCTTTAAGGCTTTCTCCTAATTGACAGTGTTTATGTGGTGTTGCAATTATCCAGCTCTAAATTTTATCTTCCCGTCCTACCCTCTTGATGCTTCTTTACACAAGATAGGCTGTGGGAGCGTAGCTCGCTGAAAACAGGCATGGAATGCTAGAGGGCCTGCACAAGGAAAACTCTGTTGAACAGTTTGTCTAAGCTAATATGGTAGGCCTCAAGGACGCTTCGACCTTGAGGGTCAGAATAGAAGAATTAGAAGCTAACATCCGTATGAGGCGAAACGCATTAGTATTAATAGTAAAGTGATAGGTAGAAGCAGATGACTGATGTATGTATAGCACAATTGGAGTTTATGAAAAACTGCAAGTCATGATGACTTTGGAAAATTATCCTATTTAAGAAAGTGCATCTGCACACAAAAAGGAGTTTCCTGATATAACTCATATTGAGTCTTTTGTGGATTCTCCAACTCCCGTCTCCGCAACTCTCAGCCAGTCGCACACTTGATCTATACTCCTCTATGTGTACATGACAGCCCTTGTAACGACCTTCCCTTTGTATCGCCATACCTCTACATTAGGGGGGGGGGGGGGGGGGGGGGGAAAGCTTTCCAAACTACTAGCTATTAACTGGAGCTATTTAAGATGACCCAGCCAAATCAAGGAAAAAAGGTTTACCATAGGGAGCCATTCTGAAGTCATCCCACTTCATGGGGAGAATTATGTAGGTCACCAAAAAGCCTTTCATTCCTGACCTGCTGGTGCAGCAGTGGCACAGCGAGTACAGAGTAAAGGAAAAGTAACAGCAGTCACCAGTGAAGGCTGAAATCCCAGCACTCGCACAACTCCAATTCCAGGCACTTCAGTGGAACAGATTTCACTCACATGCATCTCAGCTGAGAAGGTAAAAAAGGGACAGCAGACTCAATACTGCAAGTTTGTGACTCAGAGATAAAAAGGGAAACGAAATGCTACCGTCGGAGCCTGCCTGCTGCTCCCAGCCACACCTGCTGAGGCATAAAAAAGCAAACAAAAAGCTTACCACGCCTCCAGCACCAAGAGTCCAACCACAACACCTGCTTTAGAAATTCTTTGTGCCATATGTCCCTCCGTCCCAAGGATGACGTGAACAACCTTTCACATCAGTTAATTGCAGTGCTCGTGCAGTAGGTAACACTTTTATGGCTTTTTATTTCCAACATCCTGCAGCTGTGGTCCGATAGCGCTCACGGTACCAGATCCCTAAATAGCAGCAGCCAAAAAATCCCAGGAACCTGCTTTCACAGCTGAATTGCAAAGTCTTTTCTTAACAGGACAGACACCAGAGCACACACCTCAGCCACTCTGACACTGAATTAGTCTGCTTTTCACCCTGCCACAGGCAGGACTCTGCCCCCCCCCGCCCGCCCTTTTCTTGCCTGCTGGACAGAGAAAGCAATGCTCTGCCCCATTCCAGCTCTCCAGTTCTACGCCAACCACACTGCGAGACGTACAGAATAAACCCAGATATTCAACAAATCCAACGCAGGGTCAGAGAAGCAGCTTTCAGAGACTTTGCTGCTTTCAGCCAAGTTATCATCAGAATGAGACTGAGCTCCTCTAAGCCTACAAACTTAAAGGAGGCTTCTACAGAAGAAGCAGCAAGCCCTGAGCTGTCCTGGTCTCAACATTTCTACTCTTTTCTCATGAAAGATCTTTCATTTTTATTACTTCCTATGCAGAGTGGCAATTAAGAACATAATACCTTTGCACGACAAGCTCCCAGCCTGAGAACTGAAAAGCGGGGCAGACCTCAGAGAGGAAGAAGCAGAGTTATTTTACAGAGCGTCAGCAACACAGCGAGCAAAATATCCCATGTAATCCCTGCCCTGGAGCACCTGAAGGCCATACATAAGCAATTGCTGGGGGTCCCGACCATCCACCTTCAGGTCTCTGCTGATAACAGCAAAGGAAGAGGTAGATAGTGGGGCAATTTGAGAGAGGACCCCCTCCCCAAAAGTAAGGCAATCCTAAGCACACCCCAAGCTTTAGGGAGCCAGCCCAGAACAGCAGGAAATAAAGTTAAAATGAACTATCTTGCATTCCGCCAGCCCCCAGCCGGCAGCACACCAACCGCCTCGGGGCTCCGGTGGGAAGGGAAGACAAAGAGCGAGATAAAAGAAAATGGATGCATCCCCGGGGTGCTGGGCAGCGTCCCGGGGGCCTCGTCCCCGCAGCTCCCCCCACCCGGACTCCAGCCCTCGGCGCCGATACCCGCTGCCCCGCACCAGGGCTGGCGCAGCCAGGGCGGCCGGGACACCGTGGGCCTCCCCGGGCCCGGCGGGCTGAGGTAGTGTGGGCCGAGCGCCCCCCCCACAGTCCTCCCCATCTCCACGAGCTGAGGTGGTGTGGCCCGCGTTCCCCCCCCCCCCTGCCTCCCCACGGGCTGAGGTGTTGCGGCCCGGAGCGCTCACGTGACCGGGTGTTGATGTGTCGCCTGGCAACGGGAACATGGCGCAGACAGCAGCGGGTGACTGTGGGGCTGGGCCGCGGCCGGGCCTTGAACCGCCCGGGCCTCGGCCGCCCGGCCTCCCCGGCCCCGCGGGTGCCCGTGCCCAGCCCTGCGGCGGCCTGCAGCTGGCGGGCCCCGGGGAGCTGGGCTGGTTCTCACTCTTCCCTCCGCTCTGGTTGCAGGCACAGGCCATCCCCAGCCCAGCAATATGGAGGAGGCCGCCGGTGCCGCAGCAGAGGGCTCTGGGGTGGAATCCGGCTCCGCTACGCGGGATATCGGCCGAGTTCTGTCGTATCTTGCTATGGAGGTGATTTCCTTCAGAACGTTCGCGGGGCACCATGGTGTTCCTACGCTCTCCTTGCAGAGTGATGGCTTCGTGAAAGCAGTTTCAATAGCGAGAAGTAAAACAAGGGAGCGGTTGTTGAAGTCTTGCCCTGCCTATTAAAAAAACAAAGTTAAATGTCGTTGTAGTTCTGTGTGTCAGCAGCGTCCTGAAGCATGTGCTTCTCACTCAGCTCCCAGATGGCTGTAGGCATGTTAAACGGGAGCTTGCCCCCATCTCACAGACACACGTACGGGGGCTGTGTTCGAGGTTGGTGGTGATAAGTTTTTTCTGTCTGTTCGTACTCACGATATTTGAATTTGGCAAATGATGGCACGGGATAAAACAGTGTCTCTTTAAAAAGAAGATAATAGTTTGGCTACCTGTAGCACCAGCTGGAGGACTACAATCCCTAAGGGCATTTTTTTAAAAAATAGACGTGAGCCAGAAACACATCTGAAATTAAAAGTGGTGTGTAGAATTTTTGTCAGGATCTTTACCGTCTTCATGCTGCCTGGGTGACTTTTTTTGTGAACGAGATTAAATTTCAGAATTAAACTCCCATGACAAAAAGCAGTTGTTACAGCACCGTAGCATGAGCATTAAATAAAATGCACAACCTGCTGTAACGCTGCTATTCTGCTTTTTGCCTGTGTGTGTGCTAGGCAGTAGAGGAGGAGAATGGGAGCGACAATGAAGAAGCAGGGTCCGTTCCTCCGCAGGACCAAAAAGAGACATTGCCACCAGCAGAAAGAGGAGCTACAGAGCTGTTTGTTAGTTCTGCAGAGGTGAGACACTAATAACACACACAATCTTATGCACAGAAGGCATGGCCGGTATTTGTAACTTCAAATTCTCCTGGGGCGGTTTTGTTGCTGCCAACACAAACCCGACCAGAACTGAACAGAGAGAAGCTAACTGGTCAGGCACAAAGTCTACAAAAGCTGTGACAGAGCTGGAGAGGTTCCTCTGTTGTGCTGCATGTGGGTAAAGGTGGCTTTTGAATCGGCAGAGGCACAGCTTTGCCAGTGTATCTGTGGGCTGAGTTTAGAACAAGGCCCTCTTGCCGATTCTGTGTCTGCATCGTTCTTGTCTCGTGATGACAGAAATAAGCAGATTGTCAGGGCAGACTGAAAAGCTGTTTCAGGTGGTGGATTTTACGTTTCAGAAAAAATCCCCTGAGACTTTCTTGGACAAAGTCAAATTAGACAGTTGTCCTCCTGCGTTGGGTGACATGGAGAAGCCAGTAACTGAGAGAGAAAACCCTCCCCTTCCTTCAGGAGCTCCTCAGCAGGTGTCTGCGTGGTCAGCCTTTATCTTTGACGTACACCAGGTGCATTAAACCACTGTCCTGCCTTCCTGCTTCTGATGCATGAGATGCTTTTGCTTTCGTATCATTAAATGATTTGCTTTCATAGATCACTTCTATATAGCATCCCCGGCTGCCTCAGCTGCCTTTCTGCACTGATGTGATGTTTCCTTTCTTTAAATGCCTTCAGTCCGAAGAACGACGTGCCCGCTTTTATCGCTCTTTATTGCTGCTTTATTGCTGGCTTTATCAGCCAAGTTGCTAGGAAAGTTAGTTTGTGGAAATTCCTTTGCCTCCCACAGCTATATTCCCACCCTCCTGCATCATTCCAACAGACCCTGCAAAGCTGGGCTTGTAAACTAATTGTTTACTGACTGGAGGAAAGAAAATAAATTAATAAAATCAGGACAGCGTTGCTTCATGCAAGGGAAGCTTCATGTTGGTGCAGGACCCAGTTGAACAGTTGAGGCCAGTCCATCAAGAGGCTATTTAGAAAAGAGGCTTGGGTGCTCTGTTGTCCAAGAAGGGAAAAATCATTGAATGTCCTGCAGAATTCTGATAGGAATTTGGGTGAAATGAATGCTTGCCAAAAACCATGTTAACAGTGTATTGCATAACTAATGCAGATTATTATGCTCGAGGGAAACAGACTTCCCAAAATGGCATCAGCAGTCAGAAAAAAAAACCAAAACAAACTCATTGCGATTATTAAAAAAAAAAAAAAAAAAAAAAGGAGAGAGAGAAAACTGGCAAAATTCTGAGGAAAATTTTGGCAGTATAGGACCATAGAAATGGCTGTGCTGGCTCAGATCAAAGTCCAGAAAGCTCCAGATTCAGCCTCTGACAGAGCCAACAGGAGACGCTTAGATAAAAGCACCAGAGCAAGGCAAGCACCCTGTGATACTTTCCCAGTCTACTTTCCCAGCTTCCAGCAATTAGTATCTCAAGGACTTCCTGAGCTGACAGGGCTGTCTTTGAATTTAATATCCCCCGATGGATTTGTTTCACAGGGTCTTGTTCCAGTTGTTCTTCGAGCCCGTGCAGACTTGCAGCATCCACTGTGTCCCTCAGTGGGGAGCTGCAGGGGATGGAGTATCATCACCCTCGGGGCATCGGCAGCCGCTTTTGGCACCCTGGAGGAGATTAAAAAAGGGCTCAGGCCTTGGACCGCTGAAGCCAAAAGTGTAAAACTCAATAGCTCGGACAAAAATGTGGCTCAAAGCTGTTTTAGATCTGTGTCCTCTGTAGGTTCAACACAGGAGATCACAGCGGGTTGGCTCCTCTTATATGCTGTCAGCATGCAGGAGATGAGCGCGAATCACAATTTCTGAAAGTATCTGAATATGTTCTGACACAGTCATGTCCCCGCCAGGAAGCTTGGTTGGGATTTTTTTGGTTTTGGAGTCAGTGGGTGAATGTTGGTTTCGTTGAAGCCAGTGGGCTTTTCTCCAGTGCTTTCAGTCTGACTCTATCAGTGACGACAACTGGCTTAGAGTCGAAAGTAAAAAGTTGGATGAAGTCGGGTTTTGGGCATGAACGCAGACAGGACTAAAATATTTTAGAAATTTTTCTTGGTTTGGTGGAAAAGAAATGGCAGGAAAAGTAAGTCAATGTCTCCAAGATGTATTAGACCTCTTGTTTTAGAAGTTTGCTGAAGTTAAATGTCTCCCCTTCTGTTTTTCTTCTGCTTGAAATGGCTTTTCAGATAGCCATTCCACCAGTTTTATCAGAAAAGGTCCAAGACCACTCTTTCAGTGCATTTTGATCCAAACGGCGTTTTACGCTGGAGAAAAGGCCCATTCCTCTCACAGCCCTGCTGCGTGGTAGCCGTGAGGCTCAGTAACCCGCAGCGGCACCCCTTCCTGGGGCATGCGTCTGCCTCCTCCCCGGCCGCCTGGCTGAGACCCAGCCGCGCTCGGTGCACATCCCTCCGTGTGCTGGGGAAAGGGCAAGAGCCTGGCAGCCCTCTGAGCCCTGCTCTCGCTGCCAGCTGGGGGCCAGCTCTCAAAGTGGAGAGCATTCCCCCAGCCCTTCAGCTGGAAATACTTATTTAGTAGTTATTTTCTCTCTGGGTGTGTGTATTTTTATATATTTTTATTTGTTTGTTTGTTTGTTTGGAGGAGCATTATAGGTTCTCCATAAAATGTGAGTCAAACCATATATTGCTCTCCTTACTTCCCTAGTCGCACAGTTGTCTGAAACGAGGATTTTTTTCCCCGTTGTTCTGTCCCCAGCCCCACGTGAGCTGCGGGCTCGCTGATGGCAATGCAGGTTTCTGCCCCTTCCCCTTTGCATTTCAAATCCTCCGTTGCTAGTGGTCTGAATCAACAGGGTAGGGAAGAGGACGGAAATCCCTAAAATTGTGATGACAGAGCAAAGTCTTGGGGTTAAACAAGTTCATCCCCAAGAAAATCTTGTCTTTTTGTGTAGTTTGAAAATGCTTTTTTGAAGAGTGGTTTCATTCACCCGGCCCGGGGAAGGGGATGGTGTAGTGTATGCTGGACCGATGGTGGCAGAGCCCGTGATGGGCTGGTTCAGGTGATGCCGCAGACACAGGTAAATGAGGCTTAGACCCTTCTCAGCAAAGTCATCAAAGTCCACCACTGCCTTGTCAGACTAGCATCTGAACTAAAGTGATATAAACCCCACCTTCCCTCCTGAATTATCATTATTTTATTCTAGAAATTCAAGCTGAAGCATTGTAAGAGTTTTAAGTTATCCCACGGAATAGATTCAAAGTGAGAAATCCACATTTTTTTACCCAGTGTTTACACAACCTGTCAATCTTACAGTATTCTCAGCACAGCCTGTGGCAAATCTTGTTTGTGCACAAAACATTTTTCAAATTTATCGTGGCGCCTGCTTTTATTTAGGCGGTGATGACCACTGCCAGCCACACTCGTATGGAGGCTGAGCTGGGGCAGCTGGGCAGCTTTCGAGCCCCTTGATGGGGAGCACTGTGCAATTCCCTGGCCTGTGCCGGGTCGGGCGGCAGTGACGTCTCTCCAGCAAAACCCCAAGGGCTCTGCTGTGGCCATCCTCACTTTCTCCTCTCCTGGCCCGGACAGTCGCCATCCGGCACCTCCTGCTTTCCCTGCAGTGCTCTCACGTGAGCTCCCTGGAGCAGCACGGCCCCCTGTCCCGAGAGCTGCCATGAGACCACGTGCTCAGCAGATGTTTTTCCAAGGCCCTGCTCTGTTAAGTTGATGCACCTTTCCAAGAAAAGAAGTGTCTGAGGAGCACGGGAGTGATGTGCTCTTCTCCCTGGAT
The DNA here is from genome assembly GCF_034619465.1 of Leptosomus discolor. Classification (NCBI taxonomy): domain Eukaryota; kingdom Metazoa; phylum Chordata; class Aves; order Leptosomiformes; family Leptosomidae; genus Leptosomus; species Leptosomus discolor. Next base: position 10,700,671 of record NC_141405.1, read on the forward strand.
TTCCTCCACAGTTTCTAATCCACAACTCTCAGCCAAAATAGGCTTTGTTACCCGCAGGCTACTCTTTTCCCTGATTTGAGTTTCAGATATTTCTCTGGTGCTTAAAAAGCTGCTTTTGGCACCCTTTTCAGAACTGGAGCCGAGGTGGTTTTGCTCTCCCACCTTCACGGAGGAGCTCGGGTGCAGTTATGTGACCCCCACGCCTCCCGCCTGCCTTTCACCACTGTGCATCTCCCCGCTCTGCTTTTGGGGAACGGGTCAGATAATTTGTCCAGAGACACAGCAGCCCAGATCACAGACCTACAAACCCGAATCAGAAGATCGCCTCTAACGGCAGGCTAGATCGCAGCCCTTGGGGACAAGACCCTTCTCGCTCTGTGTTTGCACAGCCCAGAGCGTGACGCCATCAGCACTACCAGGGTCCTCCCGTTTCAGTGCCTGTTCTCAGGCTAAAGCCTGAAATAACTGGGGAAGGACCCTCTCCAGGAAACATCCCTGATGTCGCTGCGTGACTGGTGTGTGATGCCCTGATGCTGCATGAGGCTGTGTCATGGTGGAGCTCCTGGGGACACTGTGCATCTTCTCACCTGGGGTGCCAGCGCCTGGTGCACCCACCCGCCCCAGTGGAGCCTCTGCTGGGCCACGGGCTGGCCCAGGAACACCAGTGCAGGCACTGGGTTGCCCATGAGGGCACTACTTTGCCCATCAGGAGCACTGGGTGGCACACGGTTGCCCATGGGTGGCACTAGGATGCCCAACGGCTGTACTGGGTTGCCCGTTGATGGCACCGGGGGTTGTCCAGGGACAGGATCAGGTTGTCCAGCAAAGGCAGTAGGTTGCACAGAGTCTGCACTAAGTTGCCCAGGAGTGGCACTGGGTTGCCCACTGAGGGCAGTGAGTTCATAGGATCATAGAATCACAGAATGGTTTGGGTTGGAAGGGACCTCAAAGATCATCTTGTTCCAACCCCCCTGCCATGGGCAGGGACACCTCCCACCAGACCAGGTTGCTCAAGGCTCCATCCAGCCTGGCCTTGAGCACTGCCAGGGATGGAGGATCATAGAATATCTCAAGTTAGAAGGGACCCATAAGGATCAGCGAGTCCAACTCCCTGCTCCTTGCAGGACTACCTAAAACTAAACCCCATGACTGAGAGCATTGTCCAGCTGCTCAACACTTGCCCAACAGCTGCACCTGCTTGCCCAGGGGCTGCACAAAGCTGCCCAGCGAGAGCGGTAGGTTGCCCAGGGCAGGAACTAGGGTGCCATACGAGGGTATTTTCTTGCCCAGGGCTGGCCCTGGGTTGCCCATCGAGAGCGCTGTGTTGCCCGAGGGCTGCATCAGGTTGCCATGGCAGCTGCAGGGAGTCGGCCCGGGCAACACCCGGTCACCCGCTTCTTATGTCACTGACGGCACCGGGGACGCTGCAGTGCCTGGCAGAGCTGCCACCGAGCCTGGCAGCACAGCAGTGAGCAGCAGCCCCCGGGGCACCCTCAAGCCTCCGCAGTGCACCCCGCATCCAAGCAGCTAAGGGTGAGCAAGGGGAGGACTAAAAAAGCAGAGATATTTCTCCTGATCTTCTGCATTATCTCTTATGTCGCCTAAGTGTACCCCAGCTAGGTGGTTGGGGGCTCCCGTGGTGTGTCTGTGTTCAGGGGTGGCAGAAAGTAGCACCCTGGGATGACTTATCCCAAGAGGGTGCAGGGACATTTATTTCAGCTGGAAATGCAGGGAAAAGTAACCCTGGTCCATTCCCAAGTTCTTAAATATGTGTCTGTCAGTGGCTGAAAGGGAATAATTTATTTGCAGGGGTAGGAGCCAGGGAAGCAGTCTCCCACTCTCGGAATGCTGTTTCTCACGTATAAATAAGTGGCACGGAGTTAAGGAAAGTGCAGTCGCCTGTCCCTAGCAGGGACAAAAGGGCTGAAGTGACTGGTTTGTGGGAACCGACACACACAGTGGTTTTTGTTGGACCTGAGCACAGACGTTTCATCCTCAGCTCTGCCAAACTGGCTCGGAGGGTTGTGTTTGTGAAAGTTTTTCTGCTAAATTTGAGGGTGTGAGTTTCCCGCTGCCTATCCCACAGCCTCTTCAGCCAGGCTGGATCCTGGGGCGAGACTCGGTGCCCACAGCTATGCTGCTCTCAAGTCAGGTACTGGGGCAGCCCATGCCAGCATGGCCAAAATTGCTCAAGGCTTGCAAATACTGTCCTCAAAGTTCAGTGATTTCCCAGCTGCGGGCTGTACACTTTTGCCCTCTGACTCATCCCTATTTTTCTCCGATTTGCCCGAACTGAAGGTCCTGTTATTCTCCTGTATTCGCCGTTCTCTAATTTAATAGCTGCATTCTGAGACATTGTTCATCTGAATGCACCAAACTGCTACAGGCACAGGTGACGCAAGAAGTCTCTTAGGTCACCTGTCCCCATAGCTAGATGTTGGAAAACGTGCAGTTTAATGAGTCAATGGGCTGCGAGCGTCCGGCATGAAGGAGGGTTACCCTCGGTGTACAGCAACAGCAGCTCCCAGGCAGAGCCTGCCTGTCTCCGTGTGCCTCCCATCCATCGCCTTTTAAGCCTTCCCGTAGGAAACTGTGACTCCTTCGTCCTGCCCTTGTGTAGAGAGAGGCATTCTTTGTTGCAGAGGTGACTAAAATGAAAGAAACTCTCTTTCCCAAGGGTTTAATGATTTTAAAAATAAGGCAGTCTCTCTCAGCTCGCCTACACATGCAAAGTGATTAGGGTAGCCCAGGAGGAGCAATTAAACCTCTAGCCACGTGATCGCTTCTGTCGATGCTTTGTTCTAGAATAAAAGTGAGTTTATTTCATGCAAACATCCCATTTTTAAAGGAATAAAGTTGATTTCATGCTGTGACAAATAGGATTTAGCACATGCTTCAGGTCAATCTCCCCTCCCACCCAGGGATCTTGTTGTAGCACACCAGCGTCCCAATCTTTCACTGCGGCTCCGAGCCAGGCTGGGAGCAGTGGGGATGGGATGGTGTTAGGGGAAGGACACATCCCTGCAACACAGCACCTGGCTACAACAGCTATAGGGACTTATTCTGCCCGTGGGTGACACCTGTAACCATACAGAAACTTCACACCGAGCACAGCATACCCTCCTGAGTGTTTGTCCTTAGATGAGGTGTGTCAGGTACATTCGGTGGCCCCTCTGCATTATATTTCTGATAAAATTGACTGATAACCTTAATCTGAAAAGAGCAATGGCACCCACATGCCTTACACAGTTATTGGTAGCAAAATCTTCCTGTGTGACTCTTCCCCTTAGGGTTACTGCAAGGCTGGTGTTTACGAGCTGCTCTGAAAAGACTTTGTGGGATATCTCCTTTCCAAGTGCATTTGTTTTACAGCAGGTGAGCCAGAGATGTTTTTCTTCCTTTGCAAGTCCAGAGATGGCTGTTCTTTTTAGGTTGAAATGGGGGGGGGTGGGGGGGGGTGGGTGCAGGGGTGGGGTGAAATTTGGATATAGTCCAAATTTAAGCAAAGCTCAGCTCACCTGCGGACACCTCACTCAAGCTTTTACTGCAAGTGAAAATAGAGATGATGAGGATGGATTCCCTCACCCACAAACCGCGCTGGGTTGGTAGCAGCTGTGCATCCAAAGCTATCACGGCTGGTAATGGAACTTTTAAAGAGGAAATTACAGCAGGAATACTATAAGATCAGCAAAAACGCTGGCCAAAAGAAACAAATGAACATCAGAGAATCAGCAACTACAGTTTCATTGGACGGACAGACAAAATGAAGGCACAGTATCTGTCATTCTCCTTAGTAGCCATGATTTGTTTCTCTCTACATTCCAAGACCTGATGAGAGATACTGACAACAAAGTAAAATCCTTATATATAAAAATGCTTGGGATGCTGTCAGAAGGGATTTGCTTTCAAGAGTTTTAGGCCTGTCCAGGCGATGTGTGGGTGCTGTGTGCATCGCTCTTCGTATTTTAAGTTGCGTGTGTCGCTGTAAGAAGTAGCGCAAGTGCAGGAGCTTACTGAGTGAGGTTGTCTTCTTCTGTCTCCTTTGTGCAGGACACATACCTGAATAGCGGCGTTCAAGAATGGAGCTGGTTGGATCTCCCTTAACTGCAACATATGCCCATCCAAGATCAACACCTACCAAGTTTCTGCCTGCCATCAGCACCATGGCTTCAAGCTATAAGAACCGTTTTCCTTACTACCCCTTGCCTCAGAGCTTCAGCCTCCCCCGGATGCCCAGAGCCTACTACAAAGCAGCTGCCATCAACCCAACTTTGGCTCCCTTTTCCAAAAGCTCCCAGGGGTTACCCCCAAGCAAGATGCTTCCTTTTGTTTCCAACAGAACAACCCTCTTCAGCCGGTACACCTCTGACGACTGGTACATGTCCAATCTGACCAACTACAAAGAGTCGGAGACTACCCGGCGCAATGCCGAGTGTCTGAGAGTCGATACCTCCCGTCTGATTCACGATAAATATCAGCAGACAAAGAAGACCCAAGTAGAAAGCACCAAAAACCTGGGAGATCGTGTCCAAGAGATAGAATTTTGGAAGTCAGAGCTCTGCCATGAGCTGGATGAGATGATCGGGGAAACGAACGCACTCACAGACTTGAAGAAAAGACTGGAGAGAGCCTTGGCTGAGACAGAGGCCCCTCTCCAGGTAAGCACCCTGTCCGGTGGGCTGCAAGCTGTAGCCTACTGCTGAAACATCTGCAGCCATTCAGACGCCCAATTAAGTTTCATTGCAGCTCCGTAACGTCTAGAAAGTTTTTATTAAGAGACCATTAGTTAAGTTAGTAATAAACAAATGCCTTGCCATCTGCTGCCTCCCCTATCAGTACGTACTGAGCACATCAGAACAGTATTTGCTTAACCAAATATTTTTATAAGTGGTACATCCAAAATCCTGGTTTGGGAGACAAAAGCCCATGTCCTCCTACGAGGCTCTGGCGAGGTCAGCCTCAAGCCTGACACAGGTCCCTGCCTTCAGCTGTGGCTGCGCCAGGGACACGTGTGCTCCCCCACGTTGATTTAATGCTGATGTTGCAGCTCGGCTGCTCGTTGTCAGCTAAACCAGCTGCCCTGGGCACTTTTTTTCCCGTGCTGTCGTCTCTGTGCCCACCTACAATTTCATTTCTTACATTACTTGACATGGGGACCATCCCTGTAGGGATTTGCAACCAGCAGTGATGGCATGTCCCCAACAGGTCACTCAGGAGTGCTTGCTTCACCGGGAGAAGAGGATGGGCATTGACCTGGTCCATGATGATGTGGAGAAACAGCTCTTTGTGGTAAGTTTGTCAACACAGATCATGTGTTATTTTTACCTAAACTACTCTGAACAGGTTTTGCAGCCCTGTTCCCTCTCTGGCTCCTTAGTGCCTGTGAGGTGCTAAACTCTTCAAACCCCCAAAACCTGCAGGGCCAGGGGACGACGTTCCCCCACGCAGCAGCGTGCCCACACGGTGTGGGTAAGACTTGCCCTGCCAGAGGCAGGAATAGCTGAAAACCAGCTGTGTGTTTGTGTAGCCTATCAGGGTCCTCTGTCCCTCTTCAAGGAGCTTGTGGGACTCTCCTGCCTTTCAGAGCCCTGCCGGCACAGGATCTATAAGTATCTGTCACATACATGTGATATATCTCTATATATCTGTGTCACATACATATATATTACGCACACATGCACACACACAGATATGGAGAAGGCAGTGTCTGCCCGACAGCTTGTCTGGTTTTCCCAACTATGTTACTTGGTCTAATAAAAGATATTACATCTACCCCCAGCTTTGCTTTGCTCAGAGCAGCGTGGCCGCAGTAAGACTGTGTGTGCTTAGGCAATGCATTTTATAGCAGTCCTAAAACCGCGCACTCCTGCCTGCCTTTATATAGGCTGCTTTAAATTATGAATAAAAAGCAAACACGATGAGAGCTGGCACAGAAGATGGGATCCTATCGCAGGGTACAACAAAATACAATCACTGCAAAGGCATCGCGAAACTGCAGCCCCTGGGACTGTGAAGCCACTGCTCTGTTAGAAGATTTTTTCTTATGAGTCAGGCCCTAAAAAAATTGAAAGATTAGTTTAAGGGTCATGAGATTTTAAGAAAATAATTGGAGCTGGTTATCTCCATAATGGCATTTTGGATTTTAAGTGTTTCGGACATATTTAGGCCATGCTTTTCAGCTGGCTCCTGCAGACAGGAGGGCTTAAAAATTATGGTTTTGGAGCACTAATCACCTGCCTCCAGTAGCTGGGGCTTCACAAACGCGATAGATTTGTGCTGAAGTCAAGTGAGCTGAGAGCAGCACATGCCTTCCTCCGGTGGAGCTGGATGTTTCTTAGAAATGGCTTAGAAAGTTACACCAAACTCAAGTCCGTCTCCTCTTGTCCCAGATGGATGGGATTTCTCCTGGGGAAGAAAACATTTGGGGAGCAAAAAGGGCAGATGCTGATTGGGGATGGGGATGTGTAGCGCTGCTGGTCCAGAGAACCTCTATGCCTGTTCATATCAGGTCAGGATCTGTCCCTGTCTCCTATAGTGGAACTAATCATCACTTGACATTGATGTCAAGATGAGAAAACACTTGGCAACCCACCCTGAAAGTGAAGTGGGAGGCCATGGCTGTGGCCACAGCACCCTCCCATCCCCTCCTGGTCGCTGCGCCCAGGCTCAGCTGCACAAGTGAGCGCTCTGGGGTTGGGGGGCACTTTCTCCACTCCCTGCCAGTTTGCTTTGTCCTTGCTGTGTGCACGGTTGGAGAGGCCTGAGGGGATGAGTGTGACCAGGACAACTGAGCATGGATACTGATGGGGTCATGTTTTGCCTTTGCCCAGGAAGCCGACGTCATCAGATCCTGCCAGGAGAGGATGCAGCAGTACCTGGATAAGGCGAAAGCCCAGCTCGCGTAAGGAGGAGCTCCTTCTCTCATGCTGCATTTGCAGCTGCGATGTGAAACCCCGGCAGACCCCCACCTCTGCCCACACCCTACAGCCGTAAAACCTGGGCAGGCTCCATGGGAAGCGGGCAGTGGCGCCCACAGGAGCACGTAGCTGCCCAGGTGGGAGGAAACCATTCCACCCATACATCCCCACCCATGGCTCTTGTTTGTGTGTTGAAGGTCCAACAGGGCAGCCCAGCATGAGCTGGAGAGGGACCTGGCCAACAAGCAGACAGCCTACCGCATCGACGACAAGTGCCACCACCTGAGGAACACCTCCGATGGCATCAGCTACTTCCGAGGGGTGGAGCGGGTTGACGCCACGTGAGTGCACGCTGGGCAGCACGAGAGCACCGAGCTGTCCCTGGGATGCGCGGTGCCTCGCCCTGGCAGGGAACGGGTTGTCCCCAGCCCACTGTAAAGGCATGTGTCTCTGCATGGCACATCCATCCTGCCTGGAAACACCCATCTTGGAGGGGCCGTTTCTCCCTGCTCACCATAAAGGGAGAACAACCCTCTGCTTTCAGCTGGATGCTGAACACGCAGTGGGTGAAAGCGAGTCCCACCTAATTACACATTATATCAGGGTTCAGAGATCAGCCTGAAAATGAACTCAGCCCAACACCTCTGCACAGCTCATTAAGTTTATGCGTATTTTCAAAGATGTGTCAGTGCTTGCATGAGCGCTCTTGGTTGACGTGACGTCTGGGGGGTTCACCCCTGCATGGAGAGGGCCTGGCAGGGAGCCGAAATGACACAGAAGATAAAGAAATAGAGAGCATGGTCCTGGGATACGGTTCAGCTGCTTTTGGGTGCCAGGAATTCAGCTTCGGCTCTGCAGTAGATGAATGGTGACCTAAACCAGCACTCGCAGAGATACGCGCTAAGTGGCAAAGGGCTGAGGGAATATATCTGCTGCTCACAAGGACGCGTGCAGTTTATGGAGGGGCATAGATTGATTCAATCTTTCTAATATTTGAATAATTATTCACAGCTCAGACATATTGCAAATGAATTGCAAAGGATTGATGCTAAAATTCAGAGGGGGGCAAAATGTGCCGAGAACCAGCATGTTTTAAATGGGGCTTATGTGGTATTTAAGTCTTTTGTTGACCTTGTTCTGGCCTACTGCACAGGCGTGAACTTCATCGTGAATGCACAGACAGGGAAATGAATATTATCTAATGCTTGTTCAGTTTAGTATGAAACTGAGATAAGTTATGAGCAAAATTAATTGACTGCAATCTGCGCGTCGACGTGAAGCTGGGAATCACTTGGCACTTAGATGGCTCGAACGTGTAAATATGAGGTCTGACTAAAATCTTCATTTTTCTGGGGGAATCTTTGCTTTGTCTGGGCTTTCATAAGTACCACAGTTGTCTTCATGAACATGTCATCATTTCATAAGCATATCGAACAAATGGTGTCCAGGTGTTTTACCTTCATGTGGTCAAATTAAGAGCGTAGCTTTAACCTGCATTTAATCCACACTGCTCCCATGGCATGCCTGGCCATGGCCAGCTTCAGCAGCATGGGCTTACTGGAGGCCTCTCCTTCCTCCTCCCCAGGATCTCGGTGCCAGAGTCGTGGGCCAAGTTCTCGGACGACAACATTCTCCTCTCCCAGAGCGAACGGGCGGCCTCCGCCAAGCTGCGGGACAACCTCGAGAACCTGCTGGTGGTGACGGCCAACGAGATGTGGCGCCAGTTCAACAGGGTGAACGTCGCCTTTGCCAACCGCATCGCTGAGACAGCTGACGCCAAGAGCAAGATTCAGACCCACCTGGCCAAGGTAGCCTGAACCCCTCCCTTTCGGTGTGACACCGTCACTTCCCAGTGACACCACTCTCCACACAGACCTGGCCCAAGAAGAGGAACGGTTGCTACAAGGAGCTGGTTATAGTATCATTATCTGTTTGAAATTCCAAGTACTGGGGACATTCTCCTTGGAGCAGGACAAGTTGGCACTGTAACTTCCTCTCAAGGGATCCTTTATTTCCCTAGTGCCCAGCAGCAAAGGGATTTCAAGCAGAAGGTGGAAATGCTGTTTGCATCTCCTGGTAGTTACTTCAGAAGTGCTGGCTGCCCTGCAGAAAGTCTTTGCTGGGCCTCTACTGGGGTGCCTGCCGGGGGGTTTGCAGGCTCCCTTCTCCTCCAAGGACATGCTTTCAGGCTCAGTGCTCCAGGTTTGCTGCATGGTCAGCCGTGTGTTTCCCGCATGGCTCTGCCAAGCAGGGGAAGTGGAGATCAGTGATGGGCACCTGGCTCGGACTGCTGGGTCTCATGGAAAGCTTCCTGAAAAGAGCTTGACACGGTATCGATTAACTGAGCAGAGACTGGGCTTGCAGCTCTGCAGGCTGATGTCACGTCTTTAATTGAGGATCCATTAAAAACTTTCCCTCTATGAGTTGCTATTGATGGATGATCAATTCCTGCAAGCAGTAATTTTGGGTAGCTGGTAATTCAATAGATCCATCACTGCTCCAAAATCTCCTCTGATGTGACAGCAACAGCAAAGAGAGGCTTTTCCTTGAAAAGAAATCTGCTGGATCTGTGCCTTGGCATGTGTCAGAGCGACAGGGGTCTGAGCCCAGGGTCTGCTTATTCATCTTGTTTTTTTCTGCAGATGGACAGGAGAAAAGGGAAATGATGTGGTCACTTGAGAATATATCATTTAATTTATGAATGCGTTTTTTTCATGCCAGACACTGCAGGAAATCTTCCAGATCGAGATGAACATAGAAGCCATCCGAAAAGCCATTAGGGACAATGGGCTAGTGTTAAAAGTGGCTCAGACCCGGCTGGATGAGCGCACGCGGAGACCCAATGTGGAGCTGTGCCGGGACACTGCCCAGCTCCGGTAAGGCAGGACCCAGGGCTGGGAGGGTCCTTGAGGAGTGACTGGTCGTAGCGCTCAGGAGCATCACTGGATGACAAAATTAATCTTTTTTTTTTTTTTTTTCCCCAAAGAGTCATTCCATAAGTGCACTGGTATAATCAAGAGCAATGATTAGGTATCCCGGCCTCGGGGTGGTAGAAGAGCTCTGCACCCACGAAGGAGGCTGTACGCCATGGCCGGGTACAGCCTGATACCACCCCGTGAAGGGATGGATTTTTCCCACTTGGGTAAACCTCACCTACTCTCCTGCCTGCTTCCCAGCTGTTGGATGGCTTAGTTTTGCAGTATAAGCCCTTTAATCTCTGACAGGCTTGTGTTGAGAGCACTTAGCTGCTTCCTTTTGGGTCACTGCAAGAAAGGATGCACCATGTGGAGAAGCAGTAAGGGCTGTCCTCACCTCCCCTGAGGACACTGGAAATCCTTTCAAGGACATAGTGAGCCCTTTGGGACTGCACCCCAAGGGGCCGTGGAGGAGCAGGCTGCCCTGAGTGCCCAACAGCACCCCATGTGAGGGGTGAGGCACCCCAAACCTCACCCCTCCTCCTAGGAGCCCTCTGGGAATGACTCCACGTGAAGCTTTTTAGAAGCCATATAAACCCAGCCCTTGCATGCCATTGGGTTTTTCCATCCTCCACTTGTTTCACATTCACTTTTAGCCTCTCCCAGCTCCCCCATTTTGCTGTGTGTGCATCCGTGGGTGTGGGGAGGAACGCTGCACAGGGAGATCCGGGTGGGTGAACCAACAAACCCGCAAAACCAAACAGGAACAGGAAACCACAGCTGCTCATCCCTCTTCTCGGTGGCACAAGCTGCTCCAGGAGATGAGGCTGCACATCGCCGAAGCCTTAGAGCAAACTTAACCATGCCTGCCCACGGAGGTCTGGAGGAGCTCTGCCCTCGCCTTTCCCGTGCATCTGCCAGAAATGAGGGGTTGAGTTACTCCGAGCACACTGAAGGGGGAAATCCTGTCCCCAAGGGGCCCATCACCAACGCCGTGCTAGAAACCACCCCCGTGACGGGACTGTTAATGGGCATTTCTTGCTGTTTTCCAGCCTCGTCAATGAGGTCCATGAAATCAATGAGACGATCCAGAGCCTTCAGCAGCGGCTGAGAGACGCCGAGAACATACTGCAAATGCTGGTGCATGCCAAGTCGATCTTGGAGCATGACCTGGCCACCAAAGCCAACTCGCTGTTCATTGACCAGGAGAAGTGCATGGGGATGCGCAAGACCTTTCCCAACACTGCACGGCTGCTGGGTTGCTTTTAGGCTGGGCTCAGCTGAACCCACGCTATCTGTTGCAGGAGTATTCCCAGTTTTGCTAGGACGCATTCCCAGTTTTGCTAAGATGCTTTGAAAATACATGATTAGACTTTCACTTCCTCATGAAAGCCCTGAGTAGAAATTAAACGATCACTTTGTGTGTTACATGGTCTACCAGGATTTTTTATTCCTTTGGTTTTTCACTTTCCGTTGCTTTTCCACGGTGTGCCAGAAAGTAGCTGAAAATATCCTGTGTGTGACTAAGAGTAAATCCACCCACAGCGATACATTCCTACCCTTTCAGTCTGTGATTTTAGGAGAAAAACTCTCATGTCCTCCTCGCTTTGAGCCTGTCTGATGCGGAAAAAGCACAAGGGGAAGTAAAGCTAGTTGTCAGAGTAATTAGCTGTTGACATCTTTAATGTATTTTTAATGGTTCAGGAGAAGAAACACAAGCTATCTAGTAAAGCATTACAGTATGTTCTGTTCCTAAACAGAAAAACTTGCATTTTAAGCTGATGTCTAGTGATCATTTTCTTGCTTTTGAAAAATTTTAAATGTCATCTAAAATGTCAGTGCTGGGGTCTTAAAACAAAGAAGTGCTTTTGGCTAGCTAATTGAAGAAAATGCTGCGGTTTTAATCTTGGTGAGTATGGATTGGTTCCTAATTTAACCTCTTGCAAGTAGTTTGTTGGTGGAAGCACCAAAGCACTTTGAAGATAAAGGAACAAATCAGTCCTTAAGTCAGCCACCTCGACTGCCATAGTACCTGCTCTCTGGCTGTAAATTTTACCAAGTGTTTGAATTTTCAGAGGATAAGTCTTTAATCAATCTGAAGTTCAGTGTGACAGTCACTTTGCAAATTGTCCCGTCAGACTCACGTGTCAGACACTCTCGACTCTTTTAACCTAAGCAGAGCTGAGCTCAGCCTAAAGCCTGTAGGCACCAAGAATCCCAAAGGAGCAGAAGCTCAAGTCCCTTCTCTTCCCTTGAGAATCCAGGGCATGGACCTCCTGGCCCAGCGTGGGGACTCTCAGGAGCTGAGAGCATCTTCTCTCATCTCGTACCCCCAGATGACTCCAGCTCACAGCACAGGTCCAGACAGACCTGCCTGCCCTCCCTGCTCTCCCAGGGGCAGCCCCCGAGAGCTGTAACCTGTGCCAAGGTCCTGCCCTGGCCCCAGCATCTTGGCAGGATCTCTCTTCAGAGCTGCAGCCCTAAACAGGAAGCAATTGTCTATTTTTTTTTTTTCTTTCTTTTTTACTAGCACTTTTGTCTCACGGAGACTAAAGATAGGTTTCCTCTACTTTGTGTGTATCTTGGAGCCAGAGTCTGTCGGAGACAGCAGCCACCCTTTCTAAAGAGACGATATAACCGCAAGCAAGAAAAACTGTCCAGCTCATCGCACCTTCCCTTTCTGCACTTATCTCCCTCCCCAAAATAAGCCGATGGCATGCTGAACTCATAGGGACTTCCAGTTTTTGTTGGCACCCTCGCTAGCCTTTGTGCTGCTTTGAGCTGTTACTCTCCCTGTGTTCCTTTACTGAAAGCTTTCATAAACCCTGGTGATTTTGGCTGCTCGGCTGTTTTGAAGCCCCGCTCCAGATGGCTGGTTTTCAGGCAGAGCTGCCTGTTTTCTGTTTTGAGAATTGGGTCCCGTGAATTGTCTCGAGCTGAGCGCTGGGAAACGGAGGCACCCCAGTCCCTTTCTGAAAGACTCATGCTTTTAAGTGACTTGAGCGAAATCCTGGCATCAGCGACAGCTTCACATTCATTTCATTTCCACCTTCATTTTTGAGTCACATAAAAAGATACCTGAGCTCTGTTGTACTATGAGGGCACACCAATATCAGCACCCAAACTTTCCTATTTTCTCCAATTTTGCTTTCAGAGTCCCCCATCTTTCCCCCTAGCCCAACTCCTTTAAGGCTTTCTCCTAATTGACAGTGTTTATGTGGTGTTGCAATTATCCAGCTCTAAATTTTATCTTCCCGTCCTACCCTCTTGATGCTTCTTTACACAAGATAGGCTGTGGGAGCGTAGCTCGCTGAAAACAGGCATGGAATGCTAGAGGGCCTGCACAAGGAAAACTCTGTTGAACAGTTTGTCTAAGCTAACATGGTAGGCCTCAAGGACGCTTCGACCTTGAGGGTCAGAATAGAAGAATTAGAAGCTAACATCCGTATGAGGCGAAACGCATTAGTATTAATAGTAAAGTGATAGGTAGAAGCAGATGACTGATGTATGTATAGCACAATTGGAGTTTATGAAAAACTGCAAGTCATGATGACTTTGGAAAATTATCCTATTTAAGAAAGTGCATCTGCACACAAAAAGGAGTTTCCTGATATAACTCATATTGAGTCTTTTGTGGATTCTCCAACTCCCGTCTCCGCAACTCTCAGCCAGTCGCACACTTGATCTATACTCCTCTATGTGTACATGACAGCCCTTGTAACGACCTTCCCTTTGTATCGCCATACCTCTACATTAGGGGGGGGGGGGGGGGGGGGGGGAAAGCTTTCCAAACTACTAGCTATTAACTGGAGCTATTTAAGATGACCCAGCCAAATCAAGGAAAAAAGGTTTACCATAGGGAGCCATTCTGAAGTCATCCCACTTCATGGGGAGAATTATGTAGGTCACCAAAAAGCCTTTCATTCCTGACCTGCTGGTGCAGCAGTGGCACAGCGAGTACAGAGTAAAGGAAAAGTAACAGCAGTCACCAGTGAAGGCTGAAATCCCAGCACTCGCACAACTCCAATTCCAGGCACTTCAGTGGAACAGATTTCACTCACATGCATCTCAGCTGAGAAGGTAAAAAAGGGACAGCAGACTCAATACTGCAAGTTTGTGACTCAGAGATAAAAAGGGAAACGAAATGCTACCGTCGGAGCCTGCCTGCTGCTCCCAGCCACACCTGCTGAGGCATAAAAAAGCAAACAAAAAGCTTACCACGCCTCCAGCACCAAGAGTCCAACCACAACACCTGCTTTAGAAATTCTTTGTGCCATATGTCCCTCCGTCCCAAGGATGACGTGAACAACCTTTCACATCAGTTAATTGCAGTGCTCGTGCAGTAGGTAACACTTTTATGGCTTTTTATTTCCAACATCCTGCAGCTGTGGTCCGATAGCGCTCACGGTACCAGATCCCTAAATAGCAGCAGCCAAAAAATCCCAGGAACCTGCTTTCACAGCTGAATTGCAAAGTCTTTTCTTAACAGGACAGACACCAGAGCACACACCTCAGCCACTCTGACACTGAATTAGTCTGCTTTTCACCCTGCCACAGGCAGGACTCTGCCCCCCCCCGCCCGCCCTTTTCTTGCCTGCTGGACAGAGAAAGCAATGCTCTGCCCCATTCCAGCTCTCCAGTTCTACGCCAACCACACTGCGAGACGTACAGAATAAACCCAGATATTCAACAAATCCAACGCAGGGTCAGAGAAGCAGCTTTCAGAGACTTTGCTGCTTTCAGCCAAGTTATCATCAGAATGAGACTGAGCTCCTCTAAGCCTACAAACTTAAAGGAGGCTTCTACAGAAGAAGCAGCAAGCCCTGAGCTGTCCTGGTCTCAACATTTCTACTCTTTTCTCATGAAAGATCTTTCATTTTTATTACTTCCTATGCAGAGTGGCAATTAAGAACATAATACCTTTGCACGACAAGCTCCCAGCCTGAGAACTGAAAAGCGGGGCAGACCTCAGAGAGGAAGAAGCAGAGTTATTTTACAGAGCGTCAGCAACACAGCGAGCAAAATATCCCATGTAATCCCTGCCCTGGAGCACCTGAAGGCCATACATAAGCAATTGCTGGGGGTCCCGACCATCCACCTTCAGGTCTCTGCTGATAACAGCAAAGGAAGAGGTAGATAGTGGGGCAATTTGAGAGAGGACCCCCTCCCCAAAAGTAAGGCAATCCTAAGCACACCCCAAGCTTTAGGGAGCCAGCCCAGAACAGCAGGAAATAAAGTTAAAATGAACTATCTTGCATTCCGCCAGCCCCCAGCCGGCAGCACACCAACCGCCTCGGGGCTCCGGTGGGAAGGGAAGACAAAGAGCGAGATAAAAGAAAATGGATGCATCCCCGGGGTGCTGGGCAGCGTCCCGGGGGCCTCGTCCCCGCAGCTCCCCCCACCCGGACTCCAGCCCTCGGCGCCGATACCCGCTGCCCCGCACCAGGGCTGGCGCAGCCAGGGCGGCCGGGACACCGTGGGCCTCCCCGGGCCCGGCGGGCTGAGGTAGTGTGGGCCGAGCGCCCCCCCCACAGTCCTCCCCATCTCCACGAGCTGAGGTGGTGTGGCCCGCGTTCCCCCCCCCCCCTGCCTCCCCACGGGCTGAGGTGTTGCGGCCCGGAGCGCTCACGTGACCGGGTGTTGATGTGTCGCCTGGCAACGGGAACATGGCGCAGACAGCAGCGGGTGACTGTGGGGCTGGGCCGCGGCCGGGCCTTGAACCGCCCGGGCCTCGGCCGCCCGGCCTCCCCGGCCCCGCGGGTGCCCGTGCCCAGCCCTGCGGCGGCCTGCAGCTGGCGGGCCCCGGGGAGCTGGGCTGGTTCTCACTCTTCCCTCCGCTCTGGTTGCAGGCACAGGCCATCCCCAGCCCAGCAATATGGAGGAGGCCGCCGGTGCCGCAGCAGAGGGCTCTGGGGTGGAATCCGGCTCCGCTACGCGGGATATCGGCCGAGTTCTGTCGTATCTTGCTATGGAGGTGATTTCCTTCAGAACGTTCGCGGGGCACCATGGTGTTCCTACGCTCTCCTTGCAGAGTGATGGCTTCGTGAAAGCAGTTTCAATAGCGAGAAGTAAAACAAGGGAGCGGTTGTTGAAGTCTTGCCCTGCCTATTAAAAAAACAAAGTTAAATGTCGTTGTAGTTCTGTGTGTCAGCAGCGTCCTGAAGCATGTGCTTCTCACTCAGCTCCCAGATGGCTGTAGGCATGTTAAACGGGAGCTTGCCCCCATCTCACAGACACACGTACGGGGGCTGTGTTCGAGGTTGGTGGTGATAAGTTTTTTCTGTCTGTTCGTACTCACGATATTTGAATTTGGCAAATGATGGCACGGGATAAAACAGTGTCTCTTTAAAAAGAAGATAATAGTTTGGCTACCTGTAGCACCAGCTGGAGGACTACAATCCCTAAGGGCATTTTTTTAAAAAATAGACGTGAGCCAGAAACACATCTGAAATTAAAAGTGGTGTGTAGAATTTTTGTCAGGATCTTTACCGTCTTCATGCTGCCTGGGTGACTTTTTTTGTGAACGAGATTAAATTTCAGAATTAAACTCCCATGACAAAAAGCAGTTGTTACAGCACCGTAGCATGAGCATTAAATAAAATGCACAACCTGCTGTAACGCTGCTATTCTGCTTTTTGCCTGTGTGTGTGCTAGGCAGTAGAGGAGGAGAATGGGAGCGACAATGAAGAAGCAGGGTCCGTTCCTCCGCAGGACCAAAAAGAGACATTGCCACCAGCAGAAAGAGGAGCTACAGAGCTGTTTGTTAGTTCTGCAGAGGTGAGACACTAATAACACACACAATCTTATGCACAGAAGGCATGGCCGGTATTTGTAACTTCAAATTCTCCTGGGGCGGTTTTGTTGCTGCCAACACAAACCCGACCAGAACTGAACAGAGAGAAGCTAACTGGTCAGGCACAAAGTCTACAAAAGCTGTGACAGAGCTGGAGAGGTTCCTCTGTTGTGCTGCATGTGGGTAAAGGTGGCTTTTGAATCGGCAGAGGCACAGCTTTGCCAGTGTATCTGTGGGCTGAGTTTAGAACAAGGCCCTCTTGCCGATTCTGTGTCTGCATCGTTCTTGTCTCGTGATGACAGAAATAAGCAGATTGTCAGGGCAGACTGAAAAGCTGTTTCAGGTGGTGGATTTTACGTTTCAGAAAAAATCCCCTGAGACTTTCTTGGACAAAGTCAAATTAGACAGTTGTCCTCCTGCGTTGGGTGACATGGAGAAGCCAGTAACTGAGAGAGAAAACCCTCCCCTTCCTTCAGGAGCTCCTCAGCAGGTGTCTGCGTGGTCAGCCTTTATCTTTGACGTACACCAGGTGCATTAAACCACTGTCCTGCCTTCCTGCTTCTGATGCATGAGATGCTTTTGCTTTCGTATCATTAAATGATTTGCTTTCATAGATCACTTCTATATAGCATCCCCGGCTGCCTCAGCTGCCTTTCTGCACTGATGTGATGTTTCCTTTCTTTAAATGCCTTCAGTCCGAAGAACGACGTGCCCGCTTTTATCGCTCTTTATTGCTGCTTTATTGCTGGCTTTATCAGCCAAGTTGCTAGGAAAGTTAGTTTGTGGAAATTCCTTTGCCTCCCACAGCTATATTCCCACCCTCCTGCATCATTCCAACAGACCCTGCAAAGCTGGGCTTGTAAACTAATTGTTTACTGACTGGAGGAAAGAAAATAAATTAATAAAATCAGGACAGCGTTGCTTCATGCAAGGGAAGCTTCATGTTGGTGCAGGACCCAGTTGAACAGTTGAGGCCAGTCCATCAAGAGGCTATTTAGAAAAGAGGCTTGGGTGCTCTGTTGTCCAAGAAGGGAAAAATCATTGAATGTCCTGCAGAATTCTGATAGGAATTTGGGTGAAATGAATGCTTGCCAAAAACCATGTTAACAGTGTATTGCATAACTAATGCAGATTATTATGCTCGAGGGAAACAGACTTCCCAAAATGGCATCAGCAGTCAGAAAAAAAAACCAAAACAAACTCATTGCGATTATTAAAAAAAAAAAAAAAAAAAAAGGAGAGAGAGAAAACTGGCAAAATTCTGAGGAAAATTTTGGCAGTATAGGACCATAGAAATGGCTGTGCTGGCTCAGATCAAAGTCCAGAAAGCTCCAGATTCAGCCTCTGACAGAGCCAACAGGAGACGCTTAGATAAAAGCACCAGAGCAAGGCAAGCACCCTGTGATACTTTCCCAGTCTACTTTCCCAGCTTCCAGCAATTAGTATCTCAAGGACTTCCTGAGCTGACAGGGCTGTCTTTGAATTTAATATCCCCCGATGGATTTGTTTCACAGGGTCTTGTTCCAGTTGTTCTTCGAGCCCGTGCAGACTTGCAGCATCCACTGTGTCCCTCAGTGGGGAGCTGCAGGGGATGGAGTATCATCACCCTTGGGGCATCGGCAGCCGCTTTTGGCACCCTGGAGGAGATTAAAAAAGGGCTCAGGCCTTGGACCGCTGAAGCCAAAAGTGTAAAACTCAATAGCTCGGACAAAAATGTGGCTCAAAGCTGTTTTAGATCTGTGTCCTCTGTAGGTTCAACACAGGAGATCACAGCGGGTTGGCTCCTCTTATATGCTGTCAGCATGCAGGAGATGAGCGCGAATCACAATTTCTGAAAGTATCTGAATATGTTCTGACACAGTCATGTCCCCGCCAGGAAGCTTGGTTGGGATTTTTTTGGTTTTGGAGTCAGTGGGTGAATGTTGGTTTCGTTGAAGCCAGTGGGCTTTTCTCCAGTGCTTTCAGTCTGACTCTATCAGTGACGACAACTGGCTTAGAGTCGAAAGTAAAAAGTTGGATGAAGTCGGGTTTTGGGCATGAACGCAGACAGGACTAAAATATTTTAGAAATTTTTCTTGGTTTGGTGGAAAAGAAATGGCAGGAAAAGTAAGTCAATGTCTCCAAGATGTATTAGACCTCTTGTTTTAGAAGTTTGCTGAAGTTAAATGTCTCCCCTTCTGTTTTTCTTCTGCTTGAAATGGCTTTTCAGATAGCCATTCCACCAGTTTTATCAGAAAAGGTCCAAGACCACTCTTTCAGTGCATTTTGATCCAAACGGCGTTTTACGCTGGAGAAAAGGCCCATTCCTCTCACAGCCCTGCTGCGTGGTAGCCGTGAGGCTCAGTAACCCGCAGCGGCACCCCTTCCTGGGGCATGCGTCTGCCTCCTCCCCGGCCGCCTGGCTGAGACCCAGCCGCGCTCGGTGCACATCCCTCCGTGTGCTGGGGAAAGGGCAAGAGCCTGGCAGCCCTCTGAGCCCTGCTCTCGCTGCCAGCTGGGGGCCAGCTCTCAAAGTGGAGAGCATTCCCCCAGCCCTTCAGCTGGAAATACTTATTTAGTAGTTATTTTCTCTCTGGGTGTGTGTATTTTTATATATTTTTATTTGTTTGTTTGTTTGTTTGGAGGAGCATTATAGGTTCTCCATAAAATGTGAGTCAAACCATATATTGCTCTCCTTACTTCCCTAGTCGCACAGTTGTCTGAAACGAGGATTTTTTTCCCCGTTGTTCTGTCCCCAGCCCCACGTGAGCTGCGGGCTCGCTGATGGCAATGCAGGTTTCTGCCCCTTCCCCTTTGCATTTCAAATCCTCCGTTGCTAGTGGTCTGAATCAACAGGGTAGGGAAGAGGACGGAAATCCCTAAAATTGTGATGACAGAGCAAAGTCTTGGGGTTAAACAAGTTCATCCCCAAGAAAATCTTGTCTTTTTGTGTAGTTTGAAAATGCTTTTTTGAAGAGTGGTTTCATTCACCCGGCCCGGGGAAGGGGATGGTGTAGTGTATGCTGGACCGATGGTGGCAGAGCCCGTGATGGGCTGGTTCAGGTGATGCCGCAGACACAGGTAAATGAGGCTTAGACCCTTCTCAGCAAAGTCATCAAAGTCCACCACTGCCTTGTCAGACTAGCATCTGAACTAAAGTGATATAAACCCCACCTTCCCTCCTGAATTATCATTATTTTATTCTAGAAATTCAAGCTGAAGCATTGTAAGAGTTTTAAGTTATCCCACGGAATAGATTCAAAGTGAGAAATCCACATTTTTTTACCCAGTGTTTACACAACCTGTCAATCTTACAGTATTCTCAGCACAGCCTGTGGCAAATCTTGTTTGTACACAAAACATTTTTCAAATTTATCGTGGCGCCTGCTTTTATTTAGGCGGTGATGACCACTGCCAGCCACACTCGTATGGAGGCTGAGCTGGGGCAGCTGGGCAGCTTTCGAGCCCCTTGATGGGGAGCACTGTGCAATTCCCTGGCCTGTGCCGGGTCGGGCGGCAATGACGTCTCTCCAGCAAAACCCCAAGGGCTCTGCTGTGGCCATCCTCACTTTCTCCTCTCCTGGCCCGGACAGTCGCCATCCGGCACCTCCTGCTTTCCCTGCAGTGCTCTCACGTGAGCTCCCTGGAGCAGCACGGCCCCCTGTCCCGAGAGCTGCCATGAGACCACGTGCTCAGCAGATGTTTTTCCAAGGCCCTGCTCTGTTAAGTTGATGCACCTTTCCAAGAAAAGAAGTGTCTGAGGAGCACGGGAGTGATGTGCTCTTCTCCCTGGATTTCCTCCACAGTTTCTAATCCACAACTCTCAGCCAAAATAGGCTTTGTTACCCGCAGGCTACTCTTTTCCCTGATTTGAGTTTCAGATATTTCTCTGGTGCTTAAAAAGCTGCTTTTGGCACCCTTTTCAGAACTGGAGCCGAGGTGGTTTTGCTCTCCCACCTTCACGGAGGAGCTCGGGTGCAGTTATGTGACCCCCACGCCTCCCGCCTGCCTTTCACCACTGTGCATCTCCCCGCTCTGCTTTTGGGGAACGGGTCAGATAATTTGTCCAGAGACACAGCAGCCCAGATCACAGACCTACAAACCCGAATCAGAAGATCGCCTCTAACGGCAGGCTAGATCGCAGCCCTTGGGGACAAGACCCTTCTCGCTCTGTGTTTGCACAGCCCAGAGCGTGACGCCATCAGCACTACCAGGGTCCTCCCGTTTCAGTGCCTGTTCTCAGGCTAAAGCCTGAAATAACTGGGGAAGGACCCTCTCCAGGAAACATCCCTGATGTCGCTGCGTGACTGGTGTGTGATGCCCTGATGCTGCATGAGGCTGTGTCATGGTGGAGCTCCTGGGGACACTGTGCATCTTCTCACCTGGGGTGCCAGCGCCTGGTGCACCCACCCGCCCCAGTGGAGCCTCTGCTGGGCCACGGGCTGGCCCAGGAACACCAGTGCAGGCACTGGGTTGCCCATGAGGGCACTACTTTGCCCATCAGGAGCACTGGGTGGCACACGGTTGCCCATGGGTGGCACTAGGATGCCCAACGGCTGTACTGGGTTGCCCGTTGATGGCACCGGGGGTTGTCCAGGGACAGGATCAGGTTGTCCAGCAAAGGCAGTAGGTTGCACAGAGTCTGCACTAAGTTGCCCAGGAGTGGCACTGGGTTGCCCACTGAGGGCAGTGAGTTCATAGGATCATAGAATCACAGAATGGTTTGGGTTGGAAGGGACCTCAAAGATCATCTTGTTCCAACCCCCCTGCCATGGGCAGGGACACCTCCCACCAGACCAGGTTGCTCAAGGCTCCATCCAGCCTGGCCTTGAGCACTGCCAGGGATGGAGGATCATAGAATATCTCAAGTTAGAAGGGACCCATAAGGATCAGCGAGTCCAACTCCCTGCTCCTTGCAGGACTACCTAAAACTAAACCCCATGACTGAGAGCATTGTCCAGCTGCTCAACACTTGCCCAACAGCTGCACCTGCTTGCCCAGGGGCTGCACAAAGCTGCCCAGCGAGAGCGGTAGGTTGCCCAGGGCAGGAACTAGGGTGCCATACGAGGGTATTTTCTTGCCCAGGGCTGGCCCTGGGTTGCCCATCGAGAGCGCTGTGTTGCCCGAGGGCTGCATCAGGTTGCCATGGCAGCTGCAGGGAGTCGGCCCGGGCAACACCCGGTCACCCGCTTCTTATGTCACTGACGGCACCGGGGACGCTGCAGTGCCTGGCAGAGCTGCCACCGAGCCTGGCAGCACAGCAGTGAGCAGCAGCCCCCGGGGCACCCTCAAGCCTCCGCAGTGCACCCCGCATCCAAGCAGCTAAGGGTGAGCAAGGGGAGGACTAAAAAAGCAGAGATATTTCTCCTGATCTTCTGCATTATCTCTTATGTCGCCTAAGTGTACCCCAGCTAGGTGGTTGGGGGCTCCCGTGGTGTGTCTGTGTTCAGGGGTGGCAGAAAGTAGCACCCTGGGATGACTTATCCCAAGAGGGTGCAGGGACATTTATTTCAGCTGGAAATGCAGGGAAAAGTAACCCTGGTCCATTCCCAAGTTCTTAAATATGTGTCTGTCAGTGGCTGAAAGGGAATAATTTATTTGCAGGGGTAGGAGCCAGGGAAGCAGTCTCCCACTCTCGGAATGCTGTTTCTCACGTATAAATAAGTGGCACGGAGTTAAGGAAAGTGCAGTCGCCTGTCCCTAGCAGGGACAAAAGGGCTGAAGTGACTGGTTTGTGGGAACCGACACACACAGTGGTTTTTGTTGGACCTGAGCACAGACGTTTCATCCTCAGCTCTGCCAAACTGGCTCGGAGGGTTGTGTTTGTGAAAGTTTTTCTGCTAAATTTGAGGGTGTGAGTTTCCCGCTGCCTATCCCACAGCCTCTTCAGCCAGGCTGGATCCTGGGGCGAGACTCGGTGCCCACAGCTATGCTGCTCTCAAGTCAGGTACTGGGGCAGCCCATGCCAGCATGGCCAAAATTGCTCAAGGCTTGCAAATACTGTCCTCAAAGTTCAGTGATTTCCCAGCTGCGGGCTGTACACTTTTGCCCTCTGACTCATCCCTATTTTTCTCCGATTTGCCCGAACTGAAGGTCCTGTTATTCTCCTGTATTCGCCGTTCTCTAATTTAATAGCTGCATTCTGAGACATTGTTCATCTGAATGCACCAAACTGCTACAGGCACAGGTGACGCAAGAAGTCTCTTAGGTCACCTGTCCCCATAGCTAGATGTTGGAAAACGTGCAGTTTAATGAGTCAATGGGCTGCGAGCGTCCGGCATGAAGGAGGGTTACCCTCGGTGTACAGCAACAGCAGCTCCCAGGCAGAGCCTGCCTGTCTCCGTGTGCCTCCCATCCATCGCCTTTTAAGCCTTCCCGTAGGAAACTGTGACTCCTTCGTCCTGCCCTTGTGTAGAGAGAGGCATTCTTTGTTGCAGAGGTGACTAAAATGAAAGAAACTCTCTTTCCCAAGGGTTTAATGATTTTAAAAATAAGGCAGTCTCTCTCAGCTCGCCTACACATGCAAAGTGATTAGGGTAGCCCAGGAGGAGCAATTAAACCTCTAGCCACGTGATCGCTTCTGTCGATGCTTTGTTCTAGAATAAAAGTGAGTTTATTTCATGCAAACATCCCATTTTTAAAGGAATAAAGTTGATTTCATGCTGTGACAAATAGGATTTAGCACATGCTTCAGGTCAATCTCCCCTCCCACCCAGGGATCTTGTTGTAGCACACCAGCGTCCCAATCTTTCACTGCGGCTCCGAGCCAGGCTGGGAGCAGTGGGGATGGGATGGTGTTAGGGGAAGGACACATCCCTGCAACACAGCACCTGGCTACAACAGCTATAGGGACTTATTCTGCCCGTGGGTGACACCTGTAACCATACAGAAACTTCACACCGAGCACAGCATACCCTCCTGAGTGTTTGTCCTTAGATGAGGTGTGTCAGGTACATTCGGTGGCCCCTCTGCATTATATTTCTGATAAAATTGACTGATAACCTTAATCTGAAAAGAGCAATGGCACCCACATGCCTTACACAGTTATTGGTAGCAAAATCTTCCTGTGTGACTCTTCCCCTTAGGGTTACTGCAAGGCTGGTGTTTACGAGCTGCTCTGAAAAGACTTTGTGGGATATCTCCTTTCCAAGTGCATTTGTTTTACAGCAGGTGAGCCAGAGATGTTTTTCTTCCTTTGCAAGTCCAGAGATGGCTGTTCTTTTTAGGTTGAAATGGGGGGGGGTGGGGGGGGGTGGGTGCAGGGGTGGGGTGAAATTTGGATATAGTCCAAATTTAAGCAAAGCTCAGCTCACCTGCGGACACCTCACTCAAGCTTTTACTGCAAGTGAAAATAGAGATGATGAGGATGGATTCCCTCACCCACAAACCGCGCTGGGTTGGTAGCAGCTGTGCATCCAAAGCTATCACGGCTGGTAATGGAACTTTTAAAGAGGAAATTACAGCAGGAATACTATAAGATCAGCAAAAACGCTGGCCAAAAGAAACAAATGAACATCAGAGAATCAGCAACTACAGTTTCATTGGACGGACAGACAAAATGAAGGCACAGTATCTGTCATTCTCCTTAGTAGCCATGATTTGTTTCTCTCTACATTCCAAGACCTGATGAGAGATACTGACAACAAAGTAAAATCCTTATATATAAAAATGCTTGGGATGCTGTCAGAAGGGATTTGCTTTCAAGAGTTTTAGGCCTGTCCAGGCGATGTGTGGGTGCTGTGTGCATCGCTCTTCGTATTTTAAGTTGCGTGTGTCGCTGTAAGAAGTAGCGCAAGTGCAGGAGCTTACTGAGTGAGGTTGTCTTCTTCTGTCTCCTTTGTGCAGGACACATACCTGAATAGCGGCGTTCAAGAATGGAGCTGGTTGGATCTCCCTTAACTGCAACATATGCCCATCCAAGATCAACACCTACCAAGTTTCTGCCTGCCATCAGCACCATGGCTTCAAGCTATAAGAACCGTTTTCCTTACTACCCCTTGCCTCAGAGCTTCAGCCTCCCCCGGATGCCCAGAGCCTACTACAAAGCAGCTGCCATCAACCCAACTTTGGCTCCCTTTTCCAAAAGCTCCCAGGGGTTACCCCCAAGCAAGATGCTTCCTTTTGTTTCCAACAGAACAACCCTCTTCAGCCGGTACACCTCTGACGACTGGTACATGTCCAATCTGACCAACTACAAAGAGTCGGAGACTACCCGGCGCAATGCCGAGTGTCTGAGAGTCGATACCTCCCGTCTGATTCACGATAAATATCAGCAGACAAAGAAGACCCAAGTAGAAAGCACCAAAAACCTGGGAGATCGTGTCCAAGAGATAGAATTTTGGAAGTCAGAGCTCTGCCATGAGCTGGATGAGATGATCGGGGAAACGAACGCACTCACAGACTTGAAGAAAAGACTGGAGAGAGCCTTGGCTGAGACAGAGGCCCCTCTCCAGGTAAGCACCCTGTCCGGTGGGCTGCAAGCTGTAGCCTACTGCTGAAACATCTGCAGCCATTCAGACGCCCAATTAAGTTTCATTGCAGCTCCGTAACGTCTAGAAAGTTTTTATTAAGAGACCATTAGTTAAGTTAGTAATAAACAAATGCCTTGCCATCTGCTGCCTCCCCTATCAGTACGTACTGAGCACATCAGAACAGTATTTGCTTAACCAAATATTTTTATAAGTGGTACATCCAAAATCCTGGTTTGGGAGACAAAAGCCCATGTCCTCCTACGAGGCTCTGGCGAGGTCAGCCTCAAGCCTGACACAGGTCCCTGCCTTCAGCTGTGGCTGCGCCAGGGACACGTGTGCTCCCCCACGTTGATTTAATGCTGATGTTGCAGCTCGGCTGCTCGTTGTCAGCTAAACCAGCTGCCCTGGGCACTTTTTTTCCCGTGCTGTCGTCTCTGTGCCCACCTACAATTTCATTTCTTACATTACTTGACATGGGGACCATCCCTGTAGGGATTTGCAACCAGCAGTGATGGCATGTCCCCAACAGGTCACTCAGGAGTGCTTGCTTCACCGGGAGAAGAGGATGGGCATTGACCTGGTCCATGATGATGTGGAGAAACAGCTCTTTGTGGTAAGTTTGTCAACACAGATCATGTGTTATTTTTACCTAAACTACTCTGAACAGGTTTTGCAGCCCTGTTCCCTCTCTGGCTCCTTAGTGCCTGTGAGGTGCTAAACTCTTCAAACCCCCAAAACCTGCAGGGCCAGGGGACGACGTTCCCCCACGCAGCAGCGTGCCCACACGGTGTGGGTAAGACTTGCCCTGCCAGAGGCAGGAATAGCTGAAAACCAGCTGTGTGTTTGTGTAGCCTATCAGGGTCCTCTGTCCCTCTTCAAGGAGCTTGTGGGACTCTCCTGCCTTTCAGAGCCCTGCCGGCACAGGATCTATAAGTATCTGTCACATACATGTGATATATCTCTATATATCTGTGTCACATACATATATATTACGCACACATGCACACACACAGATATGGAGAAGGCAGTGTCTGCCCGACAGCTTGTCTGGTTTTCCCAACTATGTTACTTGGTCTAATAAAAGATATTACATCTACCCCCAGCTTTGCTTTGCTCAGAGCAGCGTGGCCGCAGTAAGACTGTGTGTGCTTAGGCAATGCATTTTATAGCAGTCCTAAAACCGCGCACTCCTGCCTGCCTTTATATAGGCTGCTTTAAATTATGAATAAAAAGCAAACACGATGAGAGCTGGCACAGAAGATGGGATCCTATCGCAGGGTACAACAAAATACAATCACTGCAAAGGCATCGCGAAACTGCAGCCCCTGGGACTGTGAAGCCACTGCTCTGTTAGAAGATTTTTTCTTATGAGTCAGGCCCTAAAAAAATTGAAAGATTAGTTTAAGGGTCATGAGATTTTAAGAAAATAATTGGAGCTGGTTATCTCCATAATGGCATTTTGGATTTTAAGTGTTTCGGACATATTTAGGCCATGCTTTTCAGCTGGCTCCTGCAGACAGGAGGGCTTAAAAATTATGGTTTTGGAGCACTAATCACCTGCCTCCAGTAGCTGGGGCTTCACAAACGCGATAGATTTGTGCTGAAGTCAAGTGAGCTGAGAGCAGCACATGCCTTCCTCCGGTGGAGCTGGATGTTTCTTAGAAATGGCTTAGAAAGTTACACCAAACTCAAGTCCATCTCCTCTTGTCCCAGATGGATGGGATTTCTCCTGGGGAAGAAAACATTTGGGGAGCAAAAAGGGCAGATGCTGATTGGGGATGGGGATGTGTAGCGCTGCTGGTCCAGAGAACCTCTATGCCTGTTCATATCAGGTCAGGATCTGTCCCTGTCTCCTATAGTGGAACTAATCATCACTTGACATTGATGTCAAGATGAGAAAACACTTGGCAACCCACCCTGAAAGTGAAGTGGGAGGCCATGGCTGTGGCCACAGCACCCTCCCATCCCCTCCTGGTCGCTGCGCCCAGGCTCAGCTGCACAAGTGAGCGCTCTGGGGTTGGGGGGCACTTTCTCCACTCCCTGCCAGTTTGCTTTGTCCTTGCTGTGTGCACGGTTGGAGAGGCCTGAGGGGATGAGTGTGACCAGGACAACTGAGCATGGATACTGATGGGGTCATGTTTTGCCTTTGCCCAGGAAGCCGACGTCATCAGATCCTGCCAGGAGAGGATGCAGCAGTACCTGGATAAGGCGAAAGCCCAGCTCGCGTAAGGAGGAGCTCCTTCTCTCATGCTGCATTTGCAGCTGCGATGTGAAACCCCGGCAGACCCCCACCTCTGCCCACACCCTACAGCCGTAAAACCTGGGCAGGCTCCATGGGAAGCGGGCAGTGGCGCCCACAGGAGCACGTAGCTGCCCAGGTGGGAGGAAACCATTCCACCCATACATCCCCACCCATGGCTCTTGTTTGTGTGTTGAAGGTCCAACAGGGCAGCCCAGCATGAGCTGGAGAGGGACCTGGCCAACAAGCAGACAGCCTACCGCATCGACGACAAGTGCCACCACCTGAGGAACACCTCCGATGGCATCAGCTACTTCCGAGGGGTGGAGCGGGTTGACGCCACGTGAGTGCACGCTGGGCAGCACGAGAGCACCGAGCTGTCCCTGGGATGCGCGGTGCCTCGCCCTGGCAGGGAACGGGTTGTCCCCAGCCCACTGTAAAGGCATGTGTCTCTGCATGGCACATCCATCCTGCCTGGAAACACCCATCTTGGAGGGGCCGTTTCTCCCTGCTCACCATAAAGGGAGAACAACCCTCTGCTTTCAGCTGGATGCTGAACACGCAGTGGGTGAAAGCGAGTCCCACCTAATTACACATTATATCAGGGTTCAGAGATCAGCCTGAAAATGAACTCAGCCCAACACCTCTGCACAGCTCATTAAGTTTATGCGTATTTTCAAAGATGTGTCAGTGCTTGCATGAGCGCTCTTGGTTGACGTGACGTCTGGGGGGTTCACCCCTGCATGGAGAGGGCCTGGCAGGGAGCCGAAATGACACAGAAGATAAAGAAATAGAGAGCATGGTCCTGGGATACGGTTCAGCTGCTTTTGGGTGCCAGGAATTCAGCTTCGGCTCTGCAGTAGATGAATGGTGACCTAAACCAGCACTCGCAGAGATACGCGCTAAGTGGCAAAGGGCTGAGGGAATATATCTGCTGCTCACAAGGACGCGTGCAGTTTATGGAGGGGCATAGATTGATTCAATCTTTCTAATATTTGAATAATTATTCACAGCTCAGACATATTGCAAATGAATTGCAAAGGATTGATGCTAAAATTCAGAGGGGGGCAAAATGTGCCGAGAACCAGCATGTTTTAAATGGGGCTTATGTGGTATTTAAGTCTTTTGTTGACCTTGTTCTGGCCTACTGCACAGGCGTGAACTTCATCGTGAATGCACAGACAGGGAAATGAATATTATCTAATGCTTGTTCAGTTTAGTATGAAACTGAGATAAGTTATGAGCAAAATTAATTGACTGCAATCTGCGCGTCGACGTGAAGCTGGGAATCACTTGGCACTTAGATGGCTCGAACGTGTAAATATGAGGTCTGACTAAAATCTTCATTTTTCTGGGGGAATCTTTGCTTTGTCTGGGCTTTCATAAGTACCACAGTTGTCTTCATGAACATGTCATCATTTCATAAGCATATCGAACAAATGGTGTCCAGGTGTTTTACCTTCATGTGGTCAAATTAAGAGCGTAGCTTTAACCTGCATTTAATCCACACTGCTCCCATGGCATGCCTGGCCATGGCCAGCTTCAGCAGCATGGGCTTACTGGAGGCCTCTCCTTCCTCCTCCCCAGGATCTCGGTGCCAGAGTCGTGGGCCAAGTTCTCGGACGACAACATTCTCCTCTCCCAGAGCGAACGGGCGGCCTCCGCCAAGCTGCGGGACAACCTCGAGAACCTGCTGGTGGTGACGGCCAACGAGATGTGGCGCCAGTTCAACAGGGTGAACGTCGCCTTTGCCAACCGCATCGCTGAGACAGCTGACGCCAAGAGCAAGATTCAGACCCACCTGGCCAAGGTAGCCTGAACCCCTCCCTTTCGGTGTGACACCGTCACTTCCCAGTGACACCACTCTCCACACAGACCTGGCCCAAGAAGAGGAACGGTTGCTACAAGGAGCTGGTTATAGTATCATTATCTGTTTGAAATTCCAAGTACTGGGGACATTCTCCTTGGAGCAGGACAAGTTGGCACTGTAACTTCCTCTCAAGGGATCCTTTATTTCCCTAGTGCCCAGCAGCAAAGGGATTTCAAGCAGAAGGTGGAAATGCTGTTTGCATCTCCTGGTAGTTACTTCAGAAGTGCTGGCTGCCCTGCAGAAAGTCTTTGCTGGGCCTCTACTGGGGTGCCTGCCGGGGGGTTTGCAGGCTCCCTTCTCCTCCAAGGACATGCTTTCAGGCTCAGTGCTCCAGGTTTGCTGCATGGTCAGCCGTGTGTTTCCCGCATGGCTCTGCCAAGCAGGGGAAGTGGAGATCAGTGATGGGCACCTGGCTCGGACTGCTGGGTCTCATGGAAAGCTTCCTGAAAAGAGCTTGACACGGTATCGATTAACTGAGCAGAGACTGGGCTTGCAGCTCTGCAGGCTGATGTCACGTCTTTAATTGAGGATCCATTAAAAACTTTCCCTCTATGAGTTGCTATTGATGGATGATCAATTCCTGCAAGCAGTAATTTTGGGTAGCTGGTAATTCAATAGATCCATCACTGCTCCAAAATCTCCTCTGATGTGACAGCAACAGCAAAGAGAGGCTTTTCCTTGAAAAGAAATCTGCTGGATCTGTGCCTTGGCATGTGTCAGAGCGACAGGGGTCTGAGCCCAGGGTCTGCTTATTCATCTTGTTTTTTTCTGCAGATGGACAGGAGAAAAGGGAAATGATGTGGTCACTTGAGAATATATCATTTAATTTATGAATGCGTTTTTTTCATGCCAGACACTGCAGGAAATCTTCCAGATCGAGATGAACATAGAAGCCATCCGAAAAGCCATTAGGGACAATGGGCTAGTGTTAAAAGTGGCTCAGACCCGGCTGGATGAGCGCACGCGGAGACCCAATGTGGAGCTGTGCCGGGACACTGCCCAGCTCCGGTAAGGCAGGACCCAGGGCTGGGAGGGTCCTTGAGGAGTGACTGGTCGTAGCGCTCAGGAGCATCACTGGATGACAAAATTAATCTTTTTTTTTTTTTTTTTCCCCAAAGAGTCATTCCATAAGTGCACTGGTATAATCAAGAGCAATGATTAGGTATCCCGGCCTCGGGGTGGTAGAAGAGCTCTGCACCCACGAAGGAGGCTGTACGCCATGGCCGGGTACAGCCTGATACCACCCCGTGAAGGGATGGATTTTTCCCACTTGGGTAAACCTCACCTACTCTCCTGCCTGCTTCCCAGCTGTTGGATGGCTTAGTTTTGCAGTATAAGCCCTTTAATCTCTGACAGGCTTGTGTTGAGAGCACTTAGCTGCTTCCTTTTGGGTCACTGCAAGAAAGGATGCACCATGTGGAGAAGCAGTAAGGGCTGTCCTCACCTCCCCTGAGGACACTGGAAATCCTTTCAAGGACATAGTGAGCCCTTTGGGACTGCACCCCAAGGGGCCGTGGAGGAGCAGGCTGCCCTGAGTGCCCAACAGCACCCCATGTGAGGGGTGAGGCACCCCAAACCTCACCCCTCCTCCTAGGAGCCCTCTGGGAATGACTCCACGTGAAGCTTTTTAGAAGCCATATAAACCCAGCCCTTGCATGCCATTGGGTTTTTCCATCCTCCACTTGTTTCACATTCACTTTTAGCCTCTCCCAGCTCCCCCATTTTGCTGTGTGTGCATCCGTGGGTGTGGGGAGGAACGCTGCACAGGGAGATCCGGGTGGGTGAACCAACAAACCCGCAAAACCAAACAGGAACAGGAAACCACAGCTGCTCATCCCTCTTCTCGGTGGCACAAGCTGCTCCAGGAGATGAGGCTGCACATCGCCGAAGCCTTAGAGCAAACTTAACCATGCCTGCCCACGGAGGTCTGGAGGAGCTCTGCCCTCGCCTTTCCCGTGCATCTGCCAGAAATGAGGGGTTGAGTTACTCCGAGCACACTGAAGGGGGAAATCCTGTCCCCAAGGGGCCCATCACCAACGCCGTGCTAGAAACCACCCCCGTGACGGGACTGTTAATGGGCATTTCTTGCTGTTTTCCAGCCTCGTCAATGAGGTCCATGAAATCAATGAGACAATCCAGAGCCTTCAGCAGCGGCTGAGAGACGCCGAGAACATACTGCAAATGCTGGTGCATGCCAAGTCGATCTTGGAGCATGACCTGGCCACCAAAGCCAACTCGCTGTTCATTGACCAGGAGAAGTGCATGGGGATGCGCAAGACCTTTCCCAACACTGCACGGCTGCTGGGTTGCTTTTAGGCTGGGCTCAGCTGAACCCACGCTATCTGTTGCAGGAGTATTCCCAGTTTTGCTAGGACGCATTCCCAGTTTTGCTAAGATGCTTTGAAAATACATGATTAGACTTTCACTTCCTCATGAAAGCCCTGAGTAGAAATTAAACGATCACTTTGTGTGTTACATGGTCTACCAGGATTTTTTATTCCTTTGGTTTTTCACTTTCCGTTGCTTTTCCACGGTGTGCCAGAAAGTAGCTGAAAATATCCTGTGTGTGACTAAGAGTAAATCCACCCACAGCGATACATTCCTACCCTTTCAGTCTGTGATTTTAGGAGAAAAACTCTCATGTCCTCCTCGCTTTGAGCCTGTCTGATGCGGAAAAAGCACAAGGGGAAGTAAAGCTAGTTGTCAGAGTAATTAGCTGTTGACATCTTTAATGTATTTTTAATGGTTCAGGAGAAGAAACACAAGCTATCTAGTAAAGCATTACAGTATGTTCTGTTCCTAAACAGAAAAACTTGCATTTTAAGCTGATGTCTAGTGATCATTTTCTTGCTTTTGAAAAATTTTAAATGTCATCTAAAATGTCAGTGCTGGGGTCTTAAAACAAAGAAGTGCTTTTGGCTAGCTAATTGAAGAAAATGCTGCGGTTTTAATCTTGGTGAGTATGGATTGGTTCCTAATTTAACCTCTTGCAAGTAGTTTGTTGGTGGAAGCACCAAAGCACTTTGAAGATAAAGGAACAAATCAGTCCTTAAGTCAGCCACCTCGACTGCCATAGTACCTGCTCTCTGGCTGTAAATTTTACCAAGTGTTTGAATTTTCAGAGGATAAGTCTTTAATCAATCTGAAGTTCAGTGTGACAGTCACTTTGCAAATTGTCCCGTCAGACTCACGTGTCAGACACTCTCGACTCTTTTAACCTAAGCAGAGCTGAGCTCAGCCTAAAGCCTGTAGGCACCAAGAATCCCAAAGGAGCAGAAGCTCAAGTCCCTTCTCTTCCCTTGAGAATCCAGGGCATGGACCTCCTGGCCCAGCGTGGGGACTCTCAGGAGCTGAGAGCATCTTCTCTCATCTCGTACCCCCAGATGACTCCAGCTCACAGCACAGGTCCAGACAGACCTGCCTGCCCTCCCTGCTCTCCCAGGGGCAGCCCCCGAGAGCTGTAACCTGTGCCAAGGTCCTGCCCTGGCCCCAGCATCTTGGCAGGATCTCTCTTCAGAGCTGCAGCCCTAAACAGGAAGCAATTGTCTATTTTTTTTTTTTCTTTCTTTTTTACTAGCACTTTTGTCTCACGGAGACTAAAGATAGGTTTCCTCTACTTTGTGTGTATCTTGGAGCCAGAGTCTGTCGGAGACAGCAGCCACCCTTTCTAAAGAGACGATATAACCGCAAGCAAGAAAAACTGTCCAGCTCATCGCACCTTCCCTTTCTGCACTTATCTCCCTCCCCAAAATAAGCCGATGGCATGCTGAACTCATAGGGACTTCCAGTTTTTGTTGGCACCCTCGCTAGCCTTTGTGCTGCTTTGAGCTGTTACTCTCCCTGTGTTCCTTTACTGAAAGCTTTCATAAACCCTGGTGATTTTGGCTGCTCGGCTGTTTTGAAGCCCCGCTCCAGATGGCTGGTTTTCAGGCAGAGCTGCCTGTTTTCTGTTTTGAGAATTGGGTCCCGTGAATTGTCTCGAGCTGAGCGCTGGGAAACGGAGGCACCCCAGTCCCTTTCTGAAAGACTCATGCTTTTAAGTGACTTGAGCGAAATCCTGGCATCAGCGACAGCTTCACATTCATTTCATTTCCACCTTCATTTTTGAGTCACATAAAAAGATACCTGAGCTCTGTTGTACTATGAGGGCACACCAATATCAGCACCCAAACTTTCCTATTTTCTCCAATTTTGCTTTCAGAGTCCCCCATCTTTCCCCCTAGCCCAACTCCTTTAAGGCTTTCTCCTAATTGACAGTGTTTATGTGGTGTTGCAATTATCCAGCTCTAAATTTTATCTTCCCGTCCTACCCTCTTGATGCTTCTTTACACAAGATAGGCTGTGGGAGCGTAGCTCGCTGAAAACAGGCATGGAATGCTAGAGGGCCTGCACAAGGAAAACTCTGTTGAACAGTTTGTCTAAGCTAACATGGTAGGCCTCAAGGACGCTTCGACCTTGAGGGTCAGAATAGAAGAATTAGAAGCTAACATCCGTATGAGGCGAAACGCATTAGTATTAATAGTAAAGTGATAGGTAGAAGCAGATGACTGATGTATGTATAGCACAATTGGAGTTTATGAAAAACTGCAAGTCATGATGACTTTGGAAAATTATCCTATTTAAGAAAGTGCATCTGCACACAAAAAGGAGTTTCCTGATATAACTCATATTGAGTCTTTTGTGGATTCTCCAACTCCCGTCTCCGCAACTCTCAGCCAGTCGCACACTTGATCTATACTCCTCTATGTGTACATGACAGCCCTTGTAACGACCTTCCCTTTGTATCGCCATACCTCTACATTGGGGGGGGGGGGGGGGGGGGGGGAAAAGCTTTCCAAACTACTAGCTATTAACTGGAGCTATTTAAGATGACCCAGCCAAATCAAGGAAAAAAGGTTTACCATAGGGAGCCATTCTGAAGTCATCCCACTTCATGGGGAGAATTATGTAGGTCACCAAAAAGCCTTTCATTCCTGACCTGCTGGTGCAGCAGTGGCACAGCGAGTACAGAGTAAAGGAAAAGTAACAGCAGTCACCAGTGAAGGCTGAAATCCCAGCACTCGCACAACTCCAATTCCAGGCACTTCAGTGGAACAGATTTCACTCACATGCATCTCAGCTGAGAAGGTAAAAAAGGGACAGCAGACTCAATACTGCAAGTTTGTGACTCAGAGATAAAAAGGGAAACGAAATGCTACCGTCGGAGCCTGCCTGCTGCTCCCAGCCACACCTGCTGAGGCATAAAAAAGCAAACAAAAAGCTTACCACGCCTCCAGCACCAAGAGTCCAACCACAACACCTGCTTTAGAAATTCTTTGTGCCATATGTCCCTCCGTCCCAAGGATGACGTGAACAACCTTTCACATCAGTTAATTGCAGTGCTCGTGCAGTAGGTAACACTTTTATGGCTTTTTATTTCCAACATCCTGCAGCTGTGGTCCGATAGCGCTCACGGTACCAGATCCCTAAATAGCAGCAGCCAAAAAATCCCAGGAACCTGCTTTCACAGCTGAATTGCAAAGTCTTTTCTTAACAGGACAGACACCAGAGCACACACCTCAGCCACTCTGACACTGAATTAGTCTGCTTTTCACCCTGCCACAGGCAGGACTCTGCCCCCCCCCGCCCGCCCTTTTCTTGCCTGCTGGACAGAGAAAGCAATGCTCTGCCCCATTCCAGCTCTCCAGTTCTACGCCAACCACACTGCGAGACGTACAGAATAAACCCAGATATTCAACAAATCCAACGCAGGGTCAGAGAAGCAGCTTTCAGAGACTTTGCTGCTTTCAGCCAAGTTATCATCAGAATGAGACTGAGCTCCTCTAAGCCTACAAACTTAAAGGAGGCTTCTACAGAAGAAGCAGCAAGCCCTGAGCTGTCCTGGTCTCAACATTTCTACTCTTTTCTCATGAAAGATCTTTCATTTTTATTACTTCCTATGCAGAGTGGCAATTAAGAACATAATACCTTTGCACGACAAGCTCCCAGCCTGAGAACTGAAAAGCGGGGCAGACCTCAGAGAGGAAGAAGCAGAGTTATTTTACAGAGCGTCAGCAACACAGCGAGCAAAATATCCCATGTAATCCCTGCCCTGGAGCACCTGAAGGCCATACATAAGCAATTGCTGGGGGTCCCGACCATCCACCTTCAGGTCTCTGCTGATAACAGCAAAGGAAGAGGTAGATAGTGGGGCAATTTGAGAGAGGACCCCCTCCCCAAAAGTAAGGCAATCCTAAGCACACCCCAAGCTTTAGGGAGCCAGCCCAGAACAGCAGGAAATAAAGTTAAAATGAACTATCTTGCATTCCGCCAGCCCCCAGCCGGCAGCACACCAACCGCCTCGGGGCTCCGGTGGGAAGGGAAGACAAAGAGCGAGATAAAAGAAAATGGATGCATCCCCGGGGTGCTGGGCAGCGTCCCGGGGGCCTCGTCCCCGCAGCTCCCCCCGCCCGGACTCCAGCCCTCGGCGCCGATACCCGCTGCCCCGCACCAGGGCTGGCGCAGCCAGGGCGGCCGGGACACCGTGGGCCTCCCCCGGGCCCGGCGGGCTGAGGTAGTGTGGGCCGAGCGCCCCCCCCACAGTCCTCCCCATCTCCACGAGCTGAGGTGGTGTGGCCCGCGTTCCCCCCCCCCCCCGCCTCCCCACGGGCTGAGGTGTTGCGGCCCGGAGCGCTCACGTGACCGGGTGTTGATGTGTCGCCTGGCAACGGGAACATGGCGCAGACAGCAGCGGGTGACTGTGGGGCTGGGCCGCGGCCGGGCCTTGAACCGCCCGGCCCTCGGCCGCCCGGCCTCCCCGGCCCCGCGGGTGCCCGTGCCCAGCCCTGCGGCGGCCTGCAGCTGGCGGGCCCCGGGGAGCTGGGCTGGTTCTCACTCTTCCCTCCGCTCTGGTTGCAGGCACAGGCCATCCCCAGCCCAGCAATATGGAGGAGGCCGCCGGTGCCGCAGCAGAGGGCTCTGGGGTGGAATCCGGCTCCGCTACGCGGGATATCGGCCGAGTTCTGTCGTATCTTGCTATGGAGGTGATTTCCTTCAGAACGTTCGCGGGGCACCATGGTGTTCCTACGCTCTCCTTGCAGAGTGATGGCTTCGTGAAAGCAGTTTCAATAGCGAGAAGTAAAACAAGGGAGCGGTTGTTGAAGTCTTGCCCTGCCTATTAAAAAAACAAAGTTAAATGTCGTTGTAGTTCTGTGTGTCAGCAGCGTCCTGAAGCATGTGCTTCTCACTCAGCTCCCAGATGGCTGTAGGCATGTTAAACGGGAGCTTGCCCCCATCTCACAGACACACGTACGGGGGCTGTGTTCGAGGTTGGTGGTGATAAGTTTTTTCTGTCTGTTCGTACTCACGATATTTGAATTTGGCAAATGATGGCACGGGATAAAACAGTGTCTCTTTAAAAAGAAGATAATAGTTTGGCTACCTGTAGCACCAGCTGGAGGACTACAATCCCTAAGGGCATTTTTTTAAAAAATAGACGTGAGCCAGAAACACATCTGAAATTAAAAGTGGTGTGTAGAATTTTTGTCAGGATCTTTACCGTCTTCATGCTGCCTGGGTGACTTTTTTTGTGAACGAGATTAAATTTCAGAATTAAACTCCCATGACAAAAAGCAGTTGTTACAGCACCGTAGCATGAGCATTAAATAAAATGCACAACCTGCTGTAACGCTGCTATTCTGCTTTTTGCCTGTGTGTGTGCTAGGCAGTAGAGGAGGAGAATGGGAGCGACAATGAAGAAGCAGGGTCCGTTCCTCCGCAGGACCAAAAAGAGACATTGCCACCAGCAGAAAGAGGAGCTACAGAGCTGTTTGTTAGTTCTGCAGAGGTGAGACACTAATAACACACACAATCTTATGCACAGAAGGCATGGCCGGTATTTGTAACTTCAAATTCTCCTGGGGCGGTTTTGTTGCTGCCAACACAAACCCGACCAGAACTGAACAGAGAGAAGCTAAATGGTCAGGCACAAAGTCTACAAAAGCTGTGACAGAGCTGGAGAGGTTCCTCTGTTGTGCTGCATGTGGGTAAAGGTGGCTTTTGAATCGGCAGAGGCACAGCTTTGCCAGTGTATCTGTGGGCTGAGTTTAGAACAAGGCCCTCTTGCCGATTCTGTGTCTGCATCGTTCTTGTCTCGTGATGACAGAAATAAGCAGATTGTCAGGGCAGACTGAAAAGCTGTTTCAGGTGGTGGATTTTACGTTTCAGAAAAAATCCCCTGAGACTTTCTTGGACAAAGTCAAATTAGACAGTTGTCCTCCTGCGTTGGGTGACATGGAGAAGCCAGTAACTGAGAGAGAAAACCCTCCCCTTCCTTCAGGAGCTCCTCAGCAGGTGTCTGCGTGGTCAGCCTTTATCTTTGACGTACACCAGGTGCATTAAACCACTGTCCTGCCTTCCTGCTTCTGATGCATGAGATGCTTTTGCTTTCGTATCATTAAATGATTTGCTTTCATAGATCACTTCTATATAGCATCCCCGGCTGCCTCAGCTGCCTTTCTGCACTGATGTGATGTTTCCTTTCTTTAAATGCCTTCAGTCCGAAGAACGACGTGCCCGCTTTTATCGCTCTTTATTGCTGCTTTACTGCTGGCTTTATCAGCCAAGTTGCTAGGAAAGTTAGTTTGTGGAAATTCCTTTGCCTCCCACAGCTATATTCCCACCCTCCTGCATCATTCCAACAGACCCTGCAAAGCTGGGCTTGTAAACTAATTGTTTACTGACTGGAGGAAAGAAAATAAATTAATAAAATCAGGACAGCGTTGCTTCATGCAAGGGAAGCTTCATGTTGGTGCAGGACCCAGTTGAACAGTTGAGGCCAGTCCATCAAGAGGCTATTTAGAAAAGAGGCTTGGGTGCTCTGTTGTCCAAGAAGGGAAAAATCATTGAATGTCCTGCAGAATTCTGATAGGAATTTGGGTGAAATGAATGCTTGCCAAAAACCATGTTAACAGTGTATTGCATAACTAATGCAGATTATTATGCTCGAGGGAAACAGACTTCCCAAAATGGCATCAGCAGTCAGAAAAAAAAACCAAAACAAACTCATTGCGATTATTAAAAAAAAAAAAAAAAAAAAAAAGGAGAGAGAGAAAACTGGCAAAATTCTGAGGAAAATTTTGGCAGTATAGGACCATAGAAATGGCTGTGCTGGCTCAGATCAAAGTCCAGAAAGCTCCAGATTCAGCCTCTGACAGAGCCAACAGGAGACGCTTAGATAAAAGCACCAGAGCAAGGCAAGCACCCTGTGATACTTTCCCAGTCTACTTTCCCAGCTTCCAGCAATTAGTATCTCAAGGACTTCCTGAGCTGACAGGGCTGTCTTTGAATTTAATATCCCCCGATGGATTTGTTTCACAGGGTCTTGTTCCAGTTGTTCTTCGAGCCCGTGCAGACTTGCAGCATCCACTGTGTCCCTCAGTGGGGAGCTGCAGGGGATGGAGTATCATCACCCTTGGGGCATCGGCAGCCGCTTTTGGCACCCTGGAGGAGATTAAAAAAGGGCTCAGGCCTTGGACCGCTGAAGCCAAAAGTGTAAAACTCAATAGCTCGGACAAAAATGTGGCTCAAAGCTGTTTTAGATCTGTGTCCTCTGTAGGTTCAACACAGGAGATCACAGCGGGTTGGCTCCTCTTATATGCTGTCAGCATGCAGGAGATGAGCGCGAATCACAATTTCTGAAAGTATCTGAATATGTTCTGACACAGTCATGTCCCCGCCAGGAAGCTTGGTTGGGATTTTTTTGGTTTTGGAGTCAGTGGGTGAATGTTGGTTTCGTTGAAGCCAGTGGGCTTTTCTCCAGTGCTTTCAGTCTGACTCTATCAGTGACGACAACTGGCTTAGAGTCGAAAGTAAAAAGTTGGATGAAGTCGGGTTTTGGGCATGAACGCAGACAGGACTAAAATATTTTAGAAATTTTTCTTGGTTTGGTGGAAAAGAAATGGCAGGAAAAGTAAGTCAATGTCTCCAAGATGTATTAGACCTCTTGTTTTAGAAGTTTGCTGAAGTTAAATGTCTCCCCTTCTGTTTTTCTTCTGCTTGAAATGGCTTTTCAGATAGCCATTCCACCAGTTTTATCAGAAAAGGTCCAAGACCACTCTTTCAGTGCATTTTGATCCAAACGGCGTTTTACGCTGGAGAAAAGGCCCATTCCTCTCACAGCCCTGCTGCGTGGTAGCCGTGAGGCTCAGTAACCCGCAGCGGCACCCCTTCCTGGGGCATGCGTCTGCCTCCTCCCCGGCCGCCTGGCTGAGACCCAGCCGCGCTCGGTGCACATCCCTCCGTGTGCTGGGGAAAGGGCAAGAGCCTGGCAGCCCTCTGAGCCCTGCTCTCGCTGCCAGCTGGGGGCCAGCTCTCAAAGTGGAGAGCATTCCCCCAGCCCTTCAGCTGGAAATACTTATTTAGTAGTTATTTTCTCTCTGGGTGTGTGTATTTTTATATATTTTTATTTGTTTGTTTGTTTGTTTGGAGGAGCATTATAGGTTCTCCATAAAATGTGAGTCAAACCATATATTGCTCTCCTTACTTCCCTAGTCGCACAGTTGTCTGAAACGAGGATTTTTTTCCCCGTTGTTCTGTCCCCAGCCCCACGTGAGCTGCGGGCTCGCTGATGGCAATGCAGGTTTCTGCCCCTTCCCCTTTGCATTTCAAATCCTCCGTTGCTAGTGGTCTGAATCAACAGGGTAGGGAAGAGGACGGAAATCCCTAAAATTGTGATGACAGAGCAAAGTCTTGGGGTTAAACAAGTTCATCCCCAAGAAAATCTTGTCTTTTTGTGTAGTTTGAAAATGCTTTTTTGAAGAGTGGTTTCATTCACCCGGCCCGGGGAAGGGGATGGTGTAGTGTATGCTGGACCGATGGTGGCAGAGCCCGTGATGGGCTGGTTCAGGTGATGCCGCAGACACAGGTAAATGAGGCTTAGACCCTTCTCAGCAAAGTCATCAAAGTCCACCACTGCCTTGTCAGACTAGCATCTGAACTAAAGTGATATAAACCCCACCTTCCCTCCTGAATTATCATTATTTTATTCTAGAAATTCAAGCTGAAGCATTGTAAGAGTTTTAAGTTATCCCACGGAATAGATTCAAAGTGAGAAATCCACATTTTTTTACCCAGTGTTTACACAACCTGTCAATCTTACAGTATTCTCAGCACAGCCTGTGGCAAATCTTGTTTGTGCACAAAACATTTTTCAAATTTATCGTGGCGCCTGCTTTTATTTAGGCGGTGATGACCACTGCCAGCCACACTCGTATGGAGGCTGAGCTGGGGCAGCTGGGCAGCTTTCGAGCCCCTTGATGGGGAGCACTGTGCAATTCCCTGGCCTGTGCCGGGTCGGGCGGCAGTGACGTCTCTCCAGCAAAACCCCAAGGGCTCTGCTGTGGCCATCCTCACTTTCTCCTCTCCTGGCCCGGACAGTCGCCATCCGGCACCTCCTGCTTTCCCTGCAGTGCTCTCACGTGAGCTCCCTGGAGCAGCACGGCCCCCTGTCCCGAGAGCTGCCATGAGACCACGTGCTCAGCAGATGTTTTTCCAAGGCCCTGCTCTGTTAAGTTGATGCACCTTTCCAAGAAAAGAAGTGTCTGAGGAGCACGGGAGTGATGTGCTCTTCTCCCTGGATTTCCTCCACAGTTTCTAATCCACAACTCTCAGCCAAAATAGGCTTTGTTACCCGCAGGCTACTCTTTTCCCTGATTTGAGTTTCAGATATTTCTCTGGTGCTTAAAAAGCTGCTTTTGGCACCCTTTTCAGAACTGGAGCCGAGGTGGTTTTGCTCTCCCACCTTCACGGAGGAGCTCGGGTGCAGTTATGTGACCCCCACGCCTCCCGCCTGCCTTTCACCACTGTGCATCTCCCCGCTCTGCTTTTGGGGAACGGGTCAGATAATTTGTCCAGAGACACAGCAGCCCAGATCACAGACCTACAAACCCGAATCAGAAGATCGCCTCTAACGGCAGGCTAGATCGCAGCCCTTGGGGACAAGACCCTTCTCGCTCTGTGTTTGCACAGCCCAGAGCGTGACGCCATCAGCACTACCAGGGTCCTCCCGTTTCAGTGCCTGTTCTCAGGCTAAAGCCTGAAATAACTGGGGAAGGACCCTCTCCAGGAAACATCCCTGATGTCGCTGCGTGACTGGTGTGTGATGCCCTGATGCTGCATGAGGCTGTGTCATGGTGGAGCTCCTGGGGACACTGTGCATCTTCTCACCTGGGGTGCCAGCGCCTGGTGCACCCACCCGCCCCAGTGGAGCCTCTGCTGGGCCACGGGCTGGCCCAGGAACACCAGTGCAGGCACTGGGTTGCCCATGAGGGCACTACTTTGCCCATCAGGAGCACTGGGTGGCACACGGTTGCCCATGGGTGGCACTAGGATGCCCAACGGCTGTACTGGGTTGCCCGTTGATGGCACCGGGGGTTGTCCAGGGACAGGATCAGGTTGTCCAGCAAAGGCAGTAGGTTGCACAGAGTCTGCACTAAGTTGCCCAGGAGTGGCACTGGGTTGCCCACTGAGGGCAGTGAGTTCATAGGATCATAGAATCACAGAATGGTTTGGGTTGGAAGGGACCTCAAAGATCATCTTGTTCCAACCCCCCTGCCATGGGCAGGGACACCTCCCACCAGACCAGGTTGCTCAAGGCTCCATCCAGCCTGGCCTTGAGCACTGCCAGGGATGGAGGATCATAGAATATCTCAAGTTAGAAGGGACCCATAAGGATCAGCGAGTCCAACTCCCTGCTCCTTGCAGGACTACCTAAAACTAAACCCCATGACTGAGAGCATTGTCCAGCTGCTCAACACTTGCCCAACAGCTGCACCTGCTTGCCCAGGGGCTGCACAAAGCTGCCCAGCGAGAGCGGTAGGTTGCCCAGGGCAGGAACTAGGGTGCCATACGAGGGTATTTTCTTGCCCAGGGCTGGCCCTGGGTTGCCCATCGAGAGCGCTGTGTTGCCCGAGGGCTGCATCAGGTTGCCATGGCAGCTGCAGGGAGTCGGCCCGGGCAACACCCGGTCACCCGCTTCTTA
This sequence comes from Leptosomus discolor, assembly GCF_034619465.1. Classification (NCBI taxonomy): domain Eukaryota; kingdom Metazoa; phylum Chordata; class Aves; order Leptosomiformes; family Leptosomidae; genus Leptosomus; species Leptosomus discolor. Next base: position 10,742,873 of record NC_141405.1, read on the forward strand.
TGTCACTGACGGCACCGGGGACGCTGCAGTGCCTGGCAGAGCTGCCACCGAGCCTGGCAGCACAGCAGTGAGCAGCAGCCCCCGGGGCACCCTCAAGCCTCCGCAGTGCACCCCGCATCCAAGCAGCTAAGGGTGAGCAAGGGGAGGACTAAAAAAGCAGAGATATTTCTCCTGATCTTCTGCATTATCTCTTATGTCGCCTAAGTGTACCCCAGCTAGGTGGTTGGGGGCTCCCGTGGTGTGTCTGTGTTCAGGGGTGGCAGAAAGTAGCACCCTGGGATGACTTATCCCAAGAGGGTGCAGGGACATTTATTTCAGCTGGAAATGCAGGGGAAAGTAACCCTGGTCCATTCCCAAGTTCTTAAATATGTGTCTGTCAGTGGCTGAAAGGGAATAATTTATTTGCAGGGGTAGGAGCCAGGGAAGCAGTCTCCCACTCTCGGAATGCTGTTTCTCACGTATAAATAAGTGGCACGGAGTTAAGGAAAGTGCAGTCGCCTGTCCCTAGCAGGGACAAAAGGGCTGAAGTGACTGGTTTGTGGGAACCGACACACACAGTGGTTTTTGTTGGACCTGAGCACAGACGTTTCATCCTCAGCTCTGCCAAACTGGCTCGGAGGGTTGTGTTTGTGAAAGTTTTTCTGCTAAATTTGAGGGTGTGAGTTTCCCGCTGCCTATCCCACAGCCTCTTCAGCCAGGCTGGATCCTGGGGCGAGACTCGGTGCCCACAGCTATGCTGCTCTCAAGTCAGGTACTGGGGCAGCCCATGCCAGCATGGCCAAAATTGCTCAAGGCTTGCAAATACTGTCCTCAAAGTTCAGTGATTTCCCAGCTGCGGGCTGTACACTTTTGCCCTCTGACTCATCCCTATTTTTCTCCGATTTGCCCGAACTGAAGGTCCTGTTATTCTCCTGTATTCGCCGTTCTCTAATTTAATAGCTGCATTCTGAGACATTGTTCATCTGAATGCACCAAACTGCTACAGGCACAGGTGACGCAAGAAGTCTCTTAGGTCACCTGTCCCCATAGCTAGATGTTGGAAAACGTGCAGTTTAATGAGTCAATGGGCTGCGAGCGTCCGGCATGAAGGAGGGTTACCCTCGGTGTACAGCAACAGCAGCTCCCAGGCAGAGCCTGCCTGTCTCCGTGTGCCTCCCATCCATCGCCTTTTAAGCCTTTAGGAAGGAAAGTAGGAAACTGTGACTCCTTCGTCCTGCCCTTGTGTAGAGAGAGGCATTCTTTGTTGCAGAGGTGACTAAAATGAAAGAAACTCTCTTTCCCAAGGGTTTAATGATTTTAAAAATAAGGCAGTCTCTCTCAGCTCGCCTACACATGCAAAGTGATTAGGGTAGCCCAGGAGGAGCAATTAAACCTCTAGCCACGTGATCGCTTCTGTCGATGCTTTGTTCTAGAATAAAAGTGAGTTTATTTCATGCAAACATCCCATTTTTAAAGGAATAAAGTTGATTTCATGCTGTGACAAATAGGATTTAGCACATGCTTCAGGTCAAACTCCCCTCCCACCCAGGGATCTTGTTGTAGCACACCAGCGTCCCAATCTTTCACTGCGGCTCCGAGCCAGGCTGGGAGCAGTGGGGATGGGATGGTGTTAGGGGAAGGACACATCCCTGCAACACAGCACCTGGCTACAACAGCTATAGGGACTTATTCTGCCCGTGGGTGACACCTGTAACCATACAGAAACTTCACACCGAGCACAGCATACCCTCCTGAGTGTTTGTCCTTAGATGAGGTGTGTCAGGTACATTCGGTGGCCCCTCTGCATTATATTTCTGATAAAATTGACTGATAACCTTAATCTGAAAAGAGCAATGGCACCCACATGCCTTACACAGTTATTGGTAGCAAAATCTTCCTGTGTGACTCTTCCCCTTAGGGTTACTGCAAGGCTGGTGTTTACGAGCTGCTCTGAAAAGACTTTGTGGGATATCTCCTTTCCAAGTGCATTTGTTTTACAGCAGGTGAGCCAGAGATGTTTTTCTTCCTTTGCAAGTCCAGAGATGGCTGTTCTTTTTAGGTTGAAATGGGGGGGGGTGGGGGGGGGTGGGTGCAGGGGTGGGGTGAAATTTGGATATAGTCCAAATTTAAGCAAAGCTCAGCTCACCTGCGGACACCTCACTCAAGCTTTTACTGCAAGTGAAAATAGAGATGATGAGGATGGATTCCCTCACCCACAAACCGCGCTGGGTTGGTAGCAGCTGTGCATCCAAAGCTATCACGGCTGGTAATGGAACTTTTAAAGAGGAAATTACAGCAGGAATACTATAAGATCAGCAAAAACGCTGGCCAAAAGAAACAAATGAACATCAGAGAATCAGCAACTACAGTTTCATTGGACGGACAGACAAAATGAAGGCACAGTATCTGTCATTCTCCTTAGTAGCCATGATTTGTTTCTCTCTACATTCCAAGACCTGATGAGAGATACTGACAACAAAGTAAAATCCTTATATATAAAAATGCTTGGGATGCTGTCAGAAGGGATTTGCTTTCAAGAGTTTTAGGCCTGTCCAGGCGATGTGTGGGTGCTGTGTGCATCGCTCTTCGTATTTTAAGTTGCGTGTGTCGCTGTAAGAAGTAGCGCAAGTGCAGGAGCTTACTGAGTGAGGTTGTCTTCTTCTGTCTCCTTTGTGCAGGACACATACCTGAATAGCGGCGTTCAAGAATGGAGCTGGTTGGATCTCCCTTAACTGCAACATATGCCCATCCAAGATCAACACCTACCAAGTTTCTGCCTGCCATCAGCACCATGGCTTCAAGCTATAAGAACCGTTTTCCTTACTACCCCTTGCCTCAGAGCTTCAGCCTCCCCCGGATGCCCAGAGCCTACTACAAAGCAGCTGCCATCAACCCAACTTTGGCTCCCTTTTCCAAAAGCTCCCAGGGGTTACCCCCAAGCAAGATGCTTCCTTTTGTTTCCAACAGAACAACCCTCTTCAGCCGGTACACCTCTGACGACTGGTACATGTCCAATCTGACCAACTACAAAGAGTCGGAGACTACCCGGCGCAATGCCGAGTGTCTGAGAGTCGATACCTCCCGTCTGATTCACGATAAATATCAGCAGACAAAGAAGACCCAAGTAGAAAGCACCAAAAACCTGGGAGATCGTGTCCAAGAGATAGAATTTTGGAAGTCAGAGCTCTGCCATGAGCTGGATGAGATGATCGGGGAAACGAACGCACTCACAGACTTGAAGAAAAGACTGGAGAGAGCCTTGGCTGAGACAGAGGCCCCTCTCCAGGTAAGCACCCTGTCCGGTGGGCTGCAAGCTGTAGCCTACTGCTGAAACATCTGCAGCCATTCAGACGCCCAATTAAGTTTCATTGCAGCTCCGTAACGTCTAGAAAGTTTTTATTAAGAGACCATTAGTTAAGTTAGTAATAAACAAATGCCTTGCCATCTGCTGCCTCCCCTATCAGTACGTACTGAGCACATCAGAACAGTATTTGCTTAACCAAATATTTTTATAAGTGGTACATCCAAAATCCTGGTTTGGGAGACAAAAGCCCATGTCCTCCTACGAGGCTCTGGCGAGGTCAGCCTCAAGCCTGACACAGGTCCCTGCCTTCAGCTGTGGCTGCGCCAGGGACACGTGTGCTCCCCCACGTTGATTTAATGCTGATGTTGCAGCTCGGCTGCTCGTTGTCAGCTAAACCAGCTGCCCTGGGCACTTTTTTTCCCGTGCTGTCGTCTCTGTGCCCACCTACAATTTCATTTCTTACATTACTTGACATGGGGACCATCCCTGTAGGGATTTGCAACCAGCAGTGATGGCATGTCCCCAACAGGTCACTCAGGAGTGCTTGCTTCACCGGGAGAAGAGGATGGGCATTGACCTGGTCCATGATGATGTGGAGAAACAGCTCTTTGTGGTAAGTTTGTCAACACAGATCATGTGTTATTTTTACCTAAACTACTCTGAACAGGTTTTGCAGCCCTGTTCCCTCTCTGGCTCCTTAGTGCCTGTGAGGTGCTAAACTCTTCAAACCCCCAAAACCTGCAGGGCCAGGGGACGACGTTCCCCCACGCAGCAGCGTGCCCACACGGTGTGGGTAAGACTTGCCCTGCCAGAGGCAGGAATAGCTGAAAACCAGCTGTGTGTTTGTGTAGCCTATCAGGGTCCTCTGTCCCTCTTCAAGGAGCTTGTGGGACTCTCCTGCCTTTCAGAGCCCTGCCGGCACAGGATCTATAAGTATCTGTCACATACATGTGATATATCTCTATATATCTGTGTCACATACATATATATTACGCACACATGCACACACACAGATATGGAGAAGGCAGTGTCTGCCCGACAGCTTGTCTGGTTTTCCCAACTATGTTACTTGGTCTAATAAAAGATATTACATCTACCCCCAGCTTTGCTTTGCTCAGAGCAGCGTGGCCGCAGTAAGACTGTGTGTGCTTAGGCAATGCATTTTATAGCAGTCCTAAAACCGCGCACTCCTGCCTGCCTTTATATAGGCTGCTTTAAATTATGAATAAAAAGCAAACACGATGAGAGCTGGCACAGAAGATGGGATCCTATCGCAGGGTACAACAAAATACAATCACTGCAAAGGCATCGCGAAACTGCAGCCCCTGGGACTGTGAAGCCACTGCTCTGTTAGAAGATTTTTTCTTATGAGTCAGGCCCTAAAAAAATTGAAAGATTAGTTTAAGGGTCATGAGATTTTAAGAAAATAATTGGAGCTGGTTATCTCCATAATGGCATTTTGGATTTTAAGTGTTTCGGACATATTTAGGCCATGCTTTTCAGCTGGCTCCTGCAGACAGGAGGGCTTAAAAATTATGGTTTTGGAGCACTAATCACCTGCCTCCAGTAGCTGGGGCTTCACAAACGCGATAGATTTGTGCTGAAGTCAAGTGAGCTGAGAGCAGCACATGCCTTCCTCCGGTGGAGCTGCATGTTTCTTAGAAATGGCTTAGAAAGTTACACCAAACTCAAGTCCGTCTCCTCTTGTCCCAGATGGATGGGATTTCTCCTGGGGAAGAAAACATTTGGGGAGCAAAAAGGGCAGATGCTGATTGGGGATGGGGATGTGTAGTGCTGCTGGTCCAGAGAACCTCTATGCCTGTTCATATCAGGTCAGGATCTGTCCCTGTCTCCTATAGTGGAACTAATCATCACTTGACATTGATGTCAAGATGAGAAAACACTTGGCAACCCACCCTGAAAGTGAAGTGGGAGGCCATGGCTGTGGCCACAGCACCCTCCCATCCCCTCCTGGTCGCTGCGCCCAGGCTCAGCTGCACAAGTGAGCGCTCTGGGGTTGGGGGGCACTTTCTCCACTCCCTGCCAGTTTGCTTTGTCCTTGCTGTGTGCACGGTTGGAGAGGCCTGAGGGGATGAGTGTGACCAGGACAACTGAGCATGGATACTGATGGGGTCATGTTTTGCCTTTGCCCAGGAAGCCGACGTCATCAGATCCTGCCAGGAGAGGATGCAGCAGTACCTGGATAAGGCGAAAGCCCAGCTCGCGTAAGGAGGAGCTCCTTCTCTCATGCTGCATTTGCAGCTGCGATGTGAAACCCCGGCAGAGCCCCACCTCTGCCCACACCCTACAGCCGTAAAACCTGGGCAGGCTCCATGGGAAGCGGGCAGTGGCGCCCACAGGAGCACGTAGCTGCCCAGGTGGGAGGAAACCATTCCACCCATACATCCCCACCCATGGCTCTTGTTTGTGTGTTGAAGGTCCAACAGGGCAGCCCAGCATGAGCTGGAGAGGGACCTGGCCAACAAGCAGACAGCCTACCGCATCGACGACAAGTGCCACCACCTGAGGAACACCTCCGATGGCATCAGCTACTTCCGAGGGGTGGAGCGGGTTGACGCCACGTGAGTGCACGCTGGGCAGCACGAGAGCACCGAGCTGTCCCTGGGATGCGCGGTGCCTCGCCCTGGCAGGGAACGGGTTGTCCCCAGCCCACTGTAAAGGCATGTGTCTCTGCATGGCACATCCATCCTGCCTGGAAACACCCATCTTGGAGGGGCCGTTTCTCCCTGCTCACCATAAAGGGAGAACAACCCTCTGCTTTCAGCTGGATGCTGAACACCCAGTGGGTGAAAGCGAGTCCCACCTAATTACACATTATATCAGGGTTCAGAGATCAGCCTGAAAATGAACTCAGCCCAACACCTCTGCACAGCTCATTAAGTTTATGCGTATTTTCAAAGATGTGTCAGTGCTTGCATGAGCGCTCTTGGTTGACGTGACGTCTGGGGGGTTCACCCCTGCATGGAGAGGGCCTGGCAGGGAGCCGAAATGACACAGAAGATAAAGAAATAGAGAGCATGGTCCTGGGATACGGTTCAGCTGCTTTTGGGTGCCAGGAATTCAGCTTCGGCTCTGCAGTAGATGAATGGTGACCTAAACCAGCACTCGCAGAGATATGCGCTAAGTGGCAAAGGGCTGAGGGAATATATCTGCTGCTCACAAGGACGCGTGCAGTTTATGGAGGGGCATAGATTGATTCAATCTTTCTAATAGTTGAATAATTATTCACAGCTCAGACATATTGCAAATGAATTGCAAAGGATTGATGCTAAAATTCAGAGGGGGGCAAAATGTGCCGAGAACCAGCATGTTTTAAATGGGGCTTATGTGGTATTTAAGTCTTTTGTTGACCTTGTTCTGGCCTACTGCACAGGCGTGAACTTCATCGTGAATGCACAGACAGGGAAATGAATATTATCTAATGCTTGTTCAGTTTAGTATGAAACTGAGATAAGTTATGAGCAAAATTAATTGACTGCAATCTGCGCGTCGACGTGAAGCTGGGAATCACTTGGCACTTAGATGGCTCGAACGTGTAAATATGAGGTCTGACTAAAATCTTCATTTTTCTGGGGGAATCTTTGCTTTGTCTGGGCTTTCATAAGTACCACAGTTGTCTTCATGAACATGTCATCATTTCATAAGCATATCGAACAAATGGTGTCCAGGTGTTTTACCTTCATGTGGTCAAATTAAGAGCGTAGCTTTAACCTGCATTTAATCCACACTGCTCCCATGGCATGCCTGGCCATGGCCAGCTTCAGCAGCATGGGCTTACTGGAGGCCTCTCCTTCCTCCTCCCCAGGATCTCGGTGCCAGAGTCGTGGGCCAAGTTCTCGGACGACAACATTCTCCTCTCCCAGAGCGAACGGGCGGCCTCCGCCAAGCTGCGGGACAACCTCGAGAACCTGCTGGTGGTGACGGCCAACGAGATGTGGCGCCAGTTCAACAGGGTGAACGTCGCCTTTGCCAACCGCATCGCTGAGACAGCTGACGCCAAGAGCAAGATTCAGACCCACCTGGCCAAGGTAGCCTGAACCCCTCCCTTTCGGTGTGACACCGTCACTTCCCAGTGACACCACTCTCCACACAGACCTGGCCCAAGAAGAGGAACGGTTGCTACAAGGAGCTGGTTATAGTATCATTATCTGTTTGAAATTCCAAGTACTGGGGACATTCTCCTTGGAGCAGGACAAGTTGGCACTGTAACTTCCTCTCAAGGGATCCTTTATTTCCCTAGTGCCCAGCAGCAAAGGGATTTCAAGCAGAAGGTGGAAATGCTGTTTGCATCTCCTGGTAGTTACTTCAGAAGTGCTGGCTGCCCTGCAGAAAGTCTTTGCTGGGCCTCTACTGGGGTGCCTGCCGGGGGGTTTGCAGGCTCCCTTCTCCTCCAAGGACATGCTTTCAGGCTCAGTGCTCCAGGTTTGCTGCATGGTCAGCCGTGTGTTTCCCGCATGGCTCTGCCAAGCAGGGGAAGTGGAGATCAGTGATGGGCACCTGGCTCGGACTGCTGGGTCTCATGGAAAGCTTCCTGAAAAGAGCTTGACACGGTATCGATTAACTGAGCAGAGACTGGGCTTGCAGCTCTGCAGGCTGATGTCACGTCTTTAATTGAGGATCCATTAGAAACTTTCCCTCTATGAGTTGCTATTGATGGATGATCAATTCCTGCAAGCAGTAATTTTGGGTAGCTGGTAATTCAATAGATCCATCACTGCTCCAAAATCTCCTCCGATGTGACAGCAACAGCAAAGAGAGGCTTTTCCTTGAAAAGAAATCTGCTGGATCTGTGCCTTGGCATGTGTCAGAGCGACAGGGGTCTGAGCCCAGGGTCTGCTTATTCAACTTGTTTTTTTCTGCAGATGGACAGGAGAAAAGGGAAATGATGTGGTCACTTGAGAATATATCATTTAATTTATGAATGCGGTTTTTTCATGCCAGACACTGCAGGAAATCTTCCAGATCGAGATGAACATAGAAGCCATCCGAAAAGCCATTAGGGACAATGGGCTAGTGTTAAAAGTGGCTCAGACCCGGCTGGATCAGCGCACGCGGAGACCCAATGTGGAGCTGTGCCGGGACACTGCCCAGCTCCGGTAAGGCAGGACCCAGGGCTGGGAGGGTCCTTGAGGAGTGACTGGTCGTAGCGCTCAGGAGCATCACTGGATGACAAAATTAATCTTTTTTTTTTTTTTTTCCCCAAAGAGTCATTCCATAAGTGCACTGGTATAATCAAGAGCAATGATTAGGTATCCCGGCCTCGGGGTGGTAGAAGAGCTCTGCACCCACGAAGGAGGCTGTACGCCATGGCCGGGTACAGCCTGATACCACCCCGTGAAGGGATGGATTTTTCCCACTTGGGTAAACCTCACCTACTCTCCTGCCTGCTTCCCAGCTGTTGGATGGCTTAGTTTTGCAGTATAAGCCCTTTAATCTCTGACAGGCTTGTGTTGAGAGCACTTAGCTGCTTCCTTTTGGGTCACTGCAAGAAAGGATGCACCATGTGGAGAAGCAGTAAGGGCTGTCCTCACCTCCCCTGAGGACACTGGAAATCCTTTCAAGGACATAGTGAGCCCTTTGGGACTGCACCCCAAGGGGCCGTGGAGGAGCAGGCTGCCCTGAGTGCCCAACAGCACCCCATGTGAGGGGTGAGGCACCCCAAACCTCACCCCTCCTCCTAGGAGCCCTCTGGGAATGACTCCACGTGAAGCTTTTTAGAAGCCATATAAACCCAGCCCTTGCATGCCATTGGGTTTTTCCATCCTCCACTTGTTTCACATTCACTTTTAGCCTCTCCCAGCTCCCCCATTTTGCTGTGTGTGCATCCGTGGGTGTGGGGAGGAACGCTGCACAGGGAGATCCGGGTGGGTGAACCAACAAACCCGCAAAACCAAACAGGAACAGGAAACCACAGCTGCTCATCCCTCTTCTCGGTGGCACAAGCTGCTCCAGGAGATGAGGCTGCACATCGCCGAAGCCTTAGAGCAAACTTAACCATGCCTGCCCACGGAGGTCTGGAGGAGCTCTGCCCTCGCCTTTCCCGTGCATCTGCCAGAAATGAGGGGTTGAGTTACTCCGAGCACACTGAAGGGGGAAATCCTGTCCCCAAGGGGACCATCACCAACGCCGTGCTAGAAACCACCCCCGTGACGGGACTGTTAATGGGCATTTCTTGCTGTTTTCCAGCCTCGTCAATGAGGTCCATGAAATCAATGAGACGATCCAGAGCCTTCAGCAGCGGCTGAGAGACGCCGAGAACATACTGCAAATGCTGGTGCATGCCAAGTCGATCTTGGAGCATGACCTGGCCACCAAAGCCAACTCGCTGTTCATTGACCAGGAGAAGTGCATGGGGATGCGCAAGACCTTTCCCAACACTGCACGGCTGCTGGGTTACTTTTAGGCTGGGCTCAGCTGAACCCACGCTATCTGTTGCAGGAGTATTCCCAGTTTTGCTAGGACGCATTCCCAGTTTTGCTAAGATGCTTTGAAAATACATGATTAGACTTTCACTTCCTCATGAAAGCCCTGAGTAGAAATTAAACGATCACTTTGTGTGTTACATGGTCTACCAGGATTTTTTATTCCTTTGGTTTTTCACTTTCCGTTGCTTTTCCACAGTGTGCCAGAAAGTAGCTGAAAATATCCTGTATGTGACTGAGAGTAAATCCACCCACAGCGATTCATTCCTACCCTTTCAGTCTGTGATTTTAGGAGAAAAACTCTCATGTCCTCCTCGCTTTGAGCCTGTCTGATGCGGAAAAAGCACAAGGGGAAGTAAAGCTAGTTGTCAGAGTAATTAGCTGTTGACATCTTTAATGTATTTTTAATGGTTCAGGAGAAGAAAAACAAACTATCCAGTAAAGCATTACAGTATGTTCTGTTCCTAAACAGAAAAACTTGCATTTTAAGCTGATGTCTAGTGATCATTTTCTTGCTTTTGAAAAATTTTAAATGTCATCTAAAATGTCAGTGCTGGGGTCTTAAAACAAAGAAGTGCTTTTGGCTAGCTAATTGAAGAAAATGCTGCGGTTTTAATCTTGGTGAGTATGGATTGGTTCCTAATTTAACCTCTTGCAAGTAGTCTGTTGGTGGAAGCACCAAAGCACTTTGAAGATAAAGGAACAAATCAGTCCTTAAGTCAGCCACCTCGACTGCCATAGTACCTGCTCTCTGGCTGTAAATTTTACCAAGTGTTTGAATTTTCAGAGGATAAGTCTTTAATCAATCTGAAGTTCAGTGTGACAGTCACTTTGCAAATTGTCCCGTCAGACTCACGTGTCAGACACTCTCGACTCTTTTAACCTAAGCAGAGCTGAGCTCAGCCTAAAGCCTGTAGGCACCAAGAATCCTAAAGGAGCAGAAGTTCAAGTCCCTTCTCTTCCCTCGGGAATCCAGGGCATGGACCTCCTGGCCCAGCGTGGGGACTCTCAGGAGCTGAGAGCATCTTCTCTCGTCTCGTACCCCCAGATGACTCCAGCTCACAGCACAGGTCCAGACAGACCTGCCTGCCCTCCCTGCTCTCCCAGGGGCAGCCCCCGAGAGCTGTAACCTGTGCCAAGGTCCTGCCCTGGCCCCAGCATCTTGGCAGGATCTCTCTTCAGAGCTGCAGCCCTAAACAGGAAGCAATTGTCTATTTTTTTTTTTTTCTTTCTTTTTTACTAGCACTTTTGTCTCACAGAGACTAAAGATAGGTTTCCTCTACTTTGTGTGTATCTTGGAGCCAGAGTCTGTCGGAGACAGCAGCCACCCTTTCTAAAGAGACGATATAACCGCAAGCAAGAAAAACTGTCCAGCTCATCGCACCTTCCCTTTCTGCACTTATCTCCCTCCCCAAAATAAGCCGATGGCATGCTGAACTCATAGGGACTTCCAGTTTTTGTTGGCACCCTCGCTAGCCTTTGTGCTGCTTTGAGCTGTTACTCTCCCTGTGTTCCTTTACTGAAAGCTTTCATAAACCCTGGTGATTTTGGCTGCTCGGCTGTTTTGAAGCCCCGCTCCAGATGGCTGGTTTTCAGGCAGAGCTGCCTGTTTTCTGTTTTGAGAATTGGGTCCCGTGAATTGTCTCGAGCTGAGCGCTGGGAAACGGAGGCACCCCAGTCCCTTTCTGAAAGACTCATGCTTTTAAGTGACTTGAGCGAAATCCTGGCATCAGCGACAGCTTCACATTCATTTCATTTCCACCTTCATTTTTGAGTCACATAAAAAGATACCTGAGCTCTGTTGTACTATGAGGGCACACCAATATCAGCACCCAAACTCTCCTATTTTCTCCAATTTTGCTTTCAGAGTCCCCCATCTTTCCCCCTAGCCCAACTCCTTTAAGGCTTTCTCCTAATTGACAGTGTTTATGTGGTGTTGCAATTATCCAGCTCTAAATTTTATCTTCCCGTCCTACCCTCTTGATGCTTCTTTACACAAGATAGGCTGTGGGAGCGTAGCTCGCTGAAAACAGGCATGGAATGCTAGAGGGCCTGCACAAGGAAAACTCTGTTGAACAGTTTGTCTAAGCTAACATAGTAGGCCTCAAGGACGCTTCGACCTTGAGGGTCAGAATAGAAGAATTAGAAGCTAACATCCGTATGAGGCGAAACGCATTAGTATTAATAGTAAAGTGATAGGTAGAAGCAGATGACTGATGTATGTATAGCACAATTGGAGTTTATGAAAAACTGCAAGTCATGATGACTTTGGAAAATTATCCTATTTAAGAAAGTGCATCTGCACAATAAAAGGAGTTTTCTGATATAACTCATATTGAGTCTTTTGTGGATTCTCCAACTCCCGTCTCCGCAATTGGCAACGCATTTCTTTCCTCCATTTGAGCCATGACCAGAGGAATTTCAGTTGCAGCTTCTCTAATTTCTTTCACAAATACTTTCCCCTTTCCTGCAGCAGATTTCCCAGACATTAGAGAATTCCCAGGTCCCTTTGGGCTTTGATTCTCTCCATGCCAGTTTTCCGTAAGTTGACAATATTGATGTTACTTCTGGTAGCTGACACTCTAAAATCTCCCTCAAGCAATTTAGTCATCTAACCCTATGTGTGCTTCAGTTTGAGTCTGTTTTTTCCCCCTCTCACAGTGTGTCCTATGCCCATCCCATGGCAGGAGCCAGCCCTGCCACAAAACTCCTGTAAAATGGGTCTCTAGGGAGAGGGTTTGGGGTGAAATTCTAACAGACACATGGCTTGTGGCAGGGTCTCCTGCACAGGGATGGATTTTCCTCCCATGACTGAGCTGCTGGTGAGTAAAGCTGCTCGGTTCAGTCACTGCAGGGTTGGTTTTGGGGTTGTAGCCGAGCAGCCTTTATCTTTGACGTACACCAGGTGCATTAAACCACTGTCCTGCCTTCCTGCTTCTGATGCATGAGATGCTTTTGCTTTCGTATCATTAAATGATTTGCTTTCATAGATCACTTCTATATAGCATCCCCGGCTGCCTCAGCTGCCTTTCTGCACTGATGTGATGTTTCCTTTCTTTAAATGCCTTCAGTCCGAAGAACGACGTGCCCGCTTTTATCGCTCTTTATTGCTGCTTTATTGCTGGCTTTATCAGCCAAGTTGCTAGGAAAGTTAGTTTGTGGAAATTCCTTTGCCTCCCACAGCTATATTCCCACCCTTCTGCATCATTCCAACAGACCCTGCAAAGCTGGGCTTGTAAACTAATTGTTTACTGACTGGAGGAAAGAAAATAAATTAATAAAATCAGGACAGCGTTGCTTCATGCAAGGGAAGCTTCATGTTGGTGCAGGACCCAGTTGAACAGTTGAGGCCAGTCCATCAAGAGGCTATTTAGAAAAGAGGCTTGGGTGCGCTGTTGTCCAAGAAGGGAAAAATCATTGAATGTCCTGCAGAATTCTGATAGGAATTTGGGTGAAATGAATGCTTGCCAAAAACCATGTTAACAGTGTATTGCATAACTAATGCAGATTATTATGCTCGAGGGAAACAGACTTCCCAAAATGGCATCAGCAGTCAGAAAAAAAACCAAAACAAACTCATTGCGATTATTAAAAAAAAAAAAAAAAAAAAGGAGAGAGAGAAAACTGGCAAAATTCTGAGGAAAATTTTGGCAGTATAGGACCATAGAAATGGCTGTGCTGGCTCAGATCAAAGTCCAGAAAGCTCCAGATTCAGCCTCTGACAGAGCCAACAGGAGACGCTTAGATAAAAGCACCAGAGCAAGGCAAGCACCCTGTGATACTTTCCCAGTCTACTTTCCCAGCTTCCAGCAATTAGTATCTCAAGGACTTCCTGAGCTGACAGGGCTGTCTTTGAATTTAATATCCCCCGATGGATTTGTTTCACAGGGTCTTGTTCCAGTTGTTCTTCGAGCCCGTGCAGACTTGCAGCATCCACTGTGTCCCTCAGTGGGGAGCTGCAGGGGATGGAGTATCATCACCCTCGGGGCATCGGCAGCCGCTTTTGGCACCCTGGAGGAGATTAAAAAAGGGCTCAGGCCTTGGACCGCTGAAGCCAAAAGTGTAAAACTCAATAGCTCGGACAAAAATGTAGCTCAAAGCTGTTTTAGATCTGTGTCCTCTGTAGGTTCAACACAGGAGATCACAGCGGGTTGGCTCCTCTTATATGCTGTCAGCATGCAGGAGATGAGCGCGAATCACAATTTCTGAAAGTATCTGAATATGTTCTGACACAGTCATGTCCCCGCCAGGAAGCTTGGTTGGGATTTTTTTGGTTTTGGAGTCAGTGGGTGAATGTTGGTTTCGTTGAAGCCAGTGGGCTTTTCTCCAGTGCTTTCAGTCTGACTCTATCAGTGACGACAACTGGCTTAGAGTCGAAAGTAAAAAGTTGGATGAAGTCGGGTTTTGGGCATGAACGCAGACAGGACTAAAATATTTTAGAAATTTTTCTTGGTTTGGTGGAAAAGAAATGGCAGGAAAAGTAAGTCAATGTCTCCAAGATGTATTAGACCTCTTGTTTTAGAAGTTTGCTGAAGTTAAATGTCTCCCCTTCTGTTTTTCTTCTGCTTGAAATGGCTTTTCAGATAGCCATTCCACCAGTTTTATCAGAAAAGGTCCAAGACCACTCTTTCAGTGCATTTTGATCCAAACGGCGTTTTACGCTGGAGAAAAGGCCCATTCCTCTCACAGCCCTGCTGCGTGGTAGCCGTGAGGCTCAGTAACCCGCAGCGGCACCCCTTCCTGGGGCATGCGTCTGCCTCCTCCCCGGCCGCCTGGCTGAGACCCAGCCGCGCTCGGTGCACATCCCTCCGTGTGCTGGGGAAAGGGCAAGAGCCTGGCAGCCCTCTGAGCCCTGCTCTCGCTGCCAGCTGGGGGCCAGCTCTCAAAGTGGAGAGCATTCCCCCAGCCCTTCAGCTGGAAATACTTATTTAGTAGTTATTTTCTCTCTGGGTGTGTGTATTTTTATATATTTTTATTTGTTTGTTTGTTTGTTTGGAGGAGCATTATAGGTTCTCCATAAAATGTGAGTCAAACCATATATTGCTCTCCTTACTTCCCTAGTCGCACAGTTGTCTGAAACGAGGATTTTTTTCCCCGTTGTTCTGTCCCCAGCCCCACGTGAGCTGCGGGCTCGCTGATGGCAATGCAGGTTTCTGCCCCTTCCCCTTTGCATTTCAAATCCTCCGTTGCTAGTGGTCTGAATCAACAGGGTAGGGAAGAGGACGGAAATCCCTAAAATTGTGATGACAGAGCAAAGTCTTGGGGTTAAACAAGTTCATCCCCAAGAAAATCTTGTCTTTTTGTGTAGTTTGAAAATGCTTTTTTGAAGAGTGGTTTCATTCACCCGGCCCGGGGAAGGGGATGGTGTAGTGTATGCTGGACCGATGGTGGCAGAGCCCGTGATGGGCTGGTTCAGGTGATGCCGCAGACACAGGTAAATGAGGCTTAGACCCTTCTCAGCAAAGTCATCAAAGTCCACCACTGCCTTGTCAGACTAGCATCTGAGCTAAAGTGATATAAACCCCACTTTCCCTCCTGAATTATCATTATTTTATTCTAGAAATTCAAGCTGAAGCATTGTAAGAGTTTTAAGTTATCCCACGGAATAGATTCAAAGTGAGAAATCCACATTTTTTTACCCAGTGTTTACACAACCTGTCAATCTTACAGTATTCTCAGCACAGCCTGTGGCAAATCTTGTTTGTACACAAAACATTTTTCAAATTTATCGTGGCGCCTGCTTTTATTTAGGCGGTGATGACCACTGCCAGCCACACTCGTATGGAGGCTGAGCTGGGGCAGCTGGGCAGCTTTCGAGCCCCTTGATGGGGAGCACTGTGCAATTCCCTGGCCTGTGCCGGGTCGGGCGGCAGTGACGTCTCTCCAGCAAAACCCCAAGGGCTCTGCTGTGGCCATCCTCACTTTCTCCTCTCCTGGCCCGGACAGTCGCCATCCGGCACCTCCTGCTTTCCTTGCAGTGCTCTCACGTGAGCTCCCTGGAGCAGCACGGCCCCCTGTCCCGAGAGCTGCCATGAGAGCACGTGCTCAGCAGATGTTTTTCCAAGGCCCTGCTCTGTTAAGTTGATGCACCTTTCCAAGAAAAGAAGTGTCTGAGGAGCACGGGAGTGATGTGCTCTTCTCCCTGGATTTCCTCCACAGTTTCTAATCCACAACTCTCAGCCAAAATAGGCTTTGTTACCCGCAGGCTACTCTTTTCCCTGATTTGAGTTTCAGATATTTCTCTGGTGCTTAAAAAGCTGCTTTTGGCACCCTTTTCAGAACTGGAGCCGAGGTGGTTTTGCTCTCCCACCTTCACGGAGGAGCTCGGGTGCAGTTATGTGACCCCCACGCCTCCCGCCTGCCTTTCACCACTGTGCATCTCCCCGCTCTGCTTTTGGGGAACGGGTCAGATAATTTGTCCAGAGACACAGCAGCCCAGATCACAGACCTACAAACCCGAATCAGAAGATCGCCTCTAACGGCAGGCTAGATCGCAGCCCTTGGGGACAAGACCCTTCTCGCTCTGTGTTTGCACAGCCCAGAGCGTGACGCCATCAGCACTACCAGGGTCCTCCCGTTTCAGTGCCTGTTCTCAGGCTAAAGCCTGAAATAACTGGGGAAGGACCCTCTCCAGGAAACATCCCTGATGTCTCTGCGTGACTGGTGTGTGATGCCCTGATGCTGCATGAGGCTGTGTCATGGTGGAGCTCCTGGGGACACTGTGCATCTTCTCACCTGGGGTGCCAGCGCCTGGTGCACCCACCCGCCCCAGTGGAGCCTCTGCTGGGCCACGGGCTGGCCCAGGAACACCAGTGCAGGCACTGGGTTGCCCATGAGGGCACTACTTTGCCCATCAGGAGCACTGGGTGGCACACGGTTGCCCATGGGTGGCACTAGGATGCCCAACGGCTGTACTGGGTTGCCCGTTGATGGCACCGGGGGTTGTCCAGGGACAGGATCAGGTTGTCCAGCAAAGGCAGTAGGTTGCACAGAGTCTGCACTAAGTTGCCCAGGAGTGGCACTGGGTTGCCCACTGAGGGCAGTGAGTTCATAGGATCATAGAATCACAGAATGGTTTGGGTTGGAAGGGACCTCAAAGATCATCTTGTTCCAACCCCCCTGCCATGGGCAGGGACACCTCCCACCAGACCAGGTTGCTCAAGGCTCCATCCAGCCTGGCCTTGAGCACTGCCAGGGATGGAGGATCATAGAATATCTCAAGTTAGAAGGGACCCATAAGGATCAGCGAGTCCAACTCCCTGCTCCTTGCAGGACTACCTAAAACTAAACCCCATGACTGAGAGCATTGTCCAGCTGCTCAACACTTGCCCAACAGCTGCACCTGCTTGCCCAGGGGCTGCACAAAGCTGCCCAGCGAGAGCGGTAGGTTGCCCAGGGCAGGAACTAGGGTGCCATACGAGGGTATTTTCTTGCCCAGGGCTGGCCCTGGGTTGCCCATCGAGAGCGCTGTGTTGCCCGAGGGCTGCATCAGGTTGCCATGGCAGCTGCAGGGAGTCGGCCCGGGCAACACCCGGTCACCCGCTTCTTATGTCACTGACGGCACCGGGGACGCTGCAGTGCCTGGCAGAGCTGCCACCGAGCCTGGCAGCACAGCAGTGAGCAGCAGCCCCCGGGGCACCCTCAAGCCTCCGCAGTGCACCCCGCATCCAAGCAGCTAAGGGTGAGCAAGGGGAGGACTAAAAAAGCAGAGATATTTCTCCTGATCTTCTGCATTATCTCTTATGTCGCCTAAGTGTACCCCAGCTAGGTGGTTGGGGGCTCCCGTGGTGTGTCTGTGTTCAGGGGTGGCAGAAAGTAGCACCCTGGGATGACTTATCCCAAGAGGGTGCAGGGACATTTATTTCAGCTGGAAATGCAGGGGAAAGTAACCCTGGTCCATTCCCAAGTTCTTAAATATGTGTCTGTCAGTGGCTGAAAGGGAATAATTTATTTGCAGGGGTAGGAGCCAGGGAAGCAGTCTCCCACTCTCGGAATGCTGTTTCTCACGTATAAATAAGTGGCACGGAGTTAAGGAAAGTGCAGTCGCCTGTCCCTAGCAGGGACAAAAGGGCTGAAGTGACTGGTTTGTGGGAACCGACACACACAGTGGTTTTTGTTGGACCTGAGCACAGACGTTTCATCCTCAGCTCTGCCAAACTGGCTCGGAGGGTTGTGTTTGTGAAAGTTTTTCTGCTAAATTTGAGGGTGTGAGTTTCCCGCTGCCTATCCCACAGCCTCTTCAGCCAGGCTGGATCCTGGGGCGAGACTCGGTGCCCACAGCTATGCTGCTCTCAAGTCAGGTACTGGGGCAGCCCATGCCAGCATGGCCAAAATTGCTCAAGGCTTGCAAATACTGTCCTCAAAGTTCAGTGATTTCCCAGCTGCGGGCTGTACACTTTTGCCCTCTGACTCATCCCTATTTTTCTCCGATTTGCCCGAACTGAAGGTCCTGTTATTCTCCTGTATTCGCCGTTCTCTAATTTAATAGCTGCATTCTGAGACATTGTTCATCTGAATGCACCAAACTGCTACAGGCACAGGTGACGCAAGAAGTCTCTTAGGTCACCTGTCCCCATAGCTAGATGTTGGAAAACGTGCAGTTTAATGAGTCAATGGGCTGCGAGCGTCCGGCATGAAGGAGGGTTACCCTCGGTGTACAGCAACAGCAGCTCCCAGGCAGAGCCTGCCTGTCTCCGTGTGCCTCCCATCCATCGCCTTTTAAGCCTTCCCGTAGGAAACTGTGACTCCTTCGTCCTGCCCTTGTGTAGAGAGAGGCATTCTTTGTTGCAGAGGTGACTAAAATGAAAGAAACTCTCTTTCCCAAGGGTTTAATGATTTTAAAAATAAGGCAGTCTCTCTCAGCTCGCCTACACATGCAAAGTGATTAGGGTAGCCCAGGAGGAGCAATTAAACCTCTAGCCACGTGATCGCTTCTGTCGATGCTTTGTTCTAGAATAAAAGTGAGTTTATTTCATGCAAACATCCCATTTTTAAAGGAATAAAGTTGATTTCATGCTGTGACAAATAGGATTTAGCACATGCTTCAGGTCAATCTCCCCTCCCACCCAGGGATCTTGTTGTAGCACACCAGCGTCCCAATCTTTCACTGCGGCTCCGAGCCAGGCTGGGAGCAGTGGGGATGGGATGGTGTTAGGGGAAGGACACATCCCTGCAACACAGCACCTGGCTACAACAGCTATAGGGACTTATTCTGCCCGTGGGTGACACCTGTAACCATACAGAAACTTCACACCGAGCACAGCATACCCTCCTGAGTGTTTGTCCTTAGATGAGGTGTGTCAGGTACATTCGGTGGCCCCTCTGCATTATATTTCTGATAAAATTGACTGATAACCTTAATCTGAAAAGAGCAATGGCACCCACATGCCTTACACAGTTATTGGTAGCAAAATCTTCCTGTGTGACTCTTCCCCTTAGGGTTACTGCAAGGCTGGTGTTTACGAGCTGCTCTGAAAAGACTTTGTGGGATATCTCCTTTCCAAGTGCATTTGTTTTACAGCAGGTGAGCCAGAGATGTTTTTCTTCCTTTGCAAGTCCAGAGATGGCTGTTCTTTTTAGGTTGAAATGGGGGGGGGTGGGGGGGGGTGGGTGCAGGGGTGGGGTGAAATTTGGATATAGTCCAAATTTAAGCAAAGCTCAGCTCACCTGCGGACACCTCACTCAAGCTTTTACTGCAAGTGAAAATAGAGATGATGAGGATGGATTCCCTCACCCACAAACCGCGCTGGGTTGGTAGCAGCTGTGCATCCAAAGCTATCACGGCTGGTAATGGAACTTTTAAAGAGGAAATTACAGCAGGAATACTATAAGATCAGCAAAAACGCTGGCCAAAAGAAACAAATGAACATCAGAGAATCAGCAACTACAGTTTCATTGGACGGACAGACAAAATGAAGGCACAGTATCTGTCATTCTCCTTAGTAGCCATGATTTGTTTCTCTCTACATTCCAAGACCTGATGAGAGATACTGACAACAAAGTAAAATCCTTATATATAAAAATGCTTGGGATGCTGTCAGAAGGGATTTGCTTTCAAGAGTTTTAGGCCTGTCCAGGCGATGTGTGGGTGCTGTGTGCATCGCTCTTCGTATTTTAAGTTGCGTGTGTCGCTGTAAGAAGTAGCGCAAGTGCAGGAGCTTACTGAGTGAGGTTGTCTTCTTCTGTCTCCTTTGTGCAGGACACATACCTGAATAGCGGCGTTCAAGAATGGAGCTGGTTGGATCTCCCTTAACTGCAACATATGCCCATCCAAGATCAACACCTACCAAGTTTCTGCCTGCCATCAGCACCATGGCTTCAAGCTATAAGAACCGTTTTCCTTACTACCCCTTGCCTCAGAGCTTCAGCCTCCCCCGGATGCCCAGAGCCTACTACAAAGCAGCTGCCATCAACCCAACTTTGGCTCCCTTTTCCAAAAGCTCCCAGGGGTTACCCCCAAGCAAGATGCTTCCTTTTGTTTCCAACAGAACAACCCTCTTCAGCCGGTACACCTCTGACGACTGGTACATGTCCAATCTGACCAACTACAAAGAGTCGGAGACTACCCGGCGCAATGCCGAGTGTCTGAGAGTCGATACCTCCCGTCTGATTCACGATAAATATCAGCAGACAAAGAAGACCCAAGTAGAAAGCACCAAAAACCTGGGAGATCGTGTCCAAGAGATAGAATTTTGGAAGTCAGAGCTCTGCCATGAGCTGGATGAGATGATCGGGGAAACGAACGCACTCACAGACTTGAAGAAAAGACTGGAGAGAGCCTTGGCTGAGACAGAGGCCCCTCTCCAGGTAAGCACCCTGTCCGGTGGGCTGCAAGCTGTAGCCTACTGCTGAAACATCTGCAGCCATTCAGACGCCCAATTAAGTTTCATTGCAGCTCCGTAACGTCTAGAAAGTTTTTATTAAGAGACCATTAGTTAAGTTAGTAATAAACAAATGCCTTGCCATCTGCTGTCTCCCCTATCAGTACGTACTGAGCACATCAGAACAGTATTTGCTTAACCAAATATTTTTATAAGTGGTACATCCAAAATCCTGGTTTGGGAGACAAAAGCCCATGTCCTCCTACGAGGCTCTGGCGAGGTCAGCCTCAAGCCTGACACAGGTCCCTGCCTTCAGCTGTGGCTGCGCCAGGGACACGTGTGCTCCCCCACGTTGATTTAATGCTGATGTTGCAGCTCGGCTGCTCGTTGTCAGCTAAACCAGCTGCCCTGGGCACTTTTTTTCCCGTGCTGTCGTCTCTGTGCCCACCTACAATTTCATTTCTTACATTACTTGACATGGGGACCATCCCTGTAGGGATTTGCAACCAGCAGTGATGGCATGTCCCCAACAGGTCACTCAGGAGTGCTTGCTTCACCGGGAGAAGAGGATGGGCATTGACCTGGTCCATGATGATGTGGAGAAACAGCTCTTTGTGGTAAGTTTGTCAACACAGATCATGTGTTATTTTTACCTAAACTACTCTGAACAGGTTTTGCAGCCCTGTTCCCTCTCTGGCTCCTTAGTGCCTGTGAGGTGCTAAACTCTTCAAACCCCCAAAACCTGCAGGGCCAGGGGACGACGTTCCCCCACGCAGCAGCGTGCCCACACGGTGTGGGTAAGACTTGCCCTGCCAGAGGCAGGAATAGCTGAAAACCAGCTGTGTGTTTGTGTAGCCTATCAGGGTCCTCTGTCCCTCTTCAAGGAGCTTGTGGGACTCTCCTGCCTTTCAGAGCCCTGCCGGCACAGGATCTATAAGTATCTGTCACATACATGTGATATATCTCTATATATCTGTGTCACATACATATATATTACGCACACATGCACACACACAGATATGGAGAAGGCAGTGTCTGCCCGACAGCTTGTCTGGTTTTCCCAACTATGTTACTTGGTCTAATAAAAGATATTACATCTACCCCCAGCTTTGCTTTGCTCAGAGCAGCGTGGCCGCAGTAAGACTGTGTGTGCTTAGGCAATGCATTTTATAGCAGTCCTAAAACCGCGCACTCCTGCCTGCCTTTATATAGGCTGCTTTAAATTATGAATAAAAAGCAAACACGATGAGAGCTGGCACAGAAGATGGGATCCTATCGCAGGGTACAACAAAATACAATCACTGCAAAGGCATCGCGAAACTGGGAAGGAAACTGCAGCCCCTGGGACTGTGAAGCCACTGCTCTGTTAGAAGATTTTTTCTTATGAGTCAGGCCCTAAAAAAATTG
The DNA here is from genome assembly GCF_034619465.1 of Leptosomus discolor. Classification (NCBI taxonomy): domain Eukaryota; kingdom Metazoa; phylum Chordata; class Aves; order Leptosomiformes; family Leptosomidae; genus Leptosomus; species Leptosomus discolor. Next base: position 10,764,826 of record NC_141405.1, read on the forward strand.
AAAGATTAGTTTAAGGGTCATGAGATTTTAAGAAAATAATTGGAGCTGGTTATCTCCATAATGGCATTTTGGATTTTAAGTGTTTCGGACATATTTAGGCCATGCTTTTCAGCTGGCTCCTGCAGACAGGAGGGCTTAAAAATTATGGTTTTGGAGCACTAATCACCTGCCTCCAGTAGCTGGGGCTTCACAAACGCGATAGATTTGTGCTGAAGTCAAGTGAGCTGAGAGCAGCACATGCCTTCCTCCGGTGGAGCTGGATGTTTCTTAGAAATGGCTTAGAAAGTTACACCAAACTCAAGTCCGTCTCCTCTTGTCCCAGATGGATGGGATTTCTCCTGGGGAAGAAAACATTTGGGGAGCAAAAAGGGCAGATGCTGATTGGGGATGGGGATGTGTAGCGCTGCTGGTCCAGAGAACCTCTATGCCTGTTCATATCAGGTCAGGATCTGTCCCTGTCTCCTATAGTGGAACTAATCATCACTTGACATTGATGTCAAGATGAGAAAACACTTGGCAACCCACCCTGAAAGTGAAGTGGGAGGCCATGGCTGTGGCCACAGCACCCTCCCATCCCCTCCTGGTCGCTGCGCCCAGGCTCAGCTGCACAAGTGAGCGCTCTGGGGTTGGGGGGCACTTTCTCCACTCCCTGCCAGTTTGCTTTGTCCTTGCTGTGTGCACGGTTGGAGAGGCCTGAGGGGATGAGTGTGACCAGGACAACTGAGCATGGATACTGATGGGGTCATGTTTTGCCTTTGCCCAGGAAGCCGACGTCATCAGATCCTGCCAGGAGAGGATGCAGCAGTACCTGGATAAGGCGAAAGCCCAGCTCGCGTAAGGAGGAGCTCCTTCTCTCATGCTGCATTTGCAGCTGCGATGTGAAACCCCGGCAGACCCCCACCTCTGCCCACACCCTACAGCCGTAAAACCTGGGCAGGCTCCATGGGAAGCGGGCAGTGGCGCCCACAGGAGCACGTAGCTGCCCAGGTGGGAGGAAACCATTCCACCCATACATCCCCACCCATGGCTCTTGTTTGTGTGTTGAAGGTCCAACAGGGCAGCCCAGCATGAGCTGGAGAGGGACCTGGCCAACAAGCAGACAGCCTACCACATCGACGACAAGTGCCACCACCTGAGGAACACCTCCGATGGCATCAGCTACTTCCGAGGGGTGGAGCGGGTTGACGCCACGTGAGTGCACGCTGGGCAGCACGAGAGCACCGAGCTGTCCCTGGGATGCGCGGTGCCTCGCCCTGGCAGGGAACGGGTTGTCCCCAGCCCACTGTAAAGGCATGTGTCTCTGCATGGCACATCCATCCTGCCTGGAAACACCCATCTTGGAGGGGCCGTTTCTCCCTGCTCACCATAAAGGGAGAACAACCCTCTGCTTTCAGCTGGATGCTGAACACCCAGTGGGTGAAAGCGAGTCCCACCTAATTACACATTATATCAGGGTTCAGAGATCAGCCTGAAAATGAACTCAGCCCAACACCTCTGCACAGCTCATTAAGTTTATGCGTATTTTCAAAGATGTGTCAGTGCTTGCATGAGCGCTCTTGGTTGACGTGACGTCTGGGGGGTTCACCCCTGCATGGAGAGGGCCTGGCAGGGAGCCGAAATGACACAGAAGATAAAGAAATAGAGAGCATGGTCCTGGGATACGGTTCAGCTGCTTTTGGGTGCCAGGAATTCAGCTTCGGCTCTGCAGTAGATGAATGGTGACCTAAACCAGCACTCGCAGAGATATGCGCTAAGTGGCAAAGGGCTGAGGGAATATATCTGCTGCTCACAAGGACGCGTGCAGTTTATGGAGGGGCATAGATTGATTCAATCTTTCTAATATTTGAATAATTATTCACAGCTCAGACATATTGCAAATGAATTGCAAAGGATTGATGCTAAAATTCAGAGGGGGGCAAAATGTGCCGAGAACCAGCATGTTTTAAATGGGGCTTATGTGGTATTTAAGTCTTTTGTTGACCTTGTTCTGGCCTACTGCACAGGCGTGAACTTCATCGTGAATGCACAGACAGGGAAATGAATATTATCTAATGCTTGTTCAGTTTAGTATGAAACTGAGATAAGTTATGAGCAAAATTAATTGACTGCAATCTGCGCGTCGACGTGAAGCTGGGAATCACTTGGCACTTAGATGGCTCGAACGTGTAAATATGAGGTCTGACTAAAATCTTCATTTTTCTGGGGGAATCTTTGCTTTGTCTGGGCTTTCATAAGTACCACAGTTGTCTTCATGAACATGTCATCATTTCATAAGCATATCGAACAAATGGTGTCCAGGTGTTTTACCTTCATGTGGTCAAATTAAGAGCGTAGCTTTAACCTGCATTTAATCCACACTGCTCCCATGGCATGCCTGGCCATGGCCAGCTTCAGCAGCATGGGCTTACTGGAGGCCTCTCCTTCCTCCTCCCCAGGATCTCGGTGCCAGAGTCGTGGGCCAAGTTCTCGGACGACAACATTCTCCTCTCCCAGAGCGAACGGGCGGCCTCCGCCAAGCTGCGGGACAACCTCGAGAACCTGCTGGTGGTGACGGCCAACGAGATGTGGCGCCAGTTCAACAGGGTGAACGTCGCCTTTGCCAACCGCATCGCTGAGACAGCTGACGCCAAGAGCAAGATTCAGACCCACCTGGCCAAGGTAGCCTGAACCCCTCCCTTTCGGTGTGACACCGTCACTTCCCAGTGACACCACTCTCCACACAGACCTGGCCCAAGAAGAGGAACGGTTGCTACAAGGAGCTGGTTATAGTATCATTATCTGTTTGAAATTCCAAGTACTGGGGACATTCTCCTTGGAGCAGGACAAGTTGGCACTGTAACTTCCTCTCAAGGGATCCTTTATTTCCCTAGTGCCCAGCAGCAAAGGGATTTCAAGCAGAAGGTGGAAATGCTGTTTGCATCTCCTGGTAGTTACTTCAGAAGTGCTGGCTGCCCTGCAGAAAGTCTTTGCTGGGCCTCTACTGGGGTGCCTGCCGGGGGGTTTGCAGGCTCCCTTCTCCTCCAAGGACATGCTTTCAGGCTCAGTGCTCCAGGTTTGCTGCATGGTCAGCCGTGTGTTTCCCGCATGGCTCTGCCAAGCAGGGGAAGTGGAGATCAGTGATGGGCACCTGGCTCGGACTGCTGGGTCTCATGGAAAGCTTCCTGAAAAGAGCTTGACACGGTATCGATTAACTGAGCAGAGACTGGGCTTGCAGCTCTGCAGGCTGATGTCACGTCTTTAATTGAGGATCCATTAAAAACTTTCCCTCTATGAGTTGCTATTGATGGATGATCAATTCCTGCAAGCAGTAATTTTGGGTAGCTGGTAATTCAATAGATCCATCACTGCTCCAAAATCTCCTCTGATGTGACAGCAACAGCAAAGAGAGGCTTTTCCTTGAAAAGAAATCTGCTGGATCTGTGCCTTGGCATGTGTCAGAGCGACAGGGGTCTGAGCCCAGGGTCTGCTTATTCATCTTGTTTTTTTCTGCAGATGGACAGGAGAAAAGGGAAATGATGTGGTCACTTGAGAATATATCATTTAATTTATGAATGCGTTTTTTTCATGCCAGACACTGCAGGAAATCTTCCAGATCGAGATGAACATAGAAGCCATCCGAAAAGCCATTAGGGACAATGGGCTAGTGTTAAAAGTGGCTCAGACCCGGCTGGATGAGCGCACGCGGAGACCCAATGTGGAGCTGTGCCGGGACACTGCCCAGCTCCGGTAAGGCAGGACCCAGGGCTGGGAGGGTCCTTGAGGAGTGACTGGTCGTAGCGCTCAGGAGCATCACTGGATGACAAAATTAATCTTTTTTTTTTTTTTTTTCCCCAAAGAGTCATTCCATAAGTGCACTGGTATAATCAAGAGCAATGATTAGGTATCCCGGCCTCGGGGTGGTAGAAGAGCTCTGCACCCACGAAGGAGGCTGTACGCCATGGCCGGGTACAGCCTGATACCACCCCGTGAAGGGATGGATTTTTCCCACTTGGGTAAACCTCACCTACTCTCCTGCCTGCTTCCCAGCTGTTGGATGGCTTAGTTTTGCAGTATAAGCCCTTTAATCTCTGACAGGCTTGTGTTGAGAGCACTTAGCTGCTTCCTTTTGGGTCACTGCAAGAAAGGATGCACCATGTGGAGAAGCAGTAAGGGCTGTCCTCACCTCCCCTGAGGACACTGGAAATCCTTTCAAGGACATAGTGAGCCCTTTGGGACTGCACCCCAAGGGGCCGTGGAGGAGCAGGCTGCCCTGAGTGCCCAACAGCACCCCATGTGAGGGGTGAGGCACCCCAAACCTCACCCCTCCTCCTAGGAGCCCTCTGGGAATGACTCCACGTGAAGCTTTTTAGAAGCCATATAAACCCAGCCCTTGCATGCCATTGGGTTTTTCCATCCTCCACTTGTTTCACATTCACTTTTAGCCTCTCCCAGCTCCCCCATTTTGCTGTGTGTGCATCCGTGGGTGTGGGGAGGAACGCTGCACAGGGAGATCCGGGTGGGTGAACCAACAAACCCGCAAAACCAAACAGGAACAGGAAACCACAGCTGCTCATCCCTCTTCTCGGTGGCACAAGCTGCTCCAGGAGATGAGGCTGCACATCGCCGAAGCCTTAGAGCAAACTTAACCATGCCTGCCCACGGAGGTCTGGAGGAGCTCTGCCCTCGCCTTTCCCGTGCATCTGCCAGAAATGAGGGGTTGAGTTACTCCGAGCACACTGAAGGGGGAAATCCTGTCCCCAAGGGGACCATCACCAACGCCGTGCTAGAAACCACCCCCGTGACGGGACTGTTAATGGGCATTTCTTGCTGTTTTCCAGCCTCGTCAATGAGGTCCATGAAATCAATGAGACGATCCAGAGCCTTCAGCAGCGGCTGAGAGACGCCGAGAACATACTGCAAATGCTGGTGCATGCCAAGTCGATCTTGGAGCATGACCTGGCCACCAAAGCCAACTCGCTGTTCATTGACCAGGAGAAGTGCATGGGGATGCGCAAGACCTTTCCCAACACTGCACGGCTGCTGGGTTGCTTTTAGGCTGGGCTCAGCTGAACCCACGCTATCTGTTGCAGGAGTATTCCCAGTTTTGCTAGGACGCATTCCCAGTTTTGCTAAGATGCTTTGAAAATACATGATTAGACTTTCACTTCCTCATGAAAGCCCTGAGTAGAAATTAAACGATCACTTTGTGTGTTACATGGTCTACCAGGATTTTTTATTCCTTTGGTTTTTCACTTTCCGTTGCTTTTCCACGGTGTGCCAGAAAGTAGCTGAAAATATCCTGTGTGTGACTAAGAGTAAATCCACCCACAGCGATACATTCCTACCCTTTCAGTCTGTGATTTTAGGAGAAAAACTCTCATGTCCTCCTCGCTTTGAGCCTGTCTGATGCGGAAAAAGCACAAGGGGAAGTAAAGCTAGTTGTCAGAGTAATTAGCTGTTGACATCTTTAATGTATTTTTAATGGTTCAGGAGAAGAAACACAAACTATCTAGTAAAGCATTACAGTATGTTCTGTTCCTAAACAGAAAAACTTGCATTTTAAGCTGATGTCTAGTGATCATTTTCTTGCTTTTGAAAAATTTTAAATGTCATCTAAAATGTCAGTGCTGGGGTCTTAAAACAAAGAAGTGCTTTTGGCTAGCTAATTGAAGAAAATGCTGCGGTTTTAATCTTGGTGAGTATGGATTGGTTCCTAATTTAACCTCTTGCAAGTAGTTTGTTGGTGGAAGCACCAAAGCACTTTGAAGATAAAGGAACAAATCAGTCCTTAAGTCAGCCACCTCGACTGCCATAGTACCTGCTCTCTGGCTGTAAATTTTACCAAGTGTTTGAATTTTCAGAGGATAAGTCTTTAATCAATCTGAAGTTCAGTGTGACAGTCACTTTGCAAATTGTCCCGTCAGACTCACGTGTCAGACACTCTCGACTCTTTTAACCTAAGCAGAGCTGAGCTCAGCCTAAAGCCTGTAGGCACCAAGAATCCCAAAGGAGCAGAAGCTCAAGTCCCTTCTCTTCCCTTGAGAATCCAGGGCATGGACCTCCTGGCCCAGCGTGGGGACTCTCAGGAGCTGAGAGCATCTTCTCTCATCTCGTACCCCCAGATGACTCCAGCTCACAGCACAGGTCCAGACAGACCTGCCTGCCCTCCCTGCTCTCCCAGGGGCAGCCCCCGAGAGCTGTAACCTGTGCCAAGGTCCTGCCCTGGCCCCAGCATCTTGGCAGGATCTCTCTTCAGAGCTGCAGCCCTAAACAGGAAGCAATTGTCTATTTTTTTTTTTTTCTTTCTTTTTTACTAGCACTTTTGTCTCACGGAGACTAAAGATAGGTTTCCTCTACTTTGTGTGTATCTTGGAGCCAGAGTCTGTCGGAGACAGCAGCCACCCTTTCTAAAGAGACGATATAACCGCAAGCAAGAAAAACTGTCCAGCTCATCGCACCTTCCCTTTCTGCACTTATCTCCCTCCCCAAAATAAGCCGATGGCATGCTGAACTCATAGGGACTTCCAGTTTTTGTTGGCACCCTCGCTAGCCTTTGTGCTGCTTTGAGCTGTTACTCTCCCTGTGTTCCTTTACTGAAAGCTTTCATAAACCCTGGTGATTTTGGCTGCTCGGCTGTTTTGAAGCCCCGCTCCAGATGGCTGGTTTTCAGGCAGAGCTGCCTGTTTTCTGTTTTGAGAATTGGGTCCCGTGAATTGTCTCGAGCTGAGCGCTGGGAAACGGAGGCACCCCAGTCCCTTTCTGAAAGACTCATGCTTTTAAGTGACTTGAGCGAAATCCTGGCATCAGCGACAGCTTCACATTCATTTCATTTCCACCTTCATTTTTGAGTCACATAAAAAGATACCTGAGCTCTGTTGTACTATGAGGGCACACCAATATCAGCACCCAAACTTTCCTATTTTCTCCAATTTTGCTTTCAGAGTCCCCCATCTTTCCCCCTAGCCCAACTCCTTTAAGGCTTTCTCCTAATTGACAGTGTTTATGTGGTGTTGCAATTATCCAGCTCTAAATTTTATCTTCCCGTCCTACCCTCTTGATGCTTCTTTACACAAGATAGGCTGTGGGAGCGTAGCTCGCTGAAAACAGGCATGGAATGCTAGAGGGCCTGCACAAGGAAAACTCTGTTGAACAGTTTGTCTAAGCTAACATGGTAGGCCTCAAGGACGCTTCGACCTTGAGGGTCAGAATAGAAGAATTAGAAGCTAACATCCGTATGAGGCGAAACGCATTAGTATTAATAGTAAAGTGATAGGTAGAAGCAGATGACTGATGTATGTATAGCACAATTGGAGTTTATGAAAAACTGCAAGTCATGATGACTTTGGAAAATTATCCTATTTAAGAAAGTGCATCTGCACACAAAAAGGAGTTTCCTGATATAACTCATATTGAGTCTTTTGTGGATTCTCCAACTCCCGTCTCCGCAACTCTCAGCCAGTCGCACACTTGATCTATACTCCTCTATGTGTACATGACAGCCCTTGTAACGACCTTCCCTTTGTATCGCCATACCTCTACATTGGGGGGGGGGGGGGGGGGAAGCTTTCCAAACTACTAGCTATTAACTGGAGCTATTTAAGATGACCCAGCCAAATCAAGGAAAAAAGGTTTACCATAGGGAGCCATTCTGAAGTCATCCCACTTCATGGGGAGAATTATGTAGGTCACCAAAAAGCCTTTCATTCCTGACCTGCTGGTGCAGCAGTGGCACAGCGAGTACAGAGTAAAGGAAAAGTAACAGCAGTCACCAGTGAAGGCTGAAATCCCAGCACTCGCACAACTCCAATTCCAGGCACTTCAGTGGAACAGATTTCACTCACATGCATCTCAGCTGAGAAGGTAAAAAAGGGACAGCAGACTCAATACTGCAAGTTTGTGACTCAGAGATAAAAAGGGAAACGAAATGCTACCGTCGGAGCCTGCCTGCTGCTCCCAGCCACACCTGCTGAGGCATAAAAAAGCAAACAAAAAGCTTACCACGCCTCCAGCACCAAGAGTCCAACCACAACACCTGCTTTAGAAATTCTTTGTGCCATATGTCCCTCCGTCCCAAGGATGACGTGAACAACCTTTCACATCAGTTAATTGCAGTGCTCGTGCAGTAGGTAACACTTTTATGGCTTTTTATTTCCAACATCCTGCAGCTGTGGTCCGATAGCGCTCACGGTACCAGATCCCTAAATAGCAGCAGCCAAAAAATCCCAGGAACCTGCTTTCACAGCTGAATTGCAAAGTCTTTTCTTAACAGGACAGACACCAGAGAACACACCTCAGCCACTCTGACACTGAATTAGTCTGCTTTTCACCCTGCCACAGGCAGGACTCTGCCCCCCCCCGCCCGCCCTTTTCTTGCCTGCTGGACAGAGAAAGCAATGCTCTGCCCCATTCCAGCTCTCCAGTTCTACGCCAACCACACTGCGAGACGTACAGAATAAACCCAGATATTCAACAAATCCAACGCAGGGTCAGAGAAGCAGCTTTCAGAGACTTTGCTGCTTTCAGCCAAGTTATCATCAGAATGAGACTGAGCTCCTCTAAGCCTACAAACTTAAAGGAGGCTTCTACAGAAGAAGCAGCAAGCCCTGAGCTGTCCTGGTCTCAACATTTCTACTCTTTTCTCATGAAAGATCTTTCATTTTTATTACTTCCTATGCAGAGTGGCAATTAAGAACATAATACCTTTGCACGACAAGCTCCCAGCCTGAGAACTGAAAAGCGGGGCAGACCTCAGAGAGGAAGAAGCAGAGTTATTTTACAGAGCGTCAGCAACACAGCGAGCAAAATATCCCATGTAATCCCTGCCCTGGAGCACCTGAAGGCCATACATAAGCAATTGCTGGGGGTCCTGACCATCCACCTTCAGGTCTCTGCTGATAACAGCAAAGGAAGAGGTAGATACTGGGGCAATTTGAGAGAGGACCCCCTCCCCAAAAGTAAGGCAATCCTAAATAGACCCCAAGCTTTAGGGAGCCAGCCCAGAACAGCAGGAAATAAAGTTAAAATGAACTATCTTGCATTCCGCCAGCCCCCAGCCGGCAGCACACCAACCGCCTCGGGGCTCCGGTGGGAAGGGAAGACAAAGAGCGAGATAAAAGAAAATGGATGCATCCCCGGGGTGCTGGGCAGCGTCCCGGGGGCCTCGTCCCCGCAGCTCCCCCCACCCGGACTCCAGCCCTCGGCGCCGATACCCGCTGCCCCGCACCAGGGCTGGCGCAGCCAGGGCGGCCGGGACACCGTGGGCCTCCCCCGGGCCCGGCGGGCTGAGGTAGTGTGGGCCGAGCGCCCCCCCCACAGTCCTCCCCATCTCCACGAGCTGAGGTGGTGTGGCCCGCGTTCCCCGCCCCCCCCCGCCTCCCCACGGCCTGAGGTGTTGCGGCCCGGAGCGCTCACGTGACCGGGTGTTGATGTGTCGCCTGGCAACGGGAACATGGCGCAGACAGCAGCGGGTGACTGTGGGGCTGGGCCGCGGCCGGGCCTTGAACCGCCCGGCCCTCGGCCGCCCGGCCTCCCCGGCCCCGCGGGTGCCCGTGCCCAGCCCTGCGGCGGCCTGCAGCTGGCGGGCCCCGGGGAGCTGGGCTGGTTCTCACTCTTCCCTCCGCTCTGGTTGCAGGCACAGGCCATCCCCAGCCCAGCAATATGGAGGAGGCCGCCGGTGCCGCAGCAGAGGGCTCTGGGGTGGAATCCGGCTCCGCTACGCGGGATATCGGCCGAGTTCTGTCGTATCTTGCTATGGAGGTGATTTCCTTCAGAACGTTCGCGGGGCACCATGGTGTTCCTACGCTCTCCTTGCAGAGTGATGGCTTCGTGAAAGCAGTTTCAATAGCGAGAAGTAAAACAAGGGAGCGGTTGTTGAAGTCTTGCCCTGCCTATTAAAAAAACAAAGTTAAATGTCGTTGTAGTTCTGTGTGTCAGCAGCGTCCTGAAGCATGTGCTTCTCACTCAGCTCCCAGATGGCTGTAGGCATGTTAAACGGGAGCTTGCCCCCATCTCACAGACACACGTACGGGGGCTGTGTTCGAGGTTGGTGGTGATAAGTTTTTTCTGTCTGTTCGTACTCACGATATTTGAATTTGGCAAATGATGGCACGGGATAAAACAGTGTCTCTTTAAAAAGAAGATAATAGTTTGGCTACCTGTAGCACCAGCTGGAGGACTACAATCCCTAAGGGCATTTTTTTAAAAAATAGACGTGAGCCAGAAACACATCTGAAATTAAAAGTGGTGTGTAGAATTTTTGTCAGGATCTTTACCGTCTTCATGCTGCCTGGGTGACTTTTTTTGTGAACGAGATTAAATTTCAGAATTAAACTCCCATGACAAAAAGCAGTTGTTACAGCACCGTAGCATGAGCATTAAATAAAATGCACAACCTGCTGTAACGCTGCTATTCTGCTTTTTGCCTGTGTGTGTGCTAGGCAGTAGAGGAGGAGAATGGGAGCGACAATGAAGAAGCAGGGTCCGTTCCTCCGCAGGACCAAAAAGAGACATTGCCACCAGCAGAAAGAGGAGCTACAGAGCTGTTTGTTAGTTCTGCAGAGGTGAGACACTAATAACACACACAATCTTATGCACAGAAGGCATGGCCGGTATTTGTAACTTCAAATTCTCCTGGGGCGGTTTTGTTGCTGCCAACACAAACCCGACCAGAACTGAACAGAGAGAAGCTAAATGGTCAGGCACAAAGTCTACAAAAGCTGTGACAGAGCTGGAGAGGTTCCTCTGTTGTGCTGCATGTGGGTAAAGGTGGCTTTTGAATCGGCAGAGGCACAGCTTTGCCAGTGTATCTGTGGGCTGAGTTTAGAACAAGGCCCTCTTGCCGATTCTGTGTCTGCATCGTTCTTGTCTCGTGATGACAGAAATAAGCAGATTGTCAGGGCAGACTGAAAAGCTGTTTCAGGTGGTGGATTTTACGTTTCAGAAAAAATCCCCTGAGACTTTCTTGGACAAAGTCAAATTAGACAGTTGTCCTCCTGCGTTGGGTGACATGGAGAAGCCAGTAACTGAGAGAGAAAACCCTCCCCTTCCTTCAGGAGCTCCTCAGCAGGTGTCTGCGTGGTCAGCCTTTATCTTTGACGTACACCAGGTGCATTAAACCACTGTCCTGCCTTCCTGCTTCTGATGCATGAGATGCTTTTGCTTTCGTATCATTAAATGATTTGCTTTCATAGATCACTTCTATATAGCATCCCCGGCTGCCTCAGCTGCCTTTCTGCACTGATGTGATGTTTCCTTTCTTTAAATGCCTTCAGTCCGAAGAACGACGTGCCCGCTTTTATCGCTCTTTATTGCTGCTTTACTGCTGGCTTTATCAGCCAAGTTGCTAGGAAAGTTAGTTTGTGGAAATTCCTTTGCCTCCCACAGCTATATTCCCACCCTCCTGCATCATTCCAACAGACCCTGCAAAGCTGGGCTTGTAAACTAATTGTTTACTGACTGGAGGAAAGAAAATAAATTAATAAAATCAGGACAGCGTTGCTTCATGCAAGGGAAGCTTCATGTTGGTGCAGGACCCAGTTGAACAGTTGAGGCCAGTCCATCAAGAGGCTATTTAGAAAAGAGGCTTGGGTGCTCTGTTGTCCAAGAAGGGAAAAATCATTGAATGTCCTGCAGAATTCTGATAGGAATTTGGGTGAAATGAATGCTTGCCAAAAACCATGTTAACAGTGTATTGCATAACTAATGCAGATTATTATGCTCGAGGGAAACAGACTTCCCAAAATGGCATCAGCAGTCAGAAAAAAAAACCAAAACAAACTCATTGCGATTATTAAAAAAAAAAAAAAAAAAAAAAAGGAGAGAGAGAAAACTGGCAAAATTCTGAGGAAAATTTTGGCAGTATAGGACCATAGAAATGGCTGTGCTGGCTCAGATCAAAGTCCAGAAAGCTCCAGATTCAGCCTCTGACAGAGCCAACAGGAGACGCTTAGATAAAAGCACCAGAGCAAGGCAAGCACCCTGTGATACTTTCCCAGTCTACTTTCCCAGCTTCCAGCAATTAGTATCTCAAGGACTTCCTGAGCTGACAGGGCTGTCTTTGAATTTAATATCCCCCGATGGATTTGTTTCACAGGGTCTTGTTCCAGTTGTTCTTCGAGCCCGTGCAGACTTGCAGCATCCACTGTGTCCCTCAGTGGGGAGCTGCAGGGGATGGAGTATCATCACCCTTGGGGCATCGGCAGCCGCTTTTGGCACCCTGGAGGAGATTAAAAAAGGGCTCAGGCCTTGGACCGCTGAAGCCAAAAGTGTAAAACTCAATAGCTCGGACAAAAATGTGGCTCAAAGCTGTTTTAGATCTGTGTCCTCTGTAGGTTCAACACAGGAGATCACAGCGGGTTGGCTCCTCTTATATGCTGTCAGCATGCAGGAGATGAGCGCGAATCACAATTTCTGAAAGTATCTGAATATGTTCTGACACAGTCATGTCCCCGCCAGGAAGCTTGGTTGGGATTTTTTTGGTTTTGGAGTCAGTGGGTGAATGTTGGTTTCGTTGAAGCCAGTGGGCTTTTCTCCAGTGCTTTCAGTCTGACTCTATCAGTGACGACAACTGGCTTAGAGTCGAAAGTAAAAAGTTGGATGAAGTCGGGTTTTGGGCATGAACGCAGACAGGACTAAAATATTTTAGAAATTTTTCTTGGTTTGGTGGAAAAGAAATGGCAGGAAAAGTAAGTCAATGTCTCCAAGATGTATTAGACCTCTTGTTTTAGAAGTTTGCTGAAGTTAAATGTCTCCCCTTCTGTTTTTCTTCTGCTTGAAATGGCTTTTCAGATAGCCATTCCACCAGTTTTATCAGAAAAGGTCCAAGACCACTCTTTCAGTGCATTTTGATCCAAACGGCGTTTTACGCTGGAGAAAAGGCCCATTCCTCTCACAGCCCTGCTGCGTGGTAGCCGTGAGGCTCAGTAACCCGCAGCGGCACCCCTTCCTGGGGCATGCGTCTGCCTCCTCCCCGGCCGCCTGGCTGAGACCCAGCCGCGCTCGGTGCACATCCCTCCGTGTGCTGGGGAAAGGGCAAGAGCCTGGCAGCCCTCTGAGCCCTGCTCTCGCTGCCAGCTGGGGGCCAGCTCTCAAAGTGGAGAGCATTCCCCCAGCCCTTCAGCTGGAAATACTTATTTAGTAGTTATTTTCTCTCTGGGTGTGTGTATTTTTATATATTTTTATTTGTTTGTTTGTTTGTTTGGAGGAGCATTATAGGTTCTCCATAAAATGTGAGTCAAACCATATATTGCTCTCCTTACTTCCCTAGTCGCACAGTTGTCTGAAACGAGGATTTTTTTCCCCGTTGTTCTGTCCCCAGCCCCACGTGAGCTGCGGGCTCGCTGATGGCAATGCAGGTTTCTGCCCCTTCCCCTTTGCATTTCAAATCCTCCGTTGCTAGTGGTCTGAATCAACAGGGTAGGGAAGAGGACGGAAATCCCTAAAATTGTGATGACAGAGCAAAGTCTTGGGGTTAAACAAGTTCATCCCCAAGAAAATCTTGTCTTTTTGTGTAGTTTGAAAATGCTTTTTTGAAGAGTGGTTTCATTCACCCGGCCCGGGGAAGGGGATGGTGTAGTGTATGCTGGACCGATGGTGGCAGAGCCCGTGATGGGCTGGTTCAGGTGATGCCGCAGACACAGGTAAATGAGGCTTAGACCCTTCTCAGCAAAGTCATCAAAGTCCACCACTGCCTTGTCAGACTAGCATCTGAACTAAAGTGATATAAACCCCACCTTCCCTCCTGAATTATCATTATTTTATTCTAGAAATTCAAGCTGAAGCATTGTAAGAGTTTTAAGTTATCCCACGGAATAGATTCAAAGTGAGAAATCCACATTTTTTTACCCAGTGTTTACACAACCTGTCAATCTTACAGTATTCTCAGCACAGCCTGTGGCAAATCTTGTTTGTGCACAAAACATTTTTCAAATTTATCGTGGCGCCTGCTTTTATTTAGGCGGTGATGACCACTGCCAGCCACACTCGTATGGAGGCTGAGCTGGGGCAGCTGGGCAGCTTTCGAGCCCCTTGATGGGGAGCACTGTGCAATTCCCTGGCCTGTGCCGGGTCGGGCGGCAGTGACGTCTCTCCAGCAAAACCCCAAGGGCTCTGCTGTGGCCATCCTCACTTTCTCCTCTCCTGGCCCGGACAGTCGCCATCCGGCACCTCCTGCTTTCCCTGCAGTGCTCTCACGTGAGCTCCCTGGAGCAGCACGGCCCCCTGTCCCGAGAGCTGCCATGAGAGCACGTGCTCAGCAGATGTTTTTCCAAGGCCCTGCTCTGTTAAGTTGATGCACCTTTCCAAGAAAAGAAGTGTCTGAGGAGCACGGGAGTGATGTGCTCTTCTCCCTGGATTTCCTCCACAGTTTCTAATCCACAACTCTCAGCCAAAATAGGCTTTGTTACCCGCAGGCTACTCTTTTCCCTGATTTGAGTTTCAGATATTTCTCTGGTGCTTAAAAAGCTGCTTTTGGCACCCTTTTCAGAACTGGAGCCGAGGTGGTTTTGCTCTCCCACCTTCACGGAGGAGCTCGGGTGCAGTTATGTGACCCCCACGCCTCCCGCCTGCCTTTCACCACTGTGCATCTCCCCGCTCTGCTTTTGGGGAACGGGTCAGATAATTTGTCCAGAGACACAGCAGCCCAGATCACAGACCTACAAACCCGAATCAGAAGATCGCCTCTAACGGCAGGCTAGATCGCAGCCCTTGGGGACAAGACCCTTCTCGCTCTGTGTTTGCACAGCCCAGAGCGTGACGCCATCAGCACTACCAGGGTCCTCCCGTTTCAGTGCCTGTTCTCAGGCTAAAGCCTGAAATAACTGGGGAAGGACCCTCTCCAGGAAACATCCCTGATGTCGCTGCGTGACTGGTGTGTGATGCCCTGATGCTGCATGAGGCTGTGTCATGGTGGAGCTCCTGGGGACACTGTGCATCTTCTCACCTGGGGTGCCAGCGCCTGGTGCACCCACCCGCCCCAGTGGAGCCTCTGCTGGGCCACGGGCTGGCCCAGGAACACCAGTGCAGGCACTGGGTTGCCCATGAGGGCACTACTTTGCCCATCAGGAGCACTGGGTGGCACACGGTTGCCCATGGGTGGCACTAGGATGCCCAACGGCTGTACTGGGTTGCCCGTTGATGGCACCGGGGGTTGTCCAGGGACAGGATCAGGTTGTCCAGCAAAGGCAGTAGGTTGCACAGAGTCTGCACTAAGTTGCCCAGGAGTGGCACTGGGTTGCCCACTGAGGGCAGTGAGTTCATAGGATCATAGAATCACAGAATGGTTTGGGTTGGAAGGGACCTCAAAGATCATCTTGTTCCAACCCCCCTGCCATGGGCAGGGACACCTCCCACCAGACCAGGTTGCTCAAGGCTCCATCCAGCCTGGCCTTGAGCACTGCCAGGGATGGAGGATCATAGAATATCTCAAGTTAGAAGGGACCCATAAGGATCAGCGAGTCCAACTCCCTGCTCCTTGCAGGACTACCTAAAACTAAACCCCATGACTGAGAGCATTGTCCAGCTGCTCAACACTTGCCCAACAGCTGCACCTGCTTGCCCAGGGGCTGCACAAAGCTGCCCAGCGAGAGCGGTAGGTTGCCCAGGGCAGGAACTAGGGTGCCATACGAGGGTATTTTCTTGCCCAGGGCTGGCCCTGGGTTGCCCATCGAGAGCGCTGTGTTGCCCGAGGGCTGCATCAGGTTGCCATGGCAGCTGCAGGGAGTCGGCCCGGGCAACACCCGGTCACCCGCTTCTTATGTCACTGACGGCACCGGGGACGCTGCAGTGCCTGGCAGAGCTGCCACCGAGCCTGGCAGCACAGCAGTGAGCAGCAGCCCCCGGGGCACCCTCAAGCCTCCGCAGTGCACCCCGCATCCAAGCAGCTAAGGGTGAGCAAGGGGAGGACTAAAAAAGCAGAGATATTTCTCCTGATCTTCTGCATTATCTCTTATGTCGCCTAAGTGTACCCCAGCTAGGTGGTTGGGGGCTCCCGTGGTGTGTCTGTGTTCAGGGGTGGCAGAAAGTAGCACCCTGGGATGACTTATCCCAAGAGGGTGCAGGGACATTTATTTCAGCTGGAAATGCAGGGAAAAGTAACCCTGGTCCATTCCCAAGTTCTTAAATATGTGTCTGTCAGTGGCTGAAAGGGAATAATTTATTTGCAGGGGTAGGAGCCAGGGAAGCAGTCTCCCACTCTCGGAATGCTGTTTCTCACGTATAAATAAGTGGCACGGAGTTAAGGAAAGTGCAGTCGCCTGTCCCTAGCAGGGACAAAAGGGCTGAAGTGACTGGTTTGTGGGAACCGACACACACAGTGGTTTTTGTTGGACCTGAGCACAGACGTTTCATCCTCAGCTCTGCCAAACTGGCTCGGAGGGTTGTGTTTGTGAAAGTTTTTCTGCTAAATTTGAGGGTGTGAGTTTCCCGCTGCCTATCCCACAGCCTCTTCAGCCAGGCTGGATCCTGGGGCGAGACTCGGTGCCCACAGCTATGCTGCTCTCAAGTCAGGTACTGGGGCAGCCCATGCCAGCATGGCCAAAATTGCTCAAGGCTTGCAAATACTGTCCTCAAAGTTCAGTGATTTCCCAGCTGCGGGCTGTACACTTTTGCCCTCTGACTCATCCCTATTTTTCTCCGATTTGCCCGAACTGAAGGTCCTGTTATTCTCCTGTATTCGCCGTTCTCTAATTTAATAGCTGCATTCTGAGACATTGTTCATCTGAATGCACCAAACTGCTACAGGCACAGGTGACGCAAGAAGTCTCTTAGGTCACCTGTCCCCATAGCTAGATGTTGGAAAACGTGCAGTTTAATGAGTCAATGGGCTGCGAGCGTCCGGCATGAAGGAGGGTTACCCTCGGTGTACAGCAACAGCAGCTCCCAGGCAGAGCCTGCCTGTCTCCGTGTGCCTCCCATCCATCGCCTTTTAAGCCTTCCCGTAGGAAACTGTGACTCCTTCGTCCTGCCCTTGTGTAGAGAGAGGCATTCTTTGTTGCAGAGGTGACTAAAATGAAAGAAACTCTCTTTCCCAAGGGTTTAATGATTTTAAAAATAAGGCAGTCTCTCTCAGCTCGCCTACACATGCAAAGTGATTAGGGTAGCCCAGGAGGAGCAATTAAACCTCTAGCCACGTGATCGCTTCTGTCGATGCTTTGTTCTAGAATAAAAGTGAGTTTATTTCATGCAAACATCCCATTTTTAAAGGAATAAAGTTGATTTCATGCTGTGACAAATAGGATTTAGCACATGCTTCAGGTCAATCTCCCCTCCCACCCAGGGATCTTGTTGTAGCACACCAGCGTCCCAATCTTTCACTGCGGCTCCGAGCCAGGCTGGGAGCAGTGGGGATGGGATGGTGTTAGGGGAAGGACACATCCCTGCAACACAGCACCTGGCTACAACAGCTATAGGGACTTATTCTGCCCGTGGGTGACACCTGTAACCATACAGAAACTTCACACCGAGCACAGCATACCCTCCTGAGTGTTTGTCCTTAGATGAGGTGTGTCAGGTACATTCGGTGGCCCCTCTGCATTATATTTCTGATAAAATTGACTGATAACCTTAATCTGAAAAGAGCAATGGCACCCACATGCCTTACACAGTTATTGGTAGCAAAATCTTCCTGTGTGACTCTTCCCCTTAGGGTTACTGCAAGGCTGGTGTTTACGAGCTGCTCTGAAAAGACTTTGTGGGATATCTCCTTTCCAAGTGCATTTGTTTTACAGCAGGTGAGCCAGAGATGTTTTTCTTCCTTTGCAAGTCCAGAGATGGCTGTTCTTTTTAGGTTGAAATGGGGGGGGGTGGGGGGGGGTGGGTGCAGGGGTGGGGTGAAATTTGGATATAGTCCAAATTTAAGCAAAGCTCAGCTCACCTGCGGACACCTCACTCAAGCTTTTACTGCAAGTGAAAATAGAGATGATGAGGATGGATTCCCTCACCCACAAACCGCGCTGGGTTGGTAGCAGCTGTGCATCCAAAGCTATCACGGCTGGTAATGGAACTTTTAAAGAGGAAATTACAGCAGGAATACTATAAGATCAGCAAAAACGCTGGCCAAAAGAAACAAATGAACATCAGAGAATCAGCAACTACAGTTTCATTGGACGGACAGACAAAATGAAGGCACAGTATCTGTCATTCTCCTTAGTAGCCATGATTTGTTTCTCTCTACATTCCAAGACCTGATGAGAGATACTGACAACAAAGTAAAATCCTTATATATAAAAATGCTTGGGATGCTGTCAGAAGGGATTTGCTTTCAAGAGTTTTAGGCCTGTCCAGGCGATGTGTGGGTGCTGTGTGCATCGCTCTTCGTATTTTAAGTTGCGTGTGTCGCTGTAAGAAGTAGCGCAAGTGCAGGAGCTTACTGAGTGAGGTTGTCTTCTTCTGTCTCCTTTGTGCAGGACACATACCTGAATAGCGGCGTTCAAGAATGGAGCTGGTTGGATCTCCCTTAACTGCAACATATGCCCATCCAAGATCAACACCTACCAAGTTTCTGCCTGCCATCAGCACCATGGCTTCAAGCTATAAGAACCGTTTTCCTTACTACCCCTTGCCTCAGAGCTTCAGCCTCCCCCGGATGCCCAGAGCCTACTACAAAGCAGCTGCCATCAACCCAACTTTGGCTCCCTTTTCCAAAAGCTCCCAGGGGTTACCCCCAAGCAAGATGCTTCCTTTTGTTTCCAACAGAACAACCCTCTTCAGCCGGTACACCTCTGACGACTGGTACATGTCCAATCTGACCAACTACAAAGAGTCGGAGACTACCCGGCGCAATGCCGAGTGTCTGAGAGTCGATACCTCCCGTCTGATTCACGATAAATATCAGCAGACAAAGAAGACCCAAGTAGAAAGCACCAAAAACCTGGGAGATCGTGTCCAAGAGATAGAATTTTGGAAGTCAGAGCTCTGCCATGAGCTGGATGAGATGATCGGGGAAACGAACGCACTCACAGACTTGAAGAAAAGACTGGAGAGAGCCTTGGCTGAGACAGAGGCCCCTCTCCAGGTAAGCACCCTGTCCGGTGGGCTGCAAGCTGTAGCCTACTGCTGAAACATCTGCAGCCATTCAGACGCCCAATTAAGTTTCATTGCAGCTCCGTAACGTCTAGAAAGTTTTTATTAAGAGACCATTAGTTAAGTTAGTAATAAACAAATGCCTTGCCATCTGCTGCCTCCCCTATCAGTACGTACTGAGCACACCAGAACAGTATTTGCTTAACCAAATATTTTTATAAGTGGTACATCCAAAATCCTGGTTTGGGAGACAAAAGCCCATGTCCTCCTACGAGGCTCTGGCGAGGTCAGCCTCAAGCCTGACACAGGTCCCTGCCTTCAGCTGTGGCTGCGCCAGGGACACGTGTGCTCCCCCACGTTGATTTAATGCTGATGTTGCAGCTCGGCTGCTCGTTGTCAGCTAAACCAGCTGCCCTGGGCACTTTTTTTCCCGTGCTGTCGTCTCTGTGCCCACCTACAATTTCATTTCTTACATTACTTGACATGGGGACCATCCCTGTAGGGATTTGCAACCAGCAGTGATGGCATGTCCCCAACAGGTCACTCAGGAGTGCTTGCTTCACCGGGAGAAGAGGATGGGCATTGACCTGGTCCATGATGATGTGGAGAAACAGCTCTTTGTGGTAAGTTTGTCAACACAGATCATGTGTTATTTTTACCTAAACTACTCTGAACAGGTTTTGCAGCCCTGTTCCCTCTCTGGCTCCTTAGTGCCTGTGAGGTGCTAAACTCTTCAAACCCCCAAAACCTGCAGGGCCAGGGGACGACGTTCCCCCACGCAGCAGCGTGCCCACACGGTGTGGGTAAGACTTGCCCTGCCAGAGGCAGGAATAGCTGAAAACCAGCTGTGTGTTTGTGTAGCCTATCAGGGTCCTCTGTCCCTCTTCAAGGAGCTTGTGGGACTCTCCTGCCTTTCAGAGCCCTGCCGGCACAGGATCTATAAGTATCTGTCACATACATGTGATATATCTCTATATATCTGTGTCACATACATATATATTACGCACACATGCACACACACAGATATGGAGAAGGCAGTGTCTGCCCGACAGCTTGTCTGGTTTTCCCAACTATGTTACTTGGTCTAATAAAAGATATTACATCTACCCCCAGCTTTGCTTTGCTCAGAGCAGCGTGGCCGCAGTAAGACTGTGTGTGCTTAGGCAATGCATTTTATAGCAGTCCTAAAACCGCGCACTCCTGCCTGCCTTTATATAGGCTGTTTTAAATTATGAATAAAAAGCAAACACGATGAGAGCTGGCACAGAAGATGGGATCCTATCGCAGGGTACAACAAAATACAATCACTGCAAAGGCATCGCGAAACTGCAGCCCCTGGGACTGTGAAGCCACTGCTCTGTTAGAAGATTTTTTCTTATGAGTCAGGCCCTAAAAAAATTGAAAGATTAGTTTAAGGGTCATGAGATTTTAAGAAAATAATTGGAGCTGGTTATCTCCGTAATGGCATTTTGGATTTTAAGTGTTTCGGACATATTTAGGCCATGCTTTTCAGCTGGCTCCTGCAGACAGGAGGGCTTAAAAATTATGGTTTTGGAGCACTAATCACCTGCCTCCAGTAGCTGGGGCTTCACAAACGCGATAGATTTGTGCTGAAGTCAAGTGAGCTGAGAGCAGCACATGCCTTCCTCCGGTGGAGCTGGATGTTTCTTAGAAATGGCTTAGAAAGTTACACCAAACTCAAGTCCGTCTCCTCTTGTCCCAGATGGATGGGATTTCTCCTGGGGAAGAAAACATTTGGGGAGCAAAAAGGGCAGATGCTGATTGGGGATGGGGATGTGTAGCGCTGCTGGTCCAGAGAACCTCTATGCCTGTTCATATCAGGTCAGGATCTGTCCCTGTCTCCTATAGTGGAACTAATCATCACTTGACATTGATGTCAAGATGAGAAAACACTTGGCAACCCACCCTGAAAGTGAAGTGGGAGGCCATGGCTGTGGCCACAGCACCCTCCCATCCCCTCCTGGTCGCTGCGCCCAGGCTCAGCTGCACAAGTGAGCGCTCTGGGGTTGGGGGGCACTTTCTCCACTCCCTGCCAGTTTGCTTTGTCCTTGCTGTGTGCACGGTTGGAGAGGCCTGAGGGGATGAGTGTGACCAGGACAACTGAGCATGGATACTGATGGGGTCATGTTTTGCCTTTGCCCAGGAAGCCGACGTCATCAGATCCTGCCAGGAGAGGATGCAGCAGTACCTGGATAAGGCGAAAGCCCAGCTCGCGTAAGGAGGAGCTCCTTCTCTCATGCTGCATTTGCAGCTGCGATGTGAAACCCCGGCAGACCCCCACCTCTGCCCACACCCTACAGCCGTAAAACCTGGGCAGGCTCCATGGGAAGCGGGCAGTGGCGCCCACAGGAGCACGTAGCTGCCCAGGTGGGAGGAAACCATTCCACCCATACATCCCCACCCATGGCTCTTGTTTGTGTGTTGAAGGTCCAACAGGGCAGCCCAGCATGAGCTGGAGAGGGACCTGGCCAACAAGCAGACAGCCTACCGCATCGACAACAAGTGCCACCACCTGAGGAACACCTCCGATGGCATCAGCTACTTCCGAGGGGTGGAGCGGGTTGACGCCACGTGAGTGCACGCTGGGCAGCACGAGAGCACCGAGCTGTCCCTGGGATGCGCGGTGCCTCGCCCTGGCAGGGAACGGGTTGTCCCCAGCCCACTGTAAAGGCATGTGTCTCTGCATGGCACATCCATCCTGCCTGGAAACACCCATCTTGGAGGGGCCGTTTCTCCCTGCTCACCATAAAGGGAGAACAACCCTCTGCTTTCAGCTGGATGCTGAACACCCAGTGGGTGAAAGCGAGTCCCACCTAATTACACATTATATCAGGGTTCAGAGATCAGCCTGAAAATGAACTCAGCCCAACACCTCTGCACAGCTCATTAAGTTTATGCGTATTTTCAAAGATGTGTCAGTGCTTGCATGAGCGCTCTTGGTTGACGTGACGTCTGGGGGGTTCACCCCTGCATGGAGAGGGCCTGGCAGGGAGCCGAAATGACACAGAAGATAAAGAAATAGAGAGCATGGTCCTGGGATACGGTTCAGCTGCTTTTGGGTGCCAGGAATTCAGCTTCGGCTCTGCAGTAGATGAATGGTGACCTAAACCAGCACTCGCAGAGATACGCGCTAAGTGGCAAAGGGCTGAGGGAATATATCTGCTGCTCACAAGGACGCGTGCAGTTTATGGAGGGGCATAGATTGATTCAATCTTTCTAATATTTGAATAATTATTCACAGCTCAGACATATTGCAAATGAATTGCAAAGGATTGATGCTAAAATTCAGAGGGGGGCAAAATGTGCCGAGAACCAGCATGTTTTAAATGGGGCTTATGTGGTATTTAAGTCTTTTGTTGACCTTGTTCTGGCCTACTGCACAGGCGTGAACTTCATCGTGAATGCACAGACAGGGAAATGAATATTATCTAATGCTTGTTCAGTTTAGTATGAAACTGAGATAAGTTATGAGCAAAATTAATTGACTGCAATCTGCGCGTCGACGTGAAGCTGGGAATCACTTGGCACTTAGATGGCTCGAACGTGTAAATATGAGGTCTGACTAAAATCTTCATTTTTCTGGGGGAATCTTTGCTTTGTCTGGGCTTTCATAAGTACCACAGTTGTCTTCATGAACATGTCATCATTTCATAAGCATATCGAACAAATGGTGTCCAGGTGTTTTACCTTCATGTGGTCAAATTAAGAGCGTAGCTTTAACCTGCATTTAATCCACACTGCTCCCATGGCATGCCTGGCCATGGCCAGCTTCAGCAGCATGGGCTTACTGGAGGCCTCTCCTTCCTCCTCCCCAGGATCTCGGTGCCAGAGTCGTGGGCCAAGTTCTCGGACGACAACATTCTCCTCTCCCAGAGCGAACGGGCGGCCTCCGCCAAGCTGCGGGACAACCTCGAGAACCTGCTGGTGGTGACGGCCAACGAGATGTGGCGCCAGTTCAACAGGGTGAACGTCGCCTTTGCCAACCGCATCGCTGAGACAGCTGACGCCAAGAGCAAGATTCAGACCCACCTGGCCAAGGTAGCCTGAACCCCTCCCTTTCGGTGTGACACCGTCACTTCCCAGTGACACCACTCTCCACACAGACCTGGCCCAAGAAGAGGAACGGTTGCTACAAGGAGCTGGTTATAGTATCATTATCTGTTTGAAATTCCAAGTACTGGGGACATTCTCCTTGGAGCAGGACAAGTTGGCACTGTAACTTCCTCTCAAGGGATCCTTTATTTCCCTAGTGCCCAGCAGCAAAGGGATTTCAAGCAGAAGGTGGAAATGCTGTTTGCATCTCCTGGTAGTTACTTCAGAAGTGCTGGCTGCCCTGCAGAAAGTCTTTGCTGGGCCTCTACTGGGGTGCCTGCCGGGGGGTTTGCAGGCTCCCTTCTCCTCCAAGGACATGCTTTCAGGCTCAGTGCTCCAGGTTTGCTGCATGGTCAGCCGTGTGTTTCCCGCATGGCTCTGCCAAGCAGGGGAAGTGGAGATCAGTGATGGGCACCTGGCTCGGACTGCTGGGTCTCATGGAAAGCTTCCTGAAAAGAGCTTGACACGGTATCGATTAACTGAGCAGAGACTGGGCTTGCAGCTCTGCAGGCTGATGTCACGTCTTTAATTGAGGATCCATTAGAAACTTTCCCTCTATGAGTTGCTATTGATGGATGATCAATTCCTGCAAGCAGTAATTTTGGGTAGCTGGTAATTCAATAGATCCATCACTGCTCCAAAATCTCCTCCGATGTGACAGCAACAGCAAAGAGAGGCTTTTCCTTGAAAAGAAATCTGCTGGATCTGTGCCTTGGCATGTGTCAGAGCGACAGGGGTCTGAGCCCAGGGTCTGCTTATTCAACTTGTTTTTTTCTGCAGATGGACAGGAGAAAAGGGAAATGATGTGGTCACTTGAGAATATATCATTTAATTTATGAATGCGGTTTTTTCATGCCAGACACTGCAGGAAATCTTCCAGATCGAGATGAACATAGAAGCCATCCGAAAAGCCATTAGGGACAATGGGCTAGTGTTAAAAGTGGCTCAGACCCGGCTGGATGAGCGCACGCGGAGACCCAATGTGGAGCTGTGCCGGGACACTGCCCAGCTCCGGTAAGGCAGGACCCAGGGCTGGGAGGGTCCTTGAGGAGTGACTGGTCGTAGCGCTCAGGAGCATCACTGGATGACAAAATTAATCTTTTTTTTTTTTTTTTCCCCAAAGAGTCATTCCATAAGTGCACTGGTATAATCAAGAGCAATGATTAGGTATCCTGGCCTCGGGGTGGTAGAAGAGCTCTGCACCCACGAAGGAGGCTGTACGCCATGGCCGGGTACAGCCTGATACCACCCCGTGAAGGGATGGATTTTTCCCACTTGGGTAAACCTCACCTACTCTCCTGCCTGCTTCCCAGCTGTTGGATGGCTTAGTTTTGCAGTATAAGCCCTTTAATCTCTGACAGGCTTGTGTTGAGAGCACTTAGCTGCTTCCTTTTGGGTCACTGCAAGAAAGGATGCACCATGTGGAGAAGCAGTAAGGGCTGTCCTCACCTCCCCTGAGGACACTGGAAATCCTTTCAAGGACATAGTGAGCCCTTTGGGACTGCACCCCAAGGGGCCGTGGAGGAGCAGGCTGCCCTGAGTGCCCAACAGCACCCCATGTGAGGGGTGAGGCACCCCAAACCTCACCCCTCCTCCTAGGAGCCCTCTGGGAATGACTCCACGTGAAGCTTTTTAGAAGCCATATAAACCCAGCCCTTGCATGCCATTGGGTTTTTCCATCCTCCACTTGTTTCACATTCACTTTTAGCCTCTCCCAGCTCCCCCATTTTGCTGTGTGTGCATCCGTGGGTGTGGGGAGGAACGCTGCACAGGGAGATCCGGGTGGGTGAACCAACAAACCCGCAAAACCAAACAGGAACAGGAAACCACAGCTGCTCATCCCTCTTCTCGGTGGCACAAGCTGCTCCAGGAGATGAGGCTGCACATCGCCGAAGCCTTAGAGCAAACTTAACCATGCCTGCCCACGGAGGTCTGGAGGAGCTCTGCCCTCGCCTTTCCCGTGCATCTGCCAGAAATGAGGGGTTGAGTTACTCCGAGCACACTGAAGGGGGAAATCCTGTCCCCAAGGGGACCATCACCAACGCCGTGCTAGAAACCACCCCCGTGACGGGACTGTTAATGGGCATTTCTTGCTGTTTTCCAGCCTCGTCAATGAGGTCCATGAAATCAATGAGACGATCCAGAGCCTTCAGCAGCGGCTGAGAGACGCCGAGAACATACTGCAAATGCTGGTGCATGCCAAGTCGATCTTGGAGCATGACCTGGCCACCAAAGCCAACTCGCTGTTCATTGACCAGGAGAAGTGCATGGGGATGCGCAAGACCTTTCCCAACACTGCACGGCTGCTGGGTTGCTTTTAGGCTGGGCTCAGCTGAACCCACGCTATCTGTTGCAGGAGTATTCCCAGTTTTGCTAGGACGCATTCCCAGTTTTGCTAAGATGCTTTGAAAATACATGATTAGACTTTCACTTCCTCATGAAAGCCCTGAGTAGAAATTAAACGATCACTTTGTGTGTTACATGGTCTACCAGGATTTTTTATTCCTTTGGTTTTTCACTTTCCGTTGCTTTTCCACGGTGTGCCAGAAAGTAGCTGAAAATATCCTGTGTGTGACTAAGAGTAAATCCACCCACAGCGATACATTCCTACCCTTTCAGTCTGTGATTTTAGGAGAAAAACTCTCATGTCCTCCTCGCTTTGAGCCTGTCTGATGCGGAAAAAGCACAAGGGGAAGTAAAGCTAGTTGTCAGAGTAATTAGCTGTTGACATCTTTAATGTATTTTTAATGGTTCAGGAGAAGAAACACAAACTATCTAGTAAAGCATTACAGTATGTTCTGTTCCTAAACAGAAAAACTTGCATTTTAAGCTGATGTCTAGTGATCATTTTCTTGCTTTTGAAAAATTTTAAATGTCATCTAAAATGTCAGTGCTGGGGTCTTAAAACAAAGAAGTGCTTTTGGCTAGCTAATTGAAGAAAATGCTGCGGTTTTAATCTTGGTGAGTATGGATTGGTTCCTAATTTAACCTCTTGCAAGTAGTTTGTTGGTGGAAGCACCAAAGCACTTTGAAGATAAAGGAACAAATCAGTCCTTAAGTCAGCCACCTCGACTGCCATAGTACCTGCTCTCTGGCTGTAAATTTTACCAAGTGTTTGAATTTTCAGAGGATAAGTCTTTAATCAATCTGAAGTTCAGTGTGACAGTCACTTTGCAAATTGTCCCGTCAGACTCACGTGTCAGACACTCTCGACTCTTTTAACCTAAGCAGAGCTGAGCTCAGCCTAAAGCCTGTAGGCACCAAGAATCCTAAAGGAGCAGAAGTTCAAGTCCCTTCTCTTCCCTCGGGAATCCAGGGCATGGACCTCCTGGCCCAGCGTGGGGACTCTCAGGAGCTGAGAGCATCTTCTCTCGTCTCGTACCCCCAGATGACTCCAGCTCACAGCACAGGTCCAGACAGACCTGCCTGCCCTCCCTGCTCTCCCAGGGGCAGCCCCCGAGAGCTGTAACCTGTGCCAAGGTCCTGCCCTGGCCCCAGCATCTTGGCAGGATCTCTCTTCAGAGCTGCAGCCCTAAACAGGAAGCAATTGTCTATTTTTTTTTTTCTTTCTTTTTTACTAGCACTTTTGTCTCACGGAGACTAAAGATAGGTTTCCTCTACTTTGTGTGTATCTTGGAGCCAGAGTCTGTCGGAGACAGCAGCCACCCTTTCTAAAGAGACGATATAACCGCAAGCAAGAAAAACTGTCCAGCTCATCGCACCTTCCCTTTCTGCACTTATCTCCCTCCCCAAAATAAGCCGATGGCATGCTGAACTCATAGGGACTTCCAGTTTTTGTTGGCACCCTCGCTAGCCTTTGTGCTGCTTTGAGCTGTTACTCTCCCTGTGTTCCTTTACTGAAAGCTTTCATAAACCCTGGTGATTTTGGCTGCTCGGCTGTTTTGAAGCCCCGCTCCAGATGGCTGGTTTTCAGGCAGAGCTGCCCGTTTTCTGTTTTGAGAATTGGGTCCCGTGAATTGTCTCGAGCTGAGCGCTGGGAAACGGAGGCACCCCAGTCCCTTTCTGAAAGACTCATGCTTTTAAGTGACTTGAGCGAAATCCTGGCATCAGCGACAGCTTCACATTCATTTCATTTCCACCTTCATTTTTGAGTCACATAAAAAGATACCTGAGCTCTGTTGTACTATGAGGGCACACCAATATCAGCACCCAAACTCTCCTATTTTCTCCAATTTTGCTTTCAGAGTCCCCCATCTTTCCCCCTAGCCCAACTCCTTTAAGGCTTTCTCCTAATTGACAGTGTTTATGTGGTGTTGCAATTATCCAGCTCTAAATTTTATCTTCCCGTCCTACCCTCTTGATGCTTCTTTACACAAGATAGGCTGTGGGAGCGTAGCTCGCTGAAAACAGGCATGGAATGCTAGAGGGCCTGCACAAGGAAAACTCTGTTGAACAGTTTGTCTAAGCTAACATAGTAGGCCTCAAGGACGCTTCGACCTTGAGGGTCAGAATAGAAGAATTAGAAGCTAACATCCGTATGAGGCGAAACGCATTAGTATTAATAGTAAAGTGATAGGTAGAAGCAGATGACTGATGTATGTATAGCACAATTGGAGTTTATGAAAAACTGCAAGTCATGATGACTTTGGAAAATTATCCTATTTAAGAAAGTGCATCTGCACAATAAAAGGAGTTTTCTGATATAACTCATATTGAGTCTTTTGTGGATTCTCCAACTCCCGTCTCCGCAATTGGCAACGCATTTCTTTCCTCCATTTGAGCCATGACCAGAGGAATTTCAGTTGCAGCTTCTCTAATTTCTTTCACAAATACTTTCCCCTTTCCTGCAGCAGATTTCCCAGACATTAGAGAATTCCCAGGTCCCTTTGGGCTTTGATTCTCTCCATGCCAGTTTTCCGTAAGTTGACAATATTGATGTTACTTCTGGTAGCTGACACTCTAAAATCTCCCTCAAGCAATTTAGTCATCTAACCCTATGTGTGCTTCAGTTTGAGTCTGTTTTTTCCCCCTCTCACAGTGTGTCCTATGCCCATCCCATGGCAGGAGCCAGCCCTGCCACAAAACTCCTGTAAAATGGGTCTCTAGGGAGAGGGTTTGGGGTGAAATTCTAACAGACACATGGCTTGTGGCAGGGTCTCCTGCACAGGGATGGATTTTCCTCCCATGACTGAGCTGCTGGTGAGTAAAGCTGCTCGGTTCAGTCACTGCAGGGTTGGTTTTGGGGTTGTAGCCAAGCAGCCTTTATCTTTGACGTACACCAGGTGCATTAAACCACTGTCCTGCCTTCCTGCTTCTGATGCATGAGATGCTTTTGCTTTCGTATCATTAAATGATTTGCTTTCATAGATCACTTCTATATAGCATCCCCGGCTGCCTCAGCTGCCTTTCTGCACTGAT
Source organism: Leptosomus discolor (assembly GCF_034619465.1). Lineage (NCBI taxonomy): Eukaryota > Metazoa > Chordata > Aves > Leptosomiformes > Leptosomidae > Leptosomus > Leptosomus discolor. The sequence goes on from NC_141405.1 coordinate 10,793,314, forward strand.
GTGATGTTTCCTTTCTTTAAATGCCTTCAGTTCGAAGAACGATGTGCCCGCTTTTATCGCTCTTTATTGCTGCTTTATTGCTGGCTTTATCAGCCAAGTTGCTAGGAAAGTTAGTTTGTGGAAATTCCTTTGCCTCCCACAGCTATATTCCCACCCTCCTGCATCATTCCAACAGACCCTGCAAAGCTGGGCTTGTAAACTAATTGTTTACTGACTGGAGGAAAGAAAATAAATTAATAAAATCAGGACAGCGTTGCTTCATGCAAGGGAAGCTTCATGTTGGTCCAGGACCCAGTTGAACAGTTGAGGCCAGTCCATCAAGAGACTATTTAGAAAAGAGGCTTGGGTGCGCTGTTGTCCAAGAAGGGAAAAATCATTGAATGTCCTGCAGAATTCTGATAGGAATTTGGGTGAAATGAATGCTTGCCAAAAACCATGTTAACAGTGTATTGCATAACTAATGCAGATTATTATGCTCGAGGGAAACAGACTTCCCAAAACGGCATCAGCAGTCAGAAAAAAAAAAACCCAAACTCATTCAAACTCATTGCTATTATTAAAAAAAAAAAAAAAAAAAAAAGGAGAGAGAGAAAACTGGCAAAATTCTGAGGAAAATTTTGGCAGTATAGGACCATAGAAATGGCTGTGCTGGCTCAGATCAAAGTCCAGAAAGCTCCAGATTCAGCCTCTGACAGAGCCAACAGGAGACGCTTAGATAAAAGCACCAGAGCAAGGCAAGCACCCTGTGATACTTTCCCAGTCTACTTTCCCAGCTTCCAGCAATTAGTATCTCAAGGACTTCCTGAGCTGACAGGGCTGTCTTTGAATTTAATATCCCCCGATGGATTTGTTTCACAGGGTCTTGTTCCAGTTGTTCTTCGAGCCCGTGCAGACTTGCAGCATCCACTGTGTCCCTCAGTGGGGAGCTGCAGGGGATGGAGTATCATCACCCTCGGGGCATCGGCAGCCGCTTTTGGCACCCTGGAGGAGATTAAAAAAGGGCTCAGGCCTTGGACCGCTGAAGCCAAAAGTGTAAAACTCAATAGCTCGGACAAAAATGTGGCTCAAAGCTGTTTTAGATCTGTGTCCTCTGTAGGTTCAACACAGGAGATCACAGCGGGTTGGCTCCTCTTATATGCTGTCAGCATGCAGGAGATGAGCGCGAATCACAATTTCTGAAAGTATCTGAATATGTTCTGACACAGTCATGTCCCCGCCAGGAAGCTTGGTTGGGATTTTTTTGGTTTTGGAGTCAGTGGGTGAATGTTGGTTTCGTTGAAGCCAGTGGGCTTTTCTCCAGTGCTTTCAGTCTGACTCTATCAGTGACGACAACTGGCTTAGAGTCGAAAGTAAAAAGTTGGATGAAGTCGGGTTTTGGGCATGAACGCAGACAGGACTAAAATATTTTAGAAATTTTTCTTGGTTTGGTGGAAAAGAAATGGCAGGAAAAGTAAGTCAATGTCTCCAAGATGTATTAGACCTCTTGTTTTAGAAGTTTGCTGAAGTTAAATGTCTCCCCTTCTGTTTTTCTTCTGCTTGAAATGGCTTTTCAGATAGCCATTCCACCAGTTTTATCAGAAAAGGTACAAGACCACTCTTTCAGTGCATTTTGATCCAAACGGCGTTTTACGCTGGAGAAAAGGCCCATTCCTCTCACAGCCCTGCTGCGTGGTAGCCGTGAGGCTCAGTAACCCGCAGCAGCACCCCTTCCTGGGGCATGCGTCTGCCTCCTCCCCGGCCGCCTGGCTGAGACCCAGCCGCGCTCGGTGCACATCCCTCCGTGTGCTGGGGAAAGGGCAAGAGCCTGGCAGCCCTCTGAGCCCTGCTCTCGCTGCCAGCTGGGGGCCAGCTCTCAAAGTGGAGAGCATTCCCCCAGCCCTTCAGCTGGAAATACTTATTTAGTAGTTATTTTCTCTCTGGGTGTGTGTATTTTTATATATTTTTATTTGTTTGTTTGTTTGTTTGGAGGAGCATTATAGGTTCTCCATAAAATGTGAGTCAAACCATATATTGCTCTCCTTACTTCCCTAGTCGCACAGTTGTCTGAAACGAGGATTTTTTTCCCCGTTGTTCTGTCCCCAGCCCCACGTGAGCTGCGGGCTCGCTGATGGCAATGCAGGTTTCTGCCCCTTCCCCTTTGCATTTCAAATCCTCCGTTGCTAGTGGTCTGAATCAACAGGGTAGGGAAGAGGACGGAAATCCCTAAAATTGTGATGACAGAGCAAAGTCTTGGGGTTAAACAAGTTCATCCCCAAGAAAATCTTGTCTTTTTGTGTAGTTTGAAAATGCTTTTTTGAAGAGTGGTTTCATTCACCCGGCCCGGGGAAGGGGATGGTGTAGTGTATGCTGGACCGATGGTGGCAGAGCCCGTGATGGGCTGGTTCAGGTGATGCCGCAGACACAGGTAAATGAGGCTTAGACCCTTCTCAGCAAAGTCATCAAAGTCCACCACTGCCTTGTCAGACTAGCATCTGAGCTAAAGCGATATAAACCCCACTTTCCCTCCTGAATTATCATTATTTTATTCTAGAAATTCAAGCTGAAGCATTGTAAGAGTTTTAAGTTATCCCACGGAATAGATTCAAAGTGAGAAATCCACATTTTTTTACCCAGTGTTTACACAACCTGTCAATCTTACAGTATTCTCAGCACAGCCTGTGGCAAATCTTGTTTGTACACAAAACATTTTTCAAATTTATCGTGGCGCCTGCTTTTATTTAGGCGGTGATGACCACTGCCAGCCACACTCGTATGGAGGCTGAGCTGGGGCAGCTGGGCAGCTTTCGAGCCCCTTGATGGGGAGCACTGTGCAATTCCCTGGCCTGTGCCGGGTCGGGCGGCAGTGACGTCTCTCCAGCAAAACCCCAAGGGCTCTGCTGTGGCCATCCTCACTTTCTCCTCTCCTGGCCCGGACAGTCGCCATCCGGCACCTCCTGCTTTCCCTGCAGTGCTCTCACGTGAGCTCCCTGGAGCAGCACGGCCCCCTGTCCCGAGAGCTGCCATGAGAGCACGTGCTCAGCAGATGTTTTTCCAAGGCCCTGCTCTGTTAAGTTGATGCACCTTTCCAAGAAAAGAAGTGTCTGAGGAGCACGGGAGTGATGTGCTCTTCTCCCTGGGTTTCCTCCACAGTTTCTAATCCACAACTCTCAGCCAAAATAGGCTTTGTTACCCGCAGGCTACTCTTTTCCCTGATTTGAGTTTCAGATATTTCTCTGGTGCTTAAAAAGCTGCTTTTGGCACCCTTTTCAGAACTGGAGCCGAGGTGGTTTTGCTCTCCCACCTTCACGGAGGAGCTCGGGTGCAGTTATGTGACCCCCACGCCTCCCGCCTGCCTTTCACCACTGTGCATCTCCCCGCTCTGCTTTTGGGGAACGGGTCAGATAATTTGTCCAGAGACACAGCAGCCCAGATCACAGACCTACAAACCCGAATCAGAAGATCGCCTCTAACGGCAGGCTAGATCGCAGCCCTTGGGGACAAGACCCTTCTCGCTCTGTGTTTGCACAGCCCAGAGCGTGGTGCCATCAGCACTACCAGGGTCCTCCCGTTTCAGTGCCTGTTCTCAGGCTAAAGCCTGAAATAACTGGGGAAGGACCCTCTCCAGGAAACATCCCTGATGTCACTGCGTGACTGGTGTGTGATGCCCTGATGCTGCATGAGGCTGTGTCATGGTGGAGCTCCTGGGGACACTGTGCATCTTCTCACCTGGGGTGCCAGCGCCTGGTGCACCCACCCGCCCCAGTGGAGCCTCTGCTGGGCCACGGGCTGGCCCAGGAACACCAGTGCAGGCACTGGGTTGCCCATGAGGGCACTACTTTGCCCATCAGGAGCACTGGGTGGCACACGGTTGCCCATGGGTGGCACTAGGATGCCCAACGGCTGTACTGGGTTGCCCGTTGATGGCACCGGGGGTTGTCCAGGGACAGGATCAGGTTGTCCAGCAAAGGCAGTAGGTTGCACAGAGTCTGCACTAAGTTGCCCAGGAGTGGCACTGGGTTGCCCACTGAGGGCAGTGAGTTCATAGGATCATAGAATCACAGAATGGTTTGGGTTGGAAGGGACCTCAAAGATCATCTTGTTCCAACCCCCCTGCCATGGGCAGGGACACCTCCCACCAGACCAGGTTGCTCAAGGCTCCATCCAGCCTGGCCTTGAGCACTGCCAGGGATGGAGGATCATAGAATATCTCAAGTTAGAAGGGACCCATAAGGATCAGCGAGTCCAACTCCCTGCTCCTTGCAGGACTACCTAAAACTAAACCCCATGACTGAGAGCATTGTCCAGCTGCTCAACACTTGCCCAACAGCTGCACCTGCTTGCCCAGGGGCTGCACAAAGCTGCCCAGCGAGAGCGGTAGGTTGCCCAGGGCAGGAACTAGGGTGCCATACGAGGGTATTTTCTTGCCCAGGGCTGGCCCTGGGTTGCCCATCGAGAGCGCTGTGTTGCCCGAGGGCTGCATCAGGTTGCCATGGCAGCTGCAGGGAGTCGGCCCGGGCAACACCCGGTCACCCGCTTCTTATGTCACTGACGGCACCGGGGACGCTGCAGTGCCTGGCAGAGCTGCCACCGAGCCTGGCAGCACAGCAGTGAGCAGCAGCCCCCGGGGCACCCTCAAGCCTCCGCAGTGCACCCCGCATCCAAGCAGCTAAGGGTGAGCAAGGGGAGGACTAAAAAAGCAGAGATATTTCTCCTGATCTTCTGCATTATCTCTTATGTCGCCTAAGTGTACCCCAGCTAGGTGGTTGGGGGCTCCCGTGGTGTGTCTGTGTTCAGGGGTGGCAGAAAGTAGCACCCTGGGATGACTTATCCCAAGAGGGTGCAGGGACATTTATTTCAGCTGGAAATGCAGGGAAAAGTAACCCTGGTCCATTCCCAAGTTCTTAAATATGTGTCTGTCAGTGGCTGAAAGGGAATAATTTATTTGCAGGGGTAGGAGCCAGGGAAGCAGTCTCCCACTCTCGGAATGCTGTTTCTCACGTATAAATAAGTGGCACGGAGTTAAGGAAAGTGCAGTCGCCTGTCCCTAGCAGGGACAAAAGGGCTGAAGTGACTGGTTTGTGGGAACCGACACACACAGTGGTTTTTGTTGGACCTGAGCACAGACGTTTCATCCTCAGCTCTGCCAAACTGGCTCGGAGGGTTGTGTTTGTGAAAGTTTTTCTGCTAAATTTGAGGGTGTGAGTTTCCCGCTGCCTATCCCACAGCCTCTTCAGCCAGGCTGGATCCTGGGGCGAGACTCGGTGCCCACAGCTATGCTGCTCTCAAGTCAGGTACTGGGGCAGCCCATGCCAGCATGGCCAAAATTGCTCAAGGCTTGCAAATACTGTCCTCAAAGTTCAGTGATTTCCCAGCTGCGGGCTGTACACTTTTGCCCTCTGACTCATCCCTATTTTTCTCCGATTTGCCCGAACTGAAGGTCCTGTTATTCTCCTGTATTCGCCGTTCTCTAATTTAATAGCTGCATTCTGAGACATTGTTCATCTGAATGCACCAAACTGCTACAGGCACAGGTGACGCAAGAAGTCTCTTAGGTCACCTGTCCCCATAGCTAGATGTTGGAAAACGTGCAGTTTAATGAGTCAATGGGCTGCGAGCGTCCGGCATGAAGGAGGGTTACCCTCGGTGTACAGCAACAGCAGCTCCCAGGCAGAGCCTGCCTGTCTCCGTGTGCCTCCCATCCATCGCCTTTTAAGCCTTTAGGAAGGAAAGTAGGAAACTGTGACTCCTTCGTCCTGCCCTTGTGTAGAGAGAGGCATTCTTTGTTGCAGAGGTGACTAAAATGAAAGAAACTCTCTTTCCCAAGGGTTTAATGATTTTAAAAATAAGGCAGTCTCTCTCAGCTCGCCTACACATGCAAAGTGATTAGGGTAGCCCAGGAGGAGCAATTAAACCTCTAGCCACGTGATCGCTTCTGTCGATGCTTTGTTCTAGAATAAAAGTGAGTTTATTTCATGCAAACATCCCATTTTTAAAGGAATAAAGTTGATTTCATGCTGTGACAAATAGGATTTAGCACATGCTTCAGGTCAAACTCCCCTCCCACCCAGGGATCTTGTTGTAGCACACCAGCGTCCCAATCTTTCACTGCGGCTCCGAGCCAGGCTGGGAGCAGTGGGGATGGGATGGTGTTAGGGGAAGGACACATCCCTGCAACACAGCACCTGGCTACAACAGCTATAGGGACTTATTCTGCCCGTGGGTGACACCTGTAACCATACAGAAACTTCACACCGAGCACAGCATACCCTCCTGAGTGTTTGTCCTTAGATGAGGTGTGTCAGGTACATTCGGTGGCCCCTCTGCATTATATTTCTGATAAAATTGACTGATAACCTTAATCTGAAAAGAGCAATGGCACCCACATGCCTTACACAGTTATTGGTAGCAAAATCTTCCTGTGTGACTCTTCCCCTTAGGGTTACTGCAAGGCTGGTGTTTACGAGCTGCTCTGAAAAGACTTTGTGGGATATCTCCTTTCCAAGTGCATTTGTTTTACAGCAGGTGAGCCAGAGATGTTTTTCTTCCTTTGCAAGTCCAGAGATGGCTGTTCTTTTTAGGTTGAAATGGGGGGGGGTGGGGTGGGGTGGGTGCAGGGGTGGGGTGAAATTTGGATATAGTCCAAATTTAAGCAAAGCTCAGCTCACCTGCGGACACCTCACTCAAGCTTTTACTGCAAGTGAAAATAGAGATGATGAGGATGGATTCCCTCACCCACAAACTGCGCTGGGTTGGTAGCAGCTGTGCATCCAAAGCTATCACGGCTGGTAATGGAACTTTTAAAGAGGAAATTACAGCAGGAATACTATAAGATCAGCAAAAACGCTGGCCAAAAGAAACAAATGAACATCAGAGAATCAGCAACTACAGTTTCATTGGACGGACAGACAAAATGAAGGCACAGTATCTGTCATTCTCCTTAGTAGCCATGATTTGTTTCTCTCTACATTCCAAGACCTGATGAGAGATACTGACAACAAAGTAAAATCCTTATATATAAAAATGCTTGGGATGCTGTCAGAAGGGATTTGCTTTCAAGAGTTTTAGGCCTGTCCAGGCGATGTGTGGGTGCTGTGTGCATCGCTCTTCGTATTTTAAGTTGCGTGTGTCGCTGTAAGAAGTAGCGCAAGTGCAGGAGCTTACTGAGTGAGGTTGTCTTCTTCTGTCTCCTTTGTGCAGGACACATACCTGAATAGCGGCGTTCAAGAATGGAGCTGGTTGGATCTCCCTTAACTGCAACATATGCCCATCCAAGATCAACACCTACCAAGTTTCTGCCTGCCATCAGCACCATGGCTTCAAGCTATAAGAACCGTTTTCCTTACTACCCCTTGCCTCAGAGCTTCAGCCTCCCCCGGATGCCCAGAGCCTACTACAAAGCAGCTGCCATCAACCCAACTTTGGCTCCCTTTTCCAAAAGCTCCCAGGGGTTACCCCCAAGCAAGATGCTTCCTTTTGTTTCCAACAGAACAACCCTCTTCAGCCGGTACACCTCTGACGACTGGTACATGTCCAATCTGACCAACTACAAAGAGTCGGAGACTACCCGGCGCAATGCCGAGTGTCTGAGAGTCGATACCTCCCGTCTGATTCACGATAAATATCAGCAGACAAAGAAGACCCAAGTAGAAAGCACCAAAAACCTGGGAGATCGTGTCCAAGAGATAGAATTTTGGAAGTCAGAGCTCTGCCATGAGCTGGATGAGATGATCGGGGAAACGAACGCACTCACAGACTTGAAGAAAAGACTGGAGAGAGCCTTGGCTGAGACAGAGGCCCCTCTCCAGGTAAGCACCCTGTCCGGTGGGCTGCAAGCTGTAGCCTACTGCTGAAACATCTGCAGCCATTCAGACGCCCAATTAAGTTTCATTGCAGCTCCGTAACGTCTAGAAAGTTTTTATTAAGAGACCATTAGTTAAGTTAGTAATAAACAAATGCCTTGCCATCTGCTGCCTCCCCTATCAGTACGTACTGAGCACACCAGAACAGTATTTGCTTAACCAAATATTTTTATAAGTGGTACATCCAAAATCCTGGTTTGGGAGACAAAAGCCCATGTCCTCCTACGAGGCTCTGGCGAGGTCAGCCTCAAGCCTGACACAGGTCCCTGCCTTCAGCTGTGGCTGCGCCAGGGACACGTGTGCTCCCCCACGTTGATTTAATGCTGATGTTGCAGCTCGGCTGCTCGTTGTCAGCTAAACCAGCTGCCCTGGGCACTTTTTTTCCCGTGCTGTCGTCTCTGTGCCCACCTACAATTTCATTTCTTACATTACTTGACATGGGGACCATCCCTGTAGGGATTTGCAACCAGCAGTGATGGCATGTCCCCAACAGGTCACTCAGGAGTGCTTGCTTCACCGGGAGAAGAGGATGGGCATTGACCTGGTCCATGATGATGTGGAGAAACAGCTCTTTGTGGTAAGTTTGTCAACACAGATCATGTGTTATTTTTACCTAAACTACTCTGAACAGGTTTTGCAGCCCTGTTCCCTCTCTGGCTCCTTAGTGCCTGTGAGGTGCTAAACTCTTCAAACCCCCAAAACCTGCAGGGCCAGGGGACGACGTTCCCCCACGCAGCAGCGTGCCCACACGGTGTGGGTAAGACTTGCCCTGCCAGAGGCAGGAATAGCTGAAAACCAGCTGTGTGTTTGTGTAGCCTATCAGGGTCCTCTGTCCCTCTTCAAGGAGCTTGTGGGACTCTCCTGCCTTTCAGAGCCCTGCCGGCACAGGATCTATAAGTATCTGTCACATACATGTGATATATCTCTATATATCTGTGTCACATACATATATATTACGCACACATGCACACACACAGATATGGAGAAGGCAGTGTCTGCCCGACAGCTTGTCTGGTTTTCCCAACTATGTTACTTGGTCTAATAAAAGATATTACATCTACCCCCAGCTTTGCTTTGCTCAGAGCAGCGTGGCCGCAGTAAGACTGTGTGTGCTTAGGCAATGCATTTTATAGCAGTCCTAAAACCGCGCACTCCTGCCTGCCTTTATATAGGCTGCTTTAAATTATGAATAAAAAGCAAACACGATGAGAGCTGGCACAGAAGATGGGATCCTATCGCAGGGTACAACAAAATACAATCACTGCAAAGGCATCGCGAAACTGGGAAGGAAACTGCAGCCCCTGGGACTGTGAAGCCACTGCTCTGTTAGAAGATTTTTTCTTATGAGTCAGGCCCTAAAAAAATTGAAAGATTAGTTTAAGGGTCATGAGATTTTAAGAAAATAATTGGAGCTGGTTATCTCCATAATGGCATTTTGGATTTTAAGTGTTTCGGACATATTTAGGCCATGCTTTTCAGCTGGCTCCTGCAGACAGGAGGGCTTAAAAATTATGGTTTTGGAGCACTAATCACCTGCCTCCAGTAGCTGGGGCTTCACAAACGCGATAGATTTGTGCTGAAGTCAAGTGAGCTGAGAGCAGCACATGCCTTCCTCCGGTGGAGCTGGATGTTTCTTAGAAATGGCTTAGAAAGTTACACCAAACTCAAGTCCGTCTCCTCTTGTCCCAGATGGATGGGATTTCTCCTGGGGAAGAAAACATTTGGGGAGCAAAAAGGGCAGATGCTGATTGGGGATGGGGATGTGTAGCGCTGCTGGTCCAGAGAACCTCTATGCCTGTTCATATCAGGTCAGGATCTGTCCCTGTCTCCTATAGTGGAACTAATCATCACTTGACATTGATGTCAAGATGAGAAAACACTTGGCAACCCACCCTGAAAGTGAAGTGGGAGGCCATGGCTGTGGCCACAGCACCCTCCCATCCCCTCCTGGTCGCTGCGCCCAGGCTCAGCTGCACAAGTGAGCGCTCTGGGGTTGGGGGGCACTTTCTCCACTCCCTGCCAGTTTGCTTTGTCCTTGCTGTGTGCACGGTTGGAGAGGCCTGAGGGGATGAGTGTGACCAGGACAACTGAGCATGGATACTGATGGGGTCATGTTTTGCCTTTGCCCAGGAAGCCGACGTCATCAGATCCTGCCAGGAGAGGATGCAGCAGTACCTGGATAAGGCGAAAGCCCAGCTCGCGTAAGGAGGAGCTCCTTCTCTCATGCTGCATTTGCAGCTGCGATGTGAAACCCCGGCAGACCCCCACCTCTGCCCACACCCTACAGCCGTAAAACCTGGGCAGGCTCCATGGGAAGCGGGCAGTGGCGCCCACAGGAGCACGTAGCTGCCCAGGTGGGAGGAAACCATTCCACCCATACATCCCCACCCATGGCTCTTGTTTGTGTGTTGAAGGTCCAACAGGGCAGCCCAGCATGAGCTGGAGAGGGACCTGGCCAACAAGCAGACAGCCTACCGCATCGACGACAAGTGCCACCACCTGAGGAACACCTCCGATGGCATCAGCTACTTCCGAGGGGTGGAGCGGGTTGACGCCACGTGAGTGCACGCTGGGCAGCACGAGAGCACCGAGCTGTCCCTGGGATGCGCGGTGCCTCGCCCTGGCAGGGAACGGGTTGTCCCCAGACCACTGTAAAGGCATGTGTCTCTGCATGGCACATCCATCCTGCCTGGAAACACCCATCTTGGAGGGGCCGTTTCTCCCTGCTCACCATAAAGGGAGAACAACCCTCTGCTTTCAGCTGGATGCTGAACACGCAGTGGGTGAAAGCGAGTCCCACCTAATTACACATTATATCAGGGTTCAGAGATCAGCCTGAAAATGAACTCAGCCCAACACCTCTGCACAGCTCATTAAGTTTATGCGTATTTTCAAAGATGTGTCAGTGCTTGCATGAGCGCTCTTGGTTGACGTGACGTCTGGGGGGTTCACCCCTGCATGGAGAGGGCCTGGCAGGGAGCCGAAATGACACAGAAGATAAAGAAATAGAGAGCATGGTCCTGGGATACGGTTCAGCTGCTTTTGGGTGCCAGGAATTCAGCTTCGGCTCTGCAGTAGATGAATGGTGACCTAAACCAGCACTCGCAGAGATACGCGCTAAGTGGCAAAGGGCTGAGGGAATATATCTGCTGCTCACAAGGACGCGTGCAGTTTATGGAGGGGCATAGATTGATTCAATCTTTCTAATATTTGAATAATTATTCACAGCTCAGACATATTGCAAATGAATTGCAAAGGATTGATGCTAAAATTCAGAGGGGGGCAAAATGTGCCGAGAACCAGCATGTTTTAAATGGGGCTTATGTGGTATTTAAGTCTTTTGTTGACCTTGTTCTGGCCTACTGCACAGGCGTGAACTTCATCGTGAATGCACAGACAGGGAAATGAATATTATCTAATGCTTGTTCAGTTTAGTATGAAACTGAGATAAGTTATGAGCAAAATTAATTGACTGCAATCTGCGCGTCGACGTGAAGCTGGGAATCACTTGGCACTTAGATGGCTCGAACGTGTAAATATGAGGTCTGACTAAAATCTTCATTTTTCTGGGGGAATCTTTGCTTTGTCTGGGCTTTCATAAGTACCACAGTTGTCTTCATGAACATGTCATCATTTCATAAGCATATCGAACAAATGGTGTCCAGGTGTTTTACCTTCATGTGGTCAAATTAAGAGCGTAGCTTTAACCTGCATTTAATCCACACTGCTCCCATGGCATGCCTGGCCATGGCCAGCTTCAGCAGCATGGGCTTACTGGAGGCCTCTCCTTCCTCCTCCCCAGGATCTCGGTGCCAGAGTCGTGGGCCAAGTTCTCGGACGACAACATTCTCCTCTCCCAGAGCGAACGGGCGGCCTCCGCCAAGCTGCGGGACAACCTCGAGAACCTGCTGGTGGTGACGGCCAACGAGATGTGGCGCCAGTTCAACAGGGTGAACGTCGCCTTTGCCAACCGCATCGCTGAGACAGCTGACGCCAAGAGCAAGATTCAGACCCACCTGGCCAAGGTAGCCTGAACCCCTCCCTTTCGGTGTGACACCGTCACTTCCCAGTGACACCACTCTCCACACAGACCTGGCCCAAGAAGAGGAACGGTTGCTACAAGGAGCTGGTTATAGTATCATTATCTGTTTGAAATTCCAAGTACTGGGGACATTCTCCTTGGAGCAGGACAAGTTGGCACTGTAACTTCCTCTCAAGGGATCCTTTATTTCCCTAGTGCCCAGCAGCAAAGGGATTTCAAGCAGAAGGTGGAAATGCTGTTTGCATCTCCTGGTAGTTACTTCAGAAGTGCTGGCTGCCCTGCAGAAAGTCTTTGCTGGGCCTCTACTGGGGTGCCTGCCGGGGGGTTTGCAGGCTCCCTTCTCCTCCAAGGACATGCTTTCAGGCTCAGTGCTCCAGGTTTGCTGCATGGTCAGCCGTGTGTTTCCCGCATGGCTCTGCCAAGCAGGGGAAGTGGAGATCAGTGATGGGCACCTGGCTCGGACTGCTGGGTCTCATGGAAAGCTTCCTGAAAAGAGCTTGACACGGTATCGATTAACTGAGCAGAGACTGGGCTTGCAGCTCTGCAGGCTGATGTCACGTCTTTAATTGAGGATCCATTAGAAACTTTCCCTCTATGAGTTGCTATTGATGGATGATCAATTCCTGCAAGCAGTAATTTTGGGTAGCTGGTAATTCAATAGATCCATCACTGCTCCAAAATCTCCTCCGATGTGACAGCAACAGCAAAGAGAGGCTTTTCCTTGAAAAGAAATCTGCTGGATCTGTGCCTTGGCATGTGTCAGAGCGACAGGGGTCTGAGCCCAGGGTCTGCTTATTCAACTTGTTTTTTTCTGCAGATGGACAGGAGAAAAGGGAAATGATGTGGTCACTTGAGAATATATCATTTAATTTATGAATGCGTTTTTTCATGCCAGACACTGCAGGAAATCTTCCAGATCGAGATGAACATAGAAGCCATCCGAAAAGCCATTAGGGACAATGGTCTAGTGTTAAAAGTGGCTCAGACCCGGCTGGATGAGCGCACGCGGAGACCCAATGTGGAGCTGTGCCGGGACACTGCCCAGCTCCGGTAAGGCAGGACCCAGGGCTGGGAGGGTCCTTGAGGAGTGACTGGTCGTAGCGCTCAGGAGCATCACTGGATGACAAAATTAATCTTTTTTTTTTTTTTTTCCCCAAAGAGTCATTCCATAAGTGCACTGGTATAATCAAGAGCAATGATTAGGTATCCCGGCCTCGGGGTGGTAGAAGAGCTCTGCACCCACGAAGGAGGCTGTACGCCATGGCCGGGTACAGCCTGATACCACCCCATGAAGGGATGGATTTTTCCCACTTGGGTAAACCTCACCTACTCTCCTGCCTGCTTCCCAGCTGTTGGATGGCTTAGTTTTGCAGTATAAGCCCTTTAATATCTGACAGGCTTGTGTTGAGAGCACTTAGCTGCTTCCTTTTGGGTCACTGCAAGAAAGGATGCACCATGTGGAGAAGCAGTAAGGGCTGTCCTCACCTCCCCTGAGGACACTGGAAATCCTTTCAAGGACATAGTGAGCCCTTTGGGACTGCACCCCAAGGGGCCGTGGAGGAGCAGGTTGCCCTGAGTGCCCAACAGCACCCCATGTGAGGGGTGAGGCACCCCAAACCTCACCCCTCCTCCTAGGAGCCCTCTGGGAATGACTCCACGTGAAGCTTTTTAGAAGCCATATAAACCCAGCCCTTGCATGCCATTGGGTTTTTCCATCCTCCACTTGTTTCACATTCACTTTTAGCCTCTCCCAGCTCCCCCATTTTGCTGTGTGTGCATCCGTGGGTGTGGGGAGGAACGCTGCACAGGGAAATCCGGGTGGGTGAACCAACAAACCCGCAAAACCAAACAGGAACAGGAAACCACAGCTGCTCTTCCCTCTTCTCGGTGGCACAAGCTGCTCCAGGAGATGAGGCTGCACATCGCCGAAGCCTTAGAGCAAACTTAACCATGCCTGCCCACGGAGGTCTGGAGGAGCTCTGCCCTCGCCTTTCCCGTGCATCTGCCAGAAATGAGGGGTTGAGTTACTCCGAGCACACTGAAGGGGGAAATCCTGTCCCCAAGGGGCCCATCACCAACGCCGTGCTAGAAACCACCCCTGTGACGGGACTGTTAATGGGCATTTCTTGCTGTTTTCCAGCCTCGTCAATGAGGTCCATGAAATCAATGAGACGATCCAGAGCCTTCAGCAGCGGCTGAGAGACGCCGAGAACATACTGCAAATGCTGGTGCATGCCAAGTCGATCTTGGAGCATGACCTGGCCACCAAAGCCAACTCGCTGTTCATTGACCAGGAGAAGTGCATGGGGATGCGCAAGACCTTTCCCAACACTGCACGGCTGCTGGGTTACTTTTAGGCTGGGCTCAGCTGAACCCACGCTATCTGTTGCAGGAGTATTCCCAGTTTTGCTAGGACGCATTCCCAGTTTTGCTAAGATGCTTTGAAAATACATGATTAGACTTTCACTTCCTCATGAAAGCCCTGAGTAGAAATTAAACGATCACTTTGTGTGTTACATGGTCTACCAGGATTTTTTATTCCTTTGGTTTTTCACTTTCCGTTGCTTTTCCACGGTGTGCCAGAAAGTAGCTGAAAATATCCTGTATGTGACTGAGAGTAAATCCACCCACAGCGATACATTCCTACCCTTTCAGTCTGTGATTTTAGGGGAAAAACTCTCATGTCCTCCTCGCTTTGAGCCTGTCTGATGCGGAAAAAGCACAAGGGGAAGTAAAGCTAGTTGTCAGAGTAATTAGCTGTTGACATCTTTAATGTATTTTTAATGGTTCAGGAGAAGAAACACAAACTATCTAGTAAAGCATTACAGTATGTTCTGTTCCTAAACAGAAAAACTTGCATTTTAAGCTGATGTCTAGTGATCATTTTCTTGCTTTTGAAAAATTTTAAATGTCATCTAAAATGTCAGTGCTGGGGTCTTAAAACAAAGAAGTGCTTTTGGCTAGCTAATTGAAGAAAATGCTGCGGTTTTAATCTTGGTGAGTATGGATTGGTTCCTAATTTAACCTCTTGCAAGTAGTTTGTTGGTGGAAGCACCAAAGCACTTTGAAGATAAAGGAACAAATCAGTCCTTAAGTCAGCCACCTCGACTGCCATAGTACCTGCTCTCTGGCTGTAAATTTTACCAAGTGTTTGAATTTTCAGAGGATAAGTCTTTAATCAATCTGAAGTTCAGTGTGACAGTCACTTTGCAAATTGTCCCGTCAGACTCACGTGTCAGACACTCTCGACTCTTTTAACCTAAGCAGAGCTGAGCTCAGCCTAAAGCCTGTAGGCACCAAGAATCCTAAAGGAGCAGAAGTTCAAGTCCCTTCTCTTCCCTCGGGAATCCAGGGCATGGACCTCCTGGCCCAGCGTGGGGACTCTCAGGAGCTGAGAGCATCTTCTCTCATCTCGTACCCCCAGATGACTCCAGCTCACAGCACAGGTCCAGACAGACCTGCCTGCCCTCCCTGCTCTCCCAGGGGCAGCCCCCGAGAGCTGTAACCTGTGCCAAGGTCCTGCCCTGGCCCCAGCATCTTGGCAGGATCTCTCTTCAGAGCTGCAGCCCTAAACAGGAAGCAATTGTCTATTTTTTTTTTTTCTTTCTTTTTTACTAGCACTTTTGTCTCACAGAGACTAAAGATAGGTTTCCTCTACTTTGTGTGTATCTTGGAGCCAGAGTCTGTCGGAGACAGCAGCCACCCTTTCTAAAGAGACGATATAACCGCAAGCAAGAAAAACTGTCCAGCTCATCGCACCTTCCCTTTCTGCACTTATCTCCCTCCCCAAAATAAGCCGATGGCATGCTGAACTCATAGGGACTTCCAGTTTTTGTTGGCACCCTCGCTAGCCTTTGTGCTGCTTTGAGCTGTTACTCTCCCTGTGTTCCTTTACTGAAAGCTTTCATAAACCCTGGTGATTTTGGCTGCTCGGCTGTTTTGAAGCCCCGCTCCAGATGGCTGGTTTTCAGGCAGAGCTGCCTGTTTTCTGTTTTGAGAATTGGGTCCCGTGAATTGTCTCGAGCTGAGCGCTGGGAAACGGAGGCACCCCAGTCCCTTTCTGAAAGACTCATGCTTTTAAGTGACTTGAGCGAAATCCTGGCATCAGCGACAGCTTCACATTCATTTCATTTCCACCTTCATTTTTGAGTCACATAAAAAGATACCTGAGCTCTGTTGTACTATGAGGGCACACCAATATCAGCACCCAAACTCTCCTATTTTCTCCAATTTTGCTTTCAGAGTCCCCCATCTTTCCCCCTAGCCCAACTCCTTTAAGGCTTTCTCCTAATTGACAGTGTTTATGTGGTGTTGCAATTATCCAGCTCTAAATTTTATCTTCCCGTCCTACCCTCTTGATGCTTCTTTACACAAGATAGGCTGTGGGAGCGTAGCTCGCTGAAAACAGGCATGGAATGCTAGAGGGCCTGCACAAGGAAAACTCTGTTGAACAGTTTGTCTAAGCTAACATAGTAGGCCTCAAGGACGCTTCGACCTTGAGGGTCAGAATAGAAGAATTAGAAGCTAACATCCATATGAGGCGGAACGCATTAGTATTAATAGTAAAGTGATAGGTAGAAGCAGATGACTGATGTATGTATAGCACAATTGGAGTTTATGAAAAACTGCAAGTCATGATGACTTTGGAAAATTATCCTATTTAAGAAAGTGCATCTGCACACAAAAAGGAGTTTCCTGATATAACTCATATTGAGTCTTTTGTGGATTCTCCAACTCCCGTCTCCGCAACTCTCAGCCAGTCGCACACTTGATCTATACTCCTCTATGTGTACATGACAGCCCTTGTAACGACCTTCCCTTTGTATCGCCATATCTCTACATTAGGTGGGGGAAAAAAAAAAAAAAAAAAAGCTTTCCAAACTACTAGCTATTAACTGGAGCTATTTAAGATGACCCAGCCAAATCAAGGAAAAAAGGTTTACCATAGGGAGCCATTCTGAAGTCATCCCACTTCATGGGGAGAATTATGTAGGTCACCAAAAAGCCTTTCATTCCTGACCTGCTGGTGCAGCAGTGGCACAGCGAGTACAGAGTAAAGGAAAAGTAACAGCAGTCACCAGTGAAGGCTGAAATCCCAGCACTCGCACAACTCCAATTCCAGGCACTTCAGTGGAACAGATTTCACTCACATGCATCTCAGCTGAGAAGGTAAAAAAGGGACAGCAGACTCAATACTGCAAGTTTGTGACTCAGAGATAAAAAGGGAAACGAAATGCTACCGTCGGAGCCTGCCTGCTGCTCCCAGCCACACCTGCTGAGGCATAAAAAAGCAAACAAAAAGCTTACCACGCCTCCAGCACCAAGAGTCCAACCACAACACCTGCTTTAGAAATTCTTTGTGCCATATGTCCCTCCGTCCCAAGGATGACGTGAACAACCTTTCACATCAGTTAATTGCAGTGCTCGTGCAGTAGGTAACACTTTTATGGCTTTTTATTTCCAACATCCTGCAGCTGTGGTCCGATAGCGCTCACGGTACCAGATCCCTAAATAGCAGCAGCCAAAAAATCCCAGGAACCTGCTTTCACAGCTGAATTGCAAAGTCTTTTCTTAACAGGACAGACACCAGAGCACACACCTCAGCCACTCTGACACTGAATTAGTCTGCTTTTCACCCTGCCACAGGCAGGACTCTGCCCCCCCCGCCCGCCCTTTTCTTGCCTGCTGGACAGAGAAAGCAATGCTCTGCCCCATTCCAGCTCTCCAGTTCTACGCCAACCACACTGCGAGACGTACAGAATAAACCCAGATATTCAACAAATCCAACGCAGGGTCAGAGAAGCAGCTTTCAGAGACTTTGCTGCTTTCAGCCAAGTTATCATCAGAATGAGACTGAGCTCCTCTAAGCCTACAAACTTAAAGGAGGCTTCTACAGAAGAAGCAGCAAGCCCTGAGCTGTCCTGGTCTCAACATTTCTACTCTTTTCTCATGAAAGATCTTTCATTTTTATTACTTCCTATGCAGAGTGGCAATTAAGAACATAATACCTTTGCACGACAAGCTCCCAGCCTGAGAACTGAAAAGCGGGGCAGACCTCAGAGAGGAAGAAGCAGAGTTATTTTACAGAGCGTCAGCAACACAGCGAGCAAAATATCCCATGTAATCCCTGCCCTGGAGCACCTGAAGGCCATACATAAGCAATTGCTGGGGGTCCCGACCATCCACCTTCAGGTCTCTGCTGATAACAGCAAAGGAAGAGGTAGATACTGGG
This sequence comes from Leptosomus discolor, assembly GCF_034619465.1. NCBI lineage: Eukaryota > Metazoa > Chordata > Aves > Leptosomiformes > Leptosomidae > Leptosomus > Leptosomus discolor. The sequence continues at coordinate 10,811,426 of NC_141405.1, forward strand.
GCAATTTGAGAGAGGACCCCCTCCCCAAAAGTAAGGCAATCCTAAGCACACCCCAAGCTTTAGGGAGCCAGCCCAGAACAGCAGGAAATAAAGTTAAAATGAACTATCTTGCATTCCGCCAGCCCCCAGCCGGCAGCACACCAACCGCCTCGGGGCTCCGGTGGGAAGGGAAGACAAAGAGCGGGATAAAAGAAAATGGATGCATCCCCGGGGTGCTGGGCAGCATCCCGGGGGCCTCGTCCCCGCAGCTCCCCCCGCCCGGACTCCAGCCCTCGGCGCCGATACCCGCTGCCCTGCACCAGGGCTGGCGCAGCCAGGGCGGCCGGGACACCGTGGGCCTCCCCCGGGCCCGGCGGGCTGAGGTAGTGTGGGCCGAGCGCCCCCCCCACAGTCCTCCCCATCTCCACGAGCTGAGGTGGTGTGGCCCGCGTTCCCCCCCCCCCCCGCCTCCCCACGGCCTGAGGTGTTGCGGCCCGGAGCGCTCACGTGACCGGGTGTTGATGTGTCGCCTGGCAACGGGAACATGGCGCAGACAGCAGCGGGTGACTGTGGGGCTGGGCCGCGGCCGGGCCTTGAACCGCCCGGCCCTCGGCCGCCCGGCCTCCCCGGCCCCGCGGGTGCCCGTGCCCAGCCCTGCGGCGGCCTGCAGCTGGCGGGCCCCGGGGAGCTGGGCTGGTTCTCACTCTTCCCTCCGCTCTGGTTGCAGGCACAGGCCATCCCCAGCCCAGCAATATGGAGGAGGCCGCCGGTGCCGCAGCAGAGGGCTCTGGGGTGGAATCCGGCTCCGCTACGCGGGATATCGGCCGAGTTCCGTCGTATCTTGCTATGGAGGTGATTTCCTTCAGAACGTTCGCGGGGCAGCATGGTGTTCCTACGCTCTCCTTGCAGAGTGATGGCTTCGTGAAAGCAGTTTCAATAGCGAGAAGTAAAACAAGGGAGCGGTTGTTGAAGTCTTGCCCTGCCTATTAAAAAAACAAAGTTAAATGTCGTTGTAGTTCTGTGTGTCAGCAGCGTCCTGAAGCATGTGCTTCTCACTCAGCTCCCAGATGGCTGTAGGCATGTAAAACGGGAGCTTGCCCCCATCTCACAGACACACGTACGGGGGCTGTGTTCAAGGTTGGTGGTGATAAGTTTTTTCTGTCTGTTCGTACTCACGATATTTGAATTTGGCAAATGATGGCACGGGATAAAACAGTGTCTCTTTAAAAAGAAGATAATAGTTTGGCTACCTGTAGCACCAGCTGGAGGACTACAATCCCTAAGGGCATTTTTTTAAAAAATAGATGTGAGTCAGAAACACATCTGAAATTAAAAGTGGTGTGTAGAATTTTTGTCAGGATCTTTACCGTCTTCATGCTGCCTGGGTGACTTTTTTTGTGAACGAGATTAAATTTCAGAATTAAACTCCCATGACAAAAAGCAGTTGTTACAGCACCGTAGCATGAGCATTAAATAAAATGCACAACCTGCTGTAACGCTGCTATTCTGCTTTTTGCCTGTGTGTGTGCTAGGCAGTAGAGGCGGAGAATGGGAGCGACAATGAAGAAGCAGGGTCCGTTCCTCCGCAGGACCAAAAAGAGACATTGCCACCAGCAGAAAGAGGAGCTACAGAGCTGTTTGTTAGTTCTGCAGAGGTGAGACACTAATAACACACACAATCTTATGCACAGAAGGCATGGCCGGTATTTGTAACTTCAAATTCTCCTGGGGCGGTTTTGTTGCTGCCAACACAAACCCGACCAGAACTGAACAGAGAGAAGCTAACTGGTCAGGCACAAAGTCTACAAAAGCTGTGACAGAGCTGGAGAGGTTCCTCTGTTGTGCTGCATGTGGGTAAAGGTGGCTTTTGAATCGGCAGAGGCACAGCTTTGCCAGTGTATCTGTGGGCTGAGTTTAGAACAAGGCCCTCTTGCCGATTCTGTGTCTGCATCGTTCTTGTCTCGTGATGACAGAAATAAGCAGATTGTCAGGGCAGACTGAAAAGCTGTTTCAGGTGGTGGATTTTACGTTTCAGAAAAAATCCCCTGAGACTTTCTTGGACAAAGTCAAATTAGACAGTTGTCCTCCTGCGTTGGGTGACATGGAGAAGCCAGTAACTGAGAGAGAAAACCCTCCCCTTCCTTCAGGAGCTCCTCAGCAGGTGTCTGCGTGGTCAGCCTTTATCTTTGACGTACACCAGGTGCATTAAACCTCTGTCCTACCTTCCTGCTTCTGATGCATGAGATGCTTTTGCTTTCGTATCATTAAATGATTTGCTTTCATAGATCACTTCTATATAGCATCCCCGGCTGCCTCAGCTGCCTTTCTGCACTGATGTGATGTTTCCTTTCTTTAAATGCCTTCAGTCCGAAGAACGACGTGCCCGCTTTTATCGCTCTTTATTGCTGCTTTATTGCTGGCTTTATCAGCCAAGTTGCTAGGAAAGTTAGTTTGTGGAAATTCCTTTGCCTCCCACAGCTATATTCCCACCCTCCTGCATCATTCCAACAGACCCTGCAAAGCTGGGCTTGTAAACTAATTGTTTACTGACTGGAGGAAAGAAAATAAATTAATAAAATCAGGACAGCGTTGCTTCATGCAAGGGAAGCTTCATGTTGGTCCAGGACCCAGTTGAACAGTTGAGGCCAGTCCATCAAGAGGCTATTTAGAAAAGAGGCTTGGGTGCTCTGTTGTCCAAGAAGGGAAAAATCATTGAATGTCCTGCAGAATTCTGATAGGAATTTGGGTGAAATGAATGCTTGCCAAAAACCATGTTAACAGTGTATTGCATAACTAATGCAGATTATTATGCTCGAGGGAAACAGACTTCCCAAAACGGCATCAGCAGTCAGAAAAAAAACCAAAACAAACTCATTGCGATTATTAAAAAAAAAAAAAAAAAAAAAAAAGGAGAGAGAGAAAACTGGCAAAATTCTGAGGAAAATTTTGGCAGTATAGGACCATAGAAATGGCTGTGCTGGCTCAGATCAAAGTCCAGAAAGCTCCAGATTCAGCCTCTGACAGAGCCAACAGGAGACGCTTAGATAAAAGCACCAGAGCAAGGCAAGCACCCTGTGATACTTTCCCAGTCTACTTTCCCAGCTTCCAGCAATTAGTATCTCAAGGACTTCCTGAGCTGACAGGGCTGTCTTTGAATTTAATATCCCCCGATGGATTTGTTTCACAGGGTCTTGTTCCAGTTGTTCTTCGAGCCCGTGCAGACTTGCAGCATCCACTGTGTCCCTCAGTGGGGAGCTGCAGGGGATGGAGTATCATCACCCTCGGGGCATCGGCAGCCGCTTTTGGCACCCTGGAGGAGATTAAAAAAGGGCTCAGGCCTTGGACCGCTGAAGCCAAAAGTGTAAAACTCAATAGCTTGGACAAAAATGTGGCTCAAAGCTGTTTTAGATCTGTGTCCTCTGTAGGTTCAACACAGGAGATCACAGCGGGTTGGCTCCTCTTATATGCTGTCAGCATGCAGGAGATGAGCGCGAATCACAATTTCTGAAAGTATCTGAATATGTTCTGACACAGTCATGTCCCCGCCAGGAAGCTTGGTTGGGATTTTTTTGGTTTTGGAGTCAGTGGGTGAATGTTGGTTTCGTTGAAGCCAGTGGGCTTTTCTCCAGTGCTTTCAGTCTGACTCTATCAGTGACGACAACTGGCTTAGAGTCGAAAGTAAAAAGTTGGATGAAGTCGGGTTTTGGGCATGAACGCAGACAGGACTAAAATATTTTAGAAATTTTTCTTGGTTTGGTGGAAAAGAAATGGCAGGAAAAGTAAGTCAATGTCTCCAAGATGTATTAGACCTCTTGTTTTAGAAGTTTGCTGAAGTTAAATGTCTCCCCTTCTGTTTTTCTTCTGCTTGAAATGGCTTTTCAGATAGCCATTCCACCAGTTTTATCAGAAAAGGTACAAGACCACTCTTTCAGTGCATTTTGATCCAAACGGCGTTTTACGCTGGAGAAAAGGCCCATTCCTCTCACAGCCCTGCTGCGTGGTAGCCGTGAGGCTCAGTAACCCGCAGCAGCACCCCTTCCTGGGGCATGCGTCTGCCTCCTCCCCGGCCGCCTGGCTGAGACCCAGCCGCGCTCGGTGCACATCCCTCCGTGTGCTGGGGAAAGGGCAAGAGCCTGGCAGCCCTCTGAGCTCTGCTCTCGCTGCCAGCTGGGGGCCAGCTCTCAAAGTGGAGAGCATTCCCCCAGCCCTTCAGCTGGAAATACTTATTTAGTAGTTATTTTCTCTCTGGGTGTGTGTATTTTTATATATTTTTATTTGTTTGTTTGTTTGTTTGGAGGAGCATTATAGGTTCTCCATAAAATGTGAGTCAAACCATATATTGCTCTCCTTACTTCCCTAGTCGCACAGTTGTCTGAAACGAGGATTTTTTTCCCCGTTGTTCTGTCCCCAGCCCCACGTGAGCTGCGGGCTCGCTGATGGTAACGCAGGTTTCTGCCCCTTCCCCTTTGCATTTCAAATCCTCCGTTGCTAGTGGTCTGAATCAACAGGGTAGGGAAGAGGACGGAAATCCCTAAAATTGTGATGACAGAGCAAAGTCTTGGGGTTAAACAAGTTCATCCCCAAGAAAATCTTGTCTTTTTGTGTAGTTTGAAAATGCTTTTTTGAAGAGTGGTTTCATTCACCCGGCCCGGGGAAGGGGATGGTGTAGTGTATGCTGGACCGATGGTGGCAGAGCCCGTGATGGGCTGGTTCAGGTGATGCCGCAGACACAGGTAAATGAGGCTTAGACCCTTCTCAGCAAAGTCATCAAAGTCCACCACTGCCTTGTCAGACTAGCATCTGAGCTAAAGTGATATAAACCCCACTTTCCCTCCTGAATTATCATTATTTTATTCTAGAAATTCAAGCTGAAGCATTGTAAGAGTTTTAAGTTATCCCACGGAATAGATTCAAAATGAGAAATCCACATTTTTTTACCCAGTGTTTACACAACCTGTCAATCTTACAGTATTCTCAGCACAGCCTGTGGCAAATCTTGTTTGTACACAAAATATTTTTCAAATTTATCGTGGCGCCTGCTTTTATTTAGGCGGTGATGACCACTGCCAGCCACACTCGTATGGAGGCTGAGCTGGGGCAGCTGGGCAGCTTTCGAGCCCCTTGATGGGGAGCACTGTGCAATTCCCTGGCCTGTGCCGGGTCGGGCGGCAGTGACGTCTCTCCAGCAAAACCCCAAGGGCTCTGCTGTGGCCATCCTCACTTTCTCCTCTCCTGGCCCGGACAGTCGCCATCCGGCACCTCCTGCTTTCCCTGCAGTGCTCTCACGTGAGCTCCCTGGAGCAGCACGGCCCCCTGTCCCGAGAGCTGCCATGAGACCACGTGCTCAGCAGATGTTTTTCCAAGGCCCTGCTCTGTTAAGTTGATGCACCTTTCCAAGAAAAGAAGTGTCTGAGGAGCACGGGAGTGATGTGCTCTTCTCCCTGGGTTTCCTCCACAGTTTCTAATCCACAACTCTCAGCCAAAATAGGCTTTGTTACCCGCAGGCTACTCTTTTCCCTGATTTGAGTTTCAGATATTTCTCTGGTGCTTAAAAAGCTGCTTTTGGCACCCTTTTCAGAACTGGAGCCGAGGTGGTTTTGCTCTCCCACCTTCACGGAGGAGCTCGGGTGCAGTTATGTGACCCCCACGCCTCCCGCCTGCCTTTCACCACTGTGCATCTCCCCGCTCTGCTTTTGGGGAACGGGTCAGGTAATTTGTCCAGAGACACAGCAGCCCAGATCACAGACCTACAAACCCGAATCAGAAGATCGCCTCTAACGGCAGGCTAGATCGCAGCCCTTGGGGACAAGACCCTTCTCGCTCTGTGTTTGCACAGCCCAGAGCGTGACGCCATCAGCACTACCAGGGTCCTCCCGTTTCAGTGCCTGTTCTCAGGCTAAAGCCTGAAATAACTGGGGAAGGACCCTCTCCAGGAAACATCCCTGATGTCGCTGCGTGACTGGTGTGTGATGCCCTGATGCTGCATGAGGCTGTGTCATGGTGGAGCTCCTGGGGACACTGTGCATCTTCTCACCTGGGGTGCCAGCGCCTGGTGCACCCACCCGCCCCAGTGGAGCCTCTGCTGGGCCACGGGCTGGCCCAGGAACACCAGTGCAGGCACTGGGTTGCCCATGAGGGCACTACTTTGCCCATCAGGAGCACTGGGTGGCACACGGTTGCCCATGGGTGGCACTAGGATGCCCAACGGCTGTACTGGGTTGCCCGTTGATGGCACCGGGGGTTGTCCAGGGACAGGATCAGGTTGTCCAGCAAAGGCAGTAGGTTGCACAGAGTCTGCACTAAGTTGCCCAGGAGTGGCACTGGGTTGCCCACTGAGGGCAGTGAGTTCATAGGATCATAGAATCACAGAATGGTTTGGGTTGGAAGGGACCTCAAAGATCATCTTGTTCCAACCCCCCTGCCATGGGCAGGGACACCTCCCACCAGACCAGGTTGCTCAAGGCTCCATCCAGCCTGGCCTTGAGCACTGCCAGGGATGGAGGATCATAGAATATCTCAAGTTAGAAGGGACCCATAAGGATCAGCGAGTCCAACTCCCTGCTCCTTGCAGGACTACCTAAAACTAAACCCCATGACTGAGAGCATTGTCCAGCTGCTCAACACTTGCCCAACAGCTGCACCTGCTTGCCCAGGGGCTGCACAAAGCTGCCCAGCGAGAGCGGTAGGTTGCCCAGGGCAGGAACTAGGGTGCCATACGAGGGTATTTTCTTGCCCAGGGCTGGCCCTGGGTTGCCCATCGAGAGCGCTGTGTTGCCCGAGGGCTGCATCAGGTTGCCATGGCAGCTGCAGGGAGTCGGCCCGGGCAACACCCGGTCACCCGCTTCTTATGTCACTGACAGCACCGGGGACACTGCAGTGCCTGGCAGAGCTGCCACCGAGCCTGGCAGCACAGCAGTGAGCAGCAGCCCCCGGGGCACCCTCAAGCCTCCGCAGTGCACCCCGCATCCAAGCAGCTAAGGGTGAGCAAGGGGAGGACTAAAAAAGCAGAGATATTTCTCCTGATCTTCTGCATTATCTCTTATGTCGCCTAAGTGTACCCCAGCTAGGTGGTTGGGGGCTCCCGTGGTGTGTCTGTGTTCAGGGGTGGCAGAAAGTAGCACCCTGGGATGACTTATCCCAAGAGGGTGCAGGGACATTTATTTCAGCTGGAAATGCAGGGGAAAGTAACCCTGGTCCATTCCCAAGTTCTTAAATATGTGTCTGTCAGTGGCTGAAAGGGAATAATTTATTTGCAGGGGTAGGAGCCAGGGAAGCAGTCTCCCACTCTCGGAATGCTGTTTCTCACGTATAAATAAGTGGCACGGAGTTAAGGAAAGTGCAGTCGCCTGTCCCTAGCAGGGACAAAAGGGCTGAAGTGACTGGTTTGTGGGAACCGACACACACAGTGGTTTTTGTTGGACCTGAGCACAGACGTTTCATCCTCAGCTCTGCCAAACTGGCTCGGAGGGTTGTGTTTGTGAAAGTTTTTCTGCTAAATTTGAGGGTGTGAGTTTCCCGCTGCCTATCCCACAGCCTCTTCAGCCAGGCTGGATCCTGGGGCGAGACTCGGTGCCCACAGCTATGCTGCTCTCAAGTCAGGTACTGGGGCAGCCCATGCCAGCATGGCCAAAATTGCTCAAGGCTTGCAAATACTGTCCTCAAAGTTCAGTGATTTCCCAGCTGCGGGCTGTACACTTTTGCCCTCTGACTCATCCCTATTTTTCTCCGATTTGCCCGAACTGAAGGTCCTGTTATTCTCCTGTATTCGCCGTTCTCTAATTTAATAGCTGCATTCTGAGACATTGTTCATCTGAATGCACCAAACTGCTACAGGCACAGGTGACGCAAGAAGTCTCTTAGGTCACCTGTCCCCATAGCTAGATGTTGGAAAACGTGCAGTTTAATGAGTCAATGGGCTGCGAGCGTCCGGCATGAAGGAGGGTTACCCTCGGTGTACAGCAACAGCAGCTCCCAGGCAGAGCCTGCCTGTCTCCGTGTGCCTCCCATCCATCGCCTTTTAAGCCTTTAGGAAGGAAAGTAGGAAACTGTGACTCCTTCGTCCTGCCCTTGTGTAGAGAGAGGCATTCTTTGTTGCAGAGGTGACTAAAATGAAAGAAACTCTCTTTCCCAAGGGTTTAATGATTTTAAAAATAAGGCAGTCTCTCTCAGCTCGCCTACACATGCAAAGTGATTAGGGTAGCCCAGGAGGAGCAATTAAACCTCTAGCCACGTGATCGCTTCTGTCGATGCTTTGTTCTAGAATAAAAGTGAGTTTATTTCATGCAAACATCCCATTTTTAAAGGAATAAAGTTGATTTCATGCTGTGACAAATAGGATTTAGCACATGCTTCAGGTCAAACTCCCCTCCCACCCAGGGATCTTGTTGTAGCACACCAGCGTCCCAATCTTTCACTGCGGCTCCGAGCCAGGCTGGGAGCAGTGGGGATGGGATGGTGTTAGGGGAAGGACACATCCCTGCAACACAGCACCTGGCTACAACAGCTATAGGGACTTATTCTGCCCGTGGGTGACACCTGTAACCATACAGAAACTTCACACCGAGCACAGCATACCCTCCTGAGTGTTTGTCCTTAGATGAGGTGTGTCAGGTACATTCGGTGGCCCCTCTGCATTATATTTCTGATAAAATTGACTGATAACCTTAATCTGAAAAGAGCAATGGCACCCACATGCCTTACACAGTTATTGGTAGCAAAATCTTCCTGTGTGACTCTTCCCCTTAGGGTTACTGCAAGGCTGGTGTTTACGAGCTGCTCTGAAAAGACTTTGTGGGATATCTCCTTTCCAAGTGCATTTGTTTTACAGCAGGTGAGCCAGAGATGTTTTTCTTCCTTTGCAAGTCCAGAGATGGCTGTTCTTTTTAGGTTGAAATGGGGGGGGGTGGGGGGGGGTGGGTGCAGGTGGGGGGTGAAATTTGGATATAGTCCAAATTTAAGCAAAGCTCAGCTCACCTGCGGACACCTCACTCAAGCTTTTACTGCAAGTGAAAATAGAGATGATGAGGATGGATTCCCTCACCCACAAACCACGCTGGGTTGGTAGCAGCTGTGCATCCAAAGCTATCACGGCTGGTAATGGAACTTTTAAAGAGGAAATTACAGCAGGAATACTATAAGATCAGCAAAAACGCTGGCCAAAAGAAACAAATGAACATCAGAGAATCAGCAACTACAGTTTCATTGGACGGACAGACAAAATGAAGGCACAGTATCTGTCATTCTCCTTAGTAGCCATGATTTGTTTCTCTCTACATTCCAAGACCTGATGAGAGATACTGACAACAAAGTAAAATCCTTATATATAAAAATGCTTGGGATGCTGTCAGAAGGGATTTGCTTTCAAGAGTTTTAGGCCTGTCCAGGCGATGTGTGGGTGCTGTGTGCATCGCTCTTCGTATTTTAAGTTGCGTGTGTCGCTGTAAGAAGTAGCGCAAGTGCAGGAGCTTACTGAGTGAGGTTGTCTTCTTCTGTCTCCTTTGTGCAGGACACATACCTGAATAGCGGCGTTCAAGAATGGAGCTGGTTGGATCTCCCTTAACTGCAACATATGCCCATCCAAGATCAACACCTACCAAGTTTCTGCCTGCCATCAGCACCATGGCTTCAAGCTATAAGAACCGTTTTCCTTACTACCCCTTGCCTCAGAGCTTCAGCCTCCCCCGGATGCCCAGAGCCTACTACAAAGCAGCTGCCATCAACCCAACTTTGGCTCCCTTTTCCAAAAGCTCCCAGGGGTTACCCCCAAGCAAGATGCTTCCTTTTGTTTCCAACAGAACAACCCTCTTCAGCCGGTACACCTCTGACGACTGGTACATGTCCAATCTGACCAACTACAAAGAGTCGGAGACTACCCGGCGCAATGCCGAGTGTCTGAGAGTCGATACCTCCCGTCTGATTCACGATAAATATCAGCAGACAAAGAAGACCCAAGTAGAAAGCACCAAAAACCTGGGAGATCGTGTCCAAGAGATAGAATTTTGGAAGTCAGAGCTCTGCCATGAGCTGGATGAGATGATCGGGGAAACGAACGCACTCACAGACTTGAAGAAAAGACTGGAGAGAGCCTTGGCTGAGACAGAGGCCCCTCTCCAGGTAAGCACCCTGTCCGGTGGGCTGCAAGCTGTAGCCTACTGCTGAAACATCTGCAGCCATTCAGACGCCCAATTAAGTTTCATTGCAGCTCCGTAACGTCTAGAAAGTTTTTATTAAGAGACCATTAGTTAAGTTAGTAATAAACAAATGCCTTGCCATCTGCTGCCTCCCCTATCAGTACGTACTGAGCACATCAGAACAGTATTTGCTTAACCAAATATTTTTATAAGTGGTACATCCAAAATCCTGGTTTGGGAGACAAAAGCCCATGTCCTCCTACGAGGCTCTGGCGAGGTCAGCCTCAAGCCTGACACAGGTCCCTGCCTTCAGCTGTGGCTGCGCCAGGGACACGTGTGCTCCCCCACGTTGATTTAATGCTGATGTTGCAGCTCGGCTGCTCGTTGTCAGCTAAACCAGCTGCCCTGGGCACTTTTTTTCCCGTGCTGTCGTCTCTGTGCCCACCTACAATTTCATTTCTTACATTACTTGACATGGGGACCATCCCTGTAGGGATTTGCAACCAGCAGTGATGGCATGTCCCCAACAGGTCACTCAGGAGTGCTTGCTTCACCGGGAGAAGAGGATGGGCATTGACCTGGTCCATGATGATGTGGAGAAACAGCTCTTTGTGGTAAGTTTGTCAACACAGATCATGTGTTATTTTTACCTAAACTACTCTGAACAGGTTTTGCAGCCCTGTTCCCTCTCTGGCTCCTTAGTGCCTGTGAGGTGCTAAACTCTTCAAACCCCCAAAACCTGCAGGGCCAGGGGACGACGTTCCCCCACGCAGCAGCGTGCCCACACGGTGTGGGTAAGACTTGCCCTGCCAGAGGCAGGAATAGCTGAAAACCAGCTGTGTGTTTGTGTAGCCTATCAGGGTCCTCTGTCCCTCTTCAAGGAGCTTGTGGGACTCTCCTGCCTTTCAGAGCCCTGCCGGCACAGGATCTATAAGTATCTGTCACATACATGTGATATATCTCTATATATCTGTGTCACATACATATATATTACGCACACATGCACACACACAGATATGGAGAAGGCAGTGTCTGCCCGACAGCTTGTCTGGTTTTCCCAACTATGTTACTTGGTCTAATAAAAGATATTACATCTACCCCCAGCTTTGCTTTGCTCAGAGCAGCGTGGCCGCAGTAAGACTGTGTGTGCTTAGGCAATGCATTTTATAGCAGTCCTAAAACCGCGCACTCCTGCCTGCCTTTATATAGGCTGCTTTAAATTATGAATAAAAAGCAAACACGATGAGAGCTGGCACAGAAGATGGGATCCTATCGCAGGGTACAACAAAATACAATCACTGCAAAGGCATCGCGAAACTGGGAAGGAAACTGCAGCCCCTGGGACTGTGAAGCCACTGCTCTGTTAGAAGATTTTTTCTTATGAGTCAGGCCCTAAAAAAATTGAAAGATTAGTTTAAGGGTCATGAGATTTTAAGAAAATAATTGGAGCTGGTTATCTCCATAATGGCATTTTGGATTTTAAGTGTTTCGGACATATTTAGGCCATGCTTTTCAGCTGGCTCCTGCAGACAGGAGGGCTTAAAAATTATGGTTTTGGAGCACTAATCACCTGCCTCCAGTAGCTGGGGCTTCACAAACGCGATAGATTTGTGCTGAAGTCAAGTGAGCTGAGAGCAGCACATGCCTTCCTCCGGTGGAGCTGGATGTTTCTTAGAAATGGCTTAGAAAGTTACACCAAACTCAAGTCCATCTCCTCTTGTCCCAGATGGATGGGATTTCTCCTGGAGAAGAAAACATTTGGGGAGCAAAAAGGGCAGATGCTGATTGGGGATGGGGATGTGTAGCGCTGCTGGTCCAGAGAACCTCTATGCCTGTTCATATCAGGTCAGGATCTGTCCCTGTCTCCTATAGTGGAACTAATCATCACTTGACATTGATGTCAAGATGAGAAAACACTTGGCAACCCACCCTGAAAGTGAAGTGGGAGGCCATGGCTGTGGCCACAGCACCCTCCCATCCCCTCCTGGTCGCTGCGCCCAGGCTCAGCTGCACAAGTGAGCGCTCTGGGGTTGGGGGGCACTTTCTCCACTCCCTGCCAGTTTGCTTTGTCCTTGCTGTGTGCACGGTTGGAGAAGCCTGAGGGGATGAGTGTGACCAGGACAACTGAGCATGGATACTGATGGGGTCATGTTTTGCCTTTGCCCAGGAAGCCGACGTCATCAGATCCTGCCAGGAGAGGATGCAGCAGTACCTGGATAAGGCGAAAGCCCAGCTCGCGTAAGGAGGAGCTCCTTCTCTCATGCTGCATTTGCAGCTGCGATGTGAAACCCCGGCAGACCCCCACCTCTGCCCACACCCTACAGCCGTAAAACCTGGGCAGGCTCCATGGGAAGCGGGCAGTGGCGCCCACAGGAGCACGTAGCTGCCCAGGTGGGAGGAAACCATTCCACCCATACATCCCCACCCATGGCTCTTGTTTGTGTGTTGAAGGTCCAACAGGGCAGCCCAGCATGAGCTGGAGAGGGACCTGGCCAACAAGCAGACAGCCTACCGCATCGACGACAAGTGCCACCACCTGAGGAACACCTCCGATGGCATCAGCTACTTCCGAGGGGTGGAGCGGGTTGACGCCACGTGAGTGCACGCTGGGCAGCACGAGAGCACCGAGCTGTCCCTGGGATGCGCGGTGCCTCGCCCTGGCAGGGAACGGGTTGTCCCCAGCCCACTGTAAAGGCATGTGTCTCTGCATGGCACATCCATCCTGCCTGGAAACACCCATCTTGGAGGGGCCGTTTCTCCCTGCTCACCATAAAGGGAGAACAACCCTCTGCTTTCAGCTGGATGCTGAACACGCAGTGGGTGAAAGTGAGTCCCACCTAATTACACATTATATCAGGGTTCAGAGATCAGCCTGAAAATGAACTCAGCCCAACACCTCTGCACAGCTCATTAAGTTTATGCGTATTTTCAAAGATGTGTCAGTGCTTGCATGAGCGCTCTTGGTTGACGTGACGTCTGGGGGGTTCACCCCTGCATGGAGAGGGCCTGGCAGGGAGCCGAAATGACACAGAAGATAAAGAAATAGAGAGCATGGTCCTGGGATACGGTTCAGCTGCTTTTGGGTGCCAGGAATTCAGCTTCGGCTCTGCAGTAGATGAATGGTGACCTAAACCAGCACTCGCAGAGATATGCGCTAAGTGGCAAAGGGCTGAGGGAATATATCTGCTGCTCACAAGGACGCGTGCAGTTTATGGAGGGGCATAGATTGATTCAATCTTTCTAATATTTGAATAATTATTCACAGCTCAGACATATTGCAAATGAATTGCAAAGGATTGATGCTAAAATTCAGAAGGGGGCAAAATGTGCCGAGAACCAGCATGTTTTAAATGGGGCTTATGTGGTATTTAAGTCTTTTGTTGACCTTGTTCTGGCCTACTGCACAGGCGTGAACTTCATCGTGAATGCACAGACAGGGAAATGAATATTATCTAATGCTTGTTCAGTTTAGTATGAAACTGAGATAAGTTATGAGCAAAATTAATTGACTGCAATCTGCGCGTCGACGTGAAGCTGGGAATCACTTGGCACTTAGATGGCTCGAACGTGTAAATATGAGGTCTGACTAAAATCTTCATTTTTCTGGGGGAATCTTTGCTTTGTCTGGGCTTTCATAAGTACCACAGTTGTCTTCATGAACATGTCATCATTTCATAAGCATAGTCCAGGTGTTTTACCTTCATGTGGTCAAATTAAGAGCGTAGCTTTAACCTGCATTTAATCCACACTGCTCCCATGGCATGCCTGGCCATGGCCAGCTTCAGCAGCATGGGCTTACTGGAGGCCTCTCCTTCCTCCTCCCCAGGATCTCGGTGCCAGAGTCGTGGGCCAAGTTCTCGGACGACAACATTCTCCTCTCCCAGAGCGAACGGGCGGCCTCCGCCAAGCTGCGGGACAACCTCGAGAACCTGCTGGTGGTGACGGCCAACGAGATGTGGCGCCAGTTCAACAGGGTGAACGTCGCCTTTGCCAACCGCATCGCTGAGACAGCTGACGCCAAGAGCAAGATTCAGACCCACCTGGCCAAGGTAGCCTGAACCCCTCCCTTTCGGTGTGACACCGTCACTTCCCAGTGACACCACTCTCCACACAGACCTGGCCCAAGAAGAGGAACGGTTGCTACAAGGAGCTGGTTATAGTATCATTATCTGTTTGAAATTCCAAGTACTGGGGACATTCTCCTTGGAGCAGGACAAGTTGGCACTGTAACTTCCTCTCAAGGGACCCTTTATTTCCCTAGTGCCCAGCAGCAAAGGGATTTCAAGCAGAAGGTGGAAATGCTGTTTGCATCTCCTGGTAGTTACTTCAGAAGTGCTGGCTGCCCTGCAGAAAGTCTTTGCTGGGCCTCTACTGGGGTGCCTGCCGGGGGGTTTGCAGGCTCCCTTCTCCTCCAAGGACATGCTTTCAGGCTCAGTGCTCCAGGTTTGCTGCATGGTCAGCCGTGTGTTTCCCGCATGGCTCTGCCAAGCAGGGGAAGTGGAGATCAGTGATGGGCACCTGGCTCGGACTGCTGGGTCTCATGGAAAGCTTCCTGAAAAGAGCTTGACACGGTATCGATTAACTGAGCAGAGACTGGGCTTGCAGCTCTGCAGGCTGATGTCACGTCTTTAAATGAGGATCCATTAAAAACTTTCCCTCTATGAGTTGCTATTGATGGATGATCAATTCCTGCAAGCAGTAATTTTGGGTAGCTGGTAATTCAATAGATCCATCACTGCTCCAAAATCTCCTCCGATGTGACAGCAACAGCAAAGAGAGGCTTTTCCTTGAAAAGAAATCTGCTGGATCTGTGCCTTGGCATGTGTCAGAGCGACAGGGGTCTGAGCCCAGGGTCTGCTTATTCAACTTGTTTTTTTCTGCAGATGGACAGGAGAAAAGGGAAATGATGTGGTCACTTGAGAATATATCATTTAATTTATGAATGCGGTTTTTTCATGCCAGACACTGCAGGAAATCTTCCAGATCGAGATGAACATAGAAGCCATCCGAAAAGCCATTAGGGACAATGGGCTAGTGTTAAAAGTGGCTCAGACCCGGCTGGATGAGCGCACGCGGAGACCCAATGTGGAGCTGTGCCGGGACACTGCCCAGCTCCGGTAAGGCAGGACCCAGGGCTGGGAGGGTCCTTGAGGAGTGACTGGTCGTAGCGCTCAGGAGCATCACTGGATGACAAAATTAATCTTTTTTTTTTTTTTTTCCCCAAAGAGTCATTCCATAAGTGCACTGGTATAATCAAGAGCAATGATTAGGTATCCCGGCCTCGGGGTGGTAGAAGAGCTCTGCACCCACGAAGGAGGCTGTACGCCATGGCCGGGTACAGCCTGATACCACCCCGTGAAGGGATGGATTTTTCCCACTTGGGTAAACCTCACCTACTCTCCTGCCTGCTTCCCAGCTGTTGGATGGCTTAGTTTTGCAGTATAAGCCCTTTAATCTCTGACAGGCTTGTGTTGAGAGCACTTAGCTGCTTCCTTTTGGGTCACTGCAAGAAAGGATGCACCATGTGGAGAAGCAGTAAGGGCTGTCCTCACCTCCCCTGAGGACACTGGAAATCCTTTCAAGGACATAGTGAGCCCTTTGGGACTGCACCCCAAGGGGCCGTGGAGGAGCAGGCTGCCCTGAGTGCCCAACAGCACCCCATGTGAGGGGTGAGGCACCCCAAACCTCACCCCTCCTCCTAGGAGCCCTCTGGGAATGACTCCACGTGAAGCTTTTTAGAAGCCATATAAACCCAGCCCTTGCATGCCATTGGGTTTTTCCATCCTCCAATTGTTTCACATTCACTTTTAGCCTCTCCCAGCTCCCCCATTTTGCTGTGTGTGCATCCGTGGGTGTGGGGAGGAACGCTGCACAGGGAGATCCGGGTGGGTGAACCAACAAACCCGCAAAACCAAACAGGAACAGGAAACCACAGCTGCTCATCCCTCTTCTCGGTGGCACAAGCTGCTCCAGGAGATGAGGCTGCACATCGCCGAAGCCTTAGAGCAAACTTAACCATGCCTGCCCACGGAGGTCTGGAGGAGCTCTGCCCTCGCCTTTCCCGTGCATCTGCCAGAAATGAGGGGTTGAGTTACTCCGAGCACACTGAAGGGGGAAATCCTGTCCCCAAGGGGCCCATCACCAACGCCGTGCTAGAAACCACCCCCGTGACGGGACTGTTAATGGGCATTTCTTGCTGTTTTCCAGCCTCGTCAATGAGGTCCATGAAATCAATGAGACGATCCAGAGCCTTCAGCAGCGGCTGAGAGACGCCGAGAACATACTGCAAATGCTGGTGCATGCCAAGTCGATCTTGGAGCATGACCTGGCCACCAAAGCCAACTCGCTGTTCATTGACCAGGAGAAGTGCATGGGGATGCGCAAGACCTTTCCCAACACTGCACGGCTGCTGGGTTACTTTTAGGCTGGGCTCAGCTGAACCCACGCTATCTGTTGCAGGAGTATTCCCAGTTTTGCTAGGACGCATTCCCAGTTTTGCTAAGATGCTTTGAAAATACATGATTAGACTTTCACTTCCTCATGAAAGCCCTGAGTAGAAATTAAACGATCACTTTGTGTGTTACATGGTCTACCAGGATTTTTTATTCCTTTGGTTTTTCACTTTCCGTTGCTTTTCCACGGTGTGCCAGAAAGTAGCTGAAAATATCCTGTATGTGACTGAGAGTAAATCCACCCACAGCGATTCATTCCTACCCTTTCAGTCTGTGATTTTAGGAGAAAAACTCTCATGTCCTCCTCGCTTTGAGCCTGTCTGATGCGGAAAAAGCACAAGGGGAAGTAAAGCTAGTTGTCAGAGTAATTAGCTGTTGACATCTTTAATGTATTTTTAATGGTTCAGGAGAAGAAACACAAACTATCTAGTAAAGCATTACAGTATGTTCTGTTCCTAAACAGAAAAACTTGCATTTTAAGCTGATGTCTAGTGATCATTTTCTTGCTTTTGAAAAATTTTAAATGTCATCTAAAATGTCAGTGCTGGGGTCTTAAAACAAAGAAGTGCTTTTGGCTAGCTAATTGAAGAAAATGCTGCGGTTTTAATCTTGGTGAGTATGGATTGGTTCCTAATTTAACCTCTTGCAAGTAGTTTGTTGGTGGAAGCACCAAAGCACTTTGAAGATAAAGGAACAAATCAGTCCTTAAGTCAGCCACCTCGACTGCCATAGTACCTGCTCTCTGGCTGTAAATTTTACCAAGTGTTTGAATTTTCAGAGGATAAGTCTTTAATCAATCTGAAGTTCAGTGTGACAGTCACTTTGCAAATTGTCCCGTCAGACTCACGTGTCAGACACTCTCGACTCTTTTAACCTAAGCAGAGCTGAGCTCAGCCTAAAGCCTGTAGGCACCAAGAATCCTAAAGGAGCAGAAGTTCAAGTCCCTTCTCTTCCCTCGGGAATCCAGGGCATGGACCTCCTGGCCCAGCGTGGGGACTCTCAGGAGCTGAGAGCATCTTCTCTCGTCTCGTACCCCCTGATGACTCCAGGTCACAGCACAGGTCCAGACAGACCTGCCTGCCCTCCCTGCTCTCCCAGGGGCAGCCCCCGAGAGCTGTAACCTGTGCCAAGGTCCTGCCCTGGCCCCAGCATCTTGGCAGGATCTCTCTTCAGAGCTGCAGCCCTAAACAGGAAGCAATTGTCTATTTTTTTTTTTTTCTTTCTTTTTTACTAGCACTTTTGTCTCACAGAGACTAAAGATAGGTTTCCTCTACTTTGTGTGTATCTTGGAGCCAGAGCCTGTCGGAGACAGCAGCCACCCTTTCTAAAGAGACGATATAACCGCAAGCAAGAAAAACTGTCCAGCTCATCGCACCTTCCCTTTCTGCACTTATCTCCCTCCCCAAAATAAGCCGATGGCATGCTGAACTCATAGGGACTTCCAGTTTTTGTTGGCACCCTCGCTAGCCTTTGTGCTGCTTTGAGCTGTTACTCTCCCTGTGTTCCTTTACTGAAAGCTTTCATAAACCCTGGTGATTTTGGCTGCTCGGCTGTTTTGAAGCCCCGCTCCAGATGGCTGGTTTTCAGGCAGAGCTGCCTGTTTTCTGTTTTGAGAATTGGGTCCCGTGAATTGTCTCGAGCTGAGCGCTGGGAAACGGAGGCACCCCAGTCCCTTTCTGAAAGACTCATGCTTTTAAGTGACTTGAGCGAAATCCTGGCATCAGCGACAGCTTCACATTCATTTCATTTCCACCTTCATTTTTGAGTCACATAAAAAGATACCTGAGCTCTGTTGTACTATGAGGGCACACCAATATCAGCACCCAAACTCTCCTATTTTCTCCAATTTTGCTTTCAGAGTCCCCCATCTTTCCCCCTAGCCCAACTCCTTTAAGGCTTTCTCCTAATTGACAGTGTTTATGTGGTGTTGCAATTATCCAGCTCTAAATTTTATCTTCCCGTCCTACCCTCTTGATGCTTCTTTACACAAGATAGGCTGTGGGAGCGTAGCTCGCTGAAAACAGGCATGGAATGCTAGAGGGCCTGCACAAGGAAAACTCTGTTGAACAGTTTGTCTAAGCTAACATAGTAGGCCTCAAGGACGCTTCGACCTTGAGGGTCAGAATAGAAGAATTAGAAGCTAACATCCGTATGAGGCGAAACGCATTAGTATTAATAGTAAAGTGATAGGTAGAAGCAGATGACTGATGTATGTATAGCACAATTGGAGTTTATGAAAAACTGCAAGTCATGATGACTTTGGAAAATTATCCTATTTAAGAAAGTGCATCTGCACAATAAAAGGAGTTTTCTGATATAACTCATATTGAGTCTTTTGTGGATTCTCCAACTCCCGTCTCCGCAATTGGCAACGCATTTCTTTCCTCCATTTGAGCCATGACCAGAGGAATTTCAGTTGCAGCTTCTCTAATTTCTTTCACAAATACTTTCCCCTTTCCTGCAGCAGATTTCCCAGACATTAGAGAATTCCCAGGTCCCTTTGGGCTTTGATTCTCTCCATGCCAGTTTTCCGTAAGTTGACAATATTGATGTTACTTCTGGTAGCTGACACTCTAAAATCTCCCTCAAGCAATTTAGTCATCTAACCCTATGTGTGCTTCAGTTTGAGTCTGTTTTTTCCCCCTCTCACAGTGTGTCCTATGCCCATCCCATGGCAGGAGCCAGCCCTGCCACAAAACTCCTGTAAAATGGGTCTCTAGGGAGAGGGTTTGGGGTGAAATTCTAACAGACACATGGCTTGTGGCAGGGTCTCCTGCACAGGGATGGATTTTCCTCCCATGACTGAGCTGCTGGTGAGTAAAGCTGCTCGGTTCAGTCACTGCAGGGTTGGTTTTGGGGTTGTAGCCGAGCAGCCTTTATCTTTGACGTACACCAGGTGCATTAAACCACTGTCCTGCCTTCCTTCTTCTGATGCATGAGATGCTTTTGCTTTCGTATCATTAAATGATTTGCTTTCATAGATCACTTCTATATAGCATCCCCGGCTGCCTCAGCTGCCTTTCTGCACTGATGTGATGTTTCCTTTCTTTAAATGCCTTCAGTCCGAAGAACGACGTGCCCGCTTTTATCGCTCTTTATTGCTGCTTTATTGCTGGCTTTATCAGCCAAGTTGCTAGGAAAGTTAGTTTGTGGAAATTCCTTTGCCTCCCACAGCTATATTCCCACCCTTCTGCATCATTCCAACAGACCCTGCAAAGCTGGGCTTGTAAACTAATTGTTTACTGACTGGAGGAAAGAAAATAAATTAATAAAATCAGGACAGCGTTGCTTCATGCAAGGGAAGCTTCATGTTGGTGCAGGACCCAGTTGAACAGTTGAGGCCAGTCCATCAAGAGGCTATTTAGAAAAGAGGCTTGGGTGCTCTGTTGTCCAAGAAGGGAAAAATCATTGAATGTCCTGCAGAATTCTGATAGGAATTTGGGTGAAATGAATGCTTGCCAAAAACCATGTTAACAGTGTATTGCATAACTAATGCAGATTATTATGCTCGAGGGAAACAGACTTCCCAAAATGGCATCAGCAGTCAGAAAAAAAACCAAAACAAACTCATTGCGATTATTAAAAAAAAAAAAAAAAAAAGGAGAGAGAGAAAACTGGCAAAATTCTGAGGAAAATTTTGGCAGTATAGGACCATAGAAATGGCTGTGCTGGCTCAGATCAAAGTCCAGAAAGCTCCAGATTCAGCCTCTGACAGAGCCAACAGGAGACGCTTAGATAAAAGCACCAGAGCAAGGCAAGCACCCTGTGATACTTTCCCAGTCTACTTTCCCAGCTTCCAGCAATTAGTATCTCAAGGACTTCCTGAGCTGACAGGGCTGTCTTTGAATTTAATATCCCCCGATGGATTTGTTTCACAGGGTCTTGTTCCAGTTGTTCTTCGAGCCCGTGCAGACTTGCAGCATCCACTGTGTCCCTCAGTGGGGAGCTGCAGGGGATGGAGTATCATCACCCTCGGGGCATCGGCAGCCGCTTTTGGCACCCTGGAGGAGATTAAAAAAGGGCTCAGGCCTTGGACCGCTGAAGCCAAAAGTGTAAAACTCAATAGCTCGGACAAAAATGTAGCTCAAAGCTGTTTTAGATCTGTGTCCTCTGTAGGTTCAACACAGGAGATCACAGCGGGTTGGCTCCTCTTATATGCTGTCAGCATGCAGGAGATGAGCGCGAATCACAATTTCTGAAAGTATCTGAATATGTTCTGACACAGTCATGTCCCCGCCAGGAAGCTTGGTTGGGATTTTTTTGGTTTTGGAGTCAGTGGGTGAATGTTGGTTTCGTTGAAGCCAGTGGGCTTTTCTCCAGTGCTTTCAGTCTGACTCTATCAGTGACGACAACTGGCTTAGAGTCGAAAGTAAAAAGTTGGATGAAGTCGGGTTTTGGGCATGAACGCAGACAGGACTAAAATATTTTAGAAATTTTTCTTGGTTTGGTGGAAAAGAAATGGCAGGAAAAGTAAGTCAATGTCTCCAAGATGTATTAGACCTCTTGTTTTAGAAGTTTGCTGAAGTTAAATGTCTCCCCTTCTGTTTTTCTTCTGCTTGAAATGGCTTTTCAGATAGCCATTCCACCAGTTTTATCAGAAAAGGTCCAAGACCACTCTTTCAGTGCATTTTGATCCAAACGGCGTTTTACGCTGGAGAAAAGGCCCATTCCTCTCACAGCCCTGCTGCGTGGTAGCCGTGAGGCTCAGTAACCTGCAGCGGCACCCCTTCCTGGGGCATGCGTCTGCCTCCTCCCCGGCCGCCTGGCTGAGACCCAGCCGCGCTCGGTGCACATCCCTCCGTGTGCTGGGGAAAGGGCAAGAGCCTGGCAGCCCTCTGAGCCCTGCTCTCGCTGCCAGCTGGGGGCCAGCTCTCAAAGTGGAGAGCATTCCCCCAGCCCTTCAGCTGGAAATACTTATTTAGTAGTTATTTTCTCTCTGGGTGTGTGTATTTTTATATATTTTTATTTGTTTGTTTGTTTGTTTGGAGGAGCATTATAGGTTCTCCATAAAATGTGAGTCAAACCATATATTGCTCTCCTTACTTCCCTAGTCGCACAGTTGTCTGAAACGAGGATTTTTTTCCCCGTTGTTCTGTCCCCAGCCCCACGTGAGCTGCGGGCTCGCTGATGGCAATGCAGGTTTCTGCCCCTTCCCCTTTGCATTTCAAATCCTCCGTTGCTAGTGGTCTGAATCAACAGGGTAGGGAAGAGGACGGAAATCCCTAAAATTGTGATGACAGAGCAAAGTCTTGGGGTTAAACAAGTTCATCCCCAAGAAAATCTTGTCTTTTTGTGTAGTTTGAAAATGCTTTTTTGAAGAGTGGTTTCATTCACCCGGCCCGGGGAAGGGGATGGTGTAGTGTATGCTGGACCGATGGTGGCAGAGCCCGTGATGGGCTGGTTCAGGTGATGCCGCAGACACAGGTAAATGAGGCTTAGACCCTTCTCAGCAAAGTCATCAAAGTCCACCACTGCCTTGTCAGACTAGCATCTGAGCTAAAGTGATATAAACCCCACTTTCCCTCCTGAATTATCATTATTTTATTCTAGAAATTCAAGCTGAAGCATTGTAAGAGTTTTAAGTTATCCCACGGAATAGATTCAAAGTGAGAAATCCACATTTTTTTACCCAGTGTTTACACAACCTGTCAATCTTACAGTATTCTCAGCACAGCCTGTGGCAAATCTTGTTTGTACACAAAATATTTTTCAAATTTATCGTGGCGCCTGCTTTTATTTAGGCGGTGATGACCACTGCCAGCCACACTCGTATGGAGGCTGAGCTGGGGCAGCTGGGCAGCTTTCGAGCCCCTTGATGGGGAGCACTGTGCAATTCCCTGGCCTGTGCCGGGTCGGGCGGCAGTGACGTCTCTCCAGCAAAACCCCAAGGGCTCTGCTGTGGCCATCCTCACTTTCTCCTCTCCTGGCCCGGACAGTCGCCATCCGGCACCTCCTGCTTTCCCTGCAGTGCTCTCACGTGAGCTCCCTGGAGCAGCACGGCCCCCTGTCCCGAGAGCTGCCATGAGAGCACGTGCTCAGCAGATGTTTTTCCAAGGCCCTGCTCTGTTAAGTTGATGCACCTTTCCAAGAAAAGAAGTGTCTGAGGAGCACGGGAGTGATGTGCTCTTCTCCCTGGGTTTCCTCCACAGTTTCTAATCCACAACTCTCAGCCAAAATAGGCTTTGTTACCCGCAGGCTACTCTTTTCCCTGATTTGAGTTTCAGATATTTCTCTGGTGCTTAAAAAGCTGCTTTTGGCACCCTTTTCAGAACTGGAGCCGAGGTGGTTTTGCTCTCCCACCTTCACGGAGGAGCTCGGGTGCAGTTATGTGACCCCCACGCCTCCCGCCTGCCTTTCACCACTGTGCATCTCCCCGCTCTGCTTTTGGGGAACGGGTCAGGTAATTTGTCCAGAGACACAGCAGCCCAGATCACAGACCTACAAACCCGAATCAGAAGATCGCCTCTAACGGCAGGCTAGATCGCAGCCCTTGGGGACAAGACCCTTCTCGCTCTGTGTTTGCACAGCCCAGAGCGTGGCGCCATCAGCACTACCAGGGTCCTCCCGTTTCAGTGCCTGTTCTCAGGCTAAAGCCTGAAATAACTGGGGAAGGACCCTCTCCAGGAAACATCCCTGATGTCGCTGCGTGACTGGTGTGTGATGCCCTGATGCTGCATGAGGCTGTGTCATGGTGGAGCTCCTGGGGACACTGTGCATCTTCTCACCTGGGGTGCCAGCGCCTGGTGCACCCACCCGCCCCAGTGGAGCCTCTGCTGGGCCACGGGCTGGCCCAGGAACACCAGTGCAGGCACTGGGTTGCCCATGAGGGCACTACTTTGCCCATCAGGAGCACTGGGTGGCACACGGTTGCCCATGGGTGGCACTAGGATGCCCAACGGCTGTACTGGGTTGCCCGTTGATGGCACCGGGGGTTGTCCAGGGACAGGATCAGGTTGTCCAGCAAAGGCAGTAGGTTGCACAGAGTCTGCACTAAGTTGCCCAGGAGTGGCACTGGGTTGCCCACTGAGGGCAGTGAGTTCATAGGATCATAGAATCACAGAATGGTTTGGGTTGGAAGGGACCTCAAAGATCATCTTGTTCCAACCCCCCTGCCATGGGCAGGGACACCTCCCACCAGACCAGGTTGCTCAAGGCTCCATCCAGCCTGGCCTTGAGCACTGCCAGGGATGGAGGATCATAGAATATCTCAAGTTAGAAGGGACCCATAAGGATCAGCGAGTCCAACTCCCTGCTCCTTGCAGGACTACCTAAAACTAAACCCCATGACTGAGAGCATTGTCCAGCTGCTCAACACTTGCCCAACAGCTGCACCTGCTTGCCCAGGGGCTGCACAAAGCTGCCCAGCGAGAGCGGTAGGTTGCCCAGGGCAGGAACTAGGGTGCCATACGAGGGTATTTTCTTGCCCAGGGCTGGCCCTGGGTTGCCCATCGAGAGCGCTGTGTTGCCCGAGGGCTGCATCAGGTTGCCATGGCAGCTGCAGGGAGTCGGCCCGGGCAACACCCGGTCACCCGCTTCTTATGTCACTGACGGCACCGGGGACGCTGCAGTGCCTGGCAGAGCTGCCACCGAGCCTGGCAGCACAGCAGTGAGCAGCAGCCCCCGGGGCACCCTCAAGCCTCCGCAGTGCACCCCGCATCCAAGCAGCTAAGGGTGAGCAAGGGGAGGACTAAAAAAGCAGAGATATTTCTCCTGATCTTCTGCATTATCTCTTATGTCGCCTAAGTGTACCCCAGCTAGGTGGTTGGGGGCTCCCGTGGTGTGTCTGTGTTCAGGGGTGGCAGAAAGTAGCACCCTGGGATGACTTATCCCAAGAGGGTGCAGGGACATTTATTTCAGCTGGAAATGCAGGGGAAAGTAACCCTGGTCCATTCCCAAGTTCTTAAATATGTGTCTGTCAGTGGCTGAAAGGGAATAATTTATTTGCAGGGGTAGGAGCCAGGGAAGCAGTCTCCCACTCTCGGAATGCTGTTTCTCACGTATAAATAAGTGGCACGGAGCTAAGGAAAGTGCAGTCGCCTGTCCCTAGCAGGGACAAAAGGGCTGAAGTGACTGGTTTGTGGGAACCGACACACACAGTGGTTTTTGTTGGACCTGAGCACAGACGTTTCATCCTCAGCTCTGCCAAACTGGCTCGGAGGGTTGTGTTTGTGAAAGTTTTTCTGCTAAATTTGAGGGTGTGAGTTTCCCGCTGCCTATCCCACAGCCTCTTCAGCCAGGCTGGATCCTGGGGCGAGACTCGGTGCCCACAGCTATGCTGCTCTCAAGTCAGGTACTGGGGCAGCCCATGCCAGCATGGCCAAAATTGCTCAAGGCTTGCAAATACTGTCCTCAAAGTTCAGTGATTTCCCAGCTGCGGGCTGTACACTTTTGCCCTCTGACTCATCCCTATTTTTCTCCGATTTGCCCGAACTGAAGGTCCTGTTATTCTCCTGTATTCGCCGTTCTCTAATTTAATAGCTGCATTCTGAGACATTGTTCATCTGAATGCACCAAACTGCTACAGGCACAGGTGACGCAAGAAGTCTCTTAGGTCACCTGTCCCCATAGCTAGATGTTGGAAAACGTGCAGTTTAATGAGTCAATGGGTCAATGGGCTGCGAGCGTCCGGCATGAAGGAGGGTTACCCTCGGTGTACAGCAACAGCAGCTCCCAGGCAGAGCCTGCCTGTCTCCGTGTGCCTCCCATCCATCGCCTTTTAAGCCTTTAGGAAGGAAAGTAGGAAACTGTGACTCCTTCGTCCTGCCCTTGTGTAGAGAGAGGCATTCTTTGTTGCAGAGGTGACTAAAATGAAAGAAACTCTCTTTCCCAAGGGTTTAATGATTTTAAAAATAAGGCAGTCTCTCTCAGCTCGCCTACACATGCAAAGTGATTAGGGTAGCCCAGGAGGAGCAATTAAACCTCTAGCCACGTGATCGCTTCTGTCGATGCTTTGTTCTAGAATAAAAGTGAGTTTATTTCATGCAAACATCCCATTTTTAAAGGAATAAAGTTGATTTCATGCTGTGACAAATAGGATTTAGCACATGCTTCAGGTCAAACTCCCCTCCCACCCAGGGATCTTGTTGTAGCACACCAGCGTCCCAATCTTTCACTGCGGCTCCGAGCCAGGCTGGGAGCAGTGGGGATGGGATGGTGTTAGGGGAAGGACACATCCCTGCAACACAGCACCTGGCTACAACAGCTATAGGGACTTATTCTGCCCGTGGGTGACACCTGTAACCATACAGAAACTTCACACCGAGCACAGCATACCCTCCTGAGTGTTTGTCCTTAGATGAGGTGTGTCAGGTACATTCGGTGGCCCCTCTGCATTATATTTCTGATAAAATTGACTGATAACCTTAATCTGAAAAGAGCAATGGCACCCACATGCCTTACACAGTTATTGGTAGCAAAATCTTCCTGTGTGACTCTTCCCCTTAGGGTTACTGCAAGGCTGGTGTTTACGAGCTGCTCTGAAAAGACTTTGTGGGATATCTCCTTTCCAAGTGCATTTGTTTTACAGCAGGTGAGCCAGAGATGTTTTTCTTCCTTTGCAAGTCCAGAGATGGCTGTTCTTTTTAGGTTGAAATGGGGGGGGGTGGGGGGGGGTGGGTGCAGGGGTGGGGTGAAATTTGGATATAGTCCAAATTTAAGCAAAGCTCAGCTCACCTGCGGACACCTCACTCAAGCTTTTACTGCAAGTGAAAATAGAGATGATGAGGATGGATTCCCTCACCCACAAACCGCGCTGGGTTGGTAGCAGCTGTGCATCCAAAGCTATCACGGCTGGTAATGGAACTTTTAAAGAGGAAATTACAGCAGGAATACTATAAGATCAGCAAAAACGCTGGCCAAAAGAAACAAATGAACATCAGAGAATCAGCAACTACAGTTTCATTGGACGGACAGACAAAATGAAGGCACAGTATCTGTCATTCTCCTTAGTAGCCATGATTTGTTTCTCTCTACATTCCAAGACCTGATGAGAGATACTGACAACAAAGTAAAATCCTTATATATAAAAATGCTTGGGATGCTGTCAGAAGGGATTTGCTTTCAAGAGTTTTAGGCCTGTCCAGGCGATGTGTGGGTGCTGTGTGCATCGCTCTTCGTATTTTAAGTTGCGTGTGTCGCTGTAAGAAGTAGCGCAAGTGCAGGAGCTTACTGAGTGAGGTTGTCTTCTTCTGTCTCCTTTGTGCAGGACACATACCTGAATAGCGGCGTTCAAGAATGGAGCTGGTTGGATCTCCCTTAACTGCAACATATGCCCATCCAAGATCAACACCTACCAAGTTTCTGCCTGCCATCAGCACCATGGCTTCAAGCTATAAGAACCGTTTTCCTTACTACCCCTTGCCTCAGAGCTTCAGCCTCCCCCGGATGCCCAGAGCCTACTACAAAGCAGCTGCCATCAACCCAACTTTGGCTCCCTTTTCCAAAAGCTCCCAGGGGTTACCCCCAAGCAAGATGCTTCCTTTTGTTTCCAACAGAACAACCCTCTTCAGCCGGTACACCTCTGACGACTGGTACATGTCCAATCTGACCAACTACAAAGAGTCGGAGACTACCCGGCGCAATGCCGAGTGTCTGAGAGTCGATACCTCCCGTCTGATTCACGATAAATATCAGCAGACAAAGAAGACCCAAGTAGAAAGCACCAAAAACCTGGGAGATCGTGTCCAAGAGATAGAATTTTGGAAGTCAGAGCTCTGCCATGAGCTGGATGAGATGATCGGGGAAACGAACGCACTCACAGACTTGAAGAAAAGACTGGAGAGAGCCTTGGCTGAGACAGAGGCCCCTCTCCAGGTAAGCACCCTGTCCGGTGGGCTGCAAGCTGTAGCCTACTGCTGAAACATCTGCAGCCATTCAGACGCCCAATTAAGTTTCATTGCAGCTCCGTAACGTCTAGAAAGTTTTTATTAAGAGACCATTAGTTAAGTTAGTAATAAACAAATGCCTTGCCATCTGCTGCCTCCCCTATCAGTACGTACTGAGCACACCAGAACAGTATTTGCTTAACCAAATATTTTTATAAGTGGTACATCCAAAATCCTGGTTTGGGAGACAAAAGCCCATGCCCTCCTACGAGGCTCTGGCGAGGTCAGCCTCAAGCCTGACACAGGTCCCTGCCTTCAGCTGTGGCTGCGCCAGGGACACGTGTGCTCCCCCACGTTGATTTAATGCTGATGTTGCAGCTCGGCTGCTCGTTGTCAGCTAAACCAGCTGCCCTGGGCACTTTTTTTCCCGTGCTGTCGTCTCTGTGCCCACCTACAATTTCATTTCTTACATTACTTGACATGGGGACCATCCCTGTAGGGATTTGCAACCAGCAGTGATGGCATGTCCCCAACAGGTCACTCAGGAGTGCTTGCTTCACCGGGAGAAGAGGATGGGCATTGACCTGGTCCATGATGATGTGGAGAAACAGCTCTTTGTGGTAAGTTTGTCAACACAGATCATGTGTTATTTTTACCTAAACTACTCTGAACAGGTTTTGCAGCCCTGTTCCCTCTCTGGCTCCTTAGTGCCTGTGAGGTGCTAAACTCTTCAAACCCCCAAAACCTGCAGGGCCAGGGGACGACGTTCCCCCACGCAGCAGCGTGCCCACACGGTGTGGGTAAGACTTGCCCTGCCAGAGGCAGGAATAGCTGAAAACCAGCTGTGTGTTTGTGTAGCCTATCAGGGTCCTCTGTCCCTCTTCAAGGAGCTTGTGGGACTCTCCTGCCTTTCAGAGCCCTGCCGGCACAGGATCTATAAGTATCTGTCACATACATGTGATATATCTCTATATATCTGTGTCACATACATATATATTACGCACACATGCACACACACAGATATGGAGAAGGCAGTGTCTGCCCGACAGCTTGTCTGGTTTTCCCAACTATGTTACTTGGTCTAATAAAAGATATTACATCTACCCCCAGCTTTGCTTTGCTCAGAGCAGCGTGGCCGCAGTAAGACTGTGTGTGCTTAGGCAATGCATTTTATAGCAGTCCTAAAACCGCGCACTCCTGCCTGCCTTTATATAGGCTGCTTTAAATTATGAATAAAAAGCAAACACGATGAGAGCTGGCACAGAAGATGGGATCCTATCGCAGGGTACAACAAAATACAATCACTGCAAAGGCATCGCGAAACTGGGAAGGAAACTGCAGCCCCTGGGACTGTGAAGCCACTGCTCTGTTAGAAGATTTTTTCTTATGAGTCAGGCCCTAAAAAAATTGAAAGATTAGTTTAAGGGTCATGAGATTTTAAGAAAATAATTGGAGCTGGTTATCTCCATAATGGCATTTTGGATTTTAAGTGTTTCGGACATATTTAGGCCATGCTTTTCAGCTGGCTCCTGCAGACAGGAGGGCTTAAAAATTATGGTTTTGGAGCACTAATCACCTGCCTCCAGTAGCTGGGGCTTCACAAACGCGATAGATTTGTGCTGAAGTCAAGTGAGCTGAGAGCAGCACATGCCTTCCTCCGGTGGAGCTGGATGTTTCTTAGAAATGGCTTAGAAAGTTACACCAAACTCAAGTCCGTCTCCTCTTGTCCCAGATGGATGGGATTTCTCCTGGGGAAGAAAACATTTGGGGAGCAAAAAGGGCAGATGCTGATTGGGGATGGGGATGTGTAGCGCTGCTGGTCCAGAGAACCTCTATGCCTGTTCATATCAGGTCAGGATCTGTCCCTGTCTCCTATAGTGGAACTAATCATCACTTGACATTGATGTCAAGATGAGAAAACACTTGGCAACCCACCCTGAAAGTGAAGTGGGAGGCCATGGCTGTGGCCACAGCACCCTCCCATCCCCTCCTGGTCGCTGCGCCCAGGCTCAGCTGCACAAGTGAGCGCTCTGGGGTTGGGGGGCACTTTCTCCACTCCCTGCCAGTTTGCTTTGTCCTTGCTGTGTGCACGGTTGGAGAGGCCTGAGGGGATGAGTGTGACCAGGACAACTGAGCATGGATACTGATGGGGTCATGTTTTGCCTTTGCCCAGGAAGCCGACGTCATCAGATCCTGCCAGGAGAGGATGCAGCAGTACCTGGATAAGGCGAAAGCCCAGCTCGCGTAAGGAGGAGCTCCTTCTCTCATGCTGCATTTGCAGCTGCGATGTGAAACCCCGGCAGACCCCCACCTCTGCCCACACCCTACAGCCGTAAAACCTGGGCAGGCTCCATGGGAAGCGGGCAGTGGCGCCCACAGGAGCACGTAGCTGCCCAGGTGGGAGGAAACCATTCCACCCATACATCCCCACCCATGGCTCTTGTTTGTGTGTTGAAGGTCCAACAGGGCAGCCCAGCATGAGCTGGAGAGGGACCTGGCCAACAAGCAGACAGCCTACCGCATCGACGACAAGTGCCACCACCTGAGGAACACCTCCGATGGCATCAGCTACTTCCGAGGGGTGGAGCGGGTTGACGCCACGTGAGTGCACGCTGGGCAGCACGAGAGCACCGAGCTGTCCCTGGGATGCGCGGTGCCTCGCCCTGGCAGGGAACGGGTTGTCCCCAGCCCACTGTAAAGGCATGTGTCTCTGCATGGCACATCCATCCTGCCTGGAAACACCCATCTTGGAGGGGCCGTTTCTCCCTGCTCACCATAAAGGGAGAACAACCCTCTGCTTTCAGCTGGATGCTGAACACGCAGTGGGTGAAAGTGAGTCCCACCTAATTACACATTATATCAGGGTTCAGAGATCAGCCTGAAAATGAACTCAGCCCAACACCTCTGCACAGCTCATTAAGTTTATGCGTATTTTCAAAGATGTGTCAGTGCTTGCATGAGCGCTCTTGGTTGACGTGACGTCTGGGGGGTTCACCCCTGCATGGAGAGGGCCTGGCAGGGAGCCGAAATGACACAGAAGATAAAGAAATAGAGAGCATGGTCCTGGGATACGGTTCAGCTGCTTTTGGGTGCCAGGAATTCAGCTTCGGCTCTGCAGTAGATGAATGGTGACCTAAACCAGCACTCGCAGAGATATGCGCTAAGTGGCAAAGGGCTGAGGGAATATATCTGCTGCTCACAAGGACGCGTGCAGTTTATGGAGGGGCATAGATTGATTCAATCTTTCTAATATTTGAATAATTATTCACAGCTCAGACATATTGCAAATGAATTGCAAAGGATTGATGCTAAAATTCAGAGGGGGGCAAAATGTGCCGAGAACCAGCATGTTTTAAATGGGGCTTATGTGGTATTTAAGTCTTTTGTTGACCTTGTTCTGGCCTACTGCACAGGCGTGAACTTCATCGTGAATGCACAGACAGGGAAATGAATATTATCTAATGCTTGTTCAGTTTAGTATGAAACTGAGATAAGTTATGAGCAAAATTAATTGACTGCAATCTGCGCGTCGACGTGAAGCTGGGAATCACTTGGCACTTAGATGGCTCGAACGTGTAAATATGAGGTCTGACTAAAATCTTCATTTTTCTGGGGGAATCTTTGCTTTGTCTGGGCTTTCATAAGTACCACAGTTGTCTTCATGAACATGTCATCATTTCATAAGCATATCGAACAAATGGTGTCCAGGTGTTTTACCTTCATGTGGTCAAATTAAGAGCGTAGCTTTAACCTGCATTTAATCCACACTGCTCCCATGGCATGCCTGGCCATGGCCAGCTTCAGCAGCATGGGCTTACTGGAGGCCTCTCCTTCCTCCTCCCCAGGATCTCGGTGCCAGAGTCGTGGGCCAAGTTCTCGGACGACAACATTCTCCTCTCCCAGAGCGAACGGGCGGCCTCCGCCAAGCTGCGGGACAACCTCGAGAACCTGCTGGTGGTGACGGCCAACGAGATGTGGCGCCAGTTCAACAGGGTGAACGTCGCCTTTGCCAACCGCATCGCTGAGACAGCTGACACCAAGAGCAAGATTCAGACCCACCTGGCCAAGGTAGCCTGAACCCCTCCCTTTCGGTGTGACACCGTCACTTCCCAGTGACACCACTCTCCACACAGACCTGGCCCAAGAAGAGGAACGGTTGCTACAAGGAGCTGGTTATAGTATCATTATCTGTTTGAAATTCCAAGTACTGGGGACATTCTCCTTGGAGCAGGACAAGTTGGCACTGTAACTTCCTCTCAAGGGACCCTTTATTTCCCTAGTGCCCAGCAGCAAAGGGATTTCAAGCAGAAGGTGGAAATGCTGTTTGCATCTCCTGGTAGTTACTTCAGAAGTGCTGGCTGCCCTGCAGAAAGTCTTTGCTGGGCCTCTACTGGGGTGCCTGCCGGGGGGTTTGCAGGCTCCCTTCTCCTCCAAGGACATGCTTTCAGGCTCAGTGCTCCAGGTTTGCTGCATGGTCAGCCGTGTGTTTCCCGCATGGCTCTGCCAAGCAGGGGAAGTGGAGATCAGTGATGGGCACCTGGCTCGGACTGCTGGGTCTCATGGAAAGCTTCCTGAAAAGAGCTTGACACGGTATCGATTAACTGAGCAGAGACTGGGCTTGCAGCTCTGCAGGCTGATGTCACGTCTTTAATTGAGGATCCATTAGAAACTTTCCCTCTATGAGTTGCTATTGATGGATGATCAATTCCTGCAAGCAGTAATTTTGGGTAGCTGGTAATTCAATAGATCCATCACTGCTCCAAAATCTCCTCCGATGTGACAGTAACAGCAAAGAGAGGCTTTTCCTTGAAAAGAAATCTGCTGGATCTGTGCCTTGGCATGTGTCAGAGCGACAGGGGTCTGAGCCCAGGGTCTGCTTATTCAACTTGTTTTTTTCTGCAGATGGACAGGAGAAAAGGGAAATGATGTGGTCACTTGAGAATATATCATTTAATTTATGAATGCGGTTTTTTCATGCCAGACACTGCAGGAAATCTTCCAGATCGAGATGAACATAGAAGCCATCCGAAAAGCCATTAGGGACAATGGGCTAGTGTTAAAAGTGGCTCAGACCCGGCTGGATGAGCGCACGCGGAGACCCAATGTGGAGCTGTGCCGGGACACTGCCCAGCTCCGGTAAGGCAGGACCCAGGGCTGGGAGGGTCCTTGAGGAGTGACTGGTCGTAGCGCTCAGGAGCATCACTGGATGACAAAATTAATCTTTTTTTTTTTTTTTTCCCCAAAGAGTCATTCCATAAGTGCACTGGTATAATCAAGAGCAATGATTAGGTATCCCGGCCTCGGGGTGGTAGAAGAGCTCTGCACCCACGAAGGAGGCTGTACGCCATGGCCGGGTACAGCCTGATACCACCCCGTGAAGGGATGGATTTTTCCCACTTGGGTAAACCTCACCTACTCTCCTGCCTGCTTCCCAGCTGTTGGATGGCTTAGTTTTGCAGTATAAGCCCTTTAATCTCTGACAGGCTTGTGTTGAGAGCACTTAGCTGCTTCCTTTTGGGTCACTGCAAGAAAGGATGCACCATGTGGAGAAGCAGTAAGGGCTGTCCTCACCTCCCCTGAGGACACTGGAAATCCTTTCAAGGACATAGTGAGCCCTTTGGGACTGCACCCCAAGGGGCCGTGGAGGAGCAGGCTGCCCTGAGTGCCCAACAGCACCCCATGTGAGGGGTGAGGCACCCCAAACCTCACCCCTCCTCCTAGGAGCCCTCTGGGAATGACTCCACGTGAAGCTTTTTAGAAGCCATATAAACCCAGCCCTTGCATGCCATTGGGTTTTTCCATCCTCCACTTGTTTCACATTCACTTTTAGCCTCTCCCAGCTCCCCCATTTTGCTGTGTGTGCATCCGTGGGTGTGGGGAGGAACGCTGCACAGGGAGATCCGGGTGGGTGAACCAACAAACCCGCAAAACCAAACAGGAACAGGAAACCACAGCTGCTCATCCCTCTTCTCGGTGGCACAAGCTGCTCCAGGAGATGAGGCTGCACATCGCCGAAGCCTTAGAGCAAACTTAACCATGCCTGCCCACGGAGGTCTGGAGGAGCTCTGCCCTCGCCTTTCCCGTGCATCTGCCAGAAATGAGGGGTTGAGTTACTCCGAGCACACTGAAGGGGGAAATCCTGTCCCCAAGGGGCCCATCACCAACGCCGTGCTAGAAACCACCCCCGTGACGGGACTGTTAATGGGCATTTCTTGCTGTTTTCCAGCCTCGTCAATGAGGTCCATGAAATCAATGAGACGATCCAGAGCCTTCAGCAGCGGCTGAGAGACGCCGAGAACATACTGCAAATGCTGGTGCATGCCAAGTCGATCTTGGAGCATGACCTGGCCACCAAAGCCAACTCGCTGTTCATTGACCAGGAGAAGTGCATGGGGATGCGCAAGACCTTTCCCAACACTGCACGGCTGCTGGGTTACTTTTAGGCTGGGCTCAGCTGAACCCACGCTATCTGTTGCAGGAGTATTCCCAGTTTTGCTAGGACGCATTCCCAGTTTTGCTAAGATGCTTTGAAAATACATGATTAGACTTTCACTTCCTCATGAAAGCCCTGAGTAGAAATTAAACGATCACTTTGTGTGTTACATGGTCTACCAGGATTTTTTATTCCTTTGGTTTTTCACTTTCCGTTGCTTTTCCACAGTGTGCCAGAAAGTAGCTGAAAATATCCTGTATGTGACTGAGAGTAAATCCACCCACAGCGATTCATTCCTACCCTTTCAGTCTGTGATTTTAGGAGAAAAACTGTCATGTCCTCCTCGCTTTGAGCCTGTCTGATGCGGAAAAAGCACAAGGGGAAGTAAAGCTAGTTGTCAGAGTAATTAGCTGTTGACATCTTTAATGTATTTTTAATGGTTCAGGAGAAGAAACACAAACTATCCAGTAAAGCATTACAGTATGTTCTGTTCCTAAACAGAAAAACTTGCATTTTAAGCTGATGTCTAGTGATCATTTTCTTGCTTTTGAAAAATTTTAAATGTCATCTAAAATGTCAGTGCTGGGGTCTTAAAACAAAGAAGTGCTTTTGGCTAGCTAATTGAAGAAAATGCTGCGGTTTTAATCTTGGTGAGTATGGATTGGTTCCTAATTTAACCTCTTGCAAGTAGTCTGTTGGTGGAAGCACCAAAGCACTTTGAAGATAAAGGAACAAATCAGTCCTTAAGTCAGCCACCTCGACTGCCATAGTACCTGCTCTCTGGCTGTAAATTTTACCAAGTGTTTGAATTTTCAGAGGATAAGTCTTTAATCAATCTGAAGTTCAGTGTGACAGTCACTTTGCAAATTGTCCCGTCAGACTCACGTGTCAGACACTCTCGACTCTTTTAACCTAAGCAGAGCTGAGCTCAGCCTAAAGCCTGTAGGCACCAAGAATCCTAAAGGAGCAGAAGTTCAAGTCCCTTCTCTTCCCTCAGGAATCCAGGGCATGGACCTCCTGGCCCAGCGTGGGGACTCTCAGGAGCTGAGAGCATCTTCTCTCGTCTCGTACCCCCAGATGACTCCAGCTCACAGCACAGGTCCAGACAGACCTGCCTGCCCTCCCTGCTCTCCCAGGGGCAGCCCCCGAGAGCTGTAACCTGTGCCAAGGTCCTGCCCTGGCCCCAGCATCTTGGCAGGATCTCTCTTCAGAGCTGCAGCCCTAAACAGGAAGCAATTGTCTATTTTTTTTTTTTTCTTTCTTTTTTACTAGCACTTTTGTCTCACAGAGACTAAAGATAGGTTTCCTCTACTTTGTGTGTATCTTGGAGCCAGAGCCTGTCGGAGACAGCAGCCACCCTTTCTAAAGAGACGATATAACCGCAAGCAAGAAAAACTGTCCAGCTCATCGCACCTTCCCTTTCTGCACTTATCTCCCTCCCCAAAATAAGCCGATGGCATGCTGAACTCATAGGGACTTCCAGTTTTTGTTGGCACCCTCGCTAGCCTTTGTGCTGCTTTGAGCTGTTACTCTCCCTGTGTTCCTTTACTGAAAGCTTTCATAAACCCTGGTGATTTTGGCTGCTCGGCTGTTTTGAAGCCCCGCTCCAGATGGCTGGTTTTCAGGCAGAGCTGCCTGTTTTCTGTTTTGAGAATTGGGTCCCGTGAATTGTCTCGAGCTGAGCGCTGGGAAACGGAGGCACCCCAGTCCCTTTCTGAAAGACTCATGCTTTTAAGTGACTTGAGCGAAATCCTGGCATCAGCGACAGCTTCACATTCATTTCATTTCCACCTTCATTTTTGAGTCACATAAAAAGATACCTGAGCTCTGTTGTACTATGAGGGCACACCAATATCAGCACCCAAACTCTCCTATTTTCTCCAATTTTGCTTTCAGAGTCCCCCATCTTTCCCCCTAGCCCAACTCCTTTAAGGCTTTCTCCTAATTGACAGTGTTTATGTGGTGTTGCAATTATCCAGCTCTAAATTTTATCTTCCCGTCCTACCCTCTTGATGCTTCTTTACACAAGATAGGCTGTGGGAGCGTAGCTCGCTGAAAACAGGCATGGAATGCTAGAGGGCCTGCACAAGGAAAACTCTGTTGAACAGTTTGTCTAAGCTAACATAGTAGGCCTCAAGGACGCTTCGACCTTGAGGGTCAGAATAGAAGAATTAGAAGCTAACATCCGTATGAGGCGAAACGCATTAGTATTAATAGTAAAGTGATAGGTAGAAGCAGATGACTGATGTATGTATAGCACAATTGGAGTTTATGAAAAACTGCAAGTCATGATGACTTTGGAAAATTATCCTATTTAAGAAAGTGCATCTGCACAATAAAAGGAGTTTTCTGATATAACTCATATTGAGTCTTTTGTGGATTCTCCAACTCCCGTCTCCGCAATTGGCAACGCATTTCTTTCCTCCATTTGAGCCATGACCAGAGGAATTTCAGTTGCAGCTTCTCTAATTTCTTTCACAAATACTTTCCCCTTTCCTGCAGCAGATTTCCCAGACATTAGAGAATTCCCAGGTCCCTTTGGGCTTTGATTCTCTCCATGCCAGTTTTCCGTAAGTTGACAATATTGATGTTACTTCTGGTAGCTGACACTCTAAAATCTCCCTCAAGCAATTTAGTCATCTAACCCTATGTGTGCTTCAGTTTGAGTCTGTTTTTTCCCCCTCTCACAGTGTGTCCTATGCCCATCCCATGGCAGGAGCCAGCCCTGCCACAAAACTCCTGTAAAATGGGTCTCTAGGGAGAGGGTTTGGGGTGAAATTCTAACAGACACATGGCTTGTGGCAGGGTCTCCTGCACAGGGATGGATTTTCCTCCCATGACTGAGCTGCTGGTGAGTAAAGCTGCTCGGTTCAGTCACTGCAGGGTTGGTTTTGGGGTTGTAGCCGAGCAGCCTTTATCTTTGACGTACACCAGGTGCATTAAACCACTGTCCTGCCTTCCTTCTTCTGATGCATGAGATGCTTTTGCTTTCGTATCATTAAATGATTTGCTTTCATAGATCACTTCTATATAGCATCCCCGGCTGCCTCAGCTGCCTTTCTGCACTGATGTGATGTTTCCTTTCTTTAAATGCCTTCAGTCCGAAGAACGACGTGCCCGCTTTTATCGCTCTTTATTGCTGCTTTATTGCTGGCTTTATCAGCCAAGTTGCTAGGAAAGTTAGTTTGTGGAAATTCCTTTGCCTCCCACAGCTATATTCCCACCCTTCTGCATCATTCCAACAGACCCTGCAAAGCTGGGCTTGTAAACTAATTGTTTACTGACTGGAGGAAAGAAAATAAATTAATAAAATCAGGACAGCGTTGCTTCATGCAAGGGAAGCTTCATGTTGGTGCAGGACCCAGTTGAACAGTTGAGGCCAGTCCATCAAGAGGCTATTTAGAAAAGAGGCTTGGGTGCTCTGTTGTCCAAGAAGGGAAAAATCATTGAATGTCCTGCAGAATTCTGATAGGAATTTGGGTGAAATGAATGCTTGCCAAAAACCATGTTAACAGTGTATTGCATAACTAATGCAGATTATTATGCTCGAGGGAAACAGACTTCCCAAAATGGCATCAGCAGTCAGAAAAAAAACCAAAACAAACTCATTGCGATTATTAAAAAAAAAAAAAAAAAAAGGAGAGAGAGAAAACTGGCAAAATTCTGAGGAAAATTTTGGCAGTATAGGACCATAGAAATGGCTGTGCTGGCTCAGATCAAAGTCCAGAAAGCTCCAGATTCAGCCTCTGACAGAGCCAACAGGAGACGCTTAGATAAAAGCACCAGAGCAAGGCAAGCACCCTGTGATACTTTCCCAGTCTACTTTCCCAGCTTCCAGCAATTAGTATCTCAAGGACTTCCTGAGCTGACAGGGCTGTCTTTGAATTTAATATCCCCCGATGGATTTGTTTCACAGGGTCTTGTTCCAGTTGTTCTTCGAGCCCGTGCAGACTTGCAGCATCCACTGTGTCCCTCAGTGGGGAGCTGCAGGGGATGGAGTATCATCACCCTCGGGGCATCGGCAGCCGCTTTTGGCACCCTGGAGGAGATTAAAAAAGGGCTCAGGCCTTGGACCGCTGAAGCCAAAAGTGTAAAACTCAATAGCTCGGACAAAAATGTAGCTCAAAGCTGTTTTAGATCTGTGTCCTCTGTAGGTTCAACACAGGAGATCACAGCGGGTTGGCTCCTCTTATATGCTGTCAGCATGCAGGAGATGAGCGCGAATCACAATTTCTGAAAGTATCTGAATATGTTCTGACACAGTCATGTCCCCGCCAGGAAGCTTGGTTGGGATTTTTTTGGTTTTGGAGTCAGTGGGTGAATGTTGGTTTCGTTGAAGCCAGTGGGCTTTTCTCCAGTGCTTTCAGTCTGACTCTATCAGTGACGACAACTGGCTTAGAGTCGAAAGTAAAAAGTTGGATGAAGTCGGGTTTTGGGCATGAACGCAGACAGGACTAAAATATTTTAGAAATTTTTCTTGGTTTGGTGGAAAAGAAATGGCAGGAAAAGTAAGTCAATGTCTCCAAGATGTATTAGACCTCTTGTTTTAGAAGTTTGCTGAAGTTAAATGTCTCCCCTTCTGTTTTTCTTCTGCTTGAAATGGCTTTTCAGATAGCCATTCCACCAGTTTTATCAGAAAAGGTCCAAGACCACTCTTTCAGTGCATTTTGATCCAAACGGCGTTTTACGCTGGAGAAAAGGCCCATTCCTCTCACAGCCCTGCTGCGTGGTAGCCGTGAGGCTCAGTAACCTGCAGCGGCACCCCTTCCTGGGGCATGCGTCTGCCTCCTCCCCGGCCGCCTGGCTGAGACCCAGCCGCGCTCGGTGCACATCCCTCCGTGTGCTGGGGAAAGGGCAAGAGCCTGGCAGCCCTCTGAGCCCTGCTCTCGCTGCCAGCTGGGGGCCAGCTCTCAAAGTGGAGAGCATTCCCCCAGCCCTTCAGCTGGAAATACTTATTTAGTAGTTATTTTCTCTCTGGGTGTGTGTATTTTTATATATTTTTATTTGTTTGTTTGTTTGTTTGGAGGAGCATTATAGGTTCTCCATAAAATGTGAGTCAAACCATATATTGCTCTCCTTACTTCCCTAGTCGCACAGTTGTCTGAAACGAGGATTTTTTTCCCCGTTGTTCTGTCCCCAGCCCCACGTGAGCTGCGGGCTCGCTGATGGCAATGCAGGTTTCTGCCCCTTCCCCTTTGCATTTCAAATCCTCCGTTGCTAGTGGTCTGAATCAACAGGGTAGGGAAGAGGACGGAAATCCCTAAAATTGTGATGACAGAGCAAAGTCTTGGGGTTAAACAAGTTCATCCCCAAGAAAATCTTGTCTTTTTGTGTAGTTTGAAAATGCTTTTTTGAAGAGTGGTTTCATTCACCCGGCCCGGGGAAGGGGATGGTGTAGTGTATGCTGGACCGATGGTGGCAGAGCCCGTGATGGGCTGGTTCAGGTGATGCCGCAGACACAGGTAAATGAGGCTTAGACCCTTCTCAGCAAAGTCATCAAAGTCCACCACTGCCTTGTCAGACTAGCATCTGAGCTAAAGTGATATAAACCCCACTTTCCCTCCTGAATTATCATTATTTTATTCTAGAAATTCAAGCTGAAGCATTGTAAGAGTTTTAAGTTATCCCACGGAATAGATTCAAAGTGAGAAATCCACATTTTTTTACCCAGTGTTTACACAACCTGTCAATCTTACAGTATTCTCAGCACAGCCTGTGGCAAATCTTGTTTGTACACAAAATATTTTTCAAATTTATCGTGGCGCCTGCTTTTATTTAGGCGGTGATGACCACTGCCAGCCACACTCGTATGGAGGCTGAGCTGGGGCAGCTGGGCAGCTTTCGAGCCCCTTGATGGGGAGCACTGTGCAATTCCCTGGCCTGTGCCGGGTCGGGCGGCAGTGACGTCTCTCCAGCAAAACCCCAAGGGCTCTGCTGTGGCCATCCTCACTTTCTCCTCTCCTGGCCCGGACAGTCGCCATCCGGCACCTCCTGCTTTCCCTGCAGTGCTCTCACGTGAGCTCCCTGGAGCAGCACGGCCCCCTGTCCCGAGAGCTGCCATGAGAGCACGTGCTCAGCAGATGTTTTTCCAAGGCCCTGCTCTGTTAAGTTGATGCACCTTTCCAAGAAAAGAAGTGTCTGAGGAGCACGGGAGTGATGTGCTCTTCTCCCTGGGTTTCCTCCACAGTTTCTAATCCACAACTCTCAGCCAAAATAGGCTTTGTTACCCGCAGGCTACTCTTTTCCCTGATTTGAGTTTCAGATATTTCTCTGGTGCTTAAAAAGCTGCTTTTGGCACCCTTTTCAGAACTGGAGCCGAGGTGGTTTTGCTCTCCCACCTTCACGGAGGAGCTCGGGTGCAGTTATGTGACCCCCACGCCTCCCGCCTGCCTTTCACCACTGTGCATCTCCCCGCTCTGCTTTTGGGGAACGGGTCAGATAATTTGTCCAGAGACACAGCAGCCCAGATCACAGACCTACAAACCCGAATCAGAAGATCGCCTCTAACGGCAGGCTAGATCGCAGCCCTTGGGGACAAGACCCTTCTCGCTCTGTGTTTGCACAGCCCAGAGCGTGACGCCATCAGCACTACCAGGGTCCTCCCGTTTCAGTGCCTGTTCTCAGGCTAAAGCCTGAAATAACTGGGGAAGGACCCTCTCCAGGAAACATCCCTGATGTCGCTGCGTGACTGGTGTGTGATGCCCTGATGCTGCATGAGGCTGTGTCATGGTGGAGCTCCTGGGGACACTGTGCATCTTCTCACCTGGGGTGCCAGCGCCTGGTGCACCCACCCGCCCCAGTGGAGCCTCTGCTGGGCCACGGGCTGGCCCAGGAACACCAGTGCAGGCACTGGGTTGCCCATGAGGGCACTACTTTGCCCATCAGGAGCACTGGGTGGCACACGGTTGCCCATGGGTGGCACTAGGATGCCCAACGGCTGTACTGGGTTGCCCGTTGATGGCACCGGGGGTTGTCCAGGGACAGGATCAGGTTGTCCAGCAAAGGCAGTAGGTTGCACAGAGTCTGCACTAAGTTGCCCAGGAGTGGCACTGGGTTGCCCACTGAGGGCAGTGAGTTCATAGGATCATAGAATCACAGAATGGTTTGGGTTGGAAGGGACCTCAAAGATCATCTTGTTCCAACCCCCCTGCCATGGGCAGGGACACCTCCCACCAGACCAGGTTGCTCAAGGCTCCATCCAGCCTGGCCTTGAGCACTGCCAGGGATGGAGGATCATAGAATATCTCAAGTTAGAAGGGACCCATAAGGATCAGCGAGTCCAACTCCCTGCTCCTTGCAGGACTACCTAAAACTAAACCCCATGACTGAGAGCATTGTCCAGCTGCTCAACACTTGCCCAACAGCTGCACCTGCTTGCCCAGGGGCTGCACAAAGCTGCCCAGCGAGAGCGGTAGGTTGCCCAGGGCAGGAACTAGGGTGCCATACGAGGGTATTTTCTTGCCCAGGGCTGGCCCTGGGTTGCCCATCGAGAGCGCTGTGTTGCCCGAGGGCTGCATCAGGTTGCCATGGCAGCTGCAGGGAGTCGGCCCGGGCAACACCCGGTCACCCGCTTCTTATGTCACTGACGGCACCCGGGACGCTGCAGTGCCTGGCAGAGCTGCCACCGAGCCTGGCAGCACAGCAGTGAGCAGCAGCCCCCGGGGCACCCTCAAGCCTCCGCAGTGCACCCCGCATCCAAGCAGCTAAGGGTGAGCAAGGGGAGGACTAAAAAAGCAGAGATATTTCTCCTGATCTTCTGCATTATCTCTTATGTCGCCTAAGTGTACCCCAGCTAGGTGGTTGGGGGCTCCCGTGGTGTGTCTGTGTTCAGGGGTGGCAGAAAGTAGCACCCTGGGATGACTTATCCCAAGAGGGTGCAGGGACATTTATTTCAGCTGGAAATGCAGGGGAAAGTAACCCTGGTCCATTCCCAAGTTCTTAAATATGTGTCTGTCAGTGGCTGAAAGGGAATAATTTATTTGCAGGGGTAGGAGCCAGGGAAGCAGTCTCCCACTCTCGGAATGCTGTTTCTCACGTATAAATAAGTGGCACGGAGCTAAGGAAAGTGCAGTCGCCTGTCCCTAGCAGGGACAAAAGGGCTGAAGTGACTGGTTTGTGGGAACCGACACACACAGTGGTTTTTGTTGGACCTGAGCACAGACGTTTCATCCTCAGCTCTGCCAAACTGGCTCGGAGGGTTGTGTTTGTGAAAGTTTTTCTGCTAAATTTGAGGGTGTGAGTTTCCCGCTGCCTATCCCACAGCCTCTTCAGCCAGGCTGGATCCTGGGGCGAGACTCGGTGCCCACAGCTATGCTGCTCTCAAGTCAGGTACTGGGGCAGCCCATGCCAGCATGGCCAAAATTGCTCAAGGCTTGCAAATACTGTCCTCAAAGTTCAGTGATTTCCCAGCTGCGGGCTGTACACTTTTGCCCTCTGACTCATCCCTATTTTTCTCCGATTTGCCCGAACTGAAGGTCCTGTTATTCTCCTGTATTCGCCGTTCTCTAATTTAATAGCTGCATTCTGAGACATTGTTCATCTGAATGCACCAAACTGCTACAGGCACAGGTGACGCAAGAAGTCTCTTAGGTCACCTGTCCCCATAGCTAGATGTTGGAAAACGTGCAGTTTAATGAGTCAATGGGCTGCGAGCGTCCGGCATGAAGGAGGGTTACCCTCGGTGTACAGCAACAGCAGCTCCCAGGCAGAGCCTGCCTGTCTCCGTGTGCCTCCCATCCATCGCCTTTTAAGCCTTTAGGAAGGAAAGTAGGAAACTGTGACTCCTTCGTCCTGCCCTTGTGTAGAGAGAGGCATTCTTTGTTGCAGAGGTGACTAAAATGAAAGAAACTCTCTTTCCCAAGGGTTTAATGATTTTAAAAATAAGGCAGTCTCTCTCAGCTCGCCTACACATGCAAAGTGATTAGGGTAGCCCAGGAGGAGCAATTAAACCTCTAGCCACGTGATCGCTTCTGTCGATGCTTTGTTCTAGAATAAAAGTGAGTTTATTTCATGCAAACATCCCATTTTTAAAGGAATAAAGTTGATTTCATGCTGTGACAAATAGGATTTAGCACATGCTTCAGGTCAAACTCCCCTCCCACCCAGGGATCTTGTTGTAGCACACCAGCGTCCCAATCTTTCACTGCGGCTCCGAGCCAGGCTGGGAGCAGTGGGGATGGGATGGTGTTAGGGGAAGGACACATCCCTGCAACACAGCACCTGGCTACAACAGCTATAGGGACTTATTCTGCCCGTGGGTGACACCTGTAACCATACAGAAACTTCACACCGAGCACAGCATACCCTCCTGAGTGTTTGTCCTTAGATGAGGTGTGTCAGGTACATTCGGTGGCCCCTCTGCATTATATTTCTGATAAAATTGACTGATAACCTTAATCTGAAAAGAGCAATGGCACCCACATGCCTTACACAGTTATTGGTAGCAAAATCTTCCTGTGTGACTCTTCCCCTTAGGGTTACTGCAAGGCTGGTGTTTACGAGCTGCTCTGAAAAGACTTTGTGGGATATCTCCTTTCCAAGTGCATTTGTTTTACAGCA
Organism: Leptosomus discolor; assembly: GCF_034619465.1. NCBI lineage: Eukaryota > Metazoa > Chordata > Aves > Leptosomiformes > Leptosomidae > Leptosomus > Leptosomus discolor. Next base: position 10,854,801 of record NC_141405.1, read on the forward strand.
GGTGAGCCAGAGATGTTTTTCTTCCTTTGCAAGTCCAGAGATGGCTGTTCTTTTTAGGTTGAAATGGGGGGGGGTGGGGTGGGGTGGGTGCAGGTGGGGGGTGAAATTTGGATATAGTCCAAATTTAAGCAAAGCTCAGCTCACCTGCGGACACCTCACTCAAGCTTTTACTGCAAGTGAAAATAGAGATGATGAGGATGGATTCCCTCACCCACAAACCGCGCTGGGTTGGTAGCAGCTGTGCATCCAAAGCTATCACGGCTGGTAATGGAACTTTTAAAGAGGAAATTACAGCAGGAATACTATAAGATCAGCAAAAACGCTGGCCAAAAGAAACAAATGAACATCAGAGAATCAGCAACTACAGTTTCATTGGACGGACAGACAAAATGAAGGCACAGTATCTGTCATTCTCCTTAGTAGCCATGATTTGTTTCTCTCTACATTCCAAGACCTGATGAGAGATACTGACAACAAAGTAAAATCCTTATATATAAAAATGCTTGGGATGCTGTCAGAAGGGATTTGCTTTCAAGAGTTTTAGGCCTGTCCAGGCGATGTGTGGGTGCTGTGTGCATCGCTCTTCGTATTTTAAGTTGCGTGTGTCGCTGTAAGAAGTAGCGCAAGTGCAGGAGCTTACTGAGTGAGGTTGTCTTCTTCTGTCTCCTTTGTGCAGGACACATACCTGAATAGCGGCGTTCAAGAATGGAGCTGGTTGGATCTCCCTTAACTGCAACATATGCCCATCCAAGATCAACACCTACCAAGTTTCTGCCTGCCATCAGCACCATGGCTTCAAGCTATAAGAACCGTTTTCCTTACTACCCCTTGCCTCAGAGCTTCAGCCTCCCCCGGATGCCCAGAGCCTACTACAAAGCAGCTGCCATCAACCCAACTTTGGCTCCCTTTTCCAAAAGCTCCCAGGGGTTACCCCCAAGCAAGATGCTTCCTTTTGTTTCCAACAGAACAACCCTCTTCAGCCGGTACACCTCTGACGACTGGTACATGTCCAATCTGACCAACTACAAAGAGTCGGAGACTACCCGGCGCAATGCCGAGTGTCTGAGAGTCGATACCTCCCGTCTGATTCACGATAAATATCAGCAGACAAAGAAGACCCAAGTAGAAAGCACCAAAAACCTGGGAGATCGTGTCCAAGAGATAGAATTTTGGAAGTCAGAGCTCTGCCATGAGCTGGATGAGATGATCGGGGAAACGAACGCACTCACAGACTTGAAGAAAAGACTGGAGAGAGCCTTGGCTGAGACAGAGGCCCCTCTCCAGGTAAGCACCCTGTCCGGTGGGCTGCAAGCTGTAGCCTACTGCTGAAACATCTGCAGCCATTCAGACGCCCAATTAAGTTTCATTGCAGCTCCGTAACGTCTAGAAAGTTTTTATTAAGAGACCATTAGTTAAGTTAGTAATAAACAAATGCCTTGCCATCTGCTGCCTCCCCTATCAGTACGTACTGAGCACACCAGAACAGTATTTGCTTAACCAAATATTTTTATAAGTGGTACATCCAAAATCCTGGTTTGGGAGACAAAAGCCCATGCCCTCCTACGAGGCTCTGGCGAGGTCAGCCTCAAGCCTGACACAGGTCCCTGCCTTCAGCTGTGGCTGCGCCAGGGACACGTGTGCTCCCCCACGTTGATTTAATGCTGATGTTGCAGCTCGGCTGCTCGTTGTCAGCTAAACCAGCTGCCCTGGGCACTTTTTTTCCCGTGCTGTCGTCTCTGTGCCCACCTACAATTTCATTTCTTACATTACTTGACATGGGGACCATCCCTGTAGGGATTTGCAACCAGCAGTGATGGCATGTCCCCAACAGGTCACTCAGGAGTGCTTGCTTCACCGGGAGAAGAGGATGGGCATTGACCTGGTCCATGATGATGTGGAGAAACAGCTCTTTGTGGTAAGTTTGTCAACACAGATCATGTGTTATTTTTACCTAAACTACTCTGAACAGGTTTTGCAGCCCTGTTCCCTCTCTGGCTCCTTAGTGCCTGTGAGGTGCTAAACTCTTCAAACCCCCAAAACCTGCAGGGCCAGGGGACGACGTTCCCCCACGCAGCAGCGTGCCCACACGGTGTGGGTAAGACTTGCCCTGCCAGAGGCAGGAATAGCTGAAAACCAGCTGTGTGTTTGTGTAGCCTATCAGGGTCCTCTGTCCCTCTTCAAGGAGCTTGTGGGACTCTCCTGCCTTTCAGAGCCCTGCCGGCACAGGATCTATAAGTATCTGTCACATACATGTGATATATCTCTATATATCTGTGTCACATACATATATATTACGCACACATGCACACACACAGATATGGAGAAGGCAGTGTCTGCCCGACAGCTTGTCTGGTTTTCCCAACTATGTTACTTGGTCTAATAAAAGATATTACATCTACCCCCAGCTTTGCTTTGCTCAGAGCAGCGTGGCCGCAGTAAGACTGTGTGTGCTTAGGCAATGCATTTTATAGCAGTCCTAAAACCGCGCACTCCTGCCTGCCTTTATATAGGCTGCTTTAAATTATGAATAAAAAGCAAACACGATGAGAGCTGGCACAGAAGATGGGATCCTATCGCAGGGTACAACAAAATACAATCACTGCAAAGGCATCGCGAAACTGGGAAGGAAACTGCAGCCCCTGGGACTGTGAAGCCACTGCTCTGTTAGAAGATTTTTTCTTATGAGTCAGGCCCTAAAAAAATTGAAAGATTAGTTTAAGGGTCATGAGATTTTAAGAAAATAATTGGAGCTGGTTATCTCCATAATGGCATTTTGGATTTTAAGTGTTTCGGACATATTTAGGCCATGCTTTTCAGCTGGCTCCTGCAGACAGGAGGGCTTAAAAATTATGGTTTTGGAGCACTAATCACCTGCCTCCAGTAGCTGGGGCTTCACAAACGCGATAGATTTGTGCTGAAGTCAAGTGAGCTGAGAGCAGCACATGCCTTCCTCCGGTGGAGCTGGATGTTTCTTAGAAATGGCTTAGAAAGTTACACCAAACTCAAGTCCGTCTCCTCTTGTCCCAGATGGATGGGATTTCTCCTGGGGAAGAAAACATTTGGGGAGCAAAAAGGGCAGATGCTGATTGGGGATGGGGATGTGTAGCGCTGCTGGTCCAGAGAACCTCTATGCCTGTTCATATCAGGTCAGGATCTGTCCCTGTCTCCTATAGTGGAACTAATCATCACTTGACATTGATGTCAAGATGAGAAAACACTTGGCAACCCACCCTGAAAGTGAAGTGGGAGGCCATGGCTGTGGCCACAGCACCCTCCCATCCCCTCCTGGTCGCTGCGCCCAGGCTCAGCTGCACAAGTGAGCGCTCTGGGGTTGGGGGGCACTTTCTCCACTCCCTGCCAGTTTGCTTTGTCCTTGCTGTGTGCACGGTTGGAGAGGCCTGAGGGGATGAGTGTGACCAGGACAACTGAGCATGGATACTGATGGGGTCATGTTTTGCCTTTGCCCAGGAAGCCGACGTCATCAGATCCTGCCAGGAGAGGATGCAGCAGTACCTGGATAAGGCGAAAGCCCAGCTCGCGTAAGGAGGAGCTCCTTCTCTCATGCTGCATTTGCAGCTGCGATGTGAAACCCCGGCAGACCCCCACCTCTGCCCACACCCTACAGCCGTAAAACCTGGGCAGGCTCCATGGGAAGCGGGCAGTGGCGCCCACAGGAGCACGTAGCTGCCCAGGTGGGAGGAAACCATTCCACCCATACATCCCCACCCATGGCTCTTGTTTGTGTGTTGAAGGTCCAACAGGGCAGCCCAGCATGAGCTGGAGAGGGACCTGGCCAACAAGCAGACAGCCTACCGCATCGACGACAAGTGCCACCACCTGAGGAACACCTCCGATGGCATCAGCTACTTCCGAGGGGTGGAGCGGGTTGACGCCACGTGAGTGCACGCTGGGCAGCACGAGAGCACCGAGCTGTCCCTGGGATGCGCGGTGCCTCGCCCTGGCAGGGAACGGGTTGTCCCCAGCCCACTGTAAAGGCATGTGTCTCTGCATGGCACATCCATCCTGCCTGGAAACACCCATCTTGGAGGGGCCGTTTCTCCCTGCTAACCATAAAGGGAGAACAACCCTCTGCTTTCAGCTGGATGCTGAACACGCAGTGGGTGAAAGCGAGTCCCACCTAATTACACATTATATCAGGGTTCAGAGATCAGCCTGAAAATGAACTCAGCCCAACACCTCTGCACAGCTCATTAAGTTTATGCGTATTTTCAAAGATGTGTCAGTGCTTGCATGAGCGCTCTTGGTTGACGTGACGTCTGGGGGGTTCACCCCTGCATGGAGAGGGCCTGGCAGGGAGCCGAAATGACACAGAAGATAAAGAAATAGAGAGCATGGTCCTGGGATACGGTTCAGCTGCTTTTGGGTGCCAGGAATTCAGCTTCGGCTCTGCAGTAGATGAATGGTGACCTAAACCAGCACTCGCAGAGATACGCGCTAAGTGGCAAAGGGCTGAGGGAATATATCTGCTGCTCACAAGGACGCGTGCAGTTTATGGAGGGGCATAGATTGATTCAATCTTTCTAATATTTGAATAATTATTCACAGCTCAGACATATTGCAAATGAATTGCAAAGGATTGATGCTAAAATTCAGAGGGGGGCAAAATGTGCCGAGAACCAGCATGTTTTAAATGGGGCTTATGTGGTATTTAAGTCTTTTGTTGACCTTGTTCTGGCCTACTGCACAGGCGTGAACTTCATCGTGAATGCACAGACAGGGAAATGAATATTATCTAATGCTTGTTCAGTTTAGTATGAAACTGAGATAAGTTATGAGCAAAATTAATTGACTGCAATCTGCGCGTCGACGTGAAGCTGGGAATCACTTGGCACTTAGATGGCTCGAACGTGTAAATATGAGGTCTGACTAAAATCTTCATTTTTCTGGGGGAATCTTTGCTTTGTCTGGGCTTTCATAAGTACCACAGTTGTCTTCATGAACATGTCATCATTTCATAAGCATATCGAACAAATGGTGTCCAGGTGTTTTACCTTCATGTGGTCAAATTAAGAGCGTAGCTTTAATCTGCATTTAATCCACACTGCTCCCATGGCATGCCTGGCCATGGCCAGCTTCAGCAGCATGGGCTTACTGGAGGCCTCTCCTTCCTCCTCCCCAGGATCTCGGTGCCAGAGTCGTGGGCCAAGTTCTCGGACGACAACATTCTCCTCTCCCAGAGCGAACGGGCGGCCTCTGCCAAGCTGCGGGACAACCTCGAGAACCTGCTGGTGGTGACGGCCAACGAGATGTGGCGCCAGTTCAACAGGGTGAACGTCGCCTTTGCCAACCGCATCGCTGAGACAGCTGACGCCAAGAGCAAGATTCAGACCCACCTGGCCAAGGTAGCCTGAACCCCTCCCTTTCGGTGTGACACCGTCACTTCCCAGTGACACCACTCTCCACACAGACCTGGCCCAAGAAGAGGAACGGTTGCCACAAGGAGCTGGTTATAGTATCATTATCTGTTTGAAATTCCAAGTACTGGGGACATTCTCCTTGGAGCAGGACAAGTTGGCACTGTAACTTCCTCTCAAGGGACCCTTTATTTCCCTAGTGCCCAGCAGCAAAGGGATTTCAAGCAGAAGGTGGAAATGCTGTTTGCATCTCCTGGTAGTTACTTCAGAAGTGCTGGCTGCCCTGCAGAAAGTCTTTGCTGGGCCTCTACTGGGGTGCCTGCCGGGGGGTTTGCAGGCTCCCTTCTCCTCCAAGGACATGCTTTCAGGCTCAGTGCTCCAGGTTTGCTGCATGGTCAGCCGTGTGTTTCCCGCATGGCTCTGCCAAGCAGGGGAAGTGGAGATCAGTGATGGGCACCTGGCTCGGACTGCTGGGTCTCATGGAAAGCTTCCTGAAAAGAGCTTGACACGGTATCGATTAACTGAGCAGAGACTGGGCTTGCAGCTCTGCAGGCTGATGTCACGTCTTTAAATGAGGATCCATTAAAAACTTTCCCTCTATGAGTTGCTATTGATGGATGATCAATTCCTGCAAGCAGTAATTTTGGGTAGCTGGTAATTCAATAGATCCATCACTGCTCCAAAATCTCCTCTGATGTGACAGCAACAGCAAAGAGAGGCTTTTCCTTGAAAAGAAATCTGCTGGATCTGTGCCTTGGCATGTGTCAGAGCGACAGGGGTCTGAGCCCAGGGTCTGCTTATTCAACTTGTTTTTTTCTGCAGATGGACAGGAGAAAAGGGAAATGATGTGGTCACTTGAGAATATATCATTTAATTTATGAATGCGGTTTTTTCATGCCAGACACTGCAGGAAATCTTCCAGATCGAGATGAACATAGAAGCCATCCGAAAAGCCATTAGGGACAATGGGCTAGTGTTAAAAGTGGCTCAGACCCGGCTGGATGAGCGCACGCGGAGACCCAATGTGGAGCTGTGCCGGGACACTGCCCAGCTCCGGTAAGGCAGGACCCAGGGCTGGGAGGGTCCTTGAGGAGTGACTGGTCGTAGCACTCAGGAGCATCACTGGATGACAAAATTAATCTTTTTTTTTTTTTTTTTTTCCCCCAAAGAGTCATTCCATAAGTGCACTGGTATAATCAAGAGCAATGATTAGGTATCCCGGCCTCGGGGTGGTAGAAGAGCTCTGCACCCACGAAAGAGGCTGTACCCATGGCCGGGTACAGCCTGATACCACCCCGCGAAGGGATGGATTTTTCCCACTTGGGTAAACCTCACCTACTCTCCTGCCTGCTTCTCAGCTGTTGGATGGCTTAGTTTTGCAGTATAAGCCCTTTAATCTCTGACAGGCTTGTGTTGAGAGCACTTAGCTGCTTCCTTTTGGGTCACTGCAAGAAAGGGTGCACCATGTGGAGAAGCAGTAAGGGCTGTCCTCACCTCCCCTGAGGACACTGGAAATCCTTTCAAGGACATAGTGAGCCCTTTGGGACTGCACCCCAAGGGGCCGTGGAGGAGCAGGCTGCCCTGAGTGCCCAACAGCACCCCATGTGAGGGGTGAGGCACCCCAAACCTCACCCCTCCTCCTAGGAGCCCTCTGGGAATGACTCCACGTGAAGCTTTTTAGAAGCCATATAAACCCAGCCCTTGCATGCCATTGGGTTTTTCCATCCTCCACTTGTTTCACATTCACTTTTAGCCTCTCCCAGCTCCCCCGTTTTGCTGTGTGTGCATCCGTGGGTGTGGGGAGGAACGCTGCACAGGGAAATCCGGGTGGGTGAACCAACAAACCCGCAAAACCAAACAGGAACAGGAAACCACAGCTGCTCTTCCCTCTTCTCGGTGGCACAAGCTGCTCCAGGAGATGAGGCTGCACATCGCCGAAGCCTTAGAGCAAACTTAACCATGCCTGCCCACGGAGGTCTGGAGGAGCTCTGCCCTCGCCTTTCCCGTGCATCTGCCAGAAATGAGGGGTTGAGTTACTCCGAGCACACTGAAGGGGGAAATCTTGTCCCCAAGGGGCCCATCACCAACGCCGTGCTAGAAACCACCCCCGTGACGGGACTGTTAATGGGCATTTCTTGCTGTTTTCCAGCCTCGTCAATGAGGTCCATGAAATCAATGAGACGATCCAGAGCCTTCAGCAGCGGCTGAGAGACGCCGAGAACATACTGCAAATGCTGGTGCATGCCAAGTCGATCTTGGAGCATGACCTGGCCACCAAAGCCAACTCGCTGTTCATTGACCAGGAGAAGTGCATGGGGATGCGCAAGACCTTTCCCAACACTGCACGGCTGCTGGGTTACTTTTAGGCTGGGCTCAGCTGAACCCACGCTATCTGTTGCAGGAATATTCCCAGTTTTGCTAGGACGCATTCCCAGTTTTGCTGAGATGCTTTGAAAATACATGATTAGACTTTCATTTCCTCATGAAAGCCCTGAGTAGAAATTAAACGATCACTTTGTGTGTTACATGGTCTACCAGGATTTTTTATTCCTTTGGTTTTTCACTTTCCGTTGCTTTTCCACGGTGTGCCAGAAAGTAGCTGAAAATATCCTGTACGTGACTGAGAGTAAATCCACCCACAGCGATACATTCCTACCCTTTCAGTCTGTGATTTTAGGAGAAAAACTCTCATGTCCTCCTCGCTTTGAGCCTGTCTGATGCGGAAAAAGCACAAGGGGAAGTAAAGCTAGTTGTCAGAGTAATTAGCTGTTGACATCTTTAATGTATTTTTAATGGTTCAGGAGAAGAAACACAAACTATCTAGTAAAGCATTACAGTATGTTCTGTTCCTAAACAGAAAAACTTGCATTTTAAGCTGATGTCTAGTGATCATTTTCTTGCTTTTGAAAAATTTTAAATGTCATCTAAAATGTCAGTGCTGGGGTCTTAAAACAAAGAAGTGCTTTTGGCTAGCTAATTGAAGAAAATGCTGCGGTTTTAATCTTGGTGAGTATGGATTGGTTCCTAATTTAACCTCTTGCAAGTAGTTTGTTGGTGGAAGCACCAAAGCACTTTGAAGATAAAGGAACAAATCAGTCCTTAAGTCAGCCACCTCGACTGCCATAGTACCTGCTCTCTGGCTGTAAATTTTACCAAGTGTTTGAATTTTCAGAGGATAAGTCTTTAATCAATCTGAAGTTCAGTGTGAAAGTCACTTTGCAAATTGTCCCGTCAGACTCACGTGTCAGACACTCTCGACTCTTTTAACCTAAGCAGAGCTGAGCTCAGCCTAAAGCCTGTAGGCACCAAGAATCCTAAAGGAGCAGAAGTTCAAGTCCCTTCTCTTCCCTCAGGAATCCAGGGCATGGACCTCCTGGCCCAGCGTGGGGACTCTCAGGAGCTGAGAGCATCTTCTCTCATCTCGTACCCCCAGATGACTCCAGCTCACAGCACAGGTCCAGACAGACCTGCCTGCCCTCCCTGCTCTCCCAGGGGCAGCCCCCGAGAGCTGTAACCTGTGCCAAGGTCCTGCCCTGGCCCCAGCATCTTGGCAGGATCTCTCTTCAGAGCTGCAGCCCTAAACAGGAAGCAATTGTCTATTTTTTTTTTTCTTTCTTTTTTACTAGCACTTTTGTCTCACGGAGACTAAAAATAGGTTTCCTCTACTTAGTGTGTATCTTGGAGCCAGAGCCTGTCGGAGACAGCAGCCACCCTTTCTAAAGAGACGATATAACTGCAAGCAAGAAAAACTGTCCAGCTCATCACACCTTCCCTTTCTGCACTTATCTCCCTCCCCAAAATAAGCCGATGGCATGCTGAACTCATAGGGACTTCCAGTTTTTGTTGGCACCCTCGCTAGCCTTTGTGCTGCTTTGAGCTGTTACTCTCCCTGTGTTCCTTTACTGAAAGCTTTCATAAACCCTGGTGATTTTGGCTGCTCGGCTGTTTTGAAGCCCCGCTCCAGATGGCTGGTTTTCAGGCAGAGCTGCCTGTTTTCTGTTTTGAGAATTGGGTCCCGTGAATTGTCTCGAGCTGAGCGCTGGGAAACGGAGGCACCCCAGTCCCTTTCTGAAAGACTCATGCTTTTAAGTGACTTGAGCGAAATCCTGGCATCAGCGACAGCTTCACATTCATTTCATTTCCACCTTCATTTTTGAGTCACATAAAAAGATACCTGAGCTCTGTTGTACTATGAGGGCACACCAATATCAGCACCCAAACTCTCCTATTTTCTCCAATTTTGCTTTCAGAGTCCCCCATCTTTCCCCCTAGCCCAACTCCTTTAAGGCTTTCTCCTAATTGACAGTGTTTATGTGGTGTTGCAATTATCCAGCTCTAAATTTTATCTTCCCGTCCTACCCTCTTGATGCTTCTTTACACAAGATAGGCTGTGGGAGCGTAGCTCGCTGAAAACAGGCATGGAATGCTAGAGGGCCTGCACAAGGAAAACTCTGTTGAACAGTTTGTCTAAGCTAACATAGTAGGCCTCAAGGACGCTTCGACCTTGAGGGTCAGAATAGAAGAATTAGAAGCTAACATCCATATGAGGCGGAACGCATTAGTATTAATAGTAAAGTGATAGGTAGAAGCAGATGACTGATGTATGTATAGCACAATTGGAGTTTATGAAAAACTGCAAGTCATGATGACTTTGGAAAATTATGCTATATAAGAAAGTGCATCTGCACAATAAAAGGAGTTTCCTGATATAACTCGTATTGAGTCTTTTGTGGATTCTCCAACTCCCGTCTCCGCAACTCTCAGCCAGTCACACACTTGATCTATACTCCTCTATGTGTACATGACAGCCCTTGTAACGACCTTCCCTTTGTATCGCCATATCTCTACATTAGGTGGGGGAAAAAAAAAAAAAAAAAAGCTTTCCAAACTACTAGCTATTAGCTGGAGCTATTTAAGATGACCCAGCCAAATCAAGGAAAAAAGTTTACCATAGGGAGCCATTCTGAAGTCATCCCACTTCATGGGGAGAATTATGTAGGTCACCAAAAAGCCTTTCATTCCTGACCTGCTGGTGCAGCAGTGGCACAGCGAGTACAGAGTAAAGGAAAAGTAACAGCAGTCACCAGTGAAGGCTGAAATCCCAGCACTCGCACAACTCCAATTCCAGGCACTTCAGTGGAACAGATTTCACTCACATGCATCTCAGCTGAGAAGGTAAAAAAGGGACAGCAGACTCAATACTGCAAGTTTGTGACTCAGAGATAAAAAGGGAAACGAAATGCTACCGTCGGAGCCTGCCTGCTGCTCCCAGCCACACCTGCTGAGGCATAAAAAAGCAAACAAAAAGCTTACCACGCCTCCAGCACCAAGAGTCCAACCACAACACCTGCTTTAGAAATTCTTTGTGCCATATGTCCCTCCGTCCCAAGGATGACGTGAACAACCTTTCACATCAGTTAATTGCAGTGCTCGTGCAGTAGGTAACACTTTTATGGCTTTTTATTTCCAACATCCTGCAGCTGTGGTCCGATAGCGCTCACGGTACCAGATCCCTAAATAGCAGCAGCCAAAAAATCCCAGGAACCTGCTTTCACAGCTGAATTGCAAAGTCTTTTCTTAACAGGACAGACACCAGAGCACACACCTCAGCCACTCTGACACTGAATTAGTCTGCTTTTCACCCTGCCACAGGCAGGACTCTGCCCCCCCGCCCGCCCTTTTCTTGCCTGCTGGACAGAGAAAGCAATGCTCTGCCCCATTCCAGCTCTCCAGTTCTACGCCAACCACACTGCGAGACGTACAGAATAAACCCAGATATTCAACAAATCCAACGCAGGGTCAGAGAAGCAGCTTTCAGAGACTTCGCTGCTTTCAGCCAAGTTATCATCAGAATGAGACTGAGCTCCTCTAAGCCTACAAACTTAAAGGAGGCTTCTACAGAAGAAGCAGCAAGCCCTGAGCTGTCCTGGTCTCAACATTTCTACTCTTTTCTCATGAAAGATCTTTCATTTTTATTACTTTCTATGCAGAGTGGCAACTGAGAACATAATACCTTTGCACGACAAGCTCCCAGCCTGAGAACTGAAAAGCGGGGCAGACCTCAGAGAGGAAGAAGCAGAGTTATTTTACAGAGCGTCAGCAACACAGCGAGCAAAATATCCCATGTAATCCCTGCCCTGGAGCACCTGAAGGCCATACATAAGCAATTGCTGGGGGTCTCGACCATCCACCTTCAGGTCTCTGCTGATAACAGCAAAGGAAGAGGTAGATAGTGGGGCAATTTGAGAGAGGACCCCCTCCCCAAAAGTAAGGCAATCCTAAATAGACCCCAAGCTTTAGGGAGCCAGCCCAGAACAGCAGGAAATAAAGTTAAAATGAACTATCTTGCATTCCGCCAGCCCCCAGCCGGCAGCACACCAACCGCCTCGGGGCTCCGGTGGGAAGGGAAGACAAAGAGCGGGATAAAAGAAAATGGATGCATCCCCGGGGTGCTGGGCAGCGTCCCGGGGGCCTCGTCCCCGCAGCTCCCCCCGCCCGGACTCCAGCCCTCGGCGCCGATACCCGCTGCCCCGCACCAGGGCTGGCGCAGCCAGGGCGGCCGGGACCCCGTGGGCCTCCCTGGGGCCCGGCGGGCTGAGGTAGTGTGGGCCGAGCGCCCCCCCCCACAGTCCTCCCCATCTCCACGAGCTGAGGTGGCGTGGCCCGCGTTCCCCCCCCCCCCCCCGCCTCCCCACGGGCTGAGGTGTTGCGGCCCGGAGCGCTCACGTGACCGGGTGTTGATGTGTCGCCTGGCAACGGGAACATGGCGCAGACAGCAGCGGGTGACTGTGGGGCTGGGCCGCAGCCGGGCCTTGAACCGCCCGGCCCTCGGCCGCCCGGCCTCCCCGGCCCCGCGGGTGCCCGTGCCCAGCCCCTCGGCGGCCTGCAGCTGGCGGGCCCCGGGGAGCTGGGCTGGTTCTCACTCTTCCCTCCGCTCTGGTTGCAGGCACAGGCCATCCCCAGCCCAGCAATATGGAGGAGGCCGCCGGTGCCGCAGCAGAGGGCTCTGGGGTGGAATCCGGCTCCGCTACGCGGGATATCGGCCGAGTTCCGTCGTATCTTGCTATGGAGGTGATTTCCTTCAGAACGTTCGCGGGGCAGCATGGTGTTCCTACGCTCTCCTTGCAGAGTGATGGCTTCGTGAAAGCAGTTTCAATAGCGAGAAGTAAAACAAGGGAGCGGTTGTTGAAGTCTTGCCCTGCCTATTAAAAAAACAAAGTTAAATGTCGTTGTAGTTCTGTGTGTCAGCAGCGTCCTGAAGCATGTGCTTCTCACTCAGCTCCCAGATGGCTGTAGGCATGTTAAACGGGAGCTTGCCCCCATCTCACAGACACACGTACGGGGGCTGTGTTCGAGGTTGGTGGTGATAAGTTTTTTCTGTCTGTTGGTACTGCACGATATTTGAATTTGGCAAATGATGGCACGGGATAAAACAGTGTCTCTTTAAAAAGAAGATAATAGTTTGGCTACCTGTAGCACCAGCTGGAGGACTACAATCCCTAAGGGCATTTTTTTAAAAAATAGATGTGAGCCAGAAACACATCTGAAATTAAAAGTGGTGTGTAGAATTTTTGTCAGGATCTTTACCGTCTTCATGCTGCCTGGGTGACTGTTTTTGTGAACGAGATTAAATTTCAGAATTAAACTCCCATGACAAAAAGCAGTTGTTACAGCACCGTAGCATGAGCATTAAATAAAATGCACAACCTGCTGTAACGCTGCTATTCTGCTTTTTGCCTGTGTGTGTGCTAGGCAGTAGAGGCGGAGAATGGGAGCGACAATGAAGAAGCAGGGTCCGTTCCTCCGCAGGACCAAAAAGAGACATTGCCACCAGCAGAAAGAGGAGCTACAGAGCTGTTTGTTAGTTCTGCAGAGGTGAGACACTAATAACACACACAATCTTATGCACAGAAGGCATGGCCGGTATTTGTAACTTCAAATTCTCCTGGGGCGGTTTTGTTGCTGCCAACACAAACCCGACCAGAACTGAACAGAGAGAAGCTAACTGGTCAGGCACAAAGTCTACAAAAGCTGTGACAGAGCTGGAGAGGTTCCTCTGTTGTGCTGCATGTGGGTAAAGGTGGCTTTTGAATCGGCAGAGGCACAGCTTTGCCAGTGTATCTGTGGGCTGAGTTTAGAACAAGGCCCTCTTGCCGATTCTGTGTCTGCATCGTTCTTGTCTCGTGATGACAGAAATAAGCAGATTGTCAGGGCAGACTGAAAAGCTGTTTCAGGTGGTGGATTTTACATTTCAGAAAAAATCCCCTGAGACTTTCTTGGACAAAGTCGAATTAGGCAGTTGTCCTCCTGCGTTGGGTGACATGGAGCAGCCAGTAACCGAGAGAGAAAACCCTCCCCTTCCTTCAGGAGCTCCTCAGCAGGTGTCTGCGTGGTCAGCGGAGCGGAACAGCTGCACAGAGTCAGGTATCCTTCAGTCCCTTGCTAAGAGTACAACACTCCATACCACCCGTCAAGCACAGTTTCTAGTTTTCTCCCTTTCTCATCATTGTTAGTCCAACTGGAGGCACAACACTTTGAAATCTAAGCATTTTCTTTGTCTTTTTCTTGTTGTTGTTTGTTTTTTTTTTTTGGGGTGTGGGGTCCAGGCGACATTGGAGAACCCATTTCTCTCTGCTCAGAGACTGCCTTTGAGCAGTTGGATCAGCTCACCAGTGAGCATGGTGACCAAAGGCGGGAACAGGCATGCCAGCAGCGTGGAGCTGAGGGGCACGAAATGAGTGGAAGAAGTGAAGAAACCGTAGAAGAAACAGAGCTGGTTGTCTTGGATCTAGAACATGTGAGAAGTCCTCAAATCTTGTCGTTCTTCTTCGCAGACCTGCTGTTTTTATTTGTATGAAATACACAAGGTAGATTGTCAGCAGCGGCTCAGCCATAGGCTGAAACCACGTGTTTAAAACAGGCTTTTGCAGCAGTACTGACTCCTGAGCGTGTCTGCTCCCTCAGGGTTAACCCCAAATGGGAGGCTCAGGAGGGAGCCGTGTAGTGGGTAAATCTGATACTCCTCAGTGCTCCTGAAAGAGAAGTACTGTCAGCAAGAGCGAGCGGATGGGCTCTCAGAGGCAGCTCTTCTGATGTGTTTCTGGCTTTCAGGTATCCTCAGTAGTGGCTTTCTGCTGTCAACAAATACCCACTATGTAACTCCTCTCACTCGTTACAGTGAGCGTAGCTAAAGTAAGAATGCAAGGGTCTGTGGCAGAAAATACGCTGTGTTATTTAACAGCGGGGGTAGCAGTAAGGTTTCTTCATAATCTCTTTACACAAGTACGTTGACTTGTATCAATGTCATACTTCTTTACAGCCTCTGATGAGAAGATTCCAGGCTGCCCTGAAGAGTCACCTCACTAAGCAGATGGAAAAAGTGAGCCTAGAGCTTCAGGAACTGGTACGTGGCATTCCTACTTTGCCTTCCCGCAGCAGCCCACCCCTGCCCGAGCTGAAGCCAGGTAACTGGTTTCCTCTTGTGTTTGCAGAGGGCAGCAGCGAAGAAGGGGCAAGCAGAGAGGGAAGAGCTTGGGCTGGTTCTTTACGGAGCGCAGCAGCAGCTGGCCCGCCTGCAGCTGGAACTGGAGAAGAGCCACGACCGCCGTTCTCAGGTGGCCACAGCACGTCAGCAGCTGGAGGAGGAGCTGGAGGGCCTCAGGCTTACTTACAAGCAAATGTGTCAGAACAGACACGATGAACGCCAGAAAGGTGACCGAGGCAGCCCTTGCCAGGTTTCCTGGCTCTAGTACTGTGTGCAGAAAGGGATTTATTTGAATCCAAGTCAAGCATTGGATTGAAAAATACAGTAACATTGATCAGGAATAAGGCACTCACTGAAACCTTTCACAGGCATTCCTGGTTGTTTCTAAGACCGTGTCGCTACCTTGTACTTCTAAGAAGGTCTTTAGGACTAAAACTGTTCCGGGCAGATGGGCTGCTCTGTGACTTAGAAGGAGGAAGATGCTGTCGCTCTGTTACGTTTGCCTGTGTCTCTGTAAGGGTGTGACGAGATCGCAAAGGTCGTGGGTCGTGAAGGGGCACCCGGGAGCCTGAGAGTGCCATCCGTGTGGGAACCCGTCCCAGCCAAAGAAATGGACTTGACTCATGCTGGTTGTGCTGCAGGCCTGTGGGTAGGGGACAGGAAAACAACTGTGATGGCGAGGGTAGCTCAGCGTAGGATAAACTGCCTAGAAAGGTTTGGCAGGTTGCTGAAAAAAATAGAGAAGCGTTCAACAGACTGAGAAAGAGACAGTTCTGTTTTGGGGCAGAGGAGTGGAGTCACAGCCTCCCGAGGCCACCCCTTCTTTGATCTCCTGGGCTTCTGAGTGCTGGGAACCAATGAATTGCTTACCAAGATATTAGCTGTGCTTGTGGAGCTGTACTCCAAAGCCGATGCAAATTCACATTTCAGGGGGGCTGATTTGGCTGGCAAGTGTGCGAATTTGGCTTTGGGTGCTTCTGTGTTTCTTTCCCTTTTACCTCTGTTTAAAGTGTGTCTTACAAACATACTTTTCTGTAAATATTTTTCCCCCTGCCTCCCCAGTTTCTGCAAGGCAGACCCAGGTTGAAAACTTGGCCTTGCACCTCTTCTACATGCAGAACACGGCCCATATGCACCATAATATTTTACTAACGAAACGGTCGACAAAGAGGGCTGAGCTGGAGAAGGCCCAAGCTGACGTGGAAAAGAAAAAACAGGTATCAAGTAAAACTCTCTTCTTTCAAATAAATAAATGAATTCAGGTGACAGCTAGTGGCGAGTCTCGGAGGACGTGCTGCCTTGGCAGAAGGAAGGCTGTAGTGAATATACAGACACCATGGAAGGTGCGTGGGGAAATTTTCCCCAAATAATCGAAAATGAGAAGAATCCCCACCACCAAGATAGTGGCATGTACCAAACAGAATTTTTTTATGAGCCTTATAATAGGAAGTAGTAACCAGTAGTGATCACTCTTCACTCAGGCAACGGGGGGGTGGGGGCAGAAAGATATTTAGCAAAGAAGTATCATATGTTGAAGTCTGGAGAATTGCTCTGAGTCCCAAGGAAGAGCGAACTTGGAAGGTGAACTGAGCGGTCGGTGTGCTGGAGCTCTCTCTGCTGCCTCCTGCTTGCAGCAGGACACCAACTAATTACTGTTGATGCAGAATTGCGGGCAAACGGTTGAGATCGAATGGGTTTAGATGGTTTTTAACAAAGGATTTTAAACCATAAATTATCAAGATTCCCAGCTGCTGGAGAGGTGGCGCAATGTAACCCATGCTGGCAGGGATGAATGCTGCTTCAGATCTGAAGGACCAATTTCCTACTGTGGGTGGAACGATAAAAACCAGCAAAGAAGGTGTTGTTCTCTTGAAAATTGTCACTGTTGCGTTCAGGAGTCGTTTGGATACGAATGGAAGAGTTTCAGTAGGAATCAAAGCTAACTGAATTCATTTTCAGCCCAAGTTATTGCTGTAGAATTTAGTTGGTTAAGCCTGAGATTGTGTTACTCGTCCTGAGCTGTTTGGCTCTGCCTCTCTAGGATCTTCTGGTAGACCGCTTGACCCGGAAAGCCTACGAGCTGCAGGAACAGATTGCTCTGTTCGAAGCTCAGTTTGTGGCTCAGGCAGAGGACACAAAAGTAACTCGGCAAGCAGCAAATGAGGTAGGAGAATGCTTTTTTACGCTTCTGGTTAATATTTCCCTCTGGAAGGACCGACCCCGTTGGCTCAGGCTCACGTGGTACCTACAGTGTAGGACAGAGTTGTATGATCAGTTCCTGTTTGGAGGAATGAAGACTTTTTTGTTTTGTTTTGGTTTGGTTTTCCCTTTGTCCTCAAGAATTGCCTATAAATCACTTCCTCCCCCACCCTCTCTGCATTTTTTTCCTTGCAGACCTATGCTCTGTGGTCGGGGGTGACCATAAACCAGAGGCACGTTAGCTGAAGCTGTTCCTGCCCAGCGTATTATGAACACACACACACACACAAAAGGCATTGTAACGTGAATTTGGTTTCCCAGCCTAGTATAGATTTATCCTGTCTACAAATCCTCTCTCCCCCAGGCTTGTATGGAGGTTCAGGCTATTAACATGCAGAAAAAGCGACTGATGAACCACTGGAATAGCAGCTTGGCGGGAATGAAGCAGAGAGATGAGGCCTATATCGCCACCCAAGCGCTGCTGAGGTACGGTATCTGAGAACAGTCCCAGGAGAGACCTCACACGGGTTGGACAGGAGGGATGCTGAAAGGGGCAGTGCGTCTCCAGTTTATTGCTGCGCGTGCAGGATATGTCAAGCGGAACAAGCTTGCTGCTCTGAAGCACGTAGTAAGGTTAAAGGATAGGAAGCACAGTTCTGCGTCACTATTCTGTATCCAAAACACAACTCTCCCCCAAAATGTGTGGGGGTTTTAAAGCTGTTTAGAGTTTTTCTGTTCATATTTTAGTCCTTTAGAAGAGTTCCTTCACCTTTGCAACGTCTCTCAATCCAAAGAGCTAGACTTCAAGAGGGATTTTACCTGTCGCTCTCAGTTAGGGGTTTGTGATGCCTTCAGAAATCACCAGGAAAACCGTCCTGCTGTTGCCAAAGGAAGCGCTTATTTGCTCTGGAGTCAGCCTGGCTGATTCCCTGCAATGTGCTTTTATGGTGGCATCCTGGAAAGAGTGGGGGGTGGGGACAGGACTGAAAGCGGGAATTAATTTTCCTACGTATTTGCTTTTCAGTCTTCTGTCTCCATCCCTCTTCTGATGACTCTGCACCGTCACAGCAGGGTGGCCTTTGTAAAGATCTTCCTCCTTGGTCTGTTGTCGCTGCAGTAGCGTGTTTGAAAAGAGGAATTTGTAGATGACTGTTCAGCGCGTGAGTCTACCCCTGTGGTGATTTTCCATCCTCTTTGCCTCTCCAGCAAGTACAGACATGACCTCAAGTCCCTAGAAACGGACATCCATGGCTGTAGGAAGTCAATCAGGAAGGAGGAGGAGAAGAATGAGTTGCTTGTCGCCATCCTGAGCCGTTCACAGAACGATGCCAACATGACAAAGAAGCTGATTGCCTAGTGCCTTTCCAGGCAGGAGGCCTTGAAGGTGGAATCTGGCACCTACGCTCGCCTTCTCCACGAGACAGAGCAGGCCCTCAACAGGACCAAGATGGTGAGGAGAGTTACTTGGAAGAAGAACCTTTCAAATCAGACACAGATGTTTAATCCCCTTCCCCAAACAGTTGTAGTGACCCTGTCTCCTGTCTTTCCTGCGTTTAGGATCAAGCTGCTTGTCTGAATCTGTTGCTGTCCATCAGTAAGGACATAGAGAAAGGAACTGATGCCAAAGTGCAGATGAAGAACGAAATCATGGCAAAGCTTCAGGACCAGATGGTGTCCAGCAAAGCCACAAAGCACTTCTCGCAGCTGGCTGCAAAGCTCCGTAGGAGAAAAACAGACCTGGTGTATTATCTCTTCCGTTTGGGAGGGCGGGGGAAGGAAACCGCCCCGAGCGGTGTTTCTCAAGTGTGTTTCGTCCGCGCCTTCGTTCTGCTTTTCAGATCTGAAGTTGAAGGTCTGCTGAGTTTGTGACTTCAGTTTGGTTCTTCCAGTGATCTTATTGCGGGATTCTGGTGTACGCGAGAGGGTTTGGCCAAAAAGGCCTTGACACATAATGTACTATTCTTTCTTTACTTAAAAAACGGGACAGAATGATGAATTCTGGGAGTTTTTACGATAAAGTAGTACCAGTTCTTATGTATTGGAGGAAGACAGTGGATATGTAGTACTGCTGTACTCCACATCGAACTAACTTGTATCTCTGTCCGGCACCATGGAATGCGATACAGAGACCTGCTCTCGTTCCTGAGTGAGGATTACAGCCCAAGGAGCAATCGAACCAGACCCACAGTTCTGTGTGGCACGATCAGTTGCTCTCTTTGGGAGTGTGTAACCGGAACAGATAGAAAAACTAGAAGATCCAGCGTAGTATTTGTGGTGTTGAGTTGTGTGGGCTGGCACTAACAAGGCACCCACACCTCTGTATTTCTGCGGGTTACTTCAGCCTGGCCCTGGGATTTTTAAATCGGGGGCATTATCTTGAGCAACAGGAAGAGTTCCAGGGCTGGCTTCCGTTGTGAGAGAGGGGCCCCCCGCCCCCTTCCCACAGGCACACCAACAAGCAGACACTCGCGTTGTCTCCCATCAGCACCTGCGGTGCACGGCTGGATGTAGCCAGAGAGTCGTGGCCGCTGGCGGCGCAGGGGCAGCAGAAGTCACCCGGCTGCATTCGCGCTGCGCTCAACAGGCACCCGCCTTTCTGGCTGCTGCGGTGGTGGTTCGGTGAGGGACGTGTTTGTCGGGTGTGGTGGAGAATGTCCTGCTCCGGTGAGCCGGGCAGCTGGAGACACCCAGGCAGGGCAGGTAACTGCAGAGGTGATGAGCGCGGCCTCTTAAAGGCTTTGGGATGTTCGGGCTCCTTCATGCTCTTCAGCAGCCTTATGGCAGAGGTAAATGTTGGTATCTCCGTCAGGAGATGGAGAAACAAAGGTACAGAGCGGGTAAGTGGCTGGCTTGCAGCTTGTGGCACAGACCTGGGAGGAGAATCTAAATCCCCTGACTCCTGTGCCTCGGGAAGCGGGCGTTCCAAATCAATGGGCTGCTGCTGGTGACAGTAATTTGTTTTCTGTCTGTTGGCGTTCCTAGGAGCTGCATTTTTCCAAGGTTGAGAATGATGTGGCCCAGGTTATTCTGAATGCAACTCATACCAGCTGCAGGCTGACAGTTCTCCAAAACACACTTTGTGAGCTGGACAAGGAAGTAAAAAATACCCGTGACCTGATCAGCTGCAGGGAAAGCGAGATTGCAAGGTGCAGTCTCCTGACCGAGAACAGGCAAGCGGTGCTCAGCCAGTACAACAAGAGGTTGGAGATGATTCTTGCGCAGCAGGGGGTATGTACATTCACATTTCAGTCCCAGGCTTGATTTTATTCTTTGTGGTGACCACAGGTGCCCCTGATAAATGTAACTGTGTAAGTGCTGAGTAGTTAAAACTTTCAGGCATCAGTATAGAGGTTTAAAAGCTGCACTAGTTAATGTAAATGCTTACGTCTGTCAAACAGCTCTTAGTGCACGGGGGGAGGAGCTGGCATGAGGGAATTGTGAAATGAGGGTGTGCCCAGCACAGATTTCTGCAGGGAGTTGTCTGCGCCTGATGAAAACGTTGAATGACATCAATACTCTGGGAGTAACTAGGGTCTCATCAGAAAACCTGCAAATACTGACAAGGGGCGAATGGAGCAGGCGGGGTGATGTAGAGCACGTGGTGCTTGGCCCCATTCAGCTGATACCCAGGTCTGCCCCTGGCACCGTGAGCTGCAAGACCTTTTTAGACCCCAATGCAAGAATGAGTGCTGTGGCAGACTCTTGGACACCCAGATGTGCCTGTTGTAGGAGCTTAGGAGGCCCCTCTCGCCCCAGAGCCTGAGAGCTGTTCGGGCTTCCCTTGCATTTGTTCCCGTGAGGTCAGGAATGATTGGTCCCATCCAGCTCATGGGAAATAGAGGCACAAAGGAAGTAACAGTATAGCTGAAGTGTTCGGTAGGCATCTCAGTAGCTGGACTGGCCAACTGCAAAAAGTGCTTCAGCAGCTTCTGCCTGATTAATCCCCAACCTTGCCCTCATCCAGGGTCAAGAACTGGGGCCACTGGAAATGGAGATCAACAAGCTGTCCAAGCAGATAGAAGAATATCACTCTGAGGTGATGACGCTACAAAAGCACTGGCTCAATCAGCAGCAAGAGCTGGTCAAGTTAACACACCAACGGGAGGAACAAGTAGCCTCCCTGGATATGTTAAAGAAACGGATCACAGTAATGCAGCAGAAGAAAGTGCGCAGGGAAAGTAGGTCATTCCCCAACTCTTTTTAAAACGTTCAGCTGTGAATGGAGGAAAAAGGGAGCGAGGGCTTACGGACGGGTCAGCCAGACCTTCACCAGAGAATGCGCCGCGCTCCTACGTCCGTGTGAGCAGTAACGCAGGCGGCCCCAGCACTGCTCTGGGGCTACGAGCCAGGCACCTCTGCTGCTCTGCCTGGCGTTATTCCCTGTCCCGACTGATCCCGCTGCCTTAACGGGCACAACCGAACCGAAGTGGCCGTGTCACGTGCTACACTTCTTAAATAACGTTTGCAAGTAGTTGGTGGGTAAATGTCCCCACCACGATGGCGCTTCCCTTGGCTCAAACCAGCTCTTTTCCACAGCAGTCTCCTTCAAAACCGTATTTGGGGTTTGGGCTTGTGGAAAAACGGTTTGCCTGGGTACGTGGGACGCAGGTGGCTCTGCAGGCAGCGTTGTCTGGTCTGATGGCAGTCTGTCACGCCTTGCCTGTGTTCCACCTGCTGCTTGTGGGAATTTTAAGACTTTTTTTTTTTTTTTCTGTTCACCTGTAGATGAAATTCAGCAGGAAACAAAAGAGCAGAAAGACATCGAACGTCGCATGAGGAACACGTCCAATGACTTGATAAAGCTGAATGTGTTGATCAACAAGAACAGCAGCAGCTTCGAGGAGCTGCAATATGGCAACACTATCACCGAGAACGAGTTTGTGCGCTCTCTCAAGGTACAGACATCTCATTTCCAGGTCTCAGCCTCCTGTGCAGATCGGAGGCAGACAGTGACCGTGTAAATCTTCCTTAGTCTGACCACGTTGTGTTGTCTGACAATGTTATGCTTCCCAAACCTAGGCAGCAGAAAAAGAGTCGGTTGAGATGCAGGAGAAGCACAGTCAGCTGACTGAGGAGAAGGAAAGACTCCTAAACAGCCTGGTGGAAGCAGAGTAGGTACCAGAGAGGTTCTTGCTTTGTGCCACCCTCTTTGAATGTAGGCGTCCATGTCACCTTTCCTCTCTGCTCATCGAACTGAACCAGCAACAGCAAATGTGCTTCTGTCCTTCTCGGAGAAGATGAAAGGAGTTTCATGGATTTTGGGGCGCAGAAGCTGAAAGGTGCTTTAGCTGTCTCTGCAAGCAGCGAGAGCCGTGAGGATGTCGGCTTTAACAGTTCCAGCAGGCTCGTGCTGGACGTTGCTGAGATCTGTATGGGGTAACTCTGCCTGCGCTCTCCTCCGCCAGTAACTCGGAGCGAGCGTGCTGCGCTGGGCAGCTCACTGGGGTCCACCAGCCCCCGGCAGCCTGGGCACGCTTGTTGTTAGTCACCGTGCCATCACCGTGCCACGTTGTGGATGGCGGAGCTCCCTGTCTGGTTCCACGCTGCTCCCTGCTGCCCTTTTACGTGTCCCACGTGCAAGCCCTGGGCAGCTCACTGGGGTCCACCAGCCCCCGGCAGCCTGGGCACGCTTGTTGTTAGTCACCGTGCCATCACCGTGCCACGTTGTGGATGGCGGAGCTCCCTGTCTGGTTCCACGCTGCTTCTTGCTGCCCTTTTACATGTCCCACGTGCAAACCCTCAGGTTCTGCTGAACCTTCAGCTCCATGTTCAGGATTGAGCTCGGGAGCGTGCTGCCACGCGTGCACAGGGAGCGAGCGTCCTCTCCGCCACTGACAAAGGTGCCGCTTTCCCTTTCTGTCACTGAAGGCATCAAATCCTGCTGTGGGAGAAGAAGATCCAGCTGACGAGAGAGATGCGTGCGGCGGTGGAGTCTGAGTCAGGGCACGGCGAGATCCACGCCATGAGAACAGAGATTCAGAGGATGCAGGTTAGCCCCGGGGGAGGAGCACTGGGGAGGGGAAGCTGCGCACGATGGATTCAGCTTCGGCGTTGCTGAAGGCAGGAGATGAGAAACGGGCTGGGGAAGCAGCATTGCCAGGCCATAGCAATGTTGGAAATCGTACACCCTCCAGCTAGGCTGAATGAAATACACCCAGCGTGCGTGCTCTTCGTGCCTTCCTTGCACCTGCCGTGTAATGGGCTGCAGCAGAGTCTAGAGACACCTGAGAAATCTATTTAAAACATAGTATGTTTGCCACCTTATGCCGTGACCCCAATTTATAAGCAAAGGAATGTTGATGACTAAATATTGCATCATCTTAATCACTGGTTAGGGAAGCCTTCTGTCTTCTGGCAAAGCAACTCTTCCCTTTTGTTCCCAGGTTACTTTACTCTTCTGCTTTTCCTATTGCTAAGGAGTTCCAGTGAAACCTTTTGAAGATTACTTTAGACGAGTTGATAATCCAGCCCTTTGCTTTCCAGATCCACACAGGGCAAGCCGGGTTTGGGTTTAGAGCAAATTTGGCTTGCCAACGCTCACGTGTCACGTATGCCTGGTTTATGTGGAGGGGATGTGCCGCACAGAATCGGTTCGGTGCCGTTTGTGAACATTTGTTACTTTCAGCCTATTTCATATCTTGCCACACGGCAGGTCCGCTATGGCCAGCTGATGAAGCAGCAGGAGAAGATGATTCGTGATATGGAGGCATCTGTTTCTCGCAGAGAGGTGATAGCGCTTCGTGGAGAGGGTCAGAACAAAAGAGACAAGAAGCTTGTCCCCAAGAGCGTCTTCCACTGCAAGAAACAGGAGCTGAGAAAGAAGATCAGCAAAGCCCAGAAGGTGAGCGAGTAGAGCAGGGCTGCAGGAGTTCACCGGGGCTGTAAGGAGCACCAGGGTGGGCTGAGCGCAGACACGCGGGGTGTCGGGACACAGACGGGACAGGCTTTGGAGGCTCCTTAAAAAACCCCACAGGAGAGTTCTGGGGAGATGGCTGGGAGTGCAGCTGGACGAAGAACCACACTCTGCCGTTTCCTTCTCTTCCGTTTGCCAGAACGTTCAGGACTGCAACGCAACCCTCCTGGAGCTGGAGAGCGCCCAGGCGTCCCTCGGTGCCGCCTTCTCGGAAAAGCAGCGAGAACTGCGCAGGCTGGAGGCTGAGTGCGACGGCCTCGATGCAGACGCAGAAGCTCGTCGGAACAGGAAGCGATGGGTGAGCGGCTCCGCTCCCTGGAGCTCGCGAGCCCAACGGGACCGGCTGCTTTCTCCTGGTGCCAGCTCCCCATCTCTCTGTCTCGCCACCATCCTGAACTGAGTGTGCTTGGCATTTTAGCGGCACTTTAAGTTAACTGAGCACACCTTGAGGGCTCATGGGGGTCCTGAATTGGGGCTGCAGTTGTACTCTCAGCGAGGCAGCATTCACCTGGAGACATCAGCCTGAAGGACATGGTTTGTGTCTTGCAAATACCCAGTCACAGCTCTCCTCTGTGAGCGCTTTCTGGCTGCTCATATGTTACAGATTGGAGAGCCAGCTCAAGGTCTTGAATGGCCTCCTGCAAAGGTTGTAAGTTGGTCAAACTCTGTCCTGGCGAGGGTTGCCCTGTGCATGCAGGTATTTCTCTGGTTTATGGAATTCTGTGATGAACATTTAAAATTATTTTTTTTCTATTAGCTGACGTGTAGATGTGGTGCTTAGGGACATGGTTTAATGGTGGACTTGGCAGCGTTAGGTTCATGGTTGGACTCAATGATCTTAAAGGTCTCTTCCAACCTAACCACTTCTCTGGCTGTACCCGTTAACAGCTGTTCTGCCAGTACAAGGGGGACTTCATAGCCCTGTCCCTCTTCAGAAGCCCTTCCCTTTCAGAATGTGATGGTTCCAGTACCGGTGACAAAAGTCACCTGCCTTTCTTAGTGCTTTTCTCTCTGCGGCCTGCTGTCAAAGCAATCTCTTTGCTTTCCTCAGAACCTTTTGGAGATCGTGTCCTACCAGACTCGCCAGAAGCACCTGCAGGCGCTGAAGGAAGGGACGTACACTCCCCTGCGCCGCACGGAGCAAGCCTGGAGAAATGAACACCAGAAACTGCGCCACCGGCTCCAGACCATCGATGCCATCGTCCAGCAGATCCAGCAGGACCATCCCCAGCACTACCGCACTCTCCAGTGGCTCAGACAGTGCTTGGGCTCCAGGCTGGGCTCGCAGGATGCCTGACTGCCACGAACCCCATCCGTGTAACCCTCAGCTCTTGTTCTGCTAGAGCTTGCAGGCTTTGTAAATAAACAAATATATAAAAAATAAGTCTGTGTAGCAGGTAGTGGTCACCAAAGCTGTAGCACTGCAAATGTTTTTTTGTTTCCTTGGCTGCACAAGGGTGGCTTCATCCCTCCCCCTGGCCTGGGGCGCTGGGGGCAGCCGCCCCCTTCCCCTCCAGGCCCCCCCTCTCTCACCGCCTTTCCCTGCAGCTCCGGGAGGCGGAAGGCCTGTGGGGGTGGCCCTGCAACCTCTGACATCTTGTTTGGGGCTGGGGAAAGGCATCCGTGGCTGTGGAGCTCTGGGACCTGGCCTCAGCCCTGGGCAAGCCCGTGGGACCGTTGTCCCCAAGTCAGGCTTTGTCCCCCCTGGGGCTCTGTGCTGCTCAGAAGCCGCTTTCCCTGACACGGTCCAGGGCTCTTGTTTGGGGCAGAGCTCTGCTGACTCAGGCAGTGTCTGGGGCTGCAAGCCCTGGCTTTGCACCCCGAGCCGTGACGGTGCTTCTGGCCAGTGGCAGGCAGGTGGGTGGGTGGGTGCTGTGCTGGGGCCTCCAACGGAGCCTCACCCACACTGCGCTGTGCTCTACTCCAGCCCCAGGTCAACCTCTACGGCTCCCACCCTTTCTACCTGGTGATGGAGGACAGCAGTTCGGCTCACGGCGTCTTTCTGCTGAACAGCAACGCGATGGGTGAGTCCCACGGAGGTGCTGGGCATGGGCTTGGCCCACGTCCCCATCCTCAGCTTGTTCCTCCGGCGCTTGTGCTTCACCAGATGTGCTCCTGCAGCCCAGCCCGGCCCTGACCTGGCGCACGACGGACGAGATCCTGGACTTCTACGTCTTCCTGGGCCCTGACCCCAAAAGCGTGGTGCGGCAGTACCTGGACAACATCGGTAGGGCCGAGCCGCGGGCGAGGGGCACGGGTGCTCCTGGGATGGCTCTGCCGGGATGCTGCGAGCGGCGCGGTGGGGCCGGCGTGGCGGAGTGGGGCCACGGGGGAGCACGATGCTGGGCTGTCCCTGTGCCCACCTGGCCAGCACCCGCCCTCTCGGCTTCCAGGGTTCCCCTTCATGCCTCCGTACTGGGGCCTGGGCTTCCACCGCTGCCGCTGGGGCTACTCCTCCACCGACATCACCCGGCAGGTCGTGGTCAACATGACGGCAGCCCGCTTCCCCCTGGTAGGTCTCGGCTGCTCCCTGGAGCCTCTGCCCGGAAAGCGGCCATGGGGGAGTGACGGGGAGCCTCTGTGGGGTGGGGGTCCCGCAGCAGCGTGCAGGGGTCTCTGCTCCTCCCTGAGCACCGCTGCCACCATCCACAGGACGTGCAGTGGAACGACCTGGATTACGCGGATGCCAAGAGGGATTTCACCTTCAACAAGAAAAGCTTTAAGGACTACCCGGAGATGGTGCAGGACTTCCACCGCCACGGCCCGAGGTACATCATGATCGTGGTGAGTGACACCCCCTGCCATGCTGGGGCTTCTGCGCGGGTGGGCTGGCACCGGGGTTTCTGGCAGCCCCCAAGGGCGGTGATGGAGCTTCCTCTGTGGAAGGCAGGGGAGGCCATTCCCTGCCCTTCTTGGTGAAGCCCCGGCTTCGTGCCCTGCCAGGATCCTGGGATCAGCAGCTTGGGGCCTCCCGGCACCTACAAGCCCTACAACGAGGGACTGAAGCGAGGGGTTTTCATCCGAAACGCCACGGGGCAGCCACTGATCGGGAAGGTACGTGTGGGGAGCAGCCCCAGTCCCTGGGGGAGGGGGCTTGAGTGGAGCCCTGAGAGCTGAAGGGAAACACGGAGGGGTTATGGCCGTGGGGGGAAATGAGGTGGCATGTGGGGGCTGTGGAGTGCAGCAGGGCTTTGCCCATTGCTGCCTCCCTCCTGCAGGTCTGGCCGGGTCCGACAGCCTTCCCAGACTTCACCAACCCAGAGACTCAAGAGTGGTGGCACGACATGGTGAAGGACTTCCACAACCAAGTGCCCTTCGATGGCATGTGAGTGGCCCCGGCAGAGCTGCCGGTTGTGGCTCCCTGGTTTCTGCCTTGCGCTTCAGCTGGGCTCCGGTGCAGCAGCGAAGGCATCCCATCCTTTCCCTCCCCTTCCCTTCCCTCCCCAGGACATGAACGAGCCGTCGAACTTTGTGGAGGGTTCCTGGGACGGCTGCCCCACCAACAGCCTGGAGCAGCCCCCCTACGTGCCAGGTATGGGGGTCGAGTACCAGCCTCTGCCTCGGGTTGTGGGGAGCCCCGGGTGGAGCCCAGGGGATGCTCCGGTCCCAGACAAGTGGGCTCTGAGCTTGCCCTCGCCTCCGCCTCTCCCGTGCAGGTGTGTTCGGGGGACGCCTCCAAGCTGGGACCATCTGTGCCTCCAGCCAGCAGTACCTGTCCTCCCACTACAACCTGCACAGCCTCTACGGGCTGACGGAGGCCATTGCCTCCCACGAGTAAGCCTGGGGCTCACACCTGCTGTCCTGGAGGAGCTGATGCAGAGCCCAGGGGATGCCAGAGCTGGGAGAAAGACCCCCCTCCCTGCCCTGCGGCGTGGGCAGTTTGGGCACGGGGGAAGGCATTTGGTGGATGGGCAAGGGTTTGGTTTATAACGCTGCCTGCTGCTGCCAGGAAGCTGCCTGCAGCGAGTGAGCAGTGCCTGCAACACCCTGACACCTGGATGATGCTCCCCGATGCCTTGTAGCAGCTCCGGGGGGTGGACACAGACGTTGTTCTTCGAGTAGATAATCTCCCCATCAAGTATGGAAGATGAACTGCCACCACCACCAGAATTCAAGGTCAGGAGGTCGGAAGCTTTTGAAGAGGCACGTCGGAGGAGTCGCCCCAGAGACATCGCCAAGGAAATGTTTCCATTATCCGTCAGCTTTAATCAGAAGCCAAATTCAGAAGACCTGCCAAGAAGGAGGAAAGAATAGCGTCAGGACAAGTGTAACAGCAGCACAGCACGTGCCTACCAGTGTCGGAGAAGGAAGAGGTCTCCCATCAGCTGCTGCATCAATCCTGCAACTCAAACAAGAGCCTCCAAATGCTCTGGATCTTTAACAGCACCTCTATGTTTTAAAGATGCTGAAGTACTGAATCCTGGGATCTTTTTCTCTGCAACAAAGAAATATGAAGGCAGCAAACCCCCCACATTTTAATAGTTACTGCGGGGAGGAAACAGAAAAGTAATGCTTGTCGCTGAAAATTGCCCATTAAGGGAATAGCTCAGTGATGCAGAGCTGCCCGGTGTATCACTGTCCTGGGGATGTCACAGAGAGTCAGAGTAGACCCTGGAGGATTCCTTCAGCACAGAGAAACTGCGGAGACTGTGACATTAAACAAGGGGCTCCTGCTTCATCCACAGTAACCACTACAGAACACGGTCCCCAGCTAACCACCGAGGGAGCTTTGCGCTCCAACGAGGCGTGCTCCCATCGAGGCTGGGGATGAGGAGCTCTACAGCGACTCCAAAGGGGTCACCCAACCTACAAACTGTTTAGCAGACAGGGCAGCAAGACGACCTGATGGGACCGCAGGCGGGTCTGGCACAGCGCCCTCCCACAGCACCATTCAGCGCAGAGCAGGCTCTACCTGCTGCTGCTGCCCCTAGCTGGCAGCCAGACCGCCCGAGGCACGGCAGCTCCTGTTCTGCCAAAGGCACACGAGGAAAGGAAACATCCGTGTGTTCCTTTGTATTCACCCGGCCTGCCCTGCTCGCAAACAGGCCAGTCTGACCTAGAACACAGCACACAGCACCACAGTGCCAGGGCATGGAGGGATCAGCCCAGCGTGTTCCTCGTGCCAAGTCCCCCTCTGCAGAGCAGCCACGGGGCAGCCAGCAACAAAAAGAAAAGCCGACAGGCCCTGACTTGTCCTACCGGGGCACTGTATGCGGGAAAGATTTAGGGGCCTAGAGCAAGCATCGTCAAACACTGACTCGCTCTGATTTCTTTAACCACGGTTTTAACAGTATCTCCAGACAAACGAGGAAGGAAGGAGGCAGAAAGGGCAAACAGAAATCGGCGTGTCTCAAAGAGCAGCGTGAAACCTGCAGGGAAGGAAAATAGCTGTCCTGATTCTGACAGATTTGTATATACAGAAGATGGCAAACGAGACTGCAGAGTCGTTGACAGAGCCTTCATTAAAGGACAAACTATTGGTTTAACTGGTAATCACTGGATTTGGCAGCTTGAACCACAGCATAAGCAGTTTCTGCCTTTCAGTCTTTGCTGGAACTTGACGGAGAAGCCTCGACCTCGCTACGCACTGTGCCCAGCAAGCGGTTAGGGCAAGACAATTACTCTGCAAGTCCTTCGCACCCATGTCTCCTTCTAGCACCAAACACAACACCTATCGTCATGCCTCAGCCCCAAAAACCAAACACCAATGGAGCCATATGCTCCTTCTTGTCCGGGTCACCAAAAACCACTGTCCTGTTTCAAGCCTTGGGTTATGTCTTGGAGGAAGTCACTTGCCTCGACCACACTTAAAGAGCAAGTCACCTTTCCTCTCATGGCACCCTGCAAGAATACAGACGGTAAACTCTGCTGCAATTCCTCCTTCCCACCAGCAAGTTACAACACACCATTTCGACACAGCGTTGAAGGAGTCCGAAGCCGTGATGTGGAGCAACCTGGAGGGCAGCAGAGGCCCTGAGTGTCTCGCACGTCTGAAGAGGGTCATCTGTCACCACAACATTTTGTGGGCAGCACGGTCTGTTCAGCTACGCCCCGTGGCTGCCAAGACTGAAACCAGCCCGGATACCCCGGCCTGTAGCTACGCCGGCTCTTTCATCGGAGCTCTGAAGGTGCTAAACCTGCAGGTGCAACCAAGGAAGGTGCTGGCAGGTGGCTGTGGCTGTTGACCAGGGAATGCTCCCTCAGAAAACATGAGTGAGCTTTCCTATGAAGGACAGCATGAAGGTGGAGACGCAGGTATGAGACAAGAGCTTGTGTGATGTCCTGCTGCAGGTCTCCAGGGGCTCTCAGGAATGCAGGCAGAGGTGCGGGACTTCTCTGCCACCAGAGGCAACATGTAATTAGCTTTTACCTAGCAGAGGAAGAACAAAGCAACAGGTAAAAAATCAAAAGCTGCTCCCTGGAAAACAGGAGGAATTTAAAGGGAAACATCACTTTGATCTTGCAGAACACTTGTTGCTCCAGCACTGCCCTGACGTGCAGGCGGCTGGCGCTGCAGGTACGCACTCGCAGGCTGGGAAGGGGAAGCCCAAATAAGACAGGAGGTGAAGAACATGGTGTCCTGCCAGCACAGAAATTTTGTCTTTTGCATTTGTCTTGCAGAAGAGCTACGCATCAGAAATCAAAGAGAGTTCACTATGATGTTGCAAACAAATAGCCAAATATACTGGGATATATAAATATCATCAGCAAGACTCAAATTAGTCCAGTCACCGTTGCCAGGGGCTAGGGAATTCTGCCTAGCTTTGGGTGCAGCACCAAAGAAAAACAGATGCACGTCACTGGACAGTTCCAGGGAGAGTGACGAGAGTGATCTGGAAAGAGCTTGCTGAGGAAAGACTGAAAAAAAAAGGGAAATGTATTAAAAGTCTTCGTATTTGTGAATTGTCACTGCCAAAAAAAGGAAGAGCTGTCCATGGAGGACAGAAGCAGCCGGGCAATTGGACTGTGGCCAGGAATAGAGTCCAGCCATTCTAACGGCAGGGATAACGGCGGAGCAGAACAGGGCACCCTGCAGGGGCCATTTCCATCACTGGGGCGTTTCAGAGCCGGGCCACAGAAACAGACTGGCAGTCAGTCCCAGCACGGGCCAGGCGGTGCACTGCGCCTCTGAAACGCAGCTTGGGAGCGTGCCTCTCCTTCCCAAAGGAGAACAGGAGTTCACACGACACAAACCAGCAAATAACAGAGACCAGACCTGCAGGGTTTGCTCTGTTCTGAGCCCCCTTCTGTGTGGGACAGCGTCTGCACACACAGCCCGTGGGGCCTGGGTCGGGGGGAGCAGCAGGTATTGCTGCTGCCAGGCTTGGGAAGGCAGGCGGGAACTGTCCTACAGCTAAGTCAGCATTCAAAAAAACCCCCCATATTTTTCATATTAATTTTCTATTTATCCCCTGATCTGAAGAGAGTCTTTTCAACGTGGCAGAGACAACCCAGCGCTCCAGAAGCTGAAGCACTGAATTAGCTGATAAGCTCTTGCTGAGTGCCAATATTTATTGAGCACACAGACATTTTCTTCTCCCACATATCAACTGTCGCCACTAAAAATCTTTGCTACAGCTACCAAGTCTGTTCGCACAGCCCCTGGCTGCTCTCCCAGGCAATGCCAGCGCTTCTCAGCTACACGAGAGCTCAGAAACGCGCTGGGGAGCCAACTCCTGGGATCAACCCACGAGCCTCTTCCCAAGGGCCTGACCAGTTCCAGCCAGCAGCATCTCCGACAACCCCGGCTGGTCGCCTCCCTCAGAAATGCCCTTCTCCTTCGCGCAAACCGACCGACCACGAAATCCGGTTTGGCTTGGCACATCGCTCCCTCACCACGGCAGCCACTGCTGGACCAAATGCTGCTGCCTCCGGTGGCACAAGATTCCCGTATCCCAGCGCAGGAGGGCACTGCAGGGCTCCTGCAGGGGCTAACACGGGCTCCAGCCTGTTCCTCCGGCTGCGTGCAGCACATGCTGGCACCGGGGCGGTTCGGGAGCACGCAGGGCAACAAGGCTGCTCTCACAGATCAGCCTGCAGGTGCTCTGGGGTTGGTAGCAGCCGACGAGTCACACCGCCGAGTACGTTGTGCCTGGCAGCGGGTCTTGCGGCTCCACGGGCAGATCTGCTGTGCAAGAGCTTAACAGCTTTACAAGCAAAATAAGCCAAGCTACAGGGCTCTCGAAGCGAAACATGAGACCTACAGCATGTCTGGGCAGAGGAGAAACACAAGCTGTCAAACCTCGGCACCAAATTTAAGCATCAAATGCCTTAAGTAAGAGAAACTCAACAGGCTTTTTCTTCTTTCTTTTGCTCTTCATAACTTAAATTTGATTTTATGTATTTAAGGAGTACAGAGTCACTCGGACACCAGAGAAGTCCCTGTCTCCTCCTCCCCTTGGGAAGGGCAAACGCCACGTTTCCCCTTCTGGTAGCTCACGCACAGGCTAGAGCATGCTGGGAGGCAGAGCAGTAGGAGACGAGCACAGGAGCCTGGGAGTCAGGGCTCGCAGCTTCGTTCCAGTCCCCTGACTGGATTTTCTGTGCAACTCTCAGCTAGTCGCTCACTTGATCTATACTCCTCTATGTGTACATGACAGCCCTTGTAACGACCTTCCCTTTGTATCGCAATACCTCTACATTAGGTGGGGAAAAAAAAAAAAAATAAAAAAGCTTTCCAAACTACTAGCTATTAGCTGGAGCTATTTAAGATGACCCAGCCAAATCAAGGAAAAAAGTTTACCATAGGGAGCCATTCTGAAGTCATCCCACTTCATGGGGAGAATTATGTAGGTCACCAAAAAGCCTTTCATTCCTGACCTGCTGGTGCAGCAGTGGCACAGCGAGTACAGAGTAAAGGAAAAGTAACAGCAGTCACCAGTGAAGGCTGAAATCCCAGCACTCGCACAACTCCAATTCCAGGCACTTCAGTGGAACAGATTTCACTCACATGCATCTCAGCTGAGAAGGTAAAAAAGGGACAGCAGACTCAATACTGCAAGTTTGTGACTCAGAGATAAAAAGGGAAACGAAATGCTACCGTCGGAGCCTGCCTGCTGCTCCCAGCCACACCTGCTGAGGCATAAAAAAGCAAACAAAAAGCTTACCACGCCTCCAGCACCAAGAGTCCAACCACAACACCTGCTTTAGAAATTCTTTGTGCCATATGTCCCTCCGTCCCAAGGATGACGTGAACAACCTTTCACATCAGTTAATTGCAGTGCTCGTGCAGTAGGTAACACTTTTATGGCTTTTTATTTCCAACATCCTGCAGCTGTGGTTCGATAGCGCTCACGGTACCAGATCCCTAAATAGCAGCAGCCAAAAAATCCCAGGAACCTGCTTTCACAGCTGAATTGCAAAGTCTTTTCTTAACAGGACAGACACCAGAGCACACACCTCAGCCACTCTGACACTGAATTAGTCTGCTTTTCACCCTGCCACAGGCAGGACTCTGCCCCCCCGCCCGCCCTTTTCTTGCCTGCTGGACAGAGAAAGCAATGCTCTGCCCCATTCCAGCTCTCCAGTTCTACGCCAACCACACTGCGAGACGTACAGAATAAACCCAGATATTCAACAAATCCAACGCAGGGTCAGAGAAGCAGCTTTCAGAGACTTCGCTGCTTTCAGCCAAGTTATCATCAGAATGAGACTGAGCTCCTCTAAGCCTACAAACTTAAAGGAGGCTTCTACAGAAGAAGCAGCAAGCCCTGAGCTGTCCTGGTCTCAACATTTCTACTCTTTTCTCATGAAAGATCTTTCATTTTTATTACTTTCTATGCAGAGTGGCAACTGAGAACATAATACCTTTGCACGACAAGCTCCCAGCCTGAGAACTGAAAAGCGGGGCAGACCTCAGAGAGGAAGAAGCAGAGTTATTTTACAGAGCGTCAGCAACACAGCGAGCAAAATATCCCATGTAATCCCTGCCCTGGAGCACCTGAAGGCCATACATAAGCAATTGCTGGGGGTCCCGACCATCCACCTTCAGGTCTCTGCTGATAACAGCAAAGGAAGAGGTAGATAGTGGGGCAATTTGAGAGAGGACCCCCTCCCCAAAAGTAAGGCAATCCTAAGCACACCCCAAGCTTTAGGGAGCCAGCCCAGAACAGCAGAAAATAAAGTTAAAATGAACTATTTCGCATTCTGCCAGCCCCCAGCCGGCAGCACACCGACCGCCTCGGGGCTCCGGTGGGAAGAGAAGACAAAGAGCGGGATAAAAGAAAATGGATGCATCCCCAGGGTGCTGGGCAGCGTCCCGGGGGCCTCGTCCCCGCAGCTCCCCCCGCCCGGACTCCAGCCCTCGGCGCCGATACCTGCTGCCCCGCACCGGGGCTGGCGCCACCAGGGCGGCCGGGACGCCGCGGGCCTCCCCCGGGCCCGGCGGGCTGAGGTAGTGTGGGCCGAGCGCCCCCCCCACAGTCCTCCCCATCTCCACGAGCTGAGGTGGTGTGGCCCGCGTTCCCCGCCCCCCCCCCCGCCACGGGCTGAGGTGTTGCGGCCCAGAGCGCTCACGTGACCGGGTGTTGATGCGTCGCCTGGCAACGGGAACATGGCGCAGACGGCGGCGGGTGAGTGTGGGGCTGGGCCGGGGCCGGGCCTTGAACCGCCCGGCCCTCGGCCGCCCGGCCTCCCCGGCCCCGCGGGTGCCCGTGCCCAGCCCCTCGGCGGCCTGCAGCTGGCGGGCCCCGGGGAGCCGGGCTGGTTCTCACTCTTCCCTCCGCTCTGGTTGCAGGCACAGGCCATCCCCAGCCCAGCAATATGGAGGAAGCCGCCGGTACCGCAGCAGAGGGCTCTGGGGTGGAATCCGCCTCCGCTGCGCGGGATATCGGCCGAGTTCCGTCGTATCTTGCTATGGAGGTGATTTCCTTCAGAACGTTCGCGGGGCAGCATGGTGTTCCTACGCTCTCCTTGCAGAGTGATGGCTTCGTGAAAGCAGTTTCAATAGCGAGAAGTAAAACAAGGGAGCGGTTGTTGAAGTCTTGCCCTGCCTATTAAAAAAACAAAGTTAAATGTCGTTGTAGTTCTGTGTGTCAGCAGCGTCCTGAAGCATGTGCTTCTCACTCAGCTCCCAGATGGCTGTAGGCATGTAAAACGGGAGCTTGCCCCCATCTCACAGACACACGTACGGGGGCTGTGTTCGAGGTTGGTGGTGATAAGTTTTTTCTGTCTGTTGGTACTGCACGATATTTGAATTTGGCAAATGATGGCATGGGATAAAATAGTGTCTCTTTAAAAAGAAGATAATAGTTTGGCTACCTGTAGCACCAGCTGGAGGACTACAATCCCTAAGGGCATTTTTTTAAAAAATAGACGTGAGCCAGAAACACATCTGAAATTAAAAGTGGTGTGTAGAATTTTTGTCAGGATCTTTACCGTCTTCATGCTGCCTGGGTGACTGTTTTTGTGAACGAGATTAAACTTCAAAATTAAACTCCCATGACAAAAAGCAGTTGTTACAGCACCGTAGCATGAGCATTAAACAAAATGCACAACCTGCTGTAACGCTGCTATTCTGCTTTTTGCCTGTGTGTGTGCTAGGCAGTAGAGGCGGAGAATGGGAGCGACAATGAAGAAGAAGGGTCCGTTCCTCTGCAGGACCAAAAAGAGATAGTTCCACCAGCAGAAAGAGGAGTCTCTGGCTCGTTTTGCCTGAAGCCCATCCGCGGTGGCCTTGCTCCCTCTGCTTGTACCAGGATGCTTGTGCCTCTGCGAGCAGGGCCAGGGGCAAGCGGGGCTGGCTGGCAGGTGGCCGGGGGGTTCCTTGGCTCAGGGTGTTTCCTGGCAGTGCTGGAGATCTCATCCCTGTCCCGGCAGGTCCTGGCTTGCTGGGTAACATCAGCACGGATGGCTGGGTTTTCTCCCTCCCAGTGCTGGTTTTGGGCTGAGCTCCTAAAATTATCCTTCCCTGGCCCTGAGCAGCCACCACCAACCGAGGCTTGGAGATGAGTCTTTGGGGAACCCCAGCTCTGCTTTTTCGGGTGCTCCCTGGGCTCCCTGCAGGGAGTGGGATTCCCAGCCCCATGCTTCCTGCTTTTTTGAGTCAGGGACCCATCCTGGGCACCGCTGGTGTCCCGTCCCACTCAGTGGGTTTCGGGATAGGTGAATCTTTTGTATCTTCCCTTTTAAAAGAGGTTTTCACCTGCACAGCAGAGAGACCTCAGCCGGCTCGGCGAGGGAGATGGCTTCGGTGCTGGCTTGGTGGCCTGACGGCAGCCCGATGGGCTCATCTTCCCTGGGCACTGCCTCGGCCCCGCAGCATTCCCAGCCCCATTCTTCCCACCGCAGTCCCGGTGAGGGGGGAACCCCCAGTAAGGGCATCGTGCCGTTCACCTAACAGTGACATTAATGCTAATTAGCCAAAATGCAACTGGGTGGACGGGGGCGGGGGGGGGGGGGGGGGAGGGGCAGGCAGAGAGAGTACACAGAGAGGGCCTGATCCAGACACAGGTGATGGTGTGGGGCAGGGGGATGCTGCCCTCGGTGGCACGGGGACCTGGGCTTTCGGGGCAGGGTGCCCAGAGGGAGCATCACGGTTTCATCACCCCTGTGCCTGCCCTGTGCCTGATTCCTGTGCTGTGGATGGAGCTGCATGTCCCAGGGGTACGTGAGGGGAGGGGGAGATGGGGGGGATGCACTGGGGAGCCCCGTGAGCACCTCTCGGGGCTTCCCTGCAGAGCCAGGGGGAAGGAGGAGAGGGAGCGAGCAGAGGGCAGCCGTGGGCAGGGGTAGCTGGCAGGACTTTGGGTGGAGGGGCAGAGCCTGGCAGGGCAGGCAGCACCCCCTCCCCAACACTGCCTTTGGGGGGGGGGTGGGGGCTGGCAGGAACCCCCTGGTGCATGGCTCCATCAGGGACATCTCTGGTCTCCCTCCATGGTCTCACCTGCTCTGCTTCAGTTGGAGGGTGCTGAGTGTGGGGCTCCCATGGGCTGAGCATCCCCAGGTTTGGGATGCAGGAGGTTTGCTCAGGGGCTTTCCTCTTGCCACTGTGGGCAGGGCAGGCAGCTCCCCTGCCCACGAGCCACACTTTTTCTTGACTGTACGAATAGCCCTTGGGTGGCTGGGCTGGCACCACCAGCATCACCTGGCTGAGGAGACACTGGACTGGCTGCTGGGGATGGGGTGGCATGTGCAGGCAGGGGCAGGCAGCACCCAGGGCAGAGCTGCTGCCTGCTGGGGCATCTCGACACTGGGAATTGCCATCCTCTGGCTGTGACACCGAGTTGATGCCATCAGAGTGCACGGGGCAGGTGATGCTGGTGGGTCCCCATGGGCTGGACTTGCCCATATGGGGGTTCGTTGGGATGTGCTGGTGATGACTGACAGCTTCGGGCCCGCCAGAACGTGCCTGCAGCCGTTGCCTGTCTGCACAGTTGAGGCACCCTGGGAGCATGCAGTGGAGTCAGAGCAAGTCCTGGGGCCACTGGTGGGTGACGATGGCTCACAGTGGCTGAGACCCATCAGATCAGGAAGGACTGGGCTGGTGAAAGATGTCTTTTCTGTCTTCTCCTCTCTTGTCGTGATTTAGGGCTGTGCAAATGGTCCATCTCAGAGGAGGACAGAGGAAGAGAGGGCTCTGTCTGCAGCAGAGTGGGAAACGGAGAGGAAGGCAGGACCAGCTGAGCTGGCAGGGACCTGGTCGGGCAGGGGCACATCTATTTCACCCTCTTCCCCTTCGGTTCCCTGCATCATGGTGGGATGGGAGTCAGACAGAGGACTTAAATCCCTCTATGAGGAGAAGGGGCGTCCGAGTGTCCCCAGTGTTTACCCTGCTTATGACCACATCTCTTCCAGAGGGACAGGGAAGGGTGCAAGCATCCCTTCTCATCTTGTAAAGCAGTGACATTTCTTATCTGATCAAAGAG
This sequence comes from Leptosomus discolor, assembly GCF_034619465.1. Classification (NCBI taxonomy): domain Eukaryota; kingdom Metazoa; phylum Chordata; class Aves; order Leptosomiformes; family Leptosomidae; genus Leptosomus; species Leptosomus discolor. The sequence goes on from NC_141405.1 coordinate 10,892,637, forward strand.
GCTCTGAGCAAGATTTCCAAGGTGTCCCTGAGGGATCCCCAGGGTGCCACTTCAGGATCCCCAGGGTGTAGGATCCTCTCCCTGCCTGTGACAGATGCTGCTACCTGGGGCTGGGCATCGCAGCACGACAATGTCTCTAGATTGAGGCAGCCAGGCGAGGCTGAGGTGGATTTTGGAGCTGCTGTGTGCCCATTACCTTCTGAGGATATTAGGGGTACTCATAATTTCTGATATCCAGGCTTGTCTTGGGCCTCACTTTCCCCATTTATACAGAGTAAAGGGAGGGGTGCAAAATGCAGTATCACAGCATCCTCGTGTCTACGGAAACACTGCGACTGGGGCAGCTTCACCAGTGACATGGCAGCAGCCAGCAACTGGAACAGACCCTGGGCGGGCTGGACCTCTCGTGGCACCATGTGCCATCCATGGAGCCACAGGTCCTTTGCACCTCAGCCCTGGTTCGGCTCCTGGCGGGTTGTTCTGCATGGGGAATTGCACGAGCTGTGGGTAACACTGTGTTGCTGAGCAGGTGGGTGCTGTAGCCATAGAAATATGGGCCCATAAGCCGCTGAGACTCCCATTGTAGCCTCCCAAGTGGGCCTTGCATGGGCAGAGCTTTCTCACAGGCTTTTATTCTCAGGAAGCTTAAAGTTAAACTGATTTCCAACAGAAAAGTTTTTACACCAACAAACAAACAAAAAAGCGCAGTTAAGGCTAAAACAAAACCAGGCTTGGCACTCTGGGTTGGACACTTGCCTTCCCTTGAGCTTGTCCATGGCTAATTTCTGCCCTCCTCTTTCTGGGCCAAAGCATGTCATCCTTATTCAGCCTCCACTGTCCTCGCTTCGGCAAACTCCTTGTGACCGCCCGGAGGGACGTGCTGCCTCTCCCAGGATAGAGGGAGACACATGCGAGGGCTCTTGAATCTCCGCTGCCTGCAGGGATCCTGCTTGTAAAAACACTCCCGGGGTTCTGGTTTTCCTACCTGGCCCATGAAGTGGGGGCAGCTGGGACCCATGAGCCTGTCTTTATATTCTTAATGTATCTTCCCTTCACCTCAGGGATGGGGGATGGACTTTGTGACCATGGAGGGCTGCTGCCTTCTTTGGCCCTAAGTCTCTTCTGCCTCCCTTGTGGGGTGCCCTGCTTTTTGGTACAGTGTTTTTTGGAGTCTTTTGCACTTATTACAGGCTGTTGCGTGCTGGGGTTGGGCTGTGGAAGCAGAGTTTTGCTAGGGACATTTTGGAGGATTTTGGGGTGCTGTGCTGTGTTTCTTCCCCAGCCAGTTCTGCCTTGGGGGACATGCAGAGTGAAGATCAGGATAACTGGAACCAGCTGGTGACCTTCATAGCATTGCAGAGGTTGTATATCATTTTGCCCCATGTTGCTGTCAAATGGCAGAAATAAACCCAAACCAGCCCCAGAACCCACCAAGTACCACATCCAGCCTTTCCTAGAAAGCACGGACGCCTCTGCCTGCAGCGTAGGACCCACCAGCCCCCAACATGCAGTGGGGCTTCACAGCCCCCAGCCTCAACCTCACCCGGATCATTTATTTGCAGTGCTCTCATGGTTGCACCAAACAGGTCCCCACCAATTTTTCGGGCAGCAGCAGGGGAGGTAGCGGGTTTGCTGCCAGGATCAGCCCGCACAGGTGGCTTAGACTCGGGGAAAGGGTTCAGCAGCAGCAGAGCCCAGCAGTCACATCTGCTTCATCCCCAGGGTGTCTCTGGAGCAGCGGCTGCCGTTTGGCCTTTGCTGCTGCAATCAGTGGGGGGACGTTTCCTTTGCATGACCCGAACTCGCCTCCCCGAGCATCCCTGCCAGATCCCTGCTGCTTCCCGCAAGGCAGTGTGGCAAAGCTGGGAGCCTGGCACAGCAGCGGGGCTCAGCCTGCCTCTGCAGCCCAGCCTTACTGGGGAGACGGCTCTGTGCCTGAGCAGGAACTAAAGCACAGCTTGTAAAGAAACAGGCCAGATCCTCACCTGGTGCAAAGCCGACTCTGTCCGGTGGCAGGGTCTCACCCCCTGCTAACCACGCTCCAAAAAATCCCCTGGTGGCTGGGACGGGGCTGCTTGGCTGAAGTGATGGGCAGGCTTTTAAAAAGATATCTGTATAACAGCTTTCATTTATAGGGGGATTAGGATGCCCTGCGGACTGATAAGGTGACAGCAAGGCTTTTCCTGCTCTGAGCTGATGCGGGGAGCAGAGCGGGGGGCTCGGTGGCTCTTGCTCCATCCTAGGCGGGAGCAGCCCGTGTTTGCAGCCAGCGGTGTGAAGGGGCTCAGCCGCACACTGGCTGGGGGTTTGCATTAGGCTCAGCAGAAGGCAGTGGATTAACTGGTGGGGAGAAAAAAAAACCTTGCCTTTTTTTTGGGTAGATATTAAAGAAACAGTTTCTGACCCAGGAGAGCACAGGTACCCATGCTGGCAGTGGGTCAGGGATGGAGGAGGCACGCAGCTCAGCTGAGAGATTCATTTATGGATTTATTTTGAACAGCACTGGTTTTAGTGGAGACTGGAGTTTAAAAACTCACTGTGCGATATGGCCAGAGATACTGCTTCATCCCAGGGCTCAGCAGGGATGGTCCTGGGTGCCCCGAGGTCTCAGCTGGCACTGGAGGTGCTGCTGCATCGACAGCGCAAACTAGGCACAAACCTGCTGCTGTTCACAATATGCACCTCCTGTCCAAAGCGACTGCTGCGTCACCAGGGAGTGCAGCGAGCAAAGAAAGCAATAGGTAGGGAAAGAGCCCAGTTTCATGTCCCACACTCAGCTGTGAGAGCAGGGAGGGTGCAGGCAGGGGTTTTCCTTCAGGCTTTTTCAAAGTGTCTTGTGAATGGTGGGAGGGTGGAAATACCTCTGTCTCCATCTTTGATAGAGGATTGGTGGCTGGGGAAGGAAAAAACCTGTACTTCACTCTCTCCTGGAAGTTCAAGGTCTTTCTAAATTATTTCATGGAGGGTTATGGGCTGGCAGGGACCTCTGGCTTTGCCCACTGGCCATTGTTGCCCAGGTTGTAGTGTCACGCAGAGAGGGATCCCCTCTTGTGCTGAGCCCGGCGCAGGGGCAGAGTGCACTGGGGTGCTGCATGGGGAGCCACAGCCCCCAGCCCCACTCCTGCAAAGTGCCCCTGGGGATGGCGGAGCTGGTACAGGTAAAGGAAGAACCCACAAGACCTTTGCCTGCTGTATTCTGCCAAAACTGAGCAGCAAGAAAGACTGTGTGGGCAGGCAAGTGGGAATGCCGGTGCGGGTGGGGGTGAGCAGCCTCGGGGGTGTCTCAGAGACAAATGTTTTCCCTGCTTGAGGGTCAAAGCTGCTGCATCTCCCCTGTTTGGGGAGAGGAGGATGGGGAGCCAGGAGCCTGCACCCCCAAATTCACCTGGAAAAGGGCAAAAATGACATGAGGGGCAGAAGCAGCTGGGGCACTGATGTAGGTTGTGAGCAGCCAGGCTCCGCTGGTTTGTTTTAGTGCAAATTTATTCTTTTTGACCTGCTGCGGGGAACTGCTGGGATGGGAAACTCTTTCTGATTGCAGAGAAGTAGGCACAGCTTCCATGACGGTGCGTGATGGAGCAGGAAGAGCCTTCCCCAGTTTCTCAGGGTGCTAGGGAGATTTCTTTCTCCTCCTGTCCCGGGTGGGAATTAGAGAAGAAACAGGGGAGGAGAGCTCCTTGCTCAGCAGTCCCCACTCTGTGCGGCTCGCTCTCCAGGCTGTGTGCCATATCCGTGCTGGGTCCACGAGCTCCCAGCCTGCGCGAGGCAGAGCGCATCTGTTCCGTCCCCGACCACCATCTTTACACATGCCTGTACACTCCAGGTTCACAGATATGGATGGAAAGATGGATGAGGAGCCCATGTCATCTTCCCCGTGGTATCCATCCATCACCCAGATCCATACCGGGCTGCACTCTGATCGTTCTGCTATGTGCTTCGTTTTGACCGTCTATGACTATTTTTATGGCAGCTCCGTGGGGCGAAGTAATGTCTCTTAATGTCAGCTTTCTGGGTATTTAGGGTCCAATCTTAGGCAGTCAGACTAGGTGGATGAGGAGAGCAAAGACAGCACATCTGATCAGAAAAAGGGATTTTTTTTCCCCCCACTGGGGATTGCCCAGTGCCCGGCAGCCCGGTGCAGCACCTTCGTTTGCTCTCACAGCCCCAGAAGTTCTTTCCCTCAGGCTCTAGTGTATGATGTCTAGTTGGTCAGGAGATGCTCTGGAAAGGACTGAGCCACGTGTGCAGGGAGTTTAGAAGGGGTGAGGGAGACAGCGTGTGTAGGCGAGACCTGAATCTCCCTGTTCTCCGCCTCCTCTTCTTCATGCTAGACCTTCCTCTCCCCATCCAGGGAGGCCCTGGCTCTTCCTGCACCACTGGCCACTGCAGCATGTATTAATGCATAACCAGAAGAAGCCTGTCCCAGAAGCAAATTGTCCTAGGGGATGCGCAAGAGGTATCAGGGCACTGTAAATATAACAGGGGAGAAGGAAGGTAAATGATGGGTAGAGCTATAGCTGGGAGAGAAAGATCTAGTCTTAAAACCCAGCCATCACAGTGCACAAGAGGAGCAGAGCAGCCCATGGAGCACCCTCGGGATAGCCAAAGCCGTCTGCTCCCTCCTGGTGTTGGCAAGAGGCTGTTGTTTTCCAGCCTCATCTGATAAGGGGCGCAGAACCAGGCAGGAAGCCGTCGTGCATTTCGCCTTCCTCTGGCGTTGCAGGCTGTCCCGAGCCAGGCTGTTTACTCGGTTGTCTGCCCGCCCTTTTGCAATAGGGAGTCAGTTCTGGTTAATGTTGGAGATTGTAACGTGATTACCGAAAGTCTCATGAAATTAAATCACTTTGCTTCAAAGCGGCCGGGGAGGGGGAGCGTCTCTCTGGCAGCAGGGATGGTGGAGCGGATATTGAAAGCAGACTGGTAGCCAGTATTGCATCGCACACAATTGAGCTCTGACAGTGTGAAGGCAAATACAAACAGCAGCTTGTGTTTGCACACTAAGGCTCTGTGCACCAGTATCCCCAGCCCTGTACTTTAAACCCTTGGCTCTTGGGCAAAAAGTCCTGGGAGGGTAGGAGGGAGGGAAACTCCACTGAATATTTAGAAATTAATTGAACTGTGCAAACATGCCATTGGGAAGCTCTCAGTGTAACACTTTGGATCAGCTACCCACCGGGGCTGGAACACAACTGCTGGACTTGAAAGGGCAACTTTCACGCTGAAGCAAAACTGGACAAAAGAAAAATGAAACGGGCTCCCGGCGGGGTTTGGTTTGTTTGTTTTTGTAACTCGGCTAATATTCCCGCATTGTTCAGCCCAGTGGCCCAGTGTCTGTCCTTCACACGCTGCTCGTAAATTGGGGCTGCGCAGGCAGCAGGCAGTGCGGGGCAGGGAGGGGGTGAGCATCTCCGGCTTGGGGCCCTGGGGACTGTGAGGATGTCCTCTGCGGTCGTCTTGGGCAGCGGGCTGGATGCTCTGCATCTACGGTGTCGCGATCACACCATGCCGTGCCGGGAAGGTCTGAGCCGGAGCGGTGATGTACAGCCCTATGAATTCCCAGGTGAACCTGGATTTAGCCCATGGCATTTTAGGGCACAGTGCATCATCTACCCTAGCAGAAGGCGGATCGAGGGGGGTCTGTGGACCAACACAGCTTTGCTCTCCGTTCATTCTGCAGCTCAGCGTGGCATGTCCTGATGATTTTCACGGTGCTGGCAGCAAATCTGCTATGCCCAAGTGGGGACAAACCAGTGGTGATATGTCAACCATCTCCATCCCATGGTCCAGCAGCAGAGCGAGGAGTGATGCTCATCCTCGCTGCACTGTGTGCATGCCCGGGGATGTGTCTCTGTTGAGCTCAGAGCCTGCCTGGGGCTGGGAGGATGCTGCTTTCATGGGATGGACCATGTATGCAGGACCAGGGCATTGCAGGGTCCCAAATCCAGCCCTGGTGGACACAGACAGGTTAATACAGGCACTCGTTTGATTTTAAGGCAAAAAGATCCCCAAATGAAGCCTCTTGAAAATTCACTTGCCCCCAGGATTTTAGGCAAAGGAGCAGGTCTGATACCGCAATATTTCTCTAGTTAGCACTGAGTAAACAAAAGCTTAATAATCAGCTGCATAATAGTTTAGATCAAATCAGAGGTCAAAAATAGCATTGCCTTTAAAACATTAAATAACATTTAATATGCTCTGTAGCATTTACTTTTCATAAGCCTCTGCGAAACCACCAAATGTTCACAAAAATTTGGCAAACTGATTTCTCCAGCAATCCAGCCCCCCAGATCAGCTATTTGTTAGTCTCCACTTCACAAAGTTTCACCCAATTAAAAAAAAAAAAAAAAAAAAATTCCCAACAAAACCCCAGACGGCACATCACGTGCTTGGGGTGACCAAAGAAATCCCTTGATTTGGGTGACCAATGAACGTCCCCAGTAATGAAAAGCGAACAATTTGTTGGCAGCCCATGCACTTGAAAACGAAAGATCCAAATTATTCAGCAAGTCTCCCTGGATAGTGAATCCATTGAAAGGGGATTGAGACAGAGTCATAAATTATTCATTACCCAAAAGAGAATGAAATGCATATAATCATAACAATAATAATAACAACAACAATCGCAACACTAATAATAGCAACAAGAATTCAGCCAGCTCTGCTGAGAGAACCAGGGAGGCATGAAGACTCACAGACTTTATTTTCCCTTTATTCCAGCACCCCTTTAGAGCAGCGGTGTTAAATAAAGGAATGTAAAGTGGGTTGACATTTGGAATAAATGTATTTATCCCCAATAATTTGACTCGCTTGCCTTGACTAGCGGTGATGTTGTTTGTACTCTGGTCCTTGGCAGCGAGAAGGTCCATGAACTCACAAGCATCATTGTTAATTGCTCAATATAATGAATTTCTCAGGGCCCTGGACTACTTTTAAGGAGTCTGTGGAAGTGGCTGCAGCAGAGGCATGTACTGTACCACTGTCCCTGGAAAATTTATAGATGTCCATGAAGTGAAAGAGAAGTGGAAAGTGCTGGCCTAACACATATCCCTGGGATTCGACTCTTCCTGGCTTGAATGGGACCTTGATTGCAGAGTCACCCGAGACCCATTGAGGCACTAAGAGAGCTAAGGAGAGGCCACAACACTTGTCACACAGCCCACGAGTTTCCTGTTGTCGCTGGCATGCACGTTTTTGGCTGGGAAAACTCCTCCGCAGATATACCGTGTGCCTGGATTTGGTGCGTTTCAGCTCTCCATCATTTTGCTGCCCTTGAGACCTGAGGTTCCATTTGGGGATCTTTTATTTGGGACCCTCTTCCACCAACCCCCCTGGAGGGATTTTCTCCAAGGGGAGCGTGCTGTTGAGAGACGTCCAGGAGATATTGAAGATTCAAATACATTTATATGCTTGCACCGTATTGTAAAGCGCCCAACTACAACTTTGGCATGCAAATGAATTCCCGTTTGCAGCGAAGGGGCTCAGCCGTGGCACTCAGCCATCTCCCAACTGTTTCCCACAGGTTGCCCCGTGTTTGCAAGGTGGGGGCTGGAAGGGCTTTAGGGTCCCTTCGCCGCCGTTGGGTTTCCTCAGAGCTTTCTCCACCTGCTGCTCGCAGCCAGGAGAGGGGAGGTGTCCTGCTGTTTTGTGCACACAGGAAAAAAAAATGGCATTTTTAAGGCTAGGAAGCAGCAGGTTGAGCCAGGAAGGAGCAAAGCTCTTACCCTCTGTGGCTCCATTGGCTTTGGGTGCTGTGGAGGGTGCTCAACACCCACATGGTTTGAGTTGAATGGGCCAATGCTGCAGTGAAGTGGGGCGTGTTCGGCACGACAGAGCCAGCCCGTGGGGTATTTTGGAGACTGATGTGCCAAAATGCATAGTCACAGAGCCTGATTTTTATTTGCTTGCTGAAATAATCTGCAATTAAGGCGGATTTTTATTTGCTTGCTGAAATAATCTGCAATACAGGCTCAGCCCTGTTCAGGTGGGGGAAGGTGTGAGAGGATGGGGGAGATGGGGGAGAGGCAGAGGAGGGTCTGGGGCTGGCCAGGGGCTGGCAGGGGCACAGTGGGGAGCCCATCCGCTCAGCCTGTGCCAGCGAGCATTGGGGTTTCATGGCACGGTGGTGCCTCTCTCCATGGCTGCAGTGGGAGAGCCAAGCTCATAGATCCTCTGCTGACGGGCAGCTGTAGCACAAGAAGGAGAAGAAAGAGTTCCTGCTGGCATTTTTGTTGGAAGTCGGCTGTGTATTAAGTGGAGCACGGTTTTCATTACCAGCTCCATTTTGGTATAATAAATCATGAACTAGAAAACACACTTTTGGCCTAGATTCTGCCCTCAGTTATGAGTGGCAGTAACCAGAGGCAAAATCCAGCTTCGGCTTCAGCGTTGCGGACCATATGTTCACCTTTTGGAATTAATTTCTTCTGGTAATTTCTGTGTAATTATACAGCACTGAAGGCTGATTATATGCTTCCTCTCATGGGCAATTAATATTGCTGATCTAGCGCCAAGGGTGCACTTTGCACTGTACAAACCCGTGAAGAGAGACAGGCTCAGCCTCCAGCACCTGCTGCAAGGTGACAATCTGGACCCTGTTACCTTAAGCGAGGGGACTCTGGACCCTGCCCAGAGTCCTCAGAGGAGATGGGGCCACCAGCTAGCAATTTAGCACAGACCAAGCACTTGCTGTTCAGCCGTAGAAAGAACACCAAGTGTTTGTGCATGCTCCAGCTGCTGCTGAAATATTTGGGAGGTCATTTCTGCCGAGCAGGCTGGAAGGACCTGTAATTGCAACAGATGCTATCCGACGGCGGCAGCCCCGTGGGTGAGCAGAGCAGCTCATCTCCTCAGAGCAGTAATCTAATTTATATCTCATAAGACAGTTTTATTTTTGTGAATTACCAATGCCTTTTTCCACCAGTGAACTGGCAGATCTGTACAAACTCTCTGGGGCTTCGGCCGCAGCCCTTGCTCCTGCTTGAGACAGGGGGAGTGGAGAGTCGTAAAAGAAGCTTCTTGCATTGGGTTATGGTGCCTATAAAATTAGCCCTGTTAGAAGCTGGCTGCCCATTTAAATGAGCAATTTAAATGGATAACAAAGGCATCCCCTTGCCCCCCTCACAGCTTCTGTAAAATAACTGAGTTTAAGTGGACGGAAAAAGGAGAACAGCAATGGGTTTGCTTGAGTCAGGCTTCTATGTGGCTCAGAGGCTGCTGCTGCTGCAGTGTTTGGATCTGTTTGCTTCTTTCTGTGTGCAAACAACTTCAGTTCAAACGAGATGGTGGAGAGAGAAAGCAAGTGGCAGGAGGAGAAATAATGTCTAGTTTCACCACTGGTTTCCATGGGCTTTGGATGAAGCCCTGCTCTCCCTCTGTGCAATTTGTTCTCCCCGCCTGAGTTTGGGCAGGAGGTCAGGCTTGTCTGCACGGGGCTTTGCTCGCACTGATGAATTCGCTCCTGTTCTGCCAGATGCAACAACACAACCCCAAATGGGAGAGTCTGAAACCAAACAGGGAAGGTGCTGCCTCCAGGAGTTTGGCTGCCCTGACTGCCGGGGTGTGGGGTCACTCTTACAACCCCCCCTTGCAGCAGCAGGGCTCCCCCAAAGGCAGCCTGCAGCATTTTGCAGGGTGGTGGGGCACGGGCCGTGAAGCTGCCAGCTCCCCCATGGCTCCAGCTGCTTTCTCAGGGTCCTTGAATGGGAAAGGCAGAAATTTCACCTCCCTTGCTGGTGCCTGGGGCCAGCTCTGTGTCCCCAGGCTGCAGGGAGACCAAATGGGCTTGGATAGTGGTACCCCTTCTGCTCATGCCCAGGGATAGTCCCTCAGCTCTGAGATTCAGGGTCAGGGGAAAATTAATAGCAAAAATGTGGAAAAAGAGGAGAATTGTCCTGCATCGCCCATGCATTCAGCCCAGAGCAGCTCAGAGAATCAGATTCACTTGGTCAGGGGAGCGCAGCCTCACCATATGCCCAGTTCCACCTCTGCGAGAAGTACTTTGTACGTCACTCCATCATGTCTGTGCTTGGGAGCTTAAAATAAACCCTCATGTTCAGTCCCAGCTTGAGACCTAAGGCAGCAAAATGCTACTCAAGTCACAGGTCATTGTTAAGTTTCAGAGTGAACGCTCCCTCGCAAAGGCAAGGGCAGCTTGTACCTTGTGCCACCTGTTAGCTGTGACAGCATCGTCCCTTCTCAGACAGCTTTCCCAAACCTCAGCCTCCAGGCTCACATTTTCCCTTTATTCCATGCTCTCACGGTGGCAGAGAGAAGCCAGGAAAAGTAGGCGCTGAAACCCATGTATGGCAAAGAGGAAAAACTGCCAAACCATCTCATAGGAGAGAAAAATAGCTGGTTTTGCCCTGCACCAGGACTGTGTAGCTGAGTGCTAAGACTGTGCATGGATCTGGTCGATTTTGAGGGGATGAAGGGATGGTCCCAGGTCTGTCCCAGCTCCGGGGCGGATGCCAGGGAAGCAGCCACAGCCGCTGAGCAGCTCTCCAGGCTCCCAGCCTCGGGACAGCCTCCTGAGAGTTTAATTTTTGGGAAGCTTTAACATCCCCAGCTTACCAAGTGCTGAAAGAAAGGTCAGCTAATCCTTCACAACGTCTGAATGAATTCAGGCCCAGAAGTGAGATTACTAAACAGGGGAGCAGGAGGCCGGGCAAGCTGCATGGATACAGGGACCCTTCCCATAGTCAGGCCTGGCTTTCTAAAGAAATGGACCTTTTATTTCAGTTCTCATTCCCCGGGAGGAGGGGAGGGGGGTGGGAAGACGTGGCCAAAGCACCCAACTCCCCTCCCCCAGCAGCAGCCCCGCCATTGCAAATGCCAGCAGGGCTTGGTGGAGGGGAGCCCCAGAAGAGAGCTGAGCAATGGTCCCCGTCCACGGGATGGACAGACGGGGCAGCTGGGGTCTCCTGTGGACACTGAGCAGCATCCACAGCCCGAGCATCTCCACTGGATACCATGCTCTGGATCTCAGCTCAAGCGTTTAGGAAGAAAACCCCAAAAACCAGGGTCCCTGTGTCCCTCCTGGCTGCTTCAGTGGCTTGTGACCTGTGTCTCTGAAGGCACTGAGGTCCCAGCACTCCCTTTGCCTGGGCACCAGGCACCCAAATGCTCCTGTGCACACGGTGTTGCTAACTGAACCCATGAATTTAAGGCACTGTGGCCATTTCTGTGTCCTCATCACTTGCTGCCATGCTTCATGTCCCCTTTGTGGGACACACAGAGAAGCCACCCAGGAGACTGAGCTGTGTCTAAGCCTGGTTGAGCAGGGCGAGGTGGGTGCCCCGCCGCCCCTCAGTGCAGCACCCCTTCCTGGGGAGTGCAGTGGGCACCAAGCCCACAGGCAGCTGGTCCCCGGGCCATGCCAGGGGCTGTGGGGCAGCACAGGCAGCGCCTTTCTGGGCTGCACCCACAGTTCTTTGAACCCCCGGGGCGATGACATGACAGGACCACTAAGGACTCGCTTTTCTTCTGCAAATCAACGGTCCTCCTCAATGCTGGAAGAGCGAAGCCCTGTTGAATGCAAGCAAGAAGCAGATCCCCGGGGTGTGGATGCACTGCGGATGAGCCATGGTAACCTGGCTACAAGTGTGACAACGCAGACACCCAGACCCCGAGCCTCCCTGCCAGACTCCTGAGCCTCCCTAGATTGGGTATTCAGGCCACAGGGTTTTCTCTATTGACCTCAAAACGCTGTTCTGCATGGGAGAATTTTCTTTCTTTCTCTCTTGGTAACTGCAGAATCAAGTGTTTGCAGTTGGAATCTTTTGCTACCACAACAGCAAGCTGGTAATTCAGCTGGGAGCTGCTTGCCCAGTGGTGGGCCTTCATTCTCAAGATCTGGGGGCCAGCTAGGAGAAAATGGAGAGGCTGCTTTTTTCATGCGCTCTGTGATGACTCCATCAAGGTGGGACGCTCCATTGCCACAAGCAGAGCAACCGGTGCCATCGTGTCATGCAAAGCTGCCAGGTCCTTCCCCAGTTCTCTGTCTTCACTGCAAAGCACTGGGTGCCCTTCCCCAACTCGCTGGGGATATCTGATGGAAAAGGCGCATTCAGCCAGTGGAGCTCCACATGAACAGTCCCAAGGTCAGACCCTCTCCATAGCTTGGTTTTTCTTGCAGGGTTTCTGTAAGAGGCTGTAGCAGTGGCTGAAATGCTGTCTGGCCGTGTGGTCCCATCAGCGCTGGGTGAAGTGTGTGGGTGCCACAGGTTTGCAGGTCCCACAGAAAGCTCAGCACTTCCCAGCTACTCCAGGAAAAATGGCACTGGGAGACTGATGGCTCAGCCCTGCTCAGCACCCTCTGGGACTGCAGGGAATAAATTCTTCTGGTCCTGGGGAAGAAGGATCTGTGTGATGGGACGTTTTAATAAGAGCTATGGGCACAGCCATACAGATCTCTTCTAGATGCGTCTGTGATGCTGTGAAATTTAATGTTTAATTACACGGCGACTTGGATTCTGAGACTTCTGGACAGTAAATTCCTGAATTACACCTAGGAAATACTTAAACTCAGCCCCAAAAGGTGGCATTGACCAGCAGGTGAAGGTGTGGGTCAATCATGAGCAGTAGGGTTAAAACTGGCCCCATTTGTCTTTTGGGGAGATGTTTTTCATTCAATTTGTCGTGAAGCTTCCAACTGCAGCCCTGATTAAAAACCAAATTGATGCTAGGTTATCTGAGCATGACATCTGGTGCAACATTGCACTGCACATACAGTACCTGCCCTGGTGAAACTGAGGCACAAGTGGGGGAACTGAACAATTAGCAATGCAGTGACAACCAGAGGGGCTCCCTGGTCCTACTTCTCTCTTCTTTTCCCCAATCCTGCACTGGTGTTACTCCAACTCTTGATTTACTGGAAAGGAAGAGAGAGGAGACTCATCCTTGCTGTGCTGGGGACCATCAACGTGAAGCTTGAGGTACATGGCATTTCAGGGTGTTCACATTTAGTTCAGCCTGATCTCTGGACTGGTTTCAGGTATATCTGAAAATTTCCATCAGCCTCCTACTGTGCCTTAACAGCTATAAACGTTAACCACAGGCATCTATGGGAGCTGCACAGCGAGTCCCCTATCCTGAGAGGAGGGCGAGAGATGGGGAGGGGATTGCCAGGGGAAGGGGAGAAGAGAACAGCTCTGTCGTCTTCAGGATCAGAGTGTCCAGCCTCTGCCCCTGCCCACGGTGAGTGTCCCCTCCTGTCCAAGCCCCGTTCCCTCTGTGAGCTCATCTCAGCCTCCCCGTCAATCCCCTATGCAGCTACTGTGTCCTCTGCAGACGTTGCCCCCAGCTATTCAACCGTTCTCCGGATCATTAAACATATTGAGCAACATCAGTCCTGTGACTGGTTAATTAGTAAAGAGTTGACTAATTAGTTAATCATGTTTACCAAGTGCTTTGAAAGAGCTCAATGTTATTATTTTTAATTATGACTGCGCCCCAGGCGCTGTTCACCTCCCTGCATGCCAAACCTTGCCGGGTTCAAACTGTCTCTGCTACCGGAGGCTGGTTTTAAGATGGGAATTTGCCTCTTATCCTCTAGTTACCAGGTTTCCTTAACAGCCTCTTGTGTGGGATTTTAGAAAAGCCCCTTACAAAGTCTTCATATACCCTGGCACACTTAACTCACTCTTTCAAAGCCATCTTATCTGTTAAGGAGGCAGGATTGGCTCTTGCAAAGCCATACACAGTAGTGCCTTTGTGCACATCTCATCCTGCATCCTTCTCCTGACCTCAATAAGAGATTAACTGATATCCAGACTCACTCTCCCATCCCAGGCTGGGAGTCTCCAATCCTCAATGCCATGGACACCTCCGATTTGGGACCCTCCTGTCCTACGTGAGAGAAGCCAGAGTTTCCCACCGAAAGGATAGAAAGGTTATTCCCACATCTGACTTCAGGATGGCCAGAAGGAGAGGATGATTTTGGTGGAGGGCAGGAAGAGAAAGTGTACTGCAAAGATTTAATCTACTGGGAAGGATGCGAATGGGGTTTGTTAGTAAGGGGAGAGTCTTGGCATCTCTGAAGAATCACAATTCTAATCATCTTGGGACTTTCTTTGTTCGTAAAAATGTCATTGGCTCATTAAGCAATGTCATAAAGAGCCTCAGTCACCCCTTATAACTGTAATCTGAAGAGGAGTCTTCTAACACCAGCTGCAGAGATAAGACCCACCTCCACATAGCACTGAGATAGAAGAAAATCTGGCACTCGAGCAGACAATAAGCTATAAAAGTCACACAGGGCTGCCACAGGACCAGGGTTTGGGAATGCTTCTGTCCCTGTGAGTTGATTAGGGGAGCACATGGCCAGAGTACACTGTGTGGACCCTACTCCAGGACGTGGCTGCTTAGTACTGCTGCCTTCACCCAAGAACTGCAGTCCCCAGGTTGCAGTTGGGAGCTCTTAGCTTACGATCTTCTAGAAAGCTCATAGCGGCGTGTTGTCAGGGCTTACCATCTGCAGGCAATGCTCACTTAAATGACTGCTGCCATCCTTGACCTGTGCTTATGATGATGTGATTGCAGAATCACGGACATGTTTGTTGGGAAGTGGGAAGATATTTCCCCTCGCCTCTGAATTTCCTTCTTGGAAATCCTTCCTCCCTTCATGGCTGCTAATGAAGGCCAGAGCGGCCAGACCCCTAAAACAGGCATCAGTTAAAATGCCAGCAGTAAGCAGGGATGAATCTCAGCCTCAGGCTCGGTAACTGGCCCTTAGACTGGCCGTACTGAACAGAAGAATGGACCTGTTGGTGCAGGATCCTGTTTCCAACCTTAGCAGCATGAGACTTCCCTGGGAGGTGTTTGAGTATAGGGCAACCATGTGGCAATAGCTGGCTGGTATATTCTCTATAATTTAGGGATTTCTGAACAAAAGATGGCATCCTTGTAATTACTTTTAGTAGCATATTATTAGTAATAGTAGTTTAATGGCTTTTGCTTCTATGGATCACACATCTGGGACATTTTCAAGTTCTTTACATGAATTAACTGGTAGGGGATAGGGGCTTACAAGCAGTTAGGAGCATTTGGAGTCCAAAATCTTCATGTTCAGTTGTGCTGCATTTTGTCTACCCTTTCATAAAGGTCAGAAGTCTATAAGGTCCCCTAGACTCCATTTATCCTATGGCCCCAGCATGTTATTTCCCTTAAGAGTGACCGCCCACAGGGCTATGCAGCAGAGACTGCATTAGTAGTTGTCTGGGGTGCATGCAGGAAGGGCAGAAGCACTGCAGCTCAGTTTGGTGTCTTGCCACAAGATCAGCTTTCCACCTTGTCTGATCTTCTCCCCACTATCGTCCTCTCACAACCCATTTCTCTGCTCCATGAAGCTCTTCTTGCAGCCAGTGAGCACCCAGAAACCTTCCCCCTCCTCCCCACCGCTTCAGTGCTGGGATAAGGAAAACTCGTTTTCTCTGGAGTCCTCCTGGGGCAAGGCAAGACCTCCAGCCCTGCTGCTGAGCCTGGACGGTTGATGGGGTGGCTGGAGTGCTGCAGCCAGCTATCTCCCCCGGGGGTCAGAGCAGTCCCTCTGGCCCAGCCCAGCCATTGCCTCAACGTTTCCATCCAGGAGCAGAGCCTGCTAAATCTCTTTCTCTTCAGAAAGAGAGAGAAGCCAAGGAAGTCTGGAAGGGAGGGGAAACAAACACATCTGCACCTGGGAAATGTCATGTTTGGTTTTTCAACTCCAAATGGGCAGTGACAGCAGCTCTGTGGGGGCGTAAGTAGGGGGAGCAGTGCAGATTTATAGCTGTGGGTCACCCTCAAGCTGAGCCAAGCATTCTGCCTAGCATCAGTTTTATGAACGAGATGAAGTGCAGAACCTCAAGCGCCGGCACCCTATTAGAGAAGAAGCACTGGCAGAGCAGGAACAGGGAGTGCACTGTGAGAGGCCATCCTGACCGTCTCCCTGCTCTGGGTCTCTCCTTTCAAGGCTGGATTTGGGCAGGTTGGAGATTGCAATGACCAAGCATGACCAGGCCTCAGCAGGTCCCGGGTTTGGTGCCACAAGCCTGTAGATGTCATGCGCTGTAAGCCATGAGCAAAGCAGCTGAAGGCTGAAGCAAACAGGAGTCAAGAACTGCCCTCTTTCGAAAGAAAATAAAATCCACAGCAATTTCCAACTCTGCAGGAGGGAGTAAAGCTAGACAGAGAGCTGAAACCTCTTAGACAGCTCCAAATTCAACACCCTGTTGGGCATCAAAATTACCAGTCCAAGGAGATGCTGTAGGGATTGTCACACCACCGCAGAACATAAGGATCCAAGTGATGGCAGGGTTTCCCTTTCTGGCCAGATACCCAGACTGAATCTCTTGTAAATTCAGAACCTCATATAAAAGATTAAGCAAAATTACCAGAGGCTCCCAGTTCTCACTGAGATAAATGTGATGCAGACCTTTGTCATAGATGTGGGCAAGATTGTCACTTCATCACAGTCTCATCCTGAAAGCTGTGTTTCAGCTGCACTTTGACACACAATTGATGAATGATGCAATCGTGTATTGTGACTGTAATGCCCCCAAATTGTTTTCTTTGGCAATGCCTTTTGATGCACCTCTTCAAAGAAGTGCAGGCAAATCCTCCTTTCCCATATGACACGGAAAGTTTTTGCAAATACAAAGGAAGTGCCTCTAGTCTTGAGGCTGATTTTCCTTCATCCTGAGTCTTTAAACTGAGGCAGGTGAAGTCTTTCGACTGATACATTTGCTGTGGCTCCATTAGACCTTGTGGTGTTGATGTAGATGTTGTGGTGAGGAACTTTGCCTTTTGATTTAGCCCTAGAGTCCACTGTGGTGTTTAACAGTCTGTGAACCTGTGCAAAAGGCCTCAGCAGATAGAAAGGACAAGACTTAGCAGGGTTAGGCCAGTGTGGCACACACTCTGATTCTGTATTTCAGTAGCTGGCTCAGAAGTTTCTGTCAGAAGAGCAGTATCTTGGTGCTACCACCAGAGACAGTGCTAGTGCTCAAGCATTCACCCTGAAACAGCTACAGAAGAAAGAAATCTTTGAAATGGGGAAAATTCTGCATGCTCAACACCTGTACAAAGCATAGGATAGGTGCGGTTCTGTCATGGTTTAACCCCAGCTGGCAGCAAAGCACCAGGCAACTGCTCACTCACTCCCTGCCCCTGCCCGCTGGGATGGGGAGGAGAACTGAAAAGAAGTAGAACTCATGGGTTGAGATAAAAAGAGTTTCATAACTGAAATAAAAATAAACCATAATAATAATAGTTCTAATAGTAATAATAGTAAAGAAAAGGAAGATAACAAAAAGAGAGTGAAATAAAACACAGGAAAGACAAGTGATGCACAGTACAACTGCTTACCACACACTGATTGATGCTCAACCAGTCACCGAGCAGTGATCTGCCCCTCCTGGCCAATTCCCCCCAGTTTATGTACTGGGCATGATGTCATATGTTATGGAATTTCCTTTGGCAAGTTGGGGTCAGCTGTCATGGCTGTGTCCCCTCCCAGCTTCTTGTGCCCCTCCAGCCTTCTCGCTGGCAGGGCATGAGAAGCTGAAAAAT
The DNA here is from genome assembly GCF_034619465.1 of Leptosomus discolor. Lineage (NCBI taxonomy): Eukaryota > Metazoa > Chordata > Aves > Leptosomiformes > Leptosomidae > Leptosomus > Leptosomus discolor. The sequence continues at coordinate 10,910,181 of NC_141405.1, forward strand.
CCTTGATTTAGTATAAACACTAGTTAGCAACAACTACAAACATCAGTGTGTTGTCAACATTATTCTCATACGAAATCCAAAACACAACACTATATTAACTCTGTCTCAGCCAAAACTAGGACAAGTTCCCAGAGAAAGCTGAAAGCACCCCCTAAATTATCAACAGCCAAAGTGTGGACACTCATGTACCCCAGCACGGTGTGGTCACGAAGCTGCTGACAGTGTTTGACAGCTCCCAGTGACTTTTGCAGGTCTTTGCTTCCTCCAGCCGCTGCTTGGGTATCTGTTTCTCCACGCTGCTGGTTGTATTCGTTCTTGGTTTGTATTTGGTGAGGTTGGTTGGATTGGCATAATTTGCCTGTGAGAAATGGTGAATATTTCTACTGGAGCTGGAGGAAAGCAATGGTGGCAAGGGCAGGAGGAGGCAATCCCATCGGCATCGTTGTGTGTCAGTCCATAACAGGGTGACATGAGTGTGGTGTTTCCCACCCCTGCCTGGACAGATGAGCCCAACGGACGCAAATCCCAGCTCAGACCTCTCAGTGCAGCATCTGTCAGCTCCATCCATGCCGCAGATACTGGGCAGAGACCAGGAGTGACTCTGCTGCGTTAGCTTTGTCCCTCCCTCCATCCCTCCCTCCATTTTGAGGCTCTCCTGTTTCCAGCACCACTCCTTTCACAGGGTGTTTCCTTAGCCTTTCTCTTTACTGCTCTATGTCTCTTTGTGTGTCCTTGCTCCATATATATATGTGTGTGTATATATATATATATATTCCTATAGATAGAGGCTTGCGCCTATATCTTGGCCTTCCTGACTCCTCTCTCTACCAGTTCTTCACCTGGTCAGCCTTGGATTTAAAAGCTGCCCAAGGCTGTGCGTCCTGAACACCTGAACATGCAATAGGGGCCAAGCTGGGCACTGAAGCTGCCTCAGAGTGAATTTTTCTATAGGTGCTCCATAACCCTGTGCCCTATGGAGGGCTGAAGCTTCCCTGCAAATGGTGACTCATGTTTGAAAGGACAAAGCTGGGCTCCCATCTGTGTGGTCTCATCACGGGGGTCATCCACAGCTTCCCACATGCAGAAGTGGCACCTCACCTTGTAAGGCTGTGGGAGGGTCAATTTAGTTGTTTGCCATTAAGCACTCGATACCCATGCAATAAGCTGGGCAAACGAAGGGCACAGGCATTGGTTGTTAGTGAGATAAAAATCCTACCAGCTTTGATGTAAAACAATATAAAAATACCATTATTTATTTAGGGGTTTCTAAGGGCTTGTTCCATGCTGGATAAAGCTAATGGGAGAGATGATGGCAGTCTCTTCTCTGGAGTTAATTAAATATCCCCATTGATCACAGTGGGAGCAGGGCAGAGCCCTTAAAGGAAAATGCCAGTGCTGGGTTACCTGCATTGCTCCCACCATGCCAAGGATAAACAGAGCAACACGTCTGAGCAGCGCCTGCTGTACAAACCGCAAAGGGCACAGCTCTCCAGGTGGCCCATGGAGGTTTCCAAGCCATCTGAGAGACTTGACAGAGTGGTTTTATTTTCCGAGGAAGCCTTAGTCAGAGCTCAGTTCCCTCCAGCTTCAGTTTTAGCTTTTACTCTCCATACTGCCGTGGCACCTTGTCAGCATCACTGACCTTCTGGCTTGGTGAGGCCAGCAAGGACCTTCATTCATAGCCTGCCAAGGTGCTCTGGGGCCAGCCAAAGAGGGCGGCAATGCTTCTCCAGCCCAGCCAGGGTGGGTGGTGGTGCTCCTCCTGCCCAGCCAGGAAGGACAACGATGCTCATCCAGCCAAGCTGAGGGGGGTGGCAATGCCCCTCCAGCCTGACCAAGGCGGATGATGATGCTCCTCCAGCCTGGCCAACACAAGCAGTGATGCTCCTCCAGCAGTTATGGCAGAGGCTCGGTAGCAGCCGCTTGTCCTGCCCTTGCAGCAGGATTTGAACTTGGCTGTGGGTGGGAGGGTTTCACAGCCCCTGAACCCACCCAGCAAAGCCTGACCTGTGCAGCAAACGGGGCAGGGAGAGTCTGTGTGACTGGGGAGCTGGGGAGCTCATTTCTGAGCCTTTGAGCCACATCCCCTGTCACGATTTGGAGTGGGACACAGCGACGGGTGGGTGCTGATGGGGCAGGACACTCTGTGGCAACATGTGGGACTTCGTGCAGGAGGGGTCGAACAAAGCCAGCAGGATCTTGATCGAAGGAGTTCATTCCTCCAGCACTGTGGCCAAGTTGTGGAACTCCTCACCCTTGGATTCAGTGGATGATAGAGGGTTTTGTGGCCTCAGGGGGAGGTTGTGGGGAAAAAGGGTTGGGTTTAGATGCTCTATTGACATCTAAGGCTAGCTTGACTCTCTCTTTGTACTTGTGCTGTTAGGAGAAAATTGAGCATTGTCCACACACCTTGGGGCTGGGGAAGGGGCTGGTCAGCTCAGCCTTGTTCCTCGGGAGCAAAGCCCAAAGAGGACTGTTAAGCAGAGGAAAGCCATGTCAAAGGGGGGATATAATGGCAGATTACAGGGAGTTCCTGGGGTGTCATTGAGCTGCCCAGCCCTGGTCAGCTCAGGCATTAGCATGCATTGTGCTGCCTATTCCCCCCAGCCTCTGCCTCACAGGAAAACCTGAGCTGCCCCTTCCCCATAATGCTGGCGTTTGCGCCGGCATGGAGTCATTGACAGGTTGCCCTTTTATTCACATGATCAGCTCCCCAGGAATCTTTCCATTGGCATGTTGATCCTTCCTATCCCGCTGGGGATCCGGGACCTTTTCATCTCAGCCCATACACTCCATAGGCTTCTGCCTCTTCCCATCTTTAAGTCTTTAGTAAATATCATAAAAGAGAAAATAAAAGCAGTCCCCAGGGCTCAGGAGTCTTACCTTCCCTGCATTAAAAAAAGAGAAAAAAGAGAAAGCAGAGATTTAGCCTCATTTTATGATTTTTCATGCAGAGCTTGCAGAGAGTAAATAGCATTTAGCCCCATTTTGCAGGCTAGAGGCACTTTGGAACAAGGCCTCTTTTACTCTTTGTGTATGTACTGAAGTCTTGGGGGGATCCAGACCCTGAGCCCGGCTCCTGTGCCTGTGGCAGCAGCCGTCAGACGCAGCCATGAGAAGGAAAGCAATGCACTGCCAGACAAATATCAGCCTGAGTGCCCCTGATTCAGTGATGCTGACGCTGCAGACAGGGTGGGCAGAGGAAGGGGGTGCTCAGTCCCCCTCAAAACCAACTGGACACAATTCAACTTCAAACTGGGCACCCTAAAACTAACCCACCTGTTAGTGGAATGACGGCAGGCAAAGCGGGGGGGGGGGTCCCTATGCTGGTGGGAAGGAAGTTACATTGCTGCTAATAAGGGAGCTGTTTAAAAACATTCAAACTCTTAATTTACTGTTTCAAATTGGATGTGAATGTTTGGAGGAATCTCTTCCCTTTCCATGAGGTTTTTGATTATCTGATGGAAGGCAATTCAAAACAGGACAGAAATGTTTCCTTTTTTTGTTTTAAATCCAAATTTTTGGCTTGGCTTGGCTTTTAAAACCCCAAATGAAACCATTTCAATCTGAAATAAACTCAAACATGTTTCTACTACATTTAGAAGTCTTTCATTGCAAAAATGAAAATGTTTCCTCCAAGAGTCTCCAGCAAAAGGGTCACCACTGTGATTTCTGTTTGAAGTACATATACCGTGTAATCAGTTTTAGGTTTGACACCCAAGCAGGGTGGCAAAAGCCCTAACTTCCCAGCTCTGGTTGTATGCTCTGACAACAACTGCAGTTGCACAATTCCTTGTTATTTCCTATGCAGAGGAACTTCATGGCAGTATGTTTCTTGGCACAGATTTTGGGGATGGCACTTCTTTTATGAATAGTGATGTTCTCATGTGGTTGTTGTTTAGTCTTCACTCTTTGATACTTCCTTTTCCTTCAAAGGCATTTCCATACCAGGTTTTCAGTTACGTTCCTTTGAGATGGAGGAAGAGTCTTTTTGCAGAGCAGTTATTGCCCCTGGTTCTGCTGTGCCTGGAGAGTGACAGAGGTGCTGCGTGGCTCAAGGGACCTTTTGAGGGTCCCTCGCCCACAATGCCATGTCCCCTCTGCAGACAGATGCCACTTAAGAGATATTCATCTCCTCTTCAGCAATGTCAGCAAGGTGGGGACTGGTCTCCCGTTCCAGGACAGTCTAATGCAGGAGATGTGGGGGAGATTAGGGGTAGGGTAACAGGCGCAGACTGCACTGAGAGCTTCTCCTGACAGCATTGGGGCAGTTGGAGAGACACAGCAGCTGACAGAGGTCCCACACCTCACCAATATCCAAGCCTTGAAGTAGGCACACGGGGCACAACCCAGAAGCCAAAATTTGTCCATGCAAATATCTGTATAATTAGGAACTCACAGGAAAACAGCCCATTCCCAAGAAACCCCTGAGGAGCAGAAGGGCTTAAGCTCCCCATGACTCTCATTTTCAGGACCTCGTTCAGCTGGCATGAGCCCAGGCCTCCACTAGTACAAATACAACTGGAAAAGAAATGAGTTTGCTGGCCTGATTGCTTAGAAAAGTTGCAAGAAAGAACATTTTGATCTGTGAAAGCACAGGAGGAAATCAGTGCTTGCTCTCTCCTCTGCCTATCACTTCTGTGAATGACCAACACCGTCAGCAGCACTGTCCTGCAGGACATCTGCTATGTGTGGTACTGCTAATAACAAAAGAAGCTGTGGTTTCTTTAACTTAAAAAGTTTGCCTGGTATCATTGGGTTGATTTAAAGCTTTTCACTCAGGGTGTGTGGGCGAGGGTTCGTGTGTGCGTGTTTACCAGTTCAGCGAGGAATGTAGTCTGAATGGCTTCTCTGAAGGTTTGGATACAGCTCACTAGAGCTCTGCAGGTTCCCCAAGGATTCTAATAATTGGTACATTTGGTTTGCTTTTCCTCATTATTTCTAAGTTTTCCAGCTCTAACGCCAAAGGAGCCTGTATTCTATGTAATTATTACTCAAAACTTTGAAAACATTAAGTAGGAAAAATAGGCCATTAAACAACTAAGAAGCAAAGTAACAAGTGTGAATTATGGCTCTGCCCTGTGGTTTGACTGTGATGGGTTTGTTCCACCCATGGAGAGATCTTGGAGAAGGGTAGGTTGAGCGGGTTGTTTTGCTTAATCTCTCTGCTGTCAGTTGCAGTCCCCAGAGAAAGCAGATCTATAGAGAAATGTGCCTACCCTTTGAAACGCAGCGCACATGCCCAGCTCCCAGCAAAGGACTTTCGTTCTGCTCTGATTTATACAGTTCTCTGGGGCAGAGAGAAGTGGCTGTCATGGTTGCAAGGATTACTTGCTACTGGAGGGAAGGGTGGACTATGCAAGAATAATTTGTTCTCTTGACTGGGCATGGAAACCCCCCTCCCCCTTCCCCGGTCTCCATCCCTCTGCCCCCTGTCCCTCACCCACGAGGGGATGCTGGCTCCCAAGGTCCTGCACGCTGCAGGGCTGCCCCGAGGCTGGCCAGAGCTGGCGCTGCTCCCTGCTGGCCAGGGTGTGGGGAGATGCCTGACACAGGGTGATCCCCTTCCCCTCGCACTGCCAGCCCCAGTGAACGACAACCTGGGGACACTCCTGCCCCTCGCCCAGGGCTGAAAGGGGGATATCGAGTCTGAGCATCTCACCAGATCGGCAGTGAACAGCTACTGCGGACAGCAGCTCATTGCACCCCCTTAGACACCTGCCCAAGGGTGAGGTGCGCCACCCCAGAGATGGCTGCTTCTCCCCTGTGACTCTGAAAGGCAATTTGGGGTGCCTAGCTCAGGTGTAACCCATATGACTACCAAAACAGCCTGTAAGGCTTGTGGGCTCTCACCACGTCCACAGGTTGCTTGTGCACTTAGTGCACTTTGTGCAAGCTCACCATGATGAGCATCCTCTAAATACACACCCAGTGCCTAGCACACTGTGGCCCAGCTTGGGCTGAGGTTTCTAAGTGCTACTTCAATGCAAGAAAAGCTTGTGGTTCTGCTCCTGGTGTACAGGGATCACAGAATCACAGAATGTGAGGGGTTGGAAGGGACTTCGAAAGATCATCTAGTCCAACCCCCCTGCCAGAGCAGGACCACCTAGAGTAGGTCACACAGGAACGCATCCAGGCGGGTTTTGAATGTCTCCAGAGAAGGAGACTCCACAACTTCTCTGGGCAGCCTGTTCCAGTGCTCTGTCACCCCCACAGTGAAAAAGTTTTTCCTTATGTTGATGTGGAACCTCTTACGCTCCAGCTTGCACCCATTGCCCCTTGTCCTGTCATTGGCCATCACCAAGAAAAGCCCGGCTCCGTCCTCCTGACACTTGCCCTTTACGTATTTATAAACATCAGTGAGGTCCCAGGGGGCTCCTGGAGAAGCTGAGCTGCTGTGGCCATGGTGGTGGGCTTGTGCCTAGCCCATAGAGAACAGAAGCCTCAGAGGGATCAGTTTATCCATCCAAGGATCACTTGCCAACTATGGCGACTCACTCGTTCCAGTGAAGGACATGATTACTTATCTGCTCCTGGGATTTTTCTGCTTGTTTGTTTTGTTTTCATCCTCCGAGGAGGATGAGGAGGGTGGTGCCTCCACACACACAGGGCCAGCCACCTCTGAACCCCAGCACCAGAAGCCCTTTTCATGCCTTATAAATTTTATTGGAAAATTTGTTTCGCTTGGGGGGTGTGTGTTATTTTTTTTCTCCCCCAGTAACGCACCATGAAAAGGCTCATTAAAAAGTGAGCTCCTCGTTCTGATTAATCCTTCCAAGCAGGCAGAGGTGACACATGCTAATGACATTTCCAGCCAGGCTTGTCCCCTGAGATGCCTGCTGCTATTGCAGGCCGAGTACCGCTGAAGGAGACAGCGTGTTGAACGTCAGGAAGGTTGCTCTTGGCTGCAGCATTCATTTGTAGTGGAGAAATGCCTGCGGGAACCAGGAATTGCTGTCTCTCCTGCAGGCCTCTGAGACTCTGTTCTCCAGATGCACCTCCTGGACTTTCCTTCTGAGGACATAGGCTGTTCCCAGCCTCCGGAAGGGCTCAGGAAGACAAGGAATGGACATCCCTGGCGCCTCCACAGATTCCCTGCGGCACGTACTGAGCTGCTGACTGAGGACTTCTCCAAGGCACCGGAGCGCCTGTCTACACCAGGTTGTTTTGTTAACCTCAGACTGCTGCTTGGCCCCTGCCAAGGCTCTGATGTTTTTGGAAAATGCTGGGCTAATGAGATGCCTTTCCAAAACAACAGCTGACTTAACGAACTGGCCGGCCATTGGCTTAGCAGGCACCTAAGCTCCCAGCAAAAGGGAGTGAGGTGGATCTCCTTGGATCTCGTATCATTCCCTCTCCCTATTACTGCCTGGGTTTGGCCATGGGGAGGTCTACCTTTACTCCAAACCCTTCTCCACTAATTTCCGTACAAGCCAAACCTGACTTCTTGTGAAGGGCCTGGGATGCAGGTCAAGTTTAAGTGTTGTGAGAACCCAAAGTTAAATTCTTATTCTGCCCCTTCCTGTTAGAAACCAAGATCCCTGTCCAGCAGGAGAAACGAACAACCAGGAATGTTCCCAGACTGGGTCAAGGACACGCCTGGGGCCACCCAAGATGGGCTGGGTGGAAGGCAGACCCTGCTCAGGAGATGTTGAGCAGCCTGAGCTGTGCTGACGTTTCTCCACTTGGATCGAGCTCCACAGTGACACAAGGCAGAAAACCATCAGAAGAAAGCTCTTGCATCCTGCCAGCTTCCCCTGCCCTTAGCAAACATCCAGTCCTTAATGCACAGAGTGTTTCATGTAAGCCTTGACATGTACCAGCGAGGTGTACCCGGCACTGACTCCAAACAGTTTTGCTTTTCTCAAAGGGTCTTGGCCATTGTGGCCAAGAAACATAAGGGCTCTGTACTGTTTTGTTGGGCCAGGAATAAAGTGAATTTGTTGAAAGAAGGTTACCATGTTATATAAGTAAGAAAAGGGGAGTTGTATTTAAACTGGCACAGGGCAGTTGTTTTCACTTAAACAGAGCTATGCACAGAACATAGCTCATGGCTTCTTCTTCGGTGAGGTCTTGTTCATTTTGGCCTGAGCAGCTCTGGGTCAGGGAGGCAAAGCTGAGGTGCGTCCACGGGTGAGGCAGGGGAAGGGGAGAGATGCAAAGGGCAGGACAGAGCGATCCACATTGCTGGAGCTGGGAACTCGCCTGGCATGAGCAGGCACAGCCCTTGCCAGCTCCTGAGCTGCCAACACAGTGTCCAGCTGGGGCCGATGCAGGGCAGTCCCAGCCAGCATTGAGTCCAGCAGCTGCCCTGATCTTCTCACTCCTGATCCCAGTCACGCCCAGCTTGGTAGCTCAAAGGATCGCTTGCAGACAAGCCAAGCTGGAGCATTCCCAGCACTGCCCTGGTATGAGTTTCAGCCAAATTCGGGCTCCAGCACAGAGAAGGTGCTCTGGAGCCAATTTACTACATCAGGGCTTTCACCAGTTGAAGGTGTTGGAAATGAGTAGGAGCTGGACATGGAGGTGGTTGAGCATCCATGGCTTGGCTGCTCAGCGCAGAGGCCTCGTGAGCACAGCTGGGTGAGCAGGCACAAGGGCTGCTGCCACTGGCAAGGCGACTACAGTGCCCAGTGTCATGGGCAGCAAGAAGGGATTACCCCTAACACAGAGGCATGCTAGAAGGGTGCATATAGCTCTTTTTTGACTGACACAGTGAGGAGTTTCTATACAAGCAGGGGAGCTGAAGGCAGCAGGAGCTGGATTTGGTGGATGTGTGGCCACCTCCATACTCAGCATCACCTTTCTACAAGGCAGCTGGGATGCAGCTCTCGGGGCTGGGGCTCGGCTCTGCCTGCTCTGCTTCTGCATCCTCTGCCCACATTGGGAGCAGTGCAGCCTTTCAGCCTCGGGGCAGCAGTCTCATCTGCCGAGAGGCCTTTTGTCATGTTGGGGGTCTTGGGAGAGCACGGAGCAGCGGATCCACAAACCAGATCAACCAACAAAGAATTATTGAGAGTTTGCTGTCTAAAATCTTTGTAGAAAACCTGAACTGAAGAAACAAGGCCTAAATGCAATACTTGGCATAGGGAATATATTGCACTCACTGCCGAGGGAACATTTCAAAAGGCTCTCCATTTACCTTGAAATTGCAAAGAGACACACTGTCTCGGCAGGTCAGTTGAGCTCAGAGCCATGCGCCAATGTCTTTCAGATGAGGCCTACAAGGCGTCTCCCATTTACAGCCGTGGAGATGCACCAATGTCCTAACAGGAGCTTTTGTAGTTAAATGGCGAATGTAACTCAGGCTGGAGAAAAAAAGTGAGATTGAACTTTGCCAAAAAAAGAGGTGAAAGGCATCAGTTGTTGGAGGGGATGGGACAGGAGATTTTTTTCTTGATGTAGTTGAAAAAGGGTGGCAAGAGCACCAGCAGCTTTGGAGACAAACCCGCCAGGGCCATGGGGGGCGGGTCTGGTGGACCTTTCCTACCTCTTCCTTTGGGGTCCCAGCACAGCGAGCTGTGAGATCCTTGCCTGCTTTATCTTGGGTGGCTGAACCAGTCTGCATTAAAAGGGGATGAACATAATACAATAGCATTCGACTTTGTTTCTGTGCTGTGCGGTTCATTCAGAGGGATTACAGGCGCTTTTCAGCCTGTTACCACCTGGAGAGGCAAATACAAGTGAGCGCTGGTTCAAATAGGCTACCCACCGAGCAGCCTTAGTTCTGCCAGAGCCAAAGTTGCAGAAGGTTAAAAATGATCTGAGCAGGATCTGGGCCGAACAATCGCCGGGAGCAGGGGGACGTGTTGGGCGCCCAGGGATGCCGGCCAGCGCTGCCCGGGTTTGTTAGCAAAGGGTTTGGAGTCATCGGCTGCAGACAGTCAAGGGGGCAGCTCTCTGCAGCAAGGCCCTGAATAGAATACAGGCATGAAACTGAGCATAAGAAGCCTCTAAAGGAAACCATCTCTTGCATTTTTTTAAGGAAAAGAGATTTGCATCAGACTAAGGTTGAAGGTTGATGGGGCTGAATTAAAGACCTGTATGGTTGGGGGAAAAAAAGCCCTCTGCCCCTGTTTCCTGATGTGGGTATTATTATGGCTGAAGGGATAAATGCTGGAGGGCATCAGGGTGTAGGGCCAGGTGTTATGGACCGTATCTCTTCTCCATGCTGATGTGTCTCCAGATGCAGTGTCTCTGTGTCCTACAAGGCGGAATGGAGTCACTTTGAGCATGTTGAGGTGGGGGGAGCAGGCGATGCTCCTCTATTCCCTGTGTTGCTGGAGCTGACGGAGAGAGTCCCAAAGGACTGTCACAGCGTGGAAACTTGAAGTCCCCTCTCTCATAGATCAGCTGAGTGTCCCAGCCCCATGGCCATCCTTCTCACCTCCAGCCATTCTGAAAGCAATGGTTTTTCCATCCAGGTGGAGTACCTGAGGTTCAGTTTGAATAATGTTTGTTTGGGGCTGTTTTGGCTTTTCAGTTTATTAAAAGTGTGAGCTGAGTGTCAGCAAATGCAAAGGTTGTTTCCAGGGGTTTACTGCTGATGAAGCCTCACTAGAATCATGCATCCTATGCCCTTAAGGCACTATACTTGCAAAGTCCTTTCAGCCCTGCTGCTGAGAGCAAACGAGACAGGGAGAAGGGCGAGCAACACCACCTACCCCCTGGGGCTGATGCTCCTTAGTCCTCAGTCCCTTCAAAGGGCTCCCAAAATGGCCTGTTTGGGGCAAGGTCTGTTGCTTGAGTCTTGTGTTGAGCAGGTGATGATGGAGGGCAGCCCCCTGCTCACAGCTCGTGCTCCCCTCCTTAGCCAGGGCTGCACAGGCTGCAGTTTCACAGTCCCTGGGGCATTTCTCCTGCCCATGCGCAGCTGGCCACAGCCACACGGTGAGCGGATTTAGGACTGGAACCAGTGATAAATGACCCAGCAGAAGTTCAAGAAAAAAAAAAAAGAAAAAAAAAAAGAGACCAAAATCTTATTTCTCAGCTGGGATGCTCTCCATGCAGCTGTCCAAACAGAGGGGAAAGGACCTGCCTGCATCCATGTTGCTGCTGAAGAAGCAACGTCCATCACCCAGGAAGGCATCAGGGGCATGGGCGGGACTTCTGCCTGGTCTCCAGTGTGCCATGGGTCCCCCATCCCCAAGGACACTTGGGGTACTCCAGCCCCTCTGCCTACAGTGCCAGCACAGCGCTGTACCCACAGTGGTCTGCTCCATCTGCAGAAGCAGCTCCTGGGAGGAGCTGTGCGGCTGGAGAGGTCTGCTGCGTGCCATTAATTTTAATCCAGGGAAAATTGCGGCTCAGGGACCAGCAGTTTGGAAGCCCGCCCAAGCAGCAGCCAGCAGTGAGTAGCTGTGCTGCAGCACTCCCAACCACCCGCTGCTGGTCCCCAGGCAGAAACACCCCCATCCCATCCTTGTGGAAGGGCTCTGAAGTTGCATTTGAAACACTATTTGAAAAACTCAATTTTTATGTCTCCCCTTCACTGGCTAACACAGCTCAAAGGACCTCACACGTGCTGCCGGCTCCAGCGCTGCTTACCCTGTGTGCTGGTTGGAGAAGGGGGTGAAACGTCCTGGGAAGGGCTGGACGTGCAATGAGACTGAGCCATACCCAAAGCCCAGCTGATGGCACCAGTTCAGCTCTCACCCACAGACTTCTCAGTGCGAGGCTGCAGTAGATACTCCGATTTCAGATTACAAGTGTCAGTTTAGTTTAGCTTGTCAACAAAAGCAATAAATAAATCCCTCTCACTTGCACTCCCTGAAATGGTGCAGCTGGAACAAATCTGCTTTGCCGCTTTCAAAGGGAGAAGAAAGGTTTTCTCCCTCTCGGGGAACATGCCTGGCCATAGGTGAAGAAGACTTGAGCTCCTGGGGGGATACATCAGAGAGAGCTTTGGGCTGATTGTCCAAGTACAATTTTAAAAGAAGCAATGTTTGTCCTGGTGAAGATGAGTTTGTTTCTCTGCTTGTGACTGGAAGTTCCCACATCTTTCAGGTGAAAACACATCTGTTTTTCAAGTGGAATCAGCAACCATGCCACTGTTGACTGCCAGGACCTCAGTCCAACACCCCTCATGGCAGCCAGAAAATGCTAAGGACCAAATTCAAGCCCATAAGAACTTAGAAGAGCTTCAACCACTAATGCAGGGCTAAGAGCCATGTCCCCTTTGCACCTCAGCCTCACCTTGCCATACCACCCTTGTTAGGCTGGCATTTGCTCCTGATCGCTCCTCTGGGTCTGACAGCAAGGTGATACTTTGGTGGGTGTCATGGGTTCATTTTCCTCATCTCAACCCTGGACTCCCTGTTTTTGTGGTTTTCAAAGACATTGTTTCCTAATGTAGGAACATCCCTTTAGGCCCTGAGCATTCCCTGACATCAGCGCGAGCGCAGTGCAGCCCGTCGGTTTACAAACATCTGGGTTCCTAGGAAATGCTGCATATTCCTGCCGGTACTCTGCTGTCTGTTAACGCTTATAAAATTATGTTTATTTCCTGCCGTGGGGATCAGGCTTCAGCTCAGGGTTATTTCCAGGGCTGCGGCAAGCTTTGTGCCAGAGATACAAACCGTGGCAAACAAGTACTTAAAAGTCTTGTGTTCAGCAATCGGCAAACCACAGACACTTCAGAGGTTTGGCTTGGGAAACCAGTTGCCCAAAGGAAGGCAAGAGAGCTGATGTGCACAGGAGCACCCTGAGCTGCTCTGGGGCTGGGTGAGGAGTGGGGATGGTCATCCTGCTCGGCTCTGAGGCTGTGGCTGGTAGGGTGGTACCTGGCCCAGGCGGGCCAGTGGCACCCATCACCCCTGGGGACATGGCTAGTCTTCCCCATGGAGACAGCTGGTGGCCTCCATAGCAGCTGGTCCAAAAACCTAGCCAAAAAAACTTCTGTGGGATTTTGCACATCAGTCCCTGCTGCAGTCAGGCTTTTTGGAGCTAATATGTGTCTATGTCTCCCTGAGGCCTCCAGGTTTACTTTGGGGTGAGCAAAGGCAGGGGCAGGGGTTTGCTTCAGGCAGCTCTGGCTCATGTAGGTGGGAAGGGTGGGTTTCGGGCAGTCAACTCTGCTCTGGAGGGATCTCCCATCCTGGGGCATAGCTGTATGGTCCTGCATGCCTGGGGAGGGGAGATGAGAGCAGGTGAGCGCCTGCGGCTCAGGCCAAGCTGGGAACTGCAAAAACTTTTCTGTCTGGAGGTGGGCTTGAGCTCAAGCTTGTTTCCTTTTTCGTGCCAAAGCATCTGCTGTCCTGCACACTTCTCTCCCCCGCTTTCCTCCAGGATTTCAGGCTGTAGAAATGTTTTATCTGATCCCCCACCCCAAAACTCCCTTTGGCTTGGTTGTGGCTTGATTTCCCTCCTCTGGTTGCCTTGAGGTGACCTTGGCTTTGCAGCACATTTTCGCAGCAGAAACCCAAAATGCCGCATTTCAAAAATGCCCAGATGGGTATTTCCAATGACCTAACAGGAAAATCAGTGTTTCTTTAGAGCTCAGTCACCATGACATTGTGAGCAGCTCTGTCTGGTCCCAAGCTGCTTTAATCAATCGATAATTTGTTTGGCTGGAAAATGCCTCCTGGCCGGGTTGGGATCCTGCAGTATCTGGGCTGGTGGGTCTGGGTCTTGTGACAATCGCTGCGGTCCAGCCATGCAGGACTGCAAATTTGAAAATTAGGCTGTAACAGCTGTGAATGTGCGATGCCCAGTGAGGAGCCTGTTAACCAGAAGCACTTGCGAGGCTGCTGGGGCTGAGCAAGTCTGGCCACTTCAGAGGCATGGCAGATTTTTTACCTAGCCAAGGGCAGGACCAGATGTGCCACCATGGTAAGTGGCTGTGAGATGCATCATCTCACCCACCCCCAGCCAGCTGGTGCTGTGATGGCCACATCACCATTAGAAGATGATTTCTGTTAAATTCAGGGATGGAAATGGAAGACAACCCCAAAATGCCCACATCCCTGTTCAGACCTGGGACTAGATGCTGGTCTGCATGTTGTCAGGTATTGGAAGAGCCTGCCCGGGGAGGTGATGGAGTCACCATCCCTGGAGGTGTTTAAGAGAAGGGTAGATGTTGTACTTAGGGGAGTGGTTTAGTGATGTTGATAGAGCTAGGACAAAGGTTCAATTCAATGATCTTGAAGGTCTCTTACAACTGAAACTGTTCTGTGATTCTATGATTCTATGATTAAACCTCTGCCATCGGGCAGCCTTGGGCTGGACGTGGCATAGCTTGCTGTATGGTGGAAGACACATCCACCCTCGGGCATCGGACTGGAGGTCTTTAGGCTCTCCTTCCCTTTGTCACCCCACCGTAGACTCTCCTTGATTGCCGTGGTTCATCAGCAAGACATCTGGGAGGTCTCTCCTGCTCATGCCATGTACAGCTGGCTCAGGCCACAAGGAGCCCATTGCCCACACCAGAAATGTTCCTTGGCCCAAACCGCTCACAGGGGCTTTGGGACAGAGGACAAGCAGGGTTGTCCTCATGGATGGAGACTTTGGGGAAATAGGGAGAAGCTGAAGTCAGAAACGCTGGAGAAATCAGCAGCACATGGCCCCAGTGTTTGGGGTCTGTTCCTGAGGCGCTCAGCACCCTCAGCCCCCAGCAAAGCCAAGGTGGTTCCCATCTGCCAGGACCAGGCCCTTCGCTAACTGTCTATTGTTATGGGAAGCCTCTTGCCAGGCCCTGTGAAGTCATTCAGACTCGTTTTGTGGCCATTCTGGAATGCACTAACCAGGAGTTGTTTTGAGGTCAGAAAGGAATAAGTCTTTTGCAGACAATTTATGTTGTTATAAAAACATCCACGAGAGAGAGGAGGTGGGGGAGGGACGTCCTCTTTCCTGTTTGGGAAATAGTTTCTCACTGCACCCATCAAGCACAAGAGTTCTGTATGAAAAATTAATTTTAAAAAAGTTTCTGGGGCACACGTGCCTGAAAATGAAGCACAGCAGGATCAGAGGTTTGGCTCAGAGCAACAACCAAGACTCAAAAGCGGAGGCCAGATTAAAACACAGGACTCCTCATTCCCAACCGGTTGCTGTAACTGGAGGAAATGCAGTTTCCTTAAAAGAAATGCAATCTCCTTTCTGCAATGCTTGGTCAGAATTCATGAACTTCAGCTGAAGACCAGAGCCGGTATCTCACTGAGGCAGACTCGGTCTAAGCCTAGTGCAGCAGCTAGGACTGCAGGAAAGTGGGGATAGCTTCAAAAAACAAAGGGAAAAAAAGCCCAAGATGAAGGGATTAGGCCTGTCACCCTGCCCTCTACATCATTAACCTTTCAGCCCAAGGGCAAGAGGCTTTTCCCACCCCACCACGCAGCAGTAAGATGTTACCTCAGGTGTGATGCGAGAAGAAGCCACATCATGTGGCACCGCCACACCGTGGCCACCCTCTCGCCATGAGAACTAAGCCTGGCTCTCTGCACCATCAGCATGACATGGTCCCTGGTGCAGGGCTGGCCTGGATCAGCTTCCCCTGATTTTCCAGAGACAATGCAGGGTCATACATCCAGCGACCCTTCCCATGGGGCACTTGTGATGGAGAGGAGGGAGGGAAGTCTGGACATGAGCTGAGAAGTGTCCCTGACATGTTAGATTTATCTGTAGGCATAACTTCAGGGTATTTTTGGATGGGAATATGTTATTGACTCTCTTCAGGATTTTTGGGGACACGGCTCAATTCCTGCCTGTGCCAAGGCTGCCCCATGTCCACATAAGCCCCTGATCTCCCTCCTTGCTGTCACCACAGGGATGGTCACGGACCAGGCTCAGATCCAGGACAGAATGAAGCCTTCTCTCAAGGTGGTGGGATGGACAATTTTAGGGCCAAATTGGCCCATCCCTTGGCTTGAGTTGCACAAGGCTGTCTCAGAGAGTTGTCTTTGCCATCTCCAGTATCACCGCGGTTTCGCAGGGATGTCTACACATCTGCAGCCCTCATTTGAAACGATCCAGATCTGCAGACTGTGCCAGGGGCAGTGTGAGCTGTGGAGCTAATTGCCCATGATAAGCTAATTAAAGGTTTCTGATAAAATCTGCCTGGCAGTCACAGGAGCCGTGTGGTGGCCCTGGGCAGGGGAGAAGGCGGCTGCTAGGACACCCGGGGCTCCATTAGGCCCCTTGTGCTGACCCCCTCCTCCTCCCCTGCCTTCAAGTGGTTGTCAGCACCTTTGCTTGTGCCTGGGCTGTCTTGTCACCACTGCTCAGTCCCTTCTCTGCCCCGGGGTGGTTGTTGGCAGTGACCCTGGTGTTAGGGATGTGAGCGAAGGATGCTGCAAGGGCCTCATAGTGACAGCCCAGTGGAGAGCAGGGAGCTTGGAAAATGCAGGTTGTGTGATGTTAGGACAGGGGGGTGCCCCAGCATTCTCCTCCTACCTCCAGTGAACCCACCCCTGGGCATGTCTATTCCTTAAGTCTTGGCTAAAATGAAAAGCAAAGAGTTTCCACAGCCGAAAACAGCCCTTGCTGCCCTGAAGCATATGCAGCTTTATGTGTTTGTGTGTTCGTGTAAAGCCTTTCTCCAAAGACCTGCCCAGTTGCCATGAATGCTGTCATGTCAGAGGATTAACCATCCTCTTCAAACAGTTCTGGCCTTTCCCGGCCCCCCTGCTTGGGTGAAAGGAGCAGCAAGGGCCAGGCTGGCCAAGGCAGTGTCCCAGGGCCATGGCATGCATGGGAGGTTCACCCCAGCAGAAAAGCTGGGAAATCCCTGTGTTTGACTAGCTTTGATCTGGATTAAATCCCTCAGAGAGAAACAGAGGAACAACCCCAGGAAGGCTGGGCTGTGTGTTTTGACTTTACACCATCAAAGTTTGCCCTAAGCAACCCTTAAAAGCATGCAGGCAGCTGCAGGCTCTGGGCTGGGCAATGAAGCGCTGCTGTATTTCCAGGTGCATCACCCTTGCCTGAGGGCGGCTGTAGGGCCAGATTTGGTGGCTTTGCTTCAGGACTCAGTAGGTGTCTGCCTGCTTCATCTTTGGTGAAACTGGGTCAGTGGGACCACTCGCAGCCCCACACCACCTCAGGGATGGGCTGAGCTGGACAGAGCTGGGAGCTGAGCATCCTTCATGGGGCATCCTCTGGTGCTGGCAGGGTGTGTCCATACCCACCTGTTCCCCTTTACCACCAAGCATCTGTGCTCTCAGGACTATACTCAAGCACTGGCTTAAGTTAGAGGAGACTTGGCTTGAAGTCCCTGTTCTACATTGCCCAATAGGTCCCATGACCCCAAAGATAGCTCTACGATCCCACACTAAAACCTTTCCACCCCTTGGTTTGGCCATTTATAAAAGTGGATAATAGCTGATTGTAAGGATGAGCGCATACCATGAGGCTGCTTGAGATGTTGGCATCTGAGGAGCACCAGGGCTGCTGAATGATCAGGTAATAGCCCATCACTTACAGCAGCCCAGATCCATCTCTGGGGTGAGTTCAGCCAGTGCAGACTATCACTAGTCAGCTGTGAAGCAAGCGAAAGGAAAAATATCATATCCCAAGGCAATCACAGGGAAAGTGAGAAGGTGTAGTACTGTGTTCCAGATGGACATGTGTGTGGGACACCCAAGCTGACAGCTGCTCCCTTTCAGGGGGTGGGATATGACTTTTTAATGTTCACAGGTGCTGGGGTCTAGATGTTAAACATTGCAGGACAACGAAGGACATGCAAGTACTATGACGTGGGGTAGAGAGAGGAGAAAGGTCTTGTGAAGTACCACAACCTCTGCAGTGGTCAGAGGAAAGCTGCTACTGAGATCTGTACCAGATAAGAGGGAAACCACAAGGCCAGAGCCTAAGTCCTGTTCACACAGACACCTCCGCAGCGGGGACAGGATGCTGTGCTCATCCGTGTCGGCTGCCCGCCCTCTCCAACCTACTCGAGCCCAGGCAGCAATCAACATTTTTGCTCAGAGCCTGTTACAGAAAACCATTAACAGTAGCACTGCTCCTCTGATAATGTGGGATACGCCTGTCAGCTTTTGATAAAACTCCAATCTCCAGGAAAACAAAATACATCAGTACCTTGCAGGGGACTCCCCAGACTGCCCAGCCTGGCCGGGGAGCACGGAGCAGAAAGCTGCTGTCCCAGACGATGGGGGTAGCAGGACAAACAAGCTTGTCCCAACACCTCTGTGAAATACTTTCATGTCTTTGCCGATGATAACGCTGATTGGGAGGTCAGGCACATAAGCCAGAGTTTTCCTTCTTTCTCAGATCCCCTGATAACGTCCCAGTGATAAGATAGCGCTGTTTACCCAGGCTCAGCCGCGGCCACAAAGGAGAGCTCTGTCCACAGCCCCGAAGGTGCAAATATCACTGAGCAAACACAGGCATCCCGACTCTTCACACCTGCATGGCATTTTGAAAGCCAGCCCGGAGCTGGTACAGGGTCTGGGTTACTGTGGGATGTGAGGTGGATGCTTGCTCCATCAGCCGCTGGGATTCGTGTTCAGGACTGTGTGGTTGCAGGTTTTAGCTCAGGTTTTGGAAAACT
Source organism: Leptosomus discolor (assembly GCF_034619465.1). Classification (NCBI taxonomy): domain Eukaryota; kingdom Metazoa; phylum Chordata; class Aves; order Leptosomiformes; family Leptosomidae; genus Leptosomus; species Leptosomus discolor. The sequence continues at coordinate 10,928,680 of NC_141405.1, forward strand.
TAGAAGCAGAATTAAAATCCATCTCTGTTGAGGTTTCCCAGCTAGAGCTGAGTTTTTGTAACTCATCTAACATCTTTCTGCAGACCCACAGACAATTCTGGATCCTGTTACGCAGAGCTCTCAGCCTTTCCCACCACAAAACCCTCCCAGGGTTCCTCTGAGGCACATGCCTGCTTCCAGAAAGGGAAGCTGAAGCACAGCGGTGTTAGGAGGCTTGGCCAGGACTATACTGGGCTCAGTAGCAGAGCCATGACATGACCTTCTCTGCATCTGATAAAGTTCATTCATGTGCCAGAGCACGTGGAAGGGGATGGTGCAGCTGTGCTTGTCACCAGCTGCGATGGCCCAGCGAAGTGTGTGCCCATGCCCCAACAGAATGTGCCTTGGGAATGGTGGGCAGTGATGGGCAGGAGTGAGCTTGGAAGAGGGGAGAGCTGACTCTGCTTGTTGTCTTAGCATCGATAGCTACTAAATTTTGGGGTGTTTGCAGAGCAGGAACAAGGGTAGAGCAGAGGGAACGAACTCATGTGCCAGTGATCGGCTGCCTACGTTCCTCCAGCCATGCATGGGGGAATGGATGGCCACTGTTTTCATAGTCACTGTAGGATTGATTGAGTGGGGATTAATTTGCAGCAATCTACTGCATTTTATTAGCATAACAGGGAGGACTTGTGTTAGTGCCTAGCCCCAGGCTTCTGGAATGATGTTTCCCATGTACACACCTGCCTCAGTAAAGCACTTTGCAGATTTCCAGGGGCTCAGGCCCTCTTCAGGGTGTTTGAACTGAACCACCCCAAAGTGATAGGGAATCTCATTGACAGAAAAACAGAGAGAGACCTACCATGCAAGGAAGATCAAGACTTATTTTGGACCAGCGGTCCTTGATCTCTGCTTTTAAAGACATTAGCTCTTCACTGCACAACAGCTGATGCAAGAAACCCATCCTACAAAGCACTAATATATTTTGAAGTGCGTTAATTATTGTAATAGGGTTGGAAAATACTTTCAAAAAATGGGTGACTCTCAATCTCAGCTCCAGCAGCTTAGACTGGCTCAAGACTCTGGTCTCTTATCTGGACTCGTGTGTCCCTTGTGACACAGCCAGGGCTTTGCAGTTGGGGGTGGCACAGGCAGAGATGAGTTTTTCAGCTCCTCTTGGTCTTGCCTCCCGCCTGAGAAGGAAAACTGTCCTGGGGAGCATCTCCTTGCCAGGGAAAGAGCCACCAAGCAAAAGTGGCCGAGTTCAGGCTGTGTTGCATGGAGGGCGGACAGCCCGCAGGGCCAGCCTCTCCGCGGCAGCACAGACCTCAACCCCACTCCGCCGGGTGGAAATGAATGTGCTGAGCTGCCAACTGTTCCTCTGAGCCAGCTCAGCCTCAGAGAGAAGCCAAAACGCTTCCCGAGAGCCGTCATCTGTCAAGCTTGTGTTACTGTCTGGCACGTCAAGTGGCCAAGCTGAGGTTTGTAATTCATGAGGAAGGGGAGGAGGCCGCAGTGAGCGCTCCCAAAGCCACTCCGTACTCCATCTCCCAGCGCGAGGCAAGGGCTGGAGCAGCATCTGCAGGCAAAGGCAGGACCATCACCCAAACAGGCCCACAATATGGGACGAAATGAGGAGACCATCCCCTTGGAGAGTCCCTCTCCACGCTGTATAACACAGCAGCTCCATGGGTCACTCATGGGAGCTGCCTGCAGGGTAGCATCCTTTCCTTGCTCTGACAAGGATGCCATCTTCTGGGCAGAGGCCTCCTTTTCCTCTCTGGCACAGGGGTAAGGGGGGCCTGGGGGTGTGTGTGTAAATCCACAGATGCAGCCACTGGCACTGCCTGGGGTGACGAGGAAATGCGACCCTGGCAGAGAGGGAAGGCAGCGGCAAAGCGATGTCTGGGGAAGGACAAAAGGGTCATTCAAAGGAGAAAGCAGTGCTGACTGCCTCCAAAGGAAAATCCTATGAGAGACGGTCTTCGGAGAGTTGTTTCTGGTACAGCAGCACTGTGACTCGGACTCCATGTCACCTCGGAGGGATGTTGCTATGTTTGGGGACACGATCGTCCACAGATTATGCATGGCTCGTGACGGGCTCTGGTGGCACTCCATAGCTCCCAGCCGCAGGATCCCTTCAGTAGCAGGTCTGGCTGGGGCCATTTTAACAATTCCCCTGGCCCTGGTCCAGGCAAGATTGGGAAATGATCTAGGGTTAAAAAAACAAAACACGTTTGTGAACACGCTTTGTTTGGTTTTAAACTAGAGCCCGGCACAGCCCGACCTCAAGGCGGTTGAATTAGCACAACCAGAGAGGCAGTGACGGGCACACGAGTAGCATCATTTTAAGCTGGGTCTGCCCTGGAGGAATCACAGCATGAGCTAGTTTAAAACCGCTTTGCATTGCTTTCACCCCTCGGCTGTTGGGGAATCATGGCCAAGTTTTCTGGCTCCTTGGGTCAGTGATAGAAGCAAAGCTAAGGCTGTTTGTATCCCTGGTCCTTTTAGGCTGGGCAGTTTTAATAGAGATTTAAAAATCTTTTTACCCTTTTCTGGGCTGGTTGCATTATCAGGCCTTTCGCGTTTTGAGTAACCTTTGCTCTGAATGCGCAAATTCTTTCAATATCTGTTTCTGCTGTGACAGTAACTCTCAAGTGTCTGATATACTCCTGCATCAGAAATGTACGAAAACTTACAGGAAAACGTTTCGGGCTGAGGCAGCGATGGCCTGTGCACTGGGTGTGCTGACTCTTGCCCCTTGGTCTGAGCTGGAGCGTCACTTTGAGGTTTGCAGTGCTCAGATCCCTGTCACAACGTGCCCTCCTTTTGAGCTGTGGGGCTCTGGTTTTACAGAAACACCATAGTATTGATGAGACCAGGTGCTTGAGGACTGGGGTGCTGACTCTGTCACCTTGAAAAACCACTCAGCCTGCAGCAGTTCATAACTGCCTGTTGAGGTTAGCAGACTGGCCAGGTAGGAGGTAAGCACCGTGGTGTGGGGTAGAGAGAGGAGAAAGGTCTTGCGAAGTACCACAACCCCTGCGGCGGTCAGAGGAAAGCTGCTGCTGAGATCTGTACCAGATAAGAGGGAAACCACAAGGCCAGGGCCTAAGTGGATAAATTGTTCCCAAGAGGATTCCACTGGGCTCTAAATAGACTGACACTTGATGAGGGGCTGGTGGCTGTATGCTTTCTCTGATAACCCATAGGTTGTTGGGTGAGCTCTCCTGTTAGCTCCTGCCTTTCAATGGCATCTGGATGAATTACGGGATGGAAACAATTCATTTCAAAGTATTTACAACCTCAGGAGGCTGGATTTGAATGGTTCAAATAAATAAAGCAGGCTGATGACAGCCTGGTATCATCTCCCAGACTGAAATAAAGAGTTCACTACTTCACTTTTCTTTTCTCAAAAAAAAAAAAAAATTAATTAAGCTCTTTCGAGGCTGAAGCTTATCTGCAAACTTCCTGCACAATACCTGATTTGCAGAGAAAACCTCCTGGTTAAATCCTACAGCTACTGAAGAAAAGGGAGCTCTTGCTAGATTACCTAGAATGTGCCTGCAAGTGCCATCACTTCACTGGCCGTGCTGGGACCTGAATGTGGGTGTGATGTGCTGGCAGTTTCAGTGCAGGAGAGGAAAGCCTGGCACACACTCTGTCCATGTCCTTCCCAGCCACAGGTCAGCACCCAGGTCCACCTGGTGAGGTCCACCTGGAAGTCTCATCCCAGCCCTCAGAGATGGTTCCTCCAGTCCTTGTCGAGGCAGACTCATGATCATAGAATCATCGGCTCATGTAGGTTGGAAAAGACCCTTAAGGTCATCGAGTCCAACCGTTAACCCAGCACTGCCAAGCCCACCACTAAACCATGTACCTAAGTGCCACATTACACATCTTTTAAATACATGCAGAGACAGTGACTCCACCACTTCCCTGGGCAGCCTGTGCCAATGCTTGACAACCCTTTTGGTGAAGAAATTCTTCCTAATATCTGATATAAACCTTCCCTGGCACAACTTGAGGCCATTTCCTCTTGTCCTATCACTTGTTACCTGGGAAAGGAGACCAGCCCCCACTTCACCACAGCCTCCTTTCAAGTAGTTGTAGAGAGTGATCAGGTCTCCCCTCAGCCTCCTCTTCTCCAGGCTGAACAACCCCAGCTCCCTCAACTGCTCCTCATCAGACCTGTTCTCCAGACCCTTCACCAGCTTCCTTGCCCTTCTCTGGACACGCTCCAGCACCTCAATGTCTTACTTATGCCGTGGCACCCAAAACTGCTCACAGGCCTCACCAGTGCCAAGTACCGGGGCACGATCACCTCCCTGCTCCTGCTGGCCACACCGTTGCTGATACAGGCCAGGATGCTGTTGGCCTTCTTGGCCACCTGGGCACACTGCCGGCTCATGTTCAGCTGCTGCCGACCAGCACCCCCAGGTCCTTTTCTGCCGGGCAGCTTCCCAGCCACTCATCCCCAACCTGTAGCGCTGCATGGGGTTGTTGTGACCCAAGGGCAGGACCCAGCACTTGGTCTTGTTGAACCTCGTACAATTGACCTCAGCCCGTCGATCCAGCCTGTCCAGGTCCTTCTGAAGAGCCTCCCTACCTTCTAGCAGATCAACACTCCTGCCCAACTTGGTGTCACCTGCAAACTCACTGAGGGTGCCCTCGATCCCCTCGTCCAGATCACTGATAAAGATATGAAACAGAACTGGCCCAAACACTGAGCCCTGGGGAACTTGTGACTGGCTGCCAACTGGACTGAACCCCATTCACCACCGCTCTTTGGGCTTGGCCATTCAGTCAGTTTTTTATCCAGCAAAGCATAGACCCATCCAAGCCATGAGCAGCCAGTTTCTCCAGGAAAATGCTGTGGGAAAAGGTGACAAAGGCTTTATTAATGTCTAGGTAGACAACATCCACAACCTTTCCCTCCTCCAGTAAGCGGGTCACCTTGTCATAGAAAGAGATCAGGTTAGTGAAGCAGTAGACCATGTCTATGTAGACTACGAGGCCGAAGCCCTCATCTTCAGGCAGCTTTCAGAGGTGCTCTAGGTGGAAGAAGGCTCCACTCCAGTCTCTGCTGAAAAGCAGCTGGTGTCCCTCCCAGCACACTGGCTGGAGGAAGCAAGGGCAATTTGCAGCCCATTTTCAGGCACTTTGAGTACAACTGTGTGTGCTGCACCAGGGCTAGGCTTGCTTTGTGATTTGCATCCTGTATTGAGTAAGACTGCTTTTGTCTTGGGATAAAATGCCTTGGGTGAGAGGCTGCCACAAATCTCAATGTTTCAATGCAACACAACAGGCCCATAGGTCTCTCATCTATCCTCATTGCCTGTTGTTAGACAGTCAGCTGCCTGGTGGCTTCGAAGAAGCCATCAAAGGTCACTGGAGATGTCCCTGAGGATTCAAGGCAGAAATACACATATCAGTGAGACCTTGCTTTCTGCGAGCAGCTGTTTGCCACGTGTGCTGGCTAGCAATGGGGAGATCTCCAGTGCTCAGAGATTATTAAAATCTGGCTCATAATCTGAACATCTCAGAGCTGTAAATCTCCCAGGAATAAGTCTTGCTGTTGCTCCTCTGATGCTTCCTGTGGGGCCAGAAATACCATGTGGACAGCCAGGAAATACCTAGTGAGATTTCGGTGCTCCAGTCCAGTCTGGAACTAATAAATGTGGAAGCAGTTATGAAAAGATCTCCCTCCCTAAAATTAATAAAAACATATATCAGACCACAGTCAGACAGGTTCACATCACGGGTTAAATCACGAGTAGTGTCTGTCACTGTTGGAACCAGCTCCTATGGCATGGGGGCTGGAGGGGCTGACAGGCAGTCACGGTGCCTGGTTTACAGCAGCTGCTACGTGCTCTCCAGAGATCTTGTGCTATTGGGAAGAGCTTTGGTCTCACAGCACTGGAGAAAAGTTGGTAATGGTGAGCGTCAGCAAAGTAACCCTCAGTAGCTGATCTGATTGGACTTTTTTCTACCTCTTTTGGGTTTGATCTATGAGCATCTCTGGACTTTCTCCCTTTATCTGTTCTCAAAACCACATGCCAGAGACGATATACTGGTTGTCAGCTTTGCCAAGCTCTCTGCTGCCGACAGCCAGTATTTGAGCTGGCTACATGTGCTGATGGACAGCTGGTTCACCGTGGACATGCCTGGTTTACCCCTATGGTCTGCTGGGGTGAGAGCAATCCCCAAAGCACATTCATGAGTTGAATCCACCAAGCTCTGCTGTTTAGCATTTGCTTCTCCTACCTCCTCCCTAGCATCCCACTGACAGGCCTGCCAATGACCACGGCTGTTGGGAAGGCCTGGCGTACGGAGGTGGATCTTGTACTGAAGGCAGGATGGAGCACTGTGGGTTGGCACTGCCGCACTCAGCACCTGTGAGTCCACTGGCAGGACAAGCATCTACTGCCCTGTCTCTTCGCTTGGCCAGTGAAAATAAGATCTGCAGGGAGTTTAACTGCAAAGCTCCATCAACTCCAACCGAACGTGTCTCCCATTTTTCAGTGATTTAGAAACTTGTCCCAGCTTGAGCAGTTCTTAGACACATCAAAAGACACATCCCTACCAGGGAGAAATGTTTTTCTTGTTAAGACTTGGCTTCAAATATAAGGGAAATAGATTTTCTTTAAGAAATCCCCAAATTTGTTAGCATTGGCACAACACTGTCTTTTTCACTAGCCTTGTTTCTCATTAGCAGCTGAATCATTTTAGCAGGAACATTTCCAGAAATATTCAGCCTGAGTCAGGCACCCGGCCTCAAACATTCCAGTGCAAACAGTGAGTTTGGCATTTTTTCATGTGAAAGAAAATGAGGGTCTTATCACTGGAAATCTCAGGCAGGTGTAAATGTTGCTGTTGCCAACTTTTGCTTCAGTATTGCAGAGCACTGTTATATTTTGCAGAACCAACGTTGGCAGGGGAACATCTCCAGGGCCTCCCAGTCCCTGAGGCATGTAGGGGCTTGGGAACTGGGCAAAGTGGGAAGTGAAGGGCACTTTGGGTGTGCAGCATCCCCAGGGAGGTCCTGGGTCACTCTGATGACATCTTGTCTAGAGCTTTTCCTCAGAATTGCCATTCCTCAGGTTTTTTTATGCATGGAAAAGTCTTCAGTTCCCCAACCCCTTTTTGTGCCACCAGAAAGATTTTCTCAATGTGTTTCTGCCCAGGACCACTCTTTCTTGCTGCACCTATATTTGCAGTTTGGCCTTTTCTTGCTCTCAGGGGTGTTTCTTGTCAGTGGAGAGCAGCAAGAGGCATTTGGCCTCATGGGGAGCAGGTCAGAGTGCAAGGGGCTACCAAAAAAGCTGTCAGCCCCAGCAGTGGGGGGTCTCTGGGATGTATCAGCAAGGATGGGGCTTTCCTCTCCCACCACCACCAGTGCATGCTTACTTTTGCTGCAAGCCAGGTTTGTGGCTCTGGTTTCATGGGCGATGCCAGCCATAGCTGCACATTTTGTGGTACATCCGCACACTTTCCTCCGTCTTTTTGCTCCAACTGTCAGAAAAACCTGGGGCCTGGCACAGACCCTGTGTCTCTCCCTCACAGCCACAACACCCTGATGGATTTCCCCTTTGGTGGATTAGCTCGAGCAAACCAAACCCATTTCCAACCCTCCTCCTTACTCAGACTTAACAGGGCATGCAAATGAATTTTCCTGAGAAAACGTTTTTGTTTAGTGTTGGCCAACTGGGTCTGTGGTGGGTGGCACTGAGCCACACAGGAGGGTGCAGGGTCACCTGCCCTGCAACCAGAGCTGGATCCGGCTGCTCAGTCCCAACAGCTCCAAGCTCCCGGGGTCATGCGCGGTGGCTGGACTGTGCAGGACTTCACTGCCACCACGGCTGGTGTTCATCCATGCTTTGCCGTTTGGCTGCAGCAAGCATGGACAGAAACCCCCTCCCCAGCTCGGGCAGTGTCAGCTGACCCCAGGGGACATCTCTGCAGGGCCCCACCACCCAGGATCACTCACCGGGCACAGCCCCAGCAGCCCAACGCACCGCAGCCCGTGCTGGAGCAGAGGGGTCTGGCAGCACGCAGCGGTGCGGGAGGTCATCCAGCAGCTCCAGGTTCATGCCTAGCTGCTCCAAATCCTCAAACCACCTGGAAGTAGTCTTGAAGGGATGCGATGCTGTAGGGGATCAGGGACACCCTCCCACTGTCTCCATAGAGGTTTTCTCCACCAAGCAGACAGGTCTCCGCTGACTCTGGCTGTTCTCTCTCTTTGATTTAAGGGTGGCTGTTTCCTTGACCAATATGGCCCTCAAAAATAATATCCCTGAGGATATCTCCGGGGGTCTCCTGTGAGCAAAGTCCCTCCCCAGATAGGCACAGTCAGGGTGCCCCTCTCAGCATCCAGGATGATGCATGCAAAGCTTGCTCCTGCAGAAGAGGAATAATGGCTGAGCTAGCAATTTTCTGGCAAAAAAAAAAGTTATCTGGGAAAAGGACAATTTTAAGGAGACTGAGACTATTCATAAATTCAAGTCAAACTTAGAGATTACTTTCACCCCCTGGCTTCTTCTATCCTCCCCTTTCCCTTCCCCTCTCCCCCACATTATTGTTCGCAAAAATCGAAACAAAATGTTTTGGGGTTTTCGTTTGTTTAAAAAGCAATTTGCATTTCAAAAATTGCCAAAATATAAGTTTTGGAAGGGTGGGGTCTTTTGAAATGGCAGCATTGTCATTGCTGAATGAAAACCGCAGAGAGGAACGTGTCCTGGGAGACACAGGGCTCTGGGACACGGGCCTCGGAGGACACGGCAGCAGCACAAAAGACCACAGCCACAGCTCCCACCGCACAGCTCCAGCCTGCACCTCCCACTCACACATCTCCTTTCGTTCTCCCAAATGGAAAATCCTGCCCGCCTTGACCTTTTTCAACAGATTAATTCAACCAAGTCACTGTTTTTAACGTGGAGATGCTTTTGCTGTAGTTTCTTCACCTGGCTCCAAACAACAGCTTTCCCCTTTTCTGCTCCAACCTTCTCCAGGTTTCTGAACATCTGCATTTAAGCGATATCTGGTTATTCATATCAGAGCCTGGCAACCCAGGTAGAAACTGTTTGACGAGGCTCTGTACATCTGTGCGCAATAAAGTCAGCAAACAAAAGGCTTGTGAGGTCCTTGGCAAAATAAGAGAAAGATGAGAACAGGAGACAGCAGCACTGAGCTTAGTTGAGCAACTGGACCTTTCATCAGAGAGGTCTCAGCACCTGGCACGTGTTTTGCCCATAGCTGGGTCTGTACTGGATCTGCAGCCCACGCAGGGGTGCCTTCTCCACCAGGTGAAAAGCAAAGCTTGGGAAGCGTAGGTGACACCAATATTGGGAGGTGATTTTTATTCCAGCTGGCGAAGGCATTCATAGAAAGAAAAGATGGGTTGCTAAAGAGCCACTTACTGTGGCAGGGAAATTCAAACCAAGAAGCACTGGCTGGAAATTAAAGCCAGGCCAATTCATATTACGAAGGAGGCAAAATGCTTTAGCACAGCAGGGGATTAACCGTCTGGCCCAGGGAAAGGGTGGGCGGGAGCCCCATTTCCTGAGCGCCTCTGCCCAGGCCGGGTGAGCCACACGCCCTGCCCGCGGCACCTGGGGACTGTGCACGGATTTGGAGCTGGCATCCAAAAGCATCATGACCTGCTGCTGGGTCCCCATCAGTCCTAACGGCTGGCTGCCAGAGACAGCAGTGTGTCCAGGCATTGCCTACACTGAGCATCTCCAGGCCCCCACTGCTGGTTTTCTCCAAGGCTGTAGCACCACCATGATGGATCCCATCACGACGTGTCCCAGCCTTGTCCCAGCAAGGACTTTCTGACGCCTAGATGGGTCATTTATTGCATTGCCCTAATTCTTCCATCCCTATGTGCTATAGTCAACAATAAATAAGATTGCTGTTTTCCTTCAGTCAGACCAAGCCTCTCCCATTAGGCATCTGCAAACACATCAGGCTACAGATGGAGCTGCCAGCTAGCCCTGGCTGGTGGCCAGCAGCGCGCAGCACTGACCACTCAGGCACTCAGGGTGAGCATAGGAGACAGTAATTTCAATTAAAACCATTTCCCTTGGGTCAATTTGGCCCCTTCTATCTGAACAAACAGGTGGATCGGGAGGGGGTGGATGATGGAAAAGCACTCGTGTGCATGGGGTTAGGAGGCAATCAGTGCCCAGCGGATGTCCTCGGTGCCCTGGGAGTGCAGGAGGAAGGAGGGGAATGAGCCAAGGCTGAGCTGATGAAGCCAAAAAAGCTGAGAAGTCATGGTGGAGCAGTGGCCATCACTGCCTGGTTGCTTGCAGTGCTTTCAGGGAGCTCGCAGGGAGGCCAAGTTGCAGCGATGCTGGGCATGGAGGGGGGTCGGCCAGCCCACACCTTCCCCAGCTCATTCACTCCCTCCTGGGAGGGTTTATACCCTGAGGCATATGTAGTCTTTAGGTCATTTTCTCTGGGTGAGGACAGGGATGGCTGTTTTGGGGAGCTCCATGCAGCTTCTTGTGACGTTCAGCTTCTTCTCTTCTCCAGACATTGGATTTTTCCATCCCTGGAAGATCAATTTAACATTGATCTTGGGAGCAGGGCTGCAAGCAGCTCTGTGCACTCCACTTATTCCTCCACATTCCCGCACAGTTCTGCCCTGGTGGGACCAGCTGAAGTATTTGCAAAGATCTTGAGAAAATCCCAGTTCTGCTTTTCTGGCTTTGCAAAAACAGTTCTGCTTATCAACCAACCCAAAGAAATGCAAAGATTTTCACTCACTTTTCGGGTGGCCTCAGTGTTGAATTTTAAAAAGGGGTTTGCCAATGCAGTCTTGCAAAATACTCGAGTACCAAGTCCAGCTCTCCTAAAATACAAGTTTTAGGAGGAGGTGAGCTTTCATGCTTTGGAAAACATGCATTTCTGCCAGCTTCAAGGAAGAACTAGGTCTTCTGTAAGGCCATGCTACCCCCTGGAGAAATGTCTCCTCATGCTGGTCAACAGGGACTAAACCCTGTGGTTTGTAGCACCAAAGGCAGAGCTGCTAGCAAGCCTCGAGACTTTGAACAATGGAGATGTGCCTGCATGGTCACAGGCTACAGCAGGGATGACAGGCCCTCAGATTGAGGGACCTTAATCTTTTTTTTCCTCTGCTGGAGCTGAGTCCTGAGGCCGTGCCGCTAATACAGGTGTTGCCTTGGTGGTTAGCTGTAGCCAAGAGGACATCCTTCATGTTGCAGTCCTGGTGAGCCTCTCAGCTGGTCCATGTCTGGGGGAAGGCTCTGAACTGAGCAGAAGAACCAGCCCTCAGCCCTGTGCCTCCTGCATGCCTGGGAAAAGGGTTTCACCTCAGCATCTCGGTCGCCTCTCTGTAAAACAAAGATTGGGACTTTAAAAAATGCCACTTCCTTCCCAAAAGCTTAGGTCATGCGTTCTGCAGGGCAAGAATCACCTCTAATCCCCTATTTGTACAGTGCTGACTGTGGCAGAGCCATCGTGGTGGCAGGGGCTGCTCGGCACGTTATGGGAAAAGGAGAATACCAGAGCTGAGGGGCTGCTGGGGCCCTCCTAGCCAAGCATGAAGTGCTCCTCCTGAGATTGAGATGGAAGGAGGAAAACCTACAAGGGGGGCTGCAGAAAGCGCCCAGTGCGTGCTCCCACGCTTCTTTTGGAAGCAAACAGGCTGTTTAAGTGCACTTGCAGCATCAGCCAATGTGTCTGCGGGACCAGCCAGATCTAAAAAGCAGCAATTCCCCCTGCACGCAGGAGCTGTATCTCCAGTCTCCGTGATGGTTGTCTCCTGTTTTGGGAGACGACAAATGCACCCGCAGGCTGGTGGGCTCATCTAAGGAGAGGCAAACCACAGTTCAAAGTCGTGGCCCCACTTGGTGTCTGGAATCTCACTTCTTCACAGCTGGTGAACCGCTCCCTGGCCACTCTTCTCACCATTAGCATCTTGGTGGCTGCTTCTCCTGCTCTGCCAGCATTTGGTGGGGACATGAGGTTGGGCTTCACCACATCAGCCAGAGGAATTCAGATCACAAAGCATGGAGAGAGCAATCTCCATCCCGCTGGTTGGACGTGTCCAGAGGCTTTTGCTCTCCCCTTTGCTTTCATGCCATGAGTTAGCTGGGGATTGTTCCTGATAAATAATCCGGAACTGCACTGTAATTTTCTGGGCTGAAATTTGATAATCAAGCAAATATAGCATGTCTTTGTCTTGGGCAAGGAATGAGGGATTAAGACATCCCTGCTCTAAAGGAAGGTGACAAGCCCAGAGCCATGACACCTTCGTGCTGAGCTGAGAGGCCCAGCTGTGGGTTGGCATTGCACAGATTCATTGTTCGGGGGTGAAGAGCAAATAAGAGCAAAGTGAAAAGAAAACAAGCTATAAAATTCTCAGCAAAGCACAGAGCCCCAGCAACTGCCTCTTGATGTTCCCGTGACAGCTCTGGGGAAAGGCAGGCGAGGGGTTGAGCTTTTGAAGTTCTGAAGTTGTCCTTTGCAAAGGCCCCCTGTTAAAATAGTCCCTGTATTGACATTAGGCGTCGTATGATGGAGAAACTGGACATCTCCCGGCAGGTTCAGTTGCAGCACATGCAATCAAATCAGAGGGGGACTTCTTGGTATTTGGCTTAACTGAATGTCAGGCGGGCCCTGTCCCGGCAGCGGGATGAGAGATGCGGAAGCAGAAGTGAGGTTTTATTGGCATGTTCAGGGCTGCAGACACATAACAGAGCCTTGTGCTATGGGTACCAAGCACGGGAAGGAAAGCCGGGGAAGAAGGCAACTAGGAAGGTCTTGAAATGATATTTGGAGCTCAAGCACGCATGTGTGTTGGGACTGGTGAGAGCAGGAATACTGGGAAGGTCAGGCAGGTGATGTTGGAAACCCTCTTTCCCCTGGGGGTAGACAGAGGGGGCTTCCGGGGTGTTGGGAAGCAGGGGGTTTGCAGCAGTTTGGGGAGGCCTTTGTACCAAGCAGTAGCACGATATGAAGCACCACAGTGCGAGACCAGATGAGAAGGGAGACAAGCAGTGCTCGCATGGGGCAAAGCACTTCAGACAAAGCTGGAGGAGCAGCCGGGGGTTGTGCATTGCTGTTTCCTAACCATGGATGGGCTCCCTGCCCTCGCAGCCCTGCCTGCACCCGTCTCTTAATTCACAGGAGTGGGGAGAGGCAAAAGGCATACCTGTTGCAAGTCGCAATGTCTGAAACAAGGTCTCGGTGACCTCAGCTTCCCCTCTAAAATGTTGGACTTAGGACATAGCACTGGTCAAGGAGGGATGTGGGTTAACATTTGTCATCCCCTCCCCAGAGGTGCCCCCAGAGCACCCCATCCTCTGACACCCATGCTGCAGCGCACCTTGAGAGTGCCCAGCCCCGTGCACACAGGCTCCCTTGGGGTTGGCGCCTCCGTGACCAGGCAGGGATGCTGACGGTCTCCGCTCTTTGCCTCTCGCAGCCTGCAACTGCAACCTCCACGCCCGGCGGTGTCACTTCAACATGAAGCTCTACAAGCTGTCGGGGCGCAAGAGCGGCGGCGTCTGCCTGAACTGCTGGCACAACACTGCGGGGCGGCACTGCCACTACTGCAAGGAGGGCTTCTATCGGGACCTCAGCAAGCCCATCTCCCACCGCAAGGCCTGCAAAGGTACCGGGTCGGGGTTGGGACAGCTGGGACCACACAGCTTCTTATCCTCTGACCCCTTCCTGCTGCTCCTGCTTCCGCAGCTCTTGCTCTCACTGAATTCCTGCTCTCCCCTCTCCCAAACCAAGCCCTGGAAATGACTCTTCTTGCCCCCATGTTCCCTGCCATCACCTCTCCCTGGTCTCCTCAGCCTCCTGATGAGGACGAGGCCACTGAAATTCAAAAAGTCCTCACTGCTGAAGATTACTTTAAATTATTTCTGTTTTAATACTTACAAATCATGCTTCATCTGCTCCAATAGCCACGGCTAACCTGGTCATCACGTACACAAGGGCAGATTTCCACAAAATCCCAGATACAGGGTCAGATGTAGCATCTGTAAATCATCCTCCTCCAAATGCCCGTCTCCTGCTCCCACCCTTCACCTTCGCAGAGGCACAGGCAGAGCTTAACCCACGCACAAAATATTTCACTCCTCGGGATGAGGTGGGAACAGTAAAATGGGAAACAATTTTATTTTGAGCTCAACAAATGGAGTTTTTTTAGGTTTTCTCTTCTCCTGCAGTGGGCGTGAAGGTGAGTGGGGCTTCAGCTGGGGCGGGAGCAGCAATAAGAGCAAATCCTGCAAATGAACTTTTTTAACTCTCAGCTGTCTGCTGGAAGAGATATAAATCCTGAACCTGAGATGCAGCTAAAGGAATCAAGCAAGCATTCAAAAACCAGATTAAAAGATGCTGGGGTTTCCCAAAGAAAGCTTGAGCTCTTTTCTCTCTAAGGACTCATTTCAACAAGGAACAGAAAGCTTTTTGGCCTGAGCTGGGTATTTTTGGCTGGAAAGCTTTGGGTCTTCTGCATTTTCAATTTTTTAATGAAAACGCTTCTTCATGGTTTTTTTTTTTCCACTGAAAACAGACATTCTTTGCCAAAGCAGAAAAAGAAATCCCTTCTTTAAACAGCCCTACTCCCCCTTTTTTCACCTTGTAAAAACCCTTTCAATGAGACATTTTTGACCCACCCTGTGCTGAGGCGGCTAACAAGCTACAGCTTCAGCCAACGCGTGGGCTGGTGGGATCTGAACCCAGCCCATGGCTCTGGAGGGGAGAGGAGCTGCTGTTTCGGGGCTCGAGGAGCCAGAAGGCAGGGGTGCAGGGGGGGCTGAGCCACTTCCACACCAGCTCCAACACCCAGCATCCTGGACAGACCCCTGGCACATGCGGCCATGCCTTGCCCCCTGGTCCCAAGCGGATATGTGTGGTAATAAAGTTCGTATTTCTGCTCTCATGGCCGGGTCGCAGCTGAAGTAACAGCGCGTTAGGTCGAGGCAAACAAATTGTGAAGGCGTGGGCTCTCCTCGAGCAGGGCTGGGCAGCGATGCAGGCGGGCATCCGTCACCCCCGGGGCAGCGGTGTGCTTGCAGAGGCGTTTGCTGATGTCCAGAGCCCGATTTACCTTCCTGCTCCCCAGAAAGGGTTTTGGGGTGACAGGATGCTGCGGGGAATTCCTGCCCCTCTCCAAGCACAGTTAACTGCTTCCCAGGGCCCTGGTTTATTCCGGGTGCCTCCCCAGAATGGGGGCTCCTGGGAGCTTGGTGGGATTTGGGGGAGAGGAGTGCTCTTTCCCAGCCGAGTGGTCACTGTGCATCCATAGGGATCCCAGTCCTCTGGGATCAGCACAGGGAGCACAGAGCAGGGAGGGGATACTCGGCTGGAGGGTAAGGTGGATACTCATCCCCTGTCCATCTCCAGCTTTTGCACTGCAGGAAAAGTCAGTCTCTGTGTTGGCAGTGATGTCCATGCTTAACCTTCTCTGCCTCGTTGACCCAGCATTTCCCAGGACCTTCCTTGCTCCTGCTTTTCCCAGCTCTCCTCCCTGGCCAGGCAGCCTTCTCCCCCTCTCCTGCCCATTTATCCTTGCTGTCCCCTGGCCCCTCACTCTGGCTAACATCTCCATACCTGATAGCACAGTGGTCTTTTACCCAAAAAGCACAGCCACGTGGTGGGTGGTACCTGCACGTGGGAAACCTCAGAGCCATGCTGTGCCTCAGTTTCCCACAGCAAGCACTCTGGAGGGTGCACACTGTCCTTTGAGAGGCACTCCACATTGTTTTAAGGCAGTTGCTGGGTCATTCGTTCTATTAAACGCTCTTTGCAATTGTCCTTTTCTCATCCCCCTGCCTCCTTGAACCGCTCCTGCTCTTGAAATCTGAGATCACCAAATTTAAATACTTCTCCAACCCCCCACGGTTTACAACAAAAATGTGGCTATTGGAGCTAACAGATACAAAGGTATGTAATAAATATGCTGGTGCATGAACAGCTCCCCAACTCGCACAATTTCACAGTAGTTGGAATGGTTTATTGTTGGCGTAATCCATCGTCCTATACAAAAGGGGGCGAAATGAAGTTTCCTACAGCAAAGGCATTCCTTTGAAAACTCATTTTCCTGAGCTCTGTTTATGACACAGGGGATTTTATGTACCCTTTATTTTTCCTCCTCTGATTCAGGGACTGTTCTGGATTAACAGTTGAAAACAGGCATTTTTAAAAAACAAACCCTACCATCTAACAACTTCAGCCATTTCTCCATTGGTAACAATATTAATTTATCATCTCACCAAACCATCTGCCAGTGGGCAAAGCTGGTTGAGTCCTGGCTCCTAATCATGGGAAGGCTTCCATTAGCTTCAGATAGGGCTAGGAGTTTGCACAATCCTTTCAACGACCTTAATGTATAGCCCTATAGAAGATGTCCTTCAACATGCCCATACTGAAGTGATGAAGATCAGTGACAGCAAGCTGGAACACAGCAGAAGGGGTCACGAGGCCAGGCAGAAAGATTTTCCTCACCAGCCTGTCCCTTATACCCATAGGAGCTGACTAGAACTCCAGGAAAGTTCACCAAAACCACACTCAGAACAACCAGCCACCTCTGACAACTGCTAAAAGCTTACTTCTACCAGCCAACAGGTACTGCTGGTCTTCTCCACGCTATATGTCCACAGCTAAACCTCTTCTAAACTCAGTCTCACCTGAGCATTAAGAGACTTGTTCAATTCTGCTCAAGGTATTTAGAGAAAAGGAAAATGCAGAACCATGCATTAGTGAGTTGTCAAGCCTGCAAAACACAACTGCCATTTTAATAAAAATTCAGGTTGGTAATAAGCCAACAGAGCATCACAGTATTCACCACAAGAGCATCATGCTGTGGACAGCTGCATGGCATTATCCTCTTGGATCACAAAGGAGGAGGAAAGCCACTTTAGAATTGGTCTATCAATCATGGGAGGAACCAAAAAACTTGCAAGTGCTTCATGGTTACAGTATTGAAAGCAGCTGATAAAGCTAAGGTCAACCCAGGCACCTGGGACTAATCTCCAGCTGACATACTTCATCAAGCTCTACTGGAATCTATGGTAAATTGACTAAATTAGCAAGAGGAATACATCATCTAACAGCATGTTCAGAGCTGAGCAAACACAAGGAATCGGATGCCCTGCAGCAAAGGCACTCCTCTGATATTGCTGGAGTTATTAACGTCCTACCTGCCCAGCCACCCGCCCCAGAAGTCTGAAACGGACCAAAAGCAGAGAAAAAGGTCTCCTGGGTTGATGGCTCAAAAATATTCCATTCCAAGTCTTCAGTCTGGAAAAAGTTCAGATTACTCAGAGAAGTGGTTAAAACAACAGAAAGGGTGGAAGAAGAACTTCCACAGATAAGACGACCTCAAATCTGCGAATCCTGGTTAGCCTTAGCTAATGATTTTCTTTCTTCCCACTTCCTTCCACCAAAAGTTGTGCCAACTTTCCACATGCCCTCCCATGAATTTTCTGCAGATGTGGCTGAACACTTACTGTTTAGTGTGGCTCTGTGCCCGTGGATTTTTGCAGAGCAAGGAAAGGCTGTTATACAGAGGGAGCCCTTATACAGCTGCTCTGCTCCTCTATGATTTTCTCCTTTCTACAGCTCATTTGTTGGAAGGACCAAAAGTGATTAATTGGCAAAAGCTGCACAAAGCTGAGGGTTTAGTGCCACTAAGGAACACGTCTGTAAGACACTTCAGAAGACCGTGGCTAAATACTGGTTTGATCTCGATGCACGAGTTCTGAATTCCAGTGTGACAAACTCCAGCACAGGAAGGAAATTTTAAGCCTCCACTTTATCAAGCTACACAAATACACGGTTTATCAAACTGAAGAGATTACTAGTGCTTATTGTGCTTCTCCTGCAACTGCTTGCAGAAGCTGTTTGATTGCTCTCAAATGTATGGGAACAAGTCAGCACACTACCTTACTGCAGCGGCAGCAGGAGTTCATACATCAAACAACATTTTCTCTAGCCAAACTACTTTGTTTCCAAAAAAAAAAAAAAAAAACCCTCACAAAAAAATAACGGAAGAATGTGAATACATACAAAGCAAAGAAATGAACTCCCAGCTCTGTGTGTGCATTCTCAAAGTCATTATTTCTAATTACTCAACTTACAACATCCCACTTTTAAAAAAAAACACACTGATACTCCAAAAGGCATTTGTAGCCTAGGGTTTTTATTTTATTCCTAATTTTTAACTAGGAAAAACGTAAGCCGTTTTTGTCATTTGTTAAACCCATTTCTTAGCATACTTGTACTAATCTGTTGTTCCACAACACGGTAAAAAGGCAGAGATCTTTCTGACAAGAACAAATATCACCTGAATATACAAACTGTGCCTTTTCTACCGGCAAAATCGCTGGTCTAGAGAGTCCTCCTAAATCTGACCAGAAGAGAACACCAATCAGATTGCTAGTCCCAAATAAAAAGCCAAAGCTTTTTACTTTACAACCCCAGTTTTAATAAATCACAATGTGAAGCTCTGCCATCTCTACCCCATTATATTTCTCAAGGCAACTTGAGAAAGACCTGCCCTACAGATCTGCCCTTTTTCACTTGCGAGGCTGGGAGTTCAGTTTTAAAACATCTGGTACCACAGGCTCCTAACGTCTGCTCTTTCCATATGGGCTGGGAGAAAGTTATAGATGTTTTCATCTTTTCTTTGAAAGGACAATGAACTCTTCTGCATCATTTCCAACCCAAATAATTCTGAAACCCAACCAGATATTAATTGATAGATGCATTGTACGAATCTTCATGAGCACAAAGGATTAGATTCAATGGCTTGGCCGAGGCCATTATGTTTCCCTAAAAAAGAAAAAAATGTTTTGGACATGAAACACCACTATTATACCCTTTTCTAATTCAGTCATGCTTCAGAGCATCCCCATACTCTGGTCAGACCCTTCGCCCTGCAATGGGGACGACGGTGAGCAGCCACTGCAGCAGACCTGGGCCTTCCTCCACGCACCTTGGAAACAAGGATAATCCTGTTTACAGACCCCCTCAGGAAACTGTGGGGGCCAGTTTGTAAATCAGAAAGCATGTGCTACTATATCTTTACCAATGAATATCGAGGAAACATTTCCAAGCACACAGTCATCTCCCCATTTAGCAGGAGCAATAGGCTGCCCAGGGAGGGGGCTGAGTCACCGTCCCTTAATGTCTTTGAAGGTCGTTTAGATGTGGTGCTTGGAGATATGGTTTAGGAGTGTACTTGGTAGAGCAGGATTGATGGTTAGACTCGATCTCAAAGGTCTTTTCCAACCTGAATGATTCTATGATTCTATAATACACCATGAAAATTCCATGAAAATGCACAATTTGATTATTTGACATTTTGTACAATCTTACAAAGTGTTTGATATGGGCAGTAACAGTGGCACAGACAGCCACACGGTACCTGCAGCCCAGCCAAAGATGACACATTTTCAAGCCTCCGGATTTTCAAGTTTCACATCAGCAGCTACAGCAGTATTTCAAGACTTCAGATGTTAGGTTCTGGGCCTCAATCTTAAATTATTTTTTCAAACCCTCTTAAAACACATTTAATCCTTTGTTTTCTTTCCGAGGAGAAAGGTTTCACATCTGGACTGTCAACCTGCATTCCAAAGCATTAGCCTGGCAAAGTAAAGCAGCTGAGCTGTAAATCTCCAAGAAAAGGACTTGTCATGGAAATCGCAACTCAGCACTAACTATGAGCCCAGTTCAGCAAGAAAGCCAACATAAAAAGGCCAAACAATGCAGGCAGCCCCAAGACAACTTTGAAAATGAATCCTGCCATCTGACAGAGAGCAAGCTAACCTAACCTACCCAACCCAGACAGCATCTCCGCACCCGGCTTTAATCTGAAACATAAGAGCCCACTGTGAGCAACCACCAATTACGTAGCTGAATTTTGCAGATCGTTTGCTGCAACCAGCACCCCAATGTGATGAGAAGACTGCAGTTTTCAAATATGTCTTGTGAGAGTTGAGAGCTCAGTCCCCATGAACTCCAAGAGAGCAGAGGTCCTTGTTCCCTTGGGCTGCCACCTCCAATGGCTCTCTTCTGGCTATGAATGACACAAGCAGTAAGATAGAAAGCAACAAGATAAGCCCCAAAGAATTAAATTCTTCCAACCAGACTTCAATGAAAATCCAAACGTCAGCAACACAGATTCAAAGTGCAACCAGCAGCAAAAGGGTGTAGAATGGTAAAACTGATAAAAATAGAAAAATCATAATCTCCCCAGCACCCCAGGATAACGGCATGTTACTGAAGTGTCTCAGCTAATGTAATAAAAAAGTGTTAATGTAACATTTTTTGATCATTGCACCATTTATTTATTCAGATTTTTAGATTTATAAGTTAGCTGCTAAGAAGAATTTCATTTTTGCTATTATTTTTTTTTTTTCCCCCTTTAGAGGGAAAGCAGTTTTGAAAAAAAAAAAAAAAACACAACAACTTTAGGCTTAATTCAGCTCTAGAGCAGCTTGGGAGAAAGGACTGGCTGATCCACAGAAGAGATCTAAGCAACAACGGTCTGGCTGGTTAACTCTTGTATCAGCACTCACTTCACAAAACACTCTATGGTCTAACTCAATTACTTCTTATACTTTATACTAAAGTACTTTATTAAACCTCTCTTCCTACCAAACGTACAATGCAGAGCTTTGTGTGTCGGGCTCTTAGGATTATTTCATTCTTTCAGCTCTAGTTCCCTGACTACATAAGCCACATCAAGTCCGAATTCATCTCTTCACCTTCATGGCTGAACACCACGGCCAAGTCCTCTTGCTTTTTCCAAAAACTGGCCAAACACTCTTCTTGCTCAACTCAAACCAGTTCTTCTGTTGAATTAACAGCGTTACCGCAGCGCTCTGCTGCCACACGAAGTCTGCCAAAAACCACCCTTACCCTGCAACGACTGTAACGCAGCCAGCTTGCTAACATACACAGTCACTAGAACCACACTGAGCCTTTCCTCTTTGGTTCCTAAATGAACAAGGAAACACACAGAAGTTTTGCTCCAAAATAAGACAAGTACTTTGATGCAAGTACTATGATACCCGTACCTTGATAGCCAAAGGAAAAACATTGTGTAGGAGCACGTCGTTCAATACCCACCTTACTGCTATCAGCATCCTCAGCCACCAAAATGGCTTCATCTACTGTTTTTGTGCTATTACCTACCAACTTTTCCCACCCCGCTCCCCATCTCGTACTCTCCACCGCCGGTGCACTGGCTCAGTAAGCTCCAGGCTAAACCTACACACGTATCCATGTCCAACTGCTCCTGAGGGCATCAGAAGCGAGAGGTCAGGGGGAAGAGACAACACATGCTGCACCTGACTCCTGCCTTCCCTGGAGGTGATCCTGCTGTGACAAGGCTGTGTGCATCCCTTCTCTGGGAGGTGCTGAAGGATTACCCAGTGTCTTCTATCTGCAGACCTTTCAACAAAAGACACTATTATAAGATTAAAACCTAGTTGAAGTAATTGTGTATGGAAATTCCTTTTATTAGGGCTGTGGATCGAGTCTTATCAGGTTTCAGCAGCTCAGAGAGCAGACTCTGGCAGCCAGGCATGTTTGTTAATCACTATTCCAGCTGCACCCGACTGGTTCTGCTCACCCGGTTTTTGTCACGCTGAAACAAGACACACCGCCATGTTCTGTGGCAGATATTTTCGTTAGAGTAACACATTTCTCCTTCATCACTTAATATCAAGTGCTCAGCATAATTAAACTGGTTAACACAACACCTCTGCCATCCAGCACGCACAGATACCCCATTCACTACTCACGACACCAGAAAGCTGCGGCTTATTCCTGGCACAGGTCTCAAAAATGGAAAAAAAAAGCTGGATAAGCCACTAGAAGAGCGCCTGCTGCAGTCTACAGCCCAGAAGCAGCTATCCAAAATTTCAAGTCAATGCTTGAAACAGGGCAAAAAGCGTTACAACAGGCAAAGGACAATAAACAACAGGCAAGAATTTGACCAAACGGTGCAAACGTCATCACGGGGTTACGTTCCTACACCTGCTATAGAGCACTGCGCTACTGCAGCTGACAGTCAAAGCAGCTCCAGGGAAGCCCTCCAGGTCGGGATTTTCAGGCAGGCTAGGGCATTCACACCAGCAACGACCACCTTTGTGGTGGTGTTCAGTGCCCAGCTTAAAAACTTGTCATCGCCAAGGTCTAACGCTTCCTGTACTAATACAGGTGAGCCAGCTGGTAGGTATATATACTGTGCCACAAGACAGAAAGCAAAGGGAGAGGAAACGGGGATAGAAACACGGAGAAAAACAGAAGAGGGGGTTGAGGAGAGCGAACATGCTGGCAGAAAGAAAAGGGATGGCCTGACAAGCTGGCATGTTCCCCGACCTCAAACTTGACTGCCCAGATTGGTTCAGACACTTTGATTTTTTGCCTCAAGCTGTGATCACTAAGAATCAGTTCCTTCTCACGGAGGCTTAAACAGAGCACTGAAAACCCACCTGTCAAAGCCTGACATCCTTCTACCAGCACCTGAACACACAGCCGGCCTGACACACATTCCTCCTAGGTAACACCCAAATGCATTTTGAAATTTCAGCTGAACAGAATCTTCCCCTTACCAGCTTCCCTGTCCTAGCTCCTATTTTCCAAACTCTTGAATGTCCTGGAGACGCTACTTACAAAAGAAGACACACAGAAAAAAATGCTGTCTGCTGAACTGCTCTGCGGTCAGCGTTATAATGTGCAACACAAAAACCTAACAGAGCACAGCCCAAGGGAGACAGAAGATACTGCTTTTCTCAGGGTGCTTCAGCAAGCCTTCTCTCAACTAACAGGACAAGAGGAAATGGCCTCACATTGCACCAGGGAAGGTTTAGATTGGACATTAGGAAAAATTTCTTCACTTGCAAAGTGTTGTCGAGCATTGGAACAGGCTGCCCAGCGAAGCGGTTGAGTCATCATCCCTGCAGGTATTTAAAAGACGTATAGCTGTGGTGCTTAGGGGCATGGTTTAGTGGTGGGCTTGGCAGTGCTGGGTTAAAGGTCAGACTCTATGATCTTAAAGTTCTTCTCCAACCTAAATGATTCTATGACTAATAACTTCACAGAAGCACAGGAATTTCTCTTCTTTCTTTTCTTGTCCTCAGCACACTTACCAAAAGTCCAGTCTGGCTTCTTAGATGCCATTGTCACCATCATGTGTGGGGTTCAGCTGCTTTAAATACCTTTTAAAGTTGGTTGTTCTCACTTCCAACGAGTTCCTCACTCTCTACTGCAGCTGAAAGGAACAGCACACACAACCTCACAGAACCCAGTGGGATTCAGTCTTAACAACCCTGCAGAAGAGGAAGGCAACGCAAGGCCACATAACAATCCTAGAGCTCACCTTGCAGAAGCTCCTACAGCCAAATCAAACCTGCCTGGTCTCAGGTCAGTACTGTGACAGGATGAAATTTGCAGTACCAGCTCAAATTGCTGCTAGCATCACATCAGATTGTCACTGCCACACACTGTGCACCACCGCCCAGAGACTGGCCCCCGGACCATCACACACGCACCTGCACAGAGCTGCATCCACCCCACGCACCACTGACGGAACTCAATGCACAAAGTTTGTGTGTTTCAAGCTCACCAACACAAGCTTGGGCACCCTCACTCCATCCAGCCCCCAATAACCAGATACACGCCCTCAGAGGTCTTTGAAACCTTATTCTTATAGGTTTAGGGCTGCAGGTGTTCGAACAATTAGCAAAATATCATAGACGCTCTAAGCATCCTTCTTGCTTCAAGTTTTTTTCATTCTCTTGGTCAAAGGAGAATGATGCACGCACCCACGGATGCAGAGAGAGATTAAACCCCTCGATCAGCCACCAAGTTAGCTCAAAACCACAGCCTTCTCCCAGGCATCTCCTGTATGGACCGACAGCCCTATTCATACCGGCCCATCATAATTCTGGAGTAAATGAAAACCAAACGCCAAAACGAGCACTCATTTTCTGATGTTTATTGGCTGAGGTAATGGCTCCCAGCAAAAAACCATCGCTTTCACAGGGCAAAGCACACTGTTTATAATGCAAGCTTTTGAAGCCCAGCAAGAAAAAAAAAAATAAAGAGGGTTTTGTTGTTTTGCGTGTAGGGTTTCCCCCCCTCTCTTCTTTTTTCTGAACAATGTGATACAAACCAGCTTGATACACAAATTAGAGGTGATCTCATCAGTCCATTAGCCCAACTAAAGCAAGACCATCACTTGCGAGGGAATGTGCTGGCTAGATACTACTGATTGGCCTGCAAGGAGCATTAATATGGGGGTACAAATGCAGCCTTCATTACACAGGCAAGGCATGGCTCCCAGCTTTCAGTCTGCTGCAAACAGTTGCACTGTGTTGAAAAGTGGGATTTTAGAGCAGCGTCTCACACTTACCGCTCTAGTATTTAGGCAGAGACTACGGCTAGTCCTGCCACCTCTCTTGATAGAAGGAAATGACCTACAGACATCATATGCATCACTGATTCACACGAAACAGATGCCTTGTACAGAGCGTCAGCCCCTCAAAGGAGGGGAGGAAAAGCACTTGAAAATTCAGTAAGAATAGTAAAATGTGGTTTAGAAGCTTTCGCCTTTCATTTCTCATAAACTAGAACTCCATCACATCTTTCCACCAAGTTTCTTTTGATTTCTTTATTGCAGAACAAATAATGCTTGAAAGCTAAGAAAGTCTCATTTCTAAGATGTTTCTGTTTTCAATCGAGCAGCAGAACTATTTATTTTCCTAGCCAGCGATGGAATTAAACAATTTGTCTTTGAAAACTCTATAAGCCTTCATCCTGACAACCCCCCCATCTGCTTTTCAGATTAAGGTACTTTGATTTTTACCAGCTAAAGGTTTATGAACTGCTGTATAAACCAAATTACTCTCATAGTAAATTATTTAAAGCTTACATGTTATTTTTTAAATTTTTCCCCAAGGAGTACTCTGGAGATTCGGAAAAGGAAAGGCTCACTGGGGCATTTTGAATTAAAAATGCGTAACAGGGAAAACTGTGGAGCTTCCAGAAACACAGAATAAAAAAAACCCTCAACATAGTTAAGTGAGGATGAGACACACCCCAGGAGAGACTTTCCAGGGTAGGACTGTTAAAAAAATGAAAAAAAAAAAAAAAAAAAAAGCAAGTAGCTTCATTTCAGTCAGAGGGAGTTCTTTAAAAACAGATTAAGTTTCATCTGAGGTAGTATTTATTCCTTAGCTGGTCTCTGCCGCACTTCCCGATTGAAAACAGGGACAGGAGAGATCTTGGTGTACTTGCTTTGGATGTCATCAGCAGAAAACACACAGTGGACAGGGTTTCATTTAACAGGAAAGCTGCCCTTCGTGCTCGCCGTCTCTGTTTTAGTGTGTCCACAAAGGGATGGAGTACCGCAGGAGTGAACAGGGCAGGCTGGAGTCCCAGGTGGGACAACGAGGGACGCCACAAGGAGCACAGGACAAGAAGAACTGAGCCCACTACTGCTTCTCCAAACTGGGACTGAGCCAGAAGAAGAAACACACAAGCCCCTGGCAATAATCACAATATAACACTAGCAGGAGCTAATTCATTTTCTGGTCACCAGTTCTGGGACAATTCGCGTTGCCCACAGAAAGGGGCAGGGCAGGCAGCGTGGCAGCAGCTCTCCTTATAGATCAATTCCTGAGCCTAAATCTGCCATTCTCTGGAGCAACTCTTCTCCACTGGGGCACAGGAATAAGCACAAAACCTCTCATTTGTAGTCACAGTAGAAAGACTACTGCAGGGATGGTATTTGCTTTGTTACGGTATGATACGGTATTATTTGGAGACCACTAGCAATGCACCTTCCTCTTCTGCTATACATCAAAAGCTAAGGGAAGATCCCCAGATTCAATTATTACATTCTTAGTTTTAGGACAGCGAGTAACTGTTCCTATAAATTAATATTTGTCATATGCAAACTGTTAAAGACAGTCGTAGCCCTAGGCAAGTTAACAGGAGTGACCAGAAGTTTACAAGAAGTGTCCCTTCAGGACGTGACCAAACCGGGGCACACAAAGGGGAGGCAGGGGAACACCCCACTTTTAAAGAGCTGGCATTCACGGCGATTCATTCTGCGCCGTTCTCTTCCTGGTACGTTTTGTCATTTATGCACTCAAGCACAAAAAAGTGTGTTAAAACAGCATCGCAGCAACACTAAGTGATTCACTCGAGATGTCTGGTCTGCATGTGCCTGCAGTGCAAAAGACTGACTTACGTGACCAGCAGCACCAATTTCCAGCATCCCAGCCTACCAGTTACTCTCCCTTCTGCCACCAGTACAGCACAGCTACACAGCAGCCAGGTGAAATTACTTCGTTATTTAGATTAATTAATCAGGGAAGAGCAGGCAACAGTACTAACTCCCACAAGCTAAATCAAAGCGATGCTTTCCTTCAGAGCTGGTGACTTCCCTGAAGCTCAGCGGGGCTGACTCCAGAGGCTCCGTGCCACATCCCACGCGGCGTTAGAGGAATGCCAGGGAAAGCACGCAGCTCGGACAGCACAGGGACTAGACCTCCAGCCACAGAATGAGAAAGAGTTTCTCAAGAGCTCCTTGCTGCAAGACTGGCCCCTGCTGTCAGAGCAGCACGAACAGATTGCACTTGGGGGTGGTTACCCACCAAGCAGGCCCTGGACAAGGAGGACCGAGGTGCTGGGCTGCCTAGGCGCAGCTCGCCTGGGGACAGGCAGCACCGCCTGCCAGCATAGCCAGGCCACGCCGCCTGGCTGAGCCCGGCCAAGCTGCCTCGGGGAGGGGGATGAGGAGCGCTGCCTCCAAAGACGCATCCCTAGTGCCCGTCTGCAAAGCAAAGCAAGAAGGAATTTTCAAAGCTGTCAGTTTTCTCAGGTAAAGCGCTGGCACACGGGTATGAAAGAGCGGGTAGAGGGTAGTTACAGCTCAGAGGGAGGTCTGAACAGCGGCTGAAGACTGCAGTGAGCTGCGAGCCGCAGAGATGCACTCCATCGCACTGAGATGGCACCAAAGCCAGGCAGCTTCCACCCCTCCACAGCTGCCCGTCAGAAAGGTTCAGAGGAAGAGCGCAGAGCTCACTTTGCATCTCCTCTATATGGTTATTGCCTACCAAAGACAAGACACGCTGCACAGCACCTAGCTCTTTCAGGGTGGTGTCTAGAGAATGACAAAAAAACCCTAGGAGAACTGTTTAAAAGACCTTGAGAGCACAAGAAACCCCAGAGAGCACAACCAGAGCTCGCTGCACTTTGGCTGCACTGAACCCTCCCACCAGCCGCAGCTTCTGGCCATTTCGGTCCTTCCCCTGCTGCCTCCAGATGCACCAAACCTCAGCTCAGCTGCTGCGAGGACACAGCTCCAGCCCCTTTTACCACCCAAATTCTGGGCTTCATCCGAGTGAAACTGAGCCCATCATTCCACACTGATACACCTCTTCTCCTCTCCTGCAAGCATTTTTTTTTTCCATTTTTGAAAAATGGGAGTATCTTGGTACATTTTCTCCTTCAATTCACCTATACCTTCTATATATCCCTTTGTTTCAGATCTCCCATCACTAGTGGGAGTCAGGCCCCATGGATTTAGCATACTAACAGAATTTTTAGTGCTTGTCCAGGCTCGGAAGGGAGTTGAGGGCACTTCACTCTCTGACCCCAGCACAGATCCACTCCAGATTAAACCTGTTTTGTTGCCTGGATTACTTTCCGACTCCTAGTCTTATTGAGGCCAAGGACATTGATGCTGGTCTGTAATACTGGGTCACGGACTTTTAGGACTGATGTATTCGTGTCAGCTTTCAAAATTTCAGCAGAACACTGTGCATGCTTATCACACTTTTAATAAAAACCATGATGTAATATGTCTCCCAGAGCAGTTGCAGACCTCCTGCCAGGGCCCTGCAGAGAACCAGCGCTCTGCCTACGCTTGTGCCATTTGAGTTCCATTAATCTTGTATTTTCAGCAATACTGTGTTCAAGAGAGATCGTATCATTAGGCTGTTCCCCAGCTATGATTATCACTTGAAACTCTGAACAAACAGAAGCCCATCTCCTGGTCTGGTTCATCAGTGCTTCTTCTATGTAAAATGCTGACAATCTGCACAGTAAACGGGTTGGTTTGGTTTTAATTAAAGACTGAAATGGCCATTGGTTATGCTTCTATTGGCCACCCAGGATTCAAGGGATTGATCAGCCTCTCCACAACAGGGCCTCTGCAGGTTTGTATCGAGCCCTGCGGCTCACCAGGCTGGGCAGAGCCAGTGCTTGCCCTCCTGCACACCACCAGCACCAAATATTGCTGTACCTTCAACCGCTTCAGAGGTTTCTTTTCACTTCAGCATCTACTGCTAAAGCTCCCATCTTTTTCAAAGCTCCTCCCAACATAGCTTACAGTCCCAATACTCTCTCCTCTCTTCAGATTCCTCTGTCTTGCACTATAGTTTACCACAGGTAAAAACTATACCTAGTATTCAAAAACATACTTTGCAATATAAAACTATACAAGCAACTCTGTAACGCAAGCATCATGATCTTGATGCCAAATATGTCTCTAGTTTCTTGCACCTGCAATGACCAAGTCTGGCCCCTCTATCAACTGAACTTCCTCTCAAACCCCCAACTAGTTCTGAGAGGTCCTGCCCATGCCTCCCTTTTGTCTGCTCTGCTCATGGGAGTGTTTTAGGAAGTCTGAAAAAAAAAAAAAAAAAAAATCCCTGCCATGGCAGCATCAAGCTGTCAACATAACGACAAGCCTAGTCTGTTTATGAAAGGGCTACGCTGGAAAACAGCCCCTGGAAGAAGGTGTTACGCTGCAGAGCCCGGCTCTGTACAGCCCAGGACACAGCGCTTCTCAGGGGCTTATTAGGAGGACTGAAAACTGCAATTCTTGATTACAAAGCCAAGCCCATCTATCAGCAGTTAAATATTTGAAAAAATAACTGATACAGACTATGAGGAAGAAAAAACACTCCAAATGTTCTGAAAAAGACTTTTGAGCTCATAACTTAGGAGAGATTTGAAAATTGGAGTATCTACAACAGTTTGGTTTAGCCACCTAATAATCTTAACAAAACATTTTAAATAAGCTCTGTTTTAGCTAGGAAGGGTATAGGGAACCATAGGGAACATTCAGCCACTGAAGGCTAAAGGTGCCTTACAGAAAAGCTGACTCTTCCGTGCTGCTGCTCAGCAGGAGCACTCCGGGAGCGGTCACAGCACCTCCACAGCACCACCGGCCGGAGGCAGCAACCGGGGGAAGGACCACACGCACGAGGGCCACTCAGACACTGCTCCAGGCACAACACAGAGCCACTAGAAGAGACATGCTTGAAAAAATTAAAATGTTAAGAACAAAACCAAGAGGAAACAGGTAATGAAAGTATCAGAGAGATGGCAAATTGAGAGGAGTCTCCCTTTTCTTCTAATGTAGCTGTTGTTGTTTTCCTCTTTGGAAAAGAGCAGGAAAGTCATTCCCTTATGCAAGATGTTTTAATTCACATTATCATTCTGACATCTCATTCACAGGCCCACCAAAACAACCCAGGGAAAAGGTCAGACACTGTGTAATAGCTATACATTAGGCGGCAATGAAAAACAAGAAACTTCCCATACTGAGGACAGGCTAATGGCTCTTCCGAGTCAACACATACCTAATTCACTTTTTAAGACTTTAAGTTGCAAATTTTTAGCT
Source organism: Leptosomus discolor (assembly GCF_034619465.1). Taxonomy (NCBI): domain Eukaryota; kingdom Metazoa; phylum Chordata; class Aves; order Leptosomiformes; family Leptosomidae; genus Leptosomus; species Leptosomus discolor. The sequence continues at coordinate 10,958,354 of NC_141405.1, forward strand.
TTCACAGCACAAATAGCCACAAGAAAGCTCCCCGAAACCCCAATTTGCCAAGTCAGGATTATTTGATATGAAGGTCACTTCCTCCAGCCCCAGGCAAACAGCTTTAAACCCTTTAACAGACAGAAGTAAAAAGTACAAGGAATACTTTTATCGATTTTAGAATACGAGAGATAGGTCAAAGACCGAGTGCACAAAAATAATTCACGCTTCCTGAAGAACATAAAAACACTAAATACTCAGAAATGCCCTGGGCTGGCATCACTGGGGTGCAACAGTTAATTTATTAAGGCAGATTAATGCATCCACAAAACCTACAGCGTTAAAACAATTTTGACCTCTCTAGATTGGCTGCCAATATGATATAGGTCTAAAAGAAATTACCATTTTCTGCTGCGACAGAACAATAAATTGGCTTCCTCAAATACAGTGGTTAAAGAATCCAAGTTCCTGACCTTGAATGTTTTACTAGTAGTATGCTGTGCTGTAGGGAACAATCAGGATGACATTTGCTGAAATGTGTGGGATTTATGATATAATAGGTTGCACATATGTGCCAAAAGAGAAAAAAACCTCTTAAATTCAAACAAATCAAGATTAATTAGCTATTAAAACAGCTAAGAGAACACAGTGCAGTACAGGTGGTACAACAAAACATCTCACTTTCTGTACACGGTGACTGCAGTTATTTCTGAGGTCATGTCGTACGTGTATCTTCGATCGCACTCTCACTGGGAAAAGCAAAAATTGCCGCTCCTTTGTAAACCCCTGCTCTTTGTAATTCTGCAGGTTTGTGCTTTCATAAACAAACATTGCGCAGTCCTTTTATAGGAAGTCCCACTAAGTCCACAGGAAAATCCCATATTGTCTGGCTTTGATCATCAAGACAGACTGAAAATTAACTCTGGTATTTCTACAGTGATCCTCGTATTAAGGGAGGGGACATGCCTCACACGCTCACCTCTCCGCCCTCTCACTTCGATTCACTCTATCCGTTCCCCCCTTTCATCCAGCCCGGTGACTTCTTGTTTTATTGCTGCTAATTGCAATTACAGGTGTTCAGAAACCAACAGCTTGACAGATGCCTCATACCTCAAATGCCATCCCGCAGCCCGGCGCTTTGCTGCGGACCGTGCCTCTCCAGCAGCATCGAGCAGGCTTCGCGATCACAAAGCAAACATTCTTCCGAAATCACAGCAGCCTGACTTCTTTTCTTTTCCTTCCTACTGCCCCAGGAATGCGAACAAGTTGTTAATACCCTGCAATCTGCTCGGTTTCCCTCTTAATCCTCATTTTAACCAAGCCTCTCCTTGCAGGAGATCATATCAGTATGTCCCGAGCAGTCAAACAATGCGGAAAAGAGCCAGTGTTATTGTGAGCCTGAGGTGGAACGACTCGATTCCCAGCAGGAGATCAATTTGAACAAGTAACCAGCGAGTTCTTCTCTAGCAGGGGTAACCACTTCAAATGAGCCAGACTCCCTGCGACAACAAACGTCCTCGCTGGGATATGGTCAGCCAGCAAAAGCTCCCATAGAAAGGCTGCCGTTCCCCTTCCGCAGGTCAGGAGAGCGAGGCACGCACACCTCCGCTCCTGCACTGGTCTCCAGCCAAGAGACCTTTACACACCTTTTCACATCCCGTGGGCACCTCTCGACTCTGATCAGGGACCATGTCATGGCAAGAGATGTCTTGCAGCCGTGGTCTTTGCCCACATTAACCAGCAGCCTGGAAACGTGAAGGGCATCCCTCCTTCCAGGTACCTTTGCTCCAAGTTCATTATTCTGCAACACGGTAAACTACCCATTAAGTTTATTTTAAATAAGCTCTCAGTTCCCCACCGACTAGACAGTTAAATTCAAAGACATTTCCAGCACCGACGGCAACGCTTCCCCAGGGCTCCATGCCCTTCGGCTTGCTGCACGCAGCCCAAATGTAGCATCCAAGAAAACCAACAGAGACCAACTCTCTGGTGTTACATGCCCACGTTTGCCATAGTACCCTTTTGTTATGTTACCCCATCCCGGGAAAACTGAAGTTATTGACAAAAAATTAACATGAAAATAATTAGAGAGCAGATTGACTTGTTGGAGAGGCAAGGAGGACCAGCTGATGCAGGGCCACTTGGGTACCAAATCAGTAAAAGCTGAGGAAGAGAAAGTCCCTCCTCTCCAGGCTTTTGGAAGTCTCCTTTAATACGTACTTAACTCTTTTCATTCAGCTGTTTACAGGATATTTCAGCTATTTGTTAAAGACTCAACATCTTCCGCCACTTAACCGGAGAGTGGAAAATCTGCTTTATCCACTCTTGTAGGCACCAAAGTACCACCCTGAGCAAACTAGGGCTTGATTTACACAGGAAAATAGCTGCTCAGCACAAGCCTCCCTCGTGAACACCCTGATCTCAGCTAAGAATATTGACAGACAAAATTAGCACAGAAAAGCTTTAAATCCTCAGCAAAAACTGATTTCAGTAAAGGCTTCCCTGTTTAGGGAAATGGGAAGGGGATGCAGTCAAACCAATACCACTCCATCACCTGAGTATTTTCAAAACATACTCTCGTTGCTTTTCATTTTCCAAAAATACAACTAACAAAGCGACGGAGAATTCCTCGTTACTCAGTGTGACTGCTGAGGAGACTGATGGAGAACAGCGATACGGCGGTACCTATACACTGGGATTACGACGTTGTTACTCTCGGAATTGACGGACACGTTAATTGGAGACAGCTGCAAGGAAAAATATCCTAATGACATGATTCATTAGTTTTCATAGATAATTACATCTGCTCATGGCCTCACAGTGAATCATTCATTTAGGGAATTTTTGGGGTATTAAATTTAAATGCAGTAATCAGATTTGTTAATCTGTGGGACAAGGCAAACCAAACAAAATTCTATTCAGGGAATTGTTTATACTTTCAACATTGACATTAATTCAGCAGCAGGAAAAAATTAGCAGCATAATGCATGCTCACGTAGGTTAAAAATTATTAATGGCAATCTCCTTCACTCCCCTCCAGTGCTTGTAACGAGACTGTGCAGATTTCTTCAAGGCTGCCTGGACTGCAGGTTTTTTCCCCCTGGATGCATCTTTAAGCATTACACAAGCTAGTGGCCTTTTTTAAAAACAGAGATTTTTTTTGATAGAATGAAAGCATTAAAATAACTGCTACTTGGTTTTGCCACTCCATAGACTCAAAATACAGCTGCTTTTTCATTGTTATTTTAGTATATGTTTAAAAAGTAAGTTTTAAACATGGTTTAGCTGTTTTTATTACTCTGAAGTAGCAGCACATATTCTCAGATAGAAACCCTAGAAAAACTTGCAGATCCAGGCCAGTTTCCTTTCCATCAAGTCACAAACTCTTCAGTAAACTGAACTCCACCTTAAAAACAGATAGTTTTTGCTTATTTCTCCTGGAAGCTACTCTGGAATTTCCTCTCAGTTTAAAAAAAAAAAAAAAAAAAAAAAAGTAATTTTCTTGTTTGTACTATTTATGAGCAATTTATTCCCATTTTTTCTTGAACCAATAGTCTTCTTCAGCTTCAACAGTTCTTGTTCCTCCCCGATATTTTACTGCCAAAAGACGAAGAGAAAGCAAGCCGTATCTCCTACCCATCCACATCTGGCCAGACTACACCACCGAAACATCAGCACCTCTCTCCATGCTAGAAGCCTTCCATTGTCCTCCACAGCCTTCACTTCTTCTCTGGGCCAACTTCTCCTCAAATCCCCTTTTCTGGAGCAAGAATCTGATATTTAAAAGACACTTTTTCACCAAGCTGTACCGAGGTGCAGTGACTCCACCTGCCACGGCAGCCCCAAGCACACCTGTCACCTGCTCCACCTTACACTGATCCTCTCCCCACCAAACCAGTAAATATCTGGGTGGATCTGGGACAAGCTGAGGACACAGTCAGTCAACTGCTGCAGCTCACTGCACCAAAGATAAACTCAGGGCTTCATCCTCACAACTACATTTTAAGAACTCCATGATCATCACACGATGATCTGAACCACAATGAGAAAAATACGAAGGATCAGGCAAGAGGCACCTCACGGCATATCAAAGAATCCCGCAGACTTCTAGCAAACTAACTCCATACAGCTTCCAGAAAAGAGCAGCCAAGGTTCACAAGCACTGTAACAGGGGAAATACCATTTTCTGGGGTCAAGAAACAAAAAGAAAGGTAGAGCACCCTGCCCAAAGACATCAAGTAAGTCCTTGGGCAAGCCAAGAATGAAAGTCCCAAGTTCCAACGACCAACTTTTCAATAGCAGCCACAAACAGCATTGTTCCAAGGTATATGGGAGAGCGCACCCTTGATACCACAGCTTGGATTTCTCTAAATCCATGTGCTACTGCTGAGCATCAGAAATTATTGTGCAACTCGATATCTCCTGCTTTGGTGAAGCTGCACCTACGCAGTCGTATTTTTCCTCGTTGAGGTTTGGAGGACAGGGCGTTGCTCCACAGAGGCTGGAACAAATTATTATTTCCCTGAGAATTATTATTTTAAGAGAAAGAACCAAAGAAGTTAAAAGGTAAGCCAACAGCTTCTATTTTCTTTTAGTTAAGCATCTGACAACACACAGTATGTTTTATTCAGGATCTAGGCCCAAACACTACACGGTGATAAGCTCCTCGTTAGGCACACACTGTTACTGGAAAGCATCCCGGGCTCCATGATAAGGTCCCAATTTTTGCAATACCTACAAGCTTAACGCCCATGTCACAGCCGTGACTTTGAGAAAGACCTTCCCCAAAGAACGGCATCTGAGGTCTCTGCTCACCTCTCACGAAAACATGCTGTTCAGCTTTAGCTAGTGCAGCACCACTTGTTTGTGTAACTGGAGAAGTGTCAAGCCCTCTCTTCCAGTGATTTAAACTCCTCCAGTGTTAGAAGAAAAACAAAGAACAAAGATGCTGAAATATCCATCATCTCGCACAGCGCCCACGGGGAGTAGCTGGAGGAATGCAGCGCGCCGTGATCCGCTGGCCCCGCTTCCAGGTTACCGCCTGCTCGGCGCACGCAGACTCCCTTTCCTGTGCAGACGGAGAGGACTCGGCAAAGAATTCACCTCGTCGGCTCTTCCAGACCATCCAGGGCTCAGTATCCCCAGGATAAGCTGCCACGGACCACTTGGTGCCGGTACCACGCCTGGTGCCGTACAGCCGCAGCGGGCTCCTGGACCTCAGCTCGCAGGCTGCACAGGCGACTCGCGCTGCTGTGCAGCAGGCAGATGCACGCCTGTATTGTTCTTGTAACAAATTCAACAACTTGAAAACAGCAAACCCAAGAGCTGTTTGCTAGCAAGGGCTTTGGTTACCAAGTGCAGAAACCTGCATAAGACCTTTTTCTCTCGTTCTCTGAATTTGGAGATCATACGCACAGATTTCACTAATACTGCCAACTACACAGATGCCAAGAAGGGAACTCATTTCCAGTAAAATTTAAGATACCAACTTCCTTTCTCAGTAAGTGAGAGGGAAGTACAAGTGGGGAGATAACTAAAATAAATTAGATGAATTCAAGAGAAACAGGGTAGCAAGCACACTAAGTGGGGCCAAGCAGGGGTCAAACACTGTCCTCAGTAACCCCAGCACAGAAAGGCCGTGCTAAGCACAGAAACAGTTTCAGGATGGCTGTTCCAAGAAAATGCAGGCACAACCACCCAGTGCTCAGTGTCCCTGCCGGCAAGGGGCAGGAAACGACTACACATCTCTTGGTCAACGACTCCTACTCCCCATCACACTCAGCTGAGAGCAGTTTAAATGAGAAGACAGAGATGCAGAATATCAGTCCTCCCCTTATTTACTTTATTGCATTTTCTCATTGGAGAAGAGTCCATCAGCAACAGTCAGAAGTCAGCTTAAGGGAAAAAACAAAACACTCGAGGCCATTTTCAGGAGCAAGAGAATCAAAGGAGCACAGTCACGCTTCTGGAGGAGCTGAGCCACAGCACTAGGGAGAGATACGAGTGTTACAGCAACGCCAAAACTTTGGCTCAGCCTTGCAAAACACACCCAAGGTGCATTAAGTGTGTCTCATTGCTGGGACGAAGAAGGAGACCAGGAGACAGGTACCCTGCTCCCAGGGTAAGACCGGAGAGGAGAGACTTTTCACTACCAAGTAGCTGGACACGCTCAACCTGCTGAGGCTTCTCTGCTATGCAGCACTGCGGCTGGGAAAACACTTTCATCTCCTCCTCCCCCCCCGACTGCGCTTTAACTTTTTTTTTTTTTTTAAACAGTTGGGCAATTGTTTTAAGGAGAAGCCTAGGAAGGGAAAAACATGTTCTTCTGAAACAGCATCACTGTCAGGCACAGGACTGCAGGATCATCAAACCTGCAGCCACTTGCTGACCCCCTGCTTAAAAAGCACCTCAGAAATAACATATACGTATTATTTCAGGCAATATTAAAAGCAAGAAGAAAAGCAGTGCCTTTTTTTATAAGGGATAAAATATACCTTTTGATTCCTGACTCTCCTCTCTAAATGGTTTATTCCATGCTTCTCTCCCACATGGAAAGGATGAAGAATTATTGGGGAGGGTAGTGGTTCAGGACAGTTTAAGTGTGCATGAAACAGCTGTTCGCTCTCAGCACGCCACTTGTGCTCCAGCGAGATCACCGCAAACCCAGGACCCCACTCATTTGTTCAACAAAGTTTCATGAATTCCAGCTGGAGACTCCTTTTTTTTTCCCCTCAGGGCCAAAGGGAAACTTACTGATATTCTTCATGTTTAAGATGTGGGGAAAGGCACACAGGAACATGGAAACATATTAAATTGTTGGATTGCTCTTCCCCCACTCCTCCTTTTTTCCCCAGAAGAAGTGAGTCCTCAAATCCCCACAACAGATGAAAAAAGCAGACCGCACACAAGTAGCATCAGCGAGCACAGAATTCATTTACCCCTCTGGATTCCTGTTCACCATACAGAAGTTGCCACAGGCTCACAGCAGCAACCACCAGCTCAACTCCCAACTCCTTCGGCTGGCATTAAACAAAGATTTAGTTTGGGGGTACAAGAACATCCTCTCCGGGAAGAAACACAAAACCAGACTGATGCACCAGTGATCACTACAGCACTGGTGACAGCTTTAGGCTGCAGTAGCAGCTAATCGGGTTCCAGCTTTGGGCAGAAACAGAAGCAGTGTCCGACGGCCAGTGCCAGCAGTGATATGTCTTCCTAATTTAACGAGGACCTTCTGAGCAAAGCTAAATTTGGAAATTCCAGCAGTTACCACCACCCCTTTGATCCGGAAACACCAGAGGATCTGATGGGGACTTTGGCAGAGCAGCGATGAACAACACGAAGTATCAAGGATGGCTGGGCAGGACTACAACTGTGCAGCCTCTGCAGCTTCTTTCCATATAATAAAAGTTCACGAGAACTAGTAGAAAGCTTCCTCCCTTCCAAAAAACCAAATCTCTCGCTAAAGTCAACAGTGCCAGTCAGTTTAAGAAATGTTTTTATCCCAGAACTGAAGAATGGCTTTTCTGCTGTGTTTGTGTTTCAGTGACGTCAGCACGTTCAGATGACTTCAGGCAGACAAATTCTGCTGCTTTTAATGCCCAGCTGCTCTATTTAATCCTTGTTAAACCTGGCTTTCCCCTTCAAATTTCTTTAAACACAGTATCGGGAGATTTGTTTAAAACATATCCTGTATAAATGCTCCTGGCAACTCTGAGAGTGTTTTCCTAACTTCAGAGGATAAACCTTTCAGCTGCCACAATTTAACAGCGTGGACAACATTAACGAGTTGGATGGGAAGCCAGGCCACAGCACTCCCAAGGTCCCACACCACTGTCTGTATTCAAACAAGGACTATGGACGTGCTCTGACAGACCAAGCATCACCGAGTCCTGCAGAACAGCCAAGCACCTTCGATCCAACAGCCAGCCAGCAAATATTTACTAATTCATATCTACTAATTAAGTTCCTCTTAACCAGGGGGATATGTTAGCAGATGTCCCCTGGGACTTGTACAGTAGAACAGAAAACAGCTCCTGGGCATTTTGTGCATGAAACTCCATTTGCCTTCCTAGAGCGGTGACTCCTGCAGCTGCCAGACAGTCGGGGTCAGGTTCACGCCTGCATTTTGCCTTCAAATCATCCTTCAATTCAGTTTCACAAATACATAGAGATTTTTATGATAAAAAATAAACATAACCACCTTTTAAAGTACCAACCAGACAAAACTCTGTACACGTCCTAAATGATGTAATTCAGCTTGCTACCACACACAAGCTGAAAACAGCATGGAGTAGAGCAAGCCTGACACAGGCTCTCTTTAAAAGGTTCCCCAGCCCCCATATCAATGTTTTCTTCTCCGTTATTCACAAAAATCTGAAAGCTTCTCTTTCAGCAAGGCCCGAGGAACAATTACTACCTTCAGAACACAAACACAGAGACACAGACGCTCAGGAACCTGTAGCCTGAGCGCCACGCTAACAGCAACAGAAGGCAGGAAAGCTGAGAAACTCTCAGCTGAGGCTGGGCAACAATGTATGTCCCTCGGAAAACAGGGGAATCAGCACAGCCGTTTTGAGAATGGACAATTCGAGTTTCTAATGGGCTGGCATATCACTCTTCCTCCCAGGACAGCCTATTAGAAGGAGATCGCTCAGCCTTGAAAATTTTGTTTGAAACGCCATCACAGTTGCACTGTGACTACACAACAGAAAGCAGAGTGAGAAATTTGCCTTCTGCTTATAATATAGCTATAATAATCAAAGCTAATTTAAAAGAAATTTTATGTTTTCAATTTATGTTTGCTTCTGAGGGGTGCAAACTCCCACCACTTAACAAAACCTCTCTCGCCATTCTCTTCCAACATGAATTCCAGTTTGATAGAGCGCTGGTTAGGAAGCATACGGCAGATTTGTGTTTCATTTCCATTTCAAAAAGTTCCCTTGTGCTAAGAAGGGAAGCAGAAACGTGCCTCTTCAACATCTAACTGCCATGTGGGAAGACAGATCGCAAGGTATTTGTTCCTGAACACTGACATGGGTCAGTGCAAAGGTGGACTAAATAGACTGGTTCCCTTTCTTGACACCTTGCCTCAAAGATAAAATCCGTTTCCAGAGTTAAGGGAAGGTGGAATGGATCCCCGACTCAGATGTCAGTGTCTCCCAATTTCCTTCTGGCTTTTAGAATAGCCCTGCAGGTGAGAAGGTGATGCAGCATTATGAAAACCGACCCCTAGATTCTCCAAGCCTGCCTATGGTCCTGCCACGCAGCAAAGCTGTGGTTAGCAGCCCTCAGGGGTCACGTGCTGTTCGGTGGCCAGAAGCAGCAATGCCACGCTGGCGACTCACACTTTAACTATGATTACCACTGCTAGAAAGCCAGACTGGAACTAGTAAGCAAAAAAAGATGAGAGAGGGTAAGAAGACCAAACTGCCATCGCTCCCCCCACTCCAACATTTCTAATCATGCTTTTGGGAAAATACAAAGGAGGAGGATATAGCGCCAAGGAGCCCCTTTCCCAGAGAAGGCTGGAGGCCCCAGAAGATGGGACCAAAGCCAGCGCCTGCAATCAAGAGCGGCCTTACGCACCTTCAGCTCTGCTTCCCTGCAGGTGATGAAGGGTTCTACGTGCCCTGTGGTGGGCAAACAGAGCTTATCTTCTGTCAGCGGCACCCCAGAGACACAGCAAGCCCAACGGGTCATGAAGTGCTGCGCTAGAAAAAGTCCCAGCGAGCTTCTCCTTGCCACCAGCCAAGATTCAACAAGCAGCACCAGACCCCCTTTCCTAACAGACACTACCGTGCACCCTACAGCCACCCACCCCACCTTAGTCCTGCCACATCAACACATCAGATTTCAACAAATGGATACCGAGTAAAGACCCAACAATCGCCCAGCCTGCCCTGGAGGGAAGCAACGCAGAGCTCAGTACAAAAAACCAATGATCAGGTTAAATCTGTTTCTAGTTCCGGTCTAGCACCAGAAAACTTTGAAAACAACTTTTGGAAAGTGGAGAACAGAAGTAGAGGGGAGGGATTAGACAAGTCTCCGGAGTGACAATGAACTTGGGAAGAACAGGAGGTTACTGAAAGTCATTTACTAAAAGTCATTTTCAGCCAACACAACACCCAGATGTGAAGAACATCTCCTGTCAGCGTTTTTCTCCTTCTTCCACGCTCAACGTCACTGAATATTCAACCTGTCTGCTCTAAGAGTAAGCACCAACCACTGTGGATGAAGGGATAGCCCTGTAACAAAGAGGAGGAATGCGTTGATTTTACACGCAAACCTTCAGACCTTCCCGTACAAAAGTCCTGTGGTCTCCAACTATGAAAGTAATTTTCCTTTCATTGAAAACACACCACCCACATTACCCATAAGCAAAACTATCATAGTTCCCATTGTAACAAAGCATCAAATGGAGTTTTTCGGTAAGAAGTGAAGTCACAACAGCTTAACTAGCGGAAAGAACTACACTTAAGCTAAATAGGCTCGATTCAAGTTTAAGCACCGCTACAATTACCTATGATTAGTAAAGTGCCATAAAACAGTGGGAACAACCCAACTGGTCAACACTGACCCCAGGTGCCACACAGATGCACCAGTACCAGCAAATGCATAATCCAGCCCAAATTCTCACAAGCCCTTTGATCATTAGCACATGAATGTGAACCATGCTACAGTCCTCTCTCTACCCGCAGGCTGGTGCTCCGAGGCAGCTTGGTCCCAATAATAATTTCCAAGTGAAAATACTTATTTATAATGGGAACTATTACATAAAAAGTAGTCTGTGTCCTAAGATCGACCAGAAGGAAGCTTTCCTCCCAGCTTATCTGATTTTCTATTCATTTAAAATATCATGTTTCGGGAGGCCACTTTAGAGTTCAATTCACACTGCTAATTTTCTTTGGCAAAACCCCATGTTATCTACAAACACTGGTTCAAAACCCAATTACAGTAATGTGATACCCACACCCTGTTGCATAGCAACTGCATAACACGTGGATATGGAAAATGTTGATAATCCAAAATAACAGCAGGTAACAGAGCTACTTACTACGTGCAAGCAGAGCCACATCAGCAACGTGCCCAGGTGGGATGTAGGAGTTCAAGAGGCTAGGAACACCAAAACTAAGAGGTGCCACCCCAGTCCCCCAGCTTGCTTGGGGCACTGTCCTGGACTCCCCCTGCCTGGAACGATCCTCCCCTGTGACAACGTCCTGGCTCACAGCTCATTCCTGCCCAACACCGCTGTGCCAACAGGCATCTCCTGCTTCCTCTCCACCTGGTGACCCCTACCCGGCCTCTGAACCTTGGAAAAGGGTGAAGTTCTACTTACCCTGCAAGCCCAAGGAAAGCTTGCTCAGGGAAGTTTAGCCAGAGAATATGAAGCAGACAAACGAACAGCTCTCTATCAGAGCATCTTCAAGGAGATTTCAAAGCTCAGCCAAGTGGTGATGGATTTTTCCTCAACCTAAGGACCATCCCAGAGGCTAGCATCAGTCCCCTCCAGCACTACATAGCTATGCTGCAGCAGAGATACTAGAGCTCTACGATATAAAAGCAATTAGAAGAGTTTCAACATAGTAGAAGAAATCATTCCCAAGTTTCTTCCTAAAAATCACCATTTTCCCCACTGTAATTCTCTTACCAAAAAAAAAAAAAAAGCCCACGACAAACAACCAGTAAGAAAGAAAAATGTTCTCTCCTCTCCACCCCCAGAAGACTGCTCTGTAGTCTTTGCAAAGGGAGGAACTGGACACTGCTCGCCCCTCCCCAGCACTGTCGCAGGGCATCATAGCCTTGTGCCTTTGCTGTCAGGTACTACCACAACGATTTGGCTGGCTTTGTCAACGGCAGTTGGTTGTCTTGTGTTGCTGTTCTCTCTAGTTTCAACCTGGTACTACAAACACAAAGGTCAGAATTACACAGAAAAAACATTTTGGGAGTTAATGCTAAACGTTATCTTATTTTTACGCAGTGTCTGCCCAAACCAGACCAAAATCAACCTTTTGAAATCTCCAGCAGTATTTGAAACTAATATTCCTTTCAGCATTTCTGCTAACACCAAGAGGAGATTGATGCAGCAGGTTCAGCCGAGCGGCCACGGGGAACCCTGGAGTCTCTGGTCCCCAGGTCAATCCATCAGGCATCTTGCTATGGAACTGGGAACCCCGTGGCCTCACTGTCCCAGGGCCAAATTCATCACTTTATCACAAAGGTATCTCTTGAATTCCTACCCTGAGCTTGGAGAAAGGCCATCAGGCCCAGATGTTTCGGACTAAAGACTCTGGACTCAAACCAGCATTTTTCAGCAAAACTCAGTTCTGTAAGAAAATTTCCAACAAAATTTTGAGATCAAACACCCCTGGAGTTATTTCAGAACAATGCGATCTACGTAGCCAAGAGACATATCTGATAGTGCCCCTGCACTTCGATGCCAGCCAGTTCATATTATGGCATCTTTTTTCAAGTATGAGATTTACACGCTGAAGTGTTTCTTACAAAACTCTGTTGGGAGAGAGTAGAGAGGAATTTTGTCTGCTTCCATGTCCAAGACTTGTAGTACCGTCACACTGGAGGATTATTCTAGTTCTTGACGACTAACAACAAAAGCAGTTCACTGGGGACAAAAGTACATCACGTCCACACCCAGAGGTCAACAGAAAAGGACCAGAGTCAGGCAGCGAGGCAGAACATTTTTCACAGTACATGGCACAAACAGGATAATACCTTATCCTCTTATTTGTTTTGGGATGCATAGGGATAAAACAAATTTTAATACATGAACAAGTCAGAAAAAAAAAAAAAAGGTTATGCTCATAAGACTTACTCCATCCAAGCTTGCAAGGAAGTTACTGTATTATTTTTTATTTATAATAATTATAGTACCATTATTTTATCTGTTTTTAAGCGATCTCAGGATGCTTTAAGACACCAACTTCACCATTCTAAAAGAATCCCATGTTTGTCACAGTATTTATGCTGGTGACAAACGCAGGTTTGAGCAAGGAGCTGCTCCCAGCACTCGCCTTTCTGCTCCCACCCCGCTGCGCTGAACTGCGCACACGCGCCCTGCACACGGGTGGCCATGGGGCCCACCCGACGTCTGGGCGCAGCCAGGTGTTACCTGCCATTTCCCGGCTGGATCTAACAGCAGGTTTTACAAATATCTAAGCAGTATTTAAAGAAGCAAGAAAGCCACACGTCCCATTCAAACAGTGGACAATAGTGATCCATCTGCACACAAGCACTCGGAGCAACCAGCTCCATCCTGCTTTCTGTTCTTGCCACGGTCAGAGCATTGCAAGATGTTGCGCTTCGTTTTCTGGTTTCAAGAGGTGCCAATTACCAAAGCGGTTCCATATGTTAGATGTATTTATTGCAGAACAGATCAGCAAAGAACTGCAGCTGCCTGGCAACTGATAAGCATGATAGAGTCTCTCCGTTTTCAGTACAGATGCCACAAGTAGATCTGTGTTTCAGGACGAGAACAAGGCTGGGGCGGCCTCAGCACCAGTCTGGAAGGGATCTTCCCCAGCACCACTGGCAGTAGATGGCATCAGCCTCCTTGCTGCATCCGTCCAGGCTCCCACCTGCTGCTGCACACACCCTGAATGTTCCACTATACACCAAACACAATCCCTCCAGGCTACAGGAAGGGTTGCCCTGATGTCAACCCACCCCCAGCTCAGAGCCTGAGCTCTGACAATTAACAGATTATCCTCCTCTACCACCTCACCCCAACGCCATGCCATTGCACCCAAGCTCCTTTTCACACTGTGTCTACCTGGTATTAAAGAAAAAAGTCTAACACAGAAAAGGCTAAAATCCCTCTGTAAAAAAACAGCTCCCACAAATCCTATAAGCAAAACTCTGCCATTTAAACTTTCTTTAAAACCCAACATCCAAAACTTAAAAACCACATGGCAAATTTGCCAACAGTGCTCTACCTATGGATTGGTTCTGTTGCCTCACCCCAAGCCCAACTCCTTTGCTGCTTGATATTTTGAGTTGTGTGGGACACCAGTCTAACATTGAACAAGTCACAGCACCAGTGATTTTGGGCACAATAAGCCATAATCACCAGAGGACGCGATGACATAAGCATCAGAGAAGCAATATATTCTAGTCAGTGTCTAGGAGAGCAGGAGAGAAGACAGTTTCTCCATGCAAAGGCAGGAGGAGACATGAGCTGGAAGCACACTTGGAGGTAATGGGAAAACCAGGAGAATCTGCCAGACAGCACTCACCAGCCTGCTTGGTGGTGAGCAAATCCAGTTCAAAGCACTCTTCGGATTCCAGCAATACCTCACGATAACAACATGCCCAGAAACATGGTTTTCTTATTCTCTCCTGTGTTGTAACCGTTCAGGTTTCAACCATCAAGTTTTCTGGGAAATCTATTAAAAGCCTATTAGGCATCCAACAGCCCACTCACCGAAATCACCATGACGCAAGAGCATATGGTTCCTACCAAGCATGACTTTCTTTTAAGCCTGAATATCACCTTCTTTCCAATAATGCCTAGGCCAGCAAGTTATCGAGTGATGTGGGACAGAGCAGTCACCTCATTTTCCCCCCATAAATCCTAAAAAAACCCTCTGAAAAGGGGAAGGGACAGAGGAAGCACTAAAGTTAGAGTCTTTTAAAGTATAAACTGAATTATAAACTCTCAAGCTGCATTTCGTTGCCACAAATAGCAAATATTTAAAAATAAAACATTATTTTTAGCCTAAAGTGGTGCTTAACGATTCCAGAATAAAACACTGCCCAGAGACAGCGATATGTCAGCGTTTGAAAACGCTGAAGCAGCCGCGTCCTGTTCACACTGAACACCAGCTCACGGGGAGCAAGCGAGAAAGCGTTTCGGACCCTGTCTCTAACATGCAATTAAAACCTTCCCCAATTCAGCCAAAAAAAAGAGGGACAGTACTTGAGGAGAACGAGCCAGATATAACACCTTGGTATTATCTACAAGGGTAAAAGAAATAAAATTATACAGAAACTCCTGGAACAGTTTCCTAGATCTTCTAGCAAAGGCTATTCTGCACAGGACAATTTATTCCCCGCAAGCAGCAACTGCAAGGTCAGGATATATAATTTCAGCTGCTCACAGACAGGTACACGATTTACCAAAAAGGGGCTGTAAAGGAGAACAGACGGAGCTTGTGCCTTTCTGCTTCTTTACAACGCATCACAGACAGCCAGAAAAAGTAGGAAAGCAGGCTAGGAAAATAAATCCCCTCTCTATGGTCTCAATTTGAGAATTTTTTTTTTTTTTTTTGAACAGGGGGAAAAGCTAAATTAACATGGGGGAAAAAAAAAATCATCAGTGTTGAAATATCTACAATTACAGCTAGGTTTTGTTTTCTTTTTAAACAGTTTAAATCAAGTGCCTGAAGAAGCAGCTGGGAAACTCCCTTTTGCTGAAAGTTGAGGTTTATATCCCTGCTAGAGCTCTCCATAAGCCCTGCTAGAAAACTAAAGATGAAACTTAACAAACAAGTGTTTAAGCTCATAACTCTTATCGAGAAATCCTGAACGGCTTAAAAAAAGTTAGAAACTCATTTTTCCTTAGCGGTAATCTGCCCAGCATTTCTGATCACCGTGAAGACAGATGAAGGAAGACAGCTTCCCCCCTCCCCACCACAGTGTGGGTGAGGTAGGGATTGACTAACTGTGGAAAAATCCACATAATTGAGAAGACAAATGTTGAACAGTTATTTTACGGCCTAAACTATTCAAGGAAAAACGCTAACCATTCCAAGAGGCCAGACAGACTCATTGTGTATGTGTGCGAGTATGGAGGAGCCGGGTCGCGTTTCAGAAGTGCAACGCCTTCATCCTCATCCAGGTTGTGCCTTGCTGGTTTATCTGTTTCTGTAAGCGCTGCGTCAAGCTATAAAAAAAAAAAAAAGTACTGAAAGAAAAAGTATCATCTCCCAGCATTATGCGTGCACAGTGTAGCAAAAATATACACGCAGGCTCGGCAGCATGACCTGCTATTAAGGCCATTTGTTGCTTCCCATGAGAAGGCCCTATTTTCAGTTGCTTAAAACGATGAAAAACTTTAACGACTTGGGCTCAAGATTCCCAATGTGGATGTCTGCCTCCAGATGAATTTTTAAAAAATAATTAAAGTTTCAGCCAAAGTATCTTGGCCATTTCAGAACAATGCTGTTTTTTCCACGTTAAGACTCTTCAGTGGCCTCAAGAGCTGCAGTACCCCAATGCTTTCACATTAAGACACACAGAAGTTGTGAAGAAGAGGGAGATAGAAAAGGACCCAGAAGGGGAACTAGTTGAGCAAGAACGCTGGAATACGGATGGGTGGTTTCAAAAGTGAGGATCAGACAATCAGAAAGGGAGATTAAAGATCAACTCAATAAAAGTAGCAGAAGGAGAAGTCTGAAGGAAGCCAAGTTGTAGAAGAGGCAGGAAAGAAAGAGCTAGAGAAGGTCACAACAGAAAATAAGAGTTGTCTAATCCATCTCTTGCTCTAACTCAGCTCAAGCTGCCAGGAAGAACACACATTCTTAAACCCGTCCCACAACAGGGACTTCCCAACCTCCTGCCACGGGCCACTTCACTGCTGCTGGAAGGATTTTCCTGTTCCTTTTGACCTTGACTCAATGCTATTACCAAAACCCTTCTCCCTCCCCTCTCGAACCACCTCGTTTCAGTCTTCAAGAACTTTGTGTTCCCATGTCAGACTTCTCTTCTTTAAACTCAGCTACCCCAGCAGTTCATCTGTCCTGGTGGGTCATGCCTCAGTGCTTTGAATTATCCTTTTGTCTACCCTGTGGGCCCTCTCCTCAGGTCCACGTTACCTGGAAGAGTTCTGGCCCAACCTGCATGCTGTCTGCTCCTCAGTGCCAAGCATAATGAAGGATCACATATTCTCCAATAACACATTGTACAGAGCCTTTTCCACAGTATTACACTATTTGTTCATGTTGGAAGAGTTAACTCTACATGCTATACTCTACTTTGATTAAACCTTACAGAAGAGTCATCCTTTGCAGGCAGCCAGACTGAATTTCACTCTAGTTTCTCAAGACGATTTAGAGGAGTCCCAGCATTACTCCCCACATAGCTGCAGTCTTTCCCACCTTTGTATTACACAGGAGTAAGCACGCTGTGTACTTGATCACCCATGCCCTTAACAACAATGCTGAACAGAACCAGACCGACCCACGCAGCAGAACTTATGACATACTTTTATTCCAACTATGAACGGCCAGTTCCTAATTTCTAATTATCCAATCAGCGGCAGATCTACTCAAGATTATTCATTTGAACCCATGCTTCCATAAACTACTTACAAGAAAGTCTCATGAGACAGCATCAAAGCCATTCTTGAGTCAAAGTGACACCCTATTCTTTTCCCCTACTCATAATGCCCTTCCACAGAGTAAGTCCAAACTCATTTGACACAACTGACTCTTAACAAGGACTCACGTGAGAGCCGCTGCAGGCTTGTCATCTCATCAATACTTACAAACAGCTTGTTTTGCTGCACCAGAGCTCTCCCAGCAGAGTTTGACTGCTAGAAACCCACCCCACCAGAGCCTGAAAGGCAGCACAAAGATGCTTACTCCTTATTCTTACCTCTGCTGTCAGCACCCATCCGGGAAGCCCACAGGCAAGACATCTCACACCTCTCTCATGCTGCTCTACATCATCCAACACTGGTAAAATTACCTTGTCAGCCTACGTTGCAGAGGTCCCTGTGTAGGTGTTCTCATCTGGCTGCTGACCCAGGCGTGGAGACAGATCCACACTGCCGTGGCTTCCCTGTCTTGTTCAGTTTTCTTTTTAACACCACCAGGAAATCTTACAGATAAACAAACACTGGAAAAACTGAAGCAGCAAAGTCATGTACTTAAAAGGTTGGGAAATGCTATAAATAATACTATTTTGTATAGACACATTTTTTCAATCCAATGCAAACTCAGTGTAACCTTGGTTTTCACTACACAGCTCCTTCAGCAGGCAACACAGGCAGGGCTCATTTCCTTGACAGATACCAAATATTTTGTTTTATCCTCATCATCCAGCACAAGGCTGCATTCCTTACGGACTGCATCTAACTCCAACTCTGCTCTGAAGAGTTAAAAGCTTCCTCCCAGACCTTCCAACGATGGCCCTCCTGACAGCAAGTATGAGTGTGTTTTGATTTCGACATCTTCCTTGGGAGATGAAACACTATCATCCCCAACTCAGAAGGCAAAATAAGAAAATTAACAGTTAAGGTTTCTTGTGCATGTTTAGTAAAAGAGGGTTTGAATCTCTTCTTAAAGAGCCATATATAAACCAAACCTCCTCTATCCTTCCAAACAGTATTTAATATATGTATTTCAGGGACATAGTTTAACGGTGGACTTGGCAGCGTGAGGTTTATGGTTGGACTCAATGATGACAAGGGTCTTTTAAAAAGCTAAATGATTCTATATTCCCCAGGACTTCATGGAGGGTGGCCTAGATGATCCTTTCGGGTCCCTTCCACCTCAAACCATTCCATAATTCACTACACCCAGAGCACAGCCCACATCAATTTCTGTTGATGGCCAATGTTGAAAATCTGGGCAAATCAGACCTTACAATACCAAGTCAGACACACAGAAGTGAATCACTTCTGAAAAAGCCTGGTTAAGATGGCTAACCACCACCACATGGAGCTCCTGGCCAGGAGCAGAGAGAGTTTTATGCTCTAAGGCAATATTTATCTGCTGCTGCCACAAAAACTTCTCACAATCCCTGCCGTACTCACTAAACATTTTCCCACACCTGGAATAAATGAGACAAGAGACCTTACGAAGAGTTTTTGTCACCAGATATGCTCAATTCAACCCCAGAAGAGATCTAGTCCTATGCACAAAACAAGGTAGGGCCTGCAGAAAACAGCATGCAATTGTTTTAAGCCTAGAAATACACCCAAGAAGTGCCATCTAACCTCAACTTTGGCATTCCCCAACTTCCAAGTGTTCATAGTGAGACTAAGTATTCCACTATCTAGATTACTCATGACAGGAAGCAATGTTTTAACATGGGTGTTAATTTTTCCCCCAAGAAGGGTTAAATCCACCTAAACGGCATGCAATAAAGACAGAACATTTTCCCAATAAAACTGAAGTTGTTTCTACTCCATACAATAAGCTTGGGAAGCAAAATAAAAATCTATCTGCATAGTATGAGGTCAGTCAGGCTATGAATAGTTATTTTACATCTGGATATCAAAAACATATGCTTCTCTGTTGAGGCTTTTAGAAAACCTGAACCTGCTGGTGCTCAGCCTTTCTCAAGGAATGCTGAACACCTTCAGATCCCAGTGACCGGAGGGCTCGAGCCATCTCGGAAGGGGGGCAAAGCATGCAGGACTGTAACTCTGTATGATGAAAACATATATTGTTTAGACAAGATGATGAACATTTTTTAAAATTTAATCTTTAATCATTTCTTATTTACAAACTAATCCTAACAATGATGTAATATATCCACAGCCCCATTGGTTTCAGTCTCATAACTCAAACATATTCCATACACAATGCTAATTAGTTTGTATTATAGCAAAAATGTCCTTAATAAACAGAAACGTGAAACAACTTCAGGGCTCCTTTTTGATTATGCAATAGCCATGTAAAATAATCTTCAGGAGAAGCACTTTACTGTACACATCCCTTCTGGGCTGTCGGCACCAGAAGCGTCAGACTTGGGGCTGCACGCCGCCCCGGGAGTGCTGAACCGCAGCCCTGCTGCACTGGAACTTCTGACGCTGTTTTCAACAAGTCTCTGTGTCACCAAGAACACTTTCACTCCCTCTTTTTGATTTTACAAGAGTACTTCTCCGTGTGCATAGAGCAACAGCTCGAACAGGTCTCCAGTCTCAAGTGGAGTCTCTAAACCGCACTCTGACGGAAGCCCGTCAGGCTAACAGGAACCAGGGAAGCCCCAGGCTTTGATACTGAACTGGCGACAGCTGAGCTGAGTCCTCCGCGGAGGCCTGCGTGCCACCCACTATGACCAGAGGTGACACGGCAACCTTCAATTGCAGAGCTATTACAATAAAAAATAAATACATAATTCTTCAATTTTGGGTTGGTTTTAGAAATTTGATTTTGACAAGAAATTAAAAAAGGTTACATACGCATGTAATTAAAGCCTCACTATGAGAGATCGTTTGCTTAAAGTAATCCATTTTGGTTAAAAACATCCTGGATATTCACTCTGACTGTGTACAGCATTGTCTTGACCAGTAAAAGGACATAAACAGCGGTCTCGTTTTGCAGCTTATCTATTTATGAACATATTTATGCTCTGACATAAATTTTAAAGGAGCCGGGAGCAAAAGAATCCTCCCGCAGCGGTGTAAGCCAAATGGAGGGTGACACGGTAGAAATGCCAAACACGACACATTTTGCAAGCTACCCATATTTACCACCCGTCAGAGTACTACGTTCTCATGCAAGCATGTCACAATGAGGAAACAGCATCTCTATAAGGGTAAAACAAACAGCCTTCAGAATTTCTGAAAGCATTCTTCCCAAATTATTGCACTAGATTAGATTGCCTCATCAACAGGGCCAGAGGCCATTTACACTATTTTCTTTTCTGTATTTTTTTTTTTTTTTTTTTTACATAACAGATGAAAGGACTACAGAAAGTTTTCTGGGGCCAAATTTGGAACTAATGATGGGAAAATTCTTTTGCTAATCCCCCATCTCTCCCACTGCTCGCAGACTCCTGAGGCTGGAAAAAAACAATGTCTCCTGGTACCCTGCTTCTACTTTGCTCATCAGTGCAAAATACTATGCTCGGGAGGTTTGACCATCAGCTTTGAGCAGAGCCATAAAATCTCAAGGACAGAGCTATACCAAAAATCTGAGTAAAGAACAACATGAGACTCCAATTAAAACTTGGACGCGTTGCAATGAAATCAAAGGATGGGACTCATCTCGCTCAGCGCAGACGTCTGCAAAGCAGCCACCTCCAGCTCAGCCCAGGCTCGCTTCACGATCCGTGGGGAAAAACAAGCTTTTCCAGGACACGCTGTGTGTCCTGCCCTGAGGTGGCCGTGTCAGGCAGGCTGGAGGGATCACACCTGAGCAATCCTTGCTGATGTCTGCTGGCTACGGAGGAAGCCTGGAGAGATCAGCCGAAAGATGGGTGTCGCAGGGACGTGGAGCTGAGCGAGGCTGGCGTCACCCCGTCTGCCCCAGGAGAAGGATGGACTCTCCTGGAGAGCACAGCAACCGCCGCAGCTGGGCTCGTCTGCAGGATGCCCTCTTATAAACCTCGAACATTACTCCTTGTCACCGCCTGACAGCCCACCAGTGAAGTAAAAATAGATACCACCAAGTAACTACCCTTCCAAAAGCAAAGTTTAATCATTTTTCAGTCATTTAACAAACACAAAAGAATTTACACATACCAACTCTACTCTGAGAAGTAAACTTTGCATAATTAATCGGGATGCCTCCGATACTTGTGCATCTGCAAACGCACAGCTACACCAACTGGCACTTAAGGGAAAATGCCTTGGGCCACCTCAAAGAGCTGGGAAGTGCAGATATCTCAACGGAACAGAGAACCCGAGCTGCCAGGGAAAGAAAAAAGCAAGCCTGAATAATAATTTGTCTGAAAAATAAGTAGAGTTACTCAGCTCCCTAAAGTCTGTTTCATTAACTATCAGACATTATCAGCTACTTCTGAATTAAGCCGTATTTTATCATAATGCCAGAACAAGCCAAAGGCACCTAATGAGTTGCAGAAGGTGAGAACATCCAAAGCAGATCAGCAAAGTGGAAATCAAGCTTCCCACAGAAACGGGCAATTTGATGGAAAATCTGACTCAAATAAAAAGAAATACTGATGCAGCATTTAATGAAGATGAACTTCCCCTGCCTCCCCACAACACAGACACTCCCATTATCATTCAGCACTAGGAAGGAAAGAGATTCCAAGTAAGGGGAAATTACAGAGCAGTTATCCTCATCAACCTGACCGTGTAGCAGTGACAGGAGATTGGCAGAGTGCCTGAGAGAAGTCTGTAGATAGTTAAGCACAGGGCACGAAATAAGATGTGCAAAGGGAAAGCAGCCCCTGGAAAATGCGGCCAGGGATTTCAGCTTTTCCAGTGTGCCAGTGGCGACAAAATGCCCAATCATATCCCCCTGTATCTGCCAAAAAAAAAAAAAAAAAGGGGGGGGGGGAATTGCATAAAGTCAGAGAAAACATGGGAGTTCCACTAGTGCTTAAGGCAAGTGCTGAGTGATCTGGTTCCCCCTCTGTAAAAGCCAGACTATTTCCCACCTTTTTCAAACTGCTTAAAGATCTACAACCGACACACCCTGCATGGCTGGCAGGTTTTATTCTCGTGATTGTAGAACAGCGAGAAGCAGAGGCAACTCGGGGTCTTCTGTTCCCCCAGGATCTGGCCCGCAGTCAGCAGCAGGCAATCCTCACCACTTTGTACTCTGAGCACTCGGGAAAGCTTCCATCTTTTGAAAAGGAGTTGCCTGTAGCTCAAAAAGGAGCTCACATGAAAACATTAGGAATTTTGCTCTAGGCTTTATAACTATCCATAAGACAAACAAAACTGGTCTTATTGGCATTATTTGTAAAAAGGAGGGTTAAATGCATTCCCAGTTTCACAGATGTTTCAAGGCTTCATTGCTAGAAAAAGTCTGGCACGGTCACGCAGCAATGCGATGCGATGGTACAATACACATTACCTTCAAGGTCCCAAAAACATAAGGATTTGGGGAACCTTCCCCTACCCCCAACAGAGGGAAATGGGACACAGATCATGTACTTTCCTCATGAGAAACTAAGGTTTCACAGAGGATTAGTAAACATGCTCATGCTTCCCACCTGTTTTCTATTTAGAGCAAAAAAAGCAATTAATACGACTTTTCAAACAACAGTTAATAGAAGAAACTTATGAAACAGAGATTTCTAATTGAAAATGTCTTTACTCACATGAGGCAGAGGATCAAAATATGACAAGACCACTAAGCATAGTTTCTCCCAGCTGCACAAACCATTTCTTAACAACCCTAAGATTAATAAACAAAGACATATTCTGGACATTTCATATCCCTCCTGGATTTAGCCATGTATGCTAGGCAAACATGAGAAAGCCGTCCTCTCACTTCACTCTCAGTTGGAACGGAGCTCCCAAGCAAGTCCTTCACATTACGTGACTGTTAACACAGGAACCCCCGCACTCTGAGCAGGCACGCAGAGAAACACAAGGGGGAAAAAATACAGGTCCAGGAAGAAGCTGATTTAAGCGTCTCATTTATTAGCAAGTAAAAGGACATTTACCTTCTCGGTGGTTAAGTACAACACGACCCAAGGATAAACCATATGGCCCAAGCCTTTGTGCAAGGGAGAAAGCTGGCAGGGCTCCAAGGCTCTAATTGAACTATTACCATATCGTAAGAAACGCAGAAGTCAGAAAGACTGGAGGATCTGCTCTCCTAGGGACAGTTCATGTCGTGCGAACAACTGAGTGGGTAACAAAGCAGATTTAACAGGAGAGCAATTCCACCATGTGGATACTCGCTCATTTTAAAGAAAATAGGTACTCTTCTAGTTCAATATTGCACTTAATTTGATCCTACATTCAACGCCATGAAACCTTCAAAATCCAAATCATTTGTAGCAAACAATACAACACTTCTCCTTTAGTCACTGGCTCAAGACTTTTCCATTTAGTTAATAAGGAAAGACACAGAACAAGAATGCTCAAGTGAAACCCAGCAACACACAAAAGCTCACCATAGAAACTGTCATAAAACCAAAAAAATCCAAAAAATCGAGTACAAAATTAATCTTGCACTTTGCACAAATAATCACCAATCTTTTCTTTCAAAAGGCAGGCTTGATAAAAATACAGCAAGTGTAACACATTGTATGTGCACAACAGGGTACGTCATGAAACAAAATAAAACATCGGGTCATGAACAGAGAGAATCTGTAGTGGTTGCAGACACACAGACCTTTACAGTCTTGTCTTGTTACGTTGTGGGCAAAAAGCAATGCGGTAGGAGGAGTGAAAAGAAAAATAAATCACAATCTTACATAAAAATGAGGCAAAATGAGTCTCTATGAATCTTGTTCTTACCATTCTGTTCATCCAGCTCATTCCCAATTTCCTGCCCCATTTGCTTTTGCCGGGAAATGATTGACGAAAGAGCATCGAGTCCAGCACCTTGCTCTGCACCAGAAAAATATATAAAATTACATGAAAAAAATGCTGGTATGCCAGACTATGCACCATAAAAGATGGTGAAGTGAAGAAAAAGATCTAGTCTGTGCTTAAAGAGTTAAAATGTATTAAGAAAAATACATCAACACAACCTGAAAATGAATCCTTACAGCAACAGCACTTTTAAAATAAGGTGAATGATGGGTAAATAATTTGTCTGCTCTGGCTGGGACATTTAGCTGAGGGTCCCAAAACCAAAAATTCAACATTCAGCTGTTACTCAATCATAAATGCAGGAGATTTTCTGGCACACACATAGAGATCCCTGATTAGCCTTTTTAAATTTTCCAAGAAACTTTTAACATGAATAAAAGACAAATAGGTGATGCAAACACCAAAGAATTCAAATAGATTTTTAAAGCTGGAAGAGGACACAGAGTGCATGGAGGAGAGCCTGAGACTGAGGGGACAGGGCAGGCAGATAACGTTTGACATGCTCCCACCAGCTCCGCAGACACTCCTTTTCTGAAGGACCATATCACCCCTGCTATCCCGGTTTGCAGGTACCATGCAGTCCTTAGTAAGTGCCTTAACCAAAACGTGGAGCTCTGCTTGCCTGAAGTCACCAAGAAGTAGAACAAGAGGAGATGCTGAAGGCTGGGCAGCCGGTGCTCTGCCAGACTGCTGCAGGCTAGGAGCTAAAAGCCGTACAGGATGGCCAGACCCCCTTTCCCTTCACCAGGACAAAGGTCTGACCCCAACAGCTCTTGCAGCCTCCCCAAGGAACACCTATGGTGTCATCAAACACTGGAGCTGGAGGTTTCTCCTGGACCATCCAAACAGAGTTCATGCCGTTCCCCTGAACTGCAGCCACAAATGTGGCTTCACACGCAGACAGAAGCGGGCCTTACCTGGACACTGATTTCATTTGAGCACTTCCAGTACTTGAATGGCACAGAAATTACCTAATTAACCACCCGATGTCCTCAGGCTGAGGTTTCCCAGCACTTCCAAAGCTTGAGATTCCTTATGGATGCTGAAGGCCAAAATCTAAAGACCCTTTTTAGATCAGTTAATTCTTACCCCGTTCCAGTTCAACACCACATATATGTGCCCCAGTCTGAAGCACAGCAGTAACACCACTACACTCAGTGCAATTAATGAGATCTCCACTGCAAACCAAAGCCATGAATATAGTCAACACCAGGTATGCCCTGTAAAGTCTTTGAAAATTTGATTTAGGATGCTTCCAGTTAAGAATACTGCAAGCACAATACTCTTCCTGCAAACAGAGAGAACAACTACCTGGAGCTATTACGCTGAACATCTCCAGATAATAAAACTTCAGCACAGGTTATTGTATTGACTTTCTTGTAAGGGCTCCTTCTCAGAGTCCTAGTGATGCTTAGTTAAAAAAAAAAAAAAAAAAAAAAAACAAACAAAAAAAAAAAAAAAAAAAAAAAAAACAACCAAAAAAACCCCAGAAAGATTCTTGTACCTTCTATGATCCTTCGCTGCTGCTGCCTCAGATCATCAAAGCCAAGCCCTCTGGTTTCCTCAGATTCTTCCAAGAGCCACGGGTTAGTCACACCTCGTTTGACCCCTCCCGTCATTAGGCTAGATCTGAAAATAACTTCAGTAAATAATTTTCATCACAAAACCCCCTCATCATATAATTTGTGCTTGCAAGACTTCCATCTCTGTCAGCCCGTGTTCATATTTGCTGCTCTTCATGTGATTCTCTGCAATTGTAGAAGAAATAAGGCAAAAAGAATCTGTCTCCCATCACAAATACATCTCACGGGCTCCATAACTGCCCAGAATTGGTAAAGCAGGGAGAGAATTAATTTTGCAGTGAACGATTAAGCTATATGGTAAAATGTATACCATTTATTGTACAATACATTAAGTATTGTTTGCACGTAGAACACACAGCATTCAAAACTGCTATAAAAGAACAGGGTTACTGGAAATGCAGGTATTATTCACGTATTTGCTATGTGATCAAAACACAAACTTAGAAAAACACTGAGGTACAGCCTGAAAGCTTCTGACAGCAAAAGGATCAACACGTTAATACAGATGCAAATCAGATGAGACTACTAATTTTCTGCAACCCTGACCAAACCTGAACGGGAACATTTCTGCATTTCAATAGCTGTAGACAGAAGTCACACACTCACTCTCCTGCATTTCCTAGTCTGGCATCAACATGAACAAGAAGCCAGGCACAGATGCTCTTAAATGAAAGAGTAATCAAGTTTGGGTTTTCTTTTAAAAAAATTATGACTTGAGGTTGTTTGTGTTAGAGACACTTCCCTGGTTACAATGGAAAACAAGTTTTTCACGTCCAGGGCACATAAATTCAAGCAGTAAAATGAAATGCCACTTAAATATTTTTCTCAATACCAGATTTCTAGTTTCCACCTTTCAGCTTTTCATTGGTTTCTCCTACAAGAAAAACATATGACAGACTGTGAGCCCCTTGAACCCAAAACTGCAACTCAGATTTGGGGTAAGAGTCATCGTAAGATCAGCTCCTCAACAGCAGCATAGAAGCAAGAGGTTTTCCTTTCTGCTTTGTTTTTATTTAAACTGTATTTTGTTCTCATTTTACCTTTGCCCTGTTTTTTCCCAAAGCACTTCCACAAACCAAACAGGAACAGTGAGCATTTTTAGGACCTTTCAAAGTCCCAAAAATTTTTAATTACGCTAAGAGCTAATTTTTTTTTTTTAATTGGTTTGGGGTTTGTTGGGTTGGTTTTTTTTTTTTTTTTTTTTTTAACTGAGTCCAGGTCCCTTCTCTGTGAGATACAGTGAAACGCTGCGGGGTACACACATATGCTCAAAACCATGTTGAGGTCAAAACCTTGTATCAGCAGAAGGTAACTTTGCACAAGCACCAGCGGAGGCAGGAGGAGCCCACGCACCCTGCTGATGCGGGGCTCAGCTCCGGAGGGTGGCTGGAGCCTACAGCAAGGGTATTCGAGCAACACCCAGAACTTGTGTCTAGCAGTTCCTCGAGGAACTGCGGTGAACTAGAGACATCTCCTGGCCATGAGATGAATCAACACTGCCGGAAAACTTCACCCCCACGTGAGTTTTGGGCCATCCATAAATTACGGGCACATACGCCCTCATCCGCGCAGCGCACACCATGCTCCATACTGCATTCTCAGCCAGTTAAATTCGAGAGCACTTAACCTCTTTTCACTTAAAATCTGGACAAGTTCATTCAACTTCATCTCACGGTAATGGATTTCTCAGGAAAAAAAAAAAAATGAATTGTTTTGCTGCAGGACTAAAAGTGTAAACCACAACGTCTCACATAACCACCCTGATGATGCTGGAGCATGAGTCCAGAGCAGCACCCAGACTGCCCCGCTGTGACCGGCTGGGCGACACCTGAAAGACTGGAGGTGGGATTCTTCGTTACTCCAGCCCCCTGCACCTCCAGTAAAACTCACATGTATTTATCGAGGTAGGGAATCAGGCTCAGTTAGACAGAGATACACACCTGAGAGGCAGTTTCATGCCCTAGCCTTCTTCATTGCTTTGGGGGATCACACATGCTCTTAAGATTTTTCCAGCCTCACGACTGCTACCAGGTTCACAAGCCTAAACACATTATGCTTCTGACGATGCAAAGATCATCACCGTTCACCCAGTCCGGCAGTTCAATTAGCAAGCACACAAAATCCAGGGTTAACAACATCTGACAAAATTACTTAAATAAAGCAAACGGAACATAAAGCTCTTTGCCTGCTAAAAAGAGCACAACTATTTCTGACTGTTAAAAAAAAAAAAAGCCAAAGCAAGCAAATTTGAAATAATTTGCACCACTCACTCTCTCCCTCCACCCTAATAATCTGCCCTATTCTTGTAGGTTGGGTCATGACAACTGGTCTGCTTGTTACAATAATCTTTTTGACATGTTTGGTAACTACCTTCCCACACAACACAGCATAACTTCCTACTTCCTCTGATCTTACCATGTTTCTCTTTGGTGGTGTGAAGATTAAAGCTTATCCAATTAGCCACCCACTGCCTCCGCCAAGTTAATCACGTAAATCTTTGAAACCGTCACAGAGCAGCGGAGTGTGTGGATAGCTTTTGATTACAGGAGCAGATTTAACTAATTACGAGGCTTAGCAATGCGTCCAAGTATAAAAGATAATGGGGTTTAAAATCAGGGAGCTATGTCATTGCTTAACAAGGAAAGGCTTATCTTCCAGAAGGCATTGTTTCACTGATAATTCTTATAAAACTTCCAAGTAACTTAGATTAGTCAACCAGCACTTACTTTAGACCAAGGCCACACATCAAGGCTTACGGCTTTAGAAGACTGACCAGCAAGAATGAATTTTAAACAAAACCTGGGTCATATGACAATTGGTTGGATGATCACTTGAACATTCCCTTAACGATACAGTTATACAGTGGGGCTCTTTGAAGTGCCCAGGGTACCTCAGCTTGGCTTCACAGGTCAACCTCCAAGGCGATGGTGAAGAAGCGCGGGTATTCTCTTAATTACGATTTAATTGCTCACACTGGCAGGCAGTGTATTTTAGGAAACTCCACGCTTGTAAACAAAACAAGTATAATTTTAACATACAACACAAAAGCTCTCTCTTCCCCCCAAAAACCCTGTGAGAAGCCACATGAGCACAAGCAATTCCAAATCCCCTCCAGGTACTCTCCTAGGTGGAGACTTCCCCACAAGAACCGCTCCAGCAGGGAAGCCTCAGAAGGGACAGCATTCCCTGCAGCTGGCAGAGAACTTTCCCAGCTCCACCGGCACAAGAACCAAGAGCAGGACATCTCACGCTCAAGGAAACGCCATGTTGCTCTTGACACCATTTACCTGCAGTTTGGTTAACTGGTCCCACTGGCTTCAACGACTGGAAGCTGCACAAGCCAGCTGCCACAGGGGGTGCCGGACAGCCCATTTGCAGAACATAGCTACCCTGTGGCACCTCCAGGACCACTGATTCCTGCCCACGACACAGGCATGACAGCTTCACACCGCACGACGAGTGGCTCCCAACCACCTCGTGCTCGTACAGGGCAGCACGTGCCTGTGGAGGAGCAGGACGAGGCAAGCACCAAGCTGGAAGCGTGTTCGCAGTTGTACAGGCACACTTCTGTTGGAACAACACCTCCACTTGAAAGGCTGAGCGGCTGGGTGGCCGGGTTGTGGCAAGAAACTACGCAGAGGAGGTGCCCCACACCAGGGCAGGAGTCCCCAAGGGACCATCACCTTTATAACAACGTTTTATTTTGCAGCAGTCTCACTGTCCTATGCAAACCCTCACAACGTACACTGCAATAAACATTTCCATCAGAGATTAATCTTGCTATCAAATATTAGCATCTCCTTTCTACGCCATCCCTTACATTCTACGCAAGATTGGACAGAGCACAATATTAAATATATTATAAACCAGCTTATATAGTCCTTGTCAAAACAGTCTCACCTCTACAGCCCACTTACACTCCTCGGGAAGGAGAATTATAAGGGAGAATTCTTTCTAGAAAGAAACTGCATCTTTTATAATTACAACCAGAGAAAAGGTGAAGGGACAAATCTACTCCTGTGAGACTATTTGTCCTGTTCACAAAATGATCAAAAACTCCACGGCCTGCAGCTCACATATCTGCACCCGAGGCAATGGACTCCCCCTCGGTGCCATTCGGAGGGCTACTCGAGGGACAAGACGCAGCACTAAGCTCACACACGAACCTCCGCGCAGCGGCTGAAGTTTGCCTGACCACAAGCAACAGGAACACGAGCCTCCAGGCAGGTCTCAGCTTGGCATTTGTTCTCCCTGCAGACCCAGCACGCCCAGGCTGGCATAACACAGTGACGCTGGGACAGAAACAACCTCGGGCAGGAAACTTCAGGTAGTTTTGAGCAAATTCAGGAGGCAAAACATCAAGCACAGTGCTCAGCCTTGAAAGCTGCCCTCCTGCTGGCATTTTTTCCTGACGCTAACGAGCAATAAGCTTTAACGACAGGCACGCAGGCACAATGCCTAAAGTTATGGGGTCTGACTGACTTTTCTCTGTTGTGTTTAAGTAGCCTTTCTTCACTACTCCTTACAAATGCAAGAATATACGGTTTGCCCATAACCACAGCCCTGACCTCAGTGAGGTCCGTAAGGAGCCTCTGGCATGCTCTGAAAGGATAGAGACAGAAAACGTCCCTTGAACACAGACCAAACCGAGGAGACTTCGCTATCTTACCGGAATCTTCCTTCGATTTGGGGTGGGCACAACCCTCGGGTTTCACAGGCACGGCACCCGCTGCTCGTGCGAGGACGCGCCCACACCTGCGCATGCTGTAACCTGCAGAACACTCCCCCAGTGCGGCAAGCACGGAGACACAGGTCACGGGATGAGGAGGGTGCTGAGACAATTACGACCATGTCAGCTCATAACTACACGGCCAAAGACTCATTAATCCTGGAAAAATCCTGCCCCAACCCCTAGATCTGACCTCGTGACTCAAGCCTCAGATGTTCTCAAGCATGGGTTTCTGGATGGACAATCCACCTCTTCTTCCACCCCTTCCACCCATCTCCTAGACACAAGGCTAATCGCATCACACGTCAGAACACCGTAGCTGCAGTCACGAGGGCTCCCAACAGTAACTGGCAGGGAGGAAGGAAATCAGGAAGTTTTAAAGGCACGTAAACAACTATTTTTAATCTCATTTTCCAAAGAGCATTTCCTCCTCCATAAACAAGAGCCAAACTCACAAAAGCATTTAAGCACCTAATGGCTTATGGATTAAAGTCGGGCGCTCGATGCCTATTTGGCATTAAGCAAAATGATTGTTTGGGTTAAGACCACAATACCTTACGTTGGACAGGAAAGTACTTAAACAGAAAAAATGGTAACGCACATTAAAGAAAAAAAAAATATGGACTCTTCTAAAATTTATCTAGGGTAGCTACTTCTTGAGGTGCTTTGTGTCCCACAGCTATCAAAAGTTTTCTATATTTTTGAGAAATTCAAAGAGAAGTCAAGAAAGGCATGTTTATTTATTTATTCACTGGTGATTGACATCTACTTCTACACACTGCCTACCTGGTCAGCCAGGAGGAGGAATACTCTCGATTCCTTTGTCTCCACGAACGTTTAAAGACTCATAAAAGTTTGATATGTGATTTACAGAAAGTCAACATTTCTGGTTGCTTTTTCCACTTCTGCCTTTCAAATGGTGTGAAACCACAGGGATTTCTGCCCCATTAAAGTCTCTGTTATAATAACCTGCACAGATCTCTTTCCAAGGAGAAAAAGAGCGGAGAAGATCCTGAAATTGCCTATTGAAAACCAATTAAAGAATATTTAACTGACCCTACTCAATCAAGCAGTCTCACGTAAACAGCCCAACCTTTCCCCTGGAAAATTCCAGTTGCATCTTAATTAAGGCTGACAACGCCGGAAGGTAAACTAATGCTATACCCAAGCAATGTAGCGTCCTGCCCTGTGTTCTGGCCCAAATTGTCAGTTAGGATAAATACTAAGAGCATTAAGGCCACTGTACTTCACCATCAGAAACAGCTTTACAGCAGTTTTCAAAGGATGTAAAACTCACTGAATGGTGACCAAATATAAACGAAGATTAATTCTGGTGAAACCCTCACAGTTATAGGCCATGGGGAGAATAAATACGTGATCAGTGGTGCAAGAAGGTTAATGAAAGACTGCTGGAAAGAAAAAGATTTCTGAAAATGTGTGCTGTCTTATCAGAGATGGATTAGATACGGAAAACCAATACAAAACCAGAGAAAAGTGTCACTGCTAGAACTTACAATCAAACAACATGTGCTGATTTTTCTAATGCAGTGGGAAAAGCTGACTTTCAGACTTCAGACACACTAAGAGTGGCCCTTGCCATCGTACTGAAATCCAAAGCAGACCGTTCCAGATGTCTGTAGCAATTTTAGAGAAACCCAGTGCTGTAAATAGCAGCTTAACCCTACCAGAGGCTGTCACCTTCTGTCCCTACAGGCAGTACGGCAGGCAGGGGAAACAAGTTCCTTCCCCACAGACCCACGTGTGGGCCAGGCTCAGGCCAGAGAGAAAGGTTTGACTCACGGGCACAAGATTCAGGCTACGTCTCTGCCTGTACCACTGAAAACAAGACCTACAAGGGAGAATATGGAAGGGGTGTGAATCCACCAGGCAGAGCATAGTTGGCATAGTTTTATCCATTTTTAATTAAAGAAGTTAAAAGAGAACTATAAAACTTCAAGCCTTGCAACACTAGCAAATAAATACTGTCTCTGATGTTGTGCTGGAAAATACTGGTTTCCCTGATCATTTCGAACAGAGCCTGAAATTAGCATGGGATTTTGATATTTTCCTCCCGTCTGCCCTGACACCTTCCCACCATGGCAGCTCTAAGTTGAAACCTTCCCTCCGCCTGCTCCACAGCAGCAACAGGCCACCGCTGCCCTGCCACCGCAGGGACGGCCACACTTCGGAAGGTCAGATCAGTTTATGGACTGCTCGGAGCAGGCGACCCACAGGAGCTCTCTCGCACCACCAGTCCCCACAGACATTTTGCCTGCTTGCTGTTCTACATGTTTCGGTTGACTCCCCGATAGACATCCAAGCCAGCACCAGTGCATCAACTGGATTTGCACTGCGCTCTGCAGAACGCCAAACCTACATCAAAGCCTACAGTCTTACCACCCGCAGCAGGTGTTGCGCTGACAACGTCTGGTTACGCAGAGATGACAAGGCGCCAAGTGAAGCACGTGCTTTGGCTGTGCCAAACACCACACCAGAGAAACCAACCTCTACACCATGTCACCGAACAGACCCTCATGAAACATGGATGCACACGTGAACGCAGAAAACTATCAGTTAAACCTTGAGCGTCTCTTATATCTGCTCCAAGACAGACAAAGTGAACAACCTAGAAAAAAAATTAATCTTATTTTTACCAGTTATGGTAGGAGACAACGCTCACATTGGCACACCCCATTTTTTACCATACAGTAGCTTCAAAACTGTCTCTGCCTTTTTCAAAAGCACAGCGCTGAAAAGTGGCTGGTTCTCAAAGAACATCAGCAAAAAGGCTCGAGTATTTCTTCAAAAGTGTGAGGAGTTAAAGTACAGGAAGTTTTGTTCTGTCCTAAGACTGAGGGCTGACATACTCCAAAAAGGTGAGAAACTTTCTCAGGAGGGCTCTAACGCTCTTGCCCCCAGGAGTAACCTTACATGTGCAAAATGCAACGCTGCGTATGTGCTACAGAAAAGGTCCAGTGAGCACAGTGCATTACAAAACGCCTGCCACTTAGAAGCACAAGCTACAAATTTTTAAAAACACGTATTTCTCTCACATGTCCGTACTGCAGAAGTACAGCTGCACTCTCCAGAGGCAGATCTCGCTACACCACGGATCGGCAGAGGTAAAGAAGCTCTGCTCAGCGCCGCCGTATGACCCAGACCACACAGGCAGCATTGTGCAGGGCTCTCGGGGCACAGCACTGCCCCTCGCGTGACCCACAGCCAGCCCAAGTCCGTGCCTGCAGCGTCAGAGCTTCACACACATCCACAAAACAGGTGCCTGCGCCCAACGGCCGCGATTCGTATAAAACTTCTGAGAATGTATGTTCACTTTTCTAAAAATATGAGGCTTTAAACCAAAGTTTTACCAATTACACAGTCTACGCTCGAGAGTAATTGCATTGACCCTGGAAATACAGCAAGCTCTGCAAACTCAGAGACAGCAGCTCCGCTTCTCTTCTGCACCATTTTGCAGGACAGAAAATTGCCTGTATCTGCAACAGGAAAATTAGGAAGAGGAAATGCAATTACCTGCACTGGAATTTAGCCAAAATGGTACATCTCACACAGAGCAGTATCAGTGACCCGCACGGGGTCAGGGGACAGGTAAGTCACACTCCCCGATAGCAGAGCTTTTTGGGTTTTGCCTGAATGTTGGCTCAGGGCTAATAGAGATCAAAGCATATCACCTAGAGAATCATGAGGATGCTTCTGAAGTCGTCCCTCAACACATGCCACTTCAATTCTGACGTACCACGGCCTAATCCTCTGCTAAGGTGGTAGATCTGCTACCCGTCTGCCTGCAGAGGAAGGAGGAAATGGCAGCGTCATTCTGTTGTCTGTAGCCTGGATACCAGCTTAGGAACAAGGCTTATTTCTTGCTACCCCTTTTCTCCTCTCTCTCCTCCAGCAATTAATTCACTGGGCAGTCTAAACACATTGAAAGAAAAAAAAAAAAAAAAAAAAAAAAAAGATTCTCAAAGAAAAATCAACTTTTACACCACAGACGAAGAGGCAGAAGAGACAGAGCGTTGTCAGCAGAGCCTTTAGACCACCTGTAGCATGTGTAAAGCTCCAGGCTGAAGCCAGGATACTCTCTCGACCAGTGGGGATGTCACTGAAAACATGGGGGACAGAGAAGGAACAAGGAGAAAAGGGAGGGTGGGTTACACTATTTGAACTGGGAAAGGAAAGAAGTGTAACAAATTTATGGGAATCTCTCAATTCTGCCACCCAGCAAGCATTTTTAACTCAGTATTTTAGTGAGAGGTAAAAGCTCCCGGATGTAAAGCAGCTGCAAGGAGCTCCTCAACAAGACACACGCATGCTCATGCAGCAACTGAAGCCACCAAAAACCCTGAAGTACAGCCAAGGGGAGCAAACACTCGCCAGTGGAATTCCATAGGCAAAAGCTGGTGCTGACCTAACCGGCAATGGTTAAAATTCAAAAGGCCACTAACAAGGCACTAGAAACAACCCATCCTTCCTCACCGCACCGCACACCGAGTCTGCAGGACCCCAACACCTGCAGCTAAAAGATGTCTTTTCATCTAATGACATACCAAGCCTGTGCCTGGCACGGGTTGGATGTTACGGACACAGCACCTGTGGGACTTCCACCAACTTAGGCTGCTACTGATTTATCACCCCAGGCAAGAGGCGCAGATTTCACACTTCAAGCAAAGGCTCTGCCTTTCTTCCTGATCAGAGACCACCAGGGATGGATTCTTTGGAAGAACCTGGTAGAGACAACAAACTTAACTCCTTCCACTCGAAAGGGGCTGTATGAGACCGGCACAAGGAGAGCACAACCTGAAGGCTGTTCACCATCACCTCCCAGCTGGGAAGGACACAGCACAGTGGAAATGAAAAGTTTCGCCATTCGAAGGCCCCCTCTGACTGCCATACCATCAGGGGGCTGTCTGAAGCTTAAGCCTCACCCCGGCAATTTTCTTTCCAACAGTTCATGTAGACCCTGTACGGTGGCACGCACCAATCCAACCCAGTGATGGTCTCCATGGGATCACTTAGTCAGCTACTACCTCTTCCAGGCAACTCCCCACCCCCTCGTCCCCAGACCACAGACATATATACTGTCACTACAAACTCACATGATTTCTAAGCAAATGAAACTGCAGTTTGTCACATGCAGAGGTAAATGAGTTCAACGGATGCATTTAACATCACCTTCAGACACACTCAAAGCACGCTGTTCATTTGAGGTGACAATGCCATACCTTATCACATCTGGTTCTGTGCCTCCATTCTTATACGACGCCTGAAGTTGTTTCTGTTGTGTGAGAAGGTCATCCACCGAATTCTGCCTCCTGTCTCCCTTCAGTTGTGTGCTGACAGCGCTGGGTTAAGGACCAAACTTAAAAATACTGAAACCCTTTAATTTTATATAATAGAATAATACCTGTTATACATTCTTAAAATAACACAGACTTCCTGGTCATCAAAATCACCTAGAGTAACTATTTTAACTCAAGAAAAGGCTGTAACTTCTAAGGGAAGGATGAGTCACATTTTTCTGAATGAAATCTGCTGTTATTCTAAACATGTTTCTGAAGTTTACACATGTCAAAGTTCCATACAGTGACCAGAGAGTGACCTTCAGGTCATCACCTCAACATAATTAAGAATAGCATTTCCCTCTCCCAAATCCAACATAATTCTTCTTTCATTTATTACTAAGAAGTCCTACACAGTTGATCTCTTCTTCAGGGAAGGATGAGTCTTCTTAAAAGAGCTCCAACTTATCCTGTTAGGATATAAACAGGGCAGGCCCAAATAGAACAGAGCTTTTCAAATCAGCAGGGTACTTCACATCTTGCTTCACTGGCTGCTCCTAACACCGACCAGGTGAGCAGCTCCCAGCCAAGTGATGAGCAAACAACCAAAAACGTACTTTGAGCATATGTTCCCATTTGCAATTCACCAGCAGAACACCTCAAGAAACACTGGTGCAGCAGAAAAACAATTCATGCAGTATCTCTGAGAGACAAGGTGCCCTGAAGTGCTGCGGCTTCGACAGGGGATGTGTGTTTGCCTTTTTTACTTAGTCTCAGTGACATTTTGAAGGACTACTAACTCTTCCAAGTACGGCTGAGCAGATCATGCAATAGCTGAACCAATTTGTGTGCGTTTCTGCCGCAGCAGCAGCATTCATCTGCTCTCAAGCACTCCCTGGACAGGAGTTTTATCCTTGGCCATCAGCACAGCACTCAGGGGGCCTGTGCTTAGAAGGGATTTCTGCTACGGTCAGCTTGAAATTAAACATTCATTCATGAGACCAGATTGCTGCTGGATACCTTCAGGGAGACGGATGTACTTATTTGACTCCCTACACCTGACTATCCCAGCATGTGGAAAGAACATCAAATCCAAGCCCAGCCACAGGGTAATGCTTCTAGAAGACAACAGGCGATTTCTTTCTAAGGCACATTTTGAAGCATTTTGACATCACTCTGACGATGCAGTTCCACTGCTCCTCCCGTCAGCCCAAGTCAGGGCTGCCCCATCCCTGCCCACTCCCTGAACAAAGCCTCCTCTTGCCCTTTGGTGGGCAATGGCCCTCCTGCAGACAGCCTCTGAGCCCAGAGACAGGAACAGGCGAGCGAGTTTTCTGCCAGACGAGCGACCTCGGCTCACAAAGCAGCACCCAACCAGCAGCATCGGCACAGCGCACAGGCAAGACGACGGCAGCTCAGGGATTATCCAGACCTTCTTGTAAAGCTTCTCTCCGACACCAAAGCCAGCCTCGTGCCCACCACACCAGAGATGCCCAGGCTCCCAACATTTCCGGCACTATGGCTGCAAGGAAAATATCAAACAGCAGCAAAGTTCCAGAGACAAAGCCTTCTAAAAATGGAACGAGGGGAAAACCCTAACCACGTGGCACAGCAATTACAGCACATTTTTCCACTCTCTCCCCCAACACAGAAAGGTCAGTGAGCTGATGTTTACACAGATACGTTTGGTGTGTTGATACAGCCCGCAGCAATAAGTCCTTCAGCTGATCGATCTTGTCTCCGAGGTTCTGCAGCGACGATCTGATAATCACGTTGAGCTGAAGGGGAAGAAAGAGGGGTGGGGTTTTTTTCAGTCTGCGTTATATTTGCATAAAATTTAATACTACTACGTGCAGGTGACAACTACTGGCATGAAGGAGTCCATCCTAAACCAAGAAACTCTGCTGCAGAGCCACAAAGAGAACGATACAGTTAACTGGCTTGGACCGCTTACAAAATAACGAGATAAATAGCACTAGTTTCGCAAACGCAACTCTAATGCATTAATGCTGTTCAATATGGAGAGCTTGCTTTCAAGTCTTTATAACCACATTCCTTTATATGGGCAAAACATTTCAGCACATTTTAATAGTTTCCAGTTAGTTTCCCAGCTCTTTCCCCTGATCTTTAATACAAATCAAGGCGCCAGCTTCTTCTGCCACCAGGTTTCTTTCCCAGCGCCCAGGATTAGCGGGAAGGTTGCTACAGGTTCAGACATTCCCTCCGCTGAACTACTCCAGACTTTAAAAATCCCAAAGCAGCTCAGCTTTCCTCCACCTCCCTTCTCAGAGCACCTTTGACTCCCAACCCTTCCTCACAACTGACCTGCCCAAAATTCAGATGCATCTGTTCTTACTAAAGACCGCTTAA
Organism: Leptosomus discolor; assembly: GCF_034619465.1. Classification (NCBI taxonomy): domain Eukaryota; kingdom Metazoa; phylum Chordata; class Aves; order Leptosomiformes; family Leptosomidae; genus Leptosomus; species Leptosomus discolor. The sequence continues at coordinate 10,996,520 of NC_141405.1, forward strand.
GTTGGCCACATTCTCCCCTGCTGCAAGCAAGCCCGAGGCTTGCGGGAATCCTCCTCCTCTCTCCCCACCCCTTCCCAAGTTAACCTCTGGGTTTTTCCTCCTCAAATGCTGTTTCTTTTCGTTCCAGTTATGCAAGACATACTAGGAACACACATGGTAACTGCAATTAACCATGCAATTCACTCTCATTAAGACTTGATATGCTGCTTATTTACTGTTATTATTTACTTATTTATTAGCCCCGCTGTGCATTTCAATGGTTAGCAACCTCAGATGCTCTGTGTGATGAACTAGTAGCAGAGGGGGTTTTGCCTATTTTTTGGTTTTGCTTTGCCTCTCCTTTCTGCATTCTTGAGGACACAGAGGCAGCAGCCAGACACCGGCGTCTCACCGAGCGGTTGCCGTGCCGCCGGGATCCTGCCTGCGGCCAGAGTGCACCCGGTGCCTGCACGGGGCTGGAGCAGGAGACCCCAAGAATCCCCCGACAGCATCCGAACTTTAGCCCGCTGGCTCAGCCAGCCTTGTTATCCAGCACTACCAAACACAGCGACAGAAAGCAGCCGCGGCCCCGCCGAGGCAGCCTCCAGAGTACACGGCCAAAAACCCCCCTTCGGACCCAAAGCAGCCAAACACGACGGCAACATTTCCAGAGCCAGGATGGGGTATAAAGGCTTTTAGGGGAGTTCAAGCTGTCACATATCCTCTAGCTCTGCAATCAGGCAATAAAAGGTCTTTTCATTTCACAGGTACTCATGTCCAGGTGGAGAATGCAGCCTTTAATGTCCCAGATCAGCAAAGTAACATAAAGGCAGACACGTCCAGGAAAGTCACCAACACACAGACACCGCCTGCTACTCCGGCCAGAAGCTGCCATGCCGTAACGAAAGAGTTCACTTCCACTACAGAAAAAAAGAAACCAAAGGAAGTTTTAAGATCAGCTCAATAGAGCAGAGTTCACAGCTGGTAAGTGCTGCCTTGAAATCTTTCCCTACGTGTTTGGTTGGGTGGGGCTGGTTTTTTTTTCCATTTTAAATTTTATGCTCTATTTTTTGCTCAGCAATGAGCAATAAGGTTTCTCAGCCATGCTAATGGCAAAATACTATAAAAAATAAAAACTTGTTTACATTCTCCTTACCTGGCAAATATTGCACAAAGACTTTTTTGCTCCATTAAAACATTCAGGAGCCACAGAATATAGGACTGCTCAGCCACGGATTTCTCAACATGCATTTCTGTTATGAAAACAACTCTCTCATTGTTGGAAACTTGTTTACAGTAGAATCAAACACTGCCAAATATTCATCTTTAACTGTTAATGGATTAAAGGCAAACTGCTCTTGGAAAACACAGGGCATGGAACAAATGATTTGATGAAGAAACAAGTCAACCGCGTAATGTTTCCATAAAACACAACGTAGGAGAGCTACGGTGCAAGAAAGGCTTCAAACAGCCCCGAGACAACATTTTGTTGGGGTTTTTCGGAACACGTCACAGATCGCAGTGATGCCAACAGAGAACTTTGTCCTCTATAAATGCAGATGGATTAAGCAGCAATCCTTTTATTAGTCTTCTATTGCTTGAGTATGTCTGTACAATCTCTAATACTTCATCATCTTGAAAACAGGCAGTTCGACCACCACCTCTGAACACTCCTCTCAATTCCACAGGTAGAGAAAAGTATTTCTGAAATCCCACTTACTCAGGCCTTCTGAAACTCTTTTCAATTCACGTCAAGTTTGAATCATCCATTAACAAGCCCTGATTCTTACACAAAGCCTACACGGTTTTCTTCAAAGGAAACATCTCCAAAAGCACATTTTATTTTAAAAGCCACCAGCAAAGCTGGCAAAGAGGATTCAGTGATCATGCACCACATTACAACCCTGCTCTAAGAGGGGCAGAGCCTACAAAATAAATGAGCAGGCTCTTACTTATGCAGATTATTACAAAACATGAACTCCAGGGCTCGCAGGCGTTTCCATCTTAGCGCAGCCCAGGGAGAAGCAAATGGCACGTTCCTCGGGTGTGCGATCCAGCAGGCTCCTACACTTCTGGAAGGAAGGGACAAGGCTTCTAGTCCTGCAGAAAGCAGCCTCCTGAGAACCTTCTCGTTTCATTTTTTAAACAGGAAGCGTGAAAAGGTGAACATAATATTCCTGGGTGAGCTCTAACTTCTGCTCCTCATTCATATTTAACTCTACTCTTCTATTTGGTTCGAAATGTAGCTAAAAAAGGCTGCAAAATTCATATTTCATCTGACCTACAGCCACTACAGAAGGAAGCAAGCCAGCCTTGTGGGGAAAAAACAAGTATCTATTCAATATTTACACAGAAGCTGACGTGCAACCCAACTTCTCTTAGACTGAGGATCTCTGAAAACAGTTCTGTTCCTGGCAGCAACAGCCCTGAGCAGTCAGCAGCATGGGCTTGACGCTCCTCCAGCTTCTCCTTTTCGCTTTTTGTAGAGCCAGCATTTTTGCACACATAAAAAATCTATTACGGCTAAATCCAAGATTATCTTTGTTTCATTGAAATGCTACCGTTAATGTAGACATTGTATTCTTGTTTTCTTTACAGAAACCTTAAAGAACATACCATTAATATTAGATCCCTGCCATTAAACAGAGCTTTTAACCTGCAGATTCCCAGCTGGCAGCAACGCTGACCTGACCTGTCACCCCTCCCCCCCAGCACACCCGGCCATGTCACTGGCCGAACGCACTCGCCCCCTCCTCAGCCGGAGAGGCAGGAAATTCAGGACTTGGACGCTTCCCGGACACACCTGACTCCTGCAAATTTAATGCTTTAACCAGTGTTTAGAACAGTTAAAAGCAAAATCCAGCTAAAAAACTCCGCGGTCACAAACGCCGGAGCCGCCGGCAGAGCAGTACCTTGGCTGAACTCTCCCCGTTCCGCTGGTACCGGTTACGCTCCCGGATTTTCTCAGCGATCTCCTGGGCGATCTGGCAAGTGGCATCGTACAGCGAGAGCCTGCGGAGGTGAACCGGCAGCTGAGGCCCCCGCCGCCACTCCCCTGTCCGGCTCCCGAGCCCCCCGCCGCCCCGCTGCCCGCCGGCCGAGCCTTTATTACGACGGTCTGGCCTCGCCGGGCAGGGAAACCGCGGGCGCCTGCCCACAGCAGGCGGAAGAGCCAGCAGTGCACAAACAGCTGCTTTTTAGATTCACCTAAAAGTAGCTTTTTGGGGGGAAAAAGCACTCTGTGGGGAAAGAGGACCCCCCCGCCCCCGCCAAACGGGGTGAGAGGGGCCTGGCGGCGCGCAGCCCGCGGCCCCGCCGCGCAGAGCCCGCCCTGGCCCCCGCCGCTCGCCCCCGCCCGGCTGCCGGCTCCGCGGAGGCCGCCCCGCGCAGCGCCACCAGCCCCGTCTCCGCGGCGGCCACCGGGAGGCTCGGGCCCGGCTCGCAGAGCCCGCGGGCGACCGAGCAGCTTCCGGAGCCTCGGGGCGGGGGGAGCAGCGCCAGCCCAGCGGAGCCGCGCCCGGAGCCGCCCCGGCCCAGCGCTCACCAGGGGTCCGGAGCCATCGCCGCCGCCGCCGCCACCCGGAAGAGCCCCGCGCTTCCGTCGCCGTCACCTGACGACGGCGCCCGCCGAGGCCCAAACCCCGCCGTGCGCAGGCGCCGGGCGGAGGGGCGGGGGCGCACGGGTGCACAGTGCGTGGGTGCGGAGGTGCTGGTTGTGCAGCACAACGTGCAGGAGTGTAGGGGGCAGAGGTGCATGGGGCAGAGGTACAGGGTGCAGAAGTGCGCAGTGCAGCAGTGTAGGATGAACGGTGCAGAGTGCAGAGGTGTGTGGGTGCAGAGATGCAGGATGCAGAGGTGCAGGGTGTAAAATGCAGGCTGCATGGGTGCAGAGGTGCTGTTTGTGCAGTACAAGGTGCAGGAGTGTAGGGGGCAGAGGTGCATGGTGCAGAGGTGCACTGTGCAGAGGTGCTGTTTGTGCAGTACAAGGTGCAGGAGTGTAGGGGGCAGAGGTGCATGGTGCAGAGGTGCACTGTGCTGAGATACAGGGTGCAGAAATGCAGAAGTGCACAATGCAGCGGTGTAGGATGCACGGTGCAGAGGTGCAGGGTGTACGATACAGGCTGCAGAGGCGCATGGGTGCAGGGGTACAGGATGCAGAGGTGCATGGGTGCAGGGGTACAGGATGCAGAGGTGCAGGGTGTACAATGCAGGCTGCATGGGTGCGGAGGTGCTGGTTGTGCAGTACAAGGTGCAGGAGTGTAGGAGGCAGAGGTGCATGGTGCAGAGGTTCATGGTATGGTGCTGCGAGGTGCGCAGTGCAGAGGTGCAGGGTGCAGAGGTGCAGGGTGGGCAGTACAAGGTGCAGAGCATGCAGTACAAGGTGCAGAGCGCAGCGGTGCATGGGTGCAGGCTGCATGGTGCAGTGCTGCGCAGTGCAGCGCCGTGGCTGTCCCCAGCTCTGCCCTGGCCTGTTTGCACGGTGGGGCCTCGCCCAGCAGGAGCCCGCGCGCTGGCATGGCCCCACTGCGCTTTCCGCAGCGCTGCCAGACAGAGCAGAGATGGGGCTGCCGCCCGCTCAGCCACGGCACCGGGTGCCCCTGCCCACACCGCGGGCCAACGCCCACGCAGGCCGGGAAGGACGGGTAGAGCCCTCACGAGCATGGGGCAGTTGAAACCTCCTCCATTGGCCGTGTCTCCACAGCACCGCATTTCTTGTGCAGCCAGGACCCCCCTTGGAAATCTTTGCAATCTCTTGGGGTGCTCCTGGGACCCCCAGAGGATTCGATGCTTTTCCTAAAGCCCAGGGGGATTGTTGCAGCGTGGGCTCGGCGACGCTGCTGCACGGGGAGGGACAAAGGCTGGTGCATCAAGGCAGGCTGGGGGTGTCGCAGCCTCCTCCAGCTGTTGCTGCTGAGGAAAATGGAAATTCTTTATATTTTCTATTTTGCAGGTCACCAGTGAGCTTTGAATTCAGCGGCAGCTCCTCAGGGCACCGATGGGCTCTTGCATACAGCTTGTACGCGACTCGGGTGCTTTAATGCCCTGGGGGCACCTGTATATTGCTATTGCAGTAATATTATAGTCTGGATTAAAATGTACGGCTGTAAGCACAGCAGCGGAGGCATCTTCAACCCAAACTGTGCCAGGGCAGCTTTGGTACAGCGGGTTGGAGAATAAATGAGGCAGAGAAAACCATGTGGCAGAGAAAGCGTGGGGACAAAGCCAGCATCCCTCCAGGCCTGGGTGTCCCCGCGCCCTCAGGGACCTGGGAGTGGCAGAAAGACGCTTGCGTCAGGAGCAAGACTGCATCCAAGCCTGTTGCTGCTTCCTGGTTTTCCAGGAGCCCTTTTTCATCTTCCAGAGAAGCACAGAATACACTGGAAGATGGAAGAAAGGACCAGCTGCTCAGTGCTCACACAATTTTCCCAGCCTCTGTAACTCTGTGAAACAGCCCTGGGTGTCAGAGCATTTTATTTCTGAGCGGTGAAGTCTGGAGGGACCAGACAAGTGCTGGGAAGCAGGAATCAATACTCTGCATCCAAACAGTATTATCCCCATGTTGTTGCACACCAGGATCCACTGTGGGGATTCACACGTTAAGGGGTGGAGCCTTTTATGGAAAAAAGTTGCTTTTTTGTTTTTTCAGGATTTTTGCTCCACTGTTAAAGACCAGGGTAACAGAAGAGGATGAGGAGCCTCCATGCCCAACGCCCCAGCGGGGTCACTCCTGGGACTGAGCCCTGAGACGCAGCATCCAGCCCCACGTGGGCCGTGTCCCAGTGCTGCGTCTTCCCAGAGGGCTGGCTGCCCTGGCTGGCACCTCTCTGCAGCACTTCCGACCTCCCTCCTCCCTTCCCTCTTCCTTTCTGCTGCCCCCTTCCTTTCTATTTCCTTCCTCCCTTCCTCCTGAGTCCCTTCCTCCCTCCTTCCTCCCTCCTTCCTCCCTCCTTCCTCCCTCCTTCCTCCCTCCTTCCTCCCTCCTTCCTCCCTCCTTCCTCCCTCCCTCCCTCCTCCCTCCCTCCTTCCTCCCTCCCTCCTTCCTCCCTCCTTCCTCCCTCCTTCCTCCCTCCTTCCTCCCTCCTTCCTCCCTCCTTCCTCCCTCCTTCCTCCCTCCTTCCTCCCTCCTTCCTCCCTCCTTCCTCCCTCCTTCCTCCCTCCTTCCTCCCTCCTTCCTCCCTCCTTCCTCCCTCCTCCCTCCTTCCTTCCTCCCTCCCTCCCTCCTTCCTCCCTCCTTCCTCCCTCCCTCCCTTCCTCTTTTCCTCTTCCTTTCCTCTTTTCCTCCTTCCTCCTTCCTCCCTCCTTCCTCCCTCCCTTCCTCTTTTCCTCTTCCCTTCCTCTTTTCCTCTTCCCTTCCTCTTTTCCTCTTCCCTTCCTCTTTTCCTCTTCCCTTCCTCTTTTCCTCTTCCCTTCCTCTTTTCCTCTTCCCTTCCTCTTTTCCTCCCTCCTTCCTCCTTTCCTCCCTCCTTCCTCCTTCCCTCCCTCCTTCCTCCTTCCCTCCCTCCTTCCCTCCCTCCTTCTTCCCTCCTTCCTCCCTCCTTCCTCCCTCCTTCCTTCCTCCCTCCCTTCCTCTTTTCCTCTTCCCTTCCTCTTTTCCTCCTTCCTCCTTCCTCCCTCCTTCCTCCCTCCCTTCCTCTTTTCCTCTTCCCTTCCTCTTTTCCTCTTCCCTTCCTCTTTTCCTCTTCCCTTCCTCTTTTCCTCTTCCCTTCCTCTTTTCCTCTTCCCTTCCTCTTTTCCTCTTCCCTTCCTCTTTTCCTCTTCCCTTCCTCTTTTCCTCTTCCCTTCCTCTTTTCCTTCTCCCTTCCTCCTTTCCTCCCTCCTTCCTCCTTTCCTCCCTCCTTCCTCCTTTCCTCCCTCCTTCCTCCTTTCCTCCCTCCTTCCTCCTTTCCTCCCTCCTTCCTCCTTCCCTCCTTCCTTCCTTCCCTCCTTCCCTCCCTCCTTCCTTCTTTCCACCCACTCCCTTCCCCACCACCATAGAAACCCAGGCCCAAGCAGCAGGTCACCCTGTCCCTGTCCCACCCTGGGCTGCAGTTCCTGATGCTCAAGGGTCACTTTAAACCCCCTGCAGCCCCCTGACACCTCCGCATGCCAGCGCGGGCTGTCCCCCTCGGGCAGGGCTGCCCCAGCTCCCCGCAGCCTTTTCTCCCCAGCTCCTGCCTTTCCCCTCCTTTGGGCAGCAGCCCTTTCCCTTCTCCAGACCCTCAGCCCCATCCCATGGCCCTGCCCATCTCCAAGTGACAGTCCCCCTGCCCACGCCAATGTGCCTGTCCCCCTCGACCCCATCCCCGGGCTGCCAGGAAGCCGCCCTGGTGCTGGTCCATATATTGACATGGACATTGAAATATTGACACTCCATATTTCAGCTGCAAGGGGCTCTGCAGTACCCGGGCGGTGGGCACAGGCCCTCGCTTTTGCAGCAGCCTCCGTCCAAGCCCAAAGAGCCTTTCCCACACCTGATCTGCCAGGATTTGGCTTCTCTTTTTTTTTTGGGTGGGTGTGATTGATGACGCAAGTCAATGCGCACACAAACATGGGTACAGGCACCCGACAAGCAGCAGCAAGGCCCTGATAGCGATGTTTTATGGCCCTCGTAACTGCTCTGGCGTGCCACGATAACAAGCGCATCCTCATCAGTGTATTTACAGGTGGCTGCAACGCCCGCTGTGCTCCTGGGGAGCGCTCGGACCCGGCAGCCAAGCCCGTTTGGCTGGGGCGGCTTTTGGGCGAGGAGCAAGAGGAGCCACACGTGCCAAGGGAAACAAGCGCCACCGGAGCGATGCCACCCCCGGGGCTGCTCTGGTGAGCTGCCGAGCACCCCCAGGCACCACCTTTGCTCTCCCGCAGCGGTGGGGCAGGGCTGGGGGACACCTTGGGGCGGGGAGCAGGGGCACATCCCCCTCTGCTGCGGGACAGGGCTGCGGTGAAGGGGCTGAGACTGATGCTCTCAAGGTGGGCACTTGGGACCGTGAAGCCATGGCCAAGGAAGACCCATGCGCCAGCAGTGTCCTGGGCACGAAGACAGTGCGGGCTCCGTCCCCGGGGTGACAACTCTTCTCAGCAGCCCTCTTCGCACATCCAAATCGAGCTGGCTCCTCTCGCAGGCAGTTACCATGAAACATTGATGCCCTTCAGCTCCGTGGCTGCTCCGGAGCCAGCACGGCCTCTACATATTTAATTTTTTTCACCATTAAAAACGCATGAAGCGATGATCCATTTTGCGCTGTCCCTAATTCACTTCCATCTCCCATCTCGGAGCAGAGTGTTTGCCAGGGAGCAGGCAGGCAGATGTGGGGGGGGGGCTGCAGGAGGATTCGGAGCTGCTTCAGTCTCAGGGAGAGGCACCCACTGTCCTAGAAAAAGCAAACGAGGAGAAGGCGGCCGACAAGGTCCTGGGGAAAGGCAGCAGGACCTGCTGGTGTAAGAGCCTGGGCAAAAGGGTTTGAGCTGGAGAGAGAATAAACGACCCCTCGGCACTGGGAACCAGAGCGGGGTGCAGTGTGGGGACCCCAGGGAGACCCAGGAGTGGAGCTGTGAGCCATCACCTGCCCCTTTGGACACAGTGTGTGGAGCAGAGCCACCCGTTGGGTGCACAGACAGGCTCTGGGTGCAGAGTAGGAGCCTCACCCTGGGAAATAGCCCCTCGCCTCCCTCCCACCCAGCACAGCACCCTGGGGGGCCCTTTGCTGACAGAGCCCCTCGCCCCCAATTTCTTGGGCTCCCAGCTTGCCAGGAGCAAAGGGAGGAGAGGGATGACAGGACAACCATGCTGCTCCCATCGAATTTTTGGCACATCACGGAAGAGGTGCTTCATCCAGAAAGGGGAGGGTCTGCAGAGGGACCACTCTAGCTCAGCGGACACTCCAAGACCACCGGTGCCGGCGGATGCTCAGGGATGCGCCACAGGTGCAGGCAGACCTCGCAAGCAGGGAGGCGAGGCAACACCCAGAGTTGCTGTTATCACAGGAGAAAAAATCTGATTTTTTAACGAAAAAACCCTCTTAACAACCTTTAAGATGCCTATAACAATGCCCACTTTTAAGTGCAGCCTGAACTGTGAGTTCTCCAGGTAGCGACGTTGGATGGGCGCAATGTGGCTGGGAGCATCTCCCAGCTCCTGGAGGGTACTTTTCCTCCAACTCAGCTCTTCTGTCTGTGAATACAATATACGGTTTGTAATTCTGCATTGCATTTTGTGGCTTAAAAGTCAATCGATGCCAACTATTTCAAAGGGGGATAGGTTGGAAACACTGAAGCACCAGAACTGTGCCTGCAACGCTCACGTTTTGTGCTCCCACTCAGCAGCTGAGTACACCGGAGGCACAGGGTGCTGCAGGGGGCACGTCTGCATCGCCCCAGGTTTCTGTTGGCTGGTGCTAAAGAAGTGGCGCAAACACAGCCGGCACAGCCCTGGCACACCCACCGCCAAAAAGTGTCCCTAAGGGTGGCCGGGGCAGTGGCAGAAGGGCATCACTTAGTCCTCGTAGCCCCCATCTCTCCCTCATCACCCGGTTCCTGGCGCTCACTGCCCACGTGCTTCTCTTTCCGACTCCCCCGGGACCATCCAGCGGGAAGCGGTTGCAAACCCACTAGCTGTGTTGATGTTTCCTTCGTTCAAGGACGGGCGATTGCCGCCGCAGCCCTGGCCCTCCCTCACCGCCGCAGCACCCTCCCTGCCCCGTGTGACGCTGGTGAAGGGAGTGAACCCCAGAGCGGGAAAATGAAGGTTATCCTTGGGAAAAATAAATGATTAAGTTTAATGGCTGTGTTGCTGGTTTGATGGCTATCTCATCCCACGGGGTGTTTACGTCCCCCTCCCCAGCCTCGGCGCAGAACTGGGGCGGGAAGGGGGGACGCAGGCATGGGAGCTGCTCCACCCCTCGCCCTATTTACACCAAATAAACCTCCTGTGCCGGCGGGCTGGCACTCCCCTTAAAAGGCAGAGCAGGGGATGGGGACGGAGGGGACCCAGCGGCGGGGTGCACCGGAACCTGGGCACATGCTGCAGGTGGGGCTCAGCCTGCCCTGCTCCCTAGGGGGGGCGGCTGGTGGCTTCCCCATGGCTGAGCTGGCCGAGGGTGATAACACGAGCACTGGGCAAGGTGAGTGAGCTGCGGCCAGGGACAGCCGCACGCCTCGCGCTGGGGAAGATGAGAGAGGCTCTCGCTGGCCCCACTAGTGCTGGGGACACATCCAGCAGAGGAGAGGGGCTGGACCAGACCCACATTTACTTCCCCACACCCCCAGCATGTCCTGGGGCGGGCAGAGCTGGAGCCACCAGCCAGCACCCTGGGCTGGGGCAATGACAGCCATGTGGGCTCTGGTTGATGCTTCTCAGTATTTCAGGCAGGGCAGCACGCTCCTGATGTGGGTGGCTGCAAGGACAAGGTGAATTTGGGGACAACGATGGTGCAAACAGCCCCGCTTCAACCTCAATGCTTGTTTTAGCCCGGTGTCTATGGCTAGAAGCCTGGGTGACTGTACTCAGAGTCTGCCTGTCTTCAAAGCAGGGAGTCAGGTGGAGCAGCAGCCGGCTAAAACTGCTGCCCTTTCCCTGAACCTGATCTGCTGGTTTTGCTGAACTTGAGCAGGAGCCAAACTGAACCGGAGAGCAGGAGCCAGAGCCAGACCCAGCCTGAGAGTAGCCCAGGCACCCAGACCCCTTCAACATGCCACCACATGCTGCCACGCACACAGCCCACAGGGCTGGGACTGCGCTGTCCCCCTGTGTCCCCCTGGGGCCAGAACAGAGAGGTTTGGCTGGGTGCAAATCCATCCTAGACTCCCCAACCCAACCGAGCACATCCAAGATAAATGTATCAGAGAATTAATGTGTGCGCTAATTGACTTTATCCTTGCCAATTAATCGCCGCCCAGCAGAACTTACCCATGCGGAGACAACTCCCGTCTCCTTGTACAGGGTTTGGAGCTGAGCTCTCTTGCAACCCCAGGAAAATGCTGCTCACTTCTCTCTAGGAGGAGCTCAAACTCTGCTCTTCCCAGCACAGGGCTGGCAGCTGGCACAGCCCTGCCATGGTGCTGTGTGCGGGAGCCTCCCCTGAGGGCACCCCGGGGACCTTCTGTCTCCAAGGGGCTTCTCAGATGCTCACTAGCCCCTGCGTGCGGTTCCCTGGATGGGGTCTCTCCAGGTGCATGGGGGCATGTAGGAAGCAGGGACCCTTTGGCACCCCGCAGACCATTCCCGCACCCTTGATGAGCCCCTCTCCACTGCAGCACCTTCTCTTTGCACCTTCCCTCTGGCACCCAAGCAGCCAGAGGGGTTGGAAGACTTTTGCAGGAGATTTTGGCAGGAGGCAGCAAGAGAGAGGGCAAACACCCGAGGCCGGCTTTGCCCGCTCCATCTGGGCTTGTGGCAGCCTGGTCCTGGGCTGCCAGACCCAGACAGGACATTGCCTCCTGCCCCGTTCTGTCCTTGGCCTCAGCATCACTTGGGCCCCCACTGCCTGTGAGGTCCCTCCTCGCCCCTGCAGAGCTGGGCTGGGACCAAGCTGCTCCTTATCTTCAATGGTTCAACGCTGGTGTCTCATGGTCATCCCCAAGGGACAGGGACTGTGTCCCTGCTCTCTGCATCTCCTTCTCGGCAGGTCACAGGCTGGGAAGTCAGGAGCTTTTTGAGGGGTGCAAAGCCCCTCCCGGTGTTCTGAAGCAGCCCTGACAACCAGCTGGTACCTGGCCCCACGCTTCCCTGAGCCCCTGGACAGTGGTTTCACCAGGGGCCTGAGCTGATGTGAGCAGGCAAGGGCAAAGTGAGCAGCTCCAGCCAGACAAAGCCTTCTGGAAACCTTCCCTTTGCAGGCTGGAGAATAACTATTGAAATAAAAGACGTTGCTGTAAGACTTCAAAGCGCTGTCAGCCGGGGTGAAACACTGTCAGCTGGGGCAGTGAAGTGTGTTGAATAAAAGGTCTTTGTCCTACAGAGATGTTTGGCTCATCTCCAGTCACCGTCGTGATCACATCTGAGGTTGACAGCTGGGACATCGATGCCTCCTGTCTGAGCTGTGGACAGTTCGTGGATTGGGACAGGATGCCAGATGCGGAGCAACAGGCCCGTATCCCCCGAGACATCCTCAGCAAGCCCCCGAAGGAGATGAAGAAGCTGGCAAGAGAAGGCTACTGGGCAGCGAGCCGCGCTCTGAGAGCTCAGGTCTACCACCAGCTCATCCAGCAGGTCGCCTGCCGTCTCGTCACCCCAGATGCTCTTGTCTACAGGGACGTGGCAAGTCGGCTCTTCGGGAAGCTAAGTGTGAGCTCGCATCCTTTGCCTGAGTTCCTGGAAGGATGCTCCATGCCCACCTACTGCCTCAACATGGAAGGGGTCACCGCCTTGAAGAAGATCCTCATCTGTGTTGGCAACCTTTTCCCCGACATAACCTACAGCCCGATCCTCCCCTCTCTTGTGGCTCTGCTGCTGCACTACAGCGAAGATGAAGCTCAGTGCTTCGAGAACATCTCTCGCCTCATTGCCAGCAATGCTCCCCACACCAGCTACATTGACCAGTCCTTCCTGGCCCACCAGGCCTCCTGCATGACTTTTGGGGATCTGGCCAACAAGCACTGCCCAGCAGCTCACAAACTCATAGCCAGCACCTCTGAGAATGTCTTTGAGGTCTACTCCGAATGGTTATCGTGGCTCTTTCACGACCTCCCCTTCAATTATGCCATCCGCGTCTTTGATGTCTACCTGCTAGAGGGGCAGAAGGTCCTCTACCGCATTGCTCTGGCCTTGCTGAAGCAGTACAGGCTCTCAGTGACCTCCGCCGAGCTGGAGGGGACCGACATCAAGGCAGGCCTGCAGGCTTTCGTGCAGAACGTTGCTAAGCACGTGACTGTCGACAAACTCCTAGAGAGAGCCTTTGGCATCCGGCTGTTCTCCCGCAAGGAAATCTGGCTTCTCCAGATGGCCAACAGGAAGGCGTTAATGGAGAGGGGCATAACCATGGTGCAGAGCAGGTAAGGAGATATCTGCTTGCCAGCTCTTGGGGCTAAGCAGACAAAATACGAGTTACAGTGGAGATACAATATAGGGGGAGCTTCAGGTATCTCCAGTAGCTTTGGCTGTGCTGGGTGCCTCACAGCCCCTTGGGGGGAACCCTGTTAGGAGGCACTGTACAGTTAGAGCTAGTGATGTGAACAGAAAGCTCACCACGCAAAAAGCATGACAAAACCTGATGCATGGGGGCTGCACCCCTAAAAGCAGACAGGCACCCCAGCTTGGCAGTAATGGACCCCCTCCCTCGCACAGGCAGTCCTTCCACCTGGCCGTGGACATACAGAACTTCATCTCCAGCACTGTAACAGCTCAGGAGATGCGCATCATCTGGTCCTGGATCCCTGAGCGCTTCTCCCTCTTCCCCCCGCTGCTGCTCTTCTCCACCTCAGAAGATGGGTGCAGCCTGCAGAGGTAAAGCATCATCGGCCCCTTGGGTCAGGTCGGGTCGGATGGGCCAGGTGTCAAACTGGGCAGAGGTTGGTGGTGTAAGAAGGAGCAACGTGTAGTGTCCGTGGGGTACACCTGAGGTCTCCTGCAGACTCTCCTGGGCTTGATTCAAGACCTTGAGTGTGGCCTGGGCCAGTGCTGGCTGTAGGGGAGAGGGCTCAGTGAGATGGCAATCAGCAACTTGGCACTGCACGGGGAACATTGAGCCCCGTGGATGTGCTGTGCAGGGGACATCCCCATGTCTCATGCCGTGCCAGGCACGCTATGATCAGCCAGGTCCAGCCAGCACACCATCCCCAGGACTCCAGCTCCCTCCCAGTGGCACGGAGCATGGGGTGGCTGCTGGATGCTGCAGCCAGTGCTGCGGCTCAAAACTGAGCTGCAAAATGAGTTTGCCACGGACTTCCCCAGCTGTGAAGCAGCAAAAGCCTTCCAGTGGGCTGAGGCCGCCTTCACATGAATGTTTTCAGGCAGGAAACCCAAATCTGCTCCTCTGCAACAGGGTGCAGAGCCCAGATTACAAAACACATTCAGATGAAAGAAAAGCAAGGTCGTTTGGTAAATTCCCCCCATGAAGCATCCTCCTCCACCCCTGTGGTGCCTGAGGGTAGGGTGGGACGAGTTGGTATTTGGATTTATCTGAGCTATGACCTGCTTCACCAAGCAAAAATGATGACTTGGGAAGTCCCACAAGCCAACTCCCTCTGTTCCTGCACGAACACTGAAGCTGCTTGAGCTACATGACAATGAGTTTCTGCTGCTGTCCTTCCAAGAGCTCCCTCGGGCCAGCTGCCCACACAGCGAAAGGCTGAGAAGAGCCACCCCTGCTCTCCAGTGTCCTTTACAGCCTCACTCTTGGCGCACACCAGAGGTCTCTGCGTGGCATGCTGCTCCTGGGTCTCAGACCCCCATCGACCCAGCCTCCTCGTTCATCTCCACAGGTTTTATACATGCTGTGAAGGCTACGAACCAACAGTGCTGCTCATAAAAACCACAGAGGGGGAGGTGAGTATTTCCCAAGCAGAGAAATGGGCTGTGCTGGTACTGGTGTGGGGAAGGGGAATGGGTGGTTGACCCCCACCAGCACTTCTTGGAGCAGCCGCGGGGCTGTGTGGTCCCTCTCCTGCCCTGCCCTGGGGTCTGTCCCAGGTCCCAGGAGAGAACAAACTGCACCTCCAGCACCGAGACTCACCTTAGACACAGGCTGGTCTAAAGGGTGCTGCTGGGGGGAAACAGAGGGGTTGTCAGTGAGATGGAGAGAGGCCGTGAGTGATACTGTGTTACTGCAAATACAGACTAAATCACGCAGTCCTTGCTAAGCAGCCTTTCCTGAAGTCAGCAGATGCTTTGTCTGAGCCAGGACTTGCTTTTAATGCATTAAATGCAAGGATCTCTGATTGCAAGAGCAGCCACACGGGGGGAATGGAGGAGAAATAAGGACAGCTTCTACAATATTTGAAAGTCGTGAAATAACTGCAAAAACCCCTGAGCCAGGCCTCTTCCCGGGGACTCTGAGAGTGGCTCATAAACCCGTATTTTATCTCTCCACTCTTCATCAAACAGCAGAGGCAAGTTCTGTAAATTGTTCTGGTATCCCAAAGATTTATTGACCTACCAGTCCTGATTTCCCAAGCCTGACACTTCAGCGTGGTGCAGAGATAAACACCCTGTCACCCCCTAGGGCCTTGTGCAGACAAGAGAAGGTGACTTATAAAACCTTATTTCCTACACATTTTAGCTCATTTTATTCCTTAGCTAGTATCAAGGACAGGCACGAGTGCCCACCCCTCGGTAGGTTCCCTCCAGCCGCGGTGAAGTCAAGGACGTCCGCACCACAGTCAGCCTGACCACGGGTGGAAGAACCCCCGGGACTGGTTAAAAGCCTTGCAGGTGAAAAAAAAAAAAGTGTTACCTGAGTCTTTGCCATTTCAAAACACATTTTCTCTGAAGACTCATAAACCAGGTGACCACCTCGCCACCATCCAGGGGCCAGCTGAGGACAAGGGACTCCCAGCCCCCCGCCCACAGCGTGATGCCATGCTGCTCATACAGTGCTTTGAGCCAGTTAGTCCTTTCCAGCGCTGGGCGCTGGACTGGGCTCGGGGGTGGCGGGCACAGCTCCTACTCCCAAGCCCGGCCCAGGGAACACACCAGCACAGCCAGACAAGCCCTGCTCACTCCACCAGCACGCAGCTCACTGCAACCGCCTCTGCTGCAAAAGAGCAACCCCCCAAATCTCCCAGAGCCCCCCCTCAGGGACTGAAGCTGAGTGGACTCATGTCCAGAGCACCAGAGATTTGTCAGTGCAGGATTTAGCTGGCATAGCAGAGCTTGGCTCTGCGATTCCCCCTGGGGACCTCGCAGAGCCCTTGCCCTCCTGAACACACGTGTGATGGCCGGTGTTGCTGGGGCTTGCTCTGGGCCCAGCTGCCACCCCCGCTGACAGCTCCCTGTGCTCTCTCCCGAAGGTGTGCGGGGCGTTTCTCTCCTCTGACTGGAGCGAAAGGAAAAAGAGCTGTGCAACACCAGGATTTTTTGGGACAGGGGAGTGCTTTGTGTTCACTGTAAGTCACACTTTATTTTTTATTTTGTTACACTTACGGGTTTGTCTATTAATTACTTTTTCCTTTACCCCTCTGACCACCCAGGGCATGGTGGCACCAAGCTGCCCCTTAGCTCTGGCAAGAAGCGGCAGCAAGAAATTGCTGTGCTGGATCAAAGGGAGAACAAACTCCTGCCTTGGGTTAGCTGGCTTGTCCCAAGCCTCCAAGGCAATGTGCCATAACCCCTGGTGGGTCCTGGGGCATGCTCCTGGGTTGACAGCGGGGCAGCATGCGAGGCAGGATGGGTTTCTGCCCTGTTTGCTCAAGGCAGCTCCTGGATGGAGCATTCTCAAATGAGCCCTGGGGTCCCTGCAGGGGAAGCAGTCCGAGTTGGTCCAAGAGATCCTGGGGGCAAGGCCAGCATCCATCTGGTATCCCACCAGCATCCATCCAGCATCCACCCGGGAAATGGGGGCAATGCAGGTTTGCCCATCTCCGGCAGCGCCTGGCAAAAACAAAACCAACCTCTCAGCCACAGCCACCTCCAGGGCAGCCCTGGCACTGCCAGGGAGCCTTGTCCCTTTCTGGCCCCGGGTCCGGACCTGGCACAGAGAATTTGGCCCCGACTCGCCTGGCCAGGCAGCACCTTCTTCCCCCAGCAATAGAGAATCCCCAAAGGACAGGGCTCACCATGTTTCTCCTTTCCAGGTGCGCCCCGAGACAGAGAGGTACGAGTGGGTGTTCATCAAGAAGCCAGAGCTGGCCAAAGCCGTGCCACGCTCACGCCAGCGGTCGCCTTCCCCCTCTGCCGCATCCCTCCTCGGCTCCTCCCCGGACAGCCGTGGCACCAGCTCAAACCGTCTCACTGTGCCCCTGCTGCAGAGGAAAGGACGTCTCTCCCCGTTTCTGGCCATCAGGCATTTCCTGCTGCCCTCCAAAACAGCCTCCATGTTCATGTCCGGGTCTCGGGAAGGCATCATTATCGGTAATCAGTGAATGGTGGGCACCCCCCCCACCAACACAGCGCTGCTTTGGCTGAAAAGGGCTCTACTCCAGATTAAAATCTGAGCTGCCTGTAGAGGCAAAGACCTCCTGGTTTAGGATATCAATTTAAAGTCAGGGGAGATGGAGTCAGTCCCCTCTTCTTCAAATTAGGAGAGTGCAAAGCTGCACAAGGGCAAGGACTCTCCTGAGAGCCCCAGAGCGGCTCTGCCAGCCGAAGGGGAGCACAATAGCTCAAACTTCCTTCCCAGCCCTTCCCTCCGCTTTGTGCGGGATGGAGAGGAGATGTAGATGGAGATCAGCCCGAGGACAGGCCAGACATGGTCACCCAGAGCAGACATGCCAGCCAGGCGAGGCTTGGGCATGGGGGCTGAATCTTGGTGCCCCACCACCGCCAGGGTGGGCTCGGCAGAGGACCGCAGCAAGTCAGAAATGCCTGCAGCGCTGACAGCTGCCTCTGCCTCGCTTCCAGCCCTCGGGAGCGGGATGAGGGCAAGCCTGGCTGCAGGGATGCAAGGAGCATTCCTGGCTCTCCAGCTCTTCAGGCAGTTTAATAATTCAGCTTGTGCTACCAGGGCAACCTCTCGCGCTGGCTGCCCTGCAGAGAGCTCTCCAGGAGCTCTGCCTCCACGCTGACATCCTGATTAGCAGGGAAGGCAGCTCAGGGCAGCCCCAGCCCAGCTCTGCGCTGTGGCCAAAGGACAGAAAGCTGAGAGATGGGCGCAATCCCGAGAGACCTCGTCAGCTGGGCCAGTGCCCCTGCTTGGGTGGCGAGGCGGGAAGAGCGGATCCCAACCATCTTGCTTGCTTTTGCAGGTGGAGGAGGAGGCCAGGCTCTGTCCCTCGATGCCAACCTGCTCTGGGGACGCACAGAGCACTGCGAGACCTTCGACAACCCTCCGCTCTGCCAGGAGAACTTCAAGGTGCAGCTCTTGGAAGTGTGGGGCTTTCAAAACGCCTAGGTCCCATGGGGGACAGCCCCTCACCACGCCACCCACGGAGATGGGGACCCCTCGCCGTGCTGGCCGCCACCCGAGCCTGCCTGCTGCGGTCTCTGCCGGCAGTGCCGCAGGCACCACCGCTCGCCATCCTCCCCTCCACGGTCAGCCGTCGTGGTGGTGTGGAGAGAGGGCAATGCGGTGCCAGGAACGGGACTGTGGGCGCTGCCTTTGGGGACATTTGAGGTCCTTTCCTGCAGTTTAGACCCAGCCCACTCCAGCCAGTCTCTCCCAGTTTAGGATGCTGGAGGGGAGGTGAGCCAGTCCAGTGTTTCTCACACCTCCCTGGCCTGTTTGCAGCTTGGGGCTCAACAGCAAACTAGTGGTACCACAGTACAGGTAGATTTTATAGG
This sequence comes from Leptosomus discolor, assembly GCF_034619465.1. NCBI lineage: Eukaryota > Metazoa > Chordata > Aves > Leptosomiformes > Leptosomidae > Leptosomus > Leptosomus discolor. Next base: position 11,014,848 of record NC_141405.1, read on the forward strand.
AATTTGGAGCCTAGGCAAAACCCAACACCGAGGTACAAAGCTCACCAGAAACGCCCTCAGACCCTGCCTGCCTGTGGTCCCAAGCGAGCACCACCCTTCAAGCCATACAGAGAATTTTGTAGCCTCTTGAGGTTGCTAGAGCTCCCCCCAGGATCACACATTGATCACCATCCAGCCCAGTGCAAGAGGCTCTTTTTGTCCATGGTTGAAACTGCTGATCGCTGATTAGCAAAGTCCTACCTGGTGTTTATACACTGGCAGCCAGCAAGAACGCCCCAGCTGTGTACCTGCCTTGTCATTTTTGTATTAAACTGGAGATCTATATTCACCGGAAAGGGCTGATGTGAGACCACGAGCAGTGAATACATATGAGCCTTAACCAACGTGCCCCGGCTACCTGGGGTCAGGACAAGAGGAGACGTGACATTTTAAAACATGAAATGTGAACGTGTACGTGTAGCTCAGTCAGGCAAGGCAACCCTTGGGGGAGGGTTGTAGACCATAGAGCTACCATTCTGGCTGCAGGATGAGAACGTCCCCACCTCCAACTATACCCACCGCTCGTGGTTTTATCTTTCATATGTTCCACTCCTCGAGCTATTTGGAGCAGGAGGTATAGTTGTCTCGGTGCCTGCTTCCAGCGATGGCAGGAGCCAGCGGTGGCAGCAAGCTCACACAGTGCCAGCCGCACAGCAGACAGGAACTGCTTGTACCCTTCAGAGGGAATCCAGGCAACACGAGGAGGTGAGGCACAGCCCTCCATGCCTGGCCTTCGCCCACAGAGCTCAAATGAAAGAACACTGCAGAATTACTTTTTCCCTACAATTAAAAGGCTCTGCTAGGGTATTTCTTTCTTTCCATGATTGGGTACTGGACTTTCTGGCTGGCTGAAAGTGTCTCATGGCAGTCCCTCTCCCCTCCCGGAGATGTACAGGATGCACCAGATGCCTTGAAATGCAAAGCCCTTCCTTAGCAGCCTGGCCTGCCCTCCTCCCTGGAGTCTTCAGGGTATTTCCTTGTGGTGGGCCAGCAGACCCCATCTAGTGTGCCAAAATATCAGAGGCCGGGGTGGTACCAGGCTGTGGCTGTCCCTGGTGCGGTGGCAGAGCCTGCGCGTCCCTTTGGGGCCATACCACTGCTCACCTATGCTGCCCACCGACCCCAGCCGTGAACCCAACGGGTGTCAACGCACTTTCTGCACCCACGGCCCGTCACCTTCCTGCTCCAGCCCCTTCTTCTGGCGCTTTACTCCATCACTGAATAAAGTCCGAACCTCTCGGAGCACAAAGGCCCTGAAACCAGGCAGGGGAGGCCGAGGGGCCGTGTAACGGGATAGAAAGAGATCTTCCACCCGCGTCGTGCCGTCCCTCGGCTCCAGCTGGGTCCGCAGAGACCCAGCCGCTGCTCCCCGACGGCTCTCGGCAGCCGCCGTGAACCGGGGCCAGGAGCGGGGCGAAGGGTAGCCCCAGCAGCGCCGAGCCCCTCTCCCCGCGGCAGCCCGGCCCTGCCGCCCCTGCTCGTCTGCAAGGCGCAGCCCCCCCGCAGCTGCCGCCCCCCCGTACCACGGGCACCGGCCCACGGCGCCGGGCCCGTCCCCGCTCCCCCCGCCGCCCCAGGAGCGGCCCCGCCTCAGGGGGCGGGGGGCCTCCGCCGCCCCACAGCGCCCCCTGCCGGCCGGGCCGGGCGCGGTTGCCACGGCGTCGCGTGCCCAGCGGGCGGCTATGGCGGAGGCGGCAGTGGGCGAGCTGGAGCTGCGGGCGGTGATCGGCTTCAACGGTGCTGCGGACGGGGGGCGCCGGGGGGTCTGGGGTACGGGGGGGTAACTGGGGGGGGGGGGGGGGGGGGGCGGGTCTGGGACATCATAAGGCCAGTGGAGGGGCGTATGTCTGTGGGACGGAGGGGGCAACTGGGGGGTCTGGGGCACAGCAGAGGGCAACTGGTGGGGTCTGGAGCACAGCGGGGGTAGCTGAGGGGGTCTTGGGTACAGTGGGGGCAACTGAGGGGGTCTGAGGCATCGGGGAGGGCAACTGAGGGGGTCTGGGGTACGGCGGGGGCAACTGAGGGGGTCTTGGGTACAGTGGGGGCAACTGAGGGGGTCTGGGGCGCGGCGGGAGCAACTGAGGGGGTCTGGGGTATGGCGGGGGCAACTGAGGGGGTCTGGGGCACCGTAGGGCCAGTGGGGGGGTGTCTGGGGCATTGCGGGCAGGAGGCAGCGGGGGGCGGGGGTGGTGTGGGGGCAGCTGTGGGTTGGGGGCTGCCAGCGGGTGGGTTGAGGGCAGGGGAGGGCATGGCAGGGGCAGCTGTGGGGCAGCTGTGGGTCTCAGCTGGGCCCGTGGTGCTGTGGGGTGGGCCGGGAGCAGCGGGTGCGTGGAGTCCCTCCTGCCCCTTCCCACCTCCTCGTTCTCCCTGTGCCCGGCATCCCGAGAGACAGACATGAAGTCAGAGCAAGAAAAGTTTGACAGAATAGCAGGATTACTTATTTTTTTCTAATCACTCAGCTTGCTAGAATAAGAAGCGTTTCATTTTAAAATAAAACCGGCTGAGGTTGCACAAAATACTGTCGTAAACACTCCTGTGACCCAGGGCTGGGCACCGGAGCTTCTTCAGCCGACTGCCTTCTCGAGAAATTTGTGGCTTTGCAGCTATTTTGAGGCAGGTCATGGCATTGTGGACTGGTGACGTGGCCTCCATAAATCAGCAGGTGCTCCTGGAGAGCCCTCTGTGCTGAAGGGCTCAGAGCTCTGGGCCAGTTAAATCTCCTGGTAGCTGCCGGAAGGTCCAAAACGTGTAAAGGTGACCCTGGAGTTTTAGCTGGGGTTGTTCTGCTGAATGGCTTTGGGGGAAACTGGAAAGTTCTTGGTTTTGCCCTCCTTGTGAGATAAACCTTGGGGAACAGGCCAGATCCCCTCAGGGACGAGCGAGGCCGGCAGCACGGAGGTGTTGGGGAGATGTCAGCCTGCTCTGGGGACTGCGTGCTGCAGGCAAGGGGAGAGACTTTGCCTGCAGCCCCCGAGCTGTTAAGAGCCAGCAGATCCTTCACTCCTTTCTCTTGCAGGGCATGTACCCCGTGGCCTGATCTGCCACCCTGATAAGGAGCACGTTCTCTATCCCCTGGGATGCACTGTGGTTGTTCAAGAGCTGGACACTAAGAAACAGACTTTCTTGCGGGGTCACACCGATAATGTCTCCTGTGTCGTCGTGTCCAGGAACGGGGAGCACGTTGCTTCTGGACAAGTCACTTTCATGGGATTCAAGGTGGATAAGGCTCTATTTTTAACTGCTTAATATTGACGAAAGAAATTGGAGTTGGCTTGCCAGTGGTGGGAACACCTTTTGTTTATTTTTTCTTTTGTTGAAAAACAAATGCCTACAGTGGGAAGGTGTTGCAGGGAATGGGAAATTGTGGCTAGTCCATTGCTGGATGTACCTTTATGTTTTTGTAAAGTATTAAGCTTTCCCCCTAGGATTGGGATAACTAGATAGAGGGGACTCTTAATAGAATTAAAAGTCCTTTTTATCCAGTGTTGTGCACATGTGGCAGCTTCAATCTCATTAGACTTTAGTTAATAAATGGTGTTGTATTTAAAGTGGTACCTGAGCTCCAGAGCTGCTTAGGGCTTTCAAAAGCCCTTGACAGGTACCTACCTGCATTTTTAGACCTCTGAAGTTCCTTATGGCTTTATTTTTGCCTATTTGAAAACACCCTGAGACACCTGGAAGGAATGAAGTATTAGTGTTTTCAGTATTTTGAAATCCGAGTAAAATACCCAGTGTCTCAGGGTAAATTTTGATTCTGAAATGAAGTAAAGCTACTCACCGGTAAGCTGGAATAATGCTGCTTACAGCACCTGATCTGAAGCGGTTTTGTGTTGGTGAAGCCCTGGGCTGGACAGATGCTAACCTCGGGCTGGGTTCCTAACAGCCTTTCTGCCAGAGAAAAGTTTTTATACCTAATCCTGTGTGTTCTCTCTAGTGCTTTGGCTTTGACCCCTTCTGCTTTGCACCGCAGGCAGACATCATTCTGTGGGATTTCCAGAGGAAGGAGTTACTTGCTCGGCTGTCACTTCATAAGGGTAGAGTTGAAGGACTAGCGTTTTCTCCAAACAGCCTTTATCTCGTGTCACTGGGAGGCCAGGATGACGGCAGGTAATGATTTCCACTGCTTGGCCCATCATTTCCGACAAGTCGTAGGGCTGAAAGATGCTCTGGGGCAGCACTCGCTCCTCCCCCTCCTGCCAGTCCAGCTCTTTCCACTGCTTCATGTCTCAGTGATCCAGCTCTGTCCGATGGAAGCCGGGGGGGTACCATGGGCAGAGTGCAGGTTACGGGGAAAGGTGAGGGGAGCAGCTAGTTCTTAAGCTGGTGTCATCACCCAGAAACCTTCTGGAGCCCGCACAGTTAGCTGGCTCAGCACATGGCCTGAAGAAGTATACATTTTGCTGAGGGCTTGCTTCGACACACAGACAAGTCAGGGTGGAATAAAAAGTTATTTTAAATCAGATTTTACAAGTGGCCTAAGATATGATTTGAGTCTTGATCAGCAGAAGGAATCCGAAAAATACACCTACCCTTGCTTTAGGAGCAGGGGGTGGAAGCTGTGGTCCCACGCATTTGCGATAAGGTTAAAATCTCTACAAAGTGACTTCTCTCGTGTATCCTGGTGGGAACAGACTGCAGGAAAATAGGTTTCGTCTTGCTTTTGGTTTTAAGTAATTTTTTTTTCAGTAATGTCAAAAAGCGAAGCTATTAAAGCCCCTCCTTCTCCCGCAGTGTGGTTGTGTGGCACGTTAGTAAGAGAGAGGCTGTCTGTGGGAGCCCTGCCTCGGCATGCAGCGCCGGGAGTGCGACCGTCGTGGTGTGCTCCAACTGCAGAGATGAGATGTTCGTTACTGCTGGAAAGTAAGGTTTTATTTAGATGAGAGAAATGAGGGAAAGAACCCTGGGACCTATTTCCTTTTACAGAGAGTCTTTACTTAAACACAAGGAAGCGTGAGCAACTGGGGGCCTGTGTTTTTTCTTTTGCTCTGAATGGACCCACAAATATCCATCAGCTTGTCCCTTTAAGGCATTTCTGCTTGTTCTACATGTAACAATATGTTTTCAAAGCAGCACACAGGGACCTGCATGCGTCACTTCTGTTCCTGATAGCAGGATTTTGTACTCAGCATTCCCCATGCAGTGTTTAAAATATTTAGTTGCCAGTGTTTACACAAGAAGAGCACTCAATGAGTGGCTCTGAACAATGGTTAATTAATGTAGAAACAATGATATCTTGCAGGTCGTTGGATCATCTCCTGCCCTCACCAGATGTGATGTACAATTGGTCACTGGCTTGTAACAAAAGTTGGTAGAAAAAGTCACATTTTGCGTGGTTTTGAGACAGCCCCCATATACCTGGCCTGACATTTAAACGTGTGGAGGACCTGCAGCTCCCTTTAATTCGGGGAAGGCTTTGGATGTCTTGGCTACGGTTGCGCTTACGAGTGCCGGTCTTTGCAATTTGAACACTCTGTTAAATGGAAGGGTGACTGCCTGTAAAGATTTTATATTGGCTCCTATGTTGTCAATGACATTGTGCTAGAAAACAGTGGAAAGGAATTAACATTTCCACAGTGCATGTCTCTTTGGGAAATGAAATGTCAAGGTTGTTACATACCCCTTCATAATCCTTGTATAGGCTTTTGCTGAACCTCTTCAGATTTTTGATTTACCCAGAAAAAGTTACTGTAAGAAACAGCGGAAAAGACAGAGACTTACTTCTGGCCTCTCTGATATTGTTCTTTTCCTCCTCATTAAAATTTCAGAATAATAGCGTTGTAAAAGCTTTTTAATTCTTCTGGTAATGAAAAAAACTTGGATGTTTCTGCATATACGGATTTGATACCACTGTATTTGTTCTTACAGTGGGACCATTCGAGTATGGGAATTGGATCTAGCAAACAGGAAAATCCACCCAACAGAATGCCAGACAGGGCAACTGAGAAGAGTGACTATATGTGTTAAGGTAAGTTTCAGCCCAAATTAGTTGGCTAAACTAAGAAACTCTCTACAGACTAGAGAAAAACCATGAACTTTTATAGTAATGCTAAAATGCCAATTACAACTGCATGATGGCAGTGAAGCTGCTCAGTGTTGGCTCATGGCAGATGGTCTCCCACAGTTTCTTTATCCTTGGAAAGAGTGTTTTGAATGCTTCGGAAGAGAAGCAGCATGTATTTTAGTCACAGGCTCTAGCACCCAGAGAATCCCACTTTTGCTTCAAAATATTATCCAGATTTCGTTAGAAAATGTCTTGCATTCAGCAGTGTTACAGATCTTTGAGTGTGACAGGATGAAAACGTTGGCTGTATCCCCTCAGATTAAATCTTGGCAATACACTGAAATAAAGCTATTTATACAGCCCAGTACTGGGCTTGGGACAAGCGTCTCGCTATCTGGACCATCTTCTCTTTTTTTTCATGATTTCCTATAGATGGCAGATGATGATAATTATTTTTATGTTGGCACATCAAGTGGTGATGTCCTGAAAGTGAATACAAACAACAAGCTGATGACTGACTATGGGCCCCAGAAGGAAAAGTTTAGCTCGGTGAGTAGCAGCTCTGTAATTTGGATTTTTTCCTTATCCTCCTCTTTGTTAGTAACTGAAAGTAGGGCAACCTCCAGCAGAACCTTTACAAGGTTGATACACAGACTCACTTTTTTTTCTCTGCTGTTAGTTCTTTGTGAGTGTCTCAATCTTGATCCTGCAGTCTGACACCAGTAGCTTGGCTTTGTTCAGTTTCATTTGGCTCAGAATTTGGGTTTTACCTGAATCTCATGTATCATCCCATGGACTCTCTCTTACACTACATCTGGTAAAGTCATAAAAAGTGAAAAATAAGCATAAAAATGGAGTAGTTCCCGAGTTGGGGAGATAGTGTTAGGGACATACTAGCTGGAGTGAGACAGAGGACATTCCTAGGAAGACCGGTAGAAGTGCTCATTTGAGAGGCTTTCCCACACTTACTGCTGTGAGGTCCTGTATTCAGATCTTACAGACTCATTAAATTGTCTGGGCTGAAATTTTCCAAGACCACTGTTTGCCACTGGAAAAACTTCAAAACACTACCATTGCTCTTAGAAAAAACCCAACCCCTTAGATTTGTTCCACGTACCATTCCTCCCCCTTCCCTTCAGGAGGTCGTCTTTTTGAGTTCTGATTCTGCCACTGATGAGACAGAGGTAGCGTAGATAATACAATTAAATACAAATAAATACAATTAAATAGTTTATTATAATGCCTGTGCACAACTGGGACAAAACAAGGTTGCACAGGGTACATTGATTCTATTGCTTTTTAGCTTGTGAGTGCTTGACTTCATAACCCCAAAGTTCTTTTAACTTAGTTTTTTATGTCTATAATTGGGACTCATGGGTCATAATATGAGGATCCTGAGACAGGAGTATCTCCCAAATAAGGAGCTTTTGGCCTTTTGTTGTACAAGAATTCTGCATGCAGGGAGCTGTAATGGTAAACAACCAGCACCAGCTAGCACACTTGCTCTTGATTTCTCTTTATTTGTTCCTATAAAGGACTTCTTGTAGCTTCTCAGGTTATACCCAGTGGAGGGCATGATACCTAAGGAATTCAAACAGTTCCCTGAAAAACTTTCTTGCATAAGGTTGAATGTATTTTGTGATTCTATGCGCAACCATGAAAATCGGTGAGCAGCAAAGGAAGCAGTGCAGATGGAAGTACCAAACGTACTGTTAGGGATGCCATGGGGAAGCTGCCCTAGAAAGAAGCAGATCTTAGCTGAGAATAAACACAAGACTAACGAGAACTGTAAGAAAAATATAGCAGTAAACCCCAAAGAAAAAGCCGCTACGGACTTGTTTCTCCAAACCTCCTAAACTGTGCTTGTACCGACAAACCACATACGTGCCCATTCAAAAGGTAGTGTTTCTTGTGTTACAAATGCATGCCCACATCTCTGGGATAACTTGGAGACACTGAATTCTTTGAAATATGTTTCAGTGTTTATCTATTCCAGAAGATCAGAGAAGTTATTGCTCATTTTTTCCCACTTGCATGGTAGGAATGTGAGTAACTTAATTCTGTGCGTGTGTTAAGTGACAAGACTATGGATTTTGTTTCCCTGACAGAAATCGTAAGTTAGCTGAAGGCGTGTTAGATCTCTGGTAGGTACACCTGCACTGTTAAGTTGGTCTTCCAGCAGTCACCCTGCAGGGTTTTGCATCCACACAGTGCCCATGTCCTGGCCGATCTCTTCTCTCTCTTATGCCAAGGTCTTCATGATTGAATATCACCTCCCCTTTCAAATGCTTGCATACTTTGAGTCCTTCTACATCTAGCAGTACGTTTACCTTGCCTAGAGTACCTGGTTGAAGCCGCACAAGGTCCTGAACTCCCTTCCCTTCAGGGGTGAAGGAAAGGTGCCAAACACATTTGAAACAATATTTCTAAGACCATTGCTAAAGAAGCAATCCAATAGGGTTGTTAGCAAGATGCCCTGCAATTTGGGGGTTGAAAGAGGGCCTAGGACCTCCTAGATGAAAGCAGAGGCTCAAAGCCAGACCACAGTCCAATCCGTACTGTGAGGGGGTTTATCATAAGGCAAATCCATAGGAACTGCAGTTTGTGACAGAGACCTTTGGAGCATCATGAGCTTCAGCTGACAAAGGTTCTGGTAGTGAAAAGCTGAAGGAAAACTGGATCTTTGACAGTGCAAGAGACTGCCAAGATGCTAGGGAGAAGAGAAGATCCAGAAGTGGATCTCATCATAGCTGCCTGCCAGCCTTGTGGATGAGACCAGAGCCGATAGGCATTAATCTGACTTAAACTTTGTTACCGTTATTAATGTCAGCTACTTGAGATATTCCGCTGGTCGTTGTGGGAGAAGGAGACATTCACATTGGACAGAAATAACAAGCAGTTCCTCCAATCTCCTCCTTTATTCTGTTGTTTAGAACGGACATTTCTGTTCAAAAACGGGCTTTTCAATCAGGCACGCGCTCAACCCTATCCCCCCTTCCCGTCTTTGCTTACGTCCTCTCTGCTCTCTTCCCTCACTCTTACCAATGCAGTTCCCAAATGCCTCAAATGGGAAATCCATCAAGGCAAACCTCTACTGCTGCAGTCAGTGAGAAGGTACTGCTACATTTTTGTCTCCAGCTACTGTCAGATCCACTTTCATACTTTCCATTTCTTCCTCCCTAGCTCCGTGCTGTGATTCCCTTTCCACCCACCCATTGCACATCTCCGCATACAAATAATACCTTGTCACTAGACTGTCAACAAGTCCTCACTGAACACACGCAGGATCTAATGTTTTATGGCAGAAATTTCCAATTGCAGCGTAACCTTCAGTGCCAGAAGAGGTATTTTGCAGATGTTTTTTTTCAAATCAAACCCACAGCATTTATCAAAACAAAAGTATTTGCATCCTTGTTTCCACACAGTTTAGTACATCACATTGCTAACCCTAAAAGGGTTGATTTTTATTCCCTCCCCCCGCAGAGCTGTGTGTATTTCTCAAGACATCTTTTCTCTCTTTCTTGAAAATGCACTATGTATTAGTACTTGCAACAAAAATTCTCACCTCTCTAGCCATGCCCTATCGCTTGTTTCAGAAGCGAGCCATGCTGTTTCGTGGTAGCCACAACTGCTCCAAAGCCTGGCTTTTGGGACATGCGCTGCCTTTCCTATCGGGGCATTTCCCTGCCTCCTGGCAAGGAGGGAGGTTGGCCATGCAGCATCCAGTGGTGGAGCTGTCCGGGCCTCTGTCCCCATGGAACAGTTTTCATCACTTGGTTGCAATTCTATCTGAAAAGATGCGTCTTCATGACCAAACATTATCCTGTATCTCTGCAAACCTTGTTCAGCAGGGAATAATGAGCCAGTGGCACACCATGCCACTCTCAACCTGGAATCCACAGCCACCCCACGGCAAGTGTATCTTTAAAGAAAGAGTTTAGATACTGCTTGGGTGAGGAGATGTTTATTGAAAATGTTTGGTCCGTCTTAAAGGAACTTTGCCTTTAGATATATATGAATGTGTTTATTATGTAGACACGATCTGAAGATTTCTGTGTTTCTGTTTTGAAGAGGAGTGGCAGAATAGTTCACTGGTGTGATAAAGCAACTTGTTTTCCATCTACATGGAATTAAGTTTAAGTGCGTTTCTGTAATGTCTATAAACACTGGAATAAACAGCAAAATTAATTTTTAACCCTGTCGCAGGCTTGAGGAGCTGTAAGCTGCAAAGTGGGATGTCTGATTGCAAATGCATTTTCAGAAATAGCTGGAGTGATTTGCATTGTATAAAACCAAAACCAAACGTTGAAAGGAGGTGTGCTGGAAGAGTTCACAGGGCGCTCAAGAGCTTTGCAAGAGATCAGAATGGGACAAGGAGCAAGTACCCCTGCAGGGAAGGGAATAGGCAGGCTGGATTTTTTCTGGTATTTTTGTTTGTAATCATACTTCAAAGCAGTGGTTTCTTTTTGTAAGTAGTAAATAATGAATGGTGATATTTTTAACCTCCTACACTAGACTCTGCATTTCATCTACAAGAGGTCTGGCAGTATATAAAATGGAGTATTCCTCGCATCGTTAACACGAACACCTTGACTTCGTGAGTAAACAAGTGCCACTTACAAATCTGTTTACTCGTGGTGATTCAAAGAACAGACTGGACAAGAAAGAAGCACAATTATCAAGTTAAGGTTGAAATCAAACTCTGACGATTTTGAGAGCCTGGCAATGAATCCTGGACACTTTAAGGTTTTTGGTGGGTTCTTTTTGTCTTAGTAGTACCTGCTTCCCTCTCAAATTGAAGAACTGAAGAGAATACCTCAGAAAAATCAAAGCAGTCTTGGCAGTGCTGCAAAAATTCTTATTTATCAGCAAGTAGCAGGGAGCTGTAATCAGATAAACTACATAGTCATAGGTTTGATTTCTAATGCCACCACCTGCCATAATGCTAAAGCCAAAGGGCATTTGAGGTGGAAGTCTTTGACAGGAAAACCTGCAAAGCAGTAGATCAAAAGACAGTTGATGGGCTTGTGATAACAGAGGATTCGCAAAATGCTGCCAACTCTTCATAGGAAATTTTTTTAAAACATTGTTCAGAAACAGTTCTGCTTGTGGATCATATTTCTAATCAAAAAGAATCCCTTTGTTCTCATGCTTTTGCTAAGAATATTTGCATGAATCCTGGCTTCCTGCCTGGTAGTGTTGTGATAGTATGGCATAAAATCCTCTCTGGAGGTTGTGTTTTTCACAGTGATCGGTCCTGATACTACAGCAGACTGTGGATGTGCTGCTGGCAGGGACAGACTAATGAAGAAATCCAGTGCAATTACCTTACAAATCAAGATTATTTTTTTTCTTTCATTTTTTTTTTCTGCAATCCACATTTTTTTGATCCTGAAGCTGATGCGTAGGTGGGTGCAAGGCTGCTTGGAATGCCAGCACTGGAATGCCCAGTTACGTAAACGGTGATTTTAATTTTTTTTTCTTCAAAAAAGTATAAGCAAGACTTTAAAAACAATCAATTGCTTCTAGTTGGTTGGATAATTGAACCAAAGTCATTTTTCCAAATTCATCAGACCTTGTCTGTGGCTTTTGCAACATCCTTTCTGGGTCTAAATAGCTCAGATGTCCATTTTGGTTTCTCTTCTGTCTTCACTTGCTCTCTCACCTTCCTTAGAGCTTCAGTCCTTTCCACACAGAAAGTCAACACTTTCTGGCTTTCATTCTTTTAAACACTCTGAAAATATTTAACCCTGAAAATTTACTGGGGTTAGGCCAGATTAATACTTGAAAAGAACAGGAATGCTGGGTGGTGCTGCATAGATGTCAAACCCCCTCATAAAGTGCTGACACCTGTATTTGCCCAAAAATCACAAGCCAAGCATGTGACAGTGATTTCTTCCTAAAGATTAAATGCAGAATTATTCTGATTTACCTCTTGGTTATTATTCTTTGAGAATTCACTTCTTCGTGCTTTCACAACACTAAATGCTAGAGACACTCTCTTTTTCCCAGAAAAAAACTCCACCAAACAGAAATGGTTGTTTTCACATAATGACTCTATGAACTTGGGCTTAAAGGAAAAAAAAGTGTAATATTGTGAAACCACTGGTACCACCACAACAATTGGCAAAGCTGCTTGTTAACCTCGGTAGTGGCAAATGTTGCTGGAGTCTATATTGCAACCTAAAATGTCAAGCTCAACAAGCTCCTCACAAGTCCCGGGGAGCCTGGAGCTGCTACCAGCTGGCCTGTGCCTCCTGTACCCACTTGCTTCGTGACAGAGCTTAGTTTTCAGTCCAAGTTTTGATGGCATGAAGCTCCTTTATTTTGGGGGTTTTTTTCCTTTCCATTTCACTCATGGGTATGTTCCCCCAAGCTAGCAGAGGTATTTTTCTGAGTAAGAATATCAGGATTTAACCCCACAGAAGTAGTTTCACCCCTCTTGCAGCCTATGTCGGGGTCTCTCAGATTTCCAAGAATTAATCTGTTGTCTTGTATAGAGAAGAGTAATATTACTTCATAGGTAGCAGAACTGTTGCAGAGACTGACTTTTCTTATACTTGAAATTTTGTGGCGAGGCTAAGGACTGGTTTTGTTTGCTCATTTCGTTTGGTTGGTTGGTTTGGGTTTTTTTACTGTAGTCTGGTACTTTATCCATGGAAAACCATTTCTCCTTTTTCTAATGACTGATCTCCTGTTGATCTACTTATCTTAGTAGATAGCAGAAACCCATGTTGATGATGGGCTGACTAATTTTCAAAGCTTTTCTGTGACAAATGTGTTTTATTACTAATAGGTGGGAGATGGGATTGCATCTTTCTGATAGGGAGAGAGGCCTGGGACACAGAGGATCTGTCCTAAAAGCAGCTGTAGGAAAGGACACTTAGGCTGAGTTTTATCCTCTGTTATTTTCATGTCTGATAGATGAAGAATCAGTGGAAGGAAAAGTGGGGGTACTAATACAAAATGTACGCATTTCTTGCTGGAATGAGGTAAGGATATGTAGGCTCATATGTGGTCCCAGCTGCTCTGAAGGATCCATGATGATGCTATTTACTTGCTCCTCATACTGTAGAAGTTCATATACCCTATAATTAGTAACTCTTTTCTCCCTTCTACCTCCAGAGAGTCACTCTTTAGCCTAGGTCAGTCAAAGAACACTGATAAAGCCATATTTGAGTGACATAAGCACCGCCATCAGGAGCATGATAGAGACTCCATTGGGCTATTCAGCATGGCTGCAGCAATAAAGAGATTCTGCATCCGTCCAATTGTGTTTTAATCCTGTTTTCTCCTAGGGAGTCACAGCTTTGCTTTTGCTGAAGACAGGAGATTTAATAGTCGGCACCGGAGGAGGGATTGTAGCTCTCTGTAAAGCCTCAAACTACAAAGTAATGAAGTGAGTTTGTAGATGGGAGAATCGGGAGGGTAGGGGTGACACCTCCCCCAAAGGGTCACTGAATAAGAACCAATCATTTCTATGTGAAGGCATAATCCAAATAAATCTCAGGTTTTCAATCCTGCAGACAGTATGGTTCCAGCGTAATGAAATTGAAGCAGACTGACAATTACTGCATGCATTTGCACAGAATTGAATTGCCCTACTCATCGTTCATTTTAAATGACCACTGTTTCCTTTTAGGCATTAGGAGTCAGATCCTAAATTGATGCAAAGTGAGACAGGTCTGTTGCAGTCAGTAAAATTAGACTTATTTATGCGAGCTGAGAAAGAGTAGTATTGGCCATCCAAAAAAAAAAAAAAGGGGGGTTGTTTAGGACATGGGATTGTAAAGGAGGGCTCTGCTAATTTTATAGGCACATGTCTGGAAGTGCTGGCGTACATGCAAGGCTTTTTTTCTGCATAACAAATAGAAAGCTGCAGGCGTCATTTCCCCTTATGTGATTTGAAAATTTGGCTCACGGCTATTCATTTTGCATTGTTTGAGTAGCTAACTTCAGCGTGCAGTTCTGCAAGCTTAGCTTTGTACAATTGAACGTATTCCCAAAAGATCAAAACTGTCTGGAAATGTTCTTGAATTTGGGATATTTAAGTGCACTTGATCAAGAATATCAACAAAGATGCTGTTACCTTAGGCCCAGAAAACAAAGTCTCCAACGTATTGCCTTTGCAAGCCCTGGCAGAGTAGCCGGGGGGACCGGCAAGATCATGTGAAGTATTAGCATGTGACTGGGAATGAAATGTCAGTCCTGACCACGTTCTTGCATATTGATATCACAACCTAATATGGAGCTTTTTAGGGAAGCAGGGAAGTCAGGTCTCTATAAAGTCAGGGGAAAAGGGAAGCTGGAAAATAAGTACCTTGAGGTCAATGTCAGGCCAAACCTCTGCTTTCTCTTAACAGGAAAATTCAAGTTCAAGGTGCAGTCACTTCCCTGACATGTAGAGGTCAGGGTCACCAGTTCTTTGTAGGGACAAATGAGTGCCAGATTTATCGAATTAACTACACTGCCTTTAAAGAGGAGCTGATTGCTGCCTGTCATAACGAAGCTGTCCACGACATCGTTTTTCCTTTGTGAGTATAACTGGCTGGGATGCTTTTGGCTGGTAAAGAAGTTTGAGTAAGCTTCCAGGAGGGTCAAGATACCTCTGTAAACACCTTCTAACCAGGAGGAACCCAAAGCCCGTTAACATCCTTACAGGATGATCTGTACTGTAACCTACCAGTGAAATGCCAGGCTGATGGAAGGCAGCAGTTCAGCTTGAGAGTTGGAAAAATCATTGCTCCACAGGAAGAATTCTAAATAAAAAGGCTAGAATGATTTGTGCTTGGGTAACGGCAGGGATGGCAACCTCCCCCTTTTCTCCTAGGGTTTGTGCTATGAGACTCGGGCCTCTGAGTCTGACAGCAGTGTGAATCCTGAAAGTCTGCTTTTGTGTACCCTGGTGCAGCTAGAGCTTGTAGAGGTGTCTGCTTTTCTACCCTCAGCTGAAACCTGACTAACAGAGCTGTTAAAAGAGGCTTTTGGGGTCTCTCAGCCTCACTTTTGTTTTCATGTTTGACAATATTATTGCCAAATGTTGTATTAAATTCTAGGCTTGGTACGAGAGATGCTGGGTGTGCTGGTGTGTCTTCTGTCTGCTCTTGTCTCGTGAACAGGCAGCACACATTCCCTCTTCCTGCATAGTAGGATCGTGGCACTTTATTTAAAAAAAAAAAAAAAAACACGATGTGTTGGTTGTTTCCTCTCCGATAGAGAATGGGAGTTTGATCCCAAGGAAAGTTTTTTATTTTTGGTGTATTGTTACTGCATGGCTTCTCGACACAGCACAAAGGATCAAATCTTACCAAGGTACAGCAAAGTGCACAATGTAAGATGCCCTCCTCCCTGCTTGTCACAGCCTGAAAAATCTGCATCCTTCTAATTTAATGAGTAAATCATTTGGAGCTTTAGGGTAATCTGATGCTAATAGACCTGACTGGTGCATCTGTGTCACAGAGGCATCTGGATGAGCTGGATTTAGTGATGATTGTAAGGACTACAGGACTACATCCTTGCATATATGTTTAAACCTTTTATCTGTTACCTGCTCTTGAACAGAGATTATCACTGATTGGAAAATACAAGTGTAATTTCCCTGTTCTGGCTTATTTCCAAATCCTTGAATTGCTGATGTTACCCTGCTTTATAAAGCACCCGCGCAAGCTGGGCTTGAAAGGGGCCACGCTTCAGTTGTGCCAGTTTTCTCTGTCCTGGTTCATCTTTCCAGGCATTGATAGTGATGTTGAACAAAAGCTTGTGGTACCTTTCTAGATTTCGCTTTCTGTCGTATCCCTAGGATGTATGGATCAGAGCTTGTTTCAAAGCATTCACTCCCACAGCTTTTGAAATGCTGAAGGTCTTTTTTTACTCAAACATGTATAACAAGTATATTACAAACAGGCTTTTGCCATCATTTCTATTGCCTTCGGCGATGTTGAATAGGAATCATCCAGTAAGCAAGATAAAAAATGACATCTTCACAATATGAGGCTGCTGTTAGTCCCTGATGTTAAATCTGGGCAGTCAGCACCTCTGCACCCGCTTTTGTGTCTCTTATATACAACACGTGAAGTTGTTTAGAGATTGAATATGGCAAATAAATGTCACAACTTCACCTGAAGTAGAAAGAATTCTTTTAGTTTCACTTTAACTGTTTCTTAAAGTGAATCTTTGAATGTAAACCAAACCAGGGGGATTTTATGTGAGAATTGTGATCCTATGGAAAAGGCCTTTGTCTTAACCACAGTGATCCCTGTTGGGAAGATTACAGTTGCATGTTAGAAACAGGTAAGCTTTGAAGGATGATTTAAGATCTGACAAAGAAATAAATCTCTTCTGTGTGCCAGTCCTCGTTGGCTCTCCTCTGAATTCTCCAGGGGAATTTCTGACTTGTTCGCTACCTGCTCCAAAAATGATATTCGGGTGTGGCACACCCCAGAAAACAGGGAACTGCTACGAATCGTCGTCCCCAACATGACCTGCCATGCCATAGAGTTTATGAGGGATGGCAAGAGCATCATTTCAGGTAATGGTCAGTCCAGACCCATGGTTGAGTCCAGTCCTTAAGTGTTGCCAAATTAATAAACATCAGTATGTTAGAGTGAAGAGAGGTTTAAATTGGGAATAGGTTTAGATGCAGTTCATTGCTTGACCCAAAGGCCTCTTTGCTTGCAGCTGGTCCGATGAACTTTGCTCATGGGCCCCGGTATCCTGGCGTATGGGGAAGGCAAGGTTTTGAGACCTTACTTTGGAAGTGAATTCCAGCAATTCAGAACTCAGTTCAGTGTTACTCAAAAGACCTAATTCTAAAATATTAACCTTGTTTTATGCAACAGATTAACCTGTGATGTATGTAGACTGCCTTTTGCATAAACCCTGCTACCCATTGCTGTATGCAAATTGCTTGCACAGGAACTGCTGCGGTCCCCCCATTATTACCAAACCAATTTGCCCATAGCCAGAGCCAAAAAGGAATTAAGTAGTTTATTTGGGGCTATAGCTCTGCAGGCTCATCTACAGTACAGTAGTTTTCACATGTATACTGGTAATCTAACAGGGTGGGCCTTATAAGGAAACTTAATTAGGAAATGGGTTCATTTGGAAAGGCAAGAGAGACGATAATATAAGGAAAGTCTGTGCACCTGGGTAGTCTGTTTCTTTTTATTCATCAGCTTGGAATGATGGGAAAATCCGCGCCTTCATGCCAGAGACTGGACGGCTAAAGTATGTGATTGACCATGCCCATAGCTTGGGAGTGACAGCAATTGCTGCTACAAGTGACTGTAAACGGATCATTAGTGGAGGAGGTGAAGGGCAGGTAATTTTTGCTTAAAAACCTCGCGCAGCTTTGTGCTCTCCTCACAGGGCCTGCGGACTGTCTGTAACTGCTTAGTCAGAAAGTGAGCTATTCTTAGCTTTCACTTGAGCAATGGACTGAGTTCGAAAATACGAGCCCTTGATATATGCAAATCTCTTGCTCCCAGAGGGCATAATGTAAAACAATGCCCCGGTTTCTTCTGGCATGCTAGTCTTGGAAATCCTTCTAATGCAGAATGTGCTCTTAATCCTTTTTGTTCATTTGTCTCTCCCCTATATTTGGCTTATCTGTGTTAGCCATTGTTTGCAGGCCTCCATCGAACTGTGCTTCAGCACAGATTTTCTTTCTGCCATTGCTTTGGAAGTCTTAGTCCTGTGCAAATTGACCTGCACAAATTCATTTCCTAGCACAAAGTTCACTTTATATCACTAAAGTGTGTCTATGGGATAACTGCCTCATTTCCTGGGATGTTACTGACTGGTTTAGCTGATGGTGTTAATAAAAGACTAATAATAACTCAGTTTCTAGTACAATTATGGAAACATTCCAATAGGAATAACAATAAAAATCAGAAAATATGTTGTAGGCATCACACCTGTGCAGTTCAACAATTTTTTTCCAGCTGTACAAAACGATGTACTTTGGCTACTCCATGCACTTCATATGGTTGTGGCCTTTTTGAATCTGAAAAAGTGACATTACTCTCCTAATGTTTAAATAATTTAAACACAGGGGGTTTATTTATATTAAAAAGAAATAATTAGACTTGGAAGGCTCATGTTCAGTTTCTGGCCTTGCTATGGACTTCCTCTCTGCACTCTGGCAAGCACTCAGAACCAGACGTTTAATTGTGGATGGATTCCTGACTGCTATTTAATTGCTCTGTGCTTTGTTTGTGTACCCTGATCTCAAGTATACAGTGTGCCGTGCTGGAGATTGCATGGGAAGTCTTGAAGAGTGAGGAATTGAACTTAGGCCTTCCAAATCTCAGGCTAACATTCTGATCATTGAATCATCTTTCTGAATCATTCTGCACCTCAGCTCTCCTATAGAGCAGTAACGGCAGCACTGCCTTGTGTCACTGCATAAAGACATCAGAGATGATGAGCCACTTCAACCCTTCCCTGATAAAAGAACAGTTAAGTACCTTGGATGATTAGCGCTAGAGGATGCAGAAGAGGACCTAGATTCTGTATCAACACACACAGAGTGGCACAGGCTCTGGTTAGTTGATCTCTGAATGGAAAAAGACAGCCGCTACAGAATTAAAGCTAAAGGTTGGTTAAGTAGAAATGAAAACTGCAGGGGAGCCCTTGCAGTATTCATTCGGAACACAAAAAAAAAGGTGTTCTGAAATGCTAATGGTTCTGTCCAAATCAATCATCTGAAAGCTGTGACTTTCAGGATTGCTTAAGGGGTCTGGATTCTCTGATCATTCAGCAAGTGGGAATTGGACATCCAGATTCTATAGGTAACTCGGCATGAGTCCTGAAAATGTGGAAGGTCAGCTCTCTGCTTTTGATGTCAGTGTCTAAATTTCTACATTTTCGCTAGGATTTGACCTTAGCAGAATGTAAAAGCCAATAGATACGAGGTTTGGCTCCAGTGGGACAGTAAATGCAAGGTGTGAAGGATCAAGTCCTCAAAGCAGAAAGATTTTTGCTGTTACCACCACTGGGAAAAGAGGTGCTCTCAGGCACATATTTCACATCAAAGATTTAAAGAGCTGGTTTGTGTTTGCTTACTGGCATTATATGTAGCACAAATAGCAGGTAGCTTTTTTATATTCCATTTCTTTCATCTTTAAAGCACTGCTGGAAATATAGACTGTATGGACTAGATGCTTTTTCCTGATCAAGAGATGAGTAAACTGAAGCATGGGAGAGTGGGAGCTCGGCAAAAACAAGGTCTGGGGTTAATGGTCAGGAATTCCTGAACCAAGTGGATTACACTCTCAAGAGCTCAGTTCAGTTTTATGAGTCAGCTGCATGAATAACCCACAGGAAAACAGAGACAGTCTGTTGAGATTGAGTTCCTGTATGTGTTATAAGAAAAAAGAAGAGTTCAGGAAAGCTGTAGGCATCTTCCTGAGCTCAGTCAGGACCAGGTGGTACAAGAGTAGATGTTTGTTGCTGCTTTTCAGGTGAGGGTCTGGGAGATCGGTGAGAGGACTCACAAACTGGGCGAAGTTCTGAAGGAGCACGTATCTGCTGTGTCCTGCATCAAGATTAAGAAGGACGACCGAGAGTGTGTCACAGCCAGCCTTGATGGAACGTGCATCATCTGGGATATCGTGTAAGGCAACAGCACTTTAAGTGCTGGTAATGTCTGTGTTGGGTCACTGTGCCCTGTTTGGGAGACCACATGGTGTGTAGGAGGGGAAAAAGAGCATTAGGAAATAAAAAATACTAGAAAGAACAATCAAGTCAGGGAATGTAGAACCTCCAATGCTAGAAACATTTCAGAAAAGTTTAAACAAACATTTGTCTCAAGTTGTTTTTTTTGTATTGGATCCTGCTCGGCCAAGGGGGTGGAGCAGGTGATTTCCTGTTTCCCACTAGCTCCATTTTTCAGGACTTGATGAATCTCGTCAAGCTATTGCAGATCTGCAGGTAAGGGTAAGGAAATTTTTGCATAGTGAATAGCACCTAGAGAACATTCTGGATTAAAAAATTTCATTTAATCTAACAGCATGTCAAAAGTCTTACAAGGCAGCTGTGATGGGGAGCAGAACTGATGACCCTAACAGGCTTCATGAAACCCTGAACTCAGGCCAATACCTGAAAATATCCGAGTAGAAAGAGAGATCAGATGTACAGCACAGGCCGAGATAGTTCAGGCAGTCAAAGTTCATTTTTTGACCCTATTGCTCTATCCTGTTTTGGGAGGCGTTTTGCAGGCGTTTTATAAGAAGACAAATGGTTCTAGCCAACACGTTGTTCAAATGTGTGTGTTACCATCCTGAAGAGTACCAGATAATCACCAGTGGAACAGACAGAAGGGTAAGCAAAGCTGCAGGAATTCTGTTTGAAGGAATTCCAAAACACAAAGTCGGGGGCTTGTTATGTGATGAAGCTCCTGAACCCCCATATAAGATTGTGTTACAGGGCTGAAATCTGTGTGCTGTTCACACAGAACTGAGCTCTCTTCTCTGGTCTGCTCTCTAGATTCGGTACTGGGAAGTATTTGATGGCTCTGCAATCAGAGAAGTGGAAGGATCTGTATCAGGTTCCGTCAATGGGATGGACATCACATCAGATGGGGCGTACTTTGTCACAGGTGAGTGGGTGGATGAAACTAGGCAAGAGGAGGTCATATTAAGAGCAGGAAAAGGAAGGCAACGAACCAGGGATCTCAGTGAAGTATGAAAAAAATGAAAGAATGGATCGTAAAGGGGAAAATAAAATGAATCACTGAAGAAAAATACTGAGGAAAAGGCTGTAGTTCAGACTTGGAAGATACTATGGTTCAGTCTTGCAAGATGTAGTTTAAAGGTGAAGACAAGGTTCAGATGTCTCCAAAGGAAGAAAGACTACAGGGTTTCACCTTGCCCTGCTCCTCATTCAGTTCAGTGGTGTTCACAGTGCACTTGAATGGTTTGTTCAAGCGCCCTACTCGAAGCCTGGCAGTATCTGTTGGTTTGCGAGCGGGAATGACTCCAGGCTCCATCTAGCCTCAGGCTCACATGCTCCCTACCACTGTGACATCCCTTCTGGGAGCCTGGCACAAGCACAGAGGAGCCATGGTATTGCAGATCTTGGCTATAGTTAAAAACCACAGATTTGGTGGCAGCACCAGTTGTTTCAGATTAACCTGGTTAAACGAATGTTGGTTAAGAGCCTTTTGAAGACGGTCAATATTATTAGAATCACAATCATATTAGAATCACAGTTTGGGTTGGAAGGGACCTTTGAAGGTCCTATAGTTCCAACCTCCTGCTGTGGGCTGGGACATCTTCCACCAGACCAGGTTTCTCTAAGCCCCATCCAGCCTGTCCTTGAACACCGCCAGGGAGGGGCCATCTCTCTGGGCATCTGTGCCAGTGTCTCACCACCCTCATAGTGAAGAATTTCTTCCTAATATCTAATCTAAATCTCCCTCTTTCATTTTGAAACTGTTACCCCTCATCCTACCACTACACTCCCTGATAAAGAGACTCTCCCCACATTTCCTGTAGCCCCCTTTCAGTACTGGAACGTCTTCCTAGAGCCTTCTCTTCTCCAGGCTGAACAACCCCAACTCTCTCAGCCTGTCCTCACAGGGGAGGTGCTCCAGCCCCCCGATCATCTTTGTGGTCTCCTCTGGACCCACTTGAGCACATCCATGTCTTTCTTGTGCTGGGGGCCCCCAAGCTGGATGCAGCACTGCAGGTGGGGTCTCACCAGAGTGGAGCAGCAGGGGAGAATCCCCTCCCTCGACCTGCTGGCCACGCTGCTTTTGATGCAGCCCAGGATACAGCTGACCTCCTGGGCTGCAAGCGCACTTGCCGGCTCATGTCCAGCTTTTTGTCCACCAGCACCCCCAAGCCCTTCTTGGCAGGGCTGCCCTCGATCAACTTGTCCCCCAGCCTGTGTTGGTACTGGGGACTGCCACAACCCAGGTGCGGGACCCTGTCCTTGGCCTTGTTGAACCTCATGAGGTTCACATGGGCCCACCTCTCCAGCTAGTCCTGGTCCCACTGGACGGCCTCCCTTCCCTCCAGCATCTCAACCGCACCACTCAGCTTGGTATCACCCACAAACTTGCTGAGGGTGCACTCGATCCCACTGTCTATATCATTGATGAAGATATTAAACAGCACTGGTCCCAGTACAGACCCATAAGGGACGCCACTAGTCACCAACCTCCATCTGGACATCGAGCTGTTGACCACTACCCTCTGGATGCGACCATCCAACCAATTCCTTATCCGCTGAACAGTCCACTCTTCAAATCCGTATCTTGCCAATTTAGAGAGAAGGATGTTGTGGGGGACCGTGTCAAAGGCCTTACAGAAGTCCAGATAGACAACATCAGTAGCTCTTCCCTTGTCCACTGATGTAGTCACTCCATCATAGAAGGCCACTAGGTTGGTCAGGCAGGACTTGCCCTTGGTGAAGCTGTGCTGGCTGTCCCGAATCACCTCCCTGTCCTGCATGTGCCTTAGCAGAGCTTCTGGGAGGATCTGTTCCATGATCTTTCCAGGCACAGAGGTAAGGCTGACAGGTCAGTAGTTTCCAGGGTCCTCCTTTCTACCCTTTTTAAACATGGGTGCAGTGTTTCCCTTTTTCCAGTCACCAGGGACTTCACCTGACACCTGGTTGGTACATTATTGGTACCAATTGCTGGCCATAGCTCGCTGTGATCTGCTGGGGCAGGTCCTGAGCACTCTACTGGACATTGATTCTCTACTTCGGTTGAAAAGAAGTAGCTTTTGCCATAAGGCCCAAGACAATGTATCCCACCCTTCCTAAACCAAATGAATGCCTAAATATTCCCCTGCCTGTGATCTGGGAACAAAAAGCAGCAGAACTCTGTGTAATCATTGTTCTTGCTTTGTGCCCCATGCAGGTGGTGATGACCATCTGGTGAAACTGTGGGACTACAACGAGGGTGCAGTGACTCATATTGGAGTGGGCCACAGTGGCAACATCACCCGTCTCAAGATCTGTCCTGGGAACAAGTACATTGTGAGTGTGAGTGCAGACGGTGCCATCCTGCTCTGGAAATACCCAGACTTGCGCTAACAGTTGACACAGGAGCTGCGAGGCTCCTACTACCTCGGCCACTCCTAGCAATCCTTTTCTTGTACAGCTGAGGTTGTTTGAAAGCATTTGTTCTATTAGAGGAGATACTATTTTTATACTCTCTGGTATGCATTTACCAGATCCTTCAGATATCCTTTGTAGCACTGCATAAATAGGTCTGATTTTTTTCGGGGGGGCTAAGAATTTGCTGTTCCTTTTAGATTGGTGTGAAAGGATTCATCACTTCTGAAAATCATCTTGGCTGTTATAACACTTGCATGCTGTTACTGCCACCTCTCCTGATAGTGTCCCAGCATAGTCTTACTTGTATGTCTGCTCATTTTTGTGGGCGCTCTCTTGCTTTCACGTGGTCTCTTTCTCTTCCCTACCCCCTTCTGTCCCTTCCTTTAATGAATAACTTGTTGTGTAAATTCAGTCTTCTGTGTTCATTTTAATTTGTCTGCTCCTGATTAAGGAAAAAGCCCTCAGCTCCAACTCAGGCGTTTAACTGGGAAGCTCTTTTGAGTCAAGCTTTTAAATCAATGTTCTCAAAGGAATACAAGGATGTCAGGGCTTCTTCATTTGCGGTGTCCAATTTAAAACTCTCTTCAGGGACCTGGTTTTCAAGAGCGAGAGTGCAGTCATTTCTAAAAATGCTTGGATGTTTCCAGCTAGACACATTCAAATTCCTGGTCATTGGCCTAATTTTTCAAGCGGGCTCCAAATTTGCATGAAATATGTATTTAGTCTGAGAACGAATACCAGGTATCATATGTAGTATTAAACCCAACAGCTCTCGAGATACTGTTTGTTTAAAGATCAGTGCAGGCAGCCAGTCTGTGAAGTGATGCAAGTGAAGTAAATATTTCTTTTGCAGGTGTTGAAGGCCTGTGAGAATTCTGTCATAAATTAAAATGGTAGGAAAATGTTGCATTCCTTGATGTTAAGGCTCACAGATGTTTTAGTTAACTAAGATGAAGATTTAAAGGTGGCATCAGCCAGATACTGTCATACCTGTATCGATAGTATTAGCTGTTCTGGTAGGCAATTTAAAGGGATTTAAGGTATATTTAAAGGTATGATTGCTTATTATTCTTTATATGTCCCTAAAAATGTTTACTGTTCCTAACACAATAAACCTTTTGGACTGGCTCAGGGGGTATCTGTGCACCTATGTTGTCCACCAAACACCACACAAGTCATATTCCTTCTGGTTGAAATATCTCTGCTTGTACTAATGGAGTCTTTAGCAAAGGAATTAACTCATTCCTTCCCCTTTTTGTTTGGAGTCAAGACTCGATGCTGTGCAGTGATAAACACTCCAGCAGGTTTTACAAGCTCTGCAGCAATGCTCGCTGTGGTTTGGAAGGCAGAACCAAACCGCTGGAATGTGGGACAGACAGGCAAAACATCTGTGCTTGTGCTAGGGGAGTGAAAACAGAAGTGGAGCCTGTGAGAGCTAACCAGGCCATCCCGAAGAGCCACATCACCGCCAGCCCCCTGTGGTGTGGGGTTTTGAGCTGCAGGTAACTGTCTGGCAGAGTCCCACATCAGCAAAGCATTTCCCTTCCTATCAGATCACACCAAACCTGTCATTACAGGCAGGGGGAGAATCCAAGTACCCATCGGGGAGCCAAAGTCCTGTTTCAGTGTGGCTATTCGCTGGGGTGTAAGGACCAAAGCCCTGCACGCTCCTGCACTAGCTGGTTCTTCACAGCTTGGAGGCAGCAAAGCGAGACAGGCTTTCCTGACTCACCTGGCCACTGTCACCCACTGACTCCGTGGAGGACAGGAGTTGGCACACTCAGAGTAAAGGCTGGTAACCCACACTTTCTGTTTGTGACAGCCAGCCAGGGCCTGTGTCTGTCACCTTCCAGATTTGAAAACTGAGAGCGCAGATTAGTTGGAGAAGTCTTGTCCTGCCCATCTTCCTTTTGAGTGTGAAGTAGCATCGCTTTGTTGAAAACAGCCCAAATTTTAGGCATGGACACTGGCTGAATTCTCCTGCTCCAGCCCATATAGGTCACTGCCCAGGGTGGCAGTTGGTGCGCCGTAGCAGCAGGACGGCATCTCCCCTGTCCTGCGGCACAGCGTGCACACTGTGCTCTGTTAGACCCCCACCCTAGTGTCCATGCACAAAGCTGGGCCATCACATCCTTGCTGCTGCAGAGGTAGATGATTTGGGGCTCTGCCCCGCATCGTGTGTAGGAACTAGAGGCGATAACCACGTCGGCCGTGACTGCAAGTAGCGGTGTGACCTTTCAGGCTGTTGGTGCGGTCGGAAAAGATGAGCCCCCGTGGCTGAGCCAGGCGCTGGCAAGCTCATCTACTTCCCAAGCGGCACTCAGCTGCGCGGCAGCTTGGCAGCGCTCATTCCCCCAGCCCAACCTCGCCCCTCCCGGCACATCTCACACAAGCCCTAAGAGCTGTACATGCTCCTCACCAGCACAGCCGGGCTCCCCAGGGAGCCCCCGGAGCTCTACAAATGGATGTGACCTACATGAACAACACCAAGAAGCAGACAGGCAGAGCAACCTGTGCTGCTCTTCCGCCAGAAGTCAGGTTGTGTTTGGAAAACATGCAGTCACCGATTTCCCCATTATGCATTTGCCTGACGGCAGGCACGTTGTGTTTTACAGCATGAATGTATTCATTACGGTATCATTAGCCGTGAAGAACGGCCCGGTTAATAACGGAGATCTGTAACGCTCGTACACGGAATCAGCCGTAATGAACGCGCTGTTGCCATCCAGTGCTGGGGAGCTCCAGTGCCCCCCTCTTCGCCGAGGCAAAGGGAGCGGATGTCTCTACAGTCATATCAGGAAAATCAAAGAGGTGTCACTGGCAGAAGGCACGTTTGCCTGCCCGTTGCGTGTGCTCCTGATATCGCTGCCCCTCTAGCTCGGTGAATTTGCATCGGGAGGAGGAGTGGCCAGGGCCAGGACAGAGATGCACGGGCACCATGGTGGCACCAAGCTCCCTTACGCTGTTTTGATTGACTCCGGTGATTAACGTCAAAGTGCAGCTAAATTCTGGTCCCTGTGGGCCTGGGGGAGGGGATGAGGGGAATGTGAGTGAAAATCAGGCAGGTACTGGGGTTTGGAAATGGCTTTATAATCCTTATTGCTAGGGGGGAGAAAAAGGACGGTGTGTTAAAAGGACTTCAGTGATGCCTGACTCTTGGTGAAAGCAGTCATCGCTGTATGGCATCGGGCCATGAGATGGGAGACCCAGGTTTCTAGCTGTACCATTAATTCACAGCACAATGCTGGGATCAGAACCCCTTACCACCAAGAATTTGTCTTCCACCCCCCTGATGCCATCCTCCCTCTGGGAGCTGCTTTCTCCTGGTCTCAGGCCACGGATACCGCTGACGTACAGCCCTGCAGAAGGGCTTGCATCACCCTTCTTCCCTTCCTGTCCTCAGCACGAAAGCTTCATAGTGAGGTTTTTTAACACACTAGCATCTGAAACATTTTTGTTGTTGTTGATTTGCATATCCCTCAGCACCTCGGGGCATCTGTGTGGAAATGGGTACCCTGGTGCTCATGCCAGCAGGTGCCCAAACACATGGCTGAGCTGGGCTGCTGTGCGGGGAGAGGGGGAGCCCAGCCCCGGGCTCAACATGAGCAACAAGTCCCTGGGGAATTCAGCTTACCCAGACCTTGCCAAGGAAGGTCACAGCACGGCCATCTTGCTGGAGATTGCAGGGCAAAGCCATCGTAGTGTCACAGCTCTAAACGACAGGATTTTGAGCAAAGGTTAGCAGAAGGCATCCCCTCGATCTGTTGGTGATGAGCAAGGCATCTCTGCTCACTCTCTGAGGCTTTGACTGCTGCCCTGTGCTATTTCCAATCAGTCTGGACTTTGCAGGTCCTTAAAGGGCTTGTTCATGTGTGTCCTGACTCATTCCCCCAGTTACCTGGGCTTTCCTCTCTGCCAGGCAGTGGGGCAGTAAGGGACTGACATTTGGCTCAGCTCTCCTCCAGCAGCTTCCAGACCAGCCAGGCAAGGAGCTGAAGGCTGGCAGAACCTGAGGCAGAACAGCGTTTGCCAAACCTCCAGTCAAGGTGCTCCCTTTCTGGTGTGCCTCAGCATCTCCGGCCAGCCAAGAGATCCGTGGATCTGCTGGAAGACTTGTGAGGAATTCCAGTGGCGCCTGGCCACAAGCGATGGCTTTGTGGAGATCCTTGCAGAGCACTGTGCCCATGCCCTGCCCCGTGCGGGTGGCTGGGGGCTTGGGTTGTATGGGCTCCCCTGGGAAAGGGGGAAACTGCTGCAGCCTCTTACAGCCCAGAGCACCAGCAGCTTCCTTGTCCTCCTGGATGTGCCTTCCCTGGCCACTGGCCCTTAGCTGAGTTCCTGGAGACCCATTTAACACCAGACCCAAATCAGGTCCCCATCCTTCCTCACGAACATACCTGCCCTTGCATCGAGCTGGGTTTCTGCTGGCGCTCCCTGGTCTGCTCTGTCCCCTAGAGCTGTGCTGCCTGCTAGAGGGATGAGATGAGCAGAGGGGTCCTGCCTCCCAGCACCAAACCAGTGCTTTCCCAGTCCCCCAGCAGAAAATAAGGTTCCTGGTTGAGCAAACATGGAGTTCAATGTGTGTAGCTCTGCGAGCTGGTTTTATTTATCCTGGAGATACCCAAGGTGTGAGGCTGGTTCCCACCCGAATCCTCAGAGCTCCCCCAGCCTGGCCATGACACCTGGGATTGCCCCAGGTGGTTTCTGCAGCACAAGCCTGTGTGGGGTTGGGAGAGCCCTGCTTGCCGCTGGTGTATCGGGGCTCGGCTCTCCCTTCCCGCCCCCAGTTTCAGTGCCTGCTGCAGAGATCACATCGTCTTAGTTCAGAGGGGATAATGGGTGAAAATAGCCCGGAGATACCTGCTCAGTGAAGCAGCCAGCGACCATACATATGCATTAAAAACAAAACAAAATTGCTGCAAACAGAGTGCAGAAGTTCCTGCAGCTCAGGGTTATCTGCTGGCCTTTCATGTTCAAAACCGATGGAGCATGTTCATTGCTATTCACCAGCATGATGCGAGATCCCTGGAAAAGCAGCATTTACCTGCCTCGATGCTGTTCCTCCTCCAACGTACTCCAAAAAAAGGCAAGACCTATGCATCTTTAATGGGAGTACTAAATAACTTAGTTTGCTGTCTATAATTTAGTTATAGTTGGAGAGGCTGAATAAGGAGGTATCTTCTGCAAGGGGAAGCTTTCCCTTTCTGCCTTGAGCCATAAAATTAGATGTCAGCATTAGGTGGGGGGGGGGGGGGGGGGTGCTGGTGATTCTGTCATCATCCTCCTGATAAAAATGTGATCAGATTTTCAGCCCTCTTCTGCCAGCAGCCCAGCATTACAAATTTCCTTGGGACTTAAAGAATCCCTGAAAAACCACCACAGGCTTCAATCACCCTTACTCGCACCCAGAAAGCGCTTGCTATTACCTAAGTCTGCAAAGCCCTGCGCCAACATCGCTGCCCTGGTCGGCCCGATGCTTGGGCAGCGGTGCGGGCAGCAAGATTGGCAGCAGCTGGACCATGCTGGTTCTCCCAGACCCACCTTGTCTCCCCCTCAGCTCCCCCTCACCTGCCCACAGGGTGCGAGCCCCGGCAGCGGGGTGAGGGTTGTTGCGAGCACATTTCCACCCCACTGCACAGCTGTTCCCAGCCCGTGCCAAGAGAGCGGGAGAGGCTTAAATAAAGAAAACATTGTCCTATGGTGAAGCCTGGCAAGTACGCACAAAGATTTCTCTTTTTTTTAATTATTATTGTGATTTGGCAGCTTGAAAATGGATTTCTGCCGGGCCTGAATCAGCTCAGCTCAGATCTGTTCAGGATTTTTTTCTTGCACTGATCTTAATATCCAAGTGCCTCCCTGGCATAGGGACTCTTGCCCAGCCAGTGGAGATGTTTCTAACGCTGTCCTGTCGCTGCATCTCCCTAATCAAACCAAAGCTATCCGTGTTTTTATATTCACACCGGCCGTCTGGTGTCCAAGGCACCAGGACAGTTCATGCTGTAACAACAAGGAATTTTCCATAATAGTGAGCAAGCATTTTCCCCCCTCTCTTGGCATTCGACATTTAGATTTTCCCTACCCCAAATTTACTCGAAAGTCAGCCTGGTACGCTGAAAATGGCAGCTTGAAAGGCAGAAGTTGGAGACAGCCAGGAGCTCCCGAAAAAAGGCATTTTTAGAGAGAAAGTGCTGACGCAACCCAGCGCTGCCAGCATGCTGCAGCGCCGATAAATATTTGATTTAGCCTGAATATGAAGGCATCATGTTCAGAATGATTTGAAGAAGAGGGAAGATCACAAATACGGTATTGTTGAGAGGCAGATTAGCATAGCAAGCATTCCCGGCGCTCGCTCCAGCGTGTGAATTGCTTTGGATTGGAATAAACTGGTGTTACCTGTTGGAAAGGTATCGCTGCCTGCCCCTGCCTGCTGCCTGCCTGCGCCGGGAGCCGAGTGGGCTGCACTGCTGGCCCGCAGGGTGCCTGTGCCCCAGGGCCTGGAAAGACCCTACTAAGTCAAAATGGGAGCAGAGTTTCCAGTTGTCGGCCGACGCGTGCTGTTACTATTCCCTGTGTCAGCATGGCAGGGGGCAGCTGGGAATCAGAGAGACTCTTGGCGCTATTTAGCTGCTGCAGGTGGCCGGGGCCCCCAGGAGAGCAGCTTTCATTACCTAACACTTTCTAATTCTGGCAGGTTTAGGGGTTTTTTTACTTGACTCTGTTTCACCATCACATTTTAGACTATTTCTCTTTCATGTGTTCATCAGGTCTCCCTTTCTCTCCACCTCCTTCTAACAAACTCCAGTTTCTGATCTGACTCCCTCAGTCTGGCTCCTGCCTCTTTGACTTTCTGGCTCCCTTCGCTTTTTCTTTAGGCTTTTCCTTGCTCCTATTATCAAGTTGCTTTGGATTTCTGGTTCCACTTAACTCAGCATAAAGCCCTGCTCAGGTTCCCTCTCTTACTCCTGTCACTGCTGTTTTGGCTCGGGTGGGACGCTGCCAGGCTTGAGTGTCCAGCCAAAACCAACTAGAGAGTTGTACAACAAGTACTTTTATGTTCAACAAGCCAGGAGCTTTCTAGATTCGATAAACTCCAGTCTTCCCACACTGCATGAAGCACAACCTGCCTTCGTTCAATAATTCAGATACAAAAAAATCCCCATATCCTCATGCAAACACTCCAGTGGATTCCAGTCTCCATCTCCTAGAGGTCTGCAGCAGGGCTTGCAGCAGGACGGTGCTGTAAGCAGGGCCATGAAGCTGCCAGGAGTCCCAGGCAGCGCTTGGGACTTTGCTTTATGGATTGGGAACTTTGATAGGAGAATCACAGACTGTTTGGGGTTGGAAGGGACCTTTAAAGGTCAACTAGTCCAACCCCGCTGCAGTGAGAAGGGAACCTAGTTTTAAGGATGCCTTTCCAAAAGGAACTTTTTATACACTGTCTCTGTAAAGATGGATTTCACCACTCTCTGGCCAGGAGGATGTTGAGAAATGAGCTTTAACCGTGGGTGCAGAGACAGTCTAAGAGTCAAACCGCTGAGCTTGGAGGTGTTTGTAGCCAGAGTTTCAGCTCAGCCTTGATGCGTTCCCTGACTGTCCGGGACAGCGAGACCCTCCTGCAGCATCAGCATCTTTCCTCAGCCAGGCTGGGAGTGATGAGCCAACACGATGCAGAAGTGGGTTTCTGCAGGGCCAGATCCTGCACGGAGCCACCACATCGCATCCCACCAGCCTGCCTGGTCCGAGCACTGCCGAGCTCAGGAGCTGGTCCCCCAGGTCACAGGAGGGTCGGCTCCGCCCTACCAGGCAGGGCTGCTTCCCGCCTTCATCCCCATCTCACTGGGAGGAGAGAAAAGACCAAATGCCCAAGCTGGCCCCAGAGCAGCAGCCCCCCAGACTGGAGATCCAGACAGCTCTAGAAGAGGGCTGCTGCCCCAGGAAGCCTGGCGGGGGGGCAAGGGGTGCCCCCCACCAGCACCAGGCTCTCGGGGGACATCCCGTACCCATTGGGGCTGGTTGCGGTGGGGAGAAAAACTCCAGCTGGGCTCAGCCCTCTCTCCTCTCAGCTCCTGAGCCTGCCAGCACCCTGGGGCCAGCCGCAGCAGAGCCGTCTCCAGAGGATCTGCTTGCAGCTGATCCCTTTCCATCTGCTCAACATCTCCAGGCTGTGACGGATTTTGTCTGAAATCACGTCTGGCCCTGGCAGCAGTGCACAGCCCTCTGCCCGTGCCTGTCCACTGCCTCTCTGCCCTCCTCTGTGCCCACCATGCTGACGGCCACCGGGCTGGCGTCCCCTGGGAGGTCACCTTCTCCCTGCCACCACCTTGCCTCAACTCACACCCGCGGCACAGGGACGCCCTGCCCTGCGGGGAGGAGGCATCGTGACATCCAGCAGCACCTCCTGGCCCTTCCTCCATCATTTTGCCCCATGTCTTCTGAACCCGTGTCACCAGCAGCTGCATTCTGGGCAGGGCTGTCAGCACATCCCCATGCCCAGGGTGCTCGTGGGTGCGTTCTTTCTCTGCAGGGCAGAGAAGGTGGTGGGGACGCTGCCTGGCACAGCAGACCCCTCCCTGGGACACAGGGAGATGCTGCTGGATGCCGCTAAGACCTGCAGAGATGGAAAAGACCCCGCAGCACCCACAGCCAAGCTCAGCCCCCCAGGGACCCCCTCCCTGGCTCAGCATCAGCCTCGGCAGCTCCCCAGGGAGAGAAGAGCCATGAGGCTACAATGGGTTCACTGCCACCCCCCCTGCCCTGCAGCAAGGTGACACTTAGTGGCACCCCTGCCTGGCAGAGGGACCTCCTTCCCGCTCCATCCCTCCCCAGCCCCTTGGCCCTGGTCAAGGACAGCACCTGCCTGAGACACACCCGGGCTCATTGGCACACGGGGCAGCCCTGCCGCCTCCTGCCTCCACTCAGGGCTGTTATCTCAGCCTTGGTGGGAGCTGTCGAAGCATTCCCGGGGCAGAGTTAGTCTCGGGATTGTTGGCCCGGGGCAAGCGGGTCCCAGCCTCATGTGGCCAGCCTGGGTTGGGGGGTTTGAGTCTCCCGCAGCTGTTTGAAGAGCCACGCGCTGTCGCCAGGTTGCAGTCGAGCAGAAGGCCAGTTGCTGCAGAAACTGCCGGTCCCACTGCAATCTCCCTCCTTGTGCCGGTGTGGTGCTGTGGGACAAATCCAGCTGGACCAGGGGACTGATGTGGCTGAAAGCCACCTGTAACGACCACAGTGTGTTTCCTCTGCTCTGGTGCTGCAGGTGGAGAGCAGGGAGCTGACCTGGTGGCCTCGGCCATCCTGCACTCCTCCGGCCACACAGGGAGGGCTGAGGTGCTGATCCCTGCAGCTGGGGGAAGGTGGCACCGTCCCTCCCCAGCCAGGCTCTGCCAGACCCCAAATGAGCACCCACGTGTGGTGCCAGCCATGTGGGGCGGGCAGGAGGTGGCCAAAGCCTCCAGTCTCTGCCAGCGCTGGGTTGGCAACGCTCGCTTTGTGGCTCCGTGTGGAGGGAGCCTCATTAGGTCCCAAAACATCAGTGTGGTGGGCGCAGAGGTGACCATTGTCACATTGTCCCAGCTAAAAGCACCCAGAGGTGGCAGGATTGGGGCACTGCGAGTGATGCTGTGACACCCTGGGGTGATGCTGAGGGCAGCAGGGCAGCTCCGGTGAGGCATGGCTGAGACGCCCAGGAAAACCCTGGGGTGATGCTGGGGGGGACGGGGGATGAGGGTTGCCGGGGTGGGGGGGGGGGGGAGGGACACGACACACCCGACACGACATGGCTGGGACTCTTGGGCAAGCCCTGGAGCCATGGAGGGCGCAGCGGGCTGGGGTCGCCGGGGTGACGCTGGGTTCGCCGGGGCAGCCAGGGCTGCCGGGACTCGGCCGCCTGGGCCGCCCGCCGGCGGCGGCAGCAGCACCGCCCCGCTCCCCGCTCCCCCCCTCCGCCTCCGCCTCCCGGCTCCCTTCCCTCGCCCGTCTCCCAGAGCCGGCCCGGCCGGGGGAGGAGCCGGCCGCGCACAAAACCTCCCGCCCGGCCCCTCCGGCCCCCGCACCGGCACCGGCACCGGCGGCGGGGGGCGCCCAGCGCCCGCCCGGGGCCATGCGCGCCGCGGCGGGGCCGGGGCCGGCGGGGCCGGGGGAGGGCGGCGGCCGCCCGGGGCCATGAGCGCGGCGGCGGCGGGGGGCGGTGGCGGCCCCGGGCGGCGGCGGGGCGGCGGCGGCGGCGGCGGCGGCGGGGGGAGCCCGGCGGGGCGGCGGGCGGGGGGCGGGCGGCGGCGGCGCGCCCTGCGCTCCCTGGGCAGCCTGGCCGGGCGGCTGCTCCGCACCTGGGCGCGCCTGGCCGGGGGCCGCGGGAGGCACCGCGCCGGCCCGGAGGACGACGAAGGCGGGTTCCGGGGGGGCGGCTCCGGGGGGGTGCAGCGGCGGCGGCGGCGGCCCGGAGGGGCGGCCCCGGGAGGGAGCGGGAGCGGGGGGGAGCGGCCACCGGGCGCGCAGGGGCTGCGGAACCACGGGAACACCTGCTTCATGAACGCGGTGGTGCAGTGTCTGAGCAACACGGCCCCGCTGGCCGAGTTCCTGGCGCTGGGTCGCTACCGCGCCCGCGGGGCCCGGGCCGAGGTCACCCACCGGCTGGCCGCCCTGGTCC
This sequence comes from Leptosomus discolor, assembly GCF_034619465.1. Lineage (NCBI taxonomy): Eukaryota > Metazoa > Chordata > Aves > Leptosomiformes > Leptosomidae > Leptosomus > Leptosomus discolor. The sequence goes on from NC_141405.1 coordinate 11,048,600, forward strand.
GCGCCCTCTGGACCCGCGACTACACGCCGCAGCTCTCCGCCGAGTTCAAGGTACGGCCCCGCCGAGCGCGCCCGGCCCCGCGGCTTCTGGCCGCCTCCTGCCCTGCCCGCGGCGCCCCCCGGCACCGGCAGCCCCTGCCCGCGGCGCCCCCCGGCACCGGCAGCCCCTGACCGCGGCGCCCACCGGCACCATTCCCGGCACCCACGGGCAGCCCCGGCTCTCGGCACCACGGGCAGCCCTCCCAGAACCTGCCGGCATCCCCTGCCTACAGCACCCCTCCCAGAACCCTCTGGCATCTCCTGCCCACAGCACCCACCAGCACCCAGCACCCACTGGTACCCTTCCCAGCACTGGCCAGCATCCCCCTGCTCCCAACACCCACCAGCACCCCCTGCTCCCAGCACCCCCTCCCTCATCCTCCCCATGGACCTCATCCTGCCCTGCCAGACACCCCCCAGCCCCGCTGTCCCCCCAGCCCCGCTGCCGTCGCCTGAGCTCTGCCCTCCCCTGGGCCAGCGAGCGCTCAGCCCTGGCCCCCCGCAGAGCTGTAAGGGCGAGCAGGGTGCTGGCCGTGATGGTGGGGTAAGGCAGGATGGTGACCCAGGAGCCCAACTCAGTGGCCTCAGGCCCTGTCACAGAGCGCGTGTCACATCCCTGCCGGGCACATGCCAGCGTGCTGCAGGCCTGCACCTGGCTTGGGGACAGGGACAGGGTGTCAGGAGCAGGGCAGTGCTTGTAGCCTGGCATCGCAGCTCCCTGTGCTCAGGGACGTGTGCCCATGGGTGACATTTCAGCAGGGACCTGGTGCTGCCATTAAACTGCTGCTGCAATTAAACTTCACAAAGTGCACGGAGGAGCTGCTAGGAAGCCAGGCCCCTTCCCAGGTCGGGGATTCCGTCAGCGCTGCCAGCTCCTGGGTTGGTCCTGGGCAGGGGCTGGGGTACCCGCTGCTCTGCCTCCCCTTTCTCAAGGGGACCTGCCTGGAGGGTGGCAGCACCCGCCCCGCTGGGACTGCCGGGGTGCAATGGGTGCTCCTGCAGGAGCTCATTGCCTTTCATTTCCTTCTAGCAAAGTAACCAGCTCTTGGAGTCCTGGGCACGATGTTTCCATGCCCTCTGCTCCCAAATACGCACATTCCTTAGACACAGAGCAAAAAAAATCCCCCAGACTTCCAGCCTTTGCCTTAAATTTCCTCCCTCCGGGTGGTTATCTGCATCTTGCATGAATTTCTACCTTTTTTTTTTTTTTTTCTTAATCTGCTTAAATAAGATTTTTAAAATAAGAGCCGAGTCTGTGGCTTGCTTTGCCTGAAGCCCATCCGCGGTGGCCTTGCTCCCTCTGCTTGTACCGGGATGCTTGTGCCGCTGCGAGCAGGGCCAGGGGCAAGCAGGGCCGGCTGGCAGGTGGCCGGGGGGTTCCTTGGCTCAGGGTGTTTCCTGGCAGTGCTGGAGATCTCATCCCTGTCCCGGCAGGTCCTGGCTTGCTGGGTAACATCAGCACGGATGGCTGGGTTTTCTCCCTCCCAGTGCTGGTTTTGGGCTGAGCTCCTAAAATTATCCTTCCCTGGCCCTGAGCAGCCACCACCAACCGAGGCTTGGAGATGAGTCTTTGGGGAACCCCAGCTCTGCTTTTTCGGGTGCTCCCTGGGCTCCCTGCAGGGAGTGGGATTCCCAGCCCCGTGCTTCCTACTTTTTTGGGGTCAGGGACCCATCCTGGGCACCGCTGGTGTCCCGTCCCACTCAGTGGGTTTCGGGATAGGTGAATCTTTTGTATCTTCCCTTTTAAAAGAGGTTTTCACCTGCACAGCAGAGAGACCTCAGCCGGCTCGGCGAGGGAGATGGCTTCGGTGCTGGCTTGGTGGCCTGACGGCAGCCCGATGGGCTCATCTTCCCTGGGCACTGCCTCAGCCCCGCAGCATTCCCAGCCCCATTCTTCCCACCGCAGTCCCGGTGAGGGGGGAACCCCCAGTAAGGGCATCGTGCCGCTCACCTAACAGTGACATTAATGCTAATTAGCCAAAATGCAACTGTGTGGACGGGGGGGAGGGGAGGGGCAGGCAGAGAGAGTACACAGAGAGGGCCTGATCCAGACACAGGTGATGGTGTGGGGCAGGGGGATGCTGCCCTCGGTGGCACGGGGACCTGGGCTTTCGGGGCAGGGTGCCCAGAGGGAGCATCACGGTTTCATCACCCCTGTGCTTGCCCCGTGCCTGATTCCTGTGCTGTGGATGGAGCTGCATGTCCCAGGGGTACGTGAGGGGAGGGGGAGATGGGGGGGATGCACTGGGGAGCCCTGTGAGCACCTCCCGGGGCTTCCCTGCAGAGCCGGGGGGAAGGAGGAGAGGGAGCGAGCAGAGGGCAGCCGTGGGCAGGGGTAGCTGGCAGGACTTTGGGTGGAGGGGCAGAGCCTGGCAGGGCAGGCAGCACCCCCTCCCCAGCACTGCCTTTGGGGGGGGTGGGGACTGGCAGGAACCCCCTGGTGCATGGCTCCATCAGGGACATCTCTGGTCCCCCTCCATGGTCTCACCTGCTCTGCTTCAGTCGGAGGGTGCTGAGTGTGGGGCTCCCATGAGCCGAGCATCCCCAGGTTTGGGATGCAGGAGGTTTGCTCAGGGGCTTTCCTCTTGCCACTGCGGGCAGGGCAGGCAGGGCTGGCAGCTCCCCTGCCCACAAGCCACACTTTTTTTGACTGTACGAACAGCCCTTGGGTGGCTGGGCTGGCACCACCAGCATCACCTGGCTGAGGAGACACTGGACTGGCTGCTGGGGATGGGGTGGCATATGCAGGCAGGGGCAGGCAGCACCCAGGGCAGAGCTGCCGCCTGCTGGGGCATCCCGACACTGGGAATTGCCATCCCCTGGCTGTGACACCAAGTTGATGCCATCAGAGTGCATGGGGCAGGTGATGCTGGTGGGTCCCCATGGGCTGGACTTGCCCATATGGGTTCGTTGAGATGTGCCCTGTCCCCACCCAGCCTCATCCCGGCAGCTGAAAGCCGGGACACTACGGTGATGGGCCACAGAGCTGCTGTCTTGGCCATGTGGGCCAGTGTCCCTGCTGCAGTGGGGTGGCCACGGTGTCCCTGCAGAGGCAGGGTGATGGCAGACACTGTTCCAAGCAGGAAGCAGGGATGGGTTTTTGTGATGGACGCTGACAAATCGGCTGTTCCTTAGTGCTGGGCAGCGCAGCCTGAGGCTCAGCGCCCTCCCTGCCCGTCTCTTACAGAACATTGTCTCCAAGCACAGCGCCCAGTTCCGGGGCAACGCGCAGCACGATGCCCTCGAGTTCCTGCTCTGGCTGCTGGACCGCATGCACGAGGACCTGGGTGCCACCTCCCCAGCCCAGCAGACCCACGTCCCCGAGGAGGTGGGTGGCCTCTGCCAGCGTGGCCGCACTCCCTGGCTCGGCGTGGGGGATGTCCACGCTGGGTGTGGGACTGGGGGAGCCAAGATGTCTGGGGAGGGGGCGGGCTGGGATGGAGATGTGGTCTGGACGTTGCATGGGGAGCAGGCTGGTGGGATCTGAGTGCTGGGAGAGCGGGAGGGTGTGGGCAGGAGCCTGTCCAGCTGAGCACCCCGGTTCTGGTGAGCACCCTGATTCTCGGGGTTGCTCGGTCGGGAGGAGATCCAGCCGGAGATCCAGCCCCCGCATCCCTCTCCGCCTCCAGCTAAGCCCGCCATAATTACAGTGCTCGGCGGCTTTGCTGCTGGCAAAACGAGTAATTAAGTCTCCTTCAATCCACCTGCACTTGTGGTGTTGCCCTGGCCCTGCCTGCCTGCCTGCCTGCCTGCCTGCCTGCCGGGGCGCTGCCTGTTGCAGCAGCGGATTCGTGCAGCCGGCATTGGCTCGGCTCAGCAGCGTGCTGTCCCCGCTTTGGGGGTGATGCTCAGCTTGGGTGTCCCAGGACCAGCTTCATCCTCCCTGTCCCCAGCTTGGGCCATCGTGGCTGTGGCCGAGGGGTTTGGGTCGGGGACCCCACGGGCAGCCTCCAGCACGTGGGCACAGCTCTGTCGTGCATGGGAGAGCTCAGCTGCGGTGCCCATCTCCAAAGCCTCTGGCTGGGGCAGCCCTGTGGCTTCCAGCCCTTCTTGGCCGGAGTGCTGCAGCCATCCCTGCACTGAGCTGAGCGGTCCTCAGCCCTGCCCACCTTTCCCCAGAGGCATTGAGATCCCGCGGGCTGTTTCGGAAAGCCTGGCAGCGGGCGGCTCCCGTTGCTCGCTTGTTAAATGCGAGGTGCCAACACGTGCCACGGGCTGTGGTGTGATGCCGACGGTGCCTTCGGCTGCCCATGCTGGAGGCAGTGCCGTGGTGATGCCCAGGACGCTTGCTTGGCTCCGGGGATGGGACCCTTTGTGTCCCCCAGCATCCTCGGTTTGGCTCGGCCTCGCCCAGCCCGTCAGTGCAGCGTCAGCCCCTTTCGGGTGGTGGCACCCATGTGCCCAGGTCCCTGGGGAGGGGGTGCCCCATGGGGGTTGTCAGCCTGAATAAACGGCTTTGAAGTGTCTGGATGGAGCTGGGCACACACGCGCCCGTCCTCGTTTTGGGTAGCACGGGCTGGGGGTGGAGGGTTTGTGCAGATGCCAAAGGATGGGGATGGGGAGGACGGTTCGTTCCTGGTCAAGCCCCCACCGAGGCTCAGGGACGGGGGGAGCTCAGCTGGTGCAACGCAAAAGATGGCGGCCCAGGACACAGAGCTGGGCAGGCTGGAGGGGTGGAAATACCCTCCTGGCTGTTTGATGGGTGCCCACGAGGGTGGCTGGGGCCACCCGGGCAGGGACTGAGGCTTGGATGTGGAGAAGGCTGGAGGAGGAGGAGAAGGTGTCCCCTTGGGTTTTGGGGGCACTTTGGGGGCTGTGTGGGGCACAGACACAGTCCAGATCCCCTCTGTGCCACACCAGATGGACCCTGACCATAAGGACACGTCAGGCTCAGCAGGACCCGGTGCCAGCAGATGGCACAAGGAAAATCCGCCTCCCGGCCAAATACCTCATGCAATCTTACTCATCGCAACAGCAAAAACTCCTTGTCTTACCGCAAAACAGCCCAGTCCTTTCTGCAATGTCTTGTCTGCCGTCGGGCTCCATGTGCCCGTAGCAGGGGGTGAAGCTGGTGGTTCCTGTCCTCTGTGTGTGGGGACGGGGGCTCCCTGCGGTTCCCAGGGCAGCAGGCAGGGAGATGGCAGGCAAGACGCGGGCAGGGAGGTGTCACCTAACCAGGCAGGTTTGGCTGTGTGACGTGGTCATGTCCCAGTGTCCCCGTTCCCTGTGGAGTGGAGCAGAGGACTTGCCTCTTCTTGGGGTCCCCTGGGCATGGGGCACATCTTGCCTGCCGGAGCTGGTGCTGGCATCCCCTGAATTGGCAAAGGCAGCTGCCTCCCTGGGCAGTTGTCTTGCTTTTCCTTGGGACAGAGGAAAGGATCCCATGCCAGCCCTGGGAGCGAGCGGCAGGACGCAGGCAGCCTGCCATCACCAGCCCTGCCGAGAGCAGGGAGCGCAGAGGCCGTGCCTCAGTTTCCCCATGAACCAAGCAGGAGGGATGGAGAGAGGGCTCCTCGCCCACCCTGAGGCAGCATCTGGCGCACAGAAGAGCTGGTTTCTCTCGAGGAAGGGGACGTGCCACAGGCTTGCCAGGGGTGATGGGTGCGGGCACCCAGACGGGGAGCATGGCTGGCTGCAGTGGCTCAGGGTGCCAGGAGTTGCTGGATCAGCCCCGGGGAGAGGTCAGATGTCTGCGGTGTGGGGGGAGAGGTGGTCGCCCCTCCGTCCGGGGCTGAGCCGGGAGGACAGTAACGTGGGGAAGTGGCCGAGGGGTGGGTCGGCAGAGGAGCAAGTGCTCCCCATGGCTGCCTACCCTGCCAGCCCGGGGGATGCTGATGGAAGGGCACTGCTCCTACCCCTGTGCTGGACGTGTGGCCCCTGAAAGCCCAGCTCTGGGGCGCTGGGTCAGGGTGCTGGATGCTGTGCCTGGTGCCATGCCTGGGCTCGGGGGGCCATGCCTGGGCTCAGGGTGCTGTGCCTGGGCTTGGTGTGTTGGGTGCTCTGCCGGCTGCTGTGCCCGGGCTTGCTGCTGGTAAGGGCACTGGGGAAACCCACGGCAGCGGCGCTGCTTTTCTGGGTGGCTCTACAGCCCGGCGCTGGCACACCTGCCTGGGAGGGCATCGCGCCAGCCGGGACTTTTTTTAGCTCCCTTGTTCTGGTGATTTGCCTGTGGTTAATTCGCACCCGACCTCAGGTGGGTGCGAGCACAGAAACATGCACACCCGCTTCAGGAGCTCATCTTGCAGACACACGGACATACACATGGACACCTGCCCGCTGCAGCATCCCACCATCTCGGCCTGGCTCCCAGCACCCATGGGTGCGTTTACTGGCACAGTGGGTGCTGTGGGCACCTCCCTGCCAGGGCTGCCGACCCTGCAGGGTGTGCCCAGGGGTGCTGGGGCTCCTTGGGGATGGATGTTGCAGGGAGGGACCGGCTTTCTCCCCACAAAGCTTTCCTCTGCCAGAGGTGCTGCTGCGGGTACCCAGCCGACTCACCCAGGACTTCCCTCCTGGGACATTTCAGCCAGGCTCAAACGCGTTCCCAGCTCCAATTCCTCGATCTCCAGGAGCTCCAGATGCCAGGTCTGCGTTGGGGGTCTCAGACCCCCTGCCCTCATCCTGGTGCTGGGGCAGGGATGCAGGCAGCGGGTTAACCCTTATTGCCCCACGCTGGCTTGTTGCGTGGGACATACCCCAAAATGGCCCCAGCAGAAGGCACGCAGAGAGCCTGGAGGGCACGGCAGTGCCTGGCAAGGGTCACTTCAATGTCACCTTCAGCCCATCCTCATGCCATGGGGCCACAGAAGCGGGGCTCAGCTCTGCAGGACATACCCCCAACCCCTGAATGGGGGCCGAGTGAGTGGTCAGCCCAGCACCTCACTCCCCCCGCTTGTCTCTCGCCCCCGCAGCCCAGCGAGGACGGGAGCAGCGGTGCCGGCAGCTCCCCGCCGGCCGCCCAACATCCCCCTGGGCAGAGCTTCGTGCAGAGCCATTTCCAGGCACAGTACAGGTGAGCAGGGAGGGACGGATCCTGCTCGGCCGGAGCCTTGCCGGTGGGTAGCCGGGCTCTGCAAGCCCAGGGAAGGGAGGCTCCATCCATCCCACCCAGCCTGGGCTGGGAGCTGCTTCCCCCATGGGCGCTGCAGCCATGGCTGGGCGCGAAACGCCAAGCAAGAGGTTTCCGGACATTTCTTAGTCCACTTCAATGCCAGCAAACATTTTTGCAAGTGCCTAAAAAGACACGGGGAAGGTCAAATCCCTGCAGCAGCAAGCGGGGTGTCCTGCCTGCTCCTCACCCCTGCGCAGTGGGCGCAGCCCAGGGGCTTCCAGGAATTAGCAGGGAAGCTCTGGAGCAGCAAAATTAAGATGGAACTGTGTTTCATTTGCACAGTGCAGTGCTGGCAGTGTTGTCTGGGCTGTGCGGGTGCAGTGGGGTGGGGGTGATGGGGTGGGCAGCTCTTGGCTGGAGGGAGTGAAGTGTTTTATTAAGGACTGATCCAGAGCAGGGTCTGAGCCGTGTCTCAGGGGCGGTTTTTGGTGAGGGTGGATGCTCAGTCCTTGGGAGCGAGGGCACAGTGGGTAACATCAGCCACATCCAGTGTCACCTCCTGGCATGGAGGCATACACAAGCGGCCCCCAGCCTTGCTCCTGCTTCCCCGTGCTTTCCCTGGGCATTTCATACCACTGGCCTTCAGAGACCCCACCGCCTGCCTCACCTTGGCCCTAACGAACCCTTAAGTGGTTCCCTTCGTTATCACCATCCCAGGGCCACCAGGAGATGGCTTTTGCCAGGACAGCTGATTTCACTCTGGCTTTTCTAGCACGAGTTACTGCAGGCACCCTTGTTAGGTTTCAGAATGAACAGACCAGTTGGGCTGGGCAGGCGGATATGGGCTGTGGTGCCTTGCCCTGGTAGGAGGTCGTGCAAACCCTGCGTGATGCTGGGGCCATCCCAGCCCTGTGGGATGTGGTACCTGGGATGCGGCGCCCAGGGTGCAGTATTGGTGACAGGGCGCTGCAGCCCTGGGGTGGGGACTCTGGGGGTGCTGTCCCCATGCTGGTGACAGACCCCGGCTGTGTTTCGCAGGTCCTCCCTGACGTGCCCGCACTGCCTGAAGCAGAGCAACACCTTCGACCCCTTCCTGTGCATCTCCCTGCCCATCCCGCTGCCCCAGACCAGGTGAGCCCGGCCCCGCGCCTCCCTAGCCGCTCGCTGGCACAGTGAGAGGCACGGCCGCTGGCCAGCGGGGTTTTGGCTCCAGTGAGAGTAATTTGGTTATTTTGGGGTGAATTAATGTGGGAGGTGGCGGCATTGGGACCAGTGATGGCCACCAGCGCAGGAGCTGTGTCCGATGGGTATTTGCTGCCCCGGTGTCGGAGCTGCCGTACCAGGACACGGGACTCTCCGGTGTGGTCAGGAGCGGCGTCGGGTCTTGGCACAGCAGCTTTCCCCACTGAGGGGTGTGTGTGTGTGTGTGTGTGTGTGTCCCCATGTCCCCAGGGCTCTCAACGTCACCCTAGTGCTGCAGTGTGAGCGCTGGCGGTTCGTGCGGGTGGGACTGGCCGTGCCCCTGCTGGGCACCGTGGCCGAGCTGCGGGACATGGTGGCGCGGGAGGGACACATCCCCCCGGAGCAGGTAACGGGGGGGGCCACGACACGGGGACATGTCGCGGGGGGGGGGCAGG